>NC_132786.1:52325000-54825000 GCF_048418805.1 Vulpes vulpes | reverse complement strand
ATGCTGTTTATTATACTTGCTATTCAATTCAATGGTTTGCTTTTGGGGCTTTGCAATTTAAAAAAATATATAATACTGAAAGATTACTACTATTACATGTATATCTAATGTATATTTAATGTAGCTCTGTTTTGTAGTATTTTATGTGTGTGTGTGTGTGTGTGTAGAGAGAGAGAGAGTTTATAATTATATATATAAAATATTTTAGCATATAATGTATATAATATATAAAAAAATTTCTACAAACAAGCTTTGGCCAGAACATTGATGCAGATCATTGGTGCATATACAGAACTATATTCTTCTAAGTTCCAGTATATGAGAATTGGAAATCTAAAAAGCTTTAATAATATGAACTTCTTTATCTTAAAGTGTATAATGTATAAATAATTCCAGCTCTGCCTACCATAGTCTTTTGAAGCATATTCTGTTTTTAAAACATCAATTTATCTTTCCTTTGCTACCACTCCTTCTTTCTGATCTTATGTATATACTGTTTCCTGCCCTCTTTTTTGGAAATCTCTACTTCTCTGAGCTTCAGCTTTTGTTTCTGAGGGAAATATACCAGTTGAAATTCTCAGAATATATTCCTATATAGTATTTTTTCATTTTCGTTTTTAAAGAAGTCAGTTTATTCGGACAAGAGGACTGGCTTCTCCAGCTGTGTCGTATATATATATTTTTTCGTTGTCCATTAATATTGTCGAAAGGGAATAAAGCAAGATCCAAACCAGTTTTGAGATATGCTAATGATGGAAAATTTAGATTTGGCCAGAATCATAAAATGAATAACATGAATATCACGAAGTTATTTTTTAAATTAAATTTGAAAGAATTGTTTAAGATCATATTGTTTATCCTATATTCAAATTAACATTGGAGAGCTTCAGAAGATATTTTTTAAAAGAAAGGAAGGTATCCCTCAGGGTGGTAAAACCGAGGTAATATATGTGATTTCCAACTTTGAGAGACATGCAAAGAAAATAGTTACTTCCACTATTTTCTATACTATAAAAGGTAAATGCTGATTTATGATAAAGCTACATTGCTGATCAGCAACTATATGCATCATACTCCAGGTTTTCACGACACATACCTATTTATTGCAAGCTATTTAGAATTCTCATGAACCACTGGGTTATAATGCATGAGGACGTGCATGGCTGCTCAGGGAACCATTTTGTTTGGACCTGCTTATGTGAGCCAGGGTGACCTAAATTCTGGTGCCAATTTCAATATGAGCTCTTCTGTAGCATTTTATCTTTAAGCACGTGATCTTGGATTGCCTGGGGAAAACAGGCAGTTGGATTAAAAGAATTAAAGGAATACATAAGCAATTATGACCTCTATTTAGCCCTTGATTACTAAACGCTGAGGAATATTTTTATTCACATATTCTGTAAACTTTAGAATAATTAAAATGCAAACTTAAAATCTTTCAGGAAAATCAAGACTCTTCAAATACCCCCCCCCCCCCACTGCCCCCTTTTTAAATTAGTGATGGCAAAATTTAAAAGCATGTCTGGGATTAAACCACATTTAGCACTTACCAAGTTATGCAAATATTTTTTAATGCATATTGATGTCATTCTTTCCTTCACATATGTTACCAACATTTTGTTCAGGACATTATCGAAGGAATATGGCAAGACAATTCTATGTGGTCTTTCTTCCTCTAACCTCTACCATATGAAATCCCCTTTTATTAAACATTTTTAAATGTTCAGTGCTCACAAATAATGTCCAAATGGTGTAACTAAGCTTTATGGAACCTTGACCTCTCTTAGTCTATCTACATACTGCATATTCATTTTCCACAATTCATCTGTTTCTAAACTCAGCTGATTTGACTTGTGCATTTTTCCATAAACATCCCTTCATTTGAACTCCTGGACTTTTATCTCAACCATTTCTTCCATTCCCTCCCATTTTTCATGATCTGCCTATTTTGTTTTTAAAAGTTTTTTTTTTTAATTTTTATTTATTTATGATAGTCACACACACACAGAGAGAGGGGGGGGCAGAGACATAGGCAGAGGGAGAAGCAGGCTCCATGCACCGGGAGCCCGACGTGGGATTCGATCCCGGGTCTCCAGGATCGCGCCCTGGGCCAAAGGCAGGTGCTAAACCGCTGCGCCACCCAGGGATCCCCGATCTGCCTATTTTGTAAGGTATAAGCATGCAAGCATTTTCCTCCCGTGATGTCTTGTATAACATATCTAGGCAACAACCCCTTCTCTAAATAATGGAAAATGCATGGACTTCATCACTTGTTTGTCACCAGTAATACAAGATGGTATATGATATTTTTAATTTTCTCAAAGGATCTGATTTTGAAATGCATACAAACATCTTGAAGGCGAATGTCTTATTGAGTATTTCCTGATAGAGAGAAGTCTGGCTGCATAACTATATTAGTTTGTGAGGGATGCCATAACAGATACAGCCAACTGAGTGGCTTAAACAACAGAAATTTATTGTCTAAATTCTGGAAGCTAGAAGCTTAAGATCAAGGTGTTGACAAGTTTGGTTCTTTCTGAGGACTTTGGGAGAGAATGTGTTCCATGCCACTCCTCTGGCTTCTGGTGATGTGCTACCAACCTTTGGCATTCGTTGCCATGTAAAAGCATCACCCTGATCTCTGACTTTATGATCACATGGTGTTCTTCCTATCTGCGTGTCTGTATCTAGATTTCCTCTTTTTATAAGAACACAAGCCACAGTGGATTATTGGATTGGGGCCTACCCTACTGGAGTAAATGAGGGTAGCCTCATTTAACCTCTACTAGTTACATTTGCAATAATTCTATTTCCAAATAAGGTCACATTCTGAGATACTGGAGATTAGGGTTTCAACGTACGAGTTGGTGGGGAGAGGTGGGGGACACAGCGCAACCCATGGCAATAAGAAACCACGCACAATTTGATGTCTTAAAATGACCACCATTTATTTATCTGACGATTCTGTGAGTCAGCAGTTTTGGCGGGGTTCAGCTGGACAGTTCTTTCAGCCTCAGAGGGGTGCATTCATTCATCCACTCAGCAGCCAGTCAGCTGGGCAACTCTGTCCTGGGGCTGGCAGGCTGTCAGCTGGAAAAACGAGAACAGTTGGGCCACAAATCTTTCCTCATCCAACAGACTAACCCAGGATTTTTTTTTTTTTTTTTAATATGGTGACTGGGCAAGTTTTCAAAAGGGAGAGCAAAATTATGAAAGGCTTTTTGAGGCCTGGCTAAAAACTGGCATGGTGTCACTTTTGCTACAGCAAGCCATAAGGTGAGGCCAAACTCAAGAATACGGGAAACAGATTCTACCTATTGTAGGAGGAGCTGCAAAATCATATTACAAAAGGACACACAGGGGAAAATTTCAATCAATTTTTGTAAACCTGTTCTCACATAGCTCAATACCGTATACAATGTTATCTCTGAAAGATATGTTATGGTTATTGCTTTTTAACACATTGTAATGGAAATTCACTCTAGTTTTTTTTCTCTTTTTTATATTCCAGAGCTAACATGTAAAACCATGATAAACATCAACATAGTAGCTCTAAGCCATCTGAATTCCAAATATAGCCTAGTTAGTCTGGTATAATTTTTACTTGTTAACTAGAAATATGGAAATAAAGTTTTAAAAGAGACCCCAGATTATAGAAGTAGAACACACCAGGGAATGATGATACAAGCACAAACGTGTAGTATAGGAAATCAAGACTCATGTGAGTGGAATAAATACATAAGGAAGCATGTCATAGCTGATTCATGTGAAAAACAGAAAAACACAAATCCTATAATTGATTCACTAATATTAAAATGACTGCAAGGAAAAACTGTTTATAGAGGATTTCTTTATGACATCCAAGAGGTAGAGCTTGGTGCTGGAGCCCTGCTGTGTTTACAAAGCCCTATAAGACAGGAGTGTGGTGTGAGTGCTCTGAATAACAGAAAGTCCTGCCATATTCACTAGCCGGGATGCTTTACTAAACTTCCTGTATCCTCAGGTAAGAGTTTACCAAATCTGTTACCCTAAATACTATTGCCATACCTACTAAATAATCTGACTTCTGATTTGGCCACATAGGATCTCCTTGTGTCAGGCAAGGGGATCCCTGGTATCCTTGGTCCATGAAATGTATACATCTGCTGCAAACGGAACTTTGAAGTTAGAATATATAAAGAGATGTAGAGAGAACACAGATGTATATATAAACATATATATAGATTTTTGTTTGCACGAATCAGCCCCTAAGCACTTAATAACTGCAGGTTCACAAATGAAACTGAATTTCTGATCTCGGAAGCTGATGATGAGACTCTGAACCCCATCAAGTAAACTCGCCACAGTACATACCTGACAATTTCAACTGGAGGAACCACCTACTCTAAGAAATTACTGGTCCATTTTTAAAAAATTTAAATAGAATATATAAGTCCAGCATACTGTTTATGTTATGCTATTTGTCAAAGAAATCAGTTGAACATTTACATATTTTAATGACTATATCCCAAATTGGTATTGAACGTTGTTTGGGGGAAATATATAATCTGTATGACCATATGAATTCATTGGCAAAATGAACCCCATGTATTATAATAACCTATCTCTTCTATCAATTATTAATTGAATTCTTAGAATTGAATTTTGTCACATAGTCCCATACTGCCCTGAGAGGGGCAGGTTTGAATTTTATTTTGCCATTTCCCAGTTAATTTCAAAAACATAATGTTCTGTGAAGAAACCTAAAAGATTTTTCTGAAGGTTGAATTTAGAGATAATGACTACAAGGAAATACAACCTGAAGCAATAAAACATGGCCATTGATTGCTGCAAAGTGACAGTTGCTGGACAAGCCATGCTGACTTGCAACACAGATATGTTGGCTTAAGAAAAAGCCAGGGATTCTGACGTTAAGGCGAAAAAAATTTTCACATGCAGAGAAACCTAAAAGCACTGGTCACAATAGTCTTAGTTATCTGCAAAAATGTTTCATTTCTCCAGGGAGATACATTTGTCTTTACACTTCCATATATTTATGGAGGTCTCATAGTGATTTGGGAAACACCAGAGAAGCCTGTTTACTGCATAGTTATTTTCACTCAAAGATGATGCTACTGATCACTGCTATCCCACTGCTTAGGAATTGTGACAGAGGATGCTGACTCATAAGTCTGGCCTTTTGTCTAATAGCCAAAACTAAATGTTAATGGAATCACTAGCCCTTTAGAATTGTATATTTTTCTCTTCATGCCCTCAGTGCTAGTTTGTAATTTGGTTGAGGACAGGAACTATAGAATGTATATAGAATTGGGCTAACGATATTTATATATTTAGGCTGACCTTGATAAGGTTCTCAAGCCACTCATGCTACAGTTTTCTCATCTGCAGAATTAATTGTCATCATCATCATCGTATGAAAAAATATTTGTATAAACATTAAAAGGACATGCGCAAAAATGATTTTGTAAAACAATAGAGTGTTATACATATTTTATTATCCTCCATAGCACCTAGCATATAGTTACCTGTGAAGAGTAAGCAATAAAGAAAAGCCAGGCAAATTACTGAAACTGATTTTTCCCCAAGAGAAAGAACCTTCTCATGTGTAACCACTGCCATTCAAGAAAACTGACACTTAAAGTGTTTTCAAGTTTTCCTATATTTTATAAAGTAATTCAGGTTGTACAAAGGGGTATTTTTTTTTAGCCTCAACTTTCTGTAACGTCGGTTAGTCTAATTTCATATCTTTACAAATTATGTGTGTAACTGTGACTCTTTTTTTCTCTATTATATGCATATTGAGCCACTCTAGTTCCACACTGTAGTAAATATACTTTCTATACTTGCAGGCATACTTTACATAAATTTAATAAAGTGTCAATTTGTCTTCCTTGTGCTAAAAAATAGGAAAAAAATTTAAAATTAGAAGATTTTTGCCAAATTTAAAGGATATGTTTGGGATTAGCTAATGCAAAATAGGAGGCATACAGCACTTAAGAAATTCACTTTAGGGGATCCTGAGAGGCACCTCCTTTTGAGTAGCTGCAGGTGTTTATTTGCAATTTTATGAAATTATAATACACAGTTCTTCACAGGGTGTCCCAGGATGGCTAGCAACACAGATTTACTTTTTAAAAATAGTTATCGTTTCTCCAAAATGATACAGGAGAACCCACCTGGTTGATGAGACAGAATGGCGGTAAGGATTATAAACACTGTCACCCACACCATTTTTTGTGACTATCATTTTAATAACAATAACAGTACTATAACAATAGTATATTATAGTAACATTATATAATAATTTACTCAAAAATGTGCAAGTGACCTATTTACAACCAAGCATCAATGAGTTACAATATTTTTTCAGAATTATGACATTTTATGTAGTTTTACAATATAAACAATATATATTAAATGCATACACTAATGAATATTTTGCATTATATATAAACAGATACATTTAACTAGAGGATTCTGGGAGGATGATAGAATAGGAATTGTGTGTCAGCAATTGCACTGGCCCAATCTGTCTGATGCAATTATCTTGGAACTCTGGAGTCTACTGAAGGTTTGCAACTTCCAGAAGAAGGCTTAGACGGTAAATTATTAGTTTTTCTCAATTTCAGCTCTTACACAGATGCAGCTATACATCCTCCATCTCTCAAGCCTGGCAGGCAGCTATACATGTTCCTAAGGCACCTTACACCTGTCCTCCAAATATCAGGGACCTGGGCTCTACTCATTGATTATCACTTCTAATCAGAAAATGCCATTCCTCTAAGCCCCTATTTCTCTGGTCAAAGTGACTTCCATGTTATTAAAATCTCTGGAAACACCCCCCACCTTCATTTTCCTCTTTTTATCTCTCTGAGAGCCAGACATTGAAGACTAAGACATTGAAAAGCAATCATATGTGTGGGAGAAATTAGAAAGTTATTTCACATGCCCAGAGGGAGGAACAAACTCAGAAAAGACCTGATAAAAGTAAGTTTACACATCAGTTTGATCTTCATTACAGAGACAACCTACAGCAATCAAAAGAACAAAAGCAAAACAATTAAAAACATCCCCCAAAATGCCGGTAAGAGGAGAATCTGATTTTCCAGGGTTACCACATTATTACATTCAAATATCCAATTTTCAACCAAAAAATTAGAAAGTGTACTAAGAAACAGGAAAGTATATTATATTCAAAGGACAATAAAAAACTGTTCAAAAGACTTAATGGCAAAACTAGTAGATACAGACTTATTTAAAACAATGTCTTATAGGTACATCATAAACTAAGGGAAGACATGAAAAAAGTCAAGAAAAGGATGTATGAATAACACAGAAATAGCAATTAAGAGATAGAAAACCTAAGAAGAAACCAGCAAGACGTTCTGGAGCTAAAAATTGCAATAGACCTATCTAGTCTAAGGAGCAGAAAGAAGGAATAAAACAAGAAGATGAGAGACAGGAGTCTAAAAGATCATGGAATACCACCAGGCAGACCAATATATGAATTATGGGAAACGCAGGAGATGAGAAGGAGAAAGAGGCAGAGAAAATATCTGAAGACCAAGTGACTGAAGGCTCCATAGATTTGATTAGTCATGAATGTAAACATCCATGAATCTCAACATATTCCAACATATTCCATATTCCATATTTCTAAGTAAGAATAACTCAAAGAGACCTCCACCAAAATGCCAAAAATCCAAGACAAACAATCTTAAAAGTAACAAGGCAAAAACTACTCCTCACATACAAGGGATCCTCCATAAAATGATAAGCAGATTTCTCATTAGAAACTTTGAAGTTTAAATGACATTGGATTTGTATATTTAAAGTGCCAGAAGAAAAAACTAACAATCAAGAATCCTATATCTAGCAAAATTGTCTTTCAGATTATCAAAAGCTGAAGGAGTTTGTTATGATTAGACCCACACCACCGTAAATGCTAAAGGGAATCCTCCCTAGAGGAGTCATTTGAAGCCATTTCAAGAAGTGAAGATCTCAGTAAAAGTAAATATATAGGCAAGTATAAAAAAATAGTATTATTATAGCAACAATATGCGATTCCACATTTTGTTTGCTACATGATTTAAGAGACTGTTACATTAAAAGTTGTTAGTTTATGTTTTGAGGCATAAAATTTAGATTTTGTGACATTTAGCAAATTATAGGAATGGGATGGGGTTGTTAAAGGAACAGAGTTTTTGTAAAATGTATTATTAAACATAGAATGGGATGTTACACAGCCTCAAAAAGAGAGGAAATTCTAACATATGTCACAGTGTAGATAAACCTTGAAAATATTATGCTAAATGAAATGAATTAATCACAAAAGGAGATATACTGTATGATTCCACTTATATAAAATACTTACATTAGTCAAAATCATGGAAAAGGAAGATAGAATATTGGTTGCCAAGTGCTGGAAGCCAGAGAGAAT
The DNA here is from genome assembly GCF_048418805.1 of Vulpes vulpes. Taxonomy (NCBI): domain Eukaryota; kingdom Metazoa; phylum Chordata; class Mammalia; order Carnivora; family Canidae; genus Vulpes; species Vulpes vulpes. The sequence goes on along the minus strand of NC_132786.1, from coordinate 54,816,560 downwards.
AAAGAGTTATTGTTTATAGCATACAGAGTTTTGTTTTGCAAGATGAAAAGCATTCTAGGGATCCCTGGGTGGCGCAGCAGTTTGGCGCCTGCCTTTGACCCAGGGCACAATCCTGGAGACCCGGGATCAAATCCCACGTCGGGCTCCCTGCATGGAGCCTGCTTCTCTCTCTGTCTGTGTCTCTGCCTCTCTGTCTCTCTCTATGTGACTATCATGAATAAATAAATAAAATCTTAAAAAAAAAGCACTCTAGAAATGGATGGTGATGGCAGCTGCACAGTAGTGTGAATGTACATAATATCAGTTAACTAACATTTAAAATGGTTAGGGCAGTAGTTTTTATGTATTTGTATCTCATCACACAAAAAAATGGGAGAAGATGAATTCAAAGACTTCTGTATTTGAACAGTATCAAACAATGAAGAGAGAGAGAAAAGGAGAAGCAAAGAAAAAAAAAGGCAGATAAACACAGTAAGAAATGAGAAATAGTAAGGGAAAAATAACTGCCAAATTATAAAAAATGAAAATGAAGCAAAGCAAAGTTTCAGACCCTATTTTTTATAACTTGAAGCAAATAAATTTGAAACTGTAGATGCCATGCATAATAGTGTGAAAAATATAATTCAGCAACTAAGACTTTATGAGGGATAGGGACTCTAAATAAACCAATGACAATACCAGGTGTAGAAAACATTCTTCAAAGAATCCTTGTAAAAATGTCTAGGCATAGAGACTTTAAACGAAAATTTTTCCACTCTAAAGGCACAGATAATTCCAGTGCTAACTAAACTTTGCATAGAGGAAAACATCTTCCAAAAATTTTATGATGTTAGCATGACTCTGACATCTAAATATGAAAATCCTACAATATACAGGAAGTGAAACTATAGAACTTTTCTCTTAGAAACATCAAAATAAAAATTTGAAATAATCATCATCAAGAAATTATTAGCATGTAAAAAATAATACATCATGACCAAATGCTAGTTTTTCCAGGAATATAAGGATAGTTTGATATTATAATAGGTTTTAGCTAAGTAGCTCACCTCATAAAGGTTTCTAAGGAAAAAATCCATATGATCACTTTAGTTATTGAAAGAGTACTTAAACTCATCATTCATTCACAGTAAAATAATAGTAATATTTAAGTTGATGGGACTCTTCCCTGGCAGAAGCTGATATGCTAACATCTTAAAAAAAAGATTTATTTATTTATTCATGAGAGACACAGAGAGAGAGAGAGAGGCAGAGACGTAGGCAGAGGGAGAAGCAGGTTCCCTGCGGGGACACCAGTGTGAGACTTGATCCCAGGACCCTGGGATCACACCCTGAGCCTTAGGCAGACCTCAACAGCTGAGCCACCCAGGCATCCCTATGCTAACATCTTTCATGGAAAGCCACTGTCTACATTCTTGTTGAAGTGAAAATAAGCAAATAATTTCCACTTTCTCTACCACTGTTTAGTCTTCTAGTGAAGGAATTAACCAGCACAGACAATTTTTTGAGAACTTTGAAATGGTTAAAATCAGTACAATATCTATATGCAGTTAATCAAGTAGTTACCTGGAAAACCCAAGGGTACCTTAGAGAAAAATCCAAAGCTAAACAAACAATAAAGTAACAGAATATAAAACTGACACAGATAATCCATAGCTTTCATTTACTCGAACAATAATTACACATAGTCCCGTATTTATGAGTCAGATATGGATACATTCCAGTTGTCATGTTCTGAAGAAATTACACTGGTCCTCCCACCCACATGGTTCAAGTTTCAGTTACCATGCTATATTAACTATTAGAATTGTATAAAGTGTCAACTTTATTGCAGCTCTTCAAATCACTACAAAAATAACAAGGTATACGTCATGATAAATGAACTAGCACATCACATCTTCCGAAGTCCACCTGTGATTGGTCACCATGAATCTGTTATTCAGTTAAGCACAAGCAGCAAAGTTTGTAGTTAGGTCTCCACTCTTGTCTCCCCTGTGATATTCTACAAAAATGCATGATCAAAAGAAGGAATTTGACCAACAAAGCAGAAAATGCAGCCAAAAAAAATTGATAAGTAATAATGTTGGAATGTAAATGGAATTCTAAAGGAAAGAGCAGCCCCTGGAATATTGGCACCATGCCATTCAAGAGACGCTGGATATGCAGTCAGAGGAGCTTAGTCATGCGAAGATCAACTTAAATGGAGAAAGTGATTAAAGACAAGAAAGCTGAAGACATTCCAGAGGAGGTGACACTGGCAAAAGCCTTCACATTAAAGAAATTCGCAGAAATGTTTCATGACGTTGAAAATGCAAAAGATGAAGTGCCCTAAGCTGACCCATACCTAGAAAAAGGTAGAACAGTTTGCCAAATATAGAAATGATTCACATTCTATGAGGTAAACTCTGTAATGAAGATGAAAGCAAGCATTGGTCAAACTACATTTGGTAAGATTTTTACAACACAGAAGTTTATGCTCAAAGCTCATAATGGTTTAAGTTGCAGTGAACTATATATTAGTTTTACAACTTTTTAAATTTTCTACACATTTATAACCTAAAGCAAGGGAGTTTTTAATGTTTGGTAAAAATATTTAAAGCTCAATAACAATCGTAAATTTCCCCATCATTTTCCATGGTTTCTAATTGCCCAGTCATGTTTTGAGTCCTGTGGTATCCATGCAAAATGTAAACTCTATGCTCGCTAGAGGTTCTGGGTTTATGCTTACTCATGTTAATGATAAGTGCCTGTTGTGTTCATGATAATTAGCTACAAAGGGGATTAGTCCTCTGTTGGCTTGCTCATACCAGACTAGAATCAAGGATTTCTTGACTACCATTACTGGCCTAGGTAAAACACAATAGGGATACAATATTTCAGATGCATTGTGACAGCGAACTTCCATGGAATGTCCTCGGAACCTAAACAGAACTTTATTTGGTGAAGAAAATATATATTCTGAATTTTTAACTAATTGAGAATAAGCTTTTGGACTATGAAATGTTCACATCTCAACACATCTTTATGTCTCATATAGAAAGATTGTATGTAACAAATGACCAAATCCACTCCATGATTAGTGCTTCTAGGAATGACAAAAGTTCTTCTACCTCTTCCTAGTATAATACTTCAGTTCAGCAATCTTCTAAAATCAATAACTCATAAACCTAAATATTTTTAATTTAAAGTTTCTTCTGTTTTGTTTTGTTTTAGAGAGAGAGAGAGCAAGAGCATTCACATGTGCACAAGAAGGGGAAGGGGCAGAAAGAGAGGGAGAGAGAGAAATCTAAATATACTCCATGCTCAGTGCAGAGCCAGATGTGGGGCTCTATCTCATGACCCTGAGATCATGACCTGAGCCTAAATCAAGAGACAGATTGCATAACCAAATGAGCCACCCAGGCACCCCCCACACTCACCTCTTTATATGAGGGAGAGAAAGTGTGTGCAGGCAGGCAGGGGGAGGGCCAGAGGAAGAGGGAAAGAGAGAATCTTAAACAGGCTCCACCCTCTAAAGTTGCTTCTGTTTTTATATAATTATTTATATTATATATTTCTAAAGCTTATAGAATTTGTTGCAGTTTTAGGCTCTATTACATATTGTTAATGTTTATAGGAAACATTTACTCATTTAAATTCATATGTATAGGGACACCTGGGTGGCTCAGCAGTTGAGCATCTGCCTTCGGTTCAAGGCATGACCCCGGGTCCAGGGATCAAGGATCAAGTCCCACATTGGGCTCCCTGCCAGGAGCCCACTTCTCCCTCTTTCTATGTCTCTGCCTCTCTCTATGTGTCTCTCATGAATAAATCAATAAAAATCTTTTTAAAAAAGTAATATGTATTTATGATACACCAACAAATTGCCAGATACTGTTCTAAAGATTTAAAAAGTAGTTAAGACCAAATCACTGCAAGTGACCTAGTATGTACTAGAATAAGCAGAATTGTAAGGAACGAGTATCATATCATGTACTGACATGTAAGATTAAATGGCTTACCCCATGCCAATCAAATATTTATAAATACGAATCTTGCATCTCATCATGGCATTTCAGGTATAAAGATACACACTACTAAGCCTACATGCTTGGAGATAAAATTTCATAGTTAAGTTATAAGTCATACCTGATTGTAATTATATTACTAATTATTATTATCATCAAGAATCGTCAGTGGAAAGAAAGAACACATTCAGAATTAAAGTTGAGTGAAGAATAAAACATTTATTAAACTTTTAATTTTAAACAATTCTAAACAGGAACTCTCTCTAAAGAGGTCATCTGAGCTGTAAAAACTCACAGATATGTTAAAAAGAGTCTGGTGACAATAGTGTTATGTACTTAACTGCAGGAAATTTTTAATATGATAGTAAATTTACTGACAAAATATTGAAGTTTTTAAAATGGCATTCAATACTAATTTGATTCTATAATATTTAAGGAAATTTTCTTTTGCCCTTTAGAAACAACAAAAATATATAACATGGAACATTATTTCATTCACCTTAATAAGGTTTATTTTATTATCCAGTCAAACTATTATGAGATTTTAATGTATTTAATAAATCTACTCCTATATCCTCAATGTCTGCTACAGTGCACTAATATTATAATAATGCTTCCTTAAAACACCTGATTTGTAGAGCAATAAAAGGGAATGTTTATATTGATCAGATATGTAGACTTCAAAGCCAGAACGAATTGAGTTCAAACCTCAGCTTTGAAATGTGTTTATTTCTATTACTTTGGCAAATTACTCAATCTTCCTGAAAAGTAATTTTTCTTCTCATGATATTGGGAAAATAAAATTGCCATGAAATTGAGGTAAGAATACAATAACAATTTATTTTAGAAGTCAGTAATAGTAAATTTTATCTACTCTACGTCTTTTATGTTGTTGCTGAATATAGTAACAATCATGCCAATATCACAAATCAAATGCTCCTAGAAGGATTGAGTTTGCAGGATTTCTATGTCACAAAATTTCTAGTGGTTTCCACTTCCCACCAGAGTAACAAGCAAAACAGAAGTAATAGTCTAACATCTTGGTTTAAACAGCACATTGTAGCTTCACAATCATTCCTTTATTTGCTCCTGTAACAAACTGCTATCACTTTAATAACAAATAAGTTTTGATTGGATACATTCGCTTAACATTTGTTAATAAATTTAAATTTCCTTTGCTCAGTTTAAAAGATTGGCATTATTTAATATAAATAATTGCAATGTCTACACTCCAGATGTGATTAATATTTTTATGAACATTAAAACCCTCGTATCAGTTTTGATATTCTAGGAAAGTGACCAAGTTTCTCATATAAAGTGGTATTAAATTTGTTCCTTTGAACATGTCTAAGTTTACTTTCCAACCAGAAGGAATAAATGACAATTGTGTGATCCACTGGCTCTAATGTAGCAAGTGACTAATTCCACTCTGTAAATAGCACTTCTAGTAACAAGAAAAGCAAGTTATGATATTTCTTCCTGGTAAAATAGATAAACATTCTTCTAAAAATCAATTCTTCATGAATGAAAAAAATGTTCATTTGCCATATATTTTTATTTAAAATAATTATCTTATATAGGAGATTTCTACAAGAGTTAGTTTTGTTTCTTGGAGCTTTTTCTCGGTCCTCTTTAGAATTATAGACACTATTGAGGCACCTGGGTGGCTCAGTGGTTGAGCATCTGCCTTCGGCTCAGGGCCTGATCCCAGGGTCCTCGGATCGAATTCCACATTGGGCTCCCTGCAGGGAGCCTGCTTCTCCCTCTGCCTGTGTCTCTGCCTCTCTCTCTGTGTCTCATGAATAAAAAAAATAAAATCTTAAAAAAAAACCCACAAGAATTATTGACACTATAATTTATATATATATATGTATATATATGTATATATATATATAACATTAAAAATGGATTTGTAAACCTTCAAACATGAAACTGATAAGTTGGTGAGAGAATATTTGTATTATAAGATTACTATTATAAAAATTGTTCTTTCAAATAGGAAGTTTATTTGTTGAAACAAAATTTAAAATATCAAATTACTTATATAAGTAGGAAAATAATTCACAGAGGAGCTTCTAATCTTGCAACAAGTTGTGTAGATTGACATATTTATAAAGGCAAAGAAAAGTGTGAGATAAAAATGAACTCGAGAGCAGACATACACATAGACGATTTTAGCTGAAAACAGTAATGACAAATGTACAGATCATCGCAGGCCAGTGAGTCACAGTAGAGCCCTACTCTCTAAATCTAGTCTCAAAATTGTCACTATATACAAACCCAAACTCCACATATTGAGATAGCAAAACTTTAGCTGAAAATCAATAAGCAGCCCTTATTTGTGTTACTAAAAATATAATTGTCTTGAATGTTCATTTTACATAAATTGTACTTTCAACTTGAAAGGATTGGTTTGTGGAATTCTAGTAAATCTAGTGCAGTCAGGCAAACAGTACCTCTTAGGTGTCTGAGTTCACAACTCACCTAAATACCCTTGTGAATCAAATATTTATCAATCATATGTAAAAACAAAATAATAAAAAAATAAAATAATTTTTTTTAAATGGAAACAAAATAATACTCTCATAAAAAAAACTTGATTAGGAATACTGAAAATGTCCCACCCAAACTTCCTAAAAAATACTATCTCTCCAAAAGAGTGAGAACAAACTTACCATGATGTCTTTAAAAATAGCACATGACACTAAATGTCACAATAATGATAGAACAGAGTAATATTAATGGCAATGACAACTTATTTTTAGTGAGTTTTTTTTCCTATTTGTCCTGTACATTATATGGTATATTTCACGCTAATCCCCCACAGTAGCACTGGGATGAGCTACTATTATTTCCTTTTGATCAATGAGAAATCTGAGCCATAGGAAAGGTCAATAAAGTCACCTAAGTCATTCATGCAGCCAAGTACAGAGTCAAAATTTAAAATGAGGCCAATTGAACAGAAAGTGTTGACTAAAATAAAAGTATACCACCTCATATTTTTTTATAAAGCTGGCTTTCATGGCCATGGGCCAAGAGGGCAAAAGACCACATCTATCTTCAACTGGTGCATGGAGCACTCTACCAACAAAGGAAGGGAAATCTTTTGTGAACCCTTTTGAGCTAGTCAAGATAAAAATTAGCTATTTCAGGAGCATCTGGATGGCACAGTTGGTTAAGTGTCTGCCTTCAGCTCAGACCATGATCCTGGGGTCCTGGGATCCAGCCCCACATTACACTCCCTGCTCAGCAGGGAATCTGCTTCTCCCTGTCCCTATACTCCTCCCTCTTGCTCATGTTCTGTCTCAAATCATCAATCAATCAATCAATCTTTAAAAATAGCTATTTCTCAAAGCTTTACAGTTTGCTACATCCCTAGGCCTTCTAAGTATTTCAATCACTGTATCCAGGGAGCAATCAGACTCCAAGGAAGAAAGAAAAAGACTGGCTCACCACACCACAGAATAATGAAGCTAACTTAAACGGCAATACTTGGTTGATGATTTAAAAAGAAAGATAAATTCAGACAGTAGGAAAGTCCACATAGGTGAGTGTATGCATGCATTTACTTATGAAACTCAATAATATTTGTTTGCCTACATTAAGTTCTTTACTTTAAAGTAGCTTAAATTAAAAATCATGGAGAAAAGTAAACTTGGGAATCTGCTGAAATGGACACTGAGATGAAACCAAATATATATTCAGAAATAATGGGTGTATTTTCCCAGATAAGCTCTAGTTTTGGCTCCACCCTTTTAACAAAAATATAACATGGCAACTGAAACTCTTATGCAAATATCTGACTTTCAAAATATGGATTCCTAAGAGAAATATACCTATTCTGGGTACTATGGCCATTCCAGAATTTCTCACCAGTTTTCTAGTAAGGAAAATTGTGTGACAAGCTAAGCCACTCAATTCAGTTTTGTTACATTTAAAATTGGGATTAAAAACTCCATCCCATAGATTTCTTTAGAAGATTCAACACAATGATTCATATAAAATACTGAGCGTAAATAAGACTTGGCTCCTAGAGTGAGAGCTCAAGAAATAGTAGCTACAAGATTATGAAATCGAAATAACAAACGCTCCAATATTCTTAACTCTGTATATTGTTATTTACAGTGATGATGAAATTTAGCCAAAGTGTTCTTCTATGCGTCAGTTCTGAGTGATCACACTGTCAGCACTTTTTTTTTTAAGATTATTATTTATTGAAAGAGAGAGAGGGAGCATGAGCATGGTGAGGGACAGAGGGGGAGGCAAAGAGAGAATCTCATGCAGACTCCATGCTGACTGTGGATCCTGACTCAGGGCTTGACTTCACCACCCTGAGATCATAACCTGAGCCAAAGTGAAAGAGTCAGATGCTCAACTGACTGTGGCTCCCAGGAGCCCCTATTAACACTTTTCAATCCAGTGGTTGAATGCAATAAAGGAACGTACTTATAAGGCAGCCCTCCTTATGACCCTTCCGTAATGAATCAATAGACTATAGTCATTGCCAAAAACTTACTTTAGCATTTCATTATGTATGCTGTCACGTCCTTAGCACCAATGCTATCAATATTTCCTCTAAAAAGCCAGCATTTAAAAACAAATAAAGAGCACTGTAGATTAACTTCCTTGGAAAGAATGATTCCTTTTTGTTCTTATGGCAGTATGACTTCATTTACCACATAAGGATCACTCTTCAGAATAGTGAGGTAAGTTCTTATAATTGTGTATGGAGGTTACACTGCTGTATGTTGCACATGAATCAGGACAGGCTTGGATTTGCCTTAAAGAAGGCATCTGCGGGCAGCACAGGTGGCTCAGTGGTTTAGCGCAGGATTCAGCCCAGGGCCTGATCCCGGAGACCCGGGATCAAGTCCCACGTCAGGCTCCCTGCATGGAGCCTGCTTCTCCCTCTGCCTGTGTCTCTGTCTCTCTCTCTGTGTGTGTCTCTCATGAATAAATAAATTAAATATTTCTTATAAATAAATAAATAAATAAGAAGGCATCTGCATTTTTCTGTATATGTTCTTTATTGCTGATTCTCACTGTTAAAGCTATTCCAAGATTTTGTGCTTCCTTTACAAAGAAAGTAAAAGTCCACTTCCTTTACAAAGAAAGTAAAAGTAAAAGTAAAAAAGTTTACTTATTTAATAAGTAAAACTTATTAAATAAAAAAATTTGCATATTACTATTTATCATGGAAATAATGCTAACAGTATAAACCTTGGAATTTTTATTTTTCACTGAAGACAAGTTTCTCACTTGAAAGGACAGGTCTGTGATGGCAGGTATCAGTGGTAAGCTATTACCATATTACAATCTTCTGCAATGTACATATTTTTTTCCTCTTTTTAGTGATTGCCAATATATTTTTATCTGCCCAGTGGTGTCAAATGTCAATGGTAAAAACAGAATTACCATAGAATTATACAATTCTTTTGAAAGTTATATTATTAGTATAATAACTCTGCAAAGTGCCTGGATCATTGGAGTTCTCAAGAAATAGTGAAAGAATGAATGAATGAGGAAGGGAAGAAAAGCAGAAGGAAGGAAACAAAGAAAGAGTACTTACTACAGTGTTTGCAAAGCAAATGGAGTGTTAATGATATGTTTGTTGCCCTTAAAGAGATTAGAACACAAGTAGCAAGTTTATAAACATATGTGAAAGAATAAGTAATAAAAGAAGGTAATATAAATATAAGTCAATAATCGAGAGCTGAAAGGGTTATAGATGCTATCGAAGTTCAGAGAAAAGAGCCAAGAATGCTAATATTTCATGTATATATTATATATATGTATCATTTCATATATATAAATGTATGTATGTACCATTTTATTTATATATATATATATATATAAGTATATATAAAATTATGGAGTCCAGTCAATCAAAGTACTATCAAATTCTTCACTAGCATAATTTTCTGAGAAATGTCTGATTTCCAAACACCCAATATTTGTTAAAGGATATGAGTGTCCTCTTAAATATATATTAGTTACTTGGTTTTGGTTACCAAGGCAGAAAGTATACCAAAAACTACAGTTATATCAAGGTGAAGCCTTCTCTATGATTGAAAATACAGATTGCATTGGAAAGAAGCAGCAGCTGTGTTCCTGAGGTTAGAGCACTTTGTTGCAGAAAGAATATCAATGGAGTGTTTATGAAATAACAAGGGAACATCACATCGCAAAGAGCAATGAAAGCCTCTTTTAAAAAATCTGTATAATAAACATGTCTAGATGGTTATGGTTCTGGCAGATAGCTACAGAGGAAATATTAGAAAAAAAATCTCATACTCATACATTTTTCATGAAATGTTCTGTATTATACATCACAGCTGCAAATCTGCCCTCTGAAGTTTTCAGCTTCTTAATGACACCAGAGATTTAGGGCACGGGGTGGAGTCAGACTGACATGTGACTGATGAGGTGGAAGTGCGAGTCTGAGGGCCATTGAACATAGAGAAATTTCCCAATGTATCATAATTACAGAAACACCTGTGCTGAAGAGTTTGTGCTGATTCAGAAAAAAAAATATAAGGACTTAATGGTCTGCAAGATCCTTCATCCCAGACCCATGGCAGTGGGGAGTAAAGGATACACAGTTGCATTTAAAAAATGATGTTAAGTCATTGATTTAAAAAAAAAAAAGACATTGGTTTTTATCCTTCCTGTAGATAGAGCTTCCATCACCTGAATGTGTTTGTCTCATTTGAGAACGGGAAATTGGATCTTGAAACACCATTGAAATGTACAAGGAGCATTATCTGGAAAATGATGCAGAAAAGTAAGGTTGTAAACTACTGAGCTTGAAGCCATGAAAGCTGGATCATTCTGAGTTTTCTTGATCTTTATAAAGTCCATTATGGATTGAAAGCAGAGTTTAATGCAAGTGTATATTCTACGCAAAGTAACAGAGGATTTGACAACAAAGTCATTCTTCAAGTTAGAATTCTTATCCCAATGTCCTCTATGCTCTTAACCATCTGTTGTATCTTGGGACCAGGGTACAGGTTAGGATGGGGCAGGGGTGCGTTGTAATGGTTTATTTGCCTTTGAAAAAAGAGCTCAGAAAGCCTTCAAAAAGATTCAAGAATGTGTAGACTGTGGTTTGACAAGGGTAAGAGAACAGGATGTGACAAAATGTGTTCATTAAGATGGAAATGAAGTTCGGTATTTATGAGAAATAAATAGTATTTCTTTAAATCAGTGAAAGTGAAGTAAGTTCAGCAGATAATAGTAAATATGAAATGCAAAATAATTCACTATATTAGATCAAGGTATTTTTAGTTACGTTATCTTTTTTGGGTTACATTATTTTGTTCTCTTTAAATATTTAATCTGCAATAAAATACTGTTCGTTGGATGAATGCTATGTTTGAAATTATTTATAACAAGATTTGCAGCAATATACACATACTTTGGCCAATGTCTTTATTAAAAATTCTTCAATATTCATTCTTTTTTTTGAAATATTCTAGTGTAAAAACAATTAATAAAAGTTGTAAGCAGTGTATAATTTTTACATTATAGAAAGAGCATGTTTATGTTTGGAAAATCAACATGATAGAAAAATAAAATGTGAAAAATAATAAACATTGCTTATAACCTCATCAGTCAGATGTATCTACGATTAATACGATGGTACAAATCCTTTCAGGAAAGTATCATATAATATTATCATAACAAAAAATAAATGACACTGCTTTGCATATAAATTTAGGATCAAAGATCAAAGATCTATGAGTCTTTTTCAAATTGTATTTATTGAATGAAGTGTACCACAATTAGTTAGGTATTTTAATAAACTTATTCTTGAGTTTAAATATGAATATTAATTACATTTACATGGGAACAATTCAGCAGGAAGATTACACTTAAGTGAGTGAGTCACCTGATTCACAGAGAAATAATGTAATGACGCAAACAAAATTCAGCAGCCTGAGTACTACTTGTGGGAGGATCAGAGAAGGAAATAGATGTGTAGGTCTTAGACATACACTCTCATGGGTTCTCCACAAAGATCCACAAAAGACAGCTCCAGGTGCCTGTGAAAACCTTGGACTCTTGAGCCTAATTTGGGGGATTCAAATCCTGCCTCTGGCACTAACCGGATGATGGACTTGAATGGTGAATATATTACCCAAATCTTAATTGTTCAGCATTCTGTAACTTTAGGAAACTTAACTGACTTTCCTCCCCTCGGTTTTGTCATCTATAAAATGGAATTATCAGGGCTTTAATGAGTCACTATTTTATTGGATTTAGAGCATTCATACCAACAGAGGAAGCACAAAGCAAACAATATTCTTAAACTGATAGCTTACTTTACTCTATGTTATAGATGAGGAATTTGAGCCTCAGTGTGATTTTTCCATTTGCTCACCACAGATGACATAAAGTCCATTCTGGTGTCAAATAATTTCTGTTTCCTCATTAAAAGAAAATGTATGTTCTGTATTTTCAAGTAACTAAGCTTTTAATTACATTATTTCTGCTTCTAGAATCATAATAGCAAAGCTGTCCAAATAATTGTGAATTTCCATTAATTTGGTGAGCTTTTTTCGTTTTTAATGGTAGCTTTTTTTCCTCTGAATCATCCACCTACCTTACCCTGTGAGCCTGTTGTACTGTCGTTATTTAAAATTTGATATTTGTTCATCAGAGATTCTTTTTGCATTGATTTTTGATATTTTTTAAATTACTGCATTTAAATATTATTTATCTTGATTGCTAAGATTCTGTGACCCCTGAGACTTCATACCTGAGGCAAGTACCTCACCCTAGTCCCAGCCCCTTGCAACAGTGATCGTGAATCTGAAAAGATAAAAAGAGATCTGATCAAAATGGGCTTTATTAACCATACTAAAATGACTGGGCTTTATCTTAAAATCAATATGACAAATAAGGAATAAAAATAATGACATGGGGACACCTGGGTGGCTCAGCAGTTGAGTATCTGCCTTTGGCTCAAGTCGTGACCCCAGAGTCCTGGGATCAAGTCAAGTCCCATATCAGGCTCCCTGCAAGGAACCTACTTCTCTCTCTGCCTGTGTCTCTGCCTCTCTCTCTCCGTCTCTCATGAATAAATAAATAAAATATTTGAAGTATAAATAATGACACCGTGTTTGAGTGGACCATGGAATTTAAGAAGGAGTGAAATATTTTGCCAGTGGTTCTCCTTGATCAGTTGGGCAGAAGATAGCTCGAATCTGCATTTTCTAAGGAGGGAAAGCAGAGGGAAGGGTATGAGTCAAAGAAGGCTTGATTATGAGTTCAGAGGTCAGACTTGGAGCTGTCTTTAGGAAATGAAAGGAGCGATATGCAGAAAGCAGTTGGAAATTTCATCCTCATTTCAGGTTCAGATATGGACTCTGGAAGCTGTCAGCAATGGAAGTCGTGGAAACAGATAACATCGCCTAACAAAGTAAAAAGAAAGAAAATAAAAATAAAAAGCCCAGGCTAGGTCCTGAGAAGACTATGGAAGGAACAGAGTTTATTGGGAAGGGACCTGAACAAGTGAAGAAGTGGAAGTGTTTCAGTTGCTTTAGACCAACTTGAAAATGTCCTGATAGCAAATCCCTTTAGAAAGGCAAATCAAATAGTCCTCAGTTTACATCCGAGCATTGTCCCTGGCCATCTGTGTCACCCTTATTAGGTGATCTCCTCACCTAGAACCTGGATATAACAACTACCTATGTTACAGAGTAGCTGCAAGAATTTCAAGAACTAGAAGGAAAGCTTAAAACAGTATTTGGCACAAAGAAAGGGCTCAAGCAATAAGCTACATTTGATACTAATGATTTGAAGGACCGTGGGCTTCAGGGCTAGGCCAACCGTGCTTGCAAACCAGTTCTACTGGTACTAGAGGGGCTACCTGCCCATGTCGTGTAATTATTTCCTGCGTCTCAATTTGCAAAAACAGTGACATCCACACTCTAATAACACCAGCCATGGAGGGTTCTTGCGACCACGCTCACTAAACAGTCAGTCCATAAAACCGGCTCGTCACCGTGCCCACAATTACAGCTCAGGGTTTATAAAACTAGTTGATAGGCAGAGCAGTTTAAACTCAATCTCTGAACACAGTTCAGAGTTTGTTTATTTGTTTTTAATCTCCAGTGCTTCTCTCTTTGAAACTTACTTTTTAAATTAATCCTGTTGCTTATGTTTTGAAAAAAAATATTTGTTTTGAAGGGGAAGACTTAGATATAAATAAATTCAATGAAGATATCAAAAGTCAAGGCCTATGGAAAACGCTTAAAGCACGGCCTGCACATGGGCGTATTGTGAACAATTCAGCATCCTTTGTTCTTCCACAGTCAGCCCCTGGTTGCCACAAAGGTATGCTACTAGAAAGACTGAGATCTTTAGGATCAGGCAAAGGGGAACCCAAACCCTCGTTTCTTAAATGACTGACTGTGACATGGATTGTTACTCAGCCTCGCTGGGCTGCAAGTGTTCTTATCTATAGGAAGTAGTGGGAATATCAGAAGATGGAATGAATGATGAAATGCTAGACCAAAATGCACAGATGTCAGTATTGAATATTGAATATTCCATCCTCTTCATGCCAGATGACAGTCATCCCCAGAGCTATGAGCCCAGTAGACTTCATTATAAAGTATTGCAGAGGGCAGCCTGGGTGGCTCAACAGTTTAGCACCTGCCCTCAGCCCAAGGCATATTCCTGTGGACCCGAGATCAAGTCCCACGCCAGGCTCCCTGCATGGAGCCTGCTTCTCCCTCTGCCTGTGTCTCTGCTTGTCTGTGTGTGTGTGTGTGTCTCTCTCTCGAATAAATAAATAAAATCTTTAATAAAAATAAATAAAGTATTGCAGAAAGTAGATGAAAGACACACAGTAAAAGTAGCTACAAATAGCCACATTAAATGCTCTAGTGAGGAAAAAACAAATAAACACAATTTCCACTACGTGCAAAAACCACAATCTAAAGTAAGGCTGAATTCTGTTGTAGCTAATTATTTCATATAATCCTAGAAGGTAGTAAATGCTTCTTGTTTTTTCTTCGTTGTTTTTTTTTTTTTTAAGTGATGCCAACGTTGGACTTGAACTCACAACCTTGAGATTGAGAGTCACATGCTCCACCAATCAGCCCAGCCAGGCACCCTGAAAAGTGGTAAATATTTTTTAACATGATTATTTACTATCCTCCATTCTATGCAATGAATTCTGTAGGGTTTATACATTGCTATTTTTTTAATATGGCAATCACAGTTAATTGAATTTTTAAATGGTAGGTTAATGATACAAAATACAGACATTGGAAAAATGACTACAAAAGGACAACACGCTGGGTGGATATTGGATGAGGCCAAGACAGAGGAGAAACAAACTAACTAAAGAGAACCTGATGAAGTTGAGGAGTCTTCTACTCAGGGTACACAGAGTTTTTCCAGATCAGAGGCTTTAAAGTCAATTTAATTTTTTAGCACCCAACACATTGTGAACTTTCAAAACTACTAAAGAAGGCTGGAATATTTTTGACTTAGCTAATGTGTGTAATCAAATAAAACACCTGTTGACAAATGTGTCAATAGCACCTTTGCTACTAAGAATTATTTCTGAGTTCCTTTGTGAACCTTGATTGCAATTTAATTAAAAATGGACACTTTCATCCAAACTTCACAACAGTGTTAACATCTTATAAAAATAGAGGACATTGACCAAGTCACTTTTATTACAACATAAGGCTAGGAATTAGCTTTTTTCTTTATCCAATTTCATCAAATAAATTATGAAATTATGTGATAATGTTTTTCTCAGATGAAAATTACTTTAGAACAAATAGGCAATATGAGGAATATTTAGAAAATGATGGAAGGTTTCCCGTTTGATATTTAGTTGTGCTGAGATTTTAAATAATATATCCCTAAATTAGACATTTTGTTAAATGAAGAAATTGCATTTGCTATCACAAACACGATCTAAAGCACTAGAATTTTAAATTGGTTTACTCAGCCCTCGATGTACATAGAGCAACCAAAATTTTATTGACTATATATTAGATGCTTCATATAACCAATTCAATTTACATATCCTTTAAAACAGTGAGCTAAATAAGAAATAGCATCTGGACCTACTACCCTCAACAAGGAGTATTTCTCTGGACAACTGTCTTAATATTGCACCAGCATTATTTATTGAAAGCCATTCTTCAACTTTTGATCTGAGTAAAGTTGCCTATTTACAGGTATTTGTGCAAGCAAGTGTGCTCACACGTGTATGTGGGGTTTAAGGAAGAGAGAGAGATTGAAAGAGAGCATACTTAAAAAACACCCCTTTTATTAGGGTAATTGATACATGTTGGCAAATCAGCAATTTTTCTCAATTAGCTCAATAATTTGTAACATTATTAATATAAATGTGCCATTTATATGTCAGTTATCATGAACTCTAATGACTGAAATTTTAAACATATTACAGTAAGTTGGCCCTAAAAAGTAGTATTTTTAACTTTTTTTAATAGTAAAACTTCTTATAATCAGTATTCCTTGTACCACATAGGTGCCAGATTGTAAATTTTAAAAATTCTTATGATATCCCTTCAGCTCATGAATATAGGCCTGCTACCATTAAATAAGTCCATCGAGGTAGGAACTAATTTTAATCAATGATTGTTTTTTATTTTAGTGATATCACTTACAGTGTTAACAAATGCACGCAGCACATACTAACGTATATTAATGTACGTTCTTCCAAACTAGGAACTCGGTGTCTATTGTGTAAAAGTCAAGTTTTGAGACACTGTGATATGAATATCAAAAAGAAGTCTAATACATTAATATAAATTAAATGCATAATTTGGCATGAGGCAACCTGATGAAATATTGAAGTTTTCTCTGAAATAATTTTAGTGTGCTTAATAATATATTTTTAAATATCAAATATTAGCTTCTATAAATATACAGTATGATTATACTATACTTCTGATTACTAATCTCTTGTGGAGGTTCATTAAAAAAAATGCATGGGCTGCAGAACAAGTCAGGCACTGGTAGACAATTTTCTTGTTTTCTCTTATGAAGTTTCTTAACTAAATGACACTCTGGCTTTGATGTCTCAGTTAGAGCTAATGGAGTTACTCTCTGCCCTGAAAAGAACCAAGTATTTATCTTTGGGGAAATGCAGTCAAACTTTGTTTTAAGATTTTGGGATCATTTCATATTTTCTACCCATTCTATTTAAACTCTGATAAAAAAACTAAAAACTTGTGTTTTGTTTTATTTTGTTTTCCTGTGAGTCTAACAGGTTTGTACTTTCCAAATAAGAAAATGA
Organism: Vulpes vulpes; assembly: GCF_048418805.1. Lineage (NCBI taxonomy): Eukaryota > Metazoa > Chordata > Mammalia > Carnivora > Canidae > Vulpes > Vulpes vulpes. The sequence goes on along the minus strand of NC_132786.1, from coordinate 54,799,262 downwards.
TGTACCTGAGCTTCATAAATGACATCTCCCATATCGTCGATAAAAATGAAATACATCTTGTTGTAGAGACATTCAGCAAACAATTCCCAGAAATCACCTTTATTACAGGGAATAAAACAGATGTACAACTCCCTCTTTTGGATGTCAGATTTACACAAAGGCAACACTGTACTCCCAAGCATAATATTAAAAGAGCATTAGTTTTGGTGATGCTTCACTCAATAGATATGAGGCCTATTATAAATATATTTCCAAATCCTTTGGATAATTGACTCATCAAAAATATGAAAGGATCCTAGCACAGATATATTGAAGAAATTCCAAAAAAAAAAAAAAAAAAAAAAAAAAAGAAATTCCCTACTCAGCCTCTCACATTTAAGAAGTTATAGCTAACATCCCATAAACAGCAAAACAAAGATAAAGGAAGAATTTGATCCATCTATGTTACACTTACTTTTTGTAAACTATGTCTGAAATTACTCAGGATATAAATATTGTAATGGTGGAAACAAACAGGCCTGATAGTCCTTTTCAGCTTCAACTGAACATTGTATATTTCCTTCTGGAGCCACAAGAGGGACAAGGCTCAATTTCTGTGAATCCCACTCGACCCATTCCTCCAGGCTTTTCCTTTCAAGGTTGGTGAGCCTTGCTTTTCTTAATCTGAGTATTTTTATTTATCTGGTTATTTATTTATTCGTTCGTTCATTTATTTACTTTTACTTCTACTAGTTAAGGGATGTGCAAATGTTTGAATTAGGTATGGCTAGGTGCCAAAAAATGCATTGCTAAACTAACCTCAAGACATACCCTTCAGAAAAAAAAAAAAAAGGACATATCCTTCAGGGCACCTGGATGGTGCAGAGGTTGAGCGTCTGCCTTTGGCTCAGATTGTGAGCCTGGGGTCCTTGGATCGAGTCCCACATCAGGCTCCCCCCCACCAGGGAGCCTGCTTCTCCCCCTGCTTATGTCTCTGCTTCTCTCTGTGTGTCTCTCGTGAATGAATGAATGAATGAATAAATAAATCAATCGATCAATCTTACTCCCCTCCAAAAAAAAGACAGACCCCTTCTCATTCCTCGAAGTCCTTTCATAGTTCAAAATCTAGTTGTTCTTCTTCTTTTTTTAATATTCATGTCATTTCTTTCCTTACATTCATTCAATGTAAAGAAAAGGTCTTTAGGGTATTCCTAGATGAAGCACAGTGGTAATTACACATGTGCCTAAAATAAACCAGTAAAAGAATACACGTTTCCTAGGGTTCAGCATTCAATTTCATTCTTGATGCTCCTATTACATAAATCTTACGGTTTACTGTAAGAAGTTGCAACTGGAGAAGACATGGAGAATGTAGTATAAAATAAAGATCATTAAAAATAAAAATAAAGTAAAATATGAAGAAAACATGATCTCTTTAATGAGAAAGTGACAGTATCCTCTTTTTTTGTGTATTTCATGAAAAAGGGAAATAATATATATAATTTGGGAGACAGAAACATCATTTACTGCTAGGTATTATGTAGCATATATAGATAGATGAATTGATAGGTAGATGTGTACACACACATACACATGCAGTCAAACTCTTTAAAAAAAGTTTCTGTGAACATTTCATAATCTATTACTAATTTTATTTAAATCTTTGATAAAAGTCTATTTTTTTGTCCTGTGAGCCAAACAGATTTATATTTTCCAGATAGGAAAATGATGTACCTAAGCTTCATAAATGGGATCCCCCATATTAGAGATGATAAACACCTTCTTGCAGAGATACTCAGCAAACAGTTCTCAGAAATCATCTTTGTTGCAGAGAATAAAATATATTATATATTTACATACAGGTATACATATATATAATAGCATTTTATTTTTTAAAATAAATTCAACATCTTGTCAAATTATTATGGTCATTTATCATTGTTGATGTGCTATAAGATTGTGTTGAGGATGAACATGACTTGGGGCTTCTGCCCTCCTAAAAGTTCCCAAAGCTGGATAGATTGCCATGATCTATGCCATTGAGAAACCAAAAGAAGGCACTTAATTATTACTGTCATTCCTCTAACAGAATATGATGACAATAGACATTTCCTATTGAGTGGATTTGTACTGTTATCGAAATAAAGTTTAAATTGATATGATTTTATTCATTACAATTTAAGGGAAAATAAAGTTTCAGTCTTGAAACTGGTGGTCCTCAGATACTTTCACAATGATGCAGGAGGCCAAAGGTTGTACATAGAACACAAGAGTCATGAAGTCAGGCAGGCGGGACCCATTTGCCCTGCACTCTTTCTCCTGCCAGGAGTCCATGACCATCATTCTCTACAAGCCTTCACGATGACCCAGCAGAACCCGGCTCTGATTAAACCAGATCCAAGCACATATTTAGCAGAAAGTCACCTTGACAACAGGGCACACAAACATCAGCTTTCACCAAAGTGAAGGGGCCTAGAATGCTGCACCTTCATGTCATTACACCTGTCATCTCCTTTAAACAAATTTGTTTCTGCTTTTGTTTTATTCTCATTCTTTGTTTTCCTTCACCAGCTCAAGCTGTCTTCCAGTGTTGCCTCCACTACTGCACACCGTTTACTATCAGCAAGGTCATTTAAATAACCACACTCTCTCCTCTATTTTCTTTCTTTTAAAAAAATTATTTATTTATAAGAGACACAAAAGGAGAGGCAGAGACATAGGGAGAGGGAAAAGTGGGCTCCCTGCAGGTACCCCAATGCAAGACTCGATCCCAGGACCCTGGGATCACACCCTGAGCAAAAGGTAGATGCTCAACCACTGAGGTACCCGGGTGTCCCTCCTCTATCTTCACTATTCCTTGAAAATGACTTCTTTATTGAACACATCGTACCAATGTCATCTTTTCTTCAAGTCCCCCCACACTCCCAGAGCACTGGTGTTCATGTTTGTATCCCCTGGTGCCCAGTATACTGTGGTGCTTACATAGTAAATCAGCAATAAATGGTAAGAATTTTTAGAAATCAGTGAAGTACAAACAGAAAGAAGTCAGACCTGACCTATCGGTGGGTGATTTTCCTGCAACAAATTGAAGATATTGAGTAATAGTAGGTCAACGAGTACAGCACGACAACCACCCTCTGTTATTCTTCAGGAGTCCTCTCTACCAGGTGTGTATCCAGACTTTGTGTCTCCTGGAGCTTATAAAATTGGGGAATGGACTCTTCAAGAATAATAAATAGCTCAGAATCATGCATAGAGGACATCCACGCAGCTGTACCAGGAACTGCCCTTGCAAGACATGATGAGAGGTGAAGGCAAACTTGAATAAGCAAGACAATAGCAACGAATATGAAGAAAGCACCAATCCACAAATATAGCATTGAATAGAAAGGGAATAGTCTGGAAGGAAGCACGCTGTCATCATTGAGAAGAAAATCTTGCAATGTATTACCTGTGTCACCTGAGGCAATTTACTTTACTTCTTTGAACTTTCATTATCATAATCATAATGTTAAACAATCGGTGCTATTTTCCATTTTTCAAGACACTATCCTAAGCATGTTCTAAGGTAAATGAATACCTGTGGGCTTCACCATAACGTTGTTACATGCTGGGGTCACGTAGCTGCTGCCTCCAGATCTGGCTCCACCGTGCACACCCATGAGGGGAGATGACAGCTTCCAGCATAACCTTTGTGAGCAGGTTTAGTTTCTGTGTCGTAGCCTCTTCCTTAGGTAGTGTGTCCTGGGAGCAGAGTCAGAAACGGTGATTGAGGAGCACAGGGCGTATTGAGCCACTCTTCAGGAACAGCCTTCCAGGGGGTGAGGACAGTAGGACAGAAGACAGAACAGTGCCAAGATGTGGGCTCAGGTGACATGACATGTAGCCTTGGCCCAAACTACAGGTAGGTAGGGAGCAGAGACCACCACGCCTTCCCCCACCCCTTACCCCCCACCTAGAGCAAGGAGACACAGGCTTGTTCTCTGGGTTTGGGTTTTCTATAATCTCCATATCAGTTCTTCTCAGGGGTAGGCTGCCCCTGGGGGTGGGGGTGGGGGTGGCGGTGGGGTGGAGAGACCAGGGTCTGTAACCTCCCAGGCTAAACAAACCAAACTCTCCAGACAGGTTGGATGGTGAGCCTTGACAAGCCAATGCCCACAGCACCTGGACAAAGGGGTACTGGGATGACCTCAACTGCATCTAAAACTGGCCTTAATGCCGGGTAATTACTCCACAAGTACTTAGTATCATTTATTCATCTGATCTGTTAAAGGGTGAACGGGGAAGCCAAGTGCAGTGTTTTCAATTTTGGCTGAGTATATTATAATGTAGAATAAACACAATGATTAATCAATTAAAGATGTTAACAAATACTGAGTGGGATGTGGGATGGATTAGATGTCCCACAACAAATTAAGATGCACATGATTACTGTGGGTGTCCTTGCCGCCTGAGGATAAAGTGTGTCGTGGTGATTTTAACGCACAGATTTTGGAGTCTTGTGTGGTTTATTCACTCCATTTAAGCGAAGCGACAAAAAAATAAATGAATCTCACTCCATTCAAGCGAAGCGACAAAAAATAAATGAATCACTACTTTTATATGAAGTATCCCAGAAATGCTGTGATTGCAATAAACAAAAGTAGTAAGTGATCTAGGTTCAGACACTACGAAGGGGGAAGAAATAATATTTGGCTTAAATACTTTACCAACCAATCGGGGGTGGGGGGTGGGAACTTGGAGGGAGCTTTGAATCTTTTAAAGGATTTTTCCTACAGACCTGTTTTTAAGAATTATGTAAGTGCTTCTGGGTAAACTTTAATGCCCCTTCAAACTCTGCTGTTCTGCGGCTGCTCCATTCTGTAGCGCATCTAAGAGGTGTAATTATCCAGATAAAAGATGGGGCGCCGGCTCAGGGGACTCATGTTTATTTCCCTGCCCAGGACACATGGGTAACAATGACACTGAAGAGTGATGTAACCACCACTGAAGTGGTTAATATAGAAAGAATCCAAGGTGACCTGTAGACCCCATCTTCTGCAAAGGGTCCCCCCCTTTGCTCTTTGCCCTTTAAGGAGCAAGTGGATGGTGGCCAAGTGGTAGAGGAGGCAGGGGGAGTGGGAGCCACTGCTCTCATTGTGAGGCTCAGCCCTTCTAATGAGTAAGTCCATAATCCTGTAACTGCGGTGCTCAAAACCACAAGAAAATTGCCAACTATCAGCTTTAATGACCAAAAGAGTATATAAACAAAACATAATAATCAGATTTTTCTAGTTGAAATCTGAGTCAGGGTTAAACTTATTTTTAAGTGTTGAATTCATAAATTATCCATATTTGTATTATTTCACTCCCTAAAAGCGCACTAATGGATAACTCACAGGTCACAATTTTGATAAGACTTAAACTCCTCATGCATTCCAAGTGGACATAGAGTTCAGTGACGTTACTCCCACCGGATAAAAACCACCGTGACACAGTTCCAAAATATTTTACAGCAGAATTAAAATAAAAACCCAGAATACAACGTATCCTCGTGTCACATTTCACACAGGCTTAACCTAATTAGTACCAGAGGAAAAACCCTGAGTCAGACCATTTTCAATATTTTGCTTTTAGAGACCGATTTGAAATCTGTGTAATATGGGACAAGAATGTCGGCCAACAGAAAAGTATAATGATAATATATTTAATAGGGAAGCATCCTTTGTCATGTGGTTTTGTCCTTTTAACCTAAATTAGAGACATGTGTAGGCTTTTGCAGGGCAGCCCATAATAATTCAAAGTATTGTGCGTATTTGCATTTTACAAAACACATCAATCTTCTTGAATATTGCCAATAATTAAAGATTCAGTTCAATTCTGGGAACTAAAAAATAACAAATGCTGAGATAGACATGTTAATTGATCCTACGTGAGTATAACTGCATAAATATATATGGCACCATCAGTGCTCTCATTTCCTGTCAGTGCCGCTCAAGAGGACATTAGATTTCCAATGTTAATATTCCTCAAAGATGGCCCAGGGAGTCTTTTTTTTTTTTTTTTTTTTTTAAGTAGGCTCCATGTCCAGCATGTAATCCAATGCCCAGCATGAGGCCCAACACTGCTTGAATTCACAACGCTGAGGTCATGACCTGACCTGAGATTAAGAGTCTGACTGAGCCAGCCAGGTGCCTCTGGCCAAGGAAATCTAAATCCTGTGCATTTGGGGCATTGACTGTGTATCTCACCTTCTAGCAAGCTTCGGATATAGGACACATATCTCTCATTAGAGAGAAAAAATACATGGAATTGAATTAAATAGCAACTTAGGTTTCATGATAAAGTAAATCACAAAAAGGAATATGATGGAAATTAAGATCATATGAGGAGAAAACATTTCCATGGTCATGATAATTTCTTGGAATTAGGTCTGGAGGATTTGCAGAAACGATTTTACTGAGAATAATTGTTGAGTGGTGGTGGTATTATTTAAGTCAGTGGGATCAAAACAGGATGATAAATTGCCACTCATTAACTAATTTCAGTTTTTAAGAATACTTCCCATAACCAAAAATTCAAAAATAGAGAAAAACAATACAACCAAAAGAGCAATCATATTCTCAATCAACTATTTTTCATATCTGCCTTGAGAACTTAAAGTAATATGGTTAGTCTCCCTTAAAGCAAAACACATGTTTATTGAGAAATAATGTTAAATAATCTTAATTACTTTTTTAATTTAAAAAAGTGTTTTCTATGTCACACAATCTAAAGAGCTGAGATTTGGTTCATCTTCCTCCAGTTAAATGAGCAAGTTTGAGAGCATCTTGTTGATCTCTGTATTCCTTCCCCATTGCATGGCAGTCACACCTCGATGAACATCTGTTAAATGGTTGACGGAAGGAACAAGATAGCAAGTATTATATTTTATTTTATAGACGAAGGTCTACCTTTCATGCAACTACCCATCAAATAAATCCTTCCTTGATAATCTGTGCCTTGAATTGTGTGAGTGTTATATGGGAAATATTTATCTTCTTGATCTACCAAATAGCAGAGTAAATATTTTTTCAAAGGTGAATAAATATAGGTAAATATGCATTACAATACCCCTCAAAAGGACCAGAAAGAAATATCGCCTATATAAATTAAACAATGATATAGAGGAAAGTCAGTGGTTCAGTATGAAGATCAGCTACATTCTCTAGGGCACAGGATGGCACATGTAAATGAACAGATGCAGGTGATAAAGTCTGAATCATTAAGAGTCACATCAGGCCTTCAGGAAGTTCCAGTGGCCCTTTAAAACCCAATCTTTTACATATCTAGCTGAAAAGTTATGCATGTAAACTAATCTGGATGTGAGTTGCTTGTTTTTGTTTGAGCCAGGAAGCATTTTATGAACTAAGGCTTATAGATTTAGGATATACCCACAGAGGGATAAACAATGCAGAATATTCAGATACAAATACAGATCTCTGTGATCAAGTTCCTCAAGATTAACACGTCTGATTCAAGTGCTTTCCTGAACCTGGAGATGGTGAGCTAGAAAAGAGGACATCTACCTATAAGTCTCAAGGGCATCATGTGGATTGGCCCTACACCGGCTATAAGACAACCCACACTATCAAAACAAGATAAATGACACATGGAGGACAATTTCAGTGTATTGTCTGAACAATATTGACCTTATAGACATTTTATTTTTTTAAGATTTTATCTATTTATTCATGAGAGACAGAGACAGGCAGAGACACAGGCAGAGAGAGAGGTAGACTTCCTGCCGGGATCCCAGGACCCCGGGATCATGCCCAGAGCTGAAGGCAGATGCTCAACAACTGAGACACCCAGGCGTCCCTGATGGTATAAACATTTTATTTATTTATTTATTTATTTATTTATTTATTTATTTATTTATTTATTCATTTGGTATAAACATTTTAAACTAGCTTCTTTAAGGAGAAAAACTACAAATTAGCACCACTTCTAGGAACTGTGATGTAATTCTACATTGGGATTTGGAGCAAATGATGTGTGTCTCCCCTAAAAGAAACATTTCTGAAAAAAAATTAAATAACCATGCACTATAAGTGTACATATGAACAACACAAAAATAGCACTTGTTTATATTAGCATCAGCTGTTGAGGAGATAAAAAACAAAATACTTTTGGATTCTCATATATATTTGTTCACATTAAAAAATTCATGTTTCTAGAGAAAATTATTAGTTTGATGAGCAAAACAGAAACAAAACAAAACTCCCAAACTACAGAATAAATTTTAAAAGAGTTTAAATCCCAAGCATTTGGTAATTACTTTGAACATGGGACTCACACTAGATCAGTTTCTCTTAAGATATTGTCCACAAACAATTGCTGGTCTGCTGCAAAATATGGACAGAAATTGAGAGTAGTCTTTTAAACATTTTTAAAGCAAATCTGACCTTGCAGTGACTTTCAAGCATGTAATTTCTTATGTTAACAAAATATTAGGCTACAAAGATTTAGGAAAAAACAAAACAAAACAAAACGAAAAAAAAAAAAACACTGTTACTCCATTACAGATATTTTGAGAAACTGCTCAAGATCATTTCTTCTCAAGAAATATCTTCTCTGTATTTAGAGAAATACTCTTTATTTTTTGACACACACACACACACACACACACACACACACATGCACAATGACCAGACCTGTATACTCATACCTCTCTGAAGATGCTATGTATCTGATTATATTAATGTGGAATCATTGACTGCAAGGTGATTTTTGTGTGTTGTGGATTCTTTTGGGTATGAGTAACAAATTTAAGCAGAAAAAAATAATCTCACACAAGACATTTGAGATTAAGGGCAGCATGAGCTCAGGTAAATCAGACAATCATTCAAGGTTCTTTTATCTACTCTGTCATCCACAAGAATGTAGTTTTTGAGATAGTTGTTGCAACTCAGGTCACCTCTATCTCACACAAAAAAAGGGATGTCTCTTTCCATATGTAGAAAACTTACCATGAAAGTTCAAGCCAACTTCCTCTCATTATGCATTTCCCAGATGCATATATCTATTTGCATTTTCCATATCTAAGCCAATTGGTGCTGAGAGGACTAGAATTACCAAGTCTGGTTTATGCTAATAAGGATTCACCCACCTTCTGGTCTGGGGAAAAGGCCATTAATTCATGAAAGATGCTTAAATCTAGATTTTGAAAGGAATTCTTAGAGTGAGAGAAAGGAGGGAAGGGGTATTGAGGTAGGCAACTATATTATCTTCCAGAACAACATTGAAAGATTGAGATTAGAGAATATTTCCTCACAGAATGTGTACGTGATATCAACTGAAAATCATCTGACACAATTTCTGAGATCCAACATTTGAGTATTAGGAGAAAGGAGGAAGATCTAACAGTGGAAGCCCGGCCATCTCCCTAGTTTGAGCTTTAGTGTTATGTAGTGGAAGTAATTTTTTTAAAGATTTGAGTAGTGAACTGTGCCAAAAGTCAATAAGAAACCAAGAAAGAGGAATACTGACAATTTTTAATTATAGTTAGTAAAAGAAAGTCATTGAGGATTTTAGGATGTACAGTTCAGTGGAAAAGTGAGCAGTAAAACAAAATGTAGTGAGTGGAAGTGAGAAAAAGGAAGCCAAAACACATGTACCACTTGGAAGTCAAAATTAATACACAAGAGAAAACCCACCAGGAATTTTTGAAAGACAGAATAATGGCCTCCCACAGATGGTCATGTCCTAATTCCTGAAACCTGTATATGGCAAAAGAGAGTTTGCTGATGTAAATAAGTTAAGTATCTTGAGAAGTGAAAATGGTCCAAGACTAATCCAAAGGGCCATTCTATACTCTGTTTTTTTAAACTAGTGTTGTATTATTTAAACTTAAATGAATAAAATATTTCCATAAGATATTCATTCAGGTTACACAAAACAGACTTTTCAAAAGTAGTATACTTTTGTAGGGACAAGGGACATAAATGATGCAAATAGTCGGGGAAATTACACATGTCGAGTATTAGTAACTACAAAAGTTATTTCAAAAAATATCAATTTAGTGATCATTTTTCAAGGTAATTTAAAGTCACTGATATTTTACGTTAACTAAATAAAACTTGATTATGTCTTCATAGCTGGAATTGGAAAATTAAAATTCATTTCTTGAGACCTAAACTAATTACAAAAGTTTTATATCTGATTTTGGAAATCCTTAGTAATTTTTACCACGCACATTTTTAATCAATAATAATATAAGCAATGTGGAAATGATCATTTTTCTTAATGAGTCCAGCCTTCTCATTTTACCCATTTACTTTCTGAATTTACTAATTAGTTGCTACGTATATGAGTTAAGGTAAATGACAACTTTTCATCTTAACAGGATTAAATTTTCCTTCTCTTTCTTGTACAGTCCCAAATGATGTTCCTCCATGACTTGGTAACTCTAGCCTATCTTCTTCTGTCTCCCAGTCAAGAAAACAAATGCAATGTCTTTAGTAAGGAATTAGTTGAGACAAAAATCAAAGGCGAATAAGGCAAAAATCACAAATGAGTCGATATTTGATTGTCATTAGTGTACTCAGTCTTTAAGGACCTAAGAGACACAGAAATGTTGAGCGTGCATATATATAGCATCAAACATGGATGAATTGAAAACATGCTTTAAGTGCTATCCAATATTATAGTTTTTGAAAAAGTGAAGATAGAAGCAATGAGTTTTCAGTAGTGACATGCTTAAATAGCAATTTTTATCATTTTATTAAATTGACAGGAGTTTTATTAGAATGACTATATCAATCAATCTATTGTTGTGGCATCAGTTTTAAACAGACTGAAGAGTCTTTTACATTCAACCAAAGGAAATTCTTCAGTGCAATTCTGTGAGGTAGAAGTTGTTACAATTTTATTAAAGATGACATTATGATAAGAAGAGTGTAGACAGTTTATCCAAGGTCAAGATATGAAACATTAAATATATATGCATTATAAGCAACCTTGGAATTCACAGAGTATTATTATAAAAGTAATGGTACTTACTTTCTCAAATGTAGCCAGCTAGATCTGTCTTGTTCACTTCCTTTTAAATTTAGAAATTAAGCAAATATTTCTAATCACTCCCTTCTCCTTCATGTTAATCTATTTTTAAACAAAATATATTATTTATTTTTTTAAGATTTTATTTATTTATTCATGAGAGACACAGAGAGAGAAAGAGAGAGAGAGAGAGAGAGGCAGAGACACAGGCAGAAGGAGAAGCAGGCTCCATGCAGGGAGCCTGATATGGGACTCGATCCCAGGACTCTAGGATCACGTTCTGGGCTAAAGGCAGGTGCTAAACCGCTGAGCCACCAAGTGATCCCTATGTTACTCTATTCATGGATGAACCTACACTCTTATTTATATCCCTCAACGTTTGCCAGTTCCACTCTCATCACATCTCTTTGTTCAGAAATGATCTGTCTCCCACTCTGCACTTCTTACTGGGACCTTGTCTCAAAATTCCACCAAAAGTAAACTGTAAACCTTTTCTATGAGATTTCAGTGATAGGAAAAGATGGCAATGATGAACTGAAAGTAATCCAAAAAATGAAAATAAAAAGTTTCACAGAATGTTAATAGACTCAGTATTTTTCATACTTTTTAGTTCTTGTAGAATAAGTTGTAAAGGAACTATCATTTCTTTCCCCACTGAGTGAACTGTCTAGTTTTTATTTCTGAATATTGTCACTGAGATTCCTTAGCATGTTTAACATTGAACAGATGACTACAGCATTGGTTGGCTCATCTGGAGGGTATTAAGTTTGAACCTGAGTTTCTGCTTCAACTGGAGTATCTGTTAATAATACTGACTCTATTGTTTTCAACTATGCCTTGTGGTATAAAACTCCACAGTCTGGTTTGATTAAATTTGGGCCCCTTTTCAGGAAGAGTATCTTTGAGCATTTCATGAAGGTCATGTTGTCCCAAGGAAGGCCTTCCTTACCAGCCTCTCTTCTTAGTTCTCCTTGGTGAGCTGGATTATCTATAGTTTAGTTTGGTGCCTTCGTGAAGGCGCCAGCCTCTTCCTATTTGTCTACTACCAAAATTTTCATTTTCTCGGACACTGTTCAGCTTGAAATTCCCCATACTGTTTTCTACATACAGTTAACTCTTCTGGGGAGGGACTCTGAACTAGATGGCTTATAGACTACCTCTTCGCCTGGGAAGAATCTCTAAGCCACTGCTTTGGAGCTAGGGACTGGACAATGGCCTGCTCCTCTAAGAGCAACCCCTGTTTTATGAGCAAGGAGCCTCTGTTTGCATTGCCTCACCTGGTGTGGACTTTCTGCTCTAGGAGCCAGGACAGCAGCAGCACAGCCCCCTGTACTCTCAGCCTGCCATGCCTAAGGTAGAACATATGCCCTATGAATGTGGATTGGGTGAAGGAAGGGAGTGCCCTACACTTGCCTGAATTTTAGCCTCTGAAACACAGCTTGGGGAAGGGGGTAAAAAATATTGGGTACCTGCCACTAAGGGGGATGTCCTATAGCGATTGAGTGTGAACTAGGAAACAAGGAGCCCCATCTTCTTGGCCATATGCACCCAGCATATGCAGAAGAGAGGTTCCTTTGACCTAAGCTGGGAGTCAGGGAGTGAGGGCATGTTGTCACAACAGTGCCACAATCTCACTATTATTACTGAAATTTATTAAGATTTTCTTGAATAGGGGTGCCGAGTGGCCCAGTCGATTAAGTGTCTGCCTTCAGCTCAGGTCAAAATCTCAGGGTCCTGAGATGGAGCCCCATGTGGGGCTCCCTGCACAGTGGGGAGCCTCCTTCTCCCTCACCCTCTGCCACTCCCCCTGCTTGTCCTCTCTCACTCTCTGTCAAATAAATTAAATTAAAAATTTAAAAAAAATCTTAAATGAATGCTTCTTCACTTCCATTATGCTCTTAGGGCAATTTCCAGAGACTTCAAATGGTTGTTTTTATAATTGCCACCAGTTGTTGTTGTCTCATTGAGGATTAATTCGGCAAAGTTCTTCATGCTGCTATTTCACATGTGAAATATTTTTTAAAAATTTATTTATTTGAGAGAGAAAGAGCACACATGGGGTGGGTGGCGGTGGAGGAACAGAGAGAGAGGGAATCTCAAGAAGATTCCCTGCTGAGTGCAGAGCGGGATAGCTCCATCTCATGACCCTGAGATCATGACCTGAGTCAAAACCAAGAGTCAGAGGCTTAATCAACTGAGCCACCCAGGTGCCCCTGTAATATTTTTATGTTAGGATTTATATTACTTATTTTCAGATAAATCTATGAGTGTCATTCTATCATGTTTTTAAACATAATAGCCAGATTCTCACCCCTTATGGATTAGAGCACAATTAGTAGTGAGGTGTCCTCAAATAAGCCAAGTGACTCTAGGGCACAAGACTAAGACTGCAACCCCAGACAAGCAGTGCACCCTTTAGTTGTGGGCTTTCTTTGCCTATCCACTGACCCAGAAGCTGGATGAAATTGTGCTTCATCTGTGTCTGTTCTGCATAAGCTATCACTTTCCTGGATGAGTTTGCTACTTTCAGCAAATAAATACAACTATTATATATTTATGATGAAGGTTTGTGTGTATGGTTTAAGACCATCAAGCCATACCTCAACTAAAATATAACATTCAGCTTCTCAAACAGAATCTCTAAGTAATTCCATTTAAACAATCTGTTATTATTTTAATATTTTTTATCTTGACTCTGCTCACTCTTCAGTTTGGAGCATTATTAAACAAAATGTCTTCAACTAATAAATAATAGTAGTGAAAATAGCTAAACTCTTCCCCCAACCTATAAGCTATAGTTAGTTACATAGCAATAAAGTCACAGAGAAAGATCATGGTTGAGAAAGATGGTGCCTTCAGTAGCCCCTTCCCTCCCCTAAATTTTCCCAAGACAAATTATGACAGCAAAGCTCTATTTCTCCTAAAACGGTCCCAATTATATGGCTCATTAAGAGAGGGGCATGTTGTCGATATAAAGATTCTGTGCCTCACAGCAAGCTCCCTGATGTTTAACAGTGCCCTGTGCATAATAGGCATTCATTACATATAAGCTGAGGGGATGAATAAATGAATGAATGCTTGTTGAGTAAAATCTGCTTTAATGTCAAAAAGTAGAAAACATGGCATCTAGATTTTAACAACTTAGAGGAATTCCTTCATGATATAACACAGATCAAACTGAAATGAATAAAGAACAGACTTGAATGATGCCTTTCTTTTGTGAAATGAGATCCTGGCTGGGTGGTTATTGAAAGAAACCTGGACAGAGTCCACTCATGTTCCAAGCTGATTGAGGGAAGGGGTGGGGCACATGGAGGGCAAATGGGGGAATATCTAGATCTCATCAGACACTTTAAGACCAACAGCAACATAGGTGAAAGTTCAATTAAGAATGGTACAGCTGGGGTGCCTGGGTGACTTTGTCAGTTAATCGTCCACTCTTGATTCTGGATCACATCATGGCCTCACAGTTGTGAGACTGAGCCCTGCACTGGGCTCTTTGTTGGGGGTGGAGACTGAGATTTGAGAATCTCATGCTATCATTCCAGAGAAGGAAAAGGAAAAGGAAAAGAGAAGAGGAGGAGGAGAGAAGAGAAGAGAAGAGAAGAGAAGAGAAGAGAAGAGAAGAGAAGAGAAGAGAAGAGAAAGAAGAGAAGAGAAGAGAAGAGAAGAGAAGAGAAGAGAAGAGAAGAGAAGAGAAGAGAAGAGAAAAGAGAAGACAAAAGGAGAGGAGAGGAGAGGAGAGGAGAGGAGAGGAGAGGAGAGGAGAGGAGAGGAGAGGAGAGGAGAGGAGAAGAGAAGAGAAGAGAAGAGAAGAGAAGAGAAGAGAAGAGAAGAGAAGAGAAGGAAGAGAAGAAAAAGAAGAGGAAAAAAAAAAAAAAAAGAATGGTGCAGTGCATTCCTGCACTTTCTTAACAGTTAGTCCCTGCAGGCACAATCCAAGCTCCTTTACTGCACCTCCATCACAGTCACCATGCAGGCAAGGTTTATGGGCACTACTTCTGCTACCTGGCAAAAGCTCTGGTATGGCATTGGAACTTCTTTTTCCACCTACCTCCAAATCCAGACTTGATTTTACCCCCAGCTTCTCCAACTACAGGCTATATAATATCTGCATTAATAAAATAAAAACAGAAAAAAAGTAAATAATCCCCTTCTTTTTCTCATATTGGCCTTAGCTATTTAAGCAGGACTTTATTTTGTTCAATAATTTCTGAAAGATACTATTATAGTGTCCTACTCCACGGTGAGCACATAAAAGATATTCTTGGATAAATCAAAAGACATCAGAGTGAAAATAAAGGGAACCACTAACAAAGTATGACCTATTATGGGCTGAATTATGTCCTCCGCAAGATTTATATTGCAAAGTCTTAACCCCCAGTACCTTAGGATGGAGCTATATTTGGAGATAGAGGCATTAAAGAGGCAGTAAGCTGAAATGGGATCATTAATATGGGCCCTGATCCCACTTGTTTGATGTACACTGACATGTAAGTGATGAATCCCTAAATTTTACTCCTGAAACTACTGTTATACCATATGTTAGGTAACTAAAATTTAAATAAAAACTTGAAACAATCAGAAGATGGGCCTTAATCCAATATGATTGGTATTGTTACAAGAAGAGGAGATTAGGACATAGACACACACAAGCACACAAACACATACACACACACACACGCAGTGGGAAAACCATATGAAGACAAAGTGAGAAGACAGCTGCTTGTAAGCCAAGAAGAAAGGTCTCAAGAGGAAGCAGGTCTGCTGATACCTTGATCTCAGACTTCCAGCTTCCACATCTATATAGTAATAAACTTTTTTTTTATTTTTATTTTTTATTTTTTTATGATAGTCACAGAGAGAGAGAGAGAGGCAGAGACACAGGCAGAGGGAGAAGCAGGCTCCATGCACCGGGAGCCCGACGTGGGATTCGATTCCAGGTCTCCAGGATCGCGCCCTGGGCCAAAGGCAGGCGCCAAACCGCTGCGCCACCCAGGGATCCCTAAACTTTTTTTTAAATCAGTCTGTGGTGTTTTGTCATGGGAACCCTAAAAAATAGATACATTGCCAATGTTTGCCTTTAAAATAGAGATACAAAAAAATAAAAATAAAAATAAAAATAAATAAGTAAATAAATAAAATAGAGATACAGATCCACAGTCTTTTTTTTTTTTTTCCCAAAGGAACTTGGTGTGATTTAGAGTTGGATTCTTTCTTTCTTTCTTTCTTTCTTTCTTTCTTTCTTTCTTTCTTTCTTTCTTTCTTTCTTCTTTCTCTTTCTTTCCTTCTTTCTTTCTTTTAATTTTAGAACATGAGCCACTTATTATGTAAAACACTGGCAGTGGATTGGGGCAACCCTGTATAATGAAACTCATGAGGATTTTGCAGAGAAATGTGTGAATATTCACAGCAAAGGGGAAACAAAATACAAATAGTTTCACATCAGTTCAGGTCAAGATTTGATACAAAGAGACTGGTAGCAAACTGAAATATATTACCACACATCAACTCTAGACATACTCTACTCCATTCCTGACACAGAGCATTAGAAGTGGGTAGGACTTGTTAACGCACTTGTTATTGAGTGGCTATTTTATAATCTGGTTAGGTGAATGTCTAATGTTGGTTGGTTTATTTGTTGGTCCACTTCTCTATGTCAAGAAGCAAGTGAGTACATCTCTGATATCAGCTACTTTGCTGATATAAATGAACCTCATTTATATCCATCCTATGTATCTGGAAATACAGATAATATCATGGCAAATATACACATCAGAACTTCAAGTAAACTCAGGTCCTCCAATTTTTAAAACATTTCTCCTTCATTAATAGTTTCGACTCTCAAAAAAAAAATAGTTCCAACTCTCAATGTCTACTCTCCAGTTACATATAAGCTTGTTTTATTGTTAATTGTTTTTTAAGTCTGCTACCCTTTTTTCGGAACACTAAACCAAAGGTGATTTAACTCTCAAGAAGGAAACTATCAAGATGGATCTTAAATATCCATAGGATACTTAGCAACAATTATCAGAATATTGCCCAGCGATGTTTCTTCCTTCTATGGATCACAAATAAGCATATGCTCAGAAGGAAAGGAGTATGCATGCCCCAATGGAGCACAAACGTTTCTAACGCAGCTTAAGCTCCTTTCAGTCACCTTATTGATCTAAATTGTTCTGAGATGGAAAATCTACAGTATAAATCAGCCTCACATGGTGCTATAAGGAAGTATTCCTTGGAGGAGCTCTAATGGGCCATTGAAAAACCTTATTCTTGTTAACGCATGGACCTAGAGTTCTAGAGCATCTGTGATCAGCCCTGCAGAAGCCTCCAACCTAAATCTCTAGATTGATCTGTTCTTGTTCTTGAAATGGGAATTCCAGCCTTGGAAGGAAAAAAATATGCATTCAATGATTTGGGGGTGGGGGTGGGACTTTTTCCTATAAGACAAGATGCTGTTTTTAATTGAATATAGACCATGGCACTGTGTTGAATGTTGTCCTCTCTCACAAAAAAATCCACATCTACCTGGAACCTGAATTTGGGATCCTATTTGGAAATTTGTGTCTCTGCATATATGATTAAGATGAGGTTACACTGAATAAGGTCATAAATTCAATACTTTAGTGTCCTTATGAGAAAGTTGTGTCAAGTCTCAGACACACACAAAGAAGAGAACACATATGTAGAGAGAGAGAGACATGGAGTGAGGCAACTACAAGCCAAGGAATGCCAAGGATTACTGGTAGGCGCTTCATGCCAGGGGAAAGATATGGAGCCTATAGATTCTCCCTCTGAGCCACCAGAAGGAATCAATCCTGCCAAAACCTTCACTTCAGATTTCTAACCACAAACAGAGAGAATACATATCTGAAGTTTCAAGCAATGTAGTTTGTGAAATTTTGTTGCACCAGCCCTAGGGAGCTAATATAACCACAAATAATCTCTTCAGGGGAGATATTCTTTGAAGATAGCATTAATCAATGTTGAACTGAAATGTGGAAGTGAAATATTTTGGGGCTTTTGTAGAATTTCCAACAACATTAGTGCATCAGTAATTATAGGACAATAAAAAGGAAAGCTAGTCAATGAAGGGTCGGCCCTCAGCTTGTAGAAAAAAACAGTGCCTTGTGGAGGACAGAGAATCTTATCGCCTCCTCAACTGTGCGCAGCCTCTGCCCAGCTGAGTCAGTTCCACTCTTTAGGTTCTCTTCTGGACCCACTATTTTTTTTTTTAAATGAAGATGAAGACTTTATTGCTGGGGGTGAGGGCTTACAGTGAGGCTGAACTCCTAGCTGCAGCAAGCTGCCCAAGCTAAAAGACACTGAGATGCTGAGATCTGGCAGGGGACAGTCGAGCAGATGCTTCAGAGAACTCCAGACTGCCCGTGACAATAGCATGACCTGCTTCTAGTATGTAGTTTATCACCCAGAAAGTTCCTTCCCAGTGGTTACTGGACGGTTGGAAGGGCTTCATTAAGGTACAGCTAAGGTGAGATGGCCAGCTTGGAAAAGACATCAGTGGGGCTGGAGTCCTGTGCATCAATGGTCCTGCATCTCTGGAGCTCAAATACATGAGTCAAGGAACCAAGGGTGGTGGTTAAGAGTGGCCAATCTCACCATCATGCTCAGTGACCCAGGGTGTAATCTATACTTCCCAACCCTCTAACATTAGAGTCTATGCAATCAGGTTCTATACTAGATGAAGGCTGGGTGGGAGACATTCCTCCTAGAAGAGACTTCAATTTCGATAAACATAAAGCTATGAAAACTACTTATCTGCCCCAATTACTCTTGGAAGTTTTATTTTCATAGCTATGAAGCTATGAAAACTACTTATCTGCCCCAATTACTCTTGGAAGTTTTATTTTGTCTACCACAGATCCATGACTAAAACTAAGTCCATATCTAAACTAACCAAAAAGGTTTATTTATTTATTTTTAAAGAATTGTATTTATTTATTCATGAGAAACACAGAGAGAGGCAGAGACACAGGCAGAGGGAGAAGCAGGCTCCCTGCAGGGAGCCCGATGTGGGACTTGATCCCGGGTCTCCGGGGTCACACCCTGGGCCAAAGGCAGACCCCCAACCACTGAGCCACCCAGGTGTCCCCCAAAAAGGTTTAGAATAAGAAATCTGGTATTACATTCTTTGCATATAGGTGAAGGGGGGGATGAAACTGGTAGAATTGAATTTTCCATTCTATTACTTAATTGAGCGACATGGGATTTTTCGCCAAGATAATATTTGAACTTGCCACTATAATTTTCTACTTTCTTCTCGAATATTTAGTGCTTATTCTGTGAGAACACTTTCTAACAATTCCAAAAATGTTTTGAGAACAACAAAGCATGAGCCAGCCCAACAGCCCATTCATTATCTGTTGAGAAATATTCAACACAAATTCTGTGTGAACCTCAACACCGCCTTTATCCTTTAGTACAAAGTAACACAAACACAGATTTCACTAGGAAAATGTTCTGTTGTTGCTAATTTGAGATTCAGGGTCATTTCAATGGATTTCTGTTTTCAACAATCCTAATTTAGAGATTTTAGAGAATATTTTTTTCAACTTAAAAGATTATTTAGCAGTCTGCCACTTAAATTTTAAATTGATTATAAATCGTCCTATGCCATGTAGCTAAAGATTGCTAAAATCAACATTTAAAACTCACATCCTTGGTTGTTTTTTTTTTTTTTAATAATAGCGTAAATATTAGGGTTGTTGTACACACAAGACAGCTTTTCATTTTTGAAAACCTGGCCTTCCACAAAGGGCTCAGGTTATTAAACAGGAATCTAGGCAAGAAGATGGAGATTTGTTTGTGGTTTTGTTTTTTGTTTTTGTTTTGTTTTTGTTTTTGTTTTTAAGGAAGAAACATATTGGCTCTCTCTATCCTAGAAAATACACCTCTTCATATGATGTGATTGAGTGTTCAAGGAGCCAAATTTCGGATGAGGATGTTATGGTCAATAAAACTTTATTAATGGTTCCTGAATCAAAACCTCATTAGAGACAGGAATTCTCCCGTGAGTTTGGTCAGTGGTATTACCCTTTTGAGAGTTAGAAGGCCGTGGCCGCTTCGTCTCTCTGAAGCCTACCTGGGCGTTCTGTCCACTGACCCTGTGAATGAAGCACAATACAAATTTGCCATAATAGTCTTGTTAGGTCAAGTCCACTGGCATTTCAGTGAATCAAACCACAAACAAATTGCTTTGGAATATTGGTGATCCTTCTACTGCCTATACATTTTCATTTAAAGTAAGGAAAAGCCGTAAGTTTGGATCATGCAATTGATCCACATTCTGTGGACTATCTTAATGGTTATGTTCGGAGTATAATTTAATTCTCTCTGGACAGTATTATACCTTGGCATCTATTGCTAGTAATACAAAAATACAATGTTGATAAATAAAAAGAAATATCCTGAAAATAGATTAAGTTAGCACCATTTTGTATTAATTCCTAAGTTTAAAACTGAAGTTTAGAAGCAGCCCCGACTTTCCTGACCAAGAACGTGTGCAGAGTAAGTACACATGAAAGAAAAAAGAGACATATAAATTATGTCAAGAACTAAATCATGAGCCCTTTGTTCATTTGCGGATCGCTGAGCTGAGGCAGTAGAGTTAGCCCACACTCTGGTAGGTGAACGTGTGGCACAGGTTTAGCCTTTGGCTTTGCCTCCGGAAAAATACTTTAACAGCTAAACCTATATAAAAATTCATACCTTTCAATTATCCCTGCCTGAGAATGGCTTTGCAGTGATGTGCCCAAGATCATAACAAGGTTAATGCATTTAACACTTTCTTTAAAAATGGTTTTCAAGGATTGCTATAGGGAGGGGCCCTGAGTCGCCTTCTTTTGACAGGCAAATCTCCTAGCACCCTTCCTGTCTCAAATGCCTGCAACAAAGAAAGGTGACATGGCTTAGGCAGGAAGATGCAAGTGTATTCTCATAAGGCAGCCAGCCAGTCTTGTCTTTTCTTCAGGGACTTTAATTTTAATATAAGAACATATTGAGAGGATTGATGATAAATTGGAGTTTCCAATTTTGTTGCTTTTATGTAGAAAATCTCTAAAATTGTATTCTGAGGATAAAGAAATATTATATTATTGTAATGACCAAACTTCTTCCTCAAAGCTAGGAGATTAAGAAAATATTATGCAGATAACAGTAATGTAGCAAATATTCACATTTTTACATGGCTTTAAATAAACATTTTTCTTTGGGAACAGCCTTTGGCAACATACATAAAACATGTATTGCTCAAACATATGCTCTTTATATATAAATAATATAATGCATGTTTGTGTGACAGAGGCTTACAAAGGGGGAGGGAAAGAAACAAGTGAAAGACCCCTGAGCACAATTTTCAACGTCCTCTTGTTGACAGTTGGATGTCACTGAACACCTCGTTTGAGACACCAACATCATCGCATGTAACTAGAGATGCAATGCGTATTTGTCATATGCTGTAAAGCAGAACTTCTAAGAGAGAAACAAAATTATAAAACTTTGAAACTCCCTTTCAGTAGAGAACTGATCTTTGTGACTTAGATACAAATATTTTCTGCCCTGGTCCTGGAAAAATATTCAAACACTGTATGTTTAAGGAGTGGTTTAGGGCCAGTATGAATTGAGTCTCTCATAATGCAAAACATTAACAGCAATAATAGTAACAAGAAAACTTTACATTTCTACACCAAGGTTTCTCATGTAGGTACCAAAAAGGGACTAAGATTCACCAGCCTGTGAATCACTTGCATGACTTTCATAGATCAGATGTGAATCAAGCAGAGGACTTATGGCAGACAAATGGTTTAAATGTCTAGTTCTTGTGGAAAATATTCTATGGGAAAAATAAATTGTTAGCTTGGTGAAATCAGATGTGTTTGTTATCTATAGATTTTACTCTTTTAAAAAAAATTCATTTTCTTTAAATCTTCAGTCCTTACCCTTTCTACTCCTCACACAAGCATTAAACAGTTTTAATCTTATTAACTATTGATCATTTAACCTTAATAATGATTAGATACACAGCTATTTAGTTTCTTCAAATGTATCATTTTGACATCTATAGATAATAAAATCCCCAAAATGTACAACGTCTATTACATCCAAACATTTTATGCAAAAAATCCTTTTTACACACTAAACAAAATGAAAGCTTTATTAAATTAGCATATTATATATCATTTATATACACATATATTTTATTTTTTATTTTATTTTAAAGATTTTATTTATTTATTCATGATAGACACAGAGAGAGAGGCAGAGGGAGAAGCAGGTTCCCTGGAAGTAGCTGGATGCAGGACTTGATCCCAGAACACTGGGATCATGACCTGAGCCGAAGGCAGACACTCAACCATTGAGCCACCCAGGTGCCCCATGTACGTATATTTTGAAACTGGTCAATTTAGCCTAAAGACTGATTCCACAAAATGCATATCTTATGTATCTAATCAAATTGAAAATCTCACTGATTTTTCCCACTATAAAAAGAGGTGTATAGAATTACTTAAATGATAAAATTGTGCGTCTCTGTGTGTTTGTCTGTGTTGGTCTAGAAATCAGGTGATCCGTGTTGCGCTTCTAGTCAAGTGACTTTGTAGAAATCATTTACCTTCTATCTGGGTCAATATTTTTAATCTGAAAAATGAGGACACTAAGATCCGCCCTACTGGCCACAAGCATAATATGACATATACGAACTCAAAATGAAAATTATAAAGTATTTTGCAAATAATTGGCTGCTTTTAGAACCAGATAGGAAGAAGATAAATGGAGATTAGTAATGGAAAGAGAGAGAATTAACTGAAATAATCCACCTGATGTAATTTGTGTCTTACACAGTATTAAATCGGTCAGAGGTGGAAAATTCTGTCAATTGGTTGCTACCTGACAACAAATAAATTATCTAGCTGAGTTTCCCCCCTAAATTGACTGAAAAGATGAGTTGTTTTGGCAACACGTAAACACAGCCAGAGAAAAATTTCACCTCCTCTAACCTCCATTATCTATCTGAATTTGAAACCAAATGCAGATGGAGAACTCATTATTGTAGTGACAACCTCTGTTGTAATTAAAAAACATGGGATCTATTTCTAAAGTAGGGGTAAGGCAAAGGGCAAAGAAATGTCTGACCCTTTCCATGCATTATCCCAAGATTTCTTAACATGAAAGTGCTTCAGCTGTTTCAAGCAGCTACACTGACCTATGACTGACTAGCTACTACAACTAGGGACAGAAGATTTTAAGTGCTATTAATTAGCCACTAGAGTATAATAGTCCAAAGGTGACAATTAGAATAAATTCTGGGAGATCTGCAGATTCCTCTCACAAAATTGTATCAACTGCAACATTCTCTTTCAAAAGGACACATTTATACCCATATAATGTGACTAAATTAAACCCATGGTGCAATTTTCGTGTTGTTTTGTTTGTTTGTTGCCAGTTTGAATGTGTCTATTGATCTCACATTCAAATAATTATGGAGCCCTCACATCTCATTTTGCCACCCAATATATCAGCCAAAATCAATCCCTTTTCATTCCCTTTCTCTTGGTGCCGGATGCAGTTTCAAAAGGAGTATGAGACTTTTTAGTATGGTGACCTGGTGAGCCACATTTTATACCAGATAACCTGGATCATAGCAAAAAATAAAAAAATAAAAAAATAAAATAATAAATGAATAAAAATGTTTAAAAAGTCAAACGTTATTTATTTCCCTAAACTTATTTTGTACTGAAAAGTAAGGTCGAATAATTAAAGGAAAGGAGTGAAACCAGTAGGCACAGAAAATCTATTGTTACCGAACCCTTCTGTCTTGCAGTTTCTGGTTTATCAGATTTGAATTCAACAACAACAAAAAGTCATGCCAGTGATGCTCTGTAATATTAATTCTCTAATCTAGTTCCTTTGCTTCCAAGGGATGGAGCATTTGTGTCCACTTAAAACTTGTAAGCAGTAGTCGTAGCAATTAATTCAAGGTCCTCTCCGTTAAAATGACATTTGAAATTTACCTTTGTGTAACTTGGATTTTCATGCAGTGTGGACACTATCTGATTCCTCATCCTCATATGCTCCTCATTTCCCCCGTTGAATGGTAACGCTACCATCCAGATGCCAAACTGAGAAAATAGTCTTCCAGCGGCAGCATATGGTTCCTTGGCAAGCTTCTCTAGCATCTGTACAAAAAGCTCAGGGTTTCCTTTGGGTGTGTAATACTTCTGGCTGCTAAGAGGCTATTTGTGCAGTCTTTTCCTCACAGACACCATTCCTCTTGACAAACCTTTGGTTCTAAGCAAATTTTGTACATTTTTTCTGTCCAGTTGAGAATCGTGATATACAAAGGCCTGCTTTACAGCCAGGCCGCCGTCCAAGGAGCCCCAGTCCCTGACCACAGGGTGGATGTGGCACTGATGCAAATGGGCCTACCTATGATACGAGTTTATTTAGCTACTCTGAGAGCAGCATTGTGTTACCAACGAAATAGGAAGACTGTCTACACTGGGGCAGCTATCCCTGATGGTTGTCAAGCAATACGAGAACCCTGCAAGGTAACAACATATGAAAGCGTACACTGCTCAGCATCCAGGCTGTTGTGAGTGGTGTGTGTGGTGTGTGTGGTGTGTGCTTATTCACACCAACGTTCCCCTCGCTGAAAATTGCGTTTCTGCAGCTGGTCAGGCCGAGCACCCCAGAGGGTGTGGAGAGCCCGTGCCCCCAGCATTGGGGAAACGTGTGGTCAGTCATCATTTCACCTGAGCACTCCAAGCAGCTCCTCTGCCAGAATTAGATGCTGTTTCATGCTGAAGAATTTAAGGGTTAACTTAGGTCAGACTGAGAACAAAGTCTTTTACAACTCACAGCCTTCCTGTCATAGTACTCTATCTTGGGGCAGTGAGGGGGGAAGGTCAGCTTCTCGGAAGAAGGTAACCACAATGTGTAAAAAAGGAAGTATCTTTCCATAAGACTCTTTATTCCTGTTGAAAAGCTAAGGCCAAACGCAATGTATGAAATAGTTCTCATCAGCCAGGCTCTTGTACTACAGATATAGTGTTTCTAGAAGCTAGCATTCTCAATATCCCATACCTTTCTTGCCTGGTCTTTTTAAGAATATCTTTAAAAGGGCCCTTAGGAATACAGAATTCAAGAGAAGTGTATTTCTACTTTACAGAACTTCCTCGTGGATGGTTACAGGATCTGAGCTCTCCGAAGAAATAATATTTTAATGGACTTAATGCAAGAGCAGAAGGAGATCCGTTTGATAGATGCAGCTACATTAGGGATGTAGGCTGCTTGCCTCATGTGTGCTGAATACTTTTTAAAGGTGACAGTATTTCCCACGTACAATTTTATGGGATTATTCAAAATAAATGAAGAGTCCCTTGGTTAGAGAAGCAGTAAGTGAATTTAAGGGAAGTGAAACAAGCTTCGTTATTGGAAGACATCCTCTAGCCTTCAGTAGACAGGTGTGCTTTGTGGCTCTCCAAACGGGGACATGTTCTTCACACCATGCTTGACCCTGACCTCTTCTTTGTTGAATGAAGTCTGCTGGAATGCTGCTCTGCAGAATTTTGGAAAATTCTTTATTTTATTTTATTTTTTTTATTTGTTTATTCGAGAGAGAGAGAGAGAGAGAGAGAGGCAGAGACACAGGCAGAGGGAGAAGCAGGCTCCATGCTGGGGCCTGACGTGGGACTCGATCCTGGGACTCCAGGATCACACCTTGGGCTGAAGGCAGGTGCTAAACCACTGAGCCACCCAGGCTGCCCAAAAAATTCTTTTTTTTTTAAAGATTTTATTTATTATTTATTCACGAGAGATACAGAGAGGAAGAGAAGCAGAGACACAGGCAGAGGGAGAAGCAGGCTCCATGCAGGGAGCGCCATACGGGACTCGACCCCTGGACCCTGGATTAACATCCTGAGCTGAAGGCAGACGCTCAAACCGCTGAGCCACCCAGGCATCCCAGGAAATTCTTACATAGAAATATAGTCTGCATCAAAATTTCTTAAATAAATTGTATAATATTACTTTGAGAGCTTCAGTAAATACTCCAAACATATGGGGATCTGTAATGAAATGCACTTACTTAATGCAAATAATGCTGGAGAGTCCTAATAGAGATTTAGCATATTTAAATTACTTATAAATCTCAGAGTAAAAAAATACATATCGAATGATTTGTGATCACTATAGTAGTGAGAAAATTATACCTTCCTACTATAAAGACAGATAAATATCAGATAATATGGAATCAAGATACTGTTAAATACATCTTAAAAATTAAAAGAAAAGAGAGAGAAATCCCCATGTGCAGATATGAAATTATGCCCTTGAAGAGAATGCAAAGGGAAAATAGACGACGGTATTATCAAAGCCGGGTAAGCACAGGAGTGGATATTTTGACTAATTAATGTTTGATTTTCATAATTACTTTCTTCCAGACTTCAAATTATTCTTGAGCAAAATTTTGCTAATCTATAATTTCCTTTTAAAAAGAGTCCATTTCTTTTCAAGTTTTATAAGTTAATTGGTATAAAGTTGTTCCAATCCTTGACTTTGGTTTTTTAAAATCTCTGTTGAGATAAATACATTGAAAGCAGTAGACATTCAATAGACAACTTTGGGATAAAGTTGGCAAAAATTATTTTGGATCTTTGGGTTAACTCTGAAAAAATAGCCAATTAAAAAATGTTTTCAGGGGATGCCTGGGTGGCCCAGTGGTTGAGCATCTGCCTTTGGCTCCCAGGATCGAGTCCCATGTTGTGCTCCCTGCAGGGAGCCTGCTTCTCCCTCTGCCTGTGTCTCTGGCTTTCTCTCTGTGTCTCTCATGAGTAAATACATAAAATCGTTTTTTTAAAAAAAGAAAAATGTCTTCAAAGTTACAATTAGAAGTAACATTTCAGAAGGGCTGGTCTGGTAAGAGGTGGTTGTGATATGGGGCACCTGGGTGGCTCTGTCACTTAAGCATCCATCTCTTGGTTTCAGCTCAGTTGTGGTCTCAGGGTCATGGGATGGAGCCCCACATGGGTCTCTGTGCTCAGCACTGAGTCTGCTTGGGATTCTCTCTCTGCCTCTGCCCCTCCCCCCTACTCTCTGTCTCTCTCTCTCTCATTTAAATAAATAAAATCTTAAAAAAAAAGGGAGAGAAGTGGTTATGATACATTCCATTACACAGCTTTGGAGGTCAAAGACAAGAGAGATTGGAACTATACTTAGGAGATTCGTTAGGACTAAAGAGGGGAAATCACTCAGTTATAGTCACTCATTGGACTGAGCATCCTGGAGCCAAAGAGTGGTAACTGGGCTACAGCCCATCTGAGCACCCAAGACAATCAACACATAATAGATACCAGAGTGAGAGACAGGGAAGCTGGCAGGAGGGGAAAAAGGAGTTTCTCAGACCATGATTGGCCATCAGCTTTATGTTGAAGACATGTGGATTGGGCTTAACTTTTTTTTTTTTTAAGATTTTATTTATTTATTCATGAGAGACACAGAGAGAGGCAGAGACAAAGGCAGAGGGAGAAGTAGGGCCCATGCAGGGAGCCCGACGTGGGACTGGATCCCAGGATCCCTGGATCACGCCCTGAGCCGAGGCAGATGCCCAACCACTGAGCCACCCAGGTGTCCCGAGCTTAACTCTTGATATCAAATCTCAACCCTGTCCACACCATGTCTGTGACCTTAATCAAATGTATTTTTAAACTTTCTAGATTTTTAAGTTCCCTCCTTTGTAAAAGAGAGACAATAGTTCTTACCTAGAAAGATTCTTGTGAAAATTAAATGAGTTGATCCTTTGAAGTCCTTTTCAAGGACACAGAAAATGTTAAATAAGTGTTAATACCATTACTAGCAGGATTAATAGCCTGAGAGCCACCTAAAGCCGGTCCTCAGCAGCTGAGGGTGAGATAGCGGAAGGGGAAGTAGAGTCTGTTTGTAGACATTTTGATACTAAAAATTTTGTGTTTCTGTAAGTGAACCCAACTTCAATAAACCTGGGAAGATGCAGGTATGAGAATAAAGAAAGGCTGCGCTGCAAATGGCTTTTGCCTAGTGCCCTAGGGACTCCAGATCTGTCAATATTGAGAGCAACTGAAAATGGTGCCAAAGATTCTTAAGACAATTAAAAAAAAAAAAAAAAAAAAACTAAGACTGAAATGTTGGTTCAAAGGCATCAAAATAAACATCATTGGAATAACGGCATCCTCTGTTATTTCCACTCTGTTACTATTTTACCTACACAAGAAAAGATGCAGTCAGTGAAATGTGATCTTAGAGTCTTTGTAATTAGTACTTACGTGGCATAAAGTTCTAATGTTATAAATGAGCAATTGCTACTAGGTAGATGGATAATGGCCAGTAAGTTTGGTTTAGTAGGCAAAAAATTTATTTATTTTTTAATTTATGATTTTATTTATTTATGATTTTATTTATTTATTCATGGGAGACAGAGAAAGAGAGATGGAGACACAGGCAAAGGGGAAGCAGGCTCCATCCTTCCCGGGACCCTGGGATCAAGCCCTGAGCCAAAGGCAAACGTTCAACCGCTGAGCCACCCAGGTGGCCTGGCAAACAACAATTTAGAAAATCCGATTGGATGTGTCCATATGTCTCTGCCAATTCATCCTTCCTCTTGGGGCGGGCCCAGTGCCCCTTCAATTCTTTGGTTTGCTTAGACTGCCCAAAAAAGATAAGAGCAGACAGCAAGATCTTTGGTTATTTGCTTTATATCCAATGCTTTTTTCTTCTTTCCTGAAAATAATAATGATGATGACAGTAATGATAATGAACTCTTTCCCAGTTACTCCGTCTCCTTGTGTCCACAGACTTTAGCGTGGCTGTCACCATCCTCAGTCCCAAGGTACAGATTCTGAATAGTCTATTGCTCTAATCATTCACAAGGTTATGTTAACTTACTGTTTGCCATCTAAATTATAAATTTGAAGTTGGTAAGTTGGTAAGCCTATGATCATTCTACTTCAACCCTCAAGACTTAGAAAACACTGATCATATTCACCACCTGAAAATCTTTTTCTGGGGGTTTGGGAGGAATGTTCTTTGTTTTATCTTTTCACCATGCTGTGCATTATATCCCCATGACTAATCTGTTTTATAAAGTGAAGTTTGTATCTTTTGGGCCCCTTCACCCATGTTTCGCACTTTTCCTCAGTTCTCTGTGAGCTTGATTCGGTTGGTGGTGGCGTTGGGTTCTACATATATGTGAGATTGTATATTTGTTTTTCTCTGTCTTATTTCACTTAGCATGTATCCTCAAGTTCCCTCCATGTTGTAGCAAATGTTTTTTTTTTTTTTTTTATTGTGGCTAGATAATATTATATATATATATATATATATATATATATATATATATATATATATACATGCCACATTTTCTTTATCCATTCATCCTTTGCTGGTCACCTAGGCTGCTTCCATATCTTGGCTACTGTACATTATGCTGCAATAAATATGGCAGCGAAAATAATTTTTTGAGTTAGTATTTTTGTTTCCTTTGATAAGTACCTAGAAGTAGAATTGCTGGATCATATGGCAATTCTACTTTTAATTTCTTGAGGAATCTCTGTTGCTTTCCACAGTGTCTGCAGCAATTGCATTCCTACTTTATGGTATACAAGGGTTCCTTTTTCTCCACATCCTTGCCAACACTTCATTTTTTTTTTTTTTTTTGGATAGTAACCATTCTAACAGATGTGATGTGATGTCTCATTGTGGTTTTGATTTGCATTTGCCTGATGATGAGTGATGTTGAACAATTTTTCAGGTGCCAATTAACCATCTAAATGTCTTTTTGGAAAAATGACTATTTAGATCTTCCGCCCATTTTAAAATCAAATTATTTTTCTTTTATTTTTACATTGAGTAATATGAGATTTTTTAAACATATCTTGGATCTTAATACCTTAGCAGGTACATGATTTGAAAATATTATCTCCCATTTAGTAGGTTAGTTTTTTATTTCGTTGTTGGTTTCCATCACTGTGCAGAAGTTTTAGTTTGATGTAGTCCCATCTAGTTTATTTTTCCTCTGGTTACCTTATTTTAGTTAATTAATTGTGTTCTTTTAGGTTTTTTATTTACCTTTGTATGATTTTATGTTTTAGATCTGCTGGAACTTTCTCAGGAACACTGACCTGTACTGCACCACCCATGATGTGTATGCAGGAATTTTTGTTTTGTTTTGTTTTTAATTGTAATAAAATGGACATAATATAAAATTTACCATCTTAGCCATTTTTAAGCATACATTTAGAACTGTTAAGAACATTTACACTCTTGTACAACTGAACTCTGGAACTCTTTATCTTGCAAAGCTAAAACACTGTATTTATTCAAGAACAACTCTCAGTTTCTCTCCCCTCCCTCTAGTTCCTGGCAACCACCATTCAGCAATCAAAGTAATTTTGTGTGTGTGTGTGTGTGTGTGTGTG
This sequence comes from Vulpes vulpes, assembly GCF_048418805.1. Taxonomy (NCBI): domain Eukaryota; kingdom Metazoa; phylum Chordata; class Mammalia; order Carnivora; family Canidae; genus Vulpes; species Vulpes vulpes. Next base: position 54,768,795 of record NC_132786.1, on the reverse strand, counting down.
TGTGTGTGTGTACTGTTTGTTTTTTGGCTTTTTTCCACGCCCATTTCTGAGATCCCTCGTATTTATTGGTCTTTTAGGACACAAAATCTATTTGACTAATATCAGCTGGCAGTAGTTTTCATACGACAGATTACTTTTGTAGGTTGTAACTCTAGTTTAATATCCATGACTTCAAAAACGTGTTTTCTGCACTTATTGGCCTTAAGCCTACCTGAATGAGAATTAGAAGGGGCATTTGTAAAACATGCCAATTCTGAACTGTATTTCAAATTAACTATACAAGAATATATAATTTGTTTTCTCACCAGTGAGTCCCCCAAATCTACATCTTCTTAAAAAGTACCTGATGACGCTTAAGGAGATTAAAATGTGATCATCCTAATTCTGTAATTATTCCATATGCAATTCAAAAATCCTATTCTATTATGAAATTCACATCTAATCCAAGAAAACTACTATTCATACTGTGTCATCCATTACTTTGAGACAGGACATTGAAACTTGTGACTAAAACAATGTTAGTCTAGAGACAAGAGGGCAAAAAAATAGAGACAAAAGTAGATGAGGGATGAGGAGTCATCTTGACAGTTGACTTCCTTAGGCAGAATCTATATTTCTAGGTCTTTTCACTGGAAACTTGGTCAATGGCCAGTTTAGTTAGCTTTTCAGCTTTCCTCTTCTCTGTTATAATTCCATTTTGTTCTTGTTCCAGCTCTATAGAAAATGTTTGTCTAGCCTTTTGTATTCTGGAGATGTAATTTTAGGTTGCCTAACGGGTCTGTATATGAAGGGGAGAGGGGACTGGTCTCATCTCATCATCTCACTGACTTCAGTGGGATGAATATCAGTCTCTATAAAATCAAGATTCAGTTTCTGATGGTGACCTGACTTCAGAAGGGAAGAGATGTCTGCCAAGTTTGTGTCTCACTTCTATTTCTAAGGAAGAGAAAGAAAAAAAAAGCATCATCTATACATATAGGTAACAAAGAACTCCATACACATGAAGCAACAAGTTCTACTTCATTAGTTTGTGCCTTTCACAAGGTTTAAATATAGTCATAAGATAAGTCTTGTATATAATCATAAAAATTCTATTGAAATATTTTATTTTTATAAGTAAGTGACCTAAGAAAACCAATCTGCAAACTCTGGAAGACTTAACCATTTTACTTCAGGATTCCATTGGTCCTTGTAGTTTCAATGATTTATCAGGTAAATAAAATATTAAAGCTTCACACAAGTTTCCTAAAGCTTTTATCAATTTCTGTGGTTATATTGTATCCTTGGCTAATGCTTAATCCGAATGACTTGTTTTGCAAGTGCTCAATCTTACTTTTTTGAATACATTCAAACAGAAAAAAATTTTCTAAACCTGTCTCATTAAAGAAAAAACATCAGTGTGGCCCAGGGCAGTCTGGCTTTGTAGCTACATTCTAACATGGCCAAGTTTACATTTGCTCACTTCAGAGGCCACAGTCGAGCTGTTATTTTAGCCTTAAAAGTACTGATTTAGTTTCAGGAATTCAAATGAGTCCTATCAAATCATAACTTTTCACAGAATACTTAAAAGTAGTCATTATTTACATGCCATTTTTTAAAAATGCATATAAAATATTTTTAATTGTATTGATTACCTGAATATGAGCATGTGTCCACAAGTAACTGTGTTGTTAAGTCACAATTTTCATGGTAGATCATTGTGAGTGCCTGACAGTCTTTGGCAGTGCTAAGGAACAAAATGCTAGGTAGAGATATATTTTATTTAATCTAAAAATATCAGTGTTTAGGATTAAATATCTGAAGGGTTTTTTAAAGATTTTATTTATTTATTCATGAGATACAGAGAAAGAGAGAGAGAAAGAAAGGGAGAGAGAGAGAGAGAGAGGAGCAGAGACACAGGCAGAGGGAGAAGCAGGCTCTAAGCAAGGAGTCCGATGTGGGATTCGATCCCGGGTCTCCAGGATCACACTCGGGGCTAAACTGCTGAGCCACCCAGGCTGCCCCATATCTGAAGGTTTTTAAGGAAAACTGTACATATAATTCACGGTTTGGGCATGAGAAAAAAAGCATTTTATTAAAACTGAGAATTTACACTATATATTCTATAAAGATGTGCTGGTACTAGTTTAGGTCAGCTTATAGCATCATTCTCTTATACTGCTATAATTCAAATATAAAATTATCTAGGACCTTCATGAGCAGAAAATCTCATGCTCGGTGCGTAACCAGAAATCGAGACAAAGAATGATACTGAATGTTTTGATGCACCCATATTCTAATTTCCAGTTGAACCTCTTTAGGCACAGTGATTTCCAAACATTCTGTTCTACCTGAATCAGGAAGAAGTACAGTGAAATGTAAATAATGTATACTGTATTTAGAAAAACAACGTAAATACTTTATAGACTATTCAGTAAATAATGTATATACTTAGAAAAACAATATAAATATTTCATGGACTGCTGGGCCACTGTGAAGACTCAGATTAAACTTCTGGGTTTAAAGAACACTATGTTTATCAAAACTCAATTTCTTCTACCCAATAGAATTCTGCAAGGTTTAGATAAATTGCCATATATAAACTACGTATTCATGATATGACCCTACTGTAGCCACTGTATTAGGTGTACATTATACTTTCTAGTTGCTGCACACTAAAATCCTATGAACTTCAAAGTTTGAGCTATGTTTTATTGTTATAAAATGTACAGAAAGACGTCTTGTCAAGCCCTTGTCAACCTTGCCAATCACATTATACATTCATACTATATTCTCGATCCATTAGGATTACAAACCAGAGGCACATATTTCTAATAATAATGTTTACTGTTCTCAACTTCTGATTCTATTATAGAAATTAATTTTATTCCTTTCTCCTCTCAGAATTGCCCCATTCTTTCTGCATGTATGTCGGCTACTAATGCTTTAAAAAATCTCTTTTCAGTTTCCTTTAAATCAGAGCTAAAAATGTGCTTCACATGCCTATCCTTTTAGTACTTTAGCTCTATAGCATATCTTTGCAGCTCCACATTTAATATTCAATATCTATTGTTAAATTCCTCATAAAATGCCAGTAAGTGCTCATATGTTCTAATTAATAGGCATAGTGTGAAGGCCATAACCAGCTTCACAGAGGAGAACAATGAGCTCACAGATCACAGCTGCAATCCACCAGAGGTTGGATGCGAACATTCCCTCCTCAACTGCTGAGTATTTCAAGCAGGAGGAGCAGCTGGCGAGCGAACAGAACCCATGATGCAGTAACAGTTTGTTGGAACCATGAAAAACTATAAATGTCAAATGCATATCAAATAGTATTCTATACCAACTGGTTAACATTGTTCATCCCAAAAGATACTGAATATAAACATGGAGATTTCCTAGAAAATTAAACTGGGTATTTAGAGGGATAAAAGAATAATTCTTAAGAATGCTCAAAGTCTAAAGAGTAGCTTTAAGGTATTTGCATTGAGAATAGAAAGAGATTTTAAAAAGATAATATGTGATTTTTTTTTATGATACTAAGCTCTGGTGACACAAATTCTGCACAATATGGACCAGGTATTGATGTATATATGTACCTCATTTGTAGACACATGTATTCCTAAAGCAACATGGAAATCAGAGAAATGTGTCCTAGGATCACCACAGAGGCTAAGCAAGTGTTCCCAGCATAATGTGTAATTTTTACATGAAAAATAACTCAAGGGCAGCCTGGGTGGCTCAGCTGTTTAGTGCCACCTTCAGCCCAGGGTGTGATCCTGGAGTCCCGGGATCGAGTCCCACATCAGGCTCCCTGCACAGAGCCTGCTTCTCCCTCTGCCTATGTCTCTGCCTCTCTCTCTCTCTCTCTCTCTCTCTCAATCTGTGTCTCTCATGAATAAATAAATAAAATCTTAAAAAAAAGGAACCTCCAAGTGTATGTTCCTATTAGTTTAATCTCTAAACTCATTGATTTTAATGATTTGCAATTGATCTCCTGACAATGAAGGTTTGTTTTTTTTTTGTTTTGTTTTGTTTGTTTTGTTTTTTAATTACACTATGAGACATGCATTTAGAAACATTGGGATAATTCTAAGGGGTCTCTGGATATAAGGGATCAAGAAAAGAAAGATACAGTGATAAAAAAATACAGAAAGTTCTATAAGAAATTTTTAAAAATAAAGAAAAGCAGAAATACAAAGAAAGATTATGGAAAACAAAAGGGTCATTTTAAATGTATCAAGTGAACTCAAATCTTAAGAAACCTCTTGTTCACTGAACAGAAATACAGTCTTTTAAAATTTCCATTTCTTAAATTCAAACTGCCATACATTTTGAGAGATGCTGTAAATACTACAGTCTAATCTAGGGTTTCCTTACACATCAGTTTCTAATTGAAGGTAGTCAGTGATAGGGGCAGGGGCAGATCCATGCCTAGATATTTGAACTCCTAGAAGGTCTTTTCAACTATAGTACCTGCATCTTGCTGTCCAACCCTAGCACAGGGCACCTTGCTTACTTTTCTGAAATGAAATATTCTGCTCTGATATGATTTAAAAGTAACTAACTGCCCTTGAATTTGCAGGATGTTTGAACACATATTATCTCATCTGATTCGCAACCCTGAGAAGTAGATAGGTGTTAGCTCCAATGTATAGTTAAAAAAATTGAGATCCAGATGGATTAAGTAATTTGTTTAAGGTCTATATCTAGAAAAATATGATAATGTTACCCAAGCACAAGAGTGCTTATTCCAATTGAACAGTCTTTCTGACAAAATTATAAAGGGAAAAGAAGGAGAAGTAGGAGGTGGGGGTAGGGAGGAGAAGAAAAGATGGAATGAAGGAAGGAAGGAGGAAGGAAAGGAGGAAGGAAATCATACTAAATCCTTGAGGAAGATAGAAAATTAGAGTCTAGTGCCATAAGACTCTGTCCTATAAGCACCAGAGCTTAACAATTATTAAAATCTCAGGTTTGAAAATAAAATAAAAACTAAGGAAAATAATTCAAAACTTTTAAAACATATATTTAAGGCCTAAGAATGTATTTCCAAATACCTTCTACTAACTAGATACAATAGGAAAAAAAAAAAGGGTAGTTACATAGGGTTTGTTATTAATGAGCTGAGTTGTTCATGAATTTGAAATAAGAATAATTTCACATTTTAAGCAATTTCCACCTGTAACTCCAAGCACACAAATATTTCATTTCACTTTACTCCTTCTATACACTCATTTTAATTTCTCTCTTTACTGCAAACCAGCCAGGAAATAAACCAACTTCACCAATTTTAACAAAGCAATACATGTTTAACATAGAATCAGTGCGTATATCAGAAATAGTTTATTTTCTTTAAATTCTGCCAAGGAGAGTAAACGGAAATGTTTTCCACTCGTGATTTTTGCCTACCAATAGTGGTAGAAGTTAACAATAACCACAGAAAAAATCAGCATCTTTTGATCCAAAAATGCATCTGCTAGTACTCACTGGTGCACTCGGTTCTTGCTCTATTTGGCAAATTGTTCAGATTAACCACACTTGAACCAAATACATTGTGTGCAACCCCGAAAAGATGTGTGTATGTGAAGTTGCGGTATATTGTTCCGTATCGTGATTGCTCACTAGGTTTCAGAGCACAGATCAGGAACCGTTTCTGGCTGAACTATTAAAATTTGTTAATTACTGCTAACCAATACATTTTGAGAACTGCTAATATTGTGTGTAAGTATTAAGTAGGATCATTCCAAGTTTTTTTCTCTGCAAAAAATATTTTATGAAATCCAGAGAGGTGAACAAAATATTTGTAATCCATTTCGAACAACTGAACGTTGGTTTTCCTTTTTTTTTTTTTTTAACATTGGTTTTCCATCCATAAAATGGATTTACTGAGCCAAAGTCAATACCTTTACCACCATTAATAGAAAATGAGATAACATGTATGGACATGTTCTCTAAACCATACAGTATCCCTTAATATTGCTTATTTTTTAAATTTTATTTTATTTTATGTGTTTATTCATGAGAGACAGAGAGAGAGAGAGAGAGAGAGAGAGAGAGAGAGAGAGAGACGGGCAGAGGGAGAAGCAGGCTCCATGCAGGCAGGAAGCCTGATGTGGGACTTGATCCCAGGACTCTGGCCCTGAGCCCCCCAGACGTCCCAGTATTGCTTATTAATCTATTAATCTGCAGTGTATAGGATCTGTGTGTCTGTCTACCTACCTATGAACCAGGTATTTATCTATCAAGTTGTTTAATGGAAAAGGCGTTGACACAGGTCCCATGACATGAAGAACATTCTAGGTGGTGTTTGACCTGCCAGGGTCTCCTCTGTCCTTCCTCTTAGTAGCTGGCTTTCCTGTCTGCTTCTGGAGGCCCTCTGCTCACCAATTCTGTGGGGGTTTTTTGCCTTTGTCACCTCCCTCCCTGGTTCTCTTTTCTTGCCCCTCTCCCTTTACTTGTAAACTGCTGGCTGCTTTTTTTTTTTTTTTTTTTTTTTTTTTTTTAACGAATATTTTGCCTGCCATGTGAAAAGGCTCAAGGGCCAAAACCAAATCATAGCAATATCTGTGGAGACCTCTGCTAAACAGTAAGGCACCGTACACATATAGGGGAGTGTGACTGTCAGGTCGTCAGAATAGACTTTGTTTCAGGACTTCTGATTCCTTAGTGATCCTTGGTGAATGGTCTGTTACAGCAGAGCCCCTTGGAGCTGCTTCATTAGCCCCAGAAATGATTTGGGGTGGAGAAAGAAGTCCTTAAATTCTCCATACTGAGGATTTACTCTACTATGTAGCTACAAACCTGAGTTTAATGGGAACCTGTGTGTGCGTGTGTGTCTGTGTGTCTGTGAGTGTGAATACACCCACATACAGACGCTCCCACATAATAACGTCCATCAGCAGGTACTAGCTATAATCCCCACATAGTGACTGTCTTTTATGCTCTCAATATTGGTTAATTTAGTTGATGTTTTATTAGTAGCTATTAATAATCTCGCTAACAAATGGATTCTGTTTGTGTGATTTGCAACGTCGATTTAGTTTGTTCAGTATCTAAGAAGGATTCTTGAAATAAGATTTAGTTACTAAAAGAAAACACAAGTAAGATCCACTTTGCTAATCAGTTTTGAATATGAAAAATGTGGTATCTGGTTTTGTATGTAGGACAACGATGCAATGCATTTGTCCCATTTTTATCCAGGAGACTAAAAGAAATTTAAGTGATCTGACTAAAGTTACAGAGTTAATAAAGATGGAGTTAGTATCCTGTCCTTCACCCTGCATTATATTTCATTCTAACTAACTTAGCTTTTTGGATGGAGAAAGTGATCAATCAAGAGCTTACATAAAACTAGTCAGAGAAGGAAGGAGAATAAATACATCAGTGAAAGAGAATACACTATATTCAATAACAGGGATGCATATGGAGAATGACAGTCCATAAAGGAGGGATGCCAAGTTTATCTGAGTGAGGGTCCCAAAGGCCTCTCTGAATAGGGTATTTTGGGTTTGAGTCATAAAAGAATGGAGGACGTAATTCCATAAAAGCAAACCATAAAGCAAAAGACACTGAGAAACAGTTTGAAAACAAGTAGCTCTGACTATGCAGTTATACGAGGCTCCCTCTTACATAGTTATAAAATTCCCATATTAAGAATTGGTTAATATCTACTGAGCCCTTATAGTTCACCTACCATCCTACATGACAAGTTATATGACACGTTGAGTTGGGTCATTTATTATTTCCACTTTCCAGATAAAGAAATTGAGTACAGCAAAGTTTAATAACATGCCCAGGATTGCATAACCAGCAGATGGCTAAACAAAGACTTGAAACCAAGTACTGGGAATCCAGAGCCTGAACACGTAACCACTGTGCTAGGGAGGTAATCAATTTCGAGTTCTATCCTTATTATGACTATTATAAAACACATCATTAATTTACTTAATCTCTGAGATTCCAACATAGGTAATAAACTACCAGTCCTTCCACGATGAACATTTGAAAAATGCTTTTAAGTATGATCATAACAAAATATTTGAACAAACGGAAAAGCCTTACTAAGTAAGAATTATTGTGGGCATATTTTGTTGACAAATCACAAAAAAGGGAAGAAGGCAAGCAACAACCTCCGAAATGGCCGTTTTCTTGCACTGCTTGCCAAGGCAGGTCTTCTCAAGAAAGCCAGTGAGGTTGCGTATGTATATGTGTGTGTTTTTAAGGTCTTTTGTGTTCCTGGGAGAACTCTGGGATTGGGTTCTGAGAGAGACTTGTGCAGAGCTATCATGCTCAGTGGCATTATGGGGATGTGCGTTTTCATATATTAAATTAGAGATTGCCCCAAAGCTGCATACACTATTGATTTATCATGAGATAGAGCAGTTAGACCATCAAGGATATCACTTGGCACAGCCCTTTCATGTAATGAAATTTACAGTGAGAAAGTCAAGGATTCAAAAAGAGAAGACTGGGTGTTGTGGCCAAGGGGGAAAAGACTCAGTTCAAACTACTTGTTAATTCCTGCTGAGTAGGCTATTGAAGTGGTAATAAGGCAGAGGCATTGCCGCTGGCCTTCGCATTTGTAGCTCTCAGCCTAGATGTGCATCCCCACCAAGGACATTATTCAGCAAGGCAGGCTGCAGCCCCTGTGCTAACAGCTTCATCTCTAACTGAGCCTTGACAGGCCGGCTGCAAAGCCAGGGATGCTGGTTGAGAGACGTGGAAATATTTGGTATTTCCTTCAAAGGGTTTCTCGAAACACACTGTTTTTTACACCCTTCTGATACGAAACTTTTGGTTTTTTGTTTCTCGATTTATTTGTGTTTGTTTTTATTTTTGTTTCAGGTCTCACAGTGATCTCTTTGCCGTGAGTTGGATAATAGGACATGGTCTTTTTAATACATCTGCACAGACCTCATTTCAATAGTGACTGTTTTGGAGGCAAAGAAGAGCGAAAGTGAAGAACATTCTTGGTCATGTGCTACATCCTAGAATTCCAAATGAAGTTCAGGCCAAAGTCTTCTTTGAACATAATTTTTTTTGGGGAAAAAAAGAGCTTTATGGAGTCTCTAATATCTGAATTAATACCGTTTTGAAAAGAACAACGAGCAAAGCAGTGATGTTCCAAACCAGGTTTACATCTTAGTCAAAAGATGTTTGGCAAATTTTAATATGGCAAAGACAGTAGGTAAAACATCCTGCAATGAGATCCTGTAAAGTTAAAATGGCCCAAATATGATTATTTTGTGAATTGATAGAATAATCAGGTTTAAGAAAAAGAATTATAACATTCTTGGGCAACCCTGGTGGCTCAGTGGTTTAGCACCTGCCCTCGGCCCAGGGTGTGATCCTGGAGACCCAGGATCCAGTCCCACATCGGGCTCCCTGCATGGAGCCTGCCCCTCCCTCTGCCTGTGTCTCTGCTTCTTTCTCTCTCTGTCTCTCAAGAATAAATAAATAAAATCTTAAAAAAAAAAAAAAGAATTGTAACATTCTTTTGCTAAGTGGACACTCAGAAACCCGGGGCAGAGGGTGGGGAGGTGGGAAGGGGGGAGAGAGGAGGACTAAAATATTTTGTCTCCTGTTTCTCACGTGACAGTTTGATGGAAAGATCAAAGTTTAAGTCCAGTTCTCACGATTTTAACACCAGTGATTTCCCTTCCATACACTCCACTTCCCCTTCATCCTTAGGAGTAAGATGACCCCTGATTGTGTGAGGACTTGGTGATAGAGTTGGAAAGGCACTGATGTGTGCAATCCAAACCCCAGCGTTACTCTGGTATGCAGCAGTCATCAGTGAGAATGGGACGTCGTTGTTGTGTAGATAATATATACATTTCAGCATTTTTCTTTTAAATTGTTTTATTTGTAAACGGATGAAAAGGCTTTGTAAACTTTGAAGTGTGCTGAACCTGTAAGGTAATATGAGTATATGAAATATTTACATCCTTCACACACAGCCTAGGGTTAAGACAATGAGAATTTCCTCTGATTGTCAAAGAGGATGAATGGAAATTAGAGGTCCTCATTCTGTGGATGCCACCCATGGACTTAAGGCTCTGCCTTCATCCGGTTCATTTCTTGGTGAAGAAATATTTATTTCCTTGTTAAATAGTGGGGAGGGAAGCAATGTAAAGCAAAGGTAGTTGCAAAACAACAGAAGTCTTTGTAAGATCAAACTTCTATTAACTTGCAAGTAATATCATGAAATCTAAAATTATATTTAAGTAATGATCTGCAAGTAATACCATGAAATCTTAAATTATATTTAAGAGCTTACTGTGTGCATAGTGGTATATTCGATTTTATTTCATATAGGAAGGGATTGGCAAATGTTGTGATAGCAGGATTTCCTTTAGTAGAGCACTGGCCCGGGCTTGAAGCTGTGCTTCACAGAAGTAGTTTTACAAAATGTAGAAGACAGTGATGCAGTGGCCCAACAGTGATGGTGTACATTGATGAGTTGACTTCTCAAGGTTCCCTCCAGTGCGCACGTCCCAAGATTCTTTCTATCATCCACAAGATATGCAAAATATAGAAATGAAAGAGTTTATACCCTAAGGTTATCTCTGTGTTTAAAAATACAAATCATAGATAGCAACAGACTTTGGGGAATGGATGAAATAGAGAGGGAAAAGATGAAAGGATGGGTAAGAACAAAGAGGCAGAAATAAAGAAAAAAGAAGCAGAAGTAAAGAAAACCATGGCGAGTGTAATCAAAAGGGAAAATGCTAAATGTTTAAATGACAAAAGTGATGAGAGTCTGGAACAGAAAATAAACACTTTAACGTGCTTGTCTAAATATCCAAAAACTATAAAGGAAGTATGGAGAGATAATATGTTCTTACAAACCATCAGTAGCTTCCATAATTGCCAATTTCTCTGTAAATTCTTTAAGTCTACATCTATCCCTGTATCTATATCTGTGCTTATGTATTAGCATCATTTTAAAAAAATCTCTATAGCATGATTCTATTTATTTGACATGTTCAAATACACAACTTGTATTTATCCCAAACCAAGTCTATACTCATTTTAGAGCTTGAGGAGTTAGTAGAGGTCACTTGACTCAATTCTTTCACTTTTCAAATGAACTCAGAGTTTATTCAAGAACCCCACATTAGCAGTGAAAGAAATCTGACAAGAATAAAACACTTCCACCCCCTGGCAAAACCTACTATCTCTGTGAGTGAAGTTTCAATACATTTGTTTTCCTTATAAGAAACTTAATGCATATAATTCTTTTACAGAATACTAAGTACCTGACTTAGAGACTAGAGTGAGAGACAAAACCCCCAAAATATTCTAAAAGCAACACCAAAGACAGAGAGAGAGAGAAAGAGAAATAAAGATCTTTGATATCTTTATCACATAAGCAAATAGCAGAAAATATGGCAAAATGACAGAAATCTTGACTCTTAGTCCAGTTTAAAGACCATGTGAAGATTTCTGCTTTTTGTGTTCTGTCAAATTTCATTTTGCTTTCCTCGCTGGACAATATGTGGTATAAAACTATTATTGAAAGCGCTTAAATTGTGGCAATCATAACCACTGGGCACCTATCCTTCAAATCATCATGAAAGAACATCCCTGACAGGGCCAAGGAAGGGGTCTGGGATGCTGTTTGACTCCGGGCACAGTACTCATTGTTCACGAGTGCTTAATAAATATGGTTTCATAGTGATTTATGTTCTAGAAGGTTAAGCCAAAAAGAACTTTGGAAGTTTTGAAATAAAAGTGCATAGCAATATAAAGAAAACAGTAGACATTTATTTTATTAAAAAAAAGACCTGCAATCTGTCTTCCAAAGTATGTACATTGACTCCTAAATTTAAAAAATGATTGAGTTTTAAAATTAAATATTTAGCAGTAGCAGAATAAGAAAAAAAAAATCATGAATGAAAATCCAAAATGCAAGGTTAAGTTAAATAGATTTGCACAGCATTAGTGATTCTTACAAACTCTGGTTAGTATTGTTTTAAATTTAGCAGATGTATTTTGCAAAGTCTTTAGGTTTTAAACCACAAGAGCGATAAAACCCAAAGTTATATGGGGCCTGTGGTGGCCTCCAATATTAGACTTTATCTGTGAACTCACTTGTATGTGTTCTCCATGAACTCAAGGATAAATTGAGTATCTGTCTAACTGGTCAACATAGTATCTAACCCATACGAGGTGCTCAATAAAAGGGTCTTTTCCCTTTTTTAAATATTAGTGTCAGGTAAAATTTTTAGAGTGAAAGTGATTCTTTTTATGTATTGATGAGCTGCATCGAAAATATACCATCTCAAAACCATCACAATAATCAACATTTGGATCAATTACATCACCCCGCAAAATGTCCTCCTGTCCTTGTACAGCCTACCCCCGTTGAAGAGTCTACTCATGCTCATGTCCTTGTACAGCAGTCTACCCCACCCCCCCAACTCATGCTCAGCCCTTGGCAGGCACTAATTTGTTTCTGTTCCTATCAGTTTTCCTCTTATGAAATGTCAAATAAATAGAATCACACAATAGGTACTCTTTTGTTTCTGATTTCCTTTATTCAGCGTAACATTCTTGAGTTTCATCCCTGGTGTTGCATCTATCAGTAGGGTTTTGTTGCTGTTGTTGCTGGGAAGTATTTCATTGTATGAATATACCACAATTTATTTATCCATTCACCAGTTGACAGGCATTTAAAGTTTTTCCTAGTTTGAGATTATTAGGCATAAAGACCTTATGAACATTCACGTACAGGTTTGTGTAGACCTTCATGATTTTTTAATGTAAGGAAGTGTAGCTGAGAAAATACTGCATAGGAGAGCCTAGGTGGCTCAGTCAATTAAGACTCTTGATTTCAGCTCAGGTCTTGATCTTAGGGACATGAGTTCAAGCCCCACATTGGGCTCCAGGCTTAGCTAGAGCCTACTTTAAAAAGTAAAATAAAGCATAGAATACAGACAAATACTGGCAAGAAACCAAAAGACCATCCTTATCTCTGTGTGGGGCCAGGCATGTCAGCAATATAGTCAAAGGAAGTCATTCCAGAATATTTTTATTGTATTCTTTGCTTAATCATGTGGTAGCTGCTGTGGGCAAAATGGGAAAAGTAAAAAGAAGAGAGTGATTGAGGAGATGACTTGAATTCTTTAGCTAGTTACTGTATTCTCTATAGCTTTGTCCTCTAATAATTCTATAATCATAATAATATTAGCAATAATATAAATAGAAATGGGAAAAATGGCTAACACTACATAGTGCTTTCTTTTTTTATTTTTTTAAGATTTTATTTGTTTATTCATGAGAGACACACAAAGAAAGGCAGAGACACAGGCAGAGGGAGAAGCAGGCTCCATGCAGGGGGCCCGATGTGGGACTCGATCCCAGGACCCCGGGACCACGACCTGAGCCAAAGGCAGATGTTCAACCACTGAGCCACCCAGGTGCCCCAACACAGTGCTTTCCATGTACCAAGAATGATTCTGAGAGTTTGACTTTTTAAAACTGTTTAATTCTCTTATCAACCCATAGTAATACATTTGTATTGTTATTATCAAGTTTATAGAAGCAAGACCAGAAAATATGAATTAGTGAGCGAAGTTCACATAGCCAGTCAGCGATGGAGCCAACATTCAGAACAGAAGAGTGATTCCAGAATCCATGTTCTTAAACCCTATCCCATGCTACTTTAATACAATAGCTGCATTCACAAATTAGTCTTCTTAAGTGAGTACTATTTGTGAGAGACACTCTCAGTTCTCACCATTAGTCAGAACATAGTAAACAGAACAGAGCCAAGATGTGATACTAGATACTAATTCCAACTTCTTGCTATGATTATCTTCAAGGGAGTTCTCTTACATTTCTCAGATATGGCTGCATGCAAATATTAAAGGTATAACTTTATTTTTTTTTAATTTTTATTTATTTATGATAGTCACAGAGAGAGAGAGAGAGAGGCAGAGACACAGGCAGATGGAGAAGCAGGCTCCATGCACTGGGAGCCCGACGTGGGATTCGATCTGGGGTCTCCAGGATCGCGCCCTGGGCCAAAGGCAGGCGCCAAGCCGCTGCGCCACCCAGGGATCCCAAGGTATAACTTTATTATCTTTATAGATATTGAAAGAAGTTCCCCTAAGTGAAATTCAAAATTAAAGTTTTCTAGTATTCTTTTTTTTTTTTTAAGATTTTTATTTATTTATTCATGAGAGAGACACAGAAAGAGAGAGGCAGAGACACAGGCAGAGGGAGAAGCAGGCTCCAATCAAGGAACCCGATGGTGGGACTCGATCCTGGGTCTCCAGGATCACACCCCAAGCTAAAGGCAGATGCTCAAACACTGAGTCACCCAGGCATCCCTAAGTTTTCTAGTATTCTTAATAAAAATACATCATACTACATCCTGTTGGTCATATTCACAAAATGTCCATATAACATAAAATCCAGAGATCAGTTACAACTAGAAAAATGATTTTGTATTTAATATTGAAAGATCACCCCACAGTTCTCTTCCATTTACTTGAAAAAAAAATGTGGTTGGTACAATATTTTGGAGCTCAAGCTAAGAGACTTAAAGTTGCTTAGACTTAAAAAATAAAATAAAATCAATAAGATTATCAAAATGATTTTATTAGACATAAAAGGTTAATTTAAAAATGAGGAATCTGGCTTTAAATGATTCAGGCATTTCTAATATAATGACAAATGATTCAAATTTATGTTTTTATCTTTTGCACAGTTCATATTATCCCACTATTAAATTTTCAATACAGAATGGTACTTACTTTTTGTTCATAGAGTAAATGATTTCCTTAATAATGTTTACAATGCCTTTCCCACTGTTTATCTGTTTATTACCTATTTTAAGAGATGAGTTTGGATAGGTAAAAATTAGAGCATGACACTACCTAAAATCAAATTGTTACGGATTGAGTGTATCCCCTAAAATATATATAGAAGTTCTAACCCCAGAAACTGTAACTGTGACCTTATTTGCAAAAAAGGGTTTTACAGATATCATCAAGTTAGGATGAAGTCATTAGGGTGGCTCTGATGCAATATGACCCCGCCCTTATAAGAAGAGAGCAATCTGGTTGTAGACCCAGAAAACAGTGAACACCAGGTGAAGACACAGATACAGAAGGAGAATGGTCATGTGAAGACAGAGACAAAGGATGACAGTCGTGCTCCCCCAAACCAGGGAGCACTTGGGGCCAACAGAAGCTGGAAAAGGCAAGGAAGGATCTGCCCCTAGAGACTTTGGAGGGAGCACAGTGCTGCCAACACCTTGATTTTAAATATCTAATCTAGCCTCAGGAACTGTAAGATAATACATCTGTGTTGTTTTAAGCCACTCAGTATGTGGTGCCTTGTTATGACAGCCTTAGGAAACTGACACACTGACAACAAGATTGATGCCAAACATTTTAAAGAAACATTCTGAAATCTCTGGCTGCTTCATATTCGAGATCAAATTAGTGATCATCAACATAGATCAACAGAGTAACAGTCTGGTAAGTTCATCTCTATTGTTCTAATTAGGCAGCCAAACAGCAGGGCATCAAATAGGAATCGTATCCTTTTGAAGGGCAGGCAAGTATTTTGATTTCTGGACCTCTCACTGGATTCACATTAAGGTCCTTGATTTTATATGCAAGAATTTTCCAATTTTCTATAACATGAATTCTCCTGTTTGTCTGATATGTGCTGACACCTTTTGCTCATTCCAAGGTTATGCACCACTCAGTTTTGTCAAATGAAGGTGGAATTGGAGTACTGCACAAAAGTAAATCGTGTACTAATGAACAAAGAAGTCAAAGAGGTCGTGAGAAAAAGCAACTTTCCCTTAAGATCTTTACTTTGCTCTTTTTTTTATGACAGGTTTGAAGAACACTATTAATGTCCTGAGGGTTTGTCCAAAACCTGATGGAAGAAGAGAAGGTAGATATCAAAATGATACACTGAGGCCCCTGTGCCTGCACTCAAAGCATTTTTGGCAGATTTGCTGAATATTTCAAATATTCCATTCAGCAATCACAATACGTGAAAAGATCAG
Source organism: Vulpes vulpes (assembly GCF_048418805.1). Classification (NCBI taxonomy): domain Eukaryota; kingdom Metazoa; phylum Chordata; class Mammalia; order Carnivora; family Canidae; genus Vulpes; species Vulpes vulpes. The sequence goes on along the minus strand of NC_132786.1, from coordinate 54,752,777 downwards.
CCACTGTATTTACGTTAAATATTCTATGGCTTATTAACTTGGCATAACTTATACCCACTTTTCCCTCAGCCTGAACTTAGAATCCCAATAGAAATATCACCTTCACATTCTAACAATCGATAGCAGGTTTTCAATAAACTCTAGTCATAAACTTGGATAGAACATCATCAGATTGGCTAATTCCGTGAGACTATTTCACTTGCAGATGAGCTACATTCGATTTGTTACCTGCCAAGTGTGGCAGCTCAATACTGGGGCCATTATTCAAGGATCAGGGGAAGAGTGTGCTAAATGAGGCTGGCTGTCAACACATCCTCTCTTTGCAACATCATCGGCCCTTCCTGGGATGAACCCTCTCCTCCCAAGTCCACATACATATCGTTCTTCTATCCACTATCACGGCAGGTTGATATTACAACAAACCAATTCCACCCCCCGTATTGATTTACACTGTTTCTCTAGACATCAATCTCAGTAAAACTTTCCCTTCTGACTTTTCATCTTCAGTCTGGGCATGGACTTCGTTATTTTTACAAAAAGAGAAAAATTTAAAGGATCAGGAAGGAAAAAAGAAATGGCAATGCGTCTCTTTGAGTATGTTAAACACACCTGGCTTCAAAATGATTTTTTTTTCAAAGTTGATAGAGCCAACAAATAGCACGATTTGGTTTTTTTATTCAATTCCTTCATGTAACTTTTCATAAATGGGTGGAAGGTCTGCATGGAAAATAGATGGCATGGTAGAGATTGATTGAACCAGAGCTGACAAATGAGAGCTAGAGCTACGAGAATCATTGGGTCTGTCATTTTGTTCTCTACACACAGTGCTCTGCAAAGATATTATAGCATGGGCACCCACTGATTTGAGATTTCTGTAACACCTGGACTCGAAGCTATAAGAAAGGGGTAGTAATGACAGTTCCCTGATTATTCCCTTTCTGGTCAATTTCAATCAGTTCCTTAATGTGACTTTAATGATGTTTTTTAGTGTTCATTTCTTTTTATTTTTTTAATGCTATACCAATAGCATTTCCATTCAACCACTGTGATTTTTTCATTAGGATGATTATAATGGAAGATGACTCTCAGTGGAAATGTATGAGACATTCTTGTTATCCATGCACCATTGTTACTATACGCTAATTGCTCCAGTCTGTCATGTGAATGAGTATTTAAGGAGATTTTAATCCCTGAACCACCACATTCATTGTAATTCTGCATGCTAAAGATCCTTATGACATTATAGTGATAAAATTGCTAGCATTGCACACATGCCCAGATCTTCTAAAATTTAAACATAGTTGAAGTGTTTGGATGCATTTTAATTTGTAAATCATTTGTTTCTCAGATACACTGATGTGTGCTAAGTTATAGTTTGGGAGAAACTTAATGGCTAAACTTTCCTGAATCCAGCCTAAGAGAGGAATGAATTCTTCAGTTGATTTCTGGCTCTCATTTGCAAGCCATGCTTCCATTAAGTTCCTAGTAAGGGTAGGCAGTTATGAATAATGTCCAGCTATCACAGCTCCTTGCTCCTATGAGAAAGATGTCAAATGCACTGAACCCATCAACACAGGGATTTAGGTCATTAACTCAACTATAGATTTGAAAGCATTTTGAAAACTGGGTCAGTTCGTCAAAGGTACAAACATGACATGAGAGAGCTGTTGCTAAAACTGAAGTGTACAATTACAAGTCACATCAAAAGTAATCAATGCGGTTCATTATGCAATCTGTTGTTTAGGGCAACTACAGCAAAGTTCAAAGTAAAAGATATACTTGTCTTTATCTAGGGATGATAAAAAGGTTAGAATGATAAGATGGCGACATTATCAAAGAGTTGTAAATATATGACATACTGAGCTGGCATTTTAAAAGTTTCTCTTGAAGCACAGAACTTCTATCACCATAGCGATGGATTCTACAAAGACTGTATTAATTAGATGCAAATGGCTGCAAGGGAAATAGAACCTTTTCGTTTTTGAGAACCAGAGCTTAAACTTGATATATTGTAGAGTATGGTATGGAAACCATATTGTCAGTTGAGCATACTGAATTTGATATACAAGTTCTCAAGGAAAGGTCATTTGAGTTGGCATGATTGCAATTGTTTTGAAGTAGGTGTGAAACTACTGGTACTAAATAAAGTGAAGTGATGATAGCATTGCAAATATTAAAACATACAGATGCCTTAAAAGGATAAATACAAAAAAAAGACAGAAAATATACAACTGGATGCAGTGTGGATTTCCAGAAGCCCATCTTCAACTAATGATTGAATAGATGTGAAGGCAGTACAATGTCAGAACTTATATAAGAGTTTAAGCAACAATTTTTAACTTTTAGGTCAAATTTAGGTAAGTTATGCATTTCTGAATGTGTTAAAATCTATTGTTTTGAGAATGGTTTGAGTGGAAAGAACTCAAACTCACGTTGAGGTTGGTGGAAAATTGGAGACAGATCAAGATGATTCCCACAACTCATTTCTTCCTGTTTTTAGCAGCTTATTAGTGACAGGGAGTCAAAGTTAGTTTACAAATTAAAGACCACATGGCCAATGGATGCTTTTCCAGACACGATCTAACCTTCTGGAATATGGAGCTTGCTTTTCTACTACATACTCAAAATCTCAGCAGCACCCACTTCCACATAGAAAACTTTGGAGAAAGGACACCTGAGTGGCTGAGTTGGTTAAGTGACTCTTAATCTCAGCTCAGGTATTGATTTCAGGGTTATGAGTTCAAGCCCCATGCTGGGCTCCATACTGGACATGTGCCCTACTCAAACAGAACAAAACAAAACAAAACAAAACAAAAAAAAAGAGGAAAAAAAGAAAAATTTGGAGTAGGACCTCTTTCCACTGGCCAATGACAGATATGCAAGGTTAGGCCTGGGCCTGAGCATACCTCTATGTGAATTAAAGAGATTGCAAGGAATTGTGTGTATTTCCCTATGTCCCTGCATGTAGGGTTCAATACCTCAACACAAACGTGGACAAATTTAAATGAACTCTGCTTAATTACCTATAGACTAATTTCGTCATTGCTTAAAGCTGGATCAAAATAGCAATTACAGTGAATTCTCATAATAATGCCACTGCCATTTTTGATGTTGATGTTCTTTGTTCTCTAGGGTCCCCAAACCTGAAGAACTTTAGTCCCACGCTGCCTGCAGTAACAACAACAATAAAAACAAACAAATCATAACAAAAAAACATGTGCAATAGAAGAGAATGAAGAGAAAGAGAGAAGGCTTTCACAATTCCTAGATGGAGGTTTCTCTGAAGTCTGCTTTTCCCTTGCACTGTGTATTTAATTTAAGCCAAAGAGGTTCTATGAAAAGTTGAGATGTTTGAGAATACTTGATAAAAGTCTTAAAGATGAGTAGAAAATGCTCAAGTCTGTATGTTATGTATGTGTATGTTGGGAACACTTGCGGCCAGAGGGGAAACTAGCAGTGGCCCCAGGATGAAGGAGAATTTTAGCGCTAGAATGCAGGGAGGAGCAAGTATAAGAGCACCCCCAGGGAAAGAGCGTGCCACAGTCAGGGAACTGAAGATAATGTAGTAGGACTGTAGCACTGGGAAACTGGATAGATGGAGCAGGGAAAAATGGGATGGAAGGGCGCTTCCTATGTACCAAACACCATTTTTAGCATTTATACCTATTATCTTTTTTTTTTCAAATTTTATTTATTTATTCATGAGAGACACACAAAGAGAGGCAGAGACACAGGCAGAGGGAGAAACAGGCTCCATGCAGGGAGCCAAATATGGGACTCGATCCCAGGACCCTGGGATCACACCCTGAGCCAAAGGCAGATGCTCAACCACTGAGCCACCCTGGTGCCCCTACACCTATTATCTTAAGTATAAATGTAATCCCTGTAGCAACACTGTGAGACACGTACTATTACCGTCTCTGTGTTACCTACTATAAAACTAAGGGACAGGAACATGAAGCTTCCTGAGTAGAAGGGCTTCAATCCCTGCCAGTGGGATGTGGTACACGTTCATTATCTCTGTACTACAGTGGCCTTCCCATGAGCTCATGTAGGAAGACCTCTCTATCAAGAAACTTCTTGCTTGCTCTATAAAATGCTGTGGGAAGACTTCAAAGGATATCTCAAAACTCATGTTGAAATTACAAGAAATTTGTTTTAGATCATTTTGAATCTAAGAGTAAGGTGAAAAAATTCAAACAGTGAGGACGACTCAAAGCAAAGAACCTAGTTAGGTAACCATTTCAACCACCAGGTAAGAGCTGATGGGTAGGTTACTACTACGTTAGTGGGAATGAGAGGAAAGGGTGATTTAAGGGATATTCAGGGGACACAGTTGCTATGGCTTCGTAACTAATTACTCAAAGGCTTTCTGTTTATTTGTTTTAATTTAATATCTGGACCAATTCTATTCCTATTAATTATCTCATTTCTTAATCTTGATTCAAACTTTGAAAAGTCCAGACCCAAATGCTGTCCTTTAAGTCATTCAGATATCTTGGGATTTTGTTTTGTTTTGTTTTGGTTTGGTTTGGGTTTGGGTTTGGGTTTGGTTTTTGGTTTTGTTTTGTTTTGTTTCCCATTCCTTCCAACTTCAACCTGGAGTCAAGACTGGGAGATAAGAACAGGGAGAGGCCCCATTGTTAGAACCTTAAAAACCTCACACTCAACGTGTTTCCCTGGCCTGTTGTGTCAAGCCCAGCCCTTTCTTGATTCCTCTACCGGGAAAAAGATTTTCGTGCCTCAATTGAGCTACATCGGTATGAAATTGTACCTTAGAGACTTTTTCTGACCCACAGGACACCATCTCTGACCTTGAGAGGAAAAAAGCTCACTGCAGGAATTAAAATTTTCCTACCATTTTCCACAGAGCACTATTACTGGGAACATTGCTTGCTGGGTTCTCTTTAAAGTCTCCAGTACTATCTTTGGCAACATCATAGTGAATCCTCCGATGTAGAGCTGTCATTCTAACCATGCTCTTAAACCCTCCCCAACAGGTAAGGGAAAGGCCTACTTGATTGTAAAATTGGCCCTATAGAAGTTAGAAGTTTCGGGATCCCTGGGTGGCGCTGCGGTTTGGCGCCTGCCTTTGGCCGGGGGCGCGATCCTGGAGACTCGGGATCGAATCCCACGTCGGGCTCTCGGTGCATGGAGCCTGCTTCTCCCTCTGCCTGTGTCTCTGCCTCTCTCTCTCTGTGTGTGACTATCATGAATAAATAAATAAAAAATATTAAAAAAAAAAAAAAAGAAGTTAGAAGTTTCATTGTGTGTACCCCGTGCCATGATAAGCAATGATGTGTATCTTAGAAGTACACCTCAGGGCTAGCTTCCTCAAATAGAGCTGTTAATAGCACCCCTTTTCTTGATTCAATATGTGAAGAATCATAGCAAGTTGTAGTTCACACATCACAGTTTTCGAAGGACAGCCCTTAAAATCTGTGGAACAAAGCTCCATTGAAAAGAAATATCAGAATTCTCTTTTGCACATTCCACAGATTGTTTTCAAATTACCCTTACTTGTCATATTACTTCCTTTCAAATCACACTTACTTGTCATAGTTATGTATTTCCCACAATTCTTGGGATAGTATTTCTGAAATGTTTAGAAAATGGGAAAAAAATTAGAAAATGAATCCATTTCTCTTTTTTTATCTGAAACTACATATATTTATTTTTGTTTTTGCAGAAAAGGGCAGAGGGCAATTTGAAAATATACTCAGAAAACTTTAAGAGAAACAAAAATGTAATTAGGAAGGAAATTTGTGGGTAGAATAGCAAGATGGAGAAGGAATAAGTTTAGAATATAAGACTTTGCAATAAAGATCTGAAAACTTATATAGAAATTATTCCCAAATTAGAATTTATTTACTAGTAATTAGCACATGGACAGAAATATTTATCATAGCTTTCAAAAGCTAAAACTATAACAACCAAGATATTGAAACTAACAAAATTTTCAAATGGATAAATACAGAAAGGACACTGTATATAATGAACACAATTCTTGTAATAATTAAGAAGGTAAATTTCATGGAGATGTGTCTTTTGATCTTTTTCAATACAGGATGAAATGGAAAGGTACTGCGAGTAATTTCACAGGGCAACAATTTAAAATCTTCTAAGTTTGCAAGCCCTGAGAGTCTTAAATTTAGGTGGTGGATTTTTAGATTAATCTAGATAAATATTTGGACTGGTCTTCCTTCAAGTATATTCCCATAAATTAATTTCTGAGAGAAAAACCCAGGAAAAGTAGGGAGGAACTGTGAGTTGAAGAAGGGGCAGAAAATGCAAATACATTATTTGTTCCTTTGTTTAAGCTCTGGGGTAAAAGAAGGGAGGGAAATGTAATAGGAAGTGAAATTCGTTAAAAACTTGAATTGTCCAAAAAAAAAAAAAATAGTTGAATTGTCCAAAGCCCTAAGAAATTAAAAATTTAATTAAGGAAAAATATGCATCAGTTTTTTAATAAGCTCTTCTCTTAGGCCATTTAATGAACAATTATAATATTTACAGGATTTTTTTTTAATTGCAGAAAGATTGCATTTATCCAAAAATACATAACTGTAATCATGACATGAAGGAAGCCTAGGCCAGTTTCCTCCTCAGTCCCTCTTCCAGCCAGCCTGCCTAGTTTTTGCACATACCACGTGACCGGATCCTCTGCAGTTAGAGACCATGCTTACCTTTCCATCATGTTTTGATTAAAGATAAACGTCAATTAGTGAAAAGATGATTCTAAATAAAAATCGCCTTTATGTAATTCTACATTAAATTTTCAAGCATTTTACTCACTCAGGGGATTCTATAATGTGGCATATCTGTAAGTTTCCCTGCAATGATTAATATTCAGGAAAAAAGTTCAAACTTAGTTAAAAATCAGTTAAAATTAAATAACTGCTGAGTGGAAACAATTCATTTAATGAAGGATATTTTTTAAACCCCTGCAGCATGAAGTGTCCTTTGGGGGATAAGTAAAGCTTCCTAGAACTGCTAATGTTCATTCTATAGGTGTTTGTGGAACTTATCAAATATTCAAAGTGCAAACATACACATCTTTGCTCTATCAATATTTATAGCCTGAAAACACATTATTGTTGCAAATATGTCAGGACAATGAAAAATATCCATTTACAATGGGAATATATAACAAAGGGCAGTTGAACAATATAATTTATTTCTATCATTTGTTGAATGGCTCATAAGTAATAAGAATGGAGCTACAAGTAAGTTATGAAGGTCATTTCCTCTCACGTATGAGAAAACATAAATTGTCTATATTGTTATCTGCTGTAAAACATCCTATCCATTGGGGATTCTGAAAATCATGAGCCAGATGTCTGGACTCTATACTGTGTCAGTGCCCCAAATTGGCTTTCATCCGGCCACGGCCACGTGCAGATTCCTCCGTGCGTCACAGAGAATGCAGGCGTGGCTCAGCCTGGGGGCTTGTGCTTCTCTTAAATTAGATTTGGGTTCAAGCCATCTGACCCAGCTACAGATGGAGTCCATCTCCATCCGATAGGAAACAGATTAGAACATAGGAGCTATCATCAGGATGGACGATAAATAATGATAGCCTGCATTTATATAATTATTTAGCATTTTTAAGTATACTTTAAATGTATCATTTTTAGAAAACTTTAGGATATTCCTTTTTAAAAGACTCTCACATAAGCATTACTATTCCATTTTAACATTTGAGAAAACTTAGGATCAGAATGGTGTTTTTTGCTGAAATCCCATAGCCAGCAAGCATCAAACCAGGAGGACAAGAATCTAAATTCCTAGATTGATCCACTTTCGGCTCCATCATGGTTCCTCTTCAGTCCTAAAATAAGTCACTAACACTTATTGGTAATTTTTTTCTTTTTTTAAGATTTTGTGTATGTATTAATGAGAGACACAGAGAGAGAGGCAGAGACACAGGCAGAGGGAGGAGCAGGCTCCATGCAAGGAGCCTGATGCGAAACGATCCCAGGAGCCTGGGGTCATGACCTGAGCCAAAGGCAGATGCTCAACCACTGAGCCACCCAGGTGCCCACACTCACTGGGTGTTGTAACCTGTTTGCCTCGGCTGTTCCATTTAATCTTTACAACTCTCCTTAGAAGTAGGTAATTATTTTATTAATTCGTGGACTGAAGTTTGGGGAAGCTCAGAAACTCTTCAAGGTGGCAAAGATGGGATTTGAAACTGGATATCCTCTCATCTAGAGCCAGTACTTTGGAGTAATGCACTGCAGAGTGAGCAAAATTCTTACCTAGGCCTGGGCTTCTCAACTGCTAATGTCTGGACAGCACCTCCATGGAGTAACGAGTAACGTGCAGATTTCTTTCTCTCTTTTTCCTTCCATGAGAGACTGAGTGAGTGAGCAGTGCTGGGGAGTGGTGAGAACAGGGCAAAGTTGAGGGAGAGAATCCCAAGCACACTCCATGCCCAGCTTAGACCCCCGAAGCAGGTCTCTATCTCACGACCCTGAGATCATGACCCGAGTTAAAACCAAGAATCAGACATTTAACTGACTGAGCCACCCAGGGGCCCCACATGCAGATTCTTATTCAGAAAGTCTGGGTGGCTCCAGAAACTCTTCCCGGGGCCACACTCACAGGTGATGCCAATGATCTCCACCATTTAATCACCTGATAGTATATACACATAACTTATAGGTGTTTTTCCTTTTAATTCATTGTTGAGCCACCTTTCTCCTTTCTTGTTCTCCCTTTTCTCTCTCATTTCTTCTTTTACACCTTATCTTAAACCAACATCTTAATCTTGAGTGACAGTTATCATTTTGGTCAATGATATTGAAGAATAAATGATTCCTTCCATATTTGACTTTTATACACTGCATGTTCTCTCCTACCATTCGTGTGGAGAAGGCCTCCTAACGTCGCCCACATCCTAATCCCTATGACCTGTGATTACATCAAGCTATAATAGAGGGGAATTGAGGTGGCAAATGGAATTAAGAACGCTAATCAGGGGATCCCTGGGTGATGCAGCAGTTTAGCACCTGCCTTTGGCCCAGGGTGCGATCCTGGAGACCCAGGATCGAATCCCACGTTGGGCTCCCAGTGCATGGAGCCTGCTTCTCCCTCTGCCTCTCTCTCTCTCTCTCTCTCTCTCTCTCTCTCTCTCTGTGTGCGTGTGTGACTATCATAAATAAATAAAAAATTAAAAAAAAATAAAGAGATCCATGGTCTCTTAAAAAAAAAAAAGAATGCTAATCAGCTGGCTTTGAGGGGAGGTGAGTATCCTCACATTAAGTTTACCTAAGCAACTCTATGGAATTGCTGCTTGGACATCCATTTTATCTGGCCAACTGGCCCCTGGGGGCCTTACCCTGGCTTTACCCCCACATGCAAGCATTTGCCTGAGATAAGAGCCCCAAGAGTTACCAAAAAAAAGTCAGTTCCTGATATGACTTCCCCGGCAGCCTTGGTAATCAACAATTTCCCCTGCCTTGTCGAGCCTTCCCCTTGTGTGCTGCTTACTAAGACCCCTGTGTAGCTACCAAAGCTGCTCTTTTTGGTTTGGATTGACTAATCCATCTTTGGCCTGGGAACACCAAAGCGCTCCACCACTGGCGCTAATACAGGCATGTGTTCCGGGTCCTGCTGGCCTCTGCATGCGCACTGCCTGGACATCCCTGCGCGTTCCCTCCCAGCATGCCATGTACCTCTTCTAGGATCTGTAAGCAATAAACTTCTCTGTTTCAATTTCTCTTGTGATTTGCTGTTGAAACTCAACTGACCATATGGCACCCTGAGCTCCACTTAACAAATGTTAATTTGACAGTCATTACACCTAGATTACCCAGGTGGGCCCAATGTAATCCCAAAGGTTCTTATGGGGAGAAGACAGGGGCAAGAAAGAAGGAGAGTTGATGGTGGAGTGAGAACATGACCTCCTACTGCTGGCTTTGCAGTTGGCAGAAGAAGGAAGGAAGTGACTTCTACAAGCTAGAAAAAGGGAAGGCAATGATTCTTCCCAAGAGCCATCACAAGGACCCAAGCAGCCATGATAACATGTTGCTCAGCCCAGGGAGATCCATTTCAGCCTCTGACCTCCAAAAAGTAAGATGATAATTTTGCACCCTTTAAGTTACTACATTTGTGTCATTTGTTACAGCATTGATAGAAAACTAATGCACCAAGATACTTCACTGTGTTGTGTGAGGCTGACCTTTGTGAGACTACCCTTCAAAGCCTGCCCTCCAGTATTGTCGGCTTAGGGTATATATTTCACTTGCAGATAGAAAAGAGAAGGAAAAAAAACTTACAAAGATGCCCCCATATAATTATAAAATATACCTTTTTTTAAAATGAGAATTATCACTGGTGAATGGGCAACATGCTTGGATTTCATTTTTTTTTCTCATAATATTAGCAAACCACAACATAAAATGTCTTTAAAAGCAGGGGGATGTATGAGGAATGTTCTTTCACTGTAGAAAACTATCGAGAAAGAATCAAGAGTGTCAGGAACATAGAATAGCATCACGAGTCAATGGACTCACGGGGGAACTATGTCTACCACAGGTGTTCAAGCGCTGTGTTGACTTAGCTATGACATTGCACCAACAGTGCTTGCAAAGTGACTGCCTTTCTCTGCCTCGTGTGCTCCCTTTCCTGGGGTCCAGGAGGAATTCATGCTTCCCCCCCCCCCCCCCTGCAGACTTTGAACAAACAGGTAAAATGCACACAAAAGCATACAATAAGGTTTCTACTTGGTAAATCCTGTACAGGACAGTACCATTCCTAATCTACGATCTGTAGCCCTTAATTAATAAAACATTTTATTTATAAATGATGCCAGTTTCTATTTTAAAGGGAAAACTCTGTTCCCCAATTCTTAAATACAAGACAAGGAGAAGCACAGCACAGCACTGCAGTTAATTATCTGAAGGTCCTGAGTTCAGGATACTGTTTAATTTAGCACCTACCCAAGTGGATCATCTTGCTCTCTGGGTCCTGATTTGCACCTGGGCAGAGTCTGGCCTCTCAATGCGGCACCGCTGGGTTGCCTTTGCTTTTGCTCAATGCGGATGAGTAGATGAGAAGATTCTCCTCCCTCCTACTCTATTCACACCTTTTTTCCTCCGTCCTCCTTTCGCACTCTGATCTTACACTAGGTAGCCCTGAATGGATGGAGGCGTTATCAGACTCCACAAAAAGCTTTTTATAAATTGGGTATAAATGGCTTTTTGTTAATCGTAATTAACAATTCTCTGATAAAAGCTTTATTTTTCTGTGTGCTTTTATACATCATGTCTTAGAAAGCCCTAGAAGGAAATTACAGTATGAAATTTTGACATTGCATTTTGGTACTTGGTCCCAGTAACATCCTAGTAGTGCCAAAATTCAACCTAAATCATAAAATTATAGAGTTCTTGTACCGCCACTACCATTTATAATATCTTAAAATATGCTTGGGTTATTGTAACAGATCATATGCCAGCAGATAGCTTAACAGTGATTTAGTAGTGGGATGAATCACATAAAAGACACACAAGATAAAAATTGATAGTAACATGAATGATGATACTTCCGGGTTATTTTTAAAATATATAGAAGCTACGCTGTTATTAGTAACTTTAGTAACTGCCTCTTAACATTTCATGTCTGTAAGAATATGGTTTGATCACAAAGTTTGATTTCTAAAATTAAATTGACCCCCCCCCTCCTTTCATGGATTTCAGGCTTGTGTTCAAGCTGACACCACTATGTGTGTCAACCACCACGTGTACAAGCTCAAAGTCATTATTCCAAGGTGACCCCCAGTCTTGCCCTACTCTGCCCTAAGCTTGCAGCAGACCTAATGTCTTTAGATTTTAGGCTACTTTCTTGAAGATTGAGTAAAAGGTAGAGTGAGGTTAAGTGTTTTGAAACAAATGTAGGATAAAATATTCCCCGCAAAATGGAAGGACAGACATGCAGAATGTCACCTATGGATACAGCAACATTTTGGCCTGACTCTCCCATCAGAGTTAGTACAGGAGAAATAATAGAAAGACCAGGAAACAGAAGCAGAATTTAATTTACTCATGCAGGTAAAGCATTATAATTTGTGTGTACCACTTGCTTACTCCCTTGAAGACTGGTGAACAGACGCAAGTCAAATGTTTTATTGCAATGATAATAAAAACTGTACAGCTTTCATACCACTGTACTAAACCTAAAGTCAGGAAAGGAAATGTTTTCTAGGGGAAAGGGATGATAAAATGGTGATATCTGCTGTGGCTAATGCTGTGGGTTTCAGGGGAGCCACAGTAGCTGTAGGAGAGACAGATGACAAGCTTTGCTTAGGCTTTCCCTTGAGTCTTATCTCAAGGGCTTTCTATGACATTGGCAATGATTTCTCTCTAGAAAATTGATTACCAGCCCCTTTCATTTTCATTATTAATACTTACAAAGAAAACACGCATTAGTTAACAATTACGAAAGTAATGAGAATTGTGGGATTCTACTGCATTGTATTTTCAGAACTTCTAAAGCACTTTTGGTTAGGTCTTTATGCTTCATACATTATTGAGATGAACAGTGGTATAGAAATATTTCTAAACATAAACTATTTTTCTCCTATCTCTGTATGTAGCAATATTTGTATAGCAGTTAATGAACTCAGATCTCAAAATTTGGATACAAGAAATATTATATTCAATTCGTTTTTAAGGACACACTTGATTCAAAATCAAAAGCCATACTATGGTCTGAGTGTTTCTGTGCCCTCAAAATTCATAAATTGAATCCCAACTGCTAAAGTGATGGTAATAGGAGATGGGACTTCTGGAGGTGATTAGGTCATGATGGTGATTCCCCCAATAAATGGGATTAGTGCCTTTATAAGGGAGACTCCAGAGAGATCCTTTGATCCTTCAACCAGACACCAAATCCAGTGGTTACATGGTGACCTCTCAGCCACCAGAACTGTGAGAAATTAATGTTTGTTGTTTATAAGCCACCCATTCTATAGTATTTTGTTAGGGCAGCCCAGATGAACTGAAATGGCTATATTCTGACTTCCACATGCCACCAGGGTATAACAGGCCTCCCACAGCCCTATTTCAGTGGTGAGGGTCTTCTGAGTCCTCTTCTGTGCCAACTGAGGACAAACCAATGGATAAGACTGAGCATTCCTCTGCCTAATTGGTTGTGAGTGCTCCTTATCTCCACTTTCCTCTAAAGTCTTACTTTCTCCCACCTCTATGCAGAAGCAGGGCCAGATCCTAGAAGACTTCCCTCTTCCTAGTCTATTAAAATTGAATCCCTTTCTACCTCCTTGACCTCAAAGGCTTTCTCCTTCTGCCTTCCTTCTCAGACTCAGCTAGCTTCATTTTCTCAATAGGCTATGCTTTTACAAAATAGAGGTCAAGCATTGACTTTGTGGTGCACCTGCAGTCTGCCCTGCCAAAAAAATCCCTGAAGCAATGAAGCCTAAAAACAACTATAATTTGTAGAATGCTGGAGCAGAAAATACAAAGACCAAAACACAAATTACTCTTTTAACAAATTACCCAGTAAGCATTTTAGCTTCAAAAAATTTTTGAAGGAAATATTATCTGGGCATACGTTTATTACCAAAAACGATGGGCATAATTAATAGAATTTTCTAGTTTAAAAGCACACCCTAGTCAGTAGTAAGTCCTTCAAAAGGTACAGGAAGTCAACTGGAACATTTTAAACATATGTTATCATATGCTCTTATTTAGGGTAACAATATTCTTAATATCATGCACACTCATTTCACGTAAAACAGACTATAGTAGGCTAAGTCAACCAGAAACTAAATAAAAATATATATAAAATCATATTTTATACAACAAAGAAAAACAAGGTTATCAAAGAAGTTATGTTTTCTATAAAATAAAATAATAATAAAAAAAAAACAGCACATTTTCCTCACCAGAGACTCAGGGGCACTGATGTATTATGTTGTTGAGATTTGAAAGTCTCATTCCGGTTGTGATTAACACTCTTGCATATAACAAGCAATGCCTTAAAAATGAAAATCTATTTTCCTTTTTTTCCCCCTCCATTTTCATTGCTTTCTCTCAACTACCACTTAAAATTCAAGTAAGGTTTTTTTATTACTAAGGTCACATTATAAAATAGCACATAAGATGAAAGTAATAGAGTGTAGCCAAAGAGGGGCGTGAAAATGAACACATAGAAGCCAGCGTTGCTTGCGTGCAGTTTCAGTGGTGTTCATTCTCATTGGATCTTTAAGGTAGGCTGACAGGAACAATCAGGTGCCTCATAGATCACTGACAGACCTCAGGAAGACAGATGACATACAGAATAGCAACCCCACAGAAATTAAACAAAGCGCTGGAATAACAATTAACATCTTTGGGGAGAAAAGTGCTAAGGAGGAACATTGCTAATTTTAGGGCACAAAACCAAGTCTACATGACATCTTCATCTTGGTGGCAGTTAAGCCCACAAAACAAATGCAGTGATGCTACGAGTCTGACCATGTGTTTTCATGTCTTTTTACAATGTATTGTCAAATTTCTGATAGGTTGCAGGCAGATATACTTGTGAATTATGCCCTATAATTTATGGGGCATGGATCGTTTTAACCCTTGCCCCACTCCCATGACAGGAATGCAGTTTATCAGTAAGCAATGGGACTGACTGCCTGAGACAAGTTGAGTCATGAAGATTTTCATTCCTACCCTGCATAGAAATGACTGAGCACCTGGAAAGTGAAATTTGGGAGCTTTAGAAAGCTCCCTGGGGACAGGGTGCTATTGTATTCTTAAAGCATGAAAAAAAAATGTGGATTTCGGGAAAATCTTAAACTTATAGAAATGCTTTAGTATGATATGCTCATAGGCCATATGAGGTTTTGAGACTGCAAAGTTAGTAGCATTGTTGAACTTTGCGTTTCTATATCATTGAAAACAGTTAAGATAGAGAAGATTGCATATTTGGAGTCCTGAAATTTATATAGATGGATTCCACTCAACCAGTATCTTGAAATAGTTATATTTTCATGTATTGTAACGTTTTTCTTTATGACGATTTGTGTTATTTTCTAATGCAATTCCATAGCAGAAGAGGGAACAAAGGTACACGTGTGTGATGGTGGGTGGGTGGGTGGGGGCATCTAAAATAAACAGGTGAAAAGAAAAGTGGTCTCCCTGAGAAGTCCTTTTTTAAAAAAAAAAAAAATATTTATTCATGAGAGACAGAGACAAAGGCAGAGGGAGAGGGAGGCTTCTCAAGAGGAGCCTGATACAGGACTGGATCCCAGGATCATGAACCCAGCTGAAGGCAGACGCTCAACCACTGAGCCACCCAGGTGCCCCTTCCTGAGAAGTTCTTAAAGGAAGACTATCTCATGTGCCACTGATGACCATCCCCCCATCAAGGAAAAAAGGACCAAAAAACTCATCACTCAACTTTATTCTCTGTAATTTAAGAATAATATTAAAGTGTTTTAGCTAATATACATTTTTTATTACAAAACATCTATTTCATCACTAACCACACCACTTTTTGACTGTAGATTATTGCAGAGTGCCAACTGAATGTCCTCATAACCACATCTCCAATGAACTATTAACCAGCATGTAATTCAACTTTGTAAAGCTATGGCATACTCTGTGATTTTCTTATTTTAATGCATGGAAATCTTCAATATTTAACTATATCACATGAAAATAAAGCATCGATTAATCACTGGCTTAAATTTGGAAATTCAACTTGTCTGAATGAAATTCTTTTCCAAAAGAAATAATTTGTCTAATATTATGATCATTGCCAATAAACATTTTGTAGGGGATCCCTGGGTGGCTCGTGTTTAAGCGCCTGCCTTCGGCCTAGGGCATGATCCTGGGGTCCTGGGGTCCTGGGATCGAGTCACATCAGGCTCCTGCATGGGGCTTGCTTCTCCCTCTGCCTATGTCTCTGCCTCTCTCTCTTCCTGTGTGTGTCTCATGAATAAATAAATAGAATCTTTAAAAAATATTTTGTAGTTTTTATCTCACAATAAAACTTAAGTGTGAGCTTCTTCACTCATGTGGCAGATACTCCGATTTTGTTCACATCAAGAATAAAGTTGCCCAAACTCATTCAGTGAAGTGGCCCTATCACAAACAGAGGTATGCAGTGATCTAATTAAAGGGAAATTTCTTGAACCAAAAATTTGGTTTATTTAGAAATCTAACCCTGGCATCCTATAACCTTTTCTTATCAACTCTTCTACAATTCAAATCTAAGTAAATTAAAAGCTAATCCAGAGAACCTCCTGTCACTGCGAGATCTGTAAAGAGAGATGATGCTCTAAGACCAGGGCTGTCATTTGCTTTCCTCACACCGTTAGAGATCTTCACTAATATGTGCTTGTTACTTAGCAGTAAAACACCTTCCCTACCTTGCTACTGAATAAGATAAATATCTTGAGGTTTCCTAGTTAAAATTTTCCTGATTAATGGCTGGAAGCTAGTAGGTTACAGATGGAGTAAGTATAATCGTATTTATCCAAGTGTATGTTTAGAAGGCCATAAAAGGAAGACAGCCCTAGAAACCTGGCAGACATTGACAAACGTGGGCAGGGGGAAGGAAGGTGGGGTGCAAAACCCACCCTGGTTGAGAAACCCTAACCGATGCAGATGAAATCTATGGAGGAAAGAGAAATCAAGGAAGCTTTTGATGAGCATGGGGGCAGATGGAAGATGTAGGAAAGCAACGTGCCATTTGAGTATGGAAGTTCCAGCAAATAAATGCCAGCTGCCAGATTTTAAACCTACAGTGACATAAAGCTGCATAAAAACTGTAAGCTCCTAATTTCTGTGCATTAGAATATTCAGACCTTAGAGACAGAGACCTGCCAGGAAAAACCAGACCGCCGTAGGCCAGGCAGGTAGAGAAAACCCGCCCCTGATGCTGCCCAGGAGAAAGGCTCCTGGGAAGGAGGAGCCTGCATCAGATGCGTGTCTAGGCTCCCACTGAAGACACTCGCCAGATCTGGAGCATCATGAGGGAGGAGGCCAAAGAACCAGACTCTAAACTCCAAAGAGCCAAATTCAATCTCACACAAGGAGCGAGGACATAGGCATCAAGATTCCAAGAGCGTTGCACCCACAAAACCTGAACAAGCCAAGCAGGGGCTCCGTCTACACTACAGCGACAGCTGTTTGACCTGGTTCAATGCCAGGTGGACTTGGCTCCAGTCATTCCTTCTGCCTAACATAGAAGAAGAAAACCTTTTCAGGCACAATGGAACCTTCTCTGCTGCTGGATATGTTGTTTATCCGCTCCAAGAGGTGGTTACAGGTGGAAATATCGAATGTTCCCAAGCCTCAGATTTTAGGGCATTCTCCTGTGTTCTCAATTAAAAAGCATAATGATAATAGCAATAATCATAATTAGGAATTAAGTGCCTAGAAATCCACGATCCGCAATAAAGCATGAGTCTTGGAAGTAACATCTATGTAATCCTCCTACTCCCTGACCACTCAAGCCCCCTTCACATCTGTCTGAATTCCACATTCATTATCTTTTTGCCTTTTCTTGTATTTAGTTTCATCATGTCTGCTTGTGTTCCTAAAGGATGTATGTGGCTGCTTTTTGAGATTTTTAAATTAGTTTGTCTTTCTCACTGCGTGTCACTATCTTAAAAGTAATATGCCTCAAGGTCAGTCGTCTATAGCAATTATTCCCAGTGGCCATTTATTTCATTGATAGATTTCGTGTTTGCTCTAGATAGATTTTTGAGCCCAAGTTTTTTTGGGATTCCCCCCTTCATGAAAAGTTGGAGTGTCTTCTCTGCCCTCCATGCATACTAGGGTACCTCTAATGGCTATAATCACATTGCCTTTTATTCCTTGATTTTAATATGATCATATATCCGTCATTTCTTCCATCCCATTAGTTTTATTTTAAACACATTATATATTGTCCCTCTTTTATAAATTGTTCGTTAGTACTATAATGGCATTCGTTGGTTCTCACTTTGCTTTCATAGCTCTGCAATCTTATTTCAACATATTCTTTTGTTCCATCCGTTTGTATTTGAACAAAATGATTTACTGACTACACATCTTGACATCATTCACCTCTTCTCTCAGACCAGATTCTTCCAAACATCAAGCCTCTCTGGTTAACTTCTACTTTTCCCACTTCTCTTTAGCCTGCAGCCATTGGAATCATTGAGCAGAGAAGCCTCTGGGGTAGGAGTGAGCTATTCACAGGCACTTGACCTTGACTCTTTTCTTCCATCTCCCTAAATGTTCTCACCTAAGACCCGTCCAGCAAAACAGGGTTGTAGCTCAAAACTGTGGAATTGTAACCCTTTTTCTTTTCTTTCTTTTTTTTTTTTTTTAAGATTTTATTTATTTATTTGACAGAGAGAGAACATAAGCAGGGGGAGTGGCAGGCAGAGGGAGAGGGAGAAGCAGGCTCCTTGCTGAGCAGGGAGCCCGATGTGGGGCTCAATCCCAGGATCCTGAGATCATGACCTGAGCCAAAGGCAGATTCATAACTGACTAACCCACCCAGGCACCCCCTCCCCATTTCCCTTTCTGAGTAATACACTAAACTATGGGAAGCCATGGGAAAATTGCAAGCTCGGAAAAATTGCATGGTTGGGAATAACAGACTGCACAATTCACCGCACACCCTGACCTCCTGAATGCTTTTGCAGCCATTCTTCCTGAGACAGAATGGTGCTCTGTGGATGTTTCAATTATCCAGAGTAGTCTACCAGTTTTTGTAGTGGAAAGAAGAAAATTAAAAAAATAGAGTGTCGATCTTGCTTATGAATTGAAAACGGTGTCATGTTCCCAATGACTACTCCTAGAGAACAGACCAACTATATGAGGGACTCTGGTGACAGTTCTGAACTATTTCAGCTAATGTTCCAGTGGTTGGGAGACCGTATTTGGCAAAGAGTCTCTTTGATGAAGAACCAGTGAGGTCAAACCATGGTCCAAGAGGAGTGATTGACCATGTACACATTTTGAGCACATGCATCTCCATGAAGAATGCCTACACTGAGTTTCTTATCTTGAGATTAAGGCTGGATGATAAGAGGTAATGGTGATTTGTGCCTTTTTCTTCTGCAACTGACACATCCAATACATTAGCTTCTCCATTCTTAATTAAGATCAAACTGTTTAGTGCTCATATTGATCCCTATACACATGTGGCTTCTAAAAGACTAGGTTAAGCTGCTTTTACTTCTCTTAATCCAACAATCTGACTCTGAAGCCCCTTAAAACCTAGGAAAACCAGGAGAGTATAGGGTCACAAGACAGGATAGTTCATAACACCAAATGCTTTAAAGAGGTTAAATCAGATGAGGAAAAAATGTGTCTTTTGGTTTTTAACCAAAAAAAAAAAAAAAATCTTTACTAAAGTTTAGGGGAGGCTAGATAACAGAGAGCTAAGTGAACGGGAAGTAAACATCGTGTTCAATGTCACAAGCTGCATGGAAAGGGCATAATTTAGGGCAAAAATAAAATTTCCTCCACTCTTTATCTTCCTAAAGATAGGGAAGACGTAAGCATGCTTACATATTAGTGCAATAAAGTCAAGGGGATTCCATGTGAGACAAAGGTTGATCTATGGCGAAAACAAACCATAAAAAATAACCCACCTAAAGTCCCTCTAGTTGAATGAAGAGAAGAAAAGAATGTATCTCCCCCCTCAATCTAAATAGAGGGATAAAAATCTAGAGCGTCACTAAAATAACTAGTGTGCAGCTATCATTCTTAAGACTAGGAATTTTTGAATAATAGTTTTATTTAGGGGTGCCTGGGGGGCTCAGCCTAAGCATCTGCCTTTGGCTCAGGTCATGATCTCAGGGTCCTAGGATGGAGCCCTGCATCTGGCTCTCTGCTCAGCGGGAAGCCTGCTTGTCCCTCTGCTGCTCCCCCTACTTGTGCTCTCTCCTCTCACTCTCTCAAGTAAATAAAATATTTTTTAATGAAAAGACTAGGAATTTTGTTTTATGGCCTTTTTAATCACTTAAAAATGCTAAGAATTTCTTGTAAATATTTAAAAAAGGTTCTAGTAAGTAAATAAAACTCCAGTGTTCACTGGCACTGAATAAAGACAGTGGCACAGAACCGATCCATCAAACAAGAACCAAGCAAAGAGGAGAGCATCCTGGCCATCTTAATTAGCATGTCTACAAGGGCACACCAGGTTTCAATTCCTTTTAATTAAAAAATTAACATATATTGATATGGGTTTTTTTTTTTTTTGTTAACAGTTTTATAAATGTTGAGGAAAGTATTGATTCGTGTAACAACCACCACAAGCAGGACACAGTGAAGTACCACCACTCCCCAGAACCTCCCTCTCTCTATGCCTTCCTGGCAACAACCTCCACACACCTCTCTCTCCAACTACTTACCTGTTCTGCTTCGTGATAGGTTTGCCTTTCCAAGCATTGCCTGTAAATGAAATTTTATGTTGTGTTAACTCTTTTGAAACCAGCTCATTCACTCAGTGTGAGAGGCTTTGAGATTCATGCACGTTGCAGCTTGCTTCAACGGCTAATTCTTTTTATTTTGAAGTAGCATCTCACTGCATAGATGCAATGTAGCTTCTCTCTCCATTCCCCTGTTGAAGGATATTTGGAATCTTTCTAGATATTGACCCCATGATGTCACTCATGTATATTTATCTTCAAGACGTGGAGGCCATATTTGCAAAAACACTGTACATAAACATTCATAGCAGCTTTTTTTTTCATATTCACACAAAACTTTTCACGAGTTTAATAAGAAATATGTTATGAGAATTTAATTGTGTGTGTATATGTGCAGGTGTATATATACGTGTGTGTGTAGTGAGAAAGCCTCAGGTTGACTATGTGGTAAATTATTATAGTTCTCATTCCAGAGACATCATCCATAATTATAATAAACACTTGCTATCTTCATGAAACTGCAGTGAAAGAATCTCATCCAGATACTGTTATATTTATCTGAACTGGGCAGTCAAGATGCTTATAAATGAAAAGAAGCAAAACAGATGTTGCACCCTTTACAAACTGTAGCCTTAGCCAGGGGTTTTAAATTTCCTTCATTGTTTTTGTTATGCATAACAGAAGGAAGCCTCATAATGGGCCAGTTTATGAATATTTTTAAGGTACTATAAACTAAATACACTATAGCTGATGTTAGCATATGGAGGATGAGATGAGAAACTGTCCACAATACATATCCTTATTTCTATGGGGAAAATGTGCTATGATTTTTCAAAACTACCAATTTGCATTGGTGAATTCCAATTTCCAAACCCAGCATGCTGGGTTTGCTTTAATAATGGGGTTTTCAATTTGTATGTCACTCCTATTTCTATGAACATCCTTTAACCCATATTATGTGATTTTTGTTTTCCCTTCAGTGTCAACCTCAGCTAAGGATAGATTTACAAATGTAAGCATATGCCCCATACCTTCCTTGTAGCAAAGATTCTTAAGTCATCCCAAGAATTGAGCTCTTGGAAAATGTTACTGTGGCTCGCACAAATCTGGTGTTATAGAAAGAGACAACAGAGGTTTTAATTCTGCAAGGTACCCAATGACTTCAAGAATCCTTGTTTGTTGACCTCAAGTATTTCAGACATTGGTATCTAAAAAGTATACCTCCTTAGACCCTTGGTTATTTCTGCCCATGGCATGATTATTTAGGTCTTGAAGATTCTGTGCCCAAGAAAAATGATACAAAGGATAAAAGTAGTGATGAGATAATCATGGGAAGATGTTCAGGTAATGGTAATATTAATAACAACAGTAATACATACCTTCAAATTTAATGGAGAATTTTCCCATATTATTCCTTTTAATAAGCTGACATGCCCATTCTAGTCACTTTTACAGTTTCTGAGAGAAGGACCTACATGAACATGAACTAGATTTACGTAAATGTAGAATGTGGTCTAGTAATTGTGGCATTTAATTGAATTAGTCATTTAAAAAGTTGGGTCATTTAGTTCAGTTCTTCTTCCATCCCCAAAGTAGCTGACTACATGATTATTGCCACGATTTTAAGGTTTACCTGAGAAGGGCTCCTGGGGAAGGCGTTAAATGTTGGAGATGTCTTCACGATAACTCCAGACTGAAAAACAGAGCATCTTTTGTTCCCACAACCATCCAGAGCTCGAGGAGGCACTTCCTTCCCCAAAGCTCTTATAATCATGACATGTATTTTCAGTCTGCGCTCTTAAAATAAAAAGTTTTGATAAATTCATTTATCAGTACAAATTCCCAACCCAGACTGATTGATTCTTTTAGATCATGAAAACTCCCCAACAAAGGAAAAAAAAATGCCATTGTGATTTACATGTCCCTTTCCTACTCTGTCTCCATCTTAGGATGCACTTGTTCCTGCTTAAGTGTCTCCTTTCTAATCAAAAGGAACTTTGATTTTGGGTCAGCCTTTGAAATGAAATCATAACATGCTTCAGTGTGAAGCTGTTGTTATGCTTACTGTGGAGGATTTCCCTAAAAAGATGGCCAGTCTGCTTTTAGGACAAACAACCTTCTTCTGTGCCTCCTATATTATTTTCTGCTAATATTTCCACTGATAATATTAAAATAAGCCTAATCATCATTGCATCACCTAAAATGGTTTCTCAAATACAGTCTTACATTTAGATGTAGATTTTAATAAGAGTTCATTTTAGTCCAGGAGTGTACTTTTTATGGTCAAACTAAGCTGCAAAACAACCCTATGTCGTAGGTGAGGAAGGAAAGATGGCCCCTGTTTTCCTGAATAAAAATACAAAACACTCTGAACTTCAAGTGGCTAAATAATTTGTTGTAGAAAGTCTGGTTAATAAATAGGAGGTGGACACACCTCTTATTGTCTATGTAGTTGATACTTTGAAATGAAGTATTTACTGAGATCTTAATAGCTCTCAAAATTTCTATATGAAAAACAGATTACTGTCATAAAAATAAATGCAATTTTTATGACACTGAATGTACCTTGATTTTAAGATTTTATATTTAAAATTTTTTTTGAATGCATTTTTGTCAAACCCTAGTATTTCTCTTAACCAGGGGGTAAAGAAAAGCAAACTAATTTACTTCCCTTCGAGTTAAGTGTGCACAACCAATGTTGCTCAAGATTTCTCACCTGAGCCTATTGATCCCAAATTAAATATGATTCATAACCTTTTTTCTTCTGTCTTCAAACATTATGCCACAGAAAAGATGCACTGTAGCTTAACATTTCTTTCTACTCTTATTTCTCCAATTAATGTGATTTTCATAGGTTTCAGCAGAAATCTTTGGAATAGCTACTGCAACATTAACATATACAAAGGAATTGACAGATTATTATTTTTTAATTTATTTGAGAGAGAGAAAGAGAGCAGGGGGAGGGGCAGAAGGAGAGAATCTCAAGCAGACTCCTCACTGAGTGAGACCCTGAGATCACCACCTGAAATAAATCCAGTCAGATGCTCAACAAACTGAGCCACCCAGATGCCCCAACAGATTCATGTTTTTAAATATTTTATTTATTTATTTATTCATGAAAGACACAGAGAAGCAGAGACACAGGCAGAGGGAGAAGCAGACTCCCTGCAGGGAGCCTGATGCAGGACTCAATCCCAGGACCCCAGGATCATGACCTAAGCCAAAGGCAGACACTCAACCACTGAACCACCCAGGTGCCTCCACAACAGATTAATTTTTAAACATATAGAAAGGAAATTCTGTAACATTATGAAAATGCCTTTTTTTTGGAGTCAAAAAAATTGCATATGCAGATGTACATTTCTAATCCATGCTGTAGATAAATTTCTTGGTATTCTCCACTAGTGTTCTTTGTATTTGGCATTCTTTATTCTTTTCTGATATTTACGAAAGATAAGTATAGACATCTACCAAAGTCAAAGACTAAACAGAGACAGTATCATACTTCCATTATTATATTTCACACACTTAAATGAACAAAGGTTTTTTTTGTTGTTGTTGTTCTTCCTTGAGGAATACATCATTTATATGGTCACCATAATATACATTTCCTTAATTTAAATTGACAACTATAATTGTGCATCCTGATTTTGTCCTTATGTCTATCCAGTTGCATCAGTGGAAACATGAGACTTTCTCCAAAAGGAGTTTTAAATTGAAAATACAGATTAAAAAAAATACAGATTTTTCTCACTTGGTGATCTATCATTCTTTTTTGCCTTTTTAATGCTCTTTTCGAAGGAAATATTTTACCCTGTTTTCAACACTCACCTAAAAGTGTGAGAAATCTCACACCTTTATTCTTTTATAATAAGGCTGTATTTTGTTGAACTTTCTAGCAGACGTAAATATATAAAAATCCATTAAACATAAATACATCAAATCTTTTGTTAACTGAAATATTGTAGAAAAAGCTTAATATGTGGGTCATTAGTATCTGTAGCAGTTATGACAACTTTGTGTATACTTTTTCATGGAGCATTTCCTACATTAGCCTGTTGGTGCTACTTGATAGGGACCTTGTTGATTTTACTTATGAACATCACCCAGGACTTAGAATTCAGACAGACTTTCAGCTGAATTTCAATAAATGTTTGATGAAAAATAAATGAATTTAATTTTTTCTAGTGCAATTGTTGTGGAATTTGATGTGCATCCTAGATATTCCTATCAGCATCAGTCACTAAACTTTATGCAAGTAGAATTATTTTCTTAGTGAACATTCACTGCCATGTTATTTCATCTTCTAGTCAAAAGCTAAGCTTCCATTAGTTAGAAGGAATGCTGGAGTTGCATGGTATGTTTTTGAAGACTAATTTTTTTCTGGTACAGAATATAGAATAATTTCTCTTTTCCTTCCTTTCCTTTGTGTTGCTAAACCAAGTAAAATGCTCTGTCATGTGGTAGAGGCAGATGTGTAAGAGCCACCTGGAGAATGAAGCCGAGGTGGTGCCATGGGCTGAATCGTGCCCTCCATGGCCTCTAAATTCATATGGTATTTTTTAAAATTCAGTTTGCCAACATATAGTATAACTCAGTGCTCCTCTCATCATGTGCCCTCCGTATTGCATATGTTGAGGTCTTAACCTCCAGTACATCAGAATCTGACCATCTGTGTAAAGAGGCCCCGTAAAGAGGTAATTAAGTTAAAATCAAGCCATCAGTGTAGCCCTAACAAAGTCTGACTGGAGTCCTGATAAGAGGAGGAAGCTGGGATGCACCAGAGATGCCAGGGATGTGAGGAGAGAGAGGAAGGCCGTGTCAGGGCACTGCTAGCAGGAGGCACCAGAAACTCAATGAGAGTGCTCAGGGGCAGCCATAGCTGCCAACACCTGAATCCTGGCCCTTCAGCCTCTGCTACTGTGAGGGAATCCATTTCTGTTGATGAAACCATTCAGTTGGTGATAGTTTTTCACCCTCATCCTACTAATGCAGATGTCAAAAGTTCATAATAATACAAAAGTTTTTGACAAAATGAGGATAAATCCATCCAGGATGCAAGATGCATGTCCAACGAAGCTACCTATGCCAGCCTTCAAACACACCTCTTCCACACCAATAGCTACGAAGCATGCCCTGCGACTAAAATAAGTTCTGTGTTTAGGTCTCTAGTGAAAGGAATGTGGCCCCACAAAACGTGACTAGTTAGCCAAATTCACTGGAAAAATGGTTCTAGGATAGCAGCTTTCAAATTGGGGTCTGAAGACCTTGGGGGTTCCCTGAGAACCATAATGTCATCCTGTCATGCGTTTCCAACTTTAGACACTTTATACATAACAACCTTTTGCAACGGGTTGCAGAAGAAGAAATGAGAATTCCGCTATCTCCTATCTCCTATTAAGACAGACAGGAAAGAGATTCTCAAAGATATACTATACCATCATATTTATCACATTTTTAGAAATAGAGAAATTTGTTGCTGTTTCCATAAATGCATGTTATTTGTTAACATTAATATGTTATTACTTTGAATTATTTTAATCATCTAATATTAATATCTATTATGATAAGTATTGACAGATATTACCCACATAAACAAAAGACCTTTGATGTTCTTTAAAATATTTGAGAAGATATGGGATTTTGAGATAGAAAAGCTTTAGAACTATTCCAGGAGAATTATTCCTTTCTTATATTTTATTGTCTCATCTTAACATCAATGTAAAAAAATGTTAAGTATCATCTTCAAAATGCACATTTCACTAAACCAAGTTGTTACTCCAAAATTATAAAGCTGATTCTATAAAAGACAGTTTTCTAAAAATGGAGGAGTTCGTCCTTTACAAAGCATAAATAACTCAATTAGAATCAGCTCACTGATCGGAATGAGCAGCAAAAAAACAATAATAAATGGGATTACATAAAACAAAAGCTTTTTGTACAGTGGTGGAAACTATCAACAAAACAAAAAGGCAACCTACTAAATGGGAGACAATAGTTGCAAATCCTATATGTGATAAGGATCTAATATCCGATATAGGTAGGTAGGTAGGTAGATAGAAAGTTCATAAAACTCAATAGAAAAATCTAATATATGAGAAGATCTGAATAGACATTTTTCCAAAGAAGGCATACAGATGGGCAACCAACACATGAAAAGATGCTCAACATTGCTAATCAGGGAAATGCAAATCAAAACCACAATGAGATATCACCTCATATTTCTCAGAATGGCCATTATGAAAGAAAGAGAAAGAATAGATATCAGCAATGATATGGAAAAGAGGGAACCCTCATGCACTGTTGCTGGGAATATATATTGGTGCAGCCACTGTGGAAACAGCATGGAGGTTTCTCAAAAAATGAAAAGTTGACCTTCCATATGATCTGTTAGGCAGAAGTGAGTGCATGATGGTTTCATGCCTAGAACACGACAGGTCATGCAAGCTTTGCTTGCTCCCAGGCCCCTGCCTCTGCCATAAGCACAAGCCCTAGGTAGCCCACTTCAGGGTGAGAAACCACATGGAGTAGAGGAGCCATCCTGGTGAAGTGACCTAAACCAACTAGTGAATATGTGACTTACCAAGCGACAGCAGATGCATAATCAAGCCTAGCAGAGACTGACCTAAGCTTAGAGACTCATGCGAAGTGATAACTGGTGGCTACTCAAATGTTAGAGTGACTTGTTATGAAGCAATACCTAACTGATACACCCGACCATCTCTCCAAGCTCATTCCCTACCAGTGGCCAGCAGTCTTCTTTTCCTCTGGTCTCAATGGCCAGAAAGTCGTGCCTCATGCCCATCTCTCACCTTTGTAGCTGCTGTTTGCTCCTTATAGAGCTCTAAAAGGAGATCTTTCCATGGATTTTTCTCTCACTCTCTTCTGTCCCTTTGCATAGATCATCCCCTCAGACAGGGCTTCATAATCATTACCCTTTTCCCTCAACATGCTATTTTTTCTATACCAATTATCCCTACCTGATATAGATTGTTTATTTTTTCATTTTCCCCATATTAGGATGTAAGTTCAATGAGTGCCGTGATTTTGTATGCCTAGAACCTAAAGCTGCCTGGCACATGACCTCAATGAATAAATTAAAGTTTTGTATGTAAAGACACCATATTTGCATATTTTGGAGCCATGTACTAAAGATATTGTATTATTTAGTAGAAAAAGAATAAATTTATGTTCTTAACTATGTCCATATAATATCAGCTCTAATAAAAACCCTTCAAAATTCAGTTATCACCAAAGACTGCTATGACAGATTAAAAAAAAAAAAGATTTTGTTATCCTCTTCCAGATTTAAGTTCACCATTTTCAAGAAAAATGCAAAGACACATCAAAATTCTTGAAAACAGGGTTAGTAGATGATGAGGGGAACAATTACATTTCAGAAAGTAATTTGAATAAATGCATAACTGAATTTGTATGATTATTTTAAAACATATCTGTTTTAAAGCATCTTACAACTTAAAACTGATGCCACATAGATGATTTCTCCTTTATTAATAAAAATGATGTACAGCATGCCATAGTTACTCAGTCAACAATTCCCAGGGATCACCTTGGGTGTTGAGTCCGAAGCAGACCTGGGATTGCCTTACTTGGATATTAAGCTTTATGGAGCAGCAACTCTTCATTTGCTTCTATTTTGTATGGAGAGGACAGTGCTGCAGACAGAGAACAGTACATTTGCAGCAAGCCACCTCAGGAATGGGCAGTGAGAGGCTCATTAATGCTTGTAGAAGCTGCTATACTTAATCTCTGAACACATCACTCAACGTCCCCGTGGTATTCAATTCTCTCAATGCCATGTTCATGACATGACTTGGGATAAGGACATAGGCCCACTTGAAGGAAATGTGGGCTTGTGTCTCAGCAAAGTTTAATTCCAGTTTTATCCCCTCTTAAATCTTACAGATTCCTTAACAAAGATTGGCAGAAGTTTTGCCATTTAAGACAGGTTAGGGAGACAGGAATCTAGTTTTCACGTTATTCTGAAGAAATAATAAAAAGACAAATATTTTTTTATTTTTTTAAAGATTTTATTTATTCATGAAGGCAGAGAGAGAGAGAGAGAGAGAAGCAGGCTCCATATAGGGAGCCTTATGTAGGACTCAATGCCGAGACTCCAGGATCACGCCGTGGGCTGAAGACAGACACTCAACCACTGAACCACCTGGGTGGCCCAAGACAAATATTTTTAAAATAAACATACTAATTTAGTTACCCTTCTTTTCTGAACCCAACACCAAGGTAAAAGGACAGATTTGGTCATTCCCATAGCATCTTGCAGTGTATTCTTGCATAGGATTTGGAACATCCAGTATGTCAGAACAGGGTTTTTTTTTTGTTTGTTTTTGTTTTTGTTTTTTTTTTTAAGATCTACAACCAACATGGGGCTTGAACTCACACTCATGACATGCTATCCAGTCTCATGCTCTACCGATAGCAAGCCAGGTGCCCTGCTAAACAGATTTTTTAGTTATCTTACAGAATCAGCTTTGATTTGAGTACCTCACAATTAATATATACCATAATTTTTTTTTTTTTTTTTAGGAAAAGGAATAAAAAGGAACTGTTTCTCCATGTTAATTTAATGGGGAGAGAATGTAACTGTTTTAAAAACTCAGTGTGTAGTTCCCATTACCTTCTAATTTTTCAAGTTAATAATCTTAATAATCCATTAATAATCTTAATAATCCATTCACATATCATTTAGAGTTTATTAGCTCAGAAGCAATTTATTGACTTGTAGGAGGTAAAAACTGGGCACCTGGGTGTCTCAGTGGTTGAGCATCTGCCTTTGGCTCAGGTTGTGATCCTGGAGTGCTGGGATCGAGTCCCACATCCAGCTTCCTGAGGGATGCTGGAGTCCCACATCCAGCTTCCTGAGGGGCAGCCTCTCTCTGGGTCTCTCATAAATAAATAAAATCTTAAAAAAAAAAACAACACACAAAACCTGGTGATGGAAGAGGGGGAGTCAAAAGTAACTCTAACATATCCAGCTCCAGTGACTGGATGGGGGTGAAGCCAAGGTAGATGCTCCCTTTAAGAAGTCTGGTGGTGAAGGAGAGATGACAAATACTTGATAGATTTTCAGAGAAGGAGATCAAGTGCAGTTTGTCTCTGTTTCCTTGTTTTACACAAGGAGCTTCGGTGAAATCTCAGGTGCCTTGTAGTGTGAACTGCCTGTCTCCAGATAACTCTGGAATCCCAGCAGTCTATCACCCCTCCTCCCTCATTGCTTACAAGGCCTGCAAGATGCCCAAACTGAAACCCATAGTAGGGTCTCATCAGTCTCTTCCTTGTGCTATGTGTCAGGTAGGCTTACAATTGCAGCGTTCGATAAAAGGGAACATGGTCCACAAAGACCCTCACAAGTGTGCCTTGGGTCCAAGCCACTCAGCTGCACTGGCAGGCTCTTTGACATTTCTACTTTGCCTTGATTTCCCCGGGCCACTCCAGGCAATCTTCACCTGGGGCTCTCAATTTCACGCCTGTTGATTTTCAACCTTTGATGTACATTAGATCAGCTGAGAAGCTTTTTAAAAAGTAGCAAGGCCCCAACCTCATTCTCTCTATTCCATTCCTATGGTCTTAATTTCAGCCTTCATTTCTTTCACCCAGATGACTAAAACAGCCACCTAACAGGTTCCTAAATCCTACCTCTCAAAATCTCAGCTCCACAAAGTCACCAGGTAAGCCATTCAAAAGAATATAATCTTATCATATCCCTGCTGAAAACCTTATAATGTTTTTTTTTTTTATATCCTTTGGTTGTTAAATGTATTTTATCTTCACTTACCCATTCTCCTATGATCTCCCTTTCTTTATGGGGAGCCCCGTTTCTGATCTATGTCATTTACCTACCCTCTGAAGAGGCCTCTCTTCACATTGCAAGGCAGGTAAACTGGCAACAAATCTCCTCAAGTTTTGTTTGTCTGTGAAAGTCTTTATTTCTCCTTCACCTTTGAAGGATAATTTCACAGGGTACCGATTTCTAGGTTGGTGTTTTTTTTTTTTTTCTTTCAATGCTTTAAATATTTCACTCCACTCTTTTCTCACTGCACGGTTTCTGAAGAGAAGTTGGATGTAATTCTTAGCTCCTCTACAGGTATTTTTCTGCCTTCTGGCTTCTTTCAAGATTTCTTCTTTATATTTGATTTGTTTGAAGTTTGGGTCTGATGTGTCTAGGTGTAGGGTTTGTGTTTTTTATTTTTTGCATTTTTTCTCTTTGGTATTTTCTGAGCTTCCTAGATCTGTGGTTCAGATGCTGACATTCATTTGGGAAAGTTTTCAGTGATTATTGCTGCAAAGAGTGCTTCTGTTTCCTTCTTTCCTCACCTGGTATCCCCATTACACATTTGTTACACCGTTTGCAGTTGTTCCACAGTTCCTGGGTATCATGTCTTTTTCACTTGTTCTTTTTTTCCTCTTTGCATGACAATTCCAGAAGTTTCTATTGTCCTGTCCTTAAGCGCAGCATTTCCTTCAGCTATTTCCAGTCTACTAATGAGCCCACTAAGGGTATTCTTCATTTATGTTATAGTGTTTTTGAACTCTAGTGTTAAAAAAAAATCCTGGTCTTATAATTCTGATATTTCTGTCATCTCTGACTCTGGTTCTGATGGTTGCTCACTCTCTTCAAACTGTGATTTTCACCTTTTAGCATGCCTTGCTTGTCTCTTCTTTTTGGAAAAGTGGATGTCATTTACTGAGTAAAAAGTACTGTGGTAAATCAACTTTTAGTAATGTGGTGGCAAGGTAGAGGGAAGAGAAGCCTTCTGTCATCCTGGGATGAGGTCGTAGTCTCTTGGTGAGCCTGTTCTCCTGGGCTGTGACCATCACAGGTGCTTCTCAGCTTTCTGTCCACCCCTTAACTTGGAACGTGTGGCTACCAGGAGCTGCAGTTGGGCAAATTCCTTCCTTCACGTAGGTTAGGCTTTGCTAAAGTGGTTTGTCCTGTGGGGTGATATTAAGAAGAACAGAGTGCCCTGGTATATTTCAAAATGGCTCCTTTACCTTTCCCCCCTTCTGGAAGCTTGAGGGGATTTCTTCTTAAGTATTCACTGTGATGATTACCTCCTGGAGGTAAAATGCATGAAAGTGTGGGGGTTCCTGATGACTAGGTCTGCCTGAAGTTTTTATCTCTCAGATTTGCCCACCCTGTGCCTCCAGCAATTTATCAACTCTGGCTCTGGTTTTCCTACCCAACCTGGCTTTTTTTTTTTTAGAAAAACTTGCTAGAAAATGTTTTATAGGGATCCCTGGGTGGCGCAGCGGTTTAGCACCTGCCTTTGGCCCAGGGCGCGATCCTGGAGACCCGGGATCGAATCCCACGTCGGGCTCCCGGTGCATGGAGCCTGCTTCTCCCTCTGCCTATGTCTCTGCCTCTCTCTCGCTCTCTCGCTCTCTCTGTGACTATCATAAATAAATAAAAATTAAAAAAAAATGTTTTATAAAAGCGAATGAATAATCAGCCCCAATTTATCTATTTTATAAATTCACCTCCTCATACCTCAGGTTTACTTAAAAATGTATTTCAGAGTTTCACCGAACCAAGTGAACCAGCCGGCCCATAAAGTCAGTTAATGGTCCCTAGCTGGGGGGAGGGGGGAAGGTGATGAGGGGAGGGGCCAAGGTGTTGCCCTGGTTTTCCTACCCAACCCGGCTTTCCAGGTGAGTTTCTTCTGCTCTACTAAGTTGTGATTCTCTGTGTTGGTTGATCTCTTGAATTATAGAGGCAGTGGTTTTTTTCCTGTGGTTTTTTCCTGTGACCTTCTCTGATGGATCTAGGAAGAGTGGTTGATTCTTGTACTTGTTTAGCTTTTTACATCCTGTTAGGAAGGAGTGTTGATTTACAAGGTCCTGGTGATTTGGGATGATATCATTTTTAAAATACATACTTGCATTTCATAATTCACCCCCTTTTTCTTGATTTTCTCAGATTTTAGAAGCAACTGTCACAATGAAATATTGAACAGCAATTTGATGGTGGATTAAGAGAGCTATAGTTTCATCTACACTTTAAGACCTAGGATCTATTCCACTTCCCTTCAAATCCAGACTGGCCTGTCACTACTTTGACAAGCAACACACTGTGGGAGTGGTGTTCTCGTCGGTTCTGGTACCAGTATGTAAGAGGACTGGGGTCTGTCCGCTGAATGAGAACACTTGAGCAAGTCTCTGTTCTTCTCACTGGGTGCTCAGCCATGATGTAAGTAGTCTGAACACCCTGCTGAAGAGTTTATGTGAAGAGGCCAAGTAGGACGAAGAGGGGCCCAGAAGAACCTAGCCTTCCAGCTATGCCCAAAGGGCTCAATAGAAGACAGCTGTGATTTTCTTCTGTGTTGTTTCAGATCCCACAAACAAGCCATCGGCTAAATGCCAGGTGACCCTGGTCAATGTCACTTGGAGCAGGAGTCACTGAGCTGAGCCCAATTGGAATGTCTAATCAATAAAATCACAAGATAGAATAAAATGGTAGTTGCTTTAATACATTAAATTGTAGGTGGTTTATTACAAAGGACAGAATAATAGGAACACTATCCCTTTAGTCCAGTCAGCAGGTTGTCCTCATTATAACCTGGGGAAGGTGGAGTCCCCCTTCCTCACTCAGGGCCGCAGTCTCTAGTTATCCTGGGCATTGTTTGTCTGCAGTCAAGGGGTTCTTGTGTCTTCTTCCCTGGGAAACCCCTTTCCTGGTTCTTTGTTTAGGGAGAAGCTCGCTTTTGCAGGATACTTTTTCTTTTATTTATTTTTAATATATTTCCATTAGCATCTCTGGTTGGATGGCTTCTCATCTCCAAATCTGGGATCTATGAAAAAAAAAGGAAAACCTGGGGAATTTACCACCATGTTATTTTTTGGGTCCCAAGTACTCCTCACCACCCTTTACAGTCCTCTTGTGGTTGTTTTATATGTTTTATATAGGTACAAAGTTACTATCTGTACCTACTGGGAGGAATAGGGAAAATTATGTCTACCCCATCTTCCCAGAAGTGAGGATCAGGGATTATCTGTTGTTTAATTCACGTATTAAGTGACTATATCTATATAAATGTTTAAATTATTGGATTTAGGAGTGCCATTTTTTTCTGTTTATCTCCTCTGTCTTTTCATTTTTCTGATTTCCTTTTTATACTCTCTTTTGTACTGTTGAAATATTGAATCCATTTTAAGTAAGTGAAAACCTATTGGTGTTTGTTTTTTTTACTCTATCTTTGTGTGTTTTAGTTATCTCTTCTATTAGTTTTTTGGTTCCTCTACAAATTATAATATATGTAATTAAACTTCCACTTCTAGGATTTAAAATTATACCACTTCAAATAAAATTTAGAAGCTTTACCACAGATAGATACATTTGATTTCTTCTTTGCAGTTGTGATAATTATTATATATATATAATTTATATATTAATTTATATATATATTTATGTATGTATGTCATGACTAGGAAATATTATAATAAATTTTGCTTTCAAAAAGTAGTTTTTGAAGAACTTGCCTAGACATTTATCATTTCTGTTGCTATTCCTTCACTTCTGAAGATACAAATCTCTTTCTTTAGCTTGAAGATATTCCTTTAGGATTCTTTCAGGGCAGGCCTGCTGGCTATGAATTATCTAAGTATAATTATCTTTATATCATTGCCTTTATTTCTGAAATACAATTTTGCTGAATATACACATGTGGCTTGACAATTTTACTTTTTCCCACTCTCTATCGGCCTTTGTGGTTATAGAGTCACTTATAATTCCTTCATAGGTACAAAATGTTATTATCCGAATGAATGAATGAATGTTATTATTCCTGCCTTCAAATATCCCCCTCCTCTTTTTTTTAAATGATTTATTTTGATGGGTCTTGGCTAGTTTTCATAATTTATCCTGTTTGAAGTCCAATGAGATTTTTGAATCTCTAAATGTATATTTTTCTTTCCAAATTTGAGAATTTTTGTCAAATATTTTTCTGCCCCATCTGTTACCTCTCCTCACATGACACGTTATGTTTGAGCCCTTGGTGTTGTCCCACAGATCCCCAAGATTGTTAACCTTTTTGTCTTAAATCTTTTTTTTTCTTTCCAATCTTCAGATTTTGTAAATTATCATTGATCCATCTTCATATATGGCTGATGTTTCTCTGTCCTTCCCATCCTTCTATTGTGCCTATCTAATGGTGTCATTTTCCAGTTACTGTATTTTTTCTGTTCTCAACATTTTTTGATTCTTTTTTATAGTTTTTATTTCTGTTTTGAGAACCCTCTTTTCTTTGTGGGGCATAATCATAGAAGACATTTTAAGGTCCGTCCCCGATAATTTCAACATTCAAGTCAGAACATCATCTGATGTTCAGATGTTGATCTATTGATGTTCACTTCCCTTGAAAATTGGCCTCGTTTTCCTCCTTTTTTGTGAGTTGAGTAATTTGGATTGTATCAGCATTTTGAATAAGATGCTTAGAATATGGGTCCTGTTAAAATCATCTTGATTATTTTTTTTTTCATTTTTTTGCAAGCAATCAACACATGGGATTACAAACCACAAGATTGGTCTTAAATTCTTTAAATACTAGCTCTAATCTCAGTTTCTCAGAGACTTTGCATGTTGCATTGGGTCTAGTGCACGTATGTGGAGCTCATTGGTGAGCCCAAGATCAGTGTGTATTCATGTATATAATGGG
Source organism: Vulpes vulpes (assembly GCF_048418805.1). Taxonomy (NCBI): domain Eukaryota; kingdom Metazoa; phylum Chordata; class Mammalia; order Carnivora; family Canidae; genus Vulpes; species Vulpes vulpes. The sequence continues at coordinate 54,717,698 of NC_132786.1, read as the reverse complement.
AATCCCATTTTCTAGCTCTCTCCCCATTCTCTTGCCCACACTCTGTCCTTTATCCAGTTCCACTGTTTGTTGTTTTTGTTTTTCTTCAGCATTTTAGCCTCCCACTTACCTGCTACTTTATGCCCAGATGGTACTGGATTCTACTTTGGGGGCAAAGTCCTAAGAGAAGAGAGAAGAGTAATAACAACAAAAGAGGAAAATCACCCTTTTATAGGTCACTTCTGATTTTTTACTCCTTTTCACAATCTACCTGTTCTTATTGATTTTTCAGTCTCCTCAGGTAATTGTTTGCATTTTATGCAATTTTTAGTTGTAATCAATGAGGCAAATAGTGGCCCATGATGGGCATATCCTGCCATGTTGGAAGCATAAAACCCCAGGTTAGATATTTTAATTTCTGATGAATCCCATGGTTCTAAAGATTTTACTTGTTCCATTGAAGATATTTTTATAAAATAGAATAAGTCACACTTCATGGAGAATGGCTGAATGACTAAGGGACTGAATAAAACATATGAATATCAACACAGTTTCTATTCAGAGGGGAAAAATTCTAGGTAGATTGCAGTGAAAGTTTAGCTTTAACCACCAATACTTCATTTTCTGAAAGTTGCTTTAATAAGAAATCAAAAAGGACCATGTTATTTTAGAAATAAATATCATTCTGTTTGATGATAATGGTAAAAAATTTCTCTTATTGATGAAAATTTATAAAAGTCAGATATTAAACCATAAATATGGTTACACATTTTTTCATTTGCTAACTCATTACAATTCTGACACTTTTGTTAACAAGAATTAACATTGCCCTTTTTAGATTCCACATGCACATAAAAATTAAATATATGTTCTCATCTATCCTTTGCTTATAACCCAAACAGATCTAACTTGCAGAATGTAGTAAAGGTGTTATTACAAAGCTGAGCATCCCCTCCAAACAGATTAAAGGAACCTATCTATTATTAATCCTGATGTTACCAAGCATATTAAATGTTGTTTTACCTGCTACAAATAATTGAACTTGTACCATCACTGTATGTGCTAATACTGAGAATTAGGCACACTGTTGATTGATGTAGTAGATAGTTTAAAGCTCCAGGGCCTTAAAGCAGTGCTATTAATCTGCGAATATATTTAAATATAAAAATAATAGGTTACACACCGTGTGAGGACCTCACTTTGTATTCTCCTTCTATTTAGTTGTTTAGAACATAAATTGAATTGTAGATGTGGACAACTGCTTATCATTTTGATTTAGGAAAACAAAAATCATTTGTATTAAGTGGCCAATGTATTTTGAGGTAAAGTTTTTCATTTGTTCGTTCACATAGAAAATGTGAGTTTGACAATTCCTGTGAGATTTAAAATTGTGAAGTGAGAAGATATAGTTCCTAGATCTCAGGTGATGTAAAATGTAACTAACATGAAAAGTGAGACTGATGAAATATCACATCACTCAACCAGGCAGGACGTGTTAAATGGTCTTGGACACCAAAAATTTTGTCACTTATTTTTTCTCACCTCTGAAATGAGTGTGAATCTGCATTTTCCATGCTTCTATTGCAGTTGCCAAATTAGTCCTCTGGACATAAGTACTGTACACCAATGTAGGATGCAAGAGGAATGACTGTTGGCCCCAAATCTATAAAAGGCTTGGGGTTAGTAAGTTCATTAATAGTCAATCTGATAAAGAGATCACTCCTCTTAAAAATGATTTTAAAATTATAACTAGCTAATTTATTAATAAATGATACATATAATATGAAGTATATAGAATTAGAGATTTGATAATATCACAGCATGCTATATTGGCTAAAGTACACATAAATTCTATAATATCTGTTTCACTTTAAAAAAAGATAAAAATATACTCAAAATATTTCAAATGAGAAATGGGCCAAACTAAATATATTAAAATGGGCATAACTGATTTCTTCAATCAACTGAAGCTTGCCATTGAGAAGTTTGAAAAAACAACTGACATCACAAAGAATTCTCTTTAAAAAATGAACAAAAAGATGTTGATCTTCTTTTTCCATCAGTTATACATGGAACTATCCCCAAGAGATACTACTTTTAAAAATGTCTTGATAGTCAAGCAATTTTAGAAAATATGGAATATTGGGACATCTAGATGGCTCAGTCAGTTGAGTATCCGACTCTTGATTTCTGTTCAGGTCTTGATCTCAGGGTTGTGGGATCGAGGCCTGCATTGGGCTCCAGGCTCACTGGAGAGTCTGTTTCTCTCCCTCCCTCCCCTTCTGCCTCTCTCCCTGCTCTCTCTCTCTCTCTCTCTCTCTCTCTCTCACACACACACACACACACACACACACCTTTTTAAAAATATGAAATATCAGTCTTAGAACTTTTCAACTTATTTGTATATTAAAGAATCTGAGCATTCCAGTCAAGATGAAGAATTTTTAATAATGTTTAACCCAGAAGTTTCCAAGCTTATGAGGCCAGGGAATGTTTTTATACTTCTGTAGCAACTATGAACATCCTCTGGAATTAGTACATGCTACAATATTTCATGAACTATCTAGAAGCATTAAACAAATTTCAGGTCAAATTTTCTTGCTCACCGTTGGACCTAGTCACATGTGCATCAGGAAACTGAGACTTCTTTGTCTCCATATTTGCTGATCTGGTATCTAAGAATGCCAGGTTTTAGATATTGTCACTTCCTATAGAAATGTGGTATATTGCTGCTTAAGTCACTCTGGGGACCAAAGCCCAAGAGTCCCTTGACCAATATATTGCAAAGTTAGAAAAATGAGAAAAAAAATGGATGAATGATTTCTTTTTCCTTTGGAAAGAATTGTGAGAGTTCTAGGCGTTTCCCTCCCTGCCACACCTTATGGAAAGAAATGCTCTTTGTTAGACTAGCATTTCATAAAACTGCTGAAATTTGCCATATGACCCCTTCAGTTTAGAAGATATAGAAAGTATACCTGGCTCTCATGAAAAAGGTTAAAGGTCAAATTCTGACTGGAGCTTACCTTGGATGCAGAGGAAGGAAGTAGGACTCCAGTGAAGGTGGACCACCTCCCCAAGGTTTGGAGGCTGAAAAAGTATCTTATGTAGGCCAGAATTGATATTATATAAATATATGTGTGAAAGCCAAGCAGTCTGACTCCCAAACTAAGGGGACGTGACCTGTACCAGGAACGGTGTCAGAGGGAGTTGCCCACAGGTGAGTTTGCTGAATATCACAAGTTAAGGGTACAGTACTTTACAAGTCTGCCCTCACTTCAGACACCAGCTACAAATTCAGGGGTCTAGGGCTACACTCACTTCTCACTGGCTACAAATGTAGGACACCATGACTACCCTCAGATTCAATAATTTGTTAGAATGACTTAAACGATTTAGGAAAGTGGGGTGCCTGGGTGGCTCTGTCAGTTAAGCCTCTCCCTTTGGCATGGGTCATGATCCAGGACCCTGGGATCAAGCCCTGTGACCTGCTCCCTGCTCAGTGGGAAGCCCACTTCCTCCTCTCCCCTCTGCCCCTTCTGCCCTTCCCCCTGCTTGTGCTGCTTCTCCCTCTCTTTCTCAAATAAATAAAATCTTAAAAAAAAAAAAAAAGTTCAGGAAAGCACTCCAGAATTACAGTTTTGATATAGCAAAAGGATGCAAACTGAAATCAGTTGAAGACAGAGACCCATAAGGTGAGGTCTGAGAGGGTTCCAGCTCAGGGATGCACTGAAATATAACAATTCTCAAAAAGAATATTGCCAACCAGGGAAGCTCACTCAAGCTTCAGTGTCCATAGTTTTATTGAGGCTTCATTGCATAAGCATGATTGACTGAGTCATAGGCTTTGTGGTTAAACTGTCTCCTAACTGTCCTCCCCTCCCCAGAGGTCCAGCTGATATTACCTGGCATATAGTGCCAACCCTTTCATCACATAGTTGGTCTTTCTTGCATGGCCAAACGTTAGCTTGAATCATTTTCTTCTCATAAACTATGGGCTCACAATGGGCCACTTCATTAGTATAAACTATCAATTGTGGTCTGAGAGGTGATGAATAACAAAGACACTCTAAACACTGGGAAAATTCTAGAGATTGAGAGGTTATTTCCCAGGAGCTTGAGACAAATGCTAGCCAAATTCTTTATTACACAGGGGATACCTCTGAAGAATCAAGAGAGCATCCCATGGAAGAAGAGACTAGTATTTGGACTTCCATCAAACAGGCATTGTAGGCAATGTTCAGACAATATATTTTGATAATCTTGCCCCAAATTGTCCTTACCTCGAGTAGGGGACAGGAGTTGATGTAGAATAAGGAAAAAGGAAGAAATTACATTTTTTATCCACTGTGGATTTCTGAACACTGATTTGTTAGTGAGCTAGGAGGGACAGGAGACTTTTAATTGGAATAATGATTCATATTTCATTTACATTGTATGAGGTTATACATTTCTAGGACTGTGATAGCGACCAGAAAGCTTTGCCTTCTGTCCCATATTTTCTCCTACACCAGAGTCAAGAAATCCAATACAGTAGGCTTCAAGAAGAATGATGGGAGGAAAAGCAAAATTAGTGCATGATTTCCCCTTTTGTGGTTTAGGTAATTCAATAAACTATTCTCAAATGTATTTCCATTCCTTAGGAAATTATGTAATTCTCTTTGTTCCTTCTCAAACATGCACCTGCCTGTGGGGATTATTGAATGGCAACCTAATTGGCTCAATTTATACGAGATTTTATAGATTCCCTCCAACTCTTGAAATTCTTTCACCCCATTTGGATAGGGGGGTATCAGGGTATCACTGTGATCTACAGTGTGGAGGGATTCACAGATGTAGTAACAACCCCCCTGCGCTGTTGTAACCTTGTCATTGGAGTTTGTATTGCTTATTTATTGAATCTGAATTTTAAAATAATATGGCTACAATTCACAGCAAACATTTACATATCATCGGTGATGTCAGAAATATTCCAAATATTTTTCTATATTCACTTAATTCTCACAGTCTCTCAGTTGGATCCTTTTATTTTTAGCGTTTTGCTGATGAGGGCACTGATCTACACTAAGGTGAAGTATTTTCACAACTTACACAGCCAGTAAGTTTTAAAACTGAGATATTTATCCAAGTATACTATCCCCAAAGTGTGTGCAGTTAACGTTGCATTTCATGTCGCCAAAATCGTATTATGGATGTAAGACCTCTCAAGGCTATTTTAAATCCCTCAGTATATGGTTGAAGCATAAAATTAAATAGCAAGTTAATGAAATGGGAGCAGTATAGCCACCCCCACCTAATGACTACTTTTACGATGCTCTTTTGCTCTGTTATACAAGCTTTTGTTTCAATTAAAGAGAATCTTTCTTCTTAGGAGTCCTTTTTGGAATCTGTGATATTAAAACTGATAAACTGATATTATCACTTAAGTGGGAAATCCGAGCATCACTGGCTCCCCAGCACTGATTCTGGACTTGGTCAATATTTTTGTGCTTTTTAAAATTATTATTTCTGTGCTTTTTAAATATATCTTACTTAGCTTTAGCATCTGTGATACTATATACCTCCAGTTCTCAGCCTGTCCATATTATTATTATTATTATTTGCCATACTTTTCCCTCTGCTCACACTTTAAATGCAGAGATCTACAGAGATAGCAAAGTTTTAGGTGACAGTGTGACATGGGTGAAAAATCAAGCCAAGGAAGTGGTGTTTGAAAAAAAGACTTGAAAGATGAGTAATAATTTCACGAAAAGGAAATGGATAACAAAGTACCTCAGGAGTAGAAGGACACTAAGGAGGGGTTAATTCAGGTTATGATATTGTTAAGGTGAAGAGGGGAGAATGTATATCTATAGATTAAATAACATATGCCTTTCCTATTAATTAAAATAGTATTTTTACTTTTTTCACTGTCTTTAAAGAGTTATTGCATTCCCAGTGGGACGTAAAGTCATTTTTAATGAGATAAGAATCACTGAACTTAATTAACCTATCGTTAAGAAAACTAGAGAGATTCGAGGATCTACATAATTTTTACTTGGGGCAGAGAGAGTGGCAAGGGAAACCTACTTTATGGTTCAACTGTGAAAGTTGGTGCAAATAATAACTGGAAGCAAACAGCAAACTTGCGCAGAGTCCTTTCCTACCTAATGTTCTGGGGCTTTCCTGTGCATATTTCAAGTGGATGCAATTCTGAACTCAGTCGATAGAGATCGATTTTTTGGGGGGAGAGGGATGGTCAGCATTTTCTTTCCTTCTGATCACTTCTTATGCTGCTCACAGGAAAGTTCAGTGACTATATCCCAAATACAAACTACAGGAAAGCATTCTTTTCGATATAAGTAGATAATAACTAACCAGTAAATTGCCAATTCACTTAAACTGATTGGGCAGGTAGGAAACATGAGGTGATCAGACTTGCATTTAAGGTGGGACTAGAGCTATGAAAAACGGAACATAAATATGTATTTCCAGTTGTCAAGCAAATTGAAAATCATATTGAATATATTTATACATCTCCAGGTTGGTTTATATTTTCTGGGTCTAAGAATATTAAAATATAGTCACTAGACATTCTATGACAGTGAGGACAATTTTCTGCATTATGGTTATGTGGTGTAACACTGAGGAATTCTTATCAAGTATCTGAATATGAGCAAAGTCTCTCAGTATAATGACCTCCTACTCCACTAAAACCATGGGGGCTGTCAATAGAGTGCAATCACACATGTGTGGCTATCTGCATAGGTACACACAAAACACCTGTATGTCAACAGGCATATGATGTTTTGTTATAAGAAAGCTTCATTATGTGATAGCTTCTATAAAGTCAATATTATTATTTAAATTTTATTACTACCAGAAAAATTGCCTGTTATATTTTATCTTATTTAGAAAAGATAGCTCATGAATTCATTCCAGTGCAAAGACATTTTTAAAAAGGTGATAATCTACTTTGAATAATGAGTCTCAGTAATGGCAGTAAGAAAACGTCTCAAAAATGGCAAAATATATATTTTAGCACTGTATCTATATGTACAAGGTAAGACACTCTGATCTTAACTGTCAGTATGGATTTTTTTTTGTTTCAATTTATAAAGACCAAATTCACTTTTTTGAAGTGAGTTATTATTGCATATCTTCATTTAAGGTCAAGCAAAATTTTGAACATGTTAATCAAAGAGAATACTTATTGTCATATCTCACTTCTGACATTTAAGAAAAACTCTTCATGCAAATTAAGTATGTGACTAAACTGCCAAGAGAGTATATCAAATACTTAACACAAAAATACAATGAACTCCTCTATATTGACTGAAGTCCTTCATGTGCCTCCTCTCAAGTGCAAATTAGACTTAGATTTCTTCTCTTTGAAGTAGAGTTACCCTTATCCATATGCTTCTTAAAGCAGACCGATGTCTATCATGAATCAAAATTAAAGTATCACTTTAACGTATTTCCAGGCACAGGATTTTTATTTCTTATAAAAATATATTCAACCCAGAAGGAATGTTAAATTCATCAAGGTGTTTTGTGTAACTTATAATTGGCTTTTTAAAAACTTGAAATATCAGTTCGTTTTTCCTTAAGATAATTTCTCTCAAATACTTGACTTTCTTATTGCATCTGATTTTTAATGATTACCTATTTTGCTCTAATTTACAGTCTCTCTATTTATTATACAAATTGTACTTCATCAGATAGGAACCTTAATTGGGTGTAATAAGGATGAAGGTGTTCTCAGTCCTGTTTTATGAATCTTAAAGGCAGGAGATAATAGTGAATAAACACTGAAACCCACACTGCTGTGCGCCCTTTTCTCCACAGCAGCACGGTTACCCAGCAGGTTGACAGTCACAGGTCCCACCTGCCCATGCTCACCATAGTTTACGCTGCTGGTTGAGCACTCCAAATCTGAGAGTCTTTTATTTGTCTACAGGTCCATTGGTCATCATGCACAGCAGAAAGTAGTACCTTGTTAAGGAAAAGACTGTTTTCCCAAAACCCAAATAAGAAAGTGAAACCAGAATCCTAGACAAGGTTAGAGTGACACAGATAACAGGGCCTGCTTTCTTCTAGTTCAGTAAATATTTGTTTAGCTTCTAGTATGACCCATCACAATACTGTGCTGTTGACTCAGAAGTACCTTTGGAGAACCCTGGATTTCTATTTCTTTTATATCCAAAATTTATCTTCTATCATTTCATTTTTTCCTCTCCTCAAATATAATTGTCCTTTAATGAAACAGAGAGTATCACACAAGTTTCAAGAATGAAATATTGCTTGGTTCTCTGGGGTCATATCCCATTATGTAATTTTGATATAATACTTAACTCCTATTATCGTCCTACTAACAGGAGAACAGTGAAATGTTATCTCTCGATTCAAATCTTACTTTAATTTTATACCAAGTACTTTATTTGATCATAATTATTCTGGCATCAGAGTAAATCTGCCTGTTAATATTTACGCAGCACACACCCAGGAAACAGCGGAAAAACTTCCTGTGACACAACAAAACAAACTTCATGACCCCTGTATAAAGTGTCTTATTACATATTGTTGCCGTCAGGCTCCTGGAAAATAGACTCTGAGTTAGAGGTTTGTGTGCAGGAAGTTTATCAAGGAGTGTGCTTAGGATCAACTCCTAGGAGGAAGAAAGAAAGCCAGATTGGGCAGGGCTGCAGCACAGTCACAGCAAAGACCCTTGGTGACTCTCCAGTGGTTCAAGAGTGAGGATAGCTTATAAAATTGTCCCTGGTTCAGTCATGGTGGCTGGATTTCTCCAGAGCCACTGCATCTGGGGATGAGACACAGATGACCATAGAAAAGGGAATATCATCTTGAACAAGAGAATCTCTCCAGCAGTGGACAGTCACCTGAAGGGACGACAGTGTAGCACAACTGTCCCACTATCCCAGCATCTGGAGAAATGCAAGCTTCAATTCTGAAAGGTGGAGGGGATTGGTGTCAGGGTAGAACAGGGTAGTATTCCTATGCACCTGGCTTGAACGATATTCTTTTTCTTGAATTTTTGGAACTAAGAGGTTGGGATACATTTGTCCATGAAATTTGAATTTCTTCAACCCAAATACTGCATCTTTGACATTTCAGCATCCTGGTGCCCTGATAGCATCAAGACATAGAATTCATCCAAAAAGTGCATCCGGGGCAGCCCGGGTGGCTCAGGGGTTTAGCACTGCCTTCAGCCCAGGGCCTGGGGACCCAGGATCGAGTCCTGTATCAGGCTCCCTGCATGGAGCCTGCTTCTCCCTCTGCCTGTGTCTCTGCCTCTCTCTCTGTGTCTCTGTGTGTCTATCATAAATAAATCTTTAAAAAAAAGTACATCCTGTTTCTTTCATTTTCTCCCTTTTTCCTTGTTTCTTGTCACTAATCTTATCTGCGCAGTTTGCTTAAAGCAAAGTGCCTAAGAACGAACTAAGAGATGCTCAGTGAGTCACATGTTCCCTGTTATAGGAAGGAGAGTGTTTGCCCAAAGTCAGGAGGGGATGTAACCAAGGAGATGGGGGGTAGCTTCTGAAAGTTTGGCAGCAGAGTGATGCCGAGAGAGAACATACCAGCACCTCTTTTCCAAAGACTAGCAGATACGATTCTTTTTTTCTTTCCAGTTTGATTGAATCCGACTATTTGGGTAGATATAGTGGTAAATATGGATCAATTCTGATGAATAAATGAGAGTGGCTGTTCATTAAGAAATAAATCAGTGGAATAAAACAAAAGGCAAAGTCAATGCTGATGTGATAATTTGCACTCTCGGTAAATGGGTTTTGAAATTTTTAAATTGTACCATAAAATATTGAAAAAATGTTTGGGAACCGATAGAAATTATGCATTAAATAATTGGATCCCATGAAAATGTTCATACTTACTAGAACATCATTGTATATTTTTCCTGAGATAGGCCTAGATCAAGTGGTGAATAGAGGTAGGTTGGGGACTAGAACCCAGGGCCCTGAATACTAAGTCAGAGGTGGGGAATATATCATAGCTTCACCCAAAGCATGAAGAAGCTGGAAATGGCCAATAAAAGTCAAAGAAGAAAATCCATACTTTTTTAGGATTGAATAAGTAAACAGAAGTTGGTGATCAAATATGGAGTGGAAGATTCACAAAAAATCTATCAGATAAATGGTGCCACAAATAAAAGGGCATTAACAGGGTTGTGACCACATGTCTCCAATTTGGAAAGTATCCTAGCACCTAAAACATTCAAACTGAACTATAGCACATTTTTTAGGATTTGTCTTCAAGTCACAGGGAATGCAGAAGAAAATATAACCTGGCGCATAAGGAAAGGCAGAAAAAAAATACAATTTTTTTTTTAGTGCACCTTTATGCAGGTATTTACCAAGTGTTCTGTATAATTTTATCCTTTCACTTTTGTAAAAATGAGAGAGATATAATCATGATTATTTTATATTTACTGAAACTGGTTTGGGGGAAGTTAAGTAATTTTCTCAAGTGGACACAACCAATGAATAATAAACCCAATTTCAAATATTTTACTTACAGAATCTAGGAATTTAAACTGATAGCCACTTTTTTCTCCCCCTACCAATTTCTTCCCTGGTTCCTCTAAAAATTGACTTTAAAACATACACATAATAGAGTCAATGTTTTATTTCACTCCAAAACTGTAGGATAAACTTGGATGCCGTTTACAATTGTTAGAACAATAGTCATTTTTGTCACAATATCTATAAATGTACACTTGATACAATTTAAAGTGAAGGTGTATTTTGATTAGGCATATGATTATGATATGGCTCTTTATGTATATTGAACCCAGCAAGCATATATGTATATATATGAAAATATTAAAAGCACCAAAAACAAAACAAAACAAAAAAAAAAAAGCACCAGAAACCATACTTACTCATTTCCATATTTATTTGAAACCAAAAGCTATAGTACTATTTGAGTGGCATGCATGAAGCCAGCAAAGCTATAGGAATAGCTATAACTTTTCCAGAAGAAAATGGTCCTATTAGCAATGACTTTTACCTAAAAGCTTTCATGTGAAATACCTTTCATGGTTGGTGGTTGGATGGCAAAGCAAAAGAAGCCACTTGACAGTGGAGAGAACGTGATACATTTATATGTCCTGGAAATGACTTAGTTATTTCATAATTTAAGCAGAAGCAACACATGGAATCCTATTTCTAACAAATGATGTCATAACTTCTGAATCACTAGTCTGTCTTCAATATTTTGAAGTAAGTTTTGCTAGATTTATCAGCTATGCTACCTTTAGTCAGCATGTACCTGCACACAAGTATTGGAACTTCTCAATAACCCAACTTTTAGGCCTCCAGCTAAGGATATGATGAGTATTAAATAGTTTCTATTTTGCGATGCTCTTTTAGAAGTAAGAAAGGCAATATTCAAAGGCTAGAATCATTTCTTTTCTAAGTAGAACTTTAACTGGAAGAAAAATTTTCCCAGAGATCAAAGGGAAGCCACATGGCAGTGTGTATCACATCTAATTTTGCTACTATATGACGGGTGCCAATCCAGATGTCTTTCAGACTCATGGCTTTATATGTGAATATCCATTGCCATCAATGCCTTTGCTAATGAGACCAAAATGTGTTTTTCCCATAGACATGACATCTCATAATTAGGATCAGGAGAAAATACTGATTAAAGAAATCCCTGAAAAAAACTGCGGGACAAAAACATTCTTATCTGACAGGTAGATGGTCAGTGGCTTTAAAAAAAAAAAATTGGACATGTAATAAAATGTATATATGTGGGTGTAAATATTTTATGGGGAAAAAGATTAATTTTAGAATAATTCAACAGGAAAGGCCTACTTAAGTGCTACACTGTCTTGAATAATTTTGGCCACATTTATGGCATCCATCTTTCTTTTTTGAAGACCCCAAGGTTACCATTATGGATGCTGCAAAAGGAACCAAATGGTCTTTTCCATGCTGCCACTCTGGAAGAGGGCATAGCCTAGTTACACAAAATTTGCAAAGCTGGAAAAAGCACTTCTTCAAGATGGAATTGAAAACTACAAAGTCTTGTCAATTTTTCTGTGGACAGAAATCTCCAGATACCTGAAAACAAAGAACACTTTAAAATATTTCCATCAGGGATCCCTGGGTGGCACAGCGGTTTGGCGCCTGCCTTTGGCCTAGGGCACGATCCTGGAGACCCGGGATCGAATCCCACATCGGGCTCCTGGTGCATGGAGCCTGCTTCTCCCTCTGCCTGTGTCTCTGCCTCTCTCTCTCTCTGTGACTATCATAAATAAATAAAAAATAAAAATAAATAAAAAAAAATAAAGTCTTTTAAAAAAATAAAAAAATAAAATAAAATATTTCCATCAGATGACTTTAGAATTGAAATGTGTGTTCATAAAACCTTTCTTCTAATAGAGACAGCATTCATAATGCAGCTGCTACCCAAATTGAGTTTAGCACTAATGATATAAGAGAAAGGAAGAATTCTGACATAATTTAATTCAAATAGTCATGAAGAATTTTGGCATTGTTGGACGCAATTTTAACTTCATTTGAAAAATTTAATATGAAAGTTCTGAGTATATATTGAAGCTACATTCACTTGTGAGTCAGGTTTTGTATTTCCAAGGTCATAAAACATGCAGTATATTTGTTTGTGTTCATGATTATCAGAAGCAGGGGGTCCTTAGTTTTCAGTAAAATATCCAAGGAAAATGTTACCCAAATGACTTAACTGGTCCATGTGATGATTCTTTTATAAAAAATATGTATAAGTGTACAACAGAATGATAAAATTATATCTTTGTGTATGATTAATAATAACAATGCTAATTCTATGATTTCCGTTTTCCACATTTTAAAAATAAGAAATAGGGGACGCAAGGAGGTTCATCGACTTGTTTTTATTTTTTTACTTTTTTTTAAACTTTTTTATTTATTTATGATAGTCACACAGAGAGAGGGAGAGGCAGAGACACAGGCAGAGGGAGAAGCAGGCTCCATGCACCGGGAGCCCGACGTGGGATTCGATCCCGGGTCTCCAGGATCGCGCCCTGGGCCAAAGGCAGGCGCCATACCGCTGCGCCACCCAGGGATCCCCAGGTTCATCGACTTGTATAGGGCAAGGTGAGCAGCAGATTCAGAATTTGAATGAGGGTCTTTCACCCCAGAGTGCACGCTGCTCCGTTCCCTTGAAGGATAGGTAAAGAGGATTCACACAGCACTGAGAGAAGGATTACTTCTAACTGGTTCCTTAGAGAAGGTTTTAAGGCAAGTCAGTGTTTGTCCTGGGACTTGGAGCAAATGTAGAATTAAATCAGATAGGAAAAAGCCTCCAATTTGTAGGACAACAGTAAGTAGAGACTGAGAGATAAGTTTGTGAGGACAGAGTCACCCAGTGCAGCTCCTTATAGGAAATTTTGAAAAATGATTATGTCCATCTTATTTTGGGAAATGAGGGAAGGTAGAGCAGAACAAACTTGGGTTGGGGAATTTCTTATGGCATAATATAATTAGTTCAGATAAAAGGAGAAATTAGAGGGTGTATTCTTGGGATCTAGCCAGAACCCAAGGGTATATTCTTGGGTGCATAGCATTCTATAAATCAGAGATAATTAAAAAAAAAAAAAAAGATGCTAAAACAGCCATGGTTAAAGTTGGTCAATTTAAGTGTTTTGTCATGAGTTGTGGTAAATGGGTTGAGCCCTCGTTTTCTCTGAGCTGAGTCATTGCTGAGAGACCTCCAGTAGCTCCTCAGTCCTTCCTTCATGCTGGCAGGACTCCAGCTTCTCACCTGGTTTCCTCTTTCCCAGCACTCAGCACTCCATCCTTATTTGCATAAGCCAGTCATTTAGGACTCCTTGCCCTCAACAGCTGTTTATTTTGGCATATGCATTTATTGCGATTTTGACCAAAAAAAAAAAAGAAAAGAAAAGAAAACTGCAACCAACGTGCCCTTAGAAAGAAGATAAAGCAGCAATGCTGCTTGTAGAAGAATAGGAGGCTGGAGGAAAACTGGGCTTCTGATGACATGTATTCACTAAACCGAAGTGCTCTTTGGACCATACTCCTGGAGGAGTTGTTTTCAATTTTTTTTTTTTTTTTTTAAGTAGGCTCCATGCTGAGTGTGGAGCCTGACACAGGCCTCAGACTCACAACCCCCATATCAAGACTTGAAACAAAATCACAAGTCAGATGCTTAACAGATCGAGCCACTAGGGGAGCCCTCTGGAGGAATTTTATTTGGTAAGCTAAAAAAATATTCCTTGTTTGAGGTGGTTGAATTAGAGTCATCTAGGCCATGCAATGGAAAATATCAAAGCTGATATATGAACTTGGTAAGGTTAACTCTAATGAGATATAAACCTTTCCTTCTGATAAGAATTTTAAAGCAGAGTGTCACTTATTTTCTGGTTCTATCAGAAAGCTTACAATAGGATCCAGAACATATGATATGTATGTAATAAGATAAAAATAATAAAGAGAAAAATACATTTTTATGTTAAGAATGGGAGCTTAGAATGGTAATTAAGACTTTTGAGTAGTAGAATATTAGCCTTATGTCTTAAGATAATCCTGACACAATTTCTGAGAAAAGTTCAAAATTGGAGAAATCTATCAGAAATGTTAAGGTTACCATAGATTTTTCATTGGTATAAGGAAGACAAGTGATTGAAACACGGCCACACATTTTTGACACTCCCTGAATTGTGTGGTTGGAATCTAGTCCTCTTCCACTTGACTTGGAGCTGGTCTGTAACTACCTCTGACCAAAAGAATATGGCCAAGAAAGATGTGGCAATGTGGTGGTGCCGAGTCTTGCTTTTAAGAGGACCTGCAACTTCCTCCTTGTTCCCTTGGAGGCTTTTGGGTGGCCACAGCAGAAGTCCACTTTCCTAGTGAGGTCACATGCAGCATCCCTGGCATGATCTTAAGAGGCAGAGTGGCCCAGATAAGCCCATCCAACCAGCTGTTCCAAATGTCAGGTATATAAGTAATGTTTTGGACTCTCCAGACCAACTGAAAAACTAGTTCAGTACCACCACATAATCCCAGATGAAGCCACATGGGGCAGAAATGCCTGAATTCTTGATCCACAAAATGGTGAGGAAAAAAATGATTGTTATTCGATACCTCTATATTTGGGGATAGTTTTTTTTTTTTTTTTGGTTTTGGATTTGTTAACACATATACATGCGTACATACATCCACAAACAAAATGTAGCTCCCAAACCTGATGTAATTTAGATACAAGTTATCAATAGACTGAATAGTGGCATTAAAAATAAAAAAAAATGGAAAATATTCAAGAGAGAGTGAAATTTGATAGAATTTTATAATAAATTCAATTTTGAGAGTTGAAAGGTGTCTCAGGTCATCATTTGGTGCTAATTTAGAAGGCAGAATGCATTTGATCAATTTTCCTAATTGAAACCTGGAAGAACTGAGTAGAAAGCACGCATTTCTAGGAAACAATTGTACAATAAGTCTCGTGCTTTCTATACTGAGTTTGAGAAATCAGTTGAACATCCTTGAAAATTTTAGAGGTCAGACAGTAAGGAAAACTGGAGTAATGTTTGGAAGTCAATATGGCAGGTTGTTCTAGCCACAGCAGCACTTGGTGATAGTGGGGGAGTGTAGGCTCAGAAGAAGAGACAGGTGGATGTAATTTTAGAGAAAGTTCAATTTCAAGGGATGGCAGGCATCAAAGTGCTTATTATAATCTGTTTTCCGTGTTAGAGATAAAAATCCTGCCTTTTCTTACCATCACTAATTCTTAATTTTCCCAAAGTCTCAAGACTTCGTTATAGAGGTAATCTTGGCCAGCATTGTTCTAGGAAATACAAGGGCCTTAAAGTTATCCTGAGACCCTGGAAATCCTGAAATGATTTAAATAATTTTGAGTCCTTTCTTATTTTCCAAAAGATGAGCCAATACTAGATTAATTCTTGAAGAATTTATTCAGATTACATATACCTTCATAAAACCACTTAAACTCTTATAATAAGAACAAATATAAAATATAAGGAAGAACCAAACGGGCCATTCCTCAATGTCTGTTTCTTCTATGTACAGGAATGTCACCAAGTTACTGACACCCAAGAGGTGGAAATAACCATGTCTAAATTCTCTTTCAATGGATGTGTAAAGGGGTGGTCAAAGAACTTGTTGTTTTAGTTCATTCACGTAGAAAGTATATGTTTTATTGAGTTTTGTCCAAAATCCCTGGAGAAAAAAATAAGTCTTTTTTAGGCCAACTTATCATATACATGAAACAGTTTCCTTATTTATCCTTTTGAAAAATAGCTAAAACCAGTGTGGGATTTTGTTATTTTCTGTGCTTATTTATCAAGAGAAAAAGATCACATACTTCATGAGAAAATGATGTATGTAACTTGAGAATATTATATCATTAGACTATAAATATAGCAATATAGTATAAACTATATTACATAGTTTGCCTGGTTTGTCAGGGACAAGAGGGCTTACTGGGACAAAGAAGTTTCAGTTCTAAAACTGAGTTTTAGGGGGAAACTGGAAGATGTTGATCACCTTAATATGTCATGAGTGTTTGTGAAGAAATCACAACTATGAATAGAGCTGGGTCCAAGAATAGGTCAAGCTGAGCTTCCAGATTGGACATCAGCTTAAGGGCTGAGATGATCAGAGCATTAGAAATCATTGTTTTATTTTTTCTGCATTCCAGAATTAAGGTCAGACCTCTGGCCAGAGATGAGGTCTACATGTATGGAATCCTCCAAATATGTATATTTGGGACAATATGTTCATTCATATTCATATGTGAATCACATGAAGTAGACCCACAGATATTTACATCTTGGAATAATATGTTAATATATAGAAGGGGAATAAAGGTGGGTTGTAACTGCAGCTCTGGCTACAGAAAGGAATTAGGCCTCAGAGTTAAAAGTGAGACACACTGAAGAGGCAAGGACTAGTCAGGGATTCAAGACTTCTCTACCTCCGAGTGGGATGCAGGAACTGGATCCAACATTACCATTAGTTTAGTTGGATTGAATGTGTATAGGAGGTCGGCCTTGCACATACTGAGGTATGCTTTGGAGGTATTGATGCTTTGCATGCTCATGGCTGAATCTGGGAACAGGGAGAGCTGTTAGGAACACCAGGGGTTTATCACACTCAGAAGTCAGAGCAGAGCTCCTGAAAGAGCATGATCACTGGCTACGTATACAGGGGGAAAGCACACACTTTCCTCTGAGGAAACCTCTGAAGTCACAGATACTCTTTAGGTATCAAAGTGACAAGAAATGTATGGAAAGGAGCTATTGGATATAATTTAATGCATTAATGAGGAGAATAGTGTTTGTGACATATTTTTCATTTTGCAAGAAGGTTCCTTTCAGACCTTGGTATTTCAGACCTAAGGTTCCTTTCAGACCTTCAGACCTTGGTATTCCTTTCAGACCTTGGAATCATACAGTTTAAGGCACCTAGCAATGATGAATAAAACATTATAATCATTCTTGACATTAATAACTAGCCCTCATGACATAAGATAACATCACCGAAGACAAAATTTTCAAGCAGCAAGATTCCAAAGTAGAGACTAGAAGAGAATAGGAGCCTGAGCTCTGACCCTCCTGTGGCATTTGACCATCAGCCAATTTCAGTGACCTAGAGCTGAACGGGAACTAAGATTTGCCCCAGCAAAGCTAAGCCCTACACATGTCCAGCAGAAGCAAGAACCAGGGGATCTATGTGGATATGGTCTGAATACAATATAACATAGAGGTTGTTTCTTAGAGGCTGTGCTCTATATGGGGATGATATTTACACTGTCCTCCCCCCTTTGGCATTGAGGGTTTTATTTTTATTACCAATTTCATTGTATAAATCACAATCATAAAATTAATGTAAAATGGTTCTCAGGTTACTTTACAGATGCAAAAGCAAATCCTCCCTGGGTGAACACGTGTTCAACTCAGATCTCCCTTAAATAAAACCTCGTAGAATTTGAGCTTACTAAGTTCCCAAGCATAGGGGAACAAAAGCCAGTATCACTGAGAGACTAATGGAGATTAGGATTAATGGAGATTAATGGAGAACAGGAGATCCCCAAATATTTATATTTGGGAATAATAAGCTAAAGAATATAAAACAATTATTTTACAATGTTTAAAGAACTGAAAGTTCAAACATTATCATAAATAAGAAGGTATGAAAAAGTAAGAAAACATATAAATAATGAAAATTTCAAATGATGCATTAAACTGATTAGAAGCTGCTAGTGACTTAGTGAAATGTGCATTTCGCAGAAGTCAGTTCAATAAAGTCAACAAAAACTTAATATCATGGAAAGTTTAGAGAAACCCAAACTAGAATAAGCATATAGAACATAGGGGCACCTGGCTGGCTCCGTCTGTAGGAAATGTGATTTCTTGAATTTGGGGTAGTGAGTTCAAGCCCCACAGTGAGGCCTACTTAAAAAAACAAAAATATTTTTTTAAAAAATATAGAATATGCATATGATTTTACTTCCCAAAGAACCAGAGAGAAGCAGTAATACATTTAATGGCATTTAACTTTTTTCAGAAATAATTTCATAAATTAACCTTCAAATGTGGGAAATTAAAAAAAAAAAGTTACAAGTAGAAGGAAATTCACAAGTAGGTATATAGTATTAAGTCTACAGAAAAAAAGTCAAGGAGAATATTACAAAAACAGCTACAATTAAAAGACAAATTCCCTGCGAAGGATTGACAAAGCAGAGGGTATACACCAGAGCATCAAGGAATTATCTGTAGAACGTGACAACACTATTCTATTAATCTAGAATAACAAACATTGCTAATATATCATTCAATAAAAAGTGGAAAGTAAAAACATGTTGGCATCGTCCTCAGAAAATAAACTTCTAAATGTAGTGCTATAAGACTATAAACCCTGAATATACCTCTATTAAACAAGTAGGATTAGGAGGTGGAGACCGGTTTAAAAATAAGTTCTGAGAAATTGAGAAACAAAACAAAGGAGCATGGAGGGCAGAAAAGAGAGGCAAATCAAGAAACAGATCCTTTTCTAAAAAAAAAAGAAAAAAAGAAAGAAAGAAAAAGAAAAAATATTTTATTTGGAGACAGAGAAAAAGAATGCACCTACCTGCCTGTGATAGAGAAAGCAGAAGGAAGGGGAGTGGTAGGGGAGAGGGAGAAGCAGGCTCCCCATCAGACAGGGTGCCCTATGTGGGGCTCAATCCCAGGATCCTGGGATCATGACCTGAGCTGAAAGCAGATGCTTAACACCCTAAGCCACCCAGGTTCCCCAAGAAGCAGACTCTTAACTGTAGAGAACAAACAGGGTTACCAGAGCGGCAGGGGTAAGGGGTTGGCCAGAATCTGTGATGGGGATGAAGGATGGCACCGGGTGTTGTATGGAAGGGTTGACTCACTATACTGTACACCTGAGACTACTGTACCACTGTATGTTAACTACCTGGAATTTCAATAAAAACTTGGAAAGGAAAAAGAAAAAGAAGGAAAGATAAATCTTGACAAATAGTCAAGAGGGAAAAATTGAGATTTGATATAAAATCTGCCAGAGTTGAAAGAAAAGTGAAATGTTCTATAATTAATTTTCTCTTAGTTATGACCTTAAAACTATATGGGAAGGTAAGGCAGGGTAGGCGGGCTAATCCTAATGTGATTAAAGGGAAAAACTAGGGCCTAAATAAGAGAAATAGGATTTTTCTCATCCAGGCACAGCCCACTGAAGGCTTGCTCGGTTTCCCAGGGCCTCTATGCCCTACATAGTCTTTCAGCATTCATGGTCTTTTCCAAGATAGGACTCCCCAACCTGAAATGAAGGAAGGAAAGGGGATACTGAGAACTCAGACTCATTCCATGATGTTTTGGCATGAAAGTAACATACAATAAACAAAGCATGCTCCTTTGATGTTTTATATACTATAATACGATTGCTGATGTGATGGTATTTATCACATGACATAGTCATAGAATAACATTATTGCTTATATTTATTATATTGGCCATTAGATCTCTATGGCTTATCTGCTCATTACAAGTCTGTACCATCACTCTTATTCCCCACCCCGTCCCTTGGAGACTCCAGTCTACTTTTTTTTTTTTTTTATGGGTTTAACTTTTTCAGATTCCATGTATAAGCAATCATAGGGTACTTGCTTTTCTCATATCTAAGTCATTACCTCCCTTAGCAAAGTATGCTCAAATTCTATTCATGCATTTGCAAAGGAAAGGACCTCCTCCCTTCTTGTGGCTAAATAACATTCCATTGTGTTTAGGTACCAAATCTTTCCTATCTGTTCATCTGTGGATGGACATTTGGGTTGTTTCCCTATCTTGGCTATTGTCAGTAGTGCTGCAGTAAATAATGGTGAGGCGTATATCTGGTCAAAATCCGGTCTTCATTTCCTCTGCATGGATACCTGGAAGTGGAATCACTGGATCATATGGTGGATCTATGTATTTTTAATAAATGCATGGTTTATTACTATTATTATGAATATATGTATTATTACAAAATAATGCTACATTTCAGTGATACATAGACATGATATTTTCATGATATCTACGTGATATCTACATTCTTTTTGCATAAGTGTATCTGGCACAACATTACATTAGTTTCAAGTGTAGAGTATAGTGATTCTTCAGCCCTATACGTTGTGCGATGCTCACACAGGTGTAGCTACTGTCTGTCACTGTAAGATGCTGTTACATACCATTGACCATATGCCCAGTGTTGTACCTTTCATTGCTGTGACTCAGGCATCCCGTACCTGGAAACCTGTGTGTGTCTCCCCCTCTCCTTTTGGCCCATCCCCCCACTTGTCTCCCCTCTAGCAACCACCACTTTGTTCTTTGTATTTATGGCTATTTCTGCTTTTTTGTGTGTTTGTTTCTTTTACATTTGTTCTGTCTTTTATATACCACATAAAATCATATGATACTTACATTTCTTGGACTTATTTCATTAAACATAATACCCTCTGGGTCCATCTAGATGGTTACAAATGGCAAGACTTGTTCTTTTTTATGATTGAGTAATTTTGCACTGTAGAGATGTGTGTAGGTGTGTGTAGATGTACTGTATTTTCTTTATCCATTCATTTATTCACAGACATTTAGATTGCTTCAATATCTTGTCTATGGTAAATAATGCTGCAATAAACATAGGGGTGCGGGATCCCTGGGTGGCTCAGTGGTTTAGCACCTGCCTTTGGCCCAGGGCGTGATCCTGGAGACCCCGTATCGAGTCCCATATCAGGCTCCCTGCGTGGAGCCTGCTTCCCCTCTGCCTGTGTCTCTACCTCTCTGTCTCTGTGTGTGTCTCTCATAAAAAAGTAAATAAAATCTTTAAAAAAATAAACATAGGGGTACATGTATCTTTTCAAATTAGTGTTTTTGTTTCTATTGGGTAGTGGAGGTTTTTTGGGGCCAGTAGAATTTCTCCATGATGAAATTACTGGATTGTAAGGTATTTCTATTTTTAATTTTTTAAGGAACTTCCATACTGTTTTCCACAGTGGCTGCACCAGTTTCTATTCCCATCAGAGAGCACAGGGGTTCCTTTTTCTTTTTTCTTTTCTTTCCTTTTCTTTTCTTTTCTTTTCTTTTCTTTTCTTTTCTTTTCTTTCCTTTCCTTTCCTTTCCTTTCCTTTCCTTTCCTTTTCTTTTCTTTTCTTTTCTTTTCTTTTCTTTTCTTTACTTTTCTTTTCTTTTCTTTTCTTTTCTTTTCTTTCTTTTCTTTTCTTTCCTTTCCTTTCCTTTCCTTTTCTTTTTTTTTTGACATCCTCACCAACACTTTCTTTTTTTTTAATATTTTATTTATTTATTCATGAGAGACACAGAGAGAGGCAGAGTTATAGGTGGAGGGAAAGGCAGGCTCCATGCAGGGAGCCTGATGTGGGACTCGATCCCCAGACTCCAGGATCACGCCTTGGGCGGAAGGCAGGTGCTAAACCACTGAGCCACCTAGGGATCCCCCTTTTTTTTTGTATTTTTGAATTAGTCTTTCCATTCCACATGAATTTGTGGGTGTTATCTCACCGTAGCTTTGATTTGCATTTCACTTATGATGACTAACATTGGCATCTTTTCATGTGTCAAGTGGCCAACTGTATATCTTCTGTGGCAAAATGTCTATTCACGTCCTCTGCCCATTTTTAATCAAATTATTTGTTTTTGTTTTTGTTTTTGTTTTTTGATATTTGAGTTGTATAAGTTCTTTATATATTTTGGATATTAAATGTTTATTAGATTTATCATTTGCAAATATATTCTCCCATTCAGTAGGATGGCTTTTGTTTTGTTGATGGTTTCCCTGACTGTGCAAAAGCTTTTCATTTTGGTGTAGCCTCAATAGTTTATTTTGCTTTTGTTTCCCTTGCTTAAGGAGACAGATGGAGAAAAATGTTGC
Organism: Vulpes vulpes; assembly: GCF_048418805.1. Taxonomy (NCBI): domain Eukaryota; kingdom Metazoa; phylum Chordata; class Mammalia; order Carnivora; family Canidae; genus Vulpes; species Vulpes vulpes. The sequence continues at coordinate 54,695,295 of NC_132786.1, read as the reverse complement.
CACAGCTGATTTCAGAAAAATTACTGCCTGTGCTCTTTTCTAGGAGTTTATGGTTTCAGGTCTCACATTTAGGTCTTTAATCCATTTTGAGTTTACTTTTGTGTAAGACAGAAGAAAGCGGTGCAGTTTAATTCTTTTGCATGTAACTGTCCAGGTTAATTGACCATATACGAATGGGTTTATTTTAAATCCAGAGTCTAGCATATAGTGGACAATTATTAAATGTCATTAATGCATTATTAATGTGTGAACATTTTATCATTGTGGTTTATGCAGCACCATAAATATGGATTATAAAATATGTATATAGTTATTATTCTCTGTCTACATATGGATAGATCTACATATTTATAGACCTACATAGATATATGCATATACCTACGTCTAGATAGATTATTTTCAGGAATTTTTTTGGGGGGAAGGTTTCGGACAACTAGACATCTGATAGCAGTGAATCTTCAGGATTTCATGGAGAGGCTATAAACATAGCCTAAACTGTCTCCCACTGAGCAAGTACCGGGCTCTTTGTGATCACATTAACATACTGAAGATCAAATTTACAGTCCCTTTTCAGAGTCTCCTATTCTAAGTAATTCTTTCTGTATGCATAAATTACAATTGTTGTCCATTACAAGATGACCTGATAATTGGGGAACTTTAAAAGTTATGGGCTATGAAATTGGCATTATCTGGGATTTGACCCTAAAATCATTATTCTTTAAATTAGATGAATTTTACCTGTGACAGAAGTGCTGATATGAAAATATTATTTTCTATTCACTCAGAGTGTTTTTGAAAGAGGTTATATAATGAAAAAACTAGCAACTCTAAGATAGGATCTTAGCATCACTGGATACTAGACTTCATTTTTTTCAGATCTTATCTTTGATTTGCTTGATGGAAGAGTAAGTTAAGGCCAAAGAACAAAATAGAATAGAACTTATTATTTTTTTTAAGTCTAGTTGATGTAAACCATTTCCATTTAGGAGAGGTTTTTATAATATTAAAAATACATCCAGGACAGATACAGCTAACTCAGTTGTACAAACAGTTAAAAACAACAATGGCATTTTATGGATGTCTTAAATATCTGAGTACATTTTGTTATTTGTGCTAAATAACTCATTTGCATGTGCTTAAAAACTCTGATAACATTTTTCAAACAACATTTAGCTCAGCCACGTCCCAAGACCTGGTAGTCTGAGCACATATACTTGATCACCTTTTAAATGAAGAATAAGTCTTAGAATGATATGTACATCACAGAATCATGCAGAATTAAGAGCTCTAAAGAAAGAAACCAACGTCAGCATGATCTTGCCTCCTCTCATTTATGTTTTGCTTGCTGTTCATTATCCAAACTCTGCTGCCGTGGTAATTATTTATGCTGTGAATTATTGTCATACTGTTAAATACAGCTTTGAAAACGACAAGACCAATCTTTTTTATTTACCATCAACCAATCATGCCGCCTAGAACCAACAAAAGTAAATTCTATGTCTGTTAAGTATTTGTTGCAAACATCGCACATTACCACTCAAGTCCTTAGAAGAGCCAAAGTGAGTAAAACAGCTGGGCTTCCCTTTTCTCGAAAACCCTTTGCCATAATATGAAATAACCTGGAGGTGGTATTCCATGCCGCTACAGGAAGAAGGAAGAAATGAATTTCTGATCTTCATCCCTATAGCTGCCTCTCCCTCAGATTTTCTAATATCAGTTTATCTGGTAGTCCACGAGCGGGTTCTTGTTCCTCGCATATCTGGTCCCTGACTACTTCTCCACGTCTCTGCCACCACCGCTGAGCTGGGAGTCACTGTTGGATCTGGTCGGACCTTGTAGCAGCCCCCTGACTCATCCCCTGCTTCTGTAAGCCTCCATCCAGTCTCAATCTTGCAGGAACCTGCTTCTGCTTCTGCTTCTACAAGCTTCCATCTAGCCTCAATCTTCCAAGCACTTGTTTCTGCTTCTGCTTCTACAAGCTTCCATCCAGCCTCAGTCTTCCAGGTACCTGCTTCTGCTTCTTCAAGCTTCTGTCCAGCCTCAATCTTCCAGGTGCCTGCTTCTGCTTCTACAAGCTTCCATCCAGCCTCAGTCTTCCAGGTACCTGCTTCTGCTTCTGCAAGATTCTGTCCAGCCTCAGTCTTCCAGGTACCTGCTTCTGCTTCTGCAAGCTTCCATCCAGCCTCAGTCTTGCAGGCACCTGCTTCTGCTTCTGCTTCTGCAAGCTTCCATCCAGCCCCAGTCTGGCACAATAGGAACACTCCAAACAAAAACTTTTCAGCTCAAAACCCTGCAGTGGCTTCCAGAGTCTCTCAGGGTGAATCTAAAGCAACCTAGAGGTTTGCGAGGGGACAGGAGGTACCCCTGGGGCCTCTGGGTGCGGGTTCCAGGCAGCGCCCCCAGGGTCCCTGTGCTCCAGCCCCCCGGGCCCCTGGCTGGCTGTCCGCATTGCCCTTACCTTTTACTTCTGTGTGTGTTTCTTTCCTTCAGGACAGCGGAGGTTCCCTCCCCCGTCGCCTCCTTGCACGTGTGGTTCCTTTATCTGAGGACCTGAGGACCTCTCGTCCTCTGCCAGCCTCTGCGCCCCCTTGGGCCTTGTGCTCCATTTCCCTTCCTGGCACCTCGTGGCCTCAGACTCACAATATTGTACGTTTTTATGTTCCCATTAGTGTCTCTCCTCCGCCCCGCCCCCAACTGAAATGTGAGCCACTCCAAGGCAGGGGGTCTTGCGTGTTTTGCCCGCTGATGACCTTCCAGCACTAGTGCCTGCTGCACTCTGGTGCGACGTGTTGAATGAATGATTGTGTCATTGGGAAATCGACAACCCCTCCCCCACCACACTGCGATCACAGTGGCCTGTGTCACCCTCCCTTAGGAAGCATATGAACTCACTCACATCTGGGTCCGTCCTCCCCTCCTTAGGTCCTGTTTTATGTTTTTTCTATTTGAAAAATCCCTCTACCTCTAGGCCCACCGTGACTCTGCACTTACCTCAATAAGAGCTTTAATCTTCTGACTTCTAAACATTTTCCCATTTATCAAAGTCCTTTTAATTTTCCACCGCCTCCTATCCAGCTTGGGTTACATGATCCAGCTTTAGCAAACATGTTGCCAATAACCCAGCCTCCCTGCCTCTTTGTCTTTTCATTATAGCCATTAAGGGAAATAAAGCTAGATGAACTACTTTTACAAAAGGCTTTCTGTAGGCTTGGATCTGGACATTATTGAAGAATTCCGAACTCTGTCTTGCTGGCAGTCCTACTGCATGACTTAGGTCAGTTCCGATCAATTCTGTCCTTGATGTCTCTACCTCCATCCCTTAAAACACTTAAACACGTAAATGACAGTGCAGCAAACAGGGCAGACTTAAGATCCTTGTAGTGAAGGCCAGCAAAGGATTCAGAATTAATTATAAGCCAACAGTTGAACAGGGTCCAAATCTACCTTAAGGATATCTAGGACAATAAATTCCAAGGTGTTGCCTGCATGGCTGCTTTCATACTTCTGTGAGGACTCAATTAGCTGTGAAACTAACATTTCATGACTGATGTCCTTTAACTGTTCAAACAGACAAAAAACTGGTAAAAAAAAATATCTCAAATGCACTTGTGATGTGGCTTATGACACAATTTAATCAAAACGCTAAAGCCAAGTTTTAACCAGTTTATGATTATCAAATCAGAGAAATCAGAGAATGCATGTTCATTAAATTCTTCAGAGCTAACTTAGATTTTAAATACTTCTAACACTGAAGCTGACATTTTTCTTCCCCTGTGAGATCTTTTATGTTTAATAACTCTCCAGTCTTCTTCAGTGCCAGATCCCAGAGACTTAACCCTCAGACAGAGGCAATCTCATAAAAATTAAAGGCCAAGAACACAATGCACTCCGATTGTGTGTCACATCCCTCTCGTACCTGTGCGTTTATTTCTCAAACCCACAACTCATTTTGCTTTCATTGTCACATCTCCTACGAGAAGGAAAAATAGATCTAATCAGTAAAAATCAATGAAGTATGATAAATAAAATCCATCACTACTATTACATAGGAAATGGAAATTAGAACAAATAACATTAAACACAAATTTAGAGCTTAATGAAACCTTAGGAATTACATAGTAAAAACTGATCGATACAATTGGATTAATACTAAATATTAATTTAGTTAATATAATAACTAAAAGTAAAAAAGAATCTATTGGTCTGCTCTAAACTTAGTCCAATTGATATGTTTGCAATGTATTAACATAGCTCAGGCTTTTGGAGATCTGCCTACCAAATTAATAATTTGATCAAACCTATAATTTAGCAATGACAGCACGCCATCCACTGCCTCTGAATTTTTAAATATGGTATTTTTGAAACTTCCTAAGTTAAATGGTAGGATACATTCTTAATAATTATATGCTTAAAAGTGAAATAGGATTCAAAGAAGGAAGTTCCTGATCTTCTTTGTAAAAATATAGAAAATGATCCTTTCCTTGGTCAATCGAAAGAATTTCCGATTTATTACACATAAAATTTTAAAAGATGCATGTTTACATTAAATGTATACCAGTATGACTATAACTGGAAACTTTATAATTTTACTCTTATTCATAACACTAATTTGCATATATATATATATATATATATATATATATATATATATAATTATATGGCTGTTTATCCTTACCCTGGCACTAGCTCATTATTTATAAAACACGAGTTTGTTTTATATATGTAGAAAATTCTTATCTCTGATCTGAACAAGATGAGAAATTCACAGCTAGTTTGTACCCTAAATATCACACAATTAGAAACCTTTTTTTTATTTTAAGATTTTATTTATTAGAGAATGTAGGAGCAGAGGGGAGGGAAAGAGGGAGAGGCAGAAAGCAGACTCCCCACCGAGCAGGGAGCCGGATGTGGGGCTGGATCCCAGGACCCTGAGCTCATGACCTGAGAGGAAGGCAGACGCTTAACTGACTGAGCCATGCAGGCACCTCACATAATTAGAATTCTTTCTGAGTCTTCCTTTTAAGATTGTTCCCACAAACTTCAGACGTTATCTAATATTAAAGAAGACACAAACCCAGCAAACATATGTTTCAATGTATATAATATATATATTCAAATGTATATATATTAGGATAGGTGATTCTAAAAACAAAAGACAAAACCTTAACCGTCTATTTAATAATTATATCTTTGGCTAAAATTTCTCTCACACAGTCAGGAATAACTCAGCATTGTATAACAAGTGTTAAAAGCTAGCTAGAGCACTTAATGACTTAGGGCCATGCCTTATATAAAAAGGTAGATATTTTATTTTGTATCAACAACCAAACCTTCTCCTTTGTTCTTATCCTAAAGCTATTTTTTGAAAAGTTTTATTTGCATTAAGTTACTTTAAGATTTAATACTGTGACTTTTTCACTTATAAAAAATTTCCATAAGTTTGTCTATACCTCCTTCCATAGAGTTGTTACCTATATTAAATATAATTCTTGACAACGTCTTTAAGTGACATATCTGTCAGAAGCTCAAAACCAAAACACAGGTTTAAGATATAACAAATCCTACTGTCCTATGTAAGCCTGTTCTGTAAGTTCCTTCCTGTTTCCTACAGGTGATCATGTGATATCTAATATGATGAATCCTTAATCTACATATTTGAGAAGTAAGGGATAAGAGCCGAGGGGTCTCCTGTAAGGCATGAAAACTACAGCCAGGGACTTTAAAACCCTCAATTCTGGTAGAGTCCTGATGTCTTGAATGAGGTCACCTGTCAGCCGGGTGTTCTATGCTGCAACCACAGGGCTCGGGCACCGTGGGAGGGATTGTACTCCCCAACTCACAGGAATGCTGAGGCCAACCAGCCACTGACCTGTCCTACCACACATCTGTAAGTGCAGAGCCCAGATCACTCCAGGTGACAGTTTGAGGCTTCTCCTCCCATGAATGATAAGCTGGCAAAATTAGGCTAAGGACAAGCATCTGCTCCAGTATAACGCTGTTCAGGCCCAGGCCCTGGCACTACCAAGGGCAGGTCTGATTCTTCCTCGGCCTCAGTGTAAGAGGTCCCTCCTCCCCATCTCAGAGCTGACGTCCAACCCTGCTGGCTCCCCGTGCACTGTCAGGATGCAGTATGTAACAGAAGACCTGCATACCTGCTAGGTCTCCTACTCCCATCGGGTTTTCTCGGTGAGCATGCAAGCAGGCCTAATGTGTATTGTCAAAGAACTTTTTTTTTTTTTTTTTTTCATTACGTGACAACTTCTAAGGAGCCGTTTCTAGGTTCTGTGGAAAAGTCTATGCATTACTCAGAGATTCTGAGCTTTGATATGCATAAAGTGATTGGATAGACTTTTGGTTCTATCCTTGAGGAAGGAAGTGAAAATATTCTTTGCGGGAGATAAGGAGTAGTTACAGATTTCCAAGGACCAGAGGGATGGACTGTGTTTAGCTAGTTCACCAAATTTCTTTTTTTTTTTTTTAAGATTTAATTTAATTATTCATGAGAGACAGAGATGCAGAGGCAGAGGGAGAAGCAGGCTCCCTGCAGGGAGCCCAATGCGGGACTTGATCCCAGGACCCCAGGAACACGCCCTGAGCCAAAGGCAGATGCTCAACCCCTGAGCCACAGAGGCGTCCCCTAGTTCACCAAGTTTCATTGGCACCTTTTATTACTATGAAGTTGACCATAGCCGGGAAGTAGCTGTCTATGTAAGAGCCAACACATCTACCTTTTGCAGTTAGATGTGGTGATATGACCAAGTTTTTGAAAACTAATGTATGCTTTTCAAGTTGAGGACACAAGAGTGCCTGCCCACGCTCCTTTGCCACTTTGCCTCTTGAAGGAGTTCAATAATGAGGCACTCAGAGATGAGGGGTTCATGTAAAGGAAGTTTGAAAAACGACATGGAGGAGAGCTTCCCATTGAACATCAACACTCTCCTAGAATTGTTGTATAAGCAAGAAATAAATTTCCCCAGTGGTGTGCCTTTACATATTTGAGCGCCCTATTTATTGTCTCCACCTAGCTCCCCCTAACCTCTACAGCAGCTTTCTTTTCTGCTATAATAGATGGTAAATTAATTAGCACTCAATACCCCAAAACCAGACGGCACTGGCTGGAGGTGAGGCAAAGGCAGTAAGTGAATCTAGGTTCAAGTCAACTGAAAGAAAGTTGGGTTGTGTTCTCAAAGAAACAGATATTATACTATTTATCACACTTGCTGTGAGACCAGATGACCCACATTCAGCTACAAGAAGAGTCATCTTAAATCGGGTAAAGTGAGAAAACACATGGCATGCCCCAACAGTACAAATCATGGAAGAAGTTTAAAAGAGGAGCTTAGTATTAATGCAAAGAGGGAATTCTACAAAGACGGCTCCTATTAATTGATATTGGGATTTTCCAAAACCTTAGTAACAGTGTCTAAAGATGAGATAATCTAGGTAATCTCAGTGTTAGGTGTACTTGGATATGTGTGCCCCGATAAGGCACCGGCCCCTTAGTTCTCCCTAATATGTTCCACTTCAAAATCTTCAACTAGGACGGCTTCAACTTCAACTTCAGTTTAGGACGGCTAATCTGTCTGTCTGTCTCTTTTTGGAAATACTCCCTTTGATTGGATATTTATGTGGATATATGTGTCACACTCGCAACAGAAGCTTGATGCTCCCACCCACTTAAATGTTCTGATGTTCTCACGGGATTCTTGTATTTAGTTCTTCTATCAGTGTTCAGGTACGTGGGGCTGGATCCGCGTGTCTCATCACCCCTGGACCCAGCTCTGCAGCCCCTACAGCGCCGTCCTTGCCTTTCTGGTGACAGCCTGAGACATCACCTGTGAGCTTGCTAATGTTTTCCCAAGTCTCATTCTTCCATATAATCACGGATGGCCCTTGCTGCCGGTGCTCCCCTGATGCAGACCAATCATGTCCAGTGCACTGTCCCTTCCCAGCTGGCAGGAAAATTTCTGATAAATCTCTTGAACCACCTTGAAGAATGTCTTTTCAAAATAGAGTTTACAGATTGACACTAAGTATCACAATTTTTCTTTTAGAAAAAACTTCTCCTTTTCCTACCTAAAAAAGGTCAGGAAAAGGTGGGGAAAGAAGTGAGATTTGGGGGTCAAAGGACACGTAAAGGTAGCTTCACATTGCCCATGTGACCACAGACTAACATCCTGGACTGAAGTCCAGTTTGTCTTGTGCTGACATAAATTTTTATCCATGATGACTTTGTTCTGGAAGTCTGTGTTCTCCCTTCCAAAATGAGCCCTTTTTAGAAAACCCTAGTATGTCAGATTGATCTGTACCTGTTTGATTAGCAGCTATTCAGATGAAGTTCATGACCTCAGACCCAGGACAGAATAAAGAGGGAGCCACAGATTTCTAAGTGCTGCTGATAAGACAACCCTTTCCCTTCATTTCCACCCTGCTGTCGGCAGGAGTGGGAAGTCCTAGACCTGGGGGTGCTCCAAGGAGTGAGGGTTTACCTTCAGACAGCATCCGTATCCCCATTTGAAGGACTGACTGTAGACTCTGAAGTCTTTGCATGATTTTCAAAATCTAACTGCTGCTCTGCTGACAGCCCACATGGAAGCCCGGGTGCCACCATATACCTTGAAACCTTCAGAATTTATGAGATCTCTTTTGTCCCTTTTTGCATGAGTTTATGATAGCAAACTATTTGTGATCACCCCTCAATTCTGAGACCCACATCAAGACAAAATTTTGCCTCCTTTCTCTAATATTCCTTCCAATCCTTTCTAAATTCTAAAATCGTTCATTACGCCCCTGGACCTCACAGCCAGTCATCAGCAAATGTCCTATATTTTCAGCCTGTATCTGATTTTCCTTCACTTTCCTTTTCAAACAGAAACCTTTCTCCCCAAGGACCACTTTCCTACAGCAACCCTAGACAATATGTGTTTTCTGTCCCATACCCTGCACACTGCTGGGTCTATAGGTAGAGTTTTTGGTGTCCTTTCAGTTTTTATTTTATTTTCATCCTAATGGATGAGACATCACTGTTTTCATCTCTTGCACGACTCTTGGATTCTCTGGCCTCTCTTTACAGTTCCAGTCCTGATTGAGTCCAACTCAACATACACTCTGGGCTTGCCACAGAGAGGCTACATGGACTGATGAAAACTATACAACTTTCCTGACTGACCTTAATATAAATTCCCGGCCACAGACCTCAGTGGAACTTTTAAAATGGGTGGCAGTGTTTCTACGTTTCTCTAGAGAATCTACTCCTTTTCTCCTATAGATAACTTTTTCACACTTTCCCTTCTTCTCAAATTTTAAATACTGGCACCATCTTCACTCTGTGATGATCTGTGTTCATTATAAAATAGAAACCATCAGGAATAATTTCTAAAAGCTCCTCTATTACATCCACCCACATGGGATGGTTGATTTTATGTGTCAACGTCACTGGGCCATGGGGTGCCCAGGCATTCGGCCAAACATCATTCTGGGTGACTGGGAGGGTGTCTCTGGGTAAGGTTAACATTTGAATCAGGAGGCTGAGTAAAGCAGGTTGTCCTACCTAATGTGACTGGGCCTCATCCAGTCAATTGAAAACCTGAATAGAACCAAAAGGAGGAGTAACAGGGACCTCCTCCTGCCAGGCTATTAGAAGTAAGACATTGGCCTTTAATTGCCTTTGAACTCAAAGCAAAAAATTGGCTCTTCTTGGATCTTGAGCCTGTTGGCTATCAGACCACCTGTATTCCTGTCCGGATACAACCTCACCACTTTTCTACCTAATTTTTATTCCATCTGAAAACATCATCCTCCACCAGGCCTCCTCCAGTCTGTGTTAATTCCCCCCTCCCGTAAGCTATCTTTCCATCAGTTTACATAGATGATTTTTTTCTCTTTACTGGCTAGACCCCGCAAACTACCACCCTATTTCTCTTCCTGCTTTTACATCAGAATTCCTTGAAGGAATTGTATAGACTCAATATTTTAAAATTCCGTATTTACCAATCTTTTTCAAAAACCCATTTTTTTGTGTACTTATCCAAAACTTCAATTATCATAGCCACCATTACTAAAAATTCATGTTGCTAAAGCAAATGGCCAACTCATAATCTGCACCTTATTTTAACACCGATGTATTTGACATTGGTGAATCTTGTACCAGAACTTGTTCACACCCCCTTAGCAAGAGCTGCTTGGGCATCTCTTCTAAATTCTTGCTTAGAGATAACACTTGGTTTTCCTTCTATCTTATGGATAGCCGCTTCTCTTTTTTTTCCCCCCACTTCCTGCTCATCTCCTGATTTTAGTGGAGGAATGTATGGGCTGTCTTTGAAATTGTTTTCTTTTTATATCACTTTCCTTGAGTAGACTGAGCTCACCTAATGCCATATCTTTAAATAATACCTACCTTATAAATTATTTCCACATGCATATCTCCATCTCCCCTAAACTAGAAATTGCTATAAGCAACTGCAATTGCACATCCGTCTGTGGGTGTGTATTAACTAAAGCAAATTTAGCATGTCCAAAACCCAAATTCTTGTTCTTTCTTACACACTTTCTCCTCACTCAGTCTTCCCTGTCTCAGTAAATGTCAATTCCATCCTCTAGTTTTTCAGACTGCAAACCCCTAGCGACATGCATAATTTATAACCATTCCTAACCAACTCCACCCACAGACTTTTTTCTAAACCATCAACCCCCATCATCTAATTTATAGGAATTGTCTTCTAACTGGTTTGCCTACTTCCATTCTTGACTATGTAGATTATTAAAAAAAAACAAAAAACAAAACAAAACAAAAAACAAGCCACGGTACCTTTTGAAAGCCTAAAACAGATCCTCTCATTTCTTTGCTATAAACTTTCCAGTGGTTTCCTGTCTCAAAGCAAATGCTGATGCATTCAAAATGTTTTCAGGTTCTCTCTACCCCACTTTAAACTGTTTGTATCAGCCATCAGGTGAGCTCTTAGCTCTGGGACTTTGCATTTACTGTTCCTCTACCTAAACACACTTGTCCTAAGAGCTACATGGCTTTCCCTCTCATATCCTAGGAGTTTTGATAAAATCAGCCCGGGATTTGGGGGTTTTCTTGAACAATTTAAATTTTCAAGTATTCTCACCAAAACTCCCATCCCTCTTTCCTGATTTATATTTGTCTTTAGAACCTACCACCAAATCACTGCTCTCTTATTTATTTTCTGTATTCCTCACTCAGAGTTAAGGTTTAGGAAAGTAAGGTTAGTTTTTTATCCTATTTTGTTCCTACTGCATGCCAAATACTTAACAGGAAACCATAGAAGTTGCTCAATGCATGTTTATTTGTTTGATAAAATATTGCAAATCAGGTTTGTGTTTGCATCTCTTTCAGTATCCCTGAACATTCCTCGGTTAACAAAAATATTTCAAATTGTATGTGAAATTAAGAAGTCTGATAAGACCAGGCAGGACATACAGCCTCTTTCCATAATTTCTTATGTCTTTTAACTTAAACTATCATATAAAGTATCCTCTAATCTGGAAACTAGCATCGTTGAGAACTTGAAAGAGGACATGAGTTACCCTGTATGCTATCAGTGCATGCCTTTAGAATTGACTTTATTGTGTAAATTAACCAAATTCCTCTGGTTAATATTGGAAAATTGTTCATTTGATGAATCCTTTCATAATTAATCTATGTAATTGTATATGTTATATAATATATACATATTAATCTACTTTATATAAATTTACACTATATAGATTATATATGCTATGTATAAATTATATAGAAAGTGAATATACTTAAAATATATAAAATTTAGTAAGTATATATTCTATGAAATATATAAATTATGTGTATTATAATATACATGTGTATATATGGGAGTGTCTGTGTGTGCATTTATAATACCTAAAGAATATTGTAAGAGGATCTTTTCCTGTTGCTGTGGATTTTGAGATGAGGCCCAGAACTGAAAACAACAGACATTTAGCCTTATTTTATCCTCAAAGAAGCTACAATGAGCCACCTACAAAATAAAACATCTTTGCAGAGCTTTCTATTTGTTTGTTTGTTTGTTTGTTTGTTTGTGTGTGTGTGTGTGTGTGTGTGTGTGTGTGCCTTTGACAACCATTTCTGTTCTCTGAATCTATGAACTCATTATTTTTTGTTTTCTTGGCAGGTTGTCACAAATGGCAAGAGTACTTTAAAAAATGGCAAAGTACATTATTTTCTATGTCTAAATAATATTCCATTTGGAGTGTGTGTGTGTTTGTGCATGCATGTGCACACATGAGCATGCAAGTGTTTACTACAATTTCTTATCTGTCCATAGGTGGATATTTACTTTGTTTCCATGGTAAGGATATTGTAAATAATGTTGCAGTGAATGTGAGGATACATATATCTTTTTGAATTGGTGTTTTTGTTTTCTTTGGATAAATTACCTAGAAGTAAAATTGCTGAATCATATGGTAGTTCAATTTTTAATTTTTTGAGGATACCTCATATAGTTTTCCATAGTAGCCATACCCAATTTCCATCCCAAAACAACAGTGAAAAAGGGTTCCCTTTTCTCTACATCCTCACCAACACTTATTTTTATTTTTAAGTATAAGCAACATAAGTGTTTATTAGTTTCAGCTGTACAATATGATGAATAGATAATTCTATACGTTCTCAGTGCTCATCAAGAGAAGTGTGCTCTTAGTCCTTACCCACTTTCCCTTGGCAACCACCAGTTTGGTCTCTGTATTTAAAAGTCTGGGGGATTTTTGCTTGTCTTTTTTTTTTCTTTCTTTGTTTTGTTTCTTAAATTCCACATGTGATTGAAATCATATGGTATTTGTCTTTCTCTGACTGACTTATTTCACTCAGCATTGTAGCCATTAGGTCCATCCACATGATCACAGGTGACAATATTTCACTCTTTATATGACTGAATAATATTCTTTGTGTGCCTGTTTACACAGCACATCTTTATCCATTTATCTATCAATGGACGCTTAGATGGCTTCTATATCCTAATTATTATAAATAACACTGCAATAGACATAGGGATGCATAGATCTTTTCAAGTTAGTATTTTAATTTTCTTTGTGTAAATACCCAGTAGTAGAATTAGTGGAACATAAGGTAATTCTATTTTTGATTTTCTCAAGAACCTCCGTAGTGTTTTCCACAGTGGCTGCATCAATTTGCATTCCCTCCAACAGTTCATGAGAGTTCCTCTTATTCCATCCACATCCTCACCAACACATGTCATTTGTATTTTTGATACTAGCCATTCTGAAAGGTGTAAACTAATATCTCATTGTGCTTTTGATTTGCATTTCTCTGATGATTAGTAATGTTGAGCATCTTTTCATGTGTCTGTTTGCCATCTATATGTCTGCTTTGGAAGAATGTCTATTTAGGTCCCCTACTCATTTTTAAATTGGATTATTTTGTGTGTGTATGCTGACCTGTATAAGCTCTTTATATATTTTGGATATTAAACCCTTATCAGATATATTATTTGCAAATATCTTCTCCCATACAGTAGGTCAGCTTTTTACTTTGCTGATGATTCCCTTGACTGGACAAAGGCTTTTTATTTTGGGATTGTCCCATTGGTTTGTTTTTGCTTTTGTTTCCTTTGCCTCAGGGGACATATCTAGAAAAATGTTGTGACAGCTGATGTCAAAGAGATTACTGCCTATATTTTCTCCTGGAGTTTTATGGTTTCAGTGCTCACATTTAGGTCTTTAATCCATTTTGAGTTTACTTTTGTATATGGTTTTAGAAAGTGATCCAGCTTTATTCTTTTGCATGTAGCTGTCCCATTTTCCCAGCATCATTTATTGAAAAGACTGTCTTTTCCTTATTGTATGTTTTTGCCTCCTTTGTGGTCGATTAGTTGACCCATATGAATGTGGGTTTCTTTTTGGGCTCTGTTCTGTTCCATGGATGTGTATGTCTATTTCTGTGTCAGTAGCATGTTGTTTTGATGACTATATCTTTGTAGTGTATCTTGAAATCTGGGATTGTTATGCCTACAGCTTTGTTGTTCTTTTTTTCAAAATTGCTTTGACTATTCAGGGTCTTTGTGGTCCATACAAATTTGAGAATTATTTGTTCTATTTTTGTGAAATATGTTGTTGGTATCTTGATAGGGAGTGTGTTCACTCTGGTAATTGCTTTGGGTAATATGGGCATTTTAACAATATTGATTTTTTCCAACATATGCATAGAATATCTTTCATTTGTTTGTGTCAATCTCAATTTTTTCATCAGTGTTTTATAGTTATCAGAGTACAGATCTTTCACCTCCTTGGTTAAGTTTATACTTAGGGATTTTATTTCTTTTGGTGCATTAGTAAATGGGATTTTTAAAAAAAATTTCTTTCTGCTGTTTCATTATTAGTGTATAGAAATGCAATAGATTTCTGTATTTTGGTTTTATATTCTGTGACTTTACTGAATTCATTTATCAGTTCTAGTAGTTTTTTGGTAGAAACTTTAGGGATTTCCATATTTTATATGGAAATAAAATATAATATATATATATATTTTATATATATGGCCTTTATTTTGTGAACTATGTTCCCTTTAAAGCTATTTTGTTGAGGTAGTTATTGTCTTTTTGATAGTAACCATTCTAACAGGTATTAGAATTGTCTTATGCTCATAAACTCTGAGGTTAGGAATTCAGATAGGACATAGCAAAACAACTGATATGTGGAATTGCTGAAAGACACTCAAATGGTTCAAGACTGGGATCATGGGAAGCTCCCTAATTCATATATCTGGCAACTGAAGTGGGATGAATTTAAAGCTTGATTTAGCATTGACAATCATAGTGCCCACTCAATAAACCCAAAATGTGCTTCCTAAACAAAGGAATACAGGAACACTTCTAGATGAAGCACATTTAGCTGTTTTCGGCTGCCTCTCCTGCCTCTCTGATCCAGTCCCATCCAATACATGAAAATGTGTATGTATAACATCCAGAAAAAGAAAACACATTTCACATTTCACATAGTCATGCCTATTCTGGTGGCAGCAGGAATCAGAGCTACACATGTATTCGACAAGGGAGGTGTAGTGCCTTGATCTGCATGTGAAATTGGGAGTTTTAAATGGTATTCACTGAACTGGACTGGTCCAGAAAAGGCCCAAAGGTTGTAAGACCTATGAATTATATTGTTAAGGAAAAAGCAGAGGGAATTTAGCAAAACATGATTTGAAAAAAAAGTATGATTAAGAAAAATAACAATTTATATTTTCTCGTAAGTTGAAACTCCTGAAAAAACGGTGGTTATATTTCCAATATTACAAATGAAATTGAGTACTATCCTGAGTTTTAAGCTAGTTTATTTATAAGTAATATAAAATGTAATCTAATTCTTGGATTTGCAGAAATGGATCCACTGGCTGCTTCAGTAGTACTATACATATTATGTTCAGGTGATTTTTTAATAATAATCTGAAAGAAATGTGACAATTTAAATATCTGTAAGAAACTAGCATATGATGTGTGAATTGGATTTAGTGTAAGAATTAGGAAATACAAGGAGTGAAATGCTGTCCTAACATAATAAAACACATCTGTAGTTGTTTTTGGAGGGCTAACTCTTGGCATCCCTCAATGTAAAAAATAGAGAAGTTTGGATATGACACAGTTATATCTTTTAGAAGACTTGGTACTTTTCTTGATTACTTGAAAATATATTTATAGAGATCAAATGAGTTACATTTTACACACACACACACACACACACACACACACATATAAATAAATAACAGATATGAGCGAAGGATAGTATTGAGTTGATTAAGGGGATTATAATTAAGGAATATGAAGAAAAATTTACTGTCACAGAACTAATCGAGTTATACAGAACTTACCAAAAAAAAAAAAAAAAACCCTTTTAAAATCCATTTAAATTATATGACCAACCAAAATATGAATATGGTATTTATTTCATGATTTGAAAAGCATCTTTTTCTAACAGGAAAAAGAATAACAGTGGAGCCAGATTTGCATTTAAATTTAACACAATAAAAAAATAAATAAATATAAATAAAAAATAAATAAATAAATAAATAAATAAATAAATAAATTTAACACAAAAATCCCTGTATTTCAAAAATATTTGTCTTTTATTATTTATGGTCATTGTATGATATACAGTTATACAACTGACAGTTCTACATATATTTATTTGCTCAAAATAACCTTGGATTTTCATGACCAAGGGAAATAAAAATAAATCACATATTGGTACTAGGTACACATTAAGTGATTTGTATTAACCTACTTACTTAATCCACACTACCAGCCTGTGAGGTTACATATTATTATGGAGTAATATCCTTTGATGCAGAAGGTTTGTGAAGATTTTGCAAATCACATAGACCGTAAATGGCACAGCAGGGATATGAAAACTAGTTGTCTTCCCCTTCATCCCATTCTCTTTATTTAAATGAAATATTGTGTTCTTCAGTTTGCCTTTAGAAAAGAAGAGAACTGTAGAGAAGAAGAAAACTATATTTCTGAATGTGGAGGGGGATATACCATTTTTAAAGCAGGCAGGGGAGAATGTATCATAAAACTCTATTTTGAAAAATCAACAAGCACATTCATCAGTGCACTGAGCTTCTGCGAGTACTCCATAAATATCTAATTTTACAGAGAACACTGTATGAGGCACTTCATTGTGTCATTGTTAGTCTCTAGTTGGAAGCCTCTATAGTTTGTCATTACCCCTAAGAAGCAGGTGGCACACACAAAGGATAACTGAAGAGAGATTAATTAGTGGAGTATTTACAGAGTTGGGGCAGGAGCACTGGGTGTTTTTCTGTATGTTGGTAAATTGAACACCAATAAAAATTAATTAAAAAAAAAAAAAAAAAAAAAAAAAAAGAACTAACCAGGGAGGGTGAAGAAAGTACCACTAGAGGTAGAGAGAGGCTCCGAAAAGGAAGAAGCTGTTGGGAGAACTCAGCACTGGTTGCAGCCTTGGGGAGTGGCCCCCGATGGGTGTTCTAGCTGTGGTGGAAGGATACAGCACCTGTGAGACAGAGGCAGGGGCAGTAGGGACCTCATGTCCACCTGCCCAATTTTTTCCTGTCCACGTCCTGCATCAGCCAAACCCAATGTCTTAGTTCAAGCTGCCCTAACAAAATACCATGGACTGAGGGGCTGAAAAGTAGAATTTCATCTTTTGCTGGGTCCAGAGGCGGAAAGCCTGAGATCAGGGTGGCAGCTTGGTCAGTTGCTCTTGCAAACTCACTCCTGGGTTGCAGACAGCAACCTTCTCAGGGATCCTCACGAGAGAAAGAGAGAGAGACAGACAGACAGCAAGGTTTCTTATGTCTCTTATAAGAGCACTAATCACACCAATCCCACCCTCAGAGGTCCCCACCCTCAGAGCCTCTTCTAAACCTAATTCCTTCCTAAAAGCGCCATTTGCAAGAGTTTAGCTTCAACATGTGAACCGGGGGGCACATGATTTTGTCCACACCCAGCTGCTAGAGCCCTGAGAGCAGGGAGCTTCTTTAGACTTAGTAGAGCAAGCTTCTCAGGACATGAGGCCAGCCAGAAACCATCAAACACACATATTTTAAAAATCTGCATTTGTGTTACTCATAAGAAAGGCAGGTTTCCTGTCCTGTTTAGTTGAAGAGCCACCTAAAGTTTTTCTTCTCTTTTAACATTTGTTTTTATGTATTTATTTTTAAAGATTTTATCTATTTATTTATTTGTTTTTATGTATTTATTTTTTAAAGATTTTATCTATTTATTTATTTGAGAGAGAGAGAGAGAGCGTGCACAAACTAAGGGAAGAGGGAGAGGGAAAAGCAGGCTCCCAGCTGAGCAGGGAACCCCATCCAGGGCTCAGTCCCAGGCCCATGGGATTCTGACCTGGGCCAAAGGCAGACACTTAACTAACTGAGCCACCCAGGCGCCCCTTATTATTTTTTTTCTAAGATTTTATTTATTTGAGAGAAGAGAGTATGAAGGGGTGGGAAGGAGCAGAGGGAGAGGGGAAGCAGCTCCCAGCTGAGCAGGGAGCCAGTCACTGGGCTTGATCCCAGGACCCCAGAATCATGACCCAAGTGGAAGGCAGATGCTTACTGGACTGAGCCACCCAGGCACCCCTAAAATATTTCTTAATTTTTTCCACCATAAGCACTCCAGTTTTGTAATAAGTAAATTAAGGATTTAATATACATATTTATACTTCACTGTTACCATTTTAATCTTGAAAGTATAATTTTCACTACTTTCTTAGAGATAAAATGTCTAATTTTCAAAAATGAGCACATTTTATAGATGGGTCATGTGTGGATAAATCTTTGGCTCTTGTTAAACTGCATTAAATGATCGATTATGCTGAGTCCTTACATTGGTATCTAGTAGACACAAACTCAATTATACATATTTTTAACGATTTAAAAGAAGTTCCTCAAAGCTATATAAGAACCCACATTTTACCTGATAGAGTTGAAAATCCAATAGAACCATTATTTCTTAAGATAATAATTATGATAGAACTTCCCAGAGGTATATTGGTAGAAAATATCTTTCATTCTTAAACATTTGCAATGAAAAAGCAAACAAACAAACAAAAAAAAACCCTTTAAACTCATACTTCACATTATTTTTTCTTTTTGTTCTCAGGTCAAAATATAGGAGTAAATGTATTTAACATACGTTTCTATACATTTGAAAATCAGATAAACCTACCTTATAAATTACTATAAAGTGTAAGGTAAATATTTTTGACTTTTAAGGCAACTTGGGTACTATGACTTAACAACTGATTAGAGAAAGAAGATAGGAATACTTCAAACCTGTTACAAAACATAGCTGTTGGTATGTGTGTTTTTGATGCAATTGTGGAATTCTTTCATTTTGATTATCCAGAAAGTACTATTGTGATATGGATGGATGCAAGCTTCCTTCCTCTTTAGTTAGATGTCCAGAGCCATAAAAATAGATGCATATATTAGATGCCTGTTCTCAAGCAACAACCATTATGTTGCACTGTGCAGTACTATGTCGGCAGCTGAAGAAATCTCAGCCACCTTCTGTATCTATGGAAATACACACTCAACCTCAAGCCTGATGTTTTCTAATGATCAAAGAAAACATAGTTAAATTTTTAGATATTTCTTAAAGAAAGAGAGGAAACAGCATTTCTGTGTTTTTATTATAATTATGTTGTTTTGTCCAAAGTTTCCTTAGAATAGAAAATATACAATGTCTTGAAACTCTCATAAGGAAGAAAAAAAAGAAAGAAAGAAAGAAAGAAAGAAAGAAAGAAAGAAAGAAAGAAAGTCTCGTAAGGCAGTAATTGTATCCTTTTTTTTTTTTTTGACCTCTACTTTTAATGCTATCATATTCTATTCTTTCCTTTCCTAGAAGGTAATTGCTTCCTGAGCATTAAAATCTGCCCTGACTTCAAAGAAACTGATAAAAATGAATAGAAAACAAAATGTGTTGTGATTACATTTGTTATAACTTAAAGTTTTATCCTGTAGGCATAAATGTGTTAACTTGTAAAAACACTGAAGAATGATGACAATCATACTAAGGTGCTCTTATATTTTGATAAAGGTAGACTGAGTGGTATTTTAAGTTTCAGAGTACACTAGTTATCAGGTGCTGGAAAACACGTTTTAGCATATCTTTCGGAATGTTCTAATAAAATTCTAGAAATGTAAAATAGGATACATTATTTTTTCAGAACATAAAGGAAAAAATTTTTCATTTATCAAAATGAAAAGTGAAAGTAAAGGTTAACAGTACAAGTTATACAGAGTTACAGTGCAAAGCATTTTGAATTTAGAATTTGTTTTGTATGAAGAATCATTGAAAAAAAATGATCAAAAAGTTATTTCCAAGGACAATATCCTTTTCTGTGAAGTTATCAAGGTTATGAAAAGAACTGGAAAGTGTTCACTTTAAGATTAGTAGGTGGATTTTGTTCTCATTGCTTATATGGCTATAAGAGCAGCTCTACAGAAAAAGATATATTAAAAATAAAATAATTCTTTTTTATTGACTTGATACCTGATAAACAATTTGGCTAAAAATTTGACAGATTTGTCTGGTCATTTAACTAAACTAGTTAAGTCTGTAGGGTTACATATTCACCCAGTAGGTAATTAAATGAAGAAATGGGTATCTGTGACTATTCCACGTAAACGAACTAGTTAGATAATTTAATTTTATTTCAATGACAAATGAGTAAAACAAAATTCATTTTTGTAGTTAGTTAAAGAATTAAGAACCAGACTTGGTGGACTGTCATCCTATTGATTCAGCATATTTGTTAGCTTTCAGATTGATTTTAGTTATTTCTGGGTTTTCTGATACATAAGAAATGAACAGCTACATGTCAGTATTTGGCGAATGTGTAGTTAGTTTCTTTCTTTCTTTCTTTCTTTCTTTCTTTCTTTCTTATCTTTTTTATCTTTCTTATCTTTCTTTTTCTTTCTTTCTTTTTCCTTCCTTCCTTCCTTTCTTTCTTCTTCTTTCTTTCTTTCCTTCTTTCTTTCTTTCTTTCTTTCTTTCTTTCTTTCTTTCTTTCTTTCTAGATGAAAAGGTGGGAGAGGCAGAGGGAGAGAGAGAATATTAAACAGGCACCACACTCACCACAGAGTTCAACTCCAGGCTCAATCTCATGACCTGAGCCTAAATCAAGAGTCACATGCTTAACCAACTGAGCCACCCAGGCACCCCTAATTACTTTAAATATGAGTATGGCACAATTTAAAATTATACCCAATATAGTATTTGTCATGTGTGAATTTATTAAAAGTTTCACATATTCCCCCTTTTTTTTCAAAAAGCAATTATAAGAACAGAAGAAAAGTTATATGATTGTAAGACATTAATGAGAATTTATCTAACTCTTCACATTCCTCAAGATATGAGTTCCATTGTCATCTAATAATAAGAAAAAAAAACTTCATATTTTATATTTCCTTACAAACAAATCCTTAAAATGAATATCACCTCAATTCTGGGGGGCATTTTTAGCTCAACCTGCAAAGAAGAGATAAAATATTGAGGGTTATATTATCTTAAATGAGAGCAAGTGTAGTACATATGTTGTACATCAAATATATTTTCTTATTTTCAATTTCTTTCTTCATTTTCCATATGCATAATCTGCTCAGGTCTGGAAAAATGATATAATAAGTGAATAAAAGATGTACCCAAACAGAAAAGAAATTGCACTTTCACTTCTGAATATGAAGAGGGACGTGAAATTAAAAGTATCCCTATTAAAAAATAAAAATAATTCCTACTTAAAAAGTAACTCTTGCTCTTGGATCCCTAGCTGTTCTGTGTACCCCAGAAGACACTTATACCACCCTGGAAATATAATGTAGACATTACTACTACTTGTACCTTTTTTTCCTTAGTCATATTTGGAAAAGTAGAAAATTGAGTTACGATTTGACTTTCTTTTCAAAGATGCCTATTAAATCTGTTGTGATTTTATATGAATTTTCCTTTTTTTATAGTTTAAAATCGATCTTTTTGGGAGCACAGCTGAAGTTTCCACGTACTATAAGGGTTTATCAGGCATCTTTAATTTGGTCATGTCCAATTTCTATAGTTTTCAAAATACTGCAGATTGTGAACAGTGCATTATATGAGATTATGGGGGGAAATCCTATATCCAGAGTACTCTACCAATTTGTGTGTATGTGCGTGTGTGCGTGTGTGATTACCAGAGAATTACTAAAAGACCAACTGCTTTTTAAATACTGTTATGTAGTTCCAGTGTCTTGCCTTGACCAATCTAATGAGTTGATTAACTGGGCCTTTATAATTAACTCAATAAAAAACTAAGCAGATGTAAGTTAAATAAAAAGTTTGAATTAAAAAAAATAATTGTAATGTAGTTACTATTGAGCAGGTGCAGGAATCCATGTTTCTACATTTTGATATACACAAGATCAATTCTAAGAAAATTATGTGGGAATAAGAGAATATTCCTTCATTAAATTAATTAAGACCCTTATGATTTCACAACATCTAAAGTTTTACAGTTTTTTCCTTGATACATGTATTTCGTTACTTTGGTCTTCCATTTAATTTTGTTGTTAAAGACCAAGTGAAATGAAGATAATGAAAAAAAAAAAAAAGAAAAACCAAACCCAGGCATTTCAGTAGTCCATATTTGCAATTTAATTCTATTCCTGAAACTAATATTACATTCTATGTTACCTAAATAGAATTGAATAAAAACTTGAAACAACCAAGCAAGCAAACAAAAAACCCAAACATTCTAATGTACCTCAATTTCCTTACAATCCTTGACCAGTTGGCTAACTGTATCCTTTAGTTAGTGTAAAATGGACAAAAGAGAAAAAAAATGTTAGTATAATTGTCTTATCACTATAAAAATTGGTAACATTTTCTTGAAAACAGTTTAGGTTTTATGTTAAGAAATAGGACAATAGGCTTTTTTCTAATTAAATAATTCTAGTATAGTTAACACACACTGTTACTATATTAGTTTCAGGTATATAATTTAGTGATTCGACAAATCTGTACATTACTTGGTGCTCATTATATAAGAAGTGAACACAATAGGTTTTTTGTTTGTTTTTTTAATCACAGACTATAAATTTAACAAGACTGAAACTTTTTTTTTTTTTTTTTTGCAAAAGCTAATACTTAGAATTAGTACTTAGAATCCAACCTTTCGTTGGATGCCTTTAAAGAAAAACTTATTTATTTATTTATTTATTTATTCATTCATTCATTCATTCATTCATTCATTCATTCATTCATTCCTAGAAGTGACTCTGCTCTAGGGATTCAAAGTTTGGGAAATCTGTCTGGATTAAGAGATGGCAATCGAGTCTCAAAGTGGAACAGTCCTCCTCTGAGGAGAAGGAGGCTCAGAGTGGGACTCAAGTCAGTGGGACTATTACAGTGATTTTAGGGAGGAAATTATTCACAGAAGCTCTGGATAACAATCTGTCAGATTACACCAAAACAGTTCTCAATTCGTTTAACAGCATCAAAGAAAATAGCACCTATAAAGAAATGAGAGTCCCTCTTCCTGGAACATGGAAGAACTGAGCTCTTAGGACTGAGTAACTTAACATTTTTTTAATAAACAGGAAGTAGTAGGAGATATTTATGTCATTAAATCAGTGGTGCTTGAGTGTTTACTTAGAAAAGTAAATAATCTAGAACTCTATCTGAATCCTGTGTTCGTGAAACTCTATAACTACTATTCTATCATCGAAGGTACCCTGTCACATTTAGCCCTAATTTAATTCAGCAAATGTTTATTAAACATTCATTATGTATCTGGCATTTTAATAATGCTACTTAATCTGTAAGGGATTAATCCATCATTTTTCATTGGCAAGTTCTGCTAATGTATTAGATCAATGTTAAGCTAATTCATTTCTAAAGTGCTTCAAAATATTTTTAAGGTCAAAACGACATTTAAATATATTGTCAATTTCTATTCCCTGTGTTACAGAAACTTGAAAATAGTTATGCTTCATGTTTCTTATCTTGATAGGAATATTAGTTTATCAATATGGTTTCACTTATTGTTAAACCACTCCTTGGACCCTTATAGAAGACACAGTGATTGTGCCCACACAACATCAAATCATTTGGATGAGGAGAAAAAAGAAATCCCAATTATCCAGATGTTGAGTTTAAATAATACTAAACATCTGGTGTTCCCAAATAAATTTTTCTTGATTCTGCAAAGCTTTAATTTTTAAGAATGGAGACTTAAATGTCAGACCCAAAATATTTCTTAGCCTAAAATTAACACACATGAATTTGTGGTATGTTGGAAAGAAGTTATTTCAAGAGGTGGGCTGACAAACGCAAAACCTATTGCTTCACAATCACACCCGAAAGGATCATTCCATTATCCTACAAGCGAAGAGATTTTTACTTAAATATTCTGCCTTTTAACGTTTCTTGTCATTTATTTGACCTATGGTCTTATCCATCTGCTCATCTTCTTGGTGTTAATAACTATCCAATTCTCAAATTATAGAATATCATGTGGTTAGAATGGTCAAGACCTGAAAGTTTCCAAATTCACAATGTATCTGTGGTTTATAGATCTAAAACACAAAGAACAGAAAGATCAGAGTGGAAAAGGCATAAGATTTGCAATGCAATATGGGAAATAACATATGTTTAAAAATTGTTTTAAGTTTAAGAAACTTTAAAATGTTGGAAAACCAACTGTTTGATATAAATAAATCTGTCATAGATTTGATATACAGTCTACCTACAGTTGCTTTTTCTTTCTTTGCTATAAAGGTCAAAGCTTAATTTTTTTTTCCCCACAGTGTATTTAGTACCACTTATTGCAAAGATCATTCTTTTCTACCCCTACTCAGAGCAATCTCTGTCATAAAGCCAGTGTTACATTTAATTGTTTCTGTGCTGGACTTTTATTTGATCCTATTGGGTACTTGTCTATCTTTGTGCTATTACCATACTGCTTTAATTACTTTACTTTTTTAAGCCCAGCAGCATACCAAGAGGGGAATAGTGGCAGTGACCATCTTGGTAGGTAGGAACACTCTATCACTGATATGATTTAAAACTTCTGGTGGAAATTAATGATAATTTAAAAACCCAACACCTGGTCACTTTTTAAAAAGAACTTTTAAAATCTGTACAGGCAATTTACCCCTCAGTTGCCTGAACCCAAAGTGAATTTCTGTCATCATGCTCCTTATCCCCAAACAAAACGATTGTCTCTATACAATTGTTTTATATACTAGAGCATGATCTCCAGAAATTGTTCTTCAAGGTGTCTTGTCTAAGTTTGATCATTTTTAATACCATGTAAAATTTATGATTTATTAAAAATAATAAAAACAAACCACCACCCTTGTATGACTACCATCACTACCACCAAATCTAATGCAATTTTACATTGCCATTGCAAGGAATTGATAGAGCATTTTGGAATTAATTGACAATTTTATGCTAATAACTCCAATCTTATATATGAAGTATCCTCCTTTGTAACCCGGTCTTATTCATCTTTTCTCAATAATGTCTTATTTATGAAGAGCTTATATATCTGTTGTTATATTTATTTCTAAAGAACCTGATTTAAAAAAAAAATAGAGTTTATCTGTTTATTTGAAAGAGAGTGCAGGAAAGAGCCTGAGCAGGGGGTAGGAAGAAGCAGGCTCCCTGCTCAGCAGGAAGCCAGACATGGGACTTGATCCCAGGACCCTGAGAACATGTCCCGAGCTGAAGGCAGACACTTAACTGACTGAACCACCCAGATGCCCCAAGAACTTGATTTTTTGATGCTATTCTATATGGCATCCTTAGTACCCTCAGTAAAATCACTTATGGCTTAAAAGAATTATCTATAGAATCATTTGAAATTTCTATCTAGGAAACCATAATCCCTGAGAATAATTTTGATGGTAGATATAAATATGATAACAAATTGATGTAACACCAAGAGAAATATAGAATGTTATCTTTAGGATTTTGACTTAAAGTGATCTTTTTAACAGAACACACATAGTAAAAATGATAAATGAAATAATTGATCAATCAAACCATGAATAAGCTTTGTATTGTTGTATAACAAATTAACCACAAATTTAGTAGCTTAAATAACACTCATTTAGTAGCTCATAGTTCTTGGTCAGAAGTTAAGTTATGGCACAACTGGGTTCTCCACCTAGGGTCTCACAAGCTGAAAAACAAGGTGTCACCTGGCCTGAGTTCTCATCAGGAGCTTAGGGTCCACTTCTGAGGCCATATGGTTGTGGCAGAACTTACTTTGTTTTGGTTGCTCAACTTGAAGGCCTGTTGTCTTGCTACTGGTCAGCCAGGCTCAAAGTTTCCCGCCCTGTGATAACATACACGAAAAAGCTATCTTAGAAATTGCTCCTACCATAAACATCTAAATTAGTTACTTTCTTTCATTAAAAGGCTCCATTAAGAGGATGAGAATTCAAATGAAGGGAGAAGGTTTGTGCAGTCCACATAACCATAAAGAGCTTATAGTCATAAGTTATGAGAAACCTCTAGAAATCAGTGGGAAACACATGGTGAATCTCATAGAAAACCATGGAGAACTGCAAAGACTTACATAGGCTTTTTATACTGGAGTCTACCCAAATGTCTGGAACCGTCTGCAGTTATTACACAGAACCAGACAGTCGACAGTACTCACTGGGTATACCCACATAGAGCTTTAACTACAGATAATACATAAAGAAAGCTCCAGCAAGTATCACAAATGTCTGAGATGTTCAATTCCCAGGGGCCTTTCACAAACTCACTAGGTGAGCTTCACTTGCAATTGTTAACTATCAAGGTGTAACAGGTTTGCAGAGAGGTCTAGAGATGCCATTGGTTACATGGCTAGAATCAGGCAGGTAAACCAGGTAACATTCATCAACAGTTTTAATGAACCTTGTAGCTACATTTGGTGCAGAGTGCTTCCAAGCAGATTCGGACTTTAAACTGCATACATAAGCTTTCACCCTCCTCTTTGGTCAAAAATCATTACCATAGTTCCAGACATCCCTGGAGAAAAGCTGAGAGTCATCATAGACTAGCTACAAGGTAACCCTCTCTTCATGCTGTATTCAATTTCATTCTTTTTAAAAAGATTTTTATTTTTTTTATTTGAGAGGGAAAATGAGATGTGGGGAGGGGCAGAGGAAGAGGGAGAGAGAGGGAGAGAAAAAGGGGGAGAGAGAGAGAGAGAGAGAGAGAGAGAAGCAGACCCCCCACTGGGCAGGAAGCCTGATGTGGCTTGATCCCAGGACCCCAGAGATCATTACCTGAGCTGAAGGCAGATGCTTAACCAACTGAGCCACCCAGGCACTCCTCAATTTCATTATTGGTAAGATAAATGTAAATTAAAACTTCTTTGGATATCAGGGTTTACCAAATGGGTTATAATTAAAGATTTATATTAGCAAGTATTACAATAGAGAATAGTAAGAACTCATAGTGCAGCATCTTTGTCTGTAAATTGATAGTCTGCCTGGAGAAAGTAAGTTTTTGCATCATCTAGTAAAGTTGCACATATTTAATGGCCAAAATTTCCACCTCTATATATATACCCAACAGAAATATGTGTGTATGTATATTTTCTAACACGTAAATAAAAATAACAAAGTTTTAAAGAACCCAGATGTCTATCATGAGGAAAATGCTTAAATAAATTCTGATAGACTCAGACAATTGAATCCAATATAACAATGAAAACAAACCAACCATTCTTCAAACAACAGTATAAGAGAAACAAGCATAATTTTGAGGATAAGAAGATAACATAAAACAGAGGAGTTTATACAAACTTCAAAACCAGGCAAACTAAACTGTAGCGTTCAGGAGTGAACATGTAGCTGGTTAAAATGATAATAAAATCAAGTAGGTGGTTATGATAAAACTCTTTGGGGAGTAGAGGGTAGATGGTTTTTAGTGATTTGAATAGAGAGACGAGGATATTCACTTTGAAATGATTTGGTCAGTTATATGCTACAGTCTTGAGTATCTTTCTGGTATGTGTTTATTGCTCTCAATTAAAAAGCTATAAAATATAGTATTCATTTAAAGTATTCATTTAAGTGTTATACTGTATTAAATGTCATGATTTTATACCAATTGAAAAGATTTTGTCTCTCAATGAAAGAAAATCACAATATTTAATGCCTAAATAATTGGAGATTCAGCCAAATGAAATCTTATTACCAAGTCTAGCACCAGAAGTTTGAATTTGCAATACAAGGTTATCCCCTTAATAAATGGTCACCGGTTAGGGGTGGGGCTAAGCACTCCCCCTCATGATTTGTTGAGATGATGCCTGCAGAAATGTAAGGACAAGGTCGCCCAAGGTCACAGTGCAACATTGAACTGGTATTGCTTTGCTTTTCCAAATTAACTTTCAGCCTGAATTTCAAGAGTGTCTCCTATTCAGAGGTAAACGTCCTTCCTTCCACAAAATTTATGAGTTTTGTCACAACATGAAAAAGGCTTTGATAGGCACTTTCTGTCTGTCTGCTCTGGACTGTACCACTCCCTCCTCACTGTCCCAGTGGAGCTGACCAGACGGCACCCATTAGTCTTCCAGTGCCTGGAAAACCCCTCCATCACAGCCCTCCCGACCCAGGGTAAATCATGAAGTACGTCCAGGGTGCTGGTTTGGATGGTGACTAATAATTTTTAAAAAGCAACATAGAGCACTTGGCTGTTTGGATGCTTTGCTTCTGTGGATGTAACTTTCCTGTTGAATTCTGCATAACATTTTATGGGATGCTATAGACTACGTGTTTGTGTTCCCCCCAATTTACATGTTGGAGCCTAATCCCCAGTGTGATGGCATTTGGAGGTGGGGTCCTTGGGGCTGTGCTCTCATGAATGAGATCAGTGCCTATAAAGGAACCCCCAGAGAACCCCCTTGTCCCTTCATCCATGTGAGGACACAGTGAGAAGTTCAGTCTGGGAACCAGAGGGTGGTGACCTCACAATCTGCAAGGTGACTTGATCTTGGACTTGTAGCCTCAGGGACCGAGAGAAAGAAACATCTGGGTGGTTTTTTTTTGTTGTTGTTTTGTTTTGTTTTTTATATATAAGCCACTCAGTCTGTGGTATTTTGTTATATTGGCCTGAGCAGACCAAAAACGGGGAAATATATAGTAGAAAGTAGAATGGTGGTAGGGGTTTTTGTTTTTGAAGTAGGCTCCATGCCCAGTGTGGAGCCCAATGTAGGACTTGAACTCGTGACCCTGAGATCAAGTTGGATGCCTAAATGACTGAGCCACCCAGGACGCTACAATGGTAGGCGTTTTGAAACTGTTATTTTATTTTTGTGAGGACTTTACATAGGACTTATACTCTATGTTTAAACATCTCCCTAAAAAAGCCTGTACTATAAAAAAAAAAAAAGCCTGAGCTGCATAACAATCTAGATGTGATGATATCGCATAACAATCTAGATGTGATGATATCACTCTTCTATAAAGTATAAGAAAATTCCTTTTGTAAAAGCTATGAACCCAAATAAATGGCAGTTTACAAAAAATAAAAATAGAAAATATATATATATTATTACGAGTTTATACAAACTTTATACAAATAAGGTTTGTATAAACTCTTTGTTTTTAAATATATATATATATATATGAATATTATCTATAAGAACAATTTCTCAGATTGTTATAATTTTTATTCCCAAGTCTAGGTACATAAAGAGGAAAAAATTGCTTTGATCTTCTTTCTCAGATTAGTGTATTAAAAAAACCGAGATACCAAATTTGAATTTTATGCATAAGTTGGTTCGTTCTTGCCTATTACATTACAAAAGATGCAATTTTGTGCAGTGGGGGGAGTTGAAAGGCTGAACCTCCGAAGGCCTTTGGGTGGTCCATTAGTGCTAAGAAGTAATTACTCAGTCGCTGCTGAGGATGAGGGGAGGAGAGACAGTCACTGCCGGGTGCAGAAGGTTTCATCCTTGCCCTCTTCCCCAACCTTGCAGAAAGGAGGTATCACAGTTCCTGGCTTTTCCCGAGAAATCTGTCTGACTAGCTATACTCTACTTAACATTTAAATTCAATCATCACAACAAACTTCAACTGCTTCAGTGCTGGTCACGCTCCCATCGCCTTGTTCCCAAACCCAAGGGCCATTTCCCTTGCGTGCTCTAGAGAGCTTGCTAACACCCCACGCCCTGGCCCAGGGCCCCACTTAAATCATCTTCTGTCCCCTTCTAGGACCAAAGGCATTTCTGGTTCGTCTCCACTTCCCTGGCCACTCTTGAGAATTCCTTTGCTAACCTGCACTTCCGTGCTTCAACTTAAAAGGTGGCAGGGCTGTGAGCTCCAGGTGGGACTCAGCATCTTCTTTGCCGCTAGTTCTCATCAGATCCTTGTCTTCAGTCAGTGGAGTTAGTCCCCTCTCTTTGCACATCAAGCCCCAGAGCTTCCCCAGCTCTCCCTTTATTGAATGCAGGTGCCTGCCTGGCATGTCCGTGTGCAGAGACACCTTCAAAATGGAAATTCTCTTTCCTTTTCTGTGCCCCAAATACACAGTCCTCTGGTAGGCATTCAGGAATTGTATGCTAGGCCCTAAATCACCATTTGTTTACCAACAGGTAACAACTTTTCCCCCTTTTTCTCAGGGAATAGAAATTAATTAATAATGATCATTCCATAGCAAAAAGAAAAAGAAAAAAGAAAAAGCATTAAAAGGCATTTCATCACTTCTAAGATCTTTTCAGCTGTTTGCTCCAAAGAAGGATGATTACAGATTATTCATTCAGGGATCAACTGAATCCACACTGTTGTGAAAGTTCTCTTTCTCTGTGCCATGGGTGAATTTTCTGTGTTCTGGTAATTTCTGAGAGTGTCTCCATTTTACCTCTTTTCTCATGGGTGCAACGTAGAGGTATTGTCTCTTTTTGGGTCTTTAACTCATTTCATGGCACCTTTTTCAGTCTGGGAACCAGGAGGTGGTGACCTCATAATCTGCAGGGTGACTTGATCTTAGACTTATAGCCTCAGGGACTGAGAGAAAGAAACATCTGGGTTTTTTTCTGTTTTGTTTTGTTTTGTTTTTGTTTTGTTTTGTTGTTGTTGTTGTTGTTTGTTTTTTATAAGCCACTCAGTCTGTGGTATTTTGTTATAGTGGCATGAGCAGACCAAAAACAGGGAGATATATAGTAGAAAGTAGAATGGTGATAGGGGTTTTTGTTTTTGAAGTAAGCTCCATGCCCAATGTGGAGCCCAATGTAGGGCTTGCACTCACCTCCATTTTTTACCCATTTTTTAATATGGCTAAGAACATTATTATTGACATGAGATCTCGTACATTTTTGTGATTACAGTACTGTTAGCTGTAAGAACCATGTTGTATGGCAGATCTGTTAGGCAGCAGCTGGACACATGCAAAGGAAGGAACACTTCTGGGTGATCCCAAATCCTCCATGGTGTCCTGATAGAGATATGAGCCCAAGGCAAGGGCAGTGATGAACAGATTAGGTATTAGAAGCCCAAGGACACAAGGTCTGCACCTGTGGTTTCTGAGACCTTGGGGCTGACAAATCATGACCCATAAGCACAGAGCATGTGCTCTGCTCTTCCTCTGCTGCAACGGGGTGACCCCTAGACTCACTGTAATGCATTTGCATTTCAAGTGTAACCCCCCCACCCCGCCACCCCACTTGCCCAATGAGAAAGACTGCCATGATGGTTCTAGTACAAACCATTGTAGAGTCGAAACCCCATCTCCAACCTATGGGGGAGTCTGCAGATGTTTGGAGGCAGCCTCCATTGGAGGCCACCCCACAGTTTCTTGCAGCTCCTCCCAGGAAAACCCAGTAATTTATCTAATCCCCAAACAACCTTGAGGCTGGTTCTCACTCTCCCACTTTGAGTGTATAGTTTCACTTTAATAACTGCTTTGTGCTTGCTGCTGCCCTCCTGGCTATCTTTATTCTAGCTGGGATCCTCAGGTAAATCCAAGGACCAAGACATCTATTCACAGGACACAGGCTCCTCACCATGTAAAGGGTCCATAGAACTTATTTATCTTATATAACTGCAACTTCATACTCATTGAGCTCTAATTCATTGTTTAGGTATCCACTTTTCCTTGCTTCATTTCTAGTTTCTTTTTTTGTTGTTGTTTTATAAACATTTAAGTTATATTTTGAAAACCTGGAACATAGGTTTCACAATCATTTTCAGGTTGCTGTATGCCTTCAATTTTTAGAGATTTCATCTCCTAATTATCATTTCGTTTGCTAACTGTTAAAGTTTTACTCACACATTTTGGAATTTTGGTTTGCAGACTTCTATGGAGTGCATTTTCTCTCTCTGCCTTAATGCTATGCTTTTCTTCCTTTCTTTCCTTTATTTTCTTTTTTTTTCTTTTTCTTTTCTTTTCTTTTCTTCTTTTCTTTTGTTTTCTTTTCTCTTCTTTTCTTTTCTTTTTTCTTTTCTCCCATGACACCTTGGGGTCCCCAGGCCTGAGCCATATTTGCAATCCTTCTATTAACTGTGGCAATATTGTGGGATCAGAAGGAGCTATGACAACTGCCTAGCATGGATGCCACCTCCTACTGTATTCCCATGTAGACAAACTCCTTGAAGCCTCCTTGCGGTCAGGCTCAGCTGTGCAGTCTTCAGCCTCATTTTAACGGCAGAGGGATTCCACAGTACGTATCTATTGCAGGCTGTGTATCTGGATTCACTTCTACTTGCCACGCGGGTTGACTGAAGTATTCATTGTTCTTCAGGAGATGACACTGTAGACCACCTTCACTCGCTTCTATTCCCCGAGCAGGCCTGCAGATCTAGTGTCACTTGTTTTCTGTTTGTTTGCTGCTGTTCTGTTTCTTGTCCCTGTACATTTTTCTTTTTTAACTGTACATTTTTATTCTGTTCATCGTTGCTATTTATTTGAAGGAGAGAAAGAAGTCTGCAGGCGAACTTGCAGTGCCATCTAGATTAGGAGTTTCCTTAGCATAAAAATTTCATACAAGATGATGACAGTACTAGCTTTTGTCTTTGCATCTTATATAAAAATCACAATAATTACTTAAGTTAGCTTTCCACAATGCTTCAGACCCCATGCCTTTATTGTGAAGAGCCTCTCTTTTGTGAAGGATGCACCGTAAGTTGGTTTCTGATTATGCATAACTTTTTTTACTACCAAAGATGTCTTTGTCTTTTTTTTATGCAAAAAGAATGGTTAGTGCCTGTTATTAGACGGTGACATTGAGGGGGAAAAATGAAACAGTTATTAACCTATTAACCTGGTATTTGCTATATTTCTGTTCTAAATATAAAATTCCTGCTAAGGTTTCATTAGTTCCATATTAGATACTTTATACTGTTTTATGTGTCATTCTTTTTTAACTCAAAAATGCTAAAAATGACCTTAAAGTGACTCCATCTATGTTGCTTGGCTTTGTTTATATGAATAGCCCCAGGATCTGTGCACATTGGAGGTTTTGACAACTTTAATTATTCTACACATTTAACTGGTGAGAATTTAATTATTCTAGTGTTTCCAGAGGGCTGATGACATAGACGAGATATTAAAAAATAATAAATAAATGAAGGCATGTACAATCTGTGACTCCTTCAGTTTGTAGCTAAGAATACTTTAGGGCCCATAGAATGTATCTTACTTTAAATCTCTGTTTACTGATTCTCTAAGTGTTTTCCAGAATAGTATCTAACAATAACTGAATAAAATATATGTAATATACAAATAGAGATTATTTTATGTGTACTATATGTACACACACTATTCTATAATGTATAAATATGTGTAAATCTTTTAAAGATTCTCATTTTGAATTAATTTTAGATTTATAGAAGATTCATAAGCATGGTAGAAAGACATTTCATGCCCTTTCCTTCACTTAGGTTCCTCAAAATGTTATGAAATATTTGAAAATAAGTTGATGTGATACCTCTTTATCTTTAAATACTTCAATGAGTTTTGTAAAGATAAAAATCCATTTTACTTAACCACAGAGCAATTATCAAAATTAAGGAATTAGCAACAATAAAAATACTATCTAATCTGCATTCCTTATTTAAGCTGTTTATTCCACTAATATCATTTTACACATAACACATGTTATGTTTTTTTTTTTTTACTGAGCCAACCCACATGACCTTTAAACTGGAACAATTCCTGAATCTTTCTTTCATATCTTTGACTTTTTTTTTTTTTTTTTCAGATAGCAGTTTATTATTTGTTGAAAGTCCATGATTTGGCTTTTGTGATGTTTCCTCATGATTGCATTATGCATTTTGTCAGGAATGCCACAAAATTAATATACATCCTTCTCAGTGCATTATAGTGCCAGTCACGTGATGCCCAATTTCCCTTCACTGATGAGATTGACTTTGATCATTGGGTTAAGGTAGTGTCATCACTCTAAAGTTTCCCCTTTTCCTTTGTAATCAATAAATATAGTTGGTGAGATACTTTGAAATCATGCAAATATCCCATTCCACATCATAACTTCACCTACTGTGTTAGCATCCAGATAATTTTTGCTTGCGATGATGATGATTATGATCTTGTCAAATGGTGATTTTCCAATTTTGTCACGCCTTTATATTAATTAGTTGGCATTCTACCATGAAGATTTCTCCACTGTCCAATTTAATTATTAACTTAAGCATTTATAATGTGTGACAATCCATTACCATCATTATATTGGTAATCAAACTGGTTTAGATTTGGCCTGTGTAAGTCCCTGCGGGCTGACTCCTGTATCCATTGCCATGTCGCCATTACTCTTTGAGGAGTCCTTTATTGTTTCTGGCACAAAAAGATGATCCGGATTAATTTTATTACTTTTTTTGCCCCCAGCTGTAGTCCAGGAATTAGGTATTTTTCCAAGAAGCTCTGATGCTGTGGAAAATAAAGGTAAGAGCCTTTACCTATGTTCAAGTTATAGAGCAATATACCCATGTTTTCTTACAGCTTTTATAAAGTTTGTTTTGTTTTTAAAAATGTGTTTATATTTAAATCTCAGATTTACTTTGTGCATATGTATAATGTGAAATTTGGAACTCAGAGGATATAATTTTCAAATGGTCCTTTTTGTGGAAAATACACTTAGAAACCAAGCTACAGGCACCAGATCTATTCACTATTATAGAGATATCACTGTATCTAAGTCCTTTCAGCAGATAGAGTCAGGAAATCTACAGACGTGTGTCTGGTGATCTGCCTCCTTTTCACAGCGGCAAGGTACTCCATTGCATGGACGCATCAGAGTCCATGCAATCCTGCAGCATTTAGGTTTTTCCCAACTCTCTGCAATTAAAAACCATGTTGCAATGAAGAATGTATTTTTTAGTATCTCAATTATATTTCAATGGCAAATGTCTCAAAATGAAATTACCAACTGAAAGGTAAAAAAAAAAAAATACTTGTCAGATATTTGCCAAGACAGTTGTATTGATTTGCATTCTCACAAGCAATTATGAGAGCACTGATTTCCTAGTCTTTCCAGCAGAATGTGTCCTCATACTTTTACATTTTTTTTGCCATTCTCTTGGGTGATAAATTATTACGTCGGGCAGTTTTTATTTCCACCAACTTCAAAACTAAACATATTTTACTGTGTTTAAGAGCCATGTTTATATTTTTCATTGTGAATTGATTGTGATGCTTTTGCTCATTTTTCTGTAGGTTTTTTTTTTTAATACCTTGAAATTTAAAGAGTTATGTTAGGTATATTGGCCCTTTATCTGTGATATATATATTGCAGATTTTTTTCCAGTTCTTCAGTTGTCTTTTGACTATGTTGATGGTGGATTGTATCCAGAAAAATGTGTTTCTTAGGGTTAAACTAATCAATCTTTTATTTCATCTGAATTTCCAGTTACAGTTTAAAAACCTTTACCTATGTTCAAGTTAAAGAGCGATACACTCATGTTTTCTTACAACTTTTATAAAGTTTGTTTCTTTTTTAAAAAATTTGTTTATATTTAAATCTCAGATTTACTTTGTGTGTATGTGTAATGTGAGATTTGGAACTCAGAGGACATAATTTTCATTGTCTCAGGACTCTATTATAATCCATCTTTACCTGACGATTTAGATGCTGCCTCTTATCAGACGCTAGATTCCATGTGTACCTGAATTTATCTCTGGGCAGTATATTTTATCAGATTTCTACAGCTGTCAACTTATGCACCCATACCACCTTGTTTTTCTGTAAAGGGTCTGTATATTAAAACATCACATGGTATCGATCCTTTCTCAGCTTTTCTTTTTCTATGATTTCCTGGCTATATTTTGCATATGTGTTGCTTTCCCTTTGAACTTCATTAGCAGCTTTTCCTGCTTATTATAGGAGCTTGTTAGTATTGCAGGAGTGGGGGTGAGGGGATTACACTCCATTTATAACTTAGTTGACATCCTTATGTTATTGAGTCATTTCATATAAAATTCTCTCCCATTTTTTTTCCCACATATGCTTTAGGATCTTTCAAGAAAAATCAACAAAGTTTTGAAGTTGTAGAAAATAAGACAATTGGCATTAGCACTCACTTTATTAACAAAAGCTAATTTCTAGGTATTTTTTTAAATTTTACTTTTCCAGTGTCTTGTATGGGATATATCAAGCAGTTATCTAAAATGCCAGTAACTAGCCTCTCCTAATTTTTCTACTTTTTAATAAATGAAAGGTTATTTTCTCCATTTATAGTAACTTTCTGTTTCTAATCTAGTTCTTTATGCATTTTTTGTCAAAT
This sequence comes from Vulpes vulpes, assembly GCF_048418805.1. Lineage (NCBI taxonomy): Eukaryota > Metazoa > Chordata > Mammalia > Carnivora > Canidae > Vulpes > Vulpes vulpes. The sequence continues at coordinate 54,659,042 of NC_132786.1, read as the reverse complement.
CAATGGTTCATAGCTCATGTACCTATTAATGTAAATTCAATAAAATCAGCTTCTTCCTTTTCCATATATTTTAAGATCTATAAATGAAAATAAATGTTAATGCCAGAATCTTTAATGTGTAGATTTGACAACTGTGCTATAAGGTCATACGGTTATATCAGACACATTCTTGAACAAATCACTTAAATAAGTTTGTCACAATGGTGTCCAATTAGTGGGGTGGTATATGCTTTGTATGTTATTTTATGCACCATGTAGTACTACCCACACAAGAGTAACAGCAACTGAAAGGGCCCCTTAATTGTAAATTTATTTTAATTACTGTTAGGCTTTTAAATATATTTTTTACTTAAAATGAACTTTGTCTTTTTATTGCTTTTTTAAAAAAGAAAAAAAAAACCTAAGCCAGTAAGAAAATATTATCGGAAAAATATTAATTGTACAAACAACATGATAGGAGAAAATTATTTCCCCAGTATAGTAGTATTAAAATTTTCTAGTATACAGTAAATTTGAAAAATATTTACACTGAATCTCTATAGGCTTACAAATATGTTACCGTGAACATGTTACTATAATTATTAAATTAGTACATCTATTCATTTCTCCATCCATCAAGCTATGCTATTTGTGATACCTACCTTTTAATGGAAATTGGAATCATTTTACCTTTTCCTAAAGACAGTATTCATGTCACTAATGAGGATTTGGTTAATGATAGTGATAATTTAGTTGTAGTTTTTCTTTTGATGTAAAATTTGGTCAGTGAAACACACAAAACTTTTATTATTCGCTAGTTTCTGAAAACTGTCTGCATTTGGGTAACCCATATCATGTCAAGATATTAAAACAATATCACCACCTCAGATAGTTTCCTTCTGCCCTTTTCAAGTCTCCAGTAACACAATAAGCATCTCACTTTTTTACAACAGAGATCAGTTTCATGGTAATGAAAGTTCAAATACTTAGAATTGTATAGCATGTACTCTTTAGCATAAGGTTTGTGTAGATTAGCATATTGTTTTTTATTTTTAAGATTTTATTTATTCATGAAAGACACAGAGAGAGCGGCAGAGACAGAGAAGCAGGCTCCCCGCAGGGAGCCCAGTGCGGGACTGGATCCCAGGACCCCGGGATCATGCCCTGAGACAAAGGTGGATGCTCAACCACTGAGCCATCTAGGTGCCCTAGCATATCCTTTTATATATAAACCAAACATGTTGCAAATAACAATAGTATTTTTTCTTTGCTGCTGAGTAGCTTTTAGTTGTTTGAATATACTAGTTTTTTCATTGATGGTTCTAAAGTTGCTTGTCAAATTGAACTATTCTTTTTTATTTTTAAAGATTTTATTTATTTATTCATGAAAAACACAGAGAGAGAGAGAGAGGCAGAGTTGTAGGCAGAGGGAGAAGCAGGTTCCCTACAGGGAGCCTGATGTGAGACTCGATCCCAGGACCCCAGGATCGTGACCTGGGCCAAAGGCAGACGCTCAACCGCTGAGCCACCCAGGTACCCCAAATTGAACTATTCTAAATAAAGCCTTATTGATATTCTTGCACAGATTCTTTTGTGAATACATTTTTCATTTCTCTTAAGTACATATTTAGGAATGACATGGAAAGGGACAAGTGAGTGTTTCGTTTATCGGAAATGTTCCAAAATATTTCTCAAGCAATGGTACCATTTTAAATTTCTACCAACAATTTCTGAGAGCTCTGATTGCTTCACACTCTTGCCAACATTGATCCGTCAATTTTACTTTTAATCATTCTGATGGGGGTGCTGTGGCATCTCACTGTGGTTTTAATTTACATTTCCATAACAATGAATAATTTGAGCAGTTTCCAACTGTGTAATGGTCATTAGTATATCTTCTATTTTAAAGTATCTGTTTTTCTTTTTCTTCTATTATTCAGTTATAGGAGATAGGAGTACATCCTCTATGCAAGTCCTTTGTCAGATATATATTTTATGTTTTTCTTACACTAATGCTTGCTGGTATTTTTTAAAGATGTCTCTTAATGAGCAGAATTTTAGCAATTTTGATGAAGTCTAATTAGTCAATTTTATGGTTATTACTGTCTGTGACCTAAGATGCTTTTCCTTGCCCTCAAGTTAGGAAAGATATTATGTTTTTCTTTAGATTTTCATGGTTTTCGCTTTTATATTTAGGAATACTCTTCATCTGGAATTAATCAGTTCATGGGGTGCAAGGTGTGAGTATTTCTGGACAGAGAATAGGTTCTAAACTCAGGTTCAGGTGCTCACTCCTCAAAAATCAGTATCTGAGATACAAGTGATGGTGAGAAAGGAAAGGCTGCTTTATCCAGGAAGCCAGCAACCTGGGAAGATGGTGGAATAATGTCTCAAAGACCGTCTTCCCCAGCCAAGGAAGCCAGAGGGTTTAAAAATGGAAGATGTGGGAAAGGAAAGGAGGGCTGCCTGCAGGAGAAACAAGTGCCCAGGCCATTAGTCATATGTCAACATGACCCTGAAGAGATTTGCTTGCATCCCTGGCAGCTGTTCTCCAATGTAATCAGGCCTTACCTTCTGAGAAAGTTTGGTTCTTCACTTCTCAAGGAAAGGAAGTTAGTTTGTTATGGGTCATCAAAGGACTTAGGTCAGTCAGCAAGGAGTGCATAAGCTTGAAGCAAAGACTAGAGTGGTATTGAGTGAGTAGAGGTCTTTTTTTTTTTTTTTTTTTTCCTGTATAGATACCTATTCATTCTATCACCATTGGAAAGTCATCCTTGTACAAATCATAAATACAATGGCCTTATAAGGATAGATGTATTTCTAAGCTACCAATGGTTTTCTTTTTCCTTTTTTTAAAAGAATTTATTTATTTATTTGAAAGACAGAGAGCGAGCATAAGTGGGGGAGTAGGGGGAGAGACAGAGGGAAAAGAAGCAGACTCTCCCCTGAGCAGGAAGTGGAGCTCAGTCCCAGGATCCCGAGATCACAACCTGAGCCGAAGTCATACACTTAAACAACTGAGCCACCCAGGCTTTCAGCCAATGGTTTTCTATTGATTTTTTTTATTCTTAAGCCAATGCCACATTATTTTGATTATTTTTTATTTATTTAATGAGCCATGAAATCAAATAACATACATTCCTCTTCTCATTCTCTTTTCTATATACCTGTATATAGTGTATGTATATTTTCAAGGTCCTTGGCATTTCCACATATATTTGAGAAATCTTGTCAATTTGTCTTTTTTTTTTTAAGTCTCTGAGATTATAGGTAGAAAAACTATGAATATATGAATCAATTTGGGAAGTTAAGAAAACTTGATAAAACTGAATCATCTAATCCATGAATACTGTATATCTCTCCATTTATTTATTTTTTTAAATTTTCTCTGAAATATGAGAATGTTTTCCAGGATTTATGAGTATGCTTTGAAAACATTTAGTTACCACTTTATCCAAGAAATGCCGTCTGTAGTTATTAAAAAGGAAACTATTACTAACAGTTTAAAATCTCATGGAATGAAAACACTGTCATATATGATAAGCTTTTATGCTGTTAAGAGCAGTGCATAGCTAATATTGAATTCCGCTTCCAGGCTATTTTGACTTCTCAAAACTTTGCAGCCTCTTGCAAGCCCTTGTATAATTGATATGGAGTTAAGTTCAATTGCCTGATTCCTGTTATACCTGTGTGACTTTGTGTTGCATGACCCAGGGCAAATTACCTTCTCTCTCTGTTGTTCCTCAACTCTAAAATGGTGAGATAGGTGTGAGGTTGTCTGGCTTCAAAGATAGAATAGAGATAACATTTTGGCATGGTGTTGGAACACAGCCATCAATAAAGACTTCCCGTTGTCCTGATTTTCCTTCCTTCCTCCCCTTCATCGTGTCAAACCCTATCTTGCTTTAGAGACTTTCTGTTCCCTTTACTAAACTTCTAGCTACTTTCAGGGAAAATATTTCATCTTTCGTATCATAGCTGAAACATTCTGTCCTTATAAAATCCTTCTAATTATTTCATCTAAAGGAGAGCCAACCATTAGGGATCTCCATAACTTTTTTGTTACCCCCAAAGCAATCAACATGTTTTTTAAAGCATTTTTCTTTCAATTTAGTTTATGTATTTGTTTTTTTACATCTTATGTAGACATTAGACACTGTGCCTGCTCTGTTCACCAGTATTTCTAAATAGTATAGTGGAGTGCCTGTCTAATGAAGATACTCAGCTAATATTCAGGAAATAAGCGAATTTTCGTTTTTTTAAGATTTTATTTATTTATAAGAGACACACAGAGAGAGGCAGAGACATAGGCAGAGGCAGAAGCAGGGAAGATCCCCTCCAGGGAGTCTGATGCAAGACTTGATCCCAGGATCATGACCTGAGCCAAAGGGAAATGCTCAACCACTGAGCCACCCAGGCATCCCTGGAGTAAATGAATTTTTAATAAAAATAGGATAGCTCTCCTTTTAGAAATTTTGATAATGGTGCCTGAGCAGAATTTTCACCTTTTCAAATCAAGTGCTAAGTCCCATCTGGTAGTTCTTATTTTGAAATCTCAACAGAGTTTGAGATAAGAAAACTAGAAATTTGGCTGTTCTTTTCTTTAGAGAAACTTGCAACTGGGACGTGACTGTAGAGAAGATTTTGAAGGTGCCAGCTATCATCAACAAAAGGGTCTTCTTTTCTTCAGAATTAACTCTTCAAAAACAGTTCTTACAAAATCACGGGTTTTGTTTGTTTCAGTGTTTGGAGTCATTATTTCTTCATTCAACACACACATAATCATTTTTTTTTTTTTTTCCTATGGGAGCTAGGAAACTCTAGCTAGCTAAACTCTTGAGAGTTTAGACAACAACTGAACAAAACAGAATTCATGTTAGGGAGTGATAGAAGGGCATAAATGTTTTTAAAAAGAATATTGAAGAGTTCCCAAGCAAAGACATCAAGGAGGTAGCCCACTATTGAAATTAATGTTCTGTTCCTTTCCTTTAAAGGCTCACCATGTGCTCTGCTACATAGGCCATGTCAAAGTCCTGATATATTTGGTATTTTCCCACTTCTGTCATATCTTTTCACTGGTTTCTCCATCCAGAATAATTTTCCTTCTTCCCGTTACTATGCCATCATCCTGGTTGCAGCTGTGATTGTTACCTGGCTTCCCATAAAATCCTCTCTCATCCTGTGCTCCTTCAGGAATCATCTACAGATTAGTGAGAACTATATTTGTTACCGAACATGTCAGTCAAATACTTAAAGTTCTACAAATGCTCACCTTTTTTTTCTGAAAATGAAAGATAAGAGATTAACATAGCCCTGTGCCACCTGCCACTGACCACCCTCGGGCTGCACCTCATTATCTGTCATCTGCCAGTTGTCTATCTTTCAAGTTCTTAACCATACCATGGTATTTCCTTCTTCGGAAGGAAAAAATTCAACTTCCCCTCTGCCTGAACGACTCTTCTTATGCCCAACCAACCACTTTTCTATGTGATCCCAACTCATCTTAAAAAGTTAGCTCACAATTCACCTCCCTAAGAAACCCCTCACCGTCATTCCTCACCAAACCTTGGGGAACAGGCCTATTTTATTACATGAGGTCAAAACACACTGAATTTCTCTTTTGTAATGCTGTATTAGATCATTGCTTCATTAGTAATTCAATGTTTGTCTTACCTCCTGTGATATTAAGGACAAGGACAGTTTTTATCTTGTTCCCTTCTAGAATTCCATACTTAGTATAATTTTTGCATAGAGTAGATATTTAATAAATGCTTGTGGAAGGGTGACCTATATATTTTTTTTTGTTGAATGTGAATATTTATTTAGAAAGAAAAAAGAAATACCAGTAGGTTAAACATTTTAAAAGCTGACAAATACCAAATAACACAAAATACAGAAAAATAATGGAATATTGAGTTATCAACTGCCTCACATGCTACTATAATATTTCTCTCCTGTACATTTTATGTACTCTTTGATTGCTTCTTAACATGAAAATTTTGTATTTATGAATAGAAAAGAAAATTAGGTTTTCATCTAGCATAATTCTTTTTTTTTTTTTTGATAACTGAGACACATAAGACATACAATTTCACATATAAATATACCCACTTCTATCAGTTTAGGTTTTTAAACATAAGAATTTGATAAATTCTATTCAGATAATACCCCTCAAAGGCACGCCATACATTTACAATTATGTATATTACATTATCAAATATATCTTTGAAATGAGAATATTTTACCTTTTACTTTGTTTTCAAATATACATGCTTGGTAATTGGAAGAATTTACCAAAAACTAGCTTTTTGTATTGTATATTTCACACCTAGCTTCTCTTTGATCCTAAACTTCTAGTTGGAGATGACAGAGTACATTATTGTAGTGTAATATGGCCTCTGACCATAAGGCTGGTGAGTCAGCCTAGTGGTGGTATGAGTATTTCCTAAAATCCTTCCCATCCCTAGATGTTATCGCTAATAATACCTTTACACAGAAGTGATCTTGAACCCCATAAATAGATTCCTTTAACTCTGAATTAAATCTATACTCCGCTCAATTTCCTCTTAGCCAAATCCTTAAAAATGACCTTCATGCCACTCCTAAGATAGCATGCTGATGCTATCTTAAAGGAAGAGAGAAATAATATTCAATAGAGGTCAAACTATCTTTTTTTAGTTTTTATTTTATTTGTATTTGAGTATAGTTGACACACAGTGTGATTTGTGTCACAAATGAGTGATTTGACAAGTCTATCCATCATGTTGTGTTCACCACAGGCATGGCTACCACGTGCCCCCTTACATCACTGTCACATATCACTGACTATATTCCTTATGCTGTGCCTTTTATTCCCAAGACTTACTCATTCTATAACTGGAAGCCTTCATCTCCTTCTTCAAACTTTTCAAACACATGCATGTGAAAACGTTGTGCAGATGCCTCACTGACTTTGGAGGCTGAAGCCTAAATCTCATTGGCTTTATGATAAACCTAACTATTGTGAGTTATTTTGTGTATATTTTCCTGATATCTCACTCAAACATTAAGAATCTAGCCCAAGGTTTTGCTACCTAGAATTTCCTTTGTGATAGGTAGATTTTACTACTTCAGTTTCTTCCCCTATTTTCTGGGAACCCAAATGCAGGGGGAAATTAACACTTCCTATTTTTTGTATTCATTTATTTTTCTCTACATCTTCCTTCTCAGCCTTTCTTTTTTTTTAAAATATTTTATTTATTCATCAGAGACCAAAAAAAAAGAGAGAGAGGCAGAGACACAGGCAGAGGGAGAAGCAGGCTCCATGCAGGGAGCCCAATGTGGGACTCAATCCCAGGTCTCCAGGATCACACCCTGGGCTGAAGGCAGACACTTAACTGCTGAGCCACCCAGGCATCCCCTCAACCTTTCCTCATTTTTTTTTCTACTTTCCTCTCTTATTCTTTCCTTTTACCAAGTACAAGATTTCTCATTTATGTGCTCATTCTCAACCCCAAGCTGCTAGGCCCATCCAGTCTCCTGACTTAGGGATGAGAGTTCCCTCCTCTTGCATCATGGGAGGCAATGCAAGTGATGGTCCTAGAGCAGAAGCCTGCAGAAAGCACTTGGCAAATACCAAGGAAGCAATGGTAAAATAAATAAATAAATAAATAAATAAATAAATAAATAAATAAATAAATAGAATTTTTGTTCAGTGGATAAGCTTCATGGTGGCTTTCAGTGGGTGGAGGTGCTTTGCTGTCATATTCACAGCCTTGGAAATGTGCCTATTGTAGTTTCACACAACGGCAGTGATGGGGTAACTCTAAACTCAAGGCCTTCACCATCAGGCTCGGTGGAACTCATGTTCCTTTTCTTCATTTCTTCTTTTATTGTTCTTATGGTTTAAGATTTTTGCATCTGTTTTTATGAGAGGAGATTTCAACCTCTCAATTTCTTACCATGTCTTTGTTACGATTTTTATCAGGATTTTGTTAGCCAGCTTTGTTTAGCAAGTTAGGAAATATTCCCTGTTTGTCTGCTTTGTGAAATTTGAATACTATAGACTGTTTGTATCCTTCCCATATTTTCATGTGTTAAATCCTAATATTGAGTGATGGACTTTGGGAGGTGACTAGGTCTTGAGGATGGAGCCCTCACAAATGCAATTAGTACTGTTATCAGAGAGACCACAGAGAAACCTCTTCCACTATGTCAGAACAGAGTGGCCTTCTGAGAAGCAGAAAGGAGGTCCTCCCCAGACATGGCATCTGCCAACACCTTTATCTTAGACTTCCCAGCTTCCAGAACTATAAGGAATAAATTCCTCTTTCTTTTTTTAGAAGCACATATCCTGGGATACCTGGGTGGCTCAGAGGTTGGGCATCTGCCTTTGGCCCAGGGCCTGATCCTGGAGACCCGGGATCGAGTCCCACATTGGGCTCTCTGCATGGAGCCTGCTTCTCCCTCTGCCTGTGTCTCTGCCTCTCTCTATGTCTCTCATGAAAAAATAAATAAAATCTTTAAAAAAAAATTAAAAAAATAGAACCAGATATTCTATAGCATTTTGTTATAGCAGCCCAAGCAGACCAAAACACTGAAGGATGAGTTTTCACTAAAAAGCTCCTTATATTTACACAAGCATCCAACGGGTGCTCCATACATGATGGTAGATGTGAATCACTGCCAGTTCCCTCTGCTGTCTTCAGCCATTTCACCCTCCCCACCTCTGGGCCTTTATAGCCACGTGGTCAGGTTATCTGTAATTTCACAACTAATACTATGGACTTACTTCCAGGAGGTAATTGCCTAATTCCCTGAACAATGTAGTCTAGTGGACGATACAGGTTAACATGTTGTCTTTGCCATAGACTTTTGAATTTTGTCTGAGAAAAAGCATCACTCCAATGTACAATTACAGAGATGATGTGTGATCGGTGTGGGAGACCTGTGTGTGCCTGTGTGTGTGTGTCTAAAAGAGTGAGTGTTTGCTCATATACCCTCCGATGCCCACAGGGGTGATAGGATGATAAATTATACTGTTTCATCATGAGATTGGCCCCATATATTGCCACAAACATAAACATCGTAAGTTGCTCAACTAGTATCCAAAGGTGTAGTGAACATTTGTTATAGGCGGGGTATGAAAAGGTCTGCCCTTTATTATGGAACAAACAACTTTTTCACCTGAATCTTTCTGAGGCTTCCAGACATGAAGCCTGTATTTACAGGGAACATAGCAGGGAAGCGTGTGATGTGCCTGCCATTTCCCCAAGCGCTTCAGTGTCACAGATGAAGTCGGAGCAGAGGAAACTGATAGATTAATAGGCGTGTGACCAGATGCAGATTTGAGAGCAAAGAGGATGATTTTATCATTTCTAGGGTCTATTTAGAAGAGGAAAACTTCCAAACAAATATGGCATGTCTCTATTAGAAACAGGTTTTATTATTTAAGCATCATATAGTATGCATTGCCATGAAGAACACGTAAATAGGCAAGAATAGGCAAACTTGTTTAATTATATAAGGACAAGTAAATATTTAGCAAATCTACTAGTTTTGGAAGAGGATTATGTCATCTTTTCTAGGGTTCCTTCTGAGCATTTTATATCAATACGGTGAGATGATATGGTTATACTATGCCTTAGATATTAATAAAAATCTAGTCACTTAAAAATGGAAAATATTTGTGATTCTTTGTTTTTTTCATAATGAAATGTATACATATTATATATGTGTGTGTATGTATATTATAAATTCTGTGAATTCTTACAATTATTTTTTATTATTTATAATGCTACGTCTGTGATAAGTACTAAGTAAATATTTGAAAACTAGAGTTGAATCACATCAGGCAGATTTTTCCCATGCAAAATACAGAGTTTTATTCTTACATGTTATTTTGACCATGAGCTTCTTACCTGCTAAACACGTTCCCACATTTAAAGAAATAAAGGATAGAACTGCACCTCCATTTAAAACAGAGAACAAGGATTGCAAATGTTTTCTGGATAGGGCCAGATAATAAATAATTTAAGCTTACTCAACACTGCTGTTGTAGCATGAAATCACCTTTAGATGATTTGTAAATTAATGGGTGTGGTAATGTTCCAATAATTTTATTAATGAAAGCAAGAGATAGGCTACATTTGGTCATTATTTGACATTTTTAGAAGATGACATACCTACCTAAAGCTCAAGCCCATGCAATTACAAAAATACACTCCCTTTTTCTACCCCCTCTGGTCAGATTCGGGGTAGTTCTATGTTCTATGTTTGATTGACGTCACTTGTTCAGTGTTTTATTTATGTGTAATAATAATCTCTGTTGTTTCTGTTTCACTGAATTCTCATTTCTTAGAGCCACTGCCATTGGGTAGAACCTTTTAATAAAGTTTTATTCTAAAAATACCACACATGATGAAAAATAGTACAGAATATAACAAAAGAGGAATTCAGTGAGAGTCAGTGATTTCCTACATTTCTGGGCAAGACTCTAAATTAGCCTTCTATGTGGGTGAAATGGTGACATTACTACATTTCTTCTAAGAGAAAAGGATTCTCATCACCATTATGTACCCTACTTTGGTATAAATGTCATTTTTAATGGAGAAATGTTTTGCCAAGTGTTCCAGTAAGTTATTAAAATAAGGACATTTTCCTTAATAATGTGTGATAGGAATTTTTGACCTTTTCATCATTAATAATTTGAAAAATTACTTTTAATTAATTTACTTTTTAACTCCTTTATAGTTAACAGTGTCCTATTAGTTTCAGGTATATGGTACAATGATTCAACAGTTCTTTACATTACTCAGTGCTCATCACGGTGAGTATACTCTTAATCTCCCTTGCTCATTGCACCCATCCGTCTACCTATCTCTCCTCTGGTGACCATCAGTTTGTTCTCTGTAACTAAGAGTCTGCTTTCTGGTTTATCCATTTTTTTCTTTGTTCATTTGTTTCTTAAATTCCACAGATGGCTAAAATCATATAGTATTGTTCCTTCTGTGATGGATTTCATTTAGCATTACACTCCCTACATCCATCCATGCTGTTGCAAATGACAAGATTTTGTCCTTCTTTCATGGTTGAGTAATATTTCAGTGTGTGTGTGTATATGTGTGTGTGTGTGTACCACTTCTTTATTCATTCATCAATCTGTGGACACTGGGTTGCTTCCATAATTTGGCTACCGTAAATAATGCTACCATAAACATACGACTGCATAGATCTTCTTGATTTTGCATTTTCATATTCTCTGGGTAAATACTCAGTAGTGGAATTATTGGTACTGCATGATAAGAGAATTCAATTTTCAGTTTTTTGAAGAACCTCCATACTGTTTTCCATAGTGGCTGCACCAGTTTGCATCCCACCATTAACACACAAGGATTCCTTTTTCTCCATGTCCTGGCCAATATTTGTTGTACCTTTTGTTTTTTATTTTAGCCATTCTGACAAGTGTGAAGTGATATCTTATTGTGGTTTTGATTTGTATTTCATTGATAATTAGTAATGTTGAGCGTCTTTTCATATGTCTGTTGGCCAACTGTATGTCTTCTTTGGAGAAATGTCTTCTGCCTATTTTTTAATTGGATTATTTGGGGGTTTATTTGGTGGTGTAAAAAGGGAGGTGGACAGAGGGTTGGGGTGACTGGGTGATGGGCACTGAGGGGGGCACTTGATGGAGTGAGCACTGGGTGATATGATATATGTTGGCAAACTGAACTCCAATACAAAAAAAATGAATGCAATGAAAATAAAAAAAAGTTCTTTATATATTTTAGATACTAACTCTTTATCAAATACATCATTTGCAGATATCTCTTCCCATTCAGTAGATTCTCTTTTAGTTTTTGTTAAGGTTTACTTCATTGTGCAGAAGCTTTTTATTCTGATGGAGTCCCAATAGGGTTTTTGTTTTTGTTTCCCTTGCCTCAGGAGACACATCTAGGAAAATATTTCTTTGGCTCATGTCAGAGAAATTGCTGCCTGCGCTCTTTGATTTTTATCATTTCACATCTCACCTTTAGGTTCTTAATCCATTTTGAGTTTATTTTTGTATATGGTATGAGAATTTTGGTGTTTTATTCTTTTGCATGTAGCTCTCCAGTTTTACCACCAATTATTAAAGAACTGTCTTTTCAAGAATACTTTGAGTATTCTTGTCTCTCTTGTCAAAGATTGACCATATAATCGTGGATTTATTTCACAGCTCTATTCCCTTCCATTGATCTCTGTGTCTGTTATATGAACCATGCTTTTGTGATTACTACAGCTTTGTAGTATATCTTGATATTTGGGATTATGAAACCTCCAGTTCTGTTCTTTTTCAAGATTGCTTTAGCTATTTAGGGTCTTTGTGCTCCATACACATTTAGGATTATTTGTTCTAGTTCTGGGGAAAAATATTGTTGGTATTTTGACAGGGATTTCATTAAATCTGGTGATTGCTTTGAGTAGCATGGATGTTTTAACAATATTTGTTCTTTCAACAAATGACCATGGAATATCTTTACATTTGCATCATTTTCAATTTATTTCATCAGTGTTTTATAGTTTTCAGAGCACAGGTCTTTCGCCTCCCTGGTTAAGTTTATTCCTAGATATTTTCTCCTTTTTGGTTCAATAGTAAATGGATGTTTTCTTAATTTCTGCTACTTTATTATTAGTGTATATAAATGCAACAGATTTCTGTGTATTGATTTTGTATCCTATGATGATATAGAACTTATTTCTATAATCGTTAATTATCGGTATCGGTATCTTATCGGTAATTTTTTTGGTGGAGTCTTTCAGGTTTTTTATATATGGAATCATGTCATCTGCAAATAGTGAAAATGTTACTTCTTCCCTACCAATTTGAATGCCTTTTATTTCTTCTGTTGTCTAATTGCTGTGTCTAGGACTTCCAGTACTACTTTGAATAAAAATGGTGAGCGTAGGCATCCTTGTCTCCATCTTGATCTTAGGTGAAACACTCAGTTTTTCACTACTGAGTATAATATTAGCTGAGGGTTTTTCATATACGTTGTTTATTATGTTGAGGTAAATTCCCTCTACACCCTACTTTGTTGAGGTTTTTATTTATCATAGATAGATGTTGTCAAATGTGTTATCTTCATTTGTTGAAATGATCAGATGGTTTCTATCCCTCCTCTTTTTGATGTGATGTATCCTTGTTGATTGATTTGCAAATATTGGACCTAAGAATATACTCCACTCGATCATGATAAACAGTTTTTTTTTTTTTCATGTGTTGCTAGAATCAGGTTGCTAGTATTTGTGAGGCTTTGGGCATATATGTTCATTAGAGATATTGACCTACACTTCTCTCTCTCTCTCTCTCTCTCTCTTTCTAGTGTCTTAGCCTGCTATGGTATCCAGATAATGCTGACTTCATAGAATGAATTTGAGAGCTTTCTGTCTTCTTTGATTTTTTTTGAATAATTTGTAAAAAATAAGTATTTACTGTTCTTTAAGTGTTTAGTAGAATTCACCTCTGAAGCCGTAGGTCCCAGGCTTTTGTATTTGGGAGATTTTTATTATAATTCAGTTTCATTGATGACCATCAGTCAGTTCAAATTCTCTATTTCTTCCTGATTCAGTTTTGGGAGATTGTTTCTTTGAATTTATCCATTTCTTCTAGGTTTTCTAATTTGTTGGCACATAATTTTTTATAATATTCTCTTATAATCCTTTGATTTCTGTGTAGTCAATTTTTATTTCTCCTTTTACACTTCTGATTTGTTTACATGTGTTGTCTGTCTCTCTTTCTGATGAGTCTGGCTAGATTTATAAATTTTGTTGCTCTTTTGAAAGAACCAGCTCCTAGTTTCATTGATCTGTTCTATTGTTTTTGTAGTTTCTATTTCACTTATTTCTAATCTAATCTTTTTTATTTCTTTCCTTGTATTCGTTTGGATTTTGTTTGTTCTTTTTATGACTCCTTCAGTATAAAGTTAGGTTGTTTATTTGAGACATTTTTTTTTTCTCCTTGAGGCAGGTCTATATTATGATACACTTCCCTCTTAGAACACTTTTTACTATATCTCAAAGATTTTGGACTGATTTCATTTTCATTTGTCTAGATGTATTTTTTTATTTCTTCTTTGATTTCTTGGTTAACCAATTCATTGTTTGGTAGCATATTGTTTAACCTCTGTGTATTTGGGTTTTTTTACCAGTTTTTTTTTTTTCTTCTTCTTGTGTTTGATTTGTAGTTTCATTGCATTGCGGTTGGAAGAGATGCATGGTATGACATTAGTCTTTTCAATTTATTGAGACATGTTTTGTGTCCTAATATGTGTTGTATCCTGAGAATGTTCCCTGTACACTTGAAAATAATGTGTATTCTGCTCATGGAATGTGTATTCCATTTTAGGATGGAATGTTTTCAATGTATCTGTTAGAGCCATCTGGTCCAATGTGTCCTTCACAGCCATGGTTTGCTCATTGGTTTTCTATTTAGATAATCTACCCACTGATGTAATCGAAGTGTTAAAGTCCTCTACTATTACAGTATTATTATCAATTACTTCCTTTATATTTGTTATTAGTGCTTCATGTATTTGAATGCTCTCATGTTGGGTGCACAAATATTTACAGTTGTTATATCTTCTTGTTGGATTCTTCCCTTCATGATTATATAGTGTCGTTCTTTGTCTCTTGTTATAGTCTTTGTTTTAAAGAATACTTTGTCCAATATACGTATTGCTACTCTGTTTTTTTTTCGTTTCCACTTGTATAATAAATTCTTTTCATCACTTTACTTCCAATCTGCATATGTCTTTAGGTCTGATGTGAGTCTCTTGTAGGCAACATATAGATTGGTCTTGCTTTGTTATCTATTCCAACACCCTTTATCTTTTGATGGAGCATTTGGTCTATTAACATTCAAAGTTTTTGCTGGTAGGTGTGTACTGATTGCCACTTTGTTACTTGTTTTACAACTCTTCTTTGTTTCCTTTTTTGCTCTTAGTTTGTTGACTTTCTTAAGTGATGTACTTGGATTCCTTTCTCTTTATTTTCTGTGTATATATTATTACTTTTTGATTTGTGGTTATCATTAGGTTTATATCTAACATGTATACCAGTCTATATTAAGTTTATTGTTATTCAAGTTTAATCTCATTCTTTACTCCTCTCCCCACCCCATATTTTTGGTGTATGTCATTACGCTTTATTTTATTTATTTTTATTTTGTAACTCCCTTAACTGAGTTTTTTTTTTTTTTTAAGATTTTATTTACTTATTCATGAGAGAACAGAAAGAGAGAGAGGCCGAGACACAGGCAGATGGAGAAGCAGGTTCCCTGGAGGGAGCCCAATGTGGGACTCCAGGATCACACCCCAGGCCAAAGGCAGGTGCCAAACTGCTGAGCCACCCAGGGATCCCCCCTTTAACTGAGTTTTACACTTAATTTTATTGTTTTTGTTCTTTATGCTTTCCTTCCTCCTACTTTTGGTCTTTCCACTCAAAGAGTCCCTTTTAATATTTCTTGTAAGGCTGGTTTAGGGGTGATGAGTTCTTTTAACTTTTCTTTGTCTGGGAAACTCTTTACCTCTCCTCTTCTGAATCTGCCTTGCTAGATTATTCTTGGTAACAAGGTTTCCCCCCCCTTTTTTTTTAATTTCTGTGTTTCGAATATATTAAGTCACCCCCCTCTGGCCTACCACATTTCTGCTAAAAAAAGAACTAATAGCCTTATGCAGTTTCCCTTTTTATGCAACTATTTTCATTTCTTTCACTGCTTTTAAAATTCTCTCTTTATCTATTACTCTTTGTCATTCAAGCTGTTATGCATCCTGTGTGGACCTCCTTTGGTTGATTTTTTGTGGGTCTCTCTGCTTCCTCAATCAAGATTTCTGTTTCACTCCCCAGATTTGAGCAGTTTTCAGCTGTTATTTCTTCAAATAAATATTCTGCCCCTTTTTCTCCTCCTCCTTCTGAGATCCCTACAGTGCACCTATTATTATGCTTGATGAGGTTGCAGAATTTCCTTTGCCTATTTTCATTTATTATTATTATTTTTTCTTTCTCCTCTTCAGGTTGGTTGATTTCCCTAAGCCTGTCCTCCATTTCATTTATCTGTTCTTCTGCTTCTTCTAATGTCTTCTTTATTCCATCTAGTGTACTTTACTTTCACTTATTGAGTTTTCCGTCTCTGATTAGCTCTTTTTTATGTTTGCCATGTCTTTGTCAAGGGTCTCATTGAGGTCTTCCATTCTTTTCTCAAGTCCAGTGAGTATCTCTGAACATTAGTTCAAATTTTCTATCAGGAATATTACTTAACTCCATTTTGTTTCGCTCTCTTGCTGTGATTTTGCCCTGATTTTTCATTTGGGGGTGTATTCCTCTGTCTCCTTATCTTGTCTAACTCTCTGTGTCTGTTTTTATGTATTAAGAAAGTCAGCTATGTCTCCTGCTCTTAAAAATCATAACCCTTTGAAAAAGAGGTCCTGTATGCATGCAATGTCCCCTGTTCACCAGAACTCAGCACTTTAAGGGTGTTTCCTGTGTGTGTTGTGTGCACGCTATGGTTGTGGATGAATTGCTTTTGCCTTCAGTCCAGTTGTCTGCAATGGATCTCTTTGTCTGTTGCAGGCAAAGTTTGGTCCCTCTGTTGTTAGTGGACCAGTCTGGGTCTACCTTAAGCTTGACTTGAGTCAAACCAGGTGTTTGCCAGAAATGCAGTAGCAAGATATTGCACTATGCTTTCCCTATGTTGTCCCCTGAGGTCTTTTTTACTTTGGTAGGTTGGGCCCGAAGTCAAAACCAGTGTCTGCCAGGAGCCCACTACTGAGCCTACAGTTGAACTCATATGTATAGTTATTGCCCCTTCTCCCTGGGGCAGGAATCATTTGGGAGTGGTACTGGTGTCTGTTGGGGCTGCTTGCACACTGGGCTGTAGCACCACTTTGGAGGGGCTCTGATCAAGGGCATTTGGCGGGGTGGCGGTGGGGGGAACTCACAGGATAATGTGGGGCAGGACAAATGTTGCCAGCAAGGTTAGCATTGGTCCACTATGGAGTGGACCTGTACCCACCTTGGAAAACCCTATGCCATCAGGTTGGAGGTGGCAGGTTGGCAGAAGCACCCAGGGGCTGGGTGCAATGTTAGCAAGCTAGAGAGAGAGTGTTGCAGCTATTTTGACTCCCACAGATGTCCTATATCTAGGCTGAGGGGTGAGTGAGGAAAATGGCACCTTCCAGCTAATTTTTTCTTGAATTCTCCCAATGATCCCTGCCAGTACTTTCTTTGACATTAGTAAATAAATCTCCCTCTCGTATACCCAAGGCATTTTTCAAGCCATGACGTCTCTGCTATATCTCAGCAGAGATGTTTATTGTGTTGTCTGCTTAAGAGCATGTCTTCTAGGGCCTCTGTTCTCTAGGCTCTTCCAGTACTATGCCTGATGATTTTTAAAGTTCTAAGTGGGGCTTAAGTCTCCTAGATCTTAAGCCCCACTGATTTTTAGGCCTTTCTGGTTTTCAAACTTTCAACTCCCATAACATTGGGAGTTGTCTTCATTATATGGTTACCCCATGCCTGGGATGCCTTGATAAGGGTGTTTGGTCCTCTCTCCATGCCACTACACCCCTCCCTCCCATGGACAGCCCCAAGGGTTCATTTGGCTCTTACCTGCATATCCACCCTTCCTACCTTCTTCAGTACAGCCTCTCTTCTATGTCTAGCTGTTAGCTGTGGAGGTTCTGTTCTACCAGTCTTTGGGTCATTTTCTGGGTTATTTACATTGATGTGGGTTTTTATCTAGTTGTATCCATGGGGCAAGGTAAGCTTAGGAGCATTCCTATGCCACCATCTTCCCCAGAAGTCCTTAAAAGTTTTATATACATTATGTATACATTATTAAACTTGTCTATACTATAATGAATCATAATAATTATGTTATATTATCAGACCTTTTTTTATCATCAGCACTGGATTTGAAAAACATAAAATAGGGGTAAAATATAAACCCTAGTCCATACAGTACATTATCTTAGAACAATTAAACTACTTGTATGTTTATTCCAACATGATAATTTTTATAATCCAGATGCTTTTTGTGCTATAGTTATATGTTCCATGGGCAAATAATTTGAACTGAGAACAATCCAAGCAGTTTAACTATTGAACTTTGTGATCCATTAAGAAAAATATATATATATATTTTAGACAAGAGGGACAGGCATCACCAAAATAGCCAAATAAGATATACCTAGCATGTATCTTCCCCTTAACAACAATTTGGCAGCCATCTGTAGAAAAATGTGCTTTCATGGAAGCTTTGGGATCCAGGTAAAAGAATATGAAATGCTGGTG
This sequence comes from Vulpes vulpes, assembly GCF_048418805.1. Classification (NCBI taxonomy): domain Eukaryota; kingdom Metazoa; phylum Chordata; class Mammalia; order Carnivora; family Canidae; genus Vulpes; species Vulpes vulpes. Next base: position 54,640,754 of record NC_132786.1, on the reverse strand, counting down.
TAGTCTAAGACCAAGGAGAGTCATTCTGAACAAAGAGTGTGAAACCAGACAGCTGACTCATAGACTGGTCCAGCTACAGAAAAGAAATATCTCTGTTCTCCCTGAGAACTCCATTTGGATTTCAGTCTTTTTTTTTTTTTTTAAGATTTTTTATTTATTTATGATAGAGAGAGAGAGAAAGAAGGGCAGAGACACAGGCAGAGGGAGAAGCAGGCTCCATGCAGGGAGCCACTAACATTGGTCCACTATGGAGCGGACCTGTACCCACTGGGGAAAACCCTTGGTTTTCGAGGTGTGACTGAGGTGTGATTAGATCCCAGGTCTCCAGGATCAGGCCCTAGGTGGAAGGCGGCGCTAAACCACTGAGCCACCCGGGCTGCCCTGGATTTCAGTCTTTCACTGACACCATACACCAAGGGACCAGGGAGGAGTCACTCCTACCTACACATCAGGTAATGGACATATGGTCCTTAGTACTGGCTGTGGACTCTGAAATGTCTGCCAAAACTGGCTTTAGCCTCTCTTGACCATGGTTTGGAAGTTCCTGGAGGTAGGCCCCCAAAGTCGATAAGACTTTAAGTTCTGAAGGGACCCTATCACTAGGTTCTAGCCTGTTCCAGCCACAGTCCACAGTCTTGGTGGCACAGGAACCCTGCAGTAGACATTCCTATTTGTGCCCTTGGAGATCCTCAAGGGGCTCTAACTAGGTAGCCCCCTTCTCAGCCAGAGTACCATTGGTGGCCTATTGGCACAGGAAGCAGGCAAGAGAATCTCCTATCTATATCCCTGGAGGTTTTGAAAAGTTGCTCCATGCGGCTTCAGCTCCTTCATAGCCATAGTCTGCCTGAGGGTCTTGGGCCCCACCAGGAGGTACTTCCAACTGCAGCCCCAAAGATCCTGAAGAGTACTACACTCAGCTCCAACTCTATCATGGACACAAGCCCCCAGCAGACCCGTTAGCCCTAGAACCCATTTGGAAATATCTTGTCTGCCCTCATACAGATTCTGAAAGGGCCCTATACACCAGCCACTTCATGCCATGGTCAGGGAGCAATCCAGCTCTCCCATGGACCTGGAAGGAGACACACCCAGGTGTCTATGCCTCAAGAATTATGTCTGTAGATTTCACACTTGACTGTAGAACCTGAAACATTCCTGGGACTTGGTTCCAATTCTTCTCAGTTGTGGTCCAGCGCCATTACTGCCCATCCAGTGACTGGGCTGTGAACCTGGTAAGAATCACACCCTCTTCACCTCTGGTAATAGGCTCACTGTCTGAGGACCTGAAAACCCCAGTGCCACCCTATTGAATAAATTAATGGCAGCAGTTTCATCTACCCAGTGACCAGATAGGATTCATGCCTGCCTGAGTCCCTCGTAACCCCCACCAACTGCAGATCTCACTACAGACCAATCTGTAGCCACATCATATTTTCTGATCCAGCCTGTGATTCTAAAGATAACTCCATTAACCCAGGGAACAGACAGGAAGTCATTATCTACTGAAACCGGTCTATAAAGACTGAAAGAATAGAGTACAACCATATAGTTACCTAATATCTTATAGGGGAGTCTAGATTACATGGGGGAAAATATAGGTTTTTTTCAATAAATCGTTTGGAAAAATTGGATATTCACATTCAAAAGAATGAAATTGAATTCCTATCTTGCACCACCTACATAAATTAACTTGAAATGGATTAAAGACTTAAATGTAAAACCTGTAACCATAAACCATTCAGAAGAAAACAGGAGAAAAGCTCCTTGACACTGGTGCTGGCAATGATTTTTTGGGTATGACACCAAAAGCACAAAAAGCAAAAAAGTAAAAATAAGAAGATGGGACTACATCACACTAAAAACCTTCACAGCAGAAGGAAACCATCGAAAGAATGAAGAGAGACAATCTGTAGAATGAGAGTCTCCTAAGGGAATTAAGGTAAGTGAAATAAATCAGGCAGGAGAAGACAAAATATGGTATGATCTCATTTATATGTGGAATCTAAAAAAAAAAAAAAGTCTAATTTCTAGAAACAGAGACTAGAATAGTGGATCCAGGGTTGGTGAGTGAGGGAAATAGGGTAATATTGGTCAAAGGGTACAAACTTCCAGTTATAAAATGAAGACTGGACTCTAATATTCAGCATTATGATTATAGTTAATAATACTGTATTATATGATGGAAAGTTGCTAAAGAGAATGGATTCTTACCACATACACACATAAATTACAGTTTTGTGGACTAATTGATGTAGTAACTAACCTTATTGTGGTAACCATTTCTAATATATACTTGTATCAAACCATCACATTGAATACCTTAAACTTAATGATATATATCAATTATATTTTGATAAAGCTTGGAAAAATAAGAATACATCATTTTAATTTCTATAAAGAAATATGCATTGAATAATTTTATCCAAAAATTGATATTAAAATTGCCTTTTAAATGATAAGATTTGATGACTATGATAAAATCTTAACATGTGAACTGAAGAATGGGATTAAGGATATTTGACAAATATATTTCTAGCACTAACATCTAACTCACAGGTATGGAGAATTCTGATTTGTTGATAATTCTGGATTTTGAAATGATGGAAAATTACTTTGTGTGAATAATTATCAACCTTTGCAAAAGCATCTTTTAACTGTATTGCATCAATTTTTTTAAATTTTTTATTGCATCAATTTTAAAAGTTATTCTGAGTTGTAAACCTTGAAATATTATCATATTTTAAACATAATTTTAAAATATGGATGTTGCTTATTGACATTAGAAATTCATTTTATTAGGAATAGTTCAAAGTGGAGTTAAATACATTTGCATTTGCATGTATCCTAGATTAAATAAAATAGCTGTGGCATGGGAGCATAGATACTTCTCCTCTTGAATCTTTTTTCCAAAATCTTTTGTTGATTGGATACATGCATCCATGGAAATGTTAGTTAATGTTTGCATCATATTATGTAATTTTTGCTCAAATGTAGTAAGATTTCAGTATTGTGTAAATTCTCTAAGCCTCTGGAATAATGTAAGAGACTGTAATGCCTCATTCAACATTACAGGAATTTGGCTGAATAAATCTTGCAACACTTATGGACTTATTCACTTATAAGAATAAGAATACCCTATTTCCATACCATTTCTAGATATCCAAGCATACTATTAAGACCATCTAAAACAATTCTTTCAAATAAGTGATATTTGATTATAAGAAAATGAATTACACTAATAGCCAGCCTGCCTTCAAATTAATACTCTATAGCTTCAGAATGAGAAATTATGAGCATTTTTCCTGAGCATTTATTTTAACATATATTTTAAAATACAATATGCATAGTACCTGTTGAAAATTTATCAGATAAACATTGCATGCATTTCAGAAGTATGGATGAAAGATAAAAACAGTATAATCAGAATTTCGTTCTTCAAAATTTTCAAATTTTGTGCTTCAGGTAAAAAAAAATTTATTACATATAAGAACCTGTTCAATTACAAGCTGCAAAAGTAAAGCTGTCTTCTCTAATAATATAGTTTATTCTTTATTATTTGAATGCATGATAATATTTTGCAGAAATGTGATCATTTTGGAAAATATTCATACCCATTTTCAATATATTTGCTGTAGGTGTGCTTTATTATTTTTTTTTTAAGATTTTATTTACTTATTCATGAGAGAGAGGTAGAGACACAGCAGAGGGAGAAGCAGGCTTCACGCAGGGAGCCGGATGTGGAACTCGATCCTGGATCCCGGGATCATGACCAGAGGCAGGTGCCCAACCCTTGAGCCACCCAGGCATCCCAGGAGTGCTTTACTTCTTGATTTTATTGTACCTGTGGAAATATTTAAATTCTCTCTCAAATAATTTTTGAAAAGTGCTTTTTTTTGTTACTTTCTAAAGTAAATTTATGTCACTGTACTTGAAATGTTCTTTGTTTTGCAAGACATCAAGGCATCTAGTAAGCAACCTTAACATTCCCTTTACAGATTTGCATTACGTTCCATCCAAAGATAAATTTAAATTGCCAGTGAAGTTTAATAATTGTTAATACATTTTACTTAATATTTAAGTATATTTTATGGAACTTGTAGTTTTATTTTATTATAGGCATTTTATTGTTAATACTCATTAGTATAATTATGACAATTGCTAATATTAACAATAAGAGCTGATTATTAAAATCTATCTCCAGTGAGTCCTCATGTGGGAAACTTCTGAGATCTTGTACTTAATATTGGTTAATTTTTCTGTCTTCTCCCAGAACCCCATGTATATGGAGTAAATGATGTTCCCAAAAAAGACATGTTGATGTCCTAATCTTAAGTACCTATGAATTTGAACTTCTTTTAAAATAGGGTCATTGCTGGTATAATCAATTTAAGACAAGTTCATTCTGTATCAGAGTAGGCCCTAGTCTGATATGTCTCTGTAAGAATGAGGAGGGAAAATACAGTGGTGGATACAAAAGGAGAATACCGTGTTACCACAGAGGTAAAGAATGACATTTATAAATGGAAAACAATACAAAGAAAATAGTTTTTATCAAGTGAACAGAACTAAGATACTATGGGTGATATCAGTCTAAAATATGTGTAACTGAAGTCCTATAAACAGAAAAGAAAGGTAATGTAGCAGAAAAAATAGTATTTGTAGAAATAATGGCAGAAAATTCAAAAATCTGATATGAAACACAAACTTACAAATCCAGAAATGTCAGAAAATACCTGGCAGGATGAAAAAAAAAACAACAACCCGTATTTAGGCAAAAAAGAATCAGGCCAACTAAAAATCAAAGATGAAATTTTCCAAAGCGTTGAAAGAAGGATGATACTCTAAGGTTAACACCAACTAAAAAATCCATAGACAAGTCATCAGAAATTGTGGAGGTAATGTAATAATGCCTTTAAATTGCTGCAAGAAAAATAAAAAGAGAGCTTCTGGGTGGTTCAGTCAGTTAAGTATCTGCCTTCAGCTCAGGTCATGATCCCAGTTTCCTGGGATGGAGACCCTCATTGGGCTCCCTGCTCATCGGGCAGTCTGCTCCTCCCTCTGCCTCTGCCCCCAGCCTCCTCACCTCAGTTAAGCTCTTGTGCGCTCTCTCTCAAATAAATAAAATAAAATCTTTTATTTTAAAAAAGAAAAACACCTAAAATTGTTGAAACAAGGATGATATCTCCAGTGAGAATTGCTATAAAGAATATGGGAGAATAAAGGCATTTTTAGACACTAAAAATTATAAATAATAACAGTCTATCATCAGCACACCTGCAGTACAAGAAATGCTAAAGGAAGTTTTTTAGGCTGGTGAAAAATGATACCAGATGAAGCTAATCTAGGATCGGTAGATACAGCTTCGTGCTGACAAATTTATAGCTGTAAATATTTATATTAGGATAGAATGTAGATCTAAAATCAAAAACTGTAGTTACCACATTTAAAAGCTAGAAAAAAGATAAAGACAAAAATCCCTAAAAACAGTAATAATACATATATGTAGAAATAAAATAAAAACAATACAGGAAATTACCATAAATCAAAACTGATTTTTTGAAATAATCAACAAAATTGGTTGTGATGCCACCAAGATGGTGACGTAGGTTCTTCTCGATGCCTCCTCACAAGAAGAACAACTAACAACTCTTCAGGAATAAGGAACCACTGAAAGAATCTCACAACCCTGAAGTGGGGCCAAAGTATGCCCTTGAGCCACAGAGACTAAGACAGATTGCTTTAGAAGGTAAGAGAATGGCTCCATGTTGACCATATTGCTCATCAACCAAGTCAGAACAGCACTATGCTGAGAGGTGTCCCCTGAGCTTCAGTCTCTCAAGTGGGAAAAGAGAAACCAGGGAGGACACCCAGGTCCCCAACCCCAGCAATGTGGGTCACTTTGCTGGAGTCCTCACTCTGATGTTCAGTCACAGGGCATGGCAGGGGAATCTTCAAGGGCCATCCACTGGGAATGTGACCGTGATGGAGAAGGGGGCTTGCAACAGCCAGGACACAGATTTGGCAGATGGCATTCATACCCATAATGCCCAAGTAACGTCCCCACCTGGGGTCTTGATCATCTGCAGAACCAAGTCAAGGACCCCCATCACTTCATTTCTCAAGGATGTTGATTGTAAATGTAGCCATGAGATATATGGTTCTGATGAAGAGTTAGAGACATAGGATCATGAGAGACTTTTAAAGAATTGTGTCTCAACATAAAGGTGAAAGTGGAGTATTGGCATGGAGCTAAGTGATCAATAACTGAACTGAGTGTCAACGAGTACATCCACATAAATATTGAAACAGTATATGATGCCAGATTGAGTACTACAGATAAAAAGTTGGAAAATAAGGATCCAAACAAATAAATGGTGCTAGTAAATTGGTAATCTATGTAAGGGAAAATGAAAATGGATCCTTACCTAACATTATATTGTAAAATCAATTCCAAAGGAAATAGAATATTTTATAAGAAGTAAACTATTTTAGATTTAGAGGACATATAGGAAAGTGCTTTTATGATTGAGACAGGTAGAGAAGGATTATTTTCATTTTTTAAAATTTTATTTATTTGAGAGAACACACATGCACAAATTGGAGGATGCAGCATAGGGAGAGGAGAGAGACTCTTCTCTGAGCAGAGAGAAACACAGGACTTGATTCCAGGACCCCAGGATCATGACCTGAGCTGAAGACAGCTTAACCAACAGAGCCACCCAGGCACCCTGAGAAGGATTTCTTAAATAAGACATTTAATAAAGCAATTTTTGGTAAGCATTATTATGTTATAATGAACATACCTTGTTCGTCAAATGATATGACCAAAGTGAAAAGACTCAAAACGTCTTCATAATTTAAAAGAATATGTTCATAGCAATTGAAACTGATAAGATAATCAAAGCCTGGAAATATGAAATGACTTAATGATTTGTCATGAACCACGATGTGAAAAGCACGGAAGCCTGAAGAGACAGGGAGAGAGTGCTGAGTAAAAGCCATGCAGAGGATTTCACACAGAAGAGACCACACTTCGAGAACGAACACAGATTGGAGCATAGCCTCCTCAGTAATCAGAGGACTATAGATTAAAACCAGAAGACCTATTTTTCATACTTTCCATGTTGACTGAAATTAAGAAGCCAGAGACTATGAAAACCCATAGAATTCTGGGGCAGTTTAAACTGTTTCAAACACATTAATTCTATCAATTATGTAGCAAATGGAAATCACATGTGGCCTACAAAAGCCTTGTACACATGGGGCAAATGCATCCCCTTGTGCATTAGGTTATATAAGCAATATCCCTACTAAAGTAAAATATTGGAAATGATTCAACTGTCCATTGACAGTGAAATAAATAAATTGTAGTCTATCCACAAAATGGAATAACATACCACAGAGGAAGTGAGGGAACTATAGTTACATGAATTAAAATGGATTTATCTGGGAGAAAAATGAGTAGAAATAGATACAGTCACAGAAGAAAATACACAGTCTGATTTTTTTGTATAACATTTTTTAAGCAGTTGCATCTATTGGTTATCATGAGTTAGAAACTTCAGAGCAAAGCATGAAAATATCACAAAGTTCAAGACACTTCAATGAGAAGAGGATGCTTCCATGGTATTTGTATATTCTTTACTCTGCCTGGAACTGGTTTCATGGATATTTCTTCTGCAAACAATTATAAAAATCTTGCATCCACATATGTTATACAGTCTCTCTTTTGTGTCAGGCTTCTTGCTCAGTGGGGAGCCTGCCTCTCCCTCTCCCTCCCTCTTTGTTCCCCTCGCTCTCGTGCTCTCTCTCAAATCAAGTCTTTAAAAAAAATTGGAGAAAAAAAAAAGACGGGTAAGCAAAAGCCTGAAAAATCTTCGTGATTTCAAAGCATAACAATGATAAAATCTATGATGAAGTCATGATCCAGAATAGAAAATAAGCAAATGGAAATGTTGCATTATTGTCACTGGGGGTCTTTTAAGAAATAAGAGGGCCTTAGCTGCAGCAGCAGGAACAGAAGCCATGTGACTGTGACAACAGTTTCCATCAAGTCAAGACACAACATCTTGTGACACTGCCTGGAAGCTGGGGGCAGATTCTGCAGTAAGTAATAATTTGTTATATTTTTTGGTAATGTTAAATTGTGCTGTTGCCCTGTTTCCAAGTCTTGGATAGTTTCATTTGGGCTACATAGAAAATAAAGGTTTGAACTTGACAAGGTAAAGATTACAGTTATAAAAAATTAGATGACAGGGTTTAGAAGGTGGTTGAAGTAGGGTTAAGTAGAGAGATGTGATGTCCTCACACAACGAGGAGTTCAAAAACTTAAAAAACAGCAATATTATGTTATATAGCTTTATATTTCTTAATGTTTGTTTACCCCCAAATTCATATTTCGAGGTCCTAACCCCCAAAGGGATGGTAATTTGGAGGTGGGGTCATTAGAATGCCATTATAGTTGGACGAGGGCATGAGGGTAGAGTTCTCAAAATGGAAATAGTGTCTTATAATAGAGACAGCAGAGAGGTGGTTTACACACTCTTCCTCTCTTGCTCACACATGGGCACACACACTCTCTCCCCCTCCATCTCTCTCTCTTTACCAGGTAAGGACACAGTGAAAAGGACTTCTGTCTGCAAGCCAGGAAGAGGGCTCTAACCAGAACCTGAACCGGTCACACCTTTTCTTGGACTTCTCAGCCTCCACAACTGTGAGAAATAAATTTCTATTGTTTTAAGCTCCCCCATTTAAGGTATTTTGTTATGGCAGCCCAAGCATAGTAAGACGATAATCTTAAGTACTGTATTTAAAACTCCAATAAAAAAATATACATACATATATACATACATACATACATACATAAATAAATTTGTAAAACCAAAAAAATAAAACCACAGAGGTGATCGTTAGACAAAGTCAGATTGACAATAAAAATGGCTACATAATAAAAGGAGAGAGAGAAGTGAGAGTTGAAGAATTTCTTTTTTTTAATTCCAATATTTCATTGCAGCCTGTAAATGGATGAGATCTGTCACTGGTAAATCAAAACAGCACTGAACCCATAATATTTGGATAAAGAGTTAAGCACTTGCAGAATCAAAAATATAAATAATTGAAGATGATTGTCTCTGAAGACTACTCAGTGGAAAGAAGGGGGTAAGTTGATTCAGTCTAAATTTTTCTGTATCATTCAATTTTAAACAGTTGCACGCAGCCCTTTGAATCAAAAAAAAAAAAAAAAAAGGAAAACCAAACATGCAGAATCCAGTCTTATCAATGGCATTGTGAGGGGAATTTTGCATAAACATGGATTATAAGTCCCTGAAAGTATAAGAGCTGCATTTTCTATTTCCCCTGCATCTCATCATAATACATAACCGAGTGTTTTGCACATGGTGGGGCTTAACAAATATGGTTAACTTACAAAGTTTATGTTAATAGCGAGAGAGGCTGCAGGGACACCAAACAAGAGTTGTGATCCTTGTGGTTTACTTGGTCCAAATGCTTAGGTAAGGACAAAAAATTGATCAGTTTGGAGCCTAGCTCATTAAATTAATAATGAAGGCCAGGGATATGGGGACCATAGATCCTGTCATTTTCCTTTATAAATGGGAAAAACAATAAGGATGCTTATGACTTTAGGGGAATAAAAATATTAAAACCTAGACTTGTCTTGAGAAAGTTAACTCATCATGCACATAAAGCTGAATCAATTTTTAAATTCTATTTCTTCTTAATTGACTTTAATTGCTAATTCTTGTCAACAAGGACAAACAGACCTTGCATTTTAAATGTGAAATGATGCAAGCCATATTCAGCGCTGCCTTGAAATTTCCAAACCATTTCGTATGCATGAAGCGATAGCTAACAGTGTTCTTCACTTCTACAGGGAAGCAAAAGGAATCAGATTCTGTATTTCAGATATTTTCAGGAAAACCCTATTCTGAAAAATGCACATTCCATATAAATAGTTGACCTTTTTTTTCCTTTATGGAATTTATCATGAGCGTGCATTAAAAAAATAAAAGTGATCTTAGCATCTCAGTATTGTTTTTGTTTCCACTTAGTACTATATTACAAAAGAGGTCTCCTTTTATTTTACATCTTTCGATAATAGTCATCTTTTTTCAAACTGATTGAAACAAATTCTCCAGGCTGCTACCACAGTATGACACCTCTGGGACTTAGCCTAAAAATGTGAGACTGAAAATCCATTATTTCTCCTGTAGTTATGTAACAGGAATATACTTTTGATTGCTACATCTTTAAGACTCCACTGATAATCTCATCTCATGCTTAGCAACCTCACTGATCAAAAGATTGTCCACAAAGAAAAACAGGTAGCTTTGAGTATTTATTCACTGACTCACCTAAAAACAATTTAGGACAAACATTTAGGAATGTGTGAACCACAGTCAAGCTATCATGCCAATGTTAGTATCAGTTTCTTTCTATCAACTTTCTTTTCTTAGCCAGAAAATCATGAAGGGACAAATAAACCTGGTAAAGCCAGGCGATTGTTCTTATTGTCCCATCTCAGGTGAATCAGCACAAATTTGATTCCATGTGCCCCTTCTAGGAGGTGAGAGTACTCTTGGGCAGTTTTGGTCCCATAAAGGCTTGTCGAATGTTCGTTAAGATAGCTTCTCTAGTTGAGCTATATGTGAGTAGAACAAAAAAGAGTTTTGGGTAATTTAATACATGGAAGACATCACATGCCTTGTGATGTATAGTAGAATGGACATTATCAGAAAGTTCATGATGTTTTTTAGCCTCTGCATCATATTTCATGTTCCATAAGTGTATAGGCATAAACATCATCTTTAAACATATATATACATATATATATATATGCATGTATGTGTGTGTAGACACATGTGCTGAAAAGGGATGAATTCTTTTCATACTTATTTTTATCTAGAATTCTTTAACTACATTGCTTTCCTAATGTAGATGCTCTTTATTTTTTATTTGTAGAAAATCTACCTTTGATTTTTCCACTATTGAACATAGGTAGAGCTCAATGGGATTTGAAGTATAGGATATGTTACAAGTAAAGAACAAAATTCTACATCCAAAGAAACATTATTCTGTGAGTAAAGTTTAAGTAGTGTCCCTGGTGTTTTTTTGCTCCTTAGTTCCTTCCATTCTTTTATTCATGATGATAAAATAATTATTATGAATTCATAAAAATATATGCTTTGGTAGTGACAAAACCTTGTAGGGTGTTTTGATTATCATTTTAAAAATATTTTAGTTGCCATTAGAGAATTATCTTCATTTAAAAAATAACATAACAGTGGTTGGATTAATACTAGTAATATTTCTGCTGCTAATTGCCTACAGTATATATTAGCCATGAAAAAATGAACCCTTTTCTGAATGACTGAATATCCAGTCTACATCTATGACATATTTGGCAATTCTATTAAGCCAAGCACTTTGAAACAAAAATCTGTTATTCTACAGTAGAACAAAAAGAAACACAGACTACCAGAAAGTATGTATAGCATGATTCTGTTGTTAAAATAGGTTAATAATTGTATCTGTTAAGTACAAATAATGAACAGAATTTCCACCAAAATATTAACTATGATTGTCTCTGGATGGTGAACCTTTGATAAATTTTATCTCATTTCATCACATCCTTGCTTCCTCTTTGAAAATATGTTATTGTCATAAGAAAAAAAAATGATCAAAGGAAAATGTTTTCTTTGACTTCTATGAAAATTACACCTTAAAGTTGCCTTGAAATGTTGTAACATAGAATTATTTATCCCCAAAACTAAGGATGCCATTTAAAATAATCAGTTATATATCATATAAGAATATCTTTTAGAATATTTTTAATCTAGGGTGAGGGCTTTTACTCTTCGAAAGGACAATGGTGTCAAAAAAAAAAAAAAAACACTCTTGTTTTCCTTCCCCAGTGCAATTCTCACTATATGCTAGGAAAAGATCCTGGGGAAAAAAATTCTGTATGTTTGGCTGCTATATTAAAGATGAATTTCTTTTCTGAGGTCAGGATGAGTAATAAGCAATTATGCCATTCAGGGTTGAGTTAAAAAGTACTTGGTGTTTATATGACCTTCCATGAGTAGTTTAGTATATTTATAAATATTTGCCATTCATTTGCCTCTTGTCATTGACTAAGGATTGACCTGTGTCTCTTGTCACTGACACCTAACACCAAAATGAATTGAAATTCTGTCTTTAGAAATAGGTTTCCTTGATACTGTGACATTTATAAATGGGCCTTTAAAGACTGCACTTTTTCTTTACACTTTGTTTCAATTTCCTGTCACTCTCAAGTGGAGATTTTTATAATACTAAATTTATCACATCTTTCTAAGATCATTTCTCTGGCTCTAAGCTTCTGGTGTACACTTCATCTCCGCAGGAGTCTGTGTTTACGCTCTCCCCTTCCAACTTACAACAAAGTGTAATATAAAAGCACTCTCAGGACAGGAGATGGCATTCCTTTCTAAAACATGACTGAAATTAGAGAGAATCCTTGGCTTTAACATCTGAGTTAATTAGAAGGCTGGTCATGATGGAAGTTTTGAAGAGAAGCCATTTCCAGAAAATGTCAACCTCAGTCTCTTTCCTTTGTTTTTTGATACAGAAGTTCAGGTAGAGGGAAATATTTAATTGGTTTTTTGTCATTATTTAAGCTACAGCTTACCTACAGTTCTTTGTTCTGTCCAACCTGTCTTGAATGGCTTTTATCCATCTTATTTTCTCTTTTCCTTTTGTGAAGGAATTTATGGCAACTCGAAGCTTTTCTCTGCTGTGTGAATTATGTCGCTTACTGCCATCATTTTTTTTTTTTGCACTTTCTGCTTTTTCTTAACATCTTTGTAATTTTTATAGCCTATTATTTTTCATGAAGACAGGCAACTCAGATTCTCTTGACACAGTTATACACATTCTAAGATTTTTTTTCCTCATGTCACAAATAAGCCTATGATCGCTACCTCTCTAACAAGTCAAATTAAAGAATTAAAAGTGGAAAAGAAAAGAAAAATCTCAGTTTGGGAGATTGATAATTAAGCTTCAAACCTAATGCAAAAGAAATTTGCATTTCACTTTCTATATGCTTTAATGTATTGCCACCATTACTGAGCAAAAGTGCCAGTTTCTAAAACAACTAACCAACTTAAGAGCGTACTTCACTGTTTAAATTATACATTTTAGTCCATTCTTCAGTTTATTAGGTTCCTTTTAATATGTATAGAACAGCACTATTGCCACAAGAAGATAACGTCTGGAACTTAAATGTCCATTGGGCAACAACTATTGGCATTTTTCCTCTGTTGAGGTCATGAACCCAATTAATCCTCATTGCAGAAAGGATAAAGGAAATACCAGTGATCATACACACTAAATGTTATCCAAATCTAATCTGACAGTCATTGCTGATTGAACTTTGTATACCCTGAAGCCTAAGAAAGGAGTCTTAGCAGGCATATAGATTCTCTGTATTTTACTAATGGCTACTCCAAATGCTTTTGAGCATCAGCAGAAATGGAACTGCAAAGTTACATGTGGGATTAATTTTTACTGCATTGACTACAGTGAGTGTGAATATCTAAAAGCATTTCATGGCTTTATAGGAGAATGCACATCATCTTTACTAAAAAGAAAGAAAAACCTGCCTGTGTTTCTCTAATATTCTGTGTGTGAAATTGATAACCCATGGAATACAACGCTAGTAATTCATCCTACTAGCTGAGTATTTTTTTTCCATGTTTTTAGTAAGGAGGGATTTTAGTGATCTCTCTAATTCTAGCCTTTCACACAGTTCTAGCATCATGTTAACTTATAAGTACATTTTTGCTGGACTTTATATAATTACATAAAATTTTATACATGTGGTTGTACATAGGATTTCAGACGGTTGTAATTGTAGTTTATGTATAACGGTTATACCTATTATTTTCACGTATTAATTCATATTATTATGAAGTCTTCAAAAACCGTGATTTTTTATATGATTCTCAAAATTATGTTTTCTTCTGGTTTTCTTAACTTGCAGTCCACATATTGGAATATGCAGTAAAGCACATTATACCTCAAATTAAATAAAATAATTCATGTCAAAGTGTCAAAATGAAAATAAAACCCTTTCTCACTACAGTTAGCCCATCTTACTATATTTTCAGTCTTATGTTACAGACACATCTCCAAATTGGACATGAAGAAGTCATTTTAAATGTCCTCTTTCCTTCACCTTTCACGTCTAATTTCTTTTTTTTAATCAAGTATTCTCTGCTTCTCAAATATCACTCAAATCTCTCTGTTGTTTCATCACTTGCTGAATACTAATTATTCATTTCCTGGATTATTGTACCACCCTCCTCAAAGGTTTTCCTTCTTCCTGCACTTTCCTCTGTCCTCTTTATAGCAGCTTTGATTTTAAAATATTAATCCTTACTTCTCTGCTCTTTACAGGAGAAAAGTAGCCCCTTTTCTTCAAGAGGATTAAATTAAAATTTTCAGCATAGCCTACAAGGTCCATCATAATCTGCTTGATATCCAGTTTTGTAGTTGATCAACAAAACTACTTAAATCTCATACATCCTCATTATAACACTTTCTTATTTAATGCTTCTTCTGTGATGCGCAATCCTAAAAGATGTTAATATATCCTACAAAAGTCTTCATATTCAAACCAGCCCCATTGGGCCTTCTTGTCCTCAGATTTGCATTCCAGTCTCCAAATATCTGCCTTAGGATTCCTCATCAGTGTTTGGCTGACTCATAAGCTGCAGTGTGTGTAGGGTGAAATTCCAGGAAATCTATTAAAGAATAACTCATGGGAGACTAAAAATTGAACAGATATTACAAAATTTTCATTGTTGGATATATAACTGGCTTTTTACCCAGCCAGTGTAAAGAGAACTTTGAAAATATCGCAGGTATTCATTTAACTCCTATGTCATAGGAGTCAAGACCATTCTTAAGAATAAGTTCTCTCTAGGAGTAAGATCAAAATTGGGCATAGACACATGCTAACAAAGTCTGTATCCAAAGCTAAAAAGGATCAAGGAAAGCCACTAGCATTTTGACTAGTATCCATTGGTGATTTGATTGCCTGCCAAAACAGAACATGACATTATTTAGAGTAAGTTAAACTTTAAAGAATCTACTGAGTATAACTGATAATAGAAAGTCTAAATAAAATAATTCTAGACAAGCAAAGCAATAGAAAAAATTGATAAGCAATCTGACGATAAGACTGTAAATAACAACAGATTTAAGAGATTATCCAAATATTAAAGTGAGCAAAGATTTTCAAACAACTATAATAACTTAACTAGAAGGAGAAAGATATCATATAGTTGAAAGGAAGTATTAAAAACAGTATCAGAATCTACATGTACCAATCCAACCAACCTTCTAGAAGTGCAAAATCCTGCTTGCAATGAGGAATACGTTGGGTGGGTTTAACAGCAAATGCACCTTACTAAAGGTAAGATTCAAAATCCTAAAGCAATTAAATTGAGACAAAATTGAACTAAAGTACAGAAAAAACAACATGAAAGTAATAGGAAAAATATATATGTTAGAGAAAAACATCTTCTAATATAATGTAAGTCAACTCTTAAGGAGAAAGGGGAGGGGCACTGGGCAGACTCAGTTGGTAGAGCATGCAACTCTTGATATGGGGTTTGTGAGCTTCAGCCCTATATTGGACCTAGATATTACTTAAAAAAATAAGAGTAATAATAAGACAAAAAGAAGGCTTAATGACATGTCTAATGAAAGATATTTGCCACTAATTGAAGAAAGTCATCAAACCCTAAGCAGAATAAATGTAAGTAAAACCTCACCCAGATATATTGTAGAAAATTGCTTATAACATAAGATTAGGGAGATCAGCAACAGAAATTACAGAAACCAAAAGATAATGAAATGAGCCATTTAAAGTGACAAAAGGAAACACAAACTCTCAATATAGAATTTTATACCCCATGAACATCTCTTTGAAAATTGAAGTAAAACGAAAATAGTGTCAGAAACAAAAACGTAGAGCTCATTACCAACAGGCTCAAAACATAACAAATACTAAATATTCTTTTGAAAGCATAGAAGTATAGGAAGAAATGATATCATTAGAATTATAAATATAGGAATACATATTTACAAGAATAGTGACTATTTAAAGCAATAATAATACATATAAGAATAATGTTTTGGTTTGTAAACTATGTAGAAGTAAAAAATACCTAAGGACCTAAAAAGGGCAGGAGGAGGCTAAATGCAGTTAAAATATCATACTATCTTGTGTGTTGTTTGATACGTGCTTTCATATAGACTAAAATAAGTTAAATATGCCTATTGTAATTTTTGTTGAAAACTACCAGTAGAGTAATATCAAAAGCTACAGCGCAAAGCTAGTAGAGGCAATTAAACCAAGTAAGAAAAAAAGACATGATTAATCGACAAGATAGGAAAGAGGTATATAGGAACAAAGGCCACAAGGGACAAGTACAAGATGTCGGGTCGTCATAGGAAAGGTACTGTTGGTCCTTCTGGGGAGCTGACAATGTTGTGTGTATGTGTGTATATCTATAATATACGTAGTTATATTTCTTAATATGGGAGTTATTCACTCTAGATTTCTGTTTGATGGACATTTTGGTTTGCAATATTTTAAGAAAAGTAAATAGTAAACAGATTATTTAATATCTGAGGATTCACATTCAGGCAGAGCCAGTCATCTAGAGATCACTAGCAAATGCCCAAATTAAAGGGAGCATGGACTTCCAAGGTGGTAGACCTCACAGTAGGCCTATTTCATCTTAATTTATTGTCTGTCTTTGTGATGTACTTTCTGATCTATTCTCTAAAACTTCTCCTCCATGAAAGTCATCACCCCTCATTTTCTCCTGAACTTCTTTATGAAACCAATTGCTAGCAAAATGGGAGCTGCGAGTCTTAGGTTTGCCAGCTTCCTCGACTTAAGAGTTGACTTCACAAAATGCTAATAACTTGGAAGAATGACTGTATCACTCACTGCTATTAAATGAGGAATAAGTGACTAGTGGCCATTTTTCTAAGTTTTTTTTTTTTTTTTATTTTTTTTCAGAGACCTTAAATCCTCAACAAGAGCAGTTGATGAGATGGAGAATCATACACCTTAGTCAATATAGTGATGTTGATAATGGCATTATTTGTTGAATCCTTCACTTGCTGTAGGCCAGGTATGGTTTGGGTGTTTGACAGGTTCAGTGTGACGCCTCTGGTCTTTACTGGGGCCCCAGAGATGTAGTGGTATTACCTCTATTTTATAGATGGAGAAACTAAGACCTAAAGCAATGGAGTGGCTTTTCTAGACTACATAGCAGGTAAGTTCCTTACTTCTTGAACCAAATTATATCAGGGTCAGTCTGTATCAGATACCTTTTCAGATTCTACACATGCAATCTTAACAGTATTAATAAGAGTAGTGTACCTCTATAAAGCAGTGGTATTGGAAAAAAGTACTTATATAGACATATAAAATGAAAAAGGCTTTATAAGGATAAATTATATATATATATATATATATATATATATATATATATATATATATATATATGATTTTATATATATGATAAAAGAAGGCTAATCCTAAGAGGCAAAATAAAAAATAAATAAATAGAAAGAAAGTAAGTAAGTAAGTTTGGCGCCTGTCCCTTTTTTTTGTATAACATCAATTTAACTGAAAATGTTGCTTTTCATCATGGATATTCTATATATCTCTCTACAAGAACCTTGGTCTTGAGATTCTGTGGCTTTTATAAAATAATTAGATGGCTCAAAGGGCAAAATGGAGTTAAGACTGAGGAATTCACAATGTAGACCATATACCTTCCAAGCAGAATATGTAATTTATCATGAAATATCTTCTAGCAAAATATCCAACAGGTAACCTCCTTTTAAAATATCTATATATGAGTTATCTTGCCAAGATTTAAAATAAACGATTTAAAATATATATTGCTATATTGCTATACATTTAATTATTTTAGGGTTATCTATATTTTCTAAGAACACTAAATAAAATGTATTGAGAGAATACAGCTAAAGTAATAAATACATGACATTTCTACTTTCAACATAGTTTAAGTAAACTCGACCTTATTAAATTGGGAAAAAGAGAATATAGGCTCATACTCAGTCTTGCTACATCTTCAAATTTTAAAGGAAGGAAAGATGATATGGGCACAGTGAAATTATGACATTAGCAATTCTTGGCTCCTGTTGTATTTGCAATATGAAAGAAAAGGGCAAATTGAATGTGCTTGTGTGTGTATGGGGAATGGGGGCAACTTTAAGATCCTTCATCATCTGCTTAAAATATGAGAAGCTATTAAATGGACAGTATTAATCAGTGAAAAAAGATATCAAAGTTATTTATCAAAGTATTGGGAGTTTGGGCTACTGGAGGGTAACAGAGGACAAAAGTGAACTCTTGCTAGAACTGTTGTGATAAAAACCAGCTGGTGTTGGTGCCTCCACAAACCCTAACTGCCCCTCTGTTTCCAGGTCCACAACTGTGATAAATCCAAGCCAATTTTTCAATTAGAAAGGAGAGGAAAGTCATAGCAGGTCTGGGGGTACAGAAAGCTTGCTTCTTCAGAAGAAGAAAATAAAAGACAAAGAAGGGAAAATACAGGGGCAGATTGAAATTGCTCAAAAGAAAGCACCTCTAGCACTATGATCTAATTTTAGAGCAATTTTATCACCCCCAAAAGGAAGTCCATGCTCATCAGCACCCTCCAAGCCCCCAGCCTCAGGCAACTTAAGACCCACTTCCTGTCCATATCCATTGACCTGTTCTGGACATATCATATAGATGAAATTGTGGGATTTTGTGCCTGGCTTCTTTTACTTACCGCAATGTGTTTAAGTTCATCCATGGTGTAGTGTGTATCATTCCTACACAACTCTGAATGTGCTAAAAACAAAACACTGAATTGCATGCTTTAGATGGAAAAACTGCATGAGACATGGATTATATCTCAGTGACACGCTTTTTTAAATAAAGTGGGGCATCTATAAAGAAATGGCTCATGTTCGCACCAGGACAGCTACAGTGTCTTTGCTTCCTGAGAGTTGAGTGGGTCTTTCTGAGGTAGTAGAAAGCCCAGGAATCAGGATAGTTGGCAGCATTCAGCTATTAGTAGCTTCCTTACCTGAAGGCAATGATCGGTTGGGCATGTAAAATTATGAACTCAGGTATCATCAGCTCAAAATAAAGAATTAATAGTAGTTAAGTTTCTAGGGATCTTAGGAGCAGAAACCGCCCAGTCAATTAAAAATAAATTAGGTGCCCAACCAGATCTAAGCAGTAAATTAAGCACCTGATCAGCCTGTTCAGAATTTTGTAAAACTATAACCTACTTTTGGGGAGCTGATTAGACCCCATCTGGAGGTAACTAGAATAAGTGACCTTGGTTGTCTTCTCTTCAGTGATCTTACAGTCAACATAGTATGAAAAATTGGCAGTAGGGAAATGTAGGATGTGAGGTGAATATTTTAATACACAGAAAAATTTGGGTATTTGATCATAGGGTGACCAGTCACTTAACTGAATTCTCAGTCTGTTTTACGTGAAACTAAAAACCTCGGAAAACCGGCCAACAAAAATGAAAGATATATATAAATGCATTTGGAGCACTTTAAAGGCAATATAACAATAAGTTTGCAATGAAAATGTGTGAGAATGTAGTAGTTTATTTTATAAATTGATTCTGAATAGAACTTAGACTCAGTGGCACAATTTGGACCTACCAAAATCACGCCACTTAAGAACGCAGTCCAATTGGGAAGTCTCTCATGATTCCTGATGTTATTTGATTACACGTACTGATATTTTATTTTTAATTAGGTAGTAACAGTCTTATAATTTAATGCTGAGATACATAGAGATGTATGTACATGTAAATAGAATTGTATATAAATATAATTTTATACATAAATATAAATGAACGTATATTCATTTAAAGACCTTTTGAAAATTAGATCCTAACCCTAGGTATTGGTCATAAAACACAATTACTAATATTAGTGGCCATAAAAATAACGGGTAAATGAGATAGCTGAGCAAACGTCAAAGGTCTGGTTTTGCTTCTGTGCTGTTCTATTTGTCACAGTTTCTAGCACAGACATAGAATGTTACCCAAGCTATTAATACATTAGCCCTTTTAAAGTGTCTTTAAAACGTCCCTCCCACGATGACTTTTAAGATAAAGAATATTGTGGGCACTCACTAATTGTGACATCCTTTGAACCTCTGCTATTAATTGAATTCTAAACATTTGGATAAAAATACAATACAGTAGTACTAGTGAGAATTGAAGCCAAGGATGAGGCTTTGGACACCTTTGTGCTCACCTCTGGATGAGTATTTTCACATTAAAAATAAGTATTTCTTTCCCACATCCAACCTTCTGGGACCTGGTAAATTTATAAAAATGGGCCTCAAAATCAGAAAGGATTACAGAGCGATGCCTGCCATTTTGGTTGGCATTTTGTTTTTACTGTTTTTGTTCTTGTGGAAATTTACAGCTTGGTTTGTTTTTCACTTACGCCCTCAGTTTGTACTTCCCCGTATTTCCTATTTACTTTATTCTGTCTCAGATGAGCAAAATATAGATGATCATCCAGCCTACAAGTCATCTTCTGTGCCAAGTCTTAATAAATTGCTCAAGCAACAACTTCAGTCAGGAATTAAAGAAGAATTGCTACTTAGAAAAAAAGGACCCTAGGGCAGTAAAGCCAAATAGAAATGGGATGCAAACGACAACCACAAATGTAATTTTATTCATTTAGTAGATACATTAAAAAGTCATAGGAAACGGGTAAAATTAACTTAAAAAATATGTGTGACCCAATGTATGCAAAATATTATCACTTGAAAAATATTTTTAAAGATTTTATTTATGTATTCATGAGAGACACAGAGAGAGAGGCAGAGACACAGACAGAGGGAGAAGCAGGATCCCTACAGCTAGCCCTATTCAGGACTCGAACTCAGGACCCCAGGATCATGACCTGAGCCAAAGGCAGACGCTCAACCCCTGAGCCACACAGGCATCCCTAAAATGTTTTTTATATTAAAATATTGTGATACTTTATAGTCAGTTTCTCATACTTAGTCTTCAAAATCAAATTTGGACTGGCCAAATCTCAGATGCTGGGGAGGAACATGTGGCTAGTGGCTGCCATCTTGGACAGTGAAGTCCTAAAGAGACCAGGGATGATATTGAGCTGTAACACCAGAGTTCACAGACTCTGTTAGAGTGAGCAGCATTAATTACACACTAGACGTCAGCTCACTCTTACAATGCATTCCACATCACTGCCTGTCCAAGAAATAAAATAGTTTTTTCCTCTTTCCTGTGTTAAAATCCTCCTTTCTTTCAAGAAGTCATTCCACTCAATTCTTCTGTTCCCCCATGTGTCAAATTCCAGTCCAGCAGGGCCAGAGAAAAACGTGACTGTGCAAGACAGCAGTTAAAAATCTTGGTTTAACACTGGTCAAAAAGTTTTTCAAATTATTGTCCCTATTGAGGAAGGAGGAAGGATGACCAGACCTCTAAGTCTTAGGACAAAGAATGAAGTGTGTGCTGTAGGTGGGCAGATGAGTTACTTTTTAGATACTGGGTATCATAGTTTACATAATAGTTCGTATCTGGGCTATTTCCTCTATCCTACTGTCTGTTCTCTGACAGCATGGAGCAGATGTAATTATTTCAATTTTATTAAATGTTACTACCAGAGAGAACATATCTGAAATCACTGCTTTTTCTTCATCATTTTTTTTATAGACTCATCATGCATTTCTTTATCTGTTCTTGGGTGTTCCAGGTTAGTACCTCATCTTCTCAGGCCATAGTATCCAATCATCTTTGGTAAAAGGCCAGTCTCTTATATTATGTAATAATTTCACTTCATCTTCCTCTCACTCCACCTGAAAGCTTCCATTCAAATATGTTTAATATATAGTAGTAGACTTGGATATATCCTCGAAAAGTACGTAGTTCTGCTTTGAAGACTGTCTTTAATTCATTTGTTATTGAGCCATGAATCTCATTCCTGCTTATACACTTTCTCTCTCGACAAGTGATGAGAGGCTCAGTGGGCCCAAGATCTACAGTTGCCTAGCTGAAAACCCAGAAGAGCCTAAGATGGGGTTCGGTCCAAGTCTAAATCTGAAGACAGGAGAAGACTTCTTAGTCTCCATATTTGAGTGAGCCAATTCCTAAAAGTAAATCTCTTTATATTTCTATATGTATCTAGGAAAGATGGTGATGGATGTGTGTGCGTGCGTGTGTGTGTGTATGCATATATACATACACATATACCCACATCTCCTAATGGTTGCTCCTCTGGAGAAACCAGATTAATGTGAGCTTTTATCCAAGAGTAGTTCTAAAGCAACAGAATTGTTAAGAATGAGTTTTCAAAATTGGTCCTGGGGTTTTGGAATTGGTTCTTTAATATGATTAGATTAAAATGGTATTTCTATTTCCAATTATAAAGACATCACTGATAACCCATGACATGATTTGGCAATAGAAACATGCAAAAAGGGGATCCCTGGGTGGCTCAGCAGTTTAGCGCCTGCCTTTAGCTCAGGTCATGATCCTGGAGTCCCGGGATCAGGTCCCGCATCGGGCTCCCTGCATGGAGCCTGCTTCTCCCTCTGCCTGTGTCTCTCTGCCTCTCTCTTTCTCTGTGTCTCTCATGAATAAATAAATAAAACCATTTAAAAATAAGGAAACATGCAAAATATCTCTGTAGGATCCTCCTAATCAGCCAGTTATAAAAAGCAAGGAGCTAAGTGACTACATTTGTTCTGTTGTAATGTTTTAGGGAAACTAACAGATATAGTGAGATTGGCTGGTAGCTCCTCAAGTCACTGGAAAAAAGCGGCAAAAGAAAAGGATCAGCCCAGGGACTCCAAGTCCAAGCTCAAGTCAAACAAAGTTCACCTGAAAGACATGATTATTTCCCGAGCCTTGGGGCTGAGATTGCTGCACATCACTCAGAACCCCATCCTGTGATTGGATGAGTTGCAAAGCAAGTTGAACCTCACAGGATGTCTGCTTTTAAAGGGAGGTCATTGACTGGGAAATAATGGGATGCGGTATGTTGGATTGAGGATGTGTGGGAAGAATCACAGGAAAAAACTAAGAAGAAACTAGAGACATTACGCCCTAAATTCTGGTGAGTTGTCACTACCAGGGAAAGTGGCTTCCCTACGCCTAGTGGTTGGTGCCTTGTGGAAACTGTAGTGGCCTCCCTTAAGGTAACTTCCATCCAACCACTACTGATTCTCCTCAGGACCCACTCCCACCACTCCTCTGTTCTTCTAGACCTGTAACTATACTCAAAGCCCAGTAGACCCCTAAAGGTAAAGTACAACATGTGACCCATGGAGAGTGTTCTATACCAAAGGGACTACTTGAGTTTCTAATTTATACAGACAGAAATCCAGAAAACATGTGAGAAGGGATGTTGAGGGTGTGCAATAATGGTGGAAGGAACATACAGTTGGATTAGGCCTAACTTATTGATGTGATCTCACTAGACAGAAACTCTGTACTTAATGTTGCAGCTCAGGGCATTAGGATGAAATATAACAGTTTGTATACTGGGCTGGATGAACCTTGCATCAAAAGCTGGCCCCACAGTGGCCAACAGACATATGAAAAAATGCTTATCATCACTTATCAGGGAAGTGCAATGAGATGCCACCTCGTACCTGTCAGAATGGCTGAAATCAACAACACAAGAAACAACAGGTGTTGCTGAGGATGTGGGAAAAAAGGAACCATCTTGTACTATTTATGGGAAGGCAAACGGTGCAACCACTGTTGAAAACAGCATGGAGGTTCCTCAGAATTCTAAAATAGAACTACCCTATGATCCAGCAATTGCACTAGTAGATATACGCAAAGAATTAAAAAAAAAAAAAAAACACTAATTCAAAGGGATATATGTACCCTCTATGTTTTTTTTTTAATTTTTTTTTTAAATTTATTTATGATAGTCACAGAGAGAGAGAGAGGCAGAGACATAGGCAGAGGGAGAAGCGGGCTCCATGCAGGGAGCCCAACGTGGGACTCGATCCCGGGTCTCCAGGATCGTGCCTGGGCCAAACCGCTGCGCCACCCAGGGATCCCCTACCCACTATGTTTATAGTGACATTATTTACAATAGCCAAGATATGGAAGCAGTCCAGGTGTCCATTGATTTATGAGTGGATAAAGAAGATGTGATATTTATATACAATGCAATATTGTTTAGCTGTAGAAAGAATGGAAACTTTCCATTTGCAACAACACGAATGGAGCTAAAGGATATAATGCTTACTAAAATAAGTCAGAGAAAGACAAAATGCCATATGATTTCACTCATGTGAAATTTAAGAAACAAAACAAATGAGCAAAGGGGGGGAAAGAGAGACAAACCAAGAAATAGATTCTATTTTTTTCCAATATTTTATTTATTTATTCATGAGAGAAGCAGAAACATAGAGGGAGAAGCAGGCTTCCTGCAGGGAGCCTGATGAGGGACTCGATCCCAGGACCCCGAGATCACAACCTGAGCCAAAGGCAGACGCTTAACCACTGAGCCACCCAGGTGTCCCAAGAAACAGATTCTTAACTATGGAAAACAAACTGATGGTTACCAGAGGAATGGTGAATGTGGGGTGGGTGATATATGTGATGGAGATTAAAGATTGCACTTGTCCTGGTGAGCACTGGGTGATTAAAAACTTAAAAAACAAAAATGAAACAAAAGGTGCTGACCCACAGTGAGTGACTTGCCTTGGTTTAATATAGAGAAACAGGTTCAGATGCTTAGAAACATGGAATATTAGGGTGGATTTGTCTTTTAAGGCTTACTCACCCACACTGGGAGTGTCCAGAAGACATACCTGTCACCAGTACTGTGAGAAATAAATTTGAGGAGAGTCTCAGAGTCCTTGACAAGCTCTGCAATCATTCTTCTCTGTAGGCCAGACCTTACAGTGGGAACTGCAGTCTCTGAATCAGGAAACCTGCATCAGTGGGAATAACTGGATCCCAGGGTGACAAGAGGCATATAGCATCACTCAACCACAGAAGGCAAGGTGAGCATCGCTACTGTAATGGAGAGCAGAGTCAAAGCAGCAATGAGAATAGTCTGACTCACTCAGACCTATGACATTGTCTAATTGATCATGGTGCTCCTGGAAGTAAAATAGATAGGAACGCTACTGAATTCTTCCTTGGTCTGTATATGCAGAAAATTTCTTGGTCCAGTGAGCAAGTCTAATCTGAATCCTAAAACAATGAGGCATAGCCCCTGAATCAATTCCCAGTCTTCAGCCAGTTTATAGACCTAGAATCTCTTAAATGAAGGGCAGACCAGGTTCCCTCGAGGAAGGACCATACTATAAGAATGAATAGTTATTATCTGTTTCTTAAGCTTCTTCAGAAGCTGCTACAGCCTTTTCCCAAGGTAACTGTGCATTGGGGAACTTGCTCTGAGCTGATGCTGATTCCAGGAGACCCAGAACATCACTGTGACCTACCAGTCAGAGTAGGAACTTATGAAGATCAGCTGATCAAAGCAGTCTGGGCTTAGATCCATCTTAAGTTGGACCAGATGGGTCCCTGAACCCATGGTGTGGTTCTTCCCGCAGTTCTGGAATGCATAGTTGGGATAGACATATTCCAGCTGATGGAATCCCACCCTGGTTCCTTAACCTGTGGAGCGAGAATTATGATGATGGGAAAGGCCAAGTGGAGGCAACTACAACTGCCTCTTCTAGGAAAATAGTAGAGCTAACATAATGCCGCATTGCTGGAAGGATTGTAGACATTGGTGCCACCATCAAGGACTTGAAAGATGTAGGGGTGGGGATTTCCACCACGTCCCCATTCAATTCAAGTGCTTGGACTATGCAGAAGACAGATGGAATATGGAGAATGACAGTGGATTATGATAAACTTAACCAGGTGGCGACTCCAATTGCAGCTGCAATCACTAGATGTGATTTCATGGCTTGAGGGAATTAGCATGTCGCTTGATACCTGATATGATCTTTTGAATATGCTTTTTAGTTGAGACCTGTCAGTAAAGACCTCCAGAGCAGTTTTCTTTCCACTGGTATGACCAGTTATACACCTTCACTATCTTACCCTGGGGATATATCAATCCTCTGTTTCATAATTTAATTTACAGGGGCACCTAGATGGCCCAGTAGGGTAAGCATCCGGCTCTTGATTTCAGCTAAGGTCATAATTTCAGGGTTATTTTTTCTGAAAAAAAAATAATTTTGTTTACAGAAATCTTGACTACCTTTGCTTCCACAGGACATCATACTGGTCCATTGCATTGATGGCATTATGCTGACTGGACCCACAGAGTAAGAAATAGAAAATTTTTCATTGGATGAAAAGCCACATATTCACAGTAGGTTTTTGCTGATTTTTAAATTACTATACATACATGGATGCATTCACTACTTTTAGCCATAGATGTGTTGTCTTCTTGGAAGTTGCATTGTTAAAATAGATATAGGTTTTCTCAAAAATGGAAATAATGGGGACAGAGATTATTGGGAAACAGTTGAAGTATCTTCGAGTTACTTAGCCTTTTCCTTAATTTCTTGCAATAACAAAGTGATTTCCCTCTTTCTAGTTGGACTCTTGGTTTTGTAGTAGGAAGATATGTTCTGATCTTTTTTCTGTAGCTGATCCATTCTTCTTTTTGAGTCCATTGATTTATAAAGTTTTGTAATTTCACAACTATCATTAGGGTGAACATCACAATGTATGCTATGTCTGTAACTTTGATTGCTTGAATTCCAAAGAAAAGTTAGAGAATAGTGAATCAGTGGGGAGAGGGAGAAGCAGGTCTCCCGCTGAGCAGGGAGTCCCATGTTGGATCCATTCCAGGACCTTGGGATCATGACAAGCCACCCAGGTGCCCCTAAAATTTTCTTTAAAAAAATAGTAATATATTAATATTTTGCTGATACTAATGAAAATGTACATGATAAATCAATGCAGAAGAGATTTACACTTTACTATTTTAAAGCATTTTTAATGCATATAATTTATGTATATGTTTTTGATTCAGAAAAGTATGATAGTGTAATCAATAAAATAGTCTTGAGCATAAAATTATATTTCATGAAGACAAAATTCTGTGGAGAAAATAGAATAGAGATATGGAGAGAGAATAATATAAAATCTCTGGCTTTTATTTTTTTTTATTTTTTATTTATTTATTTTTATTTTTTTTAAATCTCTGGCTTTTAAAGAAACTCATATTTTTTTTTTGAAACTCATATATTTATATATAATAAGCATTAAAACCTAATATATTTTGATTCTATTGGATACATTTATGTGCAGTTTGTTGTAAAGTGCAAAAATTTGCAGTTGGCCAAAAATGTTATCATTTGAAACCATTCAAATTGTAAAGGAATTTTAGATATCTTGATAAAAGTAGATGATGAAATAAATAATAGGCCTTCAACATACTTCAAGTCGTCTAATCAAGCAAATTGTGGTGGCGAGTGCTTTACAAGATACTAGGAGTACAAAGTTAAGAATGTGCAGAAGGAGAGAGAGAAAAAGAGAGACATGAGTACCCAGAATGGCAAAGGAAAGATAAATATTTACGCTGAGAAAAGAACTATAGTATTAGAAGAAGTAGAAGATGAGTAAATGAGCAAGTGAAATCTTTTTTTTTCACCTCCTCAAAGAATAATTGGGTGGATGTGAGGCAGAATAAAATGAGTCTAAGTTTTGACCTCAGAATTAAGAATAATTCCAGTATTATTACATGTTAACTCTTTAACTTTGTCCCAGTCACATAGGTAAGAATCAATTTTCCCTGAAGGAAAACAGGAAGTCTGCCGCTATAGCTTATTAAAGACTGAATAGGTAATAAACACCACTCACTCCTATGAGCTTGATGAATATTTGTTAAATTAATTGAGAATTCTAGTAATTAGGAATACTGTATACTTTTTATTATGTCTTATTGGAGGCATACATTTTTTTTTGTCAGTGCCCCAATTAAAGAATCTTAATTAGGAATTGTTTGTACTAGCAATCACAAATCTATGTGGACTTTGCCCAGCATCTGGTCAATGGACTGATGCCCAGAAAAAGATGGAGTATTCACCATTTCATGCACCTGAACACCTTTTCTTTGGTAAGAGAGAGGGATTCATTGATAATGCCAATAGTGTGTAGTATACATGAAATTATATTATTAGATGTGCTAAAATATAAATACTTAAAAAATATAGATTGTTAGCATCTATAAGTAAAATATTTAAAATGTATCATTCTGATATTTGATTAGCCATAAGGGAAATCTCTGCTGATGAGAAATCCTAGTTAGCCAATGACAGAGTAGAAGACTAAACCTATATTTTTTGCCAGACTCATAGTTTATACTGAAAGAGATATGTTGTCTTACGAGACCAAACTACCAAATATGATTGAACTATTTATAAGGATTACTCAGCACTTGAGAATATGTCTAGTCAGAGTTCCGAGATACAAAAGCATATTATTTGAAAAAGAAATTATCCTATCTATTGTGTATCAGTCAACTACAATTTGACTTGAGTAGCAAAACACCTTCCCAGCTGTTAACAGATAACATTTAAGGATAGTTATTTTTATTGCAGTAAAATAAAAGTAATACCCAAAATATTGTTATTTCTTCTGAATTCACAACAATAAAAGGGCTCATTCACATGCTCTAAAATTTGGTAACATAATTATATAACCATTTCAAAGTAATTCCTTTTTTGATTTGAACTTTTTGGCTGCTGTTATCCTAAGCAATGCTATTCCATATTGAAATGTAATACATGAATTTGGATATATTAACTGGACTTCAGCTAGCAGTTGTTTCCTGAGACTTTGACCTGAACCTTATGCTAATTGTGAAACCGAGTAGCCTTTTTGTTTGTTCAAGGTTATTGTCTATACTGAATTCTCGAAACATGTTAAAGGAAAAATATGTTGTTGGCTGACAGTTGGAGGCTCCGTTGTGTACCGTTACATGAGTGTTAAAGATACTAAGACAGGAATGTGATAAATTACATAATCAGATAATCAAGGCTTGTCTCCTTTGCTTTATATTTTTATAAGAAAAGTTTGTCTTTTTTTTTATATTGAACAAAGTAAGACAGCTCACCAATAATTGGTTTACGTTATTTTTTATAAGCTATCTAGGAAATCCAGCTTAAATCATTAAGGAATTAAAGATAAAACAGAGTCAAAATGTTTTTTAAAAAACCTTGAGGAACAAAAATCAGCACTTTGTTTATTCTCAATTGTTATTTAGGTGAAAATAAATAATATTTGAAGGAATACTTTTCATGGTGTGACATAAATATTATTGGACCTAAAATACAGAATTAGGGTTTTTTAATAGCCTAATAATAGCTCCAAAACCACCATGGGCACCCTCATTAGATTTTATCCTTCTTATTATTTTTATAGCTAGTTCTTATCATCCTTTCCCAGCAAAGTACTGAAATTGCTTTCAAATTCTTTTTTTTTTCTCTATTTTCTTTGTTATTGACTTACTTATAGGCAGTAAGACTTCTCAATAGCTTTTAAAACCAAATAGCCCAGACACACACTGAAAATTTGTGGCAAGTGATATATTTATAACTGATAGTATAAGAGTTAAAATCTGTGATATCTTATGTATGTACAAATGCTAAATATATTTTATTAGTACATGAAAAACATTCAAATATTAAGCAGTGAGAGTTAAACAATTATGCAAACTACTAATGCATTTAGTAGTTGAATAACATAAACATTTTTAACTAAATACGGCACATGGCACCATATTATAATAGAAATAACTTTCCATATAAGCAAACCCAATTGGATGAGTCACTTCTCACAGATTCAAGCATGCATGAAACTGGATAAGCTAAGAAACTGGGAAGAAATGAAGTTCAAAATTACTTTTTCAATTTGTAAAGCCAGTCCTAGGCAAACTGCTGCCAGTCTCCTGAATGGTGGAGCTGGCTAGTTACAACAAAACATGTTTGACGGCAACATATTGTCATGTTAGTTGTTGTCAGTCAACAATCCCTTACTAATTTCATTTGAGATTAGGGAATGGACTTCTTGGAAAACTAGCAGTTTTTTTTAACTGGCCTCTGTCTTTCCACTGACTGCTCCCAATGAAGAGCCGTTTTTTTGTTTGTTTGTTTTGTTTTGTTTTGTTTTGTTTTGTTTTTTGAAGTCAGTTTTTCATTCCACAGAAGAAGAAAACACAAAACTTTGATTTCTTTCTTTTTGGGAAAAGCTTACCCAAACCACTATATTGCTTGGCAAATCACTTTATTCAGTCTAATTCACTCTCTTCCTCTTGTTTTCTTATCAATAAAAATTTTGTATCCATTTCCTTAAAACTTCCACAAGATTGATACTAGGGTTTATGATAACAAACTTCTATCTTCTGTGCAAGTTTTTAATTTTTTAATTTAGTGGAAAATTTTAATCATAAATAAATACCAAAAAGTTTCCACAATGAAAACCCATAGAAGAGGAACCTAAAGATTCTACCTTTAATGTACACAATGTGCGTCACGTGACTCAGCACATTCAATACATCCACACTATTTTTGATGCATTAAAAGTATGTTGCAGAATTTATAAAGTTCCACCAAAAATTTCAGTATTTCTAACATTAACTAAAATTCAGCATCATTTGGATTCTTTTCTTTGAATGAAAAATTTTGCACCCTGATTGCACAGATCTTAAGTGCACATTTGCTAAGTTTTGACAAACAGATACATCCTTTTTACCAAGATATACAGCATTATGATAACTTAAGAAAGTCTTGTCTTGCTTTATCCTTGCAGATACAACTTCCAGAGGCAAACCACTGTTCTGATATTTCCCACCACAACATAGATTGGATTTACCTGTTCCAGTCATGTGAGTGGAATCTTATAATACACACTACTATGTGTAAGGCATTTTTCATTCAGTAGAGTGCTGAGATTTATCATATGGATGCAGGTATCAGCAGTATTGCTAAATAGCATTCTCTTACGGATACACACAATTTGTCTATACTTTCACCTCTTTACGAACAATCTAAGCCATTTTGTTTTTAATTATAAAGTTGCTCTGAATGTTTTTATACAGTGTTTTGTGCATGGGTAAATATATCTAATACATATCTATAATACATATTATAGATAGATAATCATTATATTATTTTTCTTTGATAAACACTGAAGATAGGAATTTCTGTCTTATAGGGATATCTTTAGTTTTATAGGAAACTGCCAGAAATTTTTCTCAAGTGACTTTATATTCTCACTACAAATGTCTGAGAGTTCTAGTGGCTCTGCAATCTCACTGATATTTGGTCCCAATAATCTTTTTTTTATTTGAGTCATTCTGGTGATTATCATGCAGAATTTTAAGTTGTTGTTTTTTGACGTTTTACTTATTCTTTTAAAATCTTGTTTCTGGGGATCCCTGGGTGGCACAGCGGTTTGGCGCCTGCCTTTGGCCCAGGGCGCGATCCTGGAGACCCGGGATCGAATCCCACATCAGGCTCCCAGTGCATGGAGCCTGCTTCTCCCTCCGCCTGTGTCTCTGCCTCTCTTTCTCTCTCTGTGACTATCATAAAAAAAAAAAAAAAATTAAAATCCTGTTTCTTTATTTGGTAATCAATTTTTGCACTAAATATCAAATCTTCTTCATATTCTAGCTCTTAATTGACAAATTTTCTATAGGATGACTTGCTGTAAAATATTGATATCCATTAACTTTATTAAATATATATATATATATTTGCAATCAACATATTAATATTATATTTCATGAGAGAAACTAAAGCCAAAACTTAAAAAAATAAAGACTGTAAAGAATACAACTTAAAGTGTATTTTATGAATAGAATTATTAAGAAAACCTTTAATAATCAAGACTTAGATTAAAAAGTGTCTTAGAGAGTTTTCTTTTGCTATTTTTTTAAGAGACTGAAAAAAGCATTTGGGTGCTCAATTTGGACCAGTTCTGATAAGCTAAAAAATTAAAACTTGGAAAAAGTGCCATTCACAAAAATGGCAACGTCAGCAGGCATGATGTAATGAAGTTCATTAGCCTCTCAATCCTTTGACTGACCAGGACAAAGTTCTGTGAGAAACAACAGTATTCCAGAGACATACTTATTCTATATTACTAATATTCATTTTTCAATTTATTTCTTTGATAATATTCAAGACACATAACCTTGGAAAATCATTCTTAAATGGTAATGTTATGTCATCTACCTGAAAAAATTGCTGCACTACAGTCCTTAGACAAATCTTTACAATATGGTTGAGAACAGATTTTATTGCTGTAGTGAATGGCTTCTGGACCAGAAAATGTGTACCTTGCTTTTAAATCTTTTATAATGTTCTCTTTCTTGTTCCTATAGCTAGGGTTTGCTCATTCTTTTCTTAAAACGCTGTTCCCTTTATTGACTCGAAGATTACTATCAGATGTCACCTATGCTACTTAACCGTATATCATAATGCCCATTAAACTATGTGCCTATGAACGTATGGAAATAATACTAAATAATGCTGGGCACAGAGGCTCAGTGCACCCATGCATCAGTATAAGTAATAAAATGTTTTACTGACTAGAGATGTGGTACTTTAAGACAGGGTTACAAAAAGTCCCCAGTGCCCTCTTTAAGGGAATATGTCAAATGATTTCATTGGATATTATTCCCATGTAAACTAACAAAAATGAGAGATGTACCTAAACTCTCCTTTCTCTTACTAATGGGTCAACTGAAGAGAATCACTTGAGTTTAAGAATTTGCTAAGGCCCTAATTGTGTCCTTCTATCTTTCTCAAGGAGTGACACAGCTGGGTGCAGGACATAACTGCAAATACCAGGATGACTATTATAAACCATGAGAGCATAATTATTTGGTTTATAGCATAAG
Source organism: Vulpes vulpes (assembly GCF_048418805.1). NCBI lineage: Eukaryota > Metazoa > Chordata > Mammalia > Carnivora > Canidae > Vulpes > Vulpes vulpes. The sequence goes on along the minus strand of NC_132786.1, from coordinate 54,607,742 downwards.
AACTCTCCAGTAGGCTACCATTACAGATTAGTGAAGAGCATTGTACCTCTAAAATCAACAAAGAGCTGATGAATATGCAATCCATAAAATTTGAGAGCTAAACACTGGTTAAAGTATTGTTGTTTTCTAATTCCTATGTAGCATTTCTTTAATAAGAGACAGTACTGCAAAAGAAAAAAAAGGAAATGGGTCAATATTGCAAAACTGGTGAAAATGTTTACAACTAAAAATGTGTAACAGATTCTATCTACAATGGAATATCTATTAGGCTCCATGGTCAGAAAGACTCTTTCAAATACATTCTAAATGTTTTATGTTTTATCCTAATTTAAGGGGTAATGTTGCTTAATATCACCATAATTTTATTGTAATTCTTCATAAATATTAGATATTTCTTAGCCTTAGTGAATGGTGGTAAATATAGGCAATATAAAGTTGTAAATATTATTTAAGGACATTAATTAGTGAAATGATTACTTTGGTAATCATTTGGGTTCTCTAAGTACATGTTAGAATATTCCTTCTCTACCATTTTGAAGGTAAATTGACTATATTAACTTTCTTTGGTTAATGAACCATGTTGAGAAGTGATGTGCACCCCCTCCTAACCGAGGTGTGAAGATCCAAGAAGGGGTTTTCCAAAGTCTCCTTCTTACTGCCACAGTGCCTTGCAGTACTCCAGATGTGATCCTTCTTTCATTATGGGCCCTGAAGGGAGGCAGAGAGTTTGATGGAGACTCTAGACAATCCAAGATTTCCAAAAAGCACAAGCAAGAACTAAGCCTTTATTGGGGAGTCATTTGCTGCTACAGCATAACCTAGACTATCTTGACAGCTACCACGTTGGGGTGCTTCCATAACAAAACATAACAAACATGGCATCGTGTTAGTGGTCGATTGGAAAACAAGAAGGGAACAGATGCTGCAGTTGGAATGCTGATGACCCATCATGAAAAGTAGCCAAGGATTTGGAAAACTGTTGCCTCCCTTAACTTGAGAAGGTGACCACATATCCAAAGAATCCACGGATCTAGGGAAAGAGATTGCAAAGTAGAATATTTATTCTGTGTGTTTATTGATAGGGCTGCATTTGGAAAATGCAGTATAAAAAAAAAAAGCAATCTAAGAAAGGAGAGTAGAGTTTTAACAGCAGGAATAAAAGAGAAAAAAAAGTGCAGAAAAGTAGGGACTTGCAGTGTTAGATGTGGCAAACGGTCCTCAATCCCAAATGGCAAATGATAAAACTGAAAAGGTACTTGAGAGTTAAGGCCAATTACATACAACTCAACCTTGTGGTAAATAGCAAATCAGTGCAATAGTCATCTGACCCATTGTTAAAATATCTAAATAAATTAAAGTGCCTCAAAGCAGAGACATTTACACTTGTGGCATCCAGTAAATCCTTTGAATTTAAGGAGTGGCTCAGAGAAAGGCTCAATGTGGGACTATTAAATCTAAGTCTTTTAAAGTCAAGGTATCTACAATTAATTTGTGATAAAAGGCATGGGAGAAAAGCAATATATGTAGCAAATCTAAGAACTGTCTAGAAATAGCTGTCGATGTAGCTGTTAGCTCATGGAGGTCAACAGAAATAAAGTAGATAAGCCAAGGAAGTTTTAATTGATTTGTACAAAGAAATTAAATAAATAACCCACAGGCCATAACTAAGAATGTCTAAGATTTTGAACCTCCAACTTTCAATGATAATGAAGCAGGCTGAGAAAACTGATTACCTCAAGGAAAAAAAAAATAGTTTAATGCCTATTGCCTATAGCATACAGACAAGGAGAATAAAGGAAAATGAAGCACCTCCTGGTATGAAGAAGTCAGGGAACAGAGATTGTAATTACAGACTGGAGAGTCCCTTTCAGGAAAAGGATTTGCAAGCTAAATAAGAAATATTATCCACCATCAAGGTTAGAGACCTTGCCAACAACACCCAGTGGGATCCAAAAGCACTATGATCTCTCATGCCCTATCTTCCTCAGTGGGAGTGTTTATCATGGCCACACCTGCCCCAGTCCTGCCATTTTATATTGGGTGTGTGTGGCATCTAATTTTTCTTTTTCAGTTCATAGATTTCTAGATGGAAGGAGGCACATGCTGAGTAGGTGATGAAAATATTAGTCATTACTTAAGCTTGAACGTTTAGGTGGACCCACTGACTAATGGACTTTGAGTATCATCTGTCACAGGGTGTGAGCAGATCCAGCATATAGGGAAGAGGATATGCTGAATATTTAGTGACAAAAAAGTCCGACTATAATCATCATTAGTGTTCCACGTAATATCCAGTTCCCCTCGAGGCACATGACCTTCCCCACCAACTTAACCTTGAATGAAGCCATTTAAATTGTATAATAATATGAAAAGAATTGGTGTATGCCTATTTCATATGCAAGTTTTGATAACCCTTGTGCATTTCTTATATTTTTCTTTCCCTCTCTATGCTTTCTTTTTCCTTCTACTGTGTTCCAGATGGTAGCTGTTTTTCAGCTGAAGTTCAAGAATAACGACACTATGGAAAAACACCCTTCAGTAAATCTGAGAGGCACATGCAGCATGAACGCGAGATAAGCCTATGTTGTTTAAAATCACTAAAATTTGGAGGGTCTTTGTTACTAGAGCATGATCTAGATTATCTTGCTTACACATTTTACACAGTTGATTTGATGTGAAACAACTGTAAAGTGCTCCTAGGTTTTATATCAGGGATCTATTCTACTAGCTGTCATGATCTTTAGAATTTCCTCATTCAATCAAAATAGCTTTAACTGAACAGCCTTTTTGATATTTGAGGGAGGATAGATGGAATATTGGGCCTGAAAGAAATTTGGGAAGTATTTGGGTACTGGATTGGTAATAACTTACTAAGCATGTAATCAATGACAGAAAAAAAGAAATTGACTTATTTTTCTATGTAAACATTTTAAAAAGTTTTTCTCCTATACATAAATAAATGACAAGAAAAATATAACAGGCATGTTTATAACATATACAAGAAAGAGTTACTATCGTTATTAAAGCAAACGAGATAAACACTGGTAGCAAGACTAAAATATCTACAGAAAAGACAAAATGTAAGTGAACATTAAACACTGTAGGTGAAATGTGAATATTAAAGTTTAGGTTAATTAGTAATCATAGAATTCCAATGAAAACAATGAAATACCATATTTTGTGTATGAAAAAGGCAGTATCTTCAAAATGGTTAAGGTATTGTTAGACATCTTCACAGGCTAATAAGGGCTTCTTTGAACATAGCAAATTTTGACAGTTATATACAGTTTATTTTTAAAAATCGTATTTGTGACATTGTAATTTTATTTCTAGGAGTGTATCCTTAAGGAATAACCATGAACATTTAAAAAACCCACATTTATGCAAAAAGATGCTCATCACTTGTGCATTAATAGTTTTAAAAAGCTAAAAACAATGTAAAAGTCCAGAAGAATTTAATTCCTGAGTAATTTATGTTGTATCTTCTTAAGGGCTCCTGCATTTTTTAAATTGTGTCTATAAGAATTTCAAGAAAATGTGAAAATTCTTATATAATCTCTCTTTCAATAAAAGAATAATTAACCACAAAATATGAAAGTCTTAAATATATTTTATCCTTGAAATGAGGATTAGAAAAAACTAGAATTTTATTTTTACCCTCAGTATTATCAAAACTTTCTCCTAACCCTGAATTAGTTTCTTAGAATAGAAAATAGAAGCAGAAGCCCATTAAGTCTTTTGCAAAAAAGAGGGAAGGGAAAAAAGGAATATTGTTAGTTTAATGAAAAATCAAAATATGTGGCTCTTTTTTATTCTAAATATGAGTCACTGACAATAGGCAAATAGGAAAATGTACATGTACTAAAAAGTATTGGAGGAAGTATGGGAAAAAGTGCATCCTGAAGACCAGCTATATTCAGAGACACATCCTTCTCCTGCAAGCTTCTGAATCACATATACTGGGAAATGTTATTCTGATGCCATGGTCATTTCCTTGAGTGAAGTTTAATGTTCTTTCTGAAAAATAAATGTACTTCCTTAAAAGTATCGGCAAACCTAATATAAATGTTCCTAACATTCTACTCTTTATTTAATTTCCATGTAATTTGAAGTGAGAAGGAAAGATAAAAGCTTTTAAAAAAAAGTATTAACTTCATTTTGTATCACTCAATTTTAACAAATTAGTACATAATCCAATGAACACAGGATAGTTAATATCTTGTGTTGATTATACTTAAAATATACATTGCATCAATATAAAAATGAACTTAATTAGGAAAGGAATCAAATAAGTGTCAAGATCACTATTTTTGTCAATTGTTTCCTATCAAAATCAATGAAGATTAATTTGAAAGGAGCATCATCGTTATCTAATTACACTAAATAAGAACTGAGATGACAAAAGGAAGCATTTTAGTTACAGGAAAAAGTGTAGTAATTAAACTTGCCATTTACTTCCAGAGTTTCATGTTTTTTTAGATACTTTTGCAAAATACGGTATACAATCATACTGTACTGGTTTTAAGACTTGCATTAAAAATAACTGAATAGCTATCACATTAATAATCTTTGAGGAAGTACCTTCTCACCAATTATTTTACAGTGTCACCACATTTTTATTTTCTTTAATTAGAAATGACCTTAGAGGTCACATGATGAGAGTAAGGAACTGAGGCTATATTATTTTTCAAAAGCTACATTGCAAATTAAAATCCAAGCTAGGTGTGGAATTCAGACACCTTGTAGTTTACTCAATCAACAAATTGACTAACATTTTTTAAAGGAAGAAAGCAGTGTGATTTTCCCAGTTTGATGAATAATCATGGATTTTTCCAGAGCTGTGCAGTGCTTCTAACACTGTAATGTTAACAATGTTTTTTTTTAATTAATTTGTATTGGTGTTCAATTTACCAACATACAGAAAAACACGTCAAGTGTCCCCCTCAGTGCCCGTCACCCATTCCCCTCCAACACCCGCCCTCCTCCCCTTCCACCACCCCTAGTTCGTTTCCCCGAGTTAGGAGTCTTTATGTTCTGTCTCCCTTCCTGATATTTCCCAACATTTCTTCTCCCTTCCTTTATATTCCCTTTCACTATTATTTATATTCCCCAAATGAGTGAGAACATACACTGTTTGTCCTTCTCCGATTGACTTATTTCACTCAGCATAATACCCTCCAGTTCCATCCACGTTGAAGAAAATGGTGGGTATTTGTCGTTTCTAATGGCTGAGTAATATTCCATTGTATACATGAACCACATCTTCTTTATCCATTCATCTTTCGATGGACACCGAGGCTCCTTCCACAGTTTGGCTATTGTGGCCATTGCTGCTAGAAACATCGGGGTGCAGGTGTCCCGACGTTTCATTGCATCTGAATCTTTGGGGTAAATCCCCAACAGTGCAATTGCTGGGTCGTAGGGCAGGTCTATTTTTAACTCTTTGAGGAACCTCCACACAGTTTTCCAGAGTGGCTGCACCAGTTCACATTCCCACCAACAGTGTAAGAGGGTTCCCTTTTCTCCGCATCCTCTCCAACATTTGTTGTTTCCTGCCTTGTTAATTTTCCCCATTCTCACTGGTGTGAGGTGGTCTCTCAAAAAAAAAAAAAAAAAAAGAATCTATGCCATAGATGTTGCCCTCATTGAGAACATATGTGGTGCAGCTTGTCAGCTAGCTTTATAACCAAGTACTTCAGTTTTCCACATGCAGATCAACACCTGAGGCAGTGCTAAGTACCTTCATGAATGCTAGAAATGATTTTTTTAAATAAAAATTCTCTTGCATTTTTCAAAAAAAAAACAATGTTTTTAATCATGCTTGTTGGTCTTTAATAACATTTGTTCATCTTTAATAATGTTTGTTGAAGTGAGCCAAACTGAACTACTTTAAAATCTATGTGAGTATCCAGAGTAATTTCTTTTGGATTCATTATGAAGGTAATGTTCTTGATTTCAGTAGATAAGAATAAAATCTACATTTCTGCATGGAACTGCAGGTGTTCAGTGCCTGTAGCATCAACAAAATTACATCAATTAATTTGAAAAAAATATGCACAAATCTATTAGAAAAGAAAGATTGGCCAAAATTTAAGAAAAAAGACAATTCCCACATTAATCTTTTTGGTAAACTTTGTCCTATTCCATTGTAATATTTTATTTACACAAATATGTATATGTCTACAAGCTATTTCATCATTTGAAAATATCATTTTAACATGTAAAAAATACCAAATTAACTTTTAATCTGGATGTTAATGATACTCATTTTGTTAATGAAAAGCAAGATCTAATTCACTACTGTGAGTGATATTTGTTGATTGGATTAAGCTATCATCTTTCCATGAATAACTGAAGCCAATATACATAAAACCACATGCTGTGTCTACATATATATTGACTAAAGTGAGTAATGAAAATGAAGTATTTTCAGAAGCATACAAATATTCTAGAGTATTTGTATAATATTTATTATCTGGATAACATCAGAATCAAGTCTCTCTTCCACTAAGAATGTATAGATAGGCAGTTTACATGATTATTAAACATAGGAACACTAAGAAAAAACATTATTGTATCAGAGTCCTGGTTTTGCTATTACTGACTCTGCGATGTTTCCAAGTCAATTAATTTTTCAAAGTATCCATCTCCTCATCTATAAAATGGGAATTATAATAGTACTTAAATTATGGAGTTGTTGTAAAGATTCAATGAAATAGTGTATTTAAATACTTAGCAATGTATCTGGCATAAGATAAATTCTTAAGTCTCAATAAATGTTATCAGTTATATTTGAAAAGTGACATTCATAAAATCACTTTATATCAGAAGAATGATAACAGTTTAAAAATCTTATTGGCTAAAAAAGAAAAAAAAAAGTGACTTATCATCTATAAGGTGGAAAGAACAATGGGGAAAAGAAGCCAATCCGATGCTTTATGAGTGGCCATATAAAGTAAGTCAAATGTTACAGTGCACTTGGCTTAAGCTATTTATTCACGTTTTCTTCAGCCTTTACCTTCCCACAAAAAATATTAGTCTAAAATGTATCTATACTTAAAGTTAATTTTTCTGTACTTTTCAATCATCTCCCTGAAAGTTTCTCTCCTATATCACCTATCCTATTCTCAGGCACCATGATATTGCCCCATGAAATTTAACTGAGTTTGTATCTAATAATCTCCCTGATACCAGACTAACACCTAAGCTCCCAAACAAAAGCAATTGTTTACAGAAGAAGAGGAAAGAATGCTATAAATGGTATTTTAAAATTAATGAACTCAAATGTGAGTATCTAAAAATGCATCATTTTTTAAGTTTTTAACGTTTACCTGTCCCACCTTTTGGGAATGAGAATGTGTTTGTGATTATGGGTTGGAACGGGTGCCAGAATTTCCAAAAGAAGTCTGAGTTTGAGGGATGTGTGCTAGGAATTCGAGCAAATCTGTGTTTAAGGGTGTGAGATGTACCACCATCCAGTGCCTAGCCTGCAGCATGTACCAAGTCAGCACTTTACTTGCTTCCTGAGTCTTCACCCAGACATAGGCAGCAAGATCAAACAAGTAGAATTTGCTATAGCTATTTCAGCCAGAATGTGGCAGCTCTCTTCATTTAAAAAAAATCCTGTTTCCATAGTTCTCAAAATAGCCATAATTTATAAAGAATGACAATTAAGTATTTTCTGTTTGACAATTATAATCTTCTAGACTTTATCCATGACCTAATGTAAAAATAATTTATTGTGGGTATATAGGATATTTATCTAAAATATCTTTACAGTTACTAAAATTTAGAGGGCTTTAAAATTTAGAGGGTTTGTGTGGAAATTTTTCTATGATCCATAGTTATGTTCGCCTCCCATCATTAAGGAAAAGCAATCCACTAGTGAGTATTTGGCTTAACGTATATAATTAACCAGAGATAAAGTTATGCTGCTAAGTAGTGCTGGCCAGGAAAAAAAATAAGTTTTGGTTTATATTGTTATATACCTCTAATTACTAAAGGAGATTATGCATATTAATCAGTTTCCCCAAATGGATTTTAGGAAGAAAAGAAACTCCAAGAAGTTAAGTCACTAAGCTTAATGTACCAGCCTCGGAGAAGATGAGCCACCTGGAGCAGGAATTATGGGGTCTAGGATGGGATGTTTTGGGAAGTAGCAAGAGTTCGCTAGAGCAGCTGCAAAACACAAATTGGTGTTTAGGCGATGCTGTGAAACCCAACAAGGATTCAGTGATATTACCAGGTTGAATAATTTGCCCAAGAAGACACAGATAGGAAGTATTAGAGAAGCGACCTGAACTGGTGGGTGTGAGCAGCGTCGATCTGGATTTAGAGATGCAGTGTCACCCCCTGATAGTGAGAACTGCCCCACTTTTAGATAGGATAGGCAATTAATGATACTTTTTAGTTTTTTATAAATGTTGCCTTTTCCCCTTTCATGCTGGTCAGTGAATGGCCTGAATCATTATTTAAATAAATTGGTGCTAAGTGGGCTCCTTTTGCTCGGTGCCAACAGGTGGCTTAGGGAGAAATGAAATAGGCTGGCTCAGAAAGTATTCTACAACAACGAATAAGACGCAGTCCAATTCTTTCCCCAAATTACAGTGTTGATTAAAAACCTGCCACTGTTCCATTTTTATAATATATGCTCTAAACTTTTTTCTGCCCTTTAGCCTACCATACAAGGCCACATGCAAACTACAGACGAAAGCACCTTCTATGTAGCAATAGGCAGGTACTTAGAAACTCGCTGAAATACAGTTTCCTACTGGACCAAGTGCTTAACTCCATTAGTGCCATAGGCTGATTAAATCACCCACATTACATTTCAACGGTGTTTCAGCCAATTAAGCCAGCTCAATTCATCTCTGCTTTCTGGGGTCATAAAGACATTAGAAACAAATTTACGATCCGGCCTGTTAGTGAAATGACTTGTGGAGTTGTTTTTAAATCAGAGTGGCTAAATTAATAATTAAAAAAAAGTTTAAAATTATCTGAAATGGGTATTTTTTTAAATATTCAAAGCCATCATGATATGGCCTTAATTACATTTAGAAAATGCTTTTTTTCTTTCTTTCTCTAAGCAGACTTAGAAAGCAGTGAACTGAGTGAACCAACCAACTGGAACAGAGGAAGAAATAAGCTGAATTCATTTTCAGTCAGGTGACCCCATTGTGGAACTATCTTCTCATAGCATTCAGTTCTCCTGAATGATAATTCCACCAAGCAGCTCACAGGAGAGGGTAGATTTGATCCCTAAAGTAACATGCATCTAGTAAATGCAGGTTAGCCAATTAAGTTGTGCAATTTCTAGAACTGTGCAGATACTGCTTTAATATCCCTGCCCCTCACTCATCAAGCCCACCACAGAGCACCATCAATCATCAGATGTTTGACCAAAATGAAAACAGAGAGCTGACCAGGTATGATTAAAAGGGATTTATATAAATTGACAACACCAAATGCTATGTGAATTAATACATTTCTATTTCATTATGTTGGAAAGAACTGTGAACTTTTATTGTTCATAATACAGTTTTACAGAAAGTTTAGAGAAACTTTGTATTGAAGGATCCTTGACAAATTTTGATAATATACAAAATGTTTTTCTAATATAAACTCACTATCAAGAAATTTGAATATGGTTACATCCCAGATCAATCATTAGAGTACCTCTCACTTATAAATAATCTTTGGATTCAAGAGCCACCCTTCGTGGTCTTAAAATCAATTTGTCCCGTAATTGGTTAGATAATAAGTTTGCTTATTATAAGAGACACTAGTATCAATAGCAGCTTTCACAAAGTAGGATTTGTTGTTGTTTAGTTTGTCTATATATACTTTCTTTGTTTTTAAATCTAATGCTCCATAGATGCAGCCATCATATGACGGCTCTATTTGGAAAATTCGTCCAAGAACCAATCACCTTGTTAGTGCTCTATCATTCCTGTGTTGTTTCCCTTCAAGCCATTGTTGAAGATGGCAAACCCAACAATTTTGCATTTTAGCCAGCAGAAAAAGGAAAAGGGAAACAGAGAACACTCCTATGTTTAAGAATACAATTCAGAAAAAAAGAATACAATTCAGAAGCTATGTATTTCACCTGCATTATATGTCATTTGCATAACTTATTCATAGGAAAATACCTCGCTCCAAAGGTGGATGGATAATGTTGCAGTTTCTGACCAGCCTTGTACTCAGCTTAAACAGCCATTATCATGGGGAAAAGGGGAGAATAAATATCAGGATACAAAGAGCAAACTTTGCTACAGATGGGAAATATACAATCACCTTAAGACCTTAAGTAGGTATGTAGCTAGAAAAGATGCTCCAGGATGTCAGAAAAGGAAGATTTCATATAGTATAGTGTTTGGGGACTTTATTCCTATCTAGTCTCCAGTAATGAGGTGTTGAAAAGTGCATCTTCTAATAAAGCCGCAATCTGCAGTGCTCCCCAGACTAACCACCAACAAATGCAAACTGACACTTCTGAAATGGATTAATGTGCATATCAACAATCTCCTAATGGCTTTCATCCTTTCTATCACATTTGACCTTGCCTTTTGGAGGCATTTGATAAATGATTAATTATTCATTCTAGAACTTGATCCTTGAACAACTAAACTACTTCCCGGAAGCAAATATGGATGTGTATTAGAGCATCAGAATCAATCAATTATTCATTGATTGTATGCCTTGTATTTGCCTAGTGTGTGCCAATCTCTAACTTAGGCAGTCTGGGAGATATAAAAATAATGGAATACATGGTCTCTGACCTCAAAGGACTTACAATTAGAATGAAACAAATACCAAACAGGATGTGTGGTCTAGGGTTGTTATATCTGACTATATTAGTGTCTCTCCTCAGGGTCTTCCATTCAGCCCTGAGAGCCTCCACCAAATTACAACCTGTCTCCAGAGCATTTGGAAGGAAAGCTGATTCAAACAAACAGAAAATTCTGAGAATAAACAGTAATAAAAAATTTGGTGATAATGAGGGAAAAAGAAAAACACAGATCCAAATTTTAGATTATAATTTTAATATACTGTTATCATCATCACAGGAATAAGTGACAAAACAAATACAGGACTCAGATGTGAACACTTCCGAGGGTTACTGATGGATAGAAGAAGGAATAAAGTGAGTAATCACATGCTGGAAGTGCAAGGGAAAATATAGAAAGAGGGGAAGGAAAGTTGGAGGAAAAGATTTATATCTCAGGAGAACAGCATTGCCCTAATCTCAAAACTGGACAAAGATATTTCTGGAAGACTAGAAACCAATAAATCCAATGGACATAGATGCGAAAATACTTAACAAAATATTAGTAATCAAATCCAACAATGTATAAAAATAACTATACACTATGACCAAGTGGGTTTATCATAAGTATGCAAATTTGTTTCAATAGTACTAAGCCAATTAATGTAATTCATCACATCAACAGGCTAAAGAAGAAAAATCACATGATCATATCAATAGATGCAGAGAAGCATTTGACAAAATCCAACATCCAATCATGGTCAAAACTCTCAGCAAACTGGGGGTAGAGGAGAATTTCCTCAAGTTGATAAAGAATATTTGCAATAAACTTATAGCTTACATTATACATAATGGTAACAAACTCAATGCTTTCCTACTAATGGCATCACTGCCTTTCAATATCATACTGGAAACACCAACTAATGCAATAAAACAAGAAAAGGAAAAGGGTGTCCAGATTAGGAAAGAAGAAATAAAACTGTCATTGTCCACAGATATTACAATCAGTGTTGAAAATCTGAAAGAATAAATTAAAATAAACCTCCTGGAATTATTATGTTATTATTGCAAAGTTGTAACACAAAAGCTTAATATACAAAAGTAACTAACTTTCCCAAATATCAGCAATGAATGAGTCTAATTTGAGGTCAAAAACACAATACCACTTAAACTAACATCCCTCAAAATGAAAAACTTAGGTGTAAATCTAAAATAATGAAGTTTTTGAGAAAAATTATGAAACTGTTAAAAATGCAGTTAAATGGAGAGAGAGTTCATATTCATGGATAAGAAGACTGAATATTGTCAAGATGTCAGTTCTTAACCAACTTGGTTGACAGAGCCAGTCTTAATCAAAATACCAGCAAGTTATTTGTTGATATTGACAAAATGATTTTGAATCTTTTATGGAGAGTCACAAGATCCAGAACAGCCAATACAATATTGAAGAAGAACAAGGTTGGAGGACTGATCCTACCTGACTTCAATTTGCTAGGAAGCTGCAGTAATGAAGACAGTATGTGATTGGTGAAAGATTAGACAAAAGATCAATGAAATAAAATAGCCCAGGGGATTCCTGGGTGGCTCAGTGGTTTAGTGTCTGCCTTCAGCCCAGGGCATGATCCTAGAGTCCCGGGATCGAGTTCCACATCGGGCCCCCTGCATGGAGCCTGCTTCTCCCTCTGCCTGTGTCTCTGGCTCTCTATCTCTGTGTCTCTCATGAAAAAATAAATAAAATCTTTAAAAAAATGAATAAAATAGCCCAGAAGTAGAGCTCCCCATAAATAAATACATCAACTGATTTTTGACAAAGGAGCAAGGCAATACAATGAAGCAAAGACTGTGTTTTCAACAAATCATACTGGAACAACTCTATCTACCTGCAAAAATAGTAAATCTAGTCACAGACCTTCTACCCTTCAAAATGATGAACTCAAAATGTACCATTAATCTAAATGTATAATGCAAAAGTATAAAAACCCTTATAAGAGAGCATAAAAGAAAATTTAGACAACTTGGATAAGGAATAGCTTTTTACATAAAACCTCAAATGCATAATTCACAAAAGAAAAAGTTGAACAGCTAAACTGCAATAAAATTAAAATTAAAAAAAAAAACTACTCCATGAAAGATGCTATCAAGAGAATGAAAAGACAGCACACATTAGGAGAAAATACTTACAAGAGACAAATATGATAAAGACTATAATCTAAAATATACAAAGAACTCTTAAACTCAGCAATAAGAAAATATACAACCTAATTACAAAGTAGATCAAAGACCTTAAACAGACACCTCACCAAAGAAGATAAAGATTTGGCAAATAAGCATACAGAAAGCATACGATTATTCCAGATCATAAGTCATCAGGGAATTGTAAATTAAAACAGTGAGATGCCACTGCCGTAGACCTATTAGAATGGCCAAAATCTAGAACACTGACAAAAATGCAGAGCAAAAGGAAGTCTCAATAGGAATTATAAAATGGCACAGCCACTTTGGAAGGCAGTTTGGAGATTTCTTAAAACCTAAACCTACTTTTACCATCTGATCCAGCAATTGTACTCCTTGGTATTTACCCAAATGAATTGAAAACTTTTGTCCACACAAAAGCCAGTACATGAATATTTATGGAATCTTTGGATATTTATAGAAGCTCTATTTGTAACTGCCAAAACTTCGAAGTGGCCAAGATGCCCTCCAATAGATAAAATAATAAGTAAACTGGGGTATATTCAGACAATGGAACATTATTCAGCACTAAAATGAAGTGAGTTATCAGGCCACAAAAAGACATAGAAGAAACTTAAATGCCTATGACTAAGTTAAAAAAAAAAATCAGTAAAACTTCATACAGTATGATTCCAACCAAGTGACATTCTGGAAAAGGCAAATATACAGAGACTAAAATTATAAGTGATTGCTAGGATAGGGAAGTGAGGGATAAATAGAGCACAGAGCAGTTTTTTAGAGCAAGCAAACTATTTGATACTATAATAGTGGACATGTGTCAATATTAATTTGTCCAAACCCATGGAATGTATGAAACTAAGAATGAACCCCAATGTAAATTATGGGCTCTGAATGATAATGATGTGTCAAAGTTTATCAGTTATAAAAAAAAGAGACCACTCTGATGGGGGATGCTGACATTGGGAAAGGCTACATATATGTAGGGCAGGGATATTGGGAATATCTGTAACTGCCTCCTAATTTTGTTATGAACCTAAAATGTTTTAAAAAGTACAATCTCTTTTAAAAGAAATATAGGAGATACAGATATATATATATATATACATACATATATATATATATATATTACTGAAAAGAAAATTGGAATAAAACTGAAACAACAAAAAAAATTGAATGGTGTGTTATAGAGCAGTATAATTACAGCTGTGTTCTTTTTTTCTTTCACAGAAACTGTTTGCTCTATCTATTAGAGAGCACGCACAAGCTCACAGGCAAGGAGAGTGGCAGAGGGAGAAGCAGACTCCCCACCTAGCAGGGAGCCCAAGGCGGAGCTCCATCCAAGGGCCCTGGGATCATGACCTGAGCCAAAGTCAGATGCTCAATGGACTGAGCCACCCAGGTGCCCGAATAAAATTTATTTTCAAATAGGACATGCCAGAAAATTTAAACACCATTTCAGCAACTGATTCATCAAATTGTATTATTTTTTTTAAAGAAGGACTAATTTTGGTTGTCACATGTAAATGACTACAGTGCCATTAAAATGAAAAAAAAAAATCAGTAAAAACATTTGTTCCCGAACTCTGAATTCTAAAAAAAAGATGACACTAAATGAAGATGACACTAAAATGAAGATGACATATGAATAAAGAAGGGGGGGAGATTCTTTAAAAATCTAACAAGGTGGGTAGGGGAAGAACTTTCAAGATAACAGTATTCTATGAGAGACTCCTACCTCTGGGAAATGAACAAGGGGTGGTGGAAGGGTAGGTGGGCAGGGGGATGGGGTGACTGGGTGTCGGGCACTGAGGGGGACACTTGACAGTATGAGCACTGAGTGTTATGCTATATGTTGGCAAATTGAACTACAATAAAAAAAAAATACCAAAAAAAAAAAAAAAAAAGATAACAGCGTTCTAAGCAAGTTAACTAAGTTAACTATAGTGAGCTATTTATTCATTCCTACTTAACTCCTTTTTGTTCTAGTACATATTGGGCCTGGAGTCAGCTTTCATGAAATCCTCTGCCTCTGTGTAAAATTGTTCTGAAATTGCAGACTCAGATTCTGACATCTGTCTGTATGGTATCAGCTCAGAAGCCTGTTACTGTTGGTCGTTTCCTGAAGTAACAATAGTTGAGCTGCTTACAGTTCTATCCATGAAGCTCTGAGCTCTTTGTGGGAGAAGACATTTCTAATCTCCAGCTTTTAGCAAAGACTTCAAGAAGTAAGAGAAGAGCAGAAACCATCAATAGATGACAAGACTAGATGCCTGTGTAATTTACTACACTGACCCAAAATTTCAAGAATGGAGGGAGGAAATATACTCTATCATAGGTGCAATAAGTGGTTAAAAAGACCATTAGTATTTCTCCTGAGAGTACATGGGAGACATTTTATCAGCAGGGAGGGTCTTCCTAAATATTCAGGGGATTTCTTTTAAGTGCACAACATCTGTAACAACTTATATTAATAAAATTTTACCTGAGTACAGCTAACCTTAGGAAAATCGAGTTTCTCTTTTAATGGGATTGCTTTTTTTCAGGAAGCCAATGCATTGTGTTAAGTAAGAAATATGGAGCATACCAAAAACAATTATTTCTAGCATACCACCTTTTTTATGATGTAAATGACTGTCCACCTGGAAATCTGAAATGTAATTTAAATATAAAAGGCATCTTGACTTTTTGTAATTTAGAGATTAATTTCAGAAAGCCAAAATCATGCAACTTGTCAGAGGATAGTAGTTAATGTGATTAAAATAATACAGTAAGTTCCTGGAAACAATGAAAAGCTGTAGCTTGTGTCCGATAATTCAGAGAGACAGAATATATTTAAAAATATAAATATAAGAAAGTATCACAGTCATAAGGAATCTTAGTTCTTTCAGAAGTTAGAAACTTGATTGTTTATTTTAAATAATCAAGGATATAAAAAAGTCTGCATAAAGCTTCGAAAACTACTCTGATGAGATATACCATTTCTGTCAACTGGAAAAATTACAAAAAGAGGAAGGAAACACTTTCACTGCCTCTTGTTATGAGCAGAATAGATATTCTAAGACCAATGTATCATATTAACAAGGAGAAAACAAAATTTTAATCATACAGTATTGTGATTTGTGACGTTAAGCTTTTGCGAATAACCCTACTAAAATGAGCAAATTTGCTAAAATTTTAGCTCAATCTCGTAAGTCTTCACATGTGTCATTATTATAAACCGAGGCAGTCTGCCAACTTCCCGTGACCTCTTAAACCCACTCAAATCTTAGTTTCATCATCATTTACATATGTAAAAAGACATTTCTTATAAAGTCAGCCACTCTCTTTTTCTATGGAAAACATTTTTTGCATATGTATTCCTATTTCTGCACAGCTCCTAAGATAGTCTAAATCACTCATATTAATTTAACTCTTGATCGAAGTAACTACCTCTTATTTTACTAAGAGTTTGATAATTGAGAACTGTCTCTTCTATGCAGGCATTTCAGAGATCAGCAAAGTCCATAAGCACATAGACAACAACCTACATCCTCATACATGCCAGTGACACAGTTTAAGAGGCAAAAAGAAAACAATAAAGTTGAACAGAAATAGAACTACTCCATGACATATTACATGAGAAAAATATATAATTATATATGTGTATATATACCTGTGGGTACATTTGTGTATATGTTCTGGGAAAGAACAGGTGGGTGAGTATGTGTGTGATGCCTAGTAACCGTTTTAGTATTCTCTCAAAAATTATACAGACATCTAAAATTTATTCATCATTTAGTTCTATTAATATGTAAATTTGCGTATTTATCTAAAGACCTGAGAAATTAAATTTCAGTTGACTTATTACATAATTGCCCTTGCTAGTGAAAAATATTTTCAGAATCATAATTCTTATTGAAAACACATTTATATTTTTCTTCCTTGTAAATATTATTTGGGCATAATATTAGCCTATCTGGTCAGTAAATAAACACAAGGAGTCTAGGAACCAGACTATTTAGTCTTACATAAGAAAATAAAAGCAACATTCATTTTAAAATCTACAAAATATATTCCTTCGTCATGGAAAAAAAAAAAAAAAAAAGGATTTCCCCAGGGATTCATACCTGTTCACATAAACATGAATTGTTACATAAAACTACTTTTGAGTTGACAGTTTTTATGGGAATATTTTTCCATTTCAATGTGTAGAACATTTTAATCAGTAGACATTTCATGTTTTAATTTTTTTCTAGCAGTGTTTGTGTTCTCTATATTTGATATTTATGTTATTAGCTTCTACAACATGATAAAAACAGTAATTTTTAAGGAGGCTTTATAGTTTAATTCATTAAAACATTCCAAGATAGGAAATATTTCCAATATACATAATGAGAGATAAAGGCTTCTCCTAAATTATAAACACATAGAGCTTTACATTTGGTTTTACAACTTTGGCCAAGGTTTAAATGAAACAAACACACATATCATACCAGTCTAAATCTCCAAGGGCTATCTCCTTTCTAATGAGATAAAATATTGTATAAACAAACAAAAATGGCTGAAAACCAGGTCCTTTATCATCTCTTGTCCGACTGAGAATAGATCCCCATCTCTACATGACCGAGATCATCAATTGGCCAGTCAATAAATCCAGCTTTTCAATCATTAGGAACCACCAAAGAAAAATGATATATTGGCCATGAGTAAGACAAACCACCCAAACTTGGTCAATATCAGAAACAGAACCACTAACAACAGAGAAAGAAGAAATGACAAAAGAGAAAAGATCATGAAGGTAAAATTTATCGTACTTAGGATTCATTCCAGGGACAAAAAAACTCACTTGAGTTCAAGAATTCCATATCTTTCTCAATACATTTTAAGTGGCTTTGGCGACTGAATCATTTTGAGCATCTTAGTGGGACCTCCATCAACTGTCAAAGATGATTTTCAAAAAGTTAGTAGCATGATTCTTTTACAAATATAAACTAAGCATCTGTCAAAGATTTATTTAATTCAATAATGAGAGAACCAGCTATGTGGGAAAGCCAGTTGCTTAACGATTTTTATAAATTTGATAAATCTCATTCATAGAGATAGTGTATCTGAAGATATTTTAACTCTAATAATGAGCAACAACTTAGGCTTTATTTAAAATCATTCATCAGGGATCCCTTGGTGGCTCAGCGGTTTAGTGCCTGCCTTCGGCCCAGGGTGTGATTCTGGAGACCTGGGATTGAGTCCCACATCAGGCTCCCTGCATGGAGCCTGCTTCTGTCTCTGCCTCTCTCTCTCTCTCTCTCTCTCTCTCTGTTTTTCATGAATAAATAAATAAAATCTTTAAAAAAAATCATCAAATACTGGATTCTACATTTTAAATTGTGGTCACAGAACTATAGCTACATTGTTAATATAGCCCATAATTATAGATTCAAATATAAACAGTTGCTATTCCCATTCAGAATGAATGGAATCATTAGAATTTTAGGAACAATAGAATTTTCATTTTATTAATAGAATTTTCCTATTATGAATATGTATAATTATCTTTTTAAAATTCTAACTCCAACTTTCTAATTTGATGGGATATTAAAGAACTCAAATCTATCTTTCCACAAATTTAAACAGATTTTAGATGTTTACCAAACTGTGCGTGTTCACATATTAATTCCATGTGATATCTGATATCATTTGAGGTTATAACTTGAAACTATTGTTTTTATTTTGTCTGCAATTTACTTTCAAATTTTTAAGCGTAGATGATGTTGTATTAGACTTGAATTGGTTAATTTAAGCCAAAAGTGCAATTAGATGCTTTAATTGAGAATTCAATTAAAGGCATGCTCTAAGGGGACTACCACTAGCAGGTCACTTCTCTTTGCCTCTGATACACCAGATGGTTTGTCTTAAACTGGAACTGTTGGTTCTGTTGTACCATGTTTTGTGTGATACCCGTGTTTGTGTAATACAAATGAGTTCATAAAATTCTTAAGTAGGGAATGACATCATTTTCATGTAAAAATTGTTAATTAATTTAGGTATAAAATTTCCCAACTTGTTGCTTTTTGCACCACCGAACCACAGTGGCTGTGCATAAAGTACACCAGGTCCATGAAATGCAACAAACTATAGAGAAATACGGTATTGAATACGATGCCTGGTCACCCTAAATTCTTGCTCTTTGCTCTGCTGGGTCAAAGGACCATTGCTAGAAATTCTCATCGGGTCTGTTTTCTCTAATCTTATGTAACTTATCAGTCTCAAGCTTTTTTTTTTTTTTTTTTCAAGATTTTATTTGAAAGGAGGAAGTGAGAGAGCACAAGTTTGGGAGGCAGAAGCAGGCTCCCCACTGAGCAATGGGCTTCAATCCCAGAACCCTGGAATCACAACCTGAGCTGATGGCAGACACTTAACCTACTGAGCCACCAGGTGCCTTCTTTACATATTTTTCTATGAACTAACTTCAATGTATTTTTAATGGCAGATCTAAAATTTAGCATAGTATTACATAGTTAAGATTTAATACACTTGTTTTTATCTGTATGTTTGTTTGCTCGATTAGAAATATTCACGTGTACTGGAAAATTTGCTGTGAAACCTCTTTTCAATATAACCTAGTAGCAAGTTTAAGGTAAAAATGTTCTTGCCTAATTCTACCAATTAATTATTTCCATTATACTCCCAAATAAGTTAATATTTGTGCCCAATAACATTGATTCAGCCTCCTTTTAAAATTTATAATTTTTCAGAAGTAATTTTTTTAGGAACAGTCTTACTCTCTTGGATTTCTGTTATTTAAGAACCTATTCTGTGTAGTCATTGGTACTATTTGTCAAATATTCCTGGCCTGTGCCTTCTGGACTCCTGGTAGTAGTGGGGGCCATATGTCTGGGTCTTATCTGTAAACTGTGAACAGCAATGATGCTTATCACTTGCAAATAGAGACTTAATTGATGATGCAAGACCCAAGTACAGAGCTTTTTTTTTTTTTTTTTTTTTTTTTTTTTTTTTTTTTTTAACTTTTGGCAAGGTGATTGACATCTTTCAACTAGTTGCTTCTCTGCCAGTTTGAGTTTGTGAGTTATGAGCAGCCTGGATCTTTGAGTTACTACCATTAGTGATGGACATAAAGCAAATGCAGGCAATTAATCTTTGCTCAAGCATCTAGGATTTGGGGATTTTTAGTTAACTACTGCATAAATTAGCCTATCTTAACAGATGTGAAGTAAAACTATATCTAATGACAGAGATACTCTTTATACTCACAGGCTAAAATTCATTGGTTACCTTGTATATTTGGGTACTTTGAGTTCTTATTTTTATTTTTTAAAAGATTTTATTTATTTATTCATGAAAGACAGAGAGAGGCAGAGACATAGGCAAAGGCAGAAGCAGGCTCCATGCAGGGAGCCTTATGTGGGACTCGATCCTACAACCTGGGGATCATGACCTGAGGTAAAGACAGATGCTCAACCTCTGAGCCACCTAGGTGCCCCAGAGTTCTTATGTTTAAAGTAGAGCCAAACTTCATGTAGAATTATATGAACGTAAAATCAGTCTCCAAAGTAATTTATAAATCTTAGAAAAAAACATACTACAAATATGGTACCATTAATTAATAAACCATTGTTAGAAAATTGTTGTAAATACTGTTTAGATTTTATTTAGAACTTTTATGATTAACAGATGAAGATGTTGAGATATATACCTTTTATTAATAATCCATCTATAGGGACACCTGGGTGGCTCAGTAGTTGAGTCTGCCTTTGGCTCAGGTCATGATCCAAGGGTCCTGGGATTAAGACCCCCAATGGGCTTCCCTCATGGAGCCTGCTTCTCCCTCTGCCTATGTCTCTGCCTCCCTGTGTCTCTCATGAATAAATAAATAAAATCTTAAAAAATATATTTAAAAATCCATCCATAAATGGCACCAGTTTTTACAAGTACAGCACGATTCAATTCCAATACATTTCCTTAAAAACTGTATGTTTATAGTAGAGTTTTAATTATGTTTTTAGCACATTCATATTCTTGGTAACTATTGTATAATAAGTGTTGAACGTTTTTCTTTCTGCATTTTTAGAATAAGTTTTTAGTTTTACAAATTAACTAAATTCATCTCCACAAAAAATTCCACAATATATAATGCATTTTAAAATTAAGAGAAAGGGATCCCTGGGTGGCTCAGTGGTTTGGCGCCTGCCTTTGGCTCAGGGCGCGATCCTGGAGACCCGGGATCGAATCCCACGTCAGGCTCCCGGTGCATGGAGCCTGCTTCTCCCTCTGCCTATGTCTCTGCCTCTCTTTCTCTCTTTCTCTCTCTCTCTCTCTCTCTCTCTCTCTCTCTTTCTCTGTGTATGTGTCTGTCATGAATAAATAAATAAAATTAAAAAAAAATATTCCCAGCATTAGAATAAATGCTCAGAAAAATGCCAATTATTATTTTTTTATTTTTTACTTTTTTTAGACGGGGGGATTTTATGTTGAAGTAATCTCCACTCCCAGTGTGAGGCTCCATTCACAACCCCAAGATTAAGAGTTACCCATGCTCTACTGACTGAACCAGCCAGGCTCTCCAACAACTACTTTTTAAAATATTTTATTTATGCATGTATTTATTTGACAGAGAGTAGAAGTAGGGGGAGCAGCAGAGGGAGAGGAAAAAGCAGATTCCTTGCTGATCAGGGAGCCTGAGGCAGGGCTCCATTCCAGGACCTTGAGATCTTGACCTGAGCCACCCAGGCGCCCCTCAATAATTCCTTTTTTATAAACAAATCAGAGGTAGTTTGTCTATCTCTATTTTGATGGCTTTTATCACAAAGGAATATTAAATCTCTCTGCTAACTTGCTTGCATTCTCTCTTTCCTTCTTTTTTCCCCTCCCTCTCCTTTCCTTATCTTTTCCCCTTCCCCTCTCTGCCTGCCTGCCTTCCTTCCTCCCTCCCTCTGTCCCTCCCTCCCTGCCTTCCTCCCTTCATCATTCCTTCATCATTCCTTCCTTCTCTTTCTCTCTCCCCCTTTCTCTCTCTCTCCCCCCTTTCTCTTTCTTTCTTTCTCTTCCTAGGGAACTTTGCTTGGAGTAATTAGGCTTTTTGTGTATTTCTTGGATCATGGCTTTTTAAAATATCATTCTAACACTTGCATTTTTCTTTAGAGAATTCACAGTGGCATAGCCTAGTGTTAAATAGCACAGACCGGTCAGACAGCTTGAAACTTAGCTGCAGAATGTGTTATTTGCTTCTAGGGCAGGTTTCTTAACATTCTCACTGAGAAGGTTTTACATTTAATTTGTTTAGTTACAAAGAAAAATTCAGACTATATTTTTCTTGAATGTTTTGACATTTTTGTGTCTTTATGGAATTTTTTCACTTAAATTCATTGAAAAAGTCGTTGTTTTTTTTTTTAAAGTAATTCCTTATATTGTCTTCTAATTTATGTAGGATCTGTAGTGATGCCCTCTCTTCAGTTTTGTTACCAGTAATTGTGTCATTGGCTTTTTAAACTATTATCACTCTGAGTAGGAGTGTTGATTTATAGACAAGCAATCAGTTTTTAGATTTATTATTTTCTCTATTTTTTGTTCATTTTGTAGTCATTAATTTTGTGCTCCTTATTTACTTATGCTAATTTGACTTTAATTTGTTCTTCTATATTCTACTCAGTAAGGTAGAAGCTCAAATCGTTAATTTGAACTTTTATCCTTTTCTAATATCTAAACTCTTAAAACAATAAATTTCACTGTAAGCACTATTTTATCTTCATACAACAAATTGTAATATATTACGATTTTAATTTCAGGAAGTTATTTTTAATTTTATTTAACATGCAGTTTCCTTAACTGTATTGTTTGTTTTCCAAATCATTACTTTCATTAAAGTCAGAAAAAAACTTTTCATCATATCAAATCCTTGAAATTTGTTGAGTTTTATGGTCTATTTTGTTGAATGCTCCTTACTTGATGAGAAAGGAGTGTTGAAATTTTACAATTGTACATTTTTCTGTTTTCCTTTTAAATTGCCAGATTTTGCTTCTATTAATATAATTTTTGAGTATGTACAATTAAGGATTGACGTCTTACTGAAAAATTGACCAGTTATAATATGAAATGTTCCCCTTTATCTCTTCTAATAGTTCTTGTTCTGAAGTCTACTTTGACATTAATTTAGCCATGCCAGCTTTCTTATGATTAGTTACATATCATATATTTTTGTTGTTGTTACTGATTTTACTTTTTAAACATGGAAAATTGTATGCGTCCTTGTAAATTTCCTTAAACCTGTTTTCTTTCTTTCCTTCTGAACTAGTTTGTTTTGATAAATTGAAAATGGATTTACTTCAGATAGCACATAGTTAGAATTCATGTTTTTATTTCCTTTCTAATTTTTTATTGTCTAGGTCATTTATATTTGAGGTAATTTACCATATGTTTGTGTTTAACTCTAGCACTTTTTAAAATTCCATATGTATTATGTTTTTCCATCTTCCTAAAATTTATTTTTTAGGATGGCATTTTCCCCCACTCTTGGCATGATTACTGTAACATTTATTTTTTATTCTGTGGTGTTTTTTTTCCAGGATTTACACTACATATATTTATAGTATTATAATCTACTTTCATAAAATATAATGTCAGCCCACATAAAAAAGCTTCAATATAAGTAGATCCTCCTCCTACCATTTATTCTATTGTTGAAATATATTTTATTTCTATGCATTAGAAATCAAAAATTAAATGCCCAATTACCATACAAACAAAATACTAGAAAAGTATAATTATTTATTTATCTCTTTCACTATTCTTCTCTTATTATTTCCATATGATATCATTTCCCTTCAGCTCAAAGAAGTTTCTTTAAAAATTTCTTGTAGCTGAAGTCTGCTGGCAGCTACATCACTAATATTTGTTTATCTTGTTCTTTATTTTTACTTTTTTTATTTGCTGGTTTTATAACTGTAGGCTGACAGCTTTTTTCTTCCAATAATTTAAAGGTTGCATAATTTTTGATGAAAAAGTTATGGGAATTTTCATTTTTGTTTCTTAGTATATAATGATTGGGTGTGCCTGTGTGTTTTCCTGACTGCTTTATTAGTTGTTTCAACAATATGATTATGATGTGACATGGTATGTTTCTGTTTTTGTATTACTTGTGGTTTGTACTGCTTCTTGAATTTCTAGGTTTATAGTTTTCATCAAATATGAAATATTTTTCAGATAAAATTTCTTCAAATATATTTTCTGTCCCCTGCGCTTTTCTAAGACTTCAATTACATATGTGTTATTGTCCTACAAGTCACTCAGACATTCTTACCATCCTTTCTTCAGTTTTTGTTATCTCTGTGTTTTATTTTGAATATTTTATTTTACTTTACTTTCAGGTTCACCTGTTATTTCATCTTTAGGGTCTATTCTATTAATCTTTTTTAGGAAAATTTGATACATAAATTGTGTTTTATATCTTTTAGAATCATTGCTAATTCCATAATTCTTATCTCTTGCAATTTTTTATTGCCAGATTTTTCTCTGATATAGGTCACATTAACTTATTTATTCATGTATGTTTTTTTGGGAGACAGGAATGCCATTATTCTAGGATTAGGCCTATTTTCTTCAAACCTGTTGCTAAGGTACAGCTTTGCTCTTGTGTTAAGCAGATGCTCTCCATTCCAACTGTTCAAGACTCTAAAAATTTCAGGGAGATATGGAAGTTGTTCTTCCTACTACAGTTTTTCTTGTTTGGTCTTATGGAGTTTAATCCTAAATTTGTTCAGGCTGGTATTTACCTGAAGACTTAGAGACTTTGAGATTCTGGAATTTATTTCTCTGTGCAGTTCCTGCTGCTCAGGTACTCTGACCTACAAATCTAGGTGCCTTCACTTTCTTGAACGCTAATTTTAGTTTCTTCAACTCAGAGAAAGTGCTGAACTCTGTTTGGGTTTCCTCTCCCCACACTGCCATCTGCAAATTGTTCCCAGACAGAAAGCAAGGCATTTCATAGGATTCATCTCGCTTCCTTTCTTTCAGTGACTACAGCCCTGCATTTCTGGGGTCCAATGACTGTAAAGTACTGTTTCCTATATGTTGTCCAGATTTATAGTTATATGTGTGAGAAGGTAATTCTCATAGAAGTTACTCCTTCATGGACTAAAGGCCAAAAATCCAAAACATCATTTTAATTCAATAATATTTGTGTGGCTTATAGAACTTCAGTCTTTTTGAAGGAAGATATAATCTTAAGTGTAAATGAAACCATATAACATACTAAAGACAACTTTCTTATTCATAGTAAAATTTTTTTATCTATTCAACATGTGTTGCTGAACTAAGATTCTTTATTCTATATATAAATGATTCTTCTATGATCTGACTTTTTGTAAGTTTAGTCTTACTCAAGAAAACTATTATTTCACTTTTACCTTTTGTAAGCTTTAAAGTATAGGAACTTAAGGGATTCTTTTTACTGAAATAAATCTCTGTAGGCATAAGTGTTAGTTCAGTTAATATTGATTTAACAGCCTGTACCAGAATGCCATATTGCTTTTGGCAAGTTGTCTAGATGTCCATTATCTCTAATGTGGGTTCACCTAAGGATCAAGAATTCCAATGACAGTAACAAGAGGGCTAAATCTTTTATTAAGGTGATATAATCCAGAGGTTCCTAGCATCTTTGGAGGTGAAAAACCACAGGCTGTGTGAACAATTTAAAGAATAGGTTTACTTGACACCAAGAGTAGAGAATAAGAAACACTGGCTTCTTCAGCTCCCACAAAGGTAGTAAAACTCAGAGGGAGTCTCAGGGGCTAATATTTAAGTGAAATAATATGGAAGAACAATTGTAAGGACCCTTCACCACTTTGAAACCTTCTCCACTTTTGACTTGAGTTTCTCGGTTCATGATCCCAATGTATAGTAGTTAATTTGTGGCAAGATTCATCTTTCTATATTTACCATACCTTCATTCTGGCTACCTTCATGTAGCCAGAATGAAAATTTAATTTTAATTTTCCATTAAAAATCTGAGGAAAAAAAGTACTCAGAATCCATGAAGAGAGAGCTACAAGTTGAGGTCATTTCAGTTATTCTAAGTATGATGTTATTGACCAGGAGCATTGGTTGTTCGTTTTAAAATGAGTTGGGTAGATGTTCCAATAATCCTAACATAAGGAAAATTTCATTTTTTAAGAATTTTTTCTTCAAATAAGAAACAGGGAGAGATGGTGACAGAGACACTTGACAGGTTGACAAGCAACCAAGCCCATTTTATGTTTCCTACCTGAGATAACACTGCATTTAAAATCTGATTGCTTTTTCAGGTCCTGAGTCAGACAGAGCTGTCTCTGGCAACAGAAAGGATGGAAAAGGAGATATCTAAAATAAGACAACTGTGTGATGCCGGTACTCATAATTCAGTTATGAGCTTCTGTTGTAGTAAGTGTCTATATTGCTATGAACAACCAGGACTATGCCAGAATGTTGGAGCAGTAAGGACCAAAGACCCGTGTTTCAGATTAAGACTGTCATTGACTGAAATCTGCTTATAGGAAAACACCATTAGCTGAAAGGTGAGTGGTTTGACTTATCTTTCTTCTTAGTAGTTTGAAATTACAAATGTTCTTTTATAAGGCTATAAGGAACCCTTGTATTTAAAGAATCATAACTCATTGTTACTTGATCTGCCATCCATGTTTTCCTTCTAAGACCTCTCTCTTAGCCAGCGGTCTCTTTTTATATCATAACATTGTATTCAGGGGTTTCTTGTAGCCCAAAAGAACCCAGAGCATTTTTGGCAGGAGAGGTAAAAGGAAAACAGATTAAAAAAGCAAGCCAAGTCATCTCGGTTGGTTTATATATATATGTGTGTGTGTGTATGTGTGTGTGTGTTCAGTCCATTTTTGAAACTGGCTGATATAGGTACCACCTGATTTCTGATCATATTTTCTCCCAGAATTACTTTCCATTTCCTTTGTTTCAACAACATAGAGGGATTCTCAAAGCATCTTCACAGGACAATTTTGCCAAAAATCCCGAACCACAGTAGGGTAGAGGAATCTGAGAATCCATAATCTGCCACTTTGACCTATTGATTATTTTGAGCTGTGGGTACTTGGAAAACAGCAAATTCAGGGAGATTTCTCTGAACTCCCCTTATCTGCTTAAAGGCAGATCCTCCAAATGGAACTCGTTGTCATAAATCACCTCCCAGGAGTGTCATCAACCAGGGAGTATGGACTTGTCACAGGAGAGGAGTCTAAAAGTCAACACCATACCCAGAAAAATTTCGTCTCAAACTATCACATTTCCCATTTCTTCTCCTTTCACCCATCACCATTCCTAAAAATCATTTCATCTCCCCATAAGAGATGCACATCCCTTCCCCTTTCTTTCTTAGAGTGATATCTAAATCTGCATTTTAAACCACCTCAGGGAATTACTCATTTTCTCATGGGCATCTTCTCGTATACATGACAGATACCTGTTAATCAAATGTCTGTTTCTTTTATTCTTCTTAATCTGCCTTTAACTTTAGGGTTCTGAGCTAAGAACTCCAGAAGGTAGAAGTGATTTTTTTTTTGGCCTCCTCTACACCACAAATAATTCTTTTAATATAGTGTGATAGTACATAATTATGGCATGTCGCTTGAATCCCTTGTACCATGTTTATTTGTTATAATATATCTTATTCATAGGAACCAATATTTGTTGAGAAATAACTCAATAAGTACTGAAGTATTGTTCTAAGTCACTTAATACTCATAACCTTATAAAGTACTATCAACATCCACATTTCATAGATGAGGAAAGAAATTAAATAATGTCCCCAAGTTTACACAGACAGTAAGTGGTAAGGCAAAAATTCAAACCCAGCCAATCAAATCCATACTTTTACACAGTATACTATAATGTCTTTTTATAGCCTCATAGAGTCACACACAGTATTGTACAAATAATATGAACTCGGTAAGTACGTGTGGAATAATGATTTCTGAGGTCAAATAGGCTGTTAATAAATGGCATTTTTAAATTCTATAATTAAAATGCATACTATTAAGCACTATTTTTGGACTGTTAAAGTTATTTTGTTTACTTAGAAAATAAAAATATAAGAAATAATTTTATTTTAATATTATATTGATCTGATAAGGTATAAGTAGTTGAGTAGGACCACTCACTTGGAATTTTCTAAATTACCACGTGTAATTTTAAACAACTCTAGCAATTTACTAGGGATTCTCGAACTCCTCCTAGAATTCTATTATTGAACTGCTCTTATATTTTGGTAAAGTCGCTTAACCTTCTTTCATTGCTCACTTCTGAAAAAGAAAGATAAATAATTCTTACATAAGTTCAGGAGGCAATTCACAGAGAAGTAAATAAAAGATTCTATACATTCATAAAATTCTAGAGCTATGCTTGACCTTAGGAGCTCATTTATCCTCCTGGGAATCAAGTTTCTTGTAGGTAGATGTTTTTTCAGCGTTTTGTGTGTGTGTGTGTGTGTGTGTGTGTGTGTGTGTGTGTGTGCAGCTTCCAACAGTACAAAAAATTTGCTGTAAGGATTTAGACAAAAGGAAAATCTGGATCCTAAACCATTTGCATATCCTATTTTTAAACACCATTTAAGATTCAATATTTTCTAAGGTATCTCTGACTTATTCTTATGTCCTATAATTCAACATTTAATCTTTACTTTTGACTTAACATCTCAGAAATTTTTTGTTACCTTCCCTTATGGAACTACCTTTCTCTCCATCATGAGAATTCCCCTGTCAAGCTCTTCATTAAGATTAAGACTCCTTTCTTGATCTTTGGTACTCTTCCAGTATATTTTAACTTTACTTTCTCTGTCCTCTATTTGCTTTGATTCATTCAGGTGAGACTCTTAATGAGGTCTTTAGTCTCTCTTTCTCCTATTTTTTTTTTTTAATGCTTAACCTCTCTTTCTAACACTTAGAATGATATCCTTTGCAATCAAAACTTAAATTCTGATGTCATGCCTATTTATGTATTCCAAGACCTATGCCATTTTATTATATATCTTGGACTTAATAATAGTAGGCTGTAGAATCTTCACCTCCTTTAGCCTATATCCTCTAAAGACAAATAATTTATTCTGAATACCATGCCATTTTTCTTTATACTTTTGAAATTTTAGTGCATATATACTGGGAATGAGAATATACAATAAAAAGAGAATACAGAGAGTTTAGAAAACTTAAAAAATGTAATGAATATGATAGACTAGGAAGTATAGAAAGTGGAGATAAAATATTGAACATTGATAACTAGATGATTGATTGTACCATCAATACAGATTTTGAATTCTGGATGGAAACATTTAGTTGGAAAAATTGTGGTTTTGTTGAATCTGAGTTGCTGGCAATGCAATAAGGCATAATGGTTTTACAAGTATTTAGAAATTTATGACTCTAGAATCTTGCGAATGACTTGAGGATTGGAGGTACAGACATATATTTCACAAAGAGATGTGACTTGAAGTCATAGAAATAGATGAAATTTTAAAGAAAAAGAATGAAAAGTGAGTGAGCCATAGGTGAATTATTGAGAAATGCTGACATTTGGGGAAAAATTAGAAAATAAATTGTCACAGATAGAAAGAAAACTAGGAGAATGCAGAATTATAAAAGCAAAGTCTTTAATCAGAAGTACATACTCAATATAGTCAAGATGCCTATGCATAGAATTAAAGATATTTCAGGGAGTGATATTTGCCAATCAGTCTATTTTCTTTAAATAGTATTTTTTAACTCCTAAGCAGAGAAGTGATATTGCTACAAACAAGGAGTATAGTTATTAAACCGGGTATGTTTTATGAGAGATACCTTGGAAATAGAGTGTTTTTTTAATAAGTCATGATAAATTTTAAAACTTGTGTCCAGTTCCTAGCTTGTGAAGCGTTCACAAGGTCCACAGTGCCTGACTTTCTCACAGAGGCTATTCTAAGGACTGCATATTCCAGACATGCTGAGCCAGTTCATTCTCAGGTTAATACAGTGTGGTCTTATTGTGGTTTTGATTTGTATTTCCCTGATGGCAAGTGATGCAGAGCATTTTCTCATGTGCATGTTGGCCATGTCCATGTCTTCCTCTGTGAGATTTCTCTTCATGTCTTTTGCCCATTTCATGATTGGATTGTTTGTTTCTTTGGTGTTGAGTTTAATAAGTTCTTTATAGATTTTGGAAACTAGCCCTTTATCTGATATGTCATTTGCAAATATCTTCTCCCATTCTGAAGGTTGTCTTTTAGTTTTGTTGACTGTATCCTTTGCTGTGCAAAAGCTTCTTATCTTGATGAAGTCCCAATAGTTCATTTTTGCTTTTGTTTCTTTTGCCTTTGTGGATGTATCTTGCAAGAAGTTACTGTGGCCGAGTTCAAAGAGGGTGTTGCCTGTGTTCTCTTCTATGATTTTGATGGACTCTTGTCTCACATTTAGATCTCTCATCCATTTTGAGTTTATCTTTGTGTATGGTGAAAGAGAGTGGTCCAGTTTCATTCTTCTGCATGTGGATGTCCAATTTTCCCAGCACCATTTATTGAAGAGACTGTCTTTCTTCCAATGGATAGTCTTTCCTCCTTTATCGAATATTAGATGACCATACATTTCAGGATCCACTTCTGGGTTCTCTATTCTGTTCCATTGATCTATGTATCTGTTTTTGTGCCAGTACCACCTCACACCAGTGAGAATGGGGAAAATTAACAAGGCAGGAAACAACAAATGTTGGAGAGGATGCGGAGAAAAGGGAACCCTCTTACACTGTTGGTGGGAATGTGAACTGCTGCAGCCACTCTGGAAAACTGTGTGGAGGTTCCTCAAAGAGTTAAAAATAGACCTACCCTACGACCCAGCAATTGCACTGTTGGGGATTTACCCCAAAGATTCAGATGCAATGAAACGTCGGGACACCTGCACCCCGATGTTTCTAGCAGCAATGTCCACAATAGCCAAACTGTGGAAGGAGCCTCGGTGTCCATCGAAAGATGAATGGATAAAGAAGATGTGGTCTATGTATGCAATGGAATATTACTCAGCAATTAGAAACGACAAATACCCACCATTTGCTTCAACGTGGATGGAACTGGAGAGTATTATGCTGAGTGAAATAAGTCAATCGGAGAAGGACAAACAGTGTATGTTCTCATTCATTTGGGGAATATGAATAATAGTGAAAGGGAATATAAAGGAAGGGAAAAGAAATGTTGGGAAATATCAGGAAGGGAGACAGAACATAAAGACTCCTAACTCGGGGAAACAAACTAGGGGTGGTGGAAGGGGAGGAGGGCGGGTGTTGGAGGGGAATGGGTGACGGGCACTGAGGTGGACACTTGACGGGATGAGCACTGGGTGTTTTTCTGTATGTTGGTAAATTGAACACCAATAAAAATTAATTAAAAAAATAAAAAAATACAGTGTGGTCTTCAACTGTCAAGGGTAAAATGGTGCTGGGAATCTAACTACCTTACAAGTGGAGTCACAAGAATGGCCACATTTCATTAATATTAGAGTTAGATCAAGATATTGTGGGTCTTGGGATGCCTGGGTGGCTCAGCGGTTAAGCGTCTGCCTTTGGCTCAGGGTGTGAACCTGGAGTCCCAGGATCGAGTCCTGCATCGGCTCCCTGCATGGAGCCTGCTTCTCCCTCTGCCTGTGTCTCTGCCTCTCTCTCTCCCTCTCTGTGTGTCTGTCATGAATAAATAAATAAAATCTTTTTTTTTAAAGGTATTGTGGATCTCTAACTGGCTAGTCTTTATTTTTTGAACTTGAATTTGACCTTGCCATTATTAATTCATTATCTCTCTGCTCCAAAGTAACCTCCTCTTTTTTTTCTGTTCTGTGAAAATGGATATGGACCTTTAAAATATGTGTGTGTGTGTGTGTGTGTGTGTGTGTGTGTGTGTGTGTGTGTTTTCAGGCAGTACTGAAGCTTTCTCAATAGAGAATTCTAGAGAAACATAGTGGGCAGAAAGGGTTTTGCTTCCTAATCATGGTATCCTTGATAGACTCCTGCACTGCATGTGGCTTACCCAGTTCACAGCTCCTATAATGTGAGAAGTTTGTCCAGCATTAGGCTCTTACAGTGTAGGTGGCTTCTCTAGCACCAGGTGCCTGCAGTAGATGACGGTTAGCAGCACCCATATGCCAACAGCTTTCCCCAATCTTTTTTGGACAGTTTTATATCAGAGGACCTCCAGCTTTCCCAGGCCTTAGAGGATGAATAGCTTTCCCAGGCCCTAGGGGGTAGATTTCTAGCATGTTCCATGAGCCTCCACTCCAGGAAGCTTTCTGCCAAAATGTGAGTCATAGTGGTATACTCTCCAACAAAGTCTGAACCTCAGAAGGATGGGGATTTTTAGGGAGTTTTTCTTGGGTGTTCATATCAATACTAGGGCTAATGACTACTCCTTATATCTAATATTTCTATGGTCTCTAGAGTTCTCTTGTTAACCCATCTCTCATTATTTTAAACTCTTGTTATATTTAATAACTCTTTATATTGATATTATTGTTCAAATTATTGCATGGTTTCCTTTTCCTGATTGAACCCATCCTGGTACATTGACCAAATGACATCCTACAATCAAATTTATGAAACTTTATGCAACTTAATAGAAAATGTATGTTTTTGTGCTAGTTATCATAATTAAATATCACCACCTCTCCAAATCTATATCCTACATGGATTGTAGATATAAATTTAAAAATTAAAGTTATACAGTTTTTAGAACAAAATATCAGTGAACATATTTATTGATTTAGAAAAGACAAAAATATCTTGCAAAGAACCATTGCAAAACCCATTATAAAATTTTAAAAAATGAAAAATTGTACTAAGTTCAAATAAGAATTTATATTCATCAAAAAAAAAAAAGAATTTATATTCATCAAGAGGCACCATTAAGTAATTACAAATACAGGGTGACTTTAATTTACTATACAAATACAACTCCTATAAATGATTACAAAATGCTGACAACACAATGGAAAAATAAGCAAAAGACTTGATATAAAACAAGATATATATCCAAATGGCCAATAATTATATGAAAATGTGTTCAATTTCATTAGTCATTAGGAAAACACCAATTAAATCTAAAATGTGATATGTGCTAACACTACAAATACTAGAAGGGCAAAGATGAAAAAAAAATAAGAAATACGTACAAAATACTAAGTTTCCAGCAAGGGTGTGAAACACGTGGAATGCTCACAAATTGTTAGTAAGAGTACAAAATGGTATAACAAGTTTTCTAAACTGTTTGCCAATATCTACTAAAATGAATATATGGATAGTGTATCACCCAAGCATGTATGTTTACCAAAAATATGTTCCAAAATGTTCATAACAGGGTATCCCTGGGTGGCTCAGTGGTTTGGCTCCTGCCTTTGGCCCAGGGCGCAATCCTGGAGTCCCAGGATCGAGTCCTGCGTTGGGCTCCCAGCATAGAGCCTGCTTCTCCCTCCTCATGTGTCTCTGCCTCTGTCTCTCTCTCTCTCTAAAATGAATAAATAAATAAATCTTTTTAAATAAAGTTCATAACAGGACTATATATAATAATCCAGGACTTGAAGTAACTGCTATCCAACAACAATGAATTGGAAAAATGTAGTATAATTAAGTAACTGAATACAGAAATGAGAACTGTCAAACTCTTCCACACAGAAGAAGCTAGACAAGAATCAAATAATTAGAAATCAACCTCAGTGGATAAAGTCAAGTTTGTGGAAAAAAGTATGTGGATGGACAGAGGGTAGATTTGGAGATGGCTGTTAATCTTCTGGTTCTCAGTGCTAAAATAACAAGTGTGCTGACATTTTAAAATTAATTAAGGCTCTACTGTTCTTTTGGTTTCTATTTCATTGATCTCTATTCCCAATTTTATCATTCCTCTTCTTCTGAGTTTTGGCTTATTTGCTATTTGTTCCCTAATTCCGTTAGGCATAAGGTTAGGTTGTGTATTTGAGACCTTTCTTGTTTCTTCAGAAAGGCTTGTATTGCTATATACTTCCCTCATAGGACTGCCTTAGCTGCATTCCAATGGTTTTGAACAGTTGTATGTTCATCTTTATTTGTTTCCATAAATTTTTAAAATTCCTCTTTAATTTCCTGGTTGACCATTCAATCTTTAGTAGGATGCTATTTACCCTCCATGTATTTGAGTTCTTTCCAAATTTCTTCTTGTGATTGAGTTCCAGTTTGAAACACAGCATTGTGGTCCAATCTTTTGATACCAGTTGAGACCTGATTTGTGACCCAGTATGTGATCTATTCTGCAGAATGTTCCATGTCTGGTCTATGTTACCTTTGGGCTCTCTTTTCATGTAAAGGTTTTCTTTTAATATTTCTTATAGGGTTAGTTTGGTGATCACAAATTCTTATAGTTTGTTTCTGGAAGTTTTTTTTTATCTTTCCTTCTACTTTGAATGACATCCTAGCTAGATAAAATATTCTTGGCTGCATATTTTTCTCACTTAGCATGCTGAATATATCATGCCAGTCCTTTCTGGCCTGCTAGGTCTCTGTGAATACGTCTGCTACCAGTCTAATGTTTCTACACTTGTAGGTTATGAACCCCTTCTCTGCAACTGCTTTCAGAACAGATCAACAAAACTAAGAGCTGGTTCTTTGAAAGAATCGATAATATTAATAACCTCTGGCCAGACTTATTAAAGAGAAGAGAGAAAGGACCAAATAGATTAATTCATGAATGAAAAAGGAGAGATCACAACCAACACTGAAGAAATACAAACAATTACAAGAACATATTATGAGCAACTATATGCCAACAAAATAAGCAATCTGGAAGAAATGAATGCCTTCCTGGAGACATATAAATTACCAAGACTGAAGGAAGAAGTAGGAAACCTGAACAGGCCCATAACCAGCGAGAAAATTGAAGCAGTAATCAAAAACCATGCAACAAATAAGAGTCCAGGGCCAGAGGGCTTCCCAGGAGAATTCTACCAAATATTTAAAGAAGAATTAATACCTATTCTTCTGAAGCGGTTTCAAAAAATAGACATGGCAGAAAAACTTCTGAACTCTATGAAGCCAGCATTACCTTGGTTCTCAAACCAGATAAAGACCATGCCAAAAGAATTACAGACAACTATCCTTGATGAACATGGATGCAAAAATTCTCACCAAGATACAATAGGATCCAACTGTACATCAAAAGGATTATTCACCACAGCTGAGTAGGATTTATTCCTGGGCTGTAAGTGTGGTTCAATACCTGCAAATCAATCGATGTGATACACTAAATTGATAAAAGAAATGACAGGAACCATATGATCCTGTCAATAGATGTAGAAAAAGCATTTGACAAAGTGCAACATGGTTTCCTGATTAAAATTCTTTACATTATAGGGATAGAGGGAACACACCTCAGTATTATAAAAGTCATATATGAAAAGCCCACAGAAAATATCATTCTCAGATGATGTAAAGCCCACAGAAAATATCATTCTCAGATGATGTTTGAGTTTTTTCCAAATCTCTCAGATTTTCCCCTAAGGTCAAGAATACAGCAGGGATGTCCACTATCACCACTGCTGTTCAACAAAGTACTAGTCCTAGCATCAGCAATCAGACAACAAAAGGAAATAAAAGGCATCGAAATCAGCAAAGAGGAAGCCAAACTCTCGGTCTTTGCAGATGACATGATACTCCATATGGAAAACTAAAAAGACTCCACCCCCAAATTGCTAGAACTCATTCAGGAAAGTGGCAGGATATAAAATCAATGCACAGAAATCAGCTGCATTTCTATACACTAACAATGAGACAGGAGAAAGACAAATTAAGGAGTCAATCACATTTACATTTGCACCCCGAACCATAAGATACCTAGGAATAAACCTAACCAAGGAAGCAAAGGATCTCTACTCAGAAAACTATACAACACTCATGAAAGTAACTGAGGAGACACAAAGAATTGGAAAAAAAAGTGTTCCATGCTTATGGATTGGAACAACAAATATTGTTAAAATATCCATGCTACCCAGAGCAATCTATACATTCAATGCAGTCCCTATCAAAATACCATTGACTTATTTCACAGGGTTGGAACAAATAATCCTAAAATTTGTATGGAATCAGAAAAGACCTATGATAGCCAAAGGGATGTTAGAAAAAGAAAACCAAAACTGTTGGCATCACAATTCAAGACTTCAAGCTCTATTACAAAGCTGTAATCATCTAGCCAGTATGGTACTGGCACAAAAATGACACATAGATCAATGGAACAGAATAGAGAGCCCAGAAATGGACCCTCTATTCTGTGGTCAACTAATCTTCAACAAAGTAGAAAAGAATATCCAATAGAAAACACAGTCTCTTCAACAAATGGTGTGGGGAAAACTGAACAGCCACATGCTTAATTAAGCTGGATCATTTCCACCATATACACAAAAATAGACTTAAAATGGATGAAAGACCTAAATGTGAGATAGGAATCCATCAAAATCATAGAGAACACAGGCAGCAATCTCTGTGATCTCGGCTGCAGCAACTTCTTATTAAACATGTCTCCAAAGGCAAAGGAAACAAAGGCAAAAATAAACTATTAGGACTTCATCAGGATAAAAAGCTTTTGCACAGAAAAGGAAATAGTCACAAAACCAAAAGAGAACCAAAAGAATGGAAGAAGATAGTTGCAAATGACATATCAGATAAAGGACTATACCCAATATCTGTGAAGAACTTATCAAACTTAACACCCAAAGAATAAATAATTCAATCAAGAAATGGACAGAAGACATGAACAGAAATTTCTCCAAAGAAGACATACAAAAGGCCTACAGACACATGAGAAAAGTGTTCAACATCACTTGACATCAGGGAAATAACAAATCAAATCACAATGAGCTACCACCTAACACCTGTCAGAATGGCTAAAATTAACAAGTCAGAAAATGAAAGATATTGGCAAAGTTGCAGAGAAAGGGAAACTCTAATACACCCTTGCTGGGAATGCAAGCTGGTACAGCCAATCTGGAAAAATATATGGAGGTTCCTCAAAAAGTTGAGAATAGAGCTAGCCTATGGCCTAGGAATTGCACTACTGGGTATTTGCCCCAAAGATACAAATGTAGTGATCTGAAGGAGCACCTGCACCCCAATGTTTATAGCAGCAATTTCCACAAGAGCCAAACTATGGAAAGAGCCCAGATGTGCATTGGTAGATTAATAGATAAAGACAATGTGTTATATAAATAGAATGGAATACTACTCAGACATCAAAAAAACATGAAATCTTGCCATTTGCAGTGACATGGATGGAACTAGAGGATATTGTGCTAAGCAGAATAAGTGAATCAGAGAAAGACAATTATATGATCTCATTTATGTGTGGAATTTAAGAAATAAAACAGGATCATAAGGGAAGAGAGGAAAAATAAAACACAGACAAACCATAAGAGACTCTTAATAATAGGGGATAAACTGAGGATCGCTGGAAGGTGGGGTACGGGGGGTTGGGGTCACTGGGTGATGGACATTAAGTAGGTCATGTGATGTGATGAACACTGGGTGTTGTATAAGACTTATGAATACCTGACTTCTAAATAATGCATTATATGTTAGTTGTATTTGTTTTAAAAATTGAAACCAATGATACATCATATATTAGTTGAATTTAAATTTTTTAAAAGTTTTAAAAATTTAAAAAATGAATTAGAACAAAACAAAATCCATTAAGGTTCACAGAAGATTTATACCATTTTCTGGATGTTTGTTACATTACCAGAAGAGTTTAAAAAATAATAACAATAACATGGTTCTTTAATAGAATAAGAAATTCATACATGTAATATATGATATGCCCATTCAGTTCTCTAAAGCATTGAAACTCCCTGGGGTCATATTACTCACTGAATTATTATTAATTCACAATTATCTTTATTGATGTTACTTTCTAAAAGGTCCTTTTAATTTACATTAGTTACTTCTATCCCTCTCTTTATTGGGCCTATAAATTAGCCATTCAGTTACATGCTTACAGTCTGAAGCTTTCCATTTCTCACAGATTTATGTGACAAATAACAAACAGTTATACTACTTAGAGAAAATTGTATGAGTCCCATCAAAAGCACCCAGAAACTTATATATAACACTTTGTTAAATGAGACGACAACCATTCTTGCCTTAGACTTTCAATATTCAAGGTTTAAGGGTAAAGAAGTAAGCGTATGAATGAAAGCACAAGTAACAACAGAAGCTGACATATTTGGCCTGTAAGAATCCTTTCAATTTGCACTACTCCATCTGTCAGAATCTTGGGGCCACTAGCAAGTTTAAGTTCTAGGATCTTGACTCCATAATGAAGTGCATTTTATGATGGGCATGATGTGGTGCTCAGTTGGTGGATTAATGTATTGTGATGGTTGCTATGCTTGCAATCAAAAGAATGACTCACTGTTCATCTATTTATTATTTATGGATTACATGGTGGGCCAGCAGAGAAAGAGAAGAAGAAAACTTGCAAACTAAAATCAATACAAATAATAGCCTCTCCCAAGAGAAATCCCAGGGGCTTAGATAGCTCTCTCCTTTCTTTGAGCTTTTTCTTTTTCACTTTTTTCTCTTCCTCTCTTTGCCCTAAAAACAATTATCTATGAAAGAGTGTTTCGCTGTTTTGCTCTATTATATTCTTTGTAAATAATCATTAACGTTTCTGCCCTGTCTTTTCCTAAATGATCCATTCTAAATTACAGTAGTAGCAAGTAGGATATCCTTTAGTTAATTTTATACTCCCTTATGATTTGTACAAAATATATGTTGAATGGTAGACACCTTTCAAGACCAGGAAGACAATCAACTTGAATAATCAACTATGCCAAGATTTATATTTTATTCTTCCTAGTAACCTTTTGAGATATTATACTCTCTCCTTACTAATTTGTCATTACTACATAAATAAGTATGCCAACTCTTGATACTAGGTCTATACCATATACCTAGACTGTTTTATTCAGTGTCTTCAAGATTTTATTTTCCTGAATAGAACTATATTAAAATGGCTTCACATTGATATAAATAGTACCTCAACATTAAATATATTATTAATAGAGTGTTATAAAAGGAAGTGAAAGAAGCAAATACAAAATGTAGTATCTGGAATCACTGCAAATGAAGTTTTTTAAAAAGCAATCTTTCCAATATTTTATTTCTGTTCACTAAAGTTGAGTAATAATTTAGGTAGGTGAGCAGAAAGAGTTTAGGAATCTATTTACTTGTTGAAAAAAATAAGTGCTGCTCAAAATCTTAAAAAAAAGAAACCTCTAAGTTATATGCTTAATAATAATATTCACAAAATATTGTAATAATATTCACAAAAAATTACAAAAATATTTTCCTTCAGTATATAAAACAATCAATATTTTCCAAAACTGCATTTTTTTAAAGATTGTATTTATTTATTCATGAAAGACACACAGAGAGAGGCAGAGACACAGGTAGAGGGAGAAGCAGGCTCCCTGTGGGGACCCTGATGCGGGACTTAATCCCAGGACCCCAGGATCACGACCTGAACCAAAGGCAGATGCTCAACTGCTGAGCCACCCAGGCTTCCCTTCTTATATCCCTTTATATCAAGCACTAAGTATTCTTTACTTCATCACACTGATAACTACATTATCTTCTTGACAGTTTATCTTCTTATCTTCTTGTTTTTCAGTTCAAAAATGGGAACTTGATTTAATATAGCCACAAAGGATAATGGTTGATGGAGTCCAGTAATGAAGGGTCTTGTGGGTCACAGAACAACACTGATTTTGATTCTGAGCAAGCTAAGAAGCCATTAGAAAAATTTCACTGATGAAAAAGATAAGATTCCATTTAAAATTTTTCACTCTAGCCACTCATTTGATAATGGAATGAAGAGGCTAAGAGAGGAGCTAGGGAAACAGCAAGGAATGATGAAGGTGGTAGCAGTAGAGATAGTGAAGGTGGCACCTTTTTGAAGGATTTAATTTCCCCAACAGGATTTCCTAATGGTTTGGACATACCGAGTGGGGGAAAAAGAGTTAAGGAAGTCTAAGGTGGTAGACTTGAACATTGCAAACATGGAACTGCTCTTGACTCTGAAAGAAAAGACAAAACAGTTTGGAGGAAAGCGTATTAACTTTGAGATGCCCATTAGATGCCTATGAGACATCCAAAGAGCTATGTGTTCAAAAAATGTGATAAAAGAATCCAGAGTACAAGGAGGGTATACGTTTCCCAAAGGGTAAAATTTCCCAAAGATATATTAAACATTATACTTTGCTACTGAATGTGAGGTTGAGAGGATAATTTTTTGAAAGCTGTACTCCGCATCTTGTTTTCTGACATCAAAGCTAAGTATATGTGTAATCAGAAAGAATGAAATGAGATTTAAAGTCAGTATTGTCTGAATATTGCCATGGTTTATACATCTTCCAAAAAGTTAACAGGTCCTTAAAAATATGTGATGTCACTGAGATTCCTTCCTCTTTGGAAGGGGCTATGAAAAACTACCGAGTTTTGAAATCTGTTAATCATATTTTTTTTTTTATTCCATAGGACCCTAAGTTTCTGTGAGAAATGAATGTTTTATATCCAAAATAATTAAAATCTAGCTTTTGACAGACTTATAGTGCAAAGTATTTATGCTTTTCCTGAATAGCTTATAGTAAGTTATATATCCACATTATCTACATAGAAGAAATTGATAATATAGTAAATTGTTGTCATTCATGGTACTTGTATGCTATATAGTCTCTGCAAAGACTGAATTAGCTAATACTGAACAAATGTCCCTAGAGAAAATACACAGCGGTTCCTGCAAACTCTGATCACAACGTTTTGTCAGCTGATCAACATGTAACCTTGTCTTCTATATTAGTTTTGGTTCAACAGCACCTTACTCAATGTTATCATTGATTCATTAACATTGAACTCATAGGCACTGTAACTCCTATCTGGAGGGAACTTATCGAACACATGTACTCATGTACTTTCTCCTTGAGGCACATCATAGCCTTCTTGCTCTTGGGAACCCTAGAGAGCACTTCAGCACTACATCTGGATGACATTGTAAGTAGTAAAATCACTAATAGCTCCAAAATGTGAATTATGTCACATGAAATAGGCTGAAAAAGCTATGTTTGTAGTGTGAGAGCTGACACAGGAAGGCAGGGCATCATACTGTTTGACCTTCTCTAGGAACATACACATAAAATGACTCAGCTTTTTACTGACTCTGCACATATCTGTGAATGACCATGAATGAGCTGCAAGTATTGATTTGAGGGGTTACAAATAGACACTATGGGTAGGAAAATTTGCAAATAAAGAATCTGTGAATGAGGATCCATTGGTTCTGTGTGCATATATTTTTATAGTCACATCTAAAAGTGGATTTCTCCCCCACAGACAATAAAATGCCAAATACTCAGTAGGAGAGTGGGAAAAAGATAAAACAAGTGAAAAAGCAAAAAACAAACATAAGAGGGCTGTATCATAATGTCAGTGCTATACGACTGAAGAAAAATTAGAATGGGGGAAAAATGCATACTGGATACTAGCAGAAAATTATGTTAGTTTATAACCGTTTAGACCTAACGTGGCTTTACAAGCTGATATTCTCCATGGTTCTATATAATTTTCTTTGTATCACATGTCTTTTACCTCTGTTAATTGCATCATTTATATTTCACTCTTAGAACACTTAGAAAAGTGTTCTAATACATATGCTATGGTAAAACGTGCTATATTAGTTGATTTTCTATTGATGCCAGTCACCAACATTATCACCATGCTCATATTGAACTTTAAGATTCCATCCTATCTTAAATTACTGATCATTGCCTTTCTGTATGCCAGCAAGAATAAAATCAACTTGGAATTTTTAGAATTCTACAGAATATATTTGGGCATCTGAACAAGAAGGCATAATTCTAGATAATTGTCCTATGTTTATAAGGAAACCTGAATGAGGGATTATGATGATCTGTAAACATTTCAAATTAAGCAATATTTGATTATTAACACACTAACATAATCAATGCACAATGGCAATTTTATTTCTAAGGTTTTTCATAATTTAAAAAATTTCCAAGTAAGTCTTTCAAACTACTTTACTTACCTTTGTTCAAAATTTGCCAATGAATTATGTCTTGATTTGGAATCATATTAGTATGTTTATAATATTTTATAAATAGATTTTAAGAATTATTATAGTGTAGGCAGTCCCATTCCAAGGACCCAGAGGGAGGGGTTCACACAGGACCAGCCAAGAGGGTCATTGGTTATGCATAGGATAGGAATCAAATGTCAGCCAGCAGGAAGTGAAAGCAGAATTTATTTTTTTATTTTATTTTTTTTAAAATTTTTTTGAAAGCAGAATTTATTGAAGTTATTTAGAGAGAGTGCAAGTACAGGTAGAGTGTCTGGGAGATTCAGAAAGTAGGGGAAAGAGAGTCTCTTCTTTGCATCTTGGGTTTTTATTGAGGATTGTGGTCTGGTGTATGTGTCCTCTTAGACATCCAGGAACTGGTTAGAACAAGGAAAAATTTCCAGGTGTCCTCTATAAATTACTTATTTCTTAGAACTAGGGGGTCTTGGTGTCGAGATGTCTGGCGCCAGTAGTCTAATATGTACTTGATGGCTTCATCCAGTCATTCTTGCCTGGTCCTTCCTTAGATGTTATCTATTGGGCTGGAAGGCTTTAAAGAAATCATTGACTCCTTGTCCCTCATAAGGAGGATATACAGTATGAGGCACATATAAGGGGGGGCGGGGCTTGCAAGAACAGGAAAAGGAGCAAAAACAAGTTTTTTATAGAATCTCTTCAGCTCCCCTATCTCAATTATATTAACAGAAATAACATTGCAGAGCTTTTTATTTGCCCCATCTGATATTTCTAAAGCTCTCTTTGTTATCTAAAATTTACTTCCTTTCTTTGCTCTATAATTATTTTCTTTGAATTTTACTGTGATCTAGATTTCAGATCATCTTTACAGTTGCATATAGCTATACCCCAAACCTACACTGGATACACAACTGCCATAGAGAGAAAAAAAATAACTCACATAAGTAAACACTGAATCACAGAGTTTGTAGAATAATTTAGTCTCATTGCTTTCAGTGACTTTTGGACATTCAAAGTATCTACTAGATATCACACTTAAACGAGTAGTTAATTATCATGAAAACACAGAACTAACAATGCTCACTTCCAAGCAGGTTAAAATTATGCTACTCACATACCACTTGGTCATGGTGCTTGAAATCTTTTAATTAAATGTCCCTATGCAAATTTATCATTAATAAGCATTTCAAATTAATACATATTTCATATCAAACAATATTTGATTATTACAGATTTGGTTCAAGGTTTCTTCAGCCAGTACACCAACTATCAAAAATTCATGTTCACATATATATGAACAAATTTTGCACTACTTATTTTGAAAAACATCATTTTTTTGTCCTCCAATGATCATTTTGCTTTTAAATAATTTAATAATTTCTTCTGGTCATTTTGTCTTGATACTCAGTGGCACATTGAATAGTTTGTGCCCCATCAAAAAAAGTGGCAGAAAAAGTGTAAAGAAATATTGTAACTGAACTTACA
Organism: Vulpes vulpes; assembly: GCF_048418805.1. Taxonomy (NCBI): domain Eukaryota; kingdom Metazoa; phylum Chordata; class Mammalia; order Carnivora; family Canidae; genus Vulpes; species Vulpes vulpes. The sequence goes on along the minus strand of NC_132786.1, from coordinate 54,564,186 downwards.
TGAGTTCGCTCCTTGGTGAGTCACATAGAAACCATACCAGGTAGGGTTGTCACACTAAGGAAACTTTATTTGCAGCAAATAAGGAGATGATGAGGAATAACCTTCAAAGCTGCGACTCTCCAGACAAAAATGAATAAATCCTTTTATTTACTGTTCGAGATGAATACTTAGAAAGGGGAGCCTTGTTCATTGTATATAGAAGCAGGGATAAGGTTGCCCATAGATCTTAAGGAAACCTAGGTATCCATATATTGTATGTTATTTAAATGAGGCTTGTGCTTCTCGCTGGGCAGGGGTTTTAATATTGCAGTGAGGTGAAGGTGACTGCCGGTCACTGCATGGGTCACTCCATGGTCCATCTGTACACATGTGCATCAGGGTGAGGTTCAAACAGGTCTGGGTGGTCTGGGTGCCGGAAGCTACTCGTCCAGGCAGTCATTATTGCTTCTGAGGTAGTTCCAGATGCCATGGGGGATACTATGCCTGTAACTCTTTTACCAGAGTTAAGAGATAAACTGGAAGGAAGAGCTTAAGGGATGAAGGTGTCTGGATACAAGCAGGTGAATAAAGGTCAGGTCTTAGGGTGTAGCTGGTGACAATATTATAGCAAAAGATTATTTTAAATGTCATTGCAAGACATGTATTCAAAGAGGCTGTGGCCTGAAAGCTCACAGAGAGAAAGAACTGAGAGGGGGTTGTGGACATGGCAACTATTCTCTATTATTTTCTTCAATCTATTGACCACTAAGTTCTTTGGACTTTGTTCCTATATATTATTTGCTCCATACTTTACATTTTTGTCATAATTTGTTAAATAGTACAATGAAAACATTAATCAGTGGTTTTACCTTTCTTTACATTTTAGACACATATCATTTGGGGAAGAAAAACTAATTATAGAAACTTTCTCTTGATTATATTAACCAGAAGTGTTTTAGTAAAACAATATTTTGATTAAGCCACATAAATCATAACTCTTAATGTTTTTATCAATGGAGATCATGTGTATTTTTACTGAGTCCAAATCAATAGCAGAAATAAATTAATGATGAAGTAGCAAAGACCATATGGTAAATTCAATTAAATTAATTAAGAATTTAATTAGAAACAAACATGTGCCTAGAAGTCTATTAAATATTGAAGGGCATACAAAAGCAGCACAGGGCACAGAACATGTTCTCCAGATACATACAACAGCATTTTAAAAATACATGAGATATACACCTGAAATAATTAAGACTAAGACGGCTTAGAACTTTGGAAGTGGAGTGGCTTGGGTATAAAACTAAGAATCCCAGCTTCTAAATCTTTAACTTTGGGCACATTGTTTGAATTCTTTCATCCTTAGAGCCTCAATTGTACAATGGGAATGTAAACAAACACATCAGTGGGTTACTTCAGGAATAAAATGATATATGAATATAAAATAGTTTACAAAATACTTGACATATAGTAAATATTTTTTAAATGGTAAGTGAAAATAAGGCAGTTTGCATCAATTAGCATGGTAATGGTGATATGGTATCTAACCATATAGATACTACAGTAATAAAGATGTTAGGAAAGCCTACAAATGTGTACAGGATGATGCTATAGAGGGTGCTATAAAAAATTAGTCATGATTAATGATATTTATGTTTTATTTGTCTTTACACTCTCCTATATCTTCAGAATAGTTTTTTTTATAGTAGTCATTGATTACTTTTAATCAAGAAATTGAATAATGAGTGAGATATATTGCGTTTGTTAGTGTTCTCCCGCAAAAGAGAACCTGGGGTGGGGGAGAGAGACATACACACACACACCCCAATTCATTTTTATGAGGAGGTGGCTCACACAACTATAGAGGATGAAAAGTCTCATGATCTTCCATGTGCAAGCCGAAGACTCAGCAAAGCCAGTGGTATAATTCAGTCAGATGCCCAAATGCCTGAGAACCAGGGGAGCTAAAATTGTCAGTCACCCCAGGACAGGAGAAGAATGCTGACCCAGACCCACAGTCTCACTGAAAGACAAATTTTACTTTATTCCAACGTTTTTGTTTTATCAGGCACTCAACAGTTGAATGATGTACACTCACACGGGAGAGAGTCCTCTGCTTTACTCAGTCTATCAATTCAAATGCTAATCTCATCCAGAAACACCCTAATACACATCCCCAAAAATAACATCTAGCCAAGTCTCTTGGCACCCTGTGATCCAGTCATGTTGACATGTAAAGTTATCCTCCACATATATTGCAAAGACATTATATTTTAAGAACAATTAAGTATGGAAAATTTATTATCAGAGCATGCTGTCTCTTCCCCTCTTCTATAGTTAAATACAGGGCATGGAGGGCATGAACTTGAATGCATTGGATATAATGACTACTCCTTCTTTGAAACATTTTGTCTTAGGGCTTTGTCTTTGTCTTTGTCTGTCTTTGTCTAGTGCTGCCATAATAAATATCATTGACTGGGTAGCTTAAATAACAGAATTTTTTTAACAGAAATGTTTTAATCAGTTTTGAAAGTTAGAAGTCCAAGACCAATGTGCCAATAGGGTTGGTTTCTGGTAAGATTCTCTTCCTGACTTATACATGGCTGCCTTCTTATTGCATGACATGTCCTCTCTTCTGAGCAAGCATGGAAAAATAGACATGTTGTCTCTTTCTTATAGGGATACTAGCCAAAGCAAACTTGGACCCAATGATTATTGTGTCCCTTAGCCTTAACTACCTCCCAAAAGGTCCTATCTGCAAATATAGTCTCATTTGGGGCTAGAGCCTCAACATAAGAATTTGGGGGAGACATAATTCAGTCCAGGACATCTTTATTTAAGCTTCTGTAAGACACAATATTCTTTGACTTCTCTTGTTCTTTCACCACAAGACTGGCTTCATGGATGTGCAAAATGTGTCTAGCTGCACAGCATTTCCTACTTAAAAGAGGCCCATGAGTGATTATATTCTTTAATGTTGTCATTGTAAAGCTATTAGTAGCTTTTTTTAATTAGGAGACTTTGTTTTTATAGCTACTTTTGGTTCACAGCAAAATTAGGTGGAGGTACAGATTTCCCAAAGACTCCATCCCGGCCCGTACACTGCTTCCTCTCTACTGTCACTTACCATCAGTAGATGATAAATCTATGACAACTGGCTCACCTAACTGGCACATCATTATCATTCAAGGCCATAGTTTATGTAAGAGTTTGCTCTTGCTTTTGTATATTCTATAGATTTTGTCAAATTGTATGATGACATGTACCTACCATTTCACTATGATACAAGATAGCTTCATGACCTCTGTGCTCTCTGCCTAACCATCACTCCCTTTCTTAGCCCCTGGCAATCACTGATCTTTTCACTACCTCCATAGTTTTCGTTTTCCAGAATATCATACAGTACGTAGTCTTCTCAGATTGGCTTCTTTCACTTAGTGATTTGCATTATATTTCCTCTGTGTCTTTCCATAGCTTGATAGCTCCTTTTTGAGTGAATAAAACTCCATTGCCTGGATGTACCCAAGTTTATTCATCCATTTATTTACTGAAAGATAATCTTGGTTGCTTTTAAGTTTTTGTTTTTTTTTTCCTTTTTTTAAAGATTTAAGTTATTTATTCATGAGAGAGAGAGAGAAAAGCAGACGGAGAAGCAGGCTCCGTGCAAGGAGCCTGATGTGGGACTCTATCCAGGACTCCAGGATCACGCCCTGGGCCAAAGGCAGGCGCTAAACCACTGAGCCACCCAGGGATCCCTTTTGGTGGTTTTTGTTTGTTTCTGACATTTTTAATATCCCACTCTACTCTCTTCTTGCTTGCATGGTTTCTAGGAGAAATCGTATATAATTCTCATATTTGATGCTCTTTACCCCCCAACTTTGTTCAAGATTTTTCTTGATCTTTGATTTTCTGAAATTTAAGTATGATTTGCCTAAGTGTAGCTCTTCTTACATTTATCCTTAGTGTTCTCCCAACTTCCTACATTTGTGGTTAGATGTCTGACATTAATTTGAGGACATTATCAGTCATTGCTTTGATTATTGCTCCTGTTCCTTTCCCTTTCTTCTGGTATTCTTATTTACATGTTATACCTTCTGTAGTTGTCTCAAAGTTTTTGGATATTCTATATTTTTTCCAAATATTTCTCTCTTTTCAGTTTTTGAAGTTTCTATTGTCATATTGTCAAGGTCAGCCATGCCCAGTCTTCTAATGTGTCGTTCAAAGACATACTAAAAAAAAAAAAAAAAAAAAGACATTCTTCATTTCTATTACACTGGTATTGATCTCTAGCATTTCCTTTTTATTCATTCTCAGAATGTCCATCTTCCTGCTTATATTATCCATATGTTGTCCATTGAAGCCCTAGCATATTAATTATAGTTTTACAGAAATTTCTTATCTGATAATCCTTACTTTCTTGCTGTATCTGTCTCTGGTTCTGATAGCTGTTCATTTTCTTCAGACTCTGGGTTTTTCCTCTTAGTATGCTTTGTCATTTTGGTTGAAAGGTGTACATGATCTACTGAGTGAAAGAAACTTCTATATGTTGGCATTCAGTAATGTGGTAAAGGGTGGGGGAACAAGGATGTGTTCCATAATCCTACAATCAAGTCCCAGTCTCTAGGTGAGGCTGTGTATCTGAACTGTGAACTTCACCAGTGCTTCCAGTTTTGTGCCCCCTCAGGTGGGATAGAATGGCTGACGTTCACTGGAGTTGTGTTCTCTCTTCCCCTATACAAAAGACTATAGAGGGCTGGAGTTGGAGATTTCCCTTCTCCCAAGTATGTTGGGATCTAATAAAAGTTTCTCCTTAGAGCACATTTTGCTAAGAGGAACAACAAGCTTTGGTCTATTTCAGAATGACTCACTTTCCCCTCACCCTGCCAGAAACCTGAGGGGATTTTTCTACAATATTCACTGTGAGGCCTGGTACAACTAGAGGTAAAACTGGGTCCCCCTGGGGTTTTTCTCTCTCAGACTTGTCTACACCAAGACTCCAGCAATTTCTCAATTACAGTTTAGGTTTTCCAGTCCCAATACCAGTTTCTGGGCTGGTTTCTGTTCTCATAGTTGTGACTCTGATTCTGCTTGTCTGTCTCTCTAATTCTGCTGGCAGAAATTTGCCCCAGCATCTCACTTCTATGTTACATCTATGAAAAGTTTGATATTTTTAGTTTGCTGGGTTTTTTTTCACTTGTCATTATGATGGAGTAAAGACTTCTATGCTTTTTAAATGTTGGATTGGAAGCCAGTAATTCAAGTCTCAGCAGTTTTTTGAACAAGTGGCCCATGTTTCTGAGTCCTGCAAATTGCATAGGACAGACTGTTACAGTGTTCAGAGGCTCAGCTTGTGCCTGCTTCCTCTCACCCTCCCTCCCTGCTTTTGCACTCGCCCTCCTATAACTCCCTATGTGTTCTCATCCATGATGACTGTCTACTGACTCCTCCCAGATGTACTATACCCAACTGCCTCCTTGGTATCTGGACTCTCATATCTAGCAAAAATCTGAAATATTATTTTTCTTGAAGATTTTTCATCAGCATAATAGGATCACCATACACAGAATCACATAATCAAGAACAAAAAGCCTAAGAGTCTTTTTATGTTTAATTATTTCATTCCCTCCAGATTCTACATGCAATTCAACAGAACGTCCTGCCAACTCTACCTCCAAAGTCAGTCCCAAAGCGGACAACCTCTCACCCTTTCTATTATCTGGCAACAACCACTACCAGTAATCAAGCCATATACGGTATGAATCCATTTACATGAGATGTCCACAAAAAGCAAACCTTTAGAGACAGAAAGAAGAGAAGTGCTTGCCTGAATTTTGGGATGGGAATGGCAATGAACTACAGGTGGACGTGATGGATCTTTGGTGGGGGATGAGGAAGGGTGTTCTAAAACCTATTCATGATGATGATGAAACTCTTGGGTAGTTATTAAAAATCAGTGATGGTTTGAGATGGGTAAACTTTGTGATATATAAAATATACCTCAACAAAGCTATTGAAAAAAATAAACCCTTAACCTCTTCCTCTTTTCCTAAACCTGCACCTATAGCATGCATTTTCAACTCAACTGCCAGAATAAAATTCCTATCAGTCACTCTTCCTCATGTTTCCAGTGACTTCTCATCACCTTGCCTAGATACCTGACTCATTATTCTACTATAGCTTGGAGTGCACTCCAGCTGCATTTGGTTAATTTTTGTTTCTTGAACGAGCAAACCTTGTTTCTGACTTGGGCTCTCATAGTTGTTATGATCTTGGCCATTGGCTGGTGCTTCTCCTTATTCAGGCATAATGTCAAAGCTCACAAGGGCTTCCCAGATAATCTAGATGGTACACTCTCTCCCTTTAGCCTAGTTAATTTTCTTCATACCATCCTGTCGGTCTCTGAAATTCTTATTTCTGTGTTTATGTCTTGAGATTTGCTTCTTCCAGCAGAATATAAGTTCCTTGAAGACAGGGATTCCATTCACCACTAAACTCCTAATGCTCAGATTAGTAGCTGTTAAATGTTAGGGGCTTCAACACTTTGACCGATTGATATCAGAAATGAAGCCTAAGAGTGAATTAAAAAGACACCTTTGATTATATAAGAAAAGAATTTTAAAAGAAGTCTAAGAAACATAACTGCATATCTCTTCCTAAATAGTATGTCGTTTTATAACATTCATAATAAAAATGGTTCTTTAAAATGTTACCCATGCCAGATTTTTTATCTACATTCTTCATCATTATAATCTTTAATAATACTACTTAACAAGCATAGCATGTTCCAGCTTCAAACTGCTTTATAAATGATAACTGACATTAATTAATTAGTCATTATCAATTGATTTGTTGAATTAATCTCATTTCTAAAATTTCATTTTTATTAAAGATAATTAAGAAGGTGTCCAAACAGGATCTCAGGCCATATCTAATCGTATCTCCTGTGCATATATTGTGTCTCAGTAAGAAATGGAAAATTCTTTTTTTCTGTGTATTTCTAAATTAGTACAGTTAAAATGACCTTCAGCTAACACCTAATTTATTCATAGTCTCTCACTTTTCTTTCTAGATCTCAAAAATCTTTAAAAATGTCCTATGATAATACATTTTCTTATCATAGTCTAAAAAGCTCACAGGTGATCAGAATAAATTCACTATTTCACTTCCTTCTTGTCTTTCAGTATATCTTAAATATTTATTTTTATTAATAATGTTTGGAAAGCATTTCTGTGTTTTATCACCCTATATTTTATCTTCAGATTTAGGATATTTACAATTAACCAAAAAACCTATCTCAATTTTAAGTTTTATATATTATGCTACACAAAGAACTTCTAACCCCCAGCAACAAAATATCAACAAAATATGAAAGAACGGTTCTCTTCTTTTCACTGGTATTTCCGTAAGTATTTAATGCTTTCACGTTCTTCATTAAGAGAGGTGAGAAAATACTTTAAACACTGTAAAACCCAGTTTAAACATCTGTTTTATATCACTATAGTAGTATGAATTATAGAAAAATAATAACACTCCCTGAATGGCAGTTTTAAAACTCTCAGTATTTGTATTTGCTATCTTATCTCTAACTGTCAGTAATAGCAAAACTGAATCAAATTTGAACTATTCTATGGAGATCTCTAGCCAATATACCTAAAATAACAAAATGTCATAAATGACTTGGCTTATCCCACAACAAAAAAAAGTATAAAAAATATTTTCTGACTTTTACTCCTTTTAAAAAATCTAGCTTTAAATTTGTTGTCTTATCATTTCTACATGTGGGTGACCATATTTACAGTACAGTTTTAAGTGACTTTGATGTAGGTACTCCCCCCATCATCTGCTTTTATAATCTTATTCACACAAAGTCCAACCAAACAAAAACAAAAAAATTATAGTTTCATGCTAGTGTATTAAACAATATTTCTGGTTTGAATGTAGGTTCATTAAATATAATTTTCAGGTACCTATTCAAAACAATTGAAACTGGCCTAGAAAAAAAAATGAAACTGGCCTAGATGAATGATTGAATATATTTTTATCTTTACTTTGTTATGATGGGAGGAAGATGCCTATAAAAAGTGTTAGGGCTTTTTCTCTGCATATGGCACATCGCATATATACATAATATGTATTTGTATCCTTTTCCTATTTGGTCTCCATTTAAATTAGGTATACTATGTTTATAGGGTTAACCATATAATTTTGACCATATGGTAGTTTGTTTTAGTGGCAATGTGAATTGATACATTAAGGGAGTTACTAGGGTAGAAAACATTATTAATTCTATTATAATAATTTACTATATAGCAGCAACAGTATATATTAGTTTCCTAGGGCTGCTATAACAAAGAGCCACGAACTGGAGCATTGGAAACAACAAAAATTTATTCTTTTACAATTCTAAAATCAAGGCAGAGGTAGGGCTGGTCCCATCTGGAGGCCCTGAGGGAAGATCTGTTCCATGCCTCTGTCCTAGTTTCTGGTGGTTGACAGAAATTTTTGGTGTTCCTTGCCTTCCTTACAGATGCATCCATCCAATCTCCACCTCCATGTTTTCATGTTCAAATTTCCCATTTCTTAAAGGAGCATCTTTCATACTGGTGTAGAGCCTGAGCTAATCCATTTTGAATTGATTACAACTGCAAAAATCCTAACTCCAGGTAAGGTTACACACTGAAGTCTGTTTGGGTTGATGTGAATTTAGGGAGGAGGGCACTATTCAACTCAGTACTGTCCATCTTCTGTCCTCCCCAACTCAAATCTTTTCCATGTGCAAAATACACTCACCCAATCCCAACATCTCCAAGTCGTTTTTAAAATTTATGTATTTATTTATTTATTTATTTATTTATTTATTTATTTATTTATGTATTCATTCATTCATTCATTCATTCATTCATTCATTCATTCATGAGAAACAGAGAGAGAGGCCGAGACATAGGCAGAGGGAGAAGCAGGCTCCCTTCAGGGAGCTCTATGTGGGAGTCAATCCCAGGACTCTAGGATCACGACCTGAGCCAAAGGCTGACACTCAACCACTGAGCCACCCAGGCATCCCAACATCTCCAGAAGTCTTAACCCATTCAAGAATGAACTCTAAATCTGAAATCTCATCTAAATATCAACTCAAGAATATCCCAAATCTATTTTTTTAAAGATTATTTATTTATTCATGAGAGATACAGAGAGAGAGAGAGGCAGAGACATAGGCAGAGAGAGAAGCAGGCTCCATGCAGGGAGCCTGATGTGGGACTCAATCCCGGGACCCCGGATCACACCCTGGGCCGAAGGCGGTGCTAAACTGCTGAGCCACCCAGGGATCCCCTCTTCCAAATCTTATTATCTAAATCTGTTATGAGTCTCAGCATATTGGCCATCCTAGGACAAAATTTCTTTTTATCCAGTGATCAATAAAACCAAAAAAAAAAAAAAAACAGTTATATGCTCCCAAAATACAGTGATGGAACAGAAATGGAATATATATTCCCATTCCAAAAGGGGGAAGATGAAAAAAAGGTGGGGGGGCTTACTGGTCTAAAGCAAGTTTAGAACCTATCACAGCAAATTCCTTAGAGTCATCTCCTGTGGCTGAAGCTCTGTCCTGTAAGGCTTCTGGGATAGTCCACTGTCTTGACCCTCCAGGGCAGCAGACTTGTCCTTTGTGTCCTCAAAATCCTTGTGTCTACTCTCAGCATCATTCTTCCTTCATTTTGTCCCATTTCTCTCCTTTTCAGTCTAGGCTAGAAGTGTCAGTATAAAATTCTCACAAGCCTTACTATTGCCCTTCTGTGACTATCAAGGGGATCCATACCATTAAATATGAGGGTTCTCCACAGATCTCTTCTGGATAATCCCCTGTCTATTCCTGGCTTCTGTTGAGATGGTTGTTGGATCCATAAATTACATCCTAATCTGTTTAGCAAAGATTGCCCAGCTACACCCTCGGGCTTGTTTCCAAGGCAGGCTACCTAGAAATGCTGAGAATTATCCAAGTCATCAAGTGTGACTCCTTTGTGTTTAACAGCTTCTTCCTCTCACATTTCATCATAAACAGCAAGGAGAAATCAGGCTTCACTTTTTGCACATTGCTTGGATAGCTCCTCAGCTAAATATCCAAGTTTATTATTTACAAGATCTACTTTCCACTCAACAGAAGTTAATTCAGTCATAATTTCTATCACTTTAAAACATGGATCTGGGTCCCTGGGTGGCTCAGCTGGTTAATCACCCAACTCTTGATCTCAGTAGAGGTCTTAATCTCAGGGTTGTGTGTTCAAGTCCTGTATTGGTCTCCATACTGGGCGTAGAACCTACTTACAAAATGGAAAAACAAACAAGGATCATCTTATCCCAATGTCCAATAATATGTTTCTCATTTGTGTCTGAGACTACCAGAAGTACTTTAACATATTTCCAGCAGTATCCTGTTCATGATAATACATGTTTTCCTAAGATAATAGACATGTTCTATCTGTTTTAACTTCTTTTTGAAACCTCACCAGAATTGCCATTAATATCCATTATTTCTATAAACAGTCTCTTCAAGGAAGCTTGGATCTTCTATCCTGAGCATCAAAATTATTCTAGCCTCTACCTATTACCCAATTCCAAAGCCACTTCCACATTTTTCTGTAGTTGTTACAGTAGTGCCCCAGTGCCTGGTACCAGTATCTGTATTAGTTTTCAAGAGCTGTTATAAAAGAGCCCAACAAACCAGGGGGGTTAAAACAATAGAAATGTTTTCTGTCACAGTTAGGAGGGTAAAGTCTAAAACCAAGGTATCAGCAGGGTTGGTTCCACTGAAGACCCTGAAGAGGAATCTACTCTATGCCTCTTTCCTAGCTTCTGGAAGTTGCCAGAAATCCTTGGTGTTCCCTGCCTTGTAGGTGCATCATTTCAATCTCCATCTTATATCATCATGTGGTGCTTGCCCTCTGCATCTCTATGTCTGGTTTTCTCTGTTTCTATAAGGGAATCTACTTTTCATAATTTGAGAAGGGCACACTATTCAACCCAGTACAGCATATTGTTCAAAGATTTTATTTATTTATTCATGAGAGACACACACAGACAGAGACACAGGCAGAGGGAGAAGCAGGCTTCCTGTGGGGAGCCTGATGCGGGACTGGATCCCAGGACAACGGGATCATGCCCTGAGCCAAAGGCTGACACTCAACCACTGAGCCACCCAGGTGCTCCCCAGTACAGCATATTTTAAGGAAATGAATAAACCTGATAAGGTGGCCTATTAACTGAATAACTGAAAGTTTAATTATCATGTAAACCCAATATTTGGAACTGTAATTCCTTGAATTTGAAGAAACTCAGAAAAAAATGACATAAAATAATTTGGTACCTGCAGTTTTTATAAGATAAACAAAACTATAATTAAAATATGAATGCCACCATTTTACTAACAGAAATGACTACTATTACTAGTGACCATACATTTAAAAATCAAATATTAAAATGTAATTGATAAATTTGAATTGATCAGTAACTTACTTTTGAATATTACAAGTTTTGTCCTATGTAAGCCTCATTCCCCCTCCCGAACCCACATAAATTTTATTTAGTCCATGTTAACAAATACAGAAATTAAAGGAACAAAGATTCATTTACTTGATTCACATGGGAGTAAGGAGACAGTTCTGCTTGATGGCATGCTTTAGCATGCTAAACTTGTTTATTTTGCTACCATCTTCTTCAAAAAGTTTTGCTGTTTGCTATTTCTTTAGTTATCAAATCTTTCTTCTAATCCCAGATAAATTTTATCATCATAAATTCCTTTATGATTCCTATAATTTGAAGGTAGTCTTGCCTAAGATCTACTGGAGAAAGCATAGTGAATATTGATCACATGCAAATTTATTTCACGAAATACTGATGGAGATCATATACTATCTATATGCTGATACAGAGGTTTGGATCTATGCAGGCTTACAATTATGGTTTTTATCAAAGAAATTATTTAAAAGTCAGTCAGTCTCATAGTCACTGTGTATTAAAAAAGGAACCAGGCTTTGGGCAAAGAATGTTCATCAAAATTGAAAGTAAGATTCATGTCATTATTAGTGTTTTCCTTGGGGCCATGGTGCTACTTACTGCAGTGTCTTCCGTCCGTTCTTTATTGTGTTCTCAGAAAATGGGAGTAAGTGGGGGAGTTGGCCTATGGTGGGGGCTCAGTGGGAGGATAAAAATAGAATTTGTGGATTTATCTCCCAGTCAGAAATTTTCTTTAGTAGCTTAAAATGACTTATGACCGTGATTATTACATTAATTTTCATGACACCCTTGGGCGACAGTTTGAAATATCATTGTCGCTATTTTTAGAGAGAGAAACCTAAAATTAACAGATTAAATAACTTTGCACAGGGCAAACACATCCTGAAGTGGGAACAATGTTCCCAGAACAGGACTTAAATCTTCTATTCCGTAAAAGCACAGGAAATCTTTCACCAAAGGCAGAAATCCAGTTCCAGATAGGCCTTTGAAAGTCCTTCAGGCTTCCGATGCAATGTGGTAAGATGGTCAACACAACAGACAGTCTGAACACTTGGATTAAAATCCACTGTCTACCTGGGTTACTTCTTAACCAGTGCATGACTTTATGCAAGTTGTTTAACTTCTCTGAGCCTCAATTTCTACCTAACAATTCTGCTTCACTGTGTTTTAGCGACTGAATGAGGACGCATATACAGGAAAACACTAAGCCTAACAGTTTGGCACATAACAGGCACTGTGGAAACATTCACATCAGTTCATTACCTCCACACATGCCTCCAGGACACAAGATTGCAAGTCACAGTTAGAAGTCTATTCCTACCTTTAATGACCCTCAGATTAAGTCTCCGGAAAACATTTATTTAACAAGCCTGTTGTTCTCAGCCTGGCATGCTTGAAGTATATTAAAAAGCACCTGTTTGGCTCCTGTAGAAAATCAGGACTGAAGAATGACTAACCTAGTAGGCTAAGCAGAGTCAAGAAATGCCATTAGTGTGTCTTTCACATGGGTGTTTACGTGTGCCCCATAAAGCACACAGGCTACAATGCGAGTCTCAAATATAATAACAGTCAACAATATGTGAAGGGTAAAAGAAAAGCATAATATAAACATCAGAGCACATCTGTCAGAGAAGTTATGCAGATCCAGAAATTACTGCCTGCCTGGTTTTAATCATTTTATTCAACTAAGGGTTGTTTAGTATATTTATTAACCATTTGCAAAATTTCTTCATATAATATTACCATAATTAATACTCCTAAATATTTCATTATATAAATCTAGGCTCTAGCCTAGTAATCTTAAGACTTGAATCCAGTTTTTAGGTAATGATCATCAGGGACATGTGTTTTAAGTATATTTTACCTATTAAGTATATTTTTATTGACTGATCATTCAAACTGTGTTCTTGATGTAAGAGTGTAACAAACATTAATTCCTCTCCTACAGATATTATGTTTAATTTTATATGATGGATTTTATAGTAACAAAGTCATATTCATCTTGCAGTTTTGAATATTTGAAGCTTCTCATTAAAATGTTTTTCTACTTGGGGCACCTGAGTGGCTCAGCATCTCCCTTTGGCTCAGGTCATGATCCTGGGGTCCTGGGATCGAGTCCCTCATCGGACTCCCCTTAGGGAGCCTGCTTCTCCTTCTGTCTGTGTCTCTGCCTCTCTCTGTGTATTTCTCATGAATAAATAAATAAAATATTTTTAAAAATGTTTTCCTACTCTAAAAAGCCTATCAGATGCACATGTCTATCTTGCATACAAAATCTCCTTATTTTTATGTAAACAGACTATGAAATATAACTGACTCTGCTCTGTGGTGTTGTCTTAGAATTAAACAACAACAAACAAAAAGACCACAAAAAAAAAAAAAAAACCTTTGTAGTTAGATCCAAAAGGAAATATTTTCAGGCAGAGCAGACAGGGAATACACCCTACAAATTACAGTGAGTTAAAATGCTTTAGTTAAGAGAGGTGTATGCATCCACAGAGCACTCATCAAGAGCTGCCTCTTGGCTTCTTGTCAGGCTTCACCGGATCATCTAGGGATGGTTCTCACCTCAGAGCTTATTTGCAATCTAAGTGTAATATATATTGATTTAAAAACAATTTCAGAGATGCAATTTCTTTCCAAGGAATCTTAGTTTGTAATTACCCTCTTGTTTCTGGGAATCAAAGTTTGCATATTAAAAAGTAAAAATGTAATTAGCACTAACAAAACTATTATTACAGGTTTATGCCATTCCCAATATTTTCAGAGATCAAATAGATTTAATTTGTCATAAAAAAGTACTTCTCTATCCTACTAAAAGCAAAAAAAAAAAAAACACATGTACTTGAATGGAATAAATTATTTCGAAAGAATCCAAAGTTAACTACCACTGTGTTATATTTAGTAGAACCTGTGAATTACATATTGCTTGTATTCTTGAATTATTTACATGGGTGCCAATGACTTAAAATTTCTGGAAGGCATAATGCTGATGATGACTAGGGCAGAGGTGAAGAATAAAAGACCACATCCTATGTTGATCCCATTATATACCTAAGATAGTAGTAGTCTGGCAAAGAAATTGAATGTTAATATGAAAACAGATGGTTGTCACATGTAGTGGCATATAATAAATCTTTATCCATGAATTTAAGCTTTTAGGAACCCATTTATATTTTAAGTATTTATCACCTTTTAAAATAATAAATACCATACACTTACTACCAGTGAAACCTTAATTTAAGGAGATCAGCTGTCTACATCTCAGAAAACATGATTTATATATTGCCATTAACATGTACACACACACACACTACCCTAAATACCTTCAGGTGCTCTGCTGTCAATAGATGAGCCCAAGGATTTAGTGTAAGGCAAAAGAGAGGGACAGAATGAGAAGGAGGGCAGAGGGAGAGAGAGAGGAAGGAAAAAAGAAGGAAATCTAGTCCAAATTTTAAAGAGTATCTCTAGTGCAATGTGGTTTGCTGTTATAACTTAGAAAAGTCCATTGTGATAGGTTTACGAAGTCTATTAAAAAGGGACAGAATTTTCACCGAAAAGCTAATAAAAATGGAAGATGGGGGGGAAGCTAAGAAAGGAAAATGAAGATGCTACTAGTAATTTGAATAGAGTTAAAAACAATAACTAGGGTAACATTAGACACTGATGGCAAACGTCTTCCCACAAAAAGGAAAAGTGACACGAAGCAGTGTGCGTGTGCGTGTGTGTGTGTGTGTGTGTGTGTGTGTGTTGGGGGTTCTTCGGCCCTGAGAGCTGGAGCTTATTCGCATCTCTGGGTGTGCCCTGGGGGTGTGGGAGCATTGAGGACGGGAGAACAGACAGCTGTCCATGAACTGAGACTCTCCATAAGGAGGCAGAACAAGGTTAGCCTGACTGTTCTTGAATGTGCTGTTTTGCAGAAATCCAGAAAACAGAACTTCTGATAAATGGGAATGTTATCCTCCTGGAGCATCCGCCTGGGTCCCATATTTACTCATTACTGCAGAGTGTAAACCGATGTGAGGATAGACACAGTAGTTCTTGTTTGACTGACTGGCTTTTCTGTAGCAAAACATCACTTCAGAACCATGCACATGCCTAGGTGCAGAATAGGATTCCTTTGCTTGGCAATCATGGAATTAACCTAAAGAAGCAGGGTCTTTGGAAATATATTTGCTGTCCTCTTGCTCGCCAATGACTTCAGTTACTTCTTTGGCTTAGTTTGTGTATGAGGATCTAATTTGGAAGTTTTAATACTACTTCAGAAAATGTTTTGGATAAACCAATGCATTGTTCATGAGTCCCACCCATTAATCCATCTTAATTAAAGATAATGTTTTGTATTTGGCTTATACTTATGTTATGATCAAAGTAAAATATTGAGGAATATTCATTCTAAAATGTTTTCTTTTGGAGCTGTCATTCCTCCTCAGTGTCACTGCCACACTCGGAGTCCAGCATTCTGGTGATTAGTGGAGCCACCTCATGCCTCCCTCCCTAAGGTAGGAGCCCTTCCCAACTTGACGGACCCTCTGAACAAACCTATGATGATGCAAACACTTATTACACTGTTTCATCACAACTATGTGTCTCTCAGAAAACCTCACTAAAAAGTGAGCTCTGTCATGAGCCTTGCATTCTTCATCGTTATATTCCTTGTGATGAGTATAAAACTTGATGGAGCTTTCTGGGTTTTAGGGTTTTTGTTTTTCCTTCAAGCGGGTTCAAGGAGTCAGGTTTTTATTAATTTTATTATGTATTAAATATAAAAGTACATCAGAAATGAGTTTACTAAACATGTTGCATCCAATTTAAATTTGAAAAAGACATTTATATCCACTGTTTTCTAAATATTGATTAGTTTCTAAACTCTTATTAAACTCTTACAATTCTTATATAGCATCTTAAATTCTGAAATTTGAAACCCTTCATTGGGCATAAAATTTACCTTTTGCCATTAAAGGCAACCTAGTAAACATTATTTTTTTCATTTTCTCCTTCTACTAACCCGTTGGTAAATATTAGGACAGAAAAATCTTGTTTTCTTAATCTAGCATGTTCCGAATTAATATCAAACTGATCATCCAGAGATTGAAAGTGACTTTTTTTTTCCCAAATAGATTTTTGCTAAGATCCTTTTTTTAAAATTGCTAGCTTATACCTAAATCATTTATTATTTCTGCAATAAGTGATAGGTCTCAAGAGTTAGTTCCACCAAGACATATTATAACAAAACATCTAATATTCCTGAGAACATTTATATCCACACATTTCTATTCCACTTTACCTCCATCCTAAACTAGAAGATGAAAATAGAACTTTTGCACTACTAAGTGAAAGGCCAGGTGTGTTTATAGGGGGCTATTTTATTTAAAGCAGTTTAAATTTGCATAAAGAAAATGGGGGGAAAGGACCAAATTACTACTCTTTTTCACCTTAAAAATGTAACTGTATTGGTAGTTCTTTCGTGTCATTGGGGTTTGGTTCTTTGGTCCTTAGTTTGTTTTCTGTTGGTAGCATTTTCCTTCTTTTGGTAATTACACTACAAACCAATTCTGATGGGAGTTTTGGTAGAGAAATCTAAATTGCACTACTGTGTCGGGCCATAAACATTTTTTTCTGGGATTCCATAATAAGATGGCCTGACTTTGTTAGAACTGTGTCCAAAAGAAAATGTGTCAGATTATGAGAAGTTGAAAAAGGCAATGAAAACATGGCATAGTTGAAGAGCTAATGTGGACAATGCTAGTGATTAAGTATTTGAAGTGCACTTGGTGTTTATCTTCTCATGCTAACTTCATATGCAGCAACTGTAATAGGGCCATTTAGTGCCATCATGACATTTCTGCTTATCCAGATGTCATATAAATTCAATTAATTTCAACAGTATCTAGGTCTTCAAAGACCATATGCTATCTCTAGGGAATGTCTGTGCAATCTACTTGCCAGATGTGAAACCCGAGCTACGAACCAGCAATGTTCTGATTCATAGTTACAGCATTTATGGCCTGATACCACCATCCACATGAAGCAAGAGTGCAGACCTGCTTCACTCAATGTATGGCGTAAGGGTATAAGTAGTGCAATCATTTGAATGATCTTATATTATGCTTGCTTAATTGTGCCCCACCATCCCCAGTGTATTTTGTGTGAGAAATCAGAAATATCTATTGCAAAGTAGGTACATTTCTCCTTTAAAATGATTTACTGCATTTCTGTAATAACTTCTCCCTACAATGCATATCCTTTACTAGAAAATACAAATAACTTTCATACTGCAAAATACCTAGTTGATATCTATAATGGTTCGTTTTATGTGTCAACTCGATTGGGTTAAGAGATGCTTGGATAGCTGGTAAGACATTACTTCTAGACATGTCTGTGAGGGCATTTCTGAAAGGGATTAGCATGTACTTCAGTAGAATACAGAGACCTGTTCTCTCCCCATGAGTGTGTATCCTCCAATCTGCTGATGGCCCAATAGAACAAAAAGGTAATAAAAGGACTGATTCCCTCTTTCTTCTTGAACTAGGGCATCCATCTTCTCCTGCCCTCCAGCATTAGAGTGTATGGTTCTCAGGCCTCCTGACTCAGACCGAATTATACCACTGGTTTCCTGGTTGTTGTTCTTCACCTTGCTGACCATAGACCGTGGGACTTGTCTGCCTCCACAGCCATGTGAGCCGATTTCTATTATAAATATTTTCATATATGTATATATATCCTATTGGTTCTGCGTCCCTAATGCAATATCTAAAGTTGAAGATATCATAGAGCATTCACACTAGATGGGTTTGTTGTCAGGAGGAAGTGGCTGGAGAGGACTGTATGTGTGTACTTGTGTTAGAGCAAGAGGCATAGTATGCTCAGATCATAATATGAATACAATCAAAGAGGAAACAAAGGTGAAGAAAGGGCTGGCCCAGACATTACCCAGTGCATCCTGTTTAGCACTGCCATTTTCTTGTGCATTTTACTTTTTCATTTCTTTTTCCTATAGACTGTGCCATATATAATGGAAAATAAAATTTTCACCTTCTCTCATCTTAGAAAGACTACAGCAAACTCACTTTACTCCAGTCTTGGATGGAATCAGTTCCCCAATCTAAATCTAGCAATTGTCAAAGGTGCACTAAACCATCAGGTAGATTCCATAAGGATTTTTTAAGCAAAAGAAATATTGGAATTTCAAATAAAGATAGCACCCACCTGAATTACCCATAGATGATGGTGTCAATGGCAGTTCTTGGTGGTTTGCTAGTGTTAGGATTTAGAGTAAGTTGTGTTTTTACTACTTGTGGTCTGTTATATATTTTTTAGTTTTATATATGTAAATATTCAATTCAAAAAATCAGACTGATACAGTGATGTGTTTCACATCGGCCTCAGATTGTTCTTCTTTAAAAAATAATTAGATAAAATGTCATGTAAGACAAATTCTTTGTGAAAACTAAAGATTTCAAATGCAGAGTGTAGTGAGTGTGGTAAGCCCCTGTCAAGGAATACATCATTTCTAGTTAGCTCTTCCTGGATAAAATGAGTGTAGTGAGGCTTCAGAGAACTCCCTTGTTCTGGAGTACGTAGAAATGACTCAGAGGAAATATGTGAAGGGCGACGTGAAAAGAGGGACGGTAACCACAACTTATCAAACCTGTGCCTATTACAATATTCTCCTCTAGCTAGTATTCTGTTTTATATTCAAATTCAGTCTAAGGTGATTAGTAACACTTAAATTAGAAACTCTTCCTGTGATGACACTGTTAGCTTTGAGAGAAAATTAAGTTTGGAAAAAAGAAGTTTGGTTTGATAAAGCACAGTTGCAAAATTATATGTCAGAGTCTGTATGGGTTGATTGCTTGGAAAATGACTGGCAGGAAGCAGTACCATAATAATATTTTCATTCAAGTTTTTCATACTGGAAATGCTAATTCTTTTATTAAAAAACTAGAGACTTAAAACTCCTACAAATCTTGATTTCAGTTCAGGCTCCCCTCAAATAGAAAATCTGCCAGGGTGCCTATTTGTGATCCAAATGCAGAAAAACACAGTGCCATTTCTCAAAGGTAACAACCTCACCATTGCTCTGCCCGAGGACTTTATTAGATTTAATACTGAGAGCTCACAGTCAGCTACTGCCAGTGAATCCCTTGAAAGCTGGAAACTTGGATTATCTTTTGTCTACATTTCTATTACACAGACTGTTGTTAACCTTCCATTCCCAACTTGAACCTACTTAATGGCGTTGCCAACCGGCAGCTGCACCTCTGAGAGCCTCCAGCAAAATAAAAGCTGTATTTCACATCTTAGGTGTAGTGTAGATTTCCAAGAAGAAAGGTAACCTGATCTTTTAACATTCTGTTTGTACTTGCAAAGTATAGCACATTTGCAATATGATATTCCTTCTGGGAGATCAGGATGTGGATTATTCTGCAACTTTCAGAGGTGATTGAAATATTTCAAATTAGAGTCTTGAAATAAAGAAGCTCATGGCCAGGAGCATTATCACTTCACAGAGTGGAAAATGAGGTTTACTAGTTACTAAATCAATAGAAATAATAGGATTTGTATGAATAAGTTAGGTACTCTTTATTGAATCTTTTCTTTTGCTTTCTTTTCTTCTTTTATTTGCTTGCTGCTGATTTTAAAAGACACCAAGTATGGCCAAAGCTTCACTCTTCAGTACAACTTCAACATTCTTGTTTTTTTATTTATATACTACAAATTCATGCACACATCAAAATGCCCCAGATTTACAGGAGACATCATAATTGTAATATTAAACTAAAATATACGCTCATCAATTTTCCCATTTAGACACATGAAAATTATGAAGCGAACAGTTCTTTTCTTTATAAGAGAAAATCAGAATTTTATCTCTGGATAAAGGGCATTAATAGTTCTTTATTGTGTATCCCAGGGTTAAATTCTTTTATTCTGTAAGCTAATACTTCATTATTAATAATTTTCTAATTACTTACCACAAAATATTATGGTGTTTAAGCAAGAATTTTGTTACATATAATTCAATATTCTTATTCAATATTTAGAGATCATGGTTAGGGTGTATTCTATTCAGGATATGTACTTAACATGAAAAAAAGTGTTAAACAGAAAAGCAACAACACTATTATTCCCCATAACTTACTTTCCCCTAAGTACTGAAATTTTTTTATAGTGGCATTCCAGGTTCCAAGTATCTTTTCCAATGAATAGGATAATTCTCTGCTTTACTGTCATAGTATCCAAAATCAAAAGTTAGGGAAGGGTGCACATCCATAAAATAATCTGGCCTGTCATGCACAGCCTTGACACTTTAGTCCAGAAGCAAACTCGGTATTGACCCAAGGCTTACCAACCAAAATTTTTGTAGAATATATAGAATGATGACTGATGCTTTACAAAATAAAGACATACTAAACCTCCCTGGTTTTTTTCAGTACACTTAACACATAGTGTTAGTTTTAGGTCTACAATGTAGTGATTCAACACCATGGATTCAATTCTATGCATCAGTCAGTGCTCATCACCATAAATGTACTCTTAATCCCCATCACCTATTTCACCCATCCCCCACCTACTTCCCCTCCTGTTAACTATCAGTTTGTTCTCTATAGTTAAGAGCCTACTTCCTGGTTTCTCTTTTTCTTTGTTCATCTGTTTTGTTTCTTAAATACTACATATGAGTAAAATCATATGGTATTTTTCTCTTACCTCACTTGGCATTATACCTTCTAGATCCATCTATATTGTGGCAAAATTTCATTCTTTTTTATGGTTGAGTAATATTCCATTGTATTCATACACCCCACTTTCTTCATTCATTTATGAAAGGGCAATTGGGTTACTTCTGCAGTTTGGCTATTGTAAATAATACTGGAATAAACACAGGGGTGCATGTATCTTCTTGAATTAGTGTTTTCAATTTCTTTGGTTAAATATCCAGTAGTGGAATTCCTGGATAATTTAATTTCTTGAGAAACATCCATACAGTTTTCCACAGTGGCTGCACCTGTTTGCATCCCACCAACAGTGCATGAGGGTTCCTTCTTCTCCACATCCTCACCAGCACTTATTTCCTGTGTTTTTTATTTTAGCCATTCTGACCTGTATGAGGTAGTATCTCCTTGTGGTTTTGATAGGCATTTACCTGATGGTGAATAATGTTTAGTATCTTTTCATCTATTTGTTGGCCATGCGTATGTCTTCTTTGAAGAAATGCCTGTTTGTATATTCTATCCATTTTTTAAATTGTATTATTTGTGGTTTTGGTGTTGAGTTATATAAACTCTTAATGTATTTTGCATATTAACCATTTATTAGATATGTCATTTGCAAATATGTTCTCAATTCAGTAGGTTGTGTTTCAGTTTGTAGACTCCTACCTTCGCTGTGCAAAAGCTCTCTATTTTTATGTAATCCCAATAGTTTTTGCTTTTGTTTTCCTTGTCTCAAGACACATATATAAAAAATGTCATTACATCTGATGCCAGAGACATTACTGCCTATACACTCTTCTAGGACTTTAATGGATTCAGATCTCCTATTTAGGTCTTTAATCCATTTTGAGTTTATTTTTCTGTATGGTGTGAGAATTTTGTCTAGTTACATTCTTTTGCATGTAGCTGCCCAGTTTTCCAATACTATTTATTGAAGAGATTATCATTTTTCCCATTGTGTTATTCTTGCCTGCTTTGTCCAAGATTGACCAGACAATTGTGTATTTCTTTCTGGGCTCTCTCTTCTGCTCCACTGATCTGTTTTTGTGCCAGTACCATACTGTTTTGATTACTACAGTTTTGTCACGTATCTTGATATCTGACCTTATGATACTTCCAGTTTTAGTCATCTTTTTCAAGATTGCTTTGATTATTCAGGGTCTTCTGTGGTTCCATACAAATTTTGAGATTATTTGTTCTAGTTCTGTGAGAAATGCTCTTGGTACTTTGATAAGTATTGCATTAAATCTGTAGATTGTTTTGGGCAATAGGGACATTTTAACAATATTTGTTCCCTCAGGCCATGAGCATGGACTATCTTCCCATTCACGTCATCTTCAATTTCTTTCACCATTGTTTTATAGTTTTCAGAGTACAAGTTTTTGGCTAAGTTTTTGTTATTTTTAGTTTAATTGTAAATGGGATTGTTTTCTTAGTTTCTCTTTCTGCTACTTCATTATTAGTGTATAGAAATGCAATTGATTTCTCTATATTGGTTTTGTATCCTGAGACCTTACTGAATTCACTCATCCATTCTAGTAGATACTACTAAAATTATGAAGAGAAAAATCATAAACATTTAAAGCTGGAAGGAAGCAAAATCAGTTCATCAAACGT
Source organism: Vulpes vulpes (assembly GCF_048418805.1). Lineage (NCBI taxonomy): Eukaryota > Metazoa > Chordata > Mammalia > Carnivora > Canidae > Vulpes > Vulpes vulpes. Next base: position 54,541,363 of record NC_132786.1, on the reverse strand, counting down.
CCATACGTTTTAAAGAAAGAGGCTGGAATTGGTCGGGTGACTTACAGACTTAATATATAGCCATTGTGCTATATGATCTAAAATACAAAATTACTATGTTGGATTTTACCTTAAGATATCCGAAGCTGATTAGTAGGGGTGAACTTTGCTATTTATTTGGCTAAGGCCATATTGGACACGTCATGTGCCTACACAGCAGGGTCACTGCCAGAGAGAGTGCAGATTTCTCCCACAATTTCCAGTCAGTTTTTTGTCCTTTTATAATTAGCTCTTCACATACCTCAAGCATTACAATATGCCTCAAGCAGTTAACTTTGTTGAATCTTCTGGTCTACATCATGGACTTGAGGCCTTTCCTTTTAGCCAATAGAAACTCTCTACAAAATGTCTGCAATTTAACTGTTTTATGATAACTATGAAAGTAGTATCTAGGCTTACAAGCAGGTTATTGGGTCAATGAACTTTTTCATATAATTTATTAAATATTTACTGAATAGTTATTATGTTTGAAATATGGTATCAATCTGTTATTCAAGGTTGAGAAAGTACATTTTCTCTCAACAATCTTATGAATTATGTGAGTATATATAATATACTTTATGGCAGGACATTTGATTTGTCTTAAGAGGAATAACAGAGTGTCCATGGTTTCAAAATTCAAGTCAACTATATTTGTTTGAGGAAGATCTGGAAAGGCTTGAGAGATGAGATTATATTTGGCTTTGTATCTAGGTAGTTGTTTTTTTTATTGTAAAGAGTGTTTTTATGTTATTTTATGAAAAAACATTCATTATAAGAAAAAATATAGGCAGAAACAAAAAATATAAAACATCTAAAATTCCATCATTCATAGAAATAGATATCAGTGATATTTGGTGCATATTATTCCATACATTCACAGGCATGACAGTTGTTTTAGGTTTTAAATTAAAAAATAGGTATTCTCACATAATTCAAATATCTATGTGGAGTATGGCTGTATACATTTTATTTAATGTAAGAAAATATCTTTCAACATATTGGAAACAGAAAAATGGATCCTTTTATCTATAGCAGAGACTCTTCTCAATCTAATTGAGTGGTAGCTCAGTGCTCCTGAATGCCAAAATTGTGTTTTTGTTTGTTTTACAGTATGTACTAATATTCAAAGTGCATTTTGGAATTCTATACCTCCCTAGTACCAAAGAAAGAAGAGGGAGCTCTTAATTAGTAATATTGGAGGTATAGAGATTATTCATTTTAGTTCTTAATACAACAGTGAGTATATAGCAATTTATTCTTTTACTGATATTCAGTGCCTAGCATTGGGTTATTATATTCTCATTCATTATCTGGGGATTTTACATTCAATTTTTTTCTTTAATATTAGTATTCTGCATTAGCAGGTAATAAAATGAATTTCTTTATTAGAACTTTAATAAGGATAGACTACATCTTCATTTCCATATATGTAAACCTAAGAAAAAGATTTTATATTTTTCTCTGCTTATCTCCAAGAAGTGTTAAGTGTAAATAAAGATGTTTTAAATATTTAAGTGCCAATTTACCCAAAGAAATTTTCCTACAATATGAAGGCTTGGAGTTTTGCAAATATATTTAGCTAAGTCAGTCATGATAATAATTCAAATGTATTTACTCCTCTCATGTTTAAGTGGTTTTACTCAGTGCCAGAAACTTTCAAAATTCACAACCTTATGAGTAAGGTATTAATATTATTCCCATTTCATAGTTTAAGTGGTTAAAGCACAGAGATAATGTTACGCACAAGGTTACCTAGCTGATGAGGGTGGGAGCTGAAAGAGTAATCCAAGCCCTTACCCATAATGCAATACTCCCTCTTATGATGAAATAAAACTACATTTATTCTTTTAACAAAGGAACATTTTCAGTGAGGGATTTGTGTTCTTGATTGAAAATCTTTTACGTATATCAGTAGCTTCTACAAGGAAGACATTCTTACTCTTACATTTATGATGGCACAACTTTTAATGTTTAGATCAGCACTTTTAAAAATATGTTCTCCACAACACTAGTTTCATGAAATTTTAAAATGTATGACTTGAAAGCTATCCATAATAAAGTAATTTGATAAATTTGGTATTAAACACAATTAGGCTTCTATAGTATGATAATTAATTTTAGACTTTAACATGTGAATATACACTATGTCTCCTCATGTATAATAGAGTATGTCCAGTTTACCCTATGAAATGGAATGCATTTAAATATTTATGCACTTTTATTACTTACCTTAAATATGTTACATGATAATGGGTTCTGGTACAGTATAGTATAAGTCTACTGATCTATTTGGTGGAGAGTTGGTTTGGGGGAATAACTTAATATTTCCATTTGTACTGGATTAGAGAGGTTATTTTTTCTGGGTTAGAGATATTTAAAAATCATATCTAATAATCCTTTGGATACTCAAAACTGCATGCCAACTCTGCTTTTCAAAATTTGCACATGCCATCTTGTCATTTTTTTTCTAATTGGAGACACAGTATGATACACATCATTTATCTTAAAACATGTTGAAACTCAAATTCCAAACCTCTACTTGAGAATAATTAGCAGTGTGAAAAATTTTCATCACCTATGAACGTTTTCCTTTACAAGTCATTTACCTTATTTTAAAAATTAATTCCAAACAGTGGTTCCCAAACTTGAGGGTGCACTGGAATCACTAAGAGCACTTGTTGCAACACAAATTCCTTATTATTAGGTATGTGTTGGAGCCAGAGAATTAGCATTTCTAGGAAGTTCTCAAATTATATTGATACTGCTGGTCTCCAAAGGACTTTTGAATCACTAGAAAGTTCATCTTTGGCAGGAATGTATGGGTAGTAAATATTTGTGATCATAATATTATTTTTGAAATATCATTCAAGATAAAATATTCTGATTTTTGGTTTCCCAGTTTGTATAAATAATACCAGTTATTCAATTAAATACTGATATGGTATTTTTTTAAGATTTTATTTATTATTCATGAGAAACAGACAGAAGTAGAGACAGAGACAGAGGGAGAAGCAGGCTCCATGCAGGGAGCCTGATGTGGGACTCAATACCAGGACCCCAGGATCACACCCTGGGCTAAAGGCAGGCACTAAACTGCTGAGCCACCCAGGTGTCCCTGACATGGTATTTAAAACATATTTTAGATCACCTCACACCATTTGCTACTTTTCATGCCAATGAATCAGTGAGATTTGAATTACTTGGAAAATATCACACCCAGAATCTATTTTGTGTTTAGTGTGGAATACATTATTAATAAACCAGGAGCTACAAAGCATGAAATACAACTCAAGTCTCACCTGGATTCATTAGTGATGACACAGTAGACAGTCCACTCATCTCTTCACTACCATGCATGTTATGGAAAAGAAAAAGAAAAATGGTAAATTATTAACTATATAGACAAACTCCCTGAATCAAATAGTATTTTTAGATATATGGTCAAGAAGACCAGACTGCAGTGGAAAGGATTAGATGTGCTAGATTCTGTTGCTCATTGTTGCATTATTAGGACTACAGACAAATCAGGTAAACTTTCAACACTTCAGTCTATTTGTTAAGTGAAAGGATACCACTGGATGAGGTCTAAAGTCTCTTGTATTTCTGAAATATACTGATTCTTTGCTTGCTCCTATAAATATTTTTCAACTCACTTGCTCAGAACACTGTGATGTTCTGACGCTGGTAATGCTCGGTTTTGCTTATTTAGTAAAGTAAATTAATTAGGTGCTCTCTGATTGTAGTAGCCATAACAAAAATCAATTGGAAGTCATTAAGAGATCATAATTACATTTAAGCGAACTCTACTATAATTCAAAATTCATGTTGCTTAATAGGAACTTCTAATAAACTCATTAATTTTAGAAAGATTTAGAAATTATAATTATCATAGTTTTATCCACGTTTGCCCACAAGAATACAGAAAGATAACAAGTACAGTGATTAAGCAGATAAGAATAGAATATAAATTTCTGAATACTTTCACTAAAGTCATATATTATATGTACATATATACATGTGTAACTTTTTAGATTACAAAATATAACACTCACATGAAGCAATCCTACAAAGAATATTGTCCTCTCAGATATCAGTTAATGTTTCATCAAGTGTTAAAGTTCATCTATATGTGAGGGTCATTAGAGACCGAGAAGGAAACCAAATCATAAGCATATTCAGGTGACTGACCATTTAGAATGTTTTAGATTAGAGTCAGAATCTCAAGTCCAAATTAAACACTTAAAGAAATTCTCATAAATTTGCAGTTAGCATGAATATGACCTATAATTCAGAGTAAAAAAAAAAGCTGTTGATACTTGTGGGTACCATAAGTCTAAAAATGATATTTTCTAAAAGAGCAAAATGACAGCACAAGATAAAGTAGCAAAAAATGGGATTTTTTTTAACTCAAGCAATTCTACTTAAAGCAATAATTTCTACTTAGAGCAATAACTCCACAACAAAAATAATTTATCAAACAGGAAGACCTGAGAGTAACATTTTGATTTTGTAGCACATGGTATTTTTAAAGCTGAAATGATGTGTCTTGCAGAATATATTTATTATTTTGATCCAGTCCTCCAGCTTTGTGCTTTGAGATATTCTGTTAATATAATATTCTTTACCTTTAGGTTCTGGTAGTATAGGATTATTCTCTTGTCATTGGTGTTTCAGTTTACCTGGTTCTATTATGATTAGTGATTCCTTTTAATCCTTTAATTTAAAAGAAAAACAGATTTAAAGCTTTGTTATTATTATAAACCTCCAAATTTGGTAAAAATTATATCTGACTATGTAATGTGAGATATCTCCAGTGTGTCAGCCATAGGAAAGAAATATCAGGCAGTTTCAAAATACTAAAATCTGTAAGAACAGGAAGAGAAATCTGACTCTACTAACTTATTTTAGAAGAGAAATTTGATTAGTATCCATGTAAATGTACACAAACAACATGGTGCTTTACTAAAATAGATAATTAAGAAATGAATACAATGTAAAACAATGAGAATACAGAACATTTTATACACAAGACATAGTCTTATTGATAGAGAACTTTTACAATCAGCATAGGTAATGAAAACAAATGGCACAGGAATTGAAATCAATATATTTGTAAAGCAAATATGAAGACAGAAGATACTGGAGATAAATGAGAGAGGAATAAAAGTAAGCTCATAAGTACACCCCCACTCCTATAAGGAAACAACTCAGGTACATGCATGGCTTTATAGAACTATATTTCAAATGATCCATAATAAAGAGTAAATAAAGGAGGTTATTAGGGACTCAAATGAACAAATGCAGAATGCAAAATCTTGCCAGGAAAATAGACTCAGAAATACATACAATTATGGGATAAGGAAATAATTATTCAAACTCGTCCTGATAGGGATTAATGACACACTTTTGATGAAGACTAATGGATGGGGATACTGAGTTGAGTTTAGAGGAAACCAAAAATCTAGGTCAGGTTGTCATATGAAGGAAGGACCTTAGATTTTCTAGAGGACAGAGCTGTACAAATGTTCCCTAAAATGTCAGTAAATAAAATATATGCATCTTTCTTTTGCTTAATTAAAATAATTATTAAGTGAACCATGATTCCATGATTCATAGGTGGTTTTTGAGTCTCTATAATTGAACTTAAAGTCTTAAGACACACTAACATTTTATACATAGCAATGGATGGGTAATATGCTTTTTGGCCAGTACAAAATGACTCCTACTTTCCAGAAAATTCCATGCCAGGCAGAGTCCCACAAGCCAAGTTTGTCCTGATGGCTCTGTTGTTCTAGTTAAGGCTAGAGTTTTGTATACATATACCACATACAAATATGGTTAGAATGACCCAAGTCACATCAATCACAATTTTGGTATTTTTCAATCTGGAACAAGATAAAGTTACTTTTGGTTAGTGAGGAGGAACAGGACAATGCAAATACCGAGACAACTAATAGGCTTATTTCCTGATGGATTCCCTAAGATTATGTTTCAAGAAATGAAGCTAACTGAGACAGAAAGAGAAATTTAGAGGTGAATAGAAGAAGAAAGAGATCACTTCAAAAGTTTGGTGGTTTCACAAAGACTGTGCTAATTTCATTTACAATTTGGCTTAAGGGAGAACGGGCTTATACCAACAAGGTGTGTTGAATAACACACCATGGAGCACTGAATCCCTTTTATCATAAGATTATAATATGTGAATAAATGCTTTCAAAACTGCATCAGAAATTTTACTTCTAAACAGTATGTAGGAACCCGCAAGTATTTGGAAATTAAATAACACATTCTAAGTAATCTATCAAATTAAAAATCATACACACAAATTCAATATTTTTCACTGAGTGATAATGAATAGCCAACATCAAAACTTTAAGAATACATATAGTACTTAGAGAAAAATCTATAACTTGGAGTTTATATTTAAAAGGAAATAAAAAGGCTAAAATATAAATCTGTATTTTGTCCAATACAGACGAATAGGAGCAAATTAAAGTCAAAAGTATAGGGAAGGAAATAATTTAAGAACAGAAAACAATGAAATAAAAATAGACAAATATTAGAGAAAATACATAAAACTAAAAGCTGTTTGGAAAAGATGAATAAACTGATAAACAACTAGTAAGAATGATCAAGTAAAGAGGAGAAACAAAATTGCCCATTTCAGAACAAAATAAGGATTATTACTACACAATGTATAGAAACTAAAGTAATAAAAAATGAAGTTTAAAAAACACAATTTGAATAAATTTGACAACACAGACCATTAAAAGGTAATTTTTAATTAAAAGTATTTCGACAAAGAATTCTCCAGGCACAGATGCTTTCACTGATAAATTTTTCAAAAATTTAAAGAAGGAAAAGTACTAATTCTACTCAAACTTTTTTAAGAAATAAAGAAGATTGAAATGTTTTTCAACTCATATTCTGAAGCCTAGCATCACACTGACTGCAAAAGTAGAAGTGATTATTAAAAAACAGAGTAATATACCTCATGGACACAGAATCAAAAATCCTTAACAAAATGTGAGCAAACACAATTTAAAATCATACAAAGGACAAGCATCCATAACCAAAGTGGGTTTGTTACAGGAATGCAAGGTTGCTTTAACATTAAAAAGTATCAAATCTTGTAATTTACCATATTAAGAGTCTGAAAAAAAACAAGACATTTAACAGGTGCAAAAAAAGCATTTGCTAAATTCAACATCTAATCATGATAGAATTTATTAGCAAAGTAGGTATAGAAGAGAATTTCCACATCTGATAAAGGGCATTGACAAAATGCCTAGTTAACATCTTATTTATGGAAAAATACAGAACATGCTTTCTATCTATACATTAACACAAGGACACAACTCTCAATTATGTCATTGTGGAAAACGAAAATGCAGGAACTACAAACATAAAATGTCCATTTCTTCTCTTATCAAATGCTTAAAAAGAGATTCAATTAGGTCTCACAATTTACTGATTTGTCCTCTACATCCTTTTCCTTTCCTGAATTTGTATAAAGGAAAAGTAAATATGTGGGGAGATAACCATTCCTTTAATTATCTCAAAGGCAAGAGCAGTTTGATGGAGATTTCAGGAAATGTAAGAGGATAGACATTTTTTTCTGATATCAAAATGTATTGATTGAATAAGATTTATTCTTAAAAAACAGGCAGTGTAGCTTTGCAAATACACATATATTGTAAATACACTTAAAGTTGTGTTCATGTTTTTATATAGAAGACAAAATAAAGATGAATTCTGCTTTGTTTTCTATTGAAATATTTTGATATTTTACAGACCACATAATCCTACTGATATTGATATTATTCCCAGTATAATTAAATGGCTCGGTAATCACTTTTAGACCTACTTACATTAGCATTCTTAGATGAAATAGAAGAACCACCAATATATGACAAAGTTAGTAAAATTTATTATCACATACTTTGTCTGAAAAATATATTTTTTTAAAACCATGGTAAGCTAATAAAATTGGGGAAATATTTCCAAATAAAAAGAATGGCAAGTAGCAAGTCACAGTATTTCAATAATAGGAAATAATAAAACCATCCATTATGTTTTCATTAAATTTCTATTCAATATACAGGAATGTAGTAATCACTACAAAGAATATGAATAAAGATGAAACAGAGCCTCTATGCTACACTGTTATTTTCTTAGTCAATGAAAAAAGTGAAAGACATGCGAACATCAATCATAGAGTCCAACTGATTAGGACAAGTTGCCAACAAAAACGACAATTACAGTAATATCACATTTTATAACTATTATAACACACAGATTTCACAGGGGGATTATGGAAGAGGAGGAGGTGAAAGTCATAAAGATACAATATAAATATTAATGAATTTATGTAAAATAAAATACCAGGTAAAATTTTGTTTTTACAAGCTGTTGAGTTTATTGAAGTCAGGAATAACATATTCTATAACTCATCAAAAGAACTATGGAAGAATGCTTAATTATAAAGCTGAAAGAATAACACCTTGTTTGTATTGCTTTACATAGCTTCTCTGAAACATGATTTTTTAAGATAACTTTAAAGTGCTTAAACAATGGTTTGCTGACCTCCTGATTACTTTCCTCCTTTACTTTTATAGACTATATGGATTCAAATACTGGAAGACTATAATTGTAAACACACACACACACACATAAAGTCCATTAAATTAGTAATACTGATATTCAAGTGATATATATTATTAAAATAATTTCATTAGATATTACTTCATCAAAATAATTAAATTTCTCAATACTTAAAATATATGTATGACACATTTATGTGTATATATGTATTATATAAGTTTGTAAATAGATAAAAACTTGGGCAACATTTTATCACAGACATGATAGACAAGGGAAGTTTTATTTTTTTGAGGAAGGGCAATGTTCTTTTATATATTGACACAGCACTCAATTCATTTGACAAATATTTTTTTATATATCTGTGTATTAAGAATTCTATTATACATTGGTTACACACTGTCCAAATATAAACACCTCCTGCTGTCAAGAGGCTAATATTCTAGTCCCCTGACAGCCTCAGAACTGGGCTGGCAGCAGACATCCAATAAGACTCAGACCCCACACCAACACAAGCTTCTCAGAAGACAATTTAGGAAAAGCACCCTGAAGTTTGGTGCTGCTGCATCTCTGACAAACACCTATCTGATAACTCAAGTTCAATGTGGTCTCAGATGGGTCACTAACAATGTGGGAATACCTGCTCCTAATAAGCAAGAGAGCCATTGTAGACTTCTGGACTCAAGGCAAAAGTGGCTCAGCGACCACTCTAGGTTGCACATAACATGCATAGGAGACATTCCTGGAGTGCCAGATTCTGGTGAACAGGGCACACTGCACTGCAAGGCACCACAGGACCTCTTGTTCATAAGGCCAATATTTTCAAGAACAGGACACTTGGCTAACTTTCCTAACCCACAGAGACAGATACAGAGAGTTAGTCAAAATGATGAGAGACAGGAATATGTCCCAAATGAAAGAACAGGACAAAATCACATCAGAGCAAAAAAAAAAAAAAAAAAAAAAACAACAACAACAACAACAACAACAAAATGGAGCTAAGGAATATGCCTGATAGAGACTTTAAAATAATGATCATAAAGATACGTACTGGATTTGAGAAAAGAGTGGGGGACCTCAGTGAGACCCTCAACAAAGAGATACAAAACATGAAAAAGAACCTATCAGAGATGAAAAACTCAATAATGGCAATTAAAAATACACTAGAGGGAATACATAGCAGACTAGAGGAACAGAAGAACAGATCAGTGACCTGGAGGACAGAGTAATGTAAAGCAATCAAGCTGAAAAGGAAACAAAAAATAAAGGATAAAAAAATCCAAATAGAGTGAGAGAACAGGGGCACTATAAAGTATAATAACATTTGCACTGATGGGATACCAAAAGGAGAAAAAGAGGCAGAAATCCATTTGAAGAAATGATAGCTATAAACTTCCAGAATCTGGGAAAAAAAAACAGAATTCCAGATCTAGGAGGCATAGAGATCTTCCAACAAAATCACACAAAGGAGGTCCACACCAGAACACATAGTGATAAAGAGAATTTCAAAAACAGCAAGGGGAAATAGTTTCATATAAGGGAAACCCCGTAAGGCTGTCAACTTATTTTTCCGTAGAGACTTTGAAGGCCAGAAAGGGATGGCATGATAAATTCAGAGGGATGAAAGAAACCCTGCAAACCAAGTCTACTTTATCCACCAATGCTATCATTCAGAATAGAGATAAAGAATTTTCCAGACAAATAAAAGTTAAAGGAATTCATCAGCACTAAACCATCCTTAGAAGATATGTTAAAGGGGAATCCTTGAGTAGAAAGGTAAGACCATGAGCAAAAGAAGTAAAATAGGAACCATAAAAGCAATAAAATTAAGTATATTTATAAAAATCAGTCAAGGGACTCACAAAAGGATATAAATTATGACACCATATGCCTAGAATGTGGAGAGGAGAGGAATAAAGAAAGGGCTCAAAATTAAGTGACCATCAATTTAATATAAATGGCTATATGCATAAGATGCTATACGTAAGCATAATGGTAACCATTAATCAAAAGCTGGCAAAAGATATGCAAAAAACAGAGAAAAAGAAATCCATATAACTAAAGAAAGCCAGCAAACCATGAGAGAAAAAAGTAAGAGAAGAAAGGAACAGAGGACTAAAAAACCCCATAAAACAGTTAACAAAATGGCAGTAAGTACATATCTATCACTAATTACTTTGAATGTAAATGGACTAAACATTCTATCAAAAGACACAGGTGATGGAATGGATAAACAAGCAAGATCCATCTATCTGCTGCCTCCAAGAGACTCATTTCAGACTCAAAGACACAGGCAGATTTAGAGTAAAAGGATAGAAAAGCATTTATCATGCAAATGGAAAGTAAAGTAGCCAGAGAAGCAATACTTATATCAGACAAAATTGACTTTAAAACAAAGACTGTTACAAGAGACAAAGAAGGACACTATATAATCATAAAGAGGAACAATCCAACAAGAAGATATAATAATCATAAATATTTATGCACCCAATGTGAGAGCACTCAAATACATGAAGCAGCTAATAACAAATACAAAGGAAGTAATCAATAGTAATACAATAATGGTAGTGGACTACAGCAGCCCCACTGACATCAATGGATAGTTCATCCAAACAGAAAATCAACAAGGAAACATTGGCTTCGAATTAACACTGGACCAGATGTCATTCCTAGCTCATAACAGATATATGTTCATAATATTCAAACCTAAAACAGCAAAATACACACTCTTTTATTTAAAAAGAGTAAGGTTTTATTTATTTATTTATTTATTTATTTATTTATTTATTTATTTATTCATGAGAGAGAGAGAGGCAGAGACATAGGCAGAGGGAGAAGCAGGCTCCCTGCAGGGAGCCTGATGTGGGACTCGATCACGCAACCCTGGGATCACAACCTGAGCCAAAGGGAGATGCTCAACTGCTGAGCTATCCAGGTGTTCCCACACTCTTTTCAAGTACACATGGAAACATCCTCCAGAATAGATCACATGTTAGGGGAAAAAAAAAAGCCTCAACAAATTAAAAAAAGACTGATGTCATACCATGACTTTTCTGACATTACGAAACTAGAAATCAACCACAATAAAATATCTAGAAAGAACACAAATACATAGCGCTAAAACCAGATGTTATGAACAATGAATGGGTCAACCAAAAAGTCAAGTTAAAATTTAAAAGTATGTGGAAACAAAAGGAAATGAAAACACAATGGTCCAAAGCCTTTGGGATGCAGCAAAAGCAGTTCTAAGAAGGAAGAATATAGCAATACAGGCCAAGCTCAAGAAGCAAGAAAAATCACAAGTAAACAACCCAACCTTGTATCTAAAGAAGCTGGAAAAGGAACAACAAATGAAACCTAAAGCTAGCAGAAAGAAGGAAATAGTAAAGGTTAGAGCAGAAATAAATGATATAAAAAAATAAACCAACAAACAATAGAACAAATCAGAGACACCAGAAGTTAATAAAATTGATAAAGACACCTTGGTGGCTCAGCAGTTTAGTGCCTGCTTTCAGCCCAGAGCATGATCCTGGAGACCTGGGATCAAGTTCCACGTCGGGCCCCCTGCATGGAGCCTGCTTCTCCCTCTGCTTGTGTCTCTGCCTCTCTCTCTGGGTCTCTCATGAATAAATAAATTAAATATTTTTTTTAATTGATAAATCCTTAGCTAGACTTACCAAAAAGAAAAAAGACCCAAATAAATAACAGATGAAAAAAGAAAACAACCACCACAGAAATATAATTATGAGAAAATATTATGGAAAACTATTGTCAACAAGTTGGAGAACCTAGAAAAAATGGATAAATTCCTAGAAATATATAAATTACCAAAACTGAAACAAGAAATGGACAATTTGAACAGATGAATCACCAGCAAATAAACTGAATCAGTAATTAAAAGCTTTCCAATGAACAAAAATCCAGGGCCAGATGGCTTCACAGGTGAATTCCACCAAATATTTAAAGATTAGGTTGTACCACTCTTCTCAAACTATTCCAGAAAATAGAAAAGGAAGAAAAATGCCCAAACACACTTTATGAGGCCAGCATTATCCTGATACCAAAATCAGAGAAAGACTCCAGTAAAAAAAAAAAAAAAAAAGGCAACTTCTAGGCCAATATCCCTGATGAACATGAATGCCAACATTCTCAATAAAATACTATCCCATCAAATCTAACAATACATTAAAAAAAAATTCACCATGATCCAGTGGGATATATTCCTGGGGTGCAAGGATGGTTCAATATTTGCAAACCAATAAATGCAATACCCCACATTAATAAAGGGAACAATTAGAAGCATATGATCATTTCACTAGATGCAGAAAACCTCATTTGACGAACTATGTCTATTCATGATTAAAATAAAGTAGGTTTAGAGGGAACATACCTCAACATAGTAAAGGTCATATATGAAAAACCCACAGCTAATATCATTCTCAGTGAAGAAAAACTGAGAGAGTCCTCTACACTTTGAAACAGGACATGGATATCTACTATCACCTCTGTAACAGTACTAGAAGTTCTATCCAGCAAAAAAGAAATAAAAGGCATGAAAGTTGGCAAAGAAGAAGTAAAACTATATTTTAGATGATGTGATACTGTACAGAGAAAACCCAAAAAACTCCACCTAAAAATTGCTAGAACTGATACATGAATTCAGTAAAGTTGCAGGATACAAAACCAGAATAGAAAACCCAGAAATGAACTCACAACTACATGGCCACTTAATGTTCAACGAAGCAGGAAAGAATATCTAATGGAATAAGATATTTCTTCAACAAATGGTGCTGGTAAAACTGGATAGCAACATGCAAAAGAATGAATCCAGACCACTTCCTTATACTATGCACAAAAACAAAAACAAAACAAAACAGAAACAAAAACACAAAATGGATTAAAGACTTAAATGTGAGACATGACACCATAAAATTCCTAGAGAACACAGGTAATAACCTCTTTGACACTGGCCATAGCAATTTCTTTCTAGATATGTCTCCTAAGGCAAAGGAAACAAAAGCAAAAACATTTGCTGTTGTCAACTTCAACCAAATAAAAAGTTTCTGCACAGCAGTGTAAACAACAAACAAAAAGTAAAAGGCAACTTGCATAATAGGAGAAGATATTTGCAAATGACATATGTGATAAAGGATAAGTATTTTAATGATAGGAAGAACTAATAAATCGCAACAACCAAAAAACAAGTAATCCAAATAAAACTTAGGCAGAAGACATAGATATTTTTCCAACAAAGATGGCCAACAGACACATGAAAAGATGATCAACATCACTGATGATCAGGGAAATATATTCAAAACTACAATGAGATATCACCTTATACCTATTCAAACCAGTAACACAAAAAACAAGTTCTGGTGAGGATGTGGAGAAAGGGAAACCCTCTTGCAGTGTTGGTGGAAATACAAACTGGTACAGCCACTCTGGAACACAGTAGGTGAGGTTCTTGAAAAGTTAAAAATGGGGACGCCTGGGTGGCTCAGTGGTTGAGCATCTACCTTCAGTTCAGGGCATGATTCTGGAGTCCCAGGATCGAGTCCCGCATTGGGACTCGCATATTACCCAGCCATAAAAAAGAATGAAATCTTACCATTTGCAATGACATAGATGGAGGTACAGAGTATTATGCCAAGGGAAATAAGTTAGAGACAAATGCCATATGATTTCTCTCGTATATGGAATTTAAGAAACAAAACAAGCATGGGGCAAAAGAGAGAGAGAAGCAAACTAAGAAAGAGACACTTACCTATAGATAACTGTTGGATACCAGAGGGGATGCAGGAAGGTGATTGTTTAAATAGGTGATGGGGATTAAGGACTGAACTTGTGATGAGTACTGAGTATTGTATGTAAGTGTTGAATCACTGTACTGTACACCTGATGCTAATATTTCACTGTATGTTAACTAACTAGAACTTGAATAAAAACTTTAAAAGAATCCTAGAGAAGAGCTTAAAAAACCAGGGGCTATTTCTTTGAAAAGATCAACAAAACTGGTAAACCTTTAGCCACACTCATAAAAAGAGAGATATGAGAGAGAACTCAAAATCACAAATGAAAAAGGAGAAACAACCAACACAGACATACAAAAGATGAAAATCTTATGAAAACTTATATACCAACAAACTGAACAACCTAGAAGACATGGGTAAATCCTAAAAATATAACCTTCCAAAACTGAACTAGGAAGAAATAGAAAATTTGAACATACGAACTGCTAGCAATTTGTAACTGAAAAACTCCTAACACACAAAGTCCACTACTGGACAGATTCACAGGTAAATTCTGCCAAACATTTTTTTTTCAAAGATTTTATTTATTCACTCATGAGAGACACACACAGAGAGAGAGGCAGAGGGAGAAGCAGGTTCCATGCAGCGAGCCTTACGTAGGACTCGATCCCAGGTCTCCAGGATCATGTCCTGGGCTGTAGGCGGTGAGACACCTAGGCTACCTCTCTTCAAAACATTTAAAGAAGACTTAATAGCTATTCTCAAACTATTCCAAAAAATGAAAGAGGAAGAAAACTTCCAAATTCATTCTACAAGGCATATCAAAACCAGATAAAGACATTACAAAAAAAAAAAAAAAAAGAATCAGGCCAATATCTTCTATAAATATTGTGCAAAAATCCTCAAAGAAATACTAGCAAACTGAATTCAATAATACATTAAAAATAATCATTCATCACATTAAATGATGAATAACTATTACTAGAATGAAAATGTGGTTCAATACTTGCAAATTAACATGATACAATAACATCAATAAGAGAAAGGGTAAAAAAAACCATATGATCTTTTCAATAGATGTACAAATAACATTTGACTATGTACAACATCCATTCATGATAAAACAAACAAACAAACCAAAACAAAACCCCAGGAACGTAGGTTTAGAGGAAACATACTTCAACATGATAGAGCCACACATGAAAAACTCTCAGCTAACATCATACTCAGTGGATAATACCTAAGAGATTTTCCCCTAAGATCAGGAACAAAACAATGATAACCACTCTCACTTTTACTCAACATAGTACTAAGATGTTCCAGCCATAACAACCAAAGGAAAATAAATAAAAGCCATCCAAATTGGTAAAGAAGAGGTTAAACTTTAACAACTTGCAGATGACATGGTACTATATATAGAAAACCTGAAAGACTTTACCAAAAAGACTACTAGAATTAATAAATGATTTTCATAAGGTTGCGGGATACAAAATCAATATATGAAAGCCTGTTGTATTTCTAGACATTAATAATGAAGTAGCAGAAAAAGAAATTAAGAGAACAATCTCATCTACAATTGCACCAAAAAGAATAAAATACCTAGGAATAAACATAATCACAGAGGCAAAAGCACCTTACTCTGAAAATTATAAAAGACTGATGAAAGAAACTGAAGAGGACTTAAACAGATGGAAAGATATTCCATGTTCATGGACTGGGAGAATAAATATTGTTAAAATATCCTGATTGCCCAAAAGCATCTACAGATAGGCAATTCCTATAAAAATACCAACAGCATTTTTCACAGAACTAGATTAAATAATCTTAAAATTTTTATGAAACCACAAAAGACTCCATAAAGCCAAAGTAATCTTGAGAAAGAAGACTGAAATTGGTGGTACTACAATCCCTGATTTCAAGATATACTACAAAGCTGTAGTAATGCTAACAGTATGGTATGGGCACAGAAATAGGCACACAGATCAGTGGCACAGACAAGAGATGCCCAGAGGAAATCCAAGATTATTAAATATCAATTACTCTTTGACAAAGGAGGCGAGAATAGGGAGTGGGAACACATGGTGTTGGGAAAACTGGACAGCTACATACAAATTAATCAGCTGGACCACTTTCTCATATCATACATAACAATAAACTCAAAGGTTGAGTTTTAAATCTGAGTTTGAATCTGAGACCTAAATGTGAGTTACACATTTAGAATTAAAGACCTAAATGTGAGACCTTAAAATCTTAAAAGAGAGTATAGGCATAGGCAGTAACTTCTTTGACATCAGCCATTGCAGCATTTTTCTAGATACGTCTCCTGAGGGAAGGGAAACAAAAACAAAAATAAACTATTGGGACTACACCAAAATAAAAAACTTCTTAGGAAACAACAAATGTTGAAGAGGATGTGGAGA
This sequence comes from Vulpes vulpes, assembly GCF_048418805.1. Lineage (NCBI taxonomy): Eukaryota > Metazoa > Chordata > Mammalia > Carnivora > Canidae > Vulpes > Vulpes vulpes. The sequence goes on along the minus strand of NC_132786.1, from coordinate 54,524,571 downwards.
AAGGGGAACCCTCTTGCACTGTTGGTGGGAATGCAAACTGATACAGCCACTCTGGAAAACCATGTGGAGGTTTCTCAAGAAGTTAAAAATAGAGCTACTCTGTGACCCAGAGATTGCACTACTGGGTATTTTTCCCAAAGTTACTGATGTAGTGAAATGCTGGGGCAGCTGAACCCCAATGTTTATAGCAGCAAGGTCCATGATAGCCAAACTGTGGAAGGAGCCACGATGTCCTTCAACAGATGAATGGATAAAGATGATGTGGTCTATATATACAATGGAATATTACTTGGCCATCAGAAAGGATGAACACCCACCATCTACTTCGAAATAGATGGAACTGAACGGTATTATATTGAGTGAAATACATCAATCAGAGAAGGACAGTCATCATATGGTTTCACTTATACGTGGAATGTAAGAAATAAGGGAATACTAAGAATAAGGGAAAGGAGGGGAACTGAGTGAGAAAAAATTAGAGAAGGAGACAAACCATGAGAGACCTAACTCTGGGAAACAAACAAAGGGTTGCAGAAGGGGAGTTGGGTGCAGGGATGGGGTAACTGGGTGATGGGCAGGCACTAAGGAGGGCACTAGATGGGATGAGCACTGGCTGTTATATATGTTGGTGAATTGGATTTAAATAAAAATTAATTTAAAAAATAAAATAGAAAGCTTCTGTACAGCAAAGAAGAAAACCAACAAAACTAGAAGACAACCTACTGAATGAGAGAAAATGTTTGGAAATGACTCACCTGATAGGTTAGTATCCAAACTGTATAAAGAACTAATAAAACTCAACACCCCAAAACCCTCAAATATTTCCAATAAAAAATGAGAAGGCATGAACAGACATTTTTCCAAAAAAGACATATAGATGTCCAACAGACACATGAAAAAGATGTTCAACATCAGTAATAATCAGGGAAATGGGAATCAACCACAATGAGATATCTGTCAGAATGATTAAAAATGGAAAACAGCAGGAGCAAGTATTGGTGAAGATGTAAAGAAAAAAGGAGCCCTTGTGCAGTGTTGGTGAGAATGCAAACCGTTGTAGCTATTATGGAAAAAAAAAAGTACAGAGGCTCCCAAAAAACTTACAAATAGAATTACCATACAATCCGGTCATTCTACTACTGTGCATTTTTACCAAAAGAATGCAAAAACCTTAATTTGAAAAGATATACACTCCCCTATGTTCATTGCCCTATTATTTACAATAGCCGTATAATGGAAGCATCCCAAGTGTCCATCAGTAGATGAACGGGTAACGATGTGGTATATATTTACATTGGAATATTAATGAGCCACAGGAAAAAAATGAAATCTTGCCATTCCCAAAAGCATGAATGGATCTAGAGGGTTAAAGCTAAGTGAAATAAGAGAAAGACAAATACCACATGGTTTCACTAACATGTGGAATTTAAGAAACAAAAACACAGACTTTTAACTATAAAGAACAAACTGATGATTATGAGAAGGGAGGTGGGTGGAGAGATGGGCAAAATAGATCAAGGGGATTACAAGTACACTTACTGTGATGAGCACTAAAAATTGCTGAAACACTGTATAAGCTTCTTTTATTTTGCCTCTTACATTTACTCAGTGTTTTATAATTTAGGGTTACTTCCTAGCACACAGAATCGTTCATCTGTGTCAGGAAGTTGCTCTAAGATTATATCTAAGATAGATATAGATATATATCACAATTGATGTATATGTAAGGAGAAGAGTTGGACAGGAAATGACAATAGATCTAATAATGCAAATCTAATCGATCTAATAGATGCAAAACAGGCCATGACACAACGGTACAAACCTTAGCAAAGAGAACATGGAACACGTGAAGGACTCCACTCCATTGCACATCTCAGCTACGCTCAGGGGCACAAGCTCTCCCATTGTCACCATCTTTGAAAATAAAAGGCAAGGTTGATTGTCACTTTTCACTTCACCCAGATTGGTGGGGATGCTGCTTTTCTTAGATATTACAGGATTCTGAGCCAATTGGTTCTCAAAGGCAAACTAAAGGATGCTGTAGCTGAAAACTATAATACACTATAATATTGGTCTTATATACCAGCTTTTATATTTCTAAAAATGATCTTCGAAGGCACTGTTTTAATGTACATACACCAACTATACTATCAAGTGTAACATTCTGAAGATTATGCCCTAAATTTCTATGTGAAAGACAGGAAATTTCACAGTCTTTCATGCTACATTGAAAGATTTACTCTGAGTTAACTGGTGTATGGAAACATTTTTCCCTGCACAGGAAAAGAAAGCAAGCCACTATCCTACTATACAGTTGATAATCCTTTTTAGTTCCCGGATTATTGAAAATTCCAATATACCAAGGTTCAGAAAAGTGACATTGTAGACATATAATTATGATTAATAGATTTTTAATATTTAATATATTTATATTTTTCTTTTTTATTTATATTTTTCATTTGTTGAATGAAATTCTGCTTAGAGAAATGTAATAAGTACTGCAAAGGTAGCTCTGATGACAGTCTTCATGACGATTAATGTGTCAACCTGGCCAGGTTATGGCAACCAGTTGTTTTGTCAGCCATCAGTTTAGGTGTTCCTCTGAAGGTATTTTTTTTTTTTTTTTTAGAGGTGATAAACATTTAGATCAGTAGACTTTGAGTAAAGGAGATTATGCTCCATAATGTGGGTGGGCCTCGTCTAAGCAGTTGAAGGCCCTCAGAGAAAAGACTGGAGGCTCTCTAAGGAATAAAGAATTTTGCTTCCAGGGTACCATCTTACACTGTAGATTTTGGACTCTGTTGCTCTCATAATCACAGGAAGCAATTCCCTAAAGTAAATCTCTCTGTGTATATATACATGGTGGGGGTGGGGTGTGTTAGTTCAGCTTCTTTTGTAGAGCCCTGACTAATGCTATCTCTCATATAATTCATGTTTATTATTTGATTCATTTGACATATATTTATTGTGTACCTATTTTATGATTTGCTCTGTACTTAGAGTCGCAAGTACAATAATTTAAAAAAGGCTACCACAGACTCCACCCTCATGGAGTTATAATATGGTGGGTAGTCAGAACCTCATCAACTGGTCATTACAAAAAAAAAAAAAAAACTTGAATTAAGACATGGCTCTCAACAGCCTGACTTCGGACAGATTAATCTTGGTTTTCCACATGTATTATCAAATCCCCACATTTGTTCCTACCTAATTAGGAAGATGTTGTTGTTAATATTTACCAGGAGCCTCTGTGTCAGAGAGCAGTAGTGCACACTCCCTGGGAGTACGTGCTTTGGCACTCGGTACAGATTACTCTCCCCAGGCTGGCACTCTTCTCTCCAAGCTGCTGCAGAGAATTACCCTGAGCCCAAAGGGAATCACCACCCACCCAGGATATGTTCTTTGAAAGTCAGCAGCCAAAGAATTACTGACATGAGGAGAGACAGAGAGAGAGAGAGAGAGAGAGAGAGGAAAAAGAAAGAAGAAAGAAAGAGAGAAAGGGGAAGGAAGGAAGGAAGGAAGGAAGGAAGGAAGGAAGGAAGGAAGGAAGGAAGGAAGATCAAGCAAGCAAGCATGCAAGCGAGCTCTTTTTCCTTGGTAGCCCCAATGTTTCCTATGCAGAGCCCCCCATGAAAGGAGGCTAGAAACTACATCTCTATGAGACGTCCCTCCTCTTTCCTGGTTTGCATCTCTCACTCCCCTTCTCCCAAAAGCACCCTCTGGGGAAGTCACTTCCATAAGAATTTGTACTTCAGGTTCTGTTTATAGGGATCATAACCTGAGATACCCCTTCTTGAGGACAATCTTCCCTCCCATGGAAGGGAACCTTTCTCCCATGGAGAAAGGGGAACCCTCCTGCACTGTTGGTGGGAATGTGAACTGGTGCAGCCACTCTGGAAAACTGTGTGGAGGTTCCTCAAAGAGTTAAAAATAGACCTGCCCTACGACCCAGCAATTGCACTGTTGGGGATTTACCCCAAAGATTCAGATGCAATGAAACGTCAGGACACCTGCACCCCGATGTTTCTATCAGCAATGGCCACAATAGCCAAACTGTAGAAGGAGCCTCGGTGTCCATTGAAAGATGAATGGATAAAGAAGCTGTGGTTTATGTATACAATGGAATATTCCTCAGCCATTAGAAACGACAAATACCCACCATTTGCTTCGATGTAGAGGGACCTGGAGGGTATTATGCTGAGTGAAATAAGTCAATCAGAGAAGGACAAACATTATATGGTCTCATTCATTTGGGGAATATAAAAATTAGTGAAAGGGAATAAAGGGAAAGTAGTGAAAATATCAGTGAGGGTGGCAACACATGAGAGACACCTAACTCTGGGAAATGAACAAGGGGTAGTGGTAGGGGAGGTGGGCGGGGGGTGGGGGTGACTGGGTGATGGGCACTGAGGGGGGCACTTGGCAGGATGAGCACTGGGTATTATGCTATATGTTGGCAAATTGAACTTCAATAAAAAAAATTTAAAGAATTTCTACTGTATCCCCATATAGCTTTTCCTCTAAAACACCCCCATGTGGCTAGGGGACTAGGGACACAGTCAACACTCCTTTGCAGTGATCTAGACTTTGGATCTGAGTCCCAGTACCCTTCTAAATGTCCCCGTGTGCTGTCCCTTCCTGTTACCTCTGTTACCAGCTCTCTACTAGTTCCGTTCTTTGGCATCTCCCGTTTTGATCACTTTGAATCAGAGAGAGAAGCGATGATGAGGCTGATATTCATATATCCACACATCTAATTTATATTTTGTTTTGAACACAAGAGAATTTCTAAAGGACTTACTCAACTCAACAGCAAAGAAACAAACAATCCAATCATGAAATGGGCAAAAGACATGATAACATGCCCTAATAAATACATGACAGAGATACGCCATCATATTCCACTCAGTAGAGCAAAGATCTAAATATCTATCTTATGTTGAATACCGATGATAAGACACAGTCTTAAGGGGAAAAAATGTTATATTGCATTTTAATCAAAAAACTTAAATTCAGGTCTAATTTTACAACTCTTATTCAACACGACCTAGCTCTGCTGATGATAAAACCAAAATATCAGGGTCTATTATAAACATATTAGCGAGTTTAGAAAATGACTCCAAGGAGACCGTAACGTTTATTTAAAAATGTATGAATTAAAACAGTTCCAAATTTTCAAGATAAACCTACCAAAACAGAAACGGTAAATTGAATAACTAGTTAGAAAATGTATTTGTAGAAAGTTTGGGTGTTTTTAGTGTCAAGGTAATAATATCGTATGCCTTTGTATTTCAGTGCAGTGATGTGGGTGAAAAAGAAGATTGTATTGCAAGTTATAAGGTCATAGAGTTTATTATACAAATAAATCAACCAATCAAAAAGTATTGAGTTCTAAGAGGAGAGAAGGAAAGCATATAAAAGATGACCTTTTAGTAAATTTCTTAATTATTCTAGTTACAAGTTGATAAAATGACTTATTTTTTTATGGACATGAAGCTTATTGCCTCTAGTAATCGAGTATCATAAATTATATTCTGAGTTACTCTGATAGGCTTGAGAAATGACCGGCAGTCAAATTAATTTATTAACTAAATCTGAAAGGGAACATCACGTGCAAAAAAAAAGGATGTATGAGAGGACAAATCTCCTTAAGGACAGAGAAATCTTTGGATGTGATTGCAACAGGAGACCTAGGCAAGGTCACGAGACGAGAGGAGGCACACAGATGACCTGCTATAAAAGGGGTACATGCCTCATGAGCAGATTTATTGATTTTTATGATTGTTTCTTAAAAGTGGCATCAGAATTATTGTGGGGCACACTTTGAAAGTGCAGATTGTCCCAATGGGGATTTTATTATCACTAAAGATTTAGAATCATTCTGTCAGTAATGGAGAACCCTAAAGGGGTTTCAGAAACAAGTGTGCCAGAGAAGAGAGGGAAGAAATAAAAGAAGTAAGAAAGAAGGAGAAAGAGCTATTCCTGAATCCAAAGAAATATAGAATATGTAGAAAAAAATCTCATTTAGAGGCTATAGATCATTACTGGAACTATAAATACAAAGCCAGGAAAGCATGTTTTAGACAAATTCAAGAATTACCATAACAAATGCTTCCAAATAAAGCAGACAATTAAATGGAGAATTACATCACTACTTTTTCTCCTTTCAAGTCACCTCAGGAGACATATTGTCTTCTAACCAATTTTGATTTGGTATAATTTCAGCTTGATTGGAATTAATTTGCACTTCCCTTTACTAAGCAGAGGATATAGTTATACTTTCAAATGTTTTTTTTGGTGCGTGGGATCAGAAATGGGGAAGTGAGTCCTGATGATTCAATAGCTAATGCTCTGAGCATAGAAAACAAAATTAAATTCTGGAGCATTTATCTTTTTACAATTAATTTTTTTTTAAATCCTGGAAAGAGCAAACCTAAATCTCAGTGGGTTCCTTGCGGAACAAATAGCTACTAAAAATACTTTTTTAATTGTAACAGGGAACATGCATGCCAAAGCCTTTGGCTCAGATGGAGGTCAAGTTAAAACTTCCAGAACTAAACAAGTTTTCTGTGTGCAAACATCTTTCCAGCAAATAAATTAGTTCCTTAGTTTTAATAAATTTGCAAATATCAGAGTAGTCATGTTTGCTAGATTTGACACTGTTACTTAGCCCTTTGGGGTCCTTATGCCAGTGAGTCAATAGGAAAAGAAGGGATTACTATACTGACTGGGCTGAGTGCTTCTGTCTGTCAAGGGATATTGGTTTTTTAATACATAATACGGGGACAGTGGATATGTCTAGAGCGAAAGGGATCCATTAGTTTTCTCAGTATTCCCATGTCCTATGATGAAAGTAATTGGAAGACCACAAAATCCAGTTTAGGGTAAACCGTTTGTGGAAAAGATCTCTCAGAAATTAAGGTTGGGTAGTACCGCCAGGCAAGAATCCAGCTGAGTGTATGTTGAGGGCAGAGAGAACATGGGATGAGTAGTTGGGGAAGGTAATTATACACACTAGCTGCAATCACAGGAGCACTTGTAAAAACAAGGAAGGGATGAGTTCTGAGTATTTCTTCCTCATTTCGTTAAGATTATGTTTGTGTTTATCTTAACCAATTATTTAATTTTTTTCCATTCTCTCACCTCCTTACCATCTAGAATGAGATATGTTAATAGTAACTAGTGTAATCTTTTAGTTGTTAAGTTACTGGGTATCAAACAGGAAGTGTGACTTACCAGAAGAACGAACATCACACAAAGACTTTGTATCATCTATCATCTTTATGGCATTAACATTTTTTTTAAAATTTTATGCAGGATAACTGTTTCATGTCACACAAAATGTGACTTTGCTATTGACTTTAACAATTAAGTATGGGGCAGCCCGGGTGGCTCAGTGGTTTAGCACCGCCTTCAACCCAGGGCATGATCCTGGGGACCTGGGATCGAGTCCCACGTCGGCCTCCCTGCATGGAGCCTGCTTCTCTCTCTGCCTGTGTCTCCACCTCTGTGTGTGTGTGTGTGTGTGTGTGTGTGTGTGTCTCATGAATAAATAAATAAAATCTTTAAAAAAAACAGTTAAGTATGGTTTCAAGAGATGTGTGTGTTTGTCAAGTTGCTAAGAGGTAGACTGTGATGACTTTGTAATGTATCAACCGGGCTAAGTTGAACATTTTCCTGAATACACTTTCTTTTAAGATTCTGGTTAGAAAGGTCCACAGGAGAGATTCTTATGAGGATTTGGAGGATGGGAGTAAAGCAGCTGCCATTTTGTTGCTCACTCTCTTGTTTCTGATCTGTAACTTACATCCTTAAATGGTTTCACCATCCCCTGAGCACTCCTTTTCATAGGGCAGCTATGATGTTCACCTTCTTGACAGTGGCATCCCCTGTCTCCTCGGGACATATCTTATCAAGGTTGAGCCAAAAAGTGACATGGGCTTCAATCCATTTTCACCAGCTGCAGTGTGTGTGTGTGTGTGTGTGTGTGTGTGTGGTTTCCAGCTTGTTGCTGGTCTTCCCCACTCATTGCATCCACCTTCCCTTCCCAACTGCCTATCCTTCAAGACCCAGCATCAGACACAAAAACACATGATGAGGGAGCAGAAGGCTAACTGAGGACAAAGTACAAGCTCATGCCCTGCAACTCCCCTCCCCCACTCCCGAGTGAGTATATGTGTCACTCTTCCAGAAAGTTTCCAACTATCTTAACACTGATGCCTTGCTAGAGGGAAAAACAACCTTAACTTGACAATGGCAAGGCCTCCAGGATCTGTGAGTCCTCTTTAGCAGATGAGAGTTCTTTGGAAAACCTCCCTTTTCCTTACCTCCCCCAAGTCCCAGGTATATAATCAGCTACCCCTCATAGGCCCAGGGCAGCAGCTTTTCCCGCCCACAGGTCCCGTCCCCGTACTTTAATAAAACCACCATTTTGCACCAAAGACATGCCAAGAATTCTTTCTTGGTCCTCAGCTCAGGACCTCACCCCACCAAACCTCATCTATATTCTAAAACTATATCACATAGACTGCCTAACTGGCTCCTATAATTGCAGAAGAATATCTGTGAAAAACATAATCATATAATATTATTTTGATCTTGACTGAACCCTGATTGACAGACACAGTAACTCAGAAAGCTAGTGCTAGAAATTTCCAAATTACTAATCCATTAATTCTGCTACAACTGACAAAACACTACACGAATGTTCCATTGTAATAAATTACAGGAAATCCTTGACCTCACATATGTGAAGTTGTCGGGCACTGAGGCATGAGCGAGCAGGGATAAAGCAGGTGCTGGCCATCCCCTGGGAGCCACCCCCTGGGGTTAACAGCCATAACAGCCACCTCATGAGAGCTGCCTGTAAGGGCTAACAGAACAGAAAAGTCCTCACCACAGAGCTGGCTCACAAGCCACGGGAGGACTTCCAAGGGCTGAGCATGTGCACGAAAGGTACAACTTGCTCTTAAGTGCCTTTAAGGTCACAACAAGAGTCCATCAAGCACTCATAAATACACAATACATAAATAAACGCAATTATAACTGAAGGCATCATGGCTAGGTGCATGTACAGAAGCCAAAATGTTATACAGCCACCAGCTGTCAACCAAAGATGTCAGTCAAAGCCAAATTTTCATACGCAGGAAGCAGGCTTGAAAGGACTCCCCTAGAGCTCATGGGCCATTGCCACTCCTGCTCTGACAGTGGCCCAGCTTCACTCTTGAAAGCGTAAACTCTCTCTCTCTCCATCCTGGTCTCAGGTCTCCAATTCTTTGGTGCATCTGGGATGAGAACCAAGCAATCAGGTAACAAAGCTGAGCTTTGACAAAGACACTTTCCTTAACCAAAGTCGAGTTAGGCTCCTAGGAACTCTCTTCTCAACTATGCTTCAACCTTGGCCAGGGAAAACTGCAGACTCAAACCACAAAAGATTTCCTCCAACCCCGCCCCCCCCCCCCACCCTGTACATAGACAACATACCAAGAGACATGAATAAACAGTGTAACGGGGTTTCTAACCACTCAAAGCCACATCCCCAGGATGAGGACTCCAGTACCCTTCAGTTCTTGCCTAAGAAAGCTCAAAGTGGCCAGAATTTACTATTTCTTCCAGCCAACACTCAATGAACAGAAAACTCACATTATAAATCCTTTCTCTGCCCCCTTTGAGATGTAAATCCTCAACCATTAGAACTGTCTTCTCAAGAACCTGAGAATGCATTTAAAAGGCAAACATTCCTGGGGATCATTCTTACTCTTGCTCCCAGCAGGCTCCTGCTATAACCTGCACCACTCTCTCCTTCATAAAGCTGGGAGAGGTTTGTTTCTTCTCTGGATAGGAGTCGATGAAGAAACCCAGATGGCCTGGTCACAGGAGCCAAACCCCTTTTACACCACTCAGGGCCTTACCCTTAACACAAACCAGACCTCAGGCTCCTGCCCACTGTTTGATGAAATGGAATTCCACTCACGCTGGATCCTCTTCCCTCTTGCAATAGTTATTCCTGAATAAAATCTATCCTTACTCCTTTAACTCATGTCGGGCATTGTTATCTTGGTCAGTTCATTCCTTTTAGGATCGATATATTGAGCTACTCTTGGGACCTCAAGTATGGGTCTGGGAATTACTATGACTCAAAGACACAGATGAAGGTATACTTTAATTGTAACTGTCACCTTTAAAGGTTGAACTGGAAAACCTGGTTGGTTTCAAGGACTTTTAAGAAATTTTCATAAACTAGAGAGCCTAACCATTATTCCCAGGTTATGTCTAAGCAGCTTAAAGTGGATATGGGAAGTAACAAGGAAAAGACTAGGAGTAGCTGGACAAAGTACATTTATTTCAGGGCACACTATATTCCCTCAACTTGACAAAGACTTACCAGAGGATCACAGATATTTCAAAGTTATTCGTTGATGACTGGTCTTAAGAACACTTTCCAGAATATGAGGAATAGTAAAAGCCTGCAATTTGGGGTTTCTAAGTAGCTATTTTCTTATTAAGACATAATTAAAACTATGCATATATTTTCCAAAGGAAAATAGAAAAGGCCTTTTGGTTCTGTTGCATAGAAAAGTCATTAATTTTCAAAAATACAAATTTAATTTAGATTATTTTACAGTAAGTTTAGGGTAAATAATTTCCCACTGGTGTAAAATAATTTTACTTAGAGACAAACAATTATTTCTTGCTATACCCAGTTATATGCCTATTTCTAAAAAAAATGTGGTTTACTACAAATGAAATTACAGATTTATATATAAACTGGGGGGATGAGGGGAAGAGTAACTGAATGCAAGGTTGCACTATTTCCCCTGGTTAAGTTCTTACTCTATAAAGCAAACCATCCTGATATCACGAGTGTCCTTATATTCAACTATCTATCTAACTAGAATGTTAAAAGTATCAGATAGGTAAATCTAAGAACACAGACATACAGACTCCTTGGCTAATGAGTTCTTTAAAGTCCCTCTTGGATTTGATGCAATCAACATTAGTGGCCTTGTCACTTTTCTATCCTATTGATTTTCTGAATATCATTTTCTTTAACTTAAAAGGTCAGTGAAAAACATAGAGATTGTGTATCATGCTGAATGAATGTGCATGTGGGTATATGTGGGTGTGCAGAGAGACAGAGATACAATGTTCAGTAAACAAAATGTTGAATAATGTTTTCTTTATTTTAATCATGATTTGGCCAAACTAAAACACGTCTGATCTTTGATTTAGTGATTCTCCATCATAAGACCTTCAATTTAAATCTAATATCATGCAAGACAATAAGGCTTATGTACAAATCAGAGGGGAAACACAGTTGAACTTAATTTAGATCATAAATAGCAGGGCTTATGTCCCCGACTGCCTGTTTCTGTAAATAAAGAATATTAATTTGTTGTAGCTAAGGCAATGTCTGTGCTGACCACATGTAAAAACCTCTTGTCGAGGGGATATCATGTCTAATGCAGAGTTCAATATTTCTAACCCCGATCTTGGGTGTTTTAAAATTTATGATACAATTTATTTTTGAACACCTATTCTACAGAATGCACAGTGTTACTTATTTCTAGATAAATGGGATTCTTGATGAATGAATACAAGATGAAAATTTCCTTTCCTCCTTTTACCCAAGATGAGTCCTGGGCGTCGTGGTCACCTCAATAAAACTTCAGTGGTAAAGAATGTTTGGAGGGAGGAACTGAGTGTTTTACTCTCTTGAGCCGACATCAGTTGTCAGGTGGCAAGAATATGACCCAGACGCCCTTATATTACCATTAAGTGCAAGTCCAAGTTAGCTGAGATTTTGGCTAGTTCTGTGCCAGCTAAGGGCAAACATACTTTCTGACTAAAGTTGTAAGGAGTCTGCCCAGGCGATTTTCAGGCAGGAGACATGAAGTCTTGGGGACGTCTGCGGCACCATTAAGGGAAGACAGAAGGAAGCTCATTGAACCTCGTGCTAGGCATGAGGTAGAAGAGTGCACGATTTACCTATTCTCCATGACATCACTTTCATTTCCCATGCAAGGCTGAGGAGGGATTTGTATCATTGACGAGATCAGAGAGAGAGGTTTGTGCAGGCTCAGCCCAGTCTTTGGGGCTCTCCTGTGCCATGGGCTTCCTCACAGTTTGTGTTCTCTTTCTTTTGACTTGATTTTCTTTATCAAGTTAGCCAAGAGAAGGTTTTGCTTGACAGGAAATGTCTGCATTTGACAGTCATTCTGTCCATGATTTGTAGGAGCTTCAACTCAAGAGGTTAAGCAAGTTTGGCCCTTGGACAAAGTCTCATTTCACAATCCCATGTTCCACAATTTGTGTGATCTTCATTTCACTCCATATGTCTATTTTTTCTCTATTGGTTCAGAATTGGGGATGGGGAGATAAGTGACTATCTGCCTTAAACATCTGCCTCACTGACTCATTCACTGATTCACTAAAGACAGTTTCATTAAGAATGTGCTATGCATTGGGATTTGGGTTAAATCCTGGAGATAAAATAATAAACAAGAACTTACATGATTTCTGATCTCATGATGTCTATGGCTTAGAGAAGATTGATATTAATAAAACTATCACAATAACACATGTAATTTCAAACTGAGATAATATATTGCAAGCACATTGCCAAGGAAATTGATCTTGATGGATTGATTTAAGAAAAAGGAATGGGATCTCAGGAAAGACTTCCTTATAAAAGTGACACTCAAGGTGAAATCTGCAGGATGGGCACTTAAATAGGTAACAAACTGAAAGGAGAGAGTTCAGTCAAAAGAACCAGCAATAGTTAGTCCCCTAGTCAGCTTCATATATACTGAAATAATGGGCCAATGGACATTACAAGAGGCTAATAGTCTTAAAGGAACTACCTTGCGGATTTAAGGCTGATAGTGTTAAAGGAACCACCGTGTAGATTTATGTTTCTTGGGGGCCTTGAAAAGATTTTTTTTTTCAACAGGGCCCATGCCTGTGGTCTGTGGTCCTGACTATGGTATAAAAAACTACAGAACTCCCCAAAAACAGAGAAGGCTCATGTAGCTCAAAACCAGAGACGAAACGAGAAAGAGGCAGGAGGGTTAGAAATAGCACAGATCAGGATTGCATTCATGAGAATTGTGAGTTTTATTATATGAACAATGGGAGGCAACTGAAGAATTGTATGATCAGATATGTGTTTTGAAAATGTCACTTATGTGGACAAGGATTTGAAAGGCAAAGAGTGATAGCAGAGCAGATATGATATTAGGGTATTTCTATTGTTCAGGTGAGAGATGATAATATACTACGGTGGTGGCACATGTCTTAAAGCGATATTTAGAACTAAATATCTAAGTCAGAGAGACGGCTATTTCCTGCAAAATAGCACGACCTGGGCATTTTAACTCATGGTTGTACTACTCTTTTGATTAGGAATCTTGGGTGTAGTCATGGCTTCTAGGAAAAGATCTGAGTATAGTTTTGCATAAATTTAGCTTCACTGGTATCATACGTATGTAAGTCAGAACAAATTTTATATAGATCCAAAACTCAAAGGAAAATTCAGAAGTTCATACATAAAGTTAAGGTCGTGATGTAATAATGGAAATAAATATGAAAGTACATATGCCATTTCTTATGGGAATACCTTTAAGTGAGGAACCGATTACCAACAAAATTTACGAGTCAGATAGGAGATAATAATATGGCAGGGAGAAAGACAGGATCAAGGAGGATGTTGTGCCCAAGATTGCAAATCCGAGAAACCACCAAGGAGCCGACACCGATGCAAGGGCACGAGGGTTTATTAATAAGCTCGAGCTTGGGTCCAAGTATATCTGACACAGAGGAGCAGGGAATTGGACCACGAAGTGGGTTACAGCTGGGTTTTTTACATTCTGATATGGGGCTTTTAAGGGCATTGAGCTCTGTTCTCATTCTTATATGGGACTTTCTGCCACTGGCTTGGGCTCTGTTTTCATTTAATATGGGATTCTCGGCCAAGGGCAATTCTGAACTCTGTTGCCTTTCTGATATGGGATTCCCTGCCAAGGACATTGGGGACATTCTGCAGTTTTTCCTATAAAGTTCAGCTCTTATTCACAGGGGCCTAAGATGGCTGTACTTGTGCTGATGCTAAACTTAAGGTGGAATGGCCTTAATTTTTCTTGGCCTCCACAGAGGAAAACCTGGGAAGAAAGCAAGAAACGAGTGGGTGGAGACTGATTCAAAAACGAGCAAATGGTCAACATATTTGAATGTTAGATTTCAAGGAAGGGGACTGATAAATTCTCACTGAATATGATGGCATTAAAGTCATAGGGAGTCTGAGCAAAAATCATTTTTGGAGAAGTCTCTAGGGGCTAGAATGGGTTAATAAGTGATGAGTGAGGGATCCCTGGGTGGCGCAGCGGTTTGGCGCCTGTCTTTGGCCCAGGGCACGATCCTGGAGACCCAGGATCGAATCCCACATCGGGCTCCCGGTGCATGGAGCCTGCTTCTCCCTCTGCCTGTGTCTCTGCCTCTCTCTCTCTCTGTGTGTGACTATCATAAATAAATTTAAAAAAAAAAAAAAAAAATAAGTGATGAGTGAGGGAGAGGTAACATTCACACCACAGTGAGTACAGACAGCCAGACCCAAGGGACTGGCTAAAGATAAGAGGAGAGGAAAGGGGTAATAGCCAGAGGGCAAGGTGAAGCAGAGATGAGGGAGTTGCTTTTATTATTGTTGGAGATAGCTCCTGGTTTAATTTTACAAAGGGAGAGCTTTAAATTGGATTAAATGTTGAAGAGAAAGATTGATTTCACAAGTGGTGGTTGACTATTGAGTAAAGAGGGAAGGAATTACAATCAAGACACAGGTAGAGGGATGAATCCACTAAATATTTCGCAGATATTTAATAAGTGCCTACTTAATGAGTATATATATATATATATATATATATATTCATATATATAAATAAATGTATATTTATATATTTTTAATGAGCATATCTGAGAAAGGGGACCACGAGGTATTGGGGATCATGGGCTTGACGGGGACTACAGTAAAGTAATAAGCCATCGGAGAACAAACTTTATAACCTTTTCACATTCAACTTTGAGAGATAGCATGTTTATTATTCTAAAGCTATTTACTAAAGTTAACTCACTTTTTCATTTGTAATCAGATTCATTTAAAACATAAAACCCTATGTGATGTGGTCTTTGCTAAAGTGTTTCTTCAAAAAGGCAGACGAGCTAACTGTATAAACAGATACCTAACTGAACTGTGAAATTTCACTATTGCAATTGTGCTCAATTTACTTTGTTGAATTTTAATGTTAGAATGCTATCCAATCATAGCCATAGGAAAATGCCCTGCATCACAAATGTATATACTGAGTTCCATGAATGTTAATTATTGTATTCCCACCAAATTCTCTGTTCAGTGAAATATTTGCCTTTGTTTCCATAACTGTTTTCTCTAAAAGTGTATTAAAGAATTACAGATATTTACTATGATCCCAGATTGTAAGACAATTATTTTGCTATCCTACCGAGGGAATGGAATGTCACTGTTGCTCACTTCATGAATAGGAAAAATAAGAACAATAAGGTCTATTTGTTTTAAAAAGCAAGTAACAATGAAATCTTTTTTTTTTTTTTTTTTAATTTCAGGGCACTTTAGCTCATCTGTCAATAGAAAATCTAGTCTATATTCACAGAACCTGCCATCTATATGTTACAAGATATGATGAAAGTTTTGCTTTTAGCAAGTGCAAAGGGGAAAATTAAAATGCCACAAAATGTATGGAACTTGAAGAATATGCATTCTAGCTTCATTTGACAAGGGAAATTTGTCAAACTCTCAATTGTACTTATTAACCACATGGCTTCATAGGACCATGTTTTATCTCTCCTTCTAAGTTATAAATTTGGCTTTCTAGTTAACAAAATAGCCTGACACAATAAACATACATTTTTCACTTGCTGGTTAACTTCCAGCATTAGCCTTAATTAATATTATCCTTATTGTGTTTTTGGCTTACTGAAAACCAGCATAGTTCCTACGTTTACAGATAGGTGTTATCTAAACACTCAGTTCTGGACAGTACATCATAACTGGGAAGTCTGGAAATGCTAATAGAAACAGGTGGTATTTTCAGATGGAAAACAGCCACTACTGACTTCATTTATATTAGGTAATTACACTTCTCATTACCTTTTCCTGTTGATGCCAGATTGGTTGTTACTCCACGGGGAATACATACGTAAAAACTGCATTTTCACAATTACCTAACACTTAATTTGGTGCCAAAACGGAATCCAGAATATGAAACTTTACAGATTGCAGCGAGACGTGATTTTCTTGCAGTCAGATGTATGCATGAAAATTTAAAGATTCTCATTCAACACATTATCAAGACATACCCTTTTTCCCCTTTTTGTCAGCAGGGCCTTAATCGATAAGAACTCTCTTACTGTAAGTGGTAAGAAATGCCAAATTCCAAGGAACCAAGCATGCTTCTAATGTAAATTACTTCCTGTTTTCTTAAAATTAAGTTTTGAATGTTACCAGCCAATATTATGATTTTAATAGAGAGAAAGACTGATCAATAGATCAATTGGTTGATCGATAGATATTCAATCTTGGCTAGCTAGTGGTTCTGAGCTTTACTCTTAATTGACAATGGAACAAATTATTTTCTTTTACAAAAGCAAAATAATGAAGATCCATTATTTGAGGGTGGACAGAGCCATCTCAGGAAATAGAGCCATGTGCTTTAGACATGTACAGATGCATTTGTCAGTTAACGTACAGACCCTGATTTAAAAACTACTCCACTAGGGACGTCTGGGTGGCTAAGTGGTTGAGCATCTGCCTTTGGCTTGGGTCCTGATCCCGGGGTCCTGGGATCTAGTCCCACATTGGGCTCCCCTCAGGGAACCTGCTTCTCCCTCTGCCTGTGTCTCTGCCTCTATCTCCCTCATGAATAAATAAAATCTTTTAAAAAAATAAAAGCTACTAAATATGATTGCTATTCTTAGATTTCAGTCCCATATCTTGATTAAGTACTGGCTTTTAATGAGAAAACCCAGTATATTTAATTGACAAAATTGTGGAAAAATAAGCAAGAGAGAAGTTAAAGAAGGGTATGTGCCAGTGCAAGTGTTAAGTTCCAGCCTCCCACATACAAATGTCAACTTTTCCCCATTTCTGATTCCTTCCACCCCTCAAACTCTCCTAGATTAGCTCTGTAATTAATAAACCAATTATAGCCAGGGACCGTGATTTTTTTCTCCCTCTAATTTTACTTTTGTAACCACAAATATCCTCAAATCTGTCACATCTCTACCTCATATATGCATGCAATTCTTATACATCACCGATCTCTCACAGAATTAATGCTTTTAGTATTGAAGGAGTTCTTTTGTCCTGGTATCCAGCAGTCTTGACTACTTCATGTCAAAGGCAGCAGTTTGCATTCTATAAACGATTATTTTGCCAGTAGTGCTGTTCTTTGCTCAAAGTAATGTGCATTCTCTCTTCAAACTTAATTATAATTATTTTGTTTACCTTTCATGGAAATTTGAAAAAAATTGTTTTCCAGTATATGATTTTTCTTCTCTTCCTAACAATTTTCAACTGTTCTGTCCCAGAGGCACTTTCCTTCATTTCTCTTCCTTTCTTGCTTAAGACACCTGTCAGTATATTTAATATTTTCTATTATCTCTTCAACAGAAGGGGCCTCAGGCTGTAGCTTGACAACGGCACCCAAAGGTATCGACATCTCAGGTAGACCCAGCTGTCACCACCTCCCTGTCCTCTTGTTCTAAACAGGGAATGATTGAAATGTTTGGTCTAATGATGTTTTAACATTTATTTAGGGCTCATTTTGTGTCAGGCCTTTAACATGTAAAAGATACAGGTCCTCCCTCCAAGGAGCTTACATTCCAAGATATTCAAAGATAGCAGATATGCAAAGAAGCTCTTTGTAAAATATATTTTCCCAAGTGCAAGGAAACATCAATGGAAAGAAGGTAGAGAAACATTAAAGGAGAGTTTATGACAAAAGCAGAAAAGACAACTCTCTCTCTGTTGCCATTTTAATTGTGGAGACAGTATTAAACAACAGAAAATAATTTATGCTAAAGAATCAAAACTGGGGAAAATAAACTTGCATTTCAAATTTTTATCCTCCCATTTCTTTAATTCTCAGTGTAAATATTGATTTACAGATAATATAAGATGGTTAATTTCAGGACATATCCACAAAGAAAAAATTCATTCTTGGACGAATTAGAAAGATTTCAATGCTGTTTCACTTGGGGATGAATCTTAAAATCAGATAAATACCAGAATCTCTAGTGGATTTGAACTCTGGGAAGAAGTGAAGAGATAAACTTTTAACTCTTCCTTGAACTGTATTCAAACTACAGAAGAAAAAGCAATATAAGGATCATTGACTAGGAAGACAGCTTTGAAGAGCAACATCTGTATTTTTGCTTCACAATTTATGATTGCAGAGTAATAGGCAATAGACAAGAATTTCTCCCTATATCAGGGGAAAATGCATTACCAGGAAACTTAACTGTCTGAAAAGAGACTTAGAAAAGAAGATTTGAGCTGCAGAAATAAACAATCCTACTAGATAAAACCATAAGAAAAGATAATATAAAAAACAACATGGTATGACACAGAAAATACAATTCACAAGGTGGAGAAAAACGTGAAAATAGTTGTTATAACCTGTGATTGTCTGTGTCAATAAGCAGTTGTTGCTAATGACCACCCTGTTTTACTTTTATGAGTAAAAAGGTAGAATTTTTATCCTGGGAAGCAAATATGAGATATCCTAGAATAGCTATGAGCAAATTTTTCTTTTATGTGGCCAGATAGTATATTTTTGGGCTTTGCCAAGTATACAGGGCTCTTCGGCAAATATGCAGTTTTGCTTATATAGTGTGAAAACAGTCATAAACAACACAGAATTGAGTGAGCTGTGCTCCAATAACACTTTATTTTCAAAAGCAAGTGGATTGCCAGGTTTGGTTCATGGGCCATAGTTTGCCAATTTCTGTTCCACTAAGGTTGGAACAGAGAAGCACTGAGGTTATTAATAAAGAGACTCTAAGTTGGTATTGTTGATCCTTCACTCTGTGTTTAATTCTATAGCATTTTATTTTTATTTATTTATTTTTAAAGATTTCATTTATTTATTCATGAGAGACACATAGAGAGAGACAGAGACATAAGCAGAGGGAATAGCAGCCTCCTTGCGAGGGAGCCCAATGCAGAACTTGATCCCAGACCCCGGGGTCAGGACCTGAGCCCAAGGCAAACACTCAACGTTGAGCCACCCAGTTGCCCTGATTGTTACTTTTTAAAAACAGTTTTATAAACAATGTTATGTCATAAAACCATATGCATTTTGAATTTTAAAATTGTATATCTTTCAACTAAAAATAGAGACTGTATGGAGCACCTGGATGGCTCAGGGGGTCAGGGGTTTGCCTTCGGCTTAGGTCATGATCCCAGGGCCCTGGGATCCAGCTCCAAATCAGGGTCCCTGCTCAGTGAGGAGTCTGCTTCTCCCTTTCCCTTTGTCCCTCCCCACCTGTTCATGCTCTCTCTCTCTCTCTCTGAATTAAAAAAATAAAATAATTTTTTAAAAATTGAGACTCTGTAAATTAATGAGCCCCTATGGCTTTAAAAACTTTGATCAGTATTAATGCATTGATAAGTTTCAGGTCACCTATATGCCAACAAAATGGAACACATTTAAATATTGACAGCGCTTTAGGTCGCATTTATAAACGCATACGTTTATTTAAGATCTTAGTGTTACCTTACTCTTTTTCTCTTTTTTTCTCACTCAGGGCTCTTTGTGAATATTCTTCCCACTGCATGTCACCTCCTTTAGGCTTGACCAGGGGCACCTGTCATTCTCACAGACACCCCCTTGCTGTGCTCTGATAGAACCTCTGCACACTGCTGAGGGGTAATCACCCAATGTGGGACCACAGGAGAAAGGTTGTTGGGCCCTTAACTGATCTGAGGTAAAGGTGAGGCTCATAGTATGGAGTGATCTAAATAATCTTATCACTCGGCTGGCCTTCTTCCAATCAGCAGCTGTCAAAAATGTATATTTGTGCGGTGGTTACATTCATCCTCCTTCAAGACCTCTTACTGAAACAAATTTGACATTCACAATGAATCAAGAAATGGGGGACGCCTGGGTGGCTCAGCGGTTGAGCGTCTGCCTTCGGCTCAGGGAGTGATCCCACGGTCCTGGGATCAAGTTCCACATCAGGCTCCCTGTATAGAGCCTGCTTCTCTGCCTGCCTCTGTGTGTGTGTGTGTGTCTCTCATGAATAAATAAATAAATAATCTTAAAAAAAATGAAGAAGAAGAAGAAATGGTCACTCTTGTCAAGGCAACCCTGAACCACACTTAGTCAATTCCTAGACTCTTCTTATCCCCTGCTGTGAGAAGAGACCATCAGGGCACACAAGCCAATCAATCTGTCTGTCTTGGTCTGGTCTCCAAAAGTCATGGACTGAATGCTTCAACCAAAAGCATCTATTTTTAGCAATAACAGACATAGTATTTTCAGCGCTTCACACCCTACATCCACATGTAAGAAAGGAAAATAAATTCCCAACATTTTAGAGACATAGTTGTGTTGATAAACCTAATTTGAGTTACTAAATTCTGGCGAATGATGACATTACACTTTCCTCCAAGAACAATGAAGCTACTGACTTTATATTTGTGTAACTAAGGGAACCTAATTAGTGATTTTTCCCCAAACAAAAGGAGATCTGCCAAAGGTACATTGAATTTCTCTCTATCTCTAGAGACATAAACTGTGGCAACTTTTAAATACATGTAGTCTAGCTCCACGAAGATTAAGACTCAGTATTCACCAGGCACCCAATTCCAATACAATTAAAATAAATAAGTATTGACAGCAAATTTCCTAATGTAATCTCGGAGGAGAAACCAAAGGCTTTCAAGGGAAGCTAGAATCAAAGTATCTGGAAGCAATCACTGTAGTAACGCCTTTAAAAGATGAAAATGCCTTACAGAAAACCAAATGGAAGTAATAAATAGTTTGAACACCTAGTCACACAAATATCCTGTCTTTACCTGTGCTGTTTCTTCTGCTTGAAAACTTCCCCGAACCCCATGAAATCATGCTTCATTCCCTTACTTCCTCTGTGTGGCTTCACCCACACAGCTTCCTCCATGAGATCTTTTCTAGATGCCCTCCCAGAGACTGAATTGTCCTTCCTCACTTTCCTCCACACTCCATTCCTCTACCTTATTTAATTTTTTTCATCAGCATTTGTCACCATCAAGCTTTGTTTCACTTGTTTTACTATATGGCTTTTTCTCCCACCACCCTGGGCTAGAATGAGTGCTTCAAAAAGGTGAGGCTTTTTTGAAAGGCTTCCTCCTTCTACACAGTAGATGTTAAGTAATTACTTGGTAAATAAGTAAATGATTGAATGGATGAATGAGTAAATGAGTAGCTCTTTCTCACACAATAATGTAAGCCATTCCATTTCCCTTCACTAAAATTTAATATAGAGTTGGGATTTGTGAAGACTTATATGTAATTTCAAAATATGCATTTCTTCTACTTCAGGTCCATCAATGTTCTCTTTTCTTTGCTAACTTAGATTTTTTTCAAGCTTGCTTTAGCATTTGATGCTTGATAAGGACACTGCAGAAAACCACTCAAATATAGTGGCATTATATCAGAGGTACACATAATTTATGGAAAAATCAACTTACTGTAGTGGCTTGGGGAGAAAGAAGAAAAATATTTAATTGGTATAAGTCATTCTACCAACATTTACCTTAGCCTGTCTCAGCCCTTGCAGGGCCAGTCATGATGTATCTCAAAGCACAGACTGTGCTTCTCAGGATGTCTATCTACTTATCTCATAAATGACACGTAATTTAATTCCTTAGTGACTTTAAAATGTGAAAAATATCTCAATAAAATACTTAAATAATATAAAGTACTTCAGAATAAATTTAATAAGAAAGCCAAGAAACTGTATGAATAAAGGTATAAAGCATATTGAAGGTCACAAAATATCTGAACAAATGGAAAAGTATTATGTGTTCTTTGATGGAAAGACGTAAAATAATAAAAATGTCAGCTCTCCCAAAATTAATATAGGCATGTAATCCAAGTTCAATTAGAATCCCAATAGTTTTTTAATTGGATAAAATAAATTAAAATTTATATGGAAAAATTAATAACTAACAGTGACAAAGAAATGTATGAATAAAGAACAGGATAGGAGAAGTTCCTTTGGCTGATTTTGCTGTTAGAATATGAGGAAATGATGTCTTCATATCTTGCTATGGGAATATGCAGTGCTATGAGCTTGGAAAGAGAACAGGCATTATCTACTATAATTAAAAATACACAGACAGACTCTGGGATTCAGCTAAGCGATCCTGGAACCCACCCCATAGAAATAAAGACCTTGGTATGTAAGACATATGTACAGGGATGATTGGTAGAGCACTGTTCAAAGGAAAAAATAACAATCTTTCTAAAATCCATGGATAAGGCAATAACTGGGAAAATCATGGTAAACTCAAACTACGGAACATCGTGAAGAGACTAAAAGTAATGAATTTATTCTATCTCGACTGACCTGGAGAGATTCATACTAGGGATCATTTAGTGAAAGAAAGTGACACGCAGAAAAATGTATGTGATATGACAAGGCATACAAATTTGTACCTAAGTACATGAACAGATACTAGCCAGGGTGTGCAGGTGCAGTTGTTGGGGCAAAAACAGGGAAATGTGGAGACCTGTGAAAATGGAAAAGCAAAATGAAGATGGCATTAACAGTAAGGCATATATATTGCAGACACTTTTATGCATTCATATAAAATCATACACACACTCATTAGCCAGGGAAATGCAAATCAACAAAACCATAGTGAAATACAACTTTATAGCACTAGCAAGGCTATAATCAAGAAGACTGATAACATGTGTCGGCAAGGTCATGGGCACATCGGAGCCCACGTGCACTGCTGACAGGCATGCTAAAGAGTGTGGCTGCTTTGGAAAACAGTCTGGAAGTTCCTCAAACAGCTAAGCACAGAGTTACCATATGACCAAGAAATTCCCCTCCTGGATATGGAACCAAAAGAAATGAAAACATGCGCACACATAAAATGTACCCACATATTCAGAGTGTATTACTCAACAGCCAAAAGTGGAAACAAGACAGGGGTCTATTAGCTGACAAGTACGAATAAAATGGATATGGATAAAAAATGTGGAATATCAACAGGATGGAATATTATTCAGCCATTAAAAAGGAGTGAAGTACTGACTCATGCTCCAAAGCATGACAGGTGAAAAAAAAAGAAAAGAAAAACAGTCATAAAGGACCTCTTGGCATGATTTCATTTAAATGAAATGTCCAGAAGAGGCAAGTCCATATAGACAGAAAGGAAGTTGGTGGTTACTCACTGCGATGGGGGTTTGGGGACACTGGGAGTGATTGCTAAGGAAAACAGGGTTTCTTTGGGAGAAAATGAAAATATTCTAAAACTATGGTGATAGATGAACAACTTGTGAACATACTGAAAGACGCTAAATAAATTATACCACAATGAAGCTTTTGGAATAGGCACATATATGTATAACATTTATAAATCAATCTTTTCTAGGCCATCAGTACCCAAAGAATAAACTACTACCAAAGAGGTATAGAATTCTTTCACTTTACTTGTAAGAAAGCAGACCCTTCAGCCAATAATTCTCTTGCTATCCCTTTTTCAAAATTTTTTTCAGCTTTATGTAAAGAACTCCCAATTAATAATTTTAAAATCTTTACCCATGAGCAAATATAATATTCGTATCATCAAGCATATATTTAACATCCTGATTTATTCATTGGAGCAACTGTTATTGTCCACGTAATACAACTGTGCAAATGTCTTGCTGCCCAAAGCTGTAGGCAGTGGTGGCCTTCTCCTCAAAGCCAATTACATGCTGCTTCTCCAAGTCTGTTCAGTGATATCACACTGATAGCTTGAAATAGGGC
Organism: Vulpes vulpes; assembly: GCF_048418805.1. Lineage (NCBI taxonomy): Eukaryota > Metazoa > Chordata > Mammalia > Carnivora > Canidae > Vulpes > Vulpes vulpes. Next base: position 54,500,520 of record NC_132786.1, on the reverse strand, counting down.
ACAGTGGCATGTTCACACCACCAAAAAAATCCACAAATGCTAAAAGTTGTCCCCTCACCCCTACCCCTCCCACCACTCCACTCAGGACTGGGAAGGTAAAGAGGCCCAAGAATGAGAAACAAAAGGCACTGAGGGCATATCATAAAGAAAGTTTCTAGCTTGCTACTACTAGTTGGACAAAACCCCACCAGCACCATCACCAGGGCTTGCTGAACAGATGCATTTTCACCTCTTCTCCCTCCACCCTTCTCTCCAACTGGAAAGAGGTCATTGCAGTTCTTTCTCTGGGGACAATGGGGAGAGGCCCACTCTCCTCTAAACTGACTGAGGGAATTTCTAAGAGAACCACCAAAAGTTGGATGTACCCCTGCTAGAATAGGAAATATAAATCTCATTCTACTGCTGGGTGCTTGCAAAATTGCTAGATGCACATGCTCACCCTGGTGCCACCAATGAAGCAAAACATGCCCAGGCTAAATCCTGGGACGGTACTCTCAGAGGCTCAGAGCACAGTGCAGCCTCCTTTTCAGACCTTCCATCAATATGAGAAAAATGTGGGTTGTGTTCCTATGGGTCTCCTAAGCTTTAGGAGAATACTTGACCATCAATTTGGAAGTCCACTTTGGTAGAGGTTTATGAATACAGGATGTTCTGTGGTCAGGGAAGAGCCAGTAGAGCTTTAAGGTCCCAGACTAAGTGTGCCTGCAAAGAAGTAGGGACAATCCCTACACGGTGTCTACTCTCCGTAACCCACTAAGGGTGTAGAAGATGACTGCAGAGTTGTTTCTAACTCCCTGGGCTAGAACAATGTCCCTGTCTCCATGGCTGCTGGGTGAAAGAATGGAATGCCCGACCCAAGAAGGTGTCGAGGGCAAATCTTTGTCAGGTAAAGGGAGCCAGAGTTGCTTCTTTAAAGGGCTCCTCAACAGTAAAGAGGATGAATAAAACTGAATACTCTTTCAAGATGATGTGGACCCAACCTAATGGAGGCCACCACATAAGCACAGTCCATCCATATCAAATGGAAGGGTAGATGGATGGTCGGAGGCAAAGAACGTCTCCCTACCAACTACCTACCAGTATGGTAGTCACTTAAGGGGACATTTGTCTCCGCTATCTCCCCTACCTTTCTGGTCCTAATAGCAGCAGAATAAGAAGAAGGAGGGGAAAGAGGCACCCCGTTGTGAGATCCTGCTTTTACATCACCTCTATGAAATAGCCAGCCTGCAGACGAGCTTTGCAGGAGATTAGACAAGGGCCCAAATGTGCTGAGTTTGTGTTGGACTTTTGAAAATGAGGAAGACTGAGACTGAGTAATATTTGAAGGTGGCAAGGAATTTATGGAATCTGAGCAAGCTGTCATTAAACAACCTACAACCCAGTGGGAAAATCAGACTCCCCATAGTCTAGTAAAATGTAGTATCTGGGCAAAATAAACTTATTTCATGTTTATAAGCAACATGTTTGTCAACCAACTGGCTACATTGGTAATTCTTATTCTCTTTCCAGCTGGATCTTTTCCATCACCTTTTAAAGATGCTTGATGTTTTTAAACTAAGTATACAAAAAAATGAACAAAATATTTTCCCTCTCCTATGCTATCTAAAAGTTTTACTGAGTTTGACTACTTGCCATTTTCAGTTACTTTTCTTTTAATTTGTCACCCTACTCCATTATCCTCCTCTTCTCTCTCACCACTCTATCAAAGGAGATTTCTATTCTGTTGTTAAATGCAGAACACTGTTCAACCATCACCTAACTCAGATTCACAACAGTATGTGGTACAAATGAGTATGCCCTTAATTTAACTCATTTTATTTTACAATGTTCTGAAATATTTTAAAGTACCGATACTGAGATACTCCATTCCTACATACTTCAGCATGATTCTTCAGACACACTCACACACAAATCCACGTATAACCAAAACAATATTTCAACATTCTGCATACTTAGTAATAATCCCTTAAAATGATTGAATTCTTAGCCTATATTCAAATTTCTATAATTGATCCTAAAGTATTTTTTAATGATTAAACTTTTCTTCTGGAAATATTCCTCTGTAAGCTTTCAAGGTCCAAGTTTCCCTCATACTTCTATTCATCTGACATATTCCTCCCTCAGTCTTTTTAGGGCATTAAATATTAGGTTCCTTATCATATCCTTCCCTGCAGCTTTTCATCTCACTCTAGTCTAGGTACTTCCCCATAGCTATGACTTTGACTATCACCTTACACTCAACAACATTCCTATTTCTATCCAATCCACTGAAATGTATTGTATTTACTTCTTAAATGTGTTTACTTATTCACTTTTCTTATCTCTCCAGCCATTGTATTAAGTATAAGTGATCTTTCTCCATGACCTCTGCTATGGAGGCTTCTCACAGCCACACTACCAAATGGTCTCCTAGATTTCATTCATTTATTTATTTTCATATATGATATTTCTAAATGATGTTATTATTCACACCTAGCCCATGTTTGCATCTTTTGTTCAAGTGAATCAGATATTGGTAGTTGAGAAAGTATTTTGTAGTAAGAACAATCTTTTTGAAATTAAAATATTAAACCACTTTATTGCTTAAAAACTTTAAGCAGAAAACACACACACACACACACACACAAAACAAAAACAAAAACAAAAAAGCAAACTTTAAGCAGCTTTCCATTTCTTCCATGATAAAGTCCAAACTTTTTACCCTGAATGCCACCAACAAAAATTTTGTATGGGAAGGAAATAAAAAAAAAGATTTTGTATGATCTAACCCCTAAGTACCTCTCCAGTCTTATTTACCGATATTTTCCTCCAGACTTTTTTATTCTGCTCTACAGGTTTTTCTTTTAGTTCCCACAACCCACAGTCCTTGGGTGTTTTTATTGTGATCTCTACCTATAATATTTACTAATCAACACCACCTTCATTGATATCTTCAGGTATCAATAGCAATTCAAATCGCTGTTCCTCAAGGACGCTGCAACAGAATTCACTGTTCCATTCTCTCAGGAAAACATTACCACAGTTGATGAAAATAACTCTTTGTGAGATTATGGACAGGAGACTCTTTTATCCACTAGTCTGTGAGGAACATGAATTCTAGGCAGGTGTCTGATTTTAACCGAGTTTGTACTTTCAACCCTCCTGTGTCATAGGGATGTTTGATAAATACCTGTTGATTGGATAAAATAAGTCATTTTTTTTTTTTACTTATCTAAACCCTATTATAACTTACAGAATGTAGAATTTGTGCCTTAGGCAATAATATTGAGTAAATACATGATATAAAAGTAATAGGATTTCTTTAATAACTGTGCTGTAATTTCAAAGAATACCCATTTGTCAAATAATCATGCAGTTTTTTGAAAAAATAAGTTTCAAAACTAGACCACAAAGAAAATCTAAATAAATAAAATAAAATAAAGTTATTTTCCTTGTGTAAAATAATAAAACAACATTGTATAACAAAATAAGAAGCAAACCTGTGGTTATGTACAACTAGGCATTGGAAGAGGGGAAAAAAATCACATAGGAAAAGCACAAAATAACCCCCATACCATAAAATGTAGAAGTAGAAGGGAAAAAGTTAGAAGAACAAACAAAAAAAAGTACACAAGCTTAACACAGCATTATTATTAGGTTAAAAAAAAAAAAAACCACAGGAACTATAGTTCCATATGGAACGATATGGAATGCTAGTTCCATGGCATTTCACTGATAATCCCCTAAATCCCCCAAAAGTAACAAAAATAAAACAAGAGCAAAAGAAAGTTAACATCACATTCCAAATGGAATTAAGTATTTTTAAATAAGTACACGGAGATAAACAACCATATGAACAAATAAAATCAGATGTGAAAAACCAGGACCAAAATGGGCCAAACCAAATCCAACACAACCAGCAGCAAAAAAGTGCAATGGAAATTGATCAAAGTCAAGAAAGAAATTAAAAATAAATAGTACATTATCTCAGATGAAGAGCAAATTAAACATGAGCAAGAATGATCAAATGTGAAATATATCTTAGTAAAATTTTCAAATTTAACAACAAAAGTAATATCCTCAGGGACTCCAGGCCAAAGTTCAAACTCCTTTTTTTTTTTTCCTTTAAATTAAATTTGCCAACATATAGTATAACACTCAATGCCCATCCCATCATCTGCCCTCCTCAGTGCCCATCACCGCATTACCCAACCCCTCACCCTCCTCCCCTTCAGCAACTCTTTGTTTGTTTCCCAGGGTCAGGAGTCTCTCATGGTTTGTCCCCCTCTCTAATTTTTCCCCACTCGGTTGCTCTCCTTTCCCTTATAATCCTTTTCACTATTTTTTATATTCCATGTATGGGTGACACCATACTTTTAGGTGTAAAATTAACAAGCTCCACCATGGCTACTCCTGGGTTCTGCTTCTCCTGGTGCTCCTAATACCCCTGGTCCTTCTTTGGGAACTTGATGATGCCATGGCTGTGGAAAAACACAGAAGGGTTCAAGACAGAGAAAACAATCTTATTAATTTGCAGGTGGCAGGGAAAAATGGCTCTACAGTGCAGTTTATACACCATTTAATTAATGAAAGTCTGTTGTGAATGATAGTTTGCCAATGAGTCAGATAAGATTCAGATTTGATGGGCAGCAAATCAATGAAACAGACACATCAGCACAGTTGGAAATGGAGGATGAAGGGAAAATGGATATGCTCAAGTAGAAGACAGTATTAGATATTGAAAAACTAATGTGATAGTTTATATATCTATTTCTGCAAACAAGATACATCCTCAATTAATAAATAGTTTGATATCACCACAACCTTACTACTTTAGTATGCCCCTGCCTTTTGTTTATTTTGCACAGGGACCTGACTATATGGGCACGACCACATGCTACCTTTTATTATGTTTTTGTTTTTTACTAAATGGTCAATGGTATATGTTGATACAATCACATAAAATTAGATTTAAAAATGTTCTATAAAAATGTCTTTCCCATTTAGTGCCTTCAGAATAAAACAAACAAACAAACAAACAAACAAAAACGGACATTGTTCTTCCTTCTTTACTGGAAGATTCAGGAAGCAGCAATTTGACTTTTACTTTGGTGCTGGCAATGCTCCTGACCAGTGAAATTAGACAACTTTCCTGGTGTCATGTCCTGGATTTTCCCAAAATTTCTCTGCCATTCTTTGAACACATAAGTGTTACCAAGCCTATGTGTACATTGTCCAAGTGTGGGGCCCTTCTGACTGTGTCCCTATTTGCCTGCACAAGTAAAACACTCAGGAAGCTGGTCCTTCCAGGGAATCATGACATTTAATTAGACAGCTGCCCTTAGCCTCCGTTCTTGAATACAGACTGTGTTCAATTAAATGTGTCTACAACTTTCTGCAGGCTTAGTCCCCATCACTGATGGCACTCAAGTTCCATTGCATGACCTCTATGACTTGGAGTCCCATCACCCCAACATTCTGACCACCTCTCCTAAACAACCTGAAACAGATAAGAGACCACCACTACACTTTGCAGTTCATTGGAGGCCATGCTTAACTGAACTATATTTTTCTTAAAAAAATAATTATTTCAGAAACATTCCCAAATGTATTTATATGGAACTCTATTGCCCAATATGTTCACTGCTAGCATGAATTGAGATCTGAAATAAACCCTAAATTTTCAATATTTAGTAAGAAAAAAAAAGTCTCTCAATAATCTTTGTAATGTTCCGTGTTAACATTATAATATTTTGGGTATATCCTATTGAATAAAGTATGCTATTAAAATTGATTTTACCTGTTTCCTTTTACCTACAGACAAAACAATTTAAAATTTCACAGATAGGACTTTTACTTCTGGGAAGTAGGTATAGGCACAGTTTTGTCACCGTCCTCCTAAGGACAACTAGAAACCCTAGGCTTTATAGGTGAAACAGTAGAAGACTCCGAATGGTTGAGGGAAATAAAAAGACTGACCCACCAGAAACCTCAGAACCTGACTTGAGGATGAGTTCTCTGGATTTTCTTCTTGCCTCAGATTATCTCTGACTGGAGCTGTAGAAGCCAGCAACCCAGAAACACCAATGACAGCAGACAAAAAAATCCACAAGAAAAGCCCAAGGAAAGGGACAAGCTACAAATACAGAAAACTTTTAGATAATAACTGCAGCCAAACACCACATTAAAAACTATAGCCTTATCTATACCCGTGCCAACAAAGGCCGAGGGGGGAGCCTGGATTTTGACCCTCCTAAGACTCTAACAAGATAAATAACACCCTCCAGAGTGGTATCAGAGAAGGTCCAGTAAGGAACTAGGACTGTATCCCCACTTACTAATTACAATAAGCACTCTCACTCCCATCCAGTTGTGTCCATAAAAACCAAAGGAGGAGCCTAATCTGCAAACAAGCTGACCCATCTGTCCCTGTTGCAGTGGTTAAAGAGACTCAAGGGAGAGTCAGAACTTCCACCATTCCTGAGAACTAACCACATCCTTGTGCCATAAAATAAGCCTCAACAAATTGAAAATAATTTAAATCATATAGTTTGTTCTACAAACACAATGGAATAAAATTGGAAACCATTAACTGAAAAACAATGGGAAAATCTCCAAATACTCCTAAACAACCTATTTCATAGCATGCATGTCTCATTGAGCATTCTGGAGCCTTTCTGCCTAGGAATTAGCAAGTGAGAAGAATAATCACTGTGGCAGTGTAATTGAATCTCATCAGGTGGAAGTAGGGAGGCTTTTACCAATTAAGAGGAAGGAGGTATGTTTGGGACCCACATCTTCACTTGGGCGCCTCTTCTTACTCCTCAGACCAAATATAACTGGTGGATATGTGGGACAACCTGACATTAGGAGGGCATGATTGCCAAGATCTCTGACCCCTATGCCATGAGTTGTGGCCAAACTAGAGTTAAGCAACCAAGATCAGCTGATTGCTGAAGGGAGGGTGAATTTAGAATGGGTAGTACAAGAGGGAGATGATGGTACCATTTATAGCCTCAAGCCCAACTGTGGTGTTGGGGGATGCACAGCATCTCACTACTGCTTCTTCCAGAGTACTCTTCTAGAAGGAAACTTGGAGCAGCTTCTCTCCAGATCTGCCAGGAGAGGTGAAAACCTACGGAATGAAGGGTGAACTGTGGTAGAGGGTAGGTACCCTCCCTTTTCTCTTGGCTTCAGCATATGATATGTCCTCCCAGAGCTTCTTGCTTCCCAATATGTATTTGATTTCTAGAACTAAAAGGCAGAGACTTATCTTAAGAGACTGCTTTGTCCTCTTTTCTTAGACACTGGATTTTCCTAGAGAACAAATAGACGTGAGTTCAAGAACTGAAAAGACCTGATCTTCCTTTTGACTCATGCTCATTAAACTGGAATAAAGCATGGTGATATCCAATAATTTTATGGTAATACCAACTATTTTTCCTGGGCTCGCTATATTCAGAAAAGTAGAATTGCACCTTGTGGAATTCTGAGATGGAGACTGTTCTGGAAGGTACTTTTTTTCTTTTTTAAGATTTTATTTATTTATTCAATAAGAGACACACAGAGAGAGGCAGAGACATAGGCAGAGGGAGAAGCGGGCTCTCTGCGAGGAGCCCGATGTGGGACTCAATTCCAGGACCCCAGGATCATGACCTGAGCCGAAGGCAGACACTCAACCACTGAGGTACCCAGGTGCCCCCTGGAAGGTACTTTTAACTAGGACATTTACTTCATGTTTTTGGGATAACTTCATTTGGTATAACAGTGGCATAAAAATAATCGTGAAAAAGGTAGATAGTGTTTCCAGGTGTCAGATATTTGTACAGGACAGTATTCCTATTCTCCCCATTTAGGTGCAGAATTTCATACCTACCCTGTCAGTTTCCCGGGTCTCCTAACAAAATAGAAGGTTATCACTAGTCCTCAATGTATGATTTGCTCTCAACATTTTCTGAGGTGTCATTTGGAGATAGACCACAATTTTCAGGGGAATAATTCCTACTACACAGACGTAATTGCAACAGCATTCTAGAGCCCAGACGGTATTCATTATAATGTGTAAGGTAAGGCCCTCGTTGGCTTGAGCGACATTTCTGACACATGAGCTAGGGCCTGGGCTATGAAGGGGAGGACTGGAAATCGATTGAGATTCTGTGTCTCACTGTGTCCATCTTGCTCCTCACTCATCCTCTGTTTTCTCTCTTCTCTTTCTTCCTTCTTCTCACTTTCCCTCAACCTACTTCTCCTCTCATCCTTTCTCCCCTAGTCTCTGTCTCCCTCCTCTCTTCCCTGCTTCTGTTTCTTCCTTTCATCTCTGACTTAAGCCTTTGAAAAAAAAAAAGTTAGCTTAAACTGAAGCCAATCTGTCTTATTTATTTCTCTAGCCCAAAGAACTTATAATATAGGCTAAGTATGGACCGCCTTTTCATAGTTGTTTTAAGAAAACTGTCTTCTACTAGAAATACCTTATACCTTCATGTTGAGAGACAGCAAGCAGTGGTCTAAATGACATATCTTTTTTGACTTCTTTCATTTCAGGACATTTTGTAAAATTCTGAGGCCTACTAGAAAGAAGCAAAATATAAGATATCTAATGTCATAAAGCTCTATTTCACAAAACTAAGATACGTTCACAAAGAAATGTCCGCTCAAGTACAAAAATATAAAAAAGCAGAGGAAGGGGACACCTGGGTGACTCAGACAGTTAAGCTTCTGACTCTTGATCTCAGGGTCATGAGTTCAAGCCTTGCTTGGGCTCCACATCCAGCATGGAGCCTACTTTAAAAAAAGAAAAAGGCAGAGAAAGAGAGAGCACTAATTAACATTATCCATAACTGTGAGTGTGAAAAATATGTTACATATATGTTTTATGACATGTGCTAATGGAAATATATCATACCCATAGATTATTACTACCAAATTCATGTATTACATGAGCTATCGCCTACTATTATATGGTCGTTTAAACGTCCTGGAAATCCAGCCTTCCTCTCCTGGCATCTCCTTTTAGCTTGCCCCTGAGACGAGCTTTTATTTTTTTTTTTAATTTTTATTTATTTATGATAGTCACAGAGAGAGAGAGAGGCAGAGACACAGGCAGAGGGAGAAGCAGGCTCCATGCACCGGGAGCCTGATATGGGATTCGATTCCGGGTCTCCAGGATCGCGCCCTGGGCCAAAGGCAGGCGCCAAACCGCTGCGCCACCCAGGGATCCCTTTTTAAAAATTTTTTTTTTTTTTTTTTTGAGACGAGCTTTTAAAAAACAGAAGTTTCAATTCCATTCATAGACCTGATAATGCCCTTGGTTGACTATATACTAAAGGTAGCATATATTAAAGAGACTATTAAAAAAAAAAAAAAATAAATAAATAAATAAATAAAGAGACTATTATGTAGTTGCCATCTCTTAAAATGGTAATATGGAGCCCCTTAACATAAACATCTCCACTATAATATTTGTAAAAATTATAGTGGAGATGTTTATGTAGATAATTTTTGTATATACCATACCTATAAACTATATTTAATTAAGTATAATTGTATATTTATGCTACTATACTATATGTCAGTTACATAACATACCTACAATATATACAATAAACTACGTACGAAGAATACACTAATGTGCTTCAAATTAGAGTAGCGCAACCCAGGTGGCTCAGCGGTTTAGTGCCGCCTTCAGCCCAAGGTGTGATCCTAGAGACTCGGGATCGAGTCCCACACTGGGCTCCCTGCATGGAGCCTGCTTCTCCCTCTGCCTATCTCTGCCTCTCCCTCTCTCTCTCTCTCTCTCTCTCTCTGTGTCTCTTATGAATAAATTTAAAAAATTAAATTATATCAGAGTAGGACTATATATGTACATAAATAGTATATATTTTAAGGTTAAAATTAGGTTAAGGTTAATTTGTTAAAATTTTAGCCCTTCCTTCATGTTTCTCTGCCTATCCCCAAGTGTGAGGTTAAATAAATATAAAAATAGTACATTAGGTAAGAGTTTAATAATGATAAATAAAAAAAATAGTATATATGCCATGTTGACAGGCAACGTTTCAGTCACTAGCATTTATTATTAATATGAACATCCAAATAAAAGAAATATAATCTCCTTGGATTCTTCTGGGAAAACAAGTAACTTCCAAAATGAGGGCTGAGTGTCCATCTGTGCATATCTTAGCCACAAGGACAAATTGTTGATTTCATACCATGGGCATTATTAAATTCCAAGTCCTGCCAATTCAGCTTTCATACAGAACAGATTAGACTAATTATCATTTGGGGCCAAATTGACACTCTTAATATTAACTCTTATTTACCTGAATAGATAAAATCAAGTCTAGAGAATACAAAAGCTAGTAAAGTCCAAAACTAAAGATAATGGGACCAGAAGATGACATTCCCTGACAAATAAATCCTGGTACCTGCTTCATTTCCAATTTTGCAAGTAAACAGAAACAATACTGGGTGTTTTCGAATCAGCTTTTCTGACACTGAAGAGCCACTGTTGTCATATTACTCCAAACAAAACTATGGTTGTCTGGATTTGAAATTTTTGACTTCTCTCACAATTTAATTTATTCTAATCACTTTTTTCCTCAAATTTAATTTTTCTACTCTCTGGGTAAAATATGGAAAGAACAGGGGTACTTGGATAACTCATCAGTTAAGCATCCAACTCTGTGTTTCGGCTCAGGTCATGAGATCCAGCCCCTCATCAGGCTCCACATTTGTCCAGGAGTGTGCCTGAAGATTCTCTCCCTCCGCCCCTCCTCCTACCCAGGCAGCACACACACTCTCTCTCTAAAATAAATAAATATTTAATAAATATGGAAAGAATATGGAATAAGTGTCCTATAATGAATCAATTAATAAATCATTCAATCATTTATTGAGCACCTACTATGTGTCTGATAATCTAGACTTTATTTGAGCAATTATGTTATTCATGAAATCATCCTGTTCTGAAACCCCATGCTTTTAGCTGTAAGAAGTCCATTATTTTATGACTACCCCTATATTAATAAAAAGTTCTATATATGCTTATATTAAGAAATTATTAACACCCTCACTGAAGTCCCAGGTCTGACTACATCCCCAAATTTCCACTCCCAAGTAGCCATAGGATCTCCTGTACCACCCTTAGAATAATATAAGGTGAATACTTTTTCTGGTTTATCCTGTTAGAAGGGATAGGGTCAAATGTTTCTGCTCCCAGGGGATAAACTAATGAGTGACAAACCACAAAATTCACCACAATTAACCAAGTTGAACCCAAGATTCCTGCAAGATTTCCTTCCTTCTGTGCTCATCTAACTGATCCTTAAATGATGAGTTCCTTGCATCTCCATCTTAGGTCTTATTTTCATCTTATTTTCTCCACTCTTCCCCCTGCCCCCATCCCAGTTTTTAATCCAAGGACATCAATCCACTTTTCTCCTATGGGCTTTATGATGATCTGAACATAAACAATTCAAATCAGTATTTCAAACTCAGATCCCTCTGCTAAACTGTAAATCACTATATCCAGCTGTGCTGACATCTGCAGATGGATGCAAATACTTCAAATACAGCGACATTTGCAAAATTAGTATCTTCTCTATTCCTTAAATAGTATATCATTAAATTGTACCACTGTCCTAAAAAAAATGTTTCAGCCCAAAATACAGGACTTTTTTATTCATATTCCCACAGCCTCATTGATACTACCTCTTCAATATCACTCACACCTTCCTTGTGCCTAGTCCTAACCACCATTTAAAAATATTTTTTTCATATTTCAATGGTTTCTAGTATCTCCTTTTACACAATCTATTTTCCACGATGTAACAAGAATGTTCTATTTAAAGCACAATCTGATTTTATATTTCTGCCAAATATCATATAGAAGTTGTCCAAGTCCCACTGGCTTCAGAATTCCAAGTGGTCTTGAACAAGGTTTGACCAGACTTGTCTTTGTTCATCTACCTAGAGGGTTCTTTTATCACTCTTCTGTTTGTTCTCAATATTTATTCACATCCAGCTCTTTCCATATCTTAGAATTTCTGGGACTGTTCTCAATTCCATGATTGGGAACCATCTAAAACATCTGCCTAGAACAGTCATTCTCAACTACCACTCCTTCTTTCTCATCTCAACCCAGGTGTTACTTAGGATCTTGTTTCTATCTCTGGCAACTATAAATCTCCAGGATATACATTCACCTAACACCCTGTAGGTACATTCTGGAAAGATTTTGCACTAGACTATATCTCTACTGTAGCAGACTGCTTAACCACATTAGTAAGAACACTTCTGAGGGAAACAGGATACAATATCTATTTCTGTGTTAAACTCTGAGAGCAAGTGACCCAAATATGCCAGATGCCATATTTCTTTCAATATAAAAGCTATTACCTCCTTGGATAAACATATGCAAGCAGGGAGGGTGACTGGACTTTGATGTGCTTTATTACCACTCATCTAACTGTGTCCCAAATGAAAAGATCTTTCTTACTCTTACATCTTGAAATTGAGTCTTGATTGATGCCCTATATTTTTTTTCTTCCTTATAATGAGTTATATCTTGGGACAGACACTTGTGTTGGAGCCACCAAACCTATCATAGTTTGTGCATATTTCTGAATTTCAGTCATGATCAGGTCTTTTTTTCTTTGTTCTTTTTTAAGATACACCTTGGTATACTTATATAAGTAAGAGCAACAGCGCATGTGGAAAGGGACATTGTTAAATTAATTTTTATCAAATTCTAGCTTCTGTCCAGCAGGGAAGTGCTATTATAGAAAATCCCTAGCAATATGCTAAAAGCTATATTTCTAAAGAGATACAAACATATAATGTGAGTCCTTAAGAAGACCATTATATGTGTCACTTCAAGTGGGCTACTGGAGCCAGTTAATTCAATGAAACTCATGTAGGTTTTTCTGTGGGGGAATTTCATAGATGTGATTTCAGTCCATGAGTTGACTTGAGTATGGAAGACTGGATAATGTAGATAATGTAGGTGGATCTGATTCAATCAGTTGCAAACAATATTGAGTATTTTAACTTTCTAGAGTCTAAAATAAATAAAGGCAAAGAAAACACGACTTGAAATTCCTATGGAGTAGGTAAACCATTATCTCTGCCACACATCTAGATGGTATCTAGAAACACATGGACAAGTAGAATTGAACATGTTAGTATTAAGTGAACTTCTGTGATTGTGAGATAAGATAAAGACCAAATATGTTAAAATAATATCTTAGGCAAAGAATAAGGAGTGCCAAAGCAAAATGGAAAGGAGTCATTAAAAGTATATTGTCATAATAGAGTGATGTCAAAGAGGCCAAAAAGAAAGGAGTTCCATAAAAGAAGTGTCCAGGAAACTTATTCATGAAAAATATCAAAATGTGAACATTAGATTTGAAACTAGGGGGTCAGTTTGCCAAAAGAGTTTCCTTTGAGTACTTGTCATGCAATAACATTTTTGACTGATTAGTACAGTTACTGTGTTCAGGGATGAGAATACAGTAGTGAAGAAGTCATATTGCCTCCTGGCCCCATAAAAATGTATATTAAAGGAGGAAAACAAATATATATGTTTAAAACAATTAAAGGAAACAATGAATAAAATAAAATAAAATAAAATAAAATAAAATAAAATACAAATCAACAGATGAAGCAAGGAAATGAGAGAAGGACACCATTTAGTTTGGGTTCTCATAGATGGTTCCTCTGATGAGATCCAAAGAAAAGGACATGATATGTGAAATAGGGTGGGAAGGAAGAGATCCTCTTGCTGAGGAAGTGGCAGATGAAAATTCCATAAGGTGAGAAAGTCATGATGTGCTTGAGAAGCTAAATTTCAAGGTGGTTAGAGCATAATGAAGAAGACAGAGGAGCAGAAAGGATAAGGTTGAAGAGACAGGCTTGGGCTGTATCAGGCCAAATTTCTTAGGCCATAAAAAGGAGTAGATTTTATTCCAAGTAAAATGTAAAATTTTGATGAGTTGTTAACTGGAAGCAACCACATGATATGAATTACATTAAATTATCACTTTTGGAGGAAGATATGTTTGAAAAGGGATAAAAATGGAAGAACAACGACAACAAAAAAGAAAGACAAAGACGACAATGAATCCCAGTAGAAAGGCTGTCTGTGTAGTAGTGAAAGAGGACGGTAGGTTGGATTCAGCTGGTGGTAGTGACCATGGCAAGATGCCGGTAGAGTTGAGGTATGTATTTAACAAATAAGGAACTAAGGATTAAATTAGAGTAAAAATTATGAGTTCTCCTCTTACAGTAGTAGGTTCCCTGGAAGGAGACTCTGACATAAAAATTTGTATTCAGGCAGTTTGGGGGAAGACTTGGGAATAACACTGCAAGGAAGTAAAGAAAGCAGGGTGGGACAGAGGGGTGAGTTTAGATGCACTTGCTGCAGAGGTCACAGCCAATTTCATGGGTACTCTGCCGCTGGATAACGCTTGGGGTTGTCCAAATGGAGACAATGGGATTGGCACTTGGACCTCAACTTAAATAAGGCAATCCTGTGCAGGGGGGCTAAGACTTGGCATAAGGCAGCTTCTTTGGGAAGGAGTCAATGCACAGAGAGGTATTGTAGATGTCAGCAGCAAATACTCCTAGAGGATGGGGAAACAAGTGACTTAAGAGGGTCCAGAAGAAGGGATATGGATAGTGCATCACAGTACCTACCATAATGCTGTAAAACATGTATAATCACACACATAAACACACACACACACACACACACACACATCTGCAGCTAATATAACTAAAGTCTATGTTTTGTTTTGTTTTTTCCAAAAAAGTCCAAAGGAAATGTCCTAGGCAAATTTACGTGGGTCTCCTCTGAGAGTTCCTCTGTCTAGTGGATGTAGGAGGAGTCCCTGGATATATCCTGAATGTCTGTATGAGGAGCAAATTCCTTTGGTCATCTTCTCAGTAGCCTTTTTCTCTCCCTTCTGTAAAATAAGAGTTTATTGGTGTTATCATTCATGGCTACACCTGAAATGAGTATAGGCCCCTCTCTCGGGCCTTTATAACTTTCAGAACCCAGGTGCTGCTTGGACAAGGCAGAAAGGTAAGGAATGAGGATTGGCTTTAGCCTTGAAATGTCAATCATTTGCCAATATAATTTCTTCAGAAATAGAGTAGGCATCTGATTTATTCCATTTCAGGCAGTTCCATGTGCCAGTAATCACCTACAGGGTTCTTTCCCAGACACGGCTCTTAAAATTGCTCTATTTTGTTTCCCCCCTCTTACAGTTCTCTCCACAGTTAATGGAAACTATTCTGAGACTATATGGAAGAATAGGGAGAAAGACCTGACTCTGCACCCGACCTTAGGCCTGAGTAGCCTTTTTTTTTTTTTCTTTTTTTCTCTTTTACTGAAATGCTTTCCTGGGCCCTAGCCATGAAAATCCCTTTTAAATCACCACTCCTACTTTTTAGGATTTATCACCTGTCACCTTTTCCAACCTTGCAAGGCTCTGAATCTTCTGGATCCTTTCATTTCTGCTTGCAAACTGGCCAAATGTTCCTTGGGCTCATCTCTTTCTGCTCAAATAGAGCCAATAACAACCAACCAATAAACACACCTTGAAAGTCTGTCTTCCTACTTCTACCCTAGAGATGCCGGCCTGTATGTTATATGTTCCAGAGGTGGCAGCCTTATCAAACAATTTGCTGTAGACCATTGCCAACCCTCTTGCCAACCACCACACAGTGAAGCAAATGCCATATAATTTAGTTCTGCTACCTTTACTGTACTAAAGTAAGTAAAATACATTCTCAAGGGACCAACTTCTATATTAGGGGGAACATTAGCTGCTATGATAAACAGCACCCAAATCTTAGTGTCTCAGTATACTAAAGGTGTATGTATTCCTTACTCAGTTTGTTTAGACAGAGATCCTGAGGTTCCTGCACATATTATAATTAAAAATTCTAGGAAGTTTCCATTTGGCAGCTAGGGATAAAGTTTGAGGCATTGTAGAAGTCACAATTGGAAAAGGTATCATTACTTCTATTTATATTCAGTTGGCCAGAATTTGTTCTTATGATGTCACATAAATGTAGAGGGGTAAGCTTCTGGGAAGCATAGGCTTCCTGTGTATTTTGACAAGAACGAAAAGATTGGAAGGCACGTGGCACTAGAGGCATGCTGGAGAAATAACTGATGTGGTTTTGTTTTGGTGGATTGTGTATGTATGCAGATGTGTTGATGTGCTGTGCAAAGAGTAGGAGATCTTGAGGCAAAAGGAGTGTTAAGAGAAACCAAAGGCATCTTATGGATTATGGTAATATGGTGTATTTATTAATGGTTTCAATATCTTGGAGGGTTGGCACAGGGAATATTTGAATGGATCACCTGAAGGAACAGGACCAGTGATAAGAGAGCTACATTTTGAAATCAAAAGTTCAGAGTTAATGCAAGTTCTACAAGTATGAAAAGGCCTAATTATGGTGCATTAAGAAATAAATAGTTGATGAGTATGTAATGATCATCACTATAGATGAAGTTTCAGGAAGTTTAACAGAGAAAGAAGAGGTAATATGGGCAAAAACCAAGGTCCATGTTTCTCAGTTTTTTATACCCACACATTTTCTGAAATCATCTTCTTTAAGTGTGTCACTATATATTATATATGACTTGATACATATATAAATTATGTTGTTATAACAATGTCTATCATTAGGACACTGAACTAGAGGTTCATGTCATAAAATATACAGTAGGGTACAACTAGATCTATCTCATTATAGAGATACTGAAATATGAAGCAAAATTTAAATAAAATAAGCTTCATATAACAAATATATAAGGGAACATGATTCAAGCATAAAGCTAATTGAATAAGGTGATGCCTGGGATGCTTCCCTTGACACCATAAGTTACAATTTTGGAAAAGTGCTATATTGTAATCAGTGATCTACCAGTAAATGTTTAACAACTTCTCTCTCCTTGGAGAAGGCAGTGTTAGGGGTAAAAGCAAATCATTTTGTAATTTCTGTTTTATCTACCAAGTACATACTTCCACCACAGGCTATTTCAAGCTCTGGACATGACATCACTGAAGGCAGAGTTTAGAAGAGATGGGCACAACAACAGTTGGCTTTTGCAAGAGCCAACTCCAGAACATTCTTGGTTGTAATTATGGTTAACTAGTTTAGTGCTGCTTTGGATCTCTTAGCACCTTGAAAATGTTAGCCAGATTTTAGGCATTCAGTTATGTCCCAAATGCAAACTGTTTCAAAGACAGTGGTCCTCCACAAACTTTTTTGTTTTGTTTAATGGTAGAAAGGTTTGGAGAAAAAAAGCATGTTACATAGGCAGCCTTGAGGAAATAAGAAATGTTGAAAAGAGGTATAGAGAACAACTTAGTCTTGATCAAAGGAGAAAAATGTCTTTGTCCTTTGAGGTCAGAAGTGAAATAATGATGCATATGGATTTATATGTGTGATAGGAACTTGAGGGACTCCATGCCTGATAGTTCTTTTGTACCCATCAAAGAAGAAACAGGTCACATGCTATCAGGGTTGGAGCTGATCACAGCCTACTTCTCCAGTTACATCAACCAACCTACTCCCACTTGTTCAATTTTATCACATACTATTTTTTTTATCTGGTTACCAAAAGCATTTAGAACTTCTCTGGGTGGAAACCCTTTACACATTCTATTCCTTGGGCAAGGGTCACTGTCCCATCCATCTCTGTTGGGCGAACTTCTACCCAATATTGTGGTTCTGGCTTAAATATTACCTCTAAGAAGAATTCTCTGGCTTCCCTTTCAAATTAGATTTTCCCACTGTGTTACCTCATTAGATCTTATATTTTTAATAATACTTATTTCCTAATTTTATGTTTATTTCTGCCCTCATTATTTTTTTCTACATAAGGTAAACCATGAGAGCAAGTGATACACATTATCTTGCATATCACCCTCTGCTCGGTGTCTGGACTTAACTAATATTTAATGAATGAATACATGAATAAATGAATGAGTGAATATACAACCAAAGGAACAATGAAGGCTACCTAGCATAATTTAGAACTTCAACAGAGTTATCAAAAGAGGAAAATTATCAAGAGTGAGAAAGAAAATCTCATAGGGAGGTCTTACAAATAAATGCCACTAAAAATTTGATAGACATGTTTGTGTGTAGGACAATTCAGTATGTACTTATTGCCATGGATCTTCAGACTTTTCTTAAATTTGTGATCGTCAAAAGAGAGGAAGTATTGATCTCATCAAAGTTAGTCTCCAAATGCATCTGTGAAGGACAGAAATGAGAGAGTCCATCTCAGGGACTGTGATGGATTGGATTCTCTTAAAATACAGACATATTAGATGCCTTCCAGACATAACTAAAAGGAAGTGGAGTTCAGAGGGAAAAGATAAACAGAATAAACACACAGAAACAGGAATCTCCTAGTTCATCTCAAACATTTTTTTCCTACTTTTTAACCTCATTAGACAATGACAAATGGGACAAAGATGAAAAGGAGGCAGTGGTGGGCATAATCAACATCAGATGAGCATTCTGAACTCCATTCTCATTTTGTGTGACTAGTTCATAATGTAAGAAAGACCTGTTAATGACAATGACGATGATGATGATAAAAGTTAACCCTGCACAGTACTCACTGTGAGTTTGTACTATCCAAAGTGGTTTCCATTGCAATAATCCATTCAAGTGTCTCAACATCATGAGTTACGTATTATTTTATTATATTATTATATTTATAAATAATATATATTATTTTATTATTTTAATAATAAAATGTTTTATTTTATTATTTTATAATAAATTATGATGTAATTTATTATTTTTTAATAATAAAGAGTTATTATTATCTTTGTTTTACATGGCGGAAACTGGATTACTAATACTATATAAATATTAGATTTATTTTATGTATAGTAAAATTAATAAAATTTTGACAAAGTTGAGCTTTGGATCTTGAACAAATATGTGTCTAAATGGCAAAAATGTTTAAATGGCATTTAAACAAAAATAGATCAAATATAATGAAACTGAAAAGTGTATTCTGATTCCCTTTACCCAGGACATCATGGAGTCATTAATAGTCATAGTCACTTCAAAATCTTATTTTGAAAAGACCATAAATGTTAAAACGCTGTACTTCTAAGCTCTCAGAGAAAAAGCTATTTAACCTTCTAAATCAATGCCAAAACTTTCTGTAGTAGTGGGCATTGGCACATCTTTTTTTGTGAATGTATAAAATCAAAGAATCTTGGAACCTGGGATAATTCTGCTTTATAAGGTTTTAAAGGTTAAAGGCATAGAATGATTTAAGTATTTAGAAGAGTAAAGGAGTGTTTTCTGAAGCAAAGAAATCACTCTAAGTTATTCAAAGGCTTCCTTTTCCTCAGGGCAGCTTAAATAATTGGATTCATGGGTATCTGAATCACCGGCAGGGGGTAGAGAGGAACTAATGTTACTTTTTTATATTCATCCTAAAATATTTGCTCCACTTTATTATGTCATTTAAAAATAAATTCTTTGATAGAATTAAATACTAAATATGCAAAGTAGGATCTCAGGCAAACTATTTTTACAATAATGTAGAGGAAATTACATAAACTTCCTGCAACATAAACTGTATAAATTTAAGCCAGGTTAGTAGTTAACCTTGATTATTTAGGACAATTTATTTATAATCATCTATACATTTAACTCATCTTTAAGAGACTGATATTACCATTTAATAAGACAAATGCCTTATATAACATGATTCTGAATTATTTATTTTGATGTATTTTTTTCCCTTTACTGCTAACTAATCAACATTCTAGCTATCGTAAGAAATAATAAGGATTGGGTAAACAATTAAAAAATTAAGGTGAAATATTTACAGAATCAGCTTGACTATCATAGTGTTTTTTTATGTCAATATCAGAATAACAGGAGATAACTATCTAGATTAGTTAATTCATATAATATAAATTTTTGTACAAAGCTTGGAGTTAGGTTAACATATTAGAGATTGTTGATGAGATTAAATACATAAAAAGAAATAATTTTATATCAAGGATGTAATCTAATGTAAAGATGTAGTTTTTCCCAGTGGAAAGAAATTCTTATTGATAAGCTTAGTAAAATAATAGTGGGCACTAATACTTAAATAGAGAAAGACAAGTAAATCAATAAAAACTTTAAAAAGAAAAAGATAACTGATGGGCACCTGAGTAGCTTAGTAAGGGGTCTGCCTCTTGGTTTTGGCTCAGGTCATAATCTCTGAGGGGTGTGAATGAGCCTTACATCATGCTCCCTCCCTATTATATACCTCTGCTCCTCCTTTTTGTGCTCTCTCT
Source organism: Vulpes vulpes (assembly GCF_048418805.1). Lineage (NCBI taxonomy): Eukaryota > Metazoa > Chordata > Mammalia > Carnivora > Canidae > Vulpes > Vulpes vulpes. The sequence goes on along the minus strand of NC_132786.1, from coordinate 54,480,202 downwards.
CTAAAATAAATAAAAAATCTTAAAAAAAAAAGATGACTGAACAACAAAAACATCAAAGGACGAAACCCTTAAACTAGTGCCAATACCATCTATTTTCTAAAAAACATTATTTAAATTTTAGTCAACATACAGTGCAACATTGGTTTCAAAAGTAGAATTCAGTGATTCATCACTTCCATACAACACCCAGTGCTCATCACAAGTGGCCTCCTTAATCCCCATAACCCATCTAGTCTATCCCCCACCCACCTCTCTCCATGAATACTGCTTGTTCTCTATAATTAATAGTCTCTTATAATTTGTTTCCCTTTCTCCTTTTTCTCCCTTCTCATATATTCATTTGTCTTGTTTCTCAAATTCTGCATATGAGTGAAATCTTATCGATATCATCTAATTTTAACAGCGAAAAACAAAGTATTTGCAAGGATCATAGGAAGCAGCATTAATGCTTATGCCCAGATGCCTGAAAAGACCATCTTCCTAACTATTGATAGAATATATGTAGCTACCAGAATTTGAAATATATAATAGTGTGCTTATCTAGTTGGTAATTTGATAATAAGAGTAGCTCTGAAAACAACTGGTCATATTATTGAGAAAATATTGGGTATACAAGCATTTATATGCTGCTTTTTAGGTTATAAATCAGAAGAATACATCCAATTCCTGCTCAATTGGTCATACCAAGCCAAGTGGGAATAAAATCCTTGTAATAAGACAAGTGAAATATCTCTATGTCCTTTTACTCTGACAATGCCAGAATGGTCACGATTATTCACAGAATCCTACTTATAATACTGAACCTCACCAAAAATCCCGATATCACACAAAGATGTGGCTGCAGTAAAGATTAAATTTTCTCGGCCACTTTATGGTTTATAAAATGGATTTTACTGGATTTGGAGTATTAACAGATATAATACATGCAAAATCTCTGCATATTATACATCAGTATATGTAGATATAGTATTACTGATTAGGATAAATAGATGGTTCTAACCTCAAACTATTAAATAGTTTCTATAAATATAAAAAAAAAAAAACAAAAGGAAAAGACCAAGGACTCTGATTATAAAGCAGAAGAACTATTACAGAGGCCTTTCCAAATATGATTTAATATTTACTCTACTGACTATGTAATAAACATTTTTATGATTTTTTATATAAAAGAAAATTGTGGGTTTGGCACAATATTGTAAAGATTAATGCATATAATTTAAAATTTGCAAAGAGTTGTGTATTTCTCACTCATTGGCATTTAATATACTTTAAAAAGGTTTAGAAGTGAATTGGGGATCATTTCACATTTCCAAATCACTTTACTGTGTTAAGTATATAGCTTATTCTCTTGATTACAAACTTAAACAAATAGAAAATTAGATAACACCTAACCTAACCAAGGTGAATAGAATAAGTAGAATTATTTTTACATTAGGAAAGAAATACAATCTAAAGCTAAGTCACTAATAGATGATTTAGAAATTATTAATTTAAAAAGACAATTAAAAAGCATTAACATTTAAAGCCACATAACATGTTTACCAGAAGACGTCTTAATTATCCAAAGACACTGAAGTTCTTTAATAACAGAAAAACAATAAATGGCACAGTTTCTTTTCACAGTGAGTACAAACACAATAAATGTCCTGGATGGGGGCTTTAATGTAACCCTATTAGGACATTGAGCAGGGTAATATCAGAATAGATCAGGAACTCCTTTGAAATGCACTATCTAACTATAATGGTTGCTCATCCTATTTGTATGTTAAATTGTAAGAATTTCCTGAGGAGACAAAATTTAAGATTTGAGTTGACATAGATTGAAATTTGATGCAGAGATTAAACAAGCAAATCCTTTTGGCATATCCTAAGGGAATATGAATTTGGTTCTTAGTAGGAAAAAGTCAAAGTATTTGAGGATCATCCAGGGAATAAGCTTGGTAGAGAAAGAAATTGTAAAGCTCAATATTCTATGATATAACTTGTGCACTTCTAAAAATGTGAGAACTATGAACTTGAACTTCTTGAGATAAAGCACTATAAAAAAATCAATAAGTACAAGTCAAATATAATTGTAACCCAAGGGATTGTGGGGGAAAAATAGAAGAAAGTCCACTCTGTTCAAGATTCTAACTATTAATTTGAAAATCATAATAGTAGTTGGCAACAACAGTTAAAAGGAAATGATGTCAAACTCAGCAGCTCAGAGTACCACTGTGAGCTGAATTTAAACTCAGGAGGTTGGGTAGGAACTTGTAATATATGTGGGAAACCAAAATGCCTACAACAGAAAATATAAGCTACTTTGAAATCTGTGAGAGATTTTATTAAACAGGACTTAGGTCAGGTGAGAACCTAGAAATATGATAGAAAAAGTCAAAGATCAAAAAGTATTATTATTATTTTTTAAATTGCCTTTATTACCCATACCCAGGTCTTGAATATGTAAAAGTTACCCAAGAAGAAATTACGTAAGACTTAGAAAAAAAACTATAGCTTAAATATTCTAATTTCATATTTTCCATAAAAACATTAGTAAAAATGGTAATTATTACTCAGAGTTCTATTCTCAAGATGTGGCAATTCAAAGACACTTGTACATACACAGCCAAGAACTGGAATTTTAAAAAAGAATTTGTTTGAAATCATTATAAATAATAAAATAATACCAGAACTTTCTAAAACAGAAAATAAGAAGGAAAAGAACAATAAAATCTTTGTGAATAATATCTGTTGCTGGATATTCACTGTTAGGTGCTAAATTATATGCCCTACAAAATTCGTATGTTGAAGCTTGACCATCTAGTACCTCAGAATGTGACTGTATTTGGAATAAGGGCCTTCAAAGAATTGATTGAGTTAAAATGAGACCATAAAGACACCAGAGATGCATGTGAGAACACAAGAAGGGAGTGGCCAACTGCAGGCCAAACAGGCCTCAGAAGAAACCAAACCTGCTGACATCTGGAGCTTGGACTTTGGCCTTCCGAATGGTGAGAAAATAAATTTCTGTTGTTGAGCCACCCAGCCTATAGCATTTTGTTATGGCAGCTCCAGCAAACTAATGCATAAGAGTACAGTTGATTCTTGTTACTCACAGAGATTATACTCTATAAAGTTGCTGTAAACACTGAATTAGAGAATACTGGACCGTTATTCTTAGGGGGCTTACGGGGTAATTTTCCTGCAAGCCTCTATCATTGTATTTTTATCAACTGATCACCATATAACATTGTTTTACATAGGTTTCTGTTTAAATACACCAGTTTTAATATTATTGTTGATTCTTTAACGATAAACTCATGGCTGACAGCTCACTATAACTCATGCCCAGATAAAGCTCATCTAACATGTATTATCTCTATAAGGCACATCACAGCAGTCTTGCACTTAGGAATACTGGACAGCACGTCAGCATTATGGTTTGTGGCATTTCACAGTGAAATCACCAACAAAAAGCAAATAAATATGAAAAATATAGCCCTAAATAAACCATGAAAAGGACACTTGTTTACAGTATGAAAGCTGAGACAGGAATGCAGAGCTTTACCTTGTTTAGTGTCAGCTGGCAATGTGCATATTGTATGACAAATGTTTTACCTCTCTATACATACTCAAAATGCCATGAAAGTGCCAAAAATATTAATTTAGGGGATACAAATAAATTTTGGAGAGTAAGAAAATTCCGTAATACGGACTCCATTAACATGAAGATCAAATAGATCAAGGGATTTTTCTCTTTTAAGGCCAACTTTGCAGTCTAACACCTGTCATCCATGTCATCTAATGTGTACTCAGGAACCCATCTCCCCCACTGAGCTGACAGCAAAAGTAAATGTTCTACTTAAAAGACAACTAGTAAGGAAATGTCACAAGAATTCTGGGAAAGATGATGAAGTAGAAGAACCCTAAGGCTCACCTCATTCACATATCCAACTAGATAACAGCCCCATTAGTATTAAAAAATTTAAGAAAAAAAACCCAAAGATTAGCAGAACAGACTCTCTATAGCAAAATGTAGAGAAGAGGCTACTCAAAGAAGGTAGAAGGACAGAGACACATTTGGGGTCCAAGTGACCCAGAGAACTGTCTCTGGGAGGGAGAGCCACCAAGGACACCATGAGTGGAGAGAAGCAGACTCCACACTAAGCACAGGGGACCTGCACTGGGAAGATGAATCCTTATAACATTTGGCTTTGAAAACAAGAAAGCCCTAGTCTTGCTAGTTCTTACAATCAGCAGGGCTTGACATCTGGAACTTTAAAAATGAAGTGGCTGGGTTCTGGGAGAGCAAGAGGGCAAGAGGAAACTGAGTTTTTACCCTTAAAAAGACAGCACAATAAACCACCCCATTGAGATACAGCATAGAAGGAGCAATTTGAAAAAAAATACCTGGGGTATAGGAGGGAGATTTGTTTACTAATCTCAGAGCATGCACTAGAAGAGCAGGGATCTTTGGGAGACTTCCCAACAATAAAATAGCTGGTGGGCACCATTTCCCTCCTATATTCCCCAACCTAGATACAAGAACACCTGCAGGACTCATCTATGTGCTGCCTACAAGAGACCTAAGGACATAGGCAGGATGAGAGTAAAGATATAGAAAATTATTTATCACACAAATGGAAGTGAAAGGAAGGCCAGAACATCAATACTTACTTAAACAAAATAGACTTTAAAACATACAGATAAGGACATTATATAACATAAAAGGAACAATCCAACAATATAACAATTATAAATATTTATGGACCCAACATGGCAGTGCCCAAATACATAAAGCAGCTAATAACAAACTTAAAGGAAGTCATTGATAGTAATACAATAATAGTGGGGGACCATAAAAGCCCACTTCATCAATAGATAGATCATCCAAACAGAAAATCAACAAGGAAACATTGGTTCTGAATGATACATTGGACCAGAATGATCTCACAGATATACTGAGAACATTCCATCCTAAACAGGAAAAATATATTATTTTAAGTGCACCTAGAACATTCTCCAGAACAGATCATATGTTAGCCCTCAAAACAAGTCTCAACAAATTCAAAAAGAGTGAAGTAATCCCATCCGTCTTTTCCAAACACAATGCTATAAAACTTGAACCAACCATAAGAAAAAAATCTGGAAAAATACAAACACACTCAGGAAGTTAAATAACATGCTAATAAACAATGAATGGATCAACTGGGAAATCAAAGAGGAAATAAAAAATACATGGAGACAAATGAAAACGAAAACATAATCATCCAAAATTTTTGAGATGCAGCAAAAACTGTTCTTAGAAGGAAGTACATAGCAATACAGGCTTACCTCGGGAAGCAAGAAAACTCTTAAATAAACAACCTAACCTTTTACCCACAGGAGCTAGAGAAATAACAAACAAAACCCAAAACCAGGAGAAGAAGGACATGATAAAGATTAGAGCAGAAATAAGTGAAATACACACACACACACACACACACACGCACACACACACACAAAGAGAATAATGAAACCAGGTTCTAGATCTTTGAAAAAAATCAACAAAATTGATAAATCTTAGGCAGACTCATCAAAAGAAGAGGAAAGAGGAGGAAGAGGAAAGAAGGGATCACAAATGAAGGAGGGGAAATAACTGACCACAGAAATACAGATGATTATAAGAGAATATTATGAAAAATTATATGCCAAAAATTGGACAACTTAAAAAGAAATGGATAAATTCCTAGAACCACTTAACCCTACAAAAATTGAACCAAGAAGAAATAGAAAATTTGAACAGTCCATTACAGCCAGGACACTGTATTAATAATCAAAAACTCCCAACAAACAAAAGTCCAGGACCAGATGGTTTCACAAGTGAATCCTACCAAGCATTTAAAGAAGAGTTAATACCTATTCTTCTCAAACTATTCCAAAAACAAACAAACAAACAAACAACAACAAAATAATAGATGAGGAGAAAAACTTCCAAATTCATTCTATGAGACCAGCATTACCATGATACCAAAACCAGATAAAGGCACCACAAAAAAAGATAGCTCCAGGCCAATATCTCTGATGAACATAGAGGCAAAAATCCTAAACAAAACACAGCAAACTACATCCAGTGATTCATTAAAAAAAAATCATTCACCACCATTAAATGGGATTCATTTGTAGGATGCAATGGTGAACAATGTTTGCAAATCAATCAATTTAATACATCATATCAATAAGAGAATGAAAATCATACTATCATTCTAATGCAGAAAAAAGCATTCACAATATCCATTCACAACAATCCTCAGAAAAGTAGGTGTAGAGGAAACATACCTCAACATAACAAAGGCCGTACATAAAAAACCCAAAGCTAATATCATACTCAGTGGTGAAAAACTGTGAGCTTTTCCTCCATGGTCAGGTATAAGACAAGGATGTCCACTCTCACTGATTTTATTCCACATAGTACAGGAAGTCCTAGCCACAGCAATCAGACAAGAAAGAAATAAAAGGCATCCAAAATGGTAACTAAGAAGTAACATTTTCAGTTTTGCAAATGACATGACACCATATACAGAAAACCCAAGACTCCACCAAAAAACTCCTAGAACTGATAAATGAATCCCATAAAGTCACAGGACATAAAATCAATATACAGAAAACCATTGCATTTCCATACACTAACAAGGAAGTAGCAGAAAGAAAAAAAATGAAGAAAACAATCCCATTTTCAACTGCACCAAAAAGACTCAAACACCTAGGAATAAACATAACCAAGAAGGTGAAAGACCTTAACTGAAACTATAAAACACTGACGAAACAAAGTGAAAAGGACACAAACAAATGGTAAGATAATCCATGTTCATGGGCTGGGAGCACAAATATTGTTAAACGTCCATCCTACTCAATGCCATCTATAGATATAATGCACTTCCTATCAAAATACCAACAACATTTTTCACAGAATCAGAACAAATGATCTTAAAATTTGTATGGAACCACAAAAGACCCTGAATATCCAAAGTAATCTTAAAAGAGAAAAGCAAAGCTAGAGGTATCAAAGTTCCAGACTTCAAGTCAAATTACAAAGCTGTAATGCTGAAACAGTATGGTACTGGCACAAAGATAGCATATAGATCAATTGAACAGAATAGAAAACTGAGAAATGAACCCACAACTATATGGTCAATTAATCTTTGACAAAGCAGAAAGAATAAACAATGGGAAAAAATCTCTTCAGCACATGGTGTTGGGAAAACTAGACAGCTACATGCCAAAGCTGGACAAAATTCTCACATCATACATAAAAATAAATTCAAAATGGATTAAAGACCTAAATGTGAGATCTGAAATCATATAATCCTAGAATAGAGCACAGGCAGTAATTTCTCTAACATCAGTCTTGACAACATTTTTCTAGACATGTCTACCAAGGCCTGGGAAATAAAAGCAAAAATAAACTATTGGGACTATATCAAAATTAAAGGTTTCTTCACAGCAAAGGAAACAGGCAAGAAAACTAAAAGACAGTCTACTGAATGGGAGGAGATATTTTCAAATTGCAGATCTGATAAATGGTTAGTATCCAAAATATGTAAAGAGCTATGTAACACCAAACCCCCAAATATTCCAATTAAAATGGGCAGGATACACAAATAGATATTTTTTTTCCAAAGACAAACAAACAGATGGCCAACAGACATGTGGAAAGATGCTCAACATCACTCATCACCAGGGACATGCAAATTAAAACCACAAAGAGATATCACTTCATACCTGTCAGGATGGCTAAAATGAAAAACGCAAGAAACAAGTATTGATGAGGATGTGGAAGAAAAGGAACCCCTGTGTACTGTTAATGGGAATGCAAATTGGTGCAGCCACTGTGGAAAACAGTATGGAGGTTCCTCAAAAAATTAAAAATAGAGTTACCGTATGGTCTAGTAATTCTACTAGTGGTTATCTACCCAAAGAATACACAGACTCTAATTTGAAAAGTATATGTACCCCTATGATTACTGCAACAGTATTCACAAATCCAGATTATGGAAGTAACCCAAGTGTCCATAGACAGATGAATGGATAGAAAGAAGTGGCACACACACACAACGGAATATTATTTAGCCATAAAAAGAATGAAATCTTGCCATTTGCAACAACATGGATAGAGCTAGAGGGTATAATGCCAAGTGAAATAAAACAAATATCATATGATTTCACTCATATATGGAATTTAACCAATAAAACACACAAGCAAAGAAAAAAGAGACTGTAAAAGACTCAACATTAGAGAACAAACTGATGGTTACCCCGAAGGAGGTGGGTGGGCAGAGGAGTGAAATAAGTGATGGGGATTAAGAGTACATGTACTGTGTGTGATGCACACTCAGCAATGTATAGAATTGAGGAATCGCTATATTGTACACCTAAGACAAATATAAATCTGTATGCTCATTATACCAGGATTACAATTAAAATAAATTTAATAAAGACTTAAATAAATTAATCTAACATTTTAATTAATTACTTGATTTTTATTAGTAGTACGAGTGGATTCTCATACTCTCCTGTTGATCATTTACTTCTATGGTTTAGAAAATGTTATTTAAGAAGAACATTTAATTATTTTATATGTATGAAATGTTAGTAGTTCTAAGCAAAATAGTGTATTAATCTTTTTTTTAATTTTTTCCCATTTTCCTTATCTTTGAAAGTTTTTATACTATAATCATAAATGTGGTTTAATGTCTCCCACAGGTAACTTAAAAAGATACTTTAGTCATGATCAGGTTTCTTTTGATCCACTGGTAGATCTTTACCAGGCTACTATTTTCTTGAAGTCTTTGATACTGAAAAAGCTATTCAGAAGTAATTTTATTTTCTAGAAGTTCAATGTAAAAATCAAAGATTAAAACCTCTAATTAGATGATAGACAGCAACCAAAAATCCATTTGAGTCTACTAAGCCCTCATTTAAATTCCAGATAATTCTACTTTTAAATAAAAATAACACTCATTCTCTTTTAACAAAGATTCTGTTTTATAATTTATATATCTTTATTAAAGTTTTATAATTTTCTGACTTTAATAAATGTATATAAATACAAATGAATATGAATTTACAGAATATGTTACTGTATAATATAGGGATTAAATGAATATAAAATTGTTCAGAATAACCACTGCAAGACGTATACATAATTAAGAATAAAATGTCACTAAATATGGAATTGATTTTCAAAAATAATTTTAATATTGAAAATTAAGTTACAAATGGAAATGCAAGTGGTGATTACTTTTTTCTGTAAACTGTAAACTGCTGGTTTCTAAGTTTATGTGGACATGAACTTTAAATTTTTAACTTGACTGTTTTATTTTTTCCAGTGAAGCTAGACAAATTACACAAATTATATTTTTAAAATAGAGGCATATGGATTGTCCCTGTGTGAAACCTTCTTTCCCTCTAGCAAGATTTCGTACTCTTAGTCTACTCACTACGTGAGCTTTCTGCCTCTTGTATACTATCAAGCTTTTATTTACACACAGAATTTAAGAGATTAATCCACTTGGACAATCCTTAGGATGTTCTCTGGCGTGCTCATTAACCATGATTCTTGCATACATCATCTAGGATATCATCCAAATGAAATATGGCGATTATAAAAGACAAGAGCAAGACTTGAACCCACACAGTGAAGCCACAGAACAAAAGAGAACTGATTCAAGATGCTAAGTGGCCTACCCAAAGATGGAACAGAGGTACCTCTTCCCTTTTACTTTCTCATGACATCATCTTTGCCCCGGCTCCATGCTCAGTAATGGATCCCCACTACAACACGGCCAAACATAATAGTTTCTCAAGGGTCTGTTCTCTATTTCTAGATGAAAGCCCATAGAAATAGAGGAGGCTATTCACTAAACTCTAATCTAATTCCTGCAAATTGTTGTCACTAACTTTTATTTACTCAACTAGATCAGTGACTAAATATTTTCAACAGATCTAAATGGGACCAATCCTCTTTTTAAAAATTGGGATATTCTTAGTCCATGGTAAGCACAGCCTTAACATTTAAAACACAAAGTATCTAAGAAATTTAAGATTCTTTTAAAAATTTCTACAAGAGTACCTTAATAATGAAATGTAGGCTTCTTTTTACATTAGAGGAAGACATGAATACAAAGATTTTATGAATCTAAAATTAGCGATGTAAAAGTGTTTTTTTTTTTTTTTGCCTTTGTCTGAAGTCAAAATCTATATAGTAGATTTAAAGTTTATATATTATTTGGTCTTACTTTTTAAAAGGTCAAATGTAGGATGTGATTAAATATGGGGAAAGTTTCAGCTTGCCTAACTAAAGAAAAAATGCAGTACTTGAAATGAATGCACCTTTTGTATCGACCACATAAGAATTAAAAATAATTACAGCTTTGTATGGTGTCATGCAGAAAAAAAAAAAAGGCAAACTTACAGTTAATCAGTAAAAACCACAAATGGACTTCAAACATTTTGGAAAGTATTTTAATAATATGATTTCATGTTACCAATCAATAATATGATTGTTAACAACCTTTGAACAAGGAATTACTTAAGGCAAGGGTCATATATATAGGATACAACAAAATGTTGGAAATAAGTTGAATGTTCAAAAGCAGAAGATTTGTTAATTCTTGGTATAGTTGCATAATAAATTATCATTCACCAGTCATCAATATAATAGATATTCAGATATTACATTTAAATATTGAGTATTGAATACTTCCTCTGAGCATGGAGACTCTGAGGTAGAACAAAGTAATATAAAGTAACTCCACTCTAACATGAGCCTCAGATCAATAGAGCCAGGCACTCCCTCCAGGATTCTCAGGTCATAGTCTGCATTCAACAATCTTCTTTTGAATGTTTCTGCCTTTACTACTACAGACAGATCATACATTTTGACCTGAGGTACCTGGTACCAAATGGCGTAGACTCGGTGTGCTAAAATCACAGATGTAGCACAAAGTTTCTAATACTGGGTCCTAGGTCTAAGAGGTGCTTGTCCCATGCATTCTCATAATGAAAGCTGGCTTTACTGGAAACTAGTGATTGATATCTGTGTAGATATAGCAACTCTAAATGGTAATATTTGTTGGTTTTTTTTTTTAATTCTGGTGTAGTTAACATACGATGTTATATTAGTTTCAGGTGTGCTATATAATGCTTCAACAATTCCATATATTACTCAGTGCTCATAGAGGTAAGTGTACTCTTAATTCCCTTCAACTATTTCACCCATCTCTATGACTCTTATTAATACCTGGCTTTTTTCTAGCCAATTTGATACATCCTATTGCATTGAGGAGAACTAGGTTTGATTTGAAGGAAGCATAGGGACAAGAAAAGCTAGTGTTCCTTTTTGGTCTCAATGCATTCCAAACCGAATTTGGAAAACCAAAAAGGAAGCCTCAAATAGTATATTTTAACAAAATCTTGCACAACTTCAGAGGCAAAAAAAAATAGAAGGACATGATCCTTCGTGCTCTGACCACTAGAGGCTACAGAAGTAAAGGAGCAGGATGGAGCTAACGCTGGAGATCACAGGAGGATGAAGGTAGGGGGCTTGGAAAGTAGAGAAAGAGAAGTCCTTGTGGAATCACTGCAGATTTAGAATCCTCACTGTAGACTGCCAAGTACCCTTTGGGGTTAGCATAATAGTGCTGCCTGAGGGAAAGTCAGTAGCATTGCAGACACTACAGTAATCCTCGAGACCACCCTCCAGTGCAGTTTCAACTTTCACACCTGCAGTTACCCACCGTCAGCCTCAAGCCAGGGATAGATGATCCTCCTTCTGAGCAATCATCAAAAGATTGACAGTATCCTAGTGCTACGTCACAATGCCTACATCATTCACCTCATTTCATCTCAACATGATGGTGCTTCAACATCTCACATCATCACAAGAAGGGGGAGGACAGGACAATAAGATATTTTGAGAGAGAGGGGGCACCTGGGTGGCTCAGTAGTTGAGTGTCTTCCCTTGGCTGAGGTCATGATCCCAGCATCCTGGGATCAAGTGTGTTGCATCAGGTTCCCACATGGAGTCTGCTTCTCCCTCTGCCTAGGTCTCTGTCTGTCTCTATGACCCTAATGAATAAATTTTTTAAAAATCTTAAAAAAAAGATATTTTGAGAGAGACCACATTCATATAACTTTTATTTTTGTAGATTGTTACAATTATCTCATTTTATTGTTAGGTATTGCTAGTCTCTTACTGTGCCTAATTTATTAATTAAACTTTATCATAAACATGTACATATAGAAAAAATAGTATATGTAGAGTTTGCATCTGTGCTTCTCGGCATCCTCTGTGGATAAGGAGAACTTCTGTATAAGAATTTCACTAGGCAAAGGAGCTATTTTAGCTGTATTTGTTATTGACACCTCTCACAGCTCACCTGTGGTGTTCTTTGGAAATGGATTCCTGGGAATGAAGGGAGGAGGTTGACGTAGGAATACAGTGAGGGGTATTATTTGGGTGGTGACAGTATATGTTTGTTTTTTAAACACCTGAAAGTCTGTGGTGATAAGAAATAGAAGCCTCCAAGATTTGTACTTAAGAGTGGAGCTAGAAAATGATAAAACCCTCACTCTACTATGGATGAAGGCATTTTAGAGTAAGAAAGTCCATAGACTTATTATGTTCTCCAATGATGGCTAATCACAGCAAGGTGCAGGTAACTGGTCATGAGATCTGGAGAGGCTGTATCACCATGGCTAAGATCGTGCCCTACCAGGTGAGTGAGCTTAACTGAAAAACGATCCTTAGGATATCTGGGATCCCTTGGTCCATATATCTGGCCCTAGCGATTTCTAAGGGGGTAAAAAAAAAAATAAAGTGCTATTTTACCCATAATTTAATTTAAATATCTGTGCTAACTGTGCTATAGTATTAATTTGTAAATCCAGAAATTATTATGGAACAAATGGAAAAAAATGAGGCCAACCCCAAGTCTAATTAGGCAACTATTTATCACTGCCAACTAAGGGGCTGGGCTGGCCAAGGAACAGGTCAAAAAGGGGAGGGGAAAAGAGGAGGCCCACACTGCCTTGAGAGTGCAGACAGGACTGCTCTGGGATTTCAGGTATGAGGTAAGAGACCTGTCTGAAAAAATGGGCTCCAGAATTCAAGGACGTCATCTGGAAATAGGAATAGAAGGTGAATGAGGGCAGTGGAGCAGTTATTCAAGGTCCACTCCAGGTAAGTTCAGACAAATACATGGATTTTTGTCCTTACTTGCTCATTGAAGTATTTAATTCACTTCACTTTCAGTTTTGCCACTTGAGATCTCTATTGTCTACTTTCTGCAAATATTTACACTCTGCACGGTTACAAAATGATTTAAGAAGACAATTCAAGTGACACAGTTTTGCCTAGTTTCCAAATAGCCTTTCCCCCATTTTTTTTCCTTTCCCCTTCTGAAAAGTTGTCCTCAATTTATAGGACAGTTGTTTTTTCATTCCTCAAAGAATTGGGTTGCAACCTGACAGATATCAAAGTGCCGACTCAGCAACCCAACTATATTATCTTCCTTTTGCTTCTGTGTATCAAGGAAAAGATCTTCAGCTAAGACAGAAATCAAAAGATCCCTATGTTCTAGATTCAGAGCAGTGTGTCTTTGGAATATTTTTCTTTCCCTCTGGGTATATAGTTTCATTTAGTTTAGGAGAGAAGGCCTAAAAAAAGAAAAAACAAACATTTTGAAAAGGCTCTGAATATCACCTTCCAATTTGGCCAACTTCTACCCATAGAGCTAACTTCAAATAAATAAATAAATAGATGATAGATAGATAGATAGATAGATAGATAGATAGATCAAGAACAAACAAAAAAACCCTTTCAAATATCTAGTCAGGTTTCAGCTGTGGCAAATGGTAGGTAGGTAATCATGGTAGTATTGAACAACCCTTGGACACAAGAGGCATCCACAAAAAAGGTGCAAAAGATCCTCCCACCCCAAGATCCAGAGCCAACCTCAAAGTTAAGCAAAAGAAACAAAGACAAAATAATTCCGCATGAGAGCCTACGACAGTAGGTAAGACCCAAACTTCATGCTTCACACTAATGGAGTGCGATCATCACATTTCTGTCTGGCCATATTTGTGAGACCCCAACCTGACAGCTGCCAAGCCAAGTTCTTGGGATTGGAAACGAGACACACAAGGAGTAGTAGTTATCCGTGGCAGAGAAATGATCAATAAATAATGAGTCTAAACTTGGAAATGAAGAGACAAACTGAAATTTTATTTTCCTCTCTGGACCAAGCACTAGAGTAACCTAAGAGACCTCACTCTGGTAAGAATTCTCGCCCTCCACCAGTTTCTACCAGTTTCCCCAGCATCCCATCTGTTTTGAGCAAGTGGGGTTTTTCATAGGAGAATGAAGCTTGGGTATCTACCAGACTTAGGTATTTTTCCATTAATTTTAATTTCAGTTTCCTCTAGGCTGTTAAAGAAAATACATGGTAGCAGTTTGTCAGTGATTCCCTAGGATTCCCATCAACCATCCCATCAACCCTGGCAGGGACTCATACTGGGGTCCTTCAGGGATAGTATAGGGGCATCTATAAGACCACCAACTTGGGGGGTTGTTTACCATATTGTAGTCTATTTATAGTGGAAGGTGATTGATTCAAAGGATTGGCAAACTCTGAGAACTCAGGGAAAGGTGGAGGAGAGTAGTAGGACTCACATCAATCGTATAGTCTTTGTCATAGGTACCACTTGTGCCTTTAATTTTTTTTATTAACCTTTTCCAATAAATCTTTCAAGGAAGTTATTTTGGAATTTTGCAGCTTTTGGAAGGTTTCTGCATACCAGTTAAAATAACCTATTCTTTTTTAGATTTGGGAGCCCTTGCGTTCAAGGACATTTCTTAAATAAAGATCTTGTCTGGCTGGAATGCTCCCCATAACGGCCATTGTAATTCTAGGTTGTCTTAGTAAGGTTTTGCCATTTTTGGAAATATCGACAGTTTCCAGAACCATAGTTCTCAGATATAAAATAAGGCGTTATGTCAGAAAGTGGAATGGTACGCTCAATTCTCTGAAACTTAAGGAACCCACTCCTGTAGCTAAGACTTGAGTTTCTCTGACCTGAATTAATACCTAAGAAGGATATGCTGCTGGGCTGAGCTAGGTGGTGAGCGCTCCAACAGCTTTTAAGCACTTTGACTACCAATTGGACAGTTTTGGCTTCCAAGATTCCCATTAGCAAAAGATTTATTATTCCTTTCACAAAAGTTCTTTATAGTCGTGGACACCTTGAGGCTTTTAATCATCTGCTTGTGCCCACTTAGATTTTTATTTTGTTCGTCAAAACAGTCTCAGTTTCCTGTATTCATTATTCTCCAAGTCCCCCAGTGACTTTTGCTGTGGACTTACTTTAAGACACTGTGAGTCCCCTCATGGCCATCACTGCTTTTGGACACTGGAATTCCTTTTTTTTTTTTTTTTTTTTGAAACTCCTAATGGTACCACTCATTGCACACTCCCAATTCCTGACAACTTTCCAGGAATTTGATAAACCCCAGAACCTTTCCAGGCCCCCAAAACCTTTCTGCAAACTATATATATTTAAATAAAGTTTGTTTGGATGGAACAACTGCACACAAGTGAGAAACACTCAAATGCAAGAGGGACTTACTTATAGCTCTTGGTGACAAGAAGAGCAGTGAACTGCAGGACTCAGCAGGTGTCACACCTACACATCTCATCCACAGGCCATTCGCGATCAGCTTCAAATCTCATTCCTTGCTGCCAAAAACGGTTTAAAAAATGATTAAAGAAGACAATGTAGGTGATATGATCAAAGCTTAACACTTCTTGAAGTGTATGGTTTTTTTGTTGTACCATGACATGGGGAGAATTGCAAAATGGGGTGGAGGGCAAGAAGCTTTTTATAGGATAAGGAATAAAGAACACAGAAGAGACGAATAAAATAGTTGATAGTCTGGGGTCCCATAGTCACCTTGGTTGGGTTGAGAAGTTCCCAGACGTGGCTTGGTGTTTGGGGACAGGCTGACTATTATACGTTCTCTGGTCACCTGGAGCATTGTAGGGACATGGGTGTTATCTGAGTTTCGGTTTGCTGACATGGCACTTAGTAAACTGGCCAATTTTGCAAAACTAAAACAAAAACACCAAGTATGCTAAATTCAGTTGTGATTCCTGGTTGCTTCACACAGTTCACATAATACATGCATCTCATATGTAGGAAAAGGTATCTTTCATGTTAAAAACACATCCAAGCCAAAATAAAGGTTTCTATTAGTGGGAAAGGGATATAAATTCACCTGGCAGCTATGAAACCTTGGTTGGGTGCAGGAGACCGCTTTTGTTCCACAGGTGTTCGAAATTTGGAAGATTTTTTTTTTATTATTTTCACAAACATTTTCAACAACCAATATTTTGGAAATTGTAGAATAACACAATGATCAGGGTTGTACCCTTACATACTGGTAATATGGATATTCTATGCTGCCCCTTAAAACAACTCTAGAGTCCTGATAATTCATATGGCAGTATTTTATGGAAGTTTCAAGGCCTGCTAGACACATTTGCCTCCATACAAGCCCACACAACATCCAAATATCTAACATCTAAATGCTAATGACTGTCAGATACCAGTGCACTCTTCATTTATATACCCAACAATCTGCTTGGCATTTCGTCTTGGAAGTCTCAAAATGTTGACATCAAAGTCAATATGTCCACAAACTAACTCCTGATTGCTCTCCTCAGCTATGTCTTCAAATTCTACTCCATCTCAGTACATAGCGGCATTCTTCACCATGAACCTAAGAAGTATTCATGCTTCTCCTCTCTTGTGTATACCCCACATGGATCAGTAAGCCAGACTTTTATATCCTCAACAGATCTCAGAATTGCCCAGTCCTTTCTACTTCATTGCCAGCACCTTGGTTATAATTGTCCATCTAGACCGTGGTAATAGTTTCATGGTCTACCACCCACATCTGTTCAGGACTCTGCTCTCATTACTATTCACATACATTAAAAGGAGTAGTTTCCCCCAAAACGTTATTCCCCATGTCGTGTGTACGCAAACCCATGATTTACATCATTCCTCTTTTCTTCTAGCTGCTTATCACTTAGCTCTCGACTCAAGCTCCACTTCTTCGGAGAAGCCTTCTTGCTCTCTGTCACGGGGTTAGATCTCTCCATTAGCTCTCATAACACCAGTCATCAATCTCCTAGAGAAATTCTAACATTATCATGTTATACTGACTATACGATTACTTAATTGGTATTCACCTTTCCAATTAGATTAAGCTCACATGAGCTGAGCCGTGTCAATTTTCCCTATTTTACATCATCCCTAAGAATATTAGGATTTGGGGGGATGTTCTAAAACCATGTTGGGAGAGTAAGTATATCCCTTCTATAAGTCTCCATAGATCTGGAGATTAGCTAACCTTGCTGTAGGTCTGTTTTTCCTTTTTCCACTCTATCCTAGTTACACTGAGCTTCTTTCACTTTCCAGGAGGAGTTTTCCATCTCAGGGTATTCCAAAGAGAATTCTCAAAGTAATTCTAGGTATTACTTCTACCTGGAATACTCTTCTGATGGTTCTTGATAATGGTGGCTTTCTCTCATCTTTCCACCTAAATATTTCTTTCTCCCTAAATGTATCTTAAGACTCTATTACCTGACCTCTTTTATAAGTTGGTTTGACTCCTTGGTCATTCTAAGTTATTGATATATTATTATTATTTTCTTCATATTGCTTATCAAAATCATAATTCACACTTGTGTGACTTATGTATTATTGCCTCCCCTCTCCTATATAAGCTTTCTGTGGAGAATAACATTATTTTACCCACCAACATATAATCAGAATCTAGCACAGTCACAGACATAGAAGGCCTTAATATTCCAAAAACAACAAATCAGGGGCATCCAGGTGGCTCAGTGGGTTAAGTGTCCAACTCAAGGTTTACACTTAGGTCGTGAGATGGAGCCTTGTGCTCAGCATGGAGTCTACTTTGGATTCCCTCTCCCTCTTGTTCCCGTTCACTCTTTGTCTCTCAAATAAATCAATAAAATCTTTTTTAAAAAAATAACAAATCATAATCATGTAAGAACACTTGTAGTTAGGTTCAAGATTTTCCTGAGTAAATAATTTAGGATCTATATTATCTCATATTTGAACAGGTAAGTCTAGGCAGTAGTTAATAGTGGAAATGCTTTACATCTAAATAATTTTATTTTTTATTTATTTATTTTTTATTTTTTTTACATCTAAATAATTTTAAAACAAGTTTCAGCAAATAGGCACTACAGTCATGCAAAAAAGAGTACACCCATGGAACATCCAACATTAACTGTAATTCTGGTGAACTTTTAAGCCTAAACTGAGTGGGGGAAAAGTGCACATTTAACTAAATGAATAGATAGGTTGCTATATAGGGGTTTTAGCTATAAACCAGTTCTATATTTTGAGAAATGGCATTTGTCCAGAAGAGTTTATCTGAGGACTTTCTTTCTTGGCAAGATTTAGGTGACAATATCTTTTATTTCCTACAGTCAGTTAGAAACAGTATATTCTACTGATTTAAGAGTGTGGGCTGTGGTTTCAGACTTACTTGGATTTTAATCCGATTTCTATAGTAATAAAGAGCTATGTAGAAATTTGGACGAATTTTTTTTTACATTTGTCAGTTTAAAATGAGGGGAAAATGTTTATCTCTTCTGTAAAATTAGGTAACATCACTTAAAAGATTTTCATCATGACTTCCAATTTAAAAACATAAACTCGTGTCACCTGCATACAGAACACATATTATCTTTTGCTTCTTTATGATAACATCCAGGCAGAGAAGGGCTAGACAGTAGATCACCTGGGCAGGCTCCTGGAATGCCAATCTACAAATAGTACTGTTTCTCTGGAATTCTAAATATTATTGAAAATGTAGAAAACTGAATTTATCAGTGTACACTTCGTGTCTGTTTCCTATGTGTCAGGCAAAGTTATAAACCTTTTAAAATATACTCTATTACTTAAATTCACCTGCTCAGTGAGGACAAATGGGACAAATGCTTTACTTAGCCACGTAAGGCACGCTGAAATGCCTCCTAAATAATGTGTCCAGCAAAGTGCAAGGTTTTATTTTGGTTGAGTAGCATATGCAAGTTGAGGGGAAAAAAGGGAATTTCTAGGGACACCATATTGAGAAAGTACTGACCCCAGTGGTCTTAGTCTGTCTATCCCTTTTGCACCAGTTGGTCTCTTTCCAAGTAAATGTTAAAGAAATATTTAAATAACGATGTTTAATAGGGGCACCTTTCTTTCTAATACACCTTTTTTATTTGTTCCATTTTTAGATGCAAGCATGTGACTAACATACATTATATTAAAAAACCACTGAAATAAAACTTTTATAAGAAGTTTAAAAGATTGGGCCACTGGGGTGGCTCAGTCTGTTAAGCATCCCCCTTTGGCTCAGGGCATGATTTCAGGATCCTAGGATCAAGCCCCAGGTCAGGCTCCCAGCTCAGCAGGGAGTTGGCTTCTCCCTCTCCTTCTCCCCCCTGCTGTGTGCTTTCTCACTCTCTCTCAAATAAATAATACTAAATCTAAAATATATAAAAGACTGTATTCTTTTATACTTTTTTATAATTGCTAATTCTTTTTTAGCAAATAAAAATTATTACAGAATTTATCAAAGGACCATTTGAACCAATTCTGACTTTTAAAGTAAGAGATAAATGTAGGTCATTCATAAACACCAGTACTAGGCTTTGGAATTGAGTTCATTAAACTAACTTGGCAATAGGTTCCTATCCATTAAGGAATTAAAAGTCAGAAACACCTGGGGTTTTAGGTTTTTCCACCTGGGTTTTTTAGTGGTAAACAACTATCAGAGGAGAGGCTTATATGCTCTTCGTGCAAAATATTGGCCTGAATAATCTCTAATTAGCAATGTAGCAAAAAGAAAATTCCTAATTTTAGAATGAACACATATTAAGAATACCAATTTATTATTTGGACAAAGCAAAATATTATATATCTTTTCCTAAAATAATATACTAATATGTATTCCTCTTAGGAAGTCTCAAAAGTAATTTATTTATGAAATAGTCCTAGAAATTTCAAGTTCTACAAAATAATTGCAATTTGTCTTCTCAAAATAAAAAATATATTATATATAAATATATATTTATATATTAAAGTATATTAAGATATATTTATATTCATATACTTATATCTTAATATATTAATATAACTTAATATATTATATCTTAACATATAAATATATATTATATATTTATGAATATTTTTATTTATATATTTGATATGTATATCAAACAGATACTTGTTTCAAAATGTTTGAAGCAGGGATCCCTGGGTGGCGCAGCGGTTTGGCACCTGCCTTTGGCCCAGGGCGCGATCCTGGAGACCCAGGATCAAATCCCACATCGGGCTCCCGGTGCATGGAGCCTGCTTCTCCCTCTGCCTGTGTCTCTGCCTCTCTCTCTCTGTGACTATCATAAATAAATAAAAATTAAAAAAAATGTTTGAAGCATTTACCTATGATTAATACCATTCATTTAAGTACTTTTGGGTTTAATTTTATATTTTGTATATTTCAAGTCCTACAAAATAATTTGAATTTGTCTTCTCAAAATAAAAAATATATTATATATATATTTATATACTAAAGTATATTAAGATATATTTATGTTTATATACTTATATCTTAATATATTAAGATTATATATTATATATATTTATGTAGATTATATAAATATATCTTAATATATTATATCTTAATATATAAATATGTATTATATATTTATGAATATTTTATATTTATATATTTGGTATGTATATCAGACAGATACTTGTTTCAAAGTGTTTGAAGCATTTACCTATGATTAATACCATTCATTTAACTACTTTTGGGTTTCATTTTATATTTTGTATATTTTATATTTTAATGCAGGAGAAATTAGATTGATATAACCTTACATAAGGCCACACTAGCAGAAAAAAAATGGGCTTTCTGGATACGAAATTGGTAATATCCAATAAATAATAAGAAAAAAAGAGAGAGTTCTGTTGCTTAAAGCACATAATTTAGAAATAAATTAAATAACAATACAATGATCAAGATAGCAACAGGTGGGACTTCCCATTTTGGCCCTCTGCCTCGCCCACCCTCTCCTGGGCTGAGACCACCTTCTCACCTGCTTGCTCCTGGACCCGCAGCATTACTGCAGCCAGGTGGAGACCGGGTCATTATAAGCAGCACAGGTGCACGAGGGGCAGGTGCACGAGGGGCAGGTGCACGAGGGGCAGGACAGTGTGGAGGCCCCGCCCCAGCACGGGCTCTGACACCTGCCCTGGGGGGTGGCCCAGGCCCCTCGGACATGCCTCCCCCAGCCCTACTGGGCGCCTTCACCCCTTTGCTTTCTCCAACTCCTTTCACCTGCGAGGGAAAGAAAAAAGCCGCACAACATTAGGAGGTACATGAAGTAATAACGATGCTAATCATGATTTCAACCTTTTTTTGGACTTCCTCTAGACTGAGATTTCTTTTTTTCATATGTTCAACGCCTAAGTGAATCTGCACAAAAATAGAGGAAGGTAGAGACTATCATCCCTCTCTGACAAGTGAGAAGGGGAAACCGTCTGAATAATCTAACCACTGAAACACAGCTAGGAGGTGGTTGAGATGAATTGTAAACCACCGTTGGCCCAGAGCCTACCCCAAACCAGGTTGCTAGGCCATATTGTAAATTTATGATGTAGTGGCCATTCGTGAAGATGTTACAGCAGTAGGTAATTCTTATAGCATATATTCTTGTCTACAGATACAATGTACAGTAGTAAACAGAGATGTATAGAGTAATGTTATATCAAAGAAATTTACAGTATATGCATATATATGAATATTTAAGATTTTATTTATTTATTCATGAGAGACGCAGAGAGACAGAGACACAGGCAGAGGGAGAAGCAGGCTCCCTGAGGGGGGACCCATGTGGAAGAGGATCATGACCTGAGCCAAAGGCAGACCCTCAACCACTGAGCCACCCAGGTACCCCTAAATCTTTATATTTTTACTTATATTTCTAGATTTATCCTTCTTATTTACTAATTTCTTCATTTACTTCATAATATATATAAAACTCATCCAATTCTCTAGCCACTCTGCTAGTTCTTGTTCTCAAGACTCCGTAAAAAAGAGCAAGACGATATTCTATAAATTCAGAAAATACTTTTTTGCATTTGCTTGATTAAACTTGCGAAAAGTTTTTTAGCAACTACACAGAAGCATTATTCAACTACTTTTGGTTGTTGTTGTTGTTGTTTTAACTGTGTCTTAGCACATAAGTTTTAGGAGAAAAATATTTCACCAAAGTTTTGCTATAGATTGTATCAGGCCATTTGTTTATTTTTTGCTACTTCTTGTTTGTTTTAATTTACAAGTAACCATCTGAGCAAACTAGAGCAGGCTTACAAGATATGCATTATAAATTAAAGTCATCTATTTGAATCTCCAAATATTTAGATCAAGGCAATATTCATTCTTGACATATGCAGAAAGAAGAAAATTGACTTCCTGTTCTCATCATGAGCCTTGGTTTGCAAATGAGGAGTGTATGCTTTAAAATGCATACAATTTTGACCTCAAAATTATAAACTGTTAACTTCAAGAGCTATAGATACAGCCACTTTGTAATGCTCTTGAAAAACCTCGTTAAAGTGCTCAGAGTTTCTGGGCACCATCCAGAAAACCAATTAAAAATGTCCTATGTGGAGATGGCGAAATAGTTATGCTGCTAAAGCTTTTGCCATAAGGAAGGGAGGCATTTGCTACATCGAATAACCTTACATATCCTTAGCACAGTCACCTCGGAAAGTCTTCACTTAAATACACGATAAAAGAAATGCTCTATTTTCATTAGAGTTCATTTGTATTGATTCATCATTGCATTACCTCTGAGAGTTTTGATACACTATATTGAATTTATGAAATTACAGAAATTAGAGTTGTAAAAGGCCAATCAGTCCATCTTGCTCGACTCATCAGTTAAGGATTATTTGGTGTGACTTAATCTTTAGTGTTTAGCAAAATTGCCAATTAGTTAAGCGATGGTGCTTTTGGGAAATGACCTCAGTGATAAGAAAGCTTGGGGCATGTATTTTTCCTCATTATCACTAAAAAATGAGTTTTTAACCATACCCCAGCCATTGTAATTTCAAAAATGTAAGTCATTTTTTCCCAATATTTGAACCTTCCTATAAGGAACATGGCAATGCTCTCGTATACTTAGTTCTAAGTCCTTTTACAGAGTAAGAGATACTATTCAAGTGCCTAAGGTTATGTGTTTAAAATCATACTAATTTACTAACAGGGAAAATGGTTGGATAAGATATAATATCAAGAAACCCATTCTGTGGAAAAGTCATTCTTAAATCCCCTTATTCATGTCATGACTTTTCAAAAGTCTGACTTACTGGAGAACTTTCCATGGCTGTTTTCCTCACCCCTAGTTAACTCACATAATCCTTACAACTCCATCATCTCCTTTATTCGTTCTGACAATTCTTACTTTCTATCTTTGGAAATTAAAAAAAAGGGGGGGCACAGAATCTTCAAAATATTTCAGAGCAATCACCATAGGTTAATTTTCTACAAATGACATATTCAAGAACATTTCCTTCAGTAAGATGAAAGTTGAATAAATCCCCTGATCCCTCATCAAACTCTGTAAGTCAGTCTATGTTGATGAATATTCTGTTACAAACTATTGTGTCTGTTTCCTAGATTTAGCATGGAGTCTGAAATGGGGAAAATGAGAATTGCTCTCAAATCCAGCTGCAATCAATCATCTTGGAAAATACTCTCGTCCCTGTGAGTGACACAACATAATAATTAAAGTCCTCTTCTGTCAGAAATTGAATAGATTCAGAAACATTTTTGATAGAAATAGACTTTTTAACTTTTAATTTTCAATTGTTCCTAATGAATTCCCATAAGCATACATTAGCTCACTTAATTCTTTATTCTTTCTTGCAGAAGCAAAACTCTTTAAGCAATGGGAAATTATTATTTTTTTTCCATTTTTATTTCCCTCTGCTCACACATTTTATTATATTTATATCACATAGTAGAGGTTTTGACAGGATCATGTGTTTGGGAACTCTCTTCTCAGTGTCTATTACTCATATGCATCCATCAGATATAAAGTAATCTTGATGCAGTTTAAAAAGTAATTTGAATGTGTTCGTTTCAAAGTAAATTAATTTTGACAAACATTTTATCTAGTACCATTGTTTTCATGGTCACTGTCTCTTAAAATTCAAAAGTACCCCTGTTACTGATCCATTTCTCTCTTATCCTGTCTACTTTTTTCAGTGATTCTGTCTCAAAATGATTCACCTGAGTCACAGTTTTGCTTTTTTACAATAATCTGATTTTTCCTTATAAAATATTTTTTCCAAAGCTACCTTGAAGAAATGGAGGAACCAAATCTCTTACTTTGGTTCATAATAGGTTCCCTTTCACATCTCAAATGCCCCTAAAACCATTGAATAATTAAACTCAACAATAACCTCATCATAGTATCTGATCACTTACTCCTTTCAAGTCTCCAAGCTTAGCTATTTCAAGGAAATTAAAGTTTTGATGAATTTTAGATAAAAATAGATTTTTTGTGAGAGGTAGAACCTCAGTGTAATCAGGGGTGATGAGAAGCCTTAACAGAGTTCTGAATGCATCCTTTAATCCACCGAGTGATCAAGGAGGCACTGAGAACAGAGAAGCAGGGGACAAGGTTCTCCATGATAGAACTGCTGAAAAGCAGCTGCCAACAAAGAAAGATGTTTAATTTACATGTGTGCCTAGGGATGCTCATTAGTACTCTTTAAATATTTCACTAAATGTTGACGGGGCAGTAAGTATGTGTGAGGGACTGTGATAAGTATTGATAGAAAACTATTTCCTTCTTTAATATTAAATGGAGTAGATGACATTTCTGCTGAGATATCCAATAGTTTTTATGTAATGAATCGTTTCTTCAAATCCCTGACAAGCTATTTAAAGAAGGAAGTGATAACCACCAAGAACAAAATTATAATCTAAGACTTTACTAACAAGATATCTCACAAAGTGGCCTATGATTAAGTCAGAAGTGATTCATATAGACATCATGTACCATTGAATGGAAGAAAGAGCAGTGCAGTAGCCATCTACTGAATTTCACGTCCTTGAGTTTCTCATCAGTAAGGACCTCATAATACGTGATACCAAGGTATTGTGGCAGGGAAAAATGAGATTACCTATACAATAAGTAACATCTTGTATTATTATAACTTGTGTACATAATAAAATGTACGTTGTAAAGTGTTCAGAGCTATACAAAGGTAGGACTATCATTATTTTACTTCAAAAGATTATTGTTACTTTGAGCAGTGGTTCCTGCTAGGGACAGCTTTATCCCCCCCAGAGAACATTTAGCAATGTCTGGAAACAATTTTGGTCTTCAGAACTCGGGGTGTGAAGAAGCGACTGGTATTTAGTGAGTACAGGCCAAGGATGCTGTTTCCCCTTCACCCAACATAGAATTATCCAGCCCCAAATAAATGGCAGTTCTGCCGAGGTCGAGAAACCCCATCTGAGAGCATTTAGGAAGTGACTCCTAAGTGAAATGTGAAGTGTGTTGCATCTTAAAGAATGGCTAGGAATCAAAGAGAGGGCAAGTATTGTTAGATGGGGAGAAGACTGAGTGATATTGGAGTTTCTAAAAGGGACCTTGTTTCTCATCCACGGATTGTGAAGGCATCCATGGAGCAATACACTGAAGTGGGTTTGCTGGTGCAAATATATGGGGCCATCCTTGAGAAGGTGATTACTTAGTTAACATGGAGAAATTTAAGACTAGTGAAATGTTGGAAAATTTACATGTTTAAGAGTAAGCAAACATTGCAACAGAAAAGACTAGAAATGGGGAGAAATGCAAAGACTATTATAATAGGCTGTATTTGTGTTAAGACTTGGCAATGAAAACCGAATGGAAAGGGTAGTTGAAGATATGAAGAAATTCCAAAGGATTGTAGGAAGGAAGACTGAGGCCCGCAGAAAGAAGGCATCACTGGTTTACCTCAGAAGTGAATATTTACTACTCCAGGCAGTATAGAATACCATCATCCGTACTGATTACTTGACAAATTGCATATATTAGGATTACTTTGCTGAGGAACCGAAACTCTACTTCTCAGAGCTTTACATTGTCATAAGGTAAACACTATGGACTGTCTATACTATAATGTACAGGAAACCGGGAGAGCTCTGAGGGGTTAATACACTCTAAGCTTGTTTATGATTAAAAAAGTTTGTTTAGAGGGGCATCTGGGTGGCTCAGCAGGTTAAATGTCTGCCTTCAGTTCAGGTCATGATCCCAGGGTCCTGGGATGGAGCCAAGCATTGGGCTCCCTGTTCAGGGGGAGTCTACTTCTCCCTCTCCCTCTGCCCCTGTGCCTATTTCTCTTGCACAAATAAATAAATAAATAAATTTTTTGTAAGAAGTTTGCTGAGGGGAAGATAAAATCAAAACTGAATCTTCAATTAGGGAGAATTCATCAACTCTGAGATCTCCTATAGTTAACCACCTATTTCAGCTCACTCCCATTTGCTTGAGGTAAAGAAATTTTCAGCTGTTCTCTCACCTGTTGGTAGGTACAGCATATATGGGCTAGGTGCCTTACTCTCCTTTTTATCCCCTGGCAGCTTGAACAGGCGTATGGTACCTTACCTTCCAGGACCCAACAAGAACTGAATAATAGGGATGCCTGGGTGCCTCAGCAGTTGAGTGTCTGCTTTTGGCTCAGGGTGGGATCCTAGAGTCCCAGGATCGAGTCCCACATTAGGCTTCCTGCACGGAGCCTAGTTCTCCCTCTGTCTATGTCTCTGCCTCTCTCTGTGTGTCTCTCATGAATAAATAAAATATTTTTAAAAAAATAAAATAGAAATAAAATAAAAACAAGTATTCTTGGCTGTCATGTTCTCATCATATCCCCAAAACTATACCCTCTCCCCAACCCTAAAAATACTGTAGCCCCACCCCCATCAAACCATGCTGAAAATCTTGCTTTCTCTCCAGACCCTACTCTTCTCAAAAACAAAACTTAAAGACTTTAATCATGGCAGTTAAAAATATATTTTTATTTTGGGAGGCAAGGAGAAAATAGTTTTTTGACATCATGTGTACTTTCAAATCTTCCAGGCTTCACCTCTTATGCAATTTTGAAATTAAAGCCCCAAATAAGGGGCAGCATCTCCTCTACTTTGTGAGAGTCTCTGCACCACCTAAGACCAAAGGGGGCTATTTGGGGAGAGTGTTGGGGGGCGGGGGTGCTGGCAGGAACACTGTCTCTGGGTATCTCACAAATGATCTCATCCAGGTATCTGTGTCATCAATTTGGATGAGAAGTGGCATCATTGACTAGTTTTAGGCACGCTATCACACTGGCCGGGGGAAAAGACATTTAAAATTGTTCAATATTTTGCTGTTCCTTAGTAGGTTCTGTCAAAAAGAGTCATTTAGTCAAATAGTCTCTCTCGGTTTCTTTATATTACCATTCCCGCCAATCACCTTGTCATTCTTCCAATCAGCCACGCCAGGAATGTGAGTATCAGTCTCTTACAATTTGCTCTTCTTACTCCATTGTGTAATTTTCATGTCCTTCTGGTACTTTCCTTACAATATATCTTTGGTTTGTTCTAATCCCTCCAGATTTTATATCCCTACTCAAGACAGCATTTTATACAGCTGAAAGACTATGTATGTCCTACATGCATTTCAGGCTTTGGTCTCTCTCCCCTGGTCTAACCTGCAAAGTACTACCCAACCAACAGAGGGAACGTAATTTTAACGTTACCATATCTAAAAGTCAAAGTATTTAAAACTATGCTATGCCATCCCGATCATGAGTTTCCTTCTCATTGCCACGCATCCTCATTTTTGTTTGCTATCTGTGTAACTACCAATTGAATTCAAACTAATTCTTTATTCCATATTTACTTTGCAGAGTTAAATGGAAAATTTTATACATGTATAAAAATTTACAACATGGTCTTTCATAGAATAAATCTATTTCAAGTGTTTCATTGTTTAAGCGTTCCCATTTCCCCATTCTTGTTTTCTTTATTTTATTTTGAATGATCCAAGAATTTTTAACTCATAAAATATCAACAAACATCTAGGTATCAAAATGATCAATTTCTTTATTTTAAAAAAATGGGTTAGTTATCATGAAACTACATAAAACTTTAAAGTTTTATATACAATAGAATTTTATATAAATGCACTTGCTAGAATAACTTAAATTACAGACACAACCTGAGCAACCTAAATTATTAATCATGTGTTTATGTAGGTAGCCAGTAAGAAAAGATTTCTTCTTCCACCAATGCAAAGGCCAGTAGGAAAAACGTCTTGGGCAAATGCCATCCTCTTTCATCCCATTGGGTTAATTCCTAGTCCTGCCTCAACAAACTAACACAAACTGGGTGACCTGAACCTACGAAAATTCATCCTGTTATAATTCTGGAGGCCAGAAGTTTGAGATCCATACATTAGCATAGTAGTACTCCCTAGAAAGTTCTAAGGGAGGTTTGGCTATTCCAACTTCTGGTAGTAGCATGCCTCCAGTCTGGGCCTCCATCTTCACATGGCTTTCTTCCCTGTGCCTGTCAAGTCTCCATCTCCTTTCTCTTACAAGGACAGGATTTAAGACTCATCCTAAATACAGGATGACCTCATCCCAAGACCCTCAACCTAGTAATCTCTACAAATAAATTTACATACACAGGGACTTGGCATATATTTTTGAGGTGCACATTTTAGCTCATTAGACCCATAGAGGATTAAATGTGAACTAACAGCTTTCCTTGACTACTGTCAACCCCCTTACTCTAAATGAGATTGTCCAAAGCAATGTCCTTTACCCCTTTTATTATCTATATAATATTTGGTATCTACTATTTTATACCAATTATAGCCTAAGTCTTAGTGCATATTAGTTATTAGTCTTATAGCCTAAGTCTTACTGCATATTAGTTATTAGTCTTATAGCCTAAGTCTTACTGCATATTAGTTATTAGTCTTATTAATATACACATTCTGATTTAGGATGGTTCCAATTACCTATTTCATATACATAATGAATGTAAGTTGTGTGTGCATATTAAACACTTTATTTTTGTAAGAGTAAGAGTAATTAAATGACCAGAACACTTCTTCTTTACTTGATCAAAAATACTGAACTGAACATTTATTCCAATCAGTTGGATACCTCAAATAGGCCATGTATATAATTTCTTTTGGTGACAGTCTACCTTATAAATTCCTCCTATGTTTGGGAGAATTTCCCATATCATTAGTCTCTGCCACAGACCATCGATGCCAGATATTGATTTTCCTACTCTCCTTTGTTGCTAGGGTGTGGGGAGGTAACTTTGTGCTTCACCAATAAGTCATGCCCAACCCATTCTCTGGGCTACACCAGGGGTGTAGACAAGCTATTACTGGCTGTGGGAGTGAGGACATTTAGTTTGCAGAGGCAACAGTGGCACTGGTTCTACCAGCAAAACGCCATGCCTAGATCAGCAGCAATGGAGACACAAACTGTGGTGAATTGGACTATTGTGTGACAGCAGTGAGACACTTGCAGCCATGTATTGTGTCCTGAAGTCCTACTCCTGGTGATACAGTGTCCAGGCCTGGCGTGGGCCTTCCCAGGGATTATGTGATCTATCTGTAATTATTTCTTCAATTACTTTCCTGTGTTGCTGGCAAAAATGATTGATATACCAACTTATCAGACTCCATTCGCTGGTAGCAACCAATCATCCAATATACCAATACGTATTAAAAAAAATTGACTAGGAGGCACAGGAAATGGAGAAGGACCAGAATGTAATGGCTACTTGTAACACAAAGAAATGAGTAAGGCCCCAGATTTCTTAATCAAAAATCTTATTTATATAAAATATACGTTTTAGTATATAATCAGTTTTCCTTCTTCCTGACATTTGAAACTTATCCAGATAGGAAAGGAAGATCATTATTTTTGTAACTTGTCAATCTGCATGGAAAATGATAAAAATAATAAACAAGGGAAAATGTACCTTGGTGAAAATGGTTATTTTGGTACTGTTAAATTAGGCACAAGTACTGATGTCATCACCATTTTTACTACTTTAATTTTTATTATAAACTAAGATTTCTTAAAAATCTCTCTTATGCTCTGTAAATATTCTGTTCTTTTCCTGGGTAACATACAAAGCCAAAATAAGAAATTTTCACTTTTATTTAATTTCACTATATATATTTATTTTGCTACCAGTATTGTAAAAGAAAAAAATAGCCAAGTGTAGGATCTAATTTCATACAACATAAATAAATTTTGGAGAAACTAACCAAAGGATCTAATTAGGATTCCATACAACTTATTTTAATTAAATGGAAGAATGTATTTTAAGTTCCAAACCGCAAACTTGTATGTGAAGTTTCGTAACATCACTGCTTGAAAACAGAATTTACTAAATAAGCTTCTTCTATAAATGAAATAATATAAAGGAGAAGTGATTATTCAATGTCATCAGTGAATATGAGAAGTAAGTTTTGCATATTTGAAAGGATAAATGTTTAACAATAGACTTTCAGATTTAATAAGTAGTTTTAATCTTAGCTTTAATTTTGCATCATGCAAGTTGCTTTCATAAGAGTCATGGAAATGGGATAGAAAAATAGGAAATGACAATTTTTGCAATATTAAATGCCAGAAAATAAACTTTTGTTTAAGAATTTAAAGTAAATCATTTATGTAATGAAATCAGCAATGAAAATTAGTGCCTTTGAATCTACCCTTAAACCTATACTATCTGTACATATAAACAAATCCACCCTGCAATAATCGGAATCAATGACTCATTAAGAACCTTTAAAAAAAATCACTGTATTTTAAACTCCCTGTACATAGAAAATACGTAGGCCACTTTAACAAGCACTTAGAATATTTCTCTCCTAAAAACACTTTTATTTGCATATTTGCTGGGCACAGCGTCATTTGTTATTTCAATCTTTTTCTCTCTGACGATTCTTACAATCTGATGAAGAGAAAGATCTATGAATGAAAGATCTCCTGTGTTTGGATTTAGTTTTCCTACATTTTTATATTTTTATTTTGTGAATATTGTTTTTTGAGGGAGATTACAGTGAAAGGAAAAAGTGATTTTTGTTCACCATTGAGGTCAAAGAATGCCTTCCTGAGCCAAACATTTTTAAGCACATTATCTTGTATTTTACAGATATAAAACGGAAAAAAAAACAGTGCAACTATAATTGACATAAATGAAGGCTTTTCAATGAAAACAAGTCTCTGGAATTTAAGATATAAGTTCTAAATTAAAATTTTATTTATATATACAATAATTTGGGGCAATACTTTTCAGTAATTTCTAATATAAATTATTTTTAAAATTCTACTTACAAATGTAATCAGTGTTTATTTATTTATTAATGTATAAGAATATTCCATGCACTACAAAATTTCTGAAGATGAAAAAAATTTCTGAAGATGTAGAGCTTGCTTAATGGTTTATGTATCCTTAAATAGTTAATGACAGGCAGAGGTAAAAACACAATTACAAAAAAATGTGGGCACTTCTTTTAAAGAAATTTGTACAAGGTTGACTCATAGGTTAGAAGAAAATGATCAATGATAACTGTGTCTCAAATAACATACTTTTTGGAACTGCATCTTGAAAATTAATTGGTAATTCAGTAATTAAAATTTAAGGAAACAAATTATAGGAAAAAAGAATAGACTATGTACAGGCCCTGAGGCATGAAACAGTATGTTCAGAACTACAGATCCTTTATGAGTTCCATTGTCTGAGGCAACAGTACTCCGTTTCTTTGCTATTTTTTTTAATTGAGATAAAACTCACATATCGTAAAATTCATTTTAACCATTTTTAAGTGTATGATTCAGGGGTTTTTAAACTATTCACAGTATTTTGCAGCCAGCATGACTACCTAATTCTAGAACATTTAATTAACCCCTAAAAGGAATTCCTGTTAGTAGTCGATCCCAATTCCTCCTTCAACCCCTGGCAAACTGTAATTTACTCTCTGCCTCAATTTTGCTTGTTCTGGACATTTCATATAGAGGGAATCATGCAATATATGGCCTTTTGTTTCTGGCATCTTTCAGTTAGCATAATGTTTTAAATATCCATATGTGTTGTAGCATGCCCCATACTTAACTCTTATTTATTTTATTTTTTTTAGCTGAGTAATGTTTCATGATATGAATTAATCACCTCTGTCTCTCTCTCCAGCAGTTGATGGACATTTGGGTTATTTCCACTTATTGATTACTATAATACTGCTGCTATATCCATTTGTGCACAAGTTTTATATGCATATGTTTTCATTTCTCTTAAGTATATACATAGGAGTACAGTGATGGGGTCATATGAAATCTCTATGTTTAACATTTGAAGAACTGCCAAACTGTTTTGCACAGATTGTACAACTTTACATAAAAATGTAAAGCCATGTGTGAAGGTTCCTATTTTTCTACATCCTGTAGCACTTGTTTTATATATATAATTTATATATATTTACATGTTATATACATATAACTATACACATAACTATAGATATAACTATAGATATAGCTATATAAAAATATATATTGTTTGTATATATTTATATATAAAATATATTTAATAAATATATATATGTATAAGATCTATCTATATATAACTGTATAAAACAAGTGCTATAGGATGTTGAAAAATATATATAATCATAGTTAAACTAATGAATATTTGGTGGTATCTCATTGTGGTTTGATTTTGCATTTCCATAATGAATGAATTTGTTGGATATCTTTAATGTACTTGTTGCCCATTCATATAACATCTTTGAAGAAATGTCTGTTGAAATACTTGACTCATTTTTAAATTGACTTATCTATCCTTTTATTCCTAAGCTATAAGAGTTTTTCCTATATTGTAGATCCTAAACCTTTATCATACATGAGATATGCAAATTTTCTCCCATTTTGAGTCATCATTCACTTTCTTGATAGTGTCCTTTGGTGCACAAAAGTTTTATGAAGTTTAATTTATCAAATTTTCAATTTCTTACTTTTTATTTATAATAGCTTAATATATCATTTTTTCCTTTTGTTGCTTGTGCTTTCGGTGTGTGATAGAATAAAGCATTACCCAATCCAAGGTCACAAATATGTACACCTATGTTTGTTTCTAAGAATTTTATAATATTAGCACTTGCATATAGAACTTTGACCCATTTAAATTTTTTTTTATTTATTCAAGTAATCTCTACACCCAACGTGGGGCTCGAACTCATGACCCCAAGATCAAGAGCCACATGTTCTTCCAACTGAGTCAGCGAGGCATCATCTTGACCCATTTTGATTTAACTCTTATGTATGGTAGGGATCAAAATTAATTGTTTTGCATGTGAATAGCATGTGGATAGTTGTTCTAGCACCATTTGTTGAAAAGATGATTTTCCCCCTCTACATGGTGATAGCATGCTTGTTGAAAATCAAATTTCATATATTTATGGATTCATTTTTGAACTCAGTTATATACCATTGATCTACATGTTTATCCTCATGTCAGTACCACACTGTTTTGATCACTGTACTTTTACAATAAGCTTTGAACTCGAGAAGTGTGAGTCTTCCAATTTCATTCTCCTTTTGCAAGATTATATTGGCTGTTCACATATTTGGTATTTCTATTCGAATTTTTAGGATGAGCTTTGCCATTTATGTAAAAATGTCAGTTAAAATTTTCATAGAGATTGTATTGGATCTCCAGGTCACTATAGGGAATGTTAGCAGTACTGTCTTCAAATCAATGAACATGAGATCTCTTTCCATTTATTTTGCTCCTCAATTTCTTTCAACTATGTTTTGTAGTTTTTAATGTAGAAGTCTTACATTTCCTTGATTAATTTATTCCTAAGTGGTTTTTTTTTAAGGTTTTATTTATTTATTCATGAGAGACACAGAGAGAGGCAGAGACATAGGCAGAGGGAGAAGCACACTCCATGCAGGAAGCCCGATGTGGGACTTGATCCCGGGATGGCTGGATCACACCCTGAGTCAAAGGCAGACGCTCAACCACTGAGCCACCCAGGCGTCCCTATACCTAAGTGTTTTAACTAGTAAGATGATATTACAGAGGGAACCGTCTTGATTCTTAATATCATTTTTCAGATTGTTCATTGTGTACAAATACAATTGATTTTTCAATACTCATCCTGTGTCCTACAACTCACCTGAACTCATTTATCAGCTTTAATCATGTATATATGCATGTGTATTCCTTGGGAGTTTTATGTATAAAGCCATGAGTTCCGCTAATATTTTTCTCAGTTTTAGTCATTCCTTTAAAATCTATGTCTTTTATTTGATTTTTTCTTTACCAATTCTGCACTGCAGAATCTCCACTGCAATGTAAAATAGAAGTGGGGAAAGAGGACATCACTAATTATTGGGAAATGCAAATCAGAACCACAATGAGATATGACCTCACACCTGTCAAGATGGTAATTATAAAAAATAAAAATTTAAAAAAAAAACATAAAGCCATTGGCAAGGTTGTGGAGAAATTGGAACCCTTGTATACTGTTTGGTAGGGATGCAAAATTTTGTAACTACTATGGAAAACAGCTTAGAAGTTCCTCCAAAATATTTTTTTAAGATTTATTTATCTATCTATCTATCTATCTATCTATCTATCTATCTATCTATGAGAGAGACAGAGCATGAGTGTGAGCAAGGATTGGGGGGGGGGAAGCAGAGCAAAAGAGAGGAGACCCTCTGCTGAGTAGGAAGCCACCTAAAGGGCTGGATCCCAGAACCCCAAGATCAGGACCTTAGCAGAAGGCAGAAACAACCAACTGAGCCACCCAGGCCTCCCCTCCAAGAATTTAGAGTGAAACCACCATATGATCCAGCAATCTCGCTTCTGGGTATTTATCCTAATGAACTGATATCATGATATCATGATCTATTTATTGCAGCATCATTCATACTAGAAGATGTAGAAACAAACTAAACGTTCATGATTTCTTTGTGCATAAAAAATGTGGTAAATGCATATGGTGGAATTCTATTCTGCTTTAAAAACAAAGGGAATAGAGCATTAATTATGTCACAACATGGGTGAACATTGAGAATACATGACCTCCTTGAATGCCCAGGTATATGTCAGAAGTTTTCAAAGCCTTTATTACCGTAAGCATCTCATTCTGCAGCCTTTCCTCCCAAAATGTTTTGTTTAGTCTACTCCTCGCCCCAGTAGTTATCTGTTGCTTGAGGCAGTTGAGGCAAGAACATTTTTCTGTAAATGTTTTTGGCAATGCTCCTCAGAACGGTGGCTTTAAGCACTATGTAATTTCCTAATCAGGAGAGTGAAAGACACACCCTTTGAACTACTCCTCAAAGGAGTCCTCAGACAAATCATATACAGAAAATAGGAAGGGTGTAAATTAACACACCACAATTTTGCTCTCATAGAGAATCAGCTAAGAGATTTGGCAGGGGAGGGGATGGTTTGTTTGCTTGCTTATTAGTTTCTTAAATAATTGCTTTACCAGATGGCTACCAGATTTTGTTTGGGTTCTAGGATTAACAACCCCTGCCCCACTACCACCAAGAAGAAAGTTTCAGGTATTTTTTTGCTACATTTGTCACTGTTTTTACAGAGGTGGACTTTTAGTGTTTCTTACTCTACTACTTTGTTCCTTAGATCCTAATTATTATCCCATAGAGTTGGTGGCAGGCTGAGGCATCCCTCTACAGCTACCACTAAACAAACATAAATGTCTGTTCTATTGGAGGAATCTGGGTAGAGCAGCCGGTGAAGAATAACTTTCCTATCCTTCCCCACAAAACACACTGGTTTCTGTTCTATAGCAGAGAGAGACTGTTCAGGGGATCTTAGGACCACCTTGCCCCTGTGAAGAGAACTGACTGTATTTGGGTCAGACTGTGGATCAATATATGTCCCAGAGACTATGGAAACAATAGAGCAATTAATGGATGCTGAGAGCTTGAACAGGAAATGTAGTCTCTAAGGCACACTTAGATGCAACAATAATCAGTGAAAATCTTTCTAGTTCAGGAAGTTTAAACACAATCTCTGACCTATCACTGGCTGACCACTAAATGACCTAGATCTGAGAGTGGTTCCTAGGAAGTCAACTTCAAAGATAAAATGAAGGAAAAGTATTCGAATAGAACTTTCAGAGTCTGCAGACTGCAGGGAATATTAAAGTATGCTTTTGATAGATGTAATTTTTTTCAAATAAAGGAGTTTGATTTATTTTGCTGGTTGCCTGAATAGATGAATTTTGTCAAAAAGTTTTCCTGCATTCTTGGCAGGATCATATCTTATTTTCTTTTCTTCATTTGTTATTATAGTAAATTACATTATTTGATATTCTGTGTTGAACCAACCTTGCTTTCCTGGGACAAGCCCATCAGATTGTGATGTATCAGTCTTTGAATGTATTACTGGATTCTATTTGTTAATATTTTAATGACAGTTTTTTCATCTGATTCATGAAGGATACTGCTTTACAACTTTTTTCATATCTGGTTTTGTTAATGTAATGCTGGCTTCATAAAATGAGTTGGATGTGTTTTCTCCTCTTATATATACTTGAAAACACTTTGTAGAATTGGTATTATTTATTCTTAAATGTTTGATAGAATTTACCAGAGAAAATATTTGGAGTTTTCCTTTTTGGAAGGTATTTGACTGAGTTCTGTTTCTTCAGTAGATATAGAACTTTTTGCATAAACCTTGTGGAAGTTTTGGTGGTTAGTATCTTTCAATGAATTGATCTTTTTCAACTAAAGTTTTGAATGCGTGGACTTAGAATTGTTTGTAGATTCCTTTATTATTCTAACTGCATAATTTATACTAATATCTTCTCTTTCATTCATGATGTTGGTAACTTGTTTCTTCAGTCATTTTCTTAGTAAATCTGACTAGAGGTTGGCCATATTTGTTGATATTTTCAGAGTCAAAATTTAGTTTCTATTTTTTCTATTGTTTTCTATTTTTCATTTCATTGGTGTTTTTATTTTCTTTCTGCTCACTTTCCTTTTAATTTGCCCTTTATTTTTTGGTGTCCTAAGGTGCAATCTTAGAACACTGGTATAAGAAATACCTTTTTCTTTTTTTAAATTTTAGCCTTTAGTGCTAAAAAAAACTTCTCCCCATCACTGCTTTAACTTTATCTGATAAATTTGGTATATTATAGTGTAATTTTAATTTAGGAAGAACATTTTAATTAATTTTCCTTTCCTTTATCTTTCACAGATGGGTTATTTAGAATGTTTCATTTATTCCCAAGTATTTGGGAGTTTTCATATGTCTTTCTACTATTGATTACTAGTTTGTTTCCTTTATGATCCAGTAACAAAGTTATATATATATACATGCATACAGTTTATAGTTTATAAAGTTTGCTTTATGAACTAGAATACAGTTACACTTGTTGAATGTTCCATGTGTTTGAAAAATATCTATAGTCTACCATTATTGAATATTCTATAAATATCAATTAGGACAACTTGTTGACAGTGTTGTTCAAGTCTTCCAATAACCATTCTATCTGCCTGCCTACTCATTTTATCAATGATTGAGCAAGGAGCCTGAATTCTCTCATTGTAATTATGGAGTTGTCTATTTATCCTTTCAGTGCTGCTAGTCTTTGTCTCATATATTTTAAAGCTTTGTTGTTAGACGCATACAAATTTAGAATGTTTATGCTTTATTGGAGAATTGATCTACTTCTCATTATGCAATGTCCTTGTTTATCAGTGATAATATCCCTTATTTTGAAATCTCATTTATCCAATATTAAATAGCCAAAATTTCTTTCTGTTAGTATTTGCATCATGTATCCTTTTCTATTCTTTTACTTTTCATCAATCTCTATATTTAAAATGAGTTTCTTATAAACAACATATATTTGGGTCTTGCTTTTTTTTTACCCCACTGGATGGTCTCAGGTTTGAATTTGCATTTAGATCATTCACATTTAATGTTATCATTGAAATGCTTGGATTGAAATCTTCAATCGTTTAGTTATTTTCTAACTTTTTTTCAGGGCCTTTGTTTGTTTTCCCTATTCTGTCCTCTGCTTCTTGAATTCCTATAATGTGTAGATTAGATCATTTATTAGATTATTTGTCCCATATACTTGGTTGCTCTGGGGTTTATTTGTTTCATTACTTTTTTTTCTCTTAGGTGTCAGGATAATTTCTACAACCTATTTTCAAGTACACTGTTTCTTTCCTCCTTTATACCATGTCTGTCTTTATTTTACTACAAATCCTTTATCTCTTTCACTATGTTATTTCTAGCATTCCATTTCATTCTTGTAGTTTGCTTCTCTGTTGAAATTACTCAAGCGATTTTGCATAATTTTACCCATTAGGGTCTTTATATATTAATTATAGCATTTTAAGTTTCCTATCCTATAGTGCCAACATCTGTGTCATATTTCCACTTGATTCTGTTGATTACGTTTTCTCTATTGGAGGTGTGTTGCATTTTATCATCTTTTCTTGTGTTTCTTGTTTTCTAAAAGCTGGTTCTGTCCTGTAAGACAGCATAGACTAAAAGGCACAATTTTTATTCTAAGAAATTGGCATGTCTTTCTTCCTGCAAGGTTCGCAATATGGTGGTTTGTGTTAATCTAGTCAACAGCTGAGTTTGGCTCCAGGTTTATTGTCACTAAGATTACCCCTAGTACACTACAGTTTTCAAACTCCTTTAGTGATACCGTGTATTTAGTGTGAAGGCTGGATTACTAGATGTTGTTTCTAAGAGTTCCCTGTGAGCTCACATTTAGGCCTTCCTTTTGCTCTGAACCTCAGAGAGAGTCAACCCCTTACAGATATCACAGCAGTATTCCACTGATAGTCTAGGATAGTAAGATGAGCCTCCATCTTACTCTGTGTTTGGCACAGCTTAATTGTCATAAGATTTATGGTAGTTGGAAGTTTGGAGTGTGTCTTATGTCCCCTACTACCCTAGGCTGAAGCCCTAAATCCCACTGTTACTATATTTGGAGTTGGGACCTTTACAGTAATTAAGGTTATACAAGGTTGTAAAGGTGAGGCCTTACTCCTACATGATTAATGTCTATAAGAAGAGGAAGAAATACCAGTGAGTTCTGTATGCATGCTCAGAGGAGCAGCCATGCAAGGACACAGTGAGAAATTGGACATCTGCAAGTCAAGGATTGAAGGCTTCATAATGAACACTGCTGTGCCAACACCTTCATCCTGGACTTCCAGCCACCAGAACTGCGAGAAAGTAAATTTATATTATTGAATCCGTCCATCCTATGGGATTTTGTTATTACAGCCCAAGTGAACTAATCTGTGAAGACAGAAGAGGTAGATTGGATAGTTTCGTATGCTCCCATGGTGGCTATTCCTATCCTGCCCAAGACTCGTACCACAAGCAAAGCTTTCCAGGTACTCTCCAGCCCCTGATGTGCACTAGATGAGGTTTGTAGAAAACAAGTCTTCAGAGGGTTATAAACCACCCTCCTAGTGTCCGTCAGAATCTTTGTTCTCTGCATTCTGCTCTTATGCACTCAGACTCCAGCAGTGGGTCACCTATAATAGCTCAGTCCTCCATACCCATATCTCACTGTGTCTGCTCAAGAAAAGCAAGTGCTCGTATCCCATCTCTCCACAAGGTACTTCTCAGGCATAGGGGATGATTTGGTTGTCTCATAATTTCAGTTCTCTGTGGATTCATGACTGGTTATGAATTTGCAGTTTGTCTGACTTTTGTGTGGTTGGATGCATTTTCCTCCTGTGCAAATCCTCAAGCAGAAAATCAAGTGTCACGTGTTTTCTATGTATTCATCTTTTTGTGCTGAAGGCTGTATAATATGTTTAGGTATATATTAAATATCACTGATTTCTTTTTAGCTATTTCTAAACTGCCATTTTAAAAAAGAATGGGATTTTAAATTGTAATGATTTTATTTTTATTTCTTTTATAATAATTTTATTTGTTAAAATCTAATTTTGACCTTTTCACAAATATTCTTCATTATGGTTTCTATTTTCCTTTGTATTGCTCTATCATTTTATGCATACTTAATTTATTATATGAAATGATGATCCCAGTATCTAATACCCATAGGTCTCATTTTCCTCTTGTTTGTCTCATTTCCTACATTTATTTTATTAAATTTTTTTAAGATTTTATTTATTTATTAGACAGAGAGAGAGAGACAGAGAGAGACAGAGAACGTGAGCAGATGGGAGGGGCAAAGGAAGAGGGAGAAGTAGACTCCCGGCTGACCAGGAAGCCCAGTGTGGGGTCCATCCCAAGACCCTGAGACCATGACCTGAGCTGAAGGCCGATACTTAACCAACTGACC
Organism: Vulpes vulpes; assembly: GCF_048418805.1. NCBI lineage: Eukaryota > Metazoa > Chordata > Mammalia > Carnivora > Canidae > Vulpes > Vulpes vulpes. The sequence goes on along the minus strand of NC_132786.1, from coordinate 54,439,688 downwards.
ACCCAGGCACCCATTTACTTGTATACGTTTTTATAACTAGATTGAGTAGTGGAATCTGTAAAACTGAACTATCCTTGAATACCTAGAAGAGAACATGTTTGGTCATTTCAATACTCTCTCTTGTATTAGTTTTCTCAGAATTTCATTTGAATTTTCATGAATAAGTCCGATATGTAATGGTCTAGAATAGTTTTATGTCTACCATTTACTAGTTTTAGCCTCCATCATACTCTGTGTTTGGCACAGCTTAATTGTCATAAGATTTATCTTTTTTGTGAAAGGTGTTTTATAATTGATCGATAAAAACCTCTGAGTCTGCTTTTATGTATAGGTGTTTAATCACTCTTGGAATATTCTTCCTGTTTATTGATCTATTGAATTTTTCTACCTTTCCTTCAGTACCTTATGATAATTTACATTTCAAAGAAAAGATTTTTAATCGAAATTTTAATGTTACATAATTTTATATAATATGATTATAGCTTCTAAACATGCATTCGCAATTGTAGTTCCTTCTTTTATTATTTTGTTTGTACTATCTATGTATTATTATTATCTTGTATTCTTCATTTAAAATGTTTTTTTTTTTGAGATTTCATTTATTTATTCATGAGAGACACACAGAGAGAGGCAGAGACACAGGCAGAGGGAGAAGCAGGCTCCCCACAGACAGCCTGATGCAGGATTTGATCCTAGGACCCCAGGATCATGACCTGAGCCAAAGGCAGATGCTCAACCACTGAGCCACCCAGGCATCCCTAAAACATTTTTAAAAGTAGATGTGGCCAATTATCCTTTTAATCTGGACTTTTTTTTTTCCTAATCTGAACTTTAAAAAAAAGGGAAAAAACAGCCTTTGTATTACTTTTCTAAATGTACCTTTTATTTGTTTCCTGATTTTTTTAAATCTGAGGGGTCTGTCCTTATTAATTTATTGGGGAGGGTATTTGTTTTGTTCTTTGCTAAGCTACTTGGATGAATGATGGTGTTAATGTCGACAGTCATCATTCAATTATCAAAGTATACTAATAAAATATTAATACCCATTTGATCTAAGATAATGAATGCATATGTATGGCACATTTATTTAGAGAGAGATGTTTTTCATCCAGCCCAAATCTTTGTTAAAGACATATATTATCCATAATAAAAAAGGAACTGCAATCCCTACCAAATGAGTGTGGTATGATCCTGACCTCAGCTCCATGTAATCCTAAAGGCATTTCAGTTGAGCCTGTGAAATTCATCCCACTGTAGCATGAAGGGGTTTTTGAAGATGTTTAGTTTACAAGTAAAGAGACCATTTAGAAAAATTTGGTAACTAAACATAGGGTAGGAATCAATAAGTTTGTTAATTTAGGTGAAGCAGAAAAGTAGTGAGATAGGCTAGACATGAGAGTCACTTTAAATGAGAACCAATGTTTTGTGATTTGAATTACCTTCTTCAGTAGAAATAAACTGTACTAGACATGTTAAGACCAGAAAACAAATATGGAAACTTTTAATCAAAATGTGTACATCTGTAGTTCATCCCCTTAGAAAACAATTTTTTTCCGGGAAAATTATTACAGACTTACCCTAAAATTTTTGTGTTTATTTCCTACTGGGTCATATGCTCACAGAATCTGTTCTGAAAATAACACTGTAGTAATATTATGTGTAACTATATAGGAACTATATAAAAATCCACAGAACACTAAGAAAATGGTAGCTATTACTTGGAAAGCCAAGGTACATATCTGCTTCAGGAGTCAAGGTTATATTTATATGAAATAAAAAAAATCAAGATTCTGTTGTTGAGTGTTGATCTGTAAAGAAATACATCTCAAGTGCCCTAGGAACAGAGCATACACTTGAAGTTGTCTATTTTTTAATTATACTTTACTTTTAAGTAGTGGTTTATAGCCTATAAAGTGGTTTGTCATATATTATTGCACCGATATTCTGACAATTCAAGGAAGAAGGTAAATGAGGTATTCCCACCGTCGTATATAAGAGGATGTTAAGATTGGAAAAGGATGGACACTGCTCCTATATTGGTGTTTTAATTCTGCTCCACTACCCGTGGCCTCCCTAAATGAGCAGAAGCCCTTTGCACAAGGCTAGCCCTATCCACAGATAGATGGATAGGTCTTTCATAAGAGGGGCTTAAGACACTTCAATTGTGGAATTACTTACAGCTGTAGCATAATACAACTTATCTGTACTGGTACTCAAATCACCTCGGCTTATTGGGTAATTACAATTAAAATAGGCAGATAAGGGGCACCTGGGTGGCTCAGTAAGTTAAACATCTGCATTTGGCTCAGGTCATGATCCCAGGGTATTAGGATCAAGTCCTACATCAGGCTCCCTGCTCCACAGGGAGCCTGCCTCTGCTTCCCTCTGTCTTTCTCTGTCTCTCATGAATAAATATTAAAATCTTTAAAAAGTAAGCAATGATAAGATTCATGGCATAGTAGTGCAATAATTTGTTTGAGCTGCCTTTTGAAAACAGAAATTGCTGATTTTCTAATATATAGCATTATGAAAAAGGATAAACAGGATATATTTTTGGAGTACAATTGCTAAGCCTCTTAAATAACAATTCAGTTTTAATTATTCCATCGGATTTATCTCACAGCCGTTAGCTGAGTGTCCTCTATTTAACAATCCAAATGTGATTCAACTGGTTTTGAGAGATTAAGTGTACTTAATGGTCTAACTTGATTTCTGGCTTCCTTGCAGTACCCCCACCCCCCAACGGAGGGAGTTCTATTACTTTCTTATGAGCTCCAAATTTGAAGAATTTGAAAATTTCGTTGCACTAAAGTTTTTCAGGTTTTATAGTTTGCCATATTATCGGAATTGGAATTATGTTGGTGGCAGGTATTAAATGTTGAAGGATCATGTATATTTATGTATCTATATCTATATATTATCTCTCCAAAAATTTTGTTTAGGAAACTATGGTTTTATCATTTGTCCATCAACCAATTAAAAAAAATACAAAAGCAACTTCAAAATCACCTTGTTTCTTGCCTGTTTCAGTTCAGATTCATGTTTACAATCAATCTGTAATCCTGCACCCACTGGGCAATGAACCCTGCACCCACTGGGCAATGGCTCTGGGATAGGCACCTTCATAGCACCTGTGTTTTTCTATATGAAAACTTGATGTAGGGACACCTGCGTGGCTCAGTGGTTGAGCGTCTGCCTTCGGCTCAGGTTGTGATGGCTGGGGTCCTGGGATCGAGTCCCGCATTAAGCTCCCTGCATTGAGTCTGCTTCTCCCTCTGCCTGTGTCTCTGCCTCTCTCTGTGTGTCTCTCATGAGTAAGTAAATAAATTCTTAATAAAGAAAGAAAGAAAACTTGATGTGGTCGGTGTTGTAGAAAGCCCAGTTTAGAAAGGTGGGAGCTGAGAGTCAAAGTCACAATTAGTTACAAAAAATGGCAAATCAAATACATACTTGAGTCATAGTTACAAGCTATTTTTTGTGAGTAGAACATCATGATTTTGTTTTAAGAAAAAAAAAAAACACGAAAGGAGAGAGTATGACTGTCACCTTTATATCTGCCACCTAAATGAGCACACGTAGGGTGTTTTGAATTTGGTTTCCTGTTCACGGTCTAGAGTTCTGTCCCAGGTGCCTCTTGGCCCATCACTGGGACCCAGTCTCTACTGGCTTTGGAAATAGTCCTAACACTATTGGGTCTTTCTGTTCTGTTTCTTAATGGCTATTTAAAAATATAGCTCGAATGAGTTTTAAATATTTTTTAATCATTTAAATTATCAGTATAGTATTTGTGTTTCAGATGGGTAAAATAAGAAAGGTCCAAGGTAACTGGAAATTTGTGCCTATTGCTTTGTTTCCTATGGCATATGCATTATTTGTATTTGTAAATGTATCTGTTTCGCTCAATGTGTCAACTAGGACAGGAACCCATCTTCCGATACCAATGTAAAAAAGTTACCTACTAAGTTCTCACTATCACTAGGTATTATCAAACTTTAAAAATGTGGCCAGTCTTATTTGTTGACAATGACACATCTTTCTATTATTCTGATTGTGGTGAGATTAATCAACTTTCATGAGTTTATTAGCCATTTGTATGCCTACTTTGTTGCTACTTATATTTTACTTGGGGATGATGGCTTTTCTTTATTGGTGTTTAGGAATTCATTTTAAATTATGGTTATAAATCTATATCCTGTTGCGTAAGTTGCGGATATGTTTTGCCAATATGTAACACAAGCATTAATTCTGAATATGCTACTCCACTGACAGAAGTGTATATGTTCACATCTGTCTACTTTTTCTTTTCTAACCTCTGGGATTCCTCATTATGTAAAGCTCTTAAGCATAAGAGCTGGAAGTACATAAGCAACGTAAAATCATTAGCAGTTATTATTCTCTTTCGCTTTCAACAAAATTATCCTGAATTAGAGTTGAGGGCTTCATTTTAGTAGCAAATCTTTCTAAAGGCAGGTTCTCTAAATGCAGGGAAAGAGAAAGTTTTATATACATGTGTACTTTATAATTAATAACCTAAGGAGCAGTTAGTGTCCTGTGATTATTTCTGTTGATTTTAGTCTGTTGATGGCAGAGGAGTTTCTCTTTATCTCTAATAGGAAGAATGATGTCCAAAGATGGTTTTAATTTTATGAGGTTTGGGTGGGAAATTTGTCTACTCTGCATTGTTTTTCCATCAAATCTCAATTAAAATTTTCTATCCCTTTTATTTCCATCAGTGATAAAATTGGGGATGCTCTGGCATCATTATGAATTTATTAATTTTCTTATATTATTTTCTTATGTCCTGGTGTTTCAGAGAATTTAGGGGGAAGTTTTGATAAGCACATTCCATCCTCAGTCTTGAATTAGAGATCTAATTTCTTGCCTTCATAAACAATAATCTCACTTTTTCTTTAATTACGAGGAGATGAAAAAGGTACAACTATTTATTGATGATAGGAAAAAAATTTTTTAAATATGTGACTCATAAGTTAAAACAAAGAAAGTTTGAAGGACATCAAGAAATGTAAATAAAAAGAAAGAAGTTTTGGCAACATTTATAATATACATAATGATGTAGAATATAAATAAAGAACACAGAAAACCACAAAATGAGTTTCATTCTTTATTAAAGATATGTGACATTCACCCAAATGAAATATAGAGTAACAACTTTTCTGTATTGTATAATGCATAATAAACAAAAATTCTAAGAAAGAAAAGAAAAATTTACAAAAAAATATGAAACTGAAACTTTATCACAAAGCACTAATATTTTCTTTAAATCAGTTATGAATTAGATAATTAAAGTACAAAATGTAGGGGATCTGAAAAAAATTATAGCTCTATATCCCACTTCCTTTCTGACAATGCATATTTATTTTCAGTCACTTGATGAAAAATAAAATATATTTGATTATGAAGTACAGTTCCATATGGTTTATTTATGAAAAATCATGTAGACTTCTTCACTGACCATGTGGTATAGATAAAACAAAATTTATAAATTAATTTTAAAAAGAAAAAGACTTCTAGCTACACAAGTAGTATTATCATATATTAAAATTTAAACATCAAAGGCAAAAAAGAATATTAACTTAAAATGTATGTACTGCAAACATAACCATTAATAGAAATGCATGTGAGTCTTAAATTATTAGATTATGAGGCAGAATGAATGACAATAGAGAAAAATCTCATTCAGACTTTCTAAACTGGAATAGCAAAATATTTTAAATAAAATAGTGTTATAAAGCATTTAGTAAGAATTTTAGCTAAAATTGATATATTATTAAAAATAGAATTAGAAGCACTATGTATTATTTACAAATGTGTTTCTAAAATGACTAAAAATATATACTCAAATATCAGACGAGTATTAAAAAAAAGAAAACCAAAACTGGGGTGGGGGGGAATGAGGTTAACATTAATAAAGTTACAGAAGATACATATATCGTATTTATAAAATACAAAACTAATACTTTATTACAAATAATTTAAAATATTTATGTAAAATTCTGTATTCTAGAAAAAAAATAATTACCTAATTAGATCAAAATAATGAGAAAAGCAAGTGCATAGAAATTTATTAAAAAGAAGAATATCAGCAAGATGGAGGCATATACCAGCCTTAGTCCTACAGAAGCAACGGGACAGCTGTTTATAAAGGTAAATATCAAAAAATAAATAAAAAAAGAAAAAAGAAAATAAATAAAAATAAATTTAAAATTTTAAATAAATAAATAAATAAATAAATAATAAAGGTAAATACACCTAGGAGGGCTCAAGTGTCTAATTAAAAACAACAGTCACCCATTGCATTAAATAACAAAGAAAAATCCCTGAAAAACCAAACAACAAGTAAACAAAAACCTTGGAATTTGTGTAAGATTTCAGTAGGATGTCCAAGACATCATTCTATCATCAATTACCAGATAGAATGTATACCCTAACATTCACAAGTATATCACAAATGTAACTATATTGAGGTAAATTTGCAAGAAAATTGTTGAAGACATGATTAATATTTTTCAACTATTCTAAAGGGAGACCAGATATATAAAGAAGCATATGATTAGACGAAAGATGTTCATTGGATTAATTGTATTTCCAATAAAGCCATGTCTGTTTCCTTGTCTTTGGATCCCTTACCACCCACCTTTCTCTCGTCTCTTGCTTTTATGAGAGGAACCAGAATACGGACTACATTTGCACAGCTTACTTATTCAATGATTTCTGGTTGGGTTCAGCCAATGAGAAGTGCTGGCAGGCAAGTGTTTTGCCTTGACTCCCTCCAGCATACTTACCTTAACTTGGCTGTGAACCCTAACTGGACACAGCTCACTTCTCTTCTGTGGCCTGAGGATGGCAAGCCTTACTACTACCATTTTAAAGCACCCACTCTTCTCTAGGTAATCCTTGATATGTAAAAATTCTTCACCACATCTTCTTTTTTATTATTATTATTTATTTATGATAGTCACAGAGAGAGAGAGAGAGGCAGAGACACAGGCAGAGGGAGAAGCAGGCTCCATGCCCCGGGAGCCCGACGTGGGATTCGATCCGGGGTCTCCAGGATCGCGCCCTGGGCCAAAGGCAGGCGCCAAACCGCTGCGCCACCCAGGGATCCCCACCACGTCTTCTTTTAAGCATGCCATCTACTTCCTGTTGCAACCCTGACAGATTCAAAGGCAGTTCTCTGTAAATGAATTTATAGCTTTATCAAGATTATGACCTTTTAAATCTTATTAAGATAAATCCCCAGGTGAAAATGTGTTTTGTGTTTTCTTGAAAACATGGGGTTTTTAGAAAATTAGAATTGTAGAGGCAGACTTGCACTATTAAATATTAAACATAAAAAATACAATAATTGAAACAATGTGGTAATAACTTAAATTTTATAAAGATAAAGACCACAGAATATGCCAGGAAAAAAACCCTTAATATGTTTATGTGTGCTTAACTACCTGGTAGAGAAGAGGAAAAACAAAGAAAGAGATTATAGCATCGTAGTACAACTATTTTCAGACTTTTCCCATCATCAATATTTGAGAAAAGCCTTTAATTTGAATCATTACTGTTCAACCAGTGATGGAATAGAAATAAGAAAATACAGGGGCAAATTATAGTATATAATATGATTTTATTTGAAATCCTGAGAAATACAGTCTGAGCCTTGGGCATTCACATATGTGAAGAAATCTGCAAAGGAATCTGAGGGGGAAAGAAAACCAGATTTTATATCAGAATTAGTGCAAATATACAACAATGGTAATTGTATAAATAATCTGTAATATATTCAGTTGAGATCATTGTAAACAATTGACAAAAATCAGATTTAGGAAATAACGATAAGTAAAAATAATTTCTGTAATTTAAATAATGAAGTAGATGATACATTAAGCATGCTTTTCATTTTTATTAATCTCTATGTTTGCATATAAATGTATTTTTGTATTATATATGTTAAATTGTAAGATGAAGATAATAGATTAATATATGATGTTTATGTTATGCTTTTCTGTATTTTCAGAATTGCCTACAATAAATACTTATTATTCTTATGATATGATAAATACAACAAAAAGCATAATTCAAAAATAAAACAAAACATTTAATTCACTAAAAATACATTTTCAGAAAAAGCTTTCTAGAACTATCTAGACCAGAGCAAGTTATCAGAAGCCTAGACTAATGAATATTTTGATGCCAACCCTTAGCTAGCAGGTAAATGAAAATCATGGACATTGTGTTATGGATGTTTTACAGTGAAATTCAGTTCGAATTATCTTTGTAATTAGATAAGTCATCAGAAAGAGAGGATGTTTCTTTCTTAGGACCTAACTTATTATAAATGTAATATGAGCAACTGATCCTTCAAGAGAAGTGTACAAGTTTTTGAGAAATTTTTTATTAAAGTAAAATAATTTTTAGGAATCCTATGAAGTTTGCAGCTTAATTAATTTTTGCAATATAATGATAAATATGTAACCATGATCCAATTTTCCAATATTTCAAAAATAAAACTGTGCCACCACCACAGAGACTTCCCCTCCTGCTCTGTCTCAAATGGAAATGCCCCTGAAATAACCACTATGCTGACTTCTATTATCATTGGTTAGGTTTTTTTTCTTTTCCCCTTCCTGTGTGGAACTTTAAATAATGAAATCATAAAATATGTCCTTTTTTGTGTCACATTCTTTCACTAAACATTTGTTTGGAAATTTTCTAATTTGTTATGTTTAATAGTAGCTTGTTAATTTACATTGCTCTATAGTTTGCCACACACCAATATTTGTTTATCCATTCTTTTGTAGATGGACATTGGGGTTGGTCCCAGCCTCTGGTTTTAATATTTTATGATGCTGTGAACCTCCTTGCACATGTCTTTGGTGAATTTAAGGCCATATTTCTGTTGAGTATATTCCTAAAGGAGAATTGTTGGGCTATAAATCACGTATTTTGAGAATTAGCAGATACTTCCAAATAGTTTTCCCAAATAGTTTCTGAAATTGTAATCTCATCAGCAGAAAATTGGAGTGTTTTAGTTCTTTATTAATAACATCATATACTATCATTTCTTGATTTTGGTTCTCCTGTGGGCATAAGGTGGTAGCATATTTTAATTTGCATTTATCTGGTGATGAATGTGGTTTAGGAGATTATCCTGTACAATTTGTGTATCATCTTTCATGCAGTACCTATTTAAGTTTGAGGAATTAATCTCTTGGATTTTCTTGTATTTACTTATTGATTTGAACATGCCTTGTGAATGTAAGAGATACACATTTTTTTCCACCAATAAGTGGTTTCGTTACTTGCTCTCTCAAGGGTATCTTTGGAGGTACCTGGATTCTTCATACTAAGAAAGTCCAATTTATCATTTCTTAAATAAGCAGTGCTTCTGGGTTCCCCTTAAATATTCTTTCCCTGACTAACAATTATAGAAATATTCTTCTGTATTTTTATCCAAAAGTTTATGAATATTCAGATCTAGAAATAATACTTAGGTATATAATCTGTTTATATTAACTTCTTTTATGATACAAGAGAGGGATCAAGATGCATGTTTTCCATATGACTATTCAATATCTCAACCCATTGTTTTTAAAGTATTCATTTTATACACATATGTACATATGTTTATACACATATGTACACACAGATCTCTATCTCTATCAATCTATTTTTGTGTATATATGCATTTTTATGTTTGTGTTTATGGATAAACAAAGTTCATATACATACACATGTATGCATATTAGCATATATATGTCATATATGATTATATACACATTTATAGCTTGTTACTTGTGATTCTAAAAAAGAGGTTATTTTTCTTCTCATTACCATAAAATGCACATTTTAAGGTACAAAATATTTACTATGGATGAATAAATTTAATTACTAAAAGGGTAGAATAAACACTACCGTTACCTTTTATAGATTTTGAGTATTTGACTATTTTAATCTTTACAACCAATGTGTTCAGTTGATGGGGCTGATATATTGAACAGGCCAACGAGATGATTCTTCCATATTAGAAGTCCTATGACATCTATGGCTGTGCAAGGGAAAGACAAGGGTTTAATTTATTCACCAGACTCTGATTCCACTGCTTCCAATCTTATTGATGATAAAATGAAATGCTAAGTCAGTCACTTCATACTAATAATGAGCACACTTGAGGAATTCAATCAAATTAGTAGGTTCAGGGAAGTGAGTACAAGCACACATGGTGTACTATAGTTTTCAAAGGTGTTAATGAGTGACAGACTTGCTATCTTTATAGCGTTTGACTTTGAAGAATAGTAGATACAGACAAGTCAAGGCATTAATTATTCTGGCAATGGAACAAAAGTTAATATTAGGATTTGGGTCTTAATTATTGAACTTAAGTAACCTGTATTGTCTTTTCATGCTAAGAAAGTGTAAATAAAATTACACTAAAAAATATAAGCCTCAAAATTGGAGAATTAGTTAAGTGATTGTAACATTATTGTAATATTGCCGTTACGTACAAAAATAAAGCTTAAAGGAAAACAGGCATACCCAAAAAACATTCATTCAAGACTATTTAAAAAACATATAAAACTTTTTTTTATTTTTTTAATAATTTTTTTTAATTTTTATTTATTTATGATAGTCACACAGTGAGAGAGAGAGAGGCAGAGACACAGGCAGAGGGAGAAGCAGGCTCCATGCACCGGGAGCCCGACGTGGGACTCAATCCCGGGTCTCCAGGATTGCGCCCTGGGCCAAAGGCAGGCGCTAAACTGCTGCGCCACCCAGGGATCCCCAAAAAACATATAAAACTTGACGATAATTTTTCTTAGAAAAAAGAGCTCTGAATTATCACTAGCCTTACCAAATAATCTTAGAAACTATCCATAGCTTTTTTAAAAACTATTTTTAAATTTTTTCAAAATTTATTTTTGGGAATGCATTTATTCACCAAGTAGCAAGACAATGGCTTATGTAGTCATTGCAATGTTGAAGTCAGGTCAATGTAAAAGGATTTTTGAAATTGTAATTATTTGAATTTTGGATCATAGCAATGAATTTCTTACAATTACATACAAATAATACTCTACAAAATGATACAGATATAACAAGGTCAAGATAAAAGTCAGTATTTTTATACATCAGCAGTTAATTGCTTTTGACTGCAATTTAATCTTATTTCAGTCTTATTGCACTTTGATTAAAATGCATTTTTCATATCCATCTTGAATTATATCTTGGACTTAAACATCTACCTGAGTCTTTCTTTTCTATTTAATAGGCCACATGTTAATTAAACACATGTCTATCGATGAGAACACACATACTCATTTTGAAAGGTGACTTTCTTGACAACATCAGAAAATAAAAGATTCTCATACATGAATATTCAAATCTTATTTGATCATCTTTCTCAATAACTTACTTATCCTGACAATGCCTCCTTTTTTCTTTTTGTAAAATGGGAACAATAATAATGATATAGTTGAATGAAATAAAGTAATTCTAGATTGAAGAGAACTGTGAATCTTCTGTGTAAAATTATTTCAGGAAAATATACAATAAACTAACACCATGAATAATTCACCACTGATTCAAAAAAAAATGTTCCATGTAGACCTTACTAGTGAGTTCTCTTAATCTAAATAAATGTTATTCATTTTCCATTATTCTTTATTCCATTAACAATTATATCTCAGTCTCCTGAATTCATTACCAGAACATATGTTGTTGAAAAATATTTTATTGATGTATAACTGACATACAGAACTGTGTAAGTTAAACATATAGAGCATAATGATTCAATTTACATACATTATGAAATAATTACAATAAGCTTACTTAACATTCATCATCTCATAGATGTAAAAAAAGAGAGAAAAAGACTATTCTTTTCCTTATGACAGGAATTCTTAGGATTTCCTCTCTAACTTTCAAATGTACCATGCAGTTGGGATAACCATAGTCATCACGTTGTATATTGTATCTCTAGTAAATTTTATCTTATAAATTAGTATATTATTATCTAAGTATGTCTTTACTTTGGTTATTAATTGATATACTTGGCAGCTCCCACATTAGGGGCATAAATATTCATGATTGTTAGGTCCTCTTGTTGGATACACCCTTTAAGTATGATATAGTGTCCCTCTTCATCTCTTCATCTCTATATGACTACAGCCTTTGGGATAAACTTTAGTTTATCTGATATGGGGATTGCTACCCCAGCTTTCTTTTGAGGACCTTTTGAATGGTAAATGGTTCTCCTAACTTTCATTTTCAAGCTGGAGATGTCCTTAGGTCTAAAATGAATCTCTTAAAAATAATAAAATAAATAAAATAAAATAAAATAATAAAATAAAATAAAAATAAAATGAGTCTCTTGGAGGCACCAAATAGATGGGTCTTGCTTTTGTATCCAGTCCGATACCCTGCATCTTTTGATGCGATCATTTAGCCTATTCATATTCAGAGTAACTATTGAAAAATAGGAATTTAGTGTCATCATAATACCTATTCAGTCCCTGTTTTTGTGGATTATTTCTTTGGGCTTCCTCTTTCTTTTACAGTGTCCCCCTTAATATTTCTTGCAGAGCTGGTTTGGTGGTCACATATTCTTTCAGTTTCTGCCTATCTTGGAAGCTCTTTATCTCTCCTTCTATTCTGAATGAGAGCCTTGCTGGATAGAGTATTCTTGGCTGCATGTTCTTCTTATTTAGTGCCCTGAATATATAATGCCAGCCCTTTCTGGCCTGCCAGTTCCCTGTGGAGAGGTCTGCTGTTAATCTGATATTTCTCCCCATATAAGTTAAGAATCTCTTGTCTTTCACTACTTTAAGGATTTTCTCTTTATCTTTGGAATTTGCAAGTTTCACTATTAAATGTTGAGGAGTTGAATGGTTTTTATTGATTTGGGGGTGTCCTCTATATCTCCTGGATCTGAATGCCTGTTTCCCTCCCCAAATTAGGGAAGTTCTCAGCCATGATTTGTTCAAATATACTTTGTGGCCCTCTCTCCCTCCCGGCATCTTTTGGAACCCCAATTATACGTAGATTCTTCTTTCTCAGGCTATCATTTATTTTCCTTAGCCTTTCCTCATGGTCTCTTGATTTTCTTTTTTTTTTTCCTCAGCTTCTTTCCTTACCATCAACTTGTCTTCTATGTCACTCACTCTTTCTTCCATTTCATTAACCCTAGCAATTAGGGCATCCAGTTTGAACTGCATCTCATTTAATTTATTTTTAATTTTGGCCTGATTAAATCTAAATTCTACAGTCATGAAGTCTCTTGAATCTTTTATGTTTTTTTCCAGAGCCACCAGTAGCTTTATAATTGTGCTTCTAAATTGGCTTTCTGACATTGAATTGGAATCCATATTCTGTAACTCTGTGGAATAGAGTACTGTTTCTGATTCTTTCTTTTGTGGTGAATTCTTCCTTCTAGTCACTTTGTTCAGAGTAGCTGTATGAGTGGGCTGAGTCAACAATATCAACCATGACCTAAGTAAATTCCACCCTAGATGATTCTGACAAGGTCAGAGACCAGAAAATGAAAAAGATCAGAACAAATAAAACAAAAGGACCACTAAAGTAGAAAACAAATTTTAAAACAAAATAGTAAAAAATAAAAGGCAAAAAAAAAAAAAAAAACTCCAAAGAAGAAGAAAAAAACAAGGAAAAAAAGTAAAGAGGAAAAAGAAAAAAGGGGGGATCTGGGGGATGGTGGTAGTGAAGAAATGGGAGTGGAGAGAGAATGTAATCTATCTGAGGGGTCCAGGAGGGTGATCCTCTTGGTTCTGAGTGTATTAAGTTCTGTATGTTAGAGGATGCTCAGTCCCAAATTTATATGTCCAGCAAAACTGGGATCCCTGGATGGCTCAGCAGTTTAGTGCCTGCCTTCGGCCTAGGGCATGGTCCTGGAGTCTCGGGATCAAGTCCCACATCAGGCCCTGTGCATGGAGCCTGCTTCTCTCTCTGCCTGTGTCTCTGCCTCTCTCTGTCTCTCAAAAATATAAATAAATAAATAAATTAATTAATTAATTAATTTAAAAAAAAAAAAAACACACAGCAGTACTTGTAGAGAGTCACACCATTGACCACCAAAATGTAAATGAGATAAAAGAAGGGAGCAGAATGGGAAGGAAGAGAGAATATAATGTCACTGAATGAACCAGCATGGTTGTTCCACTTGGTTCTGGGTGCATGCTGGTCATGTTTTAGAAGTCATTAACTTCTGCCATTATAGAAGAAAATGAGGCAAAGAAAACAGAAAACACGAAACAACAACAAAAAACATATTTTGTATATCTCCCAAAATTGATTATGTTGAAGGGAATTCAGAAGCGGAAAATATATCTAAGACCTGTAATTGTAGAAATATGAAAGTCAAAAAGGAATAAACTTAATAATGAAGAGGTGGGAAAATATTGCAGCTAAGGTGGGAAAAGAGAAAAAATATTGGAAATTTTTGGTCTGATATAAAAACGTGTTGTACTGTAAAAAGGGAAAAAGGGCGGGGGGACCTTTTAGTTCTATATACTATATTCCCTCGATATTCCCTTGGTCCTGGAGCTTTCCAGCGCTGCTCAATCCACAACTTGCTCTTCCCCTGTCCTTCCAGCTGGTCTCTGGGGGAGGGGCTGCTGTGCTTAGTTTCAGGCGTGTGCACCGGGGGGAGCTACCCTGCCCCGGGCAGGTGCCGGGCTCAGTGGGAGCCGTTGACCCCCGAGGCCCCTGTCCCCTGGCGGCTCCCCTCTCCCAGGCAGGAGGTGACACCAGGGGGAGCAACCCCACTGGCCGCGGCCAGTTCCCCAGCCCTGGAGTCGGCTCCCGCAGTAACCACCACAGCTCCCAGGGCGCACTGGCCTGGATGCTCCCGCATTGGGGGGGCAGGGGCCGCTGGTCTGCACAGCTCAGGGGGCACCGCGGGGCAGGTGCGCCCTGGCGGTCCTTAGCCCTCCCCGCCTCCACCTGTGGGGGCAGAGCACAGGATCTGGGTCTGTGTCTGCCCATCACCCTCGGATCCGGGGTCTGCACTGTTGGAATCGTGCTCCTGGGGTGCGCAGACCCCTCCCCCAGAGACCCCTCCCCTGAGACCCCTCCCCAAGACCGGAGACCCCCTCCCCTCAGCCAGAGACCCCTCCCCCGAGCCCCCCCACCCACCGGCTCTCCCGAGGCCCCGGGTGGCTCCAGCCCTGCCCCGACCTCCGCCCCGCAGTGTGCGGTGTGCGGCCTCTCCCATGCGCCCATCCTCTATTGATGACCCCAGGTGCCTGGGGCTCCACCGCCCTCCTGCGCTTCTGCCCGACTCCCTGCTGAGCACTTTTCCATCAGGAAAACTGCGGATTTTTAAGGTTCCCGCTTCTCGAGCTGGGCTCTCCTGCCCCGGGGGCTCCCGCCGCCCCCCTGCACCTGGCTCCTCGCGGGCCCTCCCCCACTGGATTCTCTTATGCATTCCCGCCTTCCTGCCTGGGCAGAAGCGATCACCTCCTCTCCGTCGCCTTCCAGCTGTTCTCTCTCTACATTTCAGGGGCCTTCCTAGGTGTTCACAGGTTTGGAAAGTTACCCAGGTGAGCTGGGGTGCAGGTGGGTTGAGGACCCTGCTCCCCAGCCAACCTGCTCCCCATCCCTTCCACCCCTCCACATCTCCATCCCCCACACCCCCACACCCCTCTACCCCCTCCACCCCCCACCTCTCCACCCTCTCCACCTCTCCACCCCCACACCTCCTCCACCCCTCCACCCCTCACACCTATAAACCCCCTCCACCCCCTCACCTATCCACCCCTTCCACCCCCTCCACCCCCCACACCCTCTCCACCCCCACACCCCCCACACCCTCTCCAACCCCACACCCCTCCGCCCTCCACCCCCTCCACCCCCTCCACTACCTCCACCCCCTTCACCTCTCCATCCCCTCCACCTCTCCACCCCTCCACCCCCACACCTCCTCCACCCCTCCACCCCCCACACCCCTCCACCCCCCACACCTCTCCACCCCCTCCACCCCCTCCACCTCCTCCACCCACTCCAACTCTCCACCACTCACAACCCCTCCACCCCCTCCACCCCCTGCAAAGATCAATCCCTACATAAGGTTAAACAATCCCAAAGTCTTTCTAATTCAGCTAAGAGAGGACTAGCTGACTCCAGCCTGTTACTGACACGTGAATGCAAATAAACACTGAGAGCGTCATGCATCTCCTGGGCCTTTAACTTCTTCAGAATGGTATATTACGATTGCTCTTGACTATTCAAAATATTTAACCTAGAAAGAGATCTAAAAATAAAAATTTTTGAACAAAGTGATTTTATAGTCTTTGTGCTTTTAACCCAAATTCACAACTACTGGAATGTAATTCTATCAAAACACTGTACTTCTACATAGTTAACATGAGGCCCACTACAGTTCTCTTTTTTCAGTTGTTTTAGTTTGGTAAGCAAAAGGGCTTTCACGTAGTTTTGCATTAGGTATAATTTGAAGCCCATCAGACAAGTGTAATTATTTTTAACGTGCTTTCTTTTACGAGGTGGATCAGCAAACGTTCATAAATCTTCCTAGTCATCCTAGGAAACCAAAAGGTGGTTTAGTTATAAAAGATGTCAAAAGAGTTTATTATTTTGAATCCGGAGGTTGAATTTGGGCAAGACACAATGAAAAGTTTTTAAAGGAGACAAGATACACACTTAAGTCATAAATATCTAAAAGAAATTAAGGAAGTTCATATTTTCATGTTGCACAGTAATAAACAATTCTTTGCAAACTATACCTTTAAAAAGTATGGATTCAAGAATATGCCAGAATAGAAAGTTAATATTTGGATGATAAAAAGCAAATTCTACTATATATGCAAAAAGCAACTAGTTATTTTAGAAAAAATGGCAACTAAAATTCTCATTTCCTTTTTTCTTTTTTTAAGAATATTATTCATGTAACTATGTGCAGAAAAGGACTTAAAAGCTACCTTTTCTAATATTAGTCGCAGAGACCTAGAAACTGAAGTACATACTCACATATATAACACTGATATGTAAATTTATACAAATATACAAACACATGACCAATTTATAGCTTCCAACATTTTAAATATCTAACAACTGCATCTATCAACATATTTAACAACTATGTAAGATGAGGCAATATTATTTAGTAATGTATTTACTGTTTTAATAAATTATGATTTTACCTCAATAAGGAGATAATTTTCTTGTATACATATTTATAACTCTCTGTAACAAATGTATCCTGTGGTTTTAACACTTGTGTAGTTTCAAATATTCATATTAATTAAAATCCTTAACCCAAAGCAATTTACTTTGTTTTATCCAAACACAAAAGAAAACTAGACATTTTTTTTCATGAGCAAACATTTCATATTACTTAATTTTAAGGTGGCAAAATAAACATAATTATTAATAATATTCAAAAGCATTTGTATAAAGTTTTATAGCCTTCCTACTAAATAAGAATAAATTACAGCTAGGTTCAGCAATTCCTGGTTTGTTTCTTATTCTTATTTAGAAATTGAAAGCTATCCTAAGATTATATTTTAATGAACTTAATTGAAAATTTGTCTAAGGTTTTATTTTTTTTTTATTTTTTTTTTTGTCTAAGGTTTTAAAATCAACACAAAGACCTGTATACACAATTTTACTAACACTCTATTTTTTTTATTATTTGTATTATTATGAGATTTTACAAGCTTAAACTCTTTCAAAATATCTTTTATTATAATTCCCTACAACTGAACATAAATTTATATGGTTTTTAAAACATTAAACATAAGAAAATAATTACAGCATATTTAGCTCATAAAAATCAATATGATTTGGAAAGTGTTCATAAGTAATTTAACCCTATTCTTATAGTCAAATATGGTTATTACATTATTTTTGTATAGCAAAACCAAGGAAGAAAAATAGAATTGTCTTTGAATCAATACTGTAAGTTACTTTTTTTTGAATATCTAATTTCTCAAATATTACATGAAATATTATTTTAATATAATTTATAAGCTTCTAAATTAATGACCAAATTTTAAGGGCTCTGAATCAGGCCAAATCTGAGAGCCTTGTTTTTCTTATTTTGAAATCTAGTAACCAAGGCCGTAATTAAAAAAAAAAAAAACCATAAGTTAACTTCTTTTTCTTCTTTGAGTTAAAGCTTTTAGAGGGAAGAAATTTAAAGAGGAATAAATACATATAAAGTATTATCAATTTAACATTTTCTCCTTTATTGAGAATGTGACAGCTACATTTTCATTAACCCTTTTATTTTTTTAATTTTTTTCTTTTTATCATTACTTGTAAAACAAACACACTTTAGTATAAAATGTGCTTTGTGTTAGATGATTTTGTCTAGCTGGAGGCCGATTTAAGTGTTCTGAGCATGTTTAAGGTAGGCTAACCTAAGCTGTGATGTTTGGTAGGTTCAATTTATTAAATGCATTTTCAACTTAAGATATTTTCGCTAACCCTCTTATTTACAGTACTTACAAGTATCCATGTCAAAAAATGAGGGTTTCTTTTGTTTGTTTGTTCCTTTTCCTTAAAGTTTCATTAACTTCTAAATCAATCTCATGGCCTTGCCAACTAGCTATTTTCAAGCAAACTTCTTGTATTTGCTAGCTCCACTAAATGAATGGACAGATTGGTAGAGGTAAGAGAAAACTGAAGTACCAAGGACAAGTCTGAAACTATCAAGATCAACTTTTATCTTTCTGTCCTGGAATTTGGGACATTTTCAACAGTGACACATAGATCCAAATGTGATTCAGATTTTAGGTCCACTTTAAGGCAATATCTCCTTTAAATAGAGATTGCATTCTTAAGAAATATTGGTTTTATATCTTGCTAGAGCAAACAAAATAAGAACAGTTCTGATAGTCTCAATGAAATAACAAGAATACAGGCAAATTCCCTCATAGTTTGGGGAAAGGTGGTTTTCCTTTTGAACTAGTAGAGGTGCAAGGGGTCTCAGATGTATGCACTACTTATTACCATACATAACAGCAAGTGTTTGAGAGAAATCTTAATGGAAACTTTAGTTTTGCTAAAGTCCACCAGTCAGAGAATGCCAAAACATGTATTTATTAGCTTGCCATAGAAAATAAGAATTTACTAATGAAAGGATGGAGTGTCTCAATAAGAGAGAGTTATGAGGTGATCACTATATAATTATGACTTAGCATACTTTAAGTTTTAGTAGAATTCCAAAAAAGGAGGAAACCATGGCTGGATTGGGATCTGTTGGGAATCTCAACAGTTATGAGATGGCATGTATTAGTAATTTTAATCAAGAAGTAACAATAACATTGAAAGGGTAAGGCTGTCAGAAATGAGTCAGACATGTTAGCTGGAAAAGGAATATGTTTATTGATATGATATTAGTGTCTTTGGTTCTGTGTTCAGACATGATTAAAGAGTCATCTTGTTTTGTTCTACCATGGTCAAAATGGGTCTTATTGTTAATATTTTTTAGAAGCAATTTATGATTAAGAGGAAGCATCATGGCGTAGGGAGTAGTACCACTGTCCTGCCATTGGCTGTCAGGAATGCTGTTCTCATTGTTCTTTGTTTGCTTTGTCTTTTTATTTTGTTGTTGTCAGGCTATGGAATATGTTTTCAAGATAATATAAATGATTAATATGTTGATTTAAATTATAACTAAGTGTCTTAGTGGAGAAAAATAAGATGCGAGTTTAAGATGGATAAGATTTGAATTGAAATTATCAGTACAAACTCATAATGTATTTTAATTATTTTTAAAAAGTATATATTTCATTGTTCTATCCATTGAATAGGAGTAGAAATAAGGATCAAGCTAGCATTAATAAATGAATTTAGTGACCAGATTGTGGTCTCTATGTACCAGTTTCCAATTAAAGAAACCAAAAGTCTTTTTTTTTTTTTTTTTTTTTTTTTGCAGATTCATCCATTCATTTGAGAAAGAGAGAGAGCATGAGCAAAGGGAGGGGCAGAGGGAGAGGGAAATAAGCTGACTCCCCACTGAGCAGGGAGCCCAGCACAGAGGTAGACCCCAGGACCCTGAGACCATGACCTGAACCAAAACCAAGAGTTGGACACTCAACCAACTGGGCCACCCAGGCACCCCAAGAAACCAAAAGTCTTACAAGAAACAACTCACTCTAGGCAAGGGACAGAAAACACGATAAACATTGAATTTCTTGTCATATCACATAACAAAGGAGTTATCAGTTACAATTGAGAGGTTTTAAAGAAGAAACATTATTTTCCATCTTGATGTCTAGCCAAAGAAAGACCATATTGAGCATCAGATTTTAGTTCCTTGAAATATAACTCTCTCCCAGAATTTAAATCAGTTCAACTGGCTTTATTATTTTCACCTGAAATTTCCACTTAGAAAAAGAAACCATATTTAATATTCAGCCAGATAGTCAATATGTTCTCTATCCTCCCATCTTGATTTGCTTATTCTAAGAATAGATTGAGGAATTTTATTGCTGGAGAGCTGTGTTTCACTGGGGCAGTTATTGAGGAACTTTTTAAAGCCTTGCCTTTTAACCCAAAATATTCATTTTTTTTTTTCATGGTCTTTAGGAAAAATACAAGAAAAGAGTAGAGTTAAAACAAAAACATGTCAAAGTTTCCAGGGGCTCTGGAACTCTGGGGCCTAAACCTGTGAATATAAGCTCTTCCATTATGAGTTAATATCAGGCTGAACCATGAATTTGGTGATTTTACTGCTGATTTTACACTGTCCTAATGTAAAATAGTATGGCTAACTCCTCTAAGCAACTCATATGGTGCACACAGGTTTATGATCACTAGGTACAAAAGCATTTTCAAGACACTCAAAATCTTTACCTAAGCAAACCCTACATGCCCAGAAACTGGAAGACTTAGCCCCATGATAGAATCATCTCAGAGTTCACTTAGAGTCTCATTGGAAAGGCCTTGTTGAGAACGATTATTTTTCACAATAACACAGCTCCAGATACCAGTCCTTGGATTAATGCTCCCTAAATTAAAATATTTGTTTTTCTTTATAGATCAGTGGCCTTTCATATCTTCATGAAAAATTCATAAGCTTCTCAACTTTCCAGAAGCCTATGGAATCTGGGAGGAAAACAAAACTAACTCCGAATGCCTTCATCAAGCAGATGTTGATGTGATATACACAAATTTTAGCCAAGATGATGGAACCAGATTATATTTCTGATACATTTTTTTCTTATTTTCCTCCTCGGTTTACTACTAATCTTACCTAGTATTATGTAGTGGCCACTCCTCAACAATCTCCGAAATGTTGTTATTTGGGGGTTTTTGTTGTTTTGTTTGTATTAATGCCTGCACCTACCATTATCTCTTTACCTTGAATCTCTTCAGGTGTTCTTTAACCATTTAAGGAAAGGCAAGATTCATGGGGCATTTTTCTATAGCCACTGAATTTGAAACATTACTTAATCTGTCATCCCCATTTGATGATCTCTGACAGAATTTAGTTCTGACAATCTTTTTAGAAGATGGATTTTCTCCCACAGGCTCTCTCTAAAATTTGTGTTTCCCTCACATTATTAATCCAACACTTCCTTATTGTAAAATTTTGATTAAAAGTCAAATAAAATATTTCTGCTAAAATGATTAAAGCAGAACCAAACTCGTCTAAGGTGAGGACACACATTGGGTCATCTGTTCTGTCATTCACTGTATTCAACTCCAGGATTTTGACCAAAACTATTTAATCCATTCAGGAAATCTACCTGGCTTAAGCAAACAATATTTAACTCATTCTTCTTATGATAAATGGCTAATACTACCTGTGACCATTAACTCACTAATGCACTACTACTTTGGTAGATTATATTTCTGTATCAAGTAATTAAAATTCATTTTTACTTTTGTAAAAAAAAAACTTAGAAAAGTCAATAAGATAGATGATAGATACATAGATAGATAGACCAATCATCTCAAAATCAGATGAAATATCCATGACTAGATGAAAAGACATCATTCTAGAACTGTTCCAGAAGAATTGTGGGGCATGTGTTCATTTTCATAACTTGGGTTTTAGGTCCTGAGTTTACAGCCTATTATGAATAGTAATAATAATTTTGTTGAGGTAATTGCCTGTAATGGGATATACATTTTTTAAAGATTTTATTTATTCAGGAGAGACACACAGAGACACAGGGGCAGAGACATAGGCAGAGAGAGAAGCAGGCTTCCTGTGGGGAGCCCAATGTGGGAGTTGATTCTAGGACCCCGGGATCATGAGACGTGAGCCAAAGGCAGATGTTCAACCACTGAGCCACTCAGGTGCCCTGGGATATGCATGTTTTTAAGTCTCAAATGCTATGTCCTGTTGGACATTTTTATATCCTCTTTGGAAAAGTGTCTATTGGTATACTTTGCCCACTTTTTAATCAGGTCATTTGATTTCATTGCTGTTGATTTGAATTCTTTGTATATTTCGAATATTAGCCTCTTAGCAGATGTATGGTTCACAAATTTTATTATGTTCCATGAGTTGTCTCTTTATCCAAATATTCTTCAAAAGAAAGTACATAAGTCTAAAAACTATCTAGGCTTCTTATAAGACACACAGAAATGAAAGTCATCCATGGAACATTGTCTCCCAACACTTTAGAGCAGACATTCCACATCGAACTATTTAACAGACAATCATGCAACAAAAGAAACAAGAAACTACAGACAACATTGTCTTAAAATCCCTGGGCCACAAAATATGAAGAACATTGTAGATCCAAACCCTACAGAAAACTCTTCTGCCCTTACTTGATGAAAGCAAGAATGAGAGGAGGAAGTTTTCTCTAGGAGCCAACAGAGGGCAGCTAGGCCATGATTTTTCACCCTGAAAAGGAATAATTTCTGGAGAGCATTAACAGTTATCAGAGTTCCCTACTTGATCATGCAAGTTTAACAAAAAGGAAATAAGATTTCTCAGGAATCACATCTGAACAAAGTCCAAATATAATCACATTAATAACGTAGTATTTCCCTCCTCCAGCTTGTATAAGTTACTGCTGACTTATTAGCAATGATAACCCTACCCAGGTGACATTCTTCCAGTCTTTTTTTTTTTTTTAATTTTTTTTTTAATTTTTTTTTTAATTTTACTTATTTATGATAGGCACACAGTGAGAGAGAGAGAAGCAGAGACACAGGCAGAGGGAGAAGCAGGCTCCATGCACCAGGAGCCCGACGTGGGATTCGATCCCAGGTCTCCAGGATCGCGCCCCGGGCCAAAGGCAGGCGCCAAACCGCTGCGCCACCCAGGGATCCCTTCTTCCAGTCTTTTAATCAAATGCATTAAGAAAGCCAATCACAGAATTGTCTTATCTAGACAGACAGCATCTAATTGTTTTCTTGGATGTCCTCCAAAAGCTTTAAGAAAATCCCAAATCATATAATAAATAATAAACATCACCCAATTCTCTCTTGCTGAGATATTCCAAGGTTCCTCTAGTGTGTTCCTTCTTCTGCAGCAATTTGCTAAGGTTAACTTTGCATTCAGGTGCATTGTTGGTAAAGTTTGCCTAGTGGGCTTCCAAATGCCAGCACTATCACCAACATTAGAGTAACTAAACTGGGCCAAAATTTGCATTTTAGAACTTTGCACGTCTTAACATTTTTTCCTCTCAGTCGTAGATCTCCTTGTGGATACCATGTCATTTTCCAGGGTTGTTTAAGTCATCTGAAATTGTTCCTTTCTGTATGATTGTGCCGTGAATTTAACACAGAGCTGGCTTCTTTGGTTTTACTTTGCTTTTAATTTGTAGGCATTGCTTTTATTTTTAAAAAGTCATTCATATTGTACCATAATTTTGTAAAATATTGTTCTGGTTTCCAGAATGAGTCTACAAGAAATATACTCAGAAATATCTATCTTATATTTTTGAGTGCCACATAAGTTTCTCTCTTTTACACATACGTGAGAATTAGAGCATACGTAAGCACTTTGCACCATTTTGCATTTTGTACTTATGTCATGTTCCTTTCCTCCTGTTACCATTCCAGAAGTGTTTTCCATTACAGTTTAGAACTTCACAGTAATCTGTGCTTACCATAGTGTATCACAGTTTATTTAATCAGTCCCCTAATGACGAGCGAAGGTGTTTCCTATGTTGGCCTATTACACTTACGGCAACAACAGAAAGACTGCCCATCTTTTTGCTTTGGGGCAGGTTAACATTCAGAATAGAATAGTAAGAGTAGTATTAGTGAGTCAAAAAGTAAATGCATATGGTGTGTTACTATTTCTAAATTTTCTTCCATGGAAGTTGTCTAGTTTCAATAGGAATTTTACTGTTTTATGCAGGAATGACAACACTGCACCCATTAATACCGCAAAAGAGTACGCCTCCTCATGCCCACACCCACAGGGTTCCACGTAGGTTTTGGACCATTGACAATACTACAGGTATGAATTGGTACTTAATGGAGTTTTAATGCACCCTTCTTTTATTACATGGGTGGTTGACATTTTTATAGGTATAAGTTCCATTTTCATTCATTTTCCTATAAAGGGTCTGCCTAAAGATCTTCTTAATTTTCTGTTTGATTTCATCATTTTCCTCTATATTTGAGACTTTCTTTATATGCAGGACATTAACCTTTTTTCTGCTATATAAGTAACTTGTGTTAATAATATTTTGGTATCACATATCTTTTGTAAAGTTATGTTTTACTCTGACATTTTTTTTTAAGTTTTTTTTTTAATTTTTTTTTAATTTTATTTATTTATGATAGGCACACAGTGAGAGAGAGAGAGAGGCAGAGACACAGGCAGAGGGAGAAGCAGGCTCCATGCACCGGGAGCCTGACGTGGGATTCGATCCCGGGTCTCCAGGATCGCGCCCTGGGCCAAAGGCAGGCGCCAAACCGCTGCGCCACCCAGGGATCCCTACTCTGACATTTTTAAGCTTGAAGTATTCTGATTATTTTATTGAAGTGTTTTATTGAGTATTTTGCTTCTCCACAACAAAATGTTTGCATAAAATATTATATATTTCTATGTCATTGTTATTTTTTTACTCTATTAGTTCTTTTTAAATGCAAAGTGCAATTAACATACAGTGTTATATTAGTTTCAGGTGTGCAATATAATGACTCAACAATACGTTACTCAGTTCTCATCACAGTAAATATACTTTTTGTTTGTTTGTTTGTTTCCAGATAAGACCTTAGTGATTCATCACAACATACAACACTCAGCATTCATCATAAGTGCTCTCCTTAGTACTCATCATCCACCTAGCCCATCCCTCACCCACCTCTCTCCATCAATGCTCAGTTTGTTCTCTACAGATAAGAGTCTCTTGTGGTTTATTTCTCTCTATTACCCCTTCCCCTACATTCATCTGTTTTGTTTCTTAAATTCCACATATGAGTGAAATCATATGGCCTTTGTCTTTCTCCAACTGACTTGTTTTGCTTAGCATAATACTCTCTGGGATCCCTGGGTGGCGCAGCGGTTTAGCGCCTGCCTTTGGCCCAGGGCCCGATCCTGGAGACCCGGGATCGAATCCCACGTCGGGCTCCAGTGCATGGAGCCTGCTTCTCCCTCTGCCTGTGTCTCTGCCTCTCTTTCTCTCTCTGTGACTATCATAAATAAATAAAAATTAAAAAATAAATTAATTAATTTTAAAAAAAAAGCATAATACTCTCTAGCTCCATCTATGTCATTACAAATGGCAAGATTCCATTCATTTTGAAGGTTGGGTAATATTCCAGTGTGTATGTGTGTGTGTGTGTGTGTGTGTGTGTGTGTGTGTGTGTATCACATCTTTATCCATTCATCAGTCAATGGATATTTGGGCTCTTTCCATAATTTGGCTATTTTTGATAATTCTGCTATAAGCATCAGGTGCATGTGCTCCTTTGAATCTATATTTTGTATCTTGTGGGTATAAACCTACTAGGGTAATTGTTGGATCATAGGGTAGTTCTATTTTTAACTTTCTGAGGAAACTCCATGCTGTTTTCCACAGTGGCCACACCACTTTGCATTCCTACCACAATGAGATGCCACCTCACACCTGTCAGAATGGCTAAAATTAACAATGCAGGAGACAACAGATGTTGACCAGGATATAAGTAATAAGAAAGTAGTAAAGCATTGCTTTTTAGAAATGAAACTTATTTTAAAAAATGCAACTTATATTGCGATGGTCAAGGGAATAATTAACTGTGAAAAAAAAAAGGCCTCCACAGCATAATAGTTTTATTACTTTGTTTCACATTAACATCTCTAGGAAAGTTATCATAATAGAATTTAAGATGTCTTTATATTCTAAACAGTGGGCGAAGGAGGAATATGAACTGATCATGACAAAGGAAAACTCTCTAATATCTTGCTCATATGTATGTCCTAAAGCAAATGACCTTCAGAAACGACAAATGGAAGTTGGAGATTTCCTCAGAATTATTTATGTACTCAGCCTTCTGGAATGTGTCCATGAATTGCCAGATGACACACACTTCCCTCTGCAGATTGCTAATTTGGTTGGTCAACTGACAAGAGATGAGTTCTTTAGAAGAATCTGAAAAGTTAAATGTCCCTGAGCATGAATAACAAATGGCAGGACACTTGAAAAAGATGGATGATAAAAATGAGATGGTCTAACATATAAATAACATGAGTTTAAAATAAGATATTAGAAGGAATAGATCCAGGAGTACCATTTAATCAAGTTAATGATACAAAAAAAGAATGAGAGAAAGAGGAAGAAATTACTCATCTAGGCAAAGCAGGATGGAACTGTAAACCAAAGAGGAAGAGAAAGCCTTAAAAGCAATTGGACCTGGAGGAAGTTGCCTACATAGAAATTTCAATTAACCTAAAAGCTGAATTTTCAAGGGCAAGAAGGGAAGTGAAGGAATTTGTTATATCTTTAATGTGTTGAAAGAAAACACATTTCAACCTACAATATTATAAGCAGTGAAATTATCATTCAAGAAAAGAACAGAACAAGGACAGAACAAATGCAGAATAAAGATATTGTCTGACAATCCAAAACTGAGATTGTTTCTTAACATTTCAAATAACCAATGAAAATTAAGCGATACCAAGGTGGCTCAGCGGTTGAGTGTCTGCCTTTGGCTCAGAGCATGATCCCAGGATCTGGGATCAAGTCCCACATCAGGCTCCCTGCAGGGAGCCTGCTTCTCCCTCTGCCTGTGTCTCTGCCTCTGTGTGTGTGTGTGTGTGTCTCATGAATAAATAAATTAAATATTTTTAAAAATTTTAACAGGGACAATTACTTACAAAATAGGGTGAAATAGTTTAAAGAATAATGAACCTCAAAATAGAACAAATTGGAATAGAAGAAAAAACAGACAGCACAGATAAGATATTAGAAAGAAGTCAGTTGGCATCTCAGTGGCTCAGCGTCAGTTAAGTGTCCAGCTCTTGATTTTGGGTCAGGTCATGATCTCAGAGCCTTGAGATCAAGCCCCTCATCAGGCTCCACACTCAGCAGAGGCTGCATAAGATTCTCTCACTCTCTCTCTCTCTTCTGTCCTTTTCCTGCTCACTCTTGTTCTCTCTCTCTCAAATAAATAAATAAATAAATAAATAAATAAATAAATAAATATTTTCTAAAAAGTCAAACTGTTGAGTTTAAGAGATATGCCTGAAACATAACATCAAAAATTATAAATAAATTATAAGTAATGTTAACCTAGATATGTATGAATTAATTCAATACTGATACATAATTATTAATAACAAAAAAATAGAAATTAAAGCAAAAGTATTAACATCATATGTAACACAACCATAAAATTAAAAATCTCAAAAATAGGAAGATATGAATGTAATATTATCGATATCCTAAAGAAAATGATCCTGTAACAAACACATATCTAGAAAGAGAGCAAGAGAGCATTCATCTGAAATTATAACACACTCTTCTAGTTCACAGATCACAATAGAATTATAATTCAAAATAAAAGGAGTTAGTATTTAACAATAAGAGATTACCAACCAATTAAAATTTGTAGAAGGCTTTACTAGAATGTCCAATTGCTTGTTTGTTTGTTTGTTTTTTACAAAGTTCTTTTTTTTTTAAGATTTTATTTATTTACTCATGAGAGAGGCAGAGACATAGGCAGAGGGAGAAGCAGACTCCATGCAGGAAGCCCACTCAATCCCAGAACCCCAGGATCACGTCCTGAGCCAAAGGCTGAGCCACCCAGGCATCCCTTTTACAAAGTTTTTATTGAAATTCTAGTTCATTAACATAAAGTGTAATATCAGTTTCAGCTGTACAATATAGTGATTCACACTTCCATATGATACCTGGTACTCATGACAACAAATGCTCTCCTTAATCCCCATCACCTATTCCGCCCATCTCACCTCCCCGCATCCCTCCCACCATCAGTTTGTTCTCTGTAGTTAAGAGTCTGTTCCTCAGTTGGCTTCTCTCTTTTTTCTACCATTGCTCGTTTGCTTTGTTTCTTAAATCCCATATATGAGTGAAATCATATGGTATTTGTCTTTCTGTGACTGAGTTATTGAACTTAATCATAATACTCTTTAGCTCATCCATATTGTTGCAAATAGCAAGATTTCATTCTTTTTGAAAGGATAATACCAAGTGATGGCTAGGATCTAGACGACTTGACAAAATATATAGTGAAAGAAGCCAGACACAAGAGAACATATGCAATTTCTTGGATATTAAGTTCCAAATAAATAATCATTCCTTCAAGCACTGTGGATTGCATGTGAGGGGGCCAAAAGGGGCCTGCTGGGGTACTGAAGGTATGGCCCATGGTGGTATATATTCCTCAATACTCTATCAGCTATGCACTTTAACATATGCACTTTACTTTATAAAATTATGTTTCAATAAAAGTAAGTAAATAAACGTAAATGCCTGTTGTAAAGAGGGCTTAACCAAACTCGTGAAAAAATATTAAAGCAACAAAGAAGAAAATTAAGAAAACATATATGAAATCATAATTAACTATCCCCTTTTAACAAAAAGATAGGAAACAATAGAGTAGAAAAAAACTGAAGAAATTAAAAGAAAGAATAATGGTGACTCAAACTTAGTGAAAATAAATGGAAAATAAAGGTACAGACTTCTTTTCATAGAGACTATGAACATACTTTAAAAAATCCTTTCAAGATTAATAAAGGAAAAGTATATAAAGTCCAAGGTATATATTTTAAATAATATAAAAGACTTCATTGTAGGTTTACAATTATTCAAATCTTAAAAAGAGTATTTGATTTTTATCAAATTGAAAAGCTAAAATGGGAAAAAGTGTAACTCACTCAAATGGACTCAGATGAAATAGAAAAGAAAAATAATTTTGTGATCATTAAGGAAATTGGACTTGTCAAAATCTTTTCACAAAGAAAAGTAACAGGGCAAACAATTTTAAGGGTGAGTTTTACCATTCGTTAAAGTAACAGATAATTCTGATCTTTCATAATTCTCCAGATAAAAGAAGGAAACTATTTCAACCAATGTTATACTATTAGAACATTTTTGATACCTGAACCAGACAAGAACATTAAAACACATAAAAATTATAACCCAATCTCATTTGTGGACCTAAGTCCACATATAAGCAAAAATATGAGGTAGCTATTAGCAAATGAATGTAATAACAGATATCACTTCCTAATCAGTTTAGAGCCATGCCAGGAATGTAAGTTTGGTTTAACATTTCAAAATAAAATTATGTCAGCAGGCATATTTAAAAAATAATAAGAAAAATATAACTAACATTATAAATACCAAAAACAGGGTGATGAAAACTGATATCCCATTTTGATAAAAATCTCACACCAAGCAAAGAATAAAAGTTATTTACTAAATAGAGTCAGCATCACAAAATTTACTACAAATATTATACTTACTAGTTAAATTTTACTGCATTTTTTTGAACATTAGGATTGAGGCACAGATGCAAGCTATTTACGCTTCTGTTCACCTTCTCTCAGGAAATCCTGTGCAGTTTGCTTAAAAAAAATAAAGATTTACAAGGGTGAAACAAAATTATATTCCATCTTGCAAATGGAATTCTTGTGTACTTAGCACATGCAAGGAATTTACAAATTATTTGGGTTAATAGAGTTTAGTACGGTTAACCAAAAATCAATACATGTCAACAATTATTTCTTTATTTTCTAACATTTCCAAAGTATGTTTCCCTAGTTGTCAACATCAATATTTTTTACAACAGGAATAAAAAATATGAAGTATCTAGGAGTAAATCTAGCAAATGATGTGAGAGGCCTTTAGGAACAAAATTATAAAACTTGATTGAACAATATGAAAGGGAAATACCATTAACTATCATAAAGATGACAATTTTTTCCCAATTGAATCAAAAGGTAAAGTGAATGACTATAATGCAGCATGTTTATATAACAGGATAGCATATGGCAATAAAAGTGAAAGAACTATAGATGCCTTCATGAAAAATGTCAAATAGCAAAAATATAATTTTGAATAATAAAAGCAAGCTTCAGAAAGATACATGTCACAAGTACTTTTGTAATATGAGAAATCAAGCAAAATTTTAAGAAATAAACATATTCCTTATGACTATAAACCTGTTATTAGTTAGCTTACTTTTAGCCGCCCTCAATACCCAAAAGCCAAAATTTCACAATTCATTTCTTTCTCATGTTAAGTGACTGGAGCATGCGTTCCTCTTGGATGAGTAGCATTAATTTGCATGGTAAGTCCTTTTATATTGTGACTTTATTACCCTCTACAGTCACATATTTCTTTTCATCCATCTGGTTGATGGGTGCTAACCACTGTAGCTCAGGAATGACCCATATCACATCCAACCATATTCCATTTGAGAGAGGACTTGTTATATTGCCCCACCTGCACACAAGGGAGCTGGGAGATAGAGTTCCTGAACTGACAGCCACTTCTGATGAGATAGCTTTACACCAAACAAGGGAGCACCCATTTTTGTGGAAGTGAAGCCACTTTGTTGTAAAAGGCAAATGGAAAACTCAAAAGAAAAACATAGTGGGGGGTGCCTGGGTGGCTCAGTTGGTTAAGCGTCCAACTCTTGACTGTGGCTCAAGTCATGATCTCGGGGTCATCTGATGGAGCACTCTGGGGACTCTGCACTCAGCGTGGAGTCCGCTTAAAATCTCTCCTTCTCCCTCTCTCCCTGTCCCTTCTTGCCTCCCACACACATTCTCTCTCACTCAAATAAATAAATAAATAAATAAATAAATAAATAAATAAAAAGAAAATCTTAGGGATGAATAATAGACATGTAAACTTCGTGATTATTTTGAAGCAAGGTTGGAAAAGTAATCATAGTGGGTACAGTGGATTTTTCAAAGATACAGATAATATACATTATGTTTGGGGTAAGTACATAAAGGCCATTATTATTATTATTATTGTTATTATTATTAAAATGCGCATGCATTTATGAATACTGTATATTTAAGTATAGATATATGTGCATGCATATATACATATATATGATATGTGAATAACAAAAAATGAAAGATAGGAACAAATACAATAATTGTAATAAATAGCATTTGTTAAGTACTTACTACAGACTGGGAGTTGTTTGAAGCACTTTAAATGTTAGCTTTATTGATCTTAACAGATCTATAATAGCACTATAATTCCCTCCATATTAAGTATAAAGTGATTCAGAAGGAGAATTTCTTGCCAGTCACGCAGCTTGAGCAAGCCGAAAATTGCAAAGCTAGTAAGTGGCAAAAGAAATAATGCTATTATCTATCACCATTGTAACAATTTTTCTGAAAATACACTAATTAAAAAGACAGCCCTTATCAGACTAAAGACTCTTTCCAGTTGTGCTCTGAATCTCTCCGTTTTCTGTGTCCTCTTCACTTCTCTGAGGACTTGCCTCATGCCCTCTCTCCAGCATGATGTATCACATCCTGTTTATTACCTCCCTATGTCACTTAGAATCTCTTGAACTCACCCAATTCTTTGCTTTGACCTCTTCTATGGTGCTCTACATACTAGGAATAATCCTCATTTAGAAATAGGAAATAGACACAGAGAATAGTTAATTAGCATTCAAAGGATCTCAAAATTATTATATCTTTAGCCTGGACAGAAATAGAAGTCAGATTTCTGGCTCATTCAGTAGCTACATCCCACCAGGGTTGGTCAATCAAAGGGTATAAACATGAGGCATTCGCTTGGGTTCAAATGTCACCTTCCCTAGTGTAGTTAACAGGTTGAAGAAAATCTACCAGGCCTTTGGTTCCTCTGTGCAGCCCCTAAGGGGCTTCACTAGTGCCCCCCCCCAAAAAAATAAGCTATAGTTTTAGTGAAATTCAAGTCTGATTATATTGCCACTGTCTACTTAGCCAAAAGGCTGAAACACGATGTAAGCCATTTGAACAAGGACAAACCTGGGGACCCTTTCCAATGCCATTGGAACAATGGAAATCTAATCACTTTTGCCATGGTCACTCTTGTCTCATCTATTCTATCATTTTGTTTCTGTTTTCCTTCAAGCACAATTATAACTATTAAATAGTAAAACACAAACATAACCATTCTTAACTATGATCTTGTAAAATCTTCTAAACTTTTTTTCTGTTTAACTAGAATAACATCACTGAATACAAAGCCACCCATAAAACAAATCAGCCTTCAGAAGATGCCCACCAAATATTGCATTCATTTCTTAGTGTGCTAAAACTATTTTAAACATTAAAATATATGTTCTCATTGTTGTTAACCTTATTTTTCCTACTTGATTTTTTTCCCAAACTATGCTCATGATTATGGATTGAGACAGAGGGAAATCATGAGCCCAGATTGAATAGACTCATTGCTAAAAAGTCTTCATGATTAAAGTAGTCTGGCATCACTAAGCTTATATTTTCAACACAAAAAGCTAATTTTCAAATATAGAAGATATCACTTCAAATATTTCCAGTCATCCATGAATGTCACTCTGATTACTTAACAAAAGAAAGTTAGAGTTTAGAATTTTTACTAATGAATAATGTGTAAAAGATATTTCACTATTGATGATAACAGCTATTAACATTTCCATAATGAGAGACAGCTCCGTGTGTGTGGCTGTGTAGGGGGGAAGCTTTTAGGAAAAAAACATATATTACTGAAGTGAGAATTATTTCCATGAAACTTTTTTAAAAAACTCTTTTAAATCTCTAAAACACTAACAAAAGGTTAAGATGATCCCAAGAAACAAAAACTTGGGAAATAAAATTTTAGCCACTAAATATTTTTATGTATTTCCTATGATCTAAACTCTCCTTTAAATGTTAAGATTTTCTCAAATATTTGAAATGCATGCATATTTCACTAGAAAACATAAATTCTTCTCTTACTTACTAAAAGAGTCAATTGTATAAGTCAATTGTAAATTGACTTATTGTACAATAAGTTACAATTGTAAATTGTATAATTGTATATGACAATTTTATAAATCAATTGTAAATAATTTAACTTAACTATAACATTGGCATAATGTCTGCAAATACATGAATCACTTAGACTTTTAAATATTTACTTATTTTAAATATCTCTATTATATATTTCATAAATCCAAACTTTAAGATAAATGAATATTTTTGATGAATTTGAAAAATATCAAATTAGAGTGCCTTAGATATATGAGTAAATATTAAGAAATTCTTATAGGAACATTTGCTGCAAAAAATAAATCCACTTTTTTTATATGAAACAGTATATTCATTATACTTAACAAAATATTTTATAACTATTTAAGAAAATATTTTATAACTATTGAAGGTAAATAGTTTTATAGTGTAATTTAATTTCAACAAATACTATAGAGAAAAAGAAATTATGAATAGGTGATGGATTTTATTAAGCTTATACATATTAAAAAGCCAAATTTCACATTGCGTTTATGGGAGTATAAATTACATTCAATGGATATAAATACTTCCTTAATGACTTAATAATATAAATTTCATTAGTTAAAATGACTCATTCAGGTGCCATAATATTTCTTAAATATTATCTCTTCTCTATTTACATTCAAATGATAAGATAAACCTAGTTTTCATATATTCTTTCCTTTCATGATGACATATTTAAAAAAGAAAAAAGCAAGTATGAAGATAACTATATTCACTCCATACCCACCATTTAAACCAAATCTGATCATATTCAGTATTTCTTTAAGATTTTTTTTGGAAAAAAAATCCAGATAAAATCAATCCTCTGCAATTGCATTGTATCTATTTCCAGAGGAAATCACCATTTTTCTATTACTTTTATCTAGTTTTTACATACTCATATGTATACATATTCATCAACACTACATTGTTTTGGGGGATCCCTGGGTGGCGCAGTGGTTTAGCGCCTGCCTTTGGCCCAGGGTGCGATCCTGGAGACCCGGAATCGAATCCCACATCGGGCTCCCGGTGCATGGAGCCTGCTGCTCCCTCCGCCTATGTCTCTGCCTCTCTCTCTCTCTCTCTCTCTCTCTCTCTCTCCTCTCTCTGTGTGTGACTATCATAAATAAATAAAATTTAAAAAAAAACACTACATTGTTTTGAAATCTTATGTAAACATCACTGCACTGAACCTATATATATTTGTTATTTTTTAAGCCTTTAAATTCCAGAAAGTTAACATACAGTGTAATATTAATTTCAGGCATATAATGTAGGAATTCAACACTTGTACACAGTACCTGGTGCTCATTACTACAAGTGTACTCCTTAGTCCCTATCACTTAAATCACCCATCATCCCACCCACCTCCCCTCTGGTAACCACCAGTTTGTTCTCTAGAATTAAGAGTCTGTTTCTTGATTTGCCTCCTTCTGTTGTTTCTCCTCCCTTTGCCTGTTTGTTTCTTAAATTCCACATATGAGTGAAATCACATGGTATTTGTCTTTCTCTTGACATAATTTGTTCACCATTATACTCTCTAACTCCATCCATGTCATTGTAAATGGCCAGATTTCATTCTTTTTGATGGCTGAGTAATTTTGCATTATATATTCCACTTCTTTATCCATTCATCGTACTTGATCATACTTCTGCTATGAACATTGGGGTGCAAGTATCCATTTGAATTAGCATTTTTGTATGCTTTAGGTAAATATCTAGTAGTGCAACTGTTGGATCATAGGGTTGTTCTATTTCTAACTTTTTGAGGAACCTCCATACTGTTTTCCACAATGGCTACACCAGTTTACGTTCCCACCAAGAGTGTAAGAGGGTTCATTTTTCTCCACATTCTCGCCAATGTTTGTTGTGTCTTTCATTTTTTATTGTACTATTCTGACAGGTGTGAGGTGATATCTCATTGTAGTTTTGATTTGTATTTCCCTGATGTCAGTAATGTTGAGCATTTTTCATGTGTCTGTTGACCATCCAAACATCTTCTTTGGAAAAATGCCTATTCATGTTTTGTGCCCATTTTTTAAAGATTTTATTTATTTATTTATTTATTTATTTATTTATTTATTTATTTATTTATGACAGACGCAGAGATTGAGAGAGAGAGAGAGAGAGAATGAGAGTCAAAGACACAGGCAGAAGGAGAAGCAGGCTCCATGCAGGGAGCCTGACATGGGATTCGATCCTGGGTCTCCAGGATCACACCCCGGCTGAAGTCAGCACTAAACCGCTGGGCCACCGGAGCTGCCCCTGTGCCCAGGTTTTCTTTGTGTGTGTGTGTGTGTGTGTGTGTGTGCCCAGTTTTTAATTGAATTATTTGTTTTTTGGATTTTGAGATTTATTAGTTCTCTGTATATTTTGGATACTAATCCATTATCAGATATGTCATTTGCAAATATCTTCTCCCATTCTTCTGTAGGTTGCCTTTTAGTTTTGTTGCTTGTATCCTTCACTGTGTAGAAGCTTTTAATTTTGTGTCGTCTCAATAGTTTGTTTTTGCTTTAATTTTCCCTTGCCTCAGGAGACATGTCTAGAAAGAAGTTACTAAGGCTCATGTCAAAGAAGTTACTGTCTGTGTTCTCTAGGATTTTTATGGTTTCAGGTCTCACATCCAGGTCTTTAGTCCATTTGAATTTCTTTTTGTCTATTGTGTGAGAAAGTGGTCCAGTTTCATTCTTTTGCACACTGTTGTCCAGTTTTCCCAACACCATTTGTTGAAGAGACTTTTTCCCATTGGATATTATTTCCATCTTTGTCAAAGATTAATTGACCCTATAGTTGTGGGTTCATTTCTGGATTTTCTATTCTGTTCCATTGATCTATGTGTTTGTTTATGTGCCAGCACCATATTGTTTTGATGATCACAGCTTTGTAATATAACTTGAGGTCTGGCATTATGATGCCACCAGCTTTGCTTTTCTTTTTCAAGGTTGTGCAATTCGGAGTCTTTTGTGGTTCCATACAAATTTTAGGATTGTTTGTTCCAGCTTTGTAAAAAATGTTGTTGGTATTTTGAGTGATTACATTTGAACCTATATTTTTTTGGATCCTGCTCTCTTTTTTTTTTTTTTACTTGTATTAGTTTTTGTAGGTTTAGTTCAACTACAATAATTTACTGTATCCTAGTTTACACATGGTCTAACAATACCTCAACTTATTTAACTATTCCTTTATCAATGGGTTTTATGTTTTCTACTCCATGATAACTCATATTATAGTGAATATTATTGCACATGTCTCCTCAGGTACAGATCTGCGTGCTTATCCAGAACTAGACTTTCTGGGTTATAGCCTATGCACATTTGCAGCTTCCTTAAATATTGCCAATTGCTTTCCAAAGTGATTGACTAATTCATATTCCAGCAAATGTGAGAATTCTTGTGTCTCCATGTATTGGGATGAATCACATTTTTAAATTATTCCATACAAGAGGGATTTGATCTTCCTAAATACACATTTTTTTTTTCTGATTAGTGATGAGATCGAGCATCATTTGTATACTATTCAGGTTTATTACTTTATGTGAACTTTTCATATTATTTGTCCATATTTTTTAAGTATGTATGCTTTTCCTATTACTTTTTGTATTTCTTATATTCTGTTTCCTGCTTTTTGTAATGAATTACATGTGTTATAGATATATTTTTTCAAGTTTGACTTGTTTTACACCTTTTTATGATGTCTGAATTATGTAATTCTTCCAGCTTTCCTTCTGAATACATTTACTTGTAAGTCTGAAAGTGGTTTTAATTTTATTTTAGTGATTAGTAAAAGCAATAAATGCAGACACTCTGTAATATAAATTTCAAGCATCACATCTTACCAAGATCTTCTCTTTCCAATTCAAACTAACTTCAAGGATTCGCTATCCCCAGTGGTGTCCCTCCATTTCTCTTCCTTTATGCACTATCTTTTCTTTCCACATTCTGTCATTTCCAAGGTCCATGTTTATAAGAGTATCTAGTACACCCTCAATAATCTTGTTTCTCTTACTTTCTGTGAGTTGCTTGGGTAAAATACAACCATAGTTAAAATCCAATTCCCTAGCTCTGTTTGCCTGGAGAAAAATTAAAAAATCATGCTCAATATGCTCTCCTTGAATTCATGACAAATAACTTCAAGTTGTCTCTCACTCAACCTCCACTTGAATGTTATGTAATGTCTAAATATTTGCTGATTTTGTAGATATCTTTCTGTTATTGATTTATAATTTAACCCAACTGTAGTCAATTAACTTATTCTGTAAGAATTATATCCTTTTAAAAATAGTGATTTTGTGGCCCAAACTAGAATCTGTCTTGGGAAATGTTCTGTATGCACTTGAGAAAAATGTATATCCTGTGATTGTTGAATTCAGCATCCTAAAAAAGTTCATTTGGAAGTATTGGTTGGTAATATTTTTCACATATTTTATATCCTTACTAATTTTCTCTTTATGTGTTCTGTCAATTATTTTGAGTGTTGTATTGTGGATTATTTCTCCTTTCAGGTTGGAGAAACTGATAGGTTCCAATAAATGTTTCATATGTTTTAAATTTCTATTACTTGCCAAATGAATGATTAGATTGTTATGTTCTCCTGATGAATTGACCATAATTTTATTATTCTCTTTATCTCTATTATCAGTGTTTGTTCTGAAATCTACTTTGTTATTAATATAGTAATAGAGCCAACTTTATTTTTATTGGTGTTATTATGGTGTATCTTTTTACATATTCGTACTTTTAACCACTTTGTGTCTTTGTATTATAAGTAGATTTCTTAGTTGGCAGCATGTAGTTGGTGCTTATTTTTAATTTCAATTTGACAATCTTTGTCTTTTAATTGAGGTGGTAAGACCATTTATATGTTATGTGATTATTGATACGTTTGTGTTTAAAACTATCATATTGTCATTCATTTCATCTTTCTCCCATCTGTTCTTTGTTCCATTTTCTCTTTATCCTGCTTTCTTTTGAAATAACTAGTATGCTTTTTCTGATTCTTTTTTATTTCCTGTGTTGATTTATTACCTGTAACTCTCCTTTATGGTATTATTTTAGTAGTTGCTACAATATTTATGGTATACATTTTAACTCCTAAGAGTTTACTTTCAAAGTAAAGTATGCTACTTAACATAAAACATAGTAACCTTATAAGAATATACTTCTATTTATCCTTTCCCAACCTTTACTTTACTGCTGCCATACATTTTAGTTCAACAGATGTTGAACCCTACAACACATTGGATTGTGTGATGTGTGTGTATGTAAACAGTGACTTAAATTTTAATTATTTAAATAATAATGATAATCTTTGTATTTACTTACGGATTTTCTATTTTTTAGGCTCTTTGTTTCCTTGTATAGATCCAGGTTTTCATGTGGTTTTCTCCTGCTGTTTGAAGGATTTCCTTTAATATTTCTTTCAAAAAAGGTTAGCTTGTGATGAATATTTTTAGCTTCTCTATGTCTGAATGAACTCCTTATTTCACCTTTATTTTCTAAAAGATATTTTCTCTTTGTAAAAGATTATAAGGTGACTTTTCCATTTTTTTCCTAGGATTTTAGAGATGTTATACAACTGTCTTCTCACTTGCATTGGAAAATTTTGCCATTTTATCTTTAAATATTTGTTGCTACACACTCTATAGAACTCCTTACCCACACACTTGGCTGCTTGAAGTTGCTCCACACTTCACTGACGCTTTGTTCATTTTATTCCCTCAATCTTCTTTTTCCCCTTTAGTTCACTTTTGGTTAGATTTCTCTGCTATACCTTCAGGTTTACTCATCTTTGCTTCTGAAGTATCTCATCTAGTGTTTATCACCTTTAGTGTATTTTCTGTTTCTTTTTTTTTTAAGATTTTATTTATTTATTTAGTGAGAGAGAGACAGAGCACATGCAAGCAGGGGGAGGAGTAGAGAAAGAGGGAGAGACAGCATTTCAAGCAGACTCTGCTGAGCTCAGAGCCCAACATCGGTCTCAATCTTCAGACCCTGAGATCATGACCCAAACTGAAATCAGGAATTGGCTACATAACTGACTGAGCCACCCAGGCACCCTACTTTTAGTATATTTTCATCTCTGACAATGTAGTTTTCATGATTATAAGTTCAATTTGGGTCCTTTGTTATTTCTTTCACATCTCTGTGTAACATGTTCAATCTTTGGTATAGCTGCTTGATGGAATATGCAATAGAGTAATAATCTAGTTTTTAAGGTTCTTGTCTGGGGATATCTGGGTGGCTTAGTTGGTTAAGCATCTGACTTCGGCTCAGGTCATGATCTCAAGGTCCTAAGCCCTATGGCAGGCTCCCTGCTCAGCAGGGAATCTACTTCTCCCTGCCTCTTTGCCCTCCCCCCACCCCCGCTCATGCTTGTTCTCTCTCTCTCTTTCTCTTCCTCCCTCACTCCCTCCCTCTCTCTCTCTCTTTCTCTCTCAAATAAACAAAATCCTTTTTAAAAAGTCCTTGTCTATTCTAATGTTTGTGCCATTTCTAAATCAATTTTGATTGATTTTTCTCGCCACCTTGAGTTATAATTTTCTACTTCTTTTGCCTGATTCATACTTTTTAATTAAGTGCCAGATGCTGTTAATTTCATGTTTGTGTCCTGGACATTTTTGCATTACTATAAAGATTCTTCAGCTTTGTTTGCTAATTTATGTAGAAACAATTTAATTTTTCTGGGTCTTGCCTATAGATGTTCCTAGGTCAGATCAAAGCAGATATAATGTAGGGTGTAGGGTGTTTTCCCCTGCTACTGAGACAAAATCTTCTTAGGACTCTATTCATTGCCCCATTAACTGGGGCATTTTTCATTCCAGGTGGAAGGCATAGGCACTAGTCCAAGCCTTGTGTGAACGCTAGACATTTTTCCCCCTAATCCTTACAAGTATTTCACTTGCCAATGTCTGACAGATTCCCCATACAGTTGTGCTGATCAGTACAGGATTGTGTACTGGAAAGGATCCTCTGTAGATTTTTGGACTTCTTTCTCTGTGTACGTATCCTCCTCTGGTACTTGGACCTGCACACTGTAGATGCCTTGACTTACCTACATACTCACTTCACTGTCTGGGCATCCAGGGTCCATCCCATGACCTCAAATGTCTTTAGGCAGTGAGCTAGAGAAGTTGTAGGATTCACTTCATTTGTTTATTCCCCATCTCTGAGGGGTCACTGTATTTCATTGCCTAAATTCTAATTTCTTGAAAGCCACAGTTCTGTTAAATAACATAAATTCAACTCAGTAAACTGGTAAGATCTAATTGGTTTTTATCTAATGATGTATGAATTAGGCAACATCTCATCCAACAATAGAAAGGAACTTCAAAAGGCTACAGAGAAGAAAAACACTTTAAAGGCAAGATAAGGAAGTCATAAGCAAAAAAAGGATTGTGCCTGGTGAGGTACCTTCTTTTGGGGGACCAAAGGGATCTATCTAGTAGGGGGATTATCTCATCTTCCTTGGAAGGGGGTAGATATGGCCTATGTGGCAGGTGCTGGTGAAAATAACAGACTTCTTGGTTAAGATTATATTCCTGGGACAGATTCAAACTGCAATTTTGTCAGATAATGAATCTTGGTTTGATGTCCTGGGCTTAATATAAGTAACTCCATTTGGGGCTTCTTGCTTCTTTTTAAAGTTCATATAAAAAATCTGGATTTTTATGTAAGAAATAGTGAAAGGAACCATTAGGGAGAGAGGGAAAACTTAATTGGGAAAAATTAGAGGAAGACAAACCATGCAAGACTCTTAACTCTGGGAAACAAATCGAGGGTTGCTGAATGGGAGGAAAGTGGGGGGACGGGGTAACTGGGTGATGGGCACTAAGGAGGGCACATGATGTGATGAACACTGGGAGTAATACTGTATGTTGGAAATTTGAATTTAAATTTAAAAGAACCTGGATTTTTAATTGTTAAAAATAGGGGAGGAAGTTGTAAATTCCACCCCAGTTACAGTATTGTCTAGGAGGTGGAAGCTTGTCATATGCTCTAAATGACTGTTCAGCAAGGTAATTACTTCTATGTTGATATCCATTTTTGTCACTACTGTCATATATAACTCCATTATCTTCCAACATTAATTGCTGTTGTAAAAACATTATCGTAAGCCTAATTATCATTATACTAGTTAATATAATTTTTCTTTCTGGTATTTGTTTTAAAATACTTCTTCATTCCTTATGTTCAGTTTCTCAACACATGACTGCCTATGTGTAATTTTTTCACTATTAATATATCATGTGCTATTTCAACACCATGCTTTCCTAAAAGGAAATACTCATGTTGGGAAATAATTGAGTTTTGATTCTGCATATCACTTCTTTGCTGTTGCCCCCTTTTCTGTACTCAAACTTCTCAGAAAAATATTGCCTCTTGAATTTATGTCTTCCTCTTTCCTACTTTTTACATTTTTAATCTTTTTTATCTTTTGATACTTAATTCTGTGTGATTTTTCTCAATTTTTATTCCAATTTGCTATTTTTTATACTGCCTAGAATCTATTCCTTCTATGCATTTTAAAATTTTAAGGGCTGCATTTTTCAAGTGGAAAAAAATTAGTTTGCTCACTTTCGTATTTTAATTAGCCTGCTTCATTCAATTGTGTTTTTATTTAATCATTTTTTTATGTTTGTGATTACTTCATTTATTTCTTTGATAATACATTTAAAATATTAAAATTGTCTTTACATGATCATTCATGAACAAAAACATGTTAGCACTCTGTTAGAATTACTTATCTTTCATATAATCAGATTTTTTTTTTCTATTTGCTTTGCAGGCTCATTTTAAGTGGGAAGTATTTACTTTTTTAGTTCACTTTTATTTGATTTTTCTCATTCTGTTCTTCTATGTTCATCCCTACTTATATCAGGATTAAGGTGTTACCATGTTCAAAGATAACCAACTACCTTCCTGGCACATTACACTTTTCTGGACTCAGGGTGACAGTCATATGTAATATGTAGAACCTCTGTGACCATTGATAATTAATCATTTATTTCTGTATTATCCTTCCTCCCAATACTCAAGAGTTCTATAGCCACAGGCTGCTTACTGAGAGCCAATGTAAGCATATCCCAGCTTTACATCTTGAGACAAATCTTACAGGGACCCCTTCTATTCCTCTTCTAACCTACTAGATTCAAACTACTACTACTGTTTTCTGCTGTATGGCACAGTGGACTCAATGCTCAGTCTCAATTACCACTTTATTGATTCCCTTTTTTTACTAATATACAAAGATATCACTTCTGAATCTGCAGAGATATATTCTATGTGTATTAATTTTCTTAACTAACATTGATATGTTTGAAGTAGGAGCTGTAATCAAAGCATACATCTATTATGCAATTTTTTCTTTAAAACCTTTAACCTGATTATTTCATATAAGAAAACCATCATACCAATTAATAATCACATTCTTAACACTTTTATTCATTCTAACTTTTTTCTAAAAACAGCAGAAAAAAAAAACCTCTGAAAGAAATGAATGAACAACAAAGATGACTTTCTAGCCTCTCCTACCTCCTTCTTCATTTTGTAAACTGGAGACAAACAATAATTTTTCATAATTGAAATGACATGATTTTTAAAAATCTTTCTTTCCAAGTAAAAACCATAAAGAAGGTTAGCTTTTATAATGTGAAACATAGAAATCAGACTAAAATACCTTAGTCATATATATATATTTCTGTTTCCAAAGAATTAGCTATAAAAGTATTTCTTCAAACTTCTAACTTAAAAAGTGTGTATCCAATTAACCATTACCTTAAAGGCTTTTCTACTTGCACCTCTTGAGGTAGGGGTCAAACAGAAGAGTTAATTGGAAATTTCAAAGTGGAATTTTAGGACAAATTAAAGTATTGCTCTCAGAAATCTGATTTGTTAGAGATACCTTGTAATTTGCCTGAAGCTATATTCCACCAATGACTTCACATAGAGTAGCTTTCTATTGACTAACACAAGGTGCTAAAAGATACATTAGTTTAATTACCTCATTGAATGTATGGTCTCAATTTGGTCAAACTGTTTAATGATGAATTCAAAGTAGAAAAATATATGGTGTTAAGGAAAATGGCATAATTGTTATTTAACCTTACCAACAGGATAATCTTAACCCCAAGCACAAAGTTAACTATATTCTGACATGCAGCTCAGCTACAGGCTACTATTTAAAAAGATAACTTGTGGATGCCTTAAGACTATTGTTATCTTGAATAATTTATTACCACTGACTTCCTCTTTTCCATCAAATTTCCTATAAAAATTGCTTTTTTCAAAAAAAATTGCTTTTTTTGAAGAAGACAGTAACATTAGCTCGCTTCCCATCATTTAGTCACTTCTGAAGT
The DNA here is from genome assembly GCF_048418805.1 of Vulpes vulpes. Taxonomy (NCBI): domain Eukaryota; kingdom Metazoa; phylum Chordata; class Mammalia; order Carnivora; family Canidae; genus Vulpes; species Vulpes vulpes. The sequence goes on along the minus strand of NC_132786.1, from coordinate 54,395,940 downwards.
CTCTCTGGGACCATCACACAACCAGTCGAAAAACAGAAACTGTATTAGCTTGTTAAGTGAGTGCCCAGGTCAACTTGGAATAGGGAAAAAAAAAAAGGATCCTGACTCCATTTAATGATTCCTTTGTTCTTTGGTATGTATCCTTCTTTTTATTGAAAGAGATGCAAAAAAAAAAAAAATCCCTGGGGAAATGTTGTCTGGATGTATGGGGAATTATGCTCAGGCCATGCTGCCAAAAAAGAAAATCTCACATATCAAACTATCAAACACACACACACACACACACACACACACACGCGTAAACACAAACTTATTTTTAAATTCACATGGATATTCCTATCACTGGGAATTCAGTATTCAGTGATGGTTCAGTGCAACCTGTAGACCTTCAGGCCCATGAAAATATTTCTCAAATCTTTTACCCTTTGTCTTCAAAACAAAAGTTTACTATGTCTAAATGCCATGACCTTTTTTGGCTTACAGCTCTACCTTTGTTGAAGATAGACTCTGATTCAGAGTGCAGAGAGGGATCAAGCAGCTAAAGAGCTCAGGTAAGCTAATTTTTTCTCTGAATGAATGAAGTAGGTCTTCCTTAACAAAGTATTTTTTCTTAGAATGGTCAAAAGTCCTTTTGTTTGCCCATATTTGTCGCAGTATGAGGATAGCTGGTAACTACCAATGTACTCTACTCAATTGAAGTTGGCAGTTGAGGGAAATCTTGTAAATTGAACAAACCTTTCTTTTTCTTTTTCTTAGATGTTATATTACTGAGAACTATCCCTATTTTTGCATGCCATGTTATTTCATTCATTTTGACATATTATCTTGCATTATATCATAGTGTATTCATATACTCACTTGTTTTGGGGTCTTCTGTGTTATGTCTTATGAAGGGTGCTGCTGTAATCTTTTCTGTGCATGCCTTCTCTTTTATATATGCTGGATTTCTTCTGGGTTATCTACCTGTGATTGGAATTGCTGAAGTAACATGTGTGAAATCTGTTTTTGGTTCTTAATCTCAGCAACCAGATGGACATTGAATGCTAGAATTGTGTATAGATTTATTTTGATTGAAAAACAGCAAATTGAATTAAATCTCAACTCATTTATTAAATTTTGCTAAATTTTACAGTATATTAAAACATGATAAATTTGGTTTTTTTTTAAGATTTTTATTTATTTATTCTTGAGAGATAGAAGGAGAGACAGAGCCAGAGACACAGGCAGAGACAGAGCCAGAGACACAGGCAGAGGGAGAAGCAGGCTCCATGCACCGGGAGCCCGACGTGGGATTCGATCCCGGGTCTCCAGGATCGCGCCCTGGGCCAAAGGCAGGCGCTAAACCGCTGCGCCACCCAGGGATCCCAAAACATGATAAATTTGAATGGACAGTGATAGAGAAGAGAAAGGAAACTATGAAGTTCTGGAGAACAGGGGAGATTGCATTTACAAAAAGATCGTCAGAATAGGCCCTACTAAGGCAATACTTAATCCTATATGGGAAGAAGCTGAGGTAGTGACTGTGAGGAATAAGCCATGAAGAATCTGGAGGAAGAAAGAAGACCCTAAGGCAGTGTTTGAGGAAGAGCAGAGGTGTTCATATGGCTACAGTGATATGAATAGGAAGAAAAAAATAGAGATGTTTCAGAGTAACAAAAGGGGGTGTGAGCAGCTCATGTAGAGGCCTTTGCAAGGGCTTTGGCTTTTGCTCTATATGAAAGGAAATGATTTTAATTAGAAGAATACTATGATCTGAACTGTTTTAAAAGAACACTCTGGTATCATACTTGAGGAAGTATAGCAAAGAGAATGATGCATGTGAGTATGAGTTAAAGATGTGTCGGGCAGCCTGGGTGGCTCAGCAGTTTAGCACAGCCTTCAGCCCAGGCCATTTTCTTGGAGACCCTGGATTGAGTTCCATGTCGGGCTCCCTGCATGGAGCCTGCTTCTCCCTCTGCCTGTGTCTCTGCCTCTGTGTGTGTGTGTGATGCATAAATAAAAAAAATATTTTTAAAAAGTGTATCTAAGAATGCATATTTATATTTGTTGTGGTGCATGTTTTGGGAGAGGAGGTGTCTTGTATATTGCTAGTCTGCACATGAAAGGACACAGTGGACTTTCACTCCACTTCTTTAGAGGGGACAATACAGAGAAAAATAGATTTGTAAAATAAATGAAGATTCTAACTTCATCAATCCTTAAAATAATGTTCCATGTATAAAGTTATTTCACTAAAAGTCCAGCCTACTCACAGGATTATTTTTTATACCTAAAAGATGACTGATGGCTATTAAGGGTTACAACAGTACTGCTATCTTACAGTTGACCAAAGATGTCATTGGTCATGTGAGAGTGAACATTGAACTAGGAAAGAATTTGGTCTAATCTTCAAGGCACCTGAATGTATTATTGTAGTGTAAAAGAATCTCTTTTTTTGCTTCCGAATCTAGATGAGGGGTTTCTTCAAGGTCTGAGGAGAAAAGTTTTTCTAGACTCTTAAACTTTCCTTAAAGAATTTTTTTTTTTTTTTTTGCAGAGGTCATTTAGAAAAGTTTTGTCCTTGAAAGGTTAGCTAAGTCAATAGATTTTTATTTGAAGTTGCAAGCATTCTCTAGCATTTCAGCTGTAGGTGCTTATTTCTGCAGTGGTATGAGACATTGTTCTTGTAAAAATTTTAATCTATATAGTAGAAAATCAAAAACAAGTATTGTAGAGTGTATTACTTTCTGTCAAAGGTTATTCGGATACAGTTGAATGATGAGATTAGTTCTTTGAACAGTTAATGTCATTCTCAAGATTCTATTTTGATACAAAGAGCAATTACAATAGATAAACTTCAAAAAATCAGTTCAAGAAGCTAAAAGCTGTGAATTGGTTATTTTATGACTTTATGTAAAGTGGAAAACATGCAGAAATGTTTAGGTGGTTTCACAAAGCCTCAGAAAATGGGAGATAATATTTTTATTAACAGAGAATTTCTGAAGATACATTTATTTAGCAGATGTTAGCACAGGCTAGAAAAAAAACTAGTATCATATCAATAAATATCAAATTATTTTGAGATATAAGATTTAAGATATAAGTGTTGAGACTCTTATCTGTCTATCTATCCATTTATCTTCCTTACATATAGAATATAAAGGCTAGAAAAAAGTGGAAAGGTAAGTAAAGAACTTCAGAATTAAAACATATAGAAATGATCAAGACTTTGAAACTCCGAAAAAGGGGTGATAAATGCTTAAAAGATGTGCTGACATAAGAAGAGCATAAAAGCCAGGTACAATCTGACCCCACTTCCATTTTCCTCATGCCCAGTCACAGAAGTGCTTAGAACACAATCCAGAAGTAATATCCAGTGAACACAATCCAGAAGTAATATCCAGTGAGATAATGTCCAGTTATGTAGGCAACTGCTGTGAATAACCAATAAAAAGACATTTGAATGTCAAGCAACTCCCTCCCTCCTTCTTAATTTTTTACCATTATTTAATAACTTAGTTACAGATGTGATGAAGGTATGAAGGAATGATCCCCCAGTCATTCTCGTTGGCCATGTAACTTCGCCAAAAATTTAATATTGCTAAATCCACTGGTCTTCCTGCTACAAAAAAAAGAAGAAGAAAGAAGAAAGAAGAAAGAAGAAGAAGAAGAAGAAGAAGAAGAAGGAGAAGAAGAAGAAGAAGGAGAAGAAGAAGAAGAAGGAGAAGAAGAAGAAGGAGAAGAAGAAGAAGAAGAAGAAGGAGAAGAAGAAGAAAGAAGAAGAAGGGAAGAAGAAGAAGAAGAAGAAGAAGAAGAAGAAGAAGAAGAAGAAGAAGAAGAAGAAAAGAAGAAGACGAAGAAGAAGAAGAAGAAGAAGAAGAAGAAGAAGAAGAAGAAGAAGAAAGAAAGATTGTTCTGGAGAGGACATCATTTGCCAGCCTGTGAGGGATATTTTTCTTTAGAGAAAGCAACACTGTAAGATTTGGTTGGTGACATGACTACGGAAATCTTCAAAGCCAGCCATCTCCTCTCAACTAGGTCTTTGGCACATGGTGGAGGCAGAGTCAATAAAATGCTGTCACTCACAGTGATGGAATCAGAAGGTGGGTTACAAAGAGGCAACAACATTAGGTTTCTTCTGGCAGTTCTGTTGGAATCGAAGACAGGACTGACAATGGCTAATGTCCGGTAGTGCCAGCAACAATAAAAATATTCTAACCATACGAGTGCTGAACTGCCAAGCCTCCGGTCTCTTGATGCCTCTGATTCCAGTGAGATTTCAGAATCTGCTTCTCCGGGCTTCTTATTCTATGAACTACTTCATAAATTTCTAAATTGATTTTCTACATAGATGGCCAGAGTCAATTTCTAATGCCTGCAACCAGCAGCTGAACAAGCTGATGCAAGTGTTGAGGAGTACTTTCCATATATGATAACTTTTATTTATAATTTGCTGATTTTAGGAGCTTTTAGATTTTCATTAAAACAATTTTGGTGATATGATAATTTATGCAGTGCTTTCTCTCAGAATTTGTCACAGAAATGTATGAAATGGGTGAAAATGGATTTTAATAAGTGATTTTTGTGTTATTTTTCAGCTTTGTGATCTTGGGTGATTCATCCTAAGTGTTATTTTGCAGTCAATACAGTGCTTTTGTTAATTGGTTAATAGTAACACATAATTTCTCTTATGTAACTTCAAATATTTATCTTAATTTCAAGCATTCAGTAAGCAAAAATCATCTGTACTTTATTTTGAGGTAAATTTATTTTTATAGGATAAAAAGGAAAGAGCTATCTTACAAGAAAGCAGTAATATTTTCATCTTTTTTCTCTTCTTTGACTTTTAAACTCTTTAAGTGGAACCAAGTATCCACAAACACTAGGGAGACCTGACCTTTCTGTGACAAATATAGAATAAGTGGATGAACCTCAGGGGGCATATTTGAAAGGAAATATCCTAAAGGTAATTAAGTACATTTTTCAAACTAGGGGAAAAATGCCTGTGTGGGGCATATTTTTTGTTGAAGCTCATTTTTTAACCTAAAAATACAGGAGAAAGATTATTGTTGCAGGTTTTCAATAGGAATTGCCGTGAGAATCTTTCTCTTTGAAGCATTTCCCTGAGCTGCATAGAAAATTTGCAATAACAAAGTGATTATTATCATCACATTCATTTTTTTTCATATTTAACATACCCTGTAAGTGAATCTATACCAAACTAAGCACAGTTCCCCTTTAGCTAAACGTGTACTTTCACCTTTGCTTAAACCGGAATGGAGAATTTAAATTACTAGAGTGATGAGATCTGTATGGATAAAAGGAAAGGTTGAAAACTAGGGCCTCCTGGATTTCTTAGTTCAAATCCCATCTGATCTCTTCTTTTGCCTTGATACAAAAGTTGGCCTTCATATGACCAAGTATAAAACTGGCCCAAATCTAAGTGGAATCTCATTTTAAAAAATGAATGTTAAACTAAAGCTCCTGAGTATATGAATTATAAAGATGCCCTTATGACCACAGGTTTCATAGATGGAGACGGTGCAAAGTGATTTGGAGTAGAAATAGTTACACATGATCTACTTTGTTCATCTCATGCACAATTTGCTGGTTACTTCAATGTCAGGATGCTCTTTACACAGTGTTGTAAGTACAGCTGTAAATATGTGCTATATCTTTTAAATCTTGATTTTTATTGCCATTATACATGGTAGAGTTGTGAGAATTTCACCAGGGATTTGTGTCAAGTTTAAACAGTCCTTGAAAGATTTTAGGAAAGAATGGAGGTATCTGTTTCCGTGATACTGAAGTGTTTCATCAAAATCTATACTGAACAGAAGTAGATTATATAGCATGACCTATGATTCAGAAATGCAGTAAAAGAAGGGAATTGAGAAAAATGTAATCAAAGAGATACCTATGTGGCACTACATCATCAGATTGGGATATATCAATGGAAATTTGTTTATTCAAATTATATGTTTTGAGTTTGCATTGTGTGCAGTGTACAATGATGGATTACAAAGTTGAATGAAGTATAAGCACTGACTCAGGTGAAATTGCCTTTTGGGTAATAAACTGATGTGACACTGCAACTCAAAAGTCAATTTTATGTTTAATTATTTCCCCGTAGTTAAGATTGCCAATCAAAATATTGCCACTTTTAGCCAATAAATTATTGAATTTTTAAATATTTAACTTTAAGTGATCTTGATACAAAACAAAACACATCTTTGGACAGAAAAATAAAACCTGAAATACACTGTTCTATATAATAATTCACAATAAAATTTAAAAATTCCCAGACTTATAAATGTTATGTTTTATTTGCTTTATGACACACAAAGGTCAACAAACTTGAATTAACATATGAATAATTTAGTGTAAAAGTTAAAAAAAATAAGGTTAATGCTGCACTGAACATAGAAACTTATCATCTTCTGGAAAAATGCTAATAGCTAAAGTATATAAATGAGACACACAACAAAGTCAGTTATGGAAACTTTGTTTCAAGTTTCTTTTGTGGATTTTGACGAACTCTAAAGAATTTGAACATTCAAAGGAGAAAATACAATAGGCAAAATAGTTTTAATTTTATGAATACATATTTTCTCCTTCATTTTATTAGTAAGTTTATACTTCCTTCTCCCCCACCCCCATAAAGCAGTTAAGCATTATTATCGCCATAATTCAGATGACAAATAGAGAAGTCCAGAGGTTATGGCGAAGGCTGCTGATATAATCAGTGGCAAATTCGCAGTATTGAGAAGTATTCCTAAGCAACTTGTTCAAAAGCCATAGGGCAAGAGTATGTGATTCTCTCTTTTACTGTATCATGAATTTTGCTACTCTGTTCTACCTACTCCTTGCCAAATCTGTAAAGGAGAGTTGTGCAATTAGCTTCAAAATAGCTCTTTAAAATTAGCAGTGCAAAATTTGAAAATATACTAGACGCTAGAGCATCTTCACTGTTCCAGGTCAATTGAAATATATATTTTCAAGCATTCAAGTATGATTTTCCTTGAGATCTCACTTGAGATTTCAATGAATAAAATATGTTTCAAACATAATGCTATAGGATAATTTTCTAATAATCCAGAAAGAAAAAACTGTCTTAAGGATCATAAAAGTTGAGTTTGTTTAAACTAGGACTATTGGGCAGCCCAGGTGGCTCAGCGGTTTAGCGCTGCCTTCAGCCCAGGGTATGATCCTGGAGAACCAGGATCGAATCCCACGTTGTGCTCCCTGCTTGGAGCCTGCTTCTCCCTCTGCCTGGGTCTCTCCCTCTCTCTCTCTGTCTCTCATGAATAAATAAATAAAATCTTTTAAAAAATAAATAAATAAACGGGAACTACTAAAATTGATTATATAAATGCCCTCAAACACACACACACATCCCCAGACATACAAACATGTGTGTTTGGAGAACATAATGGAATATATTAGAAAATTCTAAAATCTCTGTAATAATTGAAGATCTGAAAAAAATATGGCATTATGGATGTCTAGAATTTCTAAGTGGTCTAAGAAATTGAAACACGGTAATTTTCTTTTTGACAAAGAGTAAATTAAAGCACGCCATTTTTCTTTTTGACAAATGATTATCTTTTATATAATGCTAGCAATACAAATTACATTATGTCAGACCTTACATCAGCTATTCAAAGCTCATTTTTTAATTAAAATTCTCATGAGCTACAGGCAAAGTGAAAATTAGTGAGTTGGAAAATTGAGGTGAGAAACTGTCTCAGAAATTTTTTTAAAAGAATTCTTAGTTAGAGGGATTCCTGGGTGGCTCAGCCGTTGGTGCCTGCCTTCAGCTCAGGGCATGATCCTGGAGTCCCAGGATCGAATCCCATATGGGGCTCCTTGCATGGAGCCTGCTTCTCCCTCTGCCTGTGTCTCTGCCTCTCTCTCTCTCTGTGTCTCTCATGAATAAATAAATAAAATCTTTAAAATAATAGCCTTAAAATAATTCTTAGTTAAAAACAAAGCATGAAAAAAATAATCAATACAAAGGACACAATTCAAAGAATCAATTTCTCTCTGAGAGGAGCCTTTGAGTAAAGGAATGACCTGGAAAGGAGAGTGTGTGTTTATAGAAATAATATCAAGCACAGCATTCCAGAGGTAAAGAAAAAAAGTTTCATATAAATGTCATAGTTTGAGTTCCCCATAAAACAGGGCCAGAAACCAGATGGGTGCATAGATCCCAGGAAGCAAAAGAGAAGAAATGGGTGAGCTGGAACAGGGAGAGAAACTGGTTTGCTATTAAGCAACTGAGGCCTCTTTTTGATGGAGACGCCGAGAACCTCCATGGGACATGCTTCAGACTTGTCTTTCCTGAGGACAGACAGTTGGGGCTTAAATCCACTGACTCCCAGAGTGGCCTTCTGGGAGTTAACCCTTGAAACCTGCCCTACAAGCTGAACAGGCCCTTTCCCTAAGGCAGAGAAGCAGAGATGCTAGGCTCCTGAGGTGAGGGGCTGCCAAGACCCCAAGAGACTGTCTCCTACCTCTGCTGTTGAAATTTAGGGGATGCTGTGCAGGACTCAAAAATGCATCTAATACATTTACACTGAAATGGCTGGCTCGTAAAACCGAAAGGGAGGAACAAACAATAACTTGTGCTACCCCACATGCTAGGGGAATTTAGGACTATCGGTGACAATCTCCCAGAAAGAAAACAAAAACCCATCACATAAAAGGAACAAATCTAAGATCAACATCAGGTTTCTCAACGACAATGCTGAATGGAAGAATAAAATGGAGCAATATCCCTAAATTGCTGTAAGTAAAGCACTTTACACTATCGTTTAAATGCATAAGTGCCGAGTAAAGAGACTACAGGCATTTAAGTTCTCAGAAAACTTATTGTACATAAAACATATCTGGAAGGGAAAAAAAATCCTTTGTTGTATAAATAGGCAATGACTTACAAATATAAATATCAGACACAAATGTGTGGGAACACTAGAAAAATATAAAAGATATGTCAGGTTTTTAATGTGGACGGCGAACATAATAAGGTTTAATATTGGTAAGGAAAATGTTAAAAAAAAGCAGGTCAAAAAGATTAGAGGGTATAACGGGTGGCAACCCACCTTGATATTTAAAAATCGCTAATATCGTGAAATTCATCACATTTCAAAAAGAATACATATTGCAAACACACACACAAATGCACAGCTTAAAGAATATTAATAAAATTAGCATCGATGTTCTTGAGTCCCAGATTAGGAGAAAAAGACTAGCTTGGACCTTTTAAGGTCTTTTATAGTCGTCACCTTGGAATCTAGGCATAACCGCGAACCCTTAACCTTTGCTTGGTTTTATGGTCCTACCACATATGGCTTTACGTACTGATCAATCGATCTATCATCCATCAATAATTTTGCTGCTTTTTTTTTTTGAGTTTACATAAATGGAATCTTGTGTTTTATATGACTTGCTGGCTTTCTAAATTTAGAGTACATCTTGAGCATCAATCATGTTTATGCATCCCGCTCTAGTTCATTCGTTTTTACTGCTACCTAGTATTCTGTGGGATGATCGTGGCATCATGTCTACTCTTCCATTCGTTCCACTACTCTACTAATGGATCGGTAGGCAACTGCTCGCCTTTTTATTTCTTCTTCCCTATTTTGATCAATGCAGCTTCTCTATTTCGATCGATCAGATACAGGGCTCCTAGTGATTTTCCATAGGGATTGTACCACAGGGCATGTTAGGTAAAATGCATAATAGAGACCAAACTTGAAAATTCCCTTAGCAGACAAAACTATTTAAGCCACATAAGCAAAACTGAAGGTAGCTTATTTCAGGAAAGTAGGCAAAATGCACTCATGTCTTATAAGTGCCTCTGACAATCATAAAATAAATTTAAGTCATCTTAAAATGATATAAGACCATCACTTTTTAAAAAGATTCTATTTATTTACTCATGAGACACACACATAGAGGCAGAGACACCGGCAGAGAGAGAAGCAGGCTCCCTGCAGGGGGAGCCTGATGTAGGACTGGATCCCAGGACCCCAGGATCATGACCTTAGTCAAAGGCAGACACTCAACCACTGAGCCACCTGGGTGCCCAGACAATCACTTTTAACCAATCCCCTGCCACCTGCAAGCCTCCATTGTGATGAGCAGTCATCCTAAATGTCAAATAACTTCCCCATTCTCACCTTGTAAGCCTTCCTGTGTTGTCATGTCTCTGAGCCTCCTGTTAGTGTTGCATTTGAAGACTTCTTGTTCTCAAACTGTTGTTCTCTGGACAATAACCTTTCACTACTGTGTTACGAATTTGATTTTGATTTTTACTATTTTTGGAATTTTGCAGTGCATTTGGTTCAACTTCTCTAAGGGTTTCTAAATTATTTTCCAATGTGATTGTATATTTACTCACTAAAATCAGTTGTGCGTAATGGGAATATTCACTATATACAACATCCCAGCCCTTCTGTATATGGTAGTGTTTTGTTTGTTTTGTTTTAATGAAAAGAAGTTTCTTAATTTTGATACAAAGTATTCAATATTTTTATTATGGTTTTTGCCATTTACATTTGGTTTAAGAAATCCTTACTACCCAAGGAGGAGAAAATACACTTTTATAATATCTTCTAATTATGTTTCGTCTGTTTTCTCTTTCCACAATACCACTTACTCTTAATACTATCCATACTCTTGTTCTTTACTTTTCGGGAAAAACTTGGCTATTTCTTACTTTATATCCTTTCTAATAAATTTTAGAATAATCTTATTGACTTTTAAAAGATAAAAAAAATACCACTGAGTTTGTGACTATGATTGCATTCACATGGGGAGAGAATTGACAACTTCATAATATTGACCATTGCAATCAAAATCATGGTAAGCTTCTTCCTTTATTTACACCTACTTCAATGTCTTTTATTAATGTTTTCTTCTCTTTAAGTAGGTATTCTCCTATAAGAGTTTGCATCTCTTAGGGGATTTTTAATATTGTTATGTGGTTGCCATTTTTAGATTGCATTAAAAATTCCTGTTCCTGTGTGTAACACTGCAATTAACTTGTATATTAATAATCCACGAAACATGACACATTTATTTATTCATTCTAAAATTTCCATGTCATTTTTTGAGAGGTTTTCTGCATGGATAATCATATGATCTGAAAAGAAAAAGATGTTTCATTTCTTCATTTTCAATCAGGTTTTTTCTTATCTTTTCTTGTCCTTACGTTGAAAGTGTCTACTACAATGTTGAATAAAAGTGGTGATAGTGTATCTAGTCCACAAGTAATTGTTTTTTTAAAAAGATGTATTTATTTTTAGAGAAAGAGAAAGTGCATTGGGAGGGAGAGAGAGAGAGAGACAGAACTTCAACCAGATACGGGGCTCAATGTTACAACCCTGAGATCATGACCTGAGCTAAAACCAAGAGCTAAATGCTTAACCTACTGCACCACCCAGGCATCCCAAAAGTAACTGCTTTAATGCTTTACCATTAAATATTGTGTTTGCTTTCAAATTTGTTTTTTTTTTTAAATTTTTATTTATTTATGATAGTCACAGAGAGAGAGAGAGAGGCAGAGACATAGGCAGAGGGAGAAGCAGGCTTCATGCACCGGGAGCCCGACGTGGGATTCGATCCCGAGTCTCCAGGATCGCGCCCTGGGTCAAAGGCAGGCGCCAAACCGCTGCGCCACCCAGGGATCCCTGCTTTCAAATTTGTGATGCCCTTTATCAAGACATTCTATTTTAAATTCTAATAACTTATTTAAATTACATATAGATGTAAATTTTTACTGAAAATCATTTTTGTACATTGAGATAATTACATATTTTATTATTTTCTCCTTTTGTTAATGGGAATCAACCCAATTGTGTTAGGTTTACCTTATTTTTTTCCTTCATTATTAGTTTCATTTTGCTAATACAGTATTGTGTATTAATGACTAGAAAAGTAATTTTTTTTACTCCTATTACTTTTGTTGTCAGCTTTTGGTATCAAGGTTTTATTAGCCTCATAAAATAGGGTGACAAATGCTCCTTCCTTTTCTATTCTCTGTAACAGTCTATGCAAGAGTGGATTTATTCTTTGTATATTTGGTAAAATTTCCTTCTCGGGCCGCTCGGATCTAGTGTTTCACTTGTATAAAGATTTTATGATATTGTCTGAAATTCTTTTTTCCCCTGGTTTTATTGAAATATAATTGATATACAGTACTGCATAAAGTATATGACATAACATTTTGACATATATATATATATATATATTATGAAATGATCACCACAATAAGCTTCATTAACATCCATCCATCATCTCTTGTAGATATAAAATACAGAAAAAAGAAAAAATGTTTTTCTGGGGATGAGAACTCTTACAAATTACTCTTTTAAAAACTTTCCTATATATCATACAGCAGGGTTAACCATAGTCACCATGATGTACATTAGATCCATAATACTTATCTTTGCAACTAGAAGTTTGTATCTTTTGACCCTGTTCCTCCAATTCCCTCGCTCCCAACCCCCACCTCTGGTCACCACAAGTCTGATTCTTTTTTCATGATTGTTTGTTTTTATATTCAATGCACAAAAGGGCTCATCAAAAATTATCTTATTCTGACTTATTTCACTTAGCATAACATCAAGGTCCATCCATATTATTGCAAATAGCAGGATTTCTTCATTTTCTATAGCTGAATAATATTCCATTGCATATGTATACTACGAATTCTTTATCCATTGATCTATTGATGGGCACTTAGATTATCTGCATATGTCGATCATTGTGAATAATGCTGTCATGAGCATGGGGGTGGATATATCTCTTTTACATAGTGTCTTTGTTTCTTTCAGATATATTCCCAGAATCAGAATCACTGGACCATATGTTACTTTTATTTTTAATTTTTTGAGGAACTTCCATACTCTTTCTCATAGTGGCCAAATAATATTTATTTTCTCTTGAGCTTGAAAAGTTGTTTTGCTTGGTGCAGAATTTTAGATTGACAACTATTTTTTCCCTCAGCACATTCTTCATGGTATCCTATTGATTTATGGCTTCCAAAGGGTGCTGTTATGAATCAACTCTCAGATTAATTTTGCTCCTAGGTGATCAGCATTTTTATTTGACTGTCTTTAAGATTCTCTATTGTTTATGCTTTGCAGTTTTAAAGAATAAATCTATGTGTGACTTTCTTTTCATTTGCCAGGGTAGCGATTCCTTGGAGTTTTCAGGGTCTGATTATGGCATTATTGGACAGTTCTAAAATTTTTTTAGCCATTTTGTTATCACATACTTTCTCTTTCTCTCTGTGTATATTTCATTGTTCTAGACATTCAACTAGCTCTATGTTGCACTTGTTCATTATATCCTACATATTTCTTAACCTTTTAAAATCTGCTCCATTTTTTCCTTGTTTTTGGGATGTGTTCTGAATAATTTCTTTGCATCTGTCTTCCAGCCACTTATTCTCTCTTCAGCGATGACTAATCTGTTTGAAATTTTTTGATTGAATTATATAGATAGACATAGATACATACATTTCAACTAGTAATATTTAGTTCTCTATCAAATCTATCTGGCCATTTTGTATTAGATTCTCCTCTCTTGATCATACATTCAAAATGTTATTTATGAAGTCCCATTGAATGTTATTTTCTTACAGTTCAATGATTTCATTATGTAGTCTTTGAAGGCCTAATTCTGGTTGTATTACTCTTGTCTTTCATGTGTAGTGCCCTTTAAAAAAAAAAAAAGCTATATACTACTCATAATGTTTGAAGTTGTTTGTGTGAGTTCCTTAGGATTGAATTATGGTTGCATCTATTCAGAGATTGTTTGCATGTATTGAGGAAGACCCTATCAATGTTAGAACACTTTGAATTAAATTTCATTTTCTTGATATCCTAAACTTTTATTACCAAATTCTGAAGAGGATTTTCTTTTTTCTATTATCACTTAGCACTAAATTAAGTCAAGACTCATTTTCATGGATGGAGTTACTTATATTCATCTGTATGTTTAATGTCAGCCTTATGTGGAACATTCCTATTAGACTTTTCACCTTGGACAGGCTCTGTGCTGTCTTTCTTTGGAATACAGAAATGCTTTCAAAAATGAAAGCTCATGCATGATTTACCTGGTATCTTCGAAGTGAATATTTTGGAGTTTTCCTTCATCCCAAGGTCACTGTTTTTAATTTAATTTTGGCTTTTGTATTTATCTTATATCCTTGCCAGGTCAGGTATTATGAAGATTTTAAACATGTTACCCAAATTACTTTACTTTAGTTTTTGTCAGGGCTAGCATCAGGGCACCTAGACAGTGGTAGTGTTAGAAAACATGGTGTAACATTTTTAAAAAAATAGAGAAATAACAATCCATAAATAAACAAGTCATTGAAAAGAGCCCCCCAAAAGATATAGAAAATAAAAAAACAAAACACAAAAGCATGATATTTTGAAGACTCATAAATGATTGAGATAGAACTGATTCAGAATAAAGCATTAATCTCAGTATATTTAAAGGTCATCACTGGAAAACTAAGACTGAAAGATTGCACAGAAAATTACTCCTCCCACCTGAACAACAAAATAATTCATCCAAAAGTTAAAAATACTTAAACTAATACCACAAATTTATATAAAAAAATAGAATTCAAGGCCAATGTGAGCCAAAGCAAGGTTAGCATTTTTAGTAAGATAATTTTAATATCAGAAAAAAGAATTTAATAAAATAATAAATGTGTTAAAGAGATCTATGCCCAACTAGTTAAAATAACATAACAATTGAATGAGCTATTACTTTCATAATTTTCTTTAATCAACTATCCTAAACTCTCAATGGCTAAAAACAGCCAACATTAATTTTCCTTATTGACATACATCAAAGGACTTAGCTAAGATCCTCTGAGCTTGGCTTCACCCTTCATTGTGAAGGGTGTATGTATCTTCTTTGTAGGATCAGTAATTACACAGGTAAGTGTTCTCATAAAGGAATTCAGAAGTACAAGAGGTCAATGCCAAGTCTATCAAGCGCATTTAAACCTCCCCTCACATCATGTCTAGTAACATTTATTGATCAAAGCAAGTCACACGGCTAAGCGCAAAGCCAGTAGGTAGGAATATGTTCTCTATTCTGCTATTATGCCCTCAGCACTTACTGGTAAGGATATGGAAGTATAACTGTGAAACAAGGAAGTAAAGAATTGGAAAAATAATTCAATCTATGACAAAAATCTTGAACATATATAGGATTGAACTTTCTAAAAAATATATACATATAAAGTATATATGCTATTTATAATATATAAGATATATATTATATATCCATAAAGTAGAATTTCATCTGGCTGCAGTATTCTTTAATATAATAATTTTCAGAAGTCAATGGTCATCTTTTATATAACCCAGAAACCTTATGCCAAACACAGAATTAAAGCCAACACAAGAGAGAGTTAAAGAAATTCAAGGCTTATAATTGGCTTGAACATATAGGCTTTAAATTACATGAGAACATATTCATGTTACTTTTTCCTTACATACCAAGAATTACTCATTAAAATATAAAGAGTAGGGGTGCCTGGGTGGCTCAATCAGTTAAGCATCCGATTTTGGGTCAAATCACGATCTCAGTCAGGGTCCTGGGATCAGGGCCTGTGTGGTGCTCTGCACTGAGTAGAAAGTCTGCTTCTTCTTCTCCCTTTACTCTGCCTTTCCCCCTCCCCTGGAAGCATGGACATGCATGAGCATGCATGAGCATATATATATATATAAAAAGAATTAAAATATATATAATGAAGCTTTAACAATCATGTTGGGAGAATATATATATATAAATATAAAGAATTAAAATATATATAATGAAGCTTTAACAATCATGTTGGGAGAATATATATATATATAAATATAAAGAATTAAAATATATATAATGAAGCTTTAACAATCATGTTGGGAGAATATATATATATATATAAATATAAAGAATTAAAATATATATAATGAAGCTTTAACAA
Source organism: Vulpes vulpes (assembly GCF_048418805.1). Taxonomy (NCBI): domain Eukaryota; kingdom Metazoa; phylum Chordata; class Mammalia; order Carnivora; family Canidae; genus Vulpes; species Vulpes vulpes. Next base: position 54,379,958 of record NC_132786.1, on the reverse strand, counting down.
TCATGTTGGGAGAATTTTAAAAATGTGAAAGGTAATACAAAAAATCCTGAATATTCAGAAGACAGAAATTTTGGAGAAAAATCTCCATTCCGTCAAAATTAAATTATAGCTGTATAATATGTAAATCACAGAAGTAATAGCTTCTTTTGCATTCATGTTTTTGTTCCATTGTGGATCAATTATGGTCTTACTGCATACATGTACATTCTGGAGCCCAGGTGAATGAAACCATTCCTATCTGGGGCATTTTGTTGTTCTTGTGGCTGAGGAAAAACAAACATGGTGGAAACACGTGAAGGCTTTTAAAAACTTCTCCTTGGAACTGGCATGTCACCTCTGCTCATGAATCATTACTTAAAGCAACTCACATTGTCGTGAATGCTGTCAATGTGGTAGGCAAGTATAATTTCCCACAGGGATGAGAACTGAAAGTCATCTTATCGGTTTCTTACTGCTGCTGTAACAAATTACCATAAATTATTATTTTATAGATCTATTATCTCAAAAATTTAGTATTAGAGTTCCAGAAGTTGGAAGTCTTAAAATCAAGATATCAACAGGCCTGCATTTCCCCCTGGAGATTCTAGGGTAGAATCCATTTCCTTGCCTTTCCCAACTTCTAGAGGCTGTCTGCATTTCTTGGTTAATGGCCTCTTCCTCTGTCTTCAGAACCAACAGTACAGCATCATCAAATATCTTCTCTCTCTCTCTCTCTCCCCCCCCCTCTCCCCCTCTCTTTCTGTCTCTGTCTCTGTCTCTCTCTCTATCTCTCATTCATCTCTGTATCTATAATCAAATCTTCCTCTCTCACTCTGACCCCTGTTCTCTCTCCCTATTAAGGATGCTTGTGATATATATTGTGCCCACCTGGAAAATCCAAGATCCTCTCTCCATCTCAAGATCCATAAACTAATCCTATCTTCAAAATTCTTTTTGCCCTGTAAATTAACATAGCTTCTGGGGATTAGGACATTAACATCTTCTGGTGACTCTTATTCATCCTAAATAACAGGAGGGAAGGGGTAAATGGTTTGATAAATAAGCAATTTACACACTCTTCTCTTGATCACAGAAATCCACTTCTCTCCCTTTTCCGTGCAAATATGTCCATCCTCCATCCCATCCCACAGTATATCCAAGAATCCAGTTTAGCATCAGAAGCAGGGTCCAGTGTCTGTGTTAGATTTGTGTATAACTTGTCTTGATCCAGAGGTCAAAGAATTAAAAGAACATATGCAATAAATACAGGATAACCTCAAAATATACTTATTCCAGAAGAGAAGAATGAAAGTTGCAGAGTACACATGACTACATAACAATCCTGAAATCTCACTGTGGGAGGGAGCATTGTGGTTTGCTTCTTTTCAGTGATAATTGCCTCTGCTTTCTGGATGTTCTTTTCAAATGTCTTCTTTGGGTGCATCTGAAAAAGGCATTAGAGAGAAGTCTATCTTTGGCAGCTAAGCTGATTTTCCATAATTTGGAAGATCTAGGGCTCAAGGTCCGTCACTGGTGGATTGTTTGATGTTTTATATCTCTCATAAACTGTTCTTTCTTCCTATCAGCTCCATATATTATAGGCATGCCCCAATTTTTTGGGGAGGGATCTGTCTCTAATCACAATTATAGGTACTTTGCACTTAAAAGGATAGCTAATCCTTAGACTTTTTCCTCTGAACCACTTTTGACCAATTGTTGGTCTTTACTGAGTACCAACTTAATCAGAGTTATGAGTTGTAACAGAGGAAATGACCTTAATTCAGTCCTTACCGCAGGTTCATTTTCTATCTTGTTACCTGGTGACCTTTTTGTTTTGTTTTTCACAGTTAAATGAAGATCTGTTGCATTTCCCTATCCTGCAAGTCAAAGAATGTATGCTCATTGAATTTTCTTTTAATCCTATTTGTAAAGATTTGCTTTTCTAACTTCATCTTATAGTATCCTGTGAAATTTAGCCAATGGTGACCTACTGTCTATTCCCGACTCTTTCAACTAAAGCCATGGACTCATTTAGTATATTTATCTACTTTCTGAATTGCCACAGAAGACAACTAGAAAATATTTCACTACTACAATGAAATATTCCTCAGATGTCTCATCCATGAAGAGAATTTGGGTTATGAATCATACCGTTGTAGCTTATACAACAATTTCCAAGGGGAATGCTTTGTGAACATAAAAATTCTAGATCTGTTTTCCAAAAAGCAATCCTAAACTGCAGGCGGTCTGCTGAAAGCATTCCACAGATAAAGACTCTCCTCATGGCAATATAATTAGTCTATTTGCCAAGAGGTCCAATTATTAGCAGGTTTCCAGGAAGATTAGCCTGGGTCACCTGCCTTCCTTCTCAGAATGTCCTACAAGTAAAGAGGAAAAAAAATACTTTAGTCCTTACTTTAGCACACTATCAGATAAGCAAAAAGTAACAACAAAATTGAGAAATTGATACTTATTAGGTTTTCTTTTGCTTTACATCACTGTAAGTTAATAAATTAGCTTTTAAAATCAACTTACCAGTTTGTTAAAGAACTAGAAACTTTATGTACTTCTTAAATGAGAAAAGTAGTACTTACTTATCTTGTGGGACAAATAAAGGTTTAGGTAAAGGCTATAAGGTAAGAATATACATATTACAGTGTTAATTATAAAAGGAAAAACTTTTAATAGCCAAAATACACTGTAAAAACAAGTAAATACATTAAAATGTAACAACTCCATATCAACATGAAATACTTATCATAGATGCCCATATGTAGAAAGATTCAAGTTATACATTTAAACTTACTCCTAATTGTCTTTAGTCTCTGTCCTTTGTTGTAAAGCATAATATGAAAATTGATGAGTTATTCAAATTGCTTTTTTTTAAAATTTATTTATTTATTTATTTATGATACTCACACAGAGAGCGAGAGAGAGGCAGAGACAGGCAGAGGGAGAAGCAGGTTCCATGCACCGGGAGCCTGACGTGGGATTCGATCCTGGGTCTCCTGGATCGCACCCTGGGCCAAAGGCAGGCGCCAAACCGCTGCGCCACCCAGGGATCCCTCAAATTGCTTATTGTGTATGATAAAAGCAGTATTATATTTTCTTTCAAATACTGGACAATAGGTAGTAAAATCATAAATAAATAAATAAATAAATAAATAAATAAATAAATAAATCCTAAATTTTAGTGCAAAGAAATATCCGGAGTTAATGTTCCTCAGGGTTATAAGTATATACTCATTCCAAGAGAAATAGTATGGTCCTAAAAGGACACAATATATAGGTAACAGATACTTTTTTGTTAAATTTCTTTTATCTTATATTTGAAGCACAAAATGAGTTATAAATCAAAATTAATTCAATTCTTAATAATAGAAATGCATTTTTATCTCCAGATTTTGATTTAAGCATCATTCCTTTATAACAGTTTATTTTTATCTTATTATCTCCAAAACCCCTAAACCTAGGGTAGCTCCTAACCAGGACCTCTGCCTTGTTTAGTTGGTTTCAGTTAATGTTAAAAGTTGAATGATAGTGATTATGATAATACTTTTGATGCTTCTGAGAATTTTGTCATAATTTGAGTTGAGCAGAACTAGAATTTTTGTTTAAATGATATTAAATTGGGATCCCTGGGTGGCGCAGCGGTTTAGCGCCTGCCTTTGGCCCAGGGCGCGATCCTGGAGAACCGGGATCAAATCCCACGTCGGGTTCCCGGTGCATGGAGCCTGCTTCTCCCTCTGCCTATGTCTCTGCCTCTCTCTCTCTCTCTCTCTCTGTGTGTGACTATCATAAATAAATAAACATTAAAATTTTTTTTTAAATAAATAAATGATATTAAATTTTACCTTCTTCTTACAATGCACTTCATTTAAACATCAAAAAAATAAATAACTTTAAAAGCTTTCTTTTTCTTCCTATTGATATAACTACATCCAAGGAAAGCAAGTAGATATAAATATAATGTGTTTTATTGCCAACTTTTTTCATTTCATTGATACAATGGAGTCCCAAGTGCAGAGTCTTTGAATTTCAAGTGCAAATGTCTTTAGATACTGTAAATATGAGGACATTTCAATGCAAATAAAAGTTTTCAGAATACCTTAGTTCATATATAATTGCTGTAAACCTTGGATACGATCCATTCTGCTTTTACTTTATTACTCTACCCATATGTTGAAAAGTTAGGAAACTATAAATTATACTGCAAGTCTAGGAATAGAGCTACCCCAACCTAAATTGTTACAGCACAATCAAAACTGTGAAATAACAGACTCAAATTTTTAAAAAAGAATAAAATTTTCAGCATATGTAAGATACCTAATTTAGAAACTATGGTAATAATTTTCTTTTTAATAGAATTATTCAAGAGTTGCTCATGGTAGTCTCCAGCTCAGGGAAGGGAACAGAAAGACGTGGACATGGCCATTATTAGCAAAATATGTACATATAGTGGCAGAGCCTAATTTTGTAGAACTGAAATTGACAACTAAGTTTTCAAGTTGTAAGAAAGGCTAACTCAATGAGATAGAAAACCGAATTTTAATATCACAAATCTATAGTTTATTTTTAAATGGTAAAATATAAACTATAAAATGTTTCTTATTGCCTTCTTGGTGGCATTTCCTTACCTTTTGTTTCAGCATTAAGGTTATTTAAGTTTGCCTTTTTTGTTCTCATTACTAGAACATTTTATAGGTAAATCCACTCAAGGAACCTATTGTGCTTTCTGATCAAAGTAGAAAGTGATGCCAGGCTATAATAAGCAATTTAATTTTTAATGAGCTTATTCGTGCCCAAGGTCATAACAAAGGTAAAAAAAAAAAAGTTAAAATAAAACTACAGCAAAACACTAATGATAATGGCCTAAATATGACCAGGGCAAAATAATATTTGGCAGAGAGCACTTTCAGTGTATCCTGGTGCTAATTTTTAAAATTTGCTTCAGAATAGTAACTTAGCTCAAGGAAGGTATAGCATATTAAACAGCATAGACATAGATAAAACAGCACGAGACTTTACTACTAAAAGAAGTAAGCTAAGCTGTTTATGGAATTTACATTTCTAATCTAAAAATGTTTAAAGTGTCTTTTACTAAACACTATTGTTAACCCATTGTTATTTCCTCACTAAGGAGATAAAAATTTTGGTACATTCTTTTCCTATGTTTTCCTGCATTTTTAATTTTTTTAAAATTTATAGCAGCTATGATGTGGTAGTTCTTTAAATTGTTAAGTCTATTGCTTAGATAATTATTAGTAACTACTTGAGATGTTACAGAAAAATCCTTTCAATTAAGAAACATGAAACAACCCAGAAAAATATTTTAAAATTAATTTTAAAATTAATAACATCTATCTTTTAAATTACAATGTTTACAAGTTTCTACTCCTTTGTTTTTATCTGAATATGTTGCATGTTAAAGACGAAGCATAAACTCTTGGTTAAAACTGCTTTTGAGAAAAACTATGACCATTTCTGGTTAATAGACATGCCATGTGCTGTTTATGCATTCCATTTCTTCAATAATTATTTTAGTTCTTTCATGTTAGTAGGAACTGTGTAATGGAAAAACTTTGAAAGTATCTTTTGCTCAATAAAGATCTTACATTCATTGACCCTACTGTTCCACTGATAAATAATGACAATTAAGGCACCTGGGTGGCTCAGTGGTTGAGCATCTGCCTTTGGCTCAGGCCGTGATCCCTGGGTCCTGGGATTGGGTCCTGCATCAGGCTCCCAGTAGGGAGCCTGCTTCTCCCTCTACCTATGTCTCTGCCTCTCTCTCTATGTCTCTCATGAATAAATAAATTAAATCTAAAAAAAAAAAAAGAATGACAATTAGCTAACAAAATATGGAGAATAGGACAAAACTGGGGAAAAATTGCAATTAGCTGATAATTCTTGATTCCTTTACCAATTATTTTAGGATGAGTAATTTTATATGCTAATTTTTTATCTACTCACCATGTGGTAAAATCTAATGATTTTAGTAGAAATAAGGGCTTGTTCTTGGTTTGCCCATGGGGGGAAAAAGATATAATTGTTTTACTCCCTTGTTGTGCAGTCAACTTATATATTCATGAGAAAAAGAGGACAGAAGTTAAGCAGAAGCATAGTCCATGGACTCAACAGAATTTGACCACTGAGTGAAGCTTGTAAATGTTCAGAGTATGATTTTATTAAATAGGATTAATAATTTTCTGAATCCATGTTAAAATTTAAAAGACGGTAGAAGTTCTCTCCTTTTATTGAAATGTAATTGGATTAGTTTCATTTAAATATATTGCTGTATTAGCAGTAACACTGAAACAGATGTCAAAATCAGTGTTGACAATCCTTAAAGATTCAGTTTCTCATTTCCTTTACTGTTCATTCCCGTCCTCAAATTTCCCAAACAAAATTGAGCAGTAGAAATGTCTTAAACTATTTAGATATAAATATAAGAGAAAATATTGAAAAACATCTGGAAAATATATATCATTTTGAATATATCAATAGATAATAACCTGGCACTGTACAAAAATAACCCTGAAAAAATTAAGTGGGACTCATTACTTTCTTTTTTTAATATTTTATTTATTTAATTCATGAGAAGCACAGAGAGAGATAGACACATGGCAGAGGGAGAAGCAGGCTCCCTGTGGGAGCCCAATGTGGGACTCAATCCCAGAACCCCATGTTCAGGACCTGAGCCAAAGGCAGATGCTCAACCACTGAGCCACTTAGGTGGCCCAATTCATTACTTTCTACGAAATCACTGTTTTGATTTATCAAGCATAAATATTATCAAGACTGACCAACTAGACATTGCATACCATCTGACACTTTTATACAATTTTTAAATTTTACCAGTTTTATAAAATTTTTAAAAGTTTGTACTTCAAGTTTTGTTTTTTGTTTGCTTTTTGTATTATTTTTCTTCTGCTGCATAGCAAGTTACCACCAACTTGGAAACTTAAAACAACACTCACTCATTAGCTCACAGTTCTGAATATCAGAAGTCTAGACATAGGTTAGCTGTGTCCTCTGTTCAGGGCCTCACAGATGAGGTATGAGAAATACCATATTTGCGTTCCTTTCTGGAGGCTGTGAAGTAGAATTTGCTTCCAGGATCACTCAGATCCTTTGTTGACAGATTTTGTTTCTTAGGGGTTGTAGGACTGATGTCCACATTTCATTGTTAGCCATATGCTGAGTCCATTCTTAGAAACTAGAGGCTACTTTCAGGTCCATGCCTCCTGGCTGCCCCTTTATTTAAAACCAAACATGGAGAACCTCTCTCATGCTTCTGATCTCCAACCTTTTCCTATGTGGCCATTTGGAGAAAAATTTCTTTTAATATGCTCCTCTAATTAGGTCAGTCATGCCCTAGAAAATCTTCATTTCTTAAAGTCAGCAGTGCCATAAAATGTCAACAGTGCCATCTAACATAACCAAATGATGGGAGTAAAATCCATCCTATCAATCTCCAGGGATTAGGCAGGTTATGTACACCAGGGGGACAGAAATGGTGGGGCTTATTTTATAATTCTCTTTACTTTAGATTGCCTTTTAGTTATTTTCCTATTGGTAACAATCTGAATGATAGAAAAATATATATCATACAAAAGTGAAGTCTATTTCAGATATAATTAACTAAAACAACTTCTAAATTATTATGTGTTTGGATGTATGGGTGTGTGCTTCCATGTGTGTGTGAATATACATAAATATATATATACATACATGCCTGCATGTGGTTCATGATTTTTATTGTTTGTGCTAAGGCTAAAAGGCCATAATACAATTAAGATCTAGAGAAGATGAACTTACAGGAAAGTCTTTTAGGTATCTTTTGTTACTACTTTCCAGGGATAATGAATAGTTTACCCTAACACATGTAGAAATTTTACAATTAGAACAGCCGTATGTTCACTTTCCGAATCTTATATCATTATTTAATGTTTATTAAATGCTATAAAATCTAAGAAGATTCTTTCATGAAATATATACTGTAAATAAAATGTAAATATGTAACTTCAAATCACAGTATCAAATCTTTTAAATTGTTCAGGTTGATATAAGATGGAATTTCTTGTTTGCATGATTAAGCATAGCATGGCTGATGAATCAACATTGATATTCATTCTCCACAAATAATTCAAGGGATGGTAGAGAGTAGATGAAAATTTAATTATCAAACCATTGTTCTTGTTCATAATATGAAAAAAACAAGATCAATGCAAAATAACAGCCTGTTTTATGTAACGTGTGATGTGTAAATTAAAAAAGACTAATAATATTCTCTACCTGTGGGGCTTTACTGAATCTTCATAGAGTGTCAGTTGAGTGTTTTTCTGACTTCATTTCTTAAAGTGCGTGTTTGTGTGTGTGTGTGTGTGTGTGTAAAATAAGACAATATATAGACTATTGAATTGAAAATGATTTTAAATATCATGTAGTGCAACCTCATAATTTTAACTCGTCTAGATTTTACAAGTCTGTGAATACCATCTAGCCCAACCCCAAAATTTCACAAATGAGAAACCAGAAATAGTCTACAAAACTGAATAATTTACAAAACATAATGGCTTCTCCTGGACTATAAACCATGCTTCCATTTTCCATATTTTTATTCTGCTCATTCTTCAACATATGAAATGTATATGAGTATTTCCTAACATCCAGAGTTTACTATATGTCTATATCACTATGGATAGTTATATGATTCCACATAGAATAGGAAATCCCATGAAATAGCACACTTGGCTCCCATATCATTCTTCATTAGTCATTTTCTTCTGTGTTTGGTCGTGGGCACAGTCTTATTCCTTGTGTCACAAAAAAAATGAACAATAACTGTAAATTATCAATAAATCAAGTTACTACTTTGTCATTTTTATTTGAATTCTTACTTAGGAAACAATTTTGTGGGCAAAAGAATCCAAATAAATGCCATTCAAAAATATTTCATGAAATATACAAGGAGTGGGATAAATTTGGTTTTGTTTGCTACCATATGCCTTTTAATAATTCTGATCACTGTTCTTTATTCTCTATGAGCATTTTCCTTAGTGTGGGGAAGGAATATGAATATTTTTATATATGTTATTGATCAGGGCTTTCTGAGCAAAAATACTAAAAACCTGAATTAAATGACAAGCTTTTAAAGTTAAAGGATGATTGAATAAACAGAGAATTCCAGGGTTTTAGATATATTTCTGCAAAATTATGTATCTATATTTGAAAGGATTATAAAGCAGTGACTTTTCCTTTCTCTTCCTGGAGAGATTTTTTTTTTAAGAAAGACGAGGACAGCAGGGCTTCAGGTGTGTACCACTTACTATATAAGACCCCAGATTCACAATTTTGAGATTTCTCTGCTATGGTACAGACCCTGCCAGGGTAGCCACTTGGCTCCTCTCACCTTGCCCTGAAGGAGATGAGTAAGCTTAGGAAAACTGTGAAGTTACTGCTTTTAAGTCTGCCTCTGATTCAGAAACGTTGCTGTGTTCTCTGGAACAAATAAATAAATATAGCATTAAAACTATGCCAGGTGTTTGGTATATTAATCAAACATTATTATGCCTGACAGATTAATTAATGCTATAGACTAATATCTAATAGGAGAGACAAGTGAACAAAGAAACATTTAATAAAATATTTTGACCCATTTCATGGAGGAAATAAAGAAAAAATGGTAGTAAAAAATAAGAGGTGAGAAATATACAATTATTTTTCTGCCCTTTTATATATATATCTATATATTTTTTTTTTATGAGAGTCTGAGAGAGAGAGAAAGAGAGAGAGAGAGAGGGGCAGAGACACAGGCAGAGGGAGAAGCAGGCTCCATGCACTGGGAGCCCAACGTGGGATTCGATCCCGGGTCTCCAGGATCGTGCCCTGGGCCAAAGGCAGGCGCTAAACCGCTGTGCCACCCAGGGATCCCCTTTTCTGCCCTTTTATACAATATTAAACATCACTCCATCATAACAAGTAAAGTATTGTATTGTAATTTAGTTTTTCTTGGCTTCCCTTATTTATTGGCTTGTGAGATTTTTGAGAATAATGAATAACCTTGTCCTTCTGTCTATCCCAAATAAGTGTTCTTGGGTGTTTAATAAATATTTCTGAGATTAATAAATTAATGGATAACTTCACTGCTTCAATTTAAAATTACTCATCTTGGGACACCTGGATGGCTCAGCGGTTGAGTGTCTGCCTTCGGCCCAGGGCATGATCCTGGAGTCCCAGGATCTAGTCCCACATCAGGCTTCCTGCTTGGAGCCTGCTTCTCCCTCTGCCTGTGTCTCTGCCTCTCTCTGTGTATGTATCTTACGAATAAATAAAATCTTTAAAATAAAATAAAATAAAACTACTCATCTCAAGGAAATTTACATTTGCAATTCTCTTTCCAACCCATCTGAGTATGCCATTGAGAGCTATTAAAAATTTGGAAAACAAAATAGCTCCTGATTTTATAAAGAATTTTTGACCGACAATTATATAGTGCCATTTATTTCAATTAGACTGGATACATATTTAATTTCAAAGTTTCCAAGCTGAAATACCAGGAAGAGAATCCCAATATTCAAATTAAAATAAAAGATACCTTCAATAGAAAAATGAATCCCATCTGTTTTAGAGGCCTTTATGACACGGATACAATTAAAATATTATTCATGCCTACAAAAACAAATTTTTATATGAAATAAATATGGGTAATATGAAAGGAGTAACATTTTGTATGACCCTGAAAGAATTTTATACCATTTTTTTTTCTTCATATTTGTTTTTGTCTCCATGTACATACCAAAATCTACTTTCGGTAGAGTTATTTTCTTTCAATTTCATTTTCCATTTCACAACCTTGATGCTTTTGTAAGGAAAGCACTCCAAATGCTGTGGTTTATGCTCTAGTGCTCTAGACTCTTGCAGAAGAGCCCCACTTGGTTTGCTCATGTGTACACTACCTTTTAAGTCAGGGCTTCTAGTATGCTGTAAGAGCTGTTTTCTTACTCAAGTGTAACTCTGGTTTTCTAGGTATATCATTTGAAAACATGTCTTTAGGTTTCTGGTTTTATTTATGAGACAAATAGTCTTGTCTGTGCCTATGTTGTATTACTTACCTGTAGTTATTTGTATATGTATATGGTGGACTAAAGGGAGAGCTATTTGAGCTCCCTATGATGAATAATTATACCGCTCCTGGAATCACATAATTAAAGATTTTAATTCCTTCTGTTTGTTTGCACTAACCTTTCTTCATATCAAAAAAAAAAAAAAAGATCTTAGTAAAATTATAGATGAAGTCAGGAAATCATGGAAATATTGAAATCTTTGCTTCAAAATATAAGAATATTTTCATGTTTCACAGCATCTTAAATATCAAGGCAGAATAAATTGGATGATATACATGCCAACTGTGAAAATGGGAGTGGATAAAACATAAACATAAATCAGTCAAATGATATTTTCCTTCACATATTATAAGTACTTGATATATGGACAGCTGAAGTATATATTTGTATATTGTTTCCTCCAAAACAGAACAAGATTGCTTTGTAAGAGTCACATAATAATTATATATGTAAGGAGACTAAAGGAAAAATATATTAAAATATTTAACTAAATCCTAAAAGAAAAGCAGTTAAAAGTGAAAACTTCATCATTGAACTGCCTATGCTTGCATTACAATCCAATCACTTATTAACTGTGTTATTTTGTTTTTGTTTTTTTTTTTTAAGATTTTATTTATTTGTTCATGAGAGACACACAGAGAGAGGCAGAGACACAGTCAGAGGGAGAAGCAGGCTCCACGTGGGGAGTCCCAGAAGGGACTCGATCCCAGGTCTCCAGGATCATGCCCTGGGCCTAAGACGGCGCTAAACCGCTGAGCCACTAGGGCTACCCCTAACTGTATTTTGGGCAAACTATTTAACTTCTCTGCTTCATAGAGATATAATAATACATCCTCATAAGACTTATGGAAGAATGAGTTGAATTACCCAAATTGAATGTAAATTTAATTGAAGAAATATCATTGATTTTACACCATTAGAAAGAAAAGAAATGCTTTCCATTTCAATTTTAAGGCTCACCTTACAATGTGTATCTTACCATTGGAATGAGGGAGAAATAGTGATTCTCTTTGAAGAAAATCTTTCACAAATATAATGAAAATTACTGACTATGGAAAAGTACAAAAGGAGAAGGAACCGTAACACAAGCTAAATATCATTAAATAATAAAATTATAATTCTTAATGAAGTTTACTTGCTTCTGAAATTATAAAAAAATAGAAAATAAAATCATCCTAATAATTAACCTTTCTGTTTATTTTTATGAGAGTCTTGTGTGCTATTTTAGGATGAGAAATTTTAGTAAAATTCAGAAAACCTAAAATTGACAGGAATCGATATGATACTTTTGAGGAAAGAGCTGCAGAATCAGTAGTAGAAGGTAAATCAAGCTAAATATCCTTCATAGTGAGGTGCATTTGACTGATAATCTATGATGCTTTTTCTTTTTTTTAAGATTTTTATTTATTTATGCAAGACACAGAGAGGGGCAAAGACATAGGGAGAGGGAGAAGCAGGCTCCCTGCCCAGAGCCCAGTGTGAGACTTGATCCCAGGACCTCAGGATCATGCCCTGAGCCAAGGGCAGACGCTCAAACAATGAGCCATCCAGTCATCCCTATGATGCTTTTCTAAAGAAGAAGAAAAAAAAACATTACTTTCTGTCAAAATTGCAGTTTTCATGTTTTTTTTTAATGTTACAATAAATATTCTTTAGTACACTACAGTTTTGTTCCTGTTCTTTATCATGAGATCAAAATTATCTCTGACTAATCATCAGTGACCTTTTTAGAAAGATTTGATGTATTTATTTATTTAGAGAGTGCACATGATGAGGAAGAGGGAGAAAGAGAATCTCCAGCAATCTTCATGCTGAGCAGAGAGCCTGGCTCCGGGCTTGATTTCAGGACCCTGAGACCATGACCTGAGCTGAGGATCGAAAGTCAGACACTTAACCGAGTCACCCAGGCATCTGTAATCATCAGTAACCTTTCAATATTAAAAGAATTGCACCTTCCCAATTCTTTGTTCAATGGGTGTCCATTGAGCACATAATATGGAATATTATACAATACACTGCAGTAGTTGTGCTCGAAAATGCATGGGCTCACACAGCCTTCTGGAGGGCAGACAGCAAACACGTAACCAAACAAAGGGATATCACTTCAAATATCAACAAAGGCCATGAGCTGATAAAACAATCATATGACATATAGTAATTAGAGAGAGAGTGTGGGAGCAGGACACAGAATATCTGAGAAACATCTCCCTGTGGAGGTGACCGTGAAAATGACAATGGAATTGTTGAAACAGTGAATACGAAGATTGCCAGGAATAGAGCCCCCTGGAAAGGGAACAAGTGAAAGTGGGTGTAGGTTTCAATCAGGTTTGTTTGAAGAAATAAAAGAAAGGCACAGTGTCTGACATGCACAGAGTAAGGAAGAGACAAATGAGACAAGGTAGAGTCATACAGGTTTTTTTTTTTTTTTTTTTTTTTTTGCATCTTTTCACTTGTTTGTTTTGTCTGCCAGTTTTCCAAACCCAGCTGCCTCCTACAAAAACGAGGAGGATATCCACACTCCCTGTACCCTGCCAGTTAATGGGTCACACTGTCTAAGCTCATGTTATCTAATAAAACATCTCTAGAGAAAGATTGTAACATTGGGCAAGTAATGAATAAATGCAAGCACTGTTGTAATTAATCTCAGAGCAGAATTCTCTAGTGGCAGGAACCCCAGGAATCCAGGGGCAGAAATAATGGGAGCTGCCAAACCGGGATGGTGGAACTAGACTGTGTATGTTGGGGAACCTTGACAATGGTCTCTGCTCACCAGGATCTTTTGGTTACATCCATTTTCTGAGCCTGGTTCCCTAGTTTCTGTAATCTACTCAGAACTTGTCCAATTTCATCCTTATTTCCTTCCTTCCTTCCTCTCTTTCTTTTTTTAATTAAATAAGCAAGAATCAGTTCTATTATTTGCAAACCAGAACTCTGATAAGTCATTATAAAATGCTATTCACATATGGGTGACATATTAACATGCATTCCTTTCCTGGCACCTAGAATTTTTTTTTTTCACTAAAGGTAACAGCTTTATTATCATGACAAGACAAATGACAGATTTTCATATCACCATTACATTCATGCTGGGAATAACAACGTTTCCTGTGTTAGATGCTACTTGATCTTTTAAAATCACATTATCTACTACGCGTGGGATATTTGGGCATGCTTAATAAAATAAAAAATTACAAAACATTCCAATTTTTCTTTTACGAAGTATCTAACTTTATACAATTTACACACAATTTTTAATTTTAGTAACAAAACAATGAAATTATTTCACTTCTTGATATTTAACAGTAACAAGACTTTAACTCCCCAAGACATGCACTACAGCCATGAGAGATTTGCCATTGACATGATGGTCTTGGCATCTTATATATTATGTTCCCACTCTAAGTCCTATATATCTACAATAGTTTACAGTTCCCCAAATACTATAACCAATTTCATGCCTTAATGTCCTTACACATGGTCTTCTCTGTGTCTACCTTCCTACACTGCTCTTCCCCAAATCCCTTCTTACTTCTACCAAACGAGGCTGGTTCTATTCTCTATGCCCTTTCCATATTTTATTACTAAGATAATCTAAGTTGTTCTCATTTAATAGACCTCTCCAGGATCCCAGTGGCTTGCCTACTTCTACAGAGTTTGCCATGAGCCCTCGTCATGGCCAAGGTCACTGGTCCACCCTGTGGTACTCAGATAACCCAGCGTCCTTGAGCTTGTGGTCTCACAAGAGGCTTTCACATTTGTCATTGCAAAGTAATGGAGAAGCTGGAGATCATTAGGAGATTTTCACAGTTTTAACTTTTGAGTGATCCACTTGTAGTGTCTATGTTTAATCAGCCTGCTTAATAGTCATATGGTTTGGGTTACCTGCGGTGAGTGGGGAAGGATAATTTTCATAATGCTCAGAGAGACACGACATGAGTAGAATATTGTAAATATGTAATATTATGTCTAGCTCCTTTATCCTTGTTTCCCCTATTTACTATACATCACATTATATTATAAATTATTCTTTTATAAGTTGGTTCATATCCTCTCTATACATGGGTCCTTAAGAGTAGGGACCACTACTTATTTCTATCTGAAGCCTCAACACTAACTATAATGCTTGGGTTTCAATAAGCCCTCTATAAATGCATATTAAATTTTTAGAATTTATTGAAAAAAAAGGATGAAAAGTGAACGTTATTTTTCCATGGTGATTTTCTCTGTATTATAATTCCATGATACAGTATATCAGCCATCCTTCACTGAATATTACAGTATCAAAGTGCTCTGTGGGGACTTCTGTTTCCACCAATATTGTGGATTAAATTCTCTGGGGGGCCTTCCTGATACTAAACCCTGCATAAAAAATAAATTATACTTCATTTCTGGACTTGAAGGATGTAAGAGAAAACACTACAAATAAAGAGACAGCTAGAGTACATGTGCGAGAGAGAGAGAGAGAGAGAGAGAGAGAGAGAGAGAGAGAGAAGAAAAGCACCAGCTTATATCTGAGTGTTTAGCCATGAAAACACATAAAGGGCAGATTTTGTGGCCAGGAACTCATACCACTACTGCTTTGGGAACACTGGGCCTTTCTGCAGATTACTAAGGGGGTCTGGAACCTAGGACAAACATATAAAACTGAAGACTTGGGGGGCACCAGGGTGGCTCAGTTGAGTGTCCAACTCTTGGTTTCAGGTCAGGTCATGATTTCAGGGTCATGGTACCAAGCCCACACTTAGCAAAGCATTTGCTTGAAGGATTCTCTCCTCTGCCTCTGCCCCCCCCCCTCCACACACACACACTCTGTCTCTCAAATAAATAAAGAAATCTTAAACACACACACACACACACACACACAATGAAGACGTGGCAGGGGATAACTGTGAGTTAAAGTCTGAAGTGCTTTAGGCTCTGGGCTTATCAAATTCAATCACTGTCTCTGGGAAGGCATCTTTTGACCAGTCTCCAGAGTTCCAAATAATGTCATCAACTAAGTATTACTCAAGCAAATAACACCGAAGGAACAATGAGTAAACCACCTTCATTGAGAATTAGAAGAGACAACAAAAAGTAGACTTACATTACAAACAACTTGATGGTTACTGTCCATGAGCTACATTCACATGGATGCCTTTCTTATCCTCCCTCAGATGCTCAATGAATTTTTTAAATTATGGGTGGTTTTTAATAAATGCACAGAACTTTGTCACAGGTGAGAAATCTCACACTTTTTCTCGTATTTTAATTTTTTCAAATAATTTTTGTAAAAATACATTGAATAAACGATTAAACATCACTTTCTATACTGGTATTTCTCAAACAGAGCAAAGAATTATTAAACCTTTTGACATACTGTCTTTAAAATATGGTAGGTAAAGTGACTTAATATAATAAATAAAATCGTTTAGGGCATCTGGGTCAGTCAGTTAAGTGGCTGACTTTTGGTTTCAGCTCAAGTCATGATCTCCTGGTTGTGAGATCGAGTCCCCCCTCGAGAATCTGCTTCAGATTTTCTCACCCTCTCCCTCCAGCTCTCTCTCTCTTTCTCTCTCTCAAATAAATAAATAAATAATCTTTTAAAAATAAAATAAATATAATTGTTTATACTAAAATTTAATTTAATGCCTGGGTGGCTTAGCGGTTGAGTGTCTGCCTTCGGCTTGGGTTGTGTCCCACAGCTCCGGGATCAAGTCCCGCATTGGGCTCCCTGCATGGAGCCTGCTTCTGTCTCTGCCTCTCTCTGTGTGTCTCTCATGAATAAACTTAAAAAAAATCTTTAAAAAAAATAAAAAATAAAATTTAATTTAAATGTTTTTATGTGGCTATATTCATGATACTACTACTTTAAACTCTGTTAATTCCCAATTACAGAGTTCATCTTCATTCTAATCAGTATTTGGTAATATTGTCCTATTATTATGAAAGTGATGAATTACTAAAATTTGGGAAAGAACTGGAATCAGGAAATACTTTGAGAAAAAAAGTATAACACTTGACATTTACATTGAAGAATGCTTCAAATAAAGTGATGTTACATGATTGGGGAGGTGGAACTTTCTAAAACCTCTACCCTCTAATGATGACATCTTGTTATAAGATAAAAATAATTACTCACTTCTTCATAAATGTTATAAAAACCAGTTTAAATCCTGGCTTTCAAGGAAATTCCCATTAAGGAGTGAAGTTTTTAATGGGACTGTTAAGGATCAGACAAGTGACAAGATATCCAGTACTTGTTCTCATAAACAATTGTGTCCATACTATGAAAGAAGTTATGATATGAAGATTCAATTTCCAAAATAAATGTACCTTATTTTACGAAAGAACAAATTTTAGGTGAGATACTATATAGTACTTATGTACAGTAGTTTTTTCCCTTAAAAAAATGAGTTTTCAATTGAGTTCAGCTCTGTGTAATCATAGGCTAAGCATGAATGGCAGAGAGAGCTTATAAAATCTGATTCTTCGCAGATTCAGGAGCAAAAGTCTGATGCTACCAAAAGTTGCACAAAGAATAGTGGCAGGGGGTATAGGAGGGCAGGATAATGTATAATTTCTCAGGAACCCTTCTGAATGGTCCAATGGTTATATGAACCTTTGCAGTGTATTTCCCCTTGAAACATACTTTGTACACTTTCTTCACTTTCACTGCCTTGTTCTTTGTCACAGATCTTGACACAAAGCATTAGAAGGCTTTGTTTTGTACATATGATTGTGTGTAGTTATTTCTATACTTTAATCACCAATTTATTTAAGAACTAAACATCCCACAGTATCCATAGCTTTCATATTGACAATGCTATAACTATATCAAAGCCGACTGCGCTCAAGTAATGAAGTTAATTAGTTACAAAAATTATGTTAGGTGTTGCAACATGCTAGTATTTTTCCAAACAAATTATTCTGATGAAGAAAGTAGTTATTGCAGAAAAAAGGAAAGAAATTAAAGACTGTGAAGCTCTTTGCATTGCACTAGTCCTAGGCAAATGAATGAATTAAAGATTATTAAGAAAGCCATTTAAATTTATCTTTCTTGGTGTCCCTTTCTGGCTTTTTCCCAAAAAACTCCTTCCAGCTAGCTACTGGACTTATCTCCTTGCTGCTCCAGTGCTTAATGACACTCTGGTTGCACCCCATTAGGGTCTTGTCCTTGCATTTTGTGTGTCCTCACAGCCACAATAACTACAGCAGATTGTCCTCACCCTTTCAAGACCTTGCTATGTGATTGGCTGACTATTGCTGAGAAAACTGCAGAGTTGTCAGTAACACCTTCAACTCTTCCATCTTTCCAGAAAGAATGGCCACAAATGAGGATCGTTTCAGTTTTTCTGGCGCAAGGCTGAGGTTTTATTGTTTTTGTTGTTGTTGTTTTGCTGTTATTGCTGTTTTGTTGTTGTTTGTAGGTGAGAGGAGAGGATAAACTAAGGAAAAATTTAAACATTTAATCCTGCATCTTATAGACAGTGGTTTTCAAAGGGTGGTTATAAAAGACCAAGTACTAGTTACTAGTACAAACTGGTTTTCCAGCACAGTATTTTAAAAATTGCAGTTGAGGGGCGCTTGGGTAGTTTAGTGGTTGAGCATCTGCCTTTGGCTCGGGTGGTAATCCTGGGGTCCTGGGATCAAGTCCCACATCGGGCTCCCTGCAGGGAGCCTGCATCTTCCTCTGCCTGTGTCTTTGCCTCTCTCTGTGTGTCTCTCATGAATAAATAAATAAAATCTTTAAAAAAATAAAATAAATATCAGTTGCAGTTGAATGGTTCTTGAGTAGGCATGGCTTTTGTTATCCCCATCAAGGCTGCTGGGCCTAGCCCCTGAAGGCATGTTAGTGTGCCACATGACATAGGCCTTTTTCTCTCTCATATAAAACCTAGACTTATATTCTCTGATTTAAAATTTTACTGATTTGAGATTTCACAAGAAAGGAAAAGTTTGGGCCTATTATTTTTCAGGCTTACTGTCCATATGAATGAAACCATTTGGAAAACCAACTCTACTTCTTTCATTTGCCATAGAGTACTGATGTGTAGGTAACCAAAAACAATCATTGCAAATAATTCTTTATCTTTATTTTTATTGCCTCAACCTAGTTTACAACCACCCTTTTGTTGACTATATATACCCACGATGACACTTACCTAGAGTTAGGGGTAACAAGACACCCTGTGCTCAAAGTTTAAGAAGACTCTCACTCAGATGTCCACCAGGTACCCAAGGAGCCCTAAGAGTGAGCACCTCCTTAAATGCAGAGCCCTGGTCATTTGGTTTGAAAGAAAATACTTATAGCAAGTTTACTTATAGATTACAAATCCATGATCTGGCTTTACTGAGCTTAGCTAGATTTATCATAATCTAACAAAAATTCTTAGTCATTCTATAAAACAGGAGTTCAGTTTTTTAGAAGAATGGAGATCTGATCCCTCTTTCTAAACCATATCAGTGATTGGGTCTTTGGGTGTTTTTTGTTGGTTGTTTTGTTTGGTTTGGTGTTTCCACAAAGGACTTTGTAGGACTCAAGTTTCCATCAAGTATCTACTCATTCTCCTTCCTGTGTTCTGTTAAAGTCCAATCCACCATCATCTCTGCTAGAACTACTGCCACATTCCAGTTTGCTTTCACTTTAGAGGAGAGACTATCCTCCTGGGACTTCATGGGACACTGCATGTTTCTCTCTCACTGTAAACTGATAGATCCATCTGTCATTTGGGGCTTTATTATAGACAGGGAGTCAGTATCTCTGTGGATGATATCAGTACTAGGAATACAGGCAAGGGGACATTGTGGGTTTGGGAACCAGGAAAGAAGAAATGAGAATCAACTCCTATTAGGACCTGTGTTTCTTAGAAATTAACAAAAACAGCTAAAGTAGACATTGTTAGGTGACTGAAGACTTGGATTCTGCAAGTGGGCATTATCTTAGGGAAATACAAGTATTAATATTTCATGACCTCATATGCACCCACATGCTAGTAAAATCTGAGTTCATAGGGATTACATTTTTAAAAATTATCCTGAATAAATTTCATCTCATTGTTTGCCTCTTAACATCAAGTGCTAAGTTTTTAGAATAATATAGCTACTTATATGTTTTGTGCATTGAATTACTATGAAGATTGAACATTTAAAAACTACATTGTAAAAGCAAACATTTAACACATTTTATAGGCTCTGTTCATTTGCAGGAAACCTGGAAAAAATCTATTCTTATCTCTTAAACAAAGACTTATGAGGCACTCATTTTCTTCCAATCCATCGAAAAAAATTTGATGACTAAGTAAAAGTATCTATAATAAAAAAATTGGCTGCATCTAAAATTATCCTGAAAATTTCAGGCAATCATTAGCAATTAATATTGGAGCATCCCTGGTATATTGGATACTATACTGGATACTATGAGCTATAATTTGAGAAATATTCTACTGAACTTCCTTCACTATGAAAATTCATCATTTTCTCTTCTGGTTAAGGATTTTTTTTTAAGTTTTTATTTTGGAGTAAAATAGGATTTTTCTTATCACTTAAAACTACTTTAAAAATTATATAATACACTTGATCTGTACACAAGAATTCTAATGATTAATTGCTTAAATTTAGAATTAGACATTAACTGATTAAATTAAGAATTAGAAATTAATTGAAAGTAATTGTGTTTCCTTGTGTTCTCAACATTTCCTCTTCTCATCAATGGAAGCCATCACTTCCTTGAAATTTTTGTTATACCATTTAAACACTCTTTTGAAATGACGTTTTTTTTTTTTTTAAATAGCACCTAGACTTTGAATAACTGAGCCAGAACTTTGCATACATCCTGTTTTGAAAGATAGTTCCATGTTGTTTTCTAAAGAGATGGATCAATGTTTACTTCTCTTAATAGTGCCTACCAGTTCAAACTGATTGACATCTCACTAATGCTTGGAATTACAAGACTTCTTAATTTTGCCAATCTGGTGAGCATAAAATTGAGTCTCATTATGGTCTTAATTTCATTTCCCTGATTACCTACAGGGTAGAGTATCTCGTCATAGATTAATTGACTATTTCCTATTATGCAAAACGCCATTTCATGTCTTTTTCCAGTGTCTAATTTTTTTTTTTTTGGTCTTTCTCTGATTGATTAGTAAGACTTATACCTTTTACATATTAACACTTTCTTGCCTTTCTGTATAAGCTTAAATATCTTCTAGTTTTAGTGTCCTCTCATTTTACTTAGGATGTCCTGTGATAAATAAAATGGCTTAACTTTAGTGTAGTCAAATGTTTGTTATTTTTACGTGTTAGTTGTTTGTGTCTTTCTTTTTTAAAAATATTTATTTATTAAGAAAGAGCATGAGCGGGCTGAGGGGCAGAGGGAGAGAGATAGAATCTCAAGCAGACTCCATGCCGAGTGTGGAGCCCAACGTGGGGCTTAATCTCACAACCCTGAGATCATTACCTGAGCCTAAATCAAGGGTCAGAGGTTTAAATGAATGAGCCACCCAGGCACCCATAGTTGTTTGCGTCTTTAGATGAATTCTCTCCTAAATCAGGTCCATGAAGACAGTCTATTATATTTTTGCACATGATTTTTAGATGCTCAATCTAAAAAATTAAGAATTTTTTATTTGATGTGAAATAGGAATTCAATTGTATTATCCACCCCCCCCTTTAAATAGCCCAGTTTCTAACAGGATATAAAGTGTCACCTCATCTTTTAGCCATTATCCTTACATACATGGATCTTTTGCCTATTATCCCTACTAATTTTTTGTTGGCTTAATTTGTCTATACATTTAATAAGTTTTGTTTTCATAAGGTGATCATTGTGATCTTATAATCCTCCAGGAGTGATTTGGCTAGATCTTTACTTTTCAATTCTAATTTAAACTTACCTTGCCAAATTCCTCCAAAAAATCCTGTTTTAAAATTTGTCTCATAAATGGAATTATTTACTATTAGGATCTGATCAGTTTTATCCATGATAATACTTTTGTATTATTTTGTAAAAATACTATTATCTAGGGGCACCTAGGTAGCTCAGTGGCTGAGCATCTGCCTTTGGTTCAGGTCAGCATCCCCAGGTCCTGGGATGAAGTCCCACACCGAGCTCCCCACAGGAAGCCTGCTTCTCTGTCTGCCTATGTCTCTCCTTCTCTCTGTCTCTCATGAATGGGTAGATAAAATCTTAAAAAAAAAAAAAAACCAAAATACTATTATCTATTATTAAAAAGCTTAACTTTATCAAATATTTCCCTCACTGATTTTTTTTTTTAACTTTTGGTATTCTAGTGAATTTGTTTTAGTGTCTATTTTTTTCTTTTTTTTTTAATTAGGACATTTTGGGGACAGCAGTTTTAGTTTCACAGAAAAATTAAAGGAAAGGTAGAGAGATAATTTTTGCCTCCAAACGTGCATAACCTTCACTATTATCAACATCTCCCACCAGAGTGGTACCTTTGTTGCAAACGATGAACCTGCACTGATGCAGAAAATGACCCAAAGTCCATGGTTTCCATTACAAGTCGTTCTTGGTGTCATGCGTCGTGTAGGTTTGGACAGATGTTTAATGACATCTATCAATCATCATGATACCACACAGAGTATTTTTACCACCCCACAAGTCCTTCATCTACTTATCTGTCCCCTAACCTCCCCTTCCCTAATCCCTGGCAAACACCGATCCATTCACTGTCTCCATAGTTTTGCCTTTTCAGAATGTCATGTAGTTAGAATCATACGGTTTGCCTTTTCAGAATGACTTTTTTTCACTTAGTAACATGCATTTACAGTTTTTTTTATGTCTTAATGTGGGTGATAGCTCATTTCTTTTTAGTGCTGAATAATATTCCATTGCCTGGATATACCACAATTTGTTGATCCAGTCACTACTGAAGGGCATCTTGGTTGCTTCCAAGATTTGGTAATTATGAATAATTGGTATTAATAATTAACCAATAACTGCTATTGGTATTGGTGTACAGGTTTCATATGGACATGAATTTTCAGCTCCTTAGGTTAATACCAAGGAGTACAAGTACTGAATCTTATGGTAAGTGAATGTTTTTTAAGAAATTGCCAATTGTCTTTCAAACTGGCTGTAACATTTTGCATTCTCAACTACAATGAATGGGACTAATTGTTGCTCCATAACTTCACAGCATTTTCTGTCATCAGTGTTCTGGATGTTGCCCATTCTAATAGGTGTGTGGTGTTACCTCATGGTAGTTTTAATTTGCATTTCCATAATGATGACATATGATGTGGAATATCTTTTCATACGCTTATTTGCCATCTGTATATCTTCTTTGGTGAGGGGTCTGTTAAAATCTTTGACCCATTTGTTAATTGAGTTGTTTCTATTCTTAAATGTTCAGTTATTAAAGTCCTTTATATATTTTGGATAACAGTTCTTTATCAGATATATCTGTTGTAAATATTTTCTGCCAGCCTCTGTCTTGTCTCCTCAGTCTTTTAAAGAATGTCTTTCAAAGAGAAAAAAATTTTAACTTTAATTATGTTTAGCCAATCAATTATTAATTTTATCAATTGTGCCTCTGGTGTATCTTAAAAGTCATTGACATACTCAAGTCCTCTATACTTTGTCCTATGCTTTCTTCTGTTATAATTTCAAGTTTTACATTTAGCTCTGGGACCCATACTGAGTTTATTTGTGTAACAGTGTATGGTTTGTGTTCAGATCATATTTTTGAATGTACACGTCCAGTTGTTTCATAACCAGTTGTTGAAAAGACTACCTTTGCTCCATTGTGTTACTTTTCTGCTTTTGTCAAGATCAGTTTCCTACATTTATGTGGATGTATCTCTGGATTCTCTGTTATGTTCCATTGATTTATTCATCTTTTTTTTTTTTTTTTTTTGTAAATATCATGCTCTCTTGATTATTGTCGCCTAAGTAAGTCTCGAAGTTAGGTAATACTAGTCTTCTAACCTTGCTTTCCTCCTTCAATATTGTGCTGTTTATGCTAGGTCTCTTGCCTCTTCATATAAACTTTAGAAATAGTTTGTCAGTATCTGCACCATAATTTGCTGAAAATTTCACTGGGATTTCATTGAATCTATAGACCAAACTGGGAAGACCTGATATCTTGATTATACTGAGTCTTCCTATTTATGCTCATGGAATATCTCTCCATTTATTTAGTTGGTCTTTGATTTTGTTCATCAGACCTTTATAATTTAACTAATATAGATATTGTACATATATTTTGTTAGATTTATACCTATTTCCTTTCTTGGAGTGCTAGTAAAAATGATATTATGTTTTTAATTTCAAATCCCACTGACTTCATTGCTAGTATATAGGAAAGTGACTGACTTTTGAATATTAATCTTATATCCTGCTATAATCACTTATTAGCTTCAGGAATTTTTTTGTTCAAACTTTTGAATTTTCTACATGGGCTATCATGTCATCTGTGAGGAAAAGCAGTACTATTTCTTCTTTCCTGGTATTTTTACCTTTTCTTTCCTTTTCTTATCTTATTGCATAAGGTATATCTTCCAGTACAATGTTAAAAAGAAGTGATGAAGGGAAACTTACTTGCCCTATTCCTGATCTTCATGGAAAAGCTTTGAGTTTCTTACCACTAAATATAATGTTATGAAATTATATTTTAAATTGGCTCTCACAAACATAGCGTGATTTTGTTTTCTTTACCAATTTTTCAATCTATTTTAATAGGCAACTTTATTTTGTTTATATATACTGTGATTACTGACATATCTGAATTTATCTCAGTTATCTATGTTCCACTTTTTCCATGTTTACATTCTTCTTCTGCCATATAATTTTAATTAATTTTGACTTACCCTAGTATCTACTTGAATTAAACTGTGTGTTTATCTTAGTGCATACAAATGAAACTCTCATGGATACTTCATTTAACAAATTATACCATTAGTCAATATATTCACCCACCTACCTCAAAATAAAAAACAGAATATTTTAGGTTTATTATCTACCCATTCCAATCTTGCATGCTATTATTGCTCAATATTTAACGTCCTCTATATGATTTACTCCTCAAATTTAGATGTGAATAATATTCTTCATAAAATCAACATTTGTTTGGAATTATCCAATGTTTTTATTAATGTATTTGCACATTTTTCTTTGTCGTCTTTCATGTTCATTTAAGAACAATGTTTTCCTTTCTTGAAATTCATCCACTAAAAATTTCACTTACTTTTTTCGTGTCCCTTTAAGATCATTGTTTTATTTTCTTGAAATTCAAACACTGAAAGTTTCACCTAATAAGTTTCTATTTGTCTGAATTACCTTCCTTTTATCCACTGTCTTAATTTACATTTTAGCTGTACATATAATTCTATCTTAACACATATTTTCTCTTATCTAAATGAAAATATTTTTTGCACTATCTCCTTAATTCCAAAATCTTTTGGTAATTGTCTTTCCTCTGTGAGGTAATTCTTTTATTTCTGATACTAAGATATTTCTTAATTATTCAGTAGTTTGAAGTATTTAGATGTGAGTTTCTACTGTTTATGTTATCTGGGATTCATTGTGCTTTATAAATCTGAAGATTCATATATGTCATTGGTTCTTGAATATTCTTGTTGCTATTTTTTAAAATTCCTTCTCCCAAGCTTTTTTTTTTTTTTTTTTTTTTTTTTTTGTAATTTCTTGTGGGTCTGCAATTAAATGCATAGTAACTCATCTCATTCTGAACTGCTCATATTTTCCATTTTCATTGCTATTTGTAAATTAATTTGTATAAAGAACCACTTTAAGAATTTTCTCAGCTCAGGATTTTGCAGGATGATCAGTGAGACTATAGTGTTATGTAATTAAAAGAAGGTCTCAGGATCCCTGGGTGGCGCAGCGGTTTAGCACCTGCCTTTGGCCCAGGGCGCGATCCTGGAGACCCGGGATCGAATCCCACGTCGGGCTCCCGGTGCATGGAGCCTGCTTCTCCCTCTGCCTATGTCTCTGCCTCTCTCTCGCTCTCTCTGTGACTATCATAAATAAATAAAAATTAAAAAAAAAAAAAGAAGGTCTCTGTTTTTAAATGTGCTTTCCTGGGTTTCCAGCCAGACCCTGATCTGAGAAAGAAATCTTGTGCATTTATTCACACTCTTTTATAAAAAACTTAAATTTGAAGTAGCTTCCATAATAAAAAAATAATTTTCTCTCAGGTTAAAAAAATTATCTAAAAGTAGTTAGTCTGGGATAAATATGACGATTCAATAAACATCACTAACCCAATTTCCTTCTATATTTATTCTCTGTCAGCTTTAAGATGAGGTGTTAATAACCAAGGCTACCTAATTACAAGTGGGTGGTATAACCCTATGTTCCCTCTTCCTCCCAGAAAGAGTTGAAAACTAGAATATACACTCCTAAAGAGATTTGACAGTTACCCAACCAATAATTACACTTGTGCATCACTGGATAAAATTTACATTTCTATCATTACTTCTTTCTGGGAGGATGGCTGGAAGTGCAGTCTTTAGTTGTACACACTGCCACCCAAATAAAATAAAGTTTTAATAATTAAGATGAATGGGAAACATATATTAGATAGGCAGCAGATATTGTCTATGACATGGAGCCAAACTCTTTGTTTCTTGTTCACTGCAATCATTGATCTTAAGACTAAAAATCAAGGGTACTGCCAAAGCAAACAAAACACAGTACCCTCCAAGGGCCATAAGAGCACCAACTTTACCTTAGAACTAGGGATAAAAGATCCCATCATGTTTTGAAACATAATTAACTTGTAAGCTCAGCTATGTACTTCAAAAGTTGTTCACAGTATTTTACCAAAAGCTTTGTTGCAAGACATTATTTCAGAACACAGCCATCTTCCACTTAATGTAAATGATCTAATTCTAAAAACCTAACATTCTGTATGAAAATATTTAAGGGAATAATTACCTATTCCCATCATTTTAGATGGGAAAAATTACAATGCATTATACCTCAACCAAAACCCCCAACCAATTTCCTAAAGCATTACTAAACGCAATAAAATGCTTACTTATAAGTTTCAAAATATTGTGTTTGGGTGTAAAAATGCTTAAGACTTTGCTTCCTGATCATCAAACAATTAATGTGGTTGTTAAATTCGTTTTGTATCCTGTAAAATGTACAGTTTGCGTGTCACACCATAAACATCCTGTTTATGATATGGAAAGGCAAATAACACATAACAATAAATAAATTTGCTAGAAATGCTGCATGCAAAAATTTACAATAAAACGGCAATTTCCTGTAATAAACTATAACTCACCATTCGTGTTGGAGATGTAAGACTTGAAGAAAGCTGAGAATTTAGGAGTGGAGGATGGTTAAACAATCATTATTTTTCTCCGGTAACAGAAACTGGTGGGGCAGATGAATCAGATGAAGAGGTAGCAAATTCAGGCAAGCAGCCAACTCAGAAGAACCAATACAGATTCTCTGTTGCTCTGGTACTAGATGAAAAAAAAATCCAAATGGAATTTGTATTTCAAATTGTAAAATTCAAACTTCTTTCTATAGCACTATAAGGCATAACAGTTCTTTTCATATAAAGGAGGTATTCCTATTCTATCGCCACAACATTCAAGAAACAATGTTTATTATTGCATTACATAGTTGATCCACTATGATGCCTCTCTAAGTGCCAACAACACTTGTGACTCAAATCCCCTTGTTGACTGACCATCAGTGTATTTTTCAAAATATCTTCATGTAATTCTGATATTCTGCTCATTGTTTCTAGAAAGTAATTCAAGATTCAGTCCTTACATAACTTGTTTATAATGTGCTATTGTATTTTAAATAAACTATGGCTTAAAAATCGTGTTGGGAGATATGTTTATATTCTGATATTTAGCTGATGAAAATAAAAATAATCCTTTAGACATACATTAGCCACATTCCTCCCATGTCTTCCCTCTTACAAGTAAAAATGCCAGGATAAAACAAAACAAATGAAATGTGGACTTGAGGAAGGAACCACCATGTTCCCTGAGCCCTTTACAATAGGAGCCATGGAAGGAGCAATACTCTCACCTCAGTTTTCTGAATCAGGGAGGTATTAGAGCTCCATTTTTGCAGGGATGCTATTGGGTCCATACAGAAGCTGAATATGTACCACCAGTTGGTTCTAATACCACACCTCAACAGAGGAACTGCCTCCTAAAAAAAGCTTAAACTATCTTCAGAGTCCGATAATAGAAAATGTCCAAGGTACAACTGAAAAATCACTTGTTGTAACAGGTCACAGGAAAATCACAATGTGATTAAGAAAAGACAATCAAAAGATACCATCACAGAGATGAATCAGATGTTGGCATTTCTGACAAGATGTCAAAGAAGCAATCGTAAAATGATTTTTAAAAGTAATTATGAGTTATCTTGAAACAAATGAACAAATACAACTCCAGGAAATAAATGGAAATTATAAAAAGAACAAAGTAGAAATTACAGAGCTGAAAAGTGAAATAAAATAATGTCATTGGACAGATTTGCTACTAGAGTGAAAATGATAGAGGATATAGTCAGTGAACCTGAGAACAGATCAACAGGATTTACTTCATCTAAAAAGGAAAGGAAAAAATAGACTGAAAAAAATTACCTTGTGAGTCAGTAACAAAAGAGCTAACATCAGGGTTCCAGAGAGCAGGAGAGAGAGGACCTAAAAAGTATTTGAAGAAGTAATGGCTGAAACCTTCCCTCCCAAATTTTATGAAAAGACATAAACCTACAGAGTCAAGAGGCTGAGTGTGCCCCCAATAGAATAATCTTGATGAAATCCAATCAAAACACATCATCATTAAATTTCTGAAAACTGAAAACAAAACAAAATATAACACTTTGAAAAACAGGGAATAAGAACACATGATTCACAGGGGTATAACGATCAAATGCAAGTGATTTCCACCTAAAACCATGGACAAATCAACTGTTGAAAGAAAAGAATAATCAACCACATTTAATACAAACATATTTCAGTAATATGAAGAGGAAAAAAGGCATTCTCAAATGAAGGAAAACAGAATTTGTAATACAGGCCTTCTCTCTTCAAGCAGCTAAAGGAAATTCCTCAAACACTAAAAAAATTATAACAGAAGCTTGGAACTTCAGAAAACAACAAATACCATAGTGATGAGTGCAATAGCGGTGAAATGTAATAGAATCACCCTTTTCTCATGATCTTTTAAGTCACATTTGATTATTGAGGCAAAAAAATATAATTTGATACAGAACTCAATGTAAGTAAAGGAAATACTTGAGACAGTACATTTTAAAAGTGAGGAAGTGAAAAGGACATAAAAAGATATAGGGTTTCTATATGTCATTAGGTGTAGAAACATGTTGATTTGTATACCTTAGTTAAGTGGCATTTGTGTTGTAATACCTAGAAAAACCTCTAAGATAATTATTCAAAATTATGAACTGAAAAATACTGTCAACAAATCAAGATTAAACCATAAACAATGCTCCAGTAACCGACAGGAAGAAAAACAGAAACTGAGGAATGAGAAAGAAGACAAACAAGCAGAAAATAATAAAATGGCAGACTTAAATCCTAACACGTTGCTTGAAATACATTAATTAAAAGAAAGATGCTCACAGTGTTTAAAAAGCACGGCCCACCTCCATGCTTTCTGTAAGAAACTCAGTACAAAATGCAATGGCATCAGCAATTTGGAAGTAAAAAGAGGCTGTGCAGTGATGAAACAAAGCAAAACAAATCACACCAGGAGTGGCTTTTTAAGTATCAGTTAAAGTAAACTTTGGAGAGAAGTACCAGAGGTATCTTACATAATGATAAAAGGATTAGTACACTAGAAAGCCAGAACTGTCCTAAATGTGTGTGTTCCAAGTATCAGAGCTTTAAAATACATGAAGCAAAAACCGATGGAGCTGAAATGAGAAACGAGTAGAAGGGGAAAACAGACATATCTGTAATTATGGTTGAGGATCACATCATCTCACTATCAGAGCTATTAGAGAGAAAGCAGTGAGAATAAAATGAAGCAACCAACATGATCTAATCCACATACATAGACACTCCACTAAAAAAAAAAAAAAAAAAAGGAAAAAGGAAAAAAGCCCAAAACTCCCACTTTTTTTTTAAAGGCCTATGGAACACTTATCAAGATAGACTACATTCTAGAACATAACACACATAGCAATAGATTTAAAAGAATTTACACTATACAGGATATATTCTCTGACCATACGAAATCAAACTACAAATCAGTGACATAAAGGCAAGAGGAAGAATTTCAAACACTTGAGAATGAAATAACACACTTCTAAATAATCCTTGAGTTCAAGAGGAAGCCTCAAAGGAAATTTGTAAAAATACATAAAATTTGATGAAAATGAGAACATAACCTGTCAAAATATGTGTGATACAAAATAGTACTAGATGTTCTAGACAGCAAAATAAAACAAGGAAAATAAAGAGAATATAGAATAGAAAGGAAGGAATAAAACTGTCCCTGTCTGCAGGTGACATGTGTCTATGGACTTCCCTAGAACCGAAAAGTAAGTTAGCTGACATCAAAAGTTACAAGATAAACACACAAAAGCAATCGTAATTCTAGATAATGAACATGTGGGGACTGACATTTAAAGCATAGTATTATTTATAATTATTCCACAGAACTTTAAATAAATATTCAGGTAATAATCTAACAAAACACACACAGAATCTGTATCTGAAATTAGAAAAGGCTAATTTTAATAAGTCAAACAAGTACTGAATGAGTGGAAAGACATGCTGTGTTCATGATTAGAAGAGTAAGCATAACAAAGATGTCAAATCTTCTGGCTTAATCCAAGTGCTTTCAAAATCCCAGCAAGGTTTTTGGTTTTAATTTTGTTTTGTTGTTGTTGTTGTTGTTGTTGTTGATAGAGACTAGTTTATCCCAATGTTTATATGGAAGGGCACAAGACGGAATAGTCCAAACCATTTTGAAAAGAGGAAAAAAAATGGAGGAATAAGTCTATCTGATGGGCAGGCTCACTATACAGCTACAATAATCAAGTCCATGTGGTATTGCTATAGGGATAGACTTATAGATCAATGGATGAAAAATAGAACTCAGATGTAGATCCACACAGATATGCTCAACTGAATTTTAACAAATGTACAAAAGCAGGTCAATGAAGGAAAGGCAGCCATTCCAAAAAAAAAAATGGTTTTGGAGTACTTGGAAATGCATAATTTAAAAAATAAACTACACCTAAATCTTGCACTTTATATGAAAATTAACTCAAAAGGAATCACAGACTTAAGTGCAAAACGTAAAACTATAAAACATTTTTGTAAATTAGAAAATATCTTATAAAGTAGATTTTAAATAAGTATCGAGATATGGCAAGAATGAGCTTGGGATAATTTAGGGATAGGCCAGTGTGCCAGGTCACAATAAGCAGGGGACAGAGTGATAGAGCTCTTTTAAATCAAAGATAGGAGTCCGTACATTTTTTCCTGGAAACCAGAGGAAGATTTTATTTGATTCCAAGTGAACTGGAAATGTCATTGATGTATTTTCCCCAAAAGTAGCAAAATTTCTGAGTTGATGTCAATGTGGCATATTTATGGAGAGTAAATGTTTGCTATTCAATAGGCTCAGTCCTCATCCTGAGTGCAGGGTGACCCAAGCTGAAGACTTTGAGCGAAATAGTAAAGTAAATGTCTCACTGGGGACTTGGGCAGAATTATGCATAATAAATGAAGGGACCTCTCTGATGTGTGCCCACTAGATAATGAGAATTTTCACAACCCAGAGATGCAGATCTCCCTCACCTTTCCTCCTAACTATTGATTGAGATAGAATTTTTCATTATTCCTGATAGGGAGTTTCACATATAATAATAAAGTTTCTTTTAAAAAAATAAAGATATGGATCTTACCTTTCTATTTGAGTTTGCGGGTAGAGATTTTGGCTCATAATTACATTTCCAGTCATATTGAGTCTGGCCACTCTATGCTATTAAACGTAAGCCCGAGAAAAGAAAGACATCCCATAGGGCCACAGTGAAAGCTAACTTCAGTGAGCTTGCTCTGAACTCACCAAAGAATATATGCTAATCCTCGATAACATAACATTTCATTTTAACCACTACATAGAGGATCAGGGGACAAAGTCCAGGGTCCAGGAAATGTTGAAAGGACCACAAGAAATCTGTCAAACAAACAAAAAAAGCTAGAACATGAGAAGAACACATGATAGATTATTTAATTGTGGAACTAGGAAACAAAATAGTTGCACAAATACAAAATTATTTTTGTATTTAAAATCTGCTTCTGGTGGTGGAAGATAAATGTATTTTCTGATACTCTGTGAGACTTTAAACTGAAATGAAATTATTTATTTTTTGAATTGAAATTATTTACACCTCAAAAAGATCTCAATAATAAGTATTTTAAGGTCATTTTTTAAGAGAAAAAAAAAGCAAAGAAAAGGATCCATGTGTTCAGTAGGGATATATTTTCAGCCTGGGGTCAGGGCATTTACACAGCTCATGTTTTAGCAAACACAAGCTTACTTGAGATATCACAGATCATGAGGAAATACAACCACACATGAGGGCTCTCTGAAAAACAACAAAACAGTACATTCAGGCTCTAGATGGTGTAGATTAGATTTTTGGATATGTAATGTTCTAATTTGTGTTTGGCAGAGCAGGAAAACGCTACATATAGGTCCAAATCAGATCCAAAATGTCCTTAGAAAAGCAGCCTTGAGGCTGCAGGGCTCGGGGTATCAGAGCCAGCCCCCAGGTGGTACCCCCAGGCAGGCCTGTGTTTCCGGTAGAGTAGAGTAAGCCCCTCCGGAGAATGAAGATACTAAAAAAGTGACATGAGGAGTAACATGAAAAAGCCATATCCTGCAGGATTGAGGATACACATTTTACCAGGCAAGAGTCTCATGCACACACACACACGCCATAAGTTTGGGTGCAAAATGACAACACAGGCTAACATTCTGATGATTTCATGCTGATTCTCAAGATCCTGGGCTTGGCCTGTATGGATTTTTACTGACCTCAAGGACGGCCTTATTTTTATTCCTGTTTATTTTGCCATTTTGTCTTCATTTTGAGTGTTCTGGTAACATATGATTTTATAATTTAGTCTCCTAGTTTTGTCTATATATCTCTTAGGTTAACACAATTGATTGTGGATCAATATATCTGTGTAAATTTCAGTGATACTTAAGACTTGAAAAAGTCGATAAATCTTAGTTCACTATTTGCACTATTAATTAAATATATATTAACCCTCGCTGCTATTGCTATTTTGCTTGACACAAACCCTAGATGAAAACAATATCTAATTTGTAATTATTTTTAGATGTTCTAAAAAAAAAAAAACCTGAAATTTTAGAGCATGGTCACATTATTCTCTATTGTCAGTGTATCGTACTACCAAATTAACTCTTTGTTAAGATTTTTAATAACTTACTACAAATAATTTAGAGCACACTGTTATCACTGATTTCTATCTTAGATCAATTCCTTAGTATATTTTAAAAACCATTAAAACATGATAAGACATTATATTATATAGAAGGCACATGTTTTCTTATAATAAAGAAAACGTTGCTCATGAACTGGGAGTCTTGAATATTCTGCTAAGTGTGATGACCTCATTTTAGTGATAAATTGTTGAGATTAGCTCTCTAATTCATTACAGTCAATTCTTTTGAAAAAGGTAATAGATATTTCAGTGAATTAGAGAATTAATCTAACATTCTGCCAAACAAGTTAACCTGATAGTTTGAAGCTTTCCTAAGTATAATGTAATTTTAAACTAAGAGAGATCATATCCCATGAGCAACAAATTGAGATACTCTATGTAACTTAATTTTGAATGGTAATGATATTAATGAAATAAGATTTTTAAAAGCATTTTGGATCCATACATTCCTATAAAGAATTGTCTAATCAACCCCCTAAAGCAGGAGCTAGTTTGATTTTCAACATTTTATAAAATACTTGTCTTTAATAAATACTTATTGGTGACAAATGATCGGTCCTTCCCAACCTACTGTTTTAAAGCTTCTTTTTTGTGTGTGCACCATCTGGGCAAAAGTGCATAGATGTATATATCTTATTAGTGAAGTATGTCTTATAAATAATCAGGAGAACTTGCGAAAGTTGATTTAGAGAATGTAAATGACAGCGGCGGAGTCAAGTGTCAGGTTTATATTTATTAAATTCAACATGACATGATTGACTTTGTTTGGAACAAAGGCACACACAGTTTCTGAGTCAAAGACACAGATTAGACATATATTCAGCAGGTAAAGTACACCACAGACATCAGTGCGTGTTAGAAATGACTGTAGATTGTATGCGCGAAGAAACATCTTCTTTAAAGTGGGGTAACATGGGCTAGGTGAGAAAATGTGTGCATGATTGAATGTGTCTGGGTAGGAGAGGATGTGTGCGTGTGTGTGTGTGTGTGTGTGTGTGTGTGTGTGCTGGAGGGTGTTAGAACTGAGAGACAGAATGATTAAACATTTCTAGGTTTTGTGCAGTTTTCACATCATACTTATGCCTCTACTAAAACTTTGTTAGTTGACATTAGGCTACAACATTTGTGCTATGCTTCTGTGAGCAGCCTAAAGGCAAAACAAAATTCCACCTCGTATTTGGGAACAGGCTTGTATTAGCATCTGCAGTTTGGGCCTCTGAGAATCTTCCCTGAGCTGGACAAAATTCACCTATCTGTACAGGACAAGCACCCCCTACTGGATGTGCTGTCTTTCTTTTGTGGGAACAGTACCTGGCCTATTGGGTCTGAATTCAACAAACTCTCTTGCTCCCTTCCTAATAACATCACACCTTTCTCCTTACTTCTTGCTTGGGATTTGCAAGAGAACTCACAGATTGGAGCTGAGGGTTGGTTCTCCAGAATTGAGTAGGAACCATCACAGGAAGTCCTGCGTGGGAAGAATTAACAGGAAAGATTTATGCCACAGTCTAAAAAGAAGATCTAAAATCATGATTAGAGAAACCAGATCTAAAGCCAAGACAATACTATAGAAAATAATTATAATATTTATTGTTTATTCTAGGCAGTGTTCTTTTTTTAAGTTATTGACTCATAATTACCTTATTAAGAATCATCGTTAACACCGCTCCCCATTTTCCGATGAGACGGTACAGGTAGGCAAAACCTCTTGCCCCAAAAGGTGCAATTAAGATGCAGCAGACCAGAAATAAATGAAAGAAAGAAAGAAAGAAAGAAAGAAAGAAAGAAAGAAAGAAAGAAAGAAGAAAGAAAGAAGATGCAGCAGACCTGGGATTTCTACAGGGGCACGCTGATTTTAGAGACTGTCCAGTGGCAGCAGCATTAGATGTTTCCATAAATTACTTTTTAAGACATTTTGTTAATAAAATAATGTGCATGGGAAAGTAAAGTAGTGGTATCCGGCAAGCTATAGGAATTTTTGGATATTTTTATTTGCCTGATGGCCTTGCATCTCTGGAACAAAAGCAACTTTGATGATCATCACATATTTTCCCAGGATGGAAACAGGTAAAAAAAAATCTGTGACAGCAAGCAGCACTACAGAAATCACTGGGTAGAGACATTATAGGAGCCCAAAATACATTCAATTTGGCTAGCAACTAAAATCCTTGCCAGCCAGACTAGAAGATCAGGCTCAGCAGTGGTTCAAGGCTGAATCTAACAGCTTTCCCTGTCACCACTGGGCACATCATCTCTAGGCAGTGGCTGCACTGTTGGCCAGAATGAGTTCCTGCATGTCTCTTGCAACACCAGAGCTCAGGTATAACCATTCTACCTCGAAACATGCTCACACTATTGACATCATTGGTGGAAATGCATTAATGTTGCTATTTATCTCTTCTTTAGAAGTGGCGCTTTCCATAGCAGTGAACAGGTAAATATGTCATTAGCTGTGTTCAGTAGATTTGGAGCCATTTATCTTCAGATGCCTACTTAGAAGGGTTTCACAAAGAGCTTAAAACCTATGTTGCTCTGGCAGTTAGGTCCTTATACCTCATGACAGAGCAAATCATGCAAGTATGTCAAATATAGAATCTCAATCAGCAAAAAATGTATTGAAGTGTCCTCCAAGGGGCGGGTGCAGAGGAGATTCCTTAGTTACCTGTGTCCCATATTAAATGTTATAATATGATAGTATATATGGTCATGATCATCCCACATGGAGGTTTTCTTTCAAACTGGCACCCTAAATGTCCACAAAGAGTTGCATCGAGGTAAGGAAAGTGGATGTTGAAGGAATATCTCTTAATTCCCTAAAACGCATGATATTGTGTTGGTATGAGAAACTGTAAATTAAAGGAGATGATGTTAATATCTGTGAACATCCCTTTCCCAACAGACTGGCATGGATTTTCCCCATTCAATATTGTGTTCTTTGGAAATGGCGATTAGGGTGTGACAGTTCCTGTCGTAACCAGGAGGTCTCCGTTACCAGGGTACCAGGCAAAAGACCCGGCACAGAGGTCAATTCTAAAGAGAAAATTCGAGCAGCTATATTTCACAGGTTCAGAACAGGCAAGTAGGCAAAGAAGGTGTCAGCGCAGGAAGAAGATGGAAACAAAGGCCCTCCAGAATTACCAAGGATGCCAGTATTTTATTAGTTCACTTTTGGGGACTGCAAGTGTAGGTTACCTGAGATTATCACATATATATATCTAGTAACAGCATCATTGGGATATATTTTATATCTGTATCTTAAGTGTGTTTTAATGTCTGTCTTTCAATAGCTTTTAGTATGTTCACAGAATGGGACATCATGATCTAATTTTAGAATAGCTCATCACCAAGCACTGGGTGTTATACTATATGTTGGCAAATTGAATTCAAATTAATAAAAAAAGATAAAAGTTTTTTAAAAAAAGAATAGCTCATCACCTCACAAAGAAGCTACATACTATATTGGTAGTCGTTCTGCATTCTCTCCTTTCCCCAGCCTCCAACTACAACTAATCTAGTCTGTTATTATGGATTTGCCCATTGTGGACTTTTTATATGAATGGAATCATACACTAGGTGGTATTTTGTGATTGGCTTCTTTCATTTAGGATAATGTTTTCAGGGGTCATCCATGTTGTAGCCTGTGTCAGTACTTGATGACTTCTTATTACCAGGTAAT
The DNA here is from genome assembly GCF_048418805.1 of Vulpes vulpes. Lineage (NCBI taxonomy): Eukaryota > Metazoa > Chordata > Mammalia > Carnivora > Canidae > Vulpes > Vulpes vulpes. The sequence goes on along the minus strand of NC_132786.1, from coordinate 54,342,720 downwards.
ACCGCCATTGAATGGTTAGGCCATGTTTTATTTTTCCATTCATTAATTGGTGGACTTCTACCTCTTACCTATTATAATTGATGCTGCTGTGAACATTTGTATACATTTTTTGTGGACATGTTTTTGTTTCTCTTTAACACATATCTAGGAGTGGGATTATTGGATCGTATAAAAACTTTGTTTCAGCATTTTGAGGAACTGCCAAAGTGTTTCCCACAGTAGCTGCATTTTACAGTCCCACTAGCAATGTATGAAGGCTCCAATTTCTCTACATTCTTGTTAATGCTCGTTATTGTCCATCTTTTGAAAATTTAACTACTCTCATGGAGAGTAAGTGATATTTCATTGTGGTTTGGGTTTGTATTTCCTAAAGACTTATGATATAGAGCAAATTTTCATCGTGCTTAATTGGCCATTTATATATTCTCTTTGGAGAAATGTCTATTTAAATCTGCACATTTTAAAATTGCATTTTAAGTCCTTCTATTGTTGAATTTTAAGAGTTCTTTATATATTCTGGATACAAGTTCCATATCAGATATATGATATGTAAATATTCCATTTCATTTTGTGAATTTCTTATCACTGTCTCAGTGGTATCCTTTGAAGCACCAAATCGTTTAGCTGGGTGATGTCTGATATATCTATCTTTTTCTATTGTAGCTTACAATTTTTTAAAAGGATTTTATTTACTTATTCATGAGAGACACACAGAGAGAGGCAGAGACATAGGCAGAGGGAAAAGCAGGCTCTTCTCAGGGAGCTTGACATAGGACTTGATCCCAGGACCCCAAGATCACAACCTGAGCCAAAAGCAGAGGCTCAACCATTGAGCCACCCAGGTGCCCCTGTAGCTTAGAACTTTATGTCATAGTGGAGAAACAAGAGCCTGACCTAAGGTCATAAAGGCTCACTCCTATAGTTTCTTTTTAAACTTTGTATAGTTTTGTCTCTTATATTTAGATTTATGATCCATTCCTGTGCAAGTTGATTAGTAGACTTCCTCATGCCCAACCTGAAAAAAGCGAAAGACAGGAGGCCCACATCAGGTGGACAAGCAGAGCCTGCTGTCTCTCACACTGGCAATGTGTAAAGTTGAAAGAATCAAAAAATGAGTACATACTGGATCTTGGGAGATGTTATCTGGATAACAATACAGAAAAGTTAAGGAAGTAAAAGAAGCAAGGACTTCTCTCCATTTGGCTAGTTTAAGTTCATCATGATCATCATTTCTTATGCCAACAATTAATACTCAAATCTGAATACCTTGAGACAGGTATAGTAGATCCCCTTGTTCAGTACACATTCTAACCGTATATGACTTCCTATGGGGGTCGTAAAGCTGAAACATGAAATTCTGCAGTGCCTCATGTTCCTCTGCGCATGTATGGCATCATTGGTCTTATTTAGGGAAGTCAGCAACCTGATGCGCATGAGTGGTTTCGTCTACAGAGTGACCAGTGTCACAGAGGCGCCCAGTTATTCAAGGCAACCATGGCAGATAATTTTTAGCTTCCAGTCGCTGGCATCAGATGTTTGGATGGTGGACAGTAATCCTAACAACGTCATTGGTAGTGCGTTTCTCCTGCCTTGTCTCTAGCTATATGCTTCCTAGTTGTATAGGACCCAGTGGTCATTCTATGGTTCTTTAATCTATTCTTTAGGAGCGTATCATTGCGTAATCTTCCATTACGTCCTCCATCCTGACTTTATTTTTCTTTTCCTATCTCCTCCGGAACCTCTTTCTTCTGCTTTATAGAACATCATAAACAAATCTCCCTGTGTTCTTAATTTCAGAACCTAAATGTTCCTTTTCCCAGTACACAAATGGAACGAATATTCTATATCCCAAATCAGTAATTTAAGTATTGTGCTTTTTTGTTTTTCTAGCTCATCTGGCCAACTAATCTCAACTAATAGTTGTAACCATCTTGATATGTTTATTTTCCCCTATTAGTTTTCCTCTCCTGTCTTTACTTCTTTAGCTTTCTGAACTGAATTACAAGGTCTATTATTTATTTTTTTTTCTTGCTCTTCTGACTTGTTTTCCTTCTGGGCAGCAGCTGGGTATAGCTAGAGAAATTTATCTGATTTAGCAAGTTGGCACTGCTATGAATTAGAGAGCACTCACCATCACTAGAATATTCATATGGGATAATGTCCAATATTTATTTGATAAAATTGCATTATATTATCCACACTGAATATATCATACATTGCCCACTTATCCAAAATCAAACACTCCTTCTGCTCCCATCACTGTCAGCAGGTGATCTCCAGCTACTTACTCATAGGGAATACAGAAACTTTCTAAAATTTATCAAAACATTTTACCCTATGCCTGCAAATCTACTGGAGTTTGATTCTATCCGACTATTCTCACTTTTACATTCTTATGAAATGTTGTATTTCTACCTGAAATGACTCATTCAAATAATATTTCAGAAAGGAAGGAAAAAAGGGGAAAGTGAAGGGAAAGTCCCTAATCATCTCTCTTTGCATATAAGATGTTCCTAACGGAGTTTTCCAGGGTCTGAATGTACAGTTCAAGCAGAGAGCACAAATTAAGCAATTCACTATTTCTGGCAGGATCACAAAACTTTTAGTTTCTGCTAATTTTCTTTTCTAGGTATTTCATTTGGTCTTTTAAATTTTTTTTTGGCTAAAATTTACCTGGTTTTGGCTAGATCTTTGTGGGATCAGCCCAACACTCTAAGAAGGTGGAAAAATACATTGTATCATGTGGGTTTTTATTTTTTTTCAACAGCCTTCCTTATTACAGGGATGGGCAGTGCACATGGTTGAACAAGACTTTTAGAATGGAAAAGAGTCTTCTGTGCATTCTCAGAGATGGGAGTAAACATTCACAGCATAGGTACTATGTCTCAGTTTACTTGCCTCTGCATAGCCAACTTCCCTCCTTTTAATTATAGAGGCTAAAAGCATCTAAGTCCCTTGATAGAAGTAGAACCTTCTTAGTATATATTCATTTTATGCCTCTTCATCTACTCTGGAGAATTCTGACTGCTTCAAGATTTGTAAGGTACTCAGATGTTGTCTACATACCAACACTTGGAAATTTGGAAGATGTCTTCTATTGATAGGACATCACCTCAGCAAACGTTTTTCCAAGATAGTGAAAACTAATTCTAACAGACACAGCCTATATTAAGCTATCATGAGAATTCCTACCTCAAAAGACCAGAAGATGGTTTACATTGAACTTCTGCTATTTTTATATTTAGTTCTTAGGAAGGAGATTTTCAGAAAACTAATTTAGGTTACCAGGGATATCAATTAGATACAAATACAGAAAAAAAATTACATATTTTTAAACGGAGCTGTCCAGAAAACAGAAAAAGCCAAATTCCACTTATTGAATGTCTCTAGAGGATCACTTACTTGATCCTATTTTGGATCTTTGGCCATTCTTGAGCCATGAAGCCATTCTAGGTATGGTGGCCACAACGATAATACTGTACTATTAGATGCTTGATTAAAATAACCAACTTCTCTTGGTTTGCCCAAGATATTCCCAGTTTTAAAACAGTGTCCTGTATCCTGAAAATACCTTCAGGTTTGGACAACCTGGGATGCTTGGCTACCCTATGTGGACATACTTTATCCCTAAATATTTTGGTTCTACTTTTTTCAATTATTTTGAAAAATAAGCTGTATTCAACACTATTATTTCATTCTATATACTCCTAATCCGCTTAAGTCCTATAAGATCCTAATTAAGGTACCTCTATGCTCAATGAACCTCAATATTACCCGCCACCGAAGACTAGTTGCAAGAGAAATGTGTGAACAGTTGATTTGAAGAAAAGATAACATGCTAAATCTCTACCCTGTGAAATTGCTGTGCTGTTCACCTAAAAAATTATCCTATAAGCACATTTACCCAAGGGTTCATTCGAAAGAAATGTTACCTTTGTCTACTAGTACTTTCAGCCCAAGAGATATTCAAGAGATGACTTTATAATCAACCATTCTATCCCATAGTTAAAAGATGCCTACATTCCAGCCTTTCTCTCTATCATGACCACTATCATAATCTTTAGAACCTTATCTAAAGATGAGTATTTTAGTTCATTAATAAAGACTCTTAAGCATATATACAACTCCTGTCCAGCCAGTAAACAAAGATCTGGCCCATATGGAAGTTAATGAGTAAAGAAGTAGAGATAAGTCCAATGATGAAGACATTTGAAACCTATGGAAGTATGGTAGCACAGAAAAAGAGGACTTCATGGATCATGAAGTTAGTTCCAGAACCACTCATAATAGTCTTGTTCTTGGCTTTCTCACATCTTTCCTCCTGCCAATCCTCATTTCTTTTCTCTTTCTTTCTTTCTTTTCTTTTCTTTTCTTTCTTTTTTTTTTTTTTTTTTTTTTTTTTTTTGCCTATGCATTGACCATATAGCTTTTTAGGCCAATTGAATAAATATCTCCTTCCAAACTTTGAATCCAGTCAGATCTTGACGTTCTTTTCTAGCATGCCATCTCTGTGGGTCTGTCACTGGTAACAAGACTGAGAAAATTCCCATATCTCTGCTTTGTAGATAACCTTTACCAGACAAAGCTTGGAAATCATCAGGTCACATAATTTTCAAACATTTTAGAACCATACATTTTTCAATAGCAGAATTCTTTCATGTATCTGTTAGCCATATTTTATACATCTCAATGTATATATAGACTCAACAATAGTCAAAAGGGTAATTTTCATGGCAAAGGGGTTTTGAAATAATTTTATGTCAGACATCAAAACGGGCATGGGTTATAGTTTCCACACCCTTGCCCTGTTGCTACAAAACAGAATATCTCTGCTATGGGACAAATTTAAGATCATTCATTTCTCAGTATAATACTTGTGAAATTTTGGCACGGAGCTAATTTTATCATCAAAGAGTAAATATTACTTTGAATGAAAGCATATCTTCAGCTTTAATATTCTCCATCTTAAATAGGAAACAGAAAAGTTGCATTTTATTTATGAAAGTTATTTTAGTTATTAACCTTAAGAAGATGTGTGCGTGGGCATATTTTTCTTGCCAACAATGAAAGATGTATGGTTGCCCATATAAGGAAAATCTCTGGACAACATGGCTTCCTTCCTGAACGTTATAAGCCTATTCACCTTTAGGAATTGAACAAGAAATAATGAGAATTAATGTTGCAACTAATAGAATCAGTAATATTGCCAGACATTGTTATCAGGGCCTTATATATTAATTTATCTCACCCTTTCAATAGCCCTATGAAATCCATATACTACTATTATTCCTCATTTAAAGATGAGAAGAGAGAGACAGAGATTAAAAATGTACTCAGTACACGGAATAACAGGCTGGAGAAGCCAGGCTCAGGCTAGCTGGCTCCAGTGTCTTCCCACTCGACAGTGTGCTATATGCATAGACTCCCATCATTCAGAAAGGAGTATACAACATGTGTTTTGAGGATCTAAAAGAAGTAGCTGCCGAGCGTCTAAACAGATAATAAAATAAATTAAATGACACTCTGAATTTGTGGTAAGGCAAAGGAGGAAGCAAATCCTGATCCTGCCTATGACTCTAGCCTGCCTTCTGGAAAGTGACAGGATTGGATCAGAGAAAATGACATTAAGCCAGTGCCATGGTGGCCCTTCCTATATACCCAATCCCTGCAGGATTAATGGTGCCTCTGGTATTTGTTGTGGCAACTGCCAGAAAAAAAGTGTTTAAATTCCCCAGCTCCATAGAGGTACGTGGAAGCATCCCTAACTGTGAGGTGTTTCTGTATGCACAGTTTTGCATGGCTCAGAGATTAAGCTCTAAGGGGCTCACAGGGAGAATTAGGCCATGCCACCTCCTAATGTGCTCCTAGCAGACCAGCCCCTTTCAAGAAATGTTTAGGAATTTGTTCTTGCAATTGTCATAAATATTCACTGACACCAAAAAGGATGTCCAGTCATAGCCCTTGAGCCATTGGAGTCCAGAACCCATATCCAACCCACAGCCATGACTCGCTATAAACACCCTTCCCTACGTGCTAAGAATAACATAGCAGAGTCCTGATTGGAGACAAGGATAAGGTGTGTCCAAGAAACAAATAACCAGGAGTGAAGTAAAGACTTGAGAGCAATCTGAATGACTGGAGCCAGTTGGTGGCCACCTCGCACAGCCACACCTGCAAGGCCTGGGCATTGACGGCGAGTGAAAGGTATGGCATAAAGGAAGGAGTGTTGTCCTTCACCCAGGGGCACTAAATCGCTCTAGAGGTGCACTGCCCAATATGGGTGTCCATTGGCCACATGTGACTATTTAAATTTAAATAAGTCCAAATTAGATAAGATCTTAAAAGCCAGTCCTTTGACTGCACCAGCCACATCTCACATGTTCCCTAGCCACCTGTGGCTAGTCGCTATCATTTTGCAGCACAGATAACAGAACATTTTCAGAGTTAACCACGCACGGTATTGTACAGAACTACTTAATGAATAATGACTTGTTCACTACGTGAAGGGGGAAGAGAGAACTGGAGGTCACTGAGAAGAGCAAACGCATTCGACAAAACCACGGAGAGTAGCAACTGCAGGAGCAGAAGGCTCTCAGAGCAGCATCATTTATTACATGTGGTGTGGAACCTGCTAGTCAAGTGGGCAGCGGCTCCAAGGTCTGTCAGAGGGAATTGCTGTGATAACAACCCTTTTAAGCAGAAAGACAGCCACATAGTTGGAGACAGAAAATTACCTATGCACGAAGCCCTCTGAATCTGACAAATCGTAGGGGTGGGGGATTGTAATGATTTACCTCATCTGAGTCGTAAATTTACATATTACACATGGGCTACACATTTTCCCTATTAAATAAAAAAAGGTTGCCTTGTTTCCTTCTGATTATATAAATAATTCATGCTTATTGTAAATACTTCAAGCAGTATAGCAGAATGTAAGAGGAAAGTCAAAATCACTTGAAATTCTCAATTACCAAAGATCAGCAGTAACTTTTCACAAGACAGATAGACAAAGAAATATATATACCCACACGTATATACCCACACATCTATATACTATGTTGACATAAATATGATTATTTATTCTAGGCTGAATTACTTTCTGTGGTAGTATTTGTATTGTAGTTGGGGTGTTGTCTTTTTTTTTTTTTTTTTTTTTTTAGTTCTACTGTTTCTTGGTTTTTGCTTACTCTTTCCACTAATCCACATGCTCTCATTGTCCATTCACAAGTCAAGTAAAATTTTTATATTGGTATTTTCCTTCCCTGTTCATGAAACTGGGCTCATGTCATATGCATGTTACCAAACCTTGATTTTCTGACTTAAAATTATATTATGAAATCTCCTCAAGGCAACTGGTACACACTTAACTCCTTGCACCTGCCTCAAATTTTGCATGGTGTGGATGTACCACAATTTTATCAGCTATAATTTTATCTACTACTTTTTAGTTCAATTGCAGATTTGCTCTGATTACAATGAGATTTATCATAGCATTCATTTTAGAGATCCTTCCCCTCAAAACTTTACCATACAAATGAATAATTGTACCTAAATCTGTAGATTTCCTGTGGTTTTATTACTGGCATAGAAGTATTTGTGTTTAATATAAATGGTCATTGCTAGATTATTTTTAAAAGGCTGTATAAATTTACATTTATACTGGTTATGTATCCTTGTATACATTTAACTGTTTTCCCTATTGGTGCCAACACTAATATTAATATTTTATTTTTCATAATTTGTGTAGAGTTATCCATTATTCTTTTAATGTATAATTAAAATTTGCAATTAATTCTCCAATTCCTACTAGCAAAGCCCGTCATATATTTATGTTTTTAGTGGCTGTTTGGTTTATTATGTTGTTTAGTTTATTATGTTGTTTAGTGTCTCTTCTGTAAGTTGTCTATTGAAGACATTGTGCAAACCTTTCTATTAGGTTTTCTTTTACAGAAGAGCAGGTAGGAACAAACTGAGGGTTGGTGGAGGGGATGGGGGTGGGGATGGGGTAACTGGGTGATGGGCATTAAGGAGGGCATGTGATGGGAGGAGAACTGGGTTTTATATGCAACTGATGAATCACTAAATTCTAACCCTGAAACTAATATACTATATTTTAATTAACTTGAATTTAAATAAAATCTAAAAAAAGGGGGGATGTTAGGAAATCTTTCTGATGACTGCCATAAGGAACAACTCCTGAGATCTTAACCATTCACATTGATGCTTCCATTCACATTGTAGTCTCCAGGCGTTTAAGTAAACCACAATGCCATTTATATGCACTGGGATCATGAAATAGGGTACCCCTAAGGAATACCAGAGATAACATAAATACTGTAAGATATGCAAATTATATATATTTCCAATATTTTTCCCAATCTATGTTGTCTTTTGGTTATAGTGTATTTTGTCCTATAATTTTACATTTTGTATAACAAATATTTCTTTTTTTTTTTCTGGTAAGTGATTTTCCTGTCATGCTTCAAAAAATTCCCTGATTTCTAGATTATTTCTATGGTCTCCTAAGATCTTGCAACTTTTTAAATTTTATTTTTACATTGTAATCTTTAATAAATCTGGAATATGTTTTGTGCATAATGCCATGTGGAGTTCCATGCAATTTTTTTTAAACAGTCCTTTCTGCCAGCCATAGATTTTAAATTAGACAGTGTTTTCCTGTTGAATTTCACTGTCTTCCTTTTCTTATATCAAAAATTTATATATTCTGGAACTATTTCTGGACTCTATTCTTCCCCTTACCTTTCTTAAGTCTATGCTAATACTGACTGGATGATTTTATTTATAATATGTCATAAGGCAGATCTCTGCCCACCAGCCTTCCATTTGCATCAATTACATTGTTAATACTAAGTATTTATTCTTCCCCATAAACTCAGAAGTTTATTTTGTCAAATTACAACAGACTCTGGTGAGAATGTAATTAGGATTTTAAAGTGTATATTAATTTTTCGTAGGTTTTAATTTTCTTTCTATTAAGATCTCGATTTTTCTTTCTTTTTTCTGTAACGTTAATTCAATTCTTACTCAATTATGAGCTACTTATATACAAATCGTTAAGTGTAAACTCAATGAAATTTAATATGATAAATGGAGAGAACTTCTTCAAGACTAAGACTCTCTGCTCATTGAAAGAAATTTTTAATAGAATGAAAAGCTTAGTTGCAGTATTTTCAATAGATATGAAAGACCACCATACAAAAATAAAATAAAAAGAACATCTACAAATCAAACAGAAATATACAGCCAAATTTACAAAGACAGCAGGAAAATTCGAATACAAAATCAGGATATAGAATTTTTTCAGTGTTCTCGAGGGCTCATTTGTGCTCACTACAAGTCAATGCATTTAAAGAAATCATATTTTTACTTCTATCACCATGGATTATTCTGCTTATTTGTGAGCTTTATATAAATAGAACCATGCAATTTGTAATTTTTTGTCTCTGAACTGTTCCTCTTAACATTGAACTTCTGTTGAGTACATATCCATGGAAATACTGAGACTGCTTGATTTTCTTTGTTCTCCTGTATATGTGTTTGTTTTCTCTGAGTATGTTCAACATTTTCAGTTACTTTTTGGTGTTTCTAAGAGTGTATCTATGCATGCATTACACATACTGGTCCTGATTTTCCTTGGGATTCTTTGAGTCTTTTGAATCTGTGATTTGCTATCTTTTGTTACTTTGGGGGCAGTTTATGTCATTTTCCCTCTTACTATTTCTTCTCCCTTACTCACTCTTTCTACGCCTGGGACTGACATGGATACTAGACCATTTGATATTGTTCCTTGACTCTTGGTTGTTCTGTTCATTTTTTCCCATTCTGTTTCTTTTCTTTGTCCATTAGATTCAATGACTACTGTTGACTACATCTTCAATGTTGCAGTTATTTTTGTGGAAGTCATTCTTAATTTCTGATATTATGATTTTTCTTTTCTAGCATTTTCCATTTGGCGTTTACTTATATTGTCCATTTTTTTCTGGTATCATCATCATGTCTTTATGCAAGGTATGCTAAATTATGTAACATATTACAATTACTCTAAAGCTTCTTTGGGATTTCAGGTTACCAATTTGCCTTGCCACCTAGGCTCTCTAATACGCTTATTAAAGGTGATAGTCTTGCAGACTATTGAGCTCTTTCTCTTTCATCATTTGCGTGTGAACATCATTCTGTGCCAGTTTCTATCTTGTAAGTGGTAGCAGTAGTATACTATATTTATATTTTTAATGGATATTGGGGAAAAGTTTTCCAAAACCATTAGACAAATTTCAACTCCCAACAGTATTGTAAAGATACCAATCTTCATTTATTCCATGTGGTTACAGTGCTCCTAATTATAACTTCTCTGGTGGAAGTGCTATCCATTGTGATTTTAATTTACATTTCCTTAATTAGTAATGATGATATAATTTTTTAAACAATGTTTGACATTTTTTGATGTTTATTGTAATTATGCTTTTTTTTTACTACAGAAATTTTTTAAGACATTACTGTTGAGAACAGTATCAGATTTGCAGAAAAATCAGATCTGTAGAAGAGAATGCCTTATTATTGACCTATTTCAGTAGTATGCTACAACTGTTACAATTAAAGAGCCAATATGGATACCTTATTCACCAAACCCTCAGTTCATTCACATGTTCTTAGTGCCTGTCTAATGTTCTTTTTTTCTGTTCTAAGATCCCAAATTACATTTATGCATCATATCTCCTGGTTTCTATATTGCATTTTATGGAATTGATTTCTGCTTTTATCATTATTTTTGATACTTTAATTTTCTGTTATTCTTTATTTTTTAATACATTTTTTGTTTTGATTTATTTTGAGAGAGTGCGTACGAGCATGAGCGCGGGAGGGGAGCAGGGGGAGAGGGAGAGAATCTTAAGCAGATTTTCACTCTGTGCACAGCGTGAGGTTCCATCTCCAGACCCTGAGACATTGACCTTAGCTGAAATCAAGAATTGGACGCCTAACTGACTGGGCCACCCAGGCACTCCTATTATTCTTTCTAACTTCTCTAACTGGTGGCTTTAAGTTTTTCTATTATGTGTGTACAAAGCTGTAAATTTTTTAACACAGTTTTAGCTTTACTGCACAATTATGATATGGTATATTTTCATTGCCATTTGGTTCAAAATACTTTCTAAGAGTTCATATTGCATTTTCTTCTTTTAACCATGTTTATGATGAAATGTGTTGTTTAATTTCTAAATATGGTTGTTTTCTAGTTATCTCTCTGTTATTGACTTATACTTTAATTCCATTACTTTTTAATTGTATATCTTCTATGATTTAATCAATTGTACTTTTGGAGAATTCACTTCATAGAATGATAGTATCTTTTTAAATGAATATTCCATGCACACTTGTGAAGAATGCACATTCTGCAGCTTTTGGAAGTGATGTCTTTTGAATATCAATCGGGTCAGTTGGTTAATTGTGTTGTTCAAATCCTCTATATATTATTGAACTTTATTTGATCTGTTTCTTCTATTACTTAGAAAGAGGTGTCAAAATCTCTAACATAATTGTACATTTTCTTATTTCTTATTTTTTACCTCTGATATTTGGAATTTATTGAGGGAAATCAAACTAGTGATGAAAATTTTGAGCAATGTATCTACTGATCTATTTTGCCTGGTTGAAGAAAACGGCCTGAGATATGAATCAACACCAATTTATGAGCAGTGGCTCATATGTTGGCCACATAACAGGGACTTGAAAAGAACACTTTTTTTTTTTTTTTTGTACTGGGGACTAGGACATTAGGACATGTAGGAAAGAAGTGTATGGTTGGAGTCCTAAGAACAGCAGCATTGTGTAAGGCATCTGTATACAATTAAATGTTCACCAAAGGATCCATTGAAGAGGAAGCTCTTAATAGTCATGACCCATTCTGAAAGGATGACCCATTCTTTGGAAGTGTGTCCACCACTTTCCTCAGCCATCTCAGAGTCATGTGCAAAGTGGTCATTGTAGAAGGGATGAAACAACATGAACTGTCCCTGGTCAAATTTATTCTATCACAATTGCTGAATGCCTAAACTGCCAACAGGAGATGCCAAATGTTGAGTTTCTTACATAAACCTTTGCCTAATGGAGATGAGGGGTCTAAAAAACACTTTGTTCCCTTCCCATCATTGGGAAAGCAGCAGGTTGTCCTCACTGACATAGACATTCATCCTTATAAGCATTTCTTTTTTCTGTTGCAAAAAATTTTTTAAGTATTTTATTTATTTATTCATGAGAGACACACAGAGAGAAGCAGAGACACAGGCAGAGGGAGAAGCAGGCTCCCCACAGAGAGTCTGATGTAGGACTCAATCCTGGGACTCCAGGATCACATTCTGAGGCAGATGCAGATGCTCAACTGCTGAGCCACCCAGGCATCACTCTGCTGCAAATTTGCATGTCAGCGCTATCATATGGACACTGATATGATACCTTATTCACATTCCTGGTATCCTATAAAATAACATTTTTGGCCAGAGAATACATTTTACAGAAATAAAAATTAATTATCCTCACAGAATTTGCTGGACTCACCTCATGCCACTTCACTCAACTCTGCCAGCATTATGGAATTTTAGAGGGGTCTGTGGAAGGTAAGATTGTAGCACCCACCAGAAGACAGCATCCTCTGAGTGAGCAGTTGTCTGGATGTGGCATTTATTCAGAACCAAAATCCAAAATAAGATATAGTTTCTCGAAAATCAAAAACATATGTGTCAACTGCTTAAAATGGGGATAAGTCCTTGGACTACTACTTCTCATAATCTATTAAAAACTTTTGCTTCTCTCTCAGCAACTTTGTGTGCTCCTCCAATTCCCAAGGGAAGGATTTTTGCCTGCAGATACAATAATGGCACCTTTGTATTGTAGGTTTGTTATTTGACCATGAGCAGTGTGTTGTTAATACCACTGAAACACGTAGGAAGGTGTTACTGTACCAGGTGGGTGATGGATCCTGATTCAACATGGGGAATTATGCCTGCTCTTATACGATCAGGGCAGAGAAGACATTATGGAACCCAAGGGAGTTTCTAGAATCCTTCCAGTAGTAAAAGTTAATGGAAGACAATAACAATCCATTGTAGCAGAACCACTAAGAGCACAGACCCTTCAGAATGATGTTTGGTTCACCATGGTGAATAAACAACTCCTTAATGAACTTGTAATCAATCTGAGGAAATGACCCTATCACATATTTATCAAAGATGATTTTATCTTAAGATGCATTATAAAATTCTGGAACAAAATCAATTGATAGTAGATGAGAAATAGACAAATTAGGATGGACTATCCTGGAACACGTAGAATTAGTTGTATTTATACTTTTGAGTTTTCTATTAGCCTTTATTATTAACAGAAAATAACACTAAAATATATTTTATTTTATCAAGTTTAAACTGATACACTTGATAATGAAAGAATATAAAATAAATTACTATCGGGATCCCTGGGTAGCGTAGCAGTTTGGCGCCTGCCTTTGGCCCAGGGCGCGATCCTGGAGACCTGGGATCGAATCCCACGTTGGGCTCACGGTGCATGGAGCCTGCTTCTCCCTCTGCCTATGTCTCTGCCTCTCTCTCTCTCTCTCTCTCTCTCTCTGTGACTATCATAAATAAATAAAAAATTAAAAATATATATTAAAAAAAATAAATTACTATCTTTAGTAACATTTTCATGCTTCTAGGAGGATATTTCCCGAGCAGGTTGCAAACCTCCACACATGTCCTTGAAGCAGTCCATCAAGAATAATTGTTTGATATTTATTATTCCGCTCTGCAAATAGAGCCAAGATAATTTATCATATACAATATGTTTTTTTAAAGAATCAGTGGTTTGTTTGGTAATTACTTTGAAGATTCAGGTCTGCATCATAGAAAGCCTACGTAAATCTGAGCATTTTCTCATATAGAAGAGGATTTACTGAATAATCAGAGTCAGCTATCAAATGAATGAATAATAGATAAGTCAAAGTCATCAATTTCCATTCTCAAATTTTATCACTAATATACCACTTATTACCCTTATAGACAAGAGAATAAAAAGGCAGGGAAGTATAAATTTAAATTACCCATTATACATATAAACTCTCTTTGAATGCTCATGTTTTGTCTCAAAAGATCATGCAGATTTTACATTTTCCTCCCTCTCTAGTGCAGTTGCATTTATTTTAATATAAAATACTTTAAATTGCACGCTGCACAATAAAATAAGCTCTTCAGAATGTTATGCCATGTTTATTCTATAATTTTGTGTATTTCTAGGAATATAGTCATCCACCACACCAAGTACTTTTAGAAACTTTTTCATTATGGCAAAGTAATAATATACATTGAGCTATAATATAAAGGATTTTACGACCAGGAAATGAAGATCTTGCAAACACAGTGTTCTAGTGAACTCATTTCAGGTAAGGTGCCAACATACTATCAATTTTATGCATTGAAATTTGAATAAGTGTTACACATGTGACACATATATATCAAAGGAAAGGATCTCCCTAGAACGTAGCGTAGTTAAATATATACTCACTTTGATGAAAATATCAAAATCTATATTGCTGAGTAGAACACGGATTTTAAACAATTGCTGAGACTTAAATGTATTGAAATTAAGAATTTCTGTTCATGGAATCACTTCTCTGTTTCCATGAGCTTTATCTTAACCATGACAAGTCCTCAGATGTGGCTCATTCCATCACATACATGCTTGTCTTGTAACTTGATCTCTTTCCTTTGTTGGTAAAGTTCTGCTCCTGTTCAGGCCTTCCTTGGAAATAACACTTTCTGAGAAAGGCCTTTTCTGACTTTGTATTTACCTTCCCTGACTGCTACTTTGTACCAACTTGTGGTTTTAAGTTTTTCTTGCCAGATTGTAAACTCCATAGGGAAGGAGGAGTATCTTTTGTTACTGTTTGTGTCATTATCTAGGATAGCACCTGTCACTTGGTAGGTGTTCAATAAATATTTTAAATGAAGGAATGATCATTGGATATTGAAGTACAACTTGAATCAGAGTGACACCAGGAATAAGAGTATTGTATTATAACAGGACAATGAAAATAAAAGTGAAAATATTGAATTTTGCTTTGAACACCCTCATTTTTTTTCCAGTTGAAATCTTAAATGGAAATGAAGCTATAGAACAGAAAGCCAAGTAGGGGTTTTACTGATTACCCTACTGTTGTTGATACATTAAAAAAAAAAAAAAAAAAAGAGAGAGAGAGAGAGAGCCTCCGCATTGTCCGTAGCAGTTACAAGGAAATTTGCAAAAATATATTCAAATAAAGCCGAATCCTTAAGAGCAAGTAATTATGTAGATTTGGCTGCAATTTGCAAACTACATTCATTTTTGGATGCTTTGCTCAAATGCAACAACCTAGTCTCTAATTTCTTTTTTCCGGTTTAACATGTCTCTGGTACCCAGTTATAATGCACAATTTTAAGTAGAATTTTAGCTATGCATACAGTATTGTTTCTCTCCAGCCTACTGAGAATTGCCCTTGTTCTTCCTTCTTGTCATGAAGAAAGTGAAGCTTCAATGCTAGAGTGCTTCCTTTATCCTTTCCAAAATACTTATCAAATGCCTACCATGTGTTAGAAAAATTTCAAGAAGCTTCTGAGGAACTTATTGGTGGACCACTTCTCTTGCTTTTTTATTTACACTGTAGCTCATGTATAATGCTGATATAAGTTTTTTGTAATGTGAATATAATAAAGTTGATGTTCAGTCTAAACACAGGTAGATGATCAGGTCTCAGGGCTACTTTGTGGCTGTCGGATGTGATATTTAAAAGAAAGCTTTGTTGAAGTCACACTGTGCACCCTCCCAGATGATATGCTGGCCTTTTAAAGTCTATATTATTTATGAGTTTTTCCTATATGCTGCAATCAATCAGGGTAAAATATTGTGTTTATTGTAACAATTGGCTTCACCCTGCTAGGAACAGCCACTATATGCAGGGAAGATATAGCTATATGCAGTACACACCATTTTTCATTGTGATATAATTGATATACAGTAAACTGCACAAATTCAAAGTGTACAATTTGGTTAGTTCAGTGCAATTTGGTATGTCAACACTTATGAAACCAACCATCACTGACATCAAATGGGGAAGATATCCATCACCTCTGGAAGTTTTCTGATGGTCCTTTATGATCGATCTTCACTTTACAGCCCTCTACTCTGTGTCCTGTCCAAGCAACCACTCATCTGCTTTCTTGACTACAGAATAGCCTGCATTTTTTAGAATTTCATAAAATGGAATTATATAATATGTCATCTTTTTGTCTTGCTCCTTTCACTCCTCAATATTATTTTGATAATAATCCTTTTTTCCACATATTAATAGTTCATTCCTTTTTATTGCTGGATTGTGTTACACCACACAGGTAGATGTACAAGAGATCACCCATTCACCTATATATGGAGATTTACTTTGTGTCTAGTTTGAGTCACTTATAAATAAATATAATCTAGATGGTTTATAGTTTTGTTACATTTGTTACACAAATATAATTACATTTGTGTCTATGGCCTATGTTGAGTTAATTTTGTATATAGTGTGAAGTATGGATGAAAGTTCCTTTTTTTTTTTTTGCATGTGGTCATCTAATTTTCCCAGTACCATGTATCAAAAAGCTTATCCTTTTTTCACTTATTTGACTTTGCACCTTTGTAAAAAATCAGCTGGATGAAAAAAACAAAACAAAACAAAACAAAAAGACCAGCTGCCTGTATATATTAAAGATCTATTTTATACTGACTATTATGTTCTACTTACCAATTTGTTTATCTTTATACCATATCACACCACCTTGATTACCATAGTTTTATAATGAATCTCGAAGATACTTAGGGTTACCCGTAGTAGCCTGCTGGGGCTGCCTAAGTACCACAGAATGGGTGGCTGAAACTGCAGAAATTTATTTTCTCGCAATTCTAGAGCCTGAAAGTTGAAGATCAAGATGTCCACACAGGACATCTTGTGACAGCTCTTTCCTTGGCTTGCATATGTTTGCCCCCTTGCTTCTCTTCACACGGCCTTTTCTTTGTGGGCTCTTACCCTTGGTGTCTCTAGCTCTTCTAAATCTGTCAGTCCCATTGGATTACAGCCCTCTTGTATGATCTCATTTTACCTTCATTATTTTCTTAAAGGCTGAATCTCTAAAACAGCCACATTGGAGAGAAGAGATTCAGGATTAATTTGGAGGGGATGGAGGTTAGAATTCGGTCCACAGAACCTTCACCTTTTTTTTTTTCTTTTCTTACTTTTAGTTTTCCAAAGTTTCCTTTAAAAAATAAATCTTTCAGCCCTTGGCATTTCCATTCAGACCGTTGCATAGCTTACTAACTTCTACAAAAATAAATAAATAAATAAATAAATAAATAAATAAATAAATAAATAAATAAATCCTGCTGGTATTTTGATTGGAATTAAGTTGAATCTATAGTCAGTTTGGTGGTAATGTACATGTTAAAAATATTAAGTCTTTCAAACCAGTATTTATACAATCTGATGACCTGTACCTTCTAATTGTGGGGTTTAGACCATTTACATGTAACATGATCATACCTAAGTTTGTCATGTTTTTTTTTTTCCTGTATGTTCCATTTGTGCTTTGCTCCCTCTTCATTTTTTTCAACCTTCTTTTGGAGTATATTATTATATTATATTATTATTATTATTATTCCATTTCCTCTCCTTTGTTGGCTTTTTTTTTTCTTTGTTGGCTTTTTAAATTGATTTTATATATTTAATTCCAGTGGTTGCTTTGTTGTTTTAGTTTTGTTGGGATTTATAGAATAAAGCTTGAGTGTTACAGTATACTTTCAAGTGAAAGTACAGCAATGTGTATATAGCATATAAACCTGAAAATAGTATTCTATGTTCTTTCTTGGCTTTTATACTATTGTTATATATTTCACTTATATATGTTATAAACTCCCCAATGTATTGTTATTATTGTTTTAGAAGTGAGTTGTTTTTAAATAGTTTTAAATGATATGAATTATATTATACATTTAGCCACACAATTACCGTGTCTACTTCTTTTTGTACTTTTATATGGGTTCTCATTTCCAACCTGCCTGAAGAACTTTCTTAAACATACGTTCTTGCAAGTCCTCTGGTAGAGCTTTTTTTCTTTGTCTAATGTGTCAAATGACTTGCATGGCATTTTACTTGGGATGAATTTGCACTTGATAAACAGACTGTTTAAAATTTATTTTCCTATTGTAAAGATATTGTTGCATTGTCATCTTGTTGACATGGTTTTCTACAAGAAATCTATGGTCATCTTGATCTCTGTACCTCTGTGCCTAGTGAGACTTTTTTCTGCCTGTTTTAAAGATGATTTTTATATTGATCACAAACTTTGAGCAATGTGATTGTGATGTACCTAGATACAGTTTTCTTAATTTTTTGTTCTAATCACCTTTGGAAAATTTTTGGCCATTAATTCTTCAAACATCTTTTTCTGCCATACTTTCTTCTTCCTTCCCTATGGAGACATCAATTGTGTGCATATTGCATATTTACTAGATCTATAAAATTGTCCCAGATATCTCTGATATTCCTTTCATTTATTTTGTGATTCTTTTTGCTCTTTGTATTTCCTTTTGGATAGTTTCCATTGGTGTGCCTTTAAGTTCATGACTCTTTCCTTCTGCAATATCCAATCAGTTGTTAATTCAATGTTGGGTATTTTTTCATCTCAGATAGTTTAGTTTCTACACCTAGAATTACAGTTCAGTTTTTAAAAAATAATATCTTCCATGCCTGTACCTTTTAAACATATGGAATAAAGTTATAATAACTGTCTCATGTTCTTTTCTGCTAATCTGAACATCTGTGTCAGTTTGATTCAATTTTGATTTATTCATTTTTTTCTTCAGTATGGGTCATATATTCTTATTTCTTTTACATATTGGAAATCTTTAGTTAGATGCCAGGCATCGTGAATCTTATCCTGATGAGTGTTAAATATTTTATATTTTTATTACTTGTCTTGAGCTTTGTTCTGGAATGTAGTTATGTTACTTGGAAACAGTTTAATCATTTTAGGTCTTGCTTTTAAAGTTTATTGTGTAGGATCAAATCAGCATTTTTTCTAAGGTCAATATTTACCCTATCCTGGGGTAAAAACCATTTGAGAATTCTACTTAATGCACTAGAAGTTGGTTCCCCAGTCAGGTTGGTGAGGACTAGCACTTGTTTTCAGCCCTGTTTGAGCATCTGCTACTGTTCCCTTGGAGCTTTTCCTTTGGTTCTTTTTCCAGGTTTAGGTAGTTTCTTTATATTCCTGTACTCAGTACTCAGCTTGAGGGGGACTCTGCAGATCTCCAGAGTTTTCTGTGAAGTTCTCTTCTCCATGGTACTCGGTCTTGCAAATTCTATCTCCCTGGCTTCTCAGCTCCATAAAATCAACTCACAGAATTCAACTCATAGAATCCCCTGGGCTCTGCCCTGGTTCTCCCTTCCTGTCACATGGTCTAGAAAGTTTCCAAAAAAAGGTAAGCTTGGGGTAATTGTAAGGATCACCTCATCTGTTTCCTGTTTCCTTGGGATCACTGTCCTCCATTGCCTGATATTACTGTCTTTAACACCATTACTATCTTATATTTTGCTTGTTTGTTGGATATTTTAGGTGATAGGATAAATCCAAACTCTGGATTTACCAGAGATTTCTTTTTGCAACCTCACCGGAGTTCAAGTCTCTACATAAAATCATAAATAAAAGTTAAAAATGTATTAGGCTGCAAGAGTAATCTGTTATGTTATGTACTACAACAATTCAATACTATTATGAATGCAAATTAATGAGAGCTTATCATTAGTTAAAAATTAAATAAAGTCTCAAAATGCAAGCTTTAACTTCACCTGAGTTTTGAAGGATAAAAGTGAAAGTAAAGAATATTAAAAAAAAATCAAGGAGAGAGATTTTGAAGAAATGTGGACAGGTTTTGTGCTTTGAATTTCATTTGCAGACAAATCAACATGTTTTTCATTGGACAACTAGTAATTGCTAGTCTTACCTTGTGTTTCACTTCACGTTTGAGTCATACATTGAACATTTTATTAAAATTGCATTCTTATTTTAACATGTTCTCCTTACAATTCCAACCATCTTTGTTTAATGACTTATGAAAGTATGTCTTCTGTTGTTTGGTATGTTCATATTTTCAATCCATGCATCCTTACATTGCCACTGTCCTTAAAATGTTCAGCATTATTGTGTTAAGTATACATAACATTAAATTCTTCTGTGTGTTTCATTTGATTGGTGTCATCTGGATTACCCTTTATATACAGTTTTTTCATTCATTCATTCATTCATTCCATCAACAAAATTCACTAAGGACATACCATGTGTTGCTATACTATTATAGAAGATCCATCCCTGGGGATAAATGAGTCTATAAACAGATGCCTCCTATGTGAGGTGTATATTTAAGGAAATGATACCAGCTGACAAGCATTTCATGACCTCACTCTACCACGTATGTTAGCATTAAATAACCATGGTGAGCAAGATGGCCAAATGAGGTGTATCTCCTGTTCACATCCCATCTGAAAAACAGTAATTTGGAATCTATCCACAGACAAAGGTGCCTTCATGGGACCTTGAGATCCATGGAAGAGACAATCAAACCCGGAGACAGTCCAAGACGGAAGAGCCATCTTGAGCAGGTAGGCTCACACCCTGGCAGCTGACTTGCCGACCACAGGGACTGAAACAGAAATAGCTGTGTATCCTGAAGGACTTTGCTACAGTCTCATTTGGCTATGAGTCTGTCACTAGTAACCTATACCAAGGAACCTTGGAGGTTCCAACCTGTGCATCAGGTAATGGACAGAGAGATCTCAGTCCTGGCGGTGAACTCTAAAGCAGCCCATGATCTGCTTCAGCCCTTCTGGATTGTGGTATGGGAGACCCTGAAGGTCAGCCTGCCCAATTCCAAACTTGGTGGGACTGTTGATTCTAAGAGGGCTCTGTAATTGAGCAACAGCCCATCCCAGCCATAGGCCACTGTCTTGCTATCACAGGAATCCATCTGCACCCCCAGAAATCCTGAAAGACTCTGTACATAGCTCCACCTTCCTCAAAGCCATTGTCTGCCAGCAGTCCTGAGTCCTCTCAATACTCCCTCACCACCCCACCCCCAAGAGATACTGAAAGAGTCCTACACTTAACACTAGGCCTTCCAGCTGCAGCCCACAAGTAGGCCTCCTGGCACTGGGACTAGGTGGGTGACACATATACCTATACCTCAAAAGATCTGAAAAGGCCCTATGCTTGGCAGCAGCCCTTTCAATCATGGTCAGGGAATAGTCCAGCCCACCCAGGGACCTTGTGGGAGATATGTTCATCCTTGCTTCCAGAACCAGGTCTGCGTATCTCAAACTTGGCTGTAGAACCTGAAACAACCATGGGACTTTGTTCTAGCTCCTCTTGTCCACAGCCAAGATCCAGTCTTGCCCAAAAGGGAACACCCAGTGGCCCGGCAGTAGTCCTTCCAGGAATCTGGTGCAAGCCACACCCAACATGCTCCTGGTGGTAGATCAACTATCTGAGGATCCAACTGTGGACATGGAAATGGCTCCTGTCCCATCACCACCCTACTGAACAAAGGGCTGGAGGCAGTCACATCAACGCAGGGATATGTCAGGACCCATGCTTACCCGAGCCTCTTATTTAAAAATCCTCCAATTGTGGACTCCAATCTGTAACCCAGAAAGAGCCTTGTAACTGGCTATAATCCAGCATGACTGTGATTCTGGAGGTAATCCCACCAGCCCTGGGAACAGGCAGGAGAGTCTACCTACTGAAATCAGTCTATAAAGACTGGAAGAGGTGCTTACTCCTTCCAATACATAGTTATGAATGTAAGTCTACACAGTTCACGAATAATCAAGTAAATGTGACACCACCAAAGGAAATAATTAAAGTTCCAATAACTAATCCTCGTGAAATGGATATATATGACAAAGAATTAAAAATAATCACCATAAAGAAACCCCAATGAAATCCAAGAGAATGCAGATAGACAGTGACAGAAAGTCAGAAAACCAATGCATAAACAATTTTTAAAAATTGCCCCTCTAGATTGTTAAAATTATTTAATTCATTGTACTTACTTTTCAACTGCTTAGATGTATTTTCAATCACATTATTGTTCACAGATTTCATAGAATTCACCAACGAACTACCACTTTACATACAAAATTTTTGGTATTACAACACAATAGCAAAGAGTCCCATGAGGTGCTTGTGTATGGAACCTAAGGCTAATTATTTAGACAGATGTCTAGGACATTATTGTTTTATTAGTCCTATTTTTTTAAAATAATGAATTATTTCCAGAAAGCCTACCCTGCCAGGTGTTTATACTACAACTGTTCTGGGTTCACACAAAAAGTACCTGGCACAAATCATAAATTACAAAAAAAAAAAATGTAATTATGTGATGTAATGGATGTAGTAACTAACCTAATTGTGGTAATCATTTCACAATATATAAATGTAGCAAATCATTACACAGTACACCTTAAACACACAATGATATCTTTAAAATTTGGAAGGAAGAGAACTTTTACAACTTGACAATAAAAATAAAAGGGAAAAGGATTTGGAGAGACATGTCTCCAAAGAAGACATACTGATGTTCAAGAAGCCTATGACAAGATGACCAACATCATTAGTCATATGGTCATGCAAATCAAAACCAAAATAAGATACAACTCCATGTATTGGAGTTGTGGCCATCTGGATGACCAAAATGAAAAAAAAAAAATGAACAGGAAAAACCGTGGATGAGGATGTAAAGAAATTGTAACTCTCATATGTTGCTAGTGGGATTCTAAAATAGTGAAGCCACTTTGAAGACAATTTGGCAATTCCTGAAGATGTTAAACATAGGATTATGCTATGACTTAGAAAATCCATTCCTATATATGTACCTAAGAGAACTGAAAGTAGACATTTACGCAAAAACCTGTACAGAAATGCTCATAGCAGTATTATTCAGCCAAACAGTACAAACAACCCAAATGTCCATCAATGGATGAATGGCTAACAAAATGTGGTGTGCTGTATATGGACTTAATCCATAAAAAAAGGAGTGAAATAATGTCCCATGCTACCATATGGATGATCCTTGAAAACATGCAAATTGAATATGCCAGTCACA
The DNA here is from genome assembly GCF_048418805.1 of Vulpes vulpes. Taxonomy (NCBI): domain Eukaryota; kingdom Metazoa; phylum Chordata; class Mammalia; order Carnivora; family Canidae; genus Vulpes; species Vulpes vulpes. Next base: position 54,319,491 of record NC_132786.1, on the reverse strand, counting down.
AAAGGCCATGATATATGAGTCCATGTATATGAAATATGAAGAATAGGCCAATGCATTGAGAAAGAAAGATTAGTGGTTGCACAGGCTTAAGGGAAGTTGGGGAGAATAAGGAGTGAGTCCTACCAGGTACATGTTCCTTTTGGGGTGGTGAAATATTCTGACATTAGTGACTATGGTGCCATGATTCTCTGAGTATACTGAGAGCCACTGCAAGGGGGCATGACGGTAGGGGCCCCCAGGTGGCTCAGTCAGTAGAGCGTTGGACTCTTGGTTTCGGCTCTGGTCATGATTTCAGGGTCATGAGATCTCGCTCCGTATCCAGCTCCCCACTCAGCATGGAGTCTTCTTGAGATTCTCTCTTTCTCTCCCTCTGCCCCTTGCATGCCCCCCTTCTCTCTAAAATAAGTAAATCCTTTTCTTTTTGAAGGAGACAAGGATGGTAGACAGTATTCCACACAAGAGATGAAGATGGTAGGACCATAGAGGCTTAGAAGTGGTGAGACATAATCAGGTAGCAGCAGCAGTCAAAATATTCGAGAGGACCATGGAACAGGTATTTTACAGTGTGTATTTGTGCCTTGGGGAGCAGGTTTTTAGGAGTTGAGATGTGAGTATGGTGAGTTTGGGATACCTTTTAAACATCCAAGTGGAGTAATAAGTAAGTAGTTGAAAATAATGTGTATAGTTGGAGAGAAAAGTTCCAGACCATAGATGTTATTTTGGGAATAATTAGCATATAAATAGTATTTGAAGCCTTGAGTTTAGTTTACCTCATTAAGGGAGTGTTCTGGATGGAGAACAGAAGCGATCAAGGGGTTGAGACCTAGGGATCACCAACAATGAGAGGCTGAGGCCAATGAGCTAATTTCATCAATCACTTTCTTAATGTTTGCTGGTTTGATATAGAAAGTTTTACTTTTCTATTCCATGATCACTTTATTTTTTCCCTGTTCATGGATTAAAACCCATGTGATTCAGCATATCTGAAAGCAAGATGCTGTCTACTTCTTCCTCCAAGAGTCTATATTTTGTGGATACTTGCACCTGCCCCAATAAATGGAGCCTCCCAAACACTTTTGCTTCTCTCTGCACTCCTATGCACACATCTGCCAGATGACAGTTTTGAAAGCCTATTACCTTTCCATTCATCTCTCCCTCTTCCCACACTCGAGTGTTTTGTGGGGTTATGTGGTACTTAGAATTTCATCAACAGTATGTCCCTTCTGCTAGAAAAGCCCTTAATCCACAATCGTGATAGGTCTTCCTGGGCAGTCACTCATTATCCACTTGATTAATTTTCGGTTATACACATATGTCCATGGAAAACCTATAATGAGGTGCTCTTCACCTCATTTCTTTGTGCTCTTGTTCCCCCTCATCTTGAGGTTTCTGCCTCAGATCAATCTTTTATTGTGTTAAGAGTCTTTCCTCAAGTACTTTCTTCGCATGGGGCACATGAATGATGTGCCCTAATGACTTCCTGTATGGTCTTAAAGTAGTTCTTTCTGATACACGAGTACTAACCTGACTGGGCACGGGAGCCTTTGGTTGCACTGTTTTATGTGTTTGTAGATGCTCGTTCATGGTTTCTTGGTCTCAGTGTTGTACGAGACAACCCCACGCACTAGTTTTGTTTTCCCTTTATAAGGAATCTGTACTTTCACCCAGAGCTTGTGTTACTTATTTATTTATTTTTTTGTCCTCATCATTCAGGAAGTTTATAGGATATGCCAAGCGTGTGTCTTTTCCTTTCAGTACAATCTGGAATTCAGCGAGCTCTCTCAGTCTGGAGATGGGGGGCTTTTTTCATCACAGATGAATTATCTCCTATTATTTAATTATTGCTGTTCTTCCATCTGTTCCATTTTATCTTTCTGAATGCCTTTCATTTTTATTATGGGTTTCCTGGATCTGTCTGACGGTCTCTATATTATCCTTCAGGATTTCCATTACCTTATGGTTTTGCCCTTTATCGTTCACAATCTAAATTTGGTCTCAAGGCTGATAGGCCCTTCTTGCAATCGCCTACTAAATTGTTTAATTGGAAACATGTCGAGTGGGCACAGGCACATATGGAGGTGTGGGCATATTACTGTTCCTGAGTTTCCTCAAGTGCTTCTATTTTTCTGTTAGGTTTTGATCTCACTCCTGGAAGAACTATATTGCAATGAGAATCTTGTCACTAATCTTCCTTTGTTGGTTTGTTGTACACTGTGGCAAGCTAAATAATGACCCCCAAAGATTATCCACATCCTAATCTCAGGAATTTATGAATATGTTTCCTTACATGGCAACAGGGACTTTGCGAGGGTGATTAAATTGAGGATTTTAAGATGAGGAGATTATTTTGGATTAGCTGTCTGGGCAGTCAACTTCTGATGATTAGCAATGACCCTTTTAAGAGAAATGCAGGAGTTAGAGAAAGCTACAGGACAACATGAGCAGAGGGAAAGAAAGTGATGTCATGATCCAAAACTAGTAGAGGTGGGGTGGGGATTGAGATTTGAAGATTTTAAGTAACTGGCTTTGAAACTGGAGGAAGGGCCATGAGTCAGGGATGCAGGTGACCTCAAGAAGCAAGAAAGAGCAACGATACAGATAACAAGATATCATCCTGGAGCTTCCAAAAATAATACAGCTCTACTGGTACCTTGATCTTAGCCCTATAAGACCCATTTCAGACGTCTGATTTTCAGAACTATAAGTTTGGGTTAAGTCATTAAATTTGTGATAATTTGCTATAATAGCAACTGTACACGAATACAGACCTTCTCAGACATGTGGCTATTTTGCTTTCCAGGGCATTGGGGTTCAGGTGTGGATTTGAGTTTACATTTAGGGTCATCAATGAGTGACAGAATGTGGTATAGTGAGCAAGGCATCAGTCCAAGGCATTACAACAGGAGGAAGTTGCTTTGTATCTGGCTTTTGTGCATGTTCAGCTTCACGACATAAGAGTAATCACTCCATGGGTTCCACTGTAACTTGTTCTCTTGATAATAAGAGAAACTCAACATCCTAACAAAGGGCCAATACTGGTCTTCCCCAGGGGATTTTGAAAGTTTCTGCTTCATAAGCAATTCCAAGAATGTGCCAATTACCAGGCTTTACCCTACATGTCTGATTTAGTCTCTCATGTGGTTTCTCAGTCCTCAGGGAATGAAGCCACACACCAGTTTTCTCTTGGGATCCAAAAAATGCCCCAGACCTCATTTCATGTAGTGGTACATTACTTCTAGCAGGTCAGGAAAATTTTTTTTTTTTTTTTTTTTTTTTTTTGCAGGTCAGGAAAATTGAACCACTTGGAATTAGGATTGAAGGAGAAGTACTGTTTGTTTTAGATAGTAAAATAAATTTCAATATTATGTAATGACAAAAGAATCAAAGCTGGGGAATAATGAATGTGAATAGAAATTCAGATCAATTGAATCAAGTAGAAATCAAGAAAAGACAAATTTCATTTATTTATTTATTTATTTATTTATTTTTATTTATTTATTTTTAAAGATTTTATTTATTCATGAGAAACAGAGAGAGAGAGAGAGAGGCAGAGACACAGGCAGAGGGAGAAGCAGACTCCACGCAGGGAGCCTGATGTGGGACTCGATCCTGGGTCTCCAGGATCATGCCCTGAGCTGAAGGCAGATGCTTAACCGCTGAGCCAACCAGGGTCCCCAACAAATTTCATTTAGAGTATTAAATGACCATTCAAATCATTGAATTCTGGGACAAAATATATACATTATATCCATATATCCATATATATAGTTATATTGTAATAATTAAATATTTAAATGAAAAACAATGGACCTACAGAATCAATACTAGAAAATTTAGGAGAATCATATAAAATGCTCGAATGCAGAGAATCTTTCTAAGTGTGGTACAATGTTTAAAAACTATAAATGAAAAGATTATGTTGGACTATATTTTTTAATAAAAAAATCTATATGGCAAAGAAGTCACCATAATCACTGTCAAATGTATAAACAGTTTCTACATATCAGTAAGAAAAAAAAAAAAAAACAGCCCAACTGAAAAAATGGGCAATGGAAATGAAAATAGAGTTCATACTCGCAGTGCTAGAAATGGACCTTAAGATGCAAATAACTGAGCAGACTCTAGTAAATTAATGTTGGATTATAATGAAAATCATTTTTACCTATTAGATTGTCAATGATAAAAAGGTTTGGTAATACCTGTTTTGGCCTGTACATTGCCTTCTGATTCTCAACTTTTCTAATGGATGTCTAAATGTGAGCTACCAACAGATAGTAAACTAGGATTATTTATCTTTGTGTTTCTTGTGTTTGAGCCATTCTCTAATAAAAAAACAAAATCAATTTACACCTAAAAAATGAATAAACTTAGCTAAACATCATGTTTCTGGGAATGCGGATTATACTTCATTGACTACGGGTAGAACCATTTGGATACATTTATATGAAATTAATAAATAACTGAAAGAAGAGCTAGGCCAATTAAAACCCTCAGTCAAAAATGTAATTAACTCTACCAGCTATTCTGGAGCATTCCAGCTAATCAAGGCTTTACCATGCCTATCCTTTGTTTTTGAGAAGTATCCTATCAGATTACTTCAATGCAAAATGCGTTTTTTGTATCGTTCATCATTCTGACTTAAAGAGATTTTTTCTTTAGTGTAGAGATGATCTTCTACTAGTAATATGTTTTCAAAATTGTATATACTAGTCACAAAGATCAGCAAGGTATAACAGGTAAAAGTCACATAGCATAGCACACTATTTACAAATTTATTACAACACTGATTATTATCTACTTGCTTAAAGAAAATCTCCTTTCATGATCATTGAAATTCTAATAAATTGCACCAGTAAATCATATCCAAAATTCACAAGTATTAAAAATTTTTATATTTTGGCATGTCTGTATAACAGATTTTACATTTATATTACTGTGCATTAATATGGATATAAGACTTGCTGCAACATAATTTTGTGAGATGAGCATATATATAAAATAATTAAGTAAGAATTTAGATTCTTGCCCATACACAAATGTCAGGAAATAAAAATATATAGATTATATATATAATATATAGGATCATATATCTTTTTCAATAATTTTCTCTGCTGTGGACATTTGTCTCAGTTAAAAGTGAATGTATATTACAAAAATATAAAATGTTTGGGTTGTGGATTTCTATAAGTTTAGTATACTTATAAAATATCCTTGTGATGTAAAGTCTCATCTTGGATTACTTAAAAATGTATACTTTTCTCTCTCAGAATTATTGGGAAAATCTTCAGATGTAATTAAAAATCAGCTAAAAGAATAATACGCTATTTTTTTTCCGCTCTCTTTTGTATTTCACTGAAAATAAACATAACCATAGTGACATGAAGGTATAGTAGATAGGCTCCTGGTTAGAAAAGAGAGTGAGAGAATATAAGAGAATATCCAGTATATTATGATCTCTTTCCAAAGATGCTGGCAATAACAGAAAGTGAATGAAAGAGTCTATTGTGTTAACACATATTCATTCGATCGGCAAACACTTGCATTAAATGCAAAGCACTTCTGTCATTGATATGCTTACCATTTTCTCCTAAATGACCTTGAGGCTTAATGAAATTCACATGAAAGATTTTACTGTGCCTGTTAAAAGAAAGCAGTTAAAAAGATTCAGATAGCTTTATAAAATTGAGTTTCATTTTGTGGAAAAAAAAAAAGTCCTCTGTTCTCATCTGTTGAGAAAGTAAACTGCTCCAACTCAAAGTAGTTTACAAGCAACTTTCATGGTCTTTGTTGTTACATGGCAGTGTCTGCTAGATTGACAAGTGGTGCAGTGGTCTTTGAGGACTGATTTCTAAGGATGTGAAGAGTATGAACTTCATTCTTCTTAAATACCTTCTTAAATGCAAGCTTCAAAACAAAGTCAACCATTGATCCGATCATTTAAAAAAGGAGGTCTCAGTGTCTGACAATGGAAAACACTACAAAGAAGGAAACTTACATTAATCTAGTTTATTGTTTTCATTTGACAAAAATAGAGGTACAGAGTTGTAGAACGATGAGAAGTGTGTATGTTCTGTTCAGCAAGGTAAGTCTACATATAGTCACTAGTGGTTCAGATAAAAGGAATCTTTAGAGTGCCATATGCTGACATTTAGAAAGAAATCTATTAAATCTATTAATATCTCAAACTTTCCACGAGCTTTCAGAACATTTGCAGACTCTTGATTTGTGACTTTCCTACATAGTATGAAAATATGATTTCTTTGGATTAGAAAAAGCTTGAGGCACAACAGCATACACAAAACAGTTTTTTATAGACTTTGCTGTCTGCCCCCTGGGGCATCTCCTCCTGGAGTACTGTTTCCAGTTGTGACTCCCATCAAGAAAGACCATTTTCTAACTAATAAGAATAATCACATTTATACAGAAAAAGAAAGAAAGCTGCAAATATAGACCTCAATTCTATATCTTATCCTATTCTGAAAATACAGAAGACATACAGAACATACAGAAAATAGTATGGCAAATAAAGAAGATTGTGAACTAACATTAATCTGGTACTACTTGTTTCACAACACGGAAAACTCTTCCCATAGAATCTTCTTACGGGATTTATCTCCTTGTGTTAACAGAGGTGTGTAAACCCGTAAGACTGCTTCTGTTTCATAGTGCATAGTGTAGAAAATGCACAGAGTAATACTGTATAGACCAATTTGGAGCTTCAGGCAAGGAAGACATTAGTGACACTGAACTGTCTGTATTTTAAATTTGGGCATTTGGTTCATTACAGTTTTGAATTAGTTACCATTAAAAATTATATATATATATATATATATATATATATATATATATATATATAATTGGACTAGATCAAAATGAAAACTTTTGTGTAGATAAGGACACTGAGTAAAAAGAAAATCCACAGAATGGGGGAAAATTTTGCAAATCAGCTGTTAGGGGTTAATATCCAAAATATATAAAGAACCCTTACAACAAAAGAAAAATGAAACAAACTACTCAATTCTTAAAGTGGGCAAAGACGTTTCTTTAAAGAAGACACACAGATGATCAGAAACACATGAAAAAATGCTCAACATAATCTTTTATGTTCCCTAATAATCATTAGGGAAATGATCAACATGAAAATCACAGTGATAAATACTAGTTCCCAACCATTAGGATGCTGTTATAAAAAAAGAAAAGAAAAGAAGGAGGGAAGGAAGGAGGGAGGGAAGGAAGGAAGGAAGGAAGGAAGGAAGGAAGGAAGGAAGGAAGGAAAACAAAATGTGTCGAACAGGATGTGGATCAATTGGAACTCATGCACTACTAGTGGGAATGCAAAATGGTTCAGCTGCTGTGGAAAATAGTATGACATTTCCTCAAAAAAAAAAAATAAACATAGAATTACTATAAATAATTCCATCTCTGAGTCTATATCCCTAAAAATCAAGAGCAGGGACTTGAACTAATATTTGTACGTCCATGTCCATAGCAGCCTTATTCACAAAGGCCAAAAGGTGGAAGCAACCCAGTGTCCATTGAAGGATGAATAGATTCTATACATACAACAGATTATTATTCAGTCTTAAAAAGGAAGGAAATTCTAACACATGCTACAACATGGGGGGACGATGGGGACATCCTGCTAAAAGAAACAAGCCAGTCGTGGGAGGACACATAATGCATGAGTCCACGTATGTGAGTTTTCTGGAGTAGTCACGTTGAGAGGGGCAGAGTGCTGTGGTTGTTGCCAGGCACTGAGGAGGGTGGGGATAGAGAGTCACTATTTAATGGGTACAGAGCTTCAGTTTTGATATTTAAAAAGTTCTGGAGATAGTTGGTGGTGATGGTCGCACAACAATGTGAATGCACCTAATGCCACTAAATGGTACACTTAACATCACCGAAATGGCATATCTTATGTGTAATTTACTACAACTTTTAAAATATTAAACTGTTATTTAAGTAAAGTATTGCTGTTTCCCCCACTTTAATTGTGCGTCTAAGAGGAGAGTTTGGCTGGACTCACCTTCCTTCTGGCCCCAGATAGGGTTATTTTAGTGTCTGTTTTCTTGTTACAATACACAATAACATTTCCTTATCTGCTTCTCTTTCCTCTAAACTTCTGGTGTGTTCCCCTGTACAACAGGTTAAGTGGATTTCAGTTACTGGTTAAAAAAAGTCTATGGTGCATTGGGGTAACGTGGATCCATTTGTGGTTTCCAGTTCTTCATTGAATTTTGATCTCTCTCCTTCCCTTTCATTCACAGTTGTCAAAATTTTAGTCTTAAAGATAATTTTAGCAGAATTAAATATTGAAAGTCACATTTGGAAAAGTTACCCCAAAAGCTCTGAGGAATTTCACCTTTTGAAAAGACGTTTGGTTGGCTCTTGGCATGATTAATATTAGTCTGTTGGATCCCTGTATCAGTGAAGGAGAACATTTTGAGACTGGCTCTCTTTTTTTGGCAAAAACAAAAAAAAAATATCATTACATATAAGGGAAGTAATGTTTAAATAATATTTTGACAAACACAATATTTCAAATGCTTCTGTGGTGCTACCTATCAAAAAGAAAAATTAAATTACTTTTCAAAATATATAGATCCCTCTTTTTATGTTAAACATTCATGAATGGATCTATTTGTAAATTGTTTTTGAGCATACAGGACTTTGTAGGTGTCTTCCATGGAAAAAAAAAAGCGCAAAAATAAAAAAACATCACCAAATCCCTGAATTCTAAAATCAGGAATATCATAAATGCTTAAAACTTCAGATTTCACTTCAGTTTAATGCCAAGTTATTCCCAAATACAACATTCGCACAAAGCCAGAATATAAAATGCAGATTTGAAGACATGTGAAAATTTAGAGCATAAAGTTTCTCTTCTCACTGGGGGAGTCTTTTCATAGACCATGTATATACCTTTGAAACTGGATCTTTTGCAATGTAACCTCATCCTAACTGCCCATTTATCAACTGTCCTCTCTTAAAATTTCTGATCTTAACAGGTACTTTCCATATTCTATCATGTTCACAGACACTTCTGAAATCAGAAGGTTCATATTCATTTTTCCTTTTTTTAATAAGTGCTGTGGTAATATAATCGTTATCTCATAATAAATCATTGTATTTTACAAATTTCATTTAAATTAGCCTATTATTTCCTTACTCATATACTCTGTATTAACAGTAATATAAATTTTCCCCAGGGCATTCCAAGCTTTGTACAGAACACACTAACTTAGAAGAGAGTTGAACATTTTTATTAATAAGAAAAAAAAATAAAAGCTTAAACAAAGAAAATCTCACAAGATTGACCAAGAAGAGAGTTGAACATTTTTATTAATAAGAAAAAAAATCAAAACATAAACAAAGAAAATCTCACAAGATTGACCAAGAATAAGGATTGATTCATTCACAATGTCGAAATGCTATAATTTTATCTTCTTTCTTTATGATTCTCTATTTCATTTTTGTTAATTCTTTTCAAAAATGGACTTCCCTCAAAATCAAGTTTTAATGAAGTATCTTATTTTTAAAGATATTGTTGGAGTTTTGAAAAAATATCAGGGATTTCCACAATAATGATGTAAACAGGATTAAATAAATCCTTTGTCTTTTTCAGGCTACCATGTCCCAACTGTACAGCACTCCACCACCCAGACCAAGGCCTTCCTAAATTGTATCTATTTTTCTTTCATGAGTTTATTTAATAAGTATGTACTTGGTTGTGACTGGCACCACGCTAAGAGCTGAAGATAAATTCCTCTCCTGGAATATGTGGTCCAGAGCTAGAGAAAATAAATATCTCAGTTGCATGACATTCCAAGTTGTCCTGGGTACTCTGCTGGAGAAATAGAGGGACTCAGAACAAATCAAGGACTCCTGGAGTACTGTTTCTAGTTGTGATTCCCATCGAGAAAGACCATTCCAGAATCAGTTGAGGAAGTGTTTGTCATCCTTAGCATATGTGCTTGTGTGGAGCTGAAAGATGAGTAAGAATGACCTTAGGTGGATGGTTGGAGAAAATGGGTGTTGCTCCAAGTAGAAGGAGCTGCATTGGCAAGGGTCCTGAGGAGGAAGGAAGAAACTCAGTAAGGAAGACTCAAATGAGGCTAGTGTGTGAGACAGGAAGAAAGGACGGAAGAAATGAGGGAGGATGAGGCTAGGGTCTGGACACCTTGACTCTAAGAATGACTATATTCATGAGCTCATATCCACAGGATTAAGTAGAGTCACATGTGGCACCCAGATAAAGAGAAATGGCTCTGGCCTGACAAATTAAATTTCTCAATGTGCAGAATTTCCATAACCTTAAATTTGCTAACAGCTAATCTACTGCTCTTCTTTTTACCCACATGAGATTTAATTGAAGAACTTGTCCAAAGACTCTGTGATCTTTGCCCCAATGTCATCCTGAATACAATGATTAAAGATTCCAGAAGTAGGAAAAATGACTGAGACTGGGGCGGGGGGGGGGGGGGTGTTGGTGGGAAGTTGGGGAAGAAGCTATTTCCTTCTCAACTTTGACAAGTAAGGGGAGCATAGAAATGTAAGCCTAGATAGCTGGATAGAGAATCTCCTTGTAATGTGCAAATGTGTGTCTAAGATCAGTGTATTATTTAAAATTTAAGATTAACAATAATCATAAATGCTGAAGAATTTGAAAAGTGAGAGATGCCACATGTGAAATATTAGGAATGCTCTCTTAAAGTGATTTTTGGTAGTCACTTGAAACATGTAAATATTTTAGTATCAGCCCTGAGTACTCAAAAATCACAATGCTTATTCATTTTTGCCACAAAATAATCTTTTTTTTTATACTTGAGCCTCAGATGCTATATCTGTAACCTAGGTGATCAAGTAGTATAGTGAGTCAGGCTAGATGTTGTTAATGTGTACACATACACATATATATGTTCACACACACCCACACCCACAGAGATCACTGGTTCCAAATTACAAGTAGGAATTCTGGAAAAGGAGTGGTGCCGTTGATTTGCCAACACACATTCACAAATTAAAAACAACAAACTGGACTAGAATTTTTCACCAAATAACATAATGACTCAGTTTACCTTTCATGAAAAAAAAAAAAAAAAGAGACAAGTGAACATCTTCCTTTGTGGAAGTGAGGATATTTGGTCTGTTTTCACTCTCGTGTTTGATGTAGTGCTATTAGTGATGACACAAGCAACCCACAGTCTAAGCAAACCTCCATAAATTCTGGATCTTCAGCAGAAACAGAAGAACAAGTTTTCTGAGGACTGCTGTTGATGCTCTGGCCAGAAACGATGGGTTCTGATCCTTTTCACTCCTCCTATTCCCCACCAGCTTCTTTCTATGCCACCGTCGACCACCTCACTGGCTTCCTTCTCTCCTTGTTGGGTTATTTCATCTCCTTTCTCCCTTTCTATACTTTCTTTCTTTTTTTTTTCCTTTTTCTTGCTCACAAGAAATTGAAGAACATTTTCAAAGAAATGTAACCAATCCAATACAGTTATATCTATTTTTATACTCAATATAAACCAATGGGTTTTTTAGTATTCCTCAAAATACCTCGTAAAACATTTTCTTTGATCTCTATGCAGCATTTACTATTATATTCCCTCTGATTCAGTGATTCTTAACAAATAAAAAGGTTACCCACCCCTTCTATGTTTCTGTAATTTTAATTCACCCCACATATATTTTTTTGAAATTCTATGAATCATGCCTTATTCTGTGGGTGCAAACATAAACACAAGCTTTGAAACAGATGAATTTCATACAAAGTAGACATTTTACAAAGTCAGTAATTCACTGTGATGATTCATATTGATTCCTGGTATAATCTTTACTCCATCCAATATCTTGGGCTAGGATATTTGATGAATCTAGAATCAACATCTTTCTTGGCACCAAATGTGTGTCGTCCTAGTGATAGTGAACATGACCACTCACAGTGGACAGCAGTTCACGGTGAACATTGGTACTTTTGGACATCAGAGAATAGAAGCATATTGGAGGCAAGTATATGTGGAAGGGGCAAGAAGAAGGTGTACCTGGGAACAATTGTATTTCCTGGACAAAATTTTGAAAAATAAAGCCTTTTTAATTGTTGTATGTTTTGTTTTGTTTTGTTTTTGTTTTTTTAAAAGATATATACCCAGAAGAAGTTGCATGCAAAGGTCAACTGAAGAATCGATGTCAGGTAAGTGTTCTCTATATTTGAAGCTGGCTATCTCTGGAGCAGGGGAGAATTCTGGATGAATACAAATGCTTGCAAAATCCTGGGTTTAAAACTATAGGTGGTCTTTCAAGATGTGAATAAAAATTTTAACTACCTTATTGGCACAGATGCCATCAGAAACCCACACACCATCATGCCCATGGCTCAGATGACCAATGAGCCACTTGCCTGCATTGGGGGAATTATCTCAAGATTTTTCCATTCAGTAGCAAGGCCTTAAATTCAACTATGGGTGGCTCTTTTTCTCAGTAGTAAGATGGTGCTTCCAGAACAAGCGAAGTTAGGTTTGTGTATATTGACACTTCTCTTTTATCCTTTTTGAAATGACAAGTGTGCTCTACAGATGGAGCAAGAGAACATCATGCTGAGATGAAGGTTTTTTTTTTTTTTTTTTTTTTCCCCAGTTTCTCCCATTTCAGGACCTCACCTGTGCCTTGTCCCCTGGAGGGCTTACTCCAGATGTCAATGAAAGTGTAAAGTAGGTACGTAGAATGTCAGCTCTTAAAGCAGTTACTTGTACACTTAACAGGGGATTTCTGAGAAAAGATCTAAAACATTAAGGAATGGATATCTAACATATACATTTCAGAGAAATTGGAAGAAAAGAAAGAAAAAAATTAAGTTCCTACCGTAAGAGATAATGGTAAGCACTCTAGTGTCACAATGTTTCTATACCTGGAGTCTCAGTTAAAAGAAAAAAAAAAAAAAAAAAGCCCAAGACTGTTAGGACTTTGGAGGACACGTTGCTAAAGAGAGAAACCGTATTTCCAAACCTAAGCGGTGAGATTTGCTTTCTAGCTTGGGATGGAGCTTGGTTTACTGGCTGTGTTTATTTATGTATCTATTCTAGAATTACTTTCTTTTGATTTTCGCCCCCCTTCCGTGCCTAAAATCATGAAGCCTTAAAAAAAAAAAAAAAATCAAAAAATTAAAAAAAAAAAAGACCAAAAAACCCCAAACCAAACCCCAACCAAAAATCCCCAGCAAGGTTTACCTACTAATGGGAAGCCTGGAAGGGGTTTGCGTTGGAGAAGCTTCTCCGAAGTAGGGTCGGAAGACGCGAGAGGAAGAGCGGTTTCACTGAACGAGAACCGAGCCCGCGGCAGCCCCGCTTCCCGGCTGACTGGGGCGAGGAGGGCGGCCGGCGTTAAGGTCACGCATGTCTCCTGCAGGTCCGGGCGCCGGGTAGACCGGCACCGAGGGACGTGGCACCGCCGGCCAGGTGACGCTGGGCAGCTCATGTGGGGCCAACGGTGGCGGCGGAGGCACGGGCGCCCCGGAGCTCTGAGGTGGATGCGGGGCCCTGGTGCGCTTTCCCGGCGGCGCCCGGAGGCTGCGGTCCGGACGCACCTACTTCCTCTCCCGTAAGGGCTGAGCTCGCCCGGGGGCTGCGCTGGGTGCTGCGCTGGGTGATGCGCCGGGTGCTGCACGGGGCTGCGCTGGGGGCTGCACGGGACGCTGCACGGGGCTGCACGGGGCTGCGCTGGGCGCTGCACGGGGCTGCACGGGGCTGCACGGGGCTGTGCTGGGCGCTGCACGGGGCTGCGCGGGGCTGCGCGGGGCTGCACGGGGGAGACGACGGCCGGCCGGTGGGGAAGCCTAAGTGCGTAGCGCTTCCACCAGCATTAAAAAAAAAAAAAAACAAAAAAACCAAACAAACAAAAAAACAATCACTGGGTGATATGCCATATGTTGGCAAATTGAAGTCTAATAAAGAGATAAATAACAATAAATAAAGGAAAGACTAAAACACGGAATACAGCCGGCTGGCGTCCTCCCTGGCGGAGGGCGGCGGAGGGCGGCGGGCCGGGGCCGCGGGAGCCCCTCGGCTGCGGGGCGCACGGCTCCCCCTCCGGCCCGGAGGTCGCGGCGCCCCGGCCGCCCCCGCGCCCCCGCGCCCCCGCCCGGCTCCTCGGGCGCTCGCCGAGGTCCCCGCGCCCCCGGCCGGGCCCGCAGCCCCGCCTCGCTGCAGCCGGCCCCGCAGACCGCGGGCGGCGGAGGGGGGCGGAGGGGGGCGGAGGGCGGGGAGGAGGAGGGAGGACGGAGGAGGGAGGAGCGCGGCGCGAGGAGGAGGAAATAAATAAATAAAACAATAAGCGCGGCGCCAATAAGAGCGAGGGAGCGAGGGCGCCGCGAGCCCGCCGAGCCCCGCCGCCTCCGAGCGGCTCCGCGGCGCGTGTGCGCTGGGGCCCGAGCTGCAAAGTTCAAACTAAACGTGTTGCTCCCGCCGCCGCCGAGGCCGCGGACCCGCCGCCGAGCCCCGGGCCACCCCGCGCCCGCGCCCGCGCCCGCGCCGCCCTCGGCCGCCGCAGCAGGTAGGTGCCCGCGCCCCGCGCCCCGCGCCCCGCGCCCCGCGCCCCGCGCCCCCCTGGCCGCCCGGCCCTGCCGCCCGGGAGCGCTCCGCGGCCGCCAAACTTTGGCTCCGCCGCGCCCTCGCCCGCCCCGGCCGGCCCCGCGGGCAGCGCGTGCTGGGGTGCGGGGGGGTGGGGGCGCGGACGAGCCGCGGGCTGCAGGCTGGAGGCCGGGGCTCCTTCCCTCCGGGGCCGGTAGCCGCGTCCCGGGGTGAGCCGCCGCTGCTGCCCTGCGGGGGCCCCTCGCTGCGGGGGCTCCCCGGGGGCCTGGTGCGCGGCAGGACGTGCAAGTTTGCAGCCAGAGGTGGATGCACCGCGGGGCAAGTTTGCAGCCGCTCGACTCCCAGGGGGGACTGACCCTTTCCGTGCAGCAGCGGGAGCGGGAGCGGGAGCGGCGGCGGCGGCGGCGGCGGGGACAGCGGCCTGGCCGGCGGCGGCGGCTGCGTGTCGTCCCGTCCCGTCCCGTCCGGGACTCGGCGCAGGGGGCGCAGCGCGGCCGCCGGGCCCGGAGCGCGACCCCGGAGCCGCCCGCGGAGCCGCCCGCGGAGATGCCCGGGGCGCCCCGGCTCGGCGAATCGCATCCCGACGGGCTTGCTTCTCCTGCCCGCTGTTCCTATGCTCCGCTGACGGACGCGCCTTCAAAACCTTCTTAAAACTTTTGTGCGTGTCGCTGGGGGGGGGGGGGGGGGGGGGGACGGCAGGGCCCCCGCCCCCCAGGGTCCGAGTCGGAGCCCCGGGGTCGGGGTCGCAGCGGCGCGCGGAGCCCCGCGCCTGCTCCCTGCTCCCTGCTCCCTGCTCCTCCGCTCGCTGCCGACCCCTGGGAAGCGTCTGCTCTGCCTCGCTGCTTGAGGGACCATCGCGGATTCCTACTAATGTGTTGTTGACGGTCACTATCACCCTGACTGTCGCCCTGCAGTCAGGGGAGAGCTCTGAGCGGAACGGGAATCCCGAAGTCGCAGTAAGTTTCTGGAGCAACGTGCTAGAGCCTCCCGAAGCCACCTGCTGAATTAGTTCTCATTACTCCGGGGACGTTACCGCTGGGCGCGGGAGATGCAGGCACATCCAGCAGATGGAGCAGTGGAAAACTGTACTGGAACCTGTCTAGCTCTCGTTTATCCCGATTCAATCACGATGATACCAAAAAAAAAAAAAAAAAAAAAAAAAAAAAAAGTATAGGGAGCTCAATTTAGCAGAGATACTGGATTTCCTGTCATATATATATATATATATATATATATATATATATTTTTTTTTTTTTTTTAAAGAGCATGCCGATGGAAATACAGTGTGAGTCTATTTGTAGAAACCTCAATGCTTTAAGGTTGTTTTTTTTTTTTTTTCTTCTTCCATAAAGCATCTTGGAGGAAAAAAAAAAGTTTCTGGTACAGATGAGACTTGAATATGATTAATTTGTGTCAGAAATATCAGTCCGTCCTTTGGAAATGATGCGTTCTGCTATAATATCTGATTATTGTGTTATGGTTGAAAAGATTACGTACACTGCCATTTGGAAGTGAGCAAACATCAATTTGAGTACTTTTTAGTAGTTTGGATGAGACTGGGCTCGCGTTTTACCTAGAAGCTGGGGGGATATGGTAATTTCTGGGAGTGACTTGCGGTAGCTGAGACTGAATGGGAAAAGTTGATAGAACTTTTTAGTGATTCTGATGAATTGCTCATCGTCCTTCCCAATAAGGAAGGGGTGGATTTTGGAATTTCTGTTACCTGAACAAGTGAAGCATACATTCGGGTAGAAAGGCAAAAATCTTCAAAAGCTACCTGTATTTGTACACCGGGAATTGTGGCAACAGTAATAATGTGGAGGGATAATCTGCCTTTGCACATAAACACGTTACAGTCACTTACGTATCTGACAGTGGAACTTTAAAGCAGAGAAAAATAGGCTGCCCATTTTACAGACAAAGCTGCAAAGGCTTACCTAAATTCAGTTTTTAGTTGCACTATTTCAGAGAGGAGCTGGTTCTTGAATTTATTCTGCTCATCTCCAGTCTCTGTTCTTTCACGGTAAATTGCTGTAGATCTTACAGTGGGGTAGAACTCTGCTTAACTAGTCTGGAGAAATCCAGTTAGGTCTCATTTTAATATTATTATTTAGCAATTTAAAATTACAACTACATATTGAACATTTTAAGGAACTTTGGGACAGATAGGATGCTTCTGGAAGAGGTAGTACCAGGAATCATTCTAACAAAACATGCTTTCTGTTGAGTGCACATGTTTATAACCTATATGTGATTATTTTCTAAGTCATCAGGTCATGTCTTTAGAAAAGTACTTAATTAATTGTGCTTCCTAAAACTTCATTTCCTTTACATTCACATAATATTCAGGAAAGCTTGAACTCCACCATGTAAAATAATATAATTACCTTTCAGGAGGAACTGATCTTATCCTGCCTGTTGCCACACAGATGACATTATTGCAGATTTAGAAAAATATTACATTCCATAACCCTTCACACATGCAAAAACCAAAGGATTTCAGTGTAAAATGCTGAAATTTTTAGGTGATGGTCAAATGTTTAAAAATATAAGAGCCAGATGTTTACTGACTTCTTCTTACTATTCCACGTATTGAATTCCTCGTGCATAACTCTTATTGACAATTTAAAGTCAGCTAGGAACAGCAATGTTATTTTAGTAAAATAGGTTAGAAGTGGGTATAGTATGGTCATTGCTTACATGATATATACATTTCCAAAGAAAACCAAGTAAACTCAAATCTCTCTATTCATATCTATATAGTCATTATAGGAAAATCTATATAGTCATATATAGATAAATTGTGTTTTGGAACTTGAGAAAAAGTACTCAAGACTCTCTGCATACATTAGTGAACTTCTTCAGTTAAGTTTATCTGGTCAGCAAGATCGTGTAACACACTCTACTGAAGTTGAGTTTAAGGGGGATACCTTGGCTCGAGAGATAGCATTTGGACTCTTGATAATGACAGTGGTAGTGTGCTATATTGCTGGACTTGGGAAAATACTTTAATCACTGACTTTTTAATGCTTATTTTAAAAATGGCAGGATCAAAGTTAGGTTCTTTAAAAGGATCAACTAAATAGTGTGTCTATTTTTAACCCAAGCTTTATGGTAATAGTTGAAGGTTGGCAATCACCAAGTGCTTGTACTGGTTGTTACCGTATTTTAATCCATGTTCTGTGTGATTTATACCTTCATTCCATTTCTCCAGGACTTAGTTTTGTTGTAGCTATACCAGGTAGTGTTCTTCCAACAGTACAAATAAAATCGAGCAATTAGGCTTCACTTAAATATACTTTAACTAAATTAAGCTTTCGAACACATACAGAGGGAATGAGAGTTTGTGAGGATGCTGTGAGTATTGTTTTTTTTTTCTCCATTAAATTATCTTCTGAGAGGTATAATAGGTTTATCAGTCGGTGAAGATCAAACACAAGATGAAACCTTTTTATCCTTTAATTTCTATCTTGTTACCAGCCTGTTTGACTTCACTTGTAATGTAAAGTATGATTGAATATGATTTTCACTTAAAATCTCTAGAAAATGCATATATATTTGAAGCTGGGTTTTATAGGAGGTATCATTAGTTCTAAATTAGAAGGAAGAGTTTTAAGGAGTTTAAGAATAAACAGTTCTAAGAAAAAAGAATTACTCTGAATAAGCACAGAAGTTACAGATTTATCTTGAAATTTAAGCCTGAGCAGAAATGATGATCTCAGAATGGATTTTGAATGATACTTCCAACTTAGACTATTACTTTCATTTAATGGTGTCAATGATGTCTCGGGTGCAAATGCATTTATATTTAAGGGATCTTTATTTCAACCAACATTTGTTTTTCTAACGTGAGTATAATACTTCTCTTATAGTATTGATATTTAGGGATAGATTTTGTTTCATAGGTTATCCAAAAGTCTTTTTTACTTCGGATCATTTCCTCTATGTGATTGTGTAGGGCATAACTAGTTTTGCCCTATGGCTTTAGAGATATTTGGTCATAGAAGTATGTTTGGGTAAGTTTTCTCACTTTACTACCATAAAACTTGAGATTAGTCTCTCAAGCATAGCACATTATATAGACTATTTATAGCGTTAATTAAAGGTTCAAACTGTTGGATAAGAAAAATGCAGTTTTTTCTTTGTCATGGTGGAAGACTATCTCCCACTTTTTTATAGGACCAGTATTTAGAAGCTTTATGAAAAAGGAGGATGGATCAAAAATTGGGCTCAAAGCAGTAAAAGATTAAGGATTTAAAAAAATAAAAAATAAAAAATAAAAGATTAGGGATTTAGCTGAGTCATTTATGAATTATTACAACAAGCATATCGTTCTAGTTACTTTTTCAAGAGGTAGGAGATTTGAAAAGATGGAGCGAGGCATAATTAGAAGATAAAGAGCATAATGGTGAAAGAATTCACTACCTGTTATTATTAGAAGATAACAGTTGTCTAGTATTTATATTTTGATAGAATTTGTTAGGATAGCTCTATGATTTTGATAATTTAGGGTGCCCCCATGCCCAAAATGATTGTTTTCTGTTTTCTATTATGAATATTTTAAGATTTTGAATTTTTTTTTAAAGATTTTATTTATTCATTCATGAGAGACACAGAGAGAGAGAGAGAAGCAGAGACACAGGCAGAGGGAGAAGCAGGCTCCATGCAGGCAGCCCAATGTGGGACTCGATCCTGGGACTCCAGGGTCACGCCCTGGCGGAAGGTAGGTGCTAAACCGCTGAGCCACCCAGGGATCCCCCATTTTAAGATTTTGAAGTAATTCATCAGTTCCAGAACTTTGACCAAAACTAAAGGCAGCTCTTATACTTTTGGCAAATTCAAAGACCAAGTAACAGTATTAAAAAAAAAACAACAAAAAAAACCCTTCAGATTGGCATTGGTTTATGCATATCTCAAAAATCTGCATTATTAACACTTTGCTAGTAATTTTAATAAAAATATGAGTCATATTACAGTTCTGTTCAACCTTCCATATTTACTAACATTCAGGATGTTTAGGAATCTGCTGGTCTTTCACTGGACTTTTGTGGTAAATATTGATCATAATTATTGTATGACCATGATTTGATGCTAACATCAGATTTAGAACATTCTCATGCAAAATAAACAATCTGAAAACAATGTTCTGAGGCTGTAGAATTCACTTCACTGGTTCCCTGGGGCAAGTGAGAACAGAAAACATGCATTCCCACCGCAGTTACAGGAGGGTGGGAGCAAGGTGAGTAAGGAGTTCTGCTTACAACCATGGCTGTTTGCTCTCCTGTCTAGAGAACAACTTAGTTAAATAAACTTGATTTTTACCTTTTTTATACCTAAGTACTATATTTAATGAGAACTAATTATGGTTACAAATATCAGTTCATCAGTAGATTGCATCAATACTTAATATTTTTTTTTGCTTTATAGTCCAATCAGTTATTCATTAAATGTTAATTAAAGCAGAGATTTATTCACATTACCTTTTCAAAATGAAAAGTATTTTGGCAGTTACATGGTAATATCAGCATGGACTGGTTTTGAATAGTTATATAGTGAAGCTAAAGTAGAAGTTGTTAATGCAGTTTTCAGGGATTAGTTCTATTATTTGGAAGATAAATATATCTAGGTTTAAGCTGTGATTATATACAAAATTAACAGCAGCATAAACAAACACACCTATATTTCAGCAAATATGACAACTGGAAATGATAAATGGGCCTCCGTGTGTGTGTGTCTGTGTGTGAGTGTTTTAATTTTTGTGTTAATTAGTATGTGCTATCAGTAGAGTAGGATATCCTAAAAGGATAATGGTATCCTATTGAACATAGATTTTAGAAGTTAAGTCATTATATTATTGAAAAATAAGGGATCCCTGGGTGGCGCAGCGGTTTGGCGCCTGCCTTTGGCTCGGGGCGCGATCCTGGAGACCTGGGATCGAATCCCACGTCGGGCTCCCGGTGCATGGAGCCTGCTTCTCCCTCTGCCTATGTCTCTGCTTCTCTCTCTCTCACTGTGTGCCTATCATAAATAAATAAAATTAAAAAAAAAAAAAAAAGAAAAATAAATATATCAATTTACTTTCCATTCCTTACCTTTTTTTTTCCCCCCTGGATAGTACTTACCTAAATTTAGAGAGTAGCTTGATAAAAAATATTGAAAGGATAAGCATCAAATTAAATACTCTATAAATATTAGGATCCCCCTTTTATCTGTATTATCATCATATATAATGTGTGTGTGTATATATATATATGATATATAGATCAGTGTACTGTTTTGTTTTACTTTGTATACGCACAATATTTATATATTCTCTATATATTCATTTAAATAGGTATATGACAATCTAAGAGCTTAACAACTGGAGAATATTTGTTTTGTGATAGGGTGTATCGTAATTTATTTTCTTGTTGTCTTATACATTTGTTATCTTGTTTTAATATTATGTGATATATAGAGATTTCTTATATAAAATGAGTTTGTTCAATGATCAAATTACATACAGTAAAATACCTTGTACTCTTATGTGTGATACATGTAGATACTGAGTTTCAAAAATACTGAAATTACATTTTGTGTGTATCACTATTTATACTGATGGTCTTTGGTAAAAGACAGATCTAAGGACTGTTTATCATTGTGAAGTTCCTTATTCATATGTTTCACAATACTCTTACATACAACTTAATGTTTTCTTATTAAATTAAGAGCAGAGTTGATAATATTTTAGCTATTGCCAACTTCATTTTCCTTTGACTCGAAAATACATTAAAATCACTGAAAGTATTAACAGCTTTAAAATGTATTTTTTTCTAAAGTTAATTGTATAAATATAATTTGCTACTCATTTCTTCAAAATTGTATTGGTAACTATGGGATTAAATACTAAGTTTATTAATTTTAATATAGTTATAGGCCAGTGAGATTTCTTTTCTGCCTATAGTCTGCATCTTTTAGAAATCTAGTAAAAATGTTTTAATTAAAATAATTTCCCTTGTTAATAAGCTTGTGAGGCATTTTACACTTTTTAAGATATTGCTTCTAAAACAGTTAACAGTAATTGATTTAAGTAAAAAATAAAATACATTTTAATTGTTGGTTTAATAGTTAAAAATAAATTTCGGTTAATGAAAAGTTTCTGTGATTACTTAGATCAAATGCTATAAAAATAGAAATCTCAGGATTTGGAAATCCCATAAATTTTGAAGGAAAATAATCTTCATATAATTAAGTACAGAAACAACGCTAATAACAGTCTTAAGTTTTCAAAATCTTGGTACTGGTTTTGGTAAGATTTGCATCCAAATTTGCACCCATGGTAGTAATATTTACAGAATCATTTATAACTTTATTTTTCTAAACATGTTTAAAACAATATTGAATTTTGTGATATTAGTAATTTCCAAATTTGCTTTAAAATGTGAAGTTGCTTTAAAATTTGAACTTAACAAAAACCCCTTTTTATTGATACATTTAAATAAAAGTGTGCAAGTACCAGTAGTCCAAATGAAACAAATTATTATCATGATCTTTTTTCAGTGAAAAATGAAAGAAATATGAGATTACAAAGTATCTTTGAAACAGACTTTACCCTCAAATCAGCTTCGCTATCAATTGTACATAAATAAGATTATCTGCCTAATGCTCTATTTAATATTTAAATGTTTAACATAAGGATTTATGTAAAATCTAAATATGATGACCTGATGATAAAATTCTTTGTCTTTTCCTGTTTCTGGAGCTTGGTTTAGTTCATTTTATTTGGAATCACCTAGTTATTAACACCTCTAGAACAAAATTGCTAAATTTTTGCAATGCTTTTAATTTCTCTAGGATAGTCATTTACAACCCCAGTGAAATCGCGGAAAGGCAATTTTTAAATCGTGTAACAAATCCAGAGCTAACACCATTAAAGGACAATGGTTTTCCTGGTTATGGAATGTCATGTAAAATTTATACATGACATAACTACTTACAAATTATTTCTGATTTTCTAACCAGTCATATCTTGACAGTTTCTGCCATTAAATACCTTTCAACCGCAGCACGATTTTAGGAGCTGCATATTATTTCATTATTTGGATTTAATAGAAGTTATTCTATTAAAATAGAATATAGAAATAGAATATAGAATATTTATTTTATTATTTTAATAGAAGTTATTCTATTAAAATAGAATATAGAATTCAAAAGTTGTGGGTTTTTTTTACCATTTTCATAATGAAAATAAAGCTAAGTGAACAGTGTAAATGCACATTGTGTCTTTGTTCACAAATGAAAAGCTTTGAGACAAATTCTCAAAATTGAAATTACTACATTAGAGGGTATGCCTAGATGTTTTTTATTTTAAGTATAATTAATTTTAGCTATAGCTTTCATAAAACCATGTTCTTAAATATTTGGAACTACCACAGTGTTGGTGTTGGCTCTTAAATGAATTATTACTTGAAAAATAATAATTTTGATACGTTGTGTTCATAGACATAAGCCTGAATGCTGCCAGTATCTGAGATGTGATTTTCATTCAAAAGTGTTCTCTTGAGTAGGTTCTTTAATAACTCTTAGCTTCAATTTCCTCATCTGTAAACCTAGGAGTTTGTAATTATGCTTAATTGAACATGGTCACCACTGACGGTTTATTATTCTAACCCTGCTTCTGATTTTGGAAAAAAATAGTGTAGGAATATAAAGAAGTCTATATGTCCATGATTTATTACATTAACTCACTTACTGCAAGATATTTTTTCTCAGTTATCATACAGTAATATTTAAAAATAGAGCCAGTTATTTGGACTGAAGCTTAAATTAACCTGAAAATTAGCATTCTTTCTACTTTCCTCAGGTAAATAATTTCATAGCTGACTGCTTAATATTTTGGAATATAGGCACATCTATAGTGGAATATATACTGACAATTAACTCCCCATGTTATTTCTTTTTGTACATGTGTGTGTCCTTGTATATTCCCATATGTATAGTAATTCTTGCACAAACTTGCACAAATTATATTAGTGAATATCATAGGCCAATATTCACATTCACTTTTTTTTAAAGATTTTATTTATTTATTCATGAGAGACAGAGAGGCAGAGACACAGGCAGAGGGAGAAGCAGGGTCCATGCAGAGAGCCCCATGCGGGACTCGATCCTGGGTCTCTAGGATCACACCCTGGGCTGAAGGCAGGCGCTAAACCACTGAGCCACCTGGGCTGCCCCTCACATTCACTTTTGACTCATGTAAGTAGGTTTTAAAATATGTAAATATTTGGCACCATTTTGTAACTTCGTTTTTAAAATATTTGTTCAGTCACTTTAAGATTTTAAAAAAATGCTTTCATTATGTTTGGATATTTCACTAGATTAAGTAAAGTTTGAAAGTACTTCCTACATGCTACTTAATGGATTTATGAATTGGGTTTGCCCATATTCATTGTCTAAGTCCAATTTCTTTGGAGCCCGACCTGAACCTGATTATCCAGTGCCATGGTCTCAAAACTAATGTTTCTTCTTTCGGTGCCTGTCTTCCTTGTGATCTGTGAAAGTGCTCTGTCTCTCCAGAGGATTTTGCTTTTTTTTTTTTTTGATTCTGCTTTTAAAAGATATATACAAATATTTAGTAAATGTAATTTGCAACTATATTTGGGACTGTATGGGGATAGTATTTTCTCACGCTCATGAAAACTACTCTGTAGTGCTTCCTAGGTCCTGCTGTTGAGCACTCCGGTCCTGTAAACCAGAGTGCGTGCGTGCGTGTGTGTAGGAGTGTTATCTGAGTGCAGGTAACCTCTCAGACAACGGACACTTAGACAAGTCACACAATTTTTGCTGGTTACCATACCAACTCTCCCATTCTACCTCCAAGCACACAGTCCCCACAGTAATCATAATGACAAAGATTGTTGATCTCTGTCATCCTGAGTTTGACCCTGTACAGCAGAGCTTCTGGGGTAGAGCCTGCGGCTGGATCAGGTTGTACGTAAAGTATGAAACAGGAAACCAGCATTTTCTAATGAACTGCACTCAAACAGCATTTCAGAAAATGTATACTTTATATCGGTTGCATAACTTCGTGTAGATAGAAATCAGAGGAAAACCTTCAGCAGCAAATTTCTAATCAATCGCGGTGTAATAACTGACGGTCTGCTGTTTTCTTAAAAGCCAGGAAGCAGTGAAAAGTTTCCGGGGTGTATGCTTGAAGCCTAAGGTAAGAGTGGATGGGAAGGTTAGAGACAATCCTGGGCTCCTGTGATGTTCTTGGCTAGTCTCTAGTCAGTTTTGCTTCCGTTCTTTCCTTGTCATTTCCAGGATTTTTTTTTTTTTTCTTTACCTGAATACTTGGTCTTTCGTAACTAGAGAGCCCTAGAGGCTGCAGGATTGCATAAATTCCAGTTAGGCCAAAGTGATCATCAGGGCCATTCCCTTTGAGTCTACTGCCTTGTACAGACTACCTCATTTCAAGAAAAATAAACATGTATGATAGCAGGTTACTTTGTAAATTAACTGATCAAGGCTTGAATGCCTTCCATTCATTTCCTCCTAAACAGCCTCAAACGTTTTGTGTGTTCTTCCCAGAAAACGCCACAGAAAGCTGGTTCTGCAAAACTCTAAGCAAATATCTTTCTTTCTTTTAACCCCTGTGCTTCCCTTTTCTGAAGGGAATGCATTTTTATTTCTTATCCCGCTAAAATAAAATCACCTAATGGTGTTACAGTTATTTATATTTAAGTATCCAGGGGCTTCCTGCAATTTGTTCTTTTGTCTCTTGAAGCCTTTTTGCAGAGGGGAGGTTTTGTCTCTGGGCCATCAGCTCCACTGTCTCTAATGCCCAACATCTAGCTGACCCAAACCCTTTTTTTTCTTGCAGAAGATGGGTCCCTTTGTCCCTCCCTTCCTGTTTTTCTGATCCCCCACCCTCTCCTACACTTGGGCTGAAATGCTGAAGTCTCTCCCTTCCAGTCCCTTGTTTGAGATTGCATTCCCATCCCGGCATGGTACCCACAGCATTTCATTCTGATCAACCGTATTATCCTTTTGAGTAAGCACCTTGCTGAATATGATCTTGAGAATTTAAAAAAGAAATACGTCTTAGCGTTAGACCTAAGGAGGAAACCACATACCGTTCACAGAATTAGGGATTTGGGGCAAATTACAAGATGTTTGTGAGGGTCTTTCTATATGGTTTGAAGACTGCAGTGGTTATTTAAAACTTCATGGTGTGGAAAGTTGTTAAAATTGGTTTTGCAGAGGCTGGGAGATATACAAGAAAAGATTATCAATAAGATCAATAAGAAAACATACGCTTTTATATTCAGTGTCTTTTTATTCTCATCATCATGCAGCATAATAATTTATTTGCATATCATTAAGTGTATGTCATATTAAATGAACCATTCTTTTACTTGTCAGTAACATGAAGCTTCTTTCACTTCGCCAACATTGTTTGATCAACTGTACGTTTTCACACATCTTGTCATTGAGTCTCTTTAGACTTATCTTGCCTCAGAGCCAGTTCAAAACTTTAAAAAAAGGGAAACAGCTTGCTCGAGATCCAGCCAGTCAACCAAATTTTAAAAGGCAAAGTTATTTTCCCGAAGCCTAGCATCCATGTGTTTTTGACATTTTTCTTCAGGTGTTCATCCAGTTTTCGCTACCTTGTTTGAGTTCACTGGGAAGTCAGTCACAAGAAATTCTTGATTGCATCCTTGGGAGATGCAGGAGCCCTCCCTGCTTTGAAGGGGATCAAAGCACCGTAAGAGGTACTGACAAGGGAGGGTGACTTTATTAGTTTCCCAAGGCTGTCGTAACAAATTGCCACAAACTGGTGGCTTCAGAGAACAGAAAGCTGTTTGCTTCCAGTTCTGGAGGCCAGAAGTCTGAAACCAGGGTGTTGGCAGTGTGGATTCTTTGTGGAGGCTCTGAGGGACGGTCAGGTCACGACTCTGGGCCTGCTTCTGGCATGGCCAGAAGTCCTCGATGGGCCTTGTGTTGTGGCTACGTGGCTGCCTTCTGCCTCCTACATCCTATGACCTTCCCCCTGGGTTGGTTTCCTTCCCTGCGTCTGCACGGGCCAACCGGTCCTCTCCTTACTCTCAGGAGGATACCGGGCTTTGGATTTAGTGCTCATCCTAAATCCAAGATGATCTCATTTCTAGATCCTTGACTTCCCTGCATCAGCAAAATCCCTTCTTCCAAATCAGGTCACATTCAGAGGTTCTGCAGGTTAAGACTTAGGCATAGCCAGGGATGCTACTCCACCTACAACGGAAAATGGGCGACTTTGGTAGAATTTAAGTGGTTAAATTTGGACAGGTCATTTAGACTGTGTCACCTACGGAAACTCTCTATAGGTGGTATAGAATGTAAATAGGTTGGCAGGATTGTGAAATCTTTGCCAGAGAAAGGAGGTATAATGTAGAAACTGAGACCCAGAATGAATTGAAGAACCCACCTAACTGGTAAGAACCTCTAACACGATTCGGAGAATCTAGCAGTAGACACAGAATCTAGCAAGGAGGAAGATAAATGTTCCTGAGAGAAGTTGTGCCAGTGGCACCTCTGGTGGGAATTCTGACCTTGAACTATAGGGTTAAGAACTTCTCACAGCCATTTCTAATATTAGGAGTTTCCTTTCTCCAATTATTCTACATATTAAGTGGAAAAACAGAGGCTCAGGAACCAAACAGAACCAAAGTAAAGTCTTTGGCTCATCAGTTACTACTATTCTGGATGTAAATGCTATTTCTTTTATTTGAACATCTGTCCTCAGTGTTGTTCAAAAGAACTTTCTGTAATGATGGGAATATTCTCTACCTGTGCTTTCCAAAATGGTAGTCACTAGCCACAAAGTGAGAACTAGGAATGTATTTAATTTTAGTTAATTTGAATTTAAATATCTGCTTACAGACTGTCCTACAGAACAAGTCTGGCACAATTTCTGGCATGTGGAAAAAAATCCCTTTATTTATTTTCATTCTTCTTTCCTCTTTTTCTCTTCCTTTCCCTGTCTCTTTCTCTTTAGACAGGTGGAGTGATTTTAAATTTTAGGGGGCCAGAAGCTGGTATGTATGTCTTGACTTTAGTGAATTTATATAGCCTCTATTATTAGCACAGTAGTTTTTATCCTGTGTGGAACAATGTTGGGAACATTACTCCTGTAACCTTTGAAATCATAGCACTATAAAAAAAATAAATATAAATAATTTCTTAGATTCCCCATTTCATGATTTAAATAATAAAATATGAGAACTCAATTTAATATACTCTGACTTGTTTATCACTCAATGATATAGATCTTAAGGATACCACTGTAGTAAAATGTACATGTTAATATAAGACACATCCTGCATTTTCCAATATATGATTTATGGAGCAAGTACCAATTTTCATTTTATTTTAGTTATTTTCTTGATGTACATTGTATGTGTCTGCAGAATACAAAATTTCATGATTTTTCTTTCTTGGAAAGTGATTGGAGATGGAAGAGGATAATTTTTTATTATAATCTAAAATTCCCCTAAAAATCTTAACAGAAATACCCACCTCCCTCTAATATTGTCCATTATAATGTAATGTATGACACAGAATTAAAATATAACAGAAAACTGCTAAATACAAGGGAAGAGTGAGAGAGTAGTTGCAGTTCAATGCACTTTACTTAGTTATCTTAAGATTAATACACAAGAATTAAATTGTAGCAAAGTTTTTGCGGATGTAATCAATAAGATTACTCAGTAGATGAATAGCAAACTATGTACTATACAAAATGAAACAAGTTTATTGTCAGGCAATATATAATATCATTTATGTTACCATATACTTAACTACACCTCCCCCCCCCACATAAGCAAAAAAAAAAAAAAAATGCCCTCAATAAATTTTGATAAATTGGTAATAGTAGACTGTTCTCTGGTTTAAAACTAAAGGGATAAATTAATAAATTTAGAAATAACTAACCCAAAAGAATAAAATAAAACTGTCATTGCAGGCTATTTAGAAAATAAGTTAATAAAACACATAATCTGTGGAAATAAAAAAAAAAAGAGAAACCATACAAAATCTATTAAGTGTTGAACAAAACGTAATAAAAAGGAAGTTGGTATCTGAAGTACTTTAGTGCTACGTAAAAATAAAAGTAAATGAATAATTTAATTGAAAAAATCTGAAAAACATCGACACAATAAAATGAAAGGACAAAGAATAGTTTAATAAGTCTAATAAAAGGTAAATTGATGAATTAAGAGAAATAACAGAATTGAATATAATTTCAGAAACAGAGAGGTGCCTGGGTGGCTCAGATGATTAAGTATCTTCCTTTGGCTCAGGTCATGATCCTGGGGTCCTGGGTTAAGCCCCACATCAGGCTCCCTGCTCGGGGGAGGGGGAGAGTCTCCCTCACCCTCTGTCCCTCCCCTTGCTCCTGTTCTCTCTCAATATCTCTGTCTCAAATGAGTAAATCTTTAAAAATTAATTCGGTAACTTGTTTCTGGAATAAATTAAAAAAATATTCTTTGAATAAATAAGATGCAGAACATTGCCTAATCAAAAGAATATGAGAAAATAATGAGAAAACACATAAAATCAGAAATGCTGAAGGAGAAACCTGCATCAAATTGATATTTCAGGGGCTGTAAATTGGAAGAATTGTCTTAATGATTTATATAAAATATAAATTTGCAGATTAGAAGACTGCTATTGAGTTATCCCCTCCAAAAAAAACTCCTATTTGAAACAATTATTGTTGAATTCAGTAGTCAAGAAACCAGAGCTATTTTAACTGCTGGGGAGTATAGACAAAGGAGAAAATTTTCTGTATTAATTTTTTAAATCAACCTGTTCTGATGGCAGTAAAATCTAAAGAAAAAATCATCTGACCATTAATATAAAGACATTTAGTAAATTTTAATATTCATTTCTAATAAAGCTATTATTATGTATTATTATATAATACAGTTACATAATTGTCAGGCAGAAGGATCAGATAATAGAGATTGTAGAAATGTAAATATTGGAAACACTGAACCCCATTATTATTATTTAATGATGATAGTAATTGTTGGCAACAGAAAGCAGCTAAAGTATAATTAGAAATAATGAGCATTCAATAATTTGGCTATTTACCAAATAAATAAATAATTGATAATATGCGTAATGCTGATCTTTAAATAAATGTACCTAACATGTAACAATTGAAAACTACATTTTAAGCTAAAAACTTAAAATGTGTGTATATACATTCAGCAAGATCTGTGCAGTGTTGGGCTGAAGAACATTTTAAAGCTATAAAAGAATGGACTGGAATGGTGGGCATACCCTAATTGCAGAGTTGCCCGTGTCAGGGTTCATTTCAAAATGCTATGGCGGGATACTGGCTCCAGTGTTTATTGGCTGGCTGACCATTGGTAAGTCACCGAAAATTTCTGTGCCTCATTTTCCTATCTGCAAAACGGTAATGCTAAAAACCTTCCATTTGTAGAGTTGTGATAGGTTAAAAGATAATGATGTTAAGTGTCTGAAAAATCCTCGTGCACATACTAAACATTTGGTTACCAATGTGTTATTCTTTGTGCTGTTGCTACTGATACCTCTATTGCTGCTACATATGATGAAGATTAAAACATTGGAGATAGGAGTTCTCTAGAACACTAATTTGTGCCCTCAATGAGAAATCAAGCAAAATCCTACTAGAGTTTTAAAAAATATGTCAAGTGGTTTTAAAGTACTTTTTAAAACACGTGTAAAACAAGTGAAGGACTACTAGGTATAACTGAAAATGAGGTTACGCCCTGGTAGATATTGAAGTTCATTATACAGTTATATAATTGAAAATAGTATGAACATGGAGATAATAGCCCAGAAATAAATATGTCACATATATATGGAATGTTAATATGTTATAACAAAGGAATTTAACATCAGTGGAAAAAACTGTATTAAAAACCCAAGGTAAATATCCTCTTAGGTAAATATTTGTTGAATTTCAGAAAAGAACTATGAAGATTAGGAAAAATATACTTCACTATTAACTGAAGACATGCAAATACAATAGAAGGACCATATTTCTGTTTTGATGGGTCCTTTAAAGTAGAACACTACAATTTCTATACTTTTGATTATTAGGCTATGTGTGTATTTCATCGCTTCCTTGACCCTTCCTTGACCCCGATGTTAGCCACAAAGGTGACGTGTGGATTTACTGAAAGATATGGGTCAGGGACGGAGAGAGGGTCAAGGATGATGAAAGCAACAGAGAGATTTTTGCATCATTACTTGTAATAAAAAGGTTAATAGAACACTGATTTGACAGTTGACACAGCAGTGTCAAAAGGCCATGATTTGCTTCTTGCCTGTTGTTAAATACTAAAAATATTATGAAAATGCAGTCTTGGCTAGAGTACAGGGAAGTAGACACGTATACACTGCCGACCAGAGTAGAAAGGTCTACAGCCTTTCTGTGGAGCACTCCTGCATTATTGATCAAAACATAAAAAAACTTATATGCTGTGCTACAGAATTCTCTTTATCAAAGTGCATTTCAATAAGATAACCAACTAATTGTGATATATATATATGTGTGTGTGTATATATGTTTATATATATATATTTTTTTCATTCAACAATGAAATGTTAGGCAGCCATCAATGGATGCTGTAGTTGTATATTTACAAGTGAAAAAATCTGTGCAGCATATCGCAAAGTGTAAACAATATATATATATATAGTATATATTTACAATATATGTATATATACATATGCATGTATATATATGTACATATACATATGGATATCTGTGTATGTATATAGGTATATGTCCTCAGAGAAAGCAGCCTTAAAGGGTGATTCAGAAAAATGTTAACAGGGAAAACACTGCCCCTTGTGGTATTTCCCGTGATTTAATGATTTCTTTTTAATACACTTTGTGAAGCTTCTTTAAGAGCGTGTGTTATAATTTTACTTAGTGGCTGATATCTTGCCTGATTTTTTAATCAGTTCTGGCAGTCAGTCGGTGGATGTGTTCAGCATCACATCATTGTGATGTGAGCAGCTCTTAGTAGGCAATAGAAATGTTGATTAAGATCAAAGGGAAGAAATGTCGCTTTTCAAACTGGGGATACCTACGGGGCAGGGAAGCTTTGCCACAACCTGTTGACTCTGGGCCCCTGGACCAGCGAGAGCGCACAGATGCTGGAGATAAGGAGCAAGAAGAACAAATGTGCAGTCTCCCCAGGATCTAAGCAGTAGCTGTGCTGCATCACACCTTTTGGTTGGTCTGCACCTAACACCCCAGCCCCAGGTTGGAGACTTTTCCATTTAAGTAGAGACAGCACATCCAAGTTCTGTCTTTTCTTGCCTGTCACATGAGGCGAAAGGGATATTGATTAATGAATCCAGCACTTTATTGATCATTCCTCTTATGCCATGCTCACTGCCAGACCCTGGAAATTCAGTCTCTGGAAATCTGGTCAGAAAGGCAGGTGTCTAAGGAAATAGTTACCATTCAGTTGGTAATACTGTGATGGAAACATTGTAGCTGGCATTTTTATGAAATGTCTAGAATTGGTGCAAGAGAAAATAAATTCGTGATTGTCCAGGGTAAGGTGGAGGGGGAGGTGGAATGTGGAGTCCACGCTGATGTGCGTGGTATTTCTTTCTGGGGTGGTAAAAATCTTTTAAACTTAGGTTTACGTCTCTTTACATGGGTGAATTTTATGGTATGTGAATTATATTTAAATAAAGATGAGAAAGTCACGTTTTACCTGACCTGGGGACGAGGTTTGGACACTGTTAGGAAAGGAGCTGATGGAGGGTGTCATCAGGGCTTCCAGTGAATAGGCTGGTGAAGGGATCAGGCAAGTGTGGACCAGGCACATGCAGCTGAAAGTGTGCCACATACATTGTGTAGCATCACTGGTGTGTATTGAGTTGAGGGCTGGAGAAGGTTATAGAGCAAGGATATTGTATCTCAAACGACCATGGTCTTACTGTGAGAAGTTTTAACTAGATTTCACTTAGGTTGTATTCGTGAGGTTAACATCCTTTTCTGGATTAATGAAGTCTGGTGTATTTTTTCTATAGTGACATTTCAATAGAGTATGTGTAAGATTTACCCAAGCAGCTTGCTTAACTTGCAGATATCTGAGATCCATACCCAGAGGCTTGGATCCAGGGGGCTTTAGGTGGGTGGGGGAGGAGTGGGGGGGGATATCAGCCTTTTAAATAAGCATCCTTCATGATTCTGATGCAGGTGGCCTATGCACCTGATTTGGAGGGACACTATTTCGAATATATTTATCCTTTCATACCCCAGATGCTAAATGCCTTACATAGTGCACAGTTGTGAGCACTTAGGTACTCAAGAAATTAGATTGTCAGCCAGTTATCTGCCCTTCACATTCAAATTCTACATTTTAAGGGGAAAAAAGTTCTTACTGTGTATTGCCCAGAGAGGTTATGTTATATATATATATGTGTGTGTGTGTGTGTGTGTGTGTGTTTATGTGTGTGTATATATATACACACATATATAACACATATATAACATATATAAAATCATATATTATATAATATATTATATATTATTCTATAATAATTTCTATATTATATAATAATATATTATATATGATATATATTATATAAACAATAAATAAAGGTGGATATCATTTGTAAATGTGGAATGGGTCAATGGAATGTTACACACAAAATGAAACTCATAGTCTGTGACTTGTGTAAAATTATTTACAGGTATAATTTTAGGGGATCACAATGTGGTAAGATTTCTAAGGTTGGGAAGAATTTAGAATAGGATTCAAATTCTGCCCTTTTCTTCCTGGATAAGGACGTATAGGGATGAATTTTTTTAAAGTACATTAGGCGTTTTGCTTAACGAACGTGCTCTGAAGCAACTTACTGCACTTCAATTTAGCCTCGATTACTTGCACCGTATTTCTTTTAAGAGGAAGATAAATATCAAGACCGTAATTGCAAAGGTTTTTCTTCCCCTGAGAGTGTTTGTTGTGAACTTCTATTGATCGGGAGTGATCGTGCAGAAAGATACACCATTGTCCATAGGAAATTAAGTCACGATACCTCGTTGTAGAGATACATACATATTCTACTTCACATTTCTTCCCCCTCCAATTAGCTCTACAGTTTCCTTTTCTCAAAGACTCTTCAAGACTCTGCCTGGGGGAAAGCATACCTCTTGATTGTGGCCTCAGTTAGCCAATGAATCTACCTCATTGTCACTAAATGTTATTTTCTTATTATGGCCATTATTCTCAATTAATTTTGATTTTCCCCCTTGACTGTGCTTTTCAAGAGGTATACATTATCAAGAAGATGCCTAATTACTGGAAGGATTTGTTAGATGTAGGAACTCCAGGCAACAGGACTCTGATAGTCCCAGGAAAAAGTAAGTGGTATGAAAGACTTAAAGAAGTTTACCTTGTGAAAAAGCAGCATTCATACATGTCAATGTTTATTATTATTATTTTTTTTTGTTTATTACTTTAAATTTCAACATTAGAAAGAGACTCAGTCTGAGAGCCATGAGCCTGGTCAGAAGAAAATGTCCTTGGGAGAGGTGGTGCTCATTCAGTTAAAAAAATTCTAATTTTGTATCCCTACTAAGGGTCAGCCACAGAGACTTCAGAAACAGTTTTTATGATCTCTTAACCATACCACACCATCCTTTCGCTATAACCTGTATCATTTTAGATGGTGAAAAATCAGACACGAAGAGTAAAAGGGTTTCACCAAGGAGTCGCAGTTAGCAGCCAAGGGGTGATTTCAACAAAGATCTGTTTAATTCCAAAACCCAGGCTGTTTCTATACTGTGATGTGTGCATCTTAGAAGCAAGGTATTAATCATTTCAAACAAATAGGCTCTGAGACTGGTTGCGAAGGTGCAACGTGGAAGACTGAATCTAGTAGGAAATACCTGCAGTTGAGAAGAGATGAATTAGAAGACGGAGGGCTTATTCAGCTTCTCTTGACTCTCTTGGTAAATTTTCAGAACTGCAAAGGACGTAGGGGCTGTGTAGTCCAGTCCTCCTTATTTTCTAAATGAGAACTGAGGTTCTCAATTTCAGAAGGTCAGAGGTGTCATTTATGGTTTCTGTTCTCAGAGATACTGAGAGGATGGAGGTTGGAGGAAAATCCAAAATCTCAAATCCTTTAGAGTGCAACTGAGGTCTCCACAGGAGACAGTAGGAATCAGATTGTAAATCCTGTTACAGAGAAAACACTTTTCAGGGTAGGCTGAATGTCCGTTAAGAAAGGTGTAAAAGAGAGCCTACCAGTTACTATTAAAATTATACTATTAAATACTATACTATACTATACTATACTATTAAAATTATAGTATAATTTATGTTTTTTTTAAATTACAGATTTTATTTATAAATAAATGAAATAAAGGCTTCACTTATGTATTTGACAGATGGAGAAAGAGAGCACAAGCAGGGGGAAGGGGAGAGGGAGAGGGAGAAGCAGACTCCCCAGGGAGCAGGGAGTTGGACTCGCCAGGATCATGATCTGAGCCAAAGGCAGCTGCTTGATGACTGAGCCACCCAGATGCTCCTAATTTAGGTTTTTTAACTGAATACTCTTGGTTTTTCTGTGAAAAAGAACACTTAAAGTTATTGGTTCTATTGTCTTGTACAAATATTTCACTAGATACATTTAAAAATGTATTACAGAACATTACCCTTAAGGGGTGGATGGATGGCTTAAATAGGTGACGGGGACTAAGGAGTGCACCTGTTGTGATGAGCACCGGGTGATGTATGGAAACGTTGAATCAAGGATACTGGGTGGCTCAGGGGTTGAGAGTCTGCCTTCAGCTCAGGGTGTGACCCCGGGGTCCTGGAATCGAGTCCCACATCCAGCTCCCCGCAGAGAGCCTGCTTCTTCCTCTGCCTGTGTCTCTGCCTCTCTCTGTGTGTCTTTCATAAATAAATGAATTAAATCTTTATTTTCAAAAAAGGAAATGTTGGGCAGCCTTGGTGGCACAGCGGTTTAGTGCCGCCTGTAGCCCAGGGTGTGATCCTGGAGACCCTGGATCGAGTCCCACGCCAGGCTCTCTGTATGATGCCTGCTTCTCCCTCTGCCTGTGTCTCTGCCCCTCTCTCTCTCTCTCTCTCTGTATCTATGAATAAATGAATAAAAAATCTTTTTTTAAAAAAAAGGTAATGTCGACCACTAAGTTGTATACCTGAAACTAATATAACACTATAAATTAGCTGGGATTAAAATAAAAACTTAAAAAAAAATCCTTTGTGATAAGAAATAAACAACGAAATGATTAATTTAAATAATAAAAACATAATTTTGAGTAAATATTACTAGCATCAAACATGTATCTTATCCATTTCTTTTCAAAAGACAATTTTTAATTTAATCAGCAATTGAGTGAATGACCCATCATACATGTAGAGGAAAAAAGGTGACAAAATATGTTTTGTTTCAGGGTTGTTTCAAAACCAGTATAGTTTACGTGAAGCACAGCACAAGCATAAGATAAAGACTCAATGATTAACAAGGCAATTCGTAAATAAGAAACATAGAGGTGCCTGGGTGGCTCAGTTGGTTAAGTGTCTGACTCTTGATTTCGGTCAGGTCATGATCTCAGGGTCATGAGATCGAGCCCCATGTGCGGCTCAGCACTGGGTGTGGAGCCTGTTTAAGATTCTCTCAGTCTGCCCCTTCCTTCGCTCGCATGTGTGCTCCCTTTCTCAAAAAACAAACAATAAATAAGAAAAGTGATTTATGAAAACAAAAAGCTCCAAAACATTGTTCTTAAACTTTTGTAGTATGAGAAAAAAGATAGGTGTTTTTTCCTTGATATATACTTAATACAGAATGATTTTCATCCTTTTGGGAGAAAACCCTTTTAGCCCGTAATTTTTGATAGTTTCAAAGTTGTTTATGTAAGAAATTTGGTGATTTTCTCATGATTCTATTTGACAGAACTCTGCATATGTGTATGCATGCATTTAAAAAAATTAAAGGAAAGCATTTTCAAATTTGTTTTGAGAAAAATGAAAAAGTGTTGTTTGCTCACTTCTGCTCTATTACAGTTTGTGCATTCATTGTCTTTTTTTTTCTTTTTCAACTCACCATTATTTAAGGAACCAAAACATAACCTCTCTCTGTAACTCTGGAGGCCTCTTATCCAAAGTCATTTTCTACTGAATTGAAAGCTTCTCATAGTCAATAATCACTTCATCTATCTTATCTAGTAGTTCAATTATCACATTAAGGTGCTTTATTGTGGGCCATTCTCTTTGATACTTTCTCTTCCTGGTTGGAATCCAACAAGGCCATGAATCACTTACTTATTACTCACTTAGAACCAGACAGACCCAGGGTGGATAAGGCAGGTGACCTTAAAGCCAAAGCAGTCTTTTTGGTTCACTTACAGAATGGGGATGGATGTAAACATTGATGTCTCTTATTAGATTTCTTAGATAGTTTGACAAAATTACTCTATTACCTGTGATTCTACAATTTTCTTTTTAAAAAATATGCCCCTCAGCAAACTAATGCATGTGATTGATACTTCAGTATTGACTCTGTTTCACCTCTTAATTGTTTAGATGGGAGGACTCTAGCTCTTTCAATAGCTGGAAGGCATCTACTTAGTGTTTAATTATCTATAGGGTAGCTGGGAGTAGAAGCTATGGCATATGTCAGTGTTTTTTAGTACTTACATCTAAGTTAGTGCTTTAAATGGATTTTCCTTTGGATTTTTTATTATTTTCTGCCTACCCTTTCTTCTTTTGCACTTAAATCCAGGCAGAGTATGGGGGACAATCCTACAATGCTTTATATCTTTGAAGGATTATTGATCTGGGACATAGTACTATGATGGTTTATTTCTGGTAAGGATTATCAGCAATAATAAATGTTTTATGACTTTAAAACACCTTTTAGGTGAGTGAAATAGCCTGATAGCATTACGTGAACGGAAAGACTCTGTGACAAGGAATTTAGGCATTAGTTGAGAGGCATTAATTTAAAAAATTTGGCTGATATCAAAGAATTAATAAAGGGATAAATCATACAATTATGAGATGATGCTAAAGGTCCAGCAAATATGGAAGGTCACATCAATGTACAAATACATAGGAGTTTGCAGGTTAACCAAAGGAATTTTGAATTGACAACACTCTTCCCTGAAGAAACATTTGCATATTTGCTTGGTAAAATTTATAAATGTACTATATATGTATATATATATATACTTATATATTTATATAATCATATATTATATTACACTCTATAAATGTTTTCCCTACAGGCTCCAAATTTTTCATCATTTAAAACCATTTTATTACAGCAGTTGTTTGCCTTTGGTGCTGATAGCCTAAAAAGTTCCCAAATCATCCACTCATCTTTCATTCACCTCTTGCTTGTGACTTCCAGTATCTACTTCATCCCATGTCAGTGTAGTTCCAATGAAGATAGAGGAGAGCAAAGTCTTACAAGGGTTCATTCAGGACTCTATCGGCATGACATACTGTGTCTTTCTAAGTTAAAAGTGCCGTACGTGGAGACTAGGATGTATTTTAATCAAACTCGATAACATTTTTGAAGATAGAACATTTGGCAATGGATTATTTTAATTTAAAATAGAGTACAATGATTTTTTTTCTGGTTACTTACCGAAAGTAACATTTTCCTATGTGACTTACAATTTCTGTTATGTTCAAAAAGACTTCCAAGAT
The DNA here is from genome assembly GCF_048418805.1 of Vulpes vulpes. Taxonomy (NCBI): domain Eukaryota; kingdom Metazoa; phylum Chordata; class Mammalia; order Carnivora; family Canidae; genus Vulpes; species Vulpes vulpes. The sequence continues at coordinate 54,281,180 of NC_132786.1, read as the reverse complement.
TAGAAAGAATTAGGAATTCGATAACTCGTAATTGAAATAACTATGGAATAATTATAGTAAGGCCAATTAAGGTCAGATAAAATTTCAGATTTTATCCAGTTTCATTATTATCTGTCATTACATTTTATTTGTATTTCTAAGAAGATGCAAAATTGCCAATTTGGATTTCATCTTGTTATAGCTTTAGCCCACTACCTGGTACAGTTTTCATCATATGTGAAATAGCTCAAAATCAAGCTTTCAGATATAAGAAATATTAGAGAGTCTGCGATCCCGAAAGAAAACAATCTACCTCAAATCATTACAGTTTGCCTATAAATATGCTTATATAAGATTTCAATAAATTAGCGGTTGACATCAGGAAAACCCTTCTAAAGATTTTCCTTACCAGAAAGTATAATTCACTTCAGAACAATGCAAATAAATCACAAATTATAATATTTAAGTTTTTTTGAAAGGTTAGCCTCCTTTTGAATAAAGCACCCACCTACAAAGTCAATACTATGTGAAAGGTTTGTTCATTTTTTCTTTAATTCAGTGATACTGTAAATCTTCATTCAGTGTTTTCCTTGAGTCAGTAGATTTTTAGGCATGTGGCAGTAAACCAGAGGGAGATTTACCTTGTCTTATCAACATTATCTCTGGTTGTGGAGAGTCTTTATATGAATAAGTAAAAAAGGAAGTATCCCTAGTAACAAGCACTGCAGAGGGTCTTGAATTAGGGCAAAGTCATCAGGTGACTGGCTGATGACTTTGCATTGCTTCCTTAGAAAAACACCTGCTAAGGAGATACTGTGAGGCAACTGGAAATCTGAAAACTTGCCACCTATGCAGGTGGGGAGGAAAGGAATCCAGGAAGAGCTTTTAAAGGGCCCTGTGGTGGTTATCGGGGATGGGATGAATTATAAATTACTTTCAGTTTGGTTCTGCCATTAATGAGGATAAAAATAGTCAGAAATCAGTAAGTGAATATGTAGACCTGGATGGTAAATTGTTGAAACAGTTAACACCATTCCCCACTCTATTTCCTCATTGAGGACATTGCTAATCAATCATCGAACTACTCTGTTGCAAGGTCTGATGCATCTTCTGAATCTTTCTCAAAGACACAACATTCAAAGAATCAGAATTGGCTGATCAGATGAAGCAAATATCTCATTCTTGTTTTTTTTTTTTTAAAGATTTATTTATTTATTTATGACAGACATAGAGAGAGAGAGAGAGAGGCAGAGACACAGGAGGAGGGAGAAGCAGGCACCATGCCGGGAACCCGACGTGGGACTCAATCCCGGGACTCCAGAATCGTGCCCTGGGCCAAAGGCAGGCGCTAAACTGCTGAGCCACCCAGGGATTCCCCTCATTCTTGTTCTTTTGCTCTGAGTAGAATTGTGGCTCAGACATCTATTTATTTATTTATTTATTTATTTATTTATTTATTTATTTATTTATTTATTTTTGTAAGCCTACTTTCCACAATCTTTCTGTGAATTTCTAGGAGACAAGCTTACTAACCATTTCAGTGTTTAGTGTATAACAGATCACAATTTTTGGTTCATAGTAGAAACACGTAGGGAATTATTTTTAAAAGCTTCTGTGTCCCAGTTTGGAGCATTTAAATTAGAATTTGGGGGATGCCTGGGTGGCTCAGTGGTTTAGCGCCTGCCTTTGTCCCAGAGCATGATCCTGGAGACCCGGGATTGAGTCCCATGTCAGGCTGCCTGCATGGAGCCTGCTTCTCCCTCTGCCTGTGTCTCTGCCTCTCTCTCTCTCTCTCTCTCTCATGAATAAGTAAGTAAGTAAGTAAGTAAGTAAGTAAGTAAATAAATAAATAAATAAATAAATAAATAAATAAATAAAATATTTTTAAAAAATAGAATCTGTAGGTGCAGAGCTCAGGCATGGATATTGCAGAAGTTTCCAAATGAATCTTAACATGTAGCCAGGAATGAGAACTGGTACCCTATTCTTCTGTCAAAGGCTATTTTTCCTACTTGGCCATTAAGTTAGTGTGTTATTAAAATAAGAAAAAAAAAATCACGGGTGCCTGGGTGGCTCAGTTGGTTAAGCAGCTGCCTTCAGCTGGGTCATGATCCCAGGGTCCTAAGAAAGAGCTCAGCAGGGAGTCTCCTCCTCCTCCCTCTGCCCTATCTCCCTGCTGGTGCTTGCGTCTGTGCACGCTCTCTTTCCCTCAAATGAATAAAAATCTTAAAAAATAAAATAAAAATCTAACCAAAAAAGTGGTTCTAGAGCTAGAAAGCCTTCTAGCTATAGAATGACCAAACACCAATGATTGTTTATTGGTTTTTTTGGTAGTATTTTAAAGTGTTTGTGCTGGTATCATGCCCCTTTTCTCTCTTAACTCTTATCAACTTTTCAAATTTATATGTATACTAACACTTTTTGGTGAAAATATGTGAGCCACATATGTAATTTGAAACTTTCTAGTAAGAAACACATTAAAAACGTGTTAAGAAAAAGATTACAGTAATTTAATAATTTAATCTATGCTTTCAAAATATTGTCATTTCAGTAACAAATGGAATATTTTACAGACTTTTTTTTCACACTATGCATTCAAAATCTGGTGCATATTTCACATTTCCAGTACTTGCTTCATTTCAAGTGCTCAATAGCCTCATCTGGTTTTGGTGGCTACCAGATTGGAGAGTGTGGTGTAGACTGCTCATCTTGTATTTTGATCTTGATCCCTGCTAATGTGCTGCTGGAACACATTAAAATATGAGTGATTTGAAGTCATTCTAGAATTAATTTACTCCAAAATGACTTATTTCTGTAATGGTAGGAATTCTATCTGATTTGGGAATATATCTTGTTCAGACTAATTTTTGAGCCGAAACACAAAATCATGTCACACAGAAGATCACTGGTTCTTACAAGCAGTAAGAACCTTCCTTACAAGGAAGACACACACACATTTGTTAGTTGCAAATCAATACATTACTGAGATTTACAGATAGGGAAAACCAACTCAAGCAAACCTCAGAGATCTCAATCAGCTCATGGTGTTATTCTCAGAGGGTTGAAAAATTGATTGCCTCTTGATATTTTAAAGACTTTGGCAAACTGGGTGTTCTCTGAAAACATAGCATCTTATTGCACCCTTTGAGAACTCTCAATGCACTCTGAATGTATTTTTGCCAAATTAGAAGAACCTTAATCTATAAGAGCACTTTTAACTTTGAAGTCCTAAAACTTTATAGGGACTAGTTACGGTCAAATATGAAATAAGAAAACCAAGGAAGTTCCTTTATCCTTTGACTTTACTGAGTATTTGAATAAAGCAAGATTAAGTTCCAATTTTGTGAGGCAGTTTGCATGTGAGGCTCTTTAATTTTTTTCATTTCTTCATGTAGTATTAAAGTTGTGGCAATAATATAAATATATAATACATATTTTTAAATAGAACAGAGCTGATCAGTTATAAATTATAGGAAATGATTTATGTATACATGAACTTAATTTGTGTCTATTTCCAAATAATTAGGCAATTTCTTCCTCAATACTGTCTATTAAGTCTAAATATTTTAAGAATCACTTGGCATATGTTTTGAGATATAATACTAATAGCAAAGATCAGGGTGCATTTAGATTTGGTAGAAACAATATTTGCATGCTGATTGGTTTATCTACTCACGTTTGTTTAGCTGCTAGAAAACAATTCTATTTTCTTTACCATGGTAAGTAACACATAGTCTTTGGTGGTGAGGCCCTGCTTGTGGAGGTAACAGGTCAATGTGGTACACTTTTCTAAGTGATGGAGTTAAATCTAAGGGGAAATACCATAGATAAGAAAAAACAAAACACACCCATCAGTTTTTTCTCTATATTGCACTCTATGTTAACTAACTGGAGTTTAAATAAAAGCTTAAAAAAATAAATGTACAAATAACCTAGAAAATGGGATGCCTGAGTGGCTCAGCTGTTGAGCCTCTACCTTTGGCTCAGGTTGTGATTCCGGGGTCCTGGTATTGAGTCCCACATAGGGCTCCTCAAAGGAAACCTGCTTCTCCCTCTACCTGTGTCTCTGCCTTTCTCTCTGTGTCTTCTATGAATAAATAAATAAGATCTTAAAAAAGAAAACACCTAGAAAAAAAGGAAAAGAAAAAAAACTCCTAATCATTCAGATCCAAGATACGCAATATCCAACCACATGCAGAACATGCAACAACATATGTTCCCTGCAAATAGACTATAGATATATAACACTTCCTGTTTGGAAAAAAAGTACATTTAGACAAGTAACTGTGTCTAAACCTCAATTTTTTTTTTAATCTTTGAAACTGTAACCGTCAAATAATAGTAAAGACATTTTTAAAGAGAAATTAATTGTTATTGATTTTCAAAAATTTAATACTTTATCATAAAATCTGAAATACCACACTTGGCCCTCAGAAATGGTTTGGAGACTATATGTTTAAGACTAGGAAGGGAAAAGCTTTATTCCTTTTACCTGCATTTTTACAGTTACAGGGAAGTCTGTTAGGCTGGTAACTGCTCAGTAAGGCGAAAAAAAAGCATTTTCAAAATAGGTACTGTTGAAAATTCTGAAACTGTGTAATTTGTTGAAACCAACACAAAGAGACAGCTAATACTAATTATGAACCAGATACATTTGTTTAATATTCAATTTAATCTATAATACACCAAACAGCCGCAAATAGATTCTATCTTGTCTCGTTAGAATTTTAGAAGAAGAAGGTGTCCTGCCTGTTTTTCAGAGCTTTGTTCCTCTGCCTTTGGGACTAAATCATAAAGTTCAACCAGCACAGCTTTGTTTCCCAAAGGACACAGCAGGCATTGATAGTGTACTCCAGCTGTAATTCTATAGTGACACCAGATTGGCGACTGCCAGAAATCTCTTGGGCGAAAGTGACAAAGCTGTAATATTTTCACAATGGACTGACTGATGTCTTTGGAAGGTCTGTTTGATTTCAAAGGACATTTTATATTTTTCTGTGAAGATGAAAGTGTATTAGACTTTTCTGATGAAAACCATCTGACTGCATAATAAGCATTGCAATAAATAAAATGATAGCGCTTCTTGCCTGAGCTATATATTGCTTGAAGCTGATTAAGAATATTTCAAAGTGTAGATCAAGTGCTATTTATTCTTAGTACAAAGTGGATATGAGGTTATCTTTATTTCTATCTGATTAATCGAGAATAAATTATTTAGAAAATAGAATGTGTTGCCCATTCCTGTGCAGAGTGAAGAGTGTATGTATTTTTATGAGATGATAGATTTATTATTTATAGTTAAAATAATAAATATTTAAGTAGATTATCACATAAAGTATTTTGTTTATATCCAGGTTTGAAACAAAGCATGTAACAACATTTTAATTTTTTTCTGCTGAGCTCTGTTAGTTTTACTTTGCCATAGAGGATAGCCCGAATTCTTGAAACTAGGAAACTAGGCAGTTGTGCCAAGACCTACATTAATCTAATCTACATAAATCTAGTTAAATTTTTAAATTTTTGAAAATTTAAGCTCCAATTATATTCTTTAATTTCTTACTCTGGTACTTACCTTCAGTAAGATATGATGAGTAATTTTTAAACTATCACATCCATACGTGTTTATGTGATATGTATTTTAAGAAGAAAACAAAAAAATCCTCCAAATTTATATTTTCGCTCCAGCATTCTTGGCTCAAATTTTCAACGGGGTAGCTAAAACTCAATATGTTATTTTAAAATTGAGTTACTTATTAGAACTTGCTTAAACTCTCACTATTTGAAAAAAAAATAATATTAATATGAGTTCTCCTTAAATTTGAAATGTGCATATTGTAGTTAGTTTAATATTTTAAAAATTCCTAGTGGCAGCATTTTGAAATAGCAAAGTGTGATTCTTTGTTTAATTACTTATTAGAATGACATAAATCTTTCACTTCTTTATTTCCTATACAAAATTAAGATTCAACACAAATTCAAAATTGTCTGGGCTTTTATTTTTATTTAATTATTTAGTCATTTAATTATTTAATTATTTATTTATTTTTGTCTGGGCTTTTAATGATCAAATTCATCATACTATATTTATTTTTAAATAGTTTTAACTAGCGTTTACGTTTTTTTAGAGCCAGAAATTTATCTCTCCTTCCTTTGGGTCTCCATTGGATTCCCTCCTAGCGATGGCTTCTTAATGCCTGTCCTGATAAATGAATTGGAATTGTCCAGAGAGTTAAAAATAAACTTGCTTCGCACACAGATTGCACTGGAAGATGTAAACAATATAGTGTGAGATGGGTTTGACTCAGCAGTTTTATATGATAGGAAATGAGGCCCACATATGCATCAAAGGTGATTTTTAAAGGTTTGTTGAAAGATTTGAATGTATACATTAGAATCTAGTATTTCCTTGCCAGGTTTTATTACAAACAAGTGTTCATTAATGCAGAGGGTCTCAGCAGAGGCTAGTTTTGCACAACCTGGTGGACATTTGGAAGCATGGGAGGTTATCTTCAGTTGTAGCAATAACCAGGGAGCACTGGTGACATTAGACCCGGCATGTCGGTCATCTTACAGGGCTCATGGTAGCTCTGCACCCTATCAGTCTCCTATTGCTGCTGTAACAAATTACCACAAGTTTAGTGGCTGAAAACAACACAAGTCTGTGATCCTACAGTTATGTGCAAGTCCAGGAGTAGCCTCATCAGTCTAACAAAGTGTTGGCAGGGCTACATTCCTTTCTGCAGACTCCAGGGGAGAATCTGCTTTCCTTGCAGCTTCCAGAAGACATTCACATTCCTCCCTAGAGGTCCAGGTCCTCCACCTTCAAAGCCAGTAATGTTGAATCTCTCTGAGCAATCTTCTGGACTACAGAAGTGTAGTGTGGGACATAGTAAATCACACACTGATTCCCTTTGGGAAAGACCTTTTATTTTTATTTTTAAGGTCCCGTGTGATTAGAATCTGCCCATCTGGAGAGTCCAGGTTAATTTCTCTAGCTCAAGATCCTAAAACATTGTTACACTTGCAAAGTCTGTTTTGCCAGGTGAGGCAGCGTATTCACACGTTTAAGGGATTATTAGGATTTTCTGGCAAGGGGTGAGGGTGGGGAGTGGTGAATGGCAGTTTGGAATCCTTTTTATTTTATTTATTTTATTTTATTTTATTTTATTTTATTTTATTTTATTTATTTATTTTATTTTTATTTTATTTCTTGTCTTGTCTTGTCTTTTCTTTTCTTATTTTTAATTACATGCACCATAAAGAGTCTTTCTCAACCAGATGCTTGGCCATAGAGGAGCACTGCATTGGAAAGCAAAACGTGGGGGCCATCAAATAAACTGACAACCTTCAATTTTTGGTTGTTTGCATATGATGCTATTTAAATAATCCTCAGGATTTGCCCCTACTGATTTCATATACTTATTTGGTAGCTTCTTCCTAAAAGAAGCTCAGGTGGGATCATTGAGTGAGGAATCAGGATGACATCAACAAAAGCTCTGAGAGTCGAGGCTAAGATATGGACCTGCATATCTACATTGATGGATTTCTTCCAAGTCCTGAATCCCTGAAAAGATCCACTGTGGCCACTGCCTGTCTTCCACAGATGCCCTCCTTCAAAGCTTGTGTTCTCTGGATTCCCGCTGTTTGTCTTTTAAACGTGTGGGAGGGAACAGAGTGGGGATGAGGATAGGACAGGGAGAGGACACAAATTTGAGACAGCTGTCTTTTGTTACTTAACTCCTGGGGAGGAATTTGAATTCAGCTTAGGATAGACATTTTTAGAAACAATCCTCTACATTTCAAGTTGAACTCTTCAGGATTACCTTATGATTTTGAAGATTTCTTTTTAAATAAAAAATGTATATATGATAAAAGAAATTTTGCCTTTCAATCCTTCAAGTCTTGAACTTGAAAGACTTGGGAATCCAAATAATCCCTATTTTCTTTTTATAAATTAGCAAAGGATAATGAAAAAATATTAATGAAAATAGTCATTAATAGTTCATTATACTTAGATTATTTCTTATACAGCAATGAAAATTATATTATTTATATTAAAATTATTTTATTATGTATGTTAACCATATACAGTAACCATATAGATGAAATCTAAGAGTTAACAATTCACTATTTCAAATATATTTTTATTTTACATTATATATCTTGGGGGAGTTCTGAGTACTCAAAGATTTTTTTAAATGAGTTGTCTCCTATTAAGACTTTCACCATCACCATAATATAGCTATCAATATTTCTGTTTTATAGGTAAGGACACTGAAGTTCATAATATTCTTGTCCAATATCAACATATGTAGCTAAAGAAGAAACCACTCACTCTGATTTTGTGGTCTCTTCTTAGGGAGCTGTGCTAGACCGGGACCACTGTGGAACTTTACATACAAACTGTAGAGTACTCACTGGATGATATTAGTGCTCCTTGCTTAGTAATATGAAAAAATTTGAGTTAACTAGTTTGAGTTATTATATCTAGTTCTAATAGTACATCTGTTCCTTAAATAAGTCCTTAAGCATCAGTTGTTTTATTAAGTGATTCAGTGAACCACATCTTTAGGTTTAACATTTTTTACGTACAAAAATGTAATCAGTTGCATAAAGCTGATTCCATGGTTATATTGCTGAGGAAAATCAGAACTAACTAAATTAATCCTTTGGGAATTTTATTGCCTTGATCAGCTTTTAGCTGATGTCCAGAAGAAAGGAGAAGAAAGAAGATTCTCCCCAGAGATTTCCTGTGTGCCTGTATTCTCTTTTGCTTCTATTTGGATTTTTAAACAAAAATCCAGTTAAAACTTTAGGCACTTAATAGATTATTTTAATTCTGACTTTGTACTAATGAATTGAGAAAAAAAAAACTTTAAATTTTACTAACGTAATAATTGATTATTCAATATAAAATATAATTGAAGCTTTGAAACCATCAAGAATTTTAAAATGCAAATACTGTGAAATGATTTCTCTTATCTGCATATTCAGTGACCATTGGCTTTCTGTCCACAATGATTTTTAACTTGTCATTATTGGTGGAAAACATGTTAGCTAGGAAAAATTAGTTCAATTAATGAAATGAAATGAAAATAACTTTAAAGTTTTTTTTGTTTTGGTATAACTTTTTGAAAAACATTTTTGTTTTTCACTTTGATTATTTTTTTGCTCCATCAACTTTTCCTTGTACCATCTTTTAGCATAAAACCATTGGAAAAATATGAAAACATGACTAGTTTGTAACATTTGTTATTTAAAAGAGAATAAAACAAAATTTCTATATATACATTATATGCTGATATATAATGTATAAACTATATTTTAATGTTTTTCTTATTCTGCTTTGTTTCAAATATTCCTATCTGTATTTTTTATTGCTTTTGTTTGACATCTGATATCATATCCCCACGTATTTTCTACCTATCAGAAGTGGATATTATGTAATGTTTTAGAAGATCAGTATCATATTGCTTTATTTGATTTTATTAGATTATTCCTCAAAAATGTGTTTTTAAAAATTATATTCATACCAAAGAATGCTACAGGAAATATTTCAGTTTATTTAATACATCCAATTACATTCAGAGAGAAAACGCTATTGACAGTCACAAAGTCATGAAATAAAAGGATAGTTGCTCAAAGTTAATGAAAGTCTCTAGAACAAACTGTCTCCTTTTAGTTCATAGTGCATTTCAAAATACAGTTGTTTTCTGTATTTATTTTCTCCATTTAATCCAAACAACATATTTATATTGTCCAGTCACCATTTTTAAAATGGCAGTGGCCAACCTTTGGTAAGGACTTGTGTATCTGTACTCCATAGCAATGACCAAGAAAGGGAGGAAAAATGTAATTCAAATCAGTATAATGTTACTGTATTTAATCAAAAGCTAATCATTAGGAAACTAGAGACGTCTAGTGTGTTTCACTATTCAGAAAAAAGTTGCCGTTTCAGTAGGTATTTCTTAAAATTTATGATAATTACAATAAATAGTTATAGCACTCTTGATATTTGCCTAAGTTTCAATCCTAGAAAGTCCAGTGGATTTATCATTTATATAACCAGCTTGTGAATGAAGTGGTAATTTGGAAGATGACATTTGGAAAAATAGACTGCTCGCCCAGCCCCATGAGACTCACTGAGCATGAAATGACCACAGGCACCATGGTGGCCTTGTATTATCAAGTAACTGGAGTGGAGTTGATATACCAGCAGTGGCTGGAGTTGGGTTCTGGCTCATAAAACAGACCTTTTCATTCTCTGCTATGTTCTGGTTCAGGAAAGCTACCATAAGTAGAGAACTATGTACATAAATCTTGGAATAGGATTTCTTGTAGCTTTTGGAAAACTCCTTTATGAAACCCAGATGGCAAAAGTGAGGGCAATATTCTTAGTATTTACAATAAGATTATTTTCATTGTAGTTTGCAATATGCGATTAAACATCATTTCGGCCAGCTAATCTTTTAGGTCATATGCTCCATATTGCAAACCAAGAATAATACTTTCATAGATTAATACTGCTGTAAGAACATACATTAGATATACAATGTATTTTTGTTTTTATGTTGACTTAAGACAAAGAGTAGACCTCACTTCCTTGCCTATTTGAGTATTTATTTAGTTATCTGACAAGTACTTATTGAGTGCCATACATGTAAAAGACATGGTGTCATTCACTATTTTTAATCCAACTTCCAGTTGGAGTGAGCAGATAAAACACATTGTGGTGGGACGCCTGGGTGCTCAGTGGTTAAGCATCTGCCTTCGGCTCAGGGTGTGATCCTGGGGTCCTGGGATCGAGTCTCCACCGGGCTCCCTGTAGGGAGCCAACTTCTCCCTCTGCCTATGTCTCTGCCTCTCTCTGTCTCTGTCTCTCTCTCTCTCTGAGTGTCTCTCATGAATAAGTAAATAAAATCTTTTTAAAAACCCACATTTTGCTATTTAAATACATAAAGATTTACATCTTCTAAAATAAGTTTATTTTTTGGCATAATCGAAAGGAAAGAAGAATTCATGAAACGAATCAAAAGGAATGCATATTTCTGCTTATCCTTATTTTCAGTTTCTGAGGACTTTCCATATGTGGGACAAAGGTTCAAGGAAACCACAGATAATGTCTATTCCCTTTCCAGGACTCCACTTTCCACTGACTTTCATTTTCCTCCTATTATAGGTCAAAACCTAAGTTGCTAAGTGAGCAAGAGAGAAGTGAACTGATCTTTGATCACAGGGGCGGTTACTACATTGCCCTTAAAAATCTTTCTGAGCATGTCATCCTTCATCTTTTACCTTTCTGGGGATAAGAGCAGAATTAGAGGCACACCAACTCTCAGGGAGTCTCTGAGTAGCTGGGGAGCTGTCGTATTCAGTGGCTTTGGGGAATCTTGTCCTTAGAATACTGATGTATACTATTGGTTTTGGAAAGTGAGATATGAAGATGAATTTGTCTCAATTGATGTTTAATGATTTTTTAAAGTGAGCTTTGCTAAGCCATTGGAAGACTTTCTCTTCCATCACAGTGACACTCATATAACAGTAAATCTGATGGAGACACTCAGTGTTAAACATGGATGTGGATTTTATTTTCTTACTTCTAAAAAGAACTGAGAATAATTTATCAAAAACGTTTCTTGACCTGTACAATACTATGTACGTTCTCTCACTGAAATAATTTATTTTGGCCTTGGGCCTGAACACTTTAACGTTATCCTACTGATTTCATTATCCATTATTTGGAACCACCTGGATGGTGAACACTTGCAGTAATTTTATTCAGTTAATAGGGTTAATTAAGAAATCTTTGGTAGAAATATATTATCTTCTAAAATGTTTGTAAAAATAATTTTGTATATCTCCTCTTCATTTACTAAAATAATTGACATGCATTATTTACTATGCTGAGATTTCATATATACATATACATATGTATATACATATATATATTTGCTTTTAATGCTAGATTATGTTATCATTAATCTAAATATAATATTTAACCGTATACAGTAACTATTCCCATAGTTTTGTGGTGGGATTTTCCCAAAATATTGTATAATGCTTTCTTTCTGATTTTATAAGTAATACTTTTCTATTTGAAATCTCTTGGAAAATTCAGAAAAATTACAAATAAAAGAAAAAAATGTCAAGTATAATTCTATCAGGGAAAGATAACATTTAATTTTTATCAAGGTAAAAGTTTTATTTACCTTGTTAGCATTAATGTGTAACCCAGAAGGATTATACACTTCAATAAATATTTTACTCAGTTTAATAAGTATGCTCAATAAGGATTATACTCACTTCAATAAGTATTTATTAAATACACATTATAGACCTTACACAGCGTTTAGTACTGTAAAAATAAAAACAAGGTGTCAGCTCAGATGGGGACTTTACATTCATAGATGGTGGGAGTTAAGAGAAAAGACAAAAGAGATATACAGAACAATACAATAGTTAAGCGATGTTATATTTGGATCGTGTATATAAAACGAAAATTCATATATAATAACTCCCAATTGAATTTATGTAATTTACGATTATTTTAATGATACTTTAATAGCACTTTACCAAAAATACTATTTATTATGGTTGCTTTTAAGAACAGTGCTAGATAGTAGTCTCCATAGGTTCAGCTCCACTTTCTTGTAAGTAGAAAACAGCTATTGTCAGGGAAATTTAAAGGGACAGCTTCTAAGTTTATCAGCTAGGGAGGGGGATTATGGAAAAGGACAACAAAGTGTCTCTTTTAATTTCCTCTGGTCCACTTGATCATCATAATTACAGCAGTTATAGGATCACAGGATTAGAAATGTTCATAATTACCCCAAACCCTCTACTTCAGAAATGAGCCAGAGGAGGCTCAGAAATATTATCATATTGCATCTTATCCTTTCAGAAATATGGTGCTGTAGTGTTATGACTGTGATCTTTGAGATTGTAAACTCCGTGAGAACACAAGGCTCTTGGCTTGTTCATTGTATACTGTTGGCCAAAATAGTACCTAGTATGTGCCCAAGGAAGTAAATGAATATAATCACATCTCTGTAGGACTATATTCATTGGTTTAATGTTCTAGTATCTTTCCCAGAATGCTTCAGCATTACTGTTGGGTATCTACTGGGTAACTCAGCCATCTACAAATCATCAAAATAGTTGTGGCAGTACAAGGATTTTAGTTGTTTTTTTCTAGAGGCCTGTAACTTACTTTTTTTTTTCCTATCTTCTTCAATATATTATTTTTCCTTTGTTAAATTTTCACTACAAAGTGTCATTTCAGACTTCTCTGAAAAACTGTAGATCTCACGGTATGTCTATTCCCCAGTTCTAATCTAATGGTGGTATTTTGTAGCTTGCTGATGAATCATATATATATATATATATATATATATATATAAAGTCTTTCATTTGGTTTGCTCAAAATGCTATATAGCACATATATAGCATTTATACTATCTTCATATAGTGTAAAATGATATCTAGTATTAAAAATAAGGCAGTCACAAAATGTCCAAAAGGAACTATTGAATCTGTGCATGCCACATTTACAAAATAATTTTTGAGGAACACCTATATTTTAAGACTTGGAAAAGAGTGTAAAGTGGTACCTTATGGCTTAATTTGGGATGAACCAGAAGAGTGGAAACCATTCTGTACTGTGGTCCTGGATAGGAGTCCATTCTTGGTTACTTCAGGGATGATAATGCAGCCTGCAGCTGTATGGAGAGAAGAGTAGTAAGCACCTGCGTAGCAGAAGCTATGGCACCTGCTTCCTCCCAGAGCTCTCCTCTTATGTATAAAAGAAGAGGCTCAAGAGTATCGAAATATTTCAAGAACCTAATATTTTTTTTCTTTTCCCTCAGAGATGTTAAGCCCTTCAAGAGATTGCAGGACCCTTAGAAAATAGAATATGAAACCTCAAAAAACAAATTTATGAGGAAACTAATATTCCCAGAACTCAGCTCTGTAATGTAATTCTGAGAACCCACTAATGCTATGCCTTGTCTATGAGTAATACATTCCTGCCTTATTCCTTTCTACTTTCCTCATCTTTTTCCCTAGAGGAATATTCTCAGCTAGCTTGCCAGACTGGAAAGTATATTCAGAGAAAAAGCTCATACTGAGATACAGATGTCTGATTGTAGGATATTTCTATTAGTATTTTCATTTAATTAAATAATATGTAGAAAAGAATTAGTGTAGCAGTTTTAGGCATTGGACAACTCATGATGGTAGATTGGGGCGCGCTATGACCTTCTCGATAATTCCAGCACATACGCAATATGCAAAGTCATTAGAAGACCGGAATATCTCATGTATTCCGTTAGCTTTGGTTTTGTATAAATGTAATGACATTTTCATCAAAATGCTTTGTTATCCTTGATTTTTCCCCGACATTATAAATAGGGTATCTACTCATTTTCTAAGCTATTTAGGTCAGCTTTACCAGAGGCAATGGAATATATTATCAGTTTTCAAGTACAAAACAATTTAACAGCCCAATTTCTCTAAAATATACTGCTTTACATAGACAATAAAATGAAGTAAATGTTTTTTCACCATTATTCAGATCATACATTTACTTATACTTTATTCTTATATTAGTTGACATTAATCAATTATTCCAGAAAATATCTTAAAGGTTATACTAATTGACCTTTGCAGACACTATGTGTTCATGCAACTTTGTATATATTTCATAATATCTGACCTTAGAACTTAGCGTATTAACAGACAAAGTATTGAGTCTGGATCATATAAAGTCATTTTCTATGACATATGCTTTTAAATATGCTTGAATAGGGTCAAAGCTTTTTTTTCTTCTTCTTCTATCTGTCCTCCTCTTTACACATGGAACAAAAAGTGTAAGGGTCTGGTATCCTAGATCCCATTGATTATGCAGATTGTATTGATTAGTCTTTTAATCATTTATACTTTTTAAATGTCTCAGCATCCAGAAGAAAATGCCCACCATAGGCTTTGATATTTTGTCATACCAGTCGCAGGAGGAATTTAGTAGAAACTATCTGACTAGATGTTTGTGACAGAAGTGAGTTAAGGTAATTCATTTTTTTAAATGTGTCTTCAAATACCAACATCTGCCCAGGAAAAAAAAAAAAAAGACATTTTCCCAATGTTTGTATTACTTATTAAAAATACCCACAAAACCCACAAAACCAAAAACAAACCATTTCTGAATTATTTTAAATTGAATATAGTGGTTTCTCCAAAAAGATGTAATTTTATACACATAACATCTAAATAACAACAAATGTTATCTATAGATGTAGTAAAGTTAACGCTATATGGTTAATTATTACCAGACCCTTCATATATACCTATAACCTTGCTAATAGAGGTATTTTCAGCGCACACATTCTTTGCTCAAAGATAAGCTATCTTTGGAAATAAAGAAAATATTCACCTGGCTGTTTTTAAAAGAGAATATGACACATTTTGGTCCTGTAAACATTTCAAATTTTAGTATGTGCATTGTTGCTTCCATCTAGATAAATTTACAAACTAAGGACTGACCTATAGAGATTTTTTTAAGTCCAATAAAATGGTTTGCCAAATTTGTAAGGATAATAATTACAGGCATAATACATTAAATGTGAAATTCAGTGTATGAAGATATAGTCCCTCTGTATTCCTAGAAAAAGAAAATCACTATTGGGAGTACAGGTATCTCCACATCTCCTATATCACTGAACATACAGTTTTAAAATTATACATTGTAAGATAAGACTTTAGTGAATATTGATTAAAATTCTTAATTTTGGCAAAGAAAAAGTAATCCGGGAAATGACCACATGTATTAGTATATGTTAGTTATTTCCAGGTGAAAGTTTAAAGATGATGTGAAAATTTCTACCCTTCAACATATAGATATATGCCCTTGAAATTTATTGGGCCTAAGAATGAACTGGTAGGACTTCATAAAAATGTGAATCCTTATGATGACTCACCCGTCTGAGATTGGGATTCAGTAGTAGGAGGAAGGGCTCGATCTAGTCAAGTAAACAAGTCATATAATAAACAGACCACTTTCAGACATGCTAATATGTGGATAATTTCCTCTTTTTTCCCATATGTGTGAGCTTTTTTTCAAGTTTTGAAGTCGGATATATGTCTGAATATTGATATGGCATTTATTTTAGAAATTGACCTCTATCAGTGATACTGAAGGAGGTTTTTGTTGGTGGTGTTCTTTTGCTTTTTCATGAGCCATTATAAATATTTGGAAATGATTACCAACATTTTCAAGAACAGCACGTATTTCCCAAATGGCTGCTTTTTGTTTGCTACTTTGCTAACCTCTGGAAACCAAAAGCTTAAAATAAAATCTCTGACCTCCAGAGGCGTTTAATCTGGTTAGGAAATTAAAGCACATAGATGAATATGTTAATGAGACTGATTAGAAGATTATAAAATGATATCTTCTAAGGTTCTCAAGACCTCATTGGTAAGTGCGAGGAACATGAGAAAAGGAATCAAAACATGAAGTCGATTACCTCTCTGTGCCTCTTAGAAGTTCTTTGATGTGTGTCTTTAAACCTTTACATTGTCCACTTTAAACTTACTATGAAAATACTTCCTTTTTATAGATCACTGGCTGATAGTTAGACATGTTTATAATAATCTATATTAAGATATAAATAATTCTATACATATATCATAAATATGATTTCTAAGAACTTTAAATGTTTTTTAAAAGCCAAAAGATGTTAAAATGTGAAGGTAAAGCTAGGAGAATATGTGGGAAAATTATTGCAATGAAAGTACCTCAGCAAGGAGAGAGAAGCAAGGTGTGCTGCAGCTCATGTGTCACACATGAAGGTGTAACTCTAGAGAGCCACTTCTGGGAAAATTCTAAAAAATCGTCTTAATTTTAAAATGTAGGCAGAAAGCTCTCCCATATACTATATTTTAAGACATTATTATTGTAGTCTCTATATTCTTTTTATTGTTAGGATTATTCATTACATATATATTTTTATATAAAATGTAACTGTAAATTAATAGCAATGGGATATTATATGTGCATAAAGGAATGAATTATGATTACTAAGGGGAACATTAAAATCCTTGATTCGTTATATAGAAATCTCAACTTTAACACTTTCTTAATGTGAATTTTTAAATTCATACGCATTAATTGTATTGAAATAATCTGTAGAGAACATAATCTAGTCTTTATTTTTGCCGGTATTTTTCTTGTGAAAAATTCTTGTGCATCGAAAAGTCAGCACATTGATTAGCAAATGTTTATCACATAGACCTCGACATAAAGAACCTCATTGAAATCTCTATGTGGTGACATAAAAACATAAGGTAAAGTACTGATGTTTAAGAAACACAATCTAGTAGGGATAAGACACACATTGTGATAATCGTATGTCAGTAGAATCACTATATAATTAATATCATTAAAGTTGACCAGAAAAAAGTCATGGCCACTCACATGTGATACAGCTCCCTGTTACTCGGCCAGCTACAGTAAGTGGGGAGTCTGAGTCACATGTTCAAGGTTAGGCAAGGAAGGCATTTCATTGTGGGCAATTGGTATGAGCAAAATATAGTAATAGCACTATTTGAGTAAATAGTATGGACAACATTCTCTTAATTAGGCATCCAAGTCTATGGCTTAGCATGTAGAAATGAGCTCATTTTCTGTGTTGGTCATTCTTCAAATACTAGGGCATTCTTTTTCTTCCCAATTCTGTGTCCTTCTGATCCTTGCACTGATTCTCTGGTTCCCTGCCTGTGGTCCTGTAATTGCCTGCTGACTCTTCTTTTTGCTCCCCACTCACCTACCTACATTGCTCCCTGCTACCTTCTGTACAGTCCCCTTATCCAACTACCACTTTGTCTTCACTTTTTCTTATGAGCTGTAGTTTTGCAAGTATTGATGCCTGACATAAAATTTCAAAAATGACTTCCCCACAGAGAGTATCACTGTTAGCAGTTTGCTGCATAGTCTTCCCATTTGATGTAGTGTCTTCTAGTATTATTAAAGCTTAAAATATTTGCTTGTTCCTGTTTGCTTAAAATTTTTTGAGAATTTTACTCACATAACTAACTTTCTGAAACACAATGTTTAATGGCTGTGTATATTCTGTGCTGTGGATGAGGCTTCATGATCTGCATTCATTTTCCTAATCTGCAAAATGGGGTTAATCATACCTCACAAGGCTGTATTTTTATTATATACTAAAACTTCCAAATGCTGAGCTCTGACATATGTGGAAAGATTCTATGTCTTTCCTCTTAGGCTTATTCCAAGATGTTTGTCTGAGGCATGCTTAGAACCTGCCAGGTTTATTTGTTCACTAATTGATGCTGTCATATAATCCCAAATTAACATTTTAGACCCCCGTATGCACACATGCCCCACATCTTTCTTTCTGAGTAAAAATTGCCACTTGTTAAAGGTTATTCTCCAGGCATGACAGATGTAGGGATTGTGGGTATAGACATGGAAGTGAATTGAAGGTAATTCAGGTTGCCTTCATATTTAAAGCCCAGAAGGGGACTGTGACGATGTTGATGGAAAGAAAAAAAAAAAAAAGACATTGCCAGTAGGGCTCTTCTGTTGGGAAGTAGGAAATGTACACAGTGAGAATATGAGGTTGGTCCTGGATATGTTTTACTAAATATTCTAGAAGGTCCTCAAAGTAGAAACATTAAGAAGGTATTTGGAAATAAACCTAGACCTACATGAAGAATGTGTATAATTTAGGAATTTCCTATGCACGTGCCATGGTACAAACCATGATTATGTATGAAGTCTCAAAACACGATTTGAAAAATGTGATGTATCTTTCAATATTTACATTGCCAATTATGAATAGTCTTCAGTTGGAATCCCAATTCTTACATTTGCTGCGTGATTTGGTGTAGTACTCCTTTTCCTCCTATAGGATGGAGGCAAATCTAAGCCAGTTCTCATGTTTCAATGAAATTTTTTATAGAAGGTGTCTGTCCCAGTTCATATGGAGTCTCCTATCAAATACAAATGAGTAAGATTCAGTGAGAACTTACCATGTGCATGCATGCCTCTACTACCATGCATGCATTTCTTCATCTAATCTTTACAGAAGTTCTGTGAGTCATGTGCTGTCATTGGCTTCATTTTACATATGAGCACACTAAGGCACAAGGAGGTTAAATGTGTGCCAGCATCCCTACTGACAGTAGCATGAGACCCTGGCCAGCCTGACTCTTGAGCCCGAGCTTTGAAACATTACTGGCTTGAACATGAGTAGTTTCATTTAGAGTGTCTTTGCTAAGAAAAGGAATAGTCCTAATGATATGGTCCTAAAGGGGATGATTCTGGGTCCCAAGGAGAACACAAGGCAAAAGAGAAAAACTACCAGAACGTTGAGAGCAGTTGAAACCTGGATATAAATGAAGCTCCCTAAGGAAAGACAATTTGTATCAGAATAGTTCCCATTATTTGCGCTCTTACACTTTGAATCAAGGAAGTAGTTGACCGTGAGTTTGAAAAATAGAAATAACAATAGTGTAATTATAAGTAGTATCAGTAAAGGTCTTAGTATCAATATTAAATGTAAATAATATTAAATATACCACACATCTTTATTATATAATAGTAATATACTACCTAACATAGACAACTTAGTAGATCACATGCCTGCATACCTTAAGGGTAGCGCATGTGTCTTCAACTTTTCTTTCGTTTGCATGTCACATGTCTTACTCATTTTACAGGAGATGCTCCCTAAACATTAATTGATTTAACATTTGTGTAACTTGGTCTTTCTTAAAAATATTTTCAAGACTGTGAATGGATTGTCTTTTTATTTTGCTGATTTATAAGTATTTTAATACAATATTTTGTAAATGTTTAAAACAAAAACCTTCACCTCATTCATTCATTCATTCATTCATCCATTCATTCATTCCACAAGTACTACCGGCACTAAATTTTATCTTCTTTCACATGCCCAAGGACATCAAGAAGCAATTCTCTGCTCTATCTCACTATCACATTTTGTTTTCTAATCTATCCTTCTTACCAGTTCTTATTTCTTCCATTTGAAACAGTGTTTTCTTAGCACAACTTCCTCTACCGGCTATTGCCCCATTTCTCTGTTTTTCTTTGCAGCAAAACCCCTTGCATGAGTTCTCTTTAGGCATGATCACCAGTTACTGGGCTCTCATTTGCCCATGCAAATCAGGTTTTGCCAAATCTCTCCATTCTAGCTGTTCTGGTGGAATCATCGATAACCCCCATGTTGCTGACTCTAAGTGTAGTCCTGAGTCCTCATCTTAATTGACCCGTGTCCAACATGTGGCCACTTGTTTTCCTACCATCTCATTGGACAGTCCTAGGTTTCCTTACTTGATTTTCTCTTTTCCTGACATCTGAATGCTGGAGTGGCCCAGGGATTAGTTCTGGGCACTTTTTTTTTCTATCTTCATTCACTATCCTGGAAGTCTTACTAGTCTCATGAGAGAAATATCTGAGTGATTTAAAAGAAACGATGTACTGCGTCCGGCTAAGATTGAAAGCAGCAGCTGTCTTGTAGGAACAAAGGCTTCATCCCAAAGGGAGGTTTTGCCAAGAAGGAGTGGTGTGCAGACATAGTTGTCCGGAAGTTGAGAGATTTAGGGAGAGTAATTTGCTAATCAACCTCAGACTTCAGCTTTGGTATGGAAATAAGCCTGAACTATGAATAAGGGTAAGTGTAAGCAGAAGGGAGAGCCTGCTAAATTAAGTGCTTCTGTTCTTCATGTTTGGGTTTTACGGATCTTAACACGGTTTTTAGGTCCATAAATTTGGCAAAATCAAATTTGTATGTTTATATTTATGTACATGTAATGTGTGTATGTATTTATATATATGGAGAGAAGTAATCTGTAGATAAAGATATTTTGATGTAAAAGATTAGACTATGGTAAGCATTAAATACATATTTGAACAGTTACTACCTGATGAGCATTTGATAAATGGGGCTATTTGTTCTTCACGTTATTAATTCCAGGCATTCTTGCAAGTTCTAAAGTGAACATTTATGGAAGCATCTATATACACTAGCCTAAAGAAAGCATTGTTATTTTCCGCTAGGGCCAAATGCAAGATTTCTGTTATTGTCCCTCTTAGTTACCCTAAATCTTAACCTCTAAACTTCTAGTGTTTAACTAAACTCTAATTCATAGTTTAATTAGACCAGATAGACAATCTCCAATACTTGATGTCTTTGAACTTAATTTAATATGACTCTATACAACTTCAGGGTAATAAAAAATGCATAAAAACAATCATTTAACTGAAAAAGATAAGGTTCTTTATTTTTATGTGGTAGCAGGTACTGTTCCTTGTAACTTTCTCTTCAGGATGTTTTGCCAAAGTGTTTAAAATATATATAGGATAACTTACTATAGCTTAATTTTCATTCAGTTACCTTTATTAAATTACAAATAAATACTTAGCTCTTGCAAAAAAGTAAATGCATATGAACTCTCACCACTGAAAAAACTGTGGGCGGGTCCTAGCATCATTGGTCTGGTCCCAGTTGTATTTTTTTTTTTAAGCATGAGGATATGAAGCCCTAACAGCAATAATATCATCATCGCCAGTCTCTCTCTCTCCCTCTCTCTCCTCTCTCTGTCTTCTCTTTCCTTCTCCTTCTCTCTTTCAGTCCTTTTCTCTCATACCTGCTTTTAAGAGTGTTACATTGATTGCCTCATGAGGCTTAACTTTCATACTCAGAACCTCACCAAAAGAAAAGGAAGACTTTCTTTCCTCCTTCTTCAGTTTAAAAAAAGCCCCCCCAACACCCCCCCCCAAAAAAAAAACATCCCAGAAAGGTCCCTGATTGACCTAGTTGGGGGATCGGAGTACCCTGTCCTGAACACATTGGCCATGTCCAGGTACTGGAATTGTTCCAGCTTGGGTGAGATACTGCCCTAGTGGCCACAGAGGTGAAGTGTGCATATCAGCTCTTGAACCAGGGTTAAGCTAGCAGTCTGAATGAGGAGTACTTCTGGTCAACCTCATTGATCGCTCCAGTCCCTTGATGGTTCTGTTTTTTTCTATTCTCTTAGTTCCTCCAGAGCTCTTCATTTCTGACCCAACAGGTCACCCAAACTACTATTTCACCCCGATTTTTGATGTTCTTCATGTAGGGCAATGTCCTGCATACCTATCCAATAACATGGCATCAGTAACAACATTCACTTTTTATATTCTTACACCTAGAACAGGGATCCGTTTAGAAAAAGAAATTGCACAGTTGTACAATAGGGCCCATCATAACCTAGTATCGGCCAAAAATCTGTCAAAGCTCCCCCGTCCATTTGTTGTCCTTTGTTGGCTTACACTGTCCTTCTGCCTACAGTGATTTCAGGCCTTCAACTGTCTTCTCAAAATTGGACCTTCTGGCCCCTGGTGGATGACTTTTCCATCGTTTATTAAGATTCTATCATTATTTCAAGCAAAACCGTAATGGTTCTTTTATCTCACTTTCCCCCACTTCATCTCCAATAAAATGTACAAACCTGTGTCCACTCTTTCTAAACTATTTCCTTTTACTTTTAAGAGATAAGAGCTGCCTTAGAGCCACATCATTTGTGCACAGGAGGAACACAAACTTCTCTTGCTTCCCCTGAGGCCTTGCCCAATCCATTCCTTCTCAGTCGTGTGTCACCAGTCCCTTCTTTTCTAAGAACTAGTTCTCTAAATAATCCCAACTCTGCAGTATTCACAAACATTTAAAAAGAGACAGAGCCACCCTGCTCTGGCATGCGCACACTTGGTACACACACTCAAAATTTCCCTTGGGCCCTGCCCCCCTCTTTAGTGCCCTCCCTTATTACTTACATGGAAGTTTTTGAAAGAACAATTTCTAGTCACTGCCTCTGGCCTTTTAATTTGATCCCTGCTCCCCCTGTTGCCATCTGACTTCTCATCCTCAGCCCATAGAATTGCTTTATAGGGTTCTCATAGCCTCTTGCCAAATCCAATGGACATCTTGTGTTATCCAATGTTTTATTTATTTTGACTATTACCTTTGCTAGCCACTTTCTCATTTTTCAAACTCCCAAGTCCTATTTTTAATATTTTTTTAATTTTTATTTTTAAGTAATCTCTACATCCAGCATGGGGCTTGAATTCACAAACCGGAGATCAAGAGTCACTCACTTTACTGATTGAGCCAGTCATGTACCCTTACCTCTCTCATTTTTACTCTGTCTCCTAAGGACTATCATGTATCATCGCTCCTGAATTCTACTACTCCTCATTTTGCTTGTTCCGTTAGTGTCATACTGATGTCCTCAACTATCATACTCTCCTGGAATTAGATCGGCACTATAATAATCTTGAGCATCTCCACATGGGTGTCCTTTTCCATAATTATTTGGAATTTCCACAATTGAACACATCATCTCTTTTTCCCTAAAATGATAATGTCTTCTATTTTTCTCTTTTTTTTTCAGTCGATGGTAACAGTATCTACATATAATTCCTCATATTATTAATTAGAAAACCTAGCTAACATTCATTCAGTTCATAGGATGTACCGGACTATGCCAAGTACTTTATATGAGCTATCTCAACTAATATTTACAGTCTGTCAAGCTGATGGCACCTCATTTCCAATTTATATTTTTGGTTACTGAATTTAAATGTGTTAAATAATGTGCCAAAGTCACTTAGGAAGGGTGGCATTTGGATGTAATTGAGGACACATGTTGAACCATATGGTACTTCCTCAGACTGGTCTTTGATTTCTCCTTAATCCTCCATTCTAAAATAGCACCTTGCATTGTTATTTTACTTCCCTGGTATTTCTTGAATGTGTTCTCCAAAAATCTCTTAATCCCACCAAAGTACCCTTATGTGTGTGCCCATTATCACTGTGCTGAAATAGTGCACTGATATGTTTACATTCCTCAGAATTAGACTTCTCAAATACAATCTCCCAGCACCAGTGATTAAAAAACACAGTGATTAAAAAACACAGTAAGAATAAACCAAGACCAGAAAGACACAATTCTGAGGATGTTCTTCCCTTCTCAAAGCTTTTTGATGGTTCCCACTGTTACTGAGCTAGATTCCAAGCCAGTACATCTAATTTGCCAGGTCTTGTTGATCAAACCTCGATGCGCATGCATCTCCAACCTCATCCTCCACTGCTCCAATTCTGGGTTTCCCTCTTCATTAGTAATGCAGACTGCTTGTGGTTCTTCCTACATCTGGTGCTGTGACGTACTTCTGGGCCTTTGCTCCTGCTACCGCATCCTCTTGGAAGACCTACTCCCGGCTTGTTTCCTCTGAACTAAAATAACACCCACTGTCCCCTGCCAATCAATCAACTGTCCAATACCTGCTCATTAACTCCCTCCTTGACTTCAAGAACAAAATAAATATCCATTTTCCTTTTCTCTGTACTAACGTCTGCATATTTCCATGAATGGGCTTACAAGTTTGTTTTATTATTACCTATTTCTATCTAGTCTGGGCTTCTTGAAGTCAGAGACTACATTCTTTTTGTACTCTGTTGACTGGCCAAAGAACACCATGTTACTTACCTTAGTGTGTTCATTTCTCCTCAAGTAATAGTATGACTTCTTGAAGGAGATAAACTTTGAGTTGGATCTTGAATAATTGGTTTAGAAATAAAGGAGAGAAGGCATATTTGAACCTATGTTTGACCGTCACTGGGATTAATTTGATCCCATGTAGCATTTGTGTTTATAGTACTCCATGATATTTCACACTGTGTATTCTACACTGTATTTTTCATGAAACATGTATATATTTAGAAGGTGCAATGATTGTCTGGGTTTGGAAACAAAACTGTTTCCTAAAATCAGTTAATATTGTGATTAATTATAAGTACTTTAAAAACAGCACTGGGTGAGATGGCATCTGTGGTTGGCAATAGACATGCTGTGGGTAATTTATTATTAAAGACCTTTAAAATTTTAAAAACCCAATTAAAAAAAACTTATAATTGAAGGGTAGGAAAAATGCTTCTTTAAAAAGCGGCAGTAAGATTAGCAACATCACACAACCTCCAGGCAAATGCTGATCTCACATAATAATAAATTCTCTGCCTATTTCTTGTGTGAGTTAAATATCATTGAAACAACTGCACTGATAACACCTCAGGCTATCGTCATGTTAGATTTCTGTAGATAATAAAGAATGGGAGACTTGCACAGAAAAAAAAATGGAGAAAAGGAAAACTGTTTTTAGAAAAGTTTCAGTTTCTTTCTTTCTTTCTTTCTTTCTTTCTTTCTTTCTTTCTTTCTTTTTCTTTCTTTCTTTCTTTCTTTCTTTCTTTCTTTCTTTCTTTCTTTCTTTCTTTCTTTCTTTCTTTCTTATCTGAAACCGTTGCTTCTTCAATGGTATTATCACAAGAATTGGTTTGTTTCCAAGTAGTAGTGTTAAGTCCTTGCTGTCCACTTAAGATGGATAGTTAAGTTAAGTCCTTGCTATCCACTTAATATGGATTCTTTGCAAAGCCTGCCCAACTATATACTTCCATTAGATGCAAAACTTGAGGTTTCTGGTATCATCTGTATGTATTTCCCACTGCAGTACATTCTCTGGCTTTGGCAGTTGGGCCATTTCTTGTAAATTCCCGAGTTCAATGGTGATAATGCTTGCATCCCCTTTAAAAATGATAGTGGTTAAGGATTATTCTTTCATGTTAAGCAAAAATGATGATGAGTATGACAGAGGCAAGAGGTTGAGTAAAAACTACTGTACCAAGAAAAGAATGGAAAGCAGCAATGTTTAACAATGAAGAAAATCATCACCCTTTAAAATGCTCATATGTGTTTTTTATTTGCAAATAAAATAAGATTTTTTAATGGAAATTTTATTGCCTAATTAAATCCTGAAATATTACCCTGCATTTTAGTTTTTGTTAGGATTTTGTTACTGATACTTCTTATGACTTCTTTAATCACTTTTAAAAATTAGTTTTGCCTTCTTGATTCCCTTAGTTTGTTGATTTCTTGAGGAAATATTTTTGTAACTTATACACTTGCTAAAGTTGCAAAAATGTTCATGTTGATTGGATTATTCTAAGATATGCATATACATTTCTAATAATCCTGTAGTAGTATTAATCAAACTTTTAATAGGCTTTTTTTTCTTTTAGATGCAGCATATGAGTGAAGAAATGGGTTGAAGAAAAGTAGTTTAAACTCTTTTTACTGCTGACATAAAATATGCTGATGAATTAGGAAATGAAATGTTTCAAAGAACAACCAGATTGGACGAGGATATGTTGCTACTTCCAGAAAAGTATTTTCCCAGGAAAAAATAAACATAAAATTAGTAGAAACTGCCCTTGGAGGCTTGGCAGCCATTTGCAAAGGGAGTAAGACCTGGTTTTGTTGAAGCAGGTTTATTCGGAAACAGGAAAAAAATGATTTCTTCCACCTTAATTATCTGCTTAAAAACAGGCTAGTTTTGGGTCTTGTCATGGTACCTAATCTGAAGTCTATTAAAGGGGACTTGATTTCAAAAATGAAAGGATGCCTGTCCAACCTTCTTTATTATTTATTTATTTATTATTTTTATTTTATTTTGTTTTGTAACAGGAGGAGATTTGTTTATAGTTGAAGTTGCTCAAATTCATAGAGGAAAAAACCTTTTCTGTAAATGTTAACTCTTCAGTTTAAATACAAGTAGGGGAATCTCAGACATTTTGCTACTTTCCTTGTTGCTGATATGAGATGTAATAGCAAAAATAATTTTTATGGTATATGTGTAAATATATAAATAGATCTCTTTCTACATATATCTATAAAACAAATCTTTTGTGTGATTTTTTTTCCTCCACCAAATAGCAAATTTCCAATTACAGGTACTAGTGAGATATAGGGAAAACAAATTTAAAATGTGATGGAAAAATTTAGTTAAGGATTTATAATAAAATGTCATTAATTCATATTTTTTGAATTTAGTATTTGTAATAATTTATTAGTACTAAACTTAAGTTCACATTTGTATTACACAAAGGGAAAAATGTTTGCTAACAAGGTGGAATAGAAAATATGAATTATGTATTTTAGGGAAAAAAACCCTTTATATCACATTTGAAGCAGCAATTTCTTGGCAAAAAAATATATTAATTAAAATTTTTTATTAGAAAACCCATGTGTTTTACTAGGCGATATTCCATAGTTAGTATTTTTTTTAATAATACTTATATGTACTTAAATTTTTCCTAATTTTTCTTCCTCAAAATGATGTCCATCAGTCAGTAGAGAAGTAAATAATTTTTATCTTTATTTCTTATAAAAAATTTCATGAATTCTAAAAGAAGTGATACATGCACTATTTTTATATTTACAGCTTTGCTGTTGTCTTTAATCTTGAAGAGATCAATAACCAGAAATAAATGATCAGACAACAAAAATAAGTGAAAATGATCATTTAAGGTATTGCTATAAAGTCATTCCAAGAATACTTTGTACTATTGCAGCTGAGGTAAAGTTTTACTGATACCTTGTTTAAGTTTATAATCTAAGAGGTTAATAAATTTCATTACTTAGAAATTAAATTTGCCTCTTTCCTAGTTCTACTTCTGCCAGAGGATTAAAGGATCAGCAGGAAGACTCACTATGCATTTCTCCCATCTTCTTCCTTGGAGCTCATGTGGTTAGTTTATAAGGTCTCAGTGTCTGCCATCTCTTTCCCTCCTTCCTTAGACCTTGAAAAGCTTTGCCATTTCCAACTTAGCTTCTGAGATAATCTCTGAACTGATTTCCTAGACTCTGAAGGAATCCCCTCCATCCCACACTACATGACTTAAAAGCCATGAAAGTTTTAATACAAATATAAATTATATTGCCTCATTTTCTGTCTTCCATGGTTTAGCCTATTTGGTATATCTTACTATCCCCTCTTTCTTAAAACTGTTTTTGTCAAATCAACTCTATTTCTATAGCACAAATGATCCCCGTTTTTAATCATTGGTTAACTATTTCTGATCCAGTGGTCTTATTTCTCTTCACTACCTGGCATGATTCATTTAGCTCTTAAGTCCCCCTGAAGTCGAATAATTCTTGGAAGACTTTGTACTTCTATTGATTCTTCGCCTTTACCTATAGTCCTGTAGCACATAAGGAGTCTTCCAAAGCCAGTTCTTGATTATTCATCTGATTTTTGTTGCTCACGGGGTTTATGTTGATAAACTCTTAAAGATTTCCTATTGTTCTCATGATAGGCTAAAATTTTCAGTTAATGTTCAGAAGGGCCTGTATTGTCTGGCCTCTCCTTGCATCAATATTAACATCTCTCAATTATACCACATTAGAGCCTTGGTCTAGCTAGGCTGGAAGCTTTGCATTTCCACAAATAGTCTAGTCTTCCTCAAGCTTGTAGGTCTTTGCACACATTGAATCTTCTACATTGAACAGTCAAAACATCCCTTCTACCTACTGCAGACTTTCAGTAGTCTAGACTATTATTTCCCTTATACCATCTTCATTTTTCAGGGGCAGGGTTATCTCCTCTCTTCCTTTATGATACTCTGTACTTGTCTTGTCTGAGGGCTCATTATTCTATGATGTCTTCCCTTTCAAATGTGCAGAAGTAGGAATATATCAATCCAACTCAACATTTTGTTCCTTGCATTTAGTATATGGTATTGAAATCATGAAAGAATTAGAGTGTAACTAGATTTTTTTCATTTTCCTCTCAAGTAGTTTTTAAGCTTTCTGTGAAGCTAAAGCATGTCTTTTAGTTATATTACATTATATTTAATAAACTTAAAAACATGCCAAGTAAATATATTATCCCCTTTCACACAGGATATGGTAATAATTAAATATGAGTTGTAAAAAATCTTTTTATTTGTTAACATTCAAGGTACTTCAACAAAATGCATTCTTACTTTACATGTAGATACATTTGTTTGCAGTTAAAGGCATTGTAAGTCTATAACAAAATAAAGCCTAAAAAACATACAATTTTTAGCACTGGCTTTTTATCACTATTGAGAAAGTTGACTTATGAAGAGTATATATATCTGTATGTCATTTCTCACACCAAGCTTCCCATAAAATAGTTTCATCTAGTCTTCTTTTAATCTTGTGTGGTTTAGAAGTAGTTCTAGAAATTTTGTGTTCAGTTTGCATGTTATATTTCAGGTGTCTTCAGACCTCCGTATAATCATTGTTTTTTTAGGAGCATCTTCGACAATATAGTGATGATTCAGTTTTAATATTGGTTTAATGCTGAATTCTATTTTATATTGTTTTTTGTTTTAAAAGTTATTTTATTTTTGTTTTTATTTATTTTAAGTAGGCTCCACACTCAATGTGGAGCTTGAACTCATGACTCTGCCTTCAAGTATTGCATGGTACACCGACTGAGCTGGCCAAGTGCCCCTAAAGCTGAATTTTAATCTAGGTACTACCCTAAGCTTATCTTGTGCCATTGGGAGAAATTCTTTCAATTTTTCTCATTTTAATTCTTAGCACTTTTAAAATATAAGTATTGGATTGGATGATCCTTCAAATTTCTTTCAAATTCTACAGTACATGATGTTTTAAAAAAAATTAACTCTATTTGTGATAACAAGCATCAGATGTAAGTCTGCAATTTAAAAATTCCAGTTGAAGGGATCCCCAGGTGGCCTGGTCGTTTAGCACCTGCCTTTGGCCCGGAGTGTGGTCCCGGAGTCCCGGAATCGAGTCCCATGTCGGGCTCCCTGCATGGAGCCTGCTTCTCCCTCTGCCTGTGTCTCTGCCTCTCTATTTCTCTATGAATCAATAAATATTAAAAAAAAATCCAGTTGAAAAAAATAACAAAAATAAAAATTACATTGTTGAAATAAGAAAATTATAAAGCTCACTCTTAAGAAAAAAAAAGTGGTTTTATGAGGCAAAAGTTCATTTATTTAGCACATTTCAAATATAAGGAATCTCTGACTCTGCTATTATATTTAAAATCTATATTATTTAGTTATTATGGATAATAGCATGAATTACACAAACCAGCTTAAGATAACTTTTTTTTTATGTTTGGAAATCATATATTCCATGCCTTTTTTTTTTTTAAGATAAGAATTTTCAGTTCAAGAAGGAGAAATGATAGGTGTCATATACGACTTCACTTTAAAGGTTGAGTTTATTGTGAAATGTGTTTGGTACAGTAGAGGAAGACATTTTAGTGCCATATACCAGTTTAGAAATACGCTTAGGCCTAAACAGCCCTGAGCTTCCTATTTATTTATTTAATCATTCATTCGTTCATTTGTGTATGTTGAGAATGTTCTTCCGCCATTATTTAGATTTCTATTTCTATAAGTGTGTTTGCACCTATTTGGTACATCCTGTGCTCCAGGCCGCGTTCTGAACGGGTGTAAGTAACTCGCTGGTAAGTCAGCAGACACGACTCTTGACCTAATGGGCTTACAGGCCACAGAGCTGCACAGAAAGATTCTGTGTGCTTCCCTGAGATGTGCTCCAGCAGACAGGTTGTGGTTCTCACAGAGGAAGTGGTTCTTTAATATTGAAGGAAGCACACTTGGCCTCCCCTCAGAATTACTCTTTAGTCAGAATGATTTCTAATCCAGAATACCTGGATTCCCGTTTCAATTCCTTGAAGACAAACAATAATGTTTTCCCATACTACCTACCAATGTGCCGTATCAAACTTTGGTGAAATCTTTTTCATTTCTAAGGCTCATAGCTAGCTACTACCCCCTCTCCCTGGAACACAGCTTTGTACAGTGGCTAATCATTGGCCCCAGTCTCTTTTATATACTAAGTATTTGCTTTCCCTCAGTGGCTATTTTAGTCTTACTTGTTCCTATGTGGTGTCCCTACTTGTTCTTGTCAAGAACACCCCTGCCTTAACAGTCTTCTCTAATACTGAAACTCAGGGCTAAGTGCAAGAATTTGACCCTTCCTTTGTAGTTGGGACCATGGGTTCTTTAAGCAGATTTTCCATCTCCTTCTGAGCAGCATTCAACCTCTAGTACTTTCTATTGAAAAAAAAAGGAAAAGATAAATAAAGCAGATCTTTACAAGTCAACTGGTTACACAGGTTTAGGCTTATTATACAGATATTTTCCTTGTTTTCCTGATTCTCTTAATCATTCACGTTTTCTCCTGGTTGAATGACAGAAAGTTTGTTGGAGAAAATGGGAAATGTTGCTTACATGAATGGTCACCCTTTTCTTCTGACTTAAGAAAGTGAAGGGGATAGAAGACAGAGTAGTGGATGGAAACAGGAAAGAAAAGGTAGGGCATTTTTTTTAAAAAAATGAAAGCAATGGAATATCAAAAAAAACTAAAAGGCAACCAAGGTCACTGAACATATGCTCGCATTAACCGAAGAGTAAAGGAAAGAAAGCAAAGCTTCGAGAAGCAGGAAGGCAGTTCTCTTCATTGTCCTTCCACCTAAAGGATTAACGGGAAGGAGTTTCCAGCAAATAGCTGGCAGCATATGCAGTACTTTGACTCATGTCTGGAGGCAGCTCAATAAAGCAGTTTTTCCTTTTCCAGAAACACGCCAATGCACTGAGATTAAATGAGAGATGGGATAGCCACCACTCCCGTTCTGCCAACCACACGCTCGATCCAGATGCCACTTCAATCATTTCTATGGCCGTAGAGTGGGACATTGCAACCCCCACGTCTCTCTCATCGGGGCCGTGACTTTTAGAGCTTCAATATAAAAAATTGACTAAAGTGGTTTAAATTTAGCCACGAATACTTCAGACAATAGATCAAAATTTCATAGGTACTTGATCTGTTTGACTTTATTTTTTCAAGACAATAAATATCTTTTTGTGCCATCCCGTAGCTTATACTCAGGGAATGATCCAGTACAAAGGAATAAAAGGAGTTTAATGTTTTGAAAGATAACTGTTCCACACCAAAATTATTATCTCTAAAATTTGTGATTGTTGGAGCAATTTGATAAAAAACTGGAAGCACCGACTGAATTTTAATTTTTCTTTAGTCTTCTTAACATATAATAATGCATACCTATAGGTAGATATTTGGTTAACTATAGCTGACTTGCCAAATGTACAGAAACTCTATTGGTGTTGTCTCAGAGAACTCAAATTAGTTTGCAGAACTTTTCCTAAATACAACTTTTTTAAAATTTTAAAATAGTTCCCTCTTGATTTTAAGTATTTTTCTGTCATCTTAGTTTTAAATAATATCATCTATTGAAAACTAGCCACAATGAAGGACAAAAATATTTCAATAATTGTCTGATTTTTATAAGTTTTGGTTTTACTGTGAGTAGAGAATAAACTTTAATCAATCAGAGTATTTAACTCTATGAAACTTCATTGATATTTCTACTGGAGATATCATTGTGATACGTAGGTACATGGTGACATAATGATGCAAAGAAAAACAAACAGACAAAAAAATAAAGCAAAACATTGATTCCCCATTAGTACACACCTTGATTATTCACAGTTCTTTTGAATCCAGAAGCTCAATCTAAGATAATGTGAACAATTTACAATAGGGGGAAAATGCTTTTTTAAAGACTCAGTAGTATATTTTATATTTGAAGTCATAGTTTTAAAAAAAAACAAATCAGGATTCATCTATTCAAAAAAAGAGAACTTACGGTCTTTGCATCATTTTCTACAAATATTTAATGATTGGTTAATGGAACCATTTGCCTCCCAAGTACCGATAGTCCTTTATAGGACTTATAACATAGCCCTGTATCTGCCAAATATGATAGGGAGTGAAAATTCCTTAAAGAAGTTTTAAAAAATTGTTTGGGGAGTCCAGAAAAGATACAGTATTTAGTTTTAGGGTCTGATACAATTTTAGAGCTGACTAGCTAGTCTCCCGTTATTTTATAGTTTATAGTCTTCCTTTAAAAACTTTCTTTAAAAAAAAAAGTGCTGCGACTATATTAGAGCTTCACTGATTTGTTTTAACTGGAAGAAAGAGGCAGAAGTATCATAGGGCAGCAGTAAGTCTGAGAAGACCAGGCCGAGGTAGCAGTAGGATGTGTCACATTGAGAATGCCAGTAAATTACCTCGATTGGCCTCATTTTCCACATCTACCAGATGAAAGCATGCAGGACATTACTTGTTTTGTCCAGTTCATAATTTTTATGATTATATGAAAGACTATTAGGAATAAATGAAATATCTGCTATGATTAAGCAAAGCCTAATTTTTAAAAATAATATGCATGGGTTTTTGGTTTTGTTTCAGTTGTTAAGCAGAACATGCTTCAAAGTAGATGGACTCAGCCTTATTTCATTTATAATTAGTATCATCAGCTGGTGTAAAACAATTAATGTACTTTTTCTAAGGGGTCTTACCATTTCTCCTGTTATATACTTTAAGCTACTCATTTGTTTATCATATTATTAAAAGATAGCTTTTAGGTCGGAGCATGCTAAATGATCACAAATCCCAAATTTAATGAAGTAGAAATTAGTGACATTTTATTTCTTTTTTTCTCACATCATCATACAATAAAAACCACACTGGCATTTTATAATATCTGGAGGACATGATAAAATAGAGAGGCTACTCAAATAAAATCCGAACACCGTGGCTAAGGCTGGAAGGCTGACAGCAGTAGTAAAGAGTAGATCACAAATTCATTAATGAGGGCTCCCTTTTATAATTGAATTACCTGGTCTTTTATCTGTTTTAAGTAATATGTTCTTCGATCAGTGGCCATGTATTGAGTGCATAATACGTTCAGGGACCCAGCTAAGAAACTGGAAGGGGCAGATGTGTGGAGTAGCTCCCCAAACAGGAGCTGGTGACGGTAAAAGCTCATTACAAGGAGGAGAATGCACTTCATGGTCCCTGCACCGTGGAGTGAGAGAGGATCCTTCAGGACCAGGCGCCTACCCTAAAATCAGGTGGGACGAGGAACGTGATTTACTTAGTGCTGAGCCCTTAGCATTTATCCTTGAGCAAGAGGGAAAAATAAAATGGAGAAACTAGTGGGTGCTCAGTTGGTCATTGCTAATTATCTGTATCAATCTCGTGTATAGATTACAGCTATCTCACATACCTAATTTTATTTGGTGCACAAAACAAATACCTGTTCATACATTTTTTTAATCCTCTCTTATTTGCAGCAGGGACTTCAGTTGGAGTTTCTATTACTTTGTGCTGCATATGGAAACATCAAATACGCAGTAGGATGGGCCAACTAGGAAGTCATTTGTGGGAAGATTGATGTTGTGTTTGTCATAGGATAAAACCTCTGGCAGGAATACAGTCCCAGGCATAACGAGGTTGGCTCAGAGAGGAGGTCTTGGTTTTTGCAGGAAGATAGAATTCTCAGGCAGCCTGGCCACTGGCAACTGTGAATACAATAGTGTCCTGCCACTCCCCCCCTCCCTGTTTTCACTGTTTGTGTCACCCTTCTGTGCGGTCTGGGGGCAGGTGAGCCTCCTTCGAACAAATCGTCAGGTCACTGGTCGCCTGATGCTGCCTCTTGAGGCCCCTGTCATTCACCTCACTTTGACTCGTCACACACATTATCATCTCACATCATCACAAGAAAGCAATGGGTGAGTACAGGATAGTAAGATATTTTGAAAGAGAGAGGCCACATTCCCATGGCATTTATTTCAGGATACGGCATTTTTACTACAGTATATCATTATAATCATGTTTATTTTGTTCCTAGTTACCATTGTTAATCTTCTGCTCTGTAGAACTGATGATCTGGGCTTCATCATAGAGAGGTGTGTATAGGTGAAAACATAGTAAAAATAGGATTTGGTACTATCTGCAGTTTCAGGCATCCGCTGGGGGTCTGGGGAGTACACCTGTGGATAAGGGAGGACAATTGTGTTTCCTGGAGTATTGGGGCTGAGGTTCACGGAGAACAAAACTGTAAGCAAAAACAGAAATTACGCTTTTATAAACTTGATAAGAGAGGAGTATGCAAGTGACATCACTTCTGGAATATCTTTAAAATAAGATGCCAGAAAGAAGACAAAACAGATCTGTTTCAGTCAGTGTTCTTCGGGGAAACAGAAACAATAGGCATATATAAGGCGATTTATTATAGGAATTGGCTCACGTAATTATGGAGGCTGAGAAGGTCCATGATCCACCATCTGCAGGGTTGAGAACCAGGACAGCCAGCGGTGTAATGAGAACCTGAGGGCCGCTGTAGTAAGTCCCAGTGTCTGAAGGCCCCAGGATCAGGAGCTCCAGTGTTGTAGGACACGAGAAGTTGGACATCCCAGCTCAACAAAACAGAGAATTTCTCCTTCTTCTGCTTTTTTGTTCTGTTGGGACTCCGAGGAGATTGAAGGACGCACACCCTCATGGTTAGGGTAGGTCTCTTCACTAGTCTAGTGTATCAAATTCTAGTCTGTTCAAGACACATTTTCACAGACTCACTCCAGAAGGACATTTTACCAGCTCTCGGAGCATCTCTTAGCTTGGTCAAGTTGACAAATAAACCATCATAACATCTTCCTCAATAACTTGTCTAAAAGCTGCTGTGTAAATAACTTACCTAAAGGCATTGATGCTTCAGATCATCAGTGGTAACAACAACACACCAAGAGCAGAAACGATCTTGGCCTTGGCGTGACCAGGTATTTAGTGGTGCTCACTGACAGAGAGCTGCCGTGGCCTGTACATCTGCAGGGAGCAGCAGCAGCCCTGTGTAGAGACAGCAGTATTGCGGGGGGCCTTCCTTGGTCAGGAACCATGCAAGAACAAGGCTGGCGATGCTGGCAACTGGTTTAACCATCCTGATGCCAGGAAGACAGCATAGTTCTCAGGGAGTCACAACCAATGCCTTGGAAAGCAATAGCCACAACTAGCAGGGACGACAGTGGACACATGACCAAAGAGAGTGGACCAGTATGTTCCAGAGGGTTGTTATCTCTTGGTTTCGCCTGCCTTCATATAAATGATTCTACTGACCTCTCCAGCTGTGCCCTTTTCTGATCTCTAAGGATCCAGACATAGAGCACACACTGGGCTTTTTTGTATATTAGTTGCTTTCCTAAAGTTCTTTGAAGATGAAAGTTGACATTATGGCTTTTCAACAGGAGACAAAACAAACTCATGGTTACACTACTGACCCTGTATTACTTACAGCTCTTCTTCTTAAAGTCTGTGTGATAGAGATAGAGAGAGGCAGGATGGATTTATGGAAAGAACACAAGCATAGGTCCCAGAGATTAAGTTGGGGATGTTTTGAAATGTGAGCTGGGGGTTCCGTTTCACCGCGCTCAGCCTTCTGGCCACAGGTAGAATGGTGGGTTCAGGGACCATCAGAAGAACTCAGATGAGCACCCTGCAAAATCACCTATAGAAACCCGGACTGATATTTTGTAGTTTTTGTTTGCATTTGCTACTCTGTCATGTTCTGTGCCTCAAGATATCCTGGTGCCTTGTTTTTGACCTCCCAAGGTTGTGATTCAAAAGTCACCTTCTCAGTGAGGGTTTCCCTGTCCAGACTATGCAAATCCCAGTACTTCACACATTGTGGCATTTTCTTTCCTTCTTCCTGGAAGTTGTCACTCTCAAACATGTTATTAATTTCACTCATTTGCTTAGTTTTCCGTTTGTCTCCCCATGCCCAAGCCCCAGTAGAATGAAAGTTCCATCGATGACCTGCTTTTGTGTCATTAGTTTGCTGCTGTGTCTCCAGGACCTGAAACGGTGCCTGACTCAGAGTAGTTACATGTTGATAAATTAAGTAATAAAGAGAAGTTTTAATGTTGTGAAAAAATACAGCAAATGTAGTCCAATGGGATGGAAGAAAAAGCCATGTGTTATCATAAAGGATGTTTTATACCTACAATCTCTCTTCCTGCAACCACTGCCATGGTATCTTGGCTCATCTCCCACTTTCTGTTTACAGCATATTCTCCACAGAGGAATAAAACATTTGATGTCTATCCTTGGTCCCCCTAGGACTCCCATGACTCTTGAGCTGACCTAGAGTCCTCCTCCAGCCCAGTACCTCTAGGCTTGCACCAGCCTGTTCACACTCTCCCCGTGATCCAGTCTTCTGCTTGCTGGCTCTTTTCACATTCCACCAATCTGCCTCTTCTTTCTACCTTATGGTATTTGTGCCTGTTCCATTGTTTTGTTTTTTCTGTTTGGAACAAACCCGAGTTAGGCTGCTTTCTGTGTGTCAATTATGGCTAAAAATTTTATATCTCAAATTATAGCATCTTGAGAATAAAGATACATCATTATAATAAAAAACATAATACAAACAACACAACATTTTGGATAATGATGAATATTAATATTATAAACATATGACTATCTGAAGCTTGAAGTCATTTATATCAAAGTTTCATCTTTGGATCAAATACAACTAAATACCTATTATGCAGTGAACCAGAGAATTGAAAAGAGCAATAAGAAGTTGCAGTCATGGGAGTGGGGAGATATAAAATGAGCTCCACAGTTTGTTAGGAAACTAAAGTAGGATCTAGTATTTATGGACTCATATATGTCGAAGACTGTTTATGTCAATGGGATCTTCACAAAATAATTTAGATGTAGACATCATTTCATAGATGGAAAAGCTGGAGATCAGATGGTTTAAGCCCATTCTTCAACATCTCACACATAGAAAATGAGCTCCGAGGGCAAGAATATATGACTTCAAAGCTCATGCTGCCTCTCCCAAGATGAAAGAATTCTTGGATGGAAAAGGAGCACCGTGGGAGTGAGGGGTTAATCCGAGCACTCTGTGGTCAGAAAAAGCTTTCTGCAGAAGATGGTATTACACTAAATCTGGAAGGACCAGGAAGTGCAAAACTGAGGCTGAGAGAAAAAAAAATAAAAATAAAATAAAAAGATTCTTTCTAGAAAGTGCAAGCACTTCAAAATAGTTCGAACACAAAGTCTGAAAGACAGTGCGCAGATGCTGAGAAGGGAGACACAGAGGTGTGCGATGCAAAGCAGTTTCACTGAATGCTGGGGGTAACGACATTTGGTAGGTAAGTATTTCAGCAAAATTATCCATCGACCATGGTGTAAGAAAGATTGGAATAAAGAAGAAATCCTTAGGAAGCCTGGAAATATTCCACTGGAAAGATGATGAGGATCCTGAAACAAGGAAAAAGGATTACACATGGAGAGCACTAGAGACTGAATACATACTAAGCAGGTAAAATCAATTGGAATTATGGATTGCCTAGATGTAGGGCTTGAGGCAAAGGTAGGATTTTAAAATAAAACCCAAGATTCTTGTTAAGATGTCTGAGACAACTGTGTGCCATTAAGGAATATTAACGGGAAGAACAGGTTGTTTTTTAGGAAAATCATTTCCTCTGTTATTTTTAGTTTTGAGTGCTTGAGGAACATTGACACACTTCCTAAACCATTTAAAAAACAAGTGTGGAGGCTGACCTACAGTTTAGCTGTGGCTCTGAAGACAATGACCGGTTTAAATCTCAACCAGACGACCTAAAATCTGTGTAACTATAGATAAATGATTTAGTTTCTCTGATCTTTAGTGTGTTCATCTGTCAAATGGACAAAGTTGCAATACCATATTGTGTCCCCATGATATTTGGATATTATAATCTATAAAGAGCATGTAGAGCATTACCTAGCAGGTGTGTTTGTGGGCAGGGCTACAGTTTTTGTTACTACTTGTTATTTTGTTTGGCAGACACCCGCATTGCCGAGTGGGCTAATATATTAGTCAGTGGAAGTTGAAGACATGGGATGAATGAGATCAAGTAGGAAGATTGGGTGGCAGGAGAGAGGGAGACTAAGAATGAACTCTTGGGGACATGTGCACTTAAGAAATAGAAGGAGAGAAACCTGAAAAATGTGCTGGGAAATAATTAGCCTGAGGACTGTGAGAGCACAAGGGAGTGAGCATTGTTTAAGAAGCCACAGGAGCTGATTAAGAAGTGAGGGATTAACAGGTTAAATGAGGCAGAAGTATAAAAGAAAGTAAGAGTGATTTGTCAATTTTGAGGTAGTAGAAGGGTTCCGGTAGAATGGTAGGGTCAGAAGAGGGTAAGACACCAGACTGTAGAAGTCCAGAAATTACTGGGAGGTCTGAAAGTAGAGACAATGGGAATAGGCTACTCATTACTCTTTAAATATGAAGGCAATACTGATGCTTGTTGCGGAAGTTCATGGAGCAGTAAGCGGAAAGGGGATCTAAAGGGTAAGTGGATGAATCGGTTTTTGAAACTTTCAGAATGTTGTGATGACATGGTTGATGTCATGTTACAATCTTTGTGGATTGATAAGATAATCAGTTGAGACCATTACTACAAATATCGGTAACTGTATCCGTTTATTGATAGGTGTAGTGATAGAGAGGAAAGATATACAGTGTGTTCAAAAAGTAAAAAAAAAAAAAAAGCCAACAATGAAAAAAACAGAAGAACTTATTTTTAGGTATGTTTGAATAGCTTTATTGGTGTATACTTTATATAACATAAAATTCACCCATTTTAAATATCTATTCAATGATTTTGAGTAGATTTCAAGAGTTGTGCTACTATCACTATATGATTTCACATCCCATCTGTGCCCTCCCCACCCTGGCCTTAAGAAAACAGGGATTTACCTTATTTTCTACAGACTTACTTATTCTGGACATTTCATATAAATAGAATCATATGATATATAGTCCTTTGAGATGAACTCATTTCATCAGCAAAATGTTTTTGAGGTGTATCCACGTTGTAGTATGAATCAGTGCTCCATTCTTTCTCTCTCTCCTTTTTTTGTTGAATAATATTCCATTGCATGGATAGGCCATGTTTACTTACCCATTGATAGATGTCTGGGTTGTTTCTGGTTTTTAACTCCTTTGAATAATTCCACTGTGAACATTCATGGACACATTTTTGCGTAGATGCTTGTTTTAGTTTACTTGAGTACATAACCAGGTGTAAAATAGTCAGGTCACATGGAAATTCTTCAAGGGTTTGAGGAACTGCCAGACTGTTTTCCAAAGCAGCTGCCCCATTTTTATATTCCTCCAGCAGTCCATGAGGCTTCCGATTTCTTCACATTTGTTTTATCCCCCAAACCTTGTCTTTTTTTCGCTATTGTTGTTATTCTAGAATGAAATTGATTGTATGCAGTAATTGCATGTTCATGTAATATTCTCAGTGTTTCTGTTTAATCTACAGGTACTTTTTCAGTAAAGGGAAACTAAATTTAAAGCCATCAATTCAGTTGTGAATCAGGAAAAAAAAAGTACCATAAATTCAGTACACTATTTTCTCTTAGATTCCAGATTTGGGGAGCCAATAGATTACCTAGAATATGTGTGGTTGTGCACATGATAACAAAGGCATCATTTTGGCATTTGGGGCAATGTCAACAGCATGGTTAATTTGTAAGAAGAGCAGTGCATCGTTACCAGTGTCCAGTGGCTTACAGAGCCCTGGGCAGCTGTGTGGGATGCAGAGTCCACTGTGATCCGGCATGTGGTAGGATTGTCTTTGTCTTATTTTTTCATTTAGATTTTTGTGGTGATCCTGGATTTTGCCTAGCATTTCTTGTTCCTGGACTTTTTAGGAACATACATTTTGATTCTGGGAGCTACCTTAAAACCTTTTAACATTTTTCCTTTCTGTTTTAATCAGGGAAAATCCGTGTTAATTTCTTGTAACTAAGCATCCTCTGCCGTAAATCTGTAGTATTATTTTCATCACTGATGAGATAGGATACCAAAGCTGCATGTTCTTTTCATGGAACAGGTAATATCAACAGAATATTATTCAGGAAAGCTAAAGGGGATACCTTATTCACAGCTGCTTTATTTGTAATAACCTCAAGCTGGAAATGACTAAGATGCAGGTAGGTGAATGGTTAAATGAACTATAGTATATTCATACCCTGGATTGCTACTCAGCAATATCAAAACAAAAAAAATATTATAATACAAAAACTTGGCTGAATCTGCAGGGAATTTCACTAAATGCAAAAAGTTGATTCTAAATAGTTATATATTATCTGATACCGTTGTATAACTCTTGACACAACGAAATTATAGAAATGGAGAACAAATTTGTGACCACCAGAGCTCAAGAATGAGGGTTCAAGGAGGGAATGAGTTTTGTAATAAGAGGCAACATCAGAGATCCATGTGGTGAAGATGTTCTGTGTCTTGACTGTATCGTTGTTGATCTCTTGGCTGTGAAAATACTACTATAGTTCTGCAAGATGTTACTTTTGGGGAAAGCAGTAAGGATACATAGGATCTCTCTATATTATTTCTCCATGTGAATCTTTAATTATCTAATAGCAAGAAAGCTTAATTTAAAAGTGCTTTCAAAGGTAGGTGCTTCCTACTGGCAAAAAGAGTTTAATTAAAAAATGCATCGGGCATATGAGTGGCTCAGTTGGTTAAGTGTCTGCCTTTTGCTCAGGTCATGATCTGAGGGGCCTAGTATACAGCCCCACATTGGGCTCCCTCCTGAGCGGGGAGTCTGCTTCTCCCTCTGCCCTTCCCATCCGCTCGGGATCAAATAAATAAATAAAATCTTTTTTTAAAAAAGTACATTGAAAGGTAGGTGTTTTATATTGTGAAAAAGACCTGATCTAAAATGATTAGAACCCTATTGTTTTGATATGTGGATTTTCCAAAGCAAAATACATATCATTTTGTATCATGCAAAGTTGCTTATTGCATTAACTTTTCAAAAAATCTATTTGTTATTTATTTATTTATTTATTTATTTATTTATTTATTATCACAAGCAATTTGAGATATATTGGTGTCTTGTTGCCCTGGAAATAATTTAGCTTCCTGACCCTTGGGGATGAAACAGAGAGAAAAAGTTTGGGGAAAAAAGCCTTCCTTAAACTATAACATTCATCCCAGATCAATGACATTTCATTTAATATTTTGAATATCAAAGAGAAATGAAAGCTGCATAATTTCCTTTCAACAAATAAATGAAAGAACTAATAACATCTATCAGTTATGTGCATACTGACACAATCAATGAAAAATAATTTGGGGCAAGC
The DNA here is from genome assembly GCF_048418805.1 of Vulpes vulpes. NCBI lineage: Eukaryota > Metazoa > Chordata > Mammalia > Carnivora > Canidae > Vulpes > Vulpes vulpes. Next base: position 54,239,237 of record NC_132786.1, on the reverse strand, counting down.
CCATTTTGAAAACTTCAAGGATCATTGATTTTTTTTTTTAACATAGAAATGTTACTTTAATGATGAAAACAGTATTTGAAAGAAAAATCTCAGACTGTCTTCTGCAGTGAGTGGAAACCATTCCAGGCTTGATATCATATCTGATTTTGGGTACTTGATAAAAGAAGGAAGCTTCAACCCTGGATCATGATTTATCATGAGCTGCTTTGTCATCAGAAATTCTGACAAGAATTCCTAAAAGTGTATTTTTGGGGGCTGCCCTGAAATTTATCAATGTGCATAATGTCAGGACATTCTTACCAGTTTTGTTCAGAAAGGAAAGTATCATAGAATATATAAGACTTTTAAGGAAACATCTCAGAGCATTGGTTGAAATTCAGGCAAAATTTGTTTTTTAGAACAAAAAATGCAGTATAATTCTCAGGCTAATGTAGGGAGAATACATTTGGCCCTAATAATGCTTGGACCATTTAGCCACATAATAAGCTGTTATTACCTTTATTTAAGGCTCTGTGGTCATCACTATAGTGATGCTGAAACGAATATGAACTCCTCTGGCCAAATTACTGTTGTTCAAGAAGAGATCAGAGACACATATCAATTTAGCTTTCCCAGTGCTAGAAAAGTTAAGTCTCATGTAAGCCAGGATCAAAGTTAGTAAAGACTTACCCATTTATCAACTGGCAGACTTTGCAAACACCTCAACACGTTGCAAATAATTCTGAGTATGAATTATTAGATGGCCTTAAATATGAAATATGAATTCATAATCCTTTCTTACACAAATAGGGACAAATGAAGAAGAACTTGCTGAAGATAATCTCTTTGAATTGAGGACAAAGAGCATACTGAGTATGGTTTCCAAATAGCAAGCCTGTCGTCCTTTGACAGGAAGCTGTGGTCCTCCAGCTGGGTGACCAATGGAAACTCCAGTTCTGTGTCTCTCATGAATAAATACCGTAAAATAAAAAATAATAATAATAAAAATCTTAATAAAAAGGAGACTTCAGTTGTTCTGTGGTTTTTGTTTTTAATTACTAATTATTATAGTCAGGTTGTTCTCTTACATATCAAAATGAAAAGTCATGGGATCCCTGGGTGGCACAGCGGTTTGGCACCTGCCTTTGGCCCAGGGCGCGATCCTGGAGACCCGGGATCGAATCCCACGTCGGGCTCCCGGTGCATGGAGCCTGCTTCTCCCTCTGCCTATGTCTCTGCCTCTCTCTCTCTCTCTCTGTGACTATCATAAATAAATTAAAAAAACAAAAACAAAAAAAACAAAATGAAAAGTCACGAATGATTAGATGATGTTGTTAAAGAAATGATGTTATAGTATTATTCGAGAATATGGTTCCAATTTTCTTTAAGACTCTGAGGGCATCTGGCTGACTCAGTCATTAGAGCTTGTGACTCTTGATCTCAGGGTCATGAATTCGAACTCCACACTGAGTGTGGAGATTACTTAAAAAAAAACAAGGGATCCCTGGGTGGCGCAGCGGTTTGGCACCTGCCTTTGGCCCAGGGTGCGATCCTGGAGACCCTGGATCGAATCCCACGTCAGGCTCCCGGTGCATGGAGCCTGCTTCTCCCTCTGTCTGTGTCTCTGCCTCTCTCTCTCTCTGTGACTATCATAAAAAATAAAAAATAAAAATAAAAAAAAATAAAAAAAAAAACAAAAAACATCAATTATAACTATGTAAGTATGCTCATGCAGGTTTTTCAGATTTTAGGGACAAATTGTCAGGACATACCAAAACGTTAATAATGATTATTTCTGGGGACTGAGATTGAGAAAAACAATTAATTATGTAGCTCTATTACTTTTGGAATAAAAAGTGTTAATTGTATGAATAACAGAGTTGGTGTAGATATCAAGACTAAGTCTAAGACTTGAACATCAGCTTCCTTTTCAAGAAAACAAACTGCAAAATCTCACGAAATTCTCTTGTGAGGCGGATTTTTCTTGTGCAGGAATAAAATTTCTGGGATTTTCTTGTTTGTTTTACTTGGAAAATTAAGTATCATTGTCTTTTTAGGAAGAAGCAAAGAATTTCATGAAAAATAAACAGATACAGACGTGGTCATTTATGAAGGTTATATTACCAATTGTGTCCATGTGAGTAAAAGCTTTCTTTAAGAGTTTATTTATTTATTCATGAGAGAAATAGAGAGAGACAGAGACACAGACAGAGGGAGAAGCAGGTTCCCTGCGAGCAGCCTGATTCAGGACTCGATCCCAGGACCTCAGGGTCACACCCTGAGCTGAAGGCAGACACTCAACCACTGAACCATCCAGGCATCCCGGAATAAATAACTTTCTAATGCAATAAATAAGCACAAATATGAGTTTTGAGATTTTTTTCATTTTTGGAGATGGACACATATTTTTAATATTCTTAAAGAGAATCAAGGCTCTAACTGAATAAGAAACACTGATCTAAGGGATATTGAAATGGAATATTCATCTTATTTGTATGTGCAACCACTTTTAACTGCTACTAGTCAATAGGATACAGATCCCTTTCTTGTTCTCTACTCAATGTCTCCTTCCTTCTTTCCTTCCTTCCTTCCTTCCTTCCTTCCTTCCTTCCTTCCTTCCTTCCTCCCTCCCTCCCTCCCTCCCTCCCTCCCTTCCTTTTCTTTCTTTCTTTCTTTCTTTCTTTCTTTCTTTCTTTCTTTCTTTCTTTCTTTCTCTTTCTTTTCTTTCTTTCTTTCTTTCTTTCTTTCTTTCTTTCTTTCTTTCTTTTTTCTTTCTTTTTCTCTTTTCTTTCTTTCTTTCTTTCTTTCTTTCTTTCTTTCTTTCTTTCTTTCTTTCTTTCTTTCTTTCTATAGAAACATTCTCTCTACCATGAGACAGTAGGCACTACTGAAGATTTTTATCATGACTCTGTGACTTGCTGTCACATAAGGCAAAATAAAACTGGTGGTAGATAAGACTAAAGGTATTATTGACTAAAGAGCAATCTCCAACGTGTTATCTATGAACTGGCTGGGTAACACTCCAAACAAGATATAGGAGGACACAGACACAGACTTACTCCTTTGTTTTCATCAAAAATTTGAATGATGCATGTGGATGCTTTGTCTACGAATCGTTCTGTTTTATATGAATGTGAAAATGCTAACATCACCAAAATGATTATTACAATCTGGTCCAGAATAGAAACATTCAATAAAAGCCAATTCTGGGTAGAACTCATATGAAAGGAAACTAAATTGCATGCAAGTAAACATGGGAAAGATAAGACAAAACCAGGATTTTTGGTTCCACTAATTTGTCTAGTGTAAGCAGCATCTATCTTGCTTTTTCTTTTCTCTGAAGTAAACTACAGGACAGAAAATCCATCTACTTAATACTAATGAGATGTGTGAACTATATGATAGTGTAATTTTAACCTTAACCAAATATAGGCCTCTTTTGTAGATGAAATATTTAAAAGAAAAAAAGAAAAGGTCTGATCAGTAGACCAGGGTTGAAATCTGGGTTTGTATGCTAAAATCTAGCATGGTGCAGGGCAAGTCTCTAACGTTTTCTGGGCCCTGGCCTCTTCACTCTGTAAATTACAGAAGATAGAACAGTTAGGAGACTCTTAAAATAATGTTTTAAACCTAAAATTTTATGATCCTCCTTAAAGCAATAATATATTTTTGTATGCTATTATTTTTCTTTCAGAAAAGGAAGACAAACATCTTTAAAATATAATTTTAATGCAATCAAAAGATATTTTAATGTAATCATTATAATTAAAATATTATAGCTTAAAATGACTAGAAAAGAAGACATTAGCCTCTGGTTTTATTATCAACTGTATTTCTAGAGAAGGAAAAATTTAAAAATAACAATAAAATCTACAGTGATTTACATAAAAGCTTCCTCGGAGAAGTAATAGGACCACGACTGTTTCTAATTCCACTAAAACAAAGGCCAATAAAATTTGGAGTATTGTGCAGAATGATTAGGTTCATTTAGATAAAAAAAAAAAATAGAGATATGTCATCAAGTGCATTATATTTTTAAAATGATTGAAGACGTCGCATCAGTCTTTTAGCACAGCTGTTAATTAACGGAATGGGAAGGGTAGTTCTTGTGGATATTTTTCCATGCCTCTGCACAATCTATTGGCTAAGAATTCAAAGTAGTGTAGTCCAGATTTTCATGAGGTCATTCTAACTACACTGGAAGATCGCTTTCGAATTACAGTCCTGCCTGGGACTGCCTAGGTTTGACATTAGCTTTATTTCAGTGTGACTGATTCTATCACAAAAGAAAACCACAGGTGAAAAAGACATAAGGAACACGGCTACGAGGGAAGTTTTATGCTTAAAGGTAAAGAGGAGTGGTTTGAATTTCTAAAAGATGAGAGAATAAGCCACTTAGATCTTTCAAAGTACCGAAATAGTCATTTTTAAGTAAAAGCAAGACTCAGAGCTTCAGAGAGTTCAGAGAACTTCATCCTGGAGCTACTGATATAGCCACACCAGGGATTGTCAGATATCGCAGGGCACTCTGTCAGCTGTCAGGAAATAAATCTCTCTATCAGATGGAAGCAGTCTGAGTTGGAGCAAATGCTCCACAGCGTGTCACCCCGGGAGCTCTCAACATGCCTAGTGAACAAGGGGTCCCTGGTGTACTCTGATTTATGTATATCTGTAAAGTTACTCCTGATAGAGTCAAAGCAAAGAGACTGATCAAGAGCACTATCACTTGAAATGCTTTCATAGTGTTGCCACCCCTCTCAAACTATTGTCCATGGCTGCAAGGAAACAAAAGCATCCGGTTCTGTTCGCAGCAGTTTTTCCTTTCCACTGTGACCCCTTTAGAAGACTGTTGCTGGAGCCACCATTCACTTCCTGGGCTAGTAGATGGCAGCAAGAACTTAAATTTGTGTTTTAAAGGTGCCCTTAAAAAAGAAAAAAAAACAAAGGTAGCCTTGTCAGTTGATTGTCCTGTCAATTGATTTTACATAGCATCTCGGAATTTCTCAGGGGCCTACCATGGTACATGCTTGCTGACAAATTTTTGATTCCTGTACCTGCAACTGGATTTCCTCCCCTGATCATTAGCGTGTGTCTTAGGCCATTTCATTCCCTCATATCCCTGGAGTGATTGTATTTTATCTTCATTACATTTCCAGTCCTACAAGGTCCAAATTATATTGGCTCTGTGCTAGTATTAATAGGTAAAATGTGGGTATCATTGTTTGGTTGATGTTGGAATTGTCCATTATTTGTAACTCACTGAAAGAAGGGAATAGAATAAAATAAAAGCAGGGCATATGATGAACTTAATAACATATGATACTTGCAAATAAATTTAGTTCATGTACCAGGGGTTCGTTTTGCAGGAAGAGGTGTGAAGATATCACAAAAAGACATCATTATGGACTTCAGATTGTGGAATTCAAAGGCACATTTCGGACGGTTTTGGTTTTGCTGGCAATATATTGAAGTCAGTAGCCCAGTTACTAAAGATTATTTTATCAGGGTTTTAAAACAAGACCAGGGAAAATGAAGGATTTCAGAAATGTTGAAAAGAAATCATGAGAGGCGACTGCCATGTTGAGGAAAATTTGTTACACGTGAGTGAATTATATCGACCTAGTGTAATTATGAAGACTTTTTTAGCTTAACTTTTTGTTTGCTCCCAAAGTAAACAAATGTGATAATTTAGAAACATACTCTCTAGAAAATGCTTCATATTGGAGTTACCTGTGTACATATTATGCTTTCCTTTACCTTCCCAAGAGAGTAAATATAGAGAACAGAATTATGCCTTATATACCATTGTAAGCAACTTGTCACCAAGAATATAATTTGGATATAGTAACTTTCAATAAACATCTGTTGATTATAAAAATAGACTGTTATTCGGTGGGATTTACTCCATTATTTGTTTTGCAAATATAATTGCAAATGCACATGTCATTTGTTGTGTTCCCTTATAATATTCAGTTTCCCCCTGCCATCAGAGCCTTACTTTGTTATTTTATTTTATTTATTTAATTTCTTATCTATTTTGTTTTGTAATACTTTTTCTAGTGCCAGTATTCTGGGAAAAAAAGGGGGATAATTTCTTTCTAACTTTAACGTGGCTTCTATTTTACCCCCCCATTCAAGCCAGAAAGATTGATATTATGTCACTTATTTCTACAGCAAAAGAGTATGAACTCTTTTGAAAATGATACCCAAGTACTTTTTAAAAATTTTGAGGCACAGTTTTTAATAGTTTCTTGCTTAAAAATTTTTCTTCTCATATCTTCCAGCAAATGCTAGAATTTATGGAGAGAAAAAAAATGTATGTCAGCCTCCAGGATGTGGAAACTGAAAATCTTGTGTTTTTATTTCTCTCTCTGACATGTTGCGTGTCTCTACTGCTACAGAAAGCGGCGCACGATAAAATATATTCACTACAGAAGCTACTATTCAGTTTCTGTCTACTGCAGAAAGGAAAGCAGAATTTTTCCCTGAATTTGAAATTTCACTTGTGACCTCATACAACTATTGTTTGAAATTCAACAATGATAAAACTACCAAAGGGTGCTAGGTAAAAGTTGGATTTTGCTATAGGCATTGCCACAAAAATTGCAGGAAGGAAGAGCTTGGGTTGCAGTAGAGCCATACCCCTGTTGATTTGGCAGCAACAGTGTTTTTACTGTAATGCACATTTAAAAAGTAATAGTTATGTTTGCTGAATACGTGGCATGGAAAATTTCAAAGTAATATCTTTACTCTGCTATTATTTTTATGAGATTTTATTTTTTTAACATTATTTTTATTTTTATTATTTTTTTAAATTTATTAATGAGAGACAGAGAGCACAGCAGAGACACAGGCAGAGGGAGAAGCAGGCTCCATGTAGGGAGCCTGACATGGGACTCGATCCCAGGTCTCCAGGATCAGGCTCTGGGCTGAAGGCAGTGCTAAACTGCTGAGCCACCCTGGCTGCCCATTTTTATGAAATTTTAAATCAGTGTCGGTTATTCAAATTTGCAAATTCATGATGGCATATAGAAAAACTGACTCACTGAGCAGACTTCCTGTCCATGTGCTTCTAATGACTACGCTGAGAAAAGAAGCGGCACATGATAGGAACAAACATTTAATTTTGATATAGTACACTTAGAAATTAACTGTCATCCGCCACAACTGGCCCATTCAAATTATTAGTAAGCCATAAAGATGTATCTGAAATAAGTGCTTAAATGGTAATAAATAGTAAAAGCATTTTAAATGAATAACTTATTTAGTAATAGTTTGTGAATAATCTTATTCAGTCAAGATTTGGTTGGTTCACTTTTTAAAAAGTAATAGGTGATATATATTGACTCAACTATGCATACTTTTCATGTTTATCAATTACACCCCAGGTTTTCTTTGGTTATTGATTGACTCATAATTTAAGAGTTGATACACGATGTTATATTGGTTTCAGACGTACAACCTAGTGATTTGACAAGTCCGCAGGAATAGCCACGTCTGTCCCATTATCTCTCTGTTACGATATCATTGACTATATTCCCAATTCTCTGCTTTTTATTCCCATGACTTGTATATCGGAGGCCTGCATCTCCTTCTCGGCTTTACCCATTTTGCACAACCCCCCACTCCCCTGCCCTCTGGCTACCATCAGTTTGTTCTTTGTATTTATAGTTCGTATTTTGCTATTTGATTTGTTTATTCTTCTTTTTTAGATTCCATTTATGAGTGGAATCATATGGTATTTGTCTTTCTCATTGTGACTGATGTCACTTCATAAAACCCTGTAGGTCCATCCATGTTGTCTCCAATGGAACAATCTCATATTTTTTATGGCTGTGTAATTATTATTCCTGTGTGTTTGTGTGCATGTGTTTGTGTATCAGATTTTCCTCATCCATTTATCTGTTGATGGACACTTAGATTGCTTCTAGGTCTTGGTTCTTACAAATAATGCTGCAATAAATATAGAAGTGTATATCTTTTCAGGTAGTGTTTTTATTTGCCTAGGATAAATACCCAATAGTGGAATTATTGGGTAATATGGTATTTCTATTTTTCTTGTTTTGAGAGCTGCTGTACCAATTTACATTGTCACATACAGTGCACAAGGTTTCCTTTCTCCCCATATCCTTGCCAATACATATTTCTTGTGTTTTTTTATTTTAGCCATCCTAAGAGGTATAAGGTAATTGTGGTTTTGATTCTCATTTTCTTAATAGTGTTTGTTGGACATCTTTTCATATATTTCTTGGCCGCTGGTATGTCTTTGAAAAAAATGGCTATTTAGTTCCTCTGCCTGTTGTTTAATTGGATTGTTTGTTTGTTTTTGGTGTTGAATTATAGAAGTTCTTTATGTATTTTAGATATTAGCTCCTTATTGGATATATCATTTGCAAATACCTTCTCGCATTCAGTAGATTGTCCTTTTGTTTTCTTGATGATTTCCTTTGCTGTGAATGGTTATTCTTTTAATTCTAATTAACACTGAACCAACATATCATTATTAATATTGATATTTCTTGGTATAGTGGGTTTAATGATGAGTGTGATGTATTTGATACTATAAGTAATATTTAAGAAATGATTTTATTATAAATAATATAAATATAAATATTTAATGATATTTATGTTTTAACACCAAATCCAATTTTGAAAATAAAAACAAGAAATATTACTAGCTTTGAAATTAAACAATTAAAAATAAATTATGGGTAGGTTCTGAGATCTTTTTAAGCTGCCCTTTTTAAGGCACTTTGTTATGCAAAACTAGTTAATTATTATTTAGATACCTTGCATTAAGATACCATTTGCTTTGGAAGGTAATTATTTTGATGACCTTGCTCTAGTTGTAGTTTAGAAAAGAGGTAGAGCTTTAAAAAAATAATTGTTACTGAAACAGGGAATTATTCTAAACTTATATTGGAAATGTTTGACCTGTTCTTAAAATGAATGCATTCAAGGAGTGCCTGGGTGGCTCAGTAGATTAAGCTTCAGACTCTTGATTTCCCTTTGGGTAGAGATCTCAGGGTTCTGAGATGGATCCCCTATTGTGCTCAGGCTCCGCACTCACCATGGAGTCTGCTTGTCTCTCTGCTTCTCTCTGCTTGTGCATGCTCTCTCTTTCTCTCTCAAATAAATAAATACAATCTTTAAAAAATGGACACATTTTAAAAATAAAATAATTAGTGGTAGTAGAAATAATATAATGCTTGATTCTATTGCTAACATCAACTATTATGAGAGAGCCACATTTTGTACTGTTTCCTCATTTCTAAGATGTCAATATAGTAAAAGGTACCATTGATTAAACATCAACTTTCCTGGGGAGGGGCTAGAAATCGCTGGCAAGTTTCTTTTAAAATCCATTGGAGGATACATTCTCATTTAGGAAATGTTAAAATGTGAAGAAATATTGGTATTAGAACTGAGAAAATGTGGTAATGTGTCTGTGTGTTTACAATCTATGATATTCCATGTGAAACCCACAATTTGGCAGCTGACAGCTTTTCATCTAGAATGAACGTCCTTACCTAAAGCTATTATCGCTTTGCCGAGGTTGTTGTAAATGTGTATGTAATAATGAAGGGGTACACTTTGATATCAGTGATTGTATGATCACTTTTCCCTCTGTAGTCAAGTTTGCAAATGTATGAAATATGTTCTGAAATACTTCACTGTATAGTTAACATCCTATTTCTATTCTGAAGAATGTCCTTTGGGATATAGGAAGTTTACACATTGAAGAAATACAAATCATGAGAAGAAATAAATCATTATAGAATGAATTACTACTGTCAGGGTTTTCCTCCTCAATAAAAGTTTGTCATGAGCAAAGTTTTAGGTGGAGATTGGAATCTGATTTTGTGAAATAGGTTATATTTATTGTTATTTTTTGTATATTTTTTATTGGAGTTCGATTTGCCAACATATAGTTTAACACCCAGTGCTCATCCCATCAAGTGCCCCCCCTCAGTGCCCGTCACCCAGTCACCCCATACCCCCACCCTCCTCCTCTTCCACTACCCCTTGTTCCTTTCCCAGAGTTAGGAGTCTCTCATGTTTTGTCTCCCTCTCTGATATTTCCCATTCAGTTTCTCTCCTTTCCCCTATAATCCCTTTCACTATTTTTTTATATTCCCCATATGAATGAAACCATATAATGTTTGTCCTTCTCGGTGTCCATCAAAAGATAAATGGATAAAGAAAATGTGGTCTATGTATACAATGGAATATTACTCAGCTATTAGAAACAACGAATACCCACCATTTGCTTCAACGTGGATAGAACTGGAGGGTATTATGCTGAGTGAAATAGGTTATATTTAAAGTTACATTTCTGATGTTTGACTTAGAATAGCATAGAGTCAACTACTAAGACAAAAAATAACATTATTAATAAAATCAACATCTTTATTAGGGTAAGGAGGCTTACAGGAATAAGAAATAGCTTTTTTAAAATCGGAAACAGGCCTTGATTATCCATATTGCTTTTCCCTTGGTTGTATTATTTATATGATCATTCTATAAAACGTTTAAATATTTTATAGTAACTCAAGGTTTACACATGATACACACATAACAGTTTCTAGAAACTCATAACATTGCTTGCTTTAGGTGATTGTTTAAATTGAACTATGCAGTCAATTCAATATGTATATTGAAATATATATATATATATATATATATATATATATATATACACATATACACACAAATATCTTCTGTGTCAATACAAAATTGCCACTAAACTATTATTTTGTTCCTATGGACAGATGCAAAACAAGCAGAATGGAATGAATTCAAATAGTCTTAATTAAGTCTCTTATAGGTTTAATTAGTTATGCATCAGCTTAAAATACATCTGGACCATAAAAGAGGCATAATGAGTATCCAGACTAACAATCTGATGTTGTTGTTGTTGTTGTTTTTAATATTCTTCTGTGGGTGTCTGTACATGTCAGTGAGTTCGAGTAAAGATGGTAGCTAGCTATTACTTTCAGTGGTTTCTTCTGGTGTGAGTCATAGTTAGACTTTGTGTGTGGGATGTGTGTGTGTGTGTATGTGTGTGTGCAAGCATGCATTGCACATGTCACACGCCTCCAAATAGTAGATTTGGAAGTGTAAACAGCAAGGCCTCAGAGGCAGAAACCCAGAGCCCAAGTTTTGTGGGCATTTATTTATAAAAGTAATTTTTCAAAAATTTCTGTTATTTTGCAAATAACAATTTAATAATAATGGAAATCATAAAAATGACAAAAGTCCATTCATTCTCCACTATTTTAGTAACTATTCTTCTTTCCATGTCTCTTCTTTCCTTTTTTTACTTGCATGTATTCTGCTGCATTTGTGCTTACTTCTAATGAAAATATGATTTTGCATTCTACTTTTTAACTTAGTATCTTAAAATGTAGGGCTTGTGTATGATAAGTGAAAGTTTTATAATAGTCATCAGAGATTACTTTAAATATCCTCAAACAACTATACTGTAAAATACATTTAGAATTTTTTCTGTTGTCTCTCATAACACAGCAATGGGATTTTTAAAAATTATTTTCCTCCTTAAAAGCCATTATAAAATTGCAGACTTCATATTTCACTCTTTGTATTGATGGCATATGTAACCATGATATTTTGCATTTTTAAATAAAAATAAAGTGATGAAATAACAGTTATCAAAAAACAAACAAAAATCAGATATCCAAAGCTAAAAAAAGAGATAAAATATTATATTAAGTTATATTCAGACACAGGGATCTCTATGAGAAGTAGTGGAATGAAGAGAAATAAATTAAGAATATATGTAGAGAACATTTTAGTCCAGTTTAATTGTACTATATTCAATAGAAAAATAAGATTTTCCTTTATGTTTTAATGCTTGTAGCTATGTGTTTCAATTGAAAAACACAGTAGATGGTTAAACTGTATATTTTGTAAATTTATATTTTATTGTCACCTTTGTTTCTTCTTTACTGTTTAAACATGACTGCAATATTAATAGTAATATTTGTATTGAGTGTATTTGTATAACATGGCTATTTAATATTGATGGTACAGAATTTCAGTTAATTCTATTAAGACCTATCAATAAAGGTAAGATTAGAAATTAAATAACAAATTCATTAACTACTAGCAACCTGCTTTCTAAAAGAGAAAACCTTTATCAATTTGCAGTAAATGTGGAATATTTTCATGCATAGAGATTGTATTTTCAAAATATTGCTAAATTTTGGAATTCTTTTTTTCTAATAACTTTTAAAATATGGATTATACTATTAAACTCTGAAATTTACTCAAGAGGGAGGTAATATGCCTCTGGAGGTAAAAAAAAAAAATCAAGATTACTTCCAATAATTATACCTAAAAAAGATATCAGAAACTCTGAAGAACATGTGTGGTTTTGAGTCTTCCACTAACCAAGCATGGGATTATGTTAGCTTCAGTATCCACATCCTAACTGAGAATCTCTGGACTGGAAAAAATAAACATTTAAGAATAGTAAGGAAAGGGGCACCTGGGTGGTTCAGTCGGTTAAGCGGTCTGCCTTGGGCTCAGGTCATGATCCCAGGGTCCTGGGATGGAGCCCAGTGTAGGGCCCTGCTCAGTGGGGAGCCTGCTTCTCCCTCTGCCTGCCACTCCCCCTTCTTGTTCTGTGTGTGTGTGTGTGTGTGTGTGTGTGTGTGAAAATAGTTTTTTGAAAAAAGAATACTAAGGAAAAATCTGAAAATGAGAGAAGAAAGACAAATTAGAGTTAAAAAGAAAAACAGAAAGCTGAGAATTGGCTCTGGCATTTACGTACTCAAGATACCTTTACAAACCAACTGTCTATTCACTGGGGAAGAGGAAGCTGGGAAAGAAACACACACTGTTGAATCCCCAACTTGCAATTTAGTTCCAAAGAACTTGAATGGTAAAGTGTATGCTATGCTTATTTTACTTGTAAACTAGAATGCATAGATATGCATAAAATACGTTTAAGTAAATATCTGAAGAAAACACATTGCTTACAATAATTCTGAAATTATAAACTTAAATTGCTATGATGGATTTGACTATTTAAAATGTCAAACTTCTGGGGCACCTGGGTGGCTCACTTGGTTGGACATTTGCCTTCCTCCCAGGTCCTAGAATGGAGCCCCTGAGTCAGGCTCCCTGTTTGGTGAGGATTCCGCTTCTCCCTCTCCCTCTGCCCCTCCCATCTGCTCATGATTTCTTTCTCTCTCTCATAAATAAATAAATAAAATATTTTTTAATCATAAAAAATAAAGTAAAATAAATAAGATGTGAAATTTCTGAATGGAAAGAAAGCAATACATATAAATACATTTGAAAGGCAAATGAAACTATACATCTGTGTATATACATTCATAGTATGTATGCATGTGTGTATGTAACAGAAAGTGTTAATAGACCTAAATCTATGTATAGCTCATGCAAAACAATGTAAACATGTCCAACTCAAGAGAAAGGCAGAGAAATAGAGTATGGGGTAAGAAGGTTAAAAAAAAAGTAAGAGCCATATCATTTAAAATATTGAACCTCAAAAATATTAAATAAAAAAACACAGTGACTAGTAATAGTTTAAAATATAAGGTTGTATTTACTGTATTTGAGTAAATCTAGAAGATTGAACTTTGTAATTTTTTATTCAGATTAAAAATATAGGTATTATTTGTCCCATCAATTCTACTGGTTGGGCTTGAAATGAGTAAAATCTTGGATCCGAGTTCAAAGAAAATTATACAAGAATGTTCATTTCAGTGCCATTTAAAAAAAAAAAACACTTTATTTGAGAGAGAGAGAAAGAAAGAATGCCAGCAAGGGCAGGGGAAGGGACAAAGGGAGAGGGACAAGCAGATTCCATGCCCAACGGTGAGCCCGGTGCAGGGCTCAGGGCAGGGCTCCATCCCAGGACCCTGAGATCATGTTGCATTTTTGTAAAGTAAGATTATTAATATGACTATCTAAGATATGTGAGGGAATATATCTGGAAAGTTATCAAAGTGTAAGTCAGAATGTTGAGGAAGGAGTTTCTTGTACTCAAAATATTAATCAAGATGAGATATTCAAGGAAGAAAGATCTTATGTTATACTGTGATCAAATCCTAGAGAGGAATTTGTGAGCAGACAGAAGAGAAGCAAGGGAGTTAGACATCAGGATGGGAGTTGCTGGGGGCGGGGGGGATAGTGGAAGAGAGTCCTGGAAAAAGCAAGAAGCAAGTATAAAAGCTTTGTGGCACAAACATGTTTGTTGTGATTTAGGTACGTTCAGAGGACAGATGTGAGTGAGAGGAAGACTTTTAGGCCAGATATAGTGAGGTCCTCGATGCCACCGTAAGGGAGACTGGGAGTCATTACATAGATGTAGCAGAAGGGTGTTGTGATCCAATGTGTCGTTATGGGCACTGTGCTTTAAGATTGTCTTGACAGACATGGACAGAAGCAGTTCCTCATAGCTTTTAGGAGGCTATTGTATTAATCCAGCCAAGAGATAATGGCAGCTTGTATCAAGTTGATAGTTTTGAAAATGATGGAAAGTGATAGGATTCTGGAAGTATATTCTGAATGTAGTGCTGTTTTTGTTTTGTTTTGTTTTGTTTTTGTTTTTGTTTTTGTTTTGGATGCAGGAGAGGAAATCAAGAATAAACCAACTTTGGTTTGAATGCTTATACTCTTGATTTTATCCAATTTGAATTAATTTAAATTTATATTGAAAAAGCCACCAGTATCTGCTCTTAACCATATTGGACAGAGCAATTCTAGACAGTAAGGATGAAAAGGAGACAGAAGTCAAGGACTGTGCTCTTGGACTCTCTAAGACTCAAGGATGGGCAAACTGGAAGAAAGATTGGAAGGAGTGCTGGGAGCAAGAGGCAGGAACTAAGAGAGGGCATGTCTCTAGGTCCAGTGAAGAAACCATTTCAGGATGGATCAGGAGGGGACTGATGTACTGTGTCAAGTTTTGGCTGTATTATGTCAGATGATGCATTTCACAAGGAGGACAGACTTTGGCTACTTGACATGTAGGGAACAATGCCTGGTTTCATTTGGTCTAAGAGGGAACCCAGCCTTTTCTTTTGTGAGTGTGGCTCTCATCAATTGGATTGCAAAATCTTAAAAGTATATTTCTCTGCCTTTTATATTTCTGTATTATTGTCTGATACAGCATAATTTTTTGTAATTTAAAAATTAGACACATATGTTTTTAATTTAATTTTATTTTTTTTAATTTTTTTTTCTTTATTTATGATAGTCACAGAGAGAGAGAGAGAGAGGCAGAGACACAGGCAGAGGGAGAAGCAGGCTCCATGCACCGGGAGCCCGATGTGGGATTCGATCCCGGGTCTCCAGGATCGCGCCCTGGGCCAAAGGCAGGCGCCAAACCGCTGCGCCACCCAGGGTTCCCTATTTTTAATTTTAAACGTCATTCTATTCTTACAACTTTTCCATCATTTCTGAAGGACATGAATTGGTTAATATGATCAAAAACGTATTGTTCATAACAGACAAAATATTTAAACTGTGAAACGGAAGAAAATTCAGACTCTTAAATAACTGGTTGGGAAGATTTGCGTCAGTGGTCCATACTTTTAAAAAGGATTCTTCAAACTCAGTATAATATTAGTGTCATCTGTACAATTAAAAATAATGATCATGCAGTCGTGTCGAGCAACTTTTAAAACCAATGATCATTCTCAGTAAGGGAATAGCTTTCTCTAATTGTGTGGAAGTGTTCTTAGGTTAAAAGGGACAATAATGCCCGTGATTACTCAGACAAAAGAAACAGCATATCTCATTTTGTATTAATATGCTTAAGGCAGGGATCCCTGGGTGGCTCAGTGGTTTAGCACCTGCCTTCAGGCCAGGGCATGATCCTGGAGTCCCGGGATCAAGTCCCACATCAGGCTCCCTGCATGGAGCCTGCTTCTCCCTCTGACTGGGTCTCTGCCTCTCTCTCTCTCTCTGTGTCTCTCTCATGAATAAATAAATAAAGTCTTTAAAAAAATATGCTTAAGGCAAAAGGTAAGAGAGTGAATATGAGTACCGCATTGTGCAATTAAATGATTAAGATAAACATCACTTTATTCTTTTCACGAAGTGCTCTTTAATTGTCTTTTTTAAAAAAATTATGTGGAGAATATTTTATTAAATGTAAAAGAAATACATAATTTGAGTGAAATATGGTTAACAGATAAATGCCTTTATCATTGAGTGAAATGAAATAAGTATTTTGGTCTCTTTCTGAAAGTAAACATTTGAAAAATTAGGTATAATTGCTTAATTAGCAATGCAGTTTCCAAAGCTCACTAATGTGAAGACTTTATCACTGCCTGAGCTGATGCTTGGAAATACTCATTTTCCAACAACTTTTTGGGAGCAATTACTTGACACCAAACTTTTATGAACCGTGGCACAACATTAGCCAGCAAACAGCTGGTGTATTTGGCAGAAAATGAAATATGGATGATGGGAAAGTTCTTGAAGATTTAAAAAAAATCCCCCAATTCTCCAAAATCCCAACTTATACCTCTTTCTTACTCAGTATTAGTGACTGTACAAAGATCACAAAAGAGGTCAAAACCATAAACATGCTGTGCACACACAAAATAAATGGTCTTTCCTCAAGTGACTCTGGTTTTCAAGTAAGCACCATTGGCTATCATTTGTGAAGCTGCTGAATTATTTTCTGTAGAAAATAAATTCATCTTCAAGCAATTTAACACTTTGACGACTTGGCCATTTTGGACCAATGTGCATTTGGCCTTTGTGTCCTATTCTTAGCCTTATTGGAGCTGTGTCTTTATAGGCTCATCCTTGCAAACAAAAATCCTTTGTGATGATTTGGATATTAAACTGTAAATTTCAAGTCCCCCCCTACATTTAAAAGATTTTATAAATTTCTAACCTAAATAAAAGAATTAGATAAAATTTAGGTATTAAAATTATTTTTCGGGGGTTCCTGGGTGGCTCAGTCAGTTAAGTATCTGCCTTTGACTCAGGTCATGATCCTAAAGTCTTGGGATTGAGTTCCACCTTCATAGGGTCCCTGCTCAGTGGGGAGCCTGCTTCTCCCTTTGCCTTCCCTTCTCCTCCCCACACTAGTGCTCTTTCTCTTTCTCATCTCTCAAATAAATATATAAAATTTAAAAAAAAAAAAGCAAACTACAACACAAACTACTTCTGGCATGTATCTTAAAAAAAAAAAAAAGAACGAGATAAAGAAAAAAAATTCACATGAATAAGCCATGATTAAAACTTCATACTGAGGAAGTAACACCCTTCTTATGGGTATAATTTGTGCATTCTTCCAAATTCTTAACCTATTCCTTGATTTTTCTTTGTAGAAATTTTATGTTTTTCTTTTTTCTTTCTGGGTGTCTGAAGTTTGTCAGCAAATCTCTACATCATTCATTAATAGACTGGTTTGGTGAGAGCCAAGAAGTTCTTTGGTAATTAAAGTAAATATCATGAAATTATAAAGTAATACCCACAAACAAGAAACTCTAGCAAGGAAGAGCTAGCAGACCTTCCTCATGTAAAATTAGTTGCCATTAATAGTCATGTAAAATATATTCTGTACATATTTTTAATGTGAGATTGTGATATGAAAACAAGGTGCATAGGATGAAGTTATTTGCATTGCTCAGAATTTAGCCTACGCACTTTCTTCTTGGATATAAACACAGCATATGCCATTAATTTGGTTTACCTTGAAGGAATAAATCTGAAATCTCAACATTTCCTGCCCAAAATATGAGTCTACCTGATGTGGGTGAGTACAGTACTATTTAGACTCATTTATTTAACATGAATGACCTCAGATTAGATAGACTCTCCATACTTAGATACGGATTTAGACTGCTCGACGTATAAGCATTTTTTTACATTTCAATTTTGTTTTAGTTTTAGGGGTACCTGGGTGGCTCAGTGGTTGAGTGCCTGCCTTTGGCTCAGGGCGTGATCCTGGAGTCCCAGAATCGAGTCCCACATTGGGCTCCCTGCAGGGAGCCTGCTTCTCCCTCTGCCTGTGTCTCTGCCTCTCTCTGTGTCTCTCATAAATAAATAAATAAAATCTTTAAAAAAATAAATTGTGTTTTACATCTTCTTTAACATTTACTCTTGGAAAATGAAGAATTTTTAAATATTGTATGTACTACATAATATAGAATATATACAAATATGTATATAATATATCTATTTAATACTATATATATATATCATTCCTCATTTTTGTAAAAACTGCAAAGATGCAAAATATATTTGAATTATATTTATTTTCTGGAAGTCATATAAATATCTCATTTTTATTTCCCATGTATATTCTATAATGATTTAACTCTGAAATTCAGCATTAGCAGGTCGACATTCATTCCTTATTATTTAATTTACTGTGAACATGATACTTCATAGGATCCACTTCTTTTTTAGTTTTATTCCATATTTTTTTTCTTATTAGTTAAAAGAATCATATATCTGTATGATGATTCAAAAAATTGAAGCATTACCTGTTATGTGTTATATACTACGACATTTCTTACTAAGTTGATTAAAAACCATTTCATTTTCTCTTGTAAACAGTTCAGTAATATAATTAATGGAAAGAATGTCGGAATAACATTGTCATGAAACTGACTTGACTCTTTATGAGCCAGGCACATGACTTTGATGAGAAAATCACTTAGTACTCCTTTAGCCTCATTTCCGTAAATATACAACACGAAGTTGACAGTAATACCTCTTATTTCATATGTGAATGAAAAATTGATGTACATTGTAGACCTGGCATATCATGACTAATTCATAGATGTTAGGTACTATTACGTTGTTGTTATTGTTACTGTCCTGCATAATCGTGTTGGAACTCTATTTTAGCCAAACATTAAGTGGCTCCTATTTTGCATTTCAGTGGGTGCGACTGAGCCAGACACTTTTCAAGGTAGCAGTGATTTCCCCTAAGGAGTCAGTAAGATGTTGAAGGAAAATGAACAGTAGGAAACTGTGTATTGAATCCCAAATTAGAAGTCAGAATGCAGTTCATTTCTGACCATTATTTGTGGTTTTAGTGGGCTTTGTTCCCAGACATGCTTACCAAAATATAATGAAGCCAAAACATAGATGCTTTAGTTGAATATTCTGGGAATTTAAAATACCATTGAGAACATTGTTACAAGCAGATGATATACTATGTCCAAATATCAGGCAGACAGCTTGCAAATATGTCTTAGAAATCTGATCTCTTTCTTCCCTGTGAATTTACTGTATTATAGTATAGAGGTTTCTAATTTTAAACTTCTGTGAAAATTACTTATTTGTTTCCACACATTACAGATTTCTTAATAAAGTCTGGATACTAACTTCAGAAAATTTAACACAGAAAAATACTACTGGGCCACATTAAGACACTTATCCATATGGCTTGATAAATAAATGTTGAAATTAAATAACAGCTAACAAGTAACACTAAATGTTGCCTAATCAAGTTAAGTCATTTTTAAATAATTTGTTTTGAATTAATCAAATGAGGAAGGATTGGGAATGTATGCCTAGTGGCAAAAACATCTCATCTCATACATAACCCTTTGAACAATTACTTGTGCAAAAAGCCTAGGTCGAGTAATAGCTGCACAAAGCATCAAAGGATACTTCAGAGAGTGTTTAGTGTATGATGTTATTCAGAGCCTTTTGTGCTTTTACTTTTGTTTTGGTTTGGCTTATTTATTTTTGATCGTAGAAGGCAAGTCTTCTAGGTGTAGCATAAGTGGGAGGTTTGCATACTGGCAAGAGCCTTATCCTTTCTCAGCACATGGGATTTTAAGAGGCATTTTGGTTGTGAATGGCCCAGGAATCCAGGAGCCACTTAGGTTGTACCACCGAACATCCCTGTGGAGCAGCAAGATTTCCACTGAGAACAGAATAGGATCCTGAGGGGGAGGCTCCTTGCTAAGAGCAAAATAAACCTGACTTTCATCGATTGTTTTCCATAAGCTAAAAGACAAGGTTAGAGCACAAGTCATAAGTGTGAATGTGAGGCTGTAAGAAAAAGAATGTTGAAATCACAGATGTTCAATGGAAAGATCCTTCTCTTCTCTGCCCACTTTTCTATGCTTGATTCCAAGTATATAATTTTGCATTCTCCAGCAGGTAGCCAGGTAGATTATAAGGTCATTGTCTTCATGAGAGAAGCGATCTTCCATGTTGAAAAAAAAAATGAATACAGTGATTTTACATGAAGTTTCTCTGGTAGCCTTGGGAGTATTTCTACCAGCTCACCACTCAAGGCTTACAAAACAATTGACAACTACTTTGAAATAGGATCAAAACATCAGGATAAGAAATTGTTTCAAAATTGTTCGGGACTTGATTGCAATTTTGTGAAATATGAGTAATGGTATTTTTTGCCTTTTTTTTTCTCTCTCAACATTTCTTTCTTTTTTTAAGACTTTATTTATTTTAGAGAGAGGAAGCATGAACAGGAGCATGGGGAGGTAGAGGGACAGAGAGAGAAGCAGACTCCCTGCTAAGCAGGGGACTAAAAATCAGACCAGACAGGAGCACCTGAGTGGCTGATAGGACTCTTGGTTTCTGCTCAGGTCATGACCTTGGGGTTGTGGGGTCTAGCCCTGAGTGAGGCTCTGCACTCAACATGAAGTTCGCTTAAGATTCTCTCCCTTTCCCTTTCCCTACTCCTCTGCCCCTCTCCATGCATGCTTCTGTGCATGCACTCTCTCTCTCTCTCTCAAATAATTAAAATCTTAAAAAAAAAAATCAGACTGGACATATCAACCAGTCAGACAGGAAGTGGGTTGTCAATGGTTTAAACTACTGTTGACTGACATAAGTAATTGCATTTAAGCTAGAGATTTTTGGGGGGAGAGGCAGGTCTTTTTGTGTTGTTTATTCTACAGACTGCCTCCCTTCACAGTTACGGAGATTCCAAGGGTTACGTTGAATGACTTTTGTTGCTGTTATTCTCTGTGACAATCTTGGGGGCTGACAGGAAATGAATGCACCATATTCTGACATTGGGAGTTGGAGGTGAGAGTATTACAGCACTTGGACCTAAAATAGCATTTGTTTGTTTGTTTAATAATTAAAACAACTGTGTCTTGAAACTTTGTGGCTTTTATTACTAGGTATTAAGTTTATTCCCATTAAAACAACTTAAAAGAGATCAGTAGCCTTAAAGGATCTTTCCATTGGAAGTCCTTTGCATTAAGGTTTTTTGGTTTGATTTTCACTGATAGCTAAGCTATGGGTAGGCGACCTTCCTCTCACAAAGGTCTGTTCCTCTCTGTCCCACTGAATCTGAAGATACCCATACACATTTTGTTTCTTTCTCTGGAACTTATTGTAAAAAATCATGATTATTTTACAGCTTTCTTTAACAAATCTTTCACTCAATCTCATTCAGTGTTTGAATATCTCTTTTGTTAAACATAACATGAATATTCATAACTTATTTGGGTTAGAGGAATAAAATTGACTTCCCTGTGACTGCTCCAACACTAAGAGTTTAACTCAGCTAAATACTCTAGGTTGATTTTGTGAAAATCACTTAACTGGTAGAAAGAAAAAAATATATTTTCGACTTTTCTTTGTATCCTAAATATGCTTATCTTGAATAAAAGTATATGCAGTTAAGATCACTTGGAGTGTGTAGAGGTCATTTCCCATCTTACCAGGGAAGCAAAAGGAGTAATATTTGGCATTGCTCAGTGCACATTTCATATAATTTTGACAGGCCTGATGATTTTTGCATCCTATATAAATTGCATTTCTAAAATTCTTTGTAGTTACTCAGTATTCAGAAACTTACTGTGTTCGGGAAATATTCTAGCATTTTCTTATTGTTTTACAAATTACATAGAAATTATGCCATTGTATTTAATAGTGAGACATTTAATTTTTTTTTCAGACTTGAATGCAGCGATCATGTAAATTAGAGAAAGAAGATAAAAATAACCTCTGAATATTCTCCTCATGTGGTATTTATTCTGGATGAAGCATTAAGATCGCTCACAGAGGTGTATCACTGTAAGTATTTTCTAATGAAATTAGAATGTGCATTTTTTGTGTGTCCATGCCATGTGTGGTGTACCTTAACAGAATGTAAGAATAATGTATGTATCATAGAAGCAGCAGTGGGCAGAGTACTATAATCTCCTGAAACATTGCTGTTAAGAGAATAACCACTTGGAAAGAAAATATCCTGGATTTAAAAGTCCCTCCTTTCTATAAATAAATATATAAAAAGTAAGCAAGTTAATAATTGGGGTAAACAGATGTGAAATGAGGGACAGTATGACAATTGTTTACTATGTCATGATGATCTTTGCCAGGATATATTTAGCAGTATGACAGTTTTCTGATGAGAAAGTAAAATAATTATAAATCTAGGCTGGGAAGAACGATAGCCTTTCCATGCACAATCGATAGATTTTGAGTTATATCATTAGAAAAAAACAAATGAGAAACTTTTATAAGGCAGGATGCTTAAATGCTGGTGACATTTTTTAAATCTATCAAGCTATCAGTGATAATAACCGTGAGTTCAATTTTTCGAAAGCTTAATCTGAACCTTATTAAGTTATCAAGTGCTCTTTACTCACTGCATCTGCCATGTTATCATACAGAACTGTTATGTTCATAAAGAATAAAGACAAACACAACCTTGCAAAAACCCTGTCAACTGACCTGAGGGCTTGGTTTGGTCATATAAATAAAGAAATGCATTTTCTACATAATATTCCACGATATTGTACTGTAATTCACAAGCAAGTGTTATTATGTTTGGATGAAATGACAGCCATTTTGCTGGTGAACTAAAGGTGGCTGGCTGTCGCTCTTGGATTGCAATGTCTTTGATCGTCCCATGAATCACGTAGAAAAACAGAACGTCTGGGGAAGATTGTATTTAATAATAAGACCTCCAGACAACTAAGGTTTCTTTAGGTTTTAAAATCACATGTTGATATCTCTACTGATACTCAGAGCTCACCAGGAGGGTCTTTTCATTGGGCAAGTCCATGCACCACAGATGATTACATATTTTAAATGTCACCCCACTATGTACTCAGATATATCTTATGTGTTGACTCGTGTTATTAACCCCCAAAATAGCTCAGATAATATTCTATGATATACAACCTTTTTTTTTTTTGTACCCTAAAACTGAGTCCATAGTTTGGGAAAGTTCTTGTGAATGAGACCTTTTATATTTCACTTGATTATTCATAATTCCGGAAGTATTTTACATTATGTAGTGAGAGTTAGATTTTTCACATCAAAATTTGAAAATTATATTCATGGTAATATTTCACATCATTCTATGACTTGGGGCAATGGATCTAATTCATATTTTAAATGGCTAAGTAAAAGTTTTAGAATCAGTTTTAGACTTGTTTCCCTTAGCTAAGTGTAGTAATTTTTATTCTCTCATTGTCTCATAAAAATATGTATTTATAATATGAATGAAGTTGATTTAAAGCCAAACATCCCTGAGACAAAATCAAAATTATTAAATATGTTACTTGTTCTACAAAAGGAATTCAAAGTCATTTAATTTTAATGTCTTCTGTAGTATAATTTTTCTAGGTTAGAGTCATAGAAAAATTTTCATGAAAGTAAATATTCCTCTAAAAATATAGAGACTCCTTGGAAGCAAATTATTTTTAATTAATACTATTGGTGACTTGCAACTGAGAGCTATTAATTTTCTTCCAGAATGTCCTAGGCCATCTATGAGAACCATGTTGTCAAATACAGATTTGCAGAAATACAGTTTAGTGTCATTTAAGACTAAGTGATACTCAAAACCCTATAGTTTAACACACTTAAATTGTTTTAACACAGTGTTCAGTCTGTATTTGATACAATCATTTTATTGTATTTTGAATCGATGTTTACACATGTGTTTTTTAATAACTATGATTAGGATGACTATATAGAAGGTCTTTTCTACCAAGAAGGCAACCTGGTGTAAGAATTTCTTTTTATTAAGCAAACCGTATCAAGCCCTCTAGTGGTATTAAATATATAAAATATTTCATTGTTATGTTGCTTAATAAGAGCAGTTGTTTTTGCTTATTTGTTTGATTGTTCCTGAAGTATAGGCATTTAACATTCTCTTGACATTAGGTTCCTGCAAATTCCTGTCTGCTCTGTTTGGCAGATAATTTGTACTTTCCTTGAGGTGGTTCTTCTAACTTTACCTTGGGATAAAATTTTTAAATGCATAGACTTAAGATTGAAGTAATAAATAGCCCAGTAGGTGATAAATCACATATTTTGATCCGTTGCTTTTATCCTTAAGTCTAATATTAAAACATATTTATTGTGTTCCATATGCATGACGATAGCCTGATGATAATAATAATAGTTTTTGAGCAAAAAACTTCGAGCGTGTAAGAACTTAGCTAAGATCTTCAGTTAAAAAACAACACAATGAAAGGTAAGCCATGGCTCACTTTTAGTAATTATTTCTGAGATTTTTCATTCTTTCATACTATTTAAAGTCTAAAGGAAATGGTCTTATTCTTACTTGGGGATGTTTCCATCAAGCTTTTTTTTTTTTTTTTTTCTTTTAATTTTGGCTCTTCTTATCGAAGACCTGAACTTAGGAGCTTTCACTGGCAGATCTATAAAGTGTGTTTCAATTACTAAGGAACAGGTTTTAGCTTCATGCCAGCAGGACTTGTATTTCTTTCTTAAAAAGGAGAAAAGTTTTAACGTTTGATACATAGCCAGAGGAAACTGAGGGAGACCAACCAGTGGAAATGGAAAAATCGTAGGGAAAAGGCTGAGATGCAAAGAGGAGTCTCAGAGACTATCATTCTCCAAGATGGATTCCTTGATGTCCTGTCTTTTATTTCAACTTTGTTTTAGATTCTGAAATTAGACCCAGAGTGGAGCTGCTAAGTACACTGTGGTAGGAAGTATGGCACTGGGTTTGGAAGGTATTCCTCACTTCTCAGAATCCTACAATGTCCTTTACTGTGAGGTGACAGTCCTCATAGACCTGCCTAATCTGTCCCACCGGCACTGCTGAGCTGACAACCATTCTTTTGGAAATGTGTGTACTGTCCCTGCTCCTTCCCGAGGGGTTCACATATAGGAAAGTGTACTCTGTCTCCTGTTCTCCCTGTTTATGCCCCTTTGTTCTTAGAAGTCTCTGAATAAAAGTGATATAAAACAGGATACTAAATCTGATCGTCCGATATCTCCTCTAAGTCCAGACAATTTTACATCTGTGGTGATAGATGCATTCTTAAATCTTTAGCCTTCACTCTGAAATGAGTTCATTTGGAAACCTGAAGAAGCTGATGATTCATACTTGGTGACCCAAACACATACACTTAGACTTCTGCTTTTGGATTATTCTGATTTTTCTCTAACCACTTGGGTTGGGGGTATCGTCATGATGGGTGATTTAGTGACATCACAGACACCACCTCCAAAAAGGGAACACAAAAAACAGAATATTCTGGAAGTTGTTGTATTTCCAGAGTCAACCCTACAAGATACATAGCACTATGGAAGTTTGATTTTTGAACTACGGGTCGATAGAGCCTTGTCACCACCTTGAACCGTGCCTTTAGGTCACATAGAATTCCAGATCCATAATATATCATGGACAAATGATATCGTGAAAACTCTAAGAAGTCTGGAAATCTAAGAGTGTCCTCCTATCTTCCGATGAGGTGAGGGGTAGGTAAATATTGTATTTCAGGATATTTTCCTTTTGCAATCTCCCATCTTCCTTAGTTGTCAGGAGTTGGGCTGATGTGGAGAGAGCTGAGCTGCCAGGTGTCTGAGTAGTCAATTAAGACAGTAAGCCAAAATGAAAGTAACAGTCAAGCCTTTAATCACTTGCTGGGATAATATAAGCAGGAAGCTAATTTGGAGAAAGCCCCGACTCCTCCCTAATTCATTTCCCTTCATGAAACACACTGGTTGGGAGTCAGGTGGATCAGCACAGATGTGGGGCTCATTTAGGCCGATTAGAGCTCTGAACAAAAAGTTCTGTCGGCTTTGTGGACCAGGGTGATGGGGGAGGTAAAGGAGGTAGAGCTGTAGAGCTAGGAGCAGGATGGTACTGAGTCAGAGTGGAAAGACATGTGTTCAAGGTTCCTCCCTAAGAGGTAGCAGAGCCATCTGAGGAAGGCCTCTGCCAACGACCCCAGATACAGAGGTTTCTGGCTGAAGGCATATGGTCTAGTGATGTGGATGTGTGGATGTGTAAGAGTAAGGCTGACTTGGGGGGCGGGGGGAGGTGGGGGGTCGGTCCTGAAACTCCCTAGAGGGATTGCAGAGCACGAGCTGTGTATCCAGTCAAGTGGGAAGATGGCAGCTCTCCCCTTTGACGCCCACCAGGAAATGCCTACATATTTGCCTGTGGTCATGCCTGAAAACTCACACATAGGCTCTGTTATGGAGTGAAATACTTCATTGGTTATCGTCTTACTTGCTTAATTCACCTTGAGTTTAAACTAGGGAGCAAAAGCCAATAAAATAGGTCTTTTATTAAGAACATGGTGTCACATCGCCTCATTCAATCCATTTCAAGGTATAGAAGCCCTTGCTCTGGGCTTGGTGTGAAGTGCTGGTTATACTAAGATAAATCCCCACCTTCAAGGAGCATGGTGTCTCCTGGGGAATTGCGGGAAAATATTTATAAACTATTATAACAATATCGTATTAATATATGCTAGGCTTACTCAGAATGCTCTGCTTTATCCTCACAACTACCCTATTACTGATGTATGATGGTCGTCTTCCATCTTGTGGATGTGAGGCAGCCATTAAGTAAGGTTAAGAGAGGTTAAATCACCTGTCTGCTGGCGGAGTGTAGAAGCCACACATGTAACCACTACATTTTACTTCCATTTAAATGTATCTGAAGGCTGGAGCCGTGCATAACATGTTAGAAGGGAACTGAAAAGAGGTACTAGGTTTCCACGGGAAGTAGCGAGTGGTACCTAAATTGAGTGGACTTGAGATGTGTGGTGGGATGGGGGTGGATTCAAAAGGTATAAGGGATGGGGGGGTGGTGGGGAAGAGCATGATGAATGCTGTGAACTGCGGCACTTTAGTGTCAGAAAATAAACAGTGAACAATACAACAGAGGCTGTGAATATAGGGAGGGTTGGATAGAGATGAAGATGAATACATGGCGGTGGCAAGATCAGGAGGACTTGACTCATTGTTTAATATCGAGTGTTGGTGAGCTAGAGCTAGGGAGAGGAGAAACAAGAAAGTGGCCTGTTGTATCCTTTTCCATTTTGGTTGGGTGCTGCTGCCTCATGCTGAGGTAGTGATATAGGAGGAGGTTTATGAAAATAAGATGTCTTGCTCTGGGGATCTTGAGCATGTGCCCATTGAACCCCCAGGTAAAGGTAGTTTGCAGAGTGAGTGAGTGAGTGATTGGAAGAGAAATGGAACCCCAGGGAGCATGATATCTAATGAGATGGTGAAGGAAAGGGAACCCCGAAATGAGGCATCTGAGGAAAGGTCAGAAGGAGCCCCACAAGAGGAACCAGTCAAGTCATTGGGGCGTGAGTTTTATGGAGAAATCAGTGATGATGAAGAGCTCACTGCAAAAGAGAGATCAATTAAGATCAAGCTGGCCTGATCCTTGGAAATGATAGGCCACAGGTTTTCGCCCTTTGGCAAGAGAGGATTAGCCAAGTGGTGAGGCCAAGGCCAGGTGGCACTGCATTGAAGAGGAAGGCAACGAAACAGAAGCAGTTTAGTTGAGAAGTGAAGATGGTGATGCGATAAAGGTAGGCTTCCTTATGGTTT
Source organism: Vulpes vulpes (assembly GCF_048418805.1). Taxonomy (NCBI): domain Eukaryota; kingdom Metazoa; phylum Chordata; class Mammalia; order Carnivora; family Canidae; genus Vulpes; species Vulpes vulpes. The sequence goes on along the minus strand of NC_132786.1, from coordinate 54,211,460 downwards.
ATTAACTTGTTGGTTAGTTGAATTTTTTTTTTTTTTAATTTTAATGGGCATGATAGGAAGTTTAGATTCCGGGAAAGGCGAAAATCTGATTTCCCACAAGGATCTAAGGTTGAGACGCAGGGCTGGGTCGAGTATAGGGCCGGTGGCACCCCGAGGACTGTTTGACTTTGGCAGTGTCAGGTAAGCTCTCAATGCTTCAGCTTTCACATCTTTAAAATGTGTATAAAAATAAATGCCCATCCAAGAGGGTTATTGTGAAGACGACATGTTATGATACACGTACAAGTGATTGACAGTGAGGCCTCATTATCGTGTTTGCTGTTGTTTTTACTTGGGGGAAACTAGTTGATCTCAGTGATGAAGAGGCCCATAAATGAGCACATCATCCCAGTCTAGAATAAAAAGGAAATGATTGATATTTCTCTAGGCTGTTTTGTAAATATGATACTCAGGGATATTAATATATCAGTGCCTTTATCAGTTACCCCTTTTCGTAAAATAAAGCAAAAGTAAGAGTAAAAATCAGGACCCATTTTGGCCTAAGAGTATAAGTGCCTGGGCAATTCAAAGATGTTTGGTGTTAAGACCCATGTTTCTCCTAAAACTATAAGCATCTGTCTGGGAATATTTTTATATATACATTGTATAATACATCTTGCGTTTTGTTGGTGAGGTCAGAATCTTCTATTATGCAAACTTAACAGGCGACTTGTATTCTTTCTTTATATAGCATGGGCCAACAACTATGGCTCTTTAAGGAATCCCTCCTACCAAGAGTAGGAAAACCATCATCGCCCCTCCGCCCCCCTGCCATAGTTACTAAAAGGAGTTAAAAATTACTTTTTGTGAATAGCGCTAAATTGGTTTAAATATATTCTAGAATTCTTCTACTTAAGAGTACCCAAATAAATAGAATCCCATCACCTTTCCCCCCCCCCTCAACTTTGGTTATTTTCTTTGTGGGTGAGTCACATATTTAGATACAACCAAAAGTAATTTATTGTGAGCCTGAAAGGGAGTAATCAAGCCAGGGAATAAAAAGGTAAGATTAAAGTAATAGAACCAATTTTCTTGAATATATTTATAAAAGGACATTTTCTTATGGAGTATCTGTGTCTGCACACAGCCATATGTCTTTTATTAGGATTTCTATATGCAATCCTTTCACTTGTTCTACATGAGAACAGTCCTGTGTTTACTTCTATTTAACCTGAACCACTCTTTTCGTAATGATTCTGGGTTAGTGTAGCCTGGTTTTCTGTTTTTTTTTTTTTTAGAAACTGAAAGCTACCAGTAATCTCAGATGTGTTGAAGCTAAATCTAAGAAGCTGATATCAAATCTGTCTATGGATGCAAATTCCTGAATTTGGTTCTATTTCTGTATCCCTTACTCATGCTGATTTATGAGCTCTTCTGAGATTCCAGATCTGTTTTTATTCTTAATTGTATGTAGTGTTCATTCTAATATGATTTACACTACACTCAAAGGCTTTCTTTTGCAAAAGCTGGCAGCACATGAACAATTTATACTTCTTTGGAACTCTTGCCTGTTTGAGGAACAACCCAGTTCCTTTTGGGAAATGACTTTTAATTAATAAATAGGACATTTTTCATCACCTTCAATGGCATAGTTTTTAAGAGAATAGGACACAAGGCTGGTGACACCTTTTTGGGGCCTGCCATCTCAAGCGGGGGCTGCAATGAAGCAATCATGAAAGAAACAGCAACTTCACCTTTTCCCAGGCCTCTGTTCCCCTTTCAGATTTACCTTTTTTGTTTTCTTTTGTTTTTCGTTTTTGTTTTTTTCCTTTCCTTACTACTACTTTGTTGCTTAACAGAGCTCTCTCGATGTCAGGGTCCTTAATATTTGCTTACAGAAGGGAAAATGAATAGGAGAGTGATAATCTTCACTACAACTGAAGAAGCCTTGTCAAACTCAGAGTGATATTGGAACTGGTTGTCCAATACACGTCTTTCTTGGGGGGTGGGGGGCGGGGAAAGATCGATTTTAATTTGCTACTTTTTTGGTGTCAGCACGGTTTTACTGTGCAGCTTTAAATATGCACATAAAACGCAGTGGCACTAGAACATGGTAAGTCAAATTCTGATCATTTCTTTTGTCAAAGAAGCAATGATCTTAACTCATGAGTCACTGTTAAATATAAGTGTAATGTGGAGGAAAAATGAAAATACATTATGAGGGTTTTTTTTCTCCAATTTGTATAATTTTTCAGTTAAGCAGTCATAAATCAAGGAATATTGTATTTTTTGAGGCTCATTAAAGAGACATTATACATCAGAATAGTGAAGTCGTCAGCATAATGAAATGATGAATGCCTGTAACTATCTGTATGTAAATGATGTGAGACAGATTCGGGGTGTTACGAAGGAGAATAACAATCTCCCTGACAGTTCCCCCTAGGTGCAGTTACTGGATGCTGGTGACAGATGTGAAATGCAAACCTCTTCAATGGCAAGCACTTATTAGCACTCAGCGGAAACCAGCAATATAAAATAAGACAAATGGCAGATAATATCATTTTAAATAAATTTGTTCAGTAAGGTGTGTTATTGCATTTTAAAAACCTTCCTTATTGACAAAGGCGATATTCTAAATTCCAGAAAACACGTTAGAAACGAAAATCGTTCTTTTGAGAACGAGTATGTAAAAACCGTATACATATTTTGTAATACTGGCCACTTTCCTTGACCTCTAGAGGGGCTATCCCATGAAGTAACTCATGTGTCAAGTCGACTCGCTTTTGGTTCACTTATTCTGTCCAGGAAACATATCTGTCTTACCTGTACATCCACACTTGACATCATGAGATTTGCAGTGTGTGTACCGTGGTCAACCGGCCTATCTGGCAGTTTATGAGTTCTCTTTTCATCTCCATATTTATTGAAATCATGTCTTTTTTTGTTTGAGACTGCACCATCTGTTGATGAGTCAGGGCCTTCAGTCCTACGTTTCAGACTCTGTATTTCACTTACTAAGAGGGCCAGGCAATAGATCTAGTAATTTCCTGGAGGTTCTCATTTATCTGTGCATTTCACAGCACCTGATACAGGTGCCAAGGACACAAATGAGTATCGTATGAAGGAGAAAGAGAGAAGGGAAGACAAGAGGAAAGGTAGAATGAAGGGAGAAAGAGGAGACTTTCAGTTCACTAGGAGTCACTGATGAGGCAGGGGCATTGGCCAAATCCTTTAAATTCTCTCTGTATGAATTCCCATTTTCTTTTCTTGTATTCAGCTTTTTTTTTTTAAAGATTTTTCATTTATTCATGATAGACATAGGGAGAGAGAGGCAGAGACACAGGCAGAGGGAGAAGCAGGCTCCATGCAGGGAGCCCGACATGGGACTTGATCCCGGGTCTCCAGGATCACACGCTGGGCCAAAGGCAGGTGCTAAGCCGCTGAGCCACCCAGGGATCCCCGTATTCAGCTTTTTTGAGGCATATTTAACTAATACCATTGCAAGATATATAAAGTATGCAACATGATTACCTGATATACATATGCATGCTTATGGTGTGAAAGGACGGGCAGAAAAAGCACTTTGGATCCTGTGACCAAATATATACAGACAGTGACATTAATAAAAATATTCACATTTTGTGTGCTTTGGGGATAGGAGTTTATATTTTTAATAAAATATACTCATACCTGTGCTATAGAACTGTTAGCACTTTATTCACTAAATGTGAATTTCTAGCAAGACAAATGGTATAATTTTCCCATAAACACCAGTCAGTGTGGTGATATGTTTTCTTTATCCTGATGTATACATAATGGGGCTTAACATGGTTTGACTAAAGATATATTCTTTCAAAATCTGTTATTTTACTTCTTTTTACTGTAGGAATATAGCAAATTACAGGCATGTGAATTTTTTATTAATAATTGTTTATAGTTTTTGGTGATATGGAAAATCCGTGAGCACGTAGTAGTCCAAACTTTCAGTAGTCTCCATCTTAAGAAGAATAACTTTTTTAAAAAAAAAGATTTATTTATTCATGAGAGACACACACACACAGAGAGAGAGAGAGAGAGAGGCAGAAATGCAGGCAGAGGGAGAAGTGGGCTCCATGCAGGGAGCCCGACGTGGGACTCGATCCTGGGTCTCCAGGATCAGGCCCTGGACTAAAGGCAGCGCTAAACTGCTGAATGACCCGGGCTGCCTAAGAAGAATAACTTTTTAAATTGCTAACTGGCACTTGAATATGCTAGTGCATATAATAATAAATATTGTTTCAATTCCTTGAATATATTTTTTGGAAATTTTTTTGTTAAAAGATTTGAGAATGTCTAGACATAACCAAGAAGTCCAAAATTATGCATAGCTATTATATGACTACCCTAAAACTAAAATATTTTTAAAAATATGTTGTATTAAAAATATGCTTTATCATTTTACTTTTCCTTTGCATATTCATCTCCTACCAGACATCATGATCATTTTACAAGTTAACTCACTTACCAAAAGAAGTACCCAATTTATATATTAATAATCTTCAACTTCATTTGTCCAGAAATAAACACACACAATCTGAGAGTGTCTATTACATATGATAACAGTTTAATACAAGGATTGATTTTTATCTACAATCAAATATTTTTGGAATTTTTGTGATATCCTATTCTCTAATTGACCTTCTGTTTTCCTTGATGGGAAGAAAGAAGCGATGGAAAGTTGTGGCAAGGGCACCATTATAGATGTTGAAAAGAGGCATGCAGAGAACAACTGTGAATATTTGATTTCAAACTAACACATTGTTTTCTCTAAAGAAAAGGAAGGCAGGGTTCTCATCATGAAAATTATTATTTTTAACAACTTATTGCATTTCTATACTGTTAAAGGGTCAACACTAAATTGTTGGAAAGAATTACATCAGTCTTATTACTTTGTGGCCAGCCATCTTGTAAACTTACTGCTGCCAGTAGGGAATGAAATCTATTAAATTCTGTTTACAGAAACGACAAATACCCACCATTTGCTTCAACGTGGATGGAACTGGAGGGTATTATGCTGAGTGAAATAAGTCAATCGGAGAAGGACAAGCAGTGTATGTTCTCATTCATTTGGGGAATATAAATAATAGTGAAAGGGAATATAAAGGAAGGGAGAAGAAATGTTGAGAAATATCAGGAAGGGAGACAGAACATAAAGACTCCTAACTCGGGGAAACGAACTAGGGGTGGTGGAAGGGGGGAGGAGGGCGGGTGTTGGAGGGGAATGGGTGACGGGCACTGAGGTGGACACTTGACGGGATGAGCACTGGGTGTTTTTCTGTATGTTGGTAAATTGAACACCAATAAAAATTAATTAAAAAAAAATAAAAAATAAAAAAAATAATAAAAAAAAATAAAAAACAGCTGAACTCTTAGAAAAAAAAAAAAATTCTGTTTACATTTAGTTGCTTTTAATGCCTAAGATAAAAAATGGCAAACGCAGCAAACAGACCAGAGATGTGTTTCTTCATATAAGTTCCCACTGGTTATTATTACAATTAAATGTATGCATTTTTGTAATTATGATATATTTATAATTTTTACATTTATTTATTATATTTTTAAAAAATCACTTTTAAATCCATACCTTATTTGACCAATGACAGGATTTGAGTCCTTGCATTTTAGTTCCAGGTCCACTGCTCCATCTTCCCTATCATGGTGCTTCTTGATAAATGTCTTAACTTTACATCCAACAATATACATGCTATGGTCCACATGGTACCCTTTGCCAAGAGCACGTTACAGTATATGGAAGGGAACTTATTTAATTGGATATTTTGTCACTTATGTCACTTTTACTCACTTTCTCTTTCAAAGGTAGTTTAGAGACAGATGCATGCTCAAGGAGATTGATTGAGTTCAGGGTAACATTTCCACCATTCTACTGCACAGAGTTATGACTCCAGAAAACATTTCTCAAAGCCAAAAGACATCCTATCACAGAATTCCTCTCCTTTCAATTACATATCATTCGTAAACATTGCCAAGCTATCATTTACTGCCAATTGAAATAAATGACTTAAGCATTTTTAAAATGACAAATATTCAACTTTCTTTCAAACTGTATGCACATGCACACACATATAAATTATAAGATACGGGATCCCTGGGTGGCGCAGCGGTTTGGCGCCTGCCTTTGGCCCAGGGCACGATCCTGGGGACCCGGGATCGAATCCTACGTCGGGCTCCCGGTGCATGGAGCCTGCTTCTCCCTCTGCCTGTGTCTCTGCCTCTCTCTCTCTCTCTCTCTGTGACTATCAAAAATAAATAAAAATTAAAAAAAATTATAAGATAGATAAATGCATGCGTATGTAGGTATATACATTTTTAATAAACTTCAGTTTTATTCATCAGAATGTAGCCATTGCAGTCAGACTAAGGGACAGTGAGCTAGGAAGCACCAGAGAACATTTGTAAATAGCACCAGGATTATCTGGAGAGCTGGTAGGAGCCATTATGAGTATTAATACCGGGAATCAATTAATTGATTTGGGGCATTTAGAGTTCTCAGTATTGCAAATGGTAACGACCTTAGAAATTATCCAGTCACAGGATGGCAGTAGTTGAGAAGTGGAATACTGTCTTAAACTGATGGGAACTTGCTGCCTGAACCACAGTGTAAGAATAGGAATATATGAAGCATGTTACAATCAGCCCTCTGTACCGCAGGTGAGGGGTGGAGATCGGCAGCATGCTTGCTGAGGCTCAGAGACTTTAGGTCACATGTCCAAAGTTGCACAGATAGTTAACTCTGAATCTGTGGCTATAAACAAGGCATCTGACTCATAATCCAGTGCCATTTGCTCTGCTCTATTGATAAAGTAGACACATACCCAGTAGGCTTCCTCAGAGTAAATCCAGAGACATTTAGGAGATTTAATTGACAACATGAAGGAGAGCCACGCTGGGAATGGTGGCTACTCTGCGTTGATGCCCTTGTGGGTTCAACTTGCTGAGACTTGCTGTTTTCAAGGCATAATTTACTTAAGGATGTTCTGAAGTACTGTAACTAGGCACCATCTTTTATTGATTACATTTACCATAGTTCATGCTTTGTCTTTTCTTAAAATTTCCAAACAGATGGTGCCTATTTTATGAACTCAATAAATAGAATTCTGTAAATTAAATATACTAAAATGTGTTCAAGGAAAGTCTCCTCTCGTGGAACATAAAAACTGGATTAAAATGCAAACATTTTCATTCCAGTGTGTAGTATTTATCTATTAAAAGTTGTGACATTACGTCTAAAAATTAACTTCATAGAGACTAAGACAGTTTGGCAAAATTCAGACCATCACCAGGGCTGCCTTTACCCCATCCCTCCCCACCTTTTTATAAAATCATGTCTAGCTGATTAATATAACAGAGCACTTCAGCTTTGGTGAAATACACTTATTCAATTTCACTGAAGATTATAGGTTTCAAATAATAAAATTGGATTTTATTGAGGATTGAAGTGTGTAAATAGAACATTTGATTGAATTTAATAAAATGGTATCCTGCTGATGGAGGCAAGTCATTTCCTCTAGTTTTAACTTGATTACAAAGACAAGAAGTTTTATGAGCAATTTTGAATGGAAAATTTCCTTCTGTCTAGAGGAAAAAAAACTATACTGAGACTAAGAAAAGTAAGTGGTACCATTTAATATTTTAAATAAAATGGCTGTGAATGTATGGTTACTTTTGAAATGCAATAGAACTATTTTCTAGTCTGGTCTTGTGGCTGTTGACTTGATCACTAAGGTTAAACATGAAAGCTACAGAGAAGGAAACCAAGTAGGCAAGTTTGTTCCTCTCTAGCTTTGAATAGTTTTATCTTGGTGATAAAGATTCTTTATCTGATATGTGCAGTTCTATATTTAATCAAAGTATAGTGATATCAGAGCATCATTTCTCTTATCACGAAATGAATCACTACGTAGTACTATTATTTAAATGCTTGGTTTCCTTTACCCATTTCTGAGGTTTCTAGTAAAGAAACAAAAGCAAAATTTTGTGCTACTTTCTGGCATATATATATATATATATATATATATATATGTTTACATATATAAAATCTTATTTATGTTTATATAAACATGTTTATATATATAATGTTTATATATATAAAATGTGTATGTAATATATATATATATATATATATATATATATATATATAAATGTTATTTTGCCAAAATCTAGGCTTTTCTTAACGTCAATATTTTAATTATTTTTTTAGACTAAGGAGCTAACTGCAAATATATATTCTTTTTCTTTTTTTAACCATTGGATCACAGCAGAACTCCTAAAAGCCTGTTAGGATGTTTTAAAGACATTATTTGGAAGCTATAAGACAGGCTAGATTTGTAATCAGGTATCGTTATACATGTGGAATGAGTATTAAGAACTGTGGACATTATGTTGACTGAAGATTGATAAAAAAAAAAAAAAGGGCTTCCAGAACAAGATGAATTATAATGTGGCCTAGAGGAGTACTTGAGTTGATTTAGAATATTATCTTTGGGTTACCTGGGTGGCTCAGTGGTTGAGTGTCTGCCTTTGGCTCAGGGCGTGATCCCAGGGTCCTGGGATCGAGTTCTGCATCAGGGTCCCTGCAGGGAGCCTGCTTTCCCTTTGCCTGTGTCTCTGCCTCTCTGTGTGTTCCTCATGAATAAATAAATAAATCTTTTTTTTTAAAGAATATTATCTTTAAGCAGTTGATTCAAAGTATCTGCAAGGGAAATATACAGTCTGAATGTAGTAGTTCTATTCAATTATTTAGCAGTGCTTTCACAAATAAAAAGGTAAACAGTTGATGAAAGGGCATTACATTGCAGCAAAAGTGTATCTCTTTATGTTGGTAATGGCCGTCTGTTGTTTTTAATGCTTGGAGAAAGGTATATCATACAGGGAAAGAGAAGGGTCACTGGAGAAAGAACTCTGGGAGAAGACAGGAGCAAGAATAATGGTGGCAGAGACAACCCCTAGCTGTACAGGAAAAGACAGTGTAGAAACAGAAAATGAATCAACACTGTGCAGGGAAAAAGCCTGTGGTTCAGACCTCTGCTATCATGTCGGGAGCTGTTGGAATGGAATGATTAGAAACACTATTTGAATTCAGAAAAACCTAGACTGAGGACTGGGAGTTTGATGCTTGAACTGAGATGAGAAGAAGTCGTGTAATTAGAACAAAAGTAGTTATATCTTTAAAAGGTTCAAAGTATAAGAGATCACTTCAGACAAGTCAAATAAATTAGTTTGAAAATGTGTTCTGACAAAACTTCCAGATGCATCTTTAACAGGTGCCAGTCATAGTCTGAGAGGAACCACAAAGAAAGAAGGTTGAGAGAGCACCTGAAAACACTTCATGTAAATGACGCCCGAAAAAGGTGGGTTAAGTGTAGACACAGGATTATCACTTAGGATGGAAGTCTAGACAAGGCTAGGTAAGTGATTCAGAGTGTTTGTATAGAAACATGGTTGTGTAAGTGGCAGGACTTTGCACTTTGAAAGACCACTCTAACAGAACTGTGGGTTGACACCTGTTAATTTTAAAATACACAGAAACAAAACAAATCGCCAAGTGCCTCTTACTCACTGAACAGGTAATTGTCCCTTGTTTCATCATTAACTAACTAGCTGTCCAATAGTTGTGCATGACTGTTAACTCATGTATGCAGTTACTTAAATTCACCTCACTGTAGTAGTCTTATCTGATCATTAGGAAAAAAAAAAAAAACCCTGAAAATAACAAAAATCTTGGTTATGATAGGAGATTGTCATATTCATAAGATCAACATAGTATTCTGTAGCGTCTTTTCAGTGCTGGAAATTATGTGATGAAAACATTATTTTGCTTATCAGAATAATTTTAACACACATAAGTCTCATGCCGTGCCTCGTGTGATCATCAGTCCTCTTCAGTGTGAAAATAAAATGACCAAGCATCTATTATTACATCCATATTACCAGATAACATATTGATATTAAACTCAGAATTGACCTGTGATCTCATTACCTGTAGGAAGATTAAAATTGTCACTGAATGGTAAAAGCAGAGCACAGAAGCTGAATAATGAAAATATAATAAATCAGTTTCAAAAATAAATGAAATTCAAACCAACCATTCTAACTGGTCTCATTTTCATCCTTACTCTTATTTTATAAAATAAGAATCTCAAAGATTCTTCATCATCCTCTGATGCAAACATCCTTTGACCTTATATGTCTGCAGAGAAATTCTATACAGGCAGCACAGGACCTGTGTTCTCCCTAACGTTTCTTCCAAAGTCAAGCAAACAGAAAGCAAGCACATTTGTTTCTTTTTTTCCCCAGCACATAAGATACCAAATGAAAAGTGAATCCTACATTCTGTTTACAGTCTAAGCACCAAAGGGAAATAATTTTGAGAACTATAAAACAATTACTAAATATATAGTAGTAATATTAGCAGTAGTAAGTATAGATTTTATTTTTTATTTTTTACAGATTTTATTTATTCATAAGAGACACAGAGAGAAAGGCAGAGACACAGGCAGGGGGAGAAGCAGGCTCCCTGTGGGGAGCCCGATGGGGGACCCGATCATGACCTGGGCCAAAGGCATAGGCTCAACCACTGAGCCACCCAGGTGTCCCAGTAAATGAAAGTTTTAGATTCTACAATATTAGGAAAAAGGGGGGGGGGGTAGTAACAAAGTAATTTTGGAATTTAAATTTTTATGTTTACAAACTTTTAAAAACCCAATTTAATAATGATTAATCACAGTAAATTGAAATTTATCAATGAATAATGGATATAATTTTCTTGTGAAATATATCCATACCTATGGGAAGTTCTTAAAAGGTCAGGAATATACATGGTTGAGGGCGCCTGGGTGGCTCAGTCAGTTAAGTGTCCGACTCTTGACACTTTGTCTCAGGTCATGACCTCAGGGTTGAGAGATCGAGCCCCGGGTCAGGCTCTGCACTGGACATGGAGCCTTCTTAGGAGGAGTCTGTCTCTCCCTCCCTCTGTCCCTCCTCCTCTCTGCTCCTCTCAAAAAAAAAAAAAAAAAAAAAAAGAAAGAAAGAATATATATGTTTGACTATTTTTGGTAGAATGATAAAGGAAGCCACAAACGCAAAAAAATATTCAAATTATAGAACTTTAATCTGTTGGTATCATTGCAGGTCATGGGGACATTTTGTACACATTACAGATAAGGAAACTGAGTGATGTGGAGGTTCTAAGTGACTTGCACAAGGTCTTTTGTGAAGCAGAATAGAATATTCTCCCAGTTCGCACACTTCACACTGCGTAACTATCTCTTTTAGTGACTTTATCTGAAGATATTTATTGGCACCGGTACTCTCTATTTCAATCTGGGTGGTTTATTTTGGTATAATCAGTTGCATATTATTGTCATCCTGTTATCACCATCAACTCCCAGTTTCACTGAAGTGAAATTAAGTTGCATCATATCACAACTTCCGTCCATCAAAATGATGTAATAGAACATCTGAGAAAGGTTGCGATAATCAGTGTGCGATGGGCTTGCCAACCTCATGGGTTGCTTTGTATGAATCATATTCACACAGTGACACAAGTCATACTAACAGACTGGCACAAGGTTAAAAGAGCTTAAGATGAACAGCAGAAGGTAATAAGTGGTTGCGGCCCACCTCTGTGGCAGTACCGAGAAAGGAAGGGGGGTCGCAGGAGGCCAGGGAGATGCTGTGCTCCAGGGAGGAGGGCCAAGGCATTGAGTAGGCCGCTGGTAGTGGCATCAAGAAACACTGCGGAGATCTCCGTTGCTGCAGGTTAGTGTCCAGGGTTAGAGGAAGAAGGACCGGCTAATTCGCTCTTTCCAGACACAGGGCCAGGCTGGGAGAGAGGGACACTGCTAGCTGCGGGCTTGCTCCTGGTCCCGGGCAGAGCCAGGTGTCCCAGCTACACCTGCCTCCTCCAGGAAGCCTCCTTCCCACCCCCTCATCGTCCTGCTGCTTCCCGGCTGACACCCTATCAAGTCCACTTGTCTCTTTAACTGAAACTGTGGTGAAGGACATCAGAAAAAGGTGAGGACAGCTAAGGTACTGTCTACCAGCAAAGAGAACGTCTGCGTGTAGCTGCCCAAGTTAGCCAGAAGACTCCAGCGCCAAAACCAAATTAGCAACATAAAATCTTGAGCTAATTGTAGAAGGTGAGCAAAGAAATCTAGCAATTCATGCATCAGGAGAGAAGGTGATCGATGCGGAGAAACACTAAAAGAAGACTAATGATTTCATTAGTTAAAGAATTCAGGGATTAAACAGAGGAAAATTTTCCCAAAATGCATGAAGAGTGGTATTTACGGCTCTGAGGTGCGTATGGATCCTACAAACTGCAGCACCTAGGTGAGAACAGGTGTTGAAAGAGTGATCCCCCAAAAATCCCCCCAAACAGTATGGGCTGACATTGGCAAGAAAGGAGGATGGGCGAGAAGGAGCAAGGTTTCTGACCAGTTGCTTTGAGGACTTTAGAACATTTTACTGCGTGTCATGAAATAGGATCATTCTTCCCCAGTTCTTTGAAAAACATCGAAAAATTTTTATTTTTGATGTTGTATTTGGGAAGAGCAAAGGGATAATTTTTGATTGGATAAGCTGAGTCAGGCTAAAAACTGTTTTACGTGTACTTTGGTAGCCCATTGGGATTTCTACTTGGATTTGGGGTCCGCAATACAATTTAGATTACATTGCTGTATAGAAATGATCCTGGAGTCCACTTCTACAGTGACCCCTTTTGGATTACTGTCATGAAAGGAAGTACAGAGCTACCCCCAAAAAGCCAGGATGAGGCTTAGGAAAGCCACTCTAATTAAGAGGAAAGTTGTAGAAACTATAATATTAAAAATCATAATCTTTCTGTTAAGGCATAGTGCAGGATTGTGTTACAAATGAAGAATAAATATAGGAAATATTTCATTACTTAAAAAAATGAAAGGGGCCAAGAAACTCCCACATGGCAGTACAAGCTATAAATTATTAATTTTTTTAATTCAACCTTCACAAACACTTAGTGTTTAATAAATTGGACCAATTCAAAGCATTTACTCTGCTCGATGAGCTGATACCAGAACCCCTGAGAACTGAGTTACCGTTAAGGCACAGGAGATTAGATAGAAAAACAGAGACCAGATAAAGATTAACTGCTAGGAAAAAAAAAATACGTAATGAACGTTTTTTTCAGGGACAGAAGACTGAGTTATAATTTACGTAGGCCACAGATCTGTGGCAAAAGGCTGAAAAATGATGGAGATTAAAGCGAAAGTCTGATGAATCCAGAATTACACAATTTTTTATCCAAGCCATGAAGACTTCTATGACCCTGGCAGACTGCCTGACTGCTTCAAAGTGCAGAGTTGCTTAGAATTTTCTGCTTATTCACTTTTTCATCCCTAATCAAATTAATTATGGCAACAGGATATAAGCACGAGGTCGCGGGTGGTATGGGCCACCTATGTAGGTGGGAAATGCCTTTTCATAGCATGGGAGGTCACTGAGTTAGGTAGATTGAACAAAAATGTACTATATCCTCATTTTAACTAGAATGTCAAAAGTTATTTTTCAACCATGGTATTAACTTTGAAAGAGCTAGACTCCTATGGAACTATGAAAGTCTCAATTCCCATTACCCAGCTGTGTTGTAATTATCACCCAGGCATCCAAATGTTGGCCAGATTTGCAAATGTAGGAAATGTCTTCATGGCATTACAAAATGTAACTCGGAACATATTTTATTATGGAGGCATTTTAATCTGATTATATACTAAAAATAATTGTGTATTATTTTATTAACATGCAAATAATATCTTAACAAATATATACAGGAGACCATGTCAACCTTCTATGTGATTGTATTCTTAGCTAACTAACATATAACTAACACAGCACCTGGTTTTTGTAGTGAGTATTTTGGATGTGTTTGTTGAATAAATGAAGGGATTGAGTAGTGTTTATTACCTGGCCACAATTAAAAAAAAAAAAAAAGAAAATGGATTAAAATCAACTTAAGGGGCACCTGGGTGGCTCAGTGGTTGAGCGTCTGTCTATGGCTCAGGGCGTGATCCTGGGGTCCTGGGATCGAGTCCCACATCAGGCCTGCTTTCCCTCTGCCTATGTCTCTTGTCTCTGCCTCTCTTTCTCTGTGTCTTTCATGAATAAGTAAAAAAAAAAAATCTTTAAAAAACATTTCCATTGAACTTAGAAAATGATTTTATTTATGTGACAGAGAGAGAGCACAAGTGGGGGAGATAGGGGCAGAGGGAGAGAAAGAAGCAGACTCCCCACTGATCAGGGAGCCCGATGCGGGTCTCCATCCCAGGACCCTGAGATCATGACCTGAGCCTAAGGCAGATGCTCAACTGACTGAGCCACGTAGGTGCACTCCACTTAACTTTTTAAACCAAGTTTCAGAAGTCAACGTACTGAACTAGTTCTAAACTAAAATTTAGAACTCAAATTAGGGCTGTTGGCATTTTACATATAAATGAAAAATGTTCAACAATTATATATGGCATATCTTCTAATTATGCTTGGCTATTTTCTTCCTGGAAGAGTTATCATATGTGCCTTATTTACCTACCTAAGACCTCTTAAAGGTTAAAAAGTATGAGTTAAGGAATTACAGTTATCATCAAAGTGTACAATTCTTTTTGATATACTGGAATCATTTCAGTTTGTATCTCACTTGTTAATGTATTTACATTTGATAAGAGTAAGTCTACAGTGTATTCTTATATAATGTTTTTTATTTATGCTGAGAGCCACATGTGATATTTTTATTATTTTTAGTAGATTGTTTGATGTACATCTATTTGTTGTACATCTATTTATTTGATTGAGATATAATAATGTATAATTATTAAGAGTACATGATTTGTTTGCTTTTCTCCCAAAGGATCTGGAAATGGACAGATACTTCACATGCATTGAAAGAGTCTATTGGTTGAACAGAAATCTAAAAGTTGACTTTTGTGTCTGCTATAGGCTATACAACAATCATCACACATTTATATTTTGGAAATTCACCATTATTCATCTGCTGTATGTTCTTATGCATAAAACTGGATCCTCCTGTTTTATTACAGAAACTTTGTCTCATGAGTGATAATCACTGATCTTATGTAATGTGCCTTTACTCTGGAATCTCTCTGGTTGACCTGAGCTTCCAGTGGAAATTTGTTATTTGGCCTCGGCAATCTCAAAAATGAAGAGAGAGGATGGAGAGCACATCCATTACTACTATTAGTAATGATCCGTAATTTTACTTCTGATCTGTAACAAACCCTATCTACATAGATCAGAGATTGCAAAGTCAAGATGTCCAAAATCCAAAGTCTCTTGTCTTCAGTATTTTTGCTCCTCCTTTCCTCATTCTATTGATGAGTAGCAGTATCTCCTCACTGTGTTCCACTTCTACTTTGCATTCACAAAGCACAGTGAGGTGAAAGACAAATCCTTGCTGGGGGATCCAGACACCAGAATATAATACAGAGCCCTAAAAAGAAAAACAAAAAAAAAAAACACAACAGAAAGCTGAAGTGAGAGAGAAAGAAGGTACTAATTGAAGGATAGGGTGATACTTGTGCATTTACAAAGAGAAATTTAAAAATCACACAAATAATAAAAATTGACATTCTCATAAAACCATCATTCGGGAAACATACTTGAAAAAGCTGCATTCTATCCTGTTTATAGATACTATCACCAATGAAGACATTGGTATCTAAAGAGTTTGGTGCCCTAAATTGTTTTCCTGCCTATTAGGGGGGAGGTTCTTAACTGTAATTCCGAGTTTTATACACTAGGCTGCAGAACATTCCTTCAGAAAGACTTGAGATGAGGGGAGGCTTAGGGAGGGAAGAAGTAAAAGAACGACATTAAATAAAAATAATATGCAGAGAAAGAGAAAGTTTGGGTTTTGTTGAAAATGATAAAAGAAATCTCATGGAAGTACATTTACAAATGATGAGAGAGCAGGAGGGAGGAAAAGTTGGGGTATTGTTTTTGTCTGTCTTAATTTAAGAGACAGTCTGAACCTGAGGCAAACAGCGCAGTGCTGAAAAGCACAACCAATTATCTTTTTTACCGAAGTGATTTCCACCTGAAAAGGATGGAAATTAGAAAATGAAAAGATGAAAAAAGAGACCGCCATGGGAATATGGTGCCAGAATGCATGTATTTAACTCTCTAGTTTAGTAAATCTGACAGGGAGCCACCATCTGGTAACTACAGTGATGGAAAATAGTCCTATTGACTAAGAATAATGTGTGAACTTTGGAAATGAGCATCCATATTTTATAAAGATCTGTGTGTATTAGTTACATAATCATTTTCTTGTTAAGAGGCACATGGTCTTGATTTAAGGAGACCCAGCAAGTATCTCAGTTATGTGATATTTTGTGCAAGAGCTTTCGTGATAAAACATGCTAATAACTTGAAGGTGTAGTCCTAAAGATGGTGATGTTATTATGTGGTGAAGAATATGCATTTGTAATAAAAAAACAAATATTGCTCAAAATTGTAAGTAGGCACAAACGCATTGTCGTTGTAATATGTGTATATATAGATTCCCAAACTTCCTATCATCTTTTGAAGAGAGATCTAGATAAAAAAAAAGGAAGAAAATTATGCCCATAAATCCCCCAAACCAGACTCCGAACACACCAGGGCACTCAAGCTTTGAAATTTTGATAGAGCCATTGAAGAGGTATAAGTTATAATCGAGAGTAAGTCCTTATTCTTTCAGCAGAAAGCATTTTATACCAGTTAAACTACTCTTACCCAGCTTAAAGCATCTTATAAATAAGAAATTATGCAGAGGAAAAATGTATATCTATCCTTACAATGTGCAAGAACCAGGGAACATTAATGTAAAATTAATGAGAAGCTGACAAAGTATCATAGAAAGTATCATAACTATATATATTATATATATATATTTTATAGTACATATATATATCTATATAGTACCTCTTTGATAACAATTATGACTCTTGGCTACATCTTACAAAAGAATCTACGACTTCCGAAGTCTGAAAGCCTGAGAGCTAACTATTCTAGACTTACTGCCTCATCATCTCCAGAAAAGTGACCTGAAAATCTTTATTTTGAAAGCATTTTATTAATGATGGTAATGTTCAGTCAGTGTTGAACACCGTTGATAAATGCAGTTGTTCTTTATAACCATAAAAGTTTATTGCTGGAAGGGAACTACGATTCATTCATTCCAATCTACACATCAATATTTAACTCAAATGCATTTTACTCTCACTTTTATTATATAATAATAAAAATATTGTATAATAAAACGTATATCTAATGAAGCAAATACATATGCATATATATGAATGAGTCAAACTAGTATAGACATGCATATATTCGTGTGTGTAGATATGAACACGTACATACACAGATACACATATATACATGCTCATTCACTGAAACATTTCACTAGGGTAGATAATAGAAAGCAGATGTGATTACAGTACTTTATTGTGCTTAACTAATTTAGTCTAATATAAGCATATACACAGTTACCCAAAGTTCAAGGCAATATTATTCATAATTTGCTGGTTTAATGCAAAAATTAGGAATTATCAATTCCTAATAAAATGGCAAAGATTACATTTCTTTGACCTGGCTTTCAAAGGAGGAAAAGTCTTCTTCACCTGGAGGAGGGGCGACTGAGGAAGCAATGATGATTGAGAGAACAGGATATGCAGAGTCACAGAAGCAGCATATAAGTACTCTGTTCAGCAAATATGTGCAATGAAGATCACGCGTAGAAATCAATTGATTTATATATTTATTTTTTTGTTCATTCCACAAATGGTGAATGTTAACACTATGTTAGTCCTTGCCATAAAAGCTAAGCAGTCACAAAAAGAAAGCAGGAAGGAATAACTGGTGCAAATGGAATTTGATACATTGTTAACAACTCTGTTACCTATGATTATTTTTCAAAATTTTATTTTTTACATTTGATTTAATGATTTATTTTACAGACAGAGCCAGCAAGCGTGCACAAGCAGGGAAAGAGATAGAGGGAAAGAGAGAGGGGGAGAGAGAATCTGAAGCTGACTCTGCACTGACCGTGGAGCCCCACTTACGGGCCTCCATCTAACAACCCTGAGCCCAAATCAAGAGTCAGTGCTTAATCGGCTGAGCTACCCAGGTGCCCCTTTAACTATTTTAAAAATCTATATAATATTCTTAAAATAACTCATTTTTGAGGATAATATGTTAAAAACAGGAAGATAACTGAAAACATTTTTTTAAGATTTTATTTATTCATTTCATGAGAGACACTGAGAGAGACAGAGACACAGGCAGAGGGAGACGCAGGCTCCCTGTGAGGAGCTGGATGTGGGACTCGATCCCAGGACCCCAGGATCATGTCCTGAGCCAAAGGCAGATGCTCAACCACTGAGCCACCCAGGCGTTCCTGAAAACAATTTCTAAATAATCAATAGTAGTAATATGAATTTGAGTTATAGTTTAAAGCATCATTTCTAAAGTTTATAATATCATTTATTTTATCTGTAACAGCTGGTAGCACTTTTTGAATGAATGTTTGATAATTATTTTCCTTAGTCCTAATTTTTATGCTTAGTTAGTTGTTGTTGATACTGAAGGAACATGTCATTTGCTAATAACCTTATTGGATTTTCACTACTCAGATGGAATCATAGAGCTGGAAATGAGTTATGAGGTCAGTTCTTTCTTCATCTTGGACATATGAGAATATATTCTATTTTGAGATGTCGTTAGAAATTTACTAGGTGGCTTGTGTTTGTTTTATTTTTCTTTTATTGGGGAGTATCTGTCTCTTCTCCAATCCATGATGCATCACTGTTAAGGTGTAAATCTTGTCTGTGTCACTTGCTTTCCTCTAAAACCTCAAATATTCTTAGAGAAAGAGCCCAGGGATTCAAGCCTAAATAGCATTCAGGGAATAATCTCGCTGCTTGCTTTTGCAGTGCTCTACATTCTACGTGCTCATCTCCATGATCCAGCCTCTGTGCCGCCTGCTGTAATCTCCCCTTTCTGTTCCCCCGGCACTCGGTCATTGACAGCTATTCCACTTCTGTCTCTTTCAAGACTGAGCATACATGCTTTTTGCAAAATTTTGCCTATTTAAACTCATCAGAAGCTGTGTTTGTTCTCAAAACAAATGGCACTTTTCCTGTGGACCTTTTCTGTCTATATACTTGCATAGACAACGCACAAATATGCATTGACATGTATATATTTTCCCCATTGGAGTGAATGTATATGCTACTTGCTGAGGTACAACTCATGTTTTAGTCATTTTTCTTTTCTTTTTTCTCTTTTTTTTGAGAGAGAGAATGAGAGCATAAGCAGGGTGACGGGTAGGGGGAGAAGGAGACTCCCCCCTAAGCAGGGAGCCTGATGAGGGGCTTGATCTCAAGACTTCATGACCCAAGGCAAAGGCAGATGGCCAACTGATTGAGCCACTCAGTGCCCCTAGTCATTATTCTAAAGCAGGACCTTGCCGACATAATTATACCTTAGTATGTGTTTATCAAAGTATGCATTTAAGTTTTTCCCCTGAATTTAAGAGTTTTCAAAGTGTGCCTTGATTTGGCTTTGCTGAGAATGGTAGGAACGAGGACAGAGTCCTAGGCACTTCAGTCTGTCTCCTCCATGAACAGTTTCTAGCTGTGAACCACAAGTTGTGTAATACATACAGTGTATATTATATTCTAGGACCGCTTCAGTTACTAATTTTGATGGCTACTAATCTTCAATATAGTGTTCCCTTAATGACACTTTATTTAAATCCCTTGAGCTACAATTTCATTTTTTTCATCTTTATTTAAAAAAGATTTTATTTTTAAGTAATCTCTACACCCAGCATGGGGCTCAAACTCACAACCTCAAGATCAAGAGCTGCATGCTCTACCAGCTGAGCCAGCCTAGCACCTTATTTCTTTCATTGTTTATCCTACTTTTTAAAGTTTTTAAAAGTAGGCTCTATGTCCAGCATGGAGCCCAATCTGGGGCTTGAGCTCAGGATCCTGAGATCAAGAGTAGGATGCATAACTGACTGAGACACCCAGGTGTACCTATCCTATATATTTTTTTATCTTAATGGGAAGAGTAAACCTATCTTCTGTATGTAGCAAGAACTGAGGCTTATAACAAGGCAAACCCTAACTACTAGAAAGTATTCTTAAAAAATTAGCTGATGATGCATGGAGTTATAATATTTCAAAATAAGCCCTAGACATTCTCCTCTGTCATTAAATTATCTTCTGTTGACTTCAGAAACATATCTTAATTTATCACCCAAGTCTCCAGTGCCATTTCCCTATCTTGAAAATGATGAGATTGGAAAGACAATTTCCTAGGCCTCTTCCATCTTAAATATTTAGAGTCTGATTTTGTTTTTAACTAACAGCATTTTAGATTCATTTTCAGATTTTTGTCTATAGAAACTCAATATTTCTCTCTTTTTGCTTGCACTTCTCTTTCAAACAGAATGGGACTTGTAAGCTTTCTCTTCAAATTTCTCAATAACATTTTCCCTTATTAAATCTTAGGTGCATAAATTCGATTTCATTCAAATTCGTGCTTATTAATTTATCACCATTGGACAACAGATGGCTCCTTTTAATTTAATTCAGTTAAGACCTGACTAGTAATCTACCTCTACCTGCATGCCTTTTGGTAATCTCTCCTTCTCTATCCCATATCCCCTTGGCCACCATCTTTAATTTTGTGTTTACCAATACATTATTTTTTTGTAATTTTCTTGGATATGTGTTTACTAAAAATATATTGTTTATTTTCTTGTTTTTCTTAAATTTATTATAGATACTGTTCATGTCATCTTCAGAGACTTTTTTCAGTCAGTATTTTGTTATATTTACTCATGTTTTATATATAGTGAAAATTCATTTCTTCATGGCTGTACTTCACTGTAGGAATATGAAGCAATCTATATTTATCTATTCTCCTTTTCATGGCGTATGATTTGTTTTTGGCATTATGAACAGTGCTGGTTAGAACAGTTTTGTGTTTTCTAGTATGTGTTTGTGATGAACTGTATTGTCTTTTAAAATATTAAGACTTTCCTTTTATCTGAGCATTTTTCCCCTCCTATATCAACTTTATTTTGGCTTTGCCTAGAATGAGTTTCTTAGAAAAAAATAGTTATAATTAAAAGAATATAGTCAAGTATATGATTTTTCTAAATTAGTTTTATTTGATTTTTCTTTTATTACTTTAGCATTAGGAAAATGTCTCTCCTGAGTTTTGTCACTTCTGTTTTCAGCTTTTGCTTTATGAATGTTTAAACAAGATCTTTGTATTAGGAAATCTGAGTGAGTTCATTATAGTGTAATGACATTTAAGTTATTTTCAGAATCTTTATAAAGTTATCATTGTTCTCTCATGACTCATTTGACAATCCAGATATCCTCCAATTTAAAATAACAAAATTCGTTTATGACTATTAAGATATTTATATCTAAAAGGTATTCCTCTTTGAATCTTTAATTAACCACTTTTTTTAAACAACGTAACACTTAACTGAAGTGCTATGTATAAACAACATAATGCCTAGAAGCTAATAACCTGATACCAACTACCTAATAGGATGATGCAGGAAATAATTGTTAAAATAAGGGGCAAAAGAGAAAAGAACCATTTAAAATAAAGAATTAAGACAAGCATACTCATCAATTATCTTTTGGGCACAGTGGAAAAACTGGCCGGAGGGTATTCAGTTTAAAATCTTCCAGAGGTGCTATTGGATCCCTGAAGCCAAATATAATAAGGGGTTGGTGTCCCAATTAAAGTATTGGAAATGTCAGCAAGCTGAAGGGGATGGCTTCATATGATTTGAGAGGCAAGTGTGCTGGTAATGCAGTTTTAGCATGAATGACTTGAAATATTTCAAGAATAATTAGACTATTTTCTTAATTTCTAACTTTTGCTTTCTCTTTTTTTCCCTGAAGGGATTTACTTGTCCAGTGCCCACAAGCACTTATTATGAATTGACAGTGGACCAGATCATGGTGAAATTGTACAGAAACTTAAATAACTAAAAATACAAAGGTAGATCTGACTAGTGAGCCTGGTAGCAATCTCAACAGTGATTTTACTTTAAAGAAAGATGAAGTCAGCATTGCTTCATGTTTTGAAATTCTTTCTGCTTCCCAAAAGAATGTAACTTGATGATTTTTACCGTTTTCTATTTGAGCTTAGATATAGTACTTCTTGTAATCAAATGAATGAATCACCAGTTTCCAAATCATAACTTTATAAAGAAAATAATTATGATGAAACTAGTAACATTGAAAATACACTATTTATAATCATTTTGTCTTATAATCACAAAATTCCATGTATATATGTGTTTGGATGGTAAGACCTCTCCAGTAATCACAAAGACATATCCCAATCTAGTGCTTAGCAACTTTGTCAACCTAGAAAAACTACTTAACTCTCTGTGCTCAGTTCTTTTATCTTACACATGGATAATAATTATACCCACTTGTGGAGATTTTATGAGGATTTAATGACTTAATATATTTCAATAATTTAGAACACCACCTGGCATATGATAAAGAACCAAGTTACTAGTTATTATTTTCTGCACCATGTCATTATTAATATTATATGAATTTGATAATTAATAATTCTAAATCTAAGCATTTATTTTAAAATATTCTTTTTAATGCATTTCTAATTTGAAACTGTAAATATCGAAAAGAAATATAATTAACAAAGGCACTAAATCAACCAAAAGTTTGCTTTGTCATATTTTATAGGAAGTTGACTAAAGATAACCATTTAAAGCAAATGTAGAAGAGAAAGATGCCTACTATCATAACTTTATTTCTTTCTGAAAGTCATAGGTGAAATAAGACAGCAAAACAATATATATATATATATATATTTTTTTTTTTTTGCAAAACAATATTAAGAGGTGAAACAAATAGATGAGTAAATCATCATTTTGGCACAATCTATCTAATCTAACCATTAGATACTTTAAAATGCAATAAAATAAACATTTATTAAGCAAATTAATAATAGATATTAATGCTAATACAAAAGAAACAAGATATATTTCTCTTAAGTAATAGCAATAAATATTTTAAAAACATAAAGCTAAATAATTTTTCAGAATAAACAAACATATGAAGTATTTTGAAATTATCCACCTATCTACATCTATGTCTGTGATGCTACCTATGTAAAAAATATGAAGATAGCCTTAGCAAATTAAAACCAATTCATAATTTTGGATAGGAAAATAACATTTTAAAAAAGATGTCAGGGCACCTGGGTGGCTCAATGGTTGAGCATCTACCTTTGGCTCAGGGGATAATCCCAGGGTCCCAGAATTGAGTCCTGCATCAGGCTCCTTACAGGGAGCCGGCTTCTCCCTCTGCCTATGTCTCTGCCTCGCAACTTGTGCTTCTCACGAATAGATAAATAAAATCTTTTAAAAAATAAAAAAAAGATGTCAATTATGAGAGAGGGAAAGAATGAATGAAGGAATAAAATTTTTTGGAACCTCAGGAAGTGATTTTTCAGCAGCATATACAAGGATAATTATGTGTAACCAATAATGAAAAGTATGCATGAAAGCGTAATGAGAGGAAACTTTCAACAGCATAATAAAGCATGAAAATTAAACAGTCTACTTAATATAGACTGGAAAAAGTACATATACCAAGGAATCAACATTTCTTAAATATGAAAAGGATTTAGTTCTGGTTCTGTGTTTAGAGATCATATTACTTCGGGTAATACATTGGACACCTTCCCTAACCAACTCCAAACCCATAGGAATGATAGATACATTATTTGAAAAACGATAGTTTAAGGTATGTCTCAGGAACCAAACAAAAAGAGTAAGATAAACCTGGCTGTAGACCTCAGACTACTGTGTTCTAGGTCCTGAAGCAGAGGAGTTATATGACTGGGAGTTTGGTTCATAGACTGTGCAACATTGCTCTTTGTAAGCTGCAGGAGTGAAACACAGAGTTTAAATGCAGGATTTGGTGTAGTAATATTCCACAAGAGGCATGAGAAAGCTGATGATTGAGGCTTGCGTTTATAGCAGGTGGGAAGACAGGCCCAAGCTCGCAATTAGATGCTGAGCCAAATAGTTGGATGGATCATTTGAATCATCAATTTCCCAATATTACCATAGTGCAGGGACACCAGACTGCTCATATGAGAGCTGGGTTTGCATTCAGAAACTTGAGTGGCCAGATGTATAACCACTATGCATGGGGACATTGGAGATGGTGGGATACAATACAAAAAGTGTGAATGAGGGGGTAAACTGCTTAAAATTTTCCTATAAGCTATGATTTAAAAGTATAAAGACAATTAATACTATAAAATCCAAATATAGCAACAATTAATACTTTAAATCAAAATATTCTAACTGCCTGAAAAAAAATTGAAATTATGTGTAAGTCCCAAAGTTATAAATGGACAAACATCTATAAAATGAAAGAAATTTATGGAATATAGAGGTGCCTGAGTGGCTCAGTTGGTTAAGCATCTGATTCTTGATTTCAGCTCAGGTCATGATTTGAGGGTCTTAAGATCAAGCCCCACCCCCCCATTGGGTTCCATGCTCAGCACAGAGTCTGCTTGGATTCTCTCCTTCTCCCTCTGCCCCTGCCCCTGCTCATGCTCTTTGTCTCTCTCTCTCTCTAAATAAATGAAATCTTTGGAAACAAGAAATCTCTCCAATATAAACAAATGACATCAAACAAGAATTGGCATATAGGAAAAATAATCAACTAGAAAAAGTATATATTGTGACAGTCAGTTCTAGTTAAAATGATAATAGAATTACCTGAGTATAAAAATAAATATTGGAGAAGCAATATCAGCAGAGACTTGTTTTTTTGTTTGTTTTTAATTTAATTTTGAAAAAATAAGTAAACCTTCACATTGAAAGTACCAATCTAGATAAATAAACTTCCATATCATTTTAGATAATCTATTATGAAACACAAATTATCAAAAAATAATAGATCTTCAAGGCACTGAGGAATGAATTACCTATAAAATGAAATGACATTGAAACATTTCTCAGCAAGTAAAATAATTGTCAGAATACAGTATGTAATAGCTTCAAAGAAATGAAGGTAAAATACCTATCCACATAAAACGTGTTCTCTACTAAAATATCATTCAAGGGCTATACCAAAATATAAATGAAGTCAGTCCTAAGAGAGTGAACCACCAAAGACCTTTTCTGAAAGAATTATTTGAGTTATGGCTTCAGTGGGAGAATACTGAAAATTGATATAAAGATGAAAATTGATATAAAGATGACATATTAATTAAACTTAATTGTCATTTGACAAACTATTAACTCATTTAAAATTTTTTTAATTTTATTTATTTATTCATGAGAGACACAGACAGAAGCAGAGAAATAGGCAGAGGGAGAAGCAGGCCCCACGCAGGGAGGCTGATGGGGGGACTCAATCCCGGACCCGGGGATCGTGCCTTGGGCCAAAGGCAGACACTCAACTGCTGAGACATCCAGTCGTCCCTATTAACTCACTTTGTGATAAAAAATTGACACTATGACTCAAGATGAAAATAGGAATCTGGTGGTGCCTGAATGGCTCAGTTGGTTGAGTGTGTGACTTGATTTCACTTGGGGATCAGGAGATTGAGTCCTGCATTGGGCTCTGTGCTCAGCTCTGAGTTGGCTTGGGATTCTCTCATTCTCTCCCTCTGCCTCTGCCCCACCTTGCATGCACTATATATATATATATATATATATATATATATATATATATACACACACACACACATCTATATCTTTAAAAATAGTAATCTGGGTCTGGAATTCAACCTTGCAGAAATGAAAGTGGTAGTTATAGATAAATTTAGAGCATTAAATACATTAATTAAGAAACAAAAATTGATATAGTCATATGCATGTCCATGTCAATAAACCAGAAAATACATCAGATTGTACATAAAGAAATTACAAATAAGGAAATTACAACTATAAATGTAAAACAAAACAATGGAGAGGATCAGTTAAGCAAAGAACTAATGCTTTAAGAATATTTTTACCAAAAAATTAAAATATCAAAAATAAAACATCAATTTAATGGTACTTTATTTCAGATTTTTGTTATTAATTGGAGTGAGGTGAAATTCCTTTATATTTTTCAAAATTTTTCAAATTATCTGCAAATAGACATATCATACAACTTTGGCAATTGGAATAAAAGGTAAATAAGCATCATTTTATATAAACTTGGCTCAAAGTTGACTGGACTATTTAACATGTTTACTTTTCTAAGAGTTCTGCTCAAGTCAACAAAAATCTTTACTATTATTATTTTTACATTTTCCATATCCTTGATAGCAAAATAAAATTTTTTTTTATTTTTTTAAATTTCTATTTATTTATGATAGTCACAGAGAGAGAGAGAGAGAGAGAGAGAGGCAGAGACACAGGCAGAGGGAGAAGCAGGCTCCATGCACCGGGAGCCTGACGTGGGATTCGATCCCGGGTCTCCAGGATCGCGCCCTGGGCCAAAGGCAGGTGCTAAACCGCTGCGCCACCCAGGGATCCCGATAGCAAAATAAAATTTTTATGCCTTTGTTAATCTCTCTTCTCTGAGGCATTTTATTTATTTTTATTTTTTATTTTTTTTTAAGTTTTATTTATTTATTCATGAGAGACACACAGAGAGAGAGACAGAGACACAGGCAGGGGGAGAAGCAGGCTCCATGCACCGGGAGCCCGACGTGGGATTCGATCCCGGGTCTCCAGGATCGCGCCCTGGGCCAAAGGCAGGTGCTAAACCGCTGCGCCACCCAGGGATCCCCTCTGAGGCATTTTAAAAGACATTCCTCCCAAATAAACCAAAACCTAAAACAAAACAAAAAACCCCACAAAAATCCCCCAAAACATGGGGAAGAATGCATCAAAGACCAATCCACAAGTAGTTTCATACTACCATACCGATATCAACAGCAGCAAACAAAACATCACAGCAAGTTTCCAGAACAATTAATAGGGGGTTATACTAATTACTAAAATATCTAGTACATAAAGTTGTAGCTTTTAGTATGCTGGAACACATTGATGATTCTAATATTTCAATCTTAAATATCAGCTGTCTACTGTAATTTTTAAAGTCATTTTGCCCAAGCCAGGATAGAGGAAGATAGATAGGAGGCTAGCTATCAATATATAGGTACAGTTATATATGAAGTTTAAGGCTCTATTCAAGTTTACCACTCTTGTTCAAATATAAATAAATGCTTAATTATTAATTTGTGTCATTCTGCCATAATTTATCAATGGTAGAAGTCACCTGCCTATTCTATACCTTGTAGTCTCAGAGGTGGTTAAGTACATAAACTTTAGCCCAAACCATCTTAATTAGCCTACATGTGAAATAAAACTAGAGTTTCTGAGAAATATGCATTCCTATTAATACTGTCTTAATAATATGGAGTCATATGAAGAGTAGAGAAATGGACATGGAAAAATTTGAAACCTGAGAATAAGTTTTGCCTCAGAAATCTAAATTAATTATGTCCAAAGCAGTATAACCTTATTTATCCTCATCTGGTGGTAGTAGTACGGTGATGTAGTGAACTGATTTATAGCATTACCAGTTCAATTATAGTGTTACTAGTTCAATATATGTTTATTGATTCGCATGGTGAGGTGCCTACAAACAAAATAATGTATGTCCTAGAATTTATTTTTAACACAAGCATTTCAAGATCACATTAAGTAAATTTATGAATATCATTATGAGGAAAATAAATATGAAGTCCATAACCTCAATGTGAAAACCAAAAATATACATTACCTATGAACACTCAGATGCCAACTCCATTTAATATATGAAACTAGTGATTTAAAGCTACTTGGTGAGAATGATAATGGAATTTTTCTGTTATTTTATTTCTTAACACATTCTGGCAGCTTTCCATGTTTTATCAAGGGATGATTTGCATTTTTTTTCGAGACCAAAAAGTTAAATATATTGACATAGACTGGAAGACAGATAAATCACAGTAAAATCATCCAAGGGGGGTATGAATACATTTGAAGAATAGGTTGACTTTATGTAGAAGAAAAGGATGGTAAAACCATCTATATACCTTTCAGAAATGGTTTTGGACTCATTCTATTATCAGTCAATTATATCAGGAAGATGAAGGATCTAGCATTATTCCTCACTTTGCATTATTGCTTCAACTGTAGTATGAATGACTTCCTGGAAATCAAATTAGAGCTTTGTTTTTGTAACCATAGAGGAAGGATCATTACTGCAAAGTGTGGAACCATAAGCCTGAATGAACATGTTCTGTGTGCGCAAAACTTTTACAGATATTAAAGTTATTTAGAGGGATAAAAATATGCACTGTGGGCATGGAGACTCTATGTAGGTAGAGCCATTGTAAAGACTTACAATGATGACTTACAATTCCTGAAGACATAATCAGTTTGAACATGATGTGAACATTAAGCAAAAAGACCATAAATACAGTAAAAATAACCCAAATGCTTCTATCCCTTATGCACCCTGTAATGTGGGAATATTACTTCTGCAAAAAATTATTTTTTGATGGTACAAAACACCATCTATTGAAAGCTTTACTATGTATAATTTAAAAGTTCTGCTTTTTAAAAATTTTTAAAGAGAATGATGAGAGAGTAGGGGCAAGGAGGAGAAGAGGGAGGGAGGGAAGGAAGGAGAGAGAGAAAGAGAGAATCTTAAGGAGGCTCCACGCTCAGCACAGAACCAGACATGGTGCTCAGTTTCACCACCCTGAGATCATGACCTGAACCAAGAGTCGGATGCTTAGCTGACTGAGCAACCCAGGTGTCCCCCCAAAGTATTCTCAAGGCAGTTCTGTATGAGACCAATGGGTGTTTAAAGCATTAGATAACTTTTCAGTTTAATATGCTTTCCGGTACCTTTGACATTTAACTATTGCATCAAATAATCATTAATTTTACCTAACTTCCCTAACCAAGTAGTTTGAAAGTACAAAGGAAAATAGGTAAATTCTGTCTTGCTTATTTTCAGGAACATTGGCAAGTTTCACTTATAGTTTAGTAATCTATGATCACTGTTTATTTTGAATTTTAATTTTCTTTTATGCATTTTCATAAAATCAACTTAATCATATGCTTTACTAATAGTATATACAATTATCAAATTGTATTGACAAAATAATGGCTAGTGTCTTAGATAATCGTACTTTTTAGCAGTATTTTTTAAAGAGAACATATTGTCCATTATGAAGCTCATTATTCTTTTTAGATTATTGTTGTTTTACATAGAGATGATTTGAGATTGCTAAATTTTTAGTTTAATTTTTGTTTCCCTACACTAAGATTTCATCTACTCTTGAGTCCTTCTGATAGGTTCAGATGTATTTATGCTTTTCTCTTATGAACAAATAATTATTTCTCAGCTTTTTTTGTTTGGGTGCAATCCAGTGGATAAATTAATGTACACTTTTGCTCTTTGTAGAATATATTATCTTTCTGGAAAAAAATTGCACTTTAATTATGGCAATTATTCTTAAATATATATTCCCTGAAATCACATATTTTGAAATGCTGTTGGAAGCACTTTCTGCATAAGTGAAGCAAAGGGAATCTCACCTGAGAGGAAATAGCGGAGCATCCTCCCACCACATATGTTTTAATAGTGAGCAACGCTGCCAATATGTTCTGGCCTCTTGTATATGTGCAAATTACCAGATTTAACCTACAAATATTGTTTCCCATGCTGAAACTCTATTGGGTACTATATTTTATAATTCATTCAGTTACAGTGATTTTTAAGAAATGTTACAGAATTAAAAAAAATGTTACAGAATTATGCTACTGCATTTTCGTCATGTGTAAGATGGTGCCATTAAACAAAGATTATTTAACAGGCATGCTAGATAATAGGATATTATAATTACACAGTTTCTTATTACAGTTGTGCAAGAATTTTGTTCTCATGCTTATGGCACCATTAAATATTCCAATATGTTAGGATCTGCTCATCTCTTCGGTTCATCAGGAAATACAGAAATGCTTAGTGAAAATGATAAATGTATATGGCATAGAGCGGGAAAGGACAGATGGAATTAAAGATGATGTATACTCCAAACATACATGTAGTTTCATACTATTTGGTTTCATTTATTTAAAATGGTGGAGTTAATCAAGATTTTATAACAGATGTAATAACGTATTAAGAACATTAGCCAATTTGTAAGCATTAATCTGCAGAACATTTATGTCCTTAGTATTTCCAGAGCTGAGTCCCTTTTGTCTCACATTTTGAATGATAACATTTCATTGTGAGCTAATCCCTAGCACAATAAGTCCTGCAGGCTGCTGCTGTGCACACCTTTCCTGAAAGTGTCACCGATCTCTCCAGTTACTACGTAAAGCACTACAATGTCCACTGCACACACTGTGACCTTGTGGCCCTGTAAGCACTGACCCCACAGTGCTTCTCTCACCACAATGCCCAATATCCTCAAAGAGAATCTTGTTTCTCTCTAGTTACAAAATATTCAGTTTGCCTTGTGTGTGCATGACACTCTCTGTCTGCTCAGCTAGTGGTACTTCGGGAGTTTCTTCTGTCTGAAAAGTTTTTGTACATATATTTGCCAATCCAAATCCTATTCATCTTCTCAGGCTCAGCTGAAACAGCTCCCGTGTAAAGTTTCCCTATTCCATCTAGGAGGAACTTTGCCCTCCTTCTCTGCCAGTTTTCCACTTACTATCACTCATAAAACATCTATTAGATTATGCCCTGAAATACTATAAATATTTCTATGCATTTTTTTTTCTCCTGGTGTCACTAAGAACTGTGAGGACAAAAGCTTTATAAATTGTACTGTATATCAGCTCAATGTTTCTGAAAGGAGGGCAAAGAAATGCCCCAAAGTAGGTAGTAAAAATGATGACTTGGGATCCCTGGGTGGCTCAGTGGTTTAGCACCTGCCTTCAGCCTGGGGCGTGATCCTGGAGTCCTGGGATCGAGTCCCACGTCGGGCTCCCCACAGGGAGCGTGCTTCTCCTTCTGCCTGTGTCTCTGCCTCTCCCTCTCTCTCTCTGTGCCTCTCATGAATAAATAAACAAAATCTTTAAAAAAAATAAAATGATGACCTAAGCATGCTTTAACATTATGTATAACCATCTGGGCATATTGAGTGAGTATAGTGAGTATTTTTGATAAATTTCCACTGTTTTTTGTAATATTGCAGCTAAAACCTATTTAGACACATTTTTGAGAAACAGACATGCCTATAGTTCTGTTTCCTTATGGGCTTTTCCTCAAAGCTCTGACTGTGTAAGAGGAAATTAAAATTTTCAGATGCTGATGCACTTTTACTTTAGCTAAGTCACTGCCGAGAGATGAGGAGGAGAAAATACTTGAAAGACAAAGCCCCGTATTTATCATTTCTTACCGCACGATGACTGTGTGATCATTGTGGTGATCATACCAATATGTGTATGGAAGAAAATAATTTTACCAAATGGTGACACCTCACATTTGTGTGCAAGATTTGACTCTTATTTCTAGGGTGTTTTTTTTTTTTAAGATTTATTTATTTATTTTAGGGAGAGAGCATGGGTACGTGTGAGCAGAGGGAGGAGGAGAAGATGGAAATTCAGGCAGATTCCATGCTGAGCACAGAGCCTGATGCAAGGCTCAATCCCAGGACCCTGAATTCATGACCTGAGCTGAAACCACGAGTCGGCTGCCAACAGACTAAGCCGCCCGGGTGCCCCTAGGACCTTCTTAAACAGTGTCACACTTGATTTACTTTTGTACATCCACCATGAGGTGCTTAGAGCTGAATAGTCTCGAAAGAGAAAATGTAACAGGTTTTTCACATAGGCTTAGACCTTGAGTCAGTGGACGCAGTGCAAAAGAAGTATCCTGGATTAATTCTCTAGAAGCTATAGTTTTATTGCTATGGGAGAGTTTTCCTGGTGACACTAGAAGTTTATTACCACTAGTTTATTTTTTTTCTGAATTATGTTAAGTATTTGCTAATGTAAATGTAGATAAAGGGTATAATATATTACAATGTTTTAAAGGTAGTAGGTTTTCTAAACTCTTAGAAAACACCTCTAAACTATGTTAGAAAAAATTGAATAAAAATCTCATTGGAGCATAAAAACTGATATTTCTAGCTCGAAATGAAACAAATTAGGTATTATTTATAAGTGCTTACTCGACCCAATTTAAATGTCTTTGATATTCACCCCACTTCATGAATATGATATTATTCTAAGTGGTTGTTATATACTGTGATTATTTGATGCAAATATTCCTATGGTGATTGCCGACCACCACTGTGATTAAGTTATTGATGAATTTCACATGAGGCCATGCCAGTATTGCATCACGAATATTAGGTTAGAAGGCAATTTATTACATTCAAGGATGTGCAACTTAATTCTCTGACTGGTTTTAATTGGCTTAGAACTGTTCCCTTGGAGAATCTTTAATAGAGATCACTCTGGAGAGAAAACAGAAGAAAAGAGGAAGGAGGTCTATTGGAAACAGCAGTGAGGGCAGTATAGGGAACCCCCTGTGTACTATTCACAGAGTTTTTTGGGTAACGATTCCAAGAGGTGGCTGAAAGCCATTCCCTGAAGATAATCTCAGTTGAAGCATCTTTATGGGCATGACGGTGCAGAGAGAGTAGCACCAGATGTAGACATTTCACACCATCTGACTGAACACAGTCTTATCTCTTGGAGTGTAAATAAACTAACTCAAGAATGCTAGCAAATCTGGACCATCCAGATGGCCCTGGCGGACTCTTAATTGATAAGACAAGGAAGCAACCATTAGTCAGTGTATATTCATTCTATTTTATGCCATATTTTAAGATATATGTTTATTAAATGAGCTGGAGTTGTGGCAAGTGAAATAATGAAATGTTTTTTTCCTCGCACCACTGTCTTTAAAACCTAATAGAAAAACTCTCTTTTCTGTATGGATGATATGTATGGAAAATTATGTATGTTTGTTACATGTATGTTACATGTTATCCTGTAATATTTGTAGTTATTTTAGATATTAACATTCTCATTTTCAGATATTCTAGTATTCAATCTTATTTAAATCAACATGCAAACCTTTCATTCGTTCTATGCATCTCCCCTTACCCTAACTTGAACCTGATATAGGTCCAGAAACTTGCTTAAAGAAGGAATGCGTGATCCTTTTCTTCTGTCTTCCTTTTCTAACTCTTCTCTTCACTAATAGTTGCC
The DNA here is from genome assembly GCF_048418805.1 of Vulpes vulpes. Classification (NCBI taxonomy): domain Eukaryota; kingdom Metazoa; phylum Chordata; class Mammalia; order Carnivora; family Canidae; genus Vulpes; species Vulpes vulpes. Next base: position 54,178,135 of record NC_132786.1, on the reverse strand, counting down.
TTTTCATACTTTTCCCATGGTCAGATTCAGAGGGACATTTCTTAAAGATAAAGGCAAGGTCATAGGTGATGAGTGGATGTGTAATCTGATGGTGTATCTCAGCTGCAAATAGGAGACCGAATGCATCTCTGTGCCTCATGGGAATATGTAGTGGGTTCCTAAATTCGCCACCCCCCATGAGTCTCACACTGCAACATTTCAAAATGAGGTCATGATACCTGCAGCCATCTGCTTTTACTGTCTTCTGATGTCATGCTTCTGGTGCTACACCCCAGAAAGTCTCCTTCGGGGGGAGGTCACCTCTCTCATCATGTCCATCAGTGTTCAAGATGATCCACTCCTCTGTCCTTTATTTGTGGTATTTTCCTGGAGCCAGAGATAATACACTTGTGCCTCACCCTTAATGTTTTTTGCTTCCTCTCTAATCCTCTGTTCTTTCCCTCTTTTTTCCTCAGCTTCACTTAAAAAAAAAAAAAAACAATTATCTAAGCCAGAGTCATGCACCCTTGTACCCCAAACTCTAGGTCCCCTTCACAAGTTCTCTGGGTGATTGATTTGAAGAAGTTGGAGGTGTAGTGGAGAAACATAGAACATTCTAACAGTTCTTTCCAAAAAATTACTTACTACCCATATTTTCTTCTTTAAGATCTAGGTAGTACAAAATAAAAGTCAAAGAGCTGGCTTTGACCAAAACCTTAGAAAGTGCTTCATAGATGAGCAAATGGTTTTCTTAGTTATGTGAGAATATTTATAACTGATTATTTCCAGTTTTGGTTCTCAGGTAAAATTGAGACAACAGGAAATATCTTTTCTAATGTCCAGTCGCTACTGTATATTAATCTGTATGACAAGTGTGTTGGTGTGTTTTATTTAGTTTGATATCATGTAATCTTTTACAAAGGCATTTAAACATTGAACTACATTCCCTTTTTGCTTCCCAGGGAAAAAAAAAACCGGAACATTTATTGGAACAGGATTATTTGGTATCAAAAACTTAGAAATATCTCTGTAATCCTATTAAGCAGAACCATAATCATATGTAGTAGTTACTGGCCCATTCAAGAACATACAAAATAGTTAGCTTGGTTTTAAAAATTATATCAGTGATATAAAGAAATTAGAAATTTAATCAGAAATTTAATCAGAAATTTAAAAATTATATCAGTGATAATAACTACACAGTGTAGCAGAACATTCTATAAAGGAAAGGAAAAGGTTTTATATATGTTTTCCTTAGGATATAGTGGAATATATCCAATTTCTTAGTGTATTTAATTCATAATAAGTTTGAAAAATGTCCACAGATAAATCAGACATATTTCAATTATTTCATTATTGTGAAGGGAGTTTTTACCTGAACTTCCATACGACTCTAAAGGTAAAGAAAAATTGGGGATCCCTGGGTCGTGCAGTGGTTTAGCACCTGCCTTTGGCCCAGGGTGCGATCCCGGAGACCCGGGATCGAATCCCACATCGGGCTCCCAGTGCATGGAGCCTGCTTCTCCCTCTGCCTATGTCTCTGCCTCTCTCTCTCTCTCTCTCTGTGACTATCATAAATAAATAAAAATTTTTTAAAAAAAGAAAAATTGGTTCCCTTTTCTCTACATCCTTGTAAGAACTAGTTACTTGTTTGTGTATCCTATTGATTGGTTTGTAGATATTGAACTATCCTTGCATCCTTGGAATAAATCCCATTCAATCCTGGAAATGATCATTTTAATGTATTGAATAATTGAATTTGCTAATATTTTATTGAGAGTTTTACCTGATAGTTTTAATGAAACACAATAACATGAAAAGTTAATTTTAAACCTTCTTTTAGGAATTAATTCATAACATCCCTAAATCATTGTGATCTATATTATGTAATAATTTTATTTTATCATAGGTAAATGGTTATAAATCTTAAATTATGATTACAATATGGTCACTGTACTTTAAAAGGCAAAATAATACACTCAAGATATGTGATATATATATGATATATGATACACTCATATAAAATAATGTTCATAGCCTGTTCAGAGCCTCAAGGATGCTAGGGTAAAGGTTCTCTTCTCTTGTCTTCATTCTGCCAGGTGGGTGTTGGAACTCTAGCCATTACAACATTATGTAGAAAGCAAGGAAGAAAAAAGAAAATGAAAGGTCATCATTTATATTAGCAGATCAAATTGTCCTTCAGGTGTCCAGAACACTTGTACTTTGGAACCATGTTGTATGAATATCCCTTGTCATACGAGGTTTGAAAAGGATGAAGTTTTAGACATTTAGCTTCCATGGTAGAATGAATCAAGGGGTGAATTGATTAGAATTTATATTGAGTGAACCACAGATGATCTGCCTCAGAGATGGACATACTTGTATAACCAGAGATTCAAGAAGGAAATGACAGGCGATCAGAGACATAGAGGTTTGGACAATGGTGAATAATCTGAGGGGGACTGGAAATCATAGATCATTAAGAGTCAAAAAAGGAACTGGGAAACATTTGAAAACATGGGAAAGGATGAAATTATTCACACAGATTTTAGTTATAATTCAGAATATAGGAGTATACAGTAAAGGAGGAGAGAGCTGATGAAGACTGCCTTTTTTTTAGAATAATTGCATTAGGAAGGTTTGGATGGTAATAAAAGCAAAGTTAGGTTGGCTAGGGAAGCAGGACCAAAATCAAAAGCAAGTAGTGTTACAGACACCCTTGCAGTTGAGAAATGCCAGGATCATTATTACAAAATAATAATAAAATGAGAAAACCTCCTTTTTTCACAATGTCAGCCTTGACTTTAGAGAAAAAAAAAAAAAAGATTCCAGTAGACTTTGGGAAATATCAAGATTCATTGCTTGTATTAATTCATGGAAGAAATTAGAAGGAAGAGAGAAACACAAATATTTTTAATAGTTATATTAATGGAATCAAGTAAGGAGGGTAGAAAAACCCTAAAGAAAGTTTGTTGTTTTTTGTTTTTGTTTGTGTTTGTGTGTTAATGGGGAAACTGGAATGTTCATGAATAATGCTAATAGAAAGTTAGAGATTAAAAAAGGAAAGGAGAAAGAAAACTTAAGATGTTTTATTATTTTTTTTGTTTACTCAAAGTCCAATAATGACATTGAGACTGGTATACTTATCAAATATGTTTGAATTGTTTTAGTAAAAGGGCATAACATTGAATTGTTGAATTCTTGCTGTATTGCAGACACTGGATAATTGCAAAATTGCTAAGACAGTCTGCTTCAAAATGTTGTCATGAGAATGCATTTATTAATACATGTAAAATGCTAAAACAGGTCTTAGCATATAATAAGTTCTGTTGATATTGCTGTAATTAATAGTAACACTAGTAATCGTCTTTTACACATGCTGTCTTTTGCAGAAAATAGAAGCTTATGTAATTTAATAAATGGATGTGAAGTAATGCAGTTAGAATGGAACTAAATCAGAATTCTGTCTCAGGGATGGCTGGCCCCAAATTCCATGGATTTGCAGGAGGAAAGACACATTGTATTGAAGACCTTAGAAATAGTGTCAGCAGGTGAGGTTACAGGCACAAGCCTGAGTTCAGAAATAGGATTTCATGACTTAAAGAGGAGTTTATCAGGAGCAATGAACAGTCTTAGATCCAGAGGATAGGTTCTCGGAATAAGGCTGTGGTTATCAAAATAGGATACAGGTGGGAACTAAGTCTCAGTAGTAAAATGGGTGCCTGGCATCAATAACGATCTTAAGGCATCCTCCCATGTTAGTGCAATTCTTCTTAAATTCCTCCGTCCAAATGTTAGATGTGTTCTGGAGACTTGAGGGTTCTACAATTGCAGATGAGAGTCAAGTAAATTTAGCTTTTGGAAAGAATGGCATGCAAGTAGTAAGGATTGGGTAAGGTACCTAATCTCTAAAGACTGAATTCTTAAGTGAAAATAGTAATTTATAAATTCTTTAAATGTATGTGTGGTTCTGCCTGCAAAACACTCATTATTCATTATCGTATCATAGGTCATTGTATCATCACCTTTTCATCTGGAAAGATCATTGTTGTTAGCTATAGAAGTAAGCACTCAACAGTAGAGACCAAGTGCAGTTCTTGTATTCTTGCTTTTGGAAACTCTAGTGATTTGGGATATTAATTCTTGTATTCATCCATTCCTTTATTTGACCAGTATTTAGGGAAAAAAAAAACACACTTTAAAAGGTAATATGTTTAGAAATAAGGAATGAGCTATATACCTTTAAGGAAGACAGAATTTTCTAGAGATATACTTCAGGATTAGGAGTCACATGTCATAATATAATCTACAGATTACAAAAGTAATACAGGCAGGATCCCCAAGCCAAATAATTTGTACTCTTTTCTGCTGTAAATAAGACTTGTTAATATAAATTTTTCTATGCACAATTGGAAATGTGTTTAAAAAAGGCAAATGAAGCTTCTATTATAATTCTAAAACACTGTGTCTAGGCTTAAGAAAGATCCTATCAAATTTAATATTTTAAAAGTAAATGAAATGCATTCAAGTGGGGACAGACTCTCCTCTATGATATATGCACACAAGCACACATATGCACATGCACCCTCCTAGCTACCGAAGTTTATATTTATTCATTTTACTTTTCATACTTAGTTCAAGAATTTCAAACCCTGAAAACAACCACTTTATCTAAGGAACAAATAAGACAGTATAATTAAGTACCTCATTAGTGAAAAGTATCAATTATGTTAAAATCTGCAAACAAAAATTATTAAATATACTAGAATATATTATCTGCTATAGAATGAATATGTATCCTATTTGTGTGTGTGTGTGTGTGTGTGTGTGTGTGTGTATATATATATATATATATATATATATATATCTGTTAATTTGTAAAATATTTATACATACTTCAACTCTGATACAGAAGTACCTGGAATTTGGGTTACCCAATCAGAACCCTGTGAATACAATAATTTGGTCATTGGCTCATCAGATCTCTTTCTGGGCCTGACTTTGACTACATTTAAAAAAAATTTAACAGCTGCTTAAAACAAAAGTGGATATTTTGTTCTGATTATGCTGTGATCTCACTTAGAAGGTGAGAAAATACTTATTACTAGTTTCACTTATTTCAAATTTCACACTTACTATGTTAGTCAACAATTGGGTTTCATAATAGTAGATATATTGATGGCAATCTTCAGCAAAATGATGTCTTTATTCCTCCAAATTTTAGATGTACTTTTTCTGAGTGAAATATAAAAAAGTTCACAGTACAGAATGATTATTACATGAGTGATAGCCATGACCATTTTATGTAAATTTATTTGATGGAAAAATGTTGGGTCAGGAGTTTATTCTTGTTTCTTATTTTTAAATAATTGCCTTCTGTAAGAACCTGCATGAAGTTATGTATTGACTATTTAATGAGGATTTTCTCATTCTCACAATAAGATGGTCTAGGTCAGAACCACTTGCCTGCTAAATTCGAATATTTCCTGAATAAATTGCTATCATAATGCTTTCTCCTGGGGGTGCACCTGGCTGGCTCAGAGGTTGAGCATCTGCCTTTGGCTCAGGGCGTGATCCTGAGGTCCTGGGATGGAATTCCACATCAGGGTCCCCAGAGGGAACCTGCGTCTCCCTCTGCCTTTGTCTCTGCCTCTCCCTTTGTCTTTCATGAACAAATAAATAAAATCTTAAATAATAAAACACAGGATAATAAAACTAAGGGAAACCAATGATAAAGATACAAACTGCCAGGCAGAAAATACAGATGATCTAAAAGCCATGATAATCAGGTCAGCTTAAATTTAGTAGAGTACTATCTTTAAAGCTTCGAGATTAAATAACTGTTGGTCTAAACTTGTGTGCTGAGCAATGTTTTCAAAGTGGGAGGATTCCAAGTCATGTTCCATTAAAAAAATGAAAAGAACAATTTATCCATCAAATTTTGTTAAAGTAATTTCAAACGCTAATGAGCCAAGATGTTGTTATACATATTTAACAAACATTATTTATGAAACCATATAAATTATATTTTTGTGTCCTTAAGTATGGAATGATGATGTCATAGAGATCAGAAGAGGAGGAGTATTTATAATTAAATAATATTATCATCCCAATGTTTTTCTGGAGATATAGAGACATAGACTAACTTTACTTTTTTTAAAAAAATTTTATTTATTTATGATAGAGAGAGAAAGAGAGAGAGAGGCAGAGACACAGGCAGAGGGAGAAGCAGGCTCCATGCACCGGGAACCCGACGTGGGACTCCATCCCGGGTCTCCGGGATCATGCCCTGGGCCAAAGGCAGGCGCCAAACCGCTGCGCAACCCAGGGATCCCCTAACTTTACTTTTTAAAAATTAATTATATATTGTAAAATTTTGGGAGTAACCAACAATAAAAGCAAATACTGAGTTTATAGTTTCCAGTTTAGTAGAGTAAAAAGATCATTAAGTGTAATAATAGTTATAAATTGACTAAACATCATAGTAAAGACAGAAATATGTGGAATACATTTTTAAAGAAATAATTGGCTATTTACTTTCGACAGAAAATATCACAAAAATTTAAGGATGAAAATTAATGACCCATACTTTCACTGTTACTATTCAGCTTTATTCAGATGTTCTCACAAGTTTTTAAGACAAGCCAAATAAGTACAAATTATAACGATTAAGAAGGAGGAAAATGAAATGTCAATATTTACAAATAATAAGATTGTTTATATAGAAAATTCAACAGATGAATTATAGAAAAAAGAATTTACATAGATAGCTGCATATGAGATCAATAAAAATAAATTAAGTGAACTAGCACTAACAGCCACTATGTTATTCATGGTGAACTTTACTATTTGCCTGTTAAGCATCAAACACTGTTCTAAGCACTTTCCCTGACTGGAATCATTCAAGCCTCATGGCAGCTCTGTGAGGCAAATGCCCCAACTTCTCATTTTAGTCCAACCCACTCTGATGTAGAAAACTAGTCTGTGACTGAATTAGCATTGCAGTCAGGGAAGAAGAAAGGATAGAGAGGCAACTAGTTAGCAATGTGGAAAAAAAAAAAAAAAAAGAAATGGAAAAAGGAAAAGAAACTGAATTCCTCCCTTACACCATACTCAAAAATAGTTGAAAGGCTAACACTAAAGTCCCATGCTTTTCAAGTATTTGCTCAACTGTCATTTTTACAGTGAGCCCTCACCCCTACCAACTTTAAAAAAAAATTAGAACCTGTCCCTCTCCCCTGCACACCTGATTTCCCTTATCTTGCTCTAAATGTTTTTCTCCGTAGTACTCATCATGATCCCACATACTATGTCATGTACTTACTTATTATGACCATTGCTCACAGCAGCTCTTCTCTCCTGAAATATAACTCCACAAGGACAGAGGTCTTTGTCTTTCTTCAAGTATCCAGAAGAGTTGCTGGGATGTGAGAGATCCTTATTGAATATTTGTTGAATGAATACTTGTAGATGTAGGGTTCTGACCAAGGATATATCTACATCAGGATTCATCGTAGACTTTTGTGAGGTTACGGAAGATTATGCAATAATTAATAAGACAATTTATTGAAATTTATTTATTTCATTACCAGTTTAATTTATTTCTATTACACATAAACAGTTTTGTGTTAGTGAAAGAAAAAAAAAAAAAAGGAAGTCATTCCTTTAGAAGCCTTGGTAAATTACAATTTATTCAGTGTGAATAGCTTTTTACTTACTATGCAAGTATTAAAAAGATTGGCCTAAATATCATTAGTCAAGAAATAAAATGTTTACTATTCATTTCATTAAGATTATGGTAGCAGTTATATATAATTTTTTCAATTGCTGTTATTTTATCAGGGTGTTTTTAAGTAGTTTATTTTTAAGAGTTTAGAGAAGCTGCACACTAAACACTGGACTTGTAATAAGGAAATCTGGACATCAGACCTGGTGTGTATGTATCAGTTTACTAGATGATTATGAGCACATATTCTATATAAACTCTAAACAGGCAACAGATGAGTCTGTCTTATTCATTGTTGAGACCTAAGCTCTTAGAACAGTACTTGGAAAATAGTAGGCGCACAATGCCTATTTGCTGGATGAATTGGTCTGCCAATGGGATAATTATTTATTCTCTATTTTCTAGTCTCATTATCAGAAAATGGAAGTAATGCCATCTATTCAATGTTCTTCTTATTAAATTAAGTGAGCCAAAAAACAACATGAATATCATTACCAGTAAAAGTTCAATGACTTGGCTATCCTTCAACTAGTACTATTTTGTACACTTTATTTTTTATGTTGCTATTTATGCATTGTAGATGTTGGAAATATTAACTCTTTAAAAAGGCTTTTCTTCTTGCTTTCATTTCTACAGCATAAACTCATTATTCTATAGGAATTATCTTAAAATGTATTAGCTTAAAACATTGTCGTTTAGTTAAAATGGTTATTTAGATGTATTTTTTGGTTTACATGTGGCATAATACACCATATATTTTTAGGTATTTTTTAAAATATTTTATTTTTGAATAATCTCTACTATACCCAGCGTGGGACTCAAATCCATAACCCAGGGATTAAAAGTTTCATGCTTCACTGGCTCAGCCAGCCAGATCCCCCTTAGATATATTTAGCTAAAGTTTTTGTTGTTGTTTATTTTTTAAATCCTCCATTAAGCAAAGACAAGGAATCCAGGTATTTGTGTCCCTGGGTTATTACAGTACTAGCTCCTTCTAGGAATTCGATTCTAAGAGGAACATTGTTCTTTCTGAAAAATCCCATTTCACTCCTCTGCACTAAGAGGTTATTAATCTGCTTTAAAACATAATATGGGTTCCCATTCAATAAATTATCAGGCACAGAACTAATTTTAAACATCAGCATTTCAAGCAAATGCATCTGCTATTTTACTGGCTGTTTCTTTTCTCAGTAAAAAAAATACTATATAGACACTCAAAATCTCCGTAGATATTAAAGACAAAATAAAATTGACTACGCTACAAATCCTCATCATTTATCTTTCTAACTTAGCTTTCATGCAAATTATCTTCTACCCATAAGCCTAATGCTGAGAAGAAATTAGGTTAGTGCTAAAGAAAAAAGAAAAAAAATGCTTTGACTAAGGAAAATGTCAATAAAAATGAACCTCACTTACAGTATTCCTCCATATGGAGCAGCTTAATCAGAATTTGTCAGTGATGAAAGAACATTTTAGTAAACCTCTCTCTCATCTTCCTCCCTCCCTCTTCCTCTGTCTCTCCCTCTGTCCTTCCTCTTTCCATCCCTCATCTATCCCCACTCCCCTCAGTGTTTTAATTTCACTTCAGCTGTTAGTTCCAGGCCGTGAAAACTGTTGTGGACAGAGTTTCTCCTCTTCTTTGAATATTTCTTCCCAATCCTGCAATCCTTTCCTTTCCTGTTTCTGTTGGAGATAGTTTCTCCTCAATTACACTGGATACCACTATTATCACAGCAGATTAATTTTAACTTTTCAGTAGTGTAACTGTTTACCTCAGCTAGTTAAATGGAAATGTGAACAGAGAGCCCATTAGGAATGATGAAGACAACTAGCAACAAGGAGGCTTCTTGTTGACTACAAGAGGACTGTCCTCTCTCTCTCTCTCTCTCTCTCTCTCTCTCAAATTATTGGGAACTACAATTACTGTAAGTACAGCTGGGTCATGCCTGAAAGGTACAAACCCTCATGTTTTGTAGGAAGAAAAGGATGTTGCAAAATAAGAAGTATTAATCAATTGTTTATCTTAAGTGCATGCGGAGGTATTAAATTAGAACAGAAATATCTTAAAATAAAAACTAAAAACAATGTTAGGATAGCAATTTTGTTGTGTTCCACATAAAGCTAAACAATTCAGGGATCATTATCCTAAAGGGGGAAATGTTCTCAGAGGTTTTATATAACAGTGTGAAAGTAATGTTTAAATGTTTCTTTGTAGCAAAGTAGAAAAAGTTTAAAAGGTAAGAACTGAGAGAACTAAACTCTAGACTTCACCAGAATAGTAGCTAAAGAAGATAATTGTTCATATTCTGTAGTTATTATTTAAAAGTTTTAAGAGATTAAGTAAGTCCATCATTTGAGTGTTTAGATCTGTACTTTAACAAAAATATAATTAGGATAATAGTATTTTCCTAAAAGAATGGAATTACATAAACTGAATATTGATTTTGTATATTACACATGTGTAAGTATTCACTAATATTGCAGAACATGCTTTTCCATAGCAGTATTTCGTCTATAATAATAGGCTTAAGATGGGCAATCATCCTCTATGTTGATATCCAGAAAACTGGATATAGAAATTAACTTAGGACAGGTGCCAAGGTAGGCACTGAGAAGCAAAATAAGAGAAGATGAAAGAAATAAAAGACACAGCCACTCTCAGTTTGAAAATTGACTACAACTCTAGTCTGCAGTGTGATAACGTGGGGGAAAAATCGTTTAAAACCATGAACTGTCTTGTTTATTCTATGCAAATAGTACTTCACTCTTTCAAAAAAAAATCTTACCTAGGCATGAATTATTCATTGCGTGAACATTGATATTTTAAGGCAACATTTTCACCAAATATCAAATAGATCCATCAAAGGACAGGCTAGGCTCTCCCAAAAAAGATCATCAAAATATAAGATATGGATTAGGAGATTTTTTTTTTTTTTTTTTTTTGGCTCACTACTGTGGTGAGGTCTCCTATCCAGCCTTTGAGGATGAACCTTTTCTGAAATCTATTTGATATTTGGCACTGTACTAAATGTCAGTACTCAATGCATGAAAATATGTGGACTCTTGTCTCAAAAGCATTAAATCAAGAGAGAAAATGGTGGAAATAAGCAGCCGGTTGCAGAACTGCGTGATCGGTTCTTTAGTCCTGGGTGCTATGGAAACAGATATGTGTGCACGTGTGGTGTCTGTGTGTGAGTTGGGGGGACTCAACAAACTCTTGGTGTGATGACTTCCGAGGAGGAAGGGGAGGAGAGGGGGAGGAGTGGGTCACAGTGACAGAAGCAGCATATGTGCATGTGTGAATGTGAGGGCCATGAAGTGTGAGAATCACATGTTGGGTTGTGTGGCCTGAGGACAGGAGTGAGAAATGACACCAGGATACTGCTGGGCTAGATTAGCTTGCAGTTTTTCTTACAAAGGCTTTGGGATATCACGAAATTATTTTCAAGAAGGGAATAAGATATCATGGAGAAATCACTATGGGTGAGAGAGGAGTCAGGCCTTCAAATTTTAGCCCGTGTGCTCAGATGCTGAAGGGCAGAGGAGAGAATGCCCAGTTTGGGGTTTTGCCGAGATAAGTTAACACTTCTATCCTAAATTAGAGTGAACATTTCTAATAGAAAATTGTGTGTCGTGGAAGTGGAGGAAAGAAGCAGTAAGATACTGCTAAGCCAGCTTTAAAAAATGAGGTGTCAAAGCAAGAGATCTTCACAAGGTTGAAAAATTGTTGTGAGATTATATGAACGTGTGTGTGTGTGTGTGTGTGTGTGTGTGTGTGTATGGGGTATTTTTTTTTTTTTTTTAATATGAGACCTTGAGGTTTCAGTTCTCAGGTTAGTGCCATCATGGTTGATGGTGTTAGGCTCAGGGTGGTGATGGGCAAGGGCGAGAGGTGGGAGTGTCGTGGAGGTAGAACAGAAATGGAGAAAACTGACACCAGGACTTTTTACCTCCATGGGCATCACCTTACCTGCAGTGATGGACTATTACATTCCATTTTCACATACAGTTGAAGATATTTCCTTTTTGACATTTATATCATATTTAGTTACTTATGCATCAAGCATCATTGGTTGCTTCTGCACATTGTGTTTCAAAATATAGTCTGTGAAGAAGTTCAATACATAAGAAGGTTGGTTTTGTGACTAAATTCAGCAAAAGCAGTGCTGACAGGATTGCCCCGGTAGCACATGGATCTCAGACAGGATTAAAGGTTCATAGTAGTTGGAATCTTTATATCTGCAAATATAGCTCAGTTAACATCCAAAGTGATAGTGAGGAAACTAATATGTGGTTAGATAGATGTCCAGAATGCTCGCCAGAGAAGCAAATAGAAGGCGGTCCCGTCTTCTTATCTGAGGATGCTATGAACCCATGTTCAGACTCAAGCCAGCGACCTACTCTCTAAATCAACAGTTGAAACATAGCTCATTAACTACAAATAAAAGTGTAGAAAGCAAGTGGCTTTTCTTATATCCAAATATCTGTCATTGCATGAAGAGAAACAGTGTGGACTAGGTGAACTGTAGTAAGTGGAAGTGTTGGGAGTAGAATGGAAAACCAGATTGGGCCCTTGCCTTGTCCATGATTAAAGCTGCAGCATGGACACCCGGTCACTCCATTCTGTAGCCTGCAAAAAAATCTCACCACCACGAGGCCTCAGTTATCCCCAGTGTGATACTGACCAAGTACCCCTGTGTGGTCTGCGATTTTCTCACTTGTGAATGAAAGTTGAATGGCAGGCTATCTGGAGCTGTACAGACAAGATCCCCCAGTTGTTCATGTTGACGGTGAGGTGCCTTATTAAGTGACTTCTTATATGATGATGATTGCACAGGAATGTTTTTAAAACCTGCTTCTTTTTTTCTGAGTTAAAATTATCATATTTAAATTTAGGAGAGGTATGAAAGGATGGATTACTGGAAAAAAAAATCTAGAATTTCTTATTACAGAGAGTTTCATGAACACAACCATATGTATGTGGGTGTATATTATATAAATGTAACATAAAATATTCATATATACATATAATAACACACATATAATACATATAATATAGACCTTAAATTAAGTTTTATATATACCAGCATTTAAAGGTTTCTGTGTACCAGCATTTATATAGGCGCTTACTTATACATGTAAGTATTTATAAAATTACATAAATATCTACCAGCATTTTATTAGTCCAGGAATCAAATTAAGCCAAAATTCAAAACTCTAAGATTATAAGTAGTCCTGTTCTGTGCATATACAGAACCTATTACTGAGATTGCCTATTAAATGTGAATTAAGCTTTGTAAATTCTCAGTTACTCAATTTGCTAAAATATTCATCTTAATGTCTTTCAGTCACAAAAATAAATGCATGTTTAATACTTGAATAAGTACTAAAGTAGCTAGAGGGAAATTTGGTTTTAAGACTCTAACATTGAAAAATATACTTTTTATTTCATTAGCATAAGTGGGTTATTGACAACCTTTCATGAATTAAAAAGAGAAAATCTTTTCTTGTCATTTTAAGAAAGATACTATAAAGACAATTCAGTGGAGAGATGATACCCAGGCACCTACTGCTTCATATAGTTCAAACATATAGTCCTAACAAAACACGGACTTAGTTTTGGACGAAACCACTGAGCGCTTAGAAACTGCGAATACATTCCATTGCATCAGAGTGAATCTGGACTCTTTACTAGATATTTTTGTACACAGATTCAGAGTTAAATTTTAAGTGTTCACTTATTCACTCAAGAGGAGGAAACACTAATCAATATAATATAATACATAATATTTACTGTATTCCCTAGGTTGTATCCTTTATTCTCACGACTTATTTATTCCATAAGGGGAAGCTTGCATCTCTTTCTACCCTTCAGCCATTTTGCCGAATATCCCTCACCCATCTTCCCTTTGGCACCTTTCAGTTTGTTCTCTGTATTTATAGGTCTGATTCTGCTTTTTTTTTTTTTAAATTTTATTTATTTATGATAGTCATACAGAGAGAAAGAGAGAGAGGCAGAGACACAGGCAGAGGGAGAAGCAGGCTCCATGCACCGGGAGCCTGATGTGGGATTCGATCCCGGGTCTCCAGGATCGCGCCCTGGGCCAAAGGCAGGCGCCAAACCGCTGCGCCACCCAGGGATCCCTGATTCTGCTTTTTTGTTTATTCATTTGCTTTATTTTTCAGATTCCATATATAAGTGAAATCATATGGTATTTGTCTGTCTTGTCTGACTTCAATTAGCATAATACCTAAGAGGCCTATCTATATTGTTGCAAATGGCACAATCTCATGATTTTTATGGCTGTGTAATATTCCATTGTATATATATATATACCAGTCCTATTTCTCCATTTGTCTATGGATGGACACTTAGATTGACTCCATATTTTTGATATTGTAAATAATGCTGAATAAAGATGGCGGTGCATTTATATTTTTGAATTAGCGTTCTCATTTTCTTTGGGTAAATACTGTATAGTAGAGTTACAGGATCACATGGTAATTTTGTTTTTAATTTTTTGAGGAACCTACATACTGTCTTCTATAGTGGCTACACAGATTTGCATTCCCACTAACAGGGCAGGAAGGGTTCCTTTTTCTCTACATCTTTGCCAACATTTGTTATTTCTTGGGTTTTTTATTTTAGCCATTCTGATAGGTATAAAATGATATCTTATTGTGGTTTTGTTTTTGTTTCCCTGATGATGAGTGATGTTGAGCATCTTTTGATATGTCTGTTGACCATCTATATGTCTTCTTTGGAAAAGTGTCTATTTAGTTTCTTTGCCCATTTTTTTTTAATTTTAAGAGAGTTTTCAAATTTTTATTTAAATTGCAGTTAGTTGACTTATAGTGTGATATTACTTTCAGGCATACAGTATATTGATTCAAAACTTCCATACATCACCTAGTATTATCACAGCAAGTGCCCTCCTCAATCTCCATCACCTATTCCATTCATCCCCTTACCACCACCTTACCCCTCTGGTAACCGTCAGTGTGTTCTTTACAGTTAAGAGTGTTTCTTGGGTTTTCGTCTCTTTTTTTCCCCTTTGTTTCGTTTCTTAAATTCCACATGTGAGTGAAATCATACTGTATTTGTATTTTTCTGATTGACTTATTTCGCTTAGCATCATAATCTCTAGCTCCATCCACATTGTTGTAAATTCTCTGCCCATTTTTTAATCAGGTTTTTTGTTTATTTGGTGTGAAGTTGTATATTTTTTTTTCTGTGTTTTGGATATTAGCCTTGTATCAGGTGTATCATTTGCAAATACCTTATCCCATTCAGTAGTTACCTTTTGTTTTGTTGATGGTTTCCTTTGCTGTATAAATGCTTTCTATTTTGATATAGTCCCAGTACAGTTCATTTTTGCTTTTGTTTCCCTTGCTTGAAGAGACATGTCTAGAATAATGTTGGTATGGTCAATGTCAGAGAAATTACTGCCTGTGTACTTTTCTAGGATTTTATGGTTTCAGGTTCTACATTAGGTCTTTAATCCCTTTTGAGTTTATTTTTGTGTGTAGTGAAAGAATGTGGTCCAGTCTCACACTTTAGCATGTGGCTGTCCAGTTTATCCAGCATGACGTATTGAAGAGACTCTCTTTTCCCCATTGGATATTATTGTACCCTTTTCTTGTACATTAATTGACCACGTACATGTGGGTTCATTTCTGGGCCTTCTGTTCTGTCCAAAAAAACACTTAATATTCTTATGTGAATATCGTTTTCTATCATTATTTAGCATTAATGTGAAATATAGCTTTATATTTATAAAAATATATAGGTATAAAGACATGGGCATATATGTATGTACTTAGTATATTTGTCTTACAACTTGATGACATCTAATTGGAAAGTCTGATAGAACACATGTATTTGAAAATATACCCAGCTTATAGAAGAGGCGAGTTATCAGTCATTAAATTGCATTGTCAGAGACATGAAAAACTGCAAATTCAATACAGATTTTTGAAAAACAAAAAAACATGCTAATGACCATGTGTCACCCATAGACATATTTACTCTATTATTTAAGATGCAAATTTAGGTTACATAGAATAGGCTGTGTTAGAGAAAGAACAATTTAGGTTTTATTTTCTACTTATATACTGAAATAATACTTACATAACATTCATTTACAATAATAATTAATAACATAATTTAAAATAGTTTAATGGAAATAAATTTATTGGACAACAAAAAGGTATTGTTTTGCCTGGCATCGATATTTTCTTGTACTATAAAATAATCATACTATCTTACTAGATTACCCCAGTTCTTTTCATATAGATACACTCAATGGAATATGATATCCAAAAAAATAACTTGAAATATTTCCACTAGTGATACTACTAGTAGTGTGTTGTTCTCACACTAGTCTGAGGATGTGATCATTATTGCCCCTACTTGAGGAAAAAGGGATGTGGCTAGATTAAGTAATTTAAGTTCACTTAAAATTCCCTAGATAATAATATTTTGTGCTTATTTTTATAAACAATTAAGTGATTGTCATTCAGACAGTCAATAAATTAGTGTAAACAGAGTAAACAAGTTTGTTCAGTTATCAGAGAGAGACTGGAAAGACGGAATAAGAGAGCATACGTGTGCCTCACATTACTTAGGTGAATGCTTACCTATTTCCCTGAAGTGCTGTCCGTAAAGGGAAACTGCACATCTAGAATGTTGTTCTACAACTAGGTCTATGGGATATAAATTAAAATTGCTGTAAAATGCTGGGTTTCTTTGTATCTCTGCAGCTTATTGATTTTTCTAACCACCCAATCCTATGTTTCTCTGGATCCTGGTGTCTCCATAAGGTGCCAGTTAACATTCTCAACCATAGATCATAGAATTCATTCTCGCCCAGACAGATCTATTTGAATTTCAGTTCTCCTTACAAGAGGAAAGATTGAGACAACCTGCCCAATAGTAAAGATACCTTTAACTTTTAGAAGGATAGTTTTAAACTATTGATAGAAAAATAAAATAATAAAGAATTTCTACTGTTCTTCCAAAGTTATTGGCTTGTCTCCATGCTATCCTGATAAAAGAAACTGGAAAATCAGGACAGGTCAGATAAAACTAAGGAACATGTGAGCCACGTGGGACTAATGATTGTATTTGGGAAGCACACACGCGCACACACACACACACACACACACACACACACACACAAACGCACACAAGAAAACAGAAATGAAAACTGACCTGAACAAAATACCAGAATATGAGATAAGAAGTAGAGCATCCCGGGGCACCTGGGTGGCTCAGTCAGTCAAATGTCTGCCTTTGGTTCAGGACATGATCTCAGGGTCCTGGGATCCAGCCCTGCATCGGGCTCCCTGCTCAGCGGGGAGCCTGCTTCTCCCTCTCCCCCTCCCCTGCTGCTTATGTTCTCTCTCTCTCTCTCTTTTTCTCTCTTTCAAATAAATAAAATCTTAAAAGGAAATAGAACATCTCGAATATATTTTTATTAGACATATGAAGTATATATAGATATATATATGACATTTCAGATATGATATACATGTGTATATATATTGTGTTAGTAAAGGATCATTTTTCTAAAATTAACCTCTGTTTAGTTAAGGCCCAACAAATTATGAGGGAAAAATCTGTGATGTGATGTCATAGAGAGCTGAAAAGCCCAGTGGTTTCTCATATCCTTCCACATTCACTGAATGATGCAAGTAAATTCACAGGTACTATGTCTTTTTATCGTAAGAATTTGAAAGCTCTTAAATGCAGAAACTGTCACAGAAATATCTCACCGGTAGTGATTGGCTGTCATTTAGTACGAGTGATCATAATTGGGACAACATGCTCTTCCTCCCACTTTAGAACATAAAGTTAAGTATACGAGGGCACTGGGAGAAGTGCTAAAATTCTGTTGTTGCTGAATATGCTCAAATAACAATTTAGTCTACATCCAATTTTAGTGATAGTCATGATGAATTTGAATAAACTGGTAATTTAGTTATGTCAATTGATGTGATTAAGGGCTCAAATCATTTCAAGTGTAGATCTTAGAGTCAAACTCTTAGCATTACTCTTTGATGACAATACTCCAAATAGTTTTTATTAAATTTCTCCATTTGTAAACCCTACCACAGATATGACTTTATTTTGTCTAAAAGACAGACATACTTATATATTTCAATTGTGTTTTGGGTTGGTTTGTGTAATATTTCGTTATGCATCTGTGATTTTTCAGAGGTAAAATGCCTGTCATTTAGAATTTAAAGAATAATTCCTGTTCATGAATCGAGTGGAAGAAAATTGAGTCATAGATAATTGTAGGATGACTTATATCATGATTATTAAGGAAATTAGAATGTATTGCTAATTATAGAAACCCATTAACTATGTGTCATGTAAAATAAAACTGAGTTGATTTGGGGAAACTATTTTAGTGCCAAAAAAAAAAAGATTTGATTAGAATTATTAGTCACAATTTTACCTCGTTTCCTAGGCAACTACGAATGTTTCATATCAATAGAATAGCATTTCCCAAAGTGAGTTCTGTGGAGCTGTGGTGGGGTGTCTACAGAAACCCGTGGGACGCTCCAGGAAAGCGTGTGTGTCGCTGCCAGGAAAACAGACCCTTAGGTCATGATGCTCAGTCGGTGCTGGCTATCTTTCCTCCCTGGTCTGAAGATGCTCAGCAGGCTTGCAGCCTTAAAACTTAACCACTTCATTTTATTTAACCCAGTGCTTCCCAAACTTATTTGATGTTGGTAATTTTTTTCAAACTAACATATATTAGTTTCCATGAACTATATTTTGGGAAACACTGTAGTAGATTTAACTCTCCTCTGAGCCTAAATTAGCTCCTTATAAGATTTTTTTCTTTTTATGAGAGCTTTATTTCCTATTTCAACTTTATCTTTATAAGAGGCATTTGTTTGTTGACTTTGCTAAATTGTCATCAAAATGCTTGATTTCTGACCATCACTTATACCTGTATCACTTATACCTTATATCTTTAGCCTTTCCTTGAGCCTGCTGTCTAATCCAACAGGCTCACTTAAATCCTTGTATTTTGACTGATGCCATCAACTCTCATTCATCTTTTTTCCCCTTTCCTTTGGTGTTGCTTCATTGACCACCGTGTGCCCATACTGCAAGTTTTTCCTGGCAATGCTCACACAAGCCCTACAAGACAGGGTATTATTTTACTTTTGCAGAAGATAAGAAAATTAGCTTGAGATAATGTAATTTGCCCATGATCACTGAGAGGTAAATTCAGGATGTGAACTTGGGCCTGCCACAGAGATACATGGGTTCAAACCACATTCAACTAGGAGGCTGGAATTACAGTTTGAATCTGAACTCATGTTACCATGCTTGACATCTAGGCTGTGAACTCCTCAAGGACAGAAGTGCTATTCGATGTAATGGTGCTATTTCTATAACAGTGGTTTGTAGTTCTTCAGAGTTGAGTTACATTGACTACTTTGATTCATACATATTAGTTGAAAATTATGGCATTATTTTAATGGGAAAGTGTGCTCAGTTTCAGTACACCCAACTGGCAAATATATGGAGGCTGGGAATTAATTCTATCACACCAGTTAATGTTTCTTAGACTTGACTGTCATTTATAAAAATTGATATTTGATATTGTGAATACGCTTGTTGTAGGCTGAGGTGGTAGTCTGAAAATCTGGAAACAGAAAACAGTCTGGTATCTATAAAATAAGGTTTTTTTCCTTTTCTTTTTTTCCCCTTCTTTTTAATTTACATACTTACACAGCAAATTCATAATTAAAACAAAAAAACATTCTTAGGATCTTATATCTGAGTCAGGAGACTCAAAATTTCATGGTGTTTGGTTGCATACATATAAAGGATTTGAGATACGCAGATAGTATTTCTTTTCTGGGAAGGTTTGTTTAATAGAGTTAACTGTCTTTTTGTATAGTATGCCTGATGAGGTTATTAAATAATCTATGAGGATTATGTTATCAGTGAGAAATTAATGTTCTCATGGAGGTAGAATGAAATCCACACAATGGTATACTAACAATACAAAAATATTTAATCATTCTTTTCTTTGCCCTGAGGACTTAAAAATAAGAAGATTATTTCAATTGTGAATTGACTTATTGAAAAGGCTATTCTAAGGGGAAAGGAATAATGAGACTAATTTCTGACTAGTGTTTTGCTGCTGAGGGCATGAATGAGAACGAACTTTACAAGAAGTAGTATAACAAAGGTAGAAATATTTCCATCTGGTGATTTGTATACATCAGTTTCCTAGACCTGCTATAACAAAGAGCCATAAACTGAGTGACTTGAAACAGCAGAAATGTATGGCCTCACCGTTCTGGTGCCCAAAGGTTTGACATCCAGCGTCAGCAGGACAATGTTCCTTCTGAAACATGTAAGAACAATCTTTCCTTGCCTCTTTCTAGCTGTGTTGGTTGCCAGCAATCCTTCACATTCTTGGCATACTTCTGTAGCACTCCAATTTTTGCCTCCTTGTCACATGGCAGTCTACCTTTCTGTGTCTCTGTGTCCATCTTTCATTTTCTTCTTGTTTTAAGGACACAACTCACGTTGGGTTAGGGCACATCCAATGAACTCATCTTAGCTGGACTATAAGTGCAAATACCACATTTCCAAATATGGTCACAGTCTTAGGCACCAGTGGTTAAGACTTTAAAAAAATATGCTTTTGGTTTATTCTATATGTTGGCAAATTGAACACCAATAAAAAATAAATAAAAAAATATGCTTTGGGGTACAAAATTCAGCCCATAATGGTGCACATCTACTAAAAAATCATAACGTTGATATAAACATGATTTAAGAATGAAAGATGCTGTCTACAAGTCATCTAATTTACTGTAAGGGTTTTGAAGGATTAGGTCGGGAAAGCCTGGTGTGTCTGATACTTATCAATCAATGCAACTTCAGTGCGAAATGTACACTTCTGATCTTTTTTTTAAAGTACAAATGAAAACACACAAATAGATGGTATTTCTAAGTAGAATGAACTTTGACCAAATTGAACGTCTTAAAACAGAGTAGTGCTGCCACCACATATACTTAAATATCCTGAAAGCATTTGATTCCACTTGGTAAAATGCAGCAGTGTAAAATAAAACTCATAAACAACTTGATTACAGACAACTGTTCCTGAGAGTACAGTTGAAGATACAGAAGTTTCTGCTTTTCATGCTCTGATACGAAGAACATACATACTTCATAAAATACACATCCTCAAATTTGATAGAATGAGTGTTTCATGTCTTTAGGAGGAAGTCTACAATTTTAACCTGAGAAACTAACCTTGGCTACTCAGAATTATGCCTGGTAAATATGGTGTATCTGAACAAATGAATCGGAATATACCATATGCAAAGAATATAATGAAGAAAACTGTGGCTATATCATATTCACACCATTCAGTATATTCCACAATACAATTTAGATAACAATATCATAAATGAGTATGTTCATTTCTAAAATTACTATATAATTTTCTGAAGATTCTTGATGGGAAAATAAGAGTTTCAGAGGATTTCTAGTAAGCTTATGGGTATAGATGAGTTTGTGGTAGCAAACAGAAGCTAAGTCGGATCCAGTGAAGGCAAAAATAACTTATTAGATGGTGGGCTTATGGAGAGATTTATAAATGGTTGGGTCCAATGGGAGAACCCAAGTGCCTGAAAGAAAAAAAAAAAAAGAAGTAGCCTATCAATTTCTAGAAATTTGAATATCCCAGACAGAGATTGCTATACTGCCTCTACAAATCATCATTTGCCTTAGAATAAATATCATTCTACTCAGTCCTTTGATGGTCACTGCTTATGCAGAGCTCCAGGTGAAAACATCCATTCACCAAAGTTGAGGTCACATATACAGACTGCATCAAAAGAAAATGTTGGCCTCCATGTCTTCTGTAGTGGAAAGAGGTTCCAAAACTAACTTTTTCAGCAAGATTACACACAGGGCAGTTATTACCCCCAAGGGAAATTTGGGGTGCTATTAGGAAGGGGAATAGATGCTCAGCATCCAGTATATACTAATAGCAGTGGTGCCAGAATGAATTAATAATTTTGGTAGTCAAATGATTTTATGGGAAGCTGAGCTTGTTAAAAATGTGAGCCAACTGTGTGTAAAAGTTATATAAAACAGAGCTGCCCTAATTTTCCATAGCACAAGAAACACACTGTGATGAGAAAATTTGTTTCACTAATCCTCACTGGAGATAAACAGACTGTTGCCCAAACTCTAACTTGTACAGTCTTTTTTCTTTTACTTTGTTTTTACTTTTTTTCCCCTCTTCCCCCTCCTCCGCTCCTTAATTGTATGCCCCTTGTACCATCTGCATTTATTCTCCAAATCCCTTTCTTTCATTCCATGGGTATTCTGAGCCTCATCATCATTTTTCCTTTGTGTTTGCTGTGTCTTCTTTTCTCTGAGAAATGGAGAAAGCCATGGAACCTGCTGTATGAACTTGTATCGTGACTTTATGGTTTTCTGAAATGTGTTTCATCAAGTGTTACATGAGACGTGAATTTTATGTCTGTATTGTTCCACAGTTCTTTGTTTCAAGAAACAACAACAAAAACCCATAAAATCAACTCAAGGAGAGGGAACTTAACTTTAAGGAGGGATTAGGCAACAGATAAAATCGGGGGCTGCCACAAGATACAAGCCCCGGAAAGACCTCTTGGGAACTGAGTGAGGTGCTGCCCAGGAACTAAGCCTGGTCTCCCTCTCTCAGGATCCGAACCACATGGTTTCTCATTTTCTCTGCTTCTGTGTTTTCTCTTTCATCCTGCTTCTGCTGCTTGGTCAGTTCTGAATCAAAGAACTCTTGAAGGTCCAGTGCATACTACAGATTAGCTTCAGGCTCTCCTTTAGAGAGCAAGAACCAACACGGAGTGTAGGAGCACCTTGCCATTACTCCTTCTGTTCCCATCTTTGATCTGTCACCATGGGCCGTTGGCATCTGCCTACAAAAATATTGTTTTTCTCAATGTTGAAGGAATAGAAAATGGGAAAAAAATTCATAGCTTCTGTTGGGCCTGCAGAGATACCTGCTTCTGCCAACATTTCCGATTATACTTGTCATTGCCACTTCTTTATACTTGTTCATTTTTTACTTTTTGAAAACTTCTCCTCGAACAGTTGCCTTATCTCCTTCCTTATTTTTTATATCAAAGTAGCTCTGGATACCATTAATGACTAGCTGCTTCTTAACGCTCTCCTATATTCAGCCTGTGGGGGTAGTAAAAGAGTCAGGTAGATGTGGCTTTACGTTTTAATATTACTGCTTCCTGACTGTCCTTAATGACAGTGCCAGCTGCCAAAATTGGGTTAATAATGCTTATCTCTTAGAATAATTTTGAGAATTAAATAAGAAATCAATTGTGAGGATCATTCTGCATGCAATGGATGATTGGTAATCTTAGTTCCTTGTCCTTATTTTACACATCCTTTCCTTGTCCAAATTATGTGCCCCATATAACACTGAGCAGTACCAAGTAATATGAGGTATAGGAGTACATAGGGAAACTATGAGGGAAACTAGTTTCTGTGAGGGAAACTAGCAAAAGATTAGGGAATGTGTTTCAAAAGGGAGTTAGTTTTCCAAAGGGCAAATATTGTGGATCCAAAATGAATATTTTCTATTTATTGTGTCAATATATATACACCAGCAAATAAAATCATGATTGTTACTTAAACAGTTTTATTAAAGATAAACTTATATGAAGATTATTTTTAATTTATTTTTTATTTTATTTTTTTAAAGATTCTATTTATTTATTCATGAGACACACACACACACACACACACACACACACAAACACAGAGGGGCAGAGACAGGCAGAGAGGGAAGCGGCTCCATGCAGGGAGCCTGACATGGTACTCGATCCCGGGACCCCGGGATCACATCCTGGGATGAAGGCAGTGCTAAACTGCTGAGCCACCTAAGCTGCCCATTATATGAAGATTATTGATGTCCATGCTTTGACAAAACAAGATTACTCTCTAGACCAAAATTTCCTTCTCTTCTATTTTAAATAATAATTTATCCTATTCTTGAGCTGCCCCTCCTATCTTCCCATCATTGCTACTATCATGTTTTCCAGGACGCTTTTGAAAACTATGTTTTCTCATATATGTTTCTGTATCTCTTCAATCCAAACTAAACTCCTATTATTTTGCCTCTCCATGGCATTTTTCTCTTATGTTATATTTTTCTTTGCTGTTGTTTGTAGCTTTGCCATTTTTTAATAAAAACTCATTCCCCATTCATAGAATTCTGTATCTTAGGATTGGAGGGTGTCCTTGGGTTTGGGATCAAGTATAAAATGAGTCCATAGTCCATTTCTAATTCTCAATTACTGTATAGACATAGCAAATTATAAAGCCTCTGTAGTCATTAGATTCTGCTACTATAAAATGAAACTAATGTCAACCTTGTAGAATTCTTATAAAGAATGAAAATGATACCTGAAAAGCAATTAACACAGTACCTGATGTATAATAGTTCTTGTGTCATCCATAATCATGGACCATCAGCCATCCTGATTTTAGGCATTGTAGCAACATCTATTTTTCCTGTGAGGTGCTAGTACAGTGAGTTCCTTGCACTTAGTATGTCACTCCAGAAAGGAAGATGCTTGGAGATCTGAAGCATAGTACACACGTTCCTAGATAACAAGCAATAAGCAAAAAAGCAAAACTAATGCTTAAGAATTTATAGAAGCACAGATTGAAACACAAAAACCAACAATGGACCTGGACAATCATTGCAGGATATGGTCGTCTTATTGTAATAAAGAAAGGAAATGTTCTTTTAAACAAAGATTTGGTCAGCTGAGAATTTAAAATATATGTATGGTAATAGATGCTAATTGATATATAAACTGCGGCTGCTATTTTCAGGAAAGAACAATTGGTCCCACTTTCTTATTTAAAATCATAATTATAAAAAAAAGAAATTACCTAATTTCAGGCAAAATTAAGAGTGCTTGCTAAATGGTAGAAGGAGCCACTGATCAAAAATGCAGCAGTATCTTTCCTTTGTAATTGTAGGAAAGAATTGTTAGTTCACAGTCATTCTGAGCAAAAAGCATTTGCAATAATTAGGTCCGAAAATATGCTTCAGAGGAGTTCCAGTGAGGACATGGAGTGGATGTTGTAAAAGATGCTTCTAAAACCATTTTAATTCTATGTAATCATGTTAACCTTTTGTGTTTAAATAAGGTAAATAGTTATGAATTTGAAATCAGAAGGTCAAAAAAAGAATATGTCTGAAATGATCAGTTCTTTTAAGATGAGAACATGCCATCTCTATGGGAGAACAAGAACATAAAAATAGTGGAGTTCCATATAACAAGATGCTCCATGTGAAAATTATAACAGAAATGACTGTAATAGAAAAGCAATCTATACATTTCTCATTTTAATAGTTATCTGTACAAAGGCAATAAAGAAAGAATTACCTGTAACAGAGAAGAACTTCATTGACCATCCTAAAGTCTAAATTGGCAGAAACACTCCTGGCAGGAGAGTCATAGGGGACTGTAGGATTCATTCATATAGGTCACTTTTGTGTTTTATTGTTTCTATCTTTTTATTTCTGCAGGGAGACTAGAAGGTGGTAAAACTGGAGAGGAAAAAAAAAAGTGAAGATACTTTTCTTTTTCTCTGGAGTTACTTTGCAAGTAGCAAAATGAGGGGAATATTGAGATAGCAAAAGGGCCTGCAGCTGTGAAGAAAAACATTCGGCTTTTAAAAGACTAGGGTTGCTCATAGGCTAAGAGCCCGTACCACTGACTCTCCTCAACCTGAAGAGAGCTCAGTTCTTTATGCAGAGTCGGAAGAGGACTCTGATAAAATATTGTAGCTGTTGATAATTAGTAAAAAGTTCAGCAGTAGCATATATATGTGCAGATACGTATCCGTATATGAGACAGGGCATTCGTATAGAAATCGTTATGTCCCATAACAATTATGGCAGAGAGTCCCACTCGCTGAACTGACCTCAGACAGAACTTTCCTCAGTTGCAAATATGATGCTTTATCAAAGCGCTGTAAACTGTCCTGGTATTTTCTTTTCCACTCACAATAACCCTGCGTGGCACATTAATGTGTGCTCTTCATTTCCCAATGCCATTCTGAAGCATTAAGCTATATGCCAGTACTCTGGCACTGATTTAGTTTCTGTCTCCTCATTTGTAAGCAGAATGATTCTCACTATCTGCCCTCCTGGGCATGAAGGGGAGGCAAGCCATCTCCGAGATTTCCTCCCTCATCACCCCCTTCGGATGTCTCCCAGCCCTCCCCTTCCTTCCCAATGCAATAATAATTCCCTCAGGAAGGCCTAGCAGGCTTTTGGGTTCTGTTGACGATTACAGGAATAATTTATTTTCAAATGGATGTTAATCTGATAGAAGTAGTCAAATTTTCCCTGAGCTCAGGCAGAAACAAACTTCTTCATGGCAAGTATACTGATCCCATCCACTATTATTGTGATGGGGAAGACAAATTATCCAATTACTAAACACACTGCTCTAGGCAATACAAAATAACATCCTGATTAATCTAACTACGTAGAAGAGATACTTCTGTTTAGAACAAGTCCCCTAAAACAAACAATATTGGATTACGAATAAAGATGAGTCATATTTGTTTGGTAATACTTATGGATACTTCAAACTTGAATTAAGAGTCTACTTAAGGAGACAAGTATTTATATAAATATTCTTACCATACTATATAGGTAAAATTATGTTCAGGAGTAAAAGTGTAAGTACATTTCTAAGATCATTTGGGAGATAAAATACTAAGGATTCTAGTCTGGCTCCTTTATACTAACAAGAAACACATTTTACTTCTTTCCCTCTGTAGGACTTATTTAAAAGGACATGTCATAAATATGCAAGGAAATGCCGAGATTAACCAGTGGTCACGATAGCCACAGATCATATTTTTTGTTAAAAGTCAAAAGACTCAGTTATTGCTCTGAAAAGACAACAAAAAGCAGTACAAATTTTGGTGATTGAATAAACATTTAAATGTCAACATCCAAATTATTAAAGGAATATTTCACCTTTAATAATTGGTCTGAGAAATTTTTGGCCCTGTGGGAAATAAAGGTAGTGGAGAAGCTAAAAATAAATTATCCTTGGCCATGTAAGGATACCAGGCACACTCACTCCTGCTAGTGATCAAATTCTAGGTTTTTTTTTTAATTTTTTAAGATTTTATTTATTTATTCATAAGAGACACAGAGAGAGGCAGAGACAGAGGCAGAGGGAGAAGCAGGCTCCCTATGGGGAACCTGATGTGGGACTTGTTCCCAGAACCCCAGGATCATGACCTGAGCCAAAGGCAGAGCCACCCAGGTGCCCCCAAACTCTAGTATTTTAATGCCATTTTCTATAACCTAAACATCATCCGAACTGCAACCTCTCTTGTCTCTGTCCGTGACTGGAGATAACAATCTTGATTAAAATCTTTTGCAGTTTTCTTTTCATAAGATTTATTTATTTATTTGAGTTTTAGGAAGAAAGCATGAATTAGGGGCAGGGGCAGAGGGAGAGAGAAAATCCCAAGCAGGCTCCATACTGAGCATGGAGCCGGACATAGGACTCAATCTCAGGACGCTGAGATCATGACTTGAGGCAAAATCAAGAGTTGGCCACTTAAATAACTGAGCCACCCAGGCGCCCCAAGATATGTTGCATTCTGAACATAGCTTGGCCACATAGTTCATATTTCCTTTATTCTGACTTCAATTTATGTTTTCTGCTGACTTCTCACTTTACACCTTGACCTCAGTATGTTTCCAATCATATCCTGCACACCTTGCCTCAAGTCCTGACCTGCTTTCTTGCTTGATTGTTAACCTTAGATATTTAAACATAGATATACGGCACAATAGACCTTGCTCTACGTATCCTGAGACTAACCAATGTTATTTATAAACTTTCTTCATTTTGGGGCACCTGGGTGACTCAGTTGGTTAATTAAACATCTGATTCTTGATTTCATCTCAGGTCATGATCTCGGGATCATGAGATTCAGTCCTGCATTGTGTTCCACACTCAGGAGGAAGTTTGCTTCTAATTCTCTCTCTCCTTCTCCCTTTGCCTCCCCCAACCATTCCCTCTCAAATAAATAAATAAATCTATGAAAAAAAAGCCTTCATTTTTTTTGAAGTTGAAAAAGGGCATATCATGTCTAATAGTTACATAAAATCATAAAAGGCCTGAAAAGATAAATAAATACATGCCAGTGGAGCTTGAGAAAGGGGAATAGTGAACCCTTCCCTATGGGAATTGAACATTCTTAGACAGGTACACAGCGTTTAGAGGACTTACATTGAGCTGTCAGCCAGCTAGAGCACACCTGCAGAGCTAACCATCAATATAGGCTTGAAGAATTTCAAATGTCAAGTCCAGATCACCTCATATCTAGAGGCCAGTGGACATTTTTTTGAGGGGGTAAGCCTTTAGTAATCAGTGAATCTTAGTGCAAAATATCTGTCAAATTACCCACTTTGTGTGATTCAATTTTAGAAAAATACATTTCCAATCTTCCTTCAAATATGGGCTCTTCCACTTTCTACTAATGTGACATTGCTGAGTTATTAAACTTGTCAATTCTGAATTTCCTCAAATGTAAAAGGAGAAAAAAATGGTGTTTCTGTCACAAAGCCGATGATAAAATCCAATGATTTAGCTCATGAGAAATCACCTATCTTATTGTTCAGTATAGAGCATGATTAATAATAAGCTTTTAAACAGTAAGACTAATAAGACATTCTAATTAATATGCTGCCAAATCCCAAATAATACATTCATTTCCTTTAATTTTTTAAATTTGTTTTGCTCAGGGATATTTGGTGTCAAGGAACAGAAATGTACTCAAACTGGATAGATAGAAAGGGAGTTTGATCTGTTTCCTAACCGATACCCCTTCCTGAATCATGGAAACTATTGATTATACCATGGCTGATTTTAGTGGCACAACCAAAATCAGAGAAGTTGACTGGCTTTTGATAAGAAACTTTGGCAGATGCTAATGGGAAATGAATACTGACAAAGTAAAAGGTTTCATTATCCATAACAGATGTGACAGTGTTGACCCTCAGTGAACTACATACACTTACTCCATCACGCCCTTGTGTAGTTACTGACATACGGACTTGGTCATGTTATTTGCTTTGGCCAATAGGAATTAGCATGAATGATGTAAGCAGAAGCTTAATAAAGTATTTGGGATTTGGCTCATTCTCTTGAAATGTTCCTCCATGAGACCAGTTAGATGCTATTGGAAGTCTAGGCACTCCTGCTGAAGAGAAAAACTAGTTGGAGAGGTCCTGGAAGGTAAAATTCTACATGGGGAATGTGGTCGCGTGAAAGAGAACTGAACCAAGCTTTCAGCGGAAGGCAGCTACGTGAGCCACCAAGCCATCTTCATGGTGAACAACAGAGATACCACCGAGATAATGCATAGCAGTACGAAAAGTAATAAATGGCTGCTGTTTTAAGCCACTAAAGTTTGGAGTGGTTTGTTTCGTGCGATAAATGAACTGAAACTGAAACCTTATGTTTTGGGTAATATGATAGGATGTCATGGTCAGCACCACTTTGACCTTTTCTCTACCTCAAGTTGCACAGTTTCCTTTCTTATCACCATGGCAACTTGTATAGGAAGCTAAGCTTGTCAATAATTGGAACTCAGAAGAAGAGGGAGAACTAAATTCAACTGGATAACTTCGGTGAGGAAAAGCCAAGAGTGGTCAAGAGAAACATTTTCTACAAAACTGGAATGAGGGCACACTGCATCACCTAGCATGCTTTGGATGGTACCACAAATCCCATCTAAGAGTGTCTTAGACCATAGTGTCTCATTAGTTGGCTCATGGAACCTAAAATGACAAAAATGTGGAATTCCTTTGTTTCTTTCCAGTATTTTCTTCAGTTCTGTGCATTTCCAACTGTAGCTTTGCCTCTGGGTGTCTATCCTCGTAGACTAAAACGGCTGCTAGCAGCGTAGTTCTTCCTTGACATGGAGGGAGATAAGGAGAGACAGCTACTTCCATAATGTCAAGACCAACTCCTTATTTCACTGTGAATTGGTCTCTCACTGAATCACTGAAGCAAGAGGAAAGCCATGTACTCATTGACTTTGAACTTTTTCAGATGCATTCTCAAAATAATCACTGAAACAAGAGAAATGCTGTGATCCTATTTGGATGAAAGTCACTAATTTTTAACATGTAAAAAGGATTACCAGATGCCCACCTGGAAATAAAAAAAAGGTCCTGAGAATCTTGCATTCTCCCTTTTTTTGCTTAACCAAACCAACATATTAGAGTCAATTCTTTGTAACTACAGTTGACCCTTGCTCAATCAAGGGATTAGGGGCAGTAAACTTTAGCACAGTTGAAAATCAATGTATAACTTTTGACTCCCCCAGAACTTAACTACCAATAGGCTACTGCTGACCAGAAACCTTACTAATACCATAAACAGTTGGCTAACACATATTTTGTATGTTGTATGTCTTAAATACTATATTCTTACAATGAAGTAAGCTAGAGTAAGGAAAATGTTATTCAGGAAATCATAAGGAAGAGAAGATACAGTATTTTACTGTATTAATAAAAGAAAGAAATCTGTATAGAAGTGGACCCATGCAGTTCAAATCATTTTTGACAAGGTTCTATTGTATCACTTTCTGGCAGTCATGGATATGAGAGGATGCTTTTAGCTACAGGTAACAGAAATACCTAATTCAAACTGACTTGGATATTAAGAAGGTTTATTTTTAAAATTGAGATGTTCTGGAGCAGATTTTAGGCCCTGTTCAATTACAGCTCAGCCTACATTTCTCTTTGATTTTCTCAGCTTTGCTTTTCTAGAGTAAGATATCCACCTTCATGATTTTCACACAAAGAAAATAGCAACAGTTGATTGGACATAACCATGGTCCTAGTCTCAGACTGTGTGAATTCACAGCTCAACCATTGATTATACACATGACCCCGTGCATTTATCTGACCTCCATTCACTCATATGGATTATTTGAGTGAGCACAGAATCTATTTTATAGAAATAATCTGAGAATTAAACTAATTCATGCAGTACAGTTGGGATACTTGCTGTCTGGCACATGGTAGCACTTCATAAATTTTAGCTGCTATTATCATTATCTTCTGTTCACATCCAAGAAAGAAAGAAAATTCTCAGAGTCATTAAATATAAATCAGAAACTTGACTTGCCTTGGGTCATCTCCAAGTCAACAACCGTGGCAAGAATACCCAGTTAAAGACCATTCCTTCCAAACCATATTCACATTCACAATACGGGAGCTAAAATGGATCTTGGATGACAGTTATGACATCCACTACATACCCCAAGTAACACGAATCAAAGTTATTATCCAATGCAGTTGAAAGCTTGGGGACAGTGGGTGAATAAAAGGGAGTTGAAAAGCAGCTCCTAAACTCTCCTCATTCTCTGTGCACATTTTGGCATGGAACATGTACTTCAAATGAAAAATAAAAGAACGTGTGCATTCTTTGGGGTTTTGTGTGTTCTTAAAAGTAAGACTATTCATTTAAAGATTTATATACATGTTCCTTTCATAATAATAGGGCCAGTGCTAGGATTGCATGTGTGCAGAATGCTGTACCGGGTTATTGAACTCTAACTACACAGGAAGAAAAGCAACCATTAACTCAGTAATGAACATTTTAACAGTGTGTTTAACTGTTAACTGAATAGTTTCAAAGACTGGAAGTGGGCTCAGCAAGAGTGCTAATGGTTCAGAATACCTTCTCAGGGGATGAGGGACTTAGGACACTGTGTTCTCATTGCTGAAGCTGATGGATGGGTGTAATTCTTGAGGATGAATGTTTCTGTCAAAGCTGAGAAGATGCCAGGCAATGTGAGTTTATTATCATGTCCAGGCACTCGCGTGATCTCTGAGATTAGATGAGAGGAACAAAATAAGAACTATGCTGACTATTGGAATACACCATACACAATCCACCATACAGAATCTCAGATACTTTACAGAAACAGAAAAGGTAAAATCAGGATAAAATGACCTGGAACTCTAAAGATAGGTGCTAAGGCTTTGTCACTGACTCTCGGATAAAAAATACTGAGACTGGGATACTTTGTCTTTGACAAGCACTGTGGCAATGTTAATAAAGAAATATGGTAGTGCTAATTCAGTAGACCTGCATGTGAGATCATTGACTGGCAATATGTTTCCTGATAATATAAATAGTGCTGATTCCATATGTCAGTTACCAGCTTGGATACCTACTAGTATTGAGGAAATAGCTCCCGTGGTTTATATTACTGCAAATCCTGTCAATATTTTATGATCTGTGACCTTGGAAGGCCATTTCCCCTTTTACAATTTCTTTTCTTTTCTTTCTTTTTTTTTTTCTTTTCAAAGAAGCTAGGGTACCTATATCTTCTATGACATACTAAAGATTATTTTATGACATTTTGGAACTGGATTAATGTGAACACAAGTATATGGACATAATAAAACTCCACTTGACATTCAGGTCAAACAATTTTAGGCACCCATGATTTATAACATTGTCTCCACAATGACAAGTGATTAAAATCAAAACTATTCAAGTTACCCCCCTCCCCTAAAAATTAAAACACACACACACACCCAACCCCCCCCCCAAAAAAAAACAAACCACAAAAGAACCCTGGATACCAACCATTATTGAATTATATTTGTAATAATAAACTTGCAAAATGCAGAATTTTGTTTTTACTACTTAGAAATTCATAGTAAAATTAGTCTACTGAAGCCTGTGATGATTTCAACAATAATTAAATCTAGCTGATCCTTAACTTAAATGATAATAGGAAACTTCCTTTTGTGGAACATGAATTAGTATCCACAAGGCCATTAGAATTCCATGGACTCGTGAGAAATGATGTCTGCTTTAGGAAAGCACATGTTGAATATGGTGTGATAAAGTCAGTACCACCGCAGGAAGAAATAAGACTCAGGAAGGAAGAAGTTAATTATACTCACAGGTCCCAGGGTCAGGGGCCAAGGCATGTCCTACAAAGACATCAGTATCCTGAGTCAGTGGAAAGTCAAAACAGGGCCGAGTAAACAGTGTAGACTTGACTCGTTGAATAATGCCAACAGGCTCTGGCCTATAGAGGTGTGGTTGCTAGTTGCATGGTACCAGACCCTGAGATGATTTAGAATATTGGCAATACTGGTCTGGCTTGTGAGAGTTAGATAAGAAGGTAGTTGGAGGTATAAACTCAGGATTGGTTCGTTTGCATATGAAGAGTGTGCTCTTGGGGCCAAGTGTTCTCATCTTTGGAATTAGCTAGCTTTGGGAGGGGCAGTCTCCTAGCACTCAAGTGCAAGAAACATAAATAGGTCTGAGAGTGTTAATCCTGAGCCTACAAAAATTTGTAAATGGATGTTATGATGTCACAGCATCATAATATACAGAGAATTTTAAAAATAATTTATAATACAGTGTTCAGGTTTATTCTTATCACCATGTGAGTACTAACCCTGGAGATATTAGAGTAGTAACACCTGCTGCTAAAAACTAAAGACATTGGGATCCCTGGGTGGCGCAGCGGTTTGGCGCCTGCCTTTGGCCCAGGGCGCGATCCTGGAGACCCGGGATCGAATCCCACGTCGGGCTCCCGGTGCATGGAGCCTGCTTCTCCCTCTGCCTGTGTCTCTGCCTCTCTCGCTCTCTCTGTGTGACTATCATAAATGAATTAAAAAAAAAAATTAAAAAAAAAAAAAACTAAAGACATTGTGGAAGCTCATATATAAAAATTAGAATTTGGGAAATGTTTTAGAAAAAGTCAAACCATATAGCAAATACTTAATTTTTAATCATATATTTTTTTCCTTTCCTTCACTGATATATTTTTTTAAGATTTTATGTATTTATTCATGAGAGACACACACAGAGAGAGAGAGAGAGAGAGGCAGAGACACAGGCAGAGGGAGAAGCAGGCTCCACACAGGGAACCTGACATGGGACTTGATCCCGGGGCTCCAGGATCACACCTTGGGCTGAAGGTGGCACTAAACCCCTGAGCCACCTGGGCTGCCCTTTCACTGATATTTTGAAATTACACACACACACACACGCAATTTTTTGTAAGCAGATTCAAGAAATGCTTATAATTCATACAGGAGAACTGTACACAGAGGTAACAAAACCTGTCATTCTCAAGATGAAGCCTTTAGTGTACACATCTGTCTCTTGCTGATGAATTCTGATATTTGCAGCTCTTTATACTTACTCTCCCATCTGTGATGTTCCTCTAAATAAGATACAGAGACATATATTCTGCAGGCCTAAAACACCTCCTCATACCTACTGCACAGTTTCTTCATTCCTGAATGCCTTTGAAAACATTTTTTAGATCATTTTTCTTTTCTCCAGGTCTTACCACATTGTATTACTCTTCTTTTGCTCAAGAAATGTGCAATTTTATTGCCTGTGATTCTGCTGCATTTTTATATAAAATTTTTAAGACAAATTGTACAGTAACAGACTATTCTTTTTTGTGTAGCAGCGTTAGTATAAAACTTTCTCTTGATCTAATATTATTAGTCTCCACATCTGAATGAGTTTGAATTTTGGGTAGATCCTACCTATATGTGGCAACCACTGGACGGTACAGAACTCAGTTTTAGATATACACATGGGTGTATGCTGGGTCTCAAATCCATGAATGTTTATGAGTGTGTGTGTGTGTGTACTTTAGATGGACCATAAATACCTATTTTTTCTCAGTGTCCATTGTCCCCTGCAAAAGGACATGTGACATTCATTGTTTCTTTACGCCATCTGTTTGGTCCCTGCAATAAGCTTCTATTTTGGCAGCTGCAACCATAATTGCTAAGAACCACAAATATAATCTGATGAGCTGAGAAATACCTCTCATAGAGAATTAGTTATTTGACAGAGCTCAGATCAATAGTTTTACAACCTAATTCCATGAAAAAATTAAACATAAACTATGTAGAAAAATAGCGCAGTGTTGTCTAATTTATAAAGAGATAATTATAAAAAGTAGAAAGCATTCAAAATGAATTTGGGTAAGTAATGTTACTGCATTTTAGCATATAGTTAGTATGTATTATATGGAATATATATATATTTATATGTATATGAAATATATTTAACAAACAAGTGATTCTAAAAGAAGTCCATTTAAATGTTGATCATGTTTCTTGATTTAAGAATATCACTTAGCTTAATGAAAGAATTGGTCATTAATATTACAGTGCATATTGGTTTAAAGGTAGGTTTTGAATCATAGTTATAGTTTAAATAATCAGTGAATCAGTAGTTTAAAGAATATGTTTGAAATGTTTTAATAAGAAGTTTTTATAAGAGCTTATTTATCTTGCTAACTGAATTTTTAGTAAAAATCCAGCTTGAGAACTGTCACCAAAGATGTCTGGTGACTTTGAAGAGGCAAGAAGGTTTGTCCTCATTCTGTCCTAAGTTAAAATGAGATTTAGATAAGAGTGTAAGTGAACATTTACCAACCCAAAACCTATAGCACCCAGTGAAATACACATCTATCCTATTCCTCTCTATTGAAATGACATATATTCTAAAACATACTTTTGAAAACTCAATCATGCATGCACAAGGCTTACCAAGTACTTTATACAAATTAACTCTCTTGTTTCTTACAAGAACCCCTTGAGGTAAGTCCTAACATGCCAGGTAATATCCTTAAGACATGAGGAGCAAAGAGGTTAAACATCAAATTTACACAGGCAACAAGTGGTGGCCCTGAAATTTAAATCCAGGAAATCTTGCTCCAAATAATATATCCTTAATCATCATGCATTTATATTTATATTGTATTCATTATATATAAAATATTTATATACATATGTGCATAAAGTTAAGAACGAGGGGTTTTTTAAATAACAGGTCATACTAATGATAAAGATTTGATCATTTCACACCATTTCTCTCTCTACTACTACTGCTACTAGAAAAACAAATGCCATTAAAAAAAGGAACCATCTTTATCTGCATAGAGTATGCTGTTTTAGAATTCTAATAGGGGAAAGATAAATCCAGGTATTTACCCCAGTTCATGTAAATATCACCCCTGATATTTACAAGCAGAGCCTAATGTCCCTGAATAGAAAGAACCAAAAGGTAAGAAGGAACATAGTATACACATCACCCACCTGGTACACACATCTGAATATACAATGAGAACCATGTCCTTGTAGTTCCCTCACCAACTATAAGTATAGGCCGGCTGCTAAAAATATTACAATCCCTCTTTCATACACATGTATCTACTCTCCTTCACTGTACCCCAGCTGTACCCCACCGTATTTCCACTGTACCCAACTCCTCAGTAAAGAAAATACACTCCTCATTCAGGTTCAACTGAATGATTTCTCTTACCTTCCATGATAATCAAAAAAGGAGGTAACACACTGTCAAATGGAAGATGGTTTAGAGTTAAGAATCTAAAGTAGACACACAGGGGCACACTGAGTGGCTCAGCTGGTTGAACACCTGACTCTTGATTTCCACTCAGGTCATGATCTCAAGGTCTTGGGATCGCCCCCCCCCCATCTGGTTCTGCACTTAGCATGGAGTCTGCTTGTCCCTCTCCCTTTGCCCCTCCTTTCATTCTCTGTCTCTCAAATACTTAAATAAACACATAATAATTAAAAAAATAATAATACAGTAGCCACACATTTTAAAGTTTGCTAGTATAACAATTCCACAAATGACAAAGGGCTATTTCAGTGTGGATGTGAATATATATCTATGGCTACATTAACACTTACTGGCAGTTTGTAAATCTTATGAGGTAAGCGACTTTAGTGTAAATACATAATTTTAGTTCATTTAAAAGTGATCTTGATAATTTATGAATTGGATGATCTAAATGATTTTCCTAATTTGTTCAAAGAATGTGCAACTAGAATTTGAAGACATATGAAATCAAGTTTTTTTTTTTCTTTCACTCACCCTTTAGGTTAGGAAGGATATATTCATGTCAATATAAATGTGAATATGAATAAACTAGATGGATTAAATAAATTTAACACATTCGTTTGGTTACTTGGCCTCTGGACTATGTGTCTGCATTTCCACACTGTCAACACCAGGTGGTGCACACTTTACTATGAAAATACCACACAATTCTTCCAATCCCAGAAGGATCATTTTACACAATTAACAAACATCACATATGGAATGTGTGTATACTTTGTATTATAAAATAGTTCCCAGCTTCCATTTGTCTCTGAGATAAAAATACTGTATGTTTGGATGTAAAACAAAAAAGAAAAGAAAACTTAATCAAATTTTAGTCTACAATTGAAATATGGTTTTCTCTAATATTTAATACTAGAGAACCTAATATCTAATAATTAATTATCTCTTAAAAATCTTCATTTATATACATTAAGCATTGACAATAGCTAACAGAACATTTTCTATATTCAGAATAAGTTTCACGGTCTACTTTTTTCTGCTTGGTGTTGATTCTCCACATAGCATTTCTCTGAAGTTTTATTTATTTAAGTAATATCAACACCCCAAATGGGGCTTTAACTCACTACCCCAAGAACAAAAGCTGTATGCACTAGGGGTACCTGGTTGGCTCAGTGGATTAAGTGTCTGCCTTCTGCTCAGGTCATGATCACAGGACCCTGTGATCAACCCTGTTTTGGCTCCCTGCTCAGCTGGGAACCTACTTCTCCCTCTTCCTCTCCTTCTGCCTCTCTGCCCCTCCTTTCCATGACCATCCCCCACCCTTATGGCCCTAGCTTTTGTTCTCTCTCTGGTTCTGCTCTCTCTCTCTCTCTTGCTTATGCTCTCTCTCTCTCTCAAATAAAATCTTAAAAAAAAAGTTGCATCCACATAACATTTTTTAACTGGTTTTACAGATTGTTCCTCTTGGCACAAGTGTCTTCTGATTAATCAATAATAGTACAAAGTCAAGAATTAATTATAATTCAATTTTTATTGTCTTCAATATACTTCTTCTCTTTTGACATAATGGCTGAAAGAAAAAAACATTTTTAAAGAATATGTCATTGAAAGCAAGCAATATGTTTCAGGTCTCAATTTTTCTTCTCTTTGATTCATAAAAACATGTTGAAATCTATCCTATTTAAAAAGTAAAGGCAAAACATAATGAAATATACCACAGACAATGATGTGTGTAAAGAAACGTTTGTTGCAACATGATTTATAATTAGCTGATTCCCATTAAAACTTAAATGTCTAACAATAAGAATTGGAATGTTTTGCTTTATTCAGAAACACATGATTTTATGCAACTTTACAAAACATATTTTAAAGGTATATTTAAGACTGTTCTATACTATTGTAAAGTGCTTGTAGTATAATGTGACTTTTTTTGCAAAGAGTGCAATACACCAACTTTACATACAGTAAAATCCCAATTTTATGGGGCAGTTACAAAGATATTTACTTGAAACAGTAGTTATTTTGTGGTCCTGGTTAATCACTTCACATGAAAACATAAGATCACATTTTATAGATACAATTTACATATCCACAACCCCCATTTAAAAAAAAAAAGAGTAGAAAAGTTGCTAAATTCAAAAACAAACTCTAAGTTCGTTGTCTGCAATTCTTGGGAAATATTTTGGAAAAAATAATTTACAAAATTGAGCTCCCATGAAACAGAAAGTGTTCTATGTCAGTAGGTCAAATCTGCTAACACAGCTAAACTGTGGGCAGTTCTTGTTGAAGATTCAAAGATATGAAGACAACACACAGAGCAGTATAAGAAAACTAAAAGTAATAGCAGAAACTATTGCAAGTAATGAAGTCTGATGTGGACAAGTTTATTATTATTATATATATTTTTATATATTATATAAAATATATATAAATATTTATATATTTATTATATATATATACATTCTCTATATATATATATGTAATATATATAAAGGATTAACTTAAATTTATTAATGCCAAGGGGAAGGAAGGTAACAGTTCCTAACAGTTCCTGACCCTCCAGTTGTATAAACAGTTCAGCCAGGAACAGGCTCTGCCAGAGGTGAGGGCCAGCGCTACATAGTCTGTGGTTAATGGAGGGGTTTAGGGAGGGGTGAGCACATCAGCTACCCTAGACTTCTTTCCTTCCCCAGAAATGAGGAAGTGCTCTTGTAGTATTTTAGGAGTTCCCTCTGCCCACCCAATCCTCTCAAAATTGGAAGCAATCAGGTAGAGTTTTCTTTTTCCTTTTCACCTCCTGGAGTCCTGGGTTTCCCCACATCTACCCTGCCCCTCCCACTTTTCTATAGTCCAGGGGCCAGGGTCATTGAAAATACAGCAGCCACCCAAGCAATAGGGACCACGCTGGGGCTTCAGCCATCAGCATTGTCGCTTGAGTCTGAGTTGGCTGGCATCATAGGATCATCAATGAGTGAGAAGTCCCTTTCTGAGCTATCGTGGCCCTGAGATAAATATAATCATCATCCTCTTCATCCTCATCGTCCTCGTCCTCCTCAGTTTGCAGTGGTGGCAACTTCAAGGCAGTACCAGAGGTGGTAGTGGCTGGTGAAGAAGGGTAGCCAGTGGCTCTCAAGCCTGGAGATATATATCTGGATATATATATATATATATATATATATATATATATATATATATATATAATTAAAGGAGAAAAATAGTTATCTAAGCAGAGGGGAGGTGATGAATTGTGGGTGGAACAGAGTAAAGACAGGCAAATGCAAAGAACTTAGGAATGTAATGCACATTCAGCAAATGAAATACGATAGCAGATTGTAGGAACATAACTAAGAATTATGACAGATGATACTGGGTAGGTGCCAAGAGCCAGATGATGGAAAGCTTTGTAGGTCATGGTAAAACCTTGGATTCAACAAACATGTGATATAATGAAACAATATAAAGGAGAAAGAAGACATGTGAGTGATTTAGAGGTATCCTGGGTAGATCTTGATCCTCAAATAAGTTGGGGAAGTAAGGAGGAGAAAATATATTTGTTGGGAAGGATGATGAATTGAGAATTGTACGTGTTGGATTTGAGGCACACTTACCAGCTTTCCAACAGACACATCCAGTATGTAGTTGAGGGGGAGTATGATCGTTGAAGGATACTATCCCAAACATTTTGATTTTTAAGTTCTCAAGATGTAGGTAATTAAGCCCATGAAAATATATAAGATTAGTTAGATGGAAAGTTGAAAGGTGCGGTAACAGAGGGCAGAGTCTGGAAATCTAGGGAGGACTTACATGCAGTGAGTAGATTAAAGGAGAGGAAATCACAAAAGAAAGAGATAAGTGGTCAGAAAAATAATACAAGTTCAGTGTTTTCTAAGCCAACATAATTGTTTTCAAGAAAACAGTGAGATTTCAGCAATGCAAATTATCAAGTAAAATATAGATTCCAATAAGATAATGCCCTCCAAACATTTACTGAACTGAGAAATCAGATTACTTGGAAATTAGATCATTGTCATTGCAACAAAAAGAGAGGAGGTATAATTCAAATACCAAAGGATTGAAAAGTGAGATGCAATAAAAAGATGCACATTTTAAATTGGTGATGTTGACTGAGCACCAGATGGACACCACTCTCCACCTCGCCGTCTTATATCTACACGTCTGGCTAAGTCCTCAGAGATATGAGTCACTTCACTGTGGAAGGCTCTTTTATAAAGGTAGTCTACTCTTTTAAAAGTAGGCTGATTATTAGCCAGATGGACCCCTAGGATTAAAAAGAGATTTTAGAAAACATTTACAAATAAATCTCTGCAGGAGCACTTGTTAATAAATTGTCTATTTAGCAACAGTTATCACCTACATGACTTCTAAATTAGAGAAAATATTAACATTTGTGGGATACACAGGCGACTCACAATATCTCTGCAGGGGAGATTTTATTAGTCCCATTCAGTGTGTAAGAGAACTGGAGCTTAGACCATGTGGGTAATTTGAACATGACCTCAAGGTCAGGGAAGCAGTAGAGGTGAGACATAAACCCATTTTTGCCTATTTAAGTTATAAATTCTTGCTCTCTCACACATGTAATCATATATAACAGTATTTCTCAAACATAAAACCTCATAACCTCTCCAGAATGCCCACAGAAGCCAATTTGGGAATCACTGCATTAAAAAATAATAATAAAAAATACTTTAAGTGATCGTTTGGTGCCAGCAAATAAAAATGTTTCTAGAGAAATTTTCTCAATAAAAATACAAGTGAAGATCCTCATGTTACATTACAGTACTTGACTTTATTGTGGCTAGAAATTGTCAAAATTATACATATTTTTTCAGTTATAATAAAAGGAAAAACACAATATATTTTGGGTACAACTGGCCTCCACTGTGCAGCAAAGTTAGGATCCAGATTGTGATCCTTCAACCCAATACCTTTTGTCATGTCAATGGTAGGTCCTCGTTTTCTCATCTTTTCTATTTCTCCTTCCCATATTCACACATACACACACACGTACAAACTCCACATGTGGAAATCTAGAAATCCAAAGAACTCATATGCTTTGCCATGATAAATATTAAAATCTAAAATAATGTATATTCTTTAGCCTTATGATTCCACCTCTATATTTCTTTCTTATGAGGGGAAGGGGACTTAGAAACAATCATTTTGGGAAGGTGTGTTTTTTGAAGCTTTTGCATTGTATTTTCTGAGTTTAGATTTTTACCCCTTTGGTATTAGCCACCTACTCTCTCCTACTGTCCATTTAACTCAGGTCTTTGTTTACACATCACGATCTATTAGTGATTCTGTATGTTTGGGAAACTGATCCTTTAAAAACTTTCTGCATTCTGGCTTCCATGAGATATTTGTTAAAGTAAAATTCTTTGAGCAAAAACATCAGTATCAGCTTCCGCTGAGATGCACCTGAAGCCAAGAAATGAAGACTCTGCTTTCAGGTGAGGAAGAAGCTTCTAGAGTGCAGAGATTAGTAAGTTCACCGAATTTTTACCTGAGTGTGTAGGAGGAGAGAAACCAGTGACCAACGTTTGCTGATTTGCTCATTAATTTTACAGATTTGTACTGGGCTCTTAATTTATGCCAATCGATATATTCAGTATTATAGATATTGATATTAATAAGACATAGTCTCTATATCAGTACAATATAGGCAAAACTTAAAACTGTATAGTATATTGTTGAATTAAACAAGACAATCAACAACAAAAACAATAATGGAAACATAAATGTGTATCCACCTTGTGATTTTAATCATAACAATTAGGTATAGTTTAGACACAGGATCAAAGAAAAAAGATACAATTTTGAATTTATTGAATTTACACATTTTTGTATCCTGAACAATACTTTGGTTTGTCCAGTGGGTACTTATTTCCATATTACAGTTATTACCTTAGTCAAGGTGGTGTGCTCATATTTGTTTTCCCTAGAAGGCTAACTTGAAGCCCACAGCAGAGAGATATTGAACTAAAAATATCATACTTAGGAAAAAAATTGAAAAATGATTACATGATTATTGATGATCATTGATGATGATTATTATGAATGATTATTGAACTTGTGTAATTTTCTAAAAAATTCATTCATAGTAGGTCAAGGAAATAAGTGCACAATAGCAAAATGTAAACATTATTCCTATTTGAGATTGATTTTCTTTGACTAAATTATCTACAATTTGCAGATAATCCACTCTTTCTTACCGATTTACCAGATGAAGAAACTGAGCTACCCAGGCGATAAGCATACCTGCCAAGGATACACAGGTCAATTAGCAGATTCAGGATTTGATTTCATAATCTAGGTTTAGCATTCCCCAACTCTTTTTTTTTTTTTTTGTAACATGCAGAAAAAGGGAATGTAGCATGATCTCTGTAATGCAACTGAATCTCTAATGTGTGCCTCTATTTAAACTTTCTTAGCTAAACTATCCTAACTGATGTCTTCAAGCCCCTAATCATTATGAATATGACGACTGGGAGAAAGAGGTAAAATCAATGTACATCATTCAGAGAGATCCCAAAATTGAGTTGTGTTCCTATCGCTTGAATCTTTAATTAGAAAATTTTGGAGTGGTTTGCAACATTTTAGGTTGCTACATGTAACATGTTTATATCAGATAATATAATCTCTACAGAGGTGCCATGGATCATACTTTTTTTCTATCATTATTCAGGGTTTGATAGTTTAGCAGCTTGTGTTGAATGTGTATGTGTTAGAAAGGACAGGTTTGCAATTGAAGCTGATTGTTTGCCCAAACACCATCTGGCCTACCCATATATATTATGTCAAACGAGACTGCCCAAGGTGTGAGGAAAATCTTAATTTTGCATTTATTCAGGTCATATTGGTTGAAGATCCTCTGGCCGCAGTTCAAACTATACCATTAAAATGTCTATATTTTTACCACAGCCCACGTGTCTTATTTTTCTAAATTATTGAATGTTTACCTGGTTTTCAATAATTTCCTTTTAATTATTTTGCATACCTTGCAATGAAAAGTTTTCACTCACTCTCAATCATAACTTTAAGAATCTTGCTATGATATATAATTATAGTTTAGTAAAATAATTTAAATCATTTGACAACTAAATGTCCTTGAATGAAACTTGCTTATATTAAATTCCTATCTATTAAAGTTGTTTCAGTATGTGTAGATTAATATATATATTATATATATCATATATATTGCATACTGTCAGGAGATAGGTAATAATTATCCACAAATTTGAGATTTTAGCAGAAAGTTAATGACTCAAGTATTTTAAAATAACTGACCAAATATTTAAATAGCACTAAGAAAATAAACATTTCACTTCCCATCAGGCACTCCCTTCAAGAGCAGATTCCATTAGAAGGAAAGGCTAAGACATTTTTTATAAACTACATTTGATACTTTAAATCACCTTAATGGTTATGCAATGATTTCTACTTTCTTAACTGGAAGAATGATGAGTAGTAGTGTCCAGAAGCAATGGTATTTTCTAAAAATATATTACTTTAATATTCTAAAAAGAATGCAAGTTATGAGTATATGTTCTGATGAATTCAATGCCAAAATTATATTGAGAAAGAAAGACTTTTGTGTCGAAGTAGATTCCTATTTAGAAAGTAGAAATAGCATATTACTAGCTTAGAATAATATGAAAAGCTTATTATGAAACTTTTTTTTTCAAAATGTTATATTTGGTTCTGTAACTCCTTAATTGCTAGTCAAATGAAAACTCTAGTAGAGATATTCCAAAAAATATCATGACATTAATTAAAGAATAAGAATTTTCATAGCTCATTTAATAGTGCACATCTTCTTCAGTCATTTCAAAATGCTAATTCCATGATCACTATTGCTGGTTTTAAAAATGTCACTATTGATCAGTAA
This sequence comes from Vulpes vulpes, assembly GCF_048418805.1. Lineage (NCBI taxonomy): Eukaryota > Metazoa > Chordata > Mammalia > Carnivora > Canidae > Vulpes > Vulpes vulpes. The sequence continues at coordinate 54,134,006 of NC_132786.1, read as the reverse complement.
AAAATATATTTTCAAATTAAAATATGATCTGAAGGAGAATAAAATTTGATTTGGAAACACATAGAATTTGTGAGTTCTCTGCATAATATACTTTATTGTACGCATGTATGCTTCCCAGTATGCATTAAGACCAAACCCAGCAAAAGAAATTGATGTGAATAGTGTGTTCTCAAGTCTGAGGACTACAGTAGTGCAAATTCTTATTTTGATTGTTGATAGCAGGTTCAATCATGAAAGTGAGACAAGTATTTACATTAGTGATAAATAAAACATACCAAAGCAGTACCACTCCTTTGGCTTAATCTGAGATACAAAATGTTAAAGCCCTATAACTTATAAAAATATTTGGAGTTATATATTTCTATGATAAGAATTAAATAATTCAGGCACCTTAAGCAAAATCCATTTAACATATAGCATTTCTTGGTTAATCATCTTGCATATGCTAAAAGCTATTGATGATATTTGCTATTAATTATTATTATAAAAATTGCACATGCTTTAGAGTCCTAAAATGAAACAATTAAATTCTTTCTAAATTAATTCAGGAAAGACAATCAAATTAACTGAATAATCCATTTCAATTCTTAAAATAATTGCTCATTTTGTTTTTAAACATTTTTTTTCCTGAACTACATAGACATTATTACTTAAAGATGAACAGATCAGTAATTTATGCTATTTTAAGGAAAGTATAATTACATGATAAAAGCAAATGATTTATTTTTAACTCTATATATCACATAAAAAGTTATAAATTAAATGTTATTGATTCTTTTCATTTAATTTCATAATTAAGCTACTTATGAAAGATCTTAGTCATTATTTGCCATGTTTCCTAATTTCATAATTAAATATCCTATTTCTCTTTACTAGAATTAATTTCATTGCTGTATCTAAAATAGCCAATGTATACAGAGGTAGCTGTCAGATACTTTATGAAAGACATATTGGCATAAATATCAAAAAAGAGATCTAAGCTTTCACTTCTTCCATAAATGGCAATCATTAGCTTTTCTCTTTTTTTAATTTTTTAATTCAGGTATAACTAACATACATTGTTATATTAGTTTCAGAGGTATGATAAAGTGATTCAAAAATTCTGTATATTACTCAGTGCTCATCATTATTTGCCCTGATTCCTAATTTCCACCACTGGATCATATACGGTTATTATAATTTTAATTTGTTGAGGAAACTCCATACTGTTTTGCAAAGCCATTGTTAGTTTTGAATGAGGCTTTGTTAGATGAACCCATTTTAATATTAACCTTAGCAAAACATCATACATGAATTTATTATAGTAAAAGTACAATTAACTATTAATAATATTAATAATTATTTAACAATATACGTAATCCATTTTGTTTTGATATGTTTAACTCCAAGACATGTTTGTCATTTTTAAGTGATTATTTGATTTTTAAATTACATGTTTCTGTATCATGTCAAGTATTATTCTTCACTTATGCAACTGTTCTTTTGAAAGCAACAAAAAATAAAAATAATATATATGTAAACTACTCATAAGAATAATAAACCTGATGTGCCTAAGAATGAAGCTTTCATGAATGCTAATCAAAAACTTTAAAAAGAACCAATGTATAATGAAAATCTAATTCTCCTTTGTTGATTATGAAGATGTGTTTGAACATATTGCTTTTTCACTGGAAGGTCAAGTTCCTTTTTTTTATTTCAAACTATGGTTATGACAGTTTGGTGTGTTATTACAGACATGATTGTGAGGTCTGAAATAGTGTTGAAATTTTACTGTAGAATCAATTTGCATGAAGGATTATATACTATGAGGTGGACATTTTTTAAAATACACTCAATTTTGCTGCTCTTTGAACAGTAAGATAAAAATAAATACTAGAAATCTATAGAATAATTCAGACATTATATTTGTAATTAATGTCTGCCATGGAACCAGGCAAGGGTATCTATAAGTACAAGTGCTACAGGTATCTTTAGGTGATATTACTTAAACAAAATGTAAATGAATAAACATAATGCAATTCTACTAACAATGGAGGGAAGCTGATTGGTAAACTGTGAATTTTTAAAATCAAAAAATCCTCCCATCATTTAAAATATTTCATGATTCTCACTATATTTGCCATTTTCAATACCACTAAATTGGTTATTTTTTCTAATGGTAATTTATCTCGATTTACTTTTGTTGAAATTTTAAAATTATTTTTTATTTGGAGATAAATCAAGTTTAATATAAAATTAATACATATACATTAATTAATGCATTAATTCATATGAAATGCATATGCATTTCTCACACTTTTTGTTCTCATATTCTATATTTTATGATAGAAATTCAAATGTAAATTTGTAAACCATAGAAAATGTATATTTATGCGCATCAAATATGTGCCATATCTTATCTTTATAAAATTATAAATTGCCACATTATAGCATACAGTAGGTTAAAAATTATATGAAGAACCAAATAAAGAATGCTGATTAGAAATATTTGGGAATATGTTTTATATGCTATCTTTCAGGTTTAAATGAAATGATCTAATTATAGATACTTAGAAGAACAATAAAGTATATGCTTTCAAATTTATATAATTTCCTGAAGAATTATTTCCTGGAAGAGAGATCATATTCAAATATTTTCCAAGATTTGTACTTTGTCATGTAGAATATCTGATAAGAAAATATGAGAATAAATAATGATATTATTTCATGTACTTTCTTATTTCATAATATGTAACATATTTCCAAATAATCATGTTAAACAAATAATTTATGGCTACCAGTGTTTCGTTATAAAGTGGAAAGGAAATCACTACTGACCTCTAATAATGATCAAGAGCAGATGCTCTGCTTAAAATAGCATATTAACTCCCAAAATGAAAGCAATGTTATAAAGAAAATTTCTGAATTGTCAGGTAGATGTCATGAAAACATTTGACATTAATGGGTTATTAAGCATATTATAGAAAGGAGAGATATATTGATAAATGTTATGTTAGCCTTGTTGTGAAGATATTTTTGTTCTGTGTTTATGCGGCGTATCTAAATTCTCTACTAAGTGTCACTCTTCTTTTTTCCTCCCTTAAAAATACTTTAAGTTATGATCATGTCACCATTATTTCAAATCCCTGTGACTCTTCCTTCCATGCCAATTCAATGCCCACTTTGTATTGTGACATTCACACCCTCCCACCATAGGACTCCTGCCTTCATTCGCAGTGGTATCACCCTCTTTTGAGTGTTCATGTCTCTCCTAATCTCATCCTGGAAAACCCGATTATTATCGTTCTTCAAATGTGTATGAATATATTTGGCTGCAGTGAGCTAGGCAGGTCTGTGTTTAACTTTGTTTGGGTTTTGTTCTCAGAAATGTAATTTTAGGTAAAATATGGAACTTGTCCAAGTCTCATTTCTTCATTGATAAAATGTATTAAATAAGATATACCTAATTCATTCCCAGATCACTACATTATACTCTATTTTCATCCCTTTGTCTTATATACCTTTGCCTTAATAGTCAAATTACTACTGAAGTTATTAACTATATTGAATTACCATATTAAAATTCTCCTCTTAGGAACGAACTGCTTTTTAAATAAAGTGTATAACAATCTTTAGTGCACTAAAAACAAACTTTCATATATATTTTTCTATTTTTTAAAATGGTGTATGTGGTTTACATGGACTTAAAAAGAGGTTATAAGGAAATGTCAGTCTTCGTACATTTTTCTGTGCCTTTTTAACATCTTATGTTGGTTTGCTGAATTTAACTGGGAACTGCTTAAATTTTAAACATGTAAAAGTATGATATTAGTTTTGATTCATTCCTTCTAAAAATTCTTCCCTTTTATGTTCTTTTTTTCTGTTGTCAAATGTTTATGCTTTTGACAGCTTTATCCAGTAAAGTATCTCAAATCAAAATTACACCTCTAAGTAATTCAAAATGTTATTTTATATTATTAGGATCACCTAAATGAGAATATAGATACATCAAAAGAAGGTATTTGGATTAATATATATTAATGAACTCATCTGCTGCCCCGTGCAGTAATTCAATTTCTCTATCATCACCTCCCTTCCAACCCCTGGCTTTTATCTCTGCCTTTCATTGTTCCTGCTGTCTGGCAGCTGTATTGAAGACTACAATTTGAGATAAAAGAAAATGAAAGAAGAAAAGAGGGTGATTTTGAATTCTAAAAATAGATACAGATAAGGATAAGCATAGCAATAATTAAATCATTTTGTCTTCGGAGCACCAAAGTTGAAATATTTAGCTTAGTATATAAATTGAATGAGTCTATATATCTGGCATCACAGAGCAGTGATGGCTACAGACTTGCCTACTTTGATTTGACATATATTTAGTGCCTCATATGTGAGCTCTGGCACTAGAATGCTCTGGCACAGTCCATTCTCAAAGTGATGGAGAACAATGAACCTGCTTTGCAGGAGCACCTCCTGCCAGGCTTTGTTGCCTTTCTTAAGAAGCTTAGAGTCTGTGAGGGGAAAAATGCTAATACTTCAAAAAAAGTGACTAGGAAGAGACATAATGGAGTGAATGCTGGAAGTGGACTGAGGGGTTTTAACATTGAGCCAAATTGAAACTTTGATGTTAGAGTAAGAAAGAGGTCCTTGGTGCTGCATTAACATCAGAACATTCTCTGCAATCCGGGGGAATGGGATCCAGACCAAAGGAAACAAACAGCTCAAAATGGCAGCCATCCATCCCTTCTTGACTTTCCCTCCTTGGTTTAGCTCCCTTTTCTCTTTCAGCTGGCATGTTTATTTAGCTTTGTCTCTACAACTAGAGGACTTTGGAGTGTGATGGACATTTCTTTGTATTTTGGTTCTGTTGCTTGCCAGCGTTGTGACTTTTGAGCAGGAATTTGAGAGCTCCCTAGATCTTACCTTCTTCATCCTTAACATGAGTACATAAGCATCGATTTCTTATAGACACACTGGGGAGTAAACTAACGAATTATGTAAAGTACTTAGCATAGAACTAGGTACCTTGTGACCTCTCAGAAAACATAAGCATCTATTGTAATTATATAATTTTTTAAGATCTGCTTTTTTCATTTTTCATGGCTAAATTACATTTTGGACCCTCAAAAGAGGAAACAAATTAAATAATAGGCTAGACAGATATTTAAAATAATATAAAAATCATTATTTTGTGATCTCTGGGCGCCTCTGGTTTCGCGCCTGCCTTCAGCTTAGGGCGTGATCCTGGAGTCCAGGGATCAACTCCCACATCGGTCTCCCTGCATGGAGCCTGCTTCTCCCTCTGCCTGTGTCTCTGCCATTCTCTCTGTGTGTGTCTCTCATGAATAAATGAATAAAATCTTTAAAAAAATCATTATTTTCAATTTGCATCTCAAGAGACCTTTGCAAAAGTCCACTTATCCATGTTTTGAGCCCCTACCAGGTTCTGCAAATTCTTAGTGTTTTTAGTATAGGAAATCAGTCATAAGTTTAGTTGCCCAGTGAACTGTGCTATATTATTGATCTGATGTGTATTCCTTTCTGGAAAATGTATTCTTCATTTTATCTTCATGCATATTATATTCTCAATTCATTGGTGGATATCTATTGTTTTCCTCCTTTCAAGTTCATCTTACATTTCCTCTTTTCTTAGAATTACAAAATCAAATATACAATTGGGGTGATGATCGTTTAGATCTGTTTCAAATAGTATCAGCTAACATCCTGGTACCTAAACTGTGATCTGATGACTGACAGCTTTAGCACAGCTGGAAGTGTTTTGGACACGGACATTCTTGGGGCATCCCCCAGACCAACTGAACCAACATTTAGGGGGACAAGGCCCAGGAATTGGATTTTCCAAGCACTCCCGGTGATTCTCATGCACAAGAAAGTTTGGAAATGACTGATCTAATAGAAGCAACTAATGAAATGTAAGGGATTCATTTCTTTAAAAAATAAAAGAGAATCCAAGCTTCGTTAGAATAAATATTTAATTCATTTATACTTTTATACTTAATTTGAAAGATATCTCCTGAAATATAACATTTCTGGAACTCAGAGCCTGACTAAGCAAGTTATTAACTCTATAATTGTCAAAGCATGGTTGACAGTTCCCCATGTGTTAGAACTAAGTGGAGAGACTGGTGAAAATGTGAACCCTGGGTCCATCCAGCCCAGACTACCAAAACAGAATCTTTCTGCACAGGAAATAGGAATTTGTGTTTTAAGAAAATCTTCAATGATGACTTTTGATAACACTACAATATGAATAAATGTTGTCCACTGTTGGTAACAGTGATTTGGTTAGCTCTCTTGAATTGATAGAGAGTAATTCGTCTGTAGGAAGTTATGGCACGAATTGATTGATTACAGATAAGAACTGATTCATTCAAACACCAAGAAGCAACAATTAGAATACTTAATAGCTAGTCCATTCACAGGACAGTACATTTTTATTTTTCTTGTTCTCTAATTTCTCTACATATACATTTCATGTCAGTATCAAATGGCAATTAATAACAGCCTCTGGAGTGAAGGAGAATTCGTGAGAAGCCAGTTTTGCCAGTGGTAGCTGTATGTCCTGTGAAAAGGATGAAATACAAAAGCCTGAATATTCTCATCTTTACAATTGTGTTTAGAAAGGGTAATTATTCACAGGCTACACGTGATAATATATTTAGACTGAACATGAAACACTTAGCATATTATTCTACTTTCCTCTCCCCTGAACTGTAAGCAATGCAACTAGTGAAGGTGTATAGTGATTATGATATGGTGTAATATTTTTATTCTCAAAATTTAAGTCATCTTGTGTAGTGTCACAGAGTACCAGTTTAGATGCTCTCTTCACTTCTATCTGAAATCTGTATCTTGAAGACTTCTTGCAAAATTTAACAAATAAAAATACTGGAAGCTCAGTTAAATTTTGAATTTAAGACAATGAACAACTTTCTTGCATAATTATATCACCTGCAGTATTTGTGACATACTTCACTAAAATTATTTTATTATGTATCTCAAGTTCAGATTTGGATATCTTTTAGTGTATATGGCATCACTAAACTGTAGAGTAGCTTGTTTTCACCACATAGACATTTACCCAACCAGCCTCATGAAAATGGGAGTCTGTGCCATTATTTGGTCATTGCCCAAATAGAGAAGCTGAGAGATGGGCCTTACAGCCCTTAGGCCCTGCTGGTTAGCATTAAAACTAGGTCTTCTGGAGGTTCTTCTGGTTTAAACACTCTTGAAAGTATTCAGATTTAAAGTGTTGAGAAAGGCATGGAGGGAGATGAACCTACTGAAAAAACAGAAGACTTGACCTCATCATCAATGGGTTAAGTTGCTCTTGTTCCTTTGGGAAGAGCTGAGTAAAGCATTGGGGAGAGTGGATGTTGGAACATTCTTTGCTTACTTCACAGAGAATTTTCAAGTCACAACAGAGGTTTTCTTTTGGAAACCAATGGGCTAATATTGATGATTACAAATCATGAAGCCATTGTGGATGTCTTGTGAGCCAGAACTATCTTCTACCTATTTATTGTTCTATTGTAAGAATATAGCAGTAGTATCTTGAACATTCACTCTTTTATAATAGAGAGTTTATGGTAACTATAACTTCAAAACTCTGCTAAAATTATTTTATTTTATTTTATTTAAAAAAATTTTTTTACAAAATTATTTTAGATATACTTTTTTGGTACTATACATTATATTGAGTCAGGTTATTTCTTGACTAGAAAATACTTCAAAAACCCAGGTTTATCTGCATCTGGCTTATCTTTAATCCATGGAGATTTTTCTTTAATATAATCAATGAGAAAAATAATATATATAAGTTCTGCCTCCAACAAAGAGGCAAAGTAAAAAATTAAAATAAAATCATGTTCACTAATATCTTTCAGGTGGACCCATTTGCAAAGATTAAGGCAAATATTAAATGTACAAACTTTTAAAAAATATTTATTTGAGAGAGAGTATATATGAGGGGTTAGGGGCAGTGGAAGAGGGAGAAGCAGAGCTTAATCTTAGGACCCCAAGATCATGACCTGAGCAACAGCCAGATGTTCAACTGACTGAACCTCCCGGGTGCCCCTAAATGCGCAAAATTTTTTTTCTGTAGGAGATAAATGTAGAGAGAATCAGTGTAAGTAAGACAGTAAAGCGTATTGTAAGTAAAGTAGATTGTAAACTTTCATTATGATATACTTTATAAAATATACAATATAAAATAAAATTTATTTAAATATATTTATTGTAATATATGTAAATAAAAATACATGTAAATATAAGTTTATAATACTAGATATGTTACATATATATGTTATAAAACATATAGAAAGTAAACTTTGTAGGATTTACTTACCTTTTTCAAAGCAATATGACACCATCTACTATTGTAAATAAAATATGTTCTTTAAAAAGTCCACTATTTTTCTCAACATATATTTTTGTTTTAATTGCTTTCTTCATCTTTTAAAATTACGCATTAATACGGTTAGCATTTTATTTCTTATAGCTTTTCTAGAATATTTCAATGTAGCTCTCATTTGTTGCTCCACATAATGTTACTTTGTTCTCTAAGCCTGCCCTGTCTGCTAAACAGTATTGGGGAGGAAAAAAAAAAATCCCTGTTCTTTCCTTCTCTTTGATTGAGTTATCTTTTGCTAGGCAAAGTGTTGTTAGCTTTTATGCTCTTTGCTTGGCTTCCAGCGGCTCTCCCCATAGATTGCTGCTATAGCACTGCCAGGAGCCTGAGATCCCTACAAGGAGATCAAACCTCCGCAACAGGGATTCTTCAAGGCAGGTCAAGTTCAAGAGCCTGCTCGGAAAACACAGTCGACATCACACAAAAATGTTATTAGTCATTTGGAATTCTTTTTCTATGCATGGTCTCCACTTCTGAAACTGCCTGACGAGTCAAGTTCAAATCCATCTATAAATTTCTGGCACTTACTCCCCACCCACTCTCTTCCCATATAAGTTCTTCAGTAATACCCAGACTTGCCTCATGTGAGGACATGAATTCAGCTTCAATCTACTGCGCCATTGTAGTTTAGCTTCATTTCAAGCAACAGATCATCTGTTTTATTCTCAAGATGACTGTACATTATAGATATAATATCCTTGCATTCTAGTGCATTAAATACTATAAAAAGGGGCGGAGAAGGTAAATCTTACTACTGATCTCACCTGTCAAAAACAAGCCATTCTTGTCATTTATGCATGTAAGAACAATGATATAGTTTTATTTAATGTTGTGTGATAGTTATTTTCTCATATTGTTAAAATTATTTTTCAGTGGTCGTTAGTTTATTGTGCCATTTACTGTGTGTTTTTTACCAACTTTAAATGCTGCTGGTCATAGATATATGCATTAATTCCAATTCACCACACATAAATAATAATTAATATAAAACTTGAGAATGAAACACTGTCCAATTTGTATATCTTTAGGATGTACTCTTAGATGTGAGTTATTTCATAATTTTATGTTCTATGCGTTTGCTTTGTGTTGAGAAATTACATTAGAAACATTTTGAATGCCTATTTCATCCAATTTTTACATTGTCTGTAAGTGTCCATATTAAGTTTAATATCAACCTTAGTCTCTTTGCTTAATAGTAAGGCTAGACATTTTCTATGTGTTTATTCACCATTTATATGTTAACTTTTTAATTTTTTTAAAATAATATAAATACCACCTTCAGCCTCCATGCCTCTGCTAGAATCCACTGAGCATTCATTCATCTGTTGGAGTTTTTGTGCTGTCACTTTTTACAAATGGCATGTTTATTATGGTTATCAATTTTGCGTTTTGTTTATTGAAAATTGAATAATTTGCTATCTATAAAATCTATATTTCCTTTGTAATTTCTTCTAAAATTATATCTTGTACCAATGTCATATTAGAAAAAAAGCACAGAAGATTATTTGAGAAAAATAGTCACTTATTTTTCTCAAAATGTCAAGACTTTGTTGGTTAAAATTGATCTTGTATATGTTTAAATTTTTCCATAAAATGTTTAAAACACAGACACACATATGATTTATTTCTAAAACCCAGGACAATTTGACATCAACTACATCAAAGTAGAATTTTTAGATTCTTCTTTCTTGTAAGAATCTGTACCAAAATATATCTTCTCAAATGGATGCCAATTTCATTTTTCACATATGAGAAACAAGGCTTCAGTATAGGATTTTCAGAATGAATTTTCACTATATACCTTTGGAAAGTAGACTGCCAAACCGTTATTGAAATGTTTGCATCAAATTGTTTATCAGGTCATTTCTTCTTGGTGTATAAAAACATAGCAGGTTTGCCTAAAGTGGATATATTTTCAAAGTATAATAAAAAAATGAACGTGGAGTGGGTCTATACCTAAGGAGAATTAAGGAAACTAGACTGAAATGTAGAGAAGAAAGAGACTGGCTTAGAAGAGAGAAAGAAGTACTATGTATTTAAAAAGATAATAGGAAGTAGGAAGATTTTTCTAACCCAGACAACCAAGGCCCAGAGGAGCTAAACCCTTAAGCTGTGAAACTGCACTTAATACCCTTTGATTATAAGGAACACTAGATCCTAACAATTGACCCAACTTTTAGATCTCCACCCTTAATGGTCTAAATAAGGCTTAGGGATGACTCTGCACAAGTTCTGCATTCACCACCAATAGTTTCTAAGCTGGTTTCTGATCTTTTTTTCCTAAGGGTTGCATAAAATTTTGCTTCCAGTAAGAGAAATAAACAACACACAGCTGAATTAAGAAACCTAGCTGTGTCAGGCAAAGCTCTGAAGTCAGAATGGCTGCTTTAATTTGAACAATTCTGAACACAAGATATTGTTCATATTTCCACAATATGAACAAAGGTTTGTAAACTTAAAGAATTAATGGTGAATACATCCATTAAGTATGGTATATATGTACCTGCAAAACAAGATACAATGATGGGTAACATTATGTAGTCATTAAGCAAAGGGAACATGGCATACATTTTTTAATAAAACAATTTTTATTATGTTACATTACCCATGTATTAAGTAAAAAACACTATTGATTTATAATGCTTGAAATTTTCCAATAAAATCCACCTAAACTATCAAATTGATAATAATAACATTTAAATAATTTTCTGAGGAATTATTATTAGATTTAAAGAATATGATTCCCCAGTGCTAAAACATAGAAATATTTGCTATTGGGCTGCCCGGGTGGCTTTAGCGCTGCCTTGGCCCAGGGTGTGGTCCTGGGGTCCCAGGATCAAGTCCCGCATCGGGCTACCTGCATGGAGCCTGCTTCTCCCTTTGCCTGTGTCTCTGCCTCTCTCTCTGTGTCTCTCATGAATAAATAAATAAATACAGTCTTTTAAGAAAATAGAAATATTGGCTATTATGTGATAGTCCCTATATATAGGTCAGATAACTTTAATACAAATAGCTCAAAATATGGAGAAGTGAAGCACATATATTTCATTGGGGATATGTGACATAGCAAATTAACATTTGTTATAAAATGAGGTCCTTGAATCTACTTTAAAAAAAAAAGTGTAAATGGGCTTCTGCTCTCAGGAGCCTGGCAGAGAAGTATTGTTCCTTTCTCAGAAAGACTAAAATTTCTGAAAATTATATATAAAACAAACATAAGGCTTTGAAAGGGGGAGTGAAGTAGTCAGAGAAGAAATCAGACCAGAAGTCAGAAGTCAGACCTTGGAGCCCAAGGAAAAACTTGGTAGTGAGTGCCTGGATTTTCTTTTTTTATCTCATATTTGCATCTTGTTGCTGAAGAAGCCAGTAACCCAGAAATGCCAGTGAGCACAAAGATATACCACAATGGAAGCCTGCTCTTTCTAGCCAAAAGACCAGGAAAGGAGGAGCCTAGCAAAACATAACACATTAGGCATAACCCATCAACTCTAAGTAAATATCATAGAAAAAAACCTGTGGCCACACCCCTACCTCTACCAAGAAATGTTGAGTGGGGAACCTGGAGCTCTTTTGTTTTGAGGCTGTGATGAAGTGCGCCCAAACCCTGTTAGGTTGATGCCAGGGAAGGCCAAATGGTGTGCTTAGGCTTTCCTCCTGTCTGAATGGAAAAACCCCCTTCATCCTCACCAAGGTGACAGCAGACATTACATAGGGACACATCCCTTTACTTCTTCCTGGGGTGGGATCAATAAAGTCCTAGTGAAGAGTCCTGTCAGGGATTATGAGGCAGAATGAGTAGCAATCTAGACTTCTGGCTCTACCTGGCAGTAATGAGGTAGTGCTCATCCCCTTCCCCTGTCACAGTAGAATCAGAGAAAGCCAACTAGAATGGAAGGTTTAAACAAGAATCTTATAATAAGAAATGCCCAGTTTGAGATGAAAATCTTTTATCATGACAATATTCAAGAAGATCTAAAGTTAATGAACAGAACAATCAACAGATGCCAATATCAAGTTAACGGAGTTACAAAATTATCTTGTCAAACAGCCTTGATAAAATACCTCAATGAGCAATTACCAATTAGAATGTGCCTGCAAAAAATTGGGGGATATATAGAAGAACCAAAGGGAACTCTGAGCATTTAAAAATAAAATAACCAATTTAAAAGGTTTAGTGGTTAGGCTCAACAGCAGAGTGGAGGAAACAGAGAAAAGGATCGGTGACTGGAAGATAAAGTGAGATAAAACAAGAGGCTGAAAGAGTTAGGCTTCTTATACATCTGTGTTCATCAAGATTGATGTTTTGTTTTTAGTGGAGAGACACATAAATTGATGGAACAGAATAGAGAAGACAGAAATATACATTAACAAATACTGGTATACCCAACTAATAGCTGAGAAAGCTACAAAAGCAGTTTAACAAATGGAACTGGAGAAACTGAATGTCCATGATGGGGGAAAAAGTCCTTGATCTAAGACTCACACCCTGTATAAATATTAATCAAAAAAGATCATAGACTTAAATGTAAAAGGTGGAACCATAAAACTTGTAAAATAAAACGTAGAACAAAGTTCTTGTGATCTAGGGCTAATTAAAACAAGTTTTAGTCTTGACAACAAAATCATGAGCCATCCAAAGAAAAATTGATCAATTGGATTTCATCAAAACTAAAAACTGGCTTTGCAAAAGACTCTAAAAAATGCATATGAAAAAATGTTCAAAATCACTACCAATTATGAAAATTCAATTAAAACCACAATGAGACATCAATACACATTTATCAAAATGACTAAAATAGTTTGGCAAGTTCTTAAAAAAATTAAACATGTACTTACCCTAAAACCTGGAAATTGCACTCTTTGGCTTTGATCTCAGGAATAGTGACTGTCTGTTGATATAGCATCAGTCAAAATATCCATCTGGAATTAATGAAGAGGTTCTTTCATAGGTGATTGGGTAAATAAACCAGCACATCCATACTATGGACTGCTACTTGGTGATAAAAAAGGGATGAATTATTTATGCATGCAGTGACCTAGATTAATCTCCTGAGAATTATGCTCAGACATAAAAGTTAATCCCGAAAACTTACATGTTGTGTGAGTCCATTAATGTGACATTTTTGAAGTGACAAAATAATGGATAACAGGTTAGTGGTTGCCAGGGTTTAAGGAGAAGATGGAAGGTACTGAGATGGCTATCACAGGGCAACATGAGTGAATTGAGCAGTGCCCTTCCCAAGAGACACAGCCATGTTCTAACCCCTGGATCAGGACCTCCTGGGGGAAAGGAGTATTTGCATAATTAATTAATTAATAATTAAGGAATCATTTATTTGATGATCTCAAGATGACATCATTCTAGATTATCTGGTTGGACCTAAAATCCAATGATAAGTCTTCATAAGAGAGAGAGAAGACAAAGCCATAGAAAAGGCCACATGGAGACAGAGGCAGAGATTGACTTGATGCAGCCACAAACTAAGGGACACTTGGAGCCACCGCAGACTGGAAGAGGCAAGAAGGATTCCCTGCTGGAGCCTTTGAAGGGACTGCAGCCCTACTGCCTCCTTGGTTCCAGACTTCTGGCTTCCAACAGTGTTGGAGAATACATTTCCATTGTTTTAAGCCTCCTAATTTGTAGTCATTTGTTAGAGCAACACTAAGAAACTCATACAATGAGTGAACCTTACAAAGATGGAGATATTCTGCATCTTGAAATTTTCAGTGTCAATGAGCTAGTTGTATATTGTACTATATAGCACCGCAAGGGGTTGTCCTCGGGAGGAAACTGGGTAAACGGTACATGGGATCATTTGTAATATTTCACATGCTGCGTGTGAATTTCCAGTTGGCTCAAAATAATTTCTTGATTAAAAATAAATAGAAGTATAAAAAAATAAATAGAAGTATGTTTTAACTTAATCTGTTGAGTGTATAATCTGATCATGGTAGTACCTTAGGAACATATATTTGGAGTACACATATTTACTCCTAATGAACAGTAAACTAACTTAGTATGCTTGAATTTTTCTCTTAAATTTTGACTTAGAATTACTCACCTTTTAGCAAAGTATTCTCAGAACTTCACTACAAGCTATGCAGAGACTACTAATGACTAACTATAATTTATCATTTTGGATCTGCTCAAAAAATTAGGCTTACCTAAGTATGTGTATCTCATAATAGACAGAATTTGTGGCAGCTTATAAAATGTATCAGTGAATGAGATGAGAAGTAGGTGAATAAATTAATAGAAGCAAGGAAATAAGAATTTCAAGGAAGACCGAGATAAAATTAGCACACAGAGCAGAGAGTTCTGCAGTTAGTAAAGTCAGACTGCTAATCTTTCACAAGAACAAATATATAAATGTATAACGATTTTTAAGCAGTTATAAATTAATCAACATTCATGTCAAAAAACTAAAACTTAAAAATAAGTAGCTCAATTAAATATGTCAAGGTTAGCCACAACTTAAAATAGTCTAAACTATATGCAGTACAATTTCAGAAGTAATTATTTCAACTCAAGAAGGGAAAAACCTGCTAAATACTTAAATGCCAAATATATCAGTGATAGTTTCTGTTCATATTTTCAGACTTTTGTTCTGAAGTAAAGGAAAAATCTGCATAACTTTAAAATGCAATGGTTTTTATCAGCATTAGTAGCGGGCAGTTGAAAGACATAATCAAGAACAGAAATGCATTTTTAAATTACCAAAAGAGAAAAGACAGGATAATTTTAACTTAAAGTACTTCATTTAAACGCAAAAAAAAAAAAAAAAAAGAAATGAAGATGGTTCTATTTTATTAAGATATTTAAAATATAAAAACTCTCATGCAGTTTGTAAAAGTTGGCATCACTAAAGAGAAAAAGCTCTCAAGAGTTCTGTCTTTCAAAATGGAACATGACCTTTTTTTGTATAATTGTAATCTCTAATGGTTCTTAACACATTACTCTGAAGTATCTTCTGAAAGACATCCATAGGCTTAAAAATAAAGCCTATTTGTTTATTAAGTGTATATTTATTAAGATTTTATTTATTTACTAAGATTATAATTGATGAAAAGACAGTTCCACTTCCTTAAATTATATTAAGAGAAAAATTGACATGGAATAGCTTTTTATCATTTTATTTTATTTTAGGTCTTAAATGTACTCATTAATACCCATCCCCAATCTCTCGCATTCCCTCACCAACCTCCCCCTTGGGTAACCATCAGTTTGTTCTCTGTAATTAAGACTCTGTTTTACTGCTTATCTCTCTCTCTCTTTCCTTTGTTCATTTGTTTTGTTTCTTAAATTTGACATGAGTTCGACTATATGTACTTCTTTTTTTCTGACCTATTTTGATCAGCATTATACTCTCCAGATCCATCTATGTTGTTGTAAATGGCAAGGTTTCATTCTTTTTATAGCTGGATATTCCATTATATGTAATGTCCAATTGTATGGAATATAATATATATAATATTCCATTATATATAATTTATACATCTATATTTATATACATATACCACATTTTCCTTATTCAGTCATCTACTGATGGACAACTTGGGTTGCTTCCATAGTTTGGCTATTTTAAATAATGCTGCAGTAAACATAGAGGTGCATGTATCCCTTTGAATTAGTAGTTTTTGTATTTTAGGGAATAAATACCCAGTAGTATGTTTCCTGGATAGCAATGCAATAGATTTCTGTGCATTGACTTTTTTTTTATCCTGCAACTTTATTGAATTCATTTATCAGGTCTTGTAGTTTTTTTGGTGGAATCTTTAGCGTTTTCTATATATATAGCATCATGCTATCTGCAAATAGAGTTTTATTTCTTCCTTACCAATCAGGATGCCTTTTATTTTTTAAGGTTGACTAATTGGTGTGGCTAGGACTTCCAGTACTGTGTTGAATAATTGTGGTGAGAGTGGACATCCCAGTCTTGTTCCTGATGTTAGGGGAAATCTCTCAGTTTTTCAATATGGAGTGTGATGTTGGTTGTGGGTTTTTCATATAAGGCCGTTACTATGTTGGGGAAATAAACACTTTTTAAAGATGTATATACTTGAAAGTACACTCACATTTTACATAAGAAAAAATTGCGTTTCCATGGTACATGAAATACAGCATAAACTGAGCATTTAAAAAAAAATGATCACTCATTTACCACAAGAACTATTTGGAAAACCAATTTTAGCTTTTTCTTGACTGGTTAATATTATTTTAGAACTCTCATTCTTAGTTTCTTATCTTACAAAATTGAGATAATCTGTCCTTCAACAGAATATTTTGAGGCTTAAATAAAATGCTATATATGAAAATTATATGATATTGTATTATAATATGATGCAGTTATTCACAGTGTTATCATTATTTGAAAGGGGCAGTAATAATATGAGAGTAGAAGGATAAGAAAAGGTGTCTTGCTAAAGCTGTGAGGTGTGAGTTGGTTGGTTTTGAAAACAAGATAAACACTTACCATTATAGCAAAGCTTGGCTACCTGGTCAACGCGATGTCCTTTTTTTTCCTCTCGTTATTATGCAAGTGAGGTACATCCCCTAACCCCTTTCAAGTCCCATTTAGCCAGGTGACTGAGATCTAGCTATAGAATGTCAGAGGCTATAACAGGCATCACTTATAGGACTTGCCTTGAAAACCCTCATACCCCTCATCTTTCATGCTCCTTCTCCATCCACTGACTGATTGCACAGGCCCTCAAGAAATGTAGCTGTCAGATGGTAGGAGCCTGCTTCCCTGAGTGAGAATATATAAATGAGCACCAGAATGACCTGCAATTAACCATTGAAGTGAATGAGAATCAACTTCATCATGTTAAACTGTCATAACATTTAGGTTTGGGTGGTACAGCAGATAATTTACCAACCTGAAGGAGTATAAAGAGCCATTCTACATGATAGGAAGTAGCACCAATGTCAAAATTATGATAATTTTTAATATAAAAATATAAACCAGAAAGGAAACAAATAGGCAATCCTAATAAAATCTATTATGAGGTTTGTGTATACTAGTTCAAACAGTAAACTTTGACTATGGTCAAATCTAAATTGGAAGATAAGTTATTCAATGCTAAGACAAGTATTTTAGTTTATTTTTTATTTCTTTTTAAAGATTTTGTTTATTTATTTGAGAGACAGAGAAAGCATGCACACGTGAGAGAGAGCATGAGTGGAGAGGAAAGGGAGAAGCAGACTCCCTGCTGAGCAGGGAGCCCAGACTAGGCCTCAGTCTCAAGACCCAGGATCATGACTCGAACCAAAGGCAGACGTGTCACCGACTGAGCCCCCCAAGGGCCCCAAAGACAAGTATTTTAAATAGCTCTTATGAATTCCCCTTAGTGCAGACTTTTAGCTGGTCTTAGTCTAAAAGATAGATTATGACAAATCCTATTTCTTTACACTCTCTTTTCCTCTTTAAGGTAATCTGTGAGTAGGACCAACATTTCTTTACCTTTCTAAGAACCTTCCAGTTCTTACCTTCCTACTCATTTTTCCAGTGATTTTAAGTAATCATACCTATCTATTTAATAATGTTCCTTTTTCATATAAAAACAAGCACATGCACAAACAAAAAATTAGGATAGAGAAATAACTGGGTGGATTCAATCATAAAAAAAGATATAAATATGTTCTAGAGATTACTATGTTAACTCCTAAAGAATAGACTATACTTGGGCAGCCCAGGTGGCTTAGCAGTTTAGTGCAGCCTTCAGTCCAGGGCCTGATCCTGGAGACCTGGGATCAAGTCCCACATCGGGCTCCCTGCATGGAGCCTGCTTCTCCCTCTGCCTGTGTCTCTGCCTCTGTGTGTGTGTGTGTGTGTGTCTCTCATGAATAAATAAATAAAAATTAAAAAAAAAGAATATACTTAATTGACACAAAATTTTATCCATATAAGAGAATCTATAATTTTATTATTTAACCAACAAATAGCATCAGGAAGAGATTTTTCTTAGGAGTGGTCACCATAAAGTAACCTAAAATAATAGTGATATATAACATTTGTGTTCAGTGACTGTTTCTTATCAGATCCCATTGGCTAGATTTTTATGCCTAATGTCTTTGTTTTTATAAAGCACAAAATTATTTTCCACATTTATAGGTGAGGTAGCTACACCTCAATGACATTAAATGGTTTCCTGAAGGGCAGCATGGGTGGCTCAGCAGTTTAGAGCCACCTTCAGCCCAGAGCGTGATCCTGGAGACCCGGGATCGAGTCCTGCATCAGGCTCCCTACATGGAGCCTGCTTCTCCCTCTGCCTGTGTCTCTGCCTCTCTCTCTCTCTCTCTCTCTCTCTCTCTGTCTGTGTGTCTCTCATGAATGAATAAATAAAATCTTAAAAAAAAAAAAAATCAAAAAATGGTTTACTGAAGACAAGAAAGGAGCAGAATCAGGATTTGATTTCCTGTCTCTTATTCTCCAAATCCAGTGCTCTTTTTCATGGTACTATGAAACCATAACATTTAATTTCCTCTTTTCTATATTTTCCTTCCTTCTGTGGAATTGATTGCTGTGTTTCTTCTCAGTAACTAACAATGCATAATCAGATCAGTTTAATTTTAAATCATGTAGTAAAGAATCTGTGATACATATGGAAGACACCAGACTATGTTCTGAGTATACAAAGACAAGAAACTCAGTCTCCTTGGCAGAAATAGATGTAAACAATTGATTGCATAGTAGTGGGATTGTGAGAAAGGTTCAATCGAAGGACAGAAGCCCTACAGAGAAAGTAGTGATTAACTCAGTATCTGGTGTCTCAAGGAAGGTTTCATGATAAAGGCAGTGCCTAAGGAGGAGTTGGCGGGTTATTGGGAACTCAGCAGGCCAACAGCAGAGGAGATGGGGTTATAGGTGGGGAGGAGAAGACAACCAAAACAGACACTGGCACTCCAACAACATGGCACTCTACCCTAGTGCCATCCACCAGCTTTACTCTCTGACACACACACACACACACACACACACACACACACAAATTTTAACTTGGTTTTTCTTTTTTTTTGTAAATAATGTACATACTGTCCATTTTTTATTAAAAGAAATATGCTTTGATGTGCTAGCATAACTGCTCTAGCTTCTTGTGTACCATAGTTCTATGTGGCTTCAGATTTAGTACCTATGAACAGATGTACAAGACATTTATTACACTTTTTACCAAAGGGAGTTACTGTTGTAGTACTTTTGTGTAAAACTTGTCTTCCCCTTGCCCCAACTTTCTTTCTTTCTTTCGTTTTTTCCCCTTCTTTATTTTTTTTTCTTCTTCTTCTTCTTCTTTTTTTTTTTTTTTTTTGTAAATAAATAAAGCTTGGTTCTTACTTAAAAAAAAAAAAAAAACACTGTTTATGGTGTCACTATGTGTCATGCTAAGAAATTGGAACTTTTATTCTGTGTGTGAGAGGGAACAATTAAACATTTTACTCAGAAGACAAACCAGAAAATATTTTCCATGTAAGAAATCACTATCCTCAGTGGATCAATAGCAAATATGAGTCGGGGAAAGAAAAACTTAGTGGGTCATTATATTACATTAGAAATTATGAAGGCCAGATCAGTTGATGGTTATCTGTGTATGTATCCACTTATCCTATCTGTCAGTCCACTTTATTCCAAAAATTCTGAACTAATAACCTGTAGTTGGGACATTCAGAAGACAGATTTTTTTTTGTTGTTTTTTTTGTTTTGGCATTTATGGGATTAAATTAAGACATTTTATTTTCTTTTTGAAATTAAGCCATTTTAGAGACTTAGGGAATATTTAAGTAACATTCTTTGACAGGCAGCTGGATATTTAGATTCACAAAATAGCAGACAGAGAAATATACGTGGGGCTTATAGATGCACAAGTGGTTGTTGAATCCTTGGAACTAGATTCTGTACCTCAGAGTAGACTTAGGAGACAGGACCATAATTCCAGAAAAGGGACACATGAAAGAGAAGCAGTGAAGGAGGAAGAAGACTGGGAAGACTCATGTGGGAAACCAAGAAAGGCATTTTCTCAAGATTGCGAATTGCTGAGTGTCCAAAACCACGAGAAGTTTAAGAACGGTGGTACACTGACTTCACAAAACAGGAGATCATTTAAGAAAACACTGGCCATGGCAGTATTAATAGCTGAAACTCTTTAAGGTGGATCAAGTTGTCAGTGGAAATTTAAAAAGTTAAAATATTATTGTGTATTAGTGTGGAATTGATGAACAGAGAGTGGGGAATACGAGTGATAGCTAGTTGGGAGCACAGGGAAAGGGCAAGTTTTTCCTCTTGATCTCATTTGTCTATGTGGGGCTCATTTGTTGATTTGTTGGCTTATTTATTTATTTGGATGGGAAGAGAGAATTAAGAGAATTGGCAAAGAGGAGTCGAAAATAGAGTAGAGCCAAGTTTCTTATGACTGAGGAATTTACCTAGAGGACAAATGAAGCAATGGAATGAAAAGCCTATTGAAGGTTAACCATGGAGGAGGAGGAACTCATTTCTTAAGAGCAGAATGAAGAATAAATGAGTGGAATCAGGTTTTGGTAAAATGCATGTGGTGGATGGAGAGGAAAGAATTTACTTTTTCAAAGTAAGTGGCAATTTATCTGTTGGGCAATAGGACGATGGGTGATAGTGTGAGGAAACTGGTAAACTTCAAGCCATTCTTCTTCTTCGTCTTCTTCTTTTTTTTTTTTTTTTAATTACTAAACTATTTATTTAGCAGGTAGCATTATATTGCTTTAACCATTGGTTGTCCTAACAGCCTCCATGGATTTCCGAAAATCATAGTAATATTAAAATTATTTCCTAAAAAAAGATCAAGGAGTACTTTCAATCTCTAACTAAAATAATTTATCAGAACATTTTGAAATCGAGGTATCATAGAGACTATTCATATTCATATTCATAATAATAACAGATAATTATATCATTTACTCTTTAATTTTGAGGAGATAAATCTACCTATTTTTCATTTAGATTTTATACAAGTATAATCTAATGCTACCTATAACACATTGTTTCAGCCTGTAATAGCCTTTACTAATTGTTAACAAACACTATATAGGGTGTATTTGGGAAACTCTAGTCTGTATGAGAGAAGGTCACGCTTATTTCCACTATAAGCAGTGCTCTGTAGCCACATTACAAAGCGACAGACATCACTTTGATAATCAATTGCCAGGAAAACAATTATAGAAGAATTTCCTTTGATGTTTATAATGTTTTAATTAAAGTCAGAATGTGAGGATATGCTTCAGAGAATGTAATATTTTAATCATTTATGGGCAAAGATATTTATATACTTCGACTAGAGCTCATTTCTCTATTCCGTGGCATTTCTGTACAATATATAGAGCATTTTTAAACTAAAAATAGTTTTTTTTTATTTTCCCTGCAGTGTTTTACAGTAATCATATCCTACTATATAAACCTTGAGGTTCTTTTGATTTAGCATGAAGAAAATGCCTTAAAGAAACAGAAAGTAAGGCTGAAAAATTTTGACAAATGAATTCTGAAACTTTTATACTTAACCTGTTTTTTATATCATCGTTTTAAAAATTTTATGTAAAACTTGACATGAAGGAGGTAAGTGTAAAACATGCTATTGAAATGTATATATGTTCAGGGCTGTCAACTTTATTAAAAAGTTTATCCACAAAATTTACTGATGATATTCTATGTTTAATCTCTCAGAGACTGTCAATTTCTTGAAAAATCGATCCCTTACTTAACATAGTGTACTCTTCTTAGTAAGAGTTTATGGTTTTTAAATATTCATGAGGCACAATAGTTTCACAACAAGTCAAATTTAATTAAATGATGCATTTCCTCCACTTACAAAAGGTTTATTAAAGGTTTATTTGCTCATGCAAATTAAAGTGTTAGAGTAAAAATCCACATGAAACTTGGCACTAACAATTAAAAAAAAATATTGAAAGATTTCTCGCCTCACTGCAATACCTTGCTATGTTTAAACTGCTCAGCTTGTCATTTAGAATCTTTAATGAAACCGGGGAGGAGGCTATTTATTTGCATAATAGGACATAATTTGCTGTGGTGAGGTTTTAATTATTTATAGGCTGTCTGAAATATTTAAAATGGCATCACTAAGGAGCATGAAGTGTTGGATAATGCCTTCATTTCAGGTTTCCTGCCGTTTCTTTTATGGGTCAAGCGATTTATTTCTAATTAGCATACCAGGCTAGTGGCTTTAAAAACATAAGGAAAACAAATTGGTTTTAGTCTGTTTGCAGCTTGAATAGTTGGAGATGGCCAAGGGTCACTGACAGAGACTGAGTGGAGTTAAGAGATGGAGCCAGAAGTCAATCCAGCACTTGGAAGGCAGTCGCTCAACAAAGCCATCCATTCATTTGTGCGCACTGTTTACTATCCGTATTCATTTCTCTCTGGGAGGTAGTGGGTTATAGCTAATGGATTTTATGTTAATTGTCCCTTAAAATATTTTCTAACATTAACATATTTCTTCCAGGAAATAATATTTGAGCAATAGAAAACATCCCTTTCCTTAGATAAAAGATACAGTAATTCCACGCAAAGGGAAAATACAGCAGTTTCAGGGTATGATTTAACATTTAAATATATGCAGTCTCTCTCTACACACACACACACACACACACACACACACACACACACAGGAGCCTGTGGTTCAAACACTATAGTGTTCACTTTTTAAATAAGCTATCCAGAAGCTCAGATAGATTATGAGAACTTCTGGATTAGAGTGCACTAAATTTACGTCAAAATCTCCAAAACGTATTTTTTGTGCATTGCTGGGATTATAGATAAAAAGCCCAATTATGTATCATCCATAAGATCTCTTATTTTACAATAATTGGACTTTCACGTTGCTTAATTTCTATTTCAAATACGATAATTTTCTTGCAAGTGGTTTAAGAAATGTCATGTTTTGTGGCGCCTGAGTGGCTCAATTGGTTGGGCGTCAGACTCTTGGTTTCGGCTGGAGTTGTGATCTCAGGGTTGTGGGATCCAGCCCTGCCTGCATAGGTTTCCACTCTCAGTAGGGATTCTGATTTCCCTTTGTCTCTCCCCCAATCCAGGCACACATTATCTCACTCTTTCTCTCTAAAATAAATAAATGAAACTTAAAGAAAAAAATAATCGTCATGTTTAAATATCATGTCACAGGAGAAATGTTTATTGCAAGGGTTTATTATAGTTCCATGATGATCTTAATATTCCCATCATCATGCACAGATTTAAAGTGATGATAGTGCACTGTTGTCAAACATTCTCTCAACTGTCACCTTCTGGCCTCAAAACACGGATAGAGAAATTGCTGCCAGATGTCAAGAAACAGCCTTTGGGCATTACAGGGAATGTTCTCTGTGTCTCCTTAAGTAGTAGACAGATGCTGAATTCAGAGTGAAGAGTTTTATGATTATCACTCACATGGCTCAGGTGATTGGTCAAGGCCGTAAAGGAGGCTCCAATCCTATGGAGAACTTTTTTTGGTGTTACTTTGTCTTGAAGGCAAGGTATAGTTACAATGAATAATGCTATGGTTTCTGAAGGTAAGCCAGTTGTCATTCAACTTATCCTTTTCAAGTAGTCACTGGATGCAGATAGTGGTAGTTAGAAAAATAATAGACGATGAAATGTAGAGAAAGCATAGTCTCGCATCAAAAAAGTTTATCTTAGAAACTGGAAACTGATATGAGATTGAAATATTCATATTTTTCAGTGAAAATTAAAATTCAATATGTTCTGGTAATCGGAAGATAGAATTTCAAGTAAAATACTGATTGGACTCAAGTGTGAAGGACTAAGAAGTGATTGAAGGAAATGGGACTCAGGGAATAGTAGAAAATGGATTTGAAAGGATTAACAGATACTTAAATTTGTCAGAGTAACACTAGTTTTTAGGTGCTGTTTTCATTGAATTGTAACATATTAAGATACCCTTCTTGAAGATCAAAGAGTCGAAACCAGGGATTTCATAGGATTCAATCTGGTCGTTTATGCATTGAAAAACATAAGCCTTGGCATTCTACTGTAACCAAAAACAATAGCAGTATTGGTTATTGAATGAGCCTCCGTATTTTAAAAAATACTGAAATATACACTTCAAAAGTCACTGTCCATTTTTTAAAGTAGACTTAACTTTTTACAGTTTTAGATCTATACCAACATGGAGCAGAAAATCCAGATGTCCTAAATATTCCTTCCCTCAGTGCCTCTGGCTTCCCCAGTATCAACATCCCCTACCATGGTGGTACATCGGTTACAATGGATGAACCTACAATGACACATCGTTATCAACTAACCTCCATAGCTCATATTAGGATTGACCCCTGGTGTTGCACATTCTCTGGGTTTAGACTAATGCCTGATGACACGTATCTGCTGTTGTAGTATCACACAGATTGGTTTCACTGCCCTGAAAATCCTCTGTGGTTTAGCTACTAATTCCTTCATCCGCTCTAACTCCTAGCAGCCTAACTCCCTATATGTTTAATGTCTCCAGTTGTTTTTACCTTTTCCAAAATGTCAAGTGGTTGGGAAACACTCAGTAGCTAACCTTTCCGGCTTGGCTTTTTTATTTATCATAATATGTGTTTAAGGTTCTTCCCCATTCCTCCAAGCTTTTCATAGCTTGTTAGTTCATTTCTTTTTAGTGCTGAATAATATTGCAATGTCTAGATGTACCACAGCTTATTTACCCATTCCACATACTGAAGGACACATAGGTTGCTGCCATCCACTGACAGTTATGAATAAAGCTGCCACAAACATCTGTGTGCAGGTTTTTGTATAGACATTGTTTTCAGCTCATCTAGGTAAAGGCTAAGGAGAGCAGTTGCTGGTAGGAGTATATTTAGTTTTGTAAAAAACTCCCAAACTGCCTGTCAGTGTGGCTGTAACCATTTTGCCATCCCACTAGCGATGAGTGAGAGCCCCTGTTGCTCCAAATGCTCCTCAGCATTTGGTGGTATTTTCTCTGGTATGAATTTTGGCCATTCTGGTATCTTATTCTTGTTTTAACTTCAATTCCCTAGTAACAGAAGATGTTGAGTAAATTTCATATGTTTGTTTCTCATCTTACATGTATATCGTCTTTGAGGAGGTGTCTGTTGAGTCTTTTTTGCCCATTTTTCAATCAAATCGTCCATGTTGTTGCTGAATTTTAAAAACTCTTTGCATATTTTAGCTATGCATTTCTTTTCTTATTCCTCTTGAAATTACTGTACTCTTGGTAATATTTTTTATAACAAAAAGATCAGGACATTGCCTCAAAGAAATAATAATCTTCCAGAATTTTGCCTTTGCAGCTAAGGAAGCCTTATCAGAGTGCTGAAACCTTTTTTTTTTTTTTTGTGGCTCACACCAATCACCCTAACATTGAGGCTTAGTCTAACAGGTGTAGGAAAAGAAAATAATCATCCCCAAATTACCTAGATCCACATAGAGCCACAATGTACCTTTTCTTTATACTTATGCAGAGAAAGATATTTAGTCCGGGGCGTATTTTCAGAAGATAATTTTTATGCTGATGCATTAAAAAGTAAAATTGGCATAACTGGATTGATGTGGGGATCTCTGACTATAGGGTTCGGTATAATCAGCATTTGTCAGAATGCTGGGCTTGGCAGGACACTCAATATGTTCACCCAAGGGAGCTGAAATCTAAAGGACCAAGTCAAAGCTGCTAGGTCATCCAATATATGGACAGTGGAACAAACTTTAATTCTCTCTTTAAAATCTCTGAAAGACATATAGGCTCGTTTCTATAACGCAGTGATGTTTTCACTCTGTATACAGGTGTGGATTTGTATACTTTTTTTTTCTCCCAAGTTAAAGTGAGGATAAATACAGTGAGAAAATAAAAACAAGGGGGGGGATCCAGAGGGTGTGCACCTGTGTGTATGTGTGTGTGTGTGTAATCTAAGAAGCACCAAGTGTCTGATCATTGACGAAAAGAGGCCTCAGACATAACTTTGAAGAATTCAGAACTAGATAGGATACATCAGAGTCAGTGTAAATAGTTAACATTCTGAGCCCTAAACAGATTTACATTGCTCATGAACTTGTCCAAGAAAAACACATCCCAAATCCACAGCTTTCCCTGTTTTTCAACTTCCCATCTAGACTGTGGGGTATTTGAAGACTATGGTTGCTTTTATCGAAAACTACCTAATATTATACCTTAGTGTTTAAGAAAAAATGAAGAGTTGATTACATATTGCAATTATAATACGGAAAATAATTATTCCAGTGCTGCATATAGATACCTAGAAAGAACTCCATTTCTCAATTCTGAAAAAGAAAACCAACTATTTCTCTGATATTGATGGAAATATTCTAAGTAATTTTTCAGAGAAAATTGACAGAAAGATTTGATATTAAAACCAAATGAATAAATTCCTAGTTAAGTGATGCTAATCAGAAAAGAAGTGGCATAAAATTTGAACAATCAGAGATCAGCTATGATAATCAGAGAACTGACTAAAAAACCTAAAGTAACAGCTCTTAATTTCCATTAATTAAAAACAATTCTGAGATTTAATTTTTGCGATTAGATTATTTGTATTATTTTCATCCAGAGAATTGAGAAAAGTTTTCTCTGTAATTGTTACAAATCATCTCTACTTGTTTCATGAGTGAGTGTGTGTGTGTGTGTGTGTGTGTGTGTGTGTGTGTGATTTTTTTTGGTCACTCTGTGTGAATGGAATTGTTTCAGCACGTGAAATGTCAGAATACTTTTTATAGAAGTTGAACTTTATAGATGGAATCAATGAAAGTAAATGAAATATGTATTCTGATCTTGCCAAAAAATCCTTCTTGCACTTCCAGTGCTTAAAACCTAAAGTCCCCATGTTTTATTCTATTTTCTTATTGTGAATTAATTCTGTACTTAACCATTTTCATTTATTTCTGTTAGGTAATAGAGGAAAAGTTATTTTTTTCCTAAGCAACATAGCCATCCCTGTTGCATTTGTTTGTGACATCATTTGCTGAACAAAAAAGATTATACTTATTTAGACAAAATATATTTACAATTTGTGGGTTTCCAATTTTGACCAAGAAATTATCCCAAATCCCTACAGTAGACATATAAACTCCCAAATTTTTATAAGACCCATTATATATATATAAATATTATTTATTATAATTATATAAATAAAATGCATATTATACATTATGCATATTATATTGTATATCATATTATATATAAAATAGTGAATATATTTCTTAAGGAAATAATGTATATATATTTTCTTAATGTTTGAACATAATGAACACCCATATGTACCCTAGCAGCTTAATTAGTTTAGCATTATCTCCTAATTATGTCTCCTCTTTACCCTCTCTGAAGATTATCAACATCTTGCAATTTTGTATTAATAATCTTTTTGCAAGGTGCCTGGGTGGCTCAGTTGGTTAAGCATCTGCCTTTGGCTCAGATCATGATCCCAGGTCCTGGGATCCAGTCCCAGGTGGGGCTCCTTGCTTAGCAGGGAGTCTGCTTTTCCCTGTCCCTATGCCCCTCCCCCCTGCTTGTGTTCTGTCTCAAATAAATAAAATCTTTAAAAAAATCATCCTATTGCTTTTATGTGTAGTTTTAAAACATATATGCGTATTTCTGAAGAATATATTGGGTAGTTCTGTATGGGACTCTCATATTACCAGAACCATGCAAAGTATATTGCTCTGTATATTTTGTTCACTATTTTATCTGTGAAATGTGTTCATTTTTATAAATGTAGCTACAGATTATTTTTATTACTGTGGGTATTTTACATTTTAAATATACTATGGTATATATTTTTGAATGATTTTGTTTTGTTTTTCATATTTAATATTAATCCATTCTCTAAAGAATGGATAATTTAATTCAACTGCATTTAATTTTGTTTATATTAAAAGATAAGTGTCCATTTATATTTCTTTATATGTAAATAATCAGTTATGTCAGTGGTTTATTAAGGAATCTACATCTTCCCCACAGGGTGAAAATATCAATTTTGTCATATACTAAATAAATGGAGCTCTTTATCCATATGTTCTATTCTGTACCATTGATGTTTTTAGATATCCTTATGATGTAGCTCTAAAGAATGGTCTGGATCCTGGTGAGGAAAACCTGTGTGTGTGTGTGTGTGTGTCTCTCTCTCTCCCTCTCTCTCACACACACACACAGACACACGCACACACACCCTCACACTGCTATTTTCATAGCTATTTTTGACATTTTTTCTTTAAGGTTTTTAAGAATATCTTACAAAATTTAAATAACTATAGCAATGACAAAATCTGTTCTGACTCTACATGGAAATACCTAATTCATATACCAAACTGGTTTAAATTTGTTTCAAAATAATTTCACTTGGTAGTAATACATTATTGTGCTAATCTATTTCTTTTTGTTAATCTTTTAATTAGCAGCTTCGCTTATACAACAAGTGAGAATAATCTCAAGTTTTCATTTTTTTAATCAAAACTACAATAGACCATTAAAGGAACTTGAGAACTTAAAATTTCTTAGTTACATTGTAAGTAAAATGGGTATTATGGCTCCTTGAAGGATTATGTCAGTCATTTGTGAAACTGGTTGCTCTTCATGGCATTTTCAGTGGTACATATTTCATCTCCTTTTAGTTTCTTCTTTGGTGACAGAGCTATTCAAGGGTTCTAATTCTTCTTGGGAAATATTAGAAACTGAAAAAGAACTATCCATTTTATCTGAGATTTCAAACTGCTGCCATTAAAGCATATGGTATTTTCTTCTAGTTTACTCTGTCCCGTATTTGTGCATATTTATCAGTTCTTGTTCCTAATATGTCTGTTTAGTTCTCTCCCTTTTAAAAATACTAATAAGACTTGTGAAGTGTTTATCTTATAAACACATTTAAGCTTTATATAATCTTTCTGCTGTTTTTTATTTTATTAGTTTTAGGTTTTAGCCTTATTAATTTTTCTGTCTTGTTTATTTTATTATACAGTTGTCTTTCCAGTTCCTTCTACAGGCAATAAATTTCATTTTTCTTTCTTCTTTAATTAAAGAAAAAAAATAAGTAATTGTAAACATTAACATTTAAAGCTGTCTCATCAGTCTTGGTAGTATGTGTCAGCCTTTCCATTACTTTCAAGGACAGTTTAATCTTATTCATTGTTGTTTTAATTCCAAATAAACCATTCTGTAGGCGTAGAATTTTAATATGTATATATTAAATCAAATGCACTGCTAATTTCTCCTTATCCTTTATATTTTAAGCATTCTGGATCTCTTCAATTATGGAAGAATTTTATCTAAGCTTCCAAGTATATTTTATATCTGTCTTATTCTGGTATGTAGAGGCCATATTGTTTGTTAATTACGCATTTGTTGGGTGTGTAATTGTCACTTCTTGTCACTTCTGTCTCCTTTAAACTTACAGGGTTTTCTTGCTTATACTGTTTAGTGTTTTCCACAGTATATTATGATTTTTCTGAAACTCACATTGTGACTCTTCATTCTGATGCGATTAAATGTTATTCTCTAATCATCTTTACATTTTCAATGTTCCTTTATAGGATGTTTTAGATATTCTTGTAGAAACATACACATAACTTGTTTTCTTTTTTAATTTAATGTGATGATCTTGGATACTTAAGGGAAAATTTCATTTAATTATAATGAATGACTTACATGCTTTTAGTCCTCCAGTCTTATTTAATATTTCTTAATAAAGTTATATTGGTGATTCTTCCTTTGTTATTTTCTCATTTTTGCTTTAGGCTCATTTTTAAATTTTTTATATTTTTAGTCATTTATTTCTCATTAATGTGGAAGCTCTGTACATGATTTATTACATGGCTATCTTCCTCTTCTTTTAACCTCTAAATATATTTTTCTATCTACTATTTTTAAAAGATAGTATTTTCCATAAATATGCATAAATATTCTCAAAGCTCTGATGTCTGTCTTCCTTCTGTATCCTCAACTGAACTTCCAGCTTCAGCTGGAAAAGACCAGGAGAATTTGTTTCCTTCTCTCCTGCTGCTTTCCTGGACTCCATCTACTAAGTGAAATAACTGGATTGTTGTTGTCTCTCTCCCACTCCAAACTTTCCCCAATACCTAGGTTTACTTAGATCCTGTATATATTGTGTTCTGGGCCATTATTACAATTTTCTTTGTAGTATACTTTACTTTCTCAATGTATCTTCTTTATTCTCCTGCTATACATTGTTAGAGCACTCATCAGTGTGTGGGTGTGTGTTTGTGTGTTAGAGGAGCACAAGACTCAGAACCTGTGATTATTTCTTCTCTTTATCTTTTTGAGGTCTCTCCTCCAGGCCACGTGTTGCTTGAGTATACTTTTCTCTATTACTTTCCTCGGATGCAGTATCTGTTGTTTACTTTACAACTTCTACATTTCAAAACTCTATTTTGCTCAGACAGGAAAATTGTATTGTTCTGATTAGGATTCTAGGTTTGTACTGCTATTCCCTCAGGAGACTATAGATGCTGTGCCACTGTGTAGTGGCTTCAAATGTAGCAAGGGATGACCACCATGTGATTATTTTCATCTTTAGCCAATTTGTTCTTTCTCTCAGGATGCCTGTAATATTTTCTCTCAAAACTCACAGCTCACTAATTTTCATATGAGTAGGTGGGGGTTTTTCTCAACAATCCAGCCTGGATCGCAGTAAGCCCTTTCAACCCACAGGCTCAAATCCTAACCTCAGGAAATCTTCACGTATTATTTGTTTGATTAATACATCTCTTCCATTTGTCTTTTTCTCTTCTTCTGAGATGCCTATTATTTTGTGTTAGATTTCCAGGTCATATCATTTTATCTTGTCCCTCACAATTTTTTCTCTTTATGTTTTTCCCCATACTCTGACAGAGTTTTTCCATAAGAAAGCCCAGTGAATTTCAGCCCCTTCCCATGGCACACCTTTCATATTGCTATTTGGAAAATCATGGCTTACTGTTATTATTTTTATTTTATATTGCTTTGTTTTGTTTGTCCTGTGCTTGAATCTGCTTAGTAATTTTGTCAGTTTTCTGTGAAAATTATTTTTTGTCTAAGTGAGATTCTTATTTTGCTGGTTGCTTCTTCTCTTTGTTCTAAATGATCTCCCTCTCTCTGTCTACTGGGTTTCCTTAGTAGGCTATAATCTTTCATCTTCAGCTTCCATACACCCTGTGAATCCAACCCACCTAGCAGAAGCCCAGCAGGAATTTGAATCAAGAGAAGCAGATTTAGAGTTGGCAGCAGAAAAGAAAGTATTTGTCTTCATTCACCATTTTACCAAAATCCTCTCTATTACTGCCTTATTACACTGGAGATTGAAATAGTTTCTGGAGTTTCGACTATCACTCCTGATATAACATTATTTCTTTTTTTTTTCTGTAAAGCTTTTAGAGAAATGAACACAATTTGAGAAAAATTAAATTCATCAAAAAAACCTTGTATTTGAATGTGGATATCAGTGACATATATTCGTAATGCAAATCCTTTATTCTAGGCATCCTCAGGTGTGTACACAGACTTATTAGCAAATGTGCATGCACATGCTTGCACATACACACACACAATAAGCCATATCATTTATTTCTAGGGAAATGGGTAAAAAACACACAAGGTTTTTCTGTACCCTGCACTTAGAAAGGTAACCCATAATTATTTTCAAATGTTTTAATCAAATGTATAAAAGTTACACTATTCCCTTTTTCAGAGTGACTGTTCTCTAATTAATAGAAGAAAAATAATCATTAAGAAAATATTTCTTTGCTTGCTTTCTATTTCAGAATTATTAGATTATTGCAAGCAAGTCCTGATTTATTAAATACATATTAAGATACATCTTCCCTTCTCCAATCTGGTAGTCCTAATCAGCAGTGTAGAAAATGCAGAATAGCTCAAATACAGAAATAGGGCAATGTAGCTTATCATGTAAAACCACTTGCATATCATAGCAATAAATGGAAATCAAACAAGAAATTGTTTTCTGCAGGGCAGTGAACACATTAGAAATAGGACACAGTACTACCATCAGTGATGTCTGGGTCATTGTAAACTCTTGAACATCAGCCATTGTTATCATTGTTATAGTAGCTAAAGTTTATTGGATGTTTATTATATACCAGGTGTTGTGTTAAGTGCTTCATATTTTCTCCCATCAAAACCTTATAAAAGCCAATTGATAATTTTATTTGCTGCTTTTTAACAGAAGAAGCAAGTTGATACAGCTTATGAGCACTGTAGCCAGCATTCAGACCTTGGTATTCTGATTTCTGGTCCTTTCTTATAGCCAATATGCTATATTGAACCTCCTCCATAGTTTTTAATATCATCAGTGAGGAAGACTGCATAGCGGGGAACTTGGATTTCATCCTATTACTGTTAAATTGCTATGCCTGGTGCAGTAAGGATGCATAGAGGAAGAACATGACATGCACTGTGTTTTCTTCTTCCACAGCCCATGGTAGATGACAGAAAACAACCCTATTTTTCTAATAATGAGAAGTTGGTATGTTTAAGGCCACACCTGGAAGTATAAAATGTCAAGATAATGACTAACACATGATTAAATTTTTCACTTGCCTTAAATAAACTTTTAATTTTGAATACAAATGAGGATCTTGCCAATCTGGACTTCCATAATTTTCCAGATGGGAACTTTAAATGACTTAGGTTCCAAATACCAACATGTTATATCCCACATTAAACCTTTTCCTTGACTCCTCAAATTTGAATATGTATTCAAAGGCAGGTCTGTGTATACATTTAAACATATTTATGTATAAATATACATGTATATTTTATGTGCATATTATATATGTAAAACTTTAATAATTCTACATCTGTACTACAGTTGTGATTGATTTCCAGGAGGACTTTAGGACTATTTAGGAGATTTTTATATCTCACAATAGAAATCTGTGACATGAACAGCTCTTTAATTAAAACTGGTACTTACTAGTTATGAATTACTAAATGCTTAGAATGCTGCAGATAATACATTTTATTATCAACCCAATTAAATGTATTGTTTTTATGCTGTGTGAACACTTTAAAATAATTACAATGTGACAAATCTTCTCCACTCAATACTGTCTTTTCTGATGGTTGTTCTGCAACTGTTTTTATGGAAGATATTTTTAGAAACTGAAAAGAAATTTCCAAATATTAATTTGGATTTTAGTCTAGTTTATGCTCAGTGATTGAAGTGACCTTTTCTTCATATACTTGCCTTCCTTTGCACTTACGTCCATCAACTGGTTTCACCGATCACTTTCATGACAAATGTAACAGACTTTAGTTCACAACCGCCTGCCTTGTTCTACTTTAACCTAGCTCTCTCTCAGACATCCCTAACAAAACCTATCTAAAATACCTCTCAACTTACCATATCAACACAGACTTTTTTCTGTCTTGGCTAAGCAACATCATTCAAGCCACATATATGTACATATATATATTCACATATATTCATATATATTCATAAATTTTGGCTTTGAATTTTATATCTATTATTTATGTTGTGCATGATTATATATTAACATGTATCTAATATATTTCATATATCTAATATTTATGTCATAAATATGCTATAATATGTATAAACATTTTTCTTAATGATTTATTTTTATTTATTGAGGTATAACAGATACATAACATTATATTCAAAGTATACAACACATATATTCATTTCAAGTATACAACACATTTCAAGAATCAATACAGTGATTCAGTATTAATACATATTGCAAAATGATCACCAAAACAAGTCTAGTCATTATCTGTTACCTTATATAGTTAAAATGCTTTTCTTGTAATAAGAACTTTTAAGATCTACTTTCTTTTTTTTAATTTTTATTTTATTTTATTTATTTATGGTAGTCATACAGAGAGAAAGAGAGAGAGGCAGAGACACAGGCAGAGGGAGAAGCAGGCTCCATGCACCGGGAGCCTGATGTGGGATTCGATCCCGGGTCTCCAGGATCGCGCCCTGGGCCAAAGGCAGGCACCAAACCGCTGCGCCACCCAGGGATCCCTAAGATCTACTTTCTTAACAACTTTCAAATATGCAGTACCATATTATTAAACAATTTTCAAATATTAACTATAGCCACTTTGCTATACTTTACATCCCATGATGTAATGTATGTAATCCCATTATGTTATATCTGGAAGTTTGTACCTTCTGGTCCCTTTCACCCTTTGCACCCACCATCCACTCCACACCTCTGGAAACCTATCTGTTTTCTGTGTCTAAGAGCCCATTGTCTTTTTTTTTTTTTTTAATATTCCACATTGAAATGGAATCACACAGTTTTTATCCTTTTTTTTATCTCTCCTACTTGACTCAGCGTTACATCCACAAGGTCCACCCATGTTGTCACAAATGGCAAGATTCCATTCTTCTTTATGATTGAGTAATATTCCATTCATGTATATACCCCTTTTTCTTTACCCATTCATCCCTCAATGGGCACTTAGATTTTTTTTGGTTTATTTTTTGTTTAGTTTTAGGTTCTTTGTTTTTGTTTTTGTTTTTTTAATTTTTATTTATTTATGATAGTCACAGAGAGAGAGAGAGGCAGAGACACAGGCAGAGGGAGAAGCAGGCTCCATGCACCGGGAGCCCGACATGGGATTCGATCCCAGGTCTCCAGGATCACGCCCTGGGCCAAAGGCAGGCGCCAAACCGCTGCGCCACCCAGGGATCCCTTGTTTTTGTTTTTAAGTGAGTTCTCTCCTTAGTGAATTCCACCAGTTTACATACTGTGCTGCCAATTGGTTTATGTTGCCTAATACTCTGCATTAGGATAAGTAACTAATAATCATGTACTTAAGGAAACCTGTAGCTTGAAAAATATGCACCCAAACAAGGAAGTAGATAAATGAAATTTGAGAAAACAAGATAAAGCCAGGAATAGAATAAAGATTTTGTTAAAGGGCTATAGATCTATTCTTGCAGGATGTCTAGTTGGCTCAGTCCTTTAAACATCCAACTCTTGATCATATCTCAGGTCATGATTTCAGTCATGAATTCAAGCCCTGTGTTGGACTCCACACTGAGAGGATAGCCTACATAAATACATATATATACACATAATCTAGTCTCAAAGTTGTAACAGTAGATATTGAATCCAATAAACAAAATGGGATACTTTTCATAAGAACAACAGAAGCTCTTAAAGATTTAAAACAGGATAGCCAAAATTTTGAAGACACAATTTTAAGTAGAAAATGGAAATCTTTAAGTAGATAGAATAAAAGTGATAGGTATGTAAAGAAAGAGAGATTGAGATTAAGAAAACTAAAGTACCAATTTATGAAGTCCAATATCAAATTATTGTCTCTCTAGGAAAGGAAAACCAAATGTGTATATAATTTTGGGGTGGGGGGTGTGGGATGATAAGGGGTAGAATAGTGACTAAGTTTTACAGTTTGTTTTTTTTTATTATTTTTTTTTTCAGAACAGAAGGATAGCAGTTTCTAGATTGGTAAGGACCACTGTACCTAATATAATGATTAGAAAGGTGTTTCCTTCATGATATTTTATTGTGCAACTTCAGACTATCAGAGATAGAAAATCACAAAAGTTTTCAGAGAAAATATAGATCCCATACAAAAAGTATCTTAATACTTAAAAGATAAAAGTTACCAACCTAGAAATCTATACCCCACCAAACTATTAAGTATGAAACTGGAATGAAGATATTTTCCGATAAATTAGTTTTAAAAAATGTTTCATTCTCTCTACACCTTTCTCAGGAGATGACACAAAGATATTTTCAAGTGTGAATGAATGCATGCATGCATGAATGAATGAATGAAGAGGAACACATGAGATGAAGGATTCTGAGATTCAAAACAGGAGGGAAGTGAAAGTATCTCCCAGGATAATGCTTAGGGAATGCCAAGGTATCATGAGTGGATTTCCAAATGCAATTATGCAGTATGCTTTAAAAGGAATCTAACTAGACATGGAGCAATATCATTAAAAATAGAAATAGGGCTGCCCAGGTGGCTCAGTGACTTAGTGCCGCCTTCAGCCCAGGGCATGATCCTGGAGACCCAGGATCGAGTCCTATGCAGGGGTCCCTGCATGGAGCCTGTGTCTCTGCCTCTCTTTCTTTCTGTGTCTCTCATGAATAAATGAATAATAAGATCTTTAAAATATATATATAAATAAGGCCACTATAAACATTTTAAAAAATAGAAATGTATTTAACGATAACAATAATATAATAATACTAAGAGGGTTGAAAACTTGCTTCATGTCTTTGACCACATAGTGATCCTACATTTCTGTCAGTGTGAGAAGACATTAGTGTTGAGTACATAGAGAAAGAAATCAAAACACACAGGCAACATAAACTAAGACTTTCTAACTGAAGAATCTACTCAGAAACAGTTATATAAATATATATGCTCCATCACATTGTCCTTGGCTCAGTTTTAAATAATATTCTACAGGGATAAAAACATAAACTCTGACTTTTGGCTTAGAAATTATGATAGAACTGGGGTGCCTGGGTGGCCCAGTATTAAGCATGCAACTCTTGGTTGGGCTCAGGTTGTGATCTCAGTGTCCTGAGATAGAGCCTGGCATAGGGCTCTGCACTCAGTGTAGAGTCTGCTTAATATTCTCTCCCCTCTCCCTCTGCTCCTCCCACTCATTCTCTCTCTCTCTCTCAAATAAATAAATCTTTTAAAAAATAATAGAAGTTTTGAGAAGCTGAAAAGAGGGAACCTGTGTTTTTGTGTCTGTGCATGCATGCACATGTGTGCTCTAAATTCAATTCTGGGGCACCGTGTGGCTGAGTCAGTTAAATGCCTGCCTTCTGCTCAGGTCATGATCCCGTGGTCCTGGGATGGAGCCCTGCCTGGGCTCCCTGCTTGGTGGGGAGCCTGCTTCTCCCTCTCCTACTCTCCTTGCTTGTGCTCTCTCTGTTAAATAAATAAATAAATAAATAAATAAATAAATAAATAAAATCTTAAAAAAAATAAAAGAGTTCAATTCTCCCTTTTCATACCAGGAAGGTACTACATAGTATTCAAAAATCAGAAACCATGAAGCAGCTGTTTAAGCACTTTGTTTAGAAGTAGTAGGTAAATACTGGAAGAATCAGCCGAATGACTTTTGAAAATGGCTCTTATATTTATGCAGCTGGATGTTACTAGACTTAAAGCATCATTTGACTTGTCAAAACTGTGTATTTATTTGATAACAGTACACACACACACACACACACACAAAAAAAAAAAACGTTTAAGTGATGTAATAGATAAAAGTAAGGGAACAGGCGTGTTTTCACAGACAGCAAAGTAGAGCATACCTTAAAAGTTAACCTGAAACTAATAAGACAGTGCTTTTTGTTTGTTTTGCAATTTATGTTTTGGGTCAACAAATACCATTCAAACACTAGATTTCATTCAGTGGAAGGATAAGTTAATAGTACCCAAGTGTCTCATGATATTTAATACATTTAAATTTTTTCTCTAAATACTTTAGTTCCTTTTTATTTTATTTTATTTCTTTGGATTTAACAGACGTATATTTGTATTCAGAAATACATAGACAGATGAAATGAAACAGCTCCCTGTCTGGATCTTCCCGAAGTCTATTTCTTCTAACCTTCATTCTTCTACCTGGAGCTCTGGCTGCACTTTTTTTTCATTATTTACTCAAATTATTTGCTGCACTCTTATCCCTCTGAGATCTTATTAAGTAAGTGCCTAACTGATCTAAGAAACAAACTGTTTTATTATAAGGTGCACAAAGGAACTAATTATAGTGTGGTAACTTTATATTGTAGCACGTTTGCATTCTGGCAAGTTAGACACTGAGGAAGGGATCTGATCTTGAGAATGACAAGAGCTGTGAATGTCCCAATGTCCCAGATCCATTTTTGGCAGGTAGGTCCCCCTGTTAACACACAAGTGTACTAAGGGCAAGTGTACTAAGTTCTGTAGGTACAGTTTTGTGCATGATTATTCAAGTACACATTAGGAGAACTTTATATTCCTTGTTGTTTTTTCTAAAAATGGACTGTTCTTGAGTATTTTTCCCTCACATATCAAGAATTCTTTATCTTTTGACCTTGAACCCTTTAATCAGACACATGGTGAGATTTTGTAGCAATCTCTCTTCTCTGGTTACACTACTTACCAGGTTACTACTCATGCATCAGTACTTACTAAGCATTCCTATGCAATGGGCCTATTGCAGGCGCTTAGAGTACCAGACCCTTCTACAAACAAGGACTCTGACTGTACTTCAACAGATGTTGACTTATGGTGTGACATGAACTTCAGTATTTAAGATATTGGTTTATATATTATAATTCATTTTCTAAAATCTCAAGCTTTTACATTCTAGAGAAGTGCCAGTAAGAGACTTTAAAAAAATTTCTCTTTTCTCTTTCCCTGAGTATGTGCATTACTTATTCTTTACTCGCAATCCACCAAAGACATTACAACTTAACTATCGAACTTCTCTCTGATAATTCACAAAGGAATCTACTTTAACAGATGAAGAGGAGTTTTCTAAACTTTATTTGAAACATATGGCTGGTAAAATACTGGGTTGCTGTTATTCCCTTTTGGAAAGTCTAGTAGTATGCCATTTTAATTGATTATATGTGAAGCTGGATTATTAAAAATATCCATGTCTCTTCTGGGTAGCAACAACCCTTGGTATAAACAACCTTTCTTTTTGAGAAGAGACATATTTTTGAAATAGAGTTTCATAATAAAATAGCAATCTGATAGCTGATGAATATATTTGAAAATATTTTTTTTCTTAAAAATGAGAATTAAACTATTTTTGGGAACAGGCTAGGACAAAATCAATGAGGTTTTGCCAAAATGGAGCTCAGGAATAACATGGTTGAATTTGCCTTTTATATAAATGACTAGTGGTGTAAGATGTTTATGTAATTCATTTGCATCTTGTTAGAGCTCTCTGTTTCCATATAAATGTGGGCCAATGGATGATAGTATTCTTTTAAATATCAACCTTTAATAATCGTATATTACATCTAAAGTAGTTTCTTTATAAAGTAGTTATCTATCATTTTGATCATCTGAATTTAAACAGTGTTCGAGCTCATGGAAACAAAAGGATGTCTTTACAATAATTCACCAAAGTGTTCCCAAGGGCATATTTTTCAGCAGTTCAGTGTTTCAGATTGTTTACAAAACTGGATTTTAGTGACCCAAGAAATCTTTCTCCAGCTGACTAAGTCACATTTAGACCTAAAACTCTCCTCCAACATCAACTGCACCACAAAGCTCTCTCTGGTAGATTAGTTGGCCCAACTCCTCTGTTCTTGTAGTGTAATAAATATACTACCCTGGTACATTAACAGATGCACTAAATAATAAAAATACAATGTTTATACATTATATTCATACTCAGTGTTCCATATAGTATCTATTGGATAAGCAAATGAGTGAACAGATAGTACTCTCTTTATTCACAGCAGCAATTTCCACAATAGCCAAACTAAGGAAAGAACCCAGATATGCATTGACAAATGAACGGATTAAAGAAACAATGATATATATAGATAGATAGATAGATAGATAGATAGATAGATAGATAGATATAATTCCATCTTTTGTCATATATATATAAAGGGTTTAGGCGCCCCTTAGAATTACTATGTTTGTATCCTTTGGGGTAAATACCTAGTAGTTGTAGGGTAGCTCTATTCTTAACTTTTTGAGCAACCTCCACACTGTTTTCCATGGTGGCTGCACCAGTTTGCATTCCCACCAAAGTGTAGGAGGGTTCCCTTTTCTCCATATCTTTACCAACATCTGTTGTTTCCTAACTGGTTAATTTTAGCCATTCTGATTCGTGTGAGATGGTCTCTCATGGTGTGTGTGTGTGTGTGTGTGTAAGATTTTATTTATTCATAAGAGACACAGGCAGAGGGAGAAGCAGGCTTCACATGGGGAGCCTGCTGTAGGACTCGATCCCAGGACTCTGGGGTCATGACCAGAGCTAAAGGTAGATTTTTAACCAGTGAACCACCCAGGTCACCCCTCATTGTGGTTTTGATTTGTATTTTCCTCATGCACAGTGATGTTGAGCATTTTTTCATGTGTATGTTGGTCATTTGTATGTCTTCTTTTGAAAAATGTCTGTTCATGTCTTCTGCCTATTTCTTGACTGGATTATTTGTTTTTGGGTGTTGAATTCCTTACAGATTTTGGATACTAGCCTTTTATCTGATAAGACATTTACAAATACCCTCCCCATTATGTAGGTCATATTTTAGTTTTGTCAACAGTTTCCCTGACTGTGCAAAAGCTTTTTATCTTGATGAAGTCCCAGTAGTTCATTTTTGCTTTTGTTTCCCTTGCTTTTGAAGATATGTCTAGCAAGAAGTTGCTGCAGCTGAGGTCAAAGAGTTTGCTGCCTGGGTTCTCCTCTAGGATTTTGTTGGATTCCTGTATCACATTTAGGTCTTTCACCCATTTTGAGTTTGCTTTTTTTGTATGGTGTAAGAAAATGGTCGAGTTTCATTCTTCTGCAGGTGGCTGTCCAATTTTCCCAATTCCATTTGTTGAAGAGATTGTCTTTTTTTCAATTAGATATTCTTTCCTATTTTGTCATTAGTTGACCATAGAGTTGAGGGTCCATTTCTGGGTTCTCTCTTCTGTTCCATTGACCTATGTGTCTTTTTTTTGTGTCAGTACCATACTGGCTTAATGATTACAGCTTTGTTAAGAAATTTTTAAGGCAAGTTTTTCACAAATATAATTTGCTTTTATTTATAACTTATTGTTGAATATAAATTATATATAAAATGCAAAAAATAAGTGCACAGCTTAATGAATTATGGTAATGTGCACTCCTTTGTAACCATTATCCCATAAAGAAAAAAAATAGTGTTATTATACTGAAAAGTGCCCTGCTTTCTCCCTCCCAACAATATTAACCATTATCCTGCCAAAAAATAAAATCTATGTTTAGACTTTTTAAATGATAATTTCTTTTCTTTGTATTCTGAGGCTCCAAGTTTTCAGCTCTACTTTACAACTTAAGAATATATCAGTCCTTTCTGTATTTTACTTTTGCTGATTTTTGAACTTTATATAAGTTGAATCAGATAGTATGTGTGTATTCTTCTGGTTCATTTTGTATCTGTGAGATTTGTATATGCTGGGTGTGTGTAGCTGCTTCACATATTTATTACTTTATAGTATTACAGTATATAAATATGACGTTTTCAAATGATTATTTGACTGATGGACATATGAAATTGTTTCTAGTTTGGGGCTATTATAAATAACACCTCTAAGATCATTCTTGTGCATGTCTTGTGGAGTACATCTGAATCCATTTTGAGGGGCAGGCATTTACCTGTAAGCAGTCACAGGGAGTCAGATCATTGCCTCCAGTAGGTAAGGAGGGCCTGTTTTCTACAGAGGTTGGACCAGCTTTCACCTCCATCAGCAGCCCAAGAGAGTACATTTTGCTCTGCATCCTTACTAACATGTGAGATTGCCACTCCTTTTCATTTTTGCTACTGTGGTGTGTGTGGTTTTTAATCTATTTCACTTGTTAAGTGGAGGCTAATAACACAAGTTGGCCATGTACTGAAATGTTATTATATTTAGAAAAGCATCAATTTCTAGATTTAATATTTTCTCTAATGTTTCAATTAAGATAATGCTTGTAAATGATTTAATATTTAACTCTCAATACTTAGGAACAATTATTGTCTGAAATACTTGTCCCTTAGACTGATTTTACCTTTACCAGATCAAATGCCATCTTTTAGAATATAAAGGTAAATGATAAAATACCCTGTTAACCTCCTTGTGAGTTAATTTTATGTAATTAGAATCTTTCTCCATTTCATTAAGATGCTTATTTTCGCTCTGCAAATAATTCCCCAGGGAGAGAGAGTGAAGCACGCAGAACTTTGGTAGAGTTCTCTCATTTTTATTTGCCGTAAAGTCTGTGGAAATGTTAAAACTTTGTCTATGCTTCCTTTCCATTGGGCTTCCTAATGTTGTGGTACAAAGCTTCGCGAGCATTCTGCTGTTGGTATTTCCTCTGTGTCTAGCGTTACTTGGCTCTCTTTATTCTTAGAATAAGGTGATGCTAAAAAAACAACTGTGAGCTTTATAGGCAATAAAACCTTGTTTTCAAACAGACTTTGGGGGAGCTAGCTGTTACCTTCCAGGAGTGCAAAAATACAGAAATGAAGAAGGCTTTGCTGTGGAGTCACATTTCCCAAGCCAGCCATTGGAATTTTCCCAGAGCAATTTCTTCCAAGTTCCTTTGGTGGATTGCTGGTAAGAATTTTTTTTTTTTTTTTTTTTTTTTTTTTTCCGTGGATAAACACGTGGCCATTGAATGTTCTGCAAACCAAATAAAGAAAGGTAGGCCAGGGACTGTTTTTCAGTTTCCAAAGTCACAGGAAGCTTCCACACAGGCAAACACTTTTCACCGGGATCCTTCCTCATGCCCGTGCTTCACTTTGTGTTCTACAGGCTGTGGCTTCCTCTGCTCAGCTTCACAAGTTGTACTATATCTACTAATGCTTCATCACCCAGGGATGTCTTGAAATAGCTCACCTTTACCTTTGTCTTCTTGATTTCCTTTGTTGGGCAGAAATTTATCTTTTCTCTTTTTCCTGTCAAAGGAAAGGGGTTTTATTAGGAAAAAGTGATAAACTCAATTCCTCAACATATCTTACTGATTTCCTACAGAAACTCACTTCCTTTTTTAGCATTGGTAGTAAAGAAGAGTTAGAGAATCAAACACGTGCCTCCTTTGGTGAACATTTTATTTTACCTATTAATGGGCTATAAACATTTTGTCAGAGAGGATCCTTCTCACATCTCGTGGCTTAATGTTGTAGTATGCAGTTGGATTATATTTTTTTCACATTTTATATGTGACTTTGGTAAGTATACCTAAGAGATAGAAGGGGCAGTAATTTGCTTTTTAAGTGCATTCTTTGCTGGCTTGTAATTACAGAGCTACTTTCCCTTTCTCACAGTTCCGTGAATACATCACAGGATTTCTTCTATGCTAAACAATAGAGCACCATTTATAAAAGCATGGGGGATTTAAATATTTGTTGGGAATCAGCTATAAAATCTTCTGGGACTAGAGTCTTTTGAGGTGGCTTAACTTTGATAACTTTCTCAATTTTCTTTTCATTATGCTCTGCTCATGTGTTATACAAGAAATAATGTAAGGTGTCATTCTTATGTAATAAGCTCACACAAAATCTCTATAGGGTGTGCATGGAACAAAGCACAGAACAAGTCCCCTGCACAAACACACACATTAGTGCACACTACACACCTCCACACATTCTCTCTTTCTCTCCTCCCCCTTTTCCCTTCCAACTTCCCAGATGTGATGTTTTTCTGCTTCCTCTCCTTTTTCTATACAAATACATGAACATGCACACACATACACACACTTACATTATCATTATTCTTTTCTCCTATCAAAATGTGCCATTCTGCATTACATTTCCCTGACAGGTTTACTCTGAGAAAATTTCCATGTCTGTTCATGTAACCATATCGTTCTTTTTAATACTTCTTCATTTTTATTGCATTGTGTTTGGATTTATGCCAGTTATTTTGTGTGTCCTATGTATGTTGCCTTCCTGGTGGCCTTGTTGTTTACCTTTTGTGATTCCTAAGATTTTCTGCTTTCATTTATCTAATATTTATAAATTTGGTACCTTGTGTCTAGATTTCTAAGTGGTATTGTTATATCAAACATACATATTTACACATTTAAAAAAATCAATGTCTGGAGTTAATTGGCATCTTTCTTCCCTTGCAACCCCAGTCTTCACATGCTTTTCCTACTCTCAAGAAGTTTTTCCAGAGTAAATTTCTAGTAATTTTGTCCTAAGGAAGGCAATTGGGGAATAAACAAGTGTTACAGCACCATTGCTGTTTTAAGCTCTGTTCCTAGATTTCTCTTTACCCATTTAACTATTTCTTGCATTGTAAATTTTCCTTTTGGGGGGGTGCATATTTTTGTTTCTCCCATGCAACCCATTTATGTTTGCAATTCTCTTGAATGTGTCTTTGACAGAGAATAGGATTATATGTTCAAACCATTTTTTTTTGTCAGAAATTTGAAGAGTTTGACATTATCATCACCATCCAATGTTGCTGAGGGAATTCTAATTATGAAGGAATCTGTTTATAGTTCCGCTGTCACATTCTTAGTTTAATTTTTATTTTTCTCCAAGTCATTATATTCTTCAGCATTTCCTGATTCTTACATT
Organism: Vulpes vulpes; assembly: GCF_048418805.1. Lineage (NCBI taxonomy): Eukaryota > Metazoa > Chordata > Mammalia > Carnivora > Canidae > Vulpes > Vulpes vulpes. Next base: position 54,089,327 of record NC_132786.1, on the reverse strand, counting down.
TTGTTCATCTCTCATTTTAAAAACTTACCGTCTCTGAAAATAGTGTTCCATTGTTTTTACACTTTCACAGTTTAGGTGACCATAAAATTATTAAGTAAGAATCATTTTGCCGTTGAATATTTTTAAAATTCTGCTGTCATGTAGCATTTAATGATGAGGATGTCTGCCTTTTTATTGTTGATACCCTTTATAGTTTAACTATTTTCTCTACTTACATGTGAGTAGGAGCAATTTTTTCCCTTCTGCTAAGATTTTCCCCAAGATAATGTCCAGATGTGAGTCTCTTTACATTTATTTTGCCTTTTACATAATGAGCCTTTTCAATTTTCCATGCACAGATTCTTTTTCAGTCCACTAAACTTGTCTTTAGTTATATACTCTCTATTACCACTTCTCTTGTTGTTGCTGTTTTTCTGTCTTCTTATTTTTTAAGACCTGTATTTATGAAGTGTGAGTATTATGGATTGTCCTCTGTACCTAATGCTACATTCTCAATTATTTCCATCTTTTTTCCTTCTGAATTTAAGAATATTGCTTAAATAAATCATCTACAGTTCTGCTTTGATTTTTTGAAGTGTCATTTCTACTCTAATAGGTTGGTCAATTAAAAAAAATCTCTTTCTCTCTCTCTCTCTCTCTCTCTCTCTCTCTCTCACACACACACACACACACACACAGAGAGAGAGCTCTCATGCACATATTATGCTTAGAGGCAAAAACAAAGAAAACAAAACAAAACAACTGTCGGAGAGAGGTGCAGAAATAAAACTTAAGCAATTTATTAATACTACATATGTATATGTAGTATTAATAAATGATTTATATATATTATATATTAATATATATAATATACATATATGTATATTACTTTTAGGCTCAAAAGCAATTCCTGTACAAAACCTAGTTCATGATTTTGGGATGGGATTGAGATTCCTAGCATTTAACAAGCCATGAATTGTTGCACATCAGATGTTCTGTTGTGTTTGGTGTTTTAAGTGGCCCATTTTTTCTAGTCTTCATAATTTATCATCTAAATTTCATGTCTGTATAACTTATCCTGGGCCACAGGACTCTTTTTTGGAATCCAGGGCAGAGTGATTCATTTCAACTCTACTTTTCTGAAGAAAATTTTAGAAATATAAACAAGCTAAAAAAAAAATCACACCTACCTTGAAGAAGGATAAGCATATAAATTAGCCTATTCAAGAACTTTCCAATTGTTTACAATTAAGGATACAAAATATTTTCAACATTAACTAACTTGTAACTACATAATTTAGATTGTAGTGATTATGACCTTTATAGAAAATAATTAGCCAAGAAAAGATACTTAGACTAAAGACTGATAAGTACCTATGATTTTAATATCTAAAATTCACTGAAGAACTGTGATATAGTCCATTTTATGTTTTTATTTTTTTAGATATAGTCCATTTTAGCATTGACCACTGCAATAAACTTTGTTTAAAAATTTAAAAGTAGGGCAGCCTGGGTGGCTCAGCGATTTGGTGCTGCCTTCAGCTGGGCTGAAGACCCAGGATCGAGTCCCATGTCGGGCTCCCTGCATGGAGCCTACTTCTCCCTCTGCCTGTGTCTCTGCCTCTCTCTCTCTCTCTGTTTCTCATGAACAAATAAAAAATTAAAAGTTACATAAAAACCAAAAAAAGACAACTCTGCAGAGAATAGGAATGTTTTAAAAACCCAAAAGAAGAAGCTATAAGTAGCTTAAACTCAATTATTCTTTTTAAAGATCTTATTTATTCTCTTAGAATAAATAAAATGGAAAGAGAGCATGTGTATTTATTGAACTCATGTAATTTATTTACAACATACTTACATCATAGTGGTACAATATGCCTTTGCTCTCATGAGAAAACTAGCATTGTAAAGATATAAATGACTTTGGTGACAATTATTAAAAAATAAATGACCACTAAATTTCATCTCTTTTGACAAAATACTCCTCTTTCTCATATGGCATTTAAAAAAAAAAAACTTGAGATCCAGAGTATTAAGCTTGTCTTACCTCTTGAGTAGTTTCAGTTAAAAATAAAAAAAGGAAGAGTGCTGTGTAAAATTATAAAGAAGATTAACAAGGGCCAGCACTTATTGAAAATCTGTTTATCAGTGGGTTATGTACTGTTATTCCTATTTACTTATGAGGAAACTGAGACACAAATATATGCATTTCCAAGGTCTTGTAGCTACTAAGTGGTAGGGAGGGAATGCAAATACTGCAGTCTGGCTCTTTGATCATCCCTTCTGAACCCATAACAAAATACTGCCTTCCCCATAAGACGCTGCCACACACCTACCACTCAAAGATGCAGTTTTTACATGATAACATTTCCTTCTCTTTAATTTTTTTAAAGATTTTATTTATTTATTTATGAGACAGACACACAGAGACAGAGAGAGAGAGAGAGAGAGAGAGGCGGAGACACAAAGGGAGAAGCAGGCTCCGTGTAGGGAACCCAACGTGGGACTCGATCCCGGGTCTCCAGGATCACGCCCTGAACTGAAGGCAGCGCTAAACCGCTGAGCCACCCGGGCTGCCCATCCTTCTCATTTAATTAAAGGAATGAAATATTAGAAATATAATTGAAATACCCAGCCTCATTCATTTCTCTCCTCAGGGAATATTTGGCATAGGCTAAATGTAGAGTCCATCTATTTTTAAATAAATTTATACATATATGTCTATTATATATACACTAGTACTGTTCTGTATGTGAGGCATGTCACCTTTCACATCATTTTGAAAATTATTATTTTCATTTAATAGTAATTTTTAAAATGTATATGCATGAATGAATAAATTGAATTTCATTGAATGAAACTGCATTTTTTTTCCTTTCTCCTTTGGAAACCTTTAAAAGTACCTTTCTCCTTTGAAAAACTTTTGAAAGAGAAAACCAGAGTTTTTATTATAACAAGCAATGTTATGCTAGATATGAATATACATAACTCCTTGTGCTAAAGTTTGAGAAATTCTCCTGAGCAGTGCCACCAAGAATGTATGATGAGGAGATAGAGAACATGAGCCAGAGTGTAAATGAACACACTGCTAAGTTGATTAAGAAGATCTTGCTTAGGGACAGATGCTTGGGTGGCTCAGTGGTTAAGCGTCTGCCTTTGGCTCAGGGCTTTATTCTGGAGACTCGGGATCGAGTCCCACATCGGACTCCCTGCAGGGGGCCTGCTTCTCCCTCTGCCTGTGCCTCTGCCTCTCTCTGTGTCTCTCATGAATAAATAAATAAAATCTTTAAAAAAAAAGTTCTTGCTTAAAAAAATGTCAGCTGAACAAAATTATGAGTTTACACATATGGTTATAGTTGATTTATATCAGGCATCTTAGGTACATGGAAGCTCCTTGACTCATTGCATACACAAAAACGCCTGCCAAGGAGCAGCCCTCCATGGACCACCCTGCATAGTATGGCAGTAGCCTGGTGTTAGGAAATAGAATTGCGATATTGTAAGGTTTCATTTTTACTGTTCCTATCCAGTTTCCTTCCCCCATTGTGGTTATACCAGTTGTACTCCCCCTGGCAGTGTTTATGATACATTCACTTACCTTCTCTTGTTAGTATTTGGTATTTTTAGTCACTTAAATTTCTTCCAAACTGATATATGAGGAATGGTGTCTTATTGTTGTGTTCAGTTGCATTTTCTTCATTACCAACTTCTTTATATAGTGTCGTTATTACCATATATGTGTGTGTATGTGTGTGTGTGTGTGTGTGTATCTATATATACCTGAATGGTTTTTATATATATATATATATAATATAATTTCATACATTTTATACATGCATATACATTTTAAAAATTACTATTAAATGAATTTAATAGTAATGAAATGAATGGATAAATTACTAATTAAATGAAAATAATAATTTTTATTATTCATTAGTAAATAATTTTTTAAATGATGTGAAAGGTGACATGCCTCACCTATAGAACAGTACTAGTGTATACATAATGGACACATATGTATAGATTTATTTTAAATATATATATATATATATATATATATATATAAAGGTGAGGCATGTCACCTTTCACATCATTTAAAAAAAAATATATATATATATATATATATATATTACCATTCAGGTGTCCTTTTTCTTCTGACCATTTCTCTTTTTTTTAAGTAGTTGATATATTTTCTCCAGCTTTATTGACATATAATTAACATATTACATGTAAATTAAGATTTACAGGGTGATTATTTTATGCACATATGTATTGCAAAATGCATGCCACTGATAACACATCTTTAGTTAACACATCTTTCATATCATAAAATTACCCCCTTATTTTTCATATTGAGAACACTTGAGAGTTGCTCAGAAGAGTAGTTAAGTGTATAGTACAGTATTGTTAAATATGGTTACCATGATGTATGTATGTTAGATTTTAAGAATCTATTCATCTTATAATTGAATGACCATCATATAACTTTTTCCAACATCTCTCCATTTCCCACAGCCTTTAGCCTCAGGCTATAACCATTCTACTCTGATTCTGTGAGTTTGGCTGTTACCAATTCCACATATAAGAGAGACAATATAGAATTTGCCTTTCTGCGTCTGATTTCTTTAAGCACAATTACCTCAAGGCACATCCATGTTGTTGCAAAAGGAAGAATTTCCTTCCTTTTTATGGCTGAATACTATTCCACAGCATGTGTATGTGGTGTGTGTGTGTGTGTGTGTATGTGTGTGCGCGCGCATCTCACATTTTCTTTATTCATTCATCCATCCATGTCTACTTAGGTTGTTTCCATATCTTGGCTATTATACATAATGCTGGAATGAACACAGAAATTGAGATATCCCTTGACATAGCAATTTTATTTCTTTTGAGGGACACACAGAAACTGAAATACTGGATCACATGGTAGTTGTATACGTTTTTTGGGAACTTGCATACTGTTTTCCATAATGGCTGTACCAATTTAGATTCCCACCAATGGTGTTCAAGGGTTCCCTTTTCCCAACATCCTTACCAAAATTTATCATCACATCTTTTTTAGGACAACCATTCTAACAGTGTGAGGTGATATTTCATTGTGGTTTTAATTTGCATTTATTTGATGGTTGATAGTGGTGAGCGCCCTTTCATGTACTTGTTGGCCATTTTCAAGTCTTCTTTGGGAAAATCTCTAGCCAGGTCACATGTACACTTTTAAATTACGTGTTTTGCTTTGTTTTGTTTATTTTTGGGTACTGAGTTGCGTGAGTTCCTTATATATTTGGATATTAGCACCTTGTGAGATATATGATTTGGAAATATTTCCTGCCATTCCAAAGATTGCTTTTCCATTTGGTTATTTTTTTCCTCTCTCTGTGCAAAATCTTTTTAGTTTGATATGGTATCAATTATTATTTTTTTTTTTTTAGTTCCTTGTACATTCAAAAAATCATTGCCAAGACCAATGTCAAAGAATTTTTCCCTAGATTTTCTTCTGGGAGTTTTCTGGTTTCAGTTCTAACATGTATGTCTTTCATTTGTTTTGAGTTATTTTTTGTGAGTTGTGTAGGATAGGGGTCTGATTTCAGTGGTTTATTTATTTATTTATTTATTTATTTATTTATTTATTTATTTTTGGTAAATATCCAGTTTCTCTCATATCATTTATTGAAGAGATCATCCTTTCTCCATTGACAGCTACTGACTTCTTTGTCAAAAGCAGATGGCCTCTCAGCCGTGTTCCATTGGTCTATGTATATCTGTCTTTATACCAGTACCATATTTTGTTTTGTTTCTTTATATACTACAGCTTTTTATTATAATGTAAAGCATGATGCTTCCAGTTTGTTCTTTCTCAGTATTGCTTTGGCTATTTGGGGCCTTTGTGTTTCCATACAAATTCTCAGATTATTTTTTCTATTTCCATGAAAGATTGCATTGGACTTTTGATAGGGATTGTGTCAAATCTATAAATGGCTTTGGGTACTATGGACATTTAATAGTATTAATTCTTATGATCTATGCACTTAATTTATCTTTCTACTCTTTGATGTCTTAATTATTTTTCTTCATTTTATATAAGTCTTATAATTTTTCTATATAAAAACAATTCTCAGCATAGAGTTTTTTTACATTTTGGATAAATTTATTTCTCATTTTCTGGATGGTGTTGTGATATGGGTATTTTCTTTATTTCTCCTTCAAATAGTCATTGTTACTATGTAGAACTGCATCTAATTTTTGCATGTTATTTTTTTTATCCTGAAACTTACTGATTCATTTATTAGCTTCAATAGTTTTTGGTGCTTTCTTTATGGTTTTATATTTACAAGATTGTATCATCTGCAAACAGAGATGGTCTTACTTCTTCCTAATTTGGATGGCAAAATGAAAAAAAAATCCTTCTTCTTACCTAATTGCTCTGACTAGGACTTTCAGTGCTATGTTGAATAATAGTGACAAGAGTGAGCACCCTTGTATTGTTCCTAATCTTATAGAAAAAGCTTTTGACTTTACAAAGACTCTGATGTTAGCTGTTGGCTTGTTTTATGTGGCTTTCTTTCTTTTTTCTTTCTTTCTTTCTTTCTTTCTTTCTTTCTTTCTTTCTTTCTTTCTTTCTTCTTTCTTTTCTTTCTTCTTTCTTTCCTTCTTTCTTTTCTTTCTTTCTTTCTTTCTTTCTTTCTTTCTTTCTTTCTTTCTTTCTTTCTTTTCTTTCTTTCTTTCTTCTTTCTTCTTTCTCCTTCAGAAGGAAAGAAGGTGGGAGTAGGGAGGGACACAGAGAGAATCTCAAACAGGCTTCATGCCCTGAATGGAGTCCAACATGGAGGGCTTGGTCTCACAATCCTGAGGTCATAATCTGAGTTGAAATCAAGAGTTAGATGCTTAACCGACTGAGCCACCAGGTGTCCCATTGTGGCTTTTAAGATGTCCAAGTATATTCTTTCTATACCCAATATGTTGAGAGTATTATTATGAAAGTATGTTAAACTTTGTCAAATGATTTTTGTATCTATTGAGATAATCACACACTTTTTACTCTTCATTGTATTAATGTGGCATATCACATTTATTGATTTTTTTATATTGAATCACCCTTGCATGTCAGGGATAAATTTCATGTGATGAAGGTGTATGACTTTTTCTTTATGTGCTGTTGAATTTTTTTTATGTGTATTGTGTTGAGAATTTTTGCTTTTATATTAATCAGGAATCTTTTCCTGTTTTGTTTTTTCCTTGTGTTGTTTTACTTGGCTTTGGTGTCAGTATAATGCTTCCTTTGTAAAATGAGTTTAGTAGGAATATTCCTTACTCTTCAATATTTTGGAAATCACCTGGTCCTAGGCTTTTGTTTGTTTAAGGTTTTTAATTACTGGGTCAAAATCCATACCCATTAACAGTCTGTTCAGATTTTCTATTTCTTCATTATTCAGACTTCGTAGATTGTACGCTTCTAGGAATTTATCTGTTTTTCCTGAATTAACCAACATATTGGCATTTAATTGATGATAGTAGTTTCTTACGAACCTTTTTATTTCTGTGGTGTCAATTTTAATGTATCCTCTTTCATTTCTGATTTTTTATTTAAGTCTTCTCCTTTTGTCTTTGTTAATCTCAGTAAAGCTTTGTCATTTTTGTTTCTCCTCTCAAAAAAAAAAAAAACAGCTATTAGTTTGGCTGATGTTTCCTATTGTTCCTTGGTCTCTTTTTTTTTTAATTAATTTTTATTGGTGTTCAATTTACCAACATACAGAAAAACACCCCGTGCTCACCCCGTCAAGTGTCCACCTCAGTGCCCGTCACCCATTCCCCTCCAACACCCGCCCTCCTCCCCTTCCACCACCCCTAGTTCGTTTCCCAGAGTTAGGAGTCTTTATGTTCTGTCTCCCTTCCTGATATTTCCCAACATTTCTTTTCCCTTCCTTTATATTCCCTTTCACTATTATTCATATTCCCCAAATGAATGAGAACATACACTGTTTGTCCTTCTCCGATTGACTTATTTCACTCAGCATAATACCGTCCAGTTCCATCCACGTTGAAGCAAATGGTGGGTATTTGTCGTTTCTAATGGCTGAGTAATATTCCATTGTATACATAAACCACATCTTCTTTATCCATTCATCTTTCGATGGACACCGAGGCTCCTTCCACAGTTTGGCTATTATGGCCATTGCTGATAGAAACATCGGGGTGCAGGTGTCCCGACGTTTCATTGCATCTGAATCTTTGGGGTAAATCCCCAACAGTGCAATTGCTGGGTCGTAGGGCAGGTCTATTTTTAACTCTTTGAGGAACCTCCACACAGTTTTCCAGAGTGGCTGCACCAGTTCACATTCCCACCAACAGTGTAAGAGGGTTCCCTTTTCTCCGCATCCTCTCCAACATTTGTTGTTTCCTGCCTTGTTAATTTTCCCCATTCTCACTGGTGTGAGGTGGTATCTCATTGTGGTTTTGATTTGTATTTCCCTGATGGCAAGTGATGCAGAACATTTTCTCATGTGCATGTTGGCCATGTCCATGTCTTCCTCTGTGTGATTTCTCTTCATGTCTTTTGCCCATTTCATGATTGGATTGTTTGTTTCTTTGGTGTTGAGTTTAATAAGTTCTTTATAGATTTTGGAAACTAGCCCTTTATCTGCTATGTCATTTGCAAATATCTTCTCCCATTCTGAGGGTGTCTTTTAGTTTTGTTGACTGTATCCTTTGCTGTGCAAAAGCTTCTTATCTTGATGAAGTCCCAATAGTTCATTTTTGCTTTTGTTTTTTTTTTGCCTTTGTGGATGTATCTTGCAAGAAGTTACTGTGGCCGAGTTCAAAGAGGGTGTTGCCTGTGTTCTCTTCTATGATTTTGATGGACTCTTGTCTCACATTTAGATCTCTCATCCATTTTGAGTTTATCTTTGTGTATGGTGAAAGAGAGTGGTCCAGTTTCATTCTTCTGCATGTGGATGTCCAATTTTCCCAGCACCATTTATTGAAGAGACTGTCTTTCTTCCAATGGATAGTCTTTCCTCCTTTATTGAATATTAGATGACCATACATTTCAGGGTCCACTTCTGGGTTCTCTATTCTGTTCCATTGATCTATGTGTCTGTTTTTGTGCCAGTACCACACTGTCTTGATGACCACAGCTTTGTAGTACAACCTGAAATCTGGCATTGTGATGCCCCCAGCTATGGTTTTCTTTTTTAAAATTCCCCTGGCTATTCGGGGTCTTTTCTGATTCCACACAAATCTTAAAATAATTTGTTCTAACTCTCTGAAGAAAGTCCATGCTATTTTGATAGGGATTGCATTAAACGTGTAAATTGCCCTGGGTAACATTGACATTTTTACAATATTAATTCTGCCAATCCATGAGCATGGAATATTTTTCCATCTCTTTGTGTCTTCCTCAATTTCTTTCAGAAGTGTTCTATAGTTTTTAGGGTATAGATCTTTTACCTCTTTGGTTAGGTTTATTCCTAGGTATCTTATGCTTTTGGGTGCAATTGTAAATGGGATTGACTCCTTAATTTCTCTTTCTTCAGTCTCATTGTTAGTGTATAGAAATGCCATTGATTTCTGGGCATTGATTTTGTACCCTGCCATGCTACCAAATTGCTGTATGAGTTCTAGCAATCTTGGGGTGGAGGCTTTTGGGTTTTCTATGTAGAGTATCATGTCATCAGCGAAGAGGGAGAGTTTGACTTCTTCTTTGCCAATTTGAATGCCTTTAATGTCTTTTTGTTGTCTGATTGCTGAGGCGAGGACTTCCAGAACTATGTTGAACAGCAGTGGTGAGAGTGGACATCCCTGTCTTGTTCCTGATCTTAGGGGAAAGGCTCCCAGTGCTTCCCCCATTGAGAATGATATTTGCTGTGGGTTTTTCGTAAATGGCTTTTAAGATGTCGAGGAAAGTTCACTCTATCCCAACACTCTGAAGGGTTTTGATCAGGAATGGATGCTGTATTTTGTCAAATGCTTTCTCTGCATCTAATGAGAGTATCATATGGTTCTTGGTTTTTCTCTTGCTGATATGATGAATCACATTGATGGTTTTACGAGTGTTGAACCAGCCTTGTGTCCCGGGGATAAATCCTACTTGGTCATGGTGAATAATTTTCTTAATGTGTTGTTGGATCCTATTGGCTAGTATCTTGTTGAGAATTTTTGCATCCATGTTCATCAGGGATATTGGTCTGTAATTCTCCTTTTTGGTGGGGTCTTTGTCTGGTTTCGGAATTAAGGTGATGCTGGCCTCATAGAACGAATTTGGAAGTACTCTATCTCTTTCTATCTTTCCAAACAGCTTTAGTAGAATAGGTATGATTTCTTCTTTAAACGTTTGATAGAATTCCCCTGGGAAGCCATCTGGCCCTGGACTCTTGTGTCTTGGGAGGTTTTTGATGACTGCTTCAATTTCCTCCCTGGTTATTGGCCTGTTCAGGTTTTCTATTTCTTCCTGCTCCAGTTTTGGTAGTTTGTGGCTTTCCAGGAATGCGTCCATTTCTTCTAGATTGCCTAATTTATTGGCGTACAGCTGTTCATAATATGTTTTTAAAATCGTTTGTATTTCCTTGGTGTTGGTAGTGATCTCTCCTTTCTCATTCATGATTTTATTAATTTGAGTCTTCTCTCTCTTCTTTTTAATAAGGTTGGCTAATGGTTTATCTATCTTATTAATTCTTTCAAAGAACCAACTCCTGGTTCTGTTGATCTGTTCCACAGTTCTTTTGGTCTCGATATCATTGAGTTCTGCTCGAATTTTAATTAACTGTCTTCTTCTGCTGGGGGTGGGGTCTATTTGTTGCTTTTTTTCTAGTTCCTTTATGTGTAAGGTGAGCTTTTGAATTTGAGATCTTTCCAGTTTTTGAATGGATGCTTGTATTGCGATGTATTTCCCCCTGAGGACTGCTTTTGCTGCATCCCAAAGATTTTGAACGGTTGTATCTTCATTCTCATTAGTTTCCATGAATCTTTTTAATTCTTCCTTCATTTCCTGGTTGACCTTTTCATCTTTTAGCAGGATGGTCCTTAACCTCCACGTGTTTGTGGTCCTTCCAAACTTCTTGTTGTGATTAAGTTCTAATTTCTCTTGGTCTCTGTTTGATTTACTTCTGCTGTGATCTTTGTTAGTTTCTTCCTTTTGGATTTAGGCTCAGTTTGTTCTTTCTTTCTTGTTCCTTGAGTATAAAGTTAAGTTATATATTTGAGGTCTTTTTGTTAAATATAGGCATTTATTACTATAAACTTTCTTCTGAGAACTCCTTATCCTATGTCTTATAAGTTTTGGAATGGCATGTTTCCATTTTTATTTGTTCAAGACTATTTTTTTTAAGATTTTGTTTATTTATTTGACAGAGAAAGAGAACAAGCAAGGAGAGTGGTAGGCAGAGGGAGAGGGGGAGAAGGTGAAGCAGGCTTCCTGCTAAGCTGAGAGGCCAAGGGAGGGCTCTGTCCCAGGACCCTGGGATCATGGCCTGAGCAGAAGGCAGTTGCTTAACTGACTGGGCCATTCAGGCACCCCAAGACTTTTAAAAATATTTTTTCTTATGACTTCTTTGACCCATTGGTTGTTAAGTATATTTTACTTAATTTCTATACATTTGTGAATTTTCCAGTTTTCTTCTTGTTTTTGATTTCTAGTTTTATACCAAAGTGCTCAGAAAGACATGGTATGATTTCAGTATTCTTAAATGTGGTAAAACTTGTTTTGTGATCTAACATTTGATCTATGCTAGAGAATGTTCTGGTGCATTTGAGAAGAATGTATACTCTACTCTATGGAATAGAATGTACCTACTATTTATGTCTGTTAAGGCCATTTTGTTTAAAGTACAGTTGCTGATTTTCTCTTGGTATGATCTGTGCATTGATGAAAGAGAGTTCTTAAATTCCCCTACTGTTAGTGTATTACTATTACTATTTCTCCTTTCAGGTATATTAATATTAGTTCATATTTTTAGGTGGTTTTATAATGGGTGTATAAATATTTACAAATGTTGAGTCTTCTTCTAGGCCTGACCCTTTTATTATTATATGAGACCTTCTTTGTCTTACTACAGTGTTTGTCTTAAAGTCTATTGTGTTTGACATAAATATATGTCAGCAGCATATCCTGAGTCTTGGTCATTGTTTTTGTCTACATGTTTTCCATTCAGCTACTCTGTGCTTTCTGATTGGAGAATTAAATTCACTTGCACTTAAAGTAAATATTGATAAGTAAAGGGTTACTAATATTGTCTTATTTTTTTCTGCCTCTTTCTGTGTTTCCCTTTTCCTTGACTCTCTTGCTACCTTCCTTTGTGAATTAATGACTTTCCATAATGATATGCTTTGATTCCCTTCTCTTTATCTTTTATGTTTCTAGTGTAGGTTTTTGCTTTGTGAGTCCAATGAGGCTTACATAAAACATCATATGTATATAGCACTATTTTAAACTGATAATAGCTTAACTTACTTAGATAACATACAAAAAAATCTCCTCTTTACCCTCCCATATTTTTGATGTCATAATTTACATCTTTTAAATTGTGTATACATTAGGAGATTATTGTAGTAAAGGTTATTTTCAACACTTTTGTCCTTTAACCTTTATTCAGACATAAGTGGTTAACACACCATCATATTACATTGTTAGAAAATTCTGAGTTTGATTGTGTACTTACCTTTACTACTGTGTTTGATAGTTTTGTATGTTTTAATGTTATTAATTTGTACCTTTTCAATTGAGCTTGAAGTGCTCCTTTCAGCATTTCTATAGTTGGGTCTAGAAGTGATGACCTCCCTCAGCTCTTCTTTGTCTGGAAAAGTCTTAGTCTCTTCTTCATTTCTCCAGGTAAAGTATTCTTAGTTGGCAGCTTTCTTTTTCTCTCAGCATGTTGAACATATCATCCTACTTGCTCCTGGCCTACATGGTTTCTGATAAAAAAAAAAAAAATCCTTTTATAGCCTTTATTGGGGTTCCTTTTATGTGAGGATTTTTTTTTCCTGTTGCTGCTTTTTAAAAAGAAAAAAATCTCTCATAGTCCTAGATGTTAGACAGTTTTATTATCATGTCTTGGTGAATATCTTTTTGATTGAATCTGCTTGGCCATCTATAAGCTTGACAGTGTTGGATTTCCAAATTTCTCCCTAGATTGGAGAAATCATCAACCATTATTTCTTTTAATTAGCTTTCTGCCCTTTTCTCACACTGTTCTCTTTCCCACACTCCAGTAATGCACAGGTTGTTTCTTTTCATAAATTCTGTGGTTCATGTTGGTTTTTTTTCCTTTCTTCCCTCCTTCCCTTCTTTTCCTTCCTATTCTTTCTTTCTCTTTCTTTCTCATTCTCTTCAGACCAGATAATTTCAAATGACCTGTCTTTACTTCACAGATTCTTTCTTTAGTTTCATCCAGTCTGATGTTGGTGCTCTCATTATATTCATTACATTTTTTAGTACCACATTTTCTTTTTGGTATCTGTCAAACTTCCTGTGGAGATTGTAAATTGTTTTTCCAGATTCCATTGAATTGTTTTTCTGTGTTTTCTTGTATCTCAGTGAGCATCCTTAAATCAATTATTTTCTTAAAGATTTTATTTATTTATTCGTGAGAGACACACAGAGAGAGGTACAGACATAGGCAAAGAAGCAGGCTCCTGCAGGGAGCCCAAAACGGGCCTCAATCCCAGGACCCGGGGATCATGCCCTGAGCCAAAAGCAGACGCTCAACTGCTGAGCCACCCAGGCCTTCCTAAAACAACTATTTTGAATTCCTTATTGAGCAAATTACAGATCTTCATTTTTGTGGGTTTGGTTCCTGGACAATTATTATGTTCCTTTGATGGTGTCACATGTCCTTAATTTTCCATGTTCCTTGAAGTCTTACGTTCTTGTATTCACATTTGAAGGGGTCAACTCCTCCAGTCTTACTGAGTGGCTCTGAGAGACAAACACTTTCCTGCATCAAGGGGTCATTGAAGGGGTCAACTCCTCCAGTCTTACTGAGTGGCTCTGAGAGACAAACACTTTTCCTGCATCCTGTTTGGGATTCTAAATCTATCTTGAGCTTTTCTACGTATATTCCTGCTCCACACATGTTCACTTGTAGGGGAAAATTCTTAAGATGGAATGCTTTCTCTCAGTCTGGAGACTGGAAAGCCAGGCCAAGTGGATATAAGTTCCTTCTTGCGTTCTAGGATGCTGCTAGTTGTTCAAGTTTATTTGCTTTCTCCCAATCCATCGGAGTCAGGCCAGTTATCTGCAATGATTGCTTGACATTTACTAAAGCTTGCTGTCCCTGTCCTGGGCACATGCACAGGCAGCCCTCCATAAGGTGAGGGAATTTGTGGATAAGGCATGTGAAGCACTGGGGGTATCCATGAGCCAGTTGGGGGATCCATGCACTAGGCATTTCTAGTGGCTCATGGGTGTGCTTGCTGATGGAGTCTGTAAAGGATTTAGTAGAATTTGCATTCCTTTGATACCCTCTGAGTGTCTTGGCTGCTGGTCTTCCAGCTGTTCCCTTCCTGTAGACATATAGAACACCTCAGTATTCTGGATTGGACAAGAAGGAAGTGGGTCTCTTTGGCAGTATCTTGCAGAGCTGGGGAAGCTGGGTGCTCACTCAAATGTTCTCACTTTTCCTTGTGGAGAAACAAGGACCAAAATGGTCTCCCTTTGTAGCATGGAACCATGCTGTGTTGGAAGAGGGGTGACATGGGTAAAGTAAAACCATTCCTTTTTTTCCCTTTAATTCATTCACTCTTGTTTTTCTTTTGTTTGCTTTGCTCTCTGTTCCATTGGTATGCTGAAGCTTCCACAGTGGTACTCTTATCCATGGATGATGGTTTAAATCAGTGTTCTTTAAGGGGAAGAGGGTAGAAAATGCCTAGTCTATCAATCTCCAGAAATATCTTGTTCATTTTCTTTACCTTTTTTTTCTCAAGGTTATATGTCTTTCCTAATTAAGATATATAGGTAATTCTAAATTTGATAATCAAATCTTTCTTGTATATTTTTCAGATTCTTTTGCTAGATTTTATACCATTTTTTAGGCTTCTGATTATTTGTTCTAATATCCTTTTCATTTTTATATGGAAAACTTCAGCAGTCTTTTCCTTTATGGTTGGCACTACTTTTGTATTAAAACAGTTATTTTCTGCTGCTTAAAAAAATAAGGATTTCTTTTTTGTAATGTTACAAGTTTACTTTGTTTTTATTTTTTGTTTACATTTAAGTCTATATTCAACAAAAATTATATTTATGGCATGAGGCATACTAATTAATTCTGTCTTGTTTCCATTTATTGAATAATTCATCCTTTCCCATTGACATACAATGACACCTCTATCACATGCCATGGACCTTTTTAGATTTCCTTCTTAGACTATATTCTAATTAATTCAGGTCACTGGGTATTGTTTTAAATAGTCTAACTTAAATTTTATTATAGAAAACGAGTCCTTTTAGGCAAGTACCCACACCTTATTCTCTTCTCATTTGTCTTGAATATTAGATATCCATTCATCCAAAGAAATTTCAGCCTCAGGTATGTAAATTCAGTAAAAGTGGCCTTATTTGGACTTTGAATGGTAAAAGTTTCATTTCATAGAATAATTTGCAATAGTTAACATCCTAATGAAACTTATATGTTAACAGCCATATCTATATAGAACTCACTGTGTTCCAGACACTCTATTATGTGTTTGCATACATTATTTATCTTTTCCCCATAATGGTATTATGAAAGGTAGATATTTAATTGCATCCATTTTACCACTGAGAAAACTAAGCCATGGAGAGTTGAAGAATCTGATCTTATCTCATATAGGTAGAAAGTGGTTAAGTTGGCAGTCCAGCCCAGTTTTTCTGGCTTTAGTCTTTGCTCTCCTACTAAGAGTACTGCTCTATGATGTTTCTTAGTTCTCTATCCTACTGTTATTAAATGCACCACTTTCCTCCTTCACTTTCTTAATCTTCACACATTACACTAAAAACTGTATTAGAACAGATAACTTCCCCCCTATTGTATTTCCAGATTCTAGAATTGTTCTTGGCACAAATTAGATACCCAATAAAATTGCTCAGAATTAATTAATTTCAATTATTTTACATCTTACAGCCTAAAAATGCCCCAAACACTGAACTGTTTAGGAATCTTTGGAAAGACTCATTTTTCTATTAACATTATCCTTCCACTACATCAGTAAGCAGTGTATTATTTTTATTTTTAAAAGCTACCCAATCTTCTAATTTACCTATTTTTAAAGTATAGGTAAACTGAAGGTGATATTATCACATCCTAATTATCTTTTATAAATAAAAGCCTAAAACTGAAGGTGTCAACTGAAGGTGATATTATCACATCCTAATTATCTTTTATAAATAAAAGCCTAAAACAAAACATTTTGCATGCATTTCATGTGAATTATGAAGAACTGCAAGCCTGGATACAGTTCCTCAAGACCAGTACCTTCGTACCTAAGAATCCCTAATGTGTCAGTTTTTTTTTTTTCATAGAGTTATTACATCACTATGGTGAATGCCATGCAGACATTAGAAACTTTGGTGTTAGATGTAAATTTTTCCTTATAGTCTCACATAAACATTTATCAGTTTGTCTTTCTAGGTAAAGAATATGCCGTGTCTCCTTTTAAATGCTCTTCTTCATTTTCCAGGAACATAGTTTCTCCATTCTTGATAGAATCCTAGTCTAGAACGCATCTTGTACATAAAGAGTATTACTCTGACTTACTCCTGGTGAGGCTCTTTGAGATCTTTATTATTATACATCTAATTTATGACCAAGCTGAGTCTTTCACAGGATTATGAAATAATAACTTTCTAATTCCTCACATACTCTTTCTATAAGATTCTTAAGATTTACCCATCAGGTGGACTGTTTTATTTTTGGCAAGTTTCTAATTTTGTCACCATTTAAATATACCACATGAGTATCTAACATTTTCAGTCTATTTTTAAAAGTTTAAAAAAAATTTAAAGGTCTTTTTTCCTAATTATACTTTGGAAAATATAGGTATTAACCTGTCCTTCATTTAAGGATCAAATGAAGAGGGCAGTATTGCTGATCCCACTGCTTAGAGAAACCAAAAACAGTAAGAATATGGGCCCTGCTCTTACCTAAAAGATTTCACAATTGAATGGAAGAGAGAATCAGCAAAAGATAAATCATGATGCATTATATTTATTGCCATAGAGGGTGATGCTACAAACTTGGCTTGGCTTCATTGAGTGGGCTAATCGAAAGCTAAGGATGGGTAAAGCATCTCCAGGTGAAAATTGAGTAGTTACAGAGGAAACATTTGCAAGTATAATGGAGGCAGGAAAGAGCTGGGGCTATGAGGAAATGGGAATGCAGCAGCAGGACTTGAATGAAGATAAGATAGCAAAAGATGAGATTGGATCAGACCATAATGAGCCTTTCCCCTCAATATACATGCTCTACATTTAAGCATCAGCTCTTTTTTTCAAGATTTTATTTATTCATGAGAGATAGAGGGGCAGAGACACAGGCAGAAGAAGAAGCAGACTCCATACAGGGAACACCATGTGGGACTTAATACCAGGACTCCAGGATCACTCCCTGAGTGAAGGCAGATGCTCAACTGCTGAGCCACCCACGCGTCCCATGCATCAGCTCTTTTTATTTTAAGTTTCTTATGTTTGTGTTTTGGGATAAGGCTTTTTTTCAGTATATTAAGCTCTACATCCTATTCAAATAAGATTATGTGGAATATTCTGGGAACCTTTTATAAATACTGTTTTCATGGTAAAATCATTTTGCAAATTGGGACAACTTATTAACCAACTTGTGAAACACAATTTATTTCCAATCTGAGTACTTCCTCTAATTAATAGTAAATTTTTTTTTTTCTCACTACTTAAAATCTTTAAGTCAATGCTATTCTCTGAGAACCATTGGAGACCATAAATGGACTGATTCTCTCCAATGTGCTGAATGAACACTTGCCTGAGTCAAATCCCAAAACCAAGAGATGTTAGAGTTTTCCCTCTGCTTCTGTCTTTTGTTTCATTGCTGAAGGTCACCATTAATAGGATGACTTTGATATTGGAGGATGAGCTTTTAGAAACATATGCACTAAATTCTTAAACCTGAAAACTGTGTTATTGACATAATCACTATATACTTTCTGATCCAGTGCAAAAGAGTGACAGCAATCATGTTTTATCATTATCAGGAATCACTTCAATTGGAAAATAAATGCTTAAAATTGTAGGTTCTCCATGATTACTGAATCTTATTTTGACTGGATAAAATGTCATTATTAGGCAATTTCTGTGTGATAATCCCTCACTCACCTTGGATGGCTGAAAGTTGATGATTTACAATTTACCACCATTTTTTATTCTCATGATCTTGTATTTTATATAATAGGCATTATCTTTATCTTATAGATTTATCATTATGTAAGTTTGCTTCCTTCGAATTGGTCAGCATGATCTCCTGGGTTAATATGAACTTGATGATGTTCTGTTAAGGCTTTGTTCCTTCTTATGGTACTTGCATTCCAGAACTCATTCCCATCTGCTCTGAATGGCAAACTGGCTGTATCTTAATTCAGCAAGAGTAAAAGCTGGAGATTTTATATCTAATATTCATTTATACAGACAGGCTAGGCAAATCAAACTTAGTGAATTTGAAAAAAAAAACTAATGGGGAAGTCTTTATTGGAAACATGAAGGAAATAATATGATTTCCCCTGCTTGATGCTTGACTCTTCCGGGGGTGAAATAACTTCTGTTGAGCAACTGTAATTAAAGATCAGTGATCTGAAAGAGCTAATTACCCAAGATCAATGTTGATGGTATTTTAAAAGTTTGTTTCATATCAACCTCATGGTGTTTGTGTCATGGGAGATTTTGTTTTTCTGCAAAAAAAAAATATTAGCACTTTCATTAGGTAAAGTTTATAAAACTCAAATATCATCCAGTAATTTCATAGTTGGCATATGCAATATAAAGTTGAAATATATTTCAATTACAATTCCTTTCCCACATGTTAAAGCTATTTTAACCTTTAGCAGCATACAATTATTTCAGAATAGATCATTTTAAATGATTCATTATGTATGAGGTCATTTGACAATGCAATTAGCTTTGTGATGAAATTTCTATTCTTTTGATCATTCTGTACCTATAATGAATGAGGAGAGTTTTACATCTAATTTTCTGAAATTAGAAAATTAAAGATAGAAATAGACTCTTGTATTTAAATGACTAGACTCAAAATGACTACATTGCATTAGTCCTTTAGATGTGCACCTAGAATTGCAGAACCTTGACTGCAGTGTTACTGTTTTTTCTGATTATTCATTCAACAGATCCATTGGTATTGTGCTGCCTACTTCTATTATCACCCACCTTTTCAGAATGTGCTGGAGATTACAGAATAGGTCTTGCAACTTCTCAGGAAGGCCATGCATTAGTATATTGTGTGCAAGACTAAGAAGTGTGGCCCCAAAAGTCTAGAATAGAATTTCTGAAACTCTGTGCAAATAATTACAGTGTGCTATAGAAACAGCAGTTTTTCTGTTACGTATTTTTATTATCGTTGGCTAGATATTTACTGTATGCCCAGTTAAATCATATTGTGTTTTTATTTCCAAACTTCATGTTGCATACTAGTTAATCACTGAGGCATTATTATTTTTTTTTCATTTAAAATGGGTTTCAAATCAAGAGTAACTTTTATAGTTGAGGAAACTTATATGGACTTTCATTCTCACACTAGTAAACACAAAAAGAGATTCAACTGATGTGAAAAAAAGATAAAATGAGTTCTACATCTATTAAGATTTGGTTAAGGATGAAAACATAGCTGAAGCACATTATATATATGTCTTTGTGATTTAAGATAATACTCTCAAGTTACTTGGTGTTTTGGCTTATCATAAGAAAACTTAATTTTATACTGAACTGACAGATCTTAAAAATGTTAATGCTGTATTTGTTTGTGGATTAAGTTTTTTTGCCAGTAAGTTGAACTTTGCTCCCCCTGCACAAGAAGCTATCCAATGAACCATCTTTAATGAAGTTAATATCAAAGTTATATAAAAATAATTTTCAGAAACATGCTTGGGAAAACTATTAAATAGGAGTATAATTATTTTCATAGACACAAGTACCATTCTCTGTGCTTAATGTATCCTTTAAAGGGAAATTGCTGTTAGTTTGACTGTTTTTGAGTTGATAAATAAGATACATTTTTTTTAAAACCTCCCTTAATATCGTCAACTCCTCATTAAGAATGATTATAAAGAGATTTAGTACAATGGATAATCCCAAGCTCATTCATATTGGATTTTGAAATATTTGCCCTTAGAAATGCTTGACCTACCTATAACTCCATCTGATATTTTGCAATTCTTAATGAAGCCACATTAGCTGGGACATTAGCTGATGACCTAAATTTCCACACTTTCCCCAGACTACAATAAGACTTATGTAACCAGAACTCTTTGTGGAAAAATACAGCAAGAGTTTTTTGGTACTTGGAAAAACAGCAAAGGAGAATTATGTTCTCCTCATTATATTTGTGATTTGAAAGAGGATATATTAATCTTTTATCCTAACAAAAACAGAACTCTAACATTTGAGATGGCAGAAAGAAATTACACTCATACATATGAACTTAAATATATTGAGTTTTCCTGATAGGGAGTTGTAATTAAGATCTTACATTAAAAGTTAATTAGACTGAAATATAGATTATTTTTGCCTGAGGAAAAATTAGAAGTGACTGTACAATATTTTTTTATGGATCAAAAGTAAAATCCATATGATTATAGTTTAAATGAACTAGGTGAGAAATGTTCTCACTCCAGATTGGATTTAGATCTGCATATAGTCAAAAGTAGAGGCATTTTTGGTAATCTTTGTCTTTGTTTACCTGTTACCTAAAACCTCAGTTGTACAGTTAAGAATTATTACAGAAACCCACCTGTGTTATTTTCCTAGTCTGCTTTAAGAAAATACCACAAACTAGGTCACTTAAAGCAAAAAACACAAAAAACAAAAAACAAAAATTCTCTCAGAGTTGCTGAAGTGAGAAGTTTGAAAGCAAGGTATTAGCAGGACCAAGTTCCCTTGGAAGGTTCTAGAAAATAATAATTTGCTGTTTTCTAGCTTCGGGTGGCTCCTGGTAATCCTTGGCTCCCTGACTTATAGCTCAATCGCTGCATCTCTACTAATGTCTTCAGGTTTTCTTCCCTGTGTGTCCTGTCATCTTCTTAAAAGTAGACGACTCACTGGAGTGAGTGCCTATCCTAATCCCAGTATCTTAACTAGATTCTATCTGCCATGACTCTATTTCTAAATGAGGGAACTTTCAGAAGTAGTAGTGATTAGGCCATGAGAAGGTCTTTTTGGTGGACAAATTCAACCCACCATAGCATCCTCTTCAGAATTTCATGAGTAACATCTCCATGGGCATGGATGTGTTGCTCTGATCCATTATGAATTACTGAGGGGGAAATTCCCAGGCACAGGGGCTCTTCTCTCTCCCCATCCTTGTCTAGAGGGTTCTGTTGTAAGATTATTGCCAACCTGGACACCACTAAATCTTTTATTGCTCATTCTCTAGTTTCAACATCTCTCCTGCCCGTTTTTTTTTTTTTTTCAATTGTACTAAAGGTTGGATCTCTGACTCCAGAACTGAGCTAATTAGCTGAGAGGCAGGCATGGGTCCCTAATTTTTGTTTTGTTTTGTTTTCATACTCTTGTAAGATAGAGAGACAAACAGATAAGTAGACCGACCATCCTCCAAATACACACCAAGAGAAGTGGAGGCACATTATTTAATTGGAGACAATCAAGAATTAGCATGTTATAAGAGGAAACACAGAAAATTCAAACACCAGTCATAATAGAATCAGAGATAAAAAAAATGTATATTCAAAATGGAAAATTCTGTCACATTTTCTGTTTGTAGAATTTTTTCATGATCATGCTTTATATTAATTATCAAAACTGTACAATACTGAGGAAATTTTCTGGCAGAAAAAGATACCTAGAACATTTGTATATATAATAGCTGCTCACTTGAGATAATTAATAACTATTTTGATTAGTATATGAATATATAAATGAGCTCTGGAAATTGAGACCAAGCTTCATTTTAAAATGGTTCTTTATAAGACTTGTAAATGTCATTTTACTATATAGCTTGGATTATAAAAGTTGCATGGTCTCCCTTTATTTAGCACTGCCCCCTCCTCCCAGCTCCCAAAACCTCTTTTTTCTCTAATATCTAATGAATAAATACTGACTTCCTTCTGGAAATTTGTACACACACACACACACACACACACACAAATGGCAGGACTACTTTCAATTTGACTTTTATATTTTAGCTCACTCCTTATTAATATTATCTTCACAGACGTAGGGTAATTAAAATGAGGATAAATTATTACAAAAGGAAATACCATTACCTGTAAGAAATCCATTTCTTCAATCAAAACTAAATAAGTGTTAGCTTCTTTATGCATAAAGGCAGCATGTAAAAAACAGAATTCAGTGTGTTTATTTTTGTTTTTATTTTTGTATCTTATTTTAGTCTTTTGTGGTCTTTCTAAAAGAAAGATATTTGAGCCTTACATACAAATATCAGTCACTTATTAAATATAATATTAAAAATCTGCACTAATCTTACTCTGTTTGCTCAGTGACATCTTTCTTAATCCTTTACCAGATGCATGCCGAGTTTAATTAGTTGAGATACCACAAATCTCGAAGAAGCAGCCATCACTTTTTGATGAGCTCCAGAAAAGGGCTTGTGATAAGTATTTTTTAGGGAGTAGGGCATTAATGAATTGACAAGCTTTCAAAATTCTAGTTAAAGTTTCCAAAATACTAATTTGTGTTACATTGTTTGTAAGGCAGACTACACTCTTACAATTTATTATAAATATTTATTAAATAAAAGGTGGACTTGTATGAAGAAATGTAAGATTACAGACTTTTTTAAAAAAGGATTTTGACAGAAAAAAACACATTAAGAAATGTATTCAGATGGTCCTTTTTGAAAAAGATTAGGAGCCATTAACTTCTCAATGAAAACTTAAAATTCACATGATTATTTCCTCAACTCTTACACAAAGTTGGCAGTAATGTTGTGTTTTAACAACTACTAAGTGAGTGATATCTCATCTAGAAAAAATAAAAGGAATAATGATGTTATAATCTTGCAGGGGATCAATTTTCCAAAAAGAAATATTTTTGTGATCAAGAAGAGATGGTAGCTCTTCATGAACTCCTCATTATCTACTTGCATATGGCTCTAATGAAATAGATACATGCCTTGAAATTTTTTGTCTGTATGGTTTTAAACCAATACCCATTCTTGGTCATCACTAGAACATTCTTGAATATCTTTGGAATAGCTTACAGGCAAAGCGTCACAAATAGGGCTGCATCCTATATGCTATTATCATTAAACCATTTATCAGTGTTGTGATGCATTGTGTTTTCTTAGCTATGAAGTTTTCTGTTTCTGGGATGTGCATTATCTCCAACAAGGTCTTTGCCTGGAAAGCCCTAGAAGCACATCTATTTTAATAGAACACACAGACCGGCTATGAAACCGCTGACAGACCTCCTTCCTTGGAATGTTCCACACAAGTTGGCTCTTCAGTTGTGACAGCTTTGAAGAGGAAGCCCTCTCAGCAGAACTCCCGGCTCCTAGCTGAAGTAGCAGAAGGTGGGACAAAAGATGCATCACGTACCCTTGGTCGTCTTAACGGCTTTGCTCCTAGAGTCCCACAGCCTGAGGAGCACATGGGTGTTCACTCTGAACATTGGCCTTGACTCTACACCTCCTGTTTCTCCTTCATGTTTTGAGCAAGCTGGGTTAGCCCTGCATCCTCTGAGTGAGAACGGATCCCTCAGGAAATATGGCTTCAGGTCATTCAGTGGGACTCCATGTGAGGACTCCAAAATCCTGTTTAAAAAGGAAGAAGAAATAGTAAAATAAAATAATAAAATTAAATAATAAAATAAAATTAAAGACTTTATTTATCTAGTCATGAGAGACCCAGCGAGAGAGGCAGAGGCACAGGCAGAGGGAGAAGCAAGACCCGGGGATCATGACGTGAGCCAAAGGCAAATGCTCAACCACTGAGCCACCCAGGTCCCCCTAATCCATTCGTTCTATATTCATTTATTCAATTTTGTAATAAATATTTCTCGAGTGCTTACTACATGCAAACAGTGCTAGCCATTGAAGATACAGCAGCGAGCTGAGCAGATCTGTTACATTCTGTTTGAAGACACAGAAGATACACTCCTAATTGCAGAGGAAGTAATCATGACTGACTGCTCTAAGTATCATGAGAGAGAAGTGCAGAGTAATAGGACAGAGCGTAACTGGGAGTCAGAAAAGGCTTTCTTGAGAACCTCTAAACAGAGCACTGACCAATAGGAATTATCTGAACATGGGAAGGGAGGAAAGCAAGGTTCTCCAGGAAGCAGAAGCAACAGCACGTGCAAGACTTTTAGGCCAGGAGGAACTGGCCCTTTTACAGAAATGCAAGAAGAGGTGCGTAGCTAGAGAGCAGACCACAGACTGGGAACGGCCGAGAGGGTGATGCAGGACTTTATAAATCATGTCAAGAATTTTGCTCTGTGTGATTTAGTGTCAAGAGAAGCCCTGGAAGGGTTTTGAAACATGTAATAAACACTAGATTTAAGGCTGGAAAAAAAATATCTTAGGTTTGTAGGGTATAATTTTATATCTTAAATGGCTGAGGCCCTAGAAAGGGAGGGTGTTTCCCAAGTTTCTGAAGCAAGTTAGTGTGGAAGGCAGAAAGATTTTTCCTAAATTCCTCACACTATTTTCAGTGGAGGCTTATAGCTACAAGTTAAGAGGCCAAGACCTCTTGTACACAGGCAAAGTTTCATTGGGAAAAGGAACGGAAATGGACACTACTGTTGCATTTATTGGAAGACTCATACTATCGGATTGGGAGCGGTTGGGTCAAAAGAGATGAGAATTTCAAAGAATATTTTGTGCTAAATTAAAGTTCATACGTATTCATATTTGAAATCCATCTGTAAAGGATTGTCTGCTCCCCATTTCCCCACCCCCATCAAGCCGCCCATCCAGGATGCTATTTAATTGTAATTGTTTCATTTACACTTAACAGCAGAAAACCTATAGCTGATTCACATGAGTCTATGGGTATCATGGTTTAAGAAATGTTGGCATGTTGACCAAGAGGCAGTGTTGTCTCTTAATTGAGAGCATTGGCTCTGAATCCTAACTACCTGAGTTGTAAATAGAGCTCCCTACAGTCTGCATTTAGGACCTTGGCAAAATCACTCAAATTCCATTTTCTTTAGAGAGGGGGAGAGAGGGAGAAAGTGAGTTTTTAGGGATTAAAATTATTAATGAAATAGATTAATGGATTTAATTAATAAAATTACTGAGTATATTTCCACTCCTGTAGTAAGCATATGATAAATATTAAGCAGTATAGCTACTGTTATTAGAAAATACAAAATTTAGGGACTCCCGGGTGGCTTATTTGGTTAAGCATCCGACTCTTTGTTTTGGCTCAGGTCACGATCTCAGGGTCCTAAGATCAAGCCCTGAGTTGGGCTCCATGCTGATCAGGGAGTCTGCTTAAGACTCTCTCTCCCTCTGCCTTTCCCCATCCTCTTGTTCTCTTGCTTTCTCTCTAAAATAAATAGATACATCTTTAAAAAAGTAAAAAGACAAACTTTAAAGCATTGGCTATATGGACATAGGCATGGATCAGCCTTAATGATGAACCTGGTCTCACAATTCTTTCTTAATCTTGAATCTGCCATCTGCCCTGGACAATGTGAGGAGGAGACTGAATTTCCTTACTGTAGATGACAGGGAAAACTTTTCCATTTAGTCAAGGTGATTGGATTTTATCATGAGTAATTTATATTATAGGACAAATATAAAATATCCAGACCTTATCCTACTTTTACCTCACAACACACACACACACACACACACACACACACACACACACAGACATGAAAGATTTCACGAATTAAATGCTTACATCATTACAAAACCTGCTTCGCAGGCCTGTCCATCTTCCTTGGTTATCAGGGTCATTTGTTTTGTCCTTTATGTTACATTCTGCTCTGTAAGGCAGATATCCTGTCCATCTTGGACTTGGGTGATCCCTACATGCGTAGTAGCTAACATTGATGGAGAAGGAGAGAGTTTGTGACTATAACAGCAAACACTTTTGTCTTCATTCTCAATGACTTCTATGAGATCAGCTCCTGAGATCCACCTTTGTAATGTAATGGAGATACAGGTTCCTTTCACGTTACCTTTCCGATATAAGTCAAACAGCCATGACCTTAGGCCATGAGACGTTACTGCTTCAGACTTTGTGACTGTTTCCTAAGAAACACATTTGTAACCAGAACCTCCAAATATCTGTTTTCTGTGTCTTCCACATCTAAAATTTATGCCTTGCCCTACCTTTCTCTCTATCATACAACTCTCCCCATATGGTAGTACTGGGTTACTGTCTATTGACGCCCCCCCCCCCCATACCAAGGCCAAATAATGTTTCCCGTCACTGAATTCTTGAAGAAATGTCTCTCTGTTTTTTTTTTTTTAAGTTTTTTCCAAAGAAGACATACAGATGGCCAACAGATACATGAAGAGATGCTCAACATCACTCCTCATCAGGGAAATGCAAATCAAAACTATAATGAGATATCACCTCACATCTGTCACAATGGCTAAAATCAACAAGCGCTGGTGAGGATGTGAAGAAAGGAGAAACTTCTTACACTGTTGGTGGGAAGGCACATGGTAGAGCCACTCTGGAAAATAGTACAGACTTTCCTTAAAATGTTATGATCTGAAAATTGTACTACTACATACATAACTCAAAAATACAAAAACCACTCAACCACTGAGCCACCCAGGTGCTCCAACTGATAAACATACAATGAAGTGATATATAGAATGGAATAGTTCTTAGCTATAGAAAAGAATGAAACAGGGATGCCTGGGTGGCTCGGCTGTTGAGAATCTGACTTTGGCTCAGACTGTGACCTTGGGGTTCTGGGATTGAGTCCCCCATCGGGCTCCCCGCAGGGAGCCTGCTCCTCCCTCTGCCTATGTCTCTGCCTCTCTCTGTGTCTCTCATGAATAAATAAATAAAATCTTAAAAAAAGAATGAAATTTTACCTTTTGCAACAACATGGATGGAGCTAGAGAGTGATATGGCAAGCAAAATAAGTCAGAGAAAGACAAAAGCCAAGTGATTTAACTCAAATGTGAAATTTAAGTAAGAAGACAAATGAACAAAGGGGGGAAAAAGAGAGAAAAGGAGGCAAACCCCAATTTGTACAGCCTCTTAACTTTAGGGAAGACCCTGTTGGTCACCAGAGAGGAGGTGGGAGGGAGGATGGGTTAAAAATGTGATGAGGAGTAAGGAGTGCACTTGTGATGAGAACCGGGTGTTGTATGAAGTACTTAATCACTATATTGTATACCTAGAACTAATCTTACACTGTATGTTAACTAATTGGAATTTAAATTAAAAAAATTAAAAATAAATTAAAAATAAATTATACCACTAAATTAAGCTTTTACAGTTAGAGTGTGTTTCTTCCTTAAAAGTCAAACCTAATTTCCTGGTGAGCCAGGGTTGTGACTTGTAGTCATCCGTGTTCACAGGAATATCCAATAGAGACTTACCGAAGATCACATATTTAAAGATTACACTTTAAATAAATGATTGGTCGTCAGGCCACTTCTGTTCCATCCTTCCCACCTCAAAAATTGTAGACAGGATGGCTACTCTGAAACCTGGCAAATCCATAGGATTGCTTATTGCTGTGTTTTATGGTACGTGTATATGACTTCTACACAGACTAAAGCGAAAAAAAAAAAAAGTTTTTGTATTTACATATCATTCAGCCATGTGAAGAAAAAACATTCTTATAAATCCCCAAAAGAGAGTTTTTCCCATTTTTCATATTTAAAGTGCATAAAGTGAGTAAATTCACAAGTAAACACAGAGCTTGTTCTTTTGAGAGCGGCATCTTGGGGTTTAGTCTACCAAAACACACTACGTATGCAAATGTCATTTGGATGCAATTTAGCTGCCTGCTAAGCAGTATAGAAATCTCAAGAGTCAAAGATTTGAAAATATTTGCAGCATGAAAATCATAGAAGCAAATGTTTGATGTACAGATGTGTGTATTAAAATAGGTCACGGTTAGATTGATTCATTTATTTTATTCAATCCCTTGTTTTGAATTGTTTACTAGGTGTTTTTGTTTTGTTTTTGTTTGTGTTTTTTGTATGTGTGATTTCAGTTTCAGTTGTACAATGAATTCAAAATGGTGTTTCAGAATCAATATTAGCTCCAAATATAGCATATGTTTACCATGTGGATGGTAGGGGATTTGTAGAACTCTCTAGGAACACTATAAATTTAATCTAAAAAATTTAGTTTGTTTTGTTTTATTTTTGTTTTCTCTCCTCCCCCCACCCCCTCTCTCTTACTCTCTCATTAGGAATGTTTGTGAACTCCAAGGGGTCAGCCCTCTGTCTGTTTCTCTAGATTAACATCTCTCTAGTTGAGGAACTTGTTTGTCTTAACTTCCTCACTTATATGTTTTTGGACTATAAATACGTAAATTCTGACTTGTGAGATATTCTTTCACTAATGTATTTCTGGTTTGTTAGACAGAACCAAGCTACGGCTCAGCAATGCACCATCATCATTAGGCACGTGTAATGAAAGTTAATATTAGGTATTGAAAAAAATAACAACAGAATCCAATAAGTATCTTAAATAAATTAATTCTAAAAGACAAATAGCCAGAAAGTCAAACAGACTAAAAGCTTCCAATGTTTTTAGTACTGAGATCATTTACTATTTTATTTATTCATTCCCTACATGTTTATTGAGTCCTGCTCTTCCCCAAACATTCTGATGGCAACAATGATATCATCATGAGCAAGAAGATTTGGTCCCTGCTCTGGGCAACGAGTAGTCTGGAAACTTGAAAAGAGCTATTAGAGATGAAAACAAAAGAAAATATGAGAGGTAAATCCAAAACCAAGGGGGGCATAATGACAAATGTTCAACTTCATAAAGAGAACTCAGTGAAAAAATTAAGTATTATGGAAACATTTTACATTATCATTTAATTTTACATTATCAGCCTCTTTGCTAAACTACCTTCTTAGCAAGCATTTCCCTAGAAGCTCCTCTAGATAGCAATAATTCAGAACACTTACAAGTCTCCTATGATCCTTGAATCAACAAATTTAACACAATGCATTCTATGGTCTCTCATCCGGTTGAATACAGAATTGTCAATATATTTGTATGTATACTCTAAATGGGCCCTGAAATGGATCATCAGAACATCACGAAATGTTCTTAATTCAAAACAGTTGTGAAAGACACAAGAATCTTATTTTAAGTGACCAAACTGAATTATGGAATCATCTTACTTTTCTGAATAAGAATAATAAGGATATACTTCTGGATGAGAATAATAAGAAACTTTGAATTAATTTCATTGACAGAAAGTTTTAAGATAAAGACAGACTTCTATATGGTCATGGAATATTCCTTTTTATCTTCAGAATGATTGTTTTCTATCAGAACTATTCACATTCGGCATAGGTTACATCTTTATCTGTTGCATATGGTTTGTATTTTCAGACTGAGAAAGTAGATGACTTAAACAAATATTTAGAAATACGGACCAAATTCATCTGGAGCAGTGAATCTGGATTTGACTTTAGCCATCGACTCCTACAATTAGAACAAATTTAAATTTTCTAAAGAGGATTTTAGCGTGTCATTCGCATATAAAATTATTAATTGGAGCCATCACACCCATCATCGGTGCTCTTGCTGTGAGAAAATGTACAGGTTAGAGGGAGCTATAGCTATAGGCAACTCATACATGATTTATCACTTTTTCAGTGGGTCTAATATGTAAGTACTACTTCTAAGAAGTATATGCTGGCTTATAGTTTATTCCTTTAACGGTTTAATATGATACTTTTGTTATGTTGGTTGTGTTGACGTATAATTTACATGGAGTAAAATTCACCCTTTGTAGTTGTATGGTGTAATGGATCCTAACAAATGTAAAGTGATAGCAGTGTCACCACAGCCAGTCAGCCCCCAAACCCCCTAGTGTCCGCAGCCCCTGACAGCACAGAACTGTGCGCTGTCTCCACCCTTTTGCCTTTTTCAAAATGACATGATTAGCTTTAAATAATTTTCAAGCTTTCAGATTAAGGGACCTTATTATTCATACTTATGAATTTTTATTTTAAAAAGAAAAAACATGTACCCATAGAAAATTGACTTATAATTTTTGTACACTATTGTCATCATGGATTGTAGAAACAAAAAAAACAGCATCTTTTCTTCTGTGTTTTTATTTTCCACCTGGAAATTGTTGATTTCTTCAACAATTTTTTTCTTTATTTTTTCTTTCTAAAGAGTTTATTTATTTGAGAGAACAAGAGAGCTGAGGGAAGGACAGAAGGAGAGGGACAAGCATATTTCCTGCTAAGAGCGGAGCCCTTGGCGGGGCTCGATCCCAAGGCCATGAGATCATGACCTCAAGTTGGATGCTTAACTGACGAGCCACCCAGGCACCTCTTATTATTTCTTTTTTTGTTTGTTCTACAAAAATGTCTGTTATCTGATTTCTGCCTTGTTAGCGTACTCTTAAAGTATTATTAACTTGATCAGTACACTGACTTTTGAACTTCTTGATACAAATCTACTGAAATCCGAACTGAAACTGACTGTGGACATCAGACACAGAAGAAAAATACAGGAACCAAACTGCTTATTGTCAGGTTTACAGATTTCTTACACATATTTAGGGGAATTTTTAGAGAATCAGATTTCTTCTTAAATCTTTACCAGGCATTTATAGCAATTGTTCCCGATCTTTAATCATTTGAGTCATTTTTGCACATGCTCAAAATAGTTGCAGCAGACCTAAATAAATTAATAGACACAAAACAACATTAAGTAAAAGAAATAATTTATAACTCCATGGCCCTCGCGGTGTGGTAATATACAGTGCATCTGTTAAACCATCGACAGTTACATTATTTGCTTGGTGGCTTTTCAGCTTCATGTTACTGCTTGAGATAAGGTTTGCTTTTATACCCACGAGGTAAAGCTCTTGCCTGTGTCTTGCTCAGAGGCCTGATGGGTCTCTGTGGGTCTGTGGGTCTCTTGTCTGCCTTCTTTATCCTGCTCACCTCAGTCCTCCATGATTAGACAAACACTATTATAACCCTGTATTCACCACTAACATGTATGTCTTTTGCATAATTCTTATAAAAGGCTAGCTGTGCCCAGCTGGTGCTGTGGCTAAAACCATTCAGATTGCCATGATCAGGACTCAGACCTAGGTCTTCAAATACTTTTTAGTTACCTAAGATTCTTGAATACCTACAAACAAGCTGAACAAGCCAAAGTAAAAGGGACACATTTGGCCTAAGTTAGTTTTTTCAAGATTTATTTATGCATGTAAAGCAATTATTGATTATTTACTAAGCATGGGGATACGAGAGTGAAAAAACTCTTAATTGCATTTCAGTGAAAGAAGCAACAAAAAAGTAAAAAAGAAATCATGAGTGAGTAAATAAATAAGACACTTTGGTCATGACTAGTGTTATCAAGGGAAAAGACGCTTCCTGTAAAAAGGCAACCTCTTACGGAAAGACCACTAAGGGAAAGATGCAGACAAAAGGCTAGGAAAATATCAAAACCTCAAAGACATAACAGTCTTAGGGTATTCACGGGACAGAAAGTGGACTAGTGTAGATCGTGGATTGGATGCAGAGGAAAAAGTGGACTGAATTACTTTGGAAAGGCAGGAGAAAGTCATATTTTTTAGGCCAATATAGGCTATAATAAAGAGATCGGATTTTTCCTTGACACACAGTAAATACAGAAATGAGTGAAGGTTTGAAGGAGGAAGGGGTGAAATTATTTGATTCATATTTGTTATATCTTCATGTGCTGTGTGGGACGGATGAGAAAGAGCAGGAGAAAACCCTAGATCGGGTGGTGTCTGGAACTGAAAGGATGCAGGAGGGATGGTCAAATGCAGATGTTTCTAAACTTTTTGGGGTTGCTGGGTGACTCAGCCAGTGGAGCATCTGCTTTCAGCTCAGGTCATGATCCCAGGGTCCTAGGATGGAGCCTCACATTTGGCTCCCTGCTCAGTGGGGAGTCTGCTTCTCCCTCTCCCTCTGCCTCCTGCTCCCCCTACTTGTGCTCTCCCTCTCTGCTGAATAAATAATTAAATAAAATATTTTTAAAAACACATTTTTTTTCAAGTAGGACACATAGATCTTGAGGAAATGGGTGATTTGGGTGATGAGGCTAGAGCAGAGAGTCAAAGCTGTGGATGGTGTAGTACCTTGCATTGATAGAGAGACCCAAGGATCAAGTAAGCACTCTTGGTTTGAAGGGATGAAAGACCAGACATTTCAATGTACAAATCAAGTAAGCATGTTGATATTCTGGGCTAGGACTCTGACAGTGACATGAAGATACAGGCCACACGGCGGGATTTGAATGCAAAGAATTGAGACAAGAGAATGGACCTCAGGTACTCTCAGGCCCTCCAGCAGAGAGAGGAGGAGGAGAGAAAGCAAAAAAACAGAGGTAGCATGGAAGGAAAATTAAGAGAGCAAGGTCTCTCAAAACCCAGTTGAGTGCTTCAAGCAGGAGGAGGTATTCAAATATGTGGAGTGATGCTGAGAGACTTCACAAGATGAAAACGGAAGCATGCCCATCTGTCTCAGCAAAATGGAATCCCAGGAGTTACCGACCGTAGTGGCCAGATGAGGAAGAAAAAGTCTTATTAATGTGTGTTGAAGAATGAATTGGGATAGGTGTGGCGGGGGCGGAGGGGGATGGATGTGGACTGGAGAAAGAGAACCCACTCCACTTTTCTTGAGAAACTTTCCAGGAAGGATTGGGGGGAAATGTGCAGAAGTCTGTGTAAAGACTGGGGAGGTAAGACCACAGCTTTAGGGCTGTTTGGAATCATTCAGGAGAATGGAGGGGCTTAGTGTTGGAAGACAGAAGGAGAGTTGAAAGAGAGGATCTCACAAAAGGTAATGGAGACTTTCAATTTGATTTTTATTGGAGTAAAATAACGTAAAATTAATATAACGCATAAAACAATTTTGCTTAAAAATCTGCTTCTTAAACGGTAACATTGTTTTATTTCCATGTAGATGAAAGCACAAGGGTTTTAAAGGAAGCTCTGTGGAGTTTGATTTTGGTCTCTACCTCCCCTATGGCCATGTGGGCTTGGCCTTTTGCTACGTTATGTTTTCCAGATTAGTGATAATACATGTAAATTAAGTGGCGCACAACAGAGACTGAACAAGCCGCAGGTGTCCTCCAGTTCACCAGGGGTGGGGCTGTGGGGGGTGGTGGTGAGGGTTGTAGTTACCTAATAGCATTTCCTGTGCTTAATGCCTCCGTTCACACATTTTCCTAATTAATTTGTCTTGGTCGTTTAGAAACGTTGATAGAACCTTCAAACAAACCTGCTGAATTCCTAGATAAAATGATCCATTTAACATGTTTTAGTTTATTTCAGTGAAGCTAAGATTTCAATTGCCCTATTATCAAATGAAATCTTAGGTTGGTGCCATCTGTCAGGTTTGCTAAATGACAGTTTATAATATGCAACAAGGTCCCATATTCCATGTGTCTAAAAATTTATGACATGTCAAATGGCAGCTATGAAAAATCAGCAAAAGCCAGGGCACTTTGATACAACACTCCTTTAGTACAGGCATTGCTCTGCGAAGCAAGAATATAGATACAGTGTACATGGCCATATTTAGAATTTGCTTAGGACACTAGTAACCTCTTTTTCTATATCTTGATAATTTTTTATATTCCTTTTAATAAGTTTGTGAGATTCTTAAAAACATTGTCTTCTCAGTAGGCTTTTTCCTTCAAAATGCACTCGTGGTATATAAAGGTGTACCATTATATTAGTCAAATATTCTGGTCAACGCTTGACTCTTCCTTTTTAATTACCTCTGTACTGTCTTGGTGTTATTTATATGTATATGTAAGTGATAATTATATTTATATATATTTCGATCTGTTGCAACTCTGCTTGCATATGTCATATCTTATATTTTCCCTATATTGTGTCTGAAGGAACAATTTGCTTCCTCATTGCAATTAAGTATTACTTGAATGAACTTGACTTTCCTTATTAAATGGGGAAAATAGGATACTCACAATTTCAAACTGCAGCAGATAATATGAAGAAGCTGAAATTGGACTTGCCAGATTTTTCAAGTGTATTTTTACGGTGTAGCTTCTTGCTATGACATGATATCACCTTCTAGACAATCTCCAGACTTATTAGAGAAAATCAAATTTTTATAACCAGTTACTAAAAGCCTCTCTCACCTGTTTCTGGGATGAATGAAATCACTGTGATTGTTCATTTGTGAACACAGAGCTATAAGGTACTTTTGGGACCATAAATTTATCTCCACCTCACCGGTGGACGTCGAGGCACAGGGAAGGTCATGTGGCTAGTGGCAATCCCAGACACCTGGTAAAAGTATTCTTACTCTAACATAACTTTTGAATGCTTAGGATTTAAATCTAACAAAACAAAAAGCATCATTTTTAAAAAAGATTTTATTTACTAATTCATGAGAAACACGGAGAGAGAGGCAGAGACGTGGGCAGAGGGAGAAGCAGGCTCCCTGCAGGGAGCCCCATGTGGGGCTCGATCTCAGAACCCTGAGATCATAACCCTGAGTGAACCAAAGGAAGGTACTCAACCACTGAGCCATCCAAATACCCCCAAAAGGGTCATCTTTACATTAAATTTTATGTTAAACAATTAAGTGGAAATTTTGTCTTTTTTTAGACGTGTACGTGTTCATTACCTGACTTCATTCAGAAGTTTGTATGGCTAGATCTCATGTTGTCATGATAGGAAGGCCAACTCTGCTCTAAATATGGGTAATGCAGCACCCTTAAGACATATCACCGATGAAGCTATTATGAAAATAAAATATTTTACCGCCATGTGATCTTATGAATGCTGAATAAAAACCAAACCTTTGATAATATATTTCTTTAAACTTAGATTTCATTTTCTGTGGTGAGTGTATACCCAAAATAAATGACAGAATACTAATTAACCATGGAGAAGTAGCTAAATCTCTGTTAATATTCATTCTAAAAAAATACATGTGCAGATAGAAAGCAAAATCATAGCCTATATTTAAGTCTATGATCATTTTGAGTGAATAAAGCCTCATGAGGATGAGGTTAAAGCTCCTTTCTTTTTGCCCATAGATATTCAATTGCTTCAGAACTGTTATTTGGAAAGTCTATCTTTCCTTCCTGGAAGTGATTTTAAACATTTGCCAAAAATCAGTTGAGAGGTTCCTGAGTGGTTCAGTTGGTTAAGTGTCTGCCTTCCACTCAGGTCATGATCTCAGGGTCCTGGGATCAAGCCCTGCATTGGGCTCTCTGCTCAGCGGATAGTTGGCTTCTCCCTCTCCCTTCCTGCTCTCTCTCTTTTAAATAAAAAAATAATCTTTAAAAAACATCAGATGAGCATATTTGTGTTGGTCTATTTTTGGTTTCTCTTTGTGTTTCATTGTCCTATGTGTCTGTCCCTCTACCAGTATTGCACTGTCTTGTCTATTGTATCTATAGAGTAAACCTTCATGTCAGGGAAAGTGATACCCACCCCTTTTTCCTCTTGGTAAGATTGTTATAGTTATTTTAGGGTCTGTACCTTCTCATATAAATTTTAGAATAGCTTGTCTTTGACTACAAAATGCTTACAGAAATTGAAATTATGTTAAAGCTGTCTACTATTTTGAGAAGAATTGACACCTTTACTGTCTTGAATATTTTGATCTTTAAATATGGTTAAATTTTATCATTTATTCAAATCTTAAAAGATGTTCTATCGGTGTTTTGCGATTTTCAGAATTCAGATCTTATACAAGTTTTAAGTGTATACCTAAGTATTTAATTCTCTTTTGGTGATATTTAAAGGTTATATTTATTTATTTGAGATAAAGGGAGAAAAAGAACACTAATAAGAGCAGGGAGGGGCAAAAGAAGAGGGAGAAACAGGCTCCCTACTGGGCACAGAGCCCAAAGTAGGGCTCCATCCCAGGACCCTGAGATCATGACCTGAACAGAAGGAAGACACTTAACCTACTGAGCCACCCAGGCATCCCACTTTTGGTGGTTTTTAAACAGTACTATGAGTGGTCATTTTTGATAAATAGAAGTATGATTTTTTTTTACCTTACGTCCTAATACTTTTCTGAATGTATTATTATTTATATGATTTGCTTTTGTAGATTCAAGTTTTTGTATGTAATTTTCTCTTATAGTAAGAGTAGCTTAAGTTCTTTATTTCCAATTTGTATACCTTTTATTTATTTTCTTGCCTTATTGCACTGGCCTGAATGATCAGTATTATATTGACTAAGACTGGTGACAGCAGGCATTATTTGCTTTATTCTGTATCTTAGGGAGAAAGTATTCAGTCTTTCATCATTATGTTTGGCCTTAGCTCCATTTTTTTTTTTTTTTGCTAGATGTTTTCTATCAAATTAAGGTTAATTTTTCTCTATTTCTAACTTAAGAGTTTTTATTGTAAAGGAATGTTAAGTTTTATTAAATGCTATGTCTGCCACAAATGATGTGATCATAGGATTTTTCATCTATACTTTGTTGACACAGTGTTTTTTGCACCATTTTTGATTTTGAAATGTGACCCAACTTTGCAAATCTGGAATGAGTCCCTTTTATCATCTTGATAATTTTTTATTTTTATTTTTTTAAAAGATTTTATTTATTTATTCATGAGAGACACAGAGAGAGAGAGACGCAGAGACATAGGCAGAGGGAGAAGCAGTCTCCATGCAAGGAGCCAGATGTGGGGCTTGATCCTGGGTTTCCAGAATCATGCCCTGGGCTGAAGGTGGCGCTAAACCACTGAGCCACCCAGGCTGCCCTAGATAGTTTTTTTTTTTTTAATACATTTTTGATCAAGTTTGCTGAATTTTATTGAAGATTTCTATGTCTAAATGGATGACAGATATTGACCTTTTTGTATTGTATTTGCCATCTTTACCATCTTTGCAATATTGGTATCATAAAATAAGTAAGAGACTGCTCCTTCCTTCTCTATTTTCTGCATAAATGGTATTATTTCTTTATTTTATTTTTTAAAAAGATTTTATTATTTATTCATGAGAGACGAGAGAGAGAGAGAGAGAGAGGGGGGTGGGCAGAGACACAAGCAGAGAGAGAAGCAGGCTACCTGTGGGGAGCCTGATGTGGGACTTGATCCTGGGTCTCAAGGATCATATCCTGGGTCTCCAGGATCACGTCCTGGGCCGAAGGCAGGCGCTAACCCACTGAGCCACCCAGGGATCCCTATATCTTCTTTAAATGTAGATATAGTTCTACAATAAACTATCTGGGCCTGAAAATATATTTTTTAAATAATTTTTAATTGGGACGCCTTAGTGGCTCAGTGATTGGTCTGCCTTTGGCTCAGGGTATGATTCCGAGGTCCTAGGATCAAGTCTTGCATCAGGCTCCCTACAGGGATCGTAGTTCTTCCTCTGCATATGTCTCTGCCTCTCTCTCTCTCTTTGGGTCTCTCATGAGTAAATAAAATCTTTAAAAAATAATAAAGAATTTTTAAGTAAAATTTCAGTGTCTTTAGTTGTCAGAGGGTTATTGGTGTGAGATATTTTATGTTAATTATGTTTTGAATTCAAAGTTTTTAAGGAATTGTTCCATGTCTTTGAAGTTATGTGATTTATAAGCATAAAGCTATTCATAATATTCGCTTGTTTTCTTTTTCATTTCTGTAGTCTTTGGTGTTTCCTGGTGGAGAAAAGGGTCTCAGGTGCAAAGATCCCTAGGTCAGCACTTGTAGATGTGTGATCCTCCCTGATTAGATTGGTCCGAAACTTCCCAAGTTGCGCATTTTTTATGGTGGGATCTCCTTATCAATAGTCCCTTGGCAACTCTACTCCCTTTGTTTCACTCTCTGTGACAAGTAGGTGATTCTTAGGCCCACGGGGTCAAAGAGGCTTCCCAGGAAGGTCCCCTAGTCCCACTGACAAACCACCTCAATAGCCCTTGCTTTGTGGGATATACATGCATGTGAGGAAGGAAAGTGGTTTTCCCAGCCACTGAGTGTTAGCGAGGCACCCAAATAATTCCCCTTAACAGTGTGTCTGACTTGCATGGTATTGTCAAAAGGACTCTTGTTTGATGCAGGAGGAGAATGGGCCCTCCAGGGCTTCCTTCTTTTGCAAAGCTAGGGGTCAGAAAAACACTGGATATGGATCATTTTTGGGGGGGGTGTGAGGGCATAAAATACCTAGCCTTGTTGTTTTTCCAGGCCTGGGATCCCAAACCAATTTGTTTGCTTCTGCTTCTTAGCACCTGTCAGAGCTTTCCTTTTTCTTGCATTATTATGCATTATTTCCAGGATTTGTAATTGCCCTTAGCAGGGAGATATAAGGAAAAACATGCCTATACCATTTTCTCTATATAAAAAGTCTGTATTTAATCTTTAAAATACCTAATTCTGTTGTTTTACTTTTGAAATGAAAATTAATGATAATGTGACTAGACTGCCTAGAATAAATACACATAAAAAGCACATAGTCATTTTCATTTTTATTCAGTAAAAGTCAACCAGAAATCACTACAATTTTCAACAATACACTATTTAGATTCTGATGTGAAATATTTTACAACTTAATAACTTTAAAATAATTTTAAAAATAGAATAATTTAGAAGATTTAGAAGTATGTCAAATATATATTGCCTTTATCGACAACTTAAGCCAAGGTATACTGGGCCAAAGGCACATGTTTTATATTCCTTACTCACTATAAATAAATAATAAATGCAATTAACAGCACCTTCCGATTGCTCCTCTCTAGGCCACACTATTGGTATATGCTGTTTCTCCTTTCTCCCTCTTTCTCCTTTATTGTTTTAATGTACATTATCTCATTTATTATTTATAATAAGCATAGAGGGGAAATTGCATTGTAATTCCCAGTTTGAAGAAAGAGACTCTGGGGTTGAGAGGTAGTATAAATGATCCAAGCTTACATAGTTTGGAATGCCAGGATTCAGGCTAAGGGAATCCCATTCCACAGTCTCCACTAAACCACTGTAGACTGTGCTGTGAAATTTTTGTTTGTGGACTCATCTTGAACAGCCGAGGTTTTGTTTTGTTTTCGTTTTTTTTTCCCCGAAGGGGTGTTGATTACTTTTGTTCCCTTTTTTCTTCTCTGCCCTCATTCTTCTCTGTTTTACACATTAAGGCTTGCTTCCACACAGCCTTTTTTTTAACCTAAAACTTATGCCATAGTCACAACTATCCTTCTCTTCTAAAACAGTGTGCAGTTGTTCAATTTCTTTGTCCTTTCTTAGAATGTAGCAAGGACTTTATGATGACTCATCTGCTGAACAATCATTTCCCTAATCTTTCTTGTTATTCATAATGATTTTCCAAAGTTTTTAAATGCCACAGCTATTATTTGATATTCATAAATTAATTGATTTACCAAATAGATTCCATATATTTGTGGGATCATAGTCTACCTACATCTACTTTATTCTTTTTGGAGTATATTCTGTAGTGGATTTTTGAGAGGTGATTTGTGTGGTTAAACTCTTTTAGTCTCTGTATGGCTTAAAAATTACATTTATTTAGCCTTTAATTGGAATAATAGGTTAGTTAGATTTGAAGTTTTTTTTTAAGATTTGTATTTATTTATTTATTTTAAGATTTGTATTTATTTATTTTTTATTTATTCATGATAGACATAGAAAGAGAGAGGCAGAGACACAGGCAGAGGGAGAAGCAGGTTCCAAGCCCGGGAGCCTGATGCGGGACTCGATCCTGGGACTCCAGGATCGTGCCCTTGGCCAAAGGCATGCGCCAAACCACTGAGCCACCCAGGGATCCCCTAGATTTGAAGTTTTAAATTTAATTTTTTTTGTCCTTCAGTGTTTTAATATTTACTTTAGTATTTTATAACAATTGCCATTTGCCCAATTATCTTCTTAAAATTACTTCTGTCACAGTAAGCATGATTTTTTTTCATTAGATTTTGTTCTGTTTATACTTTCTCTCTAACAATTTAGAGTTTGTCTTTGTCTTTGTATACCATGGCTTTATTTAGAAGGTCTGAGGTGTTGATTTAATTTTATTCATTTTGCCTGTAGTAAGATTGTTTTTCAATATGAGACTCATTTCTGACCTTAGTGAAGGATATTTCTTACCTTCTTTCTTTACTTCATTATTCCTCAGTTATCTTATGGAAATCCTATTAAAGCCTTTCAATCATTACTATATTTTTTGGCCCCTAAACACCTCTCTCATCTTTTTCTCCTACTCTTTTCTTCCCTTACTCTGACTTTCTGCTATCTGCAAAGTATACCAAATACATTTTTACCAGGTCTCAGTGAAAAGTTTGTTTTGTTTTGTATTGTGAAAAGTTTTTTTCAAGGAATACTGTTAGCTCGGTATCTCACTCCTTGTGGGTTTCAGCTCAATTAATATTTACCCTGACTTAATTTTTTGACCTATTTTTTTCTTTAGAGGATTTCTGACAGTCCCCCACCCTTTTCATTTTACATTACACATGTTCTTGATTCATTTCTTTCTATTCGTTTTCATTATTTCTTGTTCTCTGTAGCACATGATATTCCTTTATCTTTTAGTATCTTAAGTATACTTATTTTAAAATTTATTTTCAGACTCATCTGTCATATTTTTAAAAAGCATGAATGATTTTATTTCTTAAATCTCCATTTTCCCTAGTCTTTATCTTCCTCACTTGTTTTCAAATTTTGGTTTGCAGGCTCATGTTATGTTGAATTCTCTCTTTGCTCAGCCCTTCCTGAATCAGAGTCTAAGCTTTTCTATTAATTATCAGGTAAGCCTCCAGGGTCCCATGTCAAAACCAAGGTCCTACATTAGCAGCTGTCACACTGCAGTTGTCCACATATCACGGGATGCATGTACAGTGAGGCACATTCCCATTATTACACAGGCTAAATTTTGCTTCCTGGCTCTGCTTCTGTTCTTCCAGACTGTGTTTCCTTTTAGTTATATTTTTCTTTCCTGAAGGTAATTTTTAGTGTAATCATACTTTTTTTAAGTTTTAAATTTTATTCTATTTTGGACTTAAATCTATTTGTTTTTTTTTTTTAAAGACTTTATTTATTCATGAGAGACAGACAGACAGAGAGAGAGAGAGACAGAGACACAGGCCGAGGGACAAGCATGCTCCATGGAGGGTGCCTGACGTGGGACTTGATACCGTGTCTCCAGGATCACACCCTGGGCTGATGGTGGCACTGAACCACTGAGCCACCCGGGCTGCGCAGACTTAAATTTATTTGATTAGTATTTTTTTGCACATTAGCTTTGAGTCAGGGTCACTCTTCAAGGAACCGATTAAACAAGTTTCTTGATCTCAGAGGATCCGTTTTTGGAGAAGGAAGATGATGCACGAGCAAAGAAATAAATAAATAGAAATAAGTGCTATGAATTAAAAATAGAACAGAAGATACAGGATAAGAGAGGGTGCTCTTCTTAGCAGGAAGGTAACAAGAGGATTGTGTAACCAGATTAGGAAAGTAGAGACATAACTGTTATGAGTTGTGAACTAAGAATTATCTGAGAAAAGATGTTTGAGGAGGAAAAACAACAAATGCAAAGGCTCTGTTCAAGGAGTAGCAAAGAGGTAGTCACTTCATCATTCTAGAGATCTCATTTTTATTCAGCTTAAATTTGACAATAACAGCTTTTCTCTCAAAATTTCATTGAAAACTGAACTGTTAGCTAAACTTCTGGAAATATACATCTGGTGTACCCTTGTGGAGTCACTCGCCTGGGCATAAGCAAACCATTGTTTGAACCTCAGAAGTCCAGATTGC
Organism: Vulpes vulpes; assembly: GCF_048418805.1. Taxonomy (NCBI): domain Eukaryota; kingdom Metazoa; phylum Chordata; class Mammalia; order Carnivora; family Canidae; genus Vulpes; species Vulpes vulpes. Next base: position 54,047,308 of record NC_132786.1, on the reverse strand, counting down.
TTTTACCTTGTTATTGTGTCCACCTCTGTTGTATGTCAGAGTCCTTTTTGATTTTGTCCTGATTCCAATTACCTTTTCTCCTGCCCATATATATTATACAAATATATTTTGCTGAAATATAGTTTAGTTACCCTAAGTATCACATGTTCAAAACATTTTGCAATGTACATATAAATACGTGGTAATGTTAAGTCAAAAGTAAAGCCTAACCTATTGGTTGTTTCATTATTAAATTCAATAGTACATGGCATATTTTTTAATTGATTTCAGATGTGTTTAATATTTTTTCATATCCTCTGTAAGTTTTGCTTTGTCTAATGGACTCTAATCTGAAAACAAAATAGTTAAATCAAGATATAACACAGCATACTGTGAGGAGCATGGATTTTGGAGACTGACTTCCAGGATTTGTATTTGCCACTTGGTAGGCAGATTATTTCTCTATCTGTAAAATACAGATAATAATAATGCTACTCTAACAGAGTCATTATGAAGATTAGCTGAATTAATGATCATAAAGTCCTTAAAATCATGACATCACATACAATAAACATGTTTGTTAAAATCTAAAAATAGTCTATAAAGGTTCATATTTTGTATCAAAAAAAAAATCTAAAAATAGTTGAGTATCTCATCCATTTATTGCAAGTGACAAGTCTAAATTACTAAATTCATGAAGTCCTCAGTATTTGGAAATATAAAGTTCTGCCGTTTTGTTTTTTACTGTTTGTTATAGTTCTAAGTATAATTTTAAATTTAGAAATACGACAGTCCTAGCCTGAGTTATTTAAATAAACAGCAAAAGTAGTTTAAAGGTGTTTCCAGTTGGCTTTCCTTTTCTGTAACTTGATCAAAGAACTATGACCGTGTCCATAAAGTGAACAAATAAGAATTTATTTACTACAATGGACTAATTGTGTATAAGAAACATCTTTAAATTTGTCATCCATAAGTATTTACCCTTTTAGTAAAGTCATACAGTGAATGTATTTAAATTGGTGCCTAAAATGAAGCATTTGCATGTAAATTAAATATTTGTCATTCTCTTTTCTTAGAGTATATATCAGTGGTAATAGCATCACAAAGTAGAGCTGCCTTTGATAAAGAGTAATGAGCTGTAAGTTTCTGTAGCGAAGCTACAATACTGGCTATAACCAAGGTCATGATACAGACTAGCTGAGTGACCTTAACCATTTTAACTTTCCCAGATTTAATTTCTTCAGTGCTACAATTAAAGAGTTGATCCCCTTGGTTTACAAGATTCCTTCCAACTCAAAATGAAAGAACAGAAAACAGCTAGGAGAAAATGAAAATATTTGCCAAATCAATTTAATTAAGTTGTAAAAGAACAATAAATTATTCCATGCCTAAAATTTTGAACTTGAACCAAATATAACTTCATATATTTGATAAATAGTATGAAAAATTCTTAAATTCGTTAACGATCACACATCTTTTATTGTAGCAAATAGGTTCTGAGATTAATTCCAGAACAACCATCTATATTAGTTGATGAGAAAAAAGATTTTAACATTTTGCATTTAGAGTTTAGCCTCAGAAACTTTTAATTTATAATAGGCTAATTTTAGAGCATTTTTAAAGTTCACAGCAAAATTTAAGCAGAAGATACAGGAGTATCCCATCTATTTCCCATACGCATGTGTAGCTTTCCCCATCATCAACATCATTCACTGGAGTGTAGACTTTTTACAAGGAACAACCTAAATGGACACATCATAATCATCTCAAAGTCTATAGTTTATTTTAGGGTTCACTTTTGGTATTGTACATTATAAGTTTGGGCAAATATATAATAATGTATAACCACCATTATAATATCACATGCAGTATTTTTACTGTCCCAAAAACCATCTGTACTCTCCCTATTCATTTCTCTTCCACCCTTTCGCCCCTGGGAACTACTGTTCTTTTTATTGTCTTCATAGTTTTGCCTTTTCCAGGTTGTGATAAAATTGGAATCATATATCACTTTTTCAGCGTGGCACCTTTCACATAAAAATGCAATTAACTTTCTTCCATGTTTTTTCATGACCTCTTTAGTGCTGAATAATATTCCATTGTCTAGAAGGAACAGAGTTTATTTTTCCATTCACCTACTGAGAGGCATCTTGGTTGTTTTCAAGATTTGGCAGTAATAAATGAATGAAGCAGATATAAGTGTCCATAGGCAGGTTTTTGTGTGTACGTAGGTTTTCATTACCTTTGAGTGAGTACCAAGGAGTGGAATTGCTGCATCATATGAAGGGAGATTATTTAGCTTGTGAGAAATAGCCAGACTGTCTTTCAGAGGGGCTGTACTGTCTTGCATCCTCATTAGCAGTGAATGACTCTTATTGCCACACATCCTTACCAGCATTTGATGTTATGCTAATAGGAGTGTAGTAGTATCTTACTAGTGTTTCAATATTTAATTCCCTAAGAAACATTTCTAAATCTAGGAGCTTGTGAGAAAATAAATGAATCTGTGAAAACAAACAAGCAAAACAACATCTGATAATATTATTTATGCAGCTTGTGATTAATCCTGAACAAAAAAGCAGGGATGATGATAATTAATAAATATTTCAGTAAATTGAGGATTTTTATTAATTTCATGATTCTTGTTTATAAACTATTGTGTATATGCTTGAATAGTCAAATATTTCTAGCCTAAAAACTGGATATTTTTCTTTCTTTTAGCTAAATCAAGAGTTCATTGAACATTGTACACAATCTCTTACTTCTAGGTTACTCTCTTACACATTACACATTGGTACTTCTCATCCTCAATGCCAAGAGCAGTTGCTGGTTCAGAAGCATTAGAAATAACCAGAGGATTGTCTTAGTTTGGTGAAGATAGTTGTTTTATCTGGCGCAAGTTAAATTATAGACAGTGTGGGTGTAACTGTTGTGTATATGTTGTATATATTCTTCTTTTAAGTCAGTATCTGTAAACAGAGGGTACATGGATTTGTCTACAGTTGTTTAAATAGAGGTGGCTTAGGGGCACCTGGATAGTGCAGTCGGTGAAGCTTCTGATTGTTGGTTTAGGCTCTGGTCATGAACTCTGGGTTGTGACACTGAGCTCCATAATGGGCTCTGAGCTGAGCGCAGAGTCTGCTTACGACTCTTTCTCTCTCCCTCTGTTTCTGCCCCTGCTTGCTTGCTCACTCTCTCTCAAATAAAATAATTAATCTTTAAAGAAAAAAACAAAAAAAAAACAAAAAAACAGCCCACTTGAATAAGGAGAGAATTTCAAGTAAGCTAGATGTGTCTGGAAAAAAAAAAAAAAAAAAGAAGCTTTACCAGTAATAGGCAGGACGGATTACCTTCTGATGTTATTCAAAATAATCATGTAGGAACATGTCAGAGTCAAGCCTCTTTGACAAGATGAGGATAAGTCAGTTTCTAGCTGATGGCTGGTCTTCACAAAGTCAGTCCTGCATTTCCTGAGAACTAAAACTCTGGGTAAGTATTCTGCGTTAATAAAGCTGATAATTAGGCCCTGGTGATTTGGGGCCATGTAGGGCTGAACTGCTCTAGCTCCATATTACCTCCCAGCTTGTAATTGAGAAATGAGTCAACAATATCTAATTAATTTGATACAGAACACTTTAATTATATTGCCTCTATCTTTATGTAGAGAATGCATTATCACATGTAGAGCAGTAATTTGTGTTTCTCTAGCCAAGAATCATTTTAGAGTAGAATATTCTTTATTCATGATATTCTTTAGCAGTCTTTCATTTTCATATGTGTATATATTTTAACCCAGAGCATATTATTTTTTAAATGTTATTTAGTATCTTAACATTTCTTAAAGTCTAAATAGCGATTAGGCTATCTTATTTTATTAGATGTTGTATTGGATTCTGATAGCCGTTATAACATTTCCCACAAATTCAGTTGGCTAGGGGGATCCCTGGGTGGCTCAGCAGTTTAGCACCTGCCTTTGGTGATCCTGGAGTCCTGGGATCGAGTCCCACATCGGGCTCCCTGCATGGAGCCTGCTTCTCCCTCTACCTCTCTCTCTCTCTCTCTCTCTCTCTCATGATTAAATAAAATCTTAAAAAAGAAAAAATCAGTTGGCTAGAGCAGCACAGAGTTGTTGTCTTACATACAGTTTTGGAGGTTGGAAATCTGAATGAGTCTCACTAAGTGAAAAGCAATGTGCCTGTGTTCCTTCCAGAAACTATAGGGGAGAATGGGAGAGAATGTATTTCCTTATCCTTCCCAGCTTCTAGAGGCTGCCCACTTCCCTTGGTACCTGGCTCCTTTCATTTTCTAACCACCAATGGCTGCTCAGATTTTCCCTCTAACAGGGCTCCTTCTGCCTCCCTCTTTCGCTTTTTAATGACGCTTATGAGTACTTTGGCCCCACTCTGATAACCAGGATAATCTGTCAGCTGATCGCTGACCTTCATTCCAACTGCAATGTCAATGTAACATGACACATTTGCAGGTTCTGAGGATTAGTTACGACAGAGACATTTTGGGGAGACTATTGTTCTGCCTATCACCCCTGTCTTGTTTGGAGATATCCAATAAGAATGCAGGTTGGGTGATGGGGTAGCTGAGTAACTGGCATTAAGGAGGGCATGTAATGTGATGAACACTGGATATTGTACTATATGTTGAAAAATTTAACTTTTTAAAATATCTTATTTATTTATTCATGAGAGACACAGAGAAAAGCAGAGTCACAGGCAGAGGGAGAAACAGGCCCCATGTAGGGAGCCTGAAGTAGGACTTGATCTCGGGACTCCAGGATCAACCCTGAGCCAAAGGCAGATGCTCAACCACTGAGCCACCCAGGCATCCTGACTAATTGAATTTAAATAAAAAATAAAAAGTAAAAGAATGCGAGGACAGAAATCTAACATGTTAGTTTATACAATAAAGGTATTCATACACCTTACATAACAGTAGTCTGGAGATGGGAAATCTAGAATGCCTTGCACATTGTTATCAATTTCCAACACTCCTTTTTCTCCCTGCTTCACCACTGGAAGTCATGACTTTCACATCTGTCCAATATGTCTCCTTCTGAGAAGGAAGGAAAGGTAAGAAAAGAGAGCAAACAGATAGGCCTTTAAAAAATATTTCCCAGAAATACTACTGACAAATGCTTATGCTTTGTTGGCCACAACCAGGTCACATGGTATTTCTTGCTGTAAAGTAACCAGGAGAGATTACTCCTTTTGAGGCACATTGTCACCCAGAGAAAAAAATCAGCACTCTATTAGTGAGAAAGACAGAGAGAAGGAATCTTGAGTAGGAAATTAGGAATATTTGCTATTTCACTTAGAGACACATGATAGGAATATCTCATTGAGGACATTGGGAAAACACATGATCTATAATATAGTATGCCAATAAAAAGCCTCAAGAATAATACAAATAAATACATACCAAAAAAAGTCTTCTATTTTCATACTTTGTGTACAAAGTGTGTTAAATGTATTTTTTCAAGCAGTAAATTATGCTCTAAACACGTGCTCCATATCTTCTGCTTCAGTGATTCCCAAAACAATAGTGTACAAGAAAACCACTTGGGAGCTTAATTGAAATTTTCGATTCTCGGTTTCCACCAAAGATTCTGATTCAAAAAGTCTCGGAGGGGTGTGCATTTTAATGAGCACCTAACACAGGCAGTCTACAAACTACTTTGCTATAGTAAAAAAAAAAATCCCCAGTGAGTATACCTGCAATGAATTTAACATGTATTTATTGAGTGCCTGCTATAGAATCTGCACTAGACATCATGAAGGGTATAAAGAAACAGTAGTCCTGATCCCTGTTCTTAAAGTGCTTCTAGTTTCAATGAAGCAACTGCATAGACCCATTTCCAACTGCTGAAATGTGACAGAAACCATAAAAAGAGCAGACAGCAGGAAGCTCATTTTCCTTCATAACATCAACCGTGTTTAATGCTTAATTTTTATTTGTGTGTATCTGATTATCTGCAATCGTTACCAGTAGAATATAAGCACTATATGAGCAAATAACATCTTCTCATCATTGCTTTTTCTGTAAGTAGCAAAATGCTTAACCCTTTGTCAGAATGCAGTGATATACCATAGATATCTGTCAGCTGAAAATGGCCCGGGGTGTGCTCAGAATTTGTTGAAATGAATGAACTGAGAACATCAAAAAGACCTGCATAAGTGGGGGAGATAGTGCAATTGGATTGGAAAGGTCTAAAGAAACAGAAATGGAAAAACTCTCCAGATTGAGATAATGATATAGTCACAGGTGTGGGATAAAGTGCAAGTACTGGACCAATTAGGTAACATGGAAGTTGTTTTCAATGAGGGCTCAAAAGAAAGGTTTCTTTATGGTTTCCAGTTCTATTTTGTTTTGCAAAGAAAATCAAGTCTGGTATATGACGACAATTAAGAGAGTTAAGAGAGTTCTCACCATCATTTCCTGGGGTATAATAGTAAAAAAGGTCTATATTTTTACAGTCCTGATACACTTCCAAAGAAGTTTATACTAGTTAGTTTACTTTTTTCTACATAAAAGTTGTACAAATTAAGTTGACTAAATACTGGCTGTGTTACAGCCATTACAACTGTTAGTAAATTACTATAACCACCGAAGTACAGCTACTAAAACACATGCATACACCCATGCATGTGCACACATGGACACACACATGCACACACACACTCCCCAAACCCAGGCCGAAGGTAGAAGAGTCACATTATGATAGAATCCCTGGTTACACACCCACACTTTTTTTTACATTTTGGGTCATGCTATTAATTCAGTATTTATTAATGATTTCTTACGGTCTTCTTGGATAGTAAATTATTTTAAAACTCCTGAAACCCTTGACTAAATTTTTTCACTGTTAATATAGGTAAATATCAGCTAAATATAGTTTTCATGTTCCCATTGACAATTAGTTGAGTTCTGAAGGAACCAGGTAAAAGCTATGTCTTTTAGAACAAAAATATGTATCTTTTAAATTCTCCTCTCCTGTTTTCTTTTCTCTCTTATCTCTTCTGTAACCTAAAAGACACATTAAAAAAAATGAGTTAGCTTAAAGAATGGTGAAAATGATAAAAGGTAAAAAGGCCAATGGTCTAATAATGAAAATTAAGGATGCTTAATGTGAATGACTGAGAGGATGACAAATGAGGAAATATGATAACTATATATAAATGCTTGCCATGATTTGTTATAAAAGAGAACGAAGATTTATTTAATTGGCTAAGGTCTTAGAACAAGGAATAATGATCTTAAGTTTTAAAAAGATAAAAATGTAAGTATTATGAAAAATGTTTCTGTCACTGAGAACAATTAGAAAGAATATTCTTCCCTGTAGACATGAGCAACTGGAGATGGTCAAGAGCAGACAAGATAAAACCTTTGGGGACCTAATAGGCAGAGAAAGCCACTTTATAATGTCCTATTTCTTGGGATGAGGAGGACTTTCTTCTATAATATTTCCTTAATAACTTGAAAAAGAAATTAATGATCCGTGAAATGGGAATCCTTATTTCAGTAGGGAGGTTATTCTGCAGACTTTGAAAAGATCTGCAGTTGAGGCCAAAATTCCTGTTATCACCATAGGCTTTATGTTCCTAAGTCAACTGCTGTTTCCTACCAAAATATCCTTTCTGTTCTTTTTCCTTCCCTGGGAATGGTTAGCTAAGGGCTACTTTAGTAAAACAAGCTAGTGTGAAAGTTTTCTTTACTCCACTCTATAGTATTTCTCAAGTATCTGTGTATCTGTGCATCTCTCTACTTACCTACCTATCCACCCCAATTTCCCATTAAATATATTAATTCTTCCCCAGGTTGGACAGACCATGCTCTGATGTGTAGTGGAGTCTAGGTACAAGGATTTCTTTCAAATTGCTTGGTTTAAGATCTCCATAGAATATTCACAAGGGCACTAAGTTCTGATGAAATGGGCACATGGGTTCTGATGAAATGATCACCACGTTTTCTGAGTCGATTAATGCATGCATACACACATTCATGTGTGCATATATATCTCTATCATCTATTTTATTAATTTCTTTTATTTTCATATTTTTACCACCATATGTAGTATATATAGTGGTCTGTGTGGGCCAGAAAGAAATATATAGAGTGCCTTCACTGTTCTAAAATACTAATTTCATAATGGTATGTAGGTTGAAATAATGAATGACTAAAGGCTACAAATTCAATGTTTTTTTAATGTTTTTTGATAATACAATACAAATAGATGAGAAAAGTTGGAATAAGTGTTAGCAATGGACACATTGAAAACAGAAAAAATTGAGATTTATTTTTAAGGAAGAACCCACATAATCATGGGATTAATTATCTGTAGGAGATTTACAACAACAACAAAAGAGTCAAAGACAGCTCCAAGTTCTAGATTTGTTAACTGGTCAAAATAAGACAATATGAGAATGGGAAATTGAATGGGGTGATGAATATGTCTGTTCTGATACTTAGATATTTACTTCCTTATATATAAGGTAAGTTAGTTGGACGTAGCCATTCAGAATATTTCTTAAACATTTATTTGTCTCTTGTCTTTGTTTAAGCAAAATCATCAATTATTAAAATAAATCTAATTTTTTTAATATCCTAATTACTCATGTACACAGAGGCAACTGATTCTTTTGGTTTGTATCAAATAATGATATCTTATTCACATATATGTATATACAAATATATACACACACTTATGAATATATGAGTACATGTGAATATATGTATGTGCCTGCATGTAAAAAGTATATATTCATAAATCTATATAAATATGTGATATTTCATAAATAGGATGATATAGACCTTTGATATGCTATACATATATATAAAAGAAAGATCATAAAAGTCTATTTACTAAAATAGGTTTTGAACTTTGATTGTCTTCCTGCTCCTAAAATTCTCTTGTTCTCACCAGACTGCTAGTTACTATTAGTCTTCTAAGAACCCTAAATCTACCTTTCAATTTCAGAAATTTCAGAAGTTTAAATTACTTTAGAATTTCAGGGTTCAAAAGCCCTTGCAGACTCCAGTAGTCAAGGAAATAGATGGTTTTATTCTGTTTTAGTACTCGGAGCATTCAGTTGCAAATATTTGTTTATTTGCAGTTTCACCATTGTAATGCCCCTGTTCCCTTTAGGTATTGCATCTTTAGCCTTTAATTTGGGACACTTCTCCATCTTAGCATTCCTTCTGCTCATCCTGAAACCACAGAGAGAAATCCTTTTGGGGGTGTTCTTAGAAAGTTATAATCATCTTCTCCTTTTTCATCTTCTCCTTCTCATTTTTCTCTAATTAAAATGAACAGGAAAAAAAAAAAAGGCAAGGAAAAGCAATCCAAATTCATCTCTCCTATAGTAAACATAAGCTTGACCAAACTCTAGAACTGCTCTCCACCACCCAGAAGGTCTACAGTTGACCCACTCCAATTATTACTATAATTGGACATTGCCATAGTATCATTTTCATTTGTTAAAAAGTCCTTCTTTATATATGACCCATTTGTTTTCTTAATTTTAACCTCATATTTCTAAGTCTTTTAGTATAATTTTAACATAATCCTAAATTTTTAGATACATCAATATATTGTTTCTGTACACATTCTAAATATTATATATATTTTTTGACCATGAGGCTTAAATTTTAACCTAACAGTATGTAACACACTAATAAGCAAAAACTAGATTTTTACCTCAAAAGAATAAATTGAAATAATCACAAAAGTACAGGGGCATCATGCTTGGTAAGTAAGTTAATACACAGGATATAAAAGTTATCACACAGTTTGACTCCTTGGGAAGTTGCTATTCTGCCATTATATTCTTCAAAGCACAGATACATTACTTTGTACTTAATAAAGTGAGTATGGTGAATATGCCATAAATTATTCAATATTTAGTATAAGATTTAACATTCTGTGCTAAGTAAAAATATGATGTGTTTACATATACAGCCAGAGAGACAGAACTTTATGTATTCCTGCAGTGTGACTAGCAGTTTCAATTCCAAAGCATTGTTACACATCTACTTTGCTTTCTCTGTGGTTAAAAAAAGAAAATAAATTTAAGAAAGCTGCCATTCAAGGGTTATCTTAATAAACCTTGGGAATATGATACAAGCCAAATTCATGAACATTGTGTGATAAATACTTATACGATAAAATGTATTAAGAAATTAAAGATTCATAGCAGATTCTGATAAAAGAGAAATGTCAGTCACCTGCTATGTTTAAATAGAAAGTACAAATGTTATCTGTATGATAGTCATTGGTGAGGTCTGTTTGTTTGTTTCTCTTAAAAGAAGAAGATCCCCAAATTCTTGCAGGTCGCAGTAGTTCATAGAGTTAAGTATGATTTCCTTTGGTCAGATTTGGTAATATTTTCTCAGCTTGCTCTTTGAGAAATTTTGAAAATAGCTTTTAAGCTCAAATGTCTTGTTTTTTCCTCTTTTCATTAAACTTTTGATTTGAAGAAGAAATATTAATAGGATGATACCTTCATATATCCTCTCTCATGGAGACCTATTTGAGGGTGAAATGATTGAAGAAAGTAGACACAGGTAAATTCTTCCATTTATGCAGATGATTCTCCATTCATGGAGAATCAAAGTAAAATTAAACAAAAAATAAAGCAGCCAAATATACCTGATTCTTTAAGGATTTAAATTTTCAAACACCTATAAAAAGGCATTTGGAATTTTAACCCTATGCTGCTCTGAATCTAAAAACTACACATGCAAGAAAATCTTAACATAAAAAATGGACAGTTCCCTGTCATTTGGAGAACCTCACTCATGTGTGATGTGAGAAAACACTGGTTATGTTTTTTTTTTAATCCTGGGAAATCATAGAAAACTAAAGATAATTTTATATAAAAACAGTTTTAGGTAATGGAAATAATTATTTACAGCTGTTTGGTACCACATAGTGATGTGATAGGATCGAGGATTGAATGAAATAAACCTGGGTTCACATTTTTCTCTGACAATTTTAATCAAGATGAACTTGTGTAAATTACATATATACAAAATTCAATTTAATCATATGCAGAACGATCAATATCCATTTTCTGCAAATGGCACACCTTTCAGTCAACAGATGAGATATTCAAAAAATACACTTCTATATTTTTCTAGATTAACAGTTATTTTCTAATATAATCTCCCAGTTCCATGGATATTAGAAACTTCATATGAAAAAATCAGGGACCCATGCCATGTCTCTTCTGCAGGGATTATATCTAAGACACAGAGAGCATGGGGCCAGCCTGTTGAAGGGATGACTAGGGCTGGGTCTTGGTGTGACTTCTCCCTAGGGCATGTAGGCAGAGGTGGAGAGAATTCCCAGGAGTTGGAGTAAAACTCTGAACAACATACACTTTGCCATCAGGATGGGAGTAGGAGCTCAGATTTTTTTTTTTCTTAGCAAGACTCCTTTTTTCACTTCCAGTAATATTCATAGCTGCCTTGGGATCCTCGGGACTAAATTCATTTTACCCTTTATCCTGTGTTTTTGAATTCCTGAGGAACAGACTCTGAAAGGGGGAGTTGAATGCAGAAGGGGAGTTGTCCTTGGGGAGTGCTCTTAGGAGCTTGATCTGTAAGGAAGGACAGAAGGCAGGTGGGCAGAGGGAAAAGCTGCTCTGCAAGGTAATTGCAACTGATTCTTTAGGGAACTCTTTAGCTGGGATGGAATCTCAGTTTTGGCTGAGTCATTGGCCACTGGCTGCCCGTGCAGAGGTGGTCCTCTGCAACTGGGGGCTATCCCCAAGTGAGGGACAGGGTTGTATGTGATCAGAGGCTGACATTTGTAGCAGGTGAGAGGGCAAGTGCATTGACTCAGATGAAGAGATGTAAGAGGCCCCACAGGATACGGTGGTGCCACTCCTTGATCTTTTGAGATCCACTTGATTCCTGGAGAAATCTGTCCCACCTAGAAAGAGCTTCTCCAAGATTCTGGTTGTTCTTCTTCTTTCCTGGGAGATTCATAAGAACATGGTTAACGTAGCCATTCTTTGTTTCTTTTATCACTGATATAACTTCACCGACTAGAATGGTGCTTGCGATGTGGTAAGTATTCGATACAGTAATTAATTAATGAAGTCACAGGAGTGTTTGCTGAGATATTCCTGTCTCCATCAGTTCTTTGATGACCAGTTCACAACGGTCATTGTGATAACCTCTGTCCCAGTGACAGGACTCTTGGTTCTCTTGGCTGTCCGGAGAATCTAACCCTGTTTCTAAATCCTTCTGAGCTAGGTCTGGGTGGTGACTCACAACTGTCTTCCTGCTGAATCCAGGCCATCTTCTGCACCTGCATCATGCTGATGTGGGGACTTCTGGGAGCCTGCTAGATGTGTGGCTTCCCTGCAGGGTAGGGTTGGCTTTCCTCTTGTCTTCCTCTAAGCCTCTGTTGTCTTTATTTTACCTCTACCTCTGCTCCCTGCTCTGGGTCCTTAATCAGAGTCTGGAGTTTTGTCTGTATGGAGTCTGGTGTCAAGACTTCAGCATAACAAAACCCTAAACTTCTGTGTTTGAAATATTTTCTTTTCTATCTTTCTATCTCTTTCTTTGTTGAGGCGATGAATACTATTGAATAAATGGGTGGAAGGCGACAGAGTATAAAAAATGAAAACAGAGGGGTGACATATATCTCAAGATATTATCTCACTACACTCCATATAGAGTAGTTTTTACATTCAAATAGTGTAATCCATTGAAGGTGCTGATTTTCCAGTAATGGCAGGAATAGTAGTAACACTATTTAATTTCTTATTTAAAAACATGAAACCACGTGGAAAAATACAGACATTATGATGTTTTCTCCCTCTGTGTTCATGATCGTGTTAAGTTAAAGGCAAACAATTCTTGGCAATACAGGACATTAAGTATTTTAAGTATTTTTGGTTTGTGTGTGTGTGTTTGGATGAGCCTGTACTTTCTTTCTTTTTTTTTTTTTTTTTTAAGACTTTATTTATCCATGAGAGACACAGATTGAGAAAGAGAGAGAGAGAGAGAGAGGCAGAGAGAGAAGCAGGCTCCATGCAGGGAGCCCGACATGGGACTCTATCCCAGGTCTCTAGGATCAGGCCCTGGACTGAAGGCGTCCCTAAAACGCTGAGCCACCTGGGCTGCCCAAGCCTGTACTTTCAAGACTTATACATTCTGTGAAAACTTTCTATGGTAGAAAACAACAACAACAACAAAAAACAAACAAACAACAACAAAAAAACCTCTCACATTCGCATTAATAAGTTGGAAGTTTAGGTCAAAAGCATTTTTTAGGTGTTAGGTATACTTAAGAAAGCAAAAGTTCCATGGCCAGCACATTTAAAGAGAAACACATGAGAAATATACATAAGCTCTCAATTGATTTCATCAATATTCTAGTGGTGTACAATTTCTGATGAGGTATAATTCATCTTTGAATGGCTACACATGGAATTTTTTCCAGGATTGCGATAAATTAGATGTTACAATATGAAAAATTATACAAATCACTTTATATGTCATTATTAATTGGGTGTTTCTCCAGCAGTCAAGCCAGGCTCATTTGTTGGAATGGAATACCACAGCTTAATGTATCTAATAATGTCTTCTAAAGGATGAAATTACTCACAAGGGAGAGCCTGAAGAACAAGATCAATGAACTTATATTAGTGTAAATTATCACTGATTAATGAATGCAACATTGGGAATTGAAATTTAGTTAGAATTTAAACTTACTGCCAGTTTCCCAAGTTTAAATGAGATAAGCATTCCAAATATTGAAAACATAAATTATAATAATATGATATTTATACCTGATAAATTCCTGACAAATTGTGGCTAAAATTAGAAATATATAATGTACAGAGAAATATTAATTCAATATAACATTTATTGTGGAGAAAAACCTATATAAAAATATTTCTTATGTATTTGACCCGTTATGTAATTTGCCCCAAACTGAGCTTAAAATCGTTGCTTTGGAATAGAAACTAGTAACTTGAGAGTGTTTAGTATAGTTTTCAAATCTTTTTTTTTTTTTTTTCTTTTTAGTTTTCAAATCTACCTAAATTCTGTTGTGCAATTAGGTCATGCCAAGAGAAATTAATGGACACAAAAGCATTTATTTTGTTTGTATTTCATTACAAAAAGTTGTTTACGGGAAAATAATTAAATGAAATGTTACTACATTTCCGTCTCTTTACAAAGTAATAATAACCTCTGTAAAGGGATTCAAGGTTAATCTTATCAAAGTAAGCAGAAAAACTGAGAGGCAAAAATAACAAGTCTGTGTTCTCATGACCAGGAATTTTAACTGCTGAGACACAATCGTCACCAGATGATGCTTGCTCTGAACTGACACCCACAGAGGAATATTAAAAGGGAAGCATTTTATAATAAGAATGTTAGAGCTTGGTGGGGTGTTGTAGGAGACAACTGCTTTGTGTGATGTGTTCCTGTTTTTCTGACTCACTTGGAATGGCATTGGTGGCAGTGATTGAGAATTCCATTCTACATGGGTAGTTTCTAGGATAAAATAACTGATCAAAACATTTTATGGTTAAAAAAAACCTGATGAATCTTAGAAATGTCATCAGCACGCTCTTCTTTGATAATCATATTAGTAGCACAAAGTGTACAAAAGGTACATTGGTTTACAAAAAGGAAGACAATTATTCCAATTAACAGAACAATGTTTATTCAAAGGTGTATTTTTCCAATGGTATGAGCATGTAACAACATAACATACAAACTTAACAGTGAAAACCACTTATGTGATATTATTATGATTTTAAATCATATCTATATCCCATTGAAAAGTGTGCCAACTTCCCAAAGGGTAGATCAATCTATAAACAGTATTCTTAGTATGATAAAAATACTGAATCTGAAACTGAATTTTGACTCTTGCATTTCAAAACTAAAAAGAAAGCACTTCTCATATCTCCATATTAGCAAGTGTCACGTGGTCTCTGCTTCAGTCAGTATTCTTGACTTAGCTTCTTAGAGGAACTTTAGAGTCATTATGTGGGTGGAATAAAAGAGAAGATCAGATTAACAGATTTATTAAGTAATGAATATGAGCTGAGAGGATATAGATACTTATGAATGAAGACCTTAAAATTATTCATCATTTTTTGTTAAATTTAATTATTTTGAAGTAATAAGACTTCTCTAAAAGATTTTAATATCTTGAATAAGTGTATCAGGCAAATAGTACCTCTCTTTATGAAATCCTTTCACTTAAGCTTGTGAGTCCTGGCTGTATAATATATATTAATGAAACTTATGATAAATAAAAAGAGAACAATTCTAAGCACACTGATAATATGAATATTTTCAGTAGATAATGTATGATAATGTCATTTAGAAATGTTTCACACAAAATATAATTAAATGATTCTGATATCTCTGTGTGTGTGTGTATATATATATAAATTTAAGAAACTCTACAGAGCAGGAGAAAATTCATGTTCTGGCAAATCTAAATTTATTTAACATAAAATAATTCTCACAATTTGTAAAAGTTCTAAATTAATAGCAGTAATTAATATAACTGATAATTTTTAATGAATGGTATTCAGTTTCTAACCTTTCCCCATTTTTCTCTTTTGTGACTTTAGAGAAAGATAACATGAATTTGCTCAGTGTAAAGTACTTTTTTTGAGTGTGCTTGGATTTAAAAAGCTAAAATGAGTTTTTTCTTAAGCTGCTTTATACTTCATTAGTAGCTCACCTTTGAGATGTGATGCTATATATGCAAAGTTTGATTTCTTAAGTACTCATCTGTTTCCTATTCAAAGCTCTATATGTGTATTTAGAATACCAATTAAAAATATATCTCTTTATGAAGCGTAATTAAAACAGTATTTTACCTTCTATGATGAAAGAAACCCATAGAAATTCATTTTTATTTCTTTTATGTATGTAGTGCCTTAGCATGTTCTTCTTTCAAAATTAAATACAGATTTTCTAACTCTCACTCTTTGGACCCTAATGAGTATAGAATTTTAAATCTAAATAGAAGAGCATTGCCTGTTTTTCATTTTTTTTCCTCTTTCACTTACTTTTTTCAGCATTATTCTTCCTGTATCTCCCTATGTCCACTGATTACGTATATCCCTGATACCTTGGAACTAAGTAATGTCATTTTGATTGAGAGTGAGAGAGAAATACAAAGTATCAGGCCACAGCCCACATAGGACTCAGATCCTCTGTGTTGTTTTCTGTCCTTTGCTTTTTCCACTATACCGTAGTGACCTGGCTGAGATATAAAAGGAGACCATTTCTGAATTGTCTTTCTAGGTAGTATCTTGTTAAAGATTCATCTGCAACATGGTCATTTGCCTCTAAAATATATGCTGGCAATATATTAAGTTCAGTTTCACGTATATCTGTGACTTCCACATGTAAGTCCCTGAAACTAGAGAGAAAAACAATAGATATTCAGTATGTCCTCTTTTTGAGGGCCTCTTTTTGAAAAAAGTGTCTTGGACTTGAAGAATGGGGAGGGAGGGCCGGAAAGATGGCACCATCCTAAAAACTTGTGCCATTCTATCTTTTTATAGGATTTAATGAGGGGGTGCATTCCCCCCTGTTTAGTGCGTAGCTCTCTAATGGATATAATTCTCCAAAGAGAATTTAAATTTAAATCTCTTTTAAGTAGTATCATCCACTTTATTTTCCTCAAAATGTTCCTATTTTAAATCATCTCATACCTACATAATTAAAGAATTCCTGGTCAGCTTTGTTTTATCTTGGATAGCAGGATAAAGTTTGTTCCCATAGACTTAGAAAATTCATTCAAAGAACTTTGTTTTTAAGTGTCAGAGGACTGTCTTACTCCTTGCAGAATTCTTTAAGTGATGTTGCCAAAGAAGAGATAAAATGTCTTCATATTTGCCAAAGACTAAATAAAATGGTCATTTGAAGACTGTCTATGTTTCCTCAAGTCTCTCATGCAAGACTAACTGAATGGTTTAAAATTCTGGTTAACATCCACCCGTTCATATTTCTTTCACTTGTCATATGAATGTAACGCGTTTGTGTTTGTATGTTTGTTTCCCGACTGTATTATAACCTTCCATGTGATTGTCATTAACGTTGTCATTAACGTTGTTGCTCCCCTGGCTTGTATGTCTTGACCTTTTTGTCTAGGAGTGACTTGTGAATCCCAAACTTCTTTTTAAGTACCCGATTATAAAAAATAATTTACCCTTGAAAGTCTCCCATCCTTGCCTTTTTAAAATCTGCGTGTGATATTTTCTGTACGCCCCCTGTAATATACATACCTCTCTTGCAGGTATATACATAACTCGGTTCCAGTGATTTGACAATCTGTCATGCCGCTTTCTCTCTCCTACATGGTGACCTTGTAGGAAAGAATAGTCTCCAATTTATCTTTTTATTCTCTGACTCTGACATACTGCCTGACAAATAGGAGCTACTTAAAAATATTAAGAAGTGAATGAATGGTCAAATTACTTTACATCTCGATTTCAAGTCTTTAAGTTCTGTTTCATCATCTTTGTTAAAAGTGTGTTCTTTGTATCTTGTAACTTGTTGGGAAGATAGTACTTTTTAGAAAGCAAGGATTTTTAAAATCTAAACTTGCAAGCTATTATGACTGCTATTTTAACAAGTTGATTATCAGATAGACAGTATCATAAAATTCAGTGAGAGCATTTACCTGAAAGAAATGGAAACACTTAGGATGTTTCAGTAAAGAAATGGAGCAAGTGTCTTCTGACTGGTGAAGGGATGTTTACAATGATGCCCATGATGAAAGTCACCTTTGTTTCCCTGAACCCTAGTTATATTCAGTGGCAGTCCAAGATTAATTTGAATGGATGCTTTACACAGATGCTTAATTAAAGGCTCTGTTTTCATAATGGCAGGATTAAAGAGAAAGAATCAAATTTAGGCAAGTCTAGAAAGAAGCAATGGTCCTCTTTGTTTTTCCCTCTCTCTCTTTCTCTGAGTTTCTTCCTCAAGTTCAAACAAAGAAGACAAAACAGAAAGAGATTGCTGCCTTTTGGTTATTACTATACAACTGTTTTGCCTTGTTTTGTTTCAGACACGAGTATAAACAAATAATTTCTTCTTTTATATAAGCCAACATTGTTTTACAAACAAAAAATAATTACACATTACCTGCAAAAAGTTTTGGATTAGGGATCCCTGGGTGGCTCAGCGGTTTAGTGCCTGCCTTTTGCTGCCGTGATCCTGGAGTCTTGGGATTGAATCCCACATTGGGCTCCCTGCATGGAGCCTGCTTCTCCCTCTGCCTCTGTCTCTGCCTCTTTCTCTCTGTGTGTCTCTCATGAATAAATAAATAAAATCTTTTTAAAAAGTTTTGGATTCAAAGTATAAAGCTTTAGGGATCCCTGGGTGGCACAGCGGTTTGGCGCCTGCCTTTGGCCCAGGGCGCGATCCTGGAGACCTGGGATCGAATCCCACGTCGGGCTCCCGGTGCATGGAGCCTGCTTCTCCCTCTACCTATGTCTCTGCCTCTCTCTCTCTCTGTGTGACTATCATAAATAAATAAAAACAAATTAAAAAAAGTATAAAGCTTTAGAATAAATTAATAAATTCACACAACTAAGATTAAATGATGCGAGATAAAGCACTGATTTAAAGTATTTAGGAAAAAGTTGGTAATTTTTTTATTATTTGCATTAACCATGCACAAATTTATTCAATTCAGATTGTATTAACAATTTATGTAGGACAGCAGTCTCCAAATGTTAGGAATAGAGAAAATCAGCTCATAAAATGATTTGTAATGTACTCTCGGATGTTGTAATATCTGTTGACACTAAAAAATAATAATTGCAAGGAAATAAGCTGTTTATAAAGTTAGTGCTCATATCCAAAGAACATATAAACATACACTAGGGACAACTTGTTTTAGTTGAACATGTACAGTTTTGAATAAAGTTAATATTAATTCAATAAATATTTATTGAGCATACACTATTCTAAACATCAGAGACTTATTTCTCCCTGCCTTCTCTGATCATAATCATTGCCTCATTTAAATCCCAGGAAGACCTCTTTGATGTCATAATTTTGCATGTAACTAAGGTAGGAGAAGCAAGGTGAAGCAAGGTGAACCCTCTGTGCAGGGTTCCAGGCCGTGGCCACTAGATGTGCTTTGTCTTGGCGCAGTTGAGGAAATACACTATTGATCACTGTCCTTGGTGCTGCTAGAAAGTGAGAGTAAACCTAAAGCTTAGAATGAATAATGAACAAATAAAGCAAAATGGATGCAGAGAAGGTGCTACTGAGCCCACAACAATGCTCACTATTTGGAAATCACAGAAGGAAGTGTGCTCAGGAAAAGAGCTTAAAAATTGGAGAAAGAAGTGATTTAAAAAAAGAGTGTTTTTGTTTTGTTGTTGTTGTTTGGTTGGTTTTTTGTTTGTTTTGTTTTGTTCTATAGAAGCTAAAGAGGCAAAGTTTGGGAGGTTGTTGGATGTCAGACTGACCAAAAAAGTTGATGTGATTGAGATGAGGAATTAATGCCGCTCCTTCGGGAGCTCTGTTTGTAGTAAAAGTGTAGTTCTAAATACAGCAGCACATTCCAGACAGGAAGGGAATGGTTAAATTGACACATGGAACAGCCATAGAATCACTGTAAGTTTCCATCTCTACATCTAAATGCTGAAATTGAGCTTAATCAGAGATGGAATTTGAACATGCATTGTCATTGAATAAAGAATGTCACTGTTCTGATTGAAGTGAAAAAATCTTGTCACCATATTGTAGAGATTCCTATTAAATGTAGGATATTCCACCACTGAAGCAATTGATACAGAAAACATGATTCTCGCACAGCGCTTTCCTTTTTGAGAGTGCATTTCAGGGACACCTGGGTGGCTCAGTCGGTGAAGCGTCTGGCTCTTGATTTCCACTCAGGTCTTGATCTCAGAGTCCTGAGCTTGAGCCCTGCATTGAGCCTACTTAAGATTTTCTCTCTTCCTCTCCCTCTGCCCCCACCCCACACTCACTATCATGTATGCTCGCTCTTCCTTAAAATAAACAAACAAACAAAATTACTTGCCTAAGATGCTCATGGGCATTACTGAAAAAAATATTCTATGGTTAATAAATTTGGACAGTAATTTTGTCTTAAATATATTCTCTTATGCTAAGGTATTGTTCCTCAAATTTATTGCTCAATGGTACCCTTTCAATGAAAATCACCATAGAATAGACATTGGGAAACATGGTTCTAGGGATAATCAGGCTGGAAAGTAAAGCTGGTGGCCAGCATACCAGTACATTATGTGATTCTACTGGATCAACTTGAAAATGAAAATATTTGGAGGGAGGAATCCTTGGAGGATTTCTGATTTCAGGTTATTTAACATGAAATAAAAGTAATCCCTGAGAACCTTAGTTTTATTGCAGATTTTGTGAATATGCTGATTTGTCTCAGAGAAAGTTAAATGAGACTCAAATGTAATAATTGTAGAAATATAGTTCCACAGGAAATATTGCAAAGTTTTGGTTTGATTTTGTATCCTTCCAGGCTTACAAGGGATAATCGAGTTTTTTGTGAAGTGTGGAATAACCGACAAAATTTACTAAATTCCTCTCAAAAATAATCTTTCATTTAGGAGATCAAAAAGACTTTGGATTCCATTACTGCGTACAAGTGAGAACACTATTATTTTATTTTATTTTATTTTATTTTATTTTATTTTATTTTATTTTATTTTTTTATTTTATTTTTTATTATTTTTTATTATTTTATTTTATTTTATTTTATTTATATTTAAATATTTTATTTATTTATTCATCAGAGACACAGAGAGAAAGAGGCAGAGACACAGGTAGAGGGAGAAGCAGGCTCCATGCAGGGAGCCTGACATGGGAATTGATCCTGGGACTCCAGGATCACACCCTGGGCCAAAGGCAGGCGCTAAATCACTGAGCCACCCAGGCGTCCCAAAAACAATATTAATTCCCCTCAATAACTAGAAATATTTTAGTAAAATGTCTATTTGAATTATCACTATAATGACACATTCATGAAATGTGTCACTTTATATTAATTTTTACCAGTCAATTCCTAGATCTTAGCTGGATAGCCAGTAATTACAAAAATTACAAATATGGCTAAATAGATTTATTTCAATTCAGTTCCTTTAGTTGTTTCAGAGACAGTTCATTCTGTCAGCATATATTAGGTCATAAAGGAAATGCATAATTATATGTACTTTTCTGGAAGTAGAAATCAATAAGAACTTATTAAATTATATTTGCATTATTGTAACTATTGTCATTTAGAGCAAAAGGTATACATGTAAGGCAAAGGCTTAATTTAAATATGCAGAATAAAATTATTGTTATTTAGTGGATTATGCCCTGAGAAAACATCTGTGAAGAAGAGAAGGCGCCTACGTCATGGAGCTTAGATACTATTAAGAGACACCAGCAATTATTAAATCGTATGAAAATTACTATCACAATTGCATATTTTGAGATGACAAGCATTTTTCATATATAAAATTCAGTTTAAAAATTAAAAATAACGTTACCTGCAGCTATGTACTTTTTTGAGAAAGTTCTTGGGATCAGAAGCAAAACAAATACCTTGAAATGTCCAGCCAATTCATTTACATTTCCCTTCTTGTCAAGAAATCTATAGTCCAAAAGTAAAGGCAAGAGTAATTGCCATTTTCCCAGGAAAGAAATCACCCTTAATGAAATGAGGGATCACCTCACCTGGTGACTTCTTCATTAAAATTGTTTACTGTTTCCTACTATCTGCGGTGTACACAGAGTGAATAAGGAGTCCAATACACGGAGGAGAAGCAAGACTCCTGGTCCCCACAGGGCTTGCAATCTAGAGAGAGAAAGAAGTAAGAAAGAAAAAGAAAGGGGGAAAAAGAAAAGAAAAAGAAATGTGTAATGAGAACTTGTAAAGACTGAGTTGCGACCAAAACAATTAGAAAGAACAGAGACTAAAGAGAGGACAGCAAGGAGAGTCCTCTATGGGATGTGATATGTGGGCTGAAATCTGAAAGATGAAGACGAGTGTCCACAGAAAGAGTATCAAAAAGATTCCAGGTAAACGACTGTGGCACACATGTCCAGAAGCCAGAGGTCATAGTGACCCTGCAGCTCATGGAAGAACTAGGGTTTATGTCTTCAGATATTTGTAGACAAACAGGAAATTATTACTCTAGAGGTGCTGATTTCTCGCAAAAATGAAAAAAGGGGGGTGGGGTGGGAAACGTTCTAAAAGTTTAGCAGCCTCCTTGATTTTTAACACACTATTGTGGATTAATTTATCAGGATTCTTAAATGTCATAAAATTCTGCTCTGTGATGATTATCATTATTCCATCATGACCAAGGTTCATAGATGAGAATAATTAATTTTGCTTATGTTTGTTATGTGTATTTGTAAAATAATTTTGAATTACAGGTAATGATACCCTAAGTGTATAATTTTCATTAAAATAAATAGGAATAAGGAGCTTTACTCAGAATGAAGGGATTTGAACTTACTAGCAATTTGATTTTATTTTAAAATGTGCTTCAATATTTAAAAATGAGTAAGTTTATGTTATGACTCAATATTTTACTTGCAACTGATTTTTTTTACTTTCTTTTTTGTTTTGAGGTATTTTTATGATCCTAATAAATATATAAATGTGTGTGTGTATCCCAAGATTTGAAATGATATATCTTTCATTAGCTCACAGCCCATGTAGCTAAAGATCATAGTGCTAACAAACCAACCATTCCATCATTGAGCATTTTGCTCTTAAAAAAAAAAAAAAACGCATAAGAGATTATACTTGGTGGGTTTTTGCAACTCCAAGAGTGCACACTAGTTTATGTTGTTTGGTGTTCAATAATGGATACATTGGGAATATATCAAATAACAAGAATGAAATGTTTCAATCCTTATGAGAGCCTATAGTATCACACTAGCCCAACAAGGCCTACGGTCATTTTCCAGTTGAACTGGCTCTGAAAAATTAAAGCATAAGAGAAGTAGGGGTGGCAAGTGGGAACTAAAACCATTATTAGAGGTAGGGACACATTTGTCACCTTTAACTGAATAGAAAAGCCCAAAACTAGCCCCCAAATTATATAGTCCATTCATATTGTCAACACGCAGGTCCCTAATGTATCTGTAGTTCAAAACCTGAGATCAATTGTTTCAAAACATCTGCTCAGGTACTTAGTGCTCTTTTGTTGGGAGCCAGATGGAACCCAACCGTTGGCTTGGGTTTTTCAAGAGACATTCGTGAGGCTTTCCACTGGGTGGTGCTACATCATCTGAACACGCTCATGATGAGATATCAAGCAAACCTAAATTGAGGAACATCCTATCCTATGAGGTAACTAGCCTCTATTTAGAGAAAACAAAACAAACAAAAAACCCCAAACCAAGACAGAAAGCATGAAAGACAAAGAAGAATGAGAGACTGTTCCAGATTAAAAGAGCAGAAACAAAGTTCAAGTCAATGTAATATGTGATTCTAAACTTGAATCTCCTACTGGAAAGAAAAAAAAAAAAAAAGAAAGAAAGAAAGAAAAAAAGGAAACCCTAATCAAAGATATCCTTGGGAAAATTGGAGTATGGACTATAGTTTAGGTGAAGATGTTTTACAGTGTTGCACGTTGGGACCTCCGGAAACAAATGCTGAGGCGCAGAGTGTATTTAACAGGCATGGAGAGTACTGACTAGGAACCAACATGTATTGAAGCCGGGTGGACAGATGAGTCCAAACACGGATCTATGCCCAATGAAGCTTGGTCAGTTCCAAGAGGAGCTCTGGAGCAGCTGTCAGTGCTCAGGCTCAGCACACACTGGCTCTGGGTTTTAATCTATTATATTGGAGGTTTAAGTGACGTGGCCGTGGAGTCATAACAGACATTATTAAAGAAACAGTTTATCCCTAGGAATGTCTGATTCTGAATTATTCAAGGATATTCGAGAGAAAATGAATCATATATTGATAATCATTAAAGGGGCTTCCCTGAATGTCGTTACCTT
The DNA here is from genome assembly GCF_048418805.1 of Vulpes vulpes. Classification (NCBI taxonomy): domain Eukaryota; kingdom Metazoa; phylum Chordata; class Mammalia; order Carnivora; family Canidae; genus Vulpes; species Vulpes vulpes. Next base: position 54,023,302 of record NC_132786.1, on the reverse strand, counting down.
ATACTCTTTGTTTCCGTTGAATGACTGGCTAGCAAGAGAGAAGAACTGTAAATAAATAAATAAATAAATAAATAAATAAATAAATAAAAATAAATAAATTATCATACTATAAAAATCTGCTGTCTGTGCTTTTTAATTAACTGCCTATTTAGAAAAATTGTATCATTTCTAGTGGAGACTTCAGTGTCATTATTTCAGAAATGTAAATGCCAGAAATTTTCATCAGGTCTAACGTTATAGCCCTCTCTTAGGGCTTCGTTAAGCAAATTTAAAATGAATAAATTTTTCTGTGATTAATATAGTTTATGAAATTTCTCAAGAAAACATTTGTGGCTTATTATTATTTATAGTGAAGGAAGTGAAATTTGCGTCTCCGCTATGTTTTGTGGGTTGCAATATTTGGATGCCGGTAAAAATAGGAAGACTCTAGATTTAGCTTCCATGATATATTTAAGGAAGTGGTTGTTAATAGATTGGACCATATTAGTTATTAACAGATGAGGAAATATAGCGTGATTTCATAGTTTGGAAGTATGTCCTAGTTACTCAAATTGTCTTTCTCTCAATTATGTAATTACAATTGCATCAATTAATTAAACAAACTTAAATCCGATCTCATTTATAAAATTTTGCAGGTTCTGTGTGTCTTTTGTTTTGTTGTTGTTGTTTTAAGTGTTTGTACTAGAACAGTAACATAGAAACACTGGAAACACTAGTTCCCCCAAGATAAGTTAAGAACATGTCTCACTTACCTTTTTCTATTTATAAAACAAAAGTTCAGCCTGTCATCAGTACATAGGAAGCAATGCTACTTCACAGAAGTGGAATGGAGAAGCTGAGACCTGGAATCTTACTGTCCCTGGTGATTTGGGGTGTCCCTGTATGAAGCACAGCCTTGTGAGCCTTGATCCCCCAAGTAAGATCTTTACGGGCTAGTGTTTAGTTGATATGAATATTTTAGGACCTGTTTATGGGATTTTGCTCCCATGGTTTTGCAGAATAGGTCACTTAGTTATGGGCTTTGCCTGATTTGGATATTGTTGAAACCAGTTAAGTTCATATTATCTCACTAGTCTTGGCAACCTGGGATCAAGTCCCACGTCGGGCTCCCTGCATGGGGGCTGCTTCTCCCTCTGCCTGTGCCTCTGCCCCTCTCTCTCTCTCTCTCTCTCTCTCATGAATAAATAAAATATTTAAAAGAAAAAAATGTTTTAAAAAATATCCATCATTTGATATATAAGACTGTTCTCTGAAGCATAAGGTCTGAGACTATCATTCTGTTAAGCACAGTGCCTTTCAAAAGCCAACGACTGAACACAGACTTACTGGAAGTGTAAAATTTATGCGAAAATAGGACTGTACCAGGTGCATCTGTGTCCGTCTTTCTGCAGGGTGTCCCTATTTCTTGACTTCTTTCTCTCACCTTCTTGCAGAGGAAATCTCTTTGGCCTGGCTGTATATCAGCGAGAGAGAGGTCAAGCCTCACTTGCTCCTATACTTGATTACCATGTGGGATGGGAGAGAATGAGGTCATGATCTTACTAGATCAGTTGGAAAACATCCTTAAACCTCTCTCTATTTGTATACTTGGCTCTGAGTTGTTTCCTATCTCCCAGGACACAGTGTTAGAACCTAACAATTCAACAATAACACATTTTCTGAAGTAGTACTTACACAGTGTTGAATATAACTATTTTTAAAGACGCAGCACAGTAGGTAGGGACCTCGTTTATTTTGTGTGGACCCTTTAGGCTTCTATCACAGCGTAACATGAACTGTCGCCTCCCTACTTTCAGGGATTTTCCAATTTTATAATCCTGTGGGCAAATTTCTGGGCAATAACATACACCCATATGTACACCTCTCTTCTGAGAACAACTGTTTTCTAAAACCAATAAATTTAGGGGTCCCTGGGTGGCTCAGTCCCTTGAGTGTCAGACTCTGGGTTTGGCTCAGCTCATGATGTCAGGATCATGGGATTGGGCCATTGCATCTGGCTCTGTGCTCAGCACTGAGTCTACTTGAGATTCTATTTTATCCCTCTCTGTCCCCTCTGCTCCTCTCCCTTCCCATGCTCATGCCCGCCCTCTCTCTCTCTCAAATAAATAAATAAATAAATAAATAAATAAATAAATAAATAAAGTATTTAAAAGAATGAAACCAATAAATTTATATTTTACCATGTATTTTAGTTTTAATGTCCTACACCAAGAACCTCATCTCTGCTTTTCCTTTGCATACAGAAATATAATTGTCATTATATTAACATATAACGTATATTAACATAATTATGCTAAATTTTCCATCCAAGATCAAGCCTTTCCTCAGATAAAAATAAAAATAAACACCTTTTTCCAATATCTCTTATGTTTTGACTCTTTGAATCCTTACTTATCAATCATTCTAAAAGCTATTATTTCTTGTATTACTATTTAAGATGTCATGAGTTAGTTTAGAATGGTAGCAAATGAAGAATTGGAATTTGGGGTCATAGGTACTTAATTTCAAATCCCAAAGCTTCTAGCGATCATCTAGGAAACATTACAAAGCAGATGCATCTACTTCATTCCTGTGGTTCATCATTTATTAAGCAGGGTAAATAGCATCTACTTCTTAGAGTTGATGTGAATGAAAAGTAATGTACATAAATCATAGAAGCCCAGTGCCTGCCAAATAGTGGCATTTAGTAAATGGTAACTACAGTGGTTATTGAGATTGTTATTATGATCACCATATTTCTCATTATGCAAATAAATGCTCTTTAAGAACTAAGAGTGTCTTCTATTTGGTTTATGTCCTCTCATAACAACATTATCATACTCCTAGACATGTGCTAAAGCATGAATGGATACATGAATAAACTATTTTCAGAAACTCTTCATAAATCTACTTTAGCAAGTGAATAATGGCAAGGTGAATCTCATTTTATCTTAAGTGTTTTTTCAATACCGCTCATCATTAGGATCAGGCCCCCTGAGACCACTTCCTATATTGACCAGGAGCTCTCTAGCTAACAGAACTTCATGGAGTCTTTTTTTTGTTTTGTTTTTAAGATTTATTTGAGAGAGAGAAAGTGAGAGTAGTGGGGAAGAACAAAAGGAGAGGGAGACAAGCAGACTCCCTGCTGAGCAGGGAGCCCCATGCTGGGCTCAATCCCAGGACCCTGAGATCATAACTTGAGCTGAAATAAGGTTTGGATGCTTAACTGACTGGGCCACCCAGGTGCCCTAAGTGTCTTGTTTTATGGTAAAGTGATACCCTCCGTGGAATTTTGATTTGCCAGAAATTTTAAAGAAATCATCGATTATTTAGCTTGTTCTATATCCAGCTTTGATTATATAATACCTACTAATATACTTAACATTTTTATGTACCCAGATAATGCAAACAGTATATTCATTATTATTTCTGAGGAATAACCTAATCAGAGCATTGAGAAATGATTGCTTTTACCCACTTGCCATACTAATGAAAAATAATCATACTTCTCAAGGTATCTTCACATCTCCATGAAGTTTTCCTTTAGCTTTAAAAGTTAATGGAATTTGGCGTCATACCAAACTGGTAATCATGCTATTCTTAATTGCCAACATCTGGAAATAATTCAGATTTTACTGCTTTATGCCTATCGTTTTGAAAATACCTTTAGAAAATTGCCTTGGAAAATGTTACAGGCTCTCTCTCTCTTCAGTTGTTCATTACACTTTCCGTTATGCTACAGTTATTTGGGTATCTATGAAGTAGAATGGAAACTATGAGGATTTCAAAGACTTGCAGTTTCAGGTGAACTTTAACAAGGGTTGCTGGTCAAGTTCCTTGGAAACCTAACTCGGATTAGCATGCAGAAAATTAAGTGGATTAGCCTCCACACCTGTGAGCTGGGGTAGCATGGGGAAATAAGGGAACAAGATGGGCGAGAGAGAAGCTGAGCTGTGGTGAAGTCAAAACAAGGTGTCAGCTCACTGCACAGGGCGTTCTGAGGCTACTTTTTACATTGTCCTAAAATGGGCATAAGCAGACCAGGCCCTGATACTTCGTTGACCAATCTCAGATTATTCATGCTTGGGTAAGTTTAAAATTTGGGCAATATTTATGTTTAAGAAGTACTTCATTGAATATTTAATGGGCTTAGTGTTGATTTTTGAGGACGAGTGGGAACTCTTTTTCTGATACTTTTGCTGCTTATGTCTATGCCAAAGAAATGAGTCAGGCCTGAAATTTTCACATTGTAAGATATTCTCTCCGTCTCTTATCAATTGTGTCTTGTAGTAAACTGTATACGGTCTTCAGTTATCTCCCGATGAGGGTGACTATTATATACGTATTGTTGTTAACTGTTGTATATTGCAAACTTAAGAGTATTGGTGAAATTTTAAAAGAAACTAAATCTGGAGGCACCTGGGTGGCTCAGTTGGCTGAGTGTCTGCCTTCGGCTCAGGTCATGATCCCAGAGTCCTGGGATCGAGCCCCACGTCCAGCACCCTGCTTAGTGGGGAGCATGCTTCTTCTCTCTGTGCTCTCTCTCTCTCTCTCTAATAAATAAATAAAAATCTTAAAGAAACCAAATCTGCTAACTTTCAGAAAAGTGGACTATGTCTCATCAGCATTAACAGTCTTAGAAAATTTAGAATGTTCTCTTATTCATAATTATTCAAGCTGTTGTGCAGCTAGAAAGACCAAGGCATTCTGAAGACCTGGGTAACTCTTTTGGGCCAGGGGTCTGGTGCCAAGGAGCGCTGCATTGGCGTTAGCTCCTGGCTTCTCTGTCATAGCAAATGCATGTAACTGTAGTAAGAACAGTGGGCCAGAGCATCTTGCACATTAATGGAACTTATTTCAAGGAAACAATTTGGTGGAATAGACTAATAAAACCGAATTTGTGTAATGAAATACACATGGAGGAGATAAATAGGACTGTCTCTTTCTTGAATATTCTGAAGTTATTTCAGAACTTTTTCAAATGAAACAAAATTATTGCTCTTTCTTTGTAGCCTAAAAGGCTTTAAAATTATAAAGAGTATTGCAGCTGACTATATCGTTATCCTAATGGGATATTCATCAAAAGTCTATGAAGATATGAGAGGCTTTTATAATTGAAATCCAAATGTTATGTACAATGACAATTTAAATGCATGTGTTCTTTTTCTCAAGAATTGGCTTGAAACATAGTAGTCTTATTTTGATTAAAAAGAACATTACTATGGGTATGAAAAATGATAGGAGTACTCTAAACAGACTACATGATAAGTTGGCTTTCACTCTGATTTTGACTGCTACTTGGGATATTCTCATTATTTTTTTTTTTCTTCCTCTAAGTAGAAATTAAACCCGAGTCTGTTTTTTCTTTCTTCCTAATATTTTTAATTTATAGACCAAAGGGGAGTAATCTGGGAATCAACTAAATTTAGCCTTTGTAATCAATGTTTTGTGTGTGTGTCTATTCTTAACTTTAAACATCTGAAGTCAACTGGCTTAATGCCAAGTCATATTTTCCAAAAGTTTGCTAATCTTTTTTTCTTAGTTCTCATCTTGAGAAATGCTCCTGAGTGTAAAGAGCTTCCCTGTGGAAACCACAATGTGAAGTCTTTTCAGTCTATCAGCGGGTAATGGCATGAGCTGATACAAAAGGTTAGGTTAAGGGTCCATTGTTAAAAGAAATGAACAGATAAGAAAATGTAAACAAACTCATAAATACAGAGAATAAACTCAGGGTTGCTAGAAGGGAGGGGTTGGAGGGTTTGGGAGACACAGGATAAGGGTATTAAGAAGTGGGAATTTCCAGTTATAAATAGTCACAGGAACATAATATACAACAAAGGGGAAATGTAGTTAATAATATGTCAGCTGTATGGTTACAGATGGTAACTACACTTTTCGTGGTGACCATTATGTAATGCATATAAATGTCAAATCACTATATTGTATACCTAAAACTAAAATAATATATGTCAACTATATTTCAATGTTTTTAAAAAAAAATGATTGATAAATCAGTCAGGCAAATCAAACTTTACTCATAATTTCAATGAAACAGTTGATAAATAAGAGAAGAAGTCTGACCTTGCTCAGGTTAGCATTTTATTTTTAGATTCTGTACAAAATGACAAACTGTGTTAAATTGTTGGAACAGAACATAAACCAATAAATTTTACTTTCATTCTTCTAACACTGGGAAAAAAGTTGCTAGGTAAGAATTAGGATTTTAGCTAAGAGTGGAATTTCATTTTACCTATATATTGACCTATACATTTTAATGTGCTTTTCCTCCATTTCTCTGGACAATTAGTTATTCTTAAATTTGTAGTACTTAAACATGCTGAGTTGGTTTAAACAAATTCTAAAATCTGGAAATAAAAGTGTGGTGGACACTAGTCTGCAAGATTTAAAAGAAATCTTGAACATTCAATAGTCTTACACATTTTTAACCTTGTATCCTCTCAAAATGCTTGATTGCTTCAAGCATTGATGTCTTCTGTGTATTGTAGTAGTTAGTTCAGGATCTTGGAGTTCCACAAATATGCTCTAATTTTTATAAGTAAAATTATATCTGAAGATATACTAACTTTTTTTAAGGTTCAGTGAGGGAAGAAATTTTTCACTCCAAACTAAAGTGGAAATGAAAGACCTTGCTTTCTTAAAAATAGGGCAAATGCCATTTTTCTTTGTTTCTTTTTAAAATATTTATTAGAGAGCGGGTGAAGGAGAGAGTAAGTGAATCTCCAGTAGAGTTCCCACTGAGCCCAGAGCCTGAGGGGCCACTCAGTCCTGTGACCCTGAGATCAAGACCAGAGACAAAATCAAGAGCCCAGTGGCTTAACCGACTGACCCACCTAGGAGCCCCTCAAATGCCATTTTTCATGAACATAACCATGAGTTAAAAGGTGATTCTATGACTATTTTCTCTGTTAAAAGCCAGTTTACTCTATAGCTTAGTTTCATTTTTTTCCACATTTATAAAATAGTATCTTTATTTGGTAATATTTATAACTCAAATGTATTGCAGCCTTTAATTTCACCTCTGTAATGTTGCCACCCAAGTATTGAATACAATTTTAATAATATTTCATGCAAAAACAATCCCTATTTAAACATACCTTTCTAGGACCCTATTGGCTGAACAGGACTAAAAATAATCAAGTCTTAAAGTTTCTCAGAAAGTTATAAGGATAAATAAGTAGAAGTTTTTTATTTGGTAATCTTCTGAAATTTAGAGCTCTTAATATCCCTAAAGCAAAATACTAATTAGATAGGAACTGAAATGACCAAGCCTGAGACTCTTTATAAATATTTCACATCTATGTGTAGCTTCTAATGACAATTTGTAGTGGGCCCATGGAAGATGCAACAGGGGGTACTCTGTACTTAATCATAAACATAAATTAAACCGGTCTGGGCCCAGTGCCCAGGGATCCAATCAAGCAAACAGAACCAAGAAATTGTGAAGATGAGGAACTCAAATCATTGACTTAATTGAAGATGTCCCGAATTAACTGATGAGGTCTTTGGCAATTTTTTAAAGAGGCACGTTCAGTGATAGTGAATAACTGAGCAAAAACGTCTTCAGTTTCTGAAGAGTGAATGGCAGGAAGTATACTGAAATAATGCAGTTATGTATCTATAGACACCTGCAGAGTCAGTGGTCGATGTTCTCATCTGGGTCCAGATTTCTGGGTTCAAGTTCTAGTCCCTGTACCAGCCATGTTAAAACACTAATTGTGTTCCTTCCTCTGATCTCTCAAGCCCACTATGCGTTTCACCTCTGTCATAGTAAGAATTCTTAGACTTCCAAATGGTTATGCCCTTTTATTCCTTCCACTCAGACATGCACAGGCCTGCCCTCTCCTAGTGATATAAATGGCTGCAACCTATTTCAACACTAGACTTATCTTAAGAGGCGAGCCAAAGTAGAAAGCTTATTTTTTAGCTTTCTACCCCATCTGAGTACTAACGATTTAGAGATAAGCTAGGAATACTGATTTATAGTGAGAGTTTACCTTTGGTTGAGGCATCTAATGTCTGCACTAGTAAAACATTTGGGATAGCATCAAGAAGTGGTCTTGACTGTAGAGCATAACCACATGGGCAGTAGAGTCAGGATACAGACAGTATTTTAGATTCTTAAATATTGGAAATTTACCTATTTGAAGTTTCAAGTATTAGCCATTTGACAGTGTCCACATTCTGAAAGTGAAATAATAAAAAAAAACCTGGAAAAAAAAAACTGAGTTTGGGGGGAAAAACATACACACACACACACACACAAGCTTTGGTTGCATCGGGCATTTGTGTCAAGTATACATTTCCCTGTAGCAAAAGAAAATTATATTCAAGCAGACATTTTTCAGAAATGTGCAAATGATCTCTTGTCTCAAATTTGCAGAGAAAATGAGGAAATTCTAGTGCTCAAAAAAAAAAAACACTTATGTACCCCAGTTTCCTCATTTTATAGCTGAGGAAACAAGTTCATCAGTGTTATTTGTGCAAAGAGCCACAGTGGTTTTTGCCATTTGCCTGGTTTTAAAATCTAAAATTAGGAGTTTTAAGTGCAGTAAATTTTCCTCTGTGTTTTATGGCTGGATGAATCCTGATGGCCAGAATTCAAATCCTCACTTTGGCTTTTCTGGATAAATGACTTTAAGGAAGTTCTATTTCTGTGTCTTGTTTCCTACCTGTAAAATGGCAATAATATACTGCCTTCTACATGGGATGATTATGAGGATTAAATCATTAAAGCAATTAATTTCACAGGAACACACAAATGTTGAGGGGCCCTGGGTGGCTCAGTTGGTTAAGCATCTGACTTTTGCTCAGGTCATCATCTCAGGGTCCTGGGATTAAGCCCTGCCTGGGGCCCTGTGCTCAGTAGGGAGTCTTCTTGTCCCTCTGCTCTTCCTCCTGCTTGTATGCTCGCACTCTCTCTCTCTCTCTCTCTCTCTCTCAAATAAATAAATATTTAAAAACACACAAATAGGGGATCCCTGGGTGGCTCAGCAATTAGCGCCTGCCTTCAGCCCAGGGTGTGATCCTGGAGATGCAGGATAAAGTCCCACATCAGGCTCCCTGCATGGAGCCTGCTTCTCCCTTTGCCTGTGTCTGCCTCTCTCTGTCTCTCTGTCTCTCTCTCTGTGTGTGTGTGTGTGTGTGTGTGTCTCATGAATAAATAAATAAAATCTTAAAAAAAAACACACACAAATGTTGGCTAGTATTAAAAATTAGAATCACTTGGTAAATTTATAACTGTTCCTATATAAGTATATACACCTTCTTAGAAAACCTACCTTCTTAGAAATATCCATTACTGGAGAGCCAGAAATAAGGATAACTCAATAATCTAGAAAAGTATGATTCTTAAAGCTAGGTGATAACTCCTTTTGGTAACATTAGCGTTAAAAACCATCTCAGAGTGGCCTTTACTCAGAGTAGGATCGGCAGAACAGCTCTTCTAAGGGATGTCACTAGTGCTGGATGATAGCCAACTAGCCAGCCTGCTTGGTTGGGTGTTTGCCCCTATAAAGCAATTGGCCTGGCCTGTTGGTAATTGTAATCTATCCAAACTGTGTAACGCAGAAGACAATATGTACTACATGTAATATCAAGGTTAAAAAAATGAGTTTCTTTTCTTTGTGATATTTTATGACTTCATTTTAGTAGAATAAGAGAGCCCTGTTGTGCTACTGCAATAAAAGTGTAATTGTAGGTTTTTGCAGAATACAGTGCTATGTAAAAGTGAGTGAATAAAAACAATTATCAGCTAAATGGGCAATTCTGTTACTTCAAAATTACATGAGATTATGGAATAATGTAATGGCCCTGCTCTTTAGCTAAATTGAGAAATAATTGGGTGTTTATTAGGAACTCTGAGAGGTAGGATGTGGATTTTTTTTTTTTTAACATCTAAGGTATGGGAAAGTAAACTAGGAGTCACTTAGAAGACATAGGTTACCAAATTCCATTGACTTTTAATTGTAATATCCAGTGATTAACAAAAAAAAAAATCTGAAAAGAGGCCTATATTAATGCTAGGATATTCTATCTGCTTGGAACTTTGAGGTCTAGGTCTGACTAAATATCATTTAAGTCTTCAAAAAAAATCACCCTTTTATAACTGAGCGAAGTAGATGTCTTAACCCTAGACATTAAGGTTTGTGTCATATTTTTCAACAATATTGAATGTAAGTCTGTTAAATTTTCTATAGTCTTAATTGTAGTCATGCATCATCTGTGGTATTCCATAACAAATGGCAAGAATTGTGGAGGTATGTTGAACAATTAGATACAACTGTACTTAGGCCCATGGAGGGGTGGAGGGGTGCCTGTGTGGCTTAGTCAGTTAAATGGGCAATTATTGATTCCCCCACCCCCCTCCGGTGTTGATCTCAGAGTCCTGAGATCAAATCCCGTATCTATCTCTATGCTCTGCAGGGAGTTTGCTTGATATACTCTTTCCCTCTGCTCTTCTTTATCCTCCTCTCTCAAATAAATAAGTAAATTTTAAAAACAAAACAAAAACTTAAGCCAGTAGAATCACTGTTCAGTTCTAACAGTTCACCTGGGTTTGTGTGAAATAATGTTTTAAACTCAAATTGACTCTATAGATTAATCTGCCATGAAATCAACTACTGTGAGGCATCAGATGTTTAGCATCACACTGTATGCATACATGTGCTTTTAAATGGGCATGGATCTATTCAGTTTAATGAGTCATTTCTTTAGTAGAAAACTCTTTCCAGTCTTTCCTTCTCCTAAAGTTTCATTTGGGCATATCCATCACCATTCGTCTCAATAAGCTTCGTAGACTCACTGATCTGAGTTAACCTAGCTGAATTCATGATTTGGACAGGAATTCAGAATGAGTAAATGTTACTCAAATGTGGGAATTGGCCTTTAAGAAAAGACGAAAAAGTACATAGGGGTATGAATGGAAACATCAGATGTGTTAACTTAGCACTTTCGTGTTTTAGCGTTATGGCACTTGAGCAAGCACCAATAAATTTTAGGAAAAGAATTACAAAAAAATATTAATTGGAAAATGAGGAAGTTGCAATTGTCATCCTACCACATGACTTTTTCTCCTGAAGTCCCACATGAGTACGGTTCTAGATCTCTTAGAACCAGTAAGGAGAAAAAAAAAAAAAAAAGAACCTGTAAGGACCAAGAATATTCCTGTTCCAAAACCTACAAAGACTGTGGTGTCACTCTCTGATGTAAACTCTCTAACTTTGCTTAGAGACATTTTTTTTTTTTTTGCTTTGCTCATGTTTTTCATCCAACCACTGCCTTTTCCAGTTACTTGAAGTTAGTACTAGTCTTTCAGATTATAACTCTTTTCTTGCTTCATAGCATGACTGTAAATTTCATACTCTTTGCTTTTAGAAAAAAAAAAAAATTTGTCCTGCAGCTTCTTTACCTTCCTAAGGTTTGAAACCTGAAAAGCCGCCTTCTCCTACCTCAATCTGCTTTTAAAGAAGAACACGTGGGGATTTTTGAAGAAACAGGAAGAAAAGGAAGGTCTTTGATTTTGTTTTTCCCATTTATACTACAAGCTATCAATCACTCTAATCAAGGACTCAAATGAAAATAATTGAGCTCAAAATAGTAGGGGACTTTGGATTACTTAGGATAAAACTAATATCCTCATATTGAAGATACAGTCTGGTATAACAAGTAAACGTTAGGGATGGGTACAAATACAGTTGGAGAAAACCAAATTGACTCATGTTTTAGTCTTTTCTGAGCTTTGTCTCCCTCTGAAGTTGTAGAATTAGACCTGACAAGGGCTGGCAAGTAGGTATTACTGCAAAGCTGAAAATAATCCTTACAGTTTTAATGGTTGTTGACCTGGCCAGACCTGGGTCGATGTGGGAAGACACAAAGCACTTGGATACAGGGAGGCATGAAAAACTGGGGCCATTTATGCAGTCCATTTACAAAGCTCTACTAGTGAAGACAGTGTTGAGATGTAGAATAAAAAAGCAGGGCATGGACCTTTTCATAGGATGTGGTCTAGGAAGGACAGTTGAGAACAGGAATGTAAGGCACTTTTAATCAAACTTTCTAATATCTACAGCTGACAAAGAATAAACTATCTAGGTTTTATAAAAGTATTGTCAGTTTTATAAATTGCTCTAGAAAATAGGTTTTTTTAAATGTGTAAGTCATTTGGATATTTCTATGCACTTGCCCAAATCATTACTTTATTTCATTTTGTGTCACAGTTTCTTCTTTTGTGCTAAAGAAAACCTTAAGAATTAGCTTTTATAGAAACTGAATCTCCTGTGATATAAGATTAAAAGAGTTTTTTTTTTTTTAAATCTTCTCTTAAACTTCCAAACTCTTTGTGTGACAATGGAAGTGTGCTATAAGGCCCAACTAGCTGACAAACCTTGCTACGTGCCATTTTTTTTTTTTTTTGCTATGTGCCATTTTTGAAGCATAGTCCTCAAAAATATTTGACTTAGAATGAAAAACAAAACTTGTTCAAATGTTGTCTAGTAAAAGTGAAATAATACCAGCTTTAAAAATCCTGTCAACCCCATCAACAAAAGTTTTCTGCATTTAAAGTAAAAATGTTTAGATCTTTTTAACATAGTAAACTCTACAAAGAGATGAATGAAAAGATTAGATATTGTGATAAACCTGAAAATAGTTAATATGTATTATCCTGAAAAAAGAATTTCTTTGTTCCAACTGTACCGACAATGTTTAATTTTTCTTTAGTTACTGGCTTGTCACATTAATTTATAACAAGCTATACCTGGTACATCTACTGTAGTTTATTACCATCTGACATTAACTTTTTTAAAAAAGAATTTATTTATTTATTCATGAGACACAGAGAGGCAGAGACATAAGCAGAGGGAGAAGCAGGCTCCACACAGGGAGCCTGATGGGGGACTCGATCCTGGGACCCTGGGATCATGCCCTGAGCTACCCAGGCATCCCACAGCATTAGCTTTTTTTGTTAAATGATTATCTAGAATGATTGATAACTATATTTCACATGAAACTACATCTATAAGAAAAGGAGAGAATGAAATAATTTCAGGGCGAATAAAAGCATGAAAAAAAAAGTAATAAATTCCTAAATGGTAAGACCTGAGGGAGTAATTCCTTTAGAAAAAAAAAAAAGAAATGTTGATAATTAATAGAAATTTAAAATAGGGCCATAGAACACGATTTCTGGGACTAGGACTACGAGAGAATAAGTCCTATTACAAAGAAGGGAATAGGTGGTCCCTCTGAAGTCTTGCTAGTTTAACAGGCTATGCCTGTTAATATTGGAATATTTCTGCTTGAAAGCCTCTTCTGTAAGCAGGTGCCATAGGACCTGGAAACCAGACCCGGCTTCTTCACTAAGTGTGTTCAGTTTTCTCCCTTCAGTTCCCATGGGTCAGTCTCACTCATGGACCAACATGGGTCTAGACAAATTGAGAATGGTCCTTTAGAGAGTCTCTGGAAAGAGGGAAGATTTTAAGAGAGAGGGAGGAGAAAAACTGAATGGCCATTAGAAATAGGGTCCAGGTGAGCAAAAAGGTACAGACTTAGGGTTGGAAGAGGAAGAAGTTCCGGGGATTAATGTATGGTGTGGCAACTTGTATTAAAAATAGGATATTGCATATTTGAAAATTGCAGAGAGTAGTTTTTCAACGTTCTCCCCACACCCCAAAGTTAACAGTATGTGAGAGGATGGATGTGTTAACATCCCTTTTGCAAAATATACTCCCAACAACTCATTGTTGTACACCTTAAACCTAGACATTATAGGCCAATTACAGATCAATAAAGCTAAACAGTAGTGATGATTGCAACAAATGTTCTCACCACCATCAGATTCCCTGCTTCTCTGCCATCCAGGCAGTGGAGACCCTTCTGGAAGGTTTCAAGGACTTTTTGTTTGCAACCAATTAGTTGCAAAATACTCAACATCTGAGGACCTTTGTTTTTGTTTTTGTTTTTTTGCTGATAACCTAGCCCACTTTATCACTTCTTGAATTTAGCCCAAATCTTCTCAGTATCTTTTTTCTTTTTCCCTATCGGGCCTCTAAATCTGTGCATGCAAAGTTTAGCACTTGGCTGAAGACTTCCTAAAGAGGCCACTGTGCAGAATTCTGGAGGTCCTCCTTTGCATAACTCCCTTCTCTAGTACTGCCTTGAAGATTCCACTTCAGCAGCAACACCCTCCACACCCCTCTGCCCCCTAGCCTCTCCCCCAATCCCCAGTTCTGGTCCCTGGGTCCTCTGCTCAGTGAGAGCTCCTTGGGATCACTTGCCCCCAGTGCAACCTGGAGAGCGGGGGATAGAGGGGTCACTTCATTGTTCCCTCTCTCTGGAGAAGTCTTGTTCTACCTCTTTGCCAAAACTGTACACATTTTCTTCATATGTTTCCAGTTTGAGAGTTGGTTTTGGCAGGAATGCTAGCCTGCTACCAGTAACTCACTGGAACCAGAAGGAGAAAGCTAATTTTTAAAATTAATTTCTCAGTGTTTTTATATTTCCCCTCCATTCTAAAAGGGTCATAAAATAAGATCATTTCTCCTTTAACTTTTCTATACATAGAAAAAATGAACTACGATAATCTTTCCTGAACTCTAAGACCATGTAAAATCATTCATTCTTAAAAACATATGGGGGCCACACTTTGAGCACTGAGCAATATGTAGAAGAGATGTCCTTATCACTATGTTGTACACCTGAAAATAAAACAACATTGTCTGCTAAGTATAATTTTAAAAATTGCAATCCCATCCTAAAATTTGTGTGGCAACCGCTTATCCTGTGTCCACACTAGCATGCAATAGTAATTAAATTAGTGAAAATATCATTAACTGTTTATACTGTTTTACATTTCTCAAAGGGTTTATTATAGAAGCTTATCTCTGTCAGGAACCTAATTATTTGTCTTCATGGTCTTCGTAATTTACCTTTCACCATTAATCTTGGCTTCCTTGAACTTTTTTCTCTTTGTATTTGCTTCAGTTTTATGTAACTTGTGTTAGGTCATGCCATGCCTGTGGATTTTCATTTTCTGGGTTTCCTGTGCTTTCTCTTCATTGCTCCCTTACAATTAATATTGATCACTTTTCACCTCTGGTATATTTATGTCTCAAAAGTACATCTTACTGAGCATCTTTCTAATTAGCTCGAGTCGTTTCTTTATGCCCTTCCTTATATTCAGGGGCATCTGGCTAAGAACCCGGAGTTTTATATACTTAATATCAATTTTACTTAGCATAATTAATATTTTATATTTCATCTTAAAATGCCCACTCCTGATTCACTTGGAACTAAAATATTTTCATTAAGCTTACCTTTTTTGCTTTAGGGTACACAATACACACCCTCTGCTCTTGAGACAGTATTCCATCCAGCAATCCTATATATTAAGCTCGTAAAATCCCACTAATGAATTTTTGTGTTCAATGTTGACTTAATTACAATGAATACCAGGCCTCTAAGGCAGTTGCCTGCATTTCTTCAATGGCACAGAGGTATCAGGATGGCTGTGACTCTTTTCTCACTTCATAACATTCTTACTCTGCTTCAGGTGCTGCTTTGTTCTTTGGAGTATCTTTGTTTTTCCTTCCTCCTTTCCATCCTCCCATCTTCACTTTTTTCATCATCTCCTTTAAGCTTCATCACTACTCCATAAGGAAACTTTCTGCATGCAAGATATGTGGAAATTGAGATATAGGTATGTTCTTGTAGTTAAAGACTGAACAAATAAAGTGAAAAAAAATTCTGATTCATGAGTCCATGCTCTTAGTCACCAGTATATATTAGCTGCAAACTGAAATGTGTAATGACTTTGTAAATGGAGGAAAATCTCCCAACGGTAATGATCCTTATTTACTGACCAGTAACACCATTTTTAGTTTTCACATCAGTCTCCTAGTTTAAACAATATAATAACAAATGTTGCAGCTATACAAAAAAAATTACTTTAGAAATTCAGAAAAACCTCACTTTATAGTGGAATTAATATAAAACTAAGGCAGTGGTTCAACTTTTTCCTTCACTTTGATTTAAACAAAAAATACTCTTGGTCACTGGAATCTATGCTATGACTACCAATGTTCTGTATAAGTCAAAGGAAACCATGTTAAATGGGAATAATTCTTTTTTTTTTATCCAAATACCACTTATGCCTTTGTTCATTCACTCATGTACTTGATAAATATGAAATGACCTGTTATTTGCCAAATATTTTATGTGGTGAGAAGGTAACAGTGAATGTGATGCAAGCATTCCTGCCTCCCCAGAACTTTAAATAATAGTAGAAAACTCTACAGGGGCACCTGGATGGCTCAGTTGGTTAAGCATCCAACTCTTGGATTCAGCTCAGGTCTTGATCTCAGGGTTGTGAGTTCAGGCCCTGCACTGGGCTCCACGGTGGGCATGGGGCTTACTTGAAAAACTTCCTGTAGAGGCTTTTGTGTGTTTGCTTTTTTTAAAAAAATCATTTATTTATGAGATACACACAGAGAGAGAGAGGCAGAGACACAGAGGGATAAATAGGTTTTTCACAGGGAGCCCGATGTGAGACTCCATCCCCGGACCTGGGATCACCCCATGAGCCAAAAGCAGACGTTTAACTGCTGAGCCACCCAGGCATCCCATGTTTGCTTTTTAATCTATACAGAAAGGATAAGATCCTATCTCAATATCATTTTAAGTCTTTAATATTCTCTGTACTTCTTTTTACTAGAAAATAGAAAACGTTTTTCCTCAGAATACCCTGGATTTCTCACCATTTTGTTTGAGGATATTCAGTTAAGGGAATATTTATTCATCAATTTCCAGTAAGAATAGCAATGTTTTTCATTTGTACACTTTTAATTTTTAAGGTTGGTTATTTTTCTGGATATGGGGACTCCTTAAAGGTCTCTCCTCCAAGATGTTGGAGTGGGATTTAGCACAAAATAAGTGGCCTCAGATTCTGTCTAAGGAGTTTCATACTTGTAGAAGTTCTGAGAGATCCTTTATAAGTGTTGTCAATACAAATATAATCATATCCTTAAAAAATCTAAGGACAAAAAATGTTTCAGTGTATTTATGTCCTTGTGCTTCTACATTGTTTGTGAAATGTCAGGAAAATGAATATAATCCTCTACTGAAAATGATTCTAAATTAGAATTTAGCCCCTAAGAATCTTTAAAAAAAAAAAAAAAGTAATGATTTCCAAAAATATAAGAAAAACAGGGGCACCTGGGTGGCTTAGTGATTGAGTGTCCGCCTTTGGCTCGGGTCATGATCCCAAGGTCCTGGGATCCAGACCTGCGTCAGGCTCCCTGCAGGAAGCCTGCTTCTCCCTCTGCCTTTCGTCTCTGTCTCTCTTTCTGTGTCCCTCATGAATAAATAAATATTTCTTTTTTAATGTAGGAAAAACAGCTCTATCATAAATTAATGTGTTCTGACAGAGAACCCTAATGATTTTATCAGATAGCAAAAATACTGTTCAGTGGAAAAACACTATTTAAAATTAGCACCATAATGATTGCGTAATGCTATTAAAAGAATAGGCTTACAAAATGAGAAATTGGAAGTCCCTTCATCTTGTGGCTACCTTAGACTTATAGAAATGTTAAAATGTTTGTCAGTAGGTCACGAACTTCTGCTCTGGAGGCTAATAGTAATATTTTTGCCTTTGGGTTATGTGATCTCTCTTGCAGTGGCTCAACTCTGCTAGTTGGTGGCAAAGCTAGTTAGTTAGGGTGTGACCAGCTGAGTCTCTGTGTTACAATGAAACTGTACTCACCTGAGCAGGAGGATGGTGCCTTTGGCTTCATGGGTTATACTTCGCTGACCCCTGCCCTGGGTGGAAGTGGGCACCTTAAATATAGTCTAAATGATGGGAAAATTGCTTGAATGTAAGGACCTAGTAATGTCATAGTTGACATAATTAATGTAAAACTGTACCAAGAAAATACCAAAAAAAAAAAAAAAAACCCAAAAACATAACACCTAACTTCCCAGATGAAATATATAAAAAGATAGAGTAAATGGCAGACTTTGTCTTACTATTCCTTTGCAAGCACCTTGTTGCTGCTCCTAAAGTTTTTGTGCATTCTTGATGCAGACTTTCTTGTTTCGTAAACTTGTGTATTTCAATTATCACACGGTCTTATTTTTTCAATAAAAAGATTGATATTTAAATTACAGGTTTTCCCTTGGGGAAAGGACTAGAACAATATTTCTATTTGAAATTGATACTTTAAGAAATCAAACTATGAAGTTAATATTTTATGTTGTAGACAAGCCGTATCTGGTTTTGCTCAGCTTCATTATATTTAAGTTTTCAAATCATTGTGAGTTTCTTAACTCTCCTGTCAGAAGATGCATGTGCTCTTTTAGATTTGGGTTTATTTATAATAACACAGTATATACAAAGCTTTTGTTTATAGGTATTAATTGAAAAACTCATTTGACTTGCATATTGTATTACATGCCTGCTTGTGTTGTTTACGTAGCACTTCAGTCAAATAAGTCGTAAGTCACTTATTTTCCATTCCCCCTACTTTTCAACTTTAGATCTTTGTTTTATCATCTTTGTCTCCTATTTTCTTGTAGCTTCCCCACTATTCCTTAATCCCATCTGCTGGTAATTCTCCTTACAGAACTGCATAAATGAAGCCTGAAACCTTTGCCAGACTTTCAAAGATGTCTAGTGCTCATGCTAATTTATTTCCCTTGCTCTTTTAAACTGCTTCTAGCTTCTTGAACACTTGAGCTTTTTCCTGGAATAACCCCCCTTCACTACCTGGTCTTTGAAATCCTTTGCTTTCATGTAGGTCTAGGTCAGATATCAAGAACCCCTCCCTGCTCACTGAAGTATTCATATTATGTTTCTCTAAGAGAAACCAATACTGATTCTTCAGGCTGATTGCCTGGCCACAGAGCAGGTGTTCCAAGGCCAAGGCTGTGTCCCATGGTACTCCTGGGGGAGCTCCATTCCTGATCACTATAGAGGAGGGGTTGGTGTCCTCTAATGATGAAACTGAAAAGAGCCCCCAGCCTGGTGGTTCCCTCCACAGTGTGTAATACATGTCTTATATCCCTAAATGCCCCAGTAAGATTCATTTCTGAAGGCTCGCGGTGTCTGGTCATTGACTTGAGTTTGCCAACATCTTCATATTGCCAAAGATAGGCTTACAGACTGTGAATACCCAGGGTGTATTCAAAATTTTACATTTTAACTGTGATGAAAACAGCAGGGATTTGGGTCTGTCCCATCTCCCTTGGAGTACCATTTGGCAGTGGTTGATGAGCATTAATAATCAAAATCCCCTGAGGATGGAGAGAAGCATAGAAAAAAAATGCCGGAAAACAAATGTCTGTTTGGATCTTGAGTGCCAGTCCAGAGCCTGGTTGGTTTTTGTGTCCACAGCCTGTGGTTTGGCCTCATTTCTCTAGGGGGGATGAGGGAAGAGGGCAAACAAATATTCACCAACTGTCTCGCGAGTGGCCCAATTGCTTGGGGAGAGCCAAGCAAATTTCAGAACCCTGGTGCGACTTGTCACCACACAGCAGTGACACCGCTGACTTTGATGAAAGTGTGGCAGAAGGACAAGATGCAGGCTTTGTAACTTGTGTATATTCATAATGGAATTGCTCAATTTCAAGAGGTTATTTATAAAATAATATCCCATATGAAATCTAACACAAGTGAACCTTCCTAGGAGACCTAATATACACGGATGTATTTCTTTGGGGTAGGGATGAAGGCCACAGTCCTTAACCTCTAGCAGTTCCTCCCTGTGGATTGGGCCAGGAATGAGTGGTCTCCAGATAAAGGCCCAGAGCGAGCTACCAAACAACTATTAATCCTCTAAGTGTGCAGAGATGGAAGGAACACAAGCACTCCGGTGATAAGAGGAAGGACCGTTGAATTAGGGAAGCCTGGGTGTCAACTGAATAGTTAGTTTTGATCCCAGATATAATTACTGCATATTTGCCATTACATATATACATAGCTGGCTCTACATATTTAATGTATGCAAAACAGAAAATCCTCCAGTATCAGTTCTCTTTGTGATTAATCACATCTGCCTCTGACACTCCATTCACCTGCCTGTAGTTTTACTCATGGAAATTGGGTAACCCTAGTATGCTGATCCTGACAATAACCCATGCATTTCCCTAGAATCAAGCAGCTATTAATGCTACCAGTAAAGTGTTGATATCAGGACAAGGACTCGGGGTCCCATTAACACACAGTTGCTACAAGACTTCCAAATGTTAATCTACCTAGAAAAATGAGCTTACCTAGTGTTTGCTTTGTTTTATCTCTGGTTATTTCTTTTATTTTTTATTTTTTTTAATATATTTTTTATCTTTGGTTATTTCTGATGCCCTCACCCTTTCCTCACTGATTCAGTTTAGCGAGGGTGGACTATAAATATTTGTGGCTTATTTCTATTAATATGGGAGCTGCTTGAGAATTGAAGCCACATTTTAATTTTGTGTACTTTAAAAATCCAGTTGAACTATAGATCTTGGGTCATATCTCTTTATTATGCACATGCCTAGACACACTTAAAATAAGCACATTTCTTTTAAAAAAAGTACATTTCATAATAAATGCTGTATTAAAAAAATATATATTTCACTTGGAATGCTAGCTGAAGTAGACCATTGTGTCTGCTGGTAAAGACTGAAATGAATTTCAGGGATTCTAAATAGAGACCCCAAACTGCTGAAATTTGCAGGTGTTCTCTCTCCTTTGTATTGTTGGTAGTATTATTATAACCATCTAGTACCCTTTATGTCTCAGCATTTACTTAAAAAATCAAAATGACCTAGACAAAAAAAAAAAAAGACCAATGGGAGAGTAAACATTAAAATAGACAGTAAAACAACCCCCAAATCAAGTGAACTATTAATGAAAAAATATCTACAGTTTGAGAGCAGTTAAAAATAGGCTGGAAATCTGAGACAGAGAGTACATCCTGCGTCTGAAAACTGACAGTGGTTAAGATGGTCCCAAAGATGCTTTCAGGTGAGAGAGGTAAATTATATAAAGACAAAAAATGATAAAAACGTCAAGCCCTAAGTTTGACTGGAGTCTGTATAATTGAAGAGCTTGCAAGTAACTTGAGAGCACAGTGGCAATTATAAACCATCTGCATCACTATTTCTAATTCTGTTTCTCTTTATTTTTTTAAGTCTGTTTCTCTTTAGATATCATTCTATACGTTCCTGTTGAAAACATTATCATTTGACTGTTCAGACAAGATTATATGTCTGGTTATCCAAAATAGGAATAGGTTTCTCTCTGAAAACCTTTCTTTCAGGCTGATGTCCGTTTGCAAACACTAAGTTACCTAATAATTTGAATAAGGACCAAATCTGTGCCTCTGACAATATGCAAAGATTCTTATTCGAAGCAGAATGTTCCTTACCTCCCCAGGGAAGGACCCTTTTCATGTGGGTGATTCCTTGAGGCCCATGCTTGAATAGCAGATAGTTAAGTAACTTTATTTTTTGCTGAGTGGTTTGTTCTAACTAAAGACAGTGGCTGAATTGTTCTAAGTAATAGAAAAATATTTTTAGACGCTGCGTAAAGGAAGAGAGTTGCAATCATGCACCAAGCCCTGGAGAGGAACTTTGTTGGGGGTGGAGAAGGATATACAGATGTCTTGTGGGGAGTTTGATTGAGTTTCCACTGTGTGGATAAATAAAGTCTTTTTCCCTGACACCCCATGAAATCTTTTTGATAAAAATATCTGTATCTATTTCATGTTTGTGAAGATGGGTTTGTGCTCAGTACAGCTTCAGAGTGTGCCCAGTGAAGAGGCTTGAAACTCCACAAGTGGGTTGTAGAGAAACTTTCCCCTGGTACATGGCAAACACATGATGAAGCGGCCCATAAACAGATATGGCAAGGAAGTAAGTTACATAAAAAATGACACAAGAAGCAACACTTTCCTTGAAAGGCACATTATAAACGAATCCTTGGTAAAAATGGTTCTGAGCCCACGTCTGTTAGACAAGACCTTTGAAATAGTGAGAAATCTATGAAAAGAAAATGAGTGGCTATTTCCTTAATATGAAGAATGGTCACATTTAAGTTATAACAAAGTAGAGTTCACACTTACATGAGAGCTACAAGAATTCTGAAGACATGACACCGTCGTGCCCTGAAAACAGCCATGAAATGTCAGAGAAACCAAAGCAATGCAATACATGGTAGGTAACCAAAAATAGTTAATCCTGTTTTTGATTTATATGAGTGACATAGCTACCCGATGCCTCAAACTCTTTTCGTTCTCTATACTGCAGCTGGAGTAATTTATTTTGAATTTTGTTGTGATCAGTGGCGGAAGCTTCTCTATGTTCTATCGAAGAACCTGAGTTTCTAAGATACTCTCCTGCCCCAAACCCCTACCTGTGCATTTTTTAACACTTCTCACCATCCAGTGAATGCATGTGTTTGCCTATGTTGTTTTTTTTTGTTGTTGTTGTTGTTACTGGAATATGCAAACTATTCACTTTCTTACTAGTATTTATTTATTTTTCTCAAGTTACGCAACCATCAAAGGGAAGCCTAGGCGAGTAGGTATGGCTTCTTCCACAAAACAGATCTGAAGTGCTAGTGTGGGATAGATGCTTGTCATCATGCTCAGTGAGCACTCCAGATGTGCTTTTGCCTTAGCAGATTGTTTTAATATGTTCTATTGCATGCTAATGTTTATCTCCAGCCATAAAATATTTTTCTGAAGTTAGGAACTTTCTGTCATTCATCTTTTGTGACTCTGGAGACAATTAGAGCACCATGCAGAGTAGGAAGTCAATAAATGTTGGTTGAAGGTAAAGTTGAGTCATTAGGAAAAGTAAAGAGAATTTTCAATTGGTCCTATTACCTGTTCTTGGCTTGTGCTGGCATGTTTAATCGCCTGAACCATATACACAGTCATTTTGGCACTAAAGAATGCTTTCACTGGAGAGTCATAATATATTCTAGTTTCACTTTGTGATATAATTTGAGTCTTTAGAGAACAGTCCTTTATTTTCTCAATTACTTGCCAATTCTGGTATGTGGAGTCCAGAAATAGTCTTAAGAACTACCTCATCATCCCCATTTGTTGCTGGTTACAAAGCCTTCCAGTGGTCTTTTTTATTATCTACCCTGTCTTATCCTTCAAACTGTAGACAAAGTTATTCTCAGAAGGTACAGACCAAGGTTTCCTCTGCCTGAGGCAAAATTCCAAGCACCTATTTAGGGATTTATTGTCCTCTTATGATCTGTTGCAATCTACACCCCACCCTCTTTCCCCATACACGTTTCTTACACATTATACTTCTTTCATACTTGTGTTTCAGACACAGAAATCTCTTAGCTCTTTTTGCACTTTTCTATTACTGTTTTGTGTGTGTGTGTGTGTGTGTGTGTGTGTTTATTTAGCATGTACTGTCTTGTTTCTGCTTCCATTGTCAACCTGCCACCCATCCCTCACATCCAAGGTGACCGGTCTCTTCCAGAAAGCCTTCACCATATAGCTCTAATCAGAAGCAGTGTTATTTTTATAATATAAAACATTTCATATTACATCTACTTATGTTTCCGCAAGTCACTAAATTTTATTTCTGAGTAGAAGAATTGCCTTTAAACTTCTGAGTTTGGTATAATCACCGGTAGTACTAGAAAACTCAATGTTTAAGGTAAGAATCATTGACTTGGAAGGGATCATGCGGTCTAAATTCCTCATTTGAAGAACCAAGATTCAGAAAACTATTGCTGAGCATAATCCAAATTTGAAGATAGATCTGGATATTTTATCTACTAATACATTCCTCTGTCCACAGTACCTTTTGCTTAATATATGCCCTTAATAGTTTTCAGTACCAGAAGCTCTATACCAGCACTTTCAGTGAACACTTTCTACAACCATGGAACTCTTCAATAGCTGCATGTCCAGTATGGTGGTCACTGGCCATATATAGCTCTTGAGTATTTGAAGTGTGTCCAGTGCAATGACAGAATGAAATTTTAAATTCTAGGTAACCTAAAGTTATATAACCATATGTAGCTAATGGCTACTTTATTAAACAGTGTAATAAACTATTTGAGAATTTTCTAAGACAGCATTTTTTTAAAGATTTTATTTATTCATGAGAGAGAGAGAGAGAGAGAGAGAGAGAGAGAGAGGGAGAGAGAGAGGGGCAGGCACAGAGAGAGAAGCAGGCTCCATGCAGGGAGCCTGACGTGGGACTCAATCCTGGGTCTCCAGGATCATGCCCTGGGCTAAAGGCAGCGCTAAACTGCTGAGCCACTCGGGCTGCCCAACATGTTTTTTCTTGAGAAAGACATATCCAACACCAAAACTGTTGTGATCAAGAAAAGGAAAAAAAAAAATACATTTTCTTTTGATTTTTAAAGGACCTTATTCTCAGTGCAGTAATGGATAACCACTACTTAGTCACTGGATGTTAATGGACTCTTTACCCTGACACAGAACAACTGTATAAATATAAAGATTTGTAAAGAATAAAGACTGAATTGCAAGTAAACAACAAGAAAACAAAAAACAAAAAAACAAAACAAAACAAAAAAACATGTGCACCAGATAACTAAGGAGATGACTTGATTCAATCTTTTGCATTTGGAAGAATGTTCATTAATGAGAAAGAGCTTAAAAGGAAGGAAGCCAGAGATGATTATATAGACTACAAGGGAGTCATGAAGAAGGATGGGATTGAGTCTTAATCTGATTAATTGAGGAGGTGTGAAGGAGAGAGTATACAGAGGCAGAGTGGCCCTTAATTTAATCATTTATCTGA
This sequence comes from Vulpes vulpes, assembly GCF_048418805.1. Lineage (NCBI taxonomy): Eukaryota > Metazoa > Chordata > Mammalia > Carnivora > Canidae > Vulpes > Vulpes vulpes. The sequence continues at coordinate 53,998,525 of NC_132786.1, read as the reverse complement.
ACATACAGGAAATTTTTGCAACCAACCATACTTCCCAGAAAGATGGACATGGATATAGATGTACATGTGTAAAATTTCAGGAAGAATACAAAGTTCACAAATGTTACCTATTCACATTTCATTTCTATTGAATGCCTGGGAAATCCAGGCATAGAACTTTTGTTTTCTTACTGAATTTCTGGTGGAATTTTGTTTGCCTAGGAAAAATTGAATTATACATTCTCTAGTTTAAATGAATGATCTAGGGCAGCCCTGGTGGCACAGCATTTTAGCGCCACCTGCAGCCCAGGGCGTGATCCTGGAGACCCTGGATCGAGTCCCGCATCAGGCTCCTGCATGGGGCCTGCTTCTCCCTCTGCCTGTGTCTCTGCCGCTGTCTCTGTCTCTGTCTCTGTCTTTCATGAATAAATAAATAAAATAAAAATCTTTTAAAAATAAATGGATGATCTAGCATTTCGGAATCAAAATCTGAAACATTCATTCAGTATCAGCTATACACTAGGCAAGTCATAATTTAATACACATTTTTCTATCAATAAATAACATTTTACAAGCAAAGAAACTAAGATTATAGTTGAAGTGTTTTGCTCCATTTAGATTTGGACCTTTTATTTCTATGTGTTTAGTTATTAGTAATGCCTGTATTATATAACTGAAATATCCTCTGGGACCACCTCAGCCCTGTGGTCATCAACAGTAATTGACTTGAATTTTACGATGGTTAGATAAACTAGTGCCCACCCTGAGATTTCTATAAATACCTCTGCTTTTGATCTGTGGTCACCTCAAATTTTGAGCTCTAGTTGCAAGCAAACAAATACTGTTTATGAAACCTATCACCACACCCTGTGTGTATATAATCTCTAAATTAAAACATGAAAATTAATTTGCATCTTAGTCCTTCTTGAATTACACTTGCACAATTCTATCTCAAACACATCAGTGCACTCATATACATGCCAATGTGAATAGAATGGTATCTGTGGATATCTTATGACTCTGTTTCTGCTTCCTTAGTTACACATGACAATATAGCCATATAGGGAGTTCCCATGTCTGTTGGTCTGCCCCTTCCCACCTCAGTTCAGACAACTTGAGCCCAGCCCAGTGTCCAGGTTCTGTCTTCCTGCTCCCCACACAGATGTCTTTGTACCTCTTCTCAGGCCTGGGGAGGAGAACTGGGGGAACAGGTTCAAGGAGGCCTTAGAAGCTTCGTCAATGATGCTGAGGGTTTATGGTCTTACAGTAAAGATGTGGTGGGCTCCGGATAGCCACATGTTGTTTGCCCTGTATATTTCTTGCATCTTCAGGACGGTTCTGGCTGGAGGAAGTAAAGACTAAGGTCCTCTCTAAAGGGCAGAGCTCAAAGTAGGGCTACCTCTTGGTTAGTCCAACTTTGGAATGAAATTTTGTAGTCTCTTTGGCATCTCAATGTCAATCTGGAAGCAGTATGAGGGGTGGTGTGAAAGGGGCTGAGTCTGAAGGCATGAAGACTAAGGAGCTACTTCAGTATTCTAGTCAGCCAGAATTTGGAGAGTGGCAGTACAGATGAGGAGATGGATAGATTCAGGATGATAAATAGGTGGTATGATCAACAGAGCTAATTGATCAACTGAATCTCAAGAGGAAAGGAAAGGAGTTGGAAATTAGGATGGGACTGAGCTCTTCATAGGGAGACCAGCGAACAGACAACTTTATTCTAGAATGGTCTTTGCACTATGCTTATCTTTAAAGCAGTATTCAACGAAAATCTGGGGAATGATTATTTGATAAAAATCAAGCTGCAAAACTATAAAATGAAAACAAATTACATTTCTCAAGCATTTTATCTAAAGAATACATACATTGAAGGCCCACCTATGTATCCTTCCAGTTAAGTATACTTAAAAGACCTAATTGTATAATATAGTGTGGTATAGAGTTAAATCACATAAAAACATAAGCAGCTGGGCTCACTCGAAGTACTACTAGTTACAGGTGACTAGATTAAATCCCATTTAAATCACTTAGTTCGTGGACGTTTTTGAAGATCTTCTTGAACCCAACTTGAGCCTTTAAAGTGCAGATGGATGTCTTTGAAAGTGCAATACCTTCAGTCTAATCAGAACTCTCTGAAACATGGGATCCTGGGTGGCTCAGTTAGTTAAGTGTCTGGATCTTGATCTCAGCTCAGGTCCTAACCTCAGGGTTGTGAGTTCAAGCCCCGTGTTGGGCTCAAAAACAGAACAAAACAAACAAAAAACCCTCAATAGAAATGACTTTGTTTAAACCAAGTTTAGGACAAAAACAAAAATGGAAATAAATTGTTTAATTTCTTATATAAATTTAATTATACCAGTTTAGAGACTTGCCATAAATATTACTCAAACAAAAGATAATTATTTGAATGACATTACCACTAATAAAGCTACATAAACAGGCTAAACTAATTAGGAACTAAAATGCATATGCTGTGAACTTAATACCAGATTTTCAGTTACAATATTGTTTTGTGTAACTTGATAAAGTAGTTTATTATTACTGCCCTCATTAAAATAAACCCTCCTTATAGCACTTATAATGTTGGACTCCTACAGATAATATTATAATGAGAGTATGATGCATTTTGATGGAGTTACCACAAGGGAGAAATTTAATTTAATTAAACTGGTCTTCATTAAAGTATTGCATTCAAGTGAAGTAATTATATGGCACATACAGTATAAAAGAAATCCTGCTGTTTTAAAGGGAGAACATTCACAATAGACCAGCCGTGATTTTATTAGAGTGCCTTTTTCAATAATTAGCCTATGACATGGACATAATGATAAAGGAGGCAGACTAACATTATGCTCTGGTTTTTGAAATAAAGAATATTTTGCATCTGTAAATGCATATAGAATTTCTACACGTGAATATAAATGCACATCATATACATAATTGCATATAAACACAAAATATATATGTAAAATGGGAAATACATATTAATGTTTATACTCACTTAACAAAACATATATGCATGAATACTTATAAATAGGTTTCTTAGAGACCTATCTTCTATATCTCATGCAATCATAAATCAACCTATAGCTACCCAGTTTATTATAGTGTTAAAAATCTGAGAAATGTATGGGATGTGGAGACAGGCACAGTTACCATGTGAAATTTTTTAAAAATGACTATGACCATTGCATTATCTTACAGTTCCCCAAGTCAATATTTTATATGTAGACAAAGAAACCTGACTTTAAATGCTAATAAGCATGAGGAAGATAACTTGAATTATTCCTACTACTTTCAGATTCTCTAAATAAAATCTGTGAATTACCATTCTAAATGAATCCATTGGTTACCTGGGTGCTTAACTGGGTTTATACATTGAAATCAGCAAGATACAAATTTGTGTTTAACTTGTTCTCTTAGGGATCCCTGGGTGGCGCAGTGGTTTGGCGCTTGCCTTTGGCCCAGGGCGCGATCCTGGGGACCCGGGATCGAATCCCGCATCAGGCTCCCGGTGCATGGAGCCTGCTTCTCCCTCTGCCTATGTCTCTGCCCCTCTCTCTCTCTCTCTCTGTGACTATCATAAATAAATAAAAATTAAAAAAAAAATTAAAAAAAAAAAAAAAAAAAAAAAAAAACTTGTTCTCTTGGTTTCATTGTCTATACATGTCTCCTTGTTTCCTTAGCCACCCTAGTGAAAACTTCTTATGGAGCTTCCTTCCCCGGATCTTGCTCCATATTGTTTTTTTGTCTGGTAACTGTATTCATGGACTAATACTTTAGAGAAGTTAGGGGCTGAGTTCAGAACTTAACTGAGTGATGTTATACTAGTTGCAAAGATTTACTGAGTAACCATTTTTTCTTTAAAATTGAAAAAAAATGTGACCAGTCATAGGCACAAGTTTCTAGAACAGGATATTCTATTTATCCAGTCTTCACTCACTACTGTTTGTACTGTTAAGTCTATGTTAATGATTGTCAAATGTATTTTCTTACAGCCAGGAATAAGAATATACTTCTATGAGCCTTCTTCACATCTTCACCTCTATCCAGTAGCCATTTTAAATAAACTAACCTTAAATCTATCCTCTTTTTCCTTCACAAGCATCGTGTTTTCCCTCTGGAGTTTTTTCTGGGTTTACAACATAATTCCTCTTGTAAATTTGTATTAAAACTATATGTCAAAAGGCCATTAGTATGCACATCAAATGGGTACATCAATCTGGATGTACCTCTATACTTGGTGATCGACTTTCCTCCGTGCACATTTCCATTCCAACTAATAGTGCCTTCCTCTAAGCTCTTGGTAGTTAACATCAGGGTTGTTGTATGCCCAACTAGCTGGTGCCCCAACTAGTGTCACAGAGCTTCAAGCACAGAAAGACACTGGGGTTTGAAGCTCTGAGATCATGTCTTAAAATTCCTTATGTCTATGAGTTCTTAACATAAGTGAAACCTGAAGAGATAATGGAGCGTGGCACGGACTGGGGGGAAAAACCATGACATGCCAAAGGGAGACTGAAGAAGGAAACAGATTGGAGTACATTCAACAGCACTCTTCCTGCTTCTTGAAGAAAGGGCTCTTCCTTTTCCTTTTGCACTGAGTCCTTTCTATAGTCTGTGCCCCCATTAAAGTTTCTAATCCCTTTCCCTCATTTTAGCTTCACTGTTCTCTAGGTCCTGCTCACATCTGATCGGTCCCATCATCCCTACCCTCTCTGCACAGTCTCCTGCCTCTACCCACCTGCCTGGCAGTAGGGAATCATCATCATTCCTCTGGTTACAGTAGGTAATCCTTCTTAAAGCCTTTGTAGTTGCTCCCTCTGCTCTTGGTTATCATTTGATACCTAGATTTCTGTCCCTTTCCTAGATGCCACCCCTTTCTAAGGATTGAAATAAATCCTTTTTAAACTGTAGCTTCTTGTAAAAACCTCTGCATCCCCATGAGGATTTCCAGTGGTTTGCAGGATACATTTCTCTTTTGCTTCCATTATATTCCTTGCCTATCATGATGGTTATTTAAGGACTTACTCGTGCATATACTCCTTAACCCTCGAGATCAGAATCTGTTAATGATTTGTATATGCCCAGTTCTATAATAATGCCTTAAATGCACTGAGAGTTCACTGTAGGTGCTTTGACCTTTGGTTGCTTCTTCGTTAACAGTTAATGGCATTTCATTGCCAAGCAAGTGAGGCCCAAAATTCTTGTGTAGGTTTAGAATGCATTCTAATGCTAAAAGACCAAAAGGACAAAGGGGTAGTTGGCTTTTAAATAGGAAACCCCACTTTCATTTGATTAATTGCAATAAAAAAGGACTAATTGGATTATTAAACATTTCAAGATTAGTTTAATCAACTTCTTTTGAATAAGTACTTGTTTTCAGAATGACTTGTTGGAGTACTGGGACATAAAATTATTTTTTGGTGTACCCATTCAAACTTCTGTTGGGGGGGTGGTTTTAATGTGTGATCAATATTATATGTAAAAACGTTAAGATTTTCTGAATAACTAGATTCAGAATATGTTTAGTATAAGAAACATATTTGCGGAGCTATATTGCTTATGTAACTACTGTAGAAGTTAGTGAGAAAAGAACCCTGGACCATAGGTGCTTTTATAATGTTAAGAAACATGAGGTAATATATTTGAGTTTTAAAAGGTATTTCTTGTTATTTTCAACAAGCACTAGTAGAAATGTCTATTTTATCACTTCTATTCTCTGTACATTTATTTTACCTTCTCATTCATGGCATAAACATATATTTGAGGAGTTTAGAAAATGTGCATGCTAAATTTTCTTGATGCTTTTATATGTATGACCATTAGGCTCTGAGGCAACAGAGTGCACTGAGTACCATGTTTTCTTCCTTTGTACATATTCAAAGACCTTTCCTTCCAGCAGCAGGCATTCCACAGGAGGCTTAAAAGCTTTTGTATTTTCTAAAATGTTGTTCACTGCTCAATTTCTTAAAAGTTAGAAATGGAGATCAAAATAAGAGCTATTTCTATTCACTACACAATTTTTCCCATCTTCTTTGGCATACAGTAAAATGTTCTATAATGCAATGTAGATATTTTGAATAAAAACTAAAAAAGCAGGTTGACTTTGCAAATGAGTGTGTAGGATGATTGGGACATTGATGGTAATTAAATTGAGGTTTATATGATATAGTAACTTCTAATTTTACAAATTGCTTTAAGCAGCAGGATATCATTTGAACCTCTTAAAAGTGTTACTGGTGTGTATAGTTCAGAGTTACCCTGTTTTTCAGAGGAGGAGGTTAAGGTTCAAGAAGGTTATTTGACTTACTCAAAATTTAAGAACTGGCACTAGAATTGCAAACCAGGGCTTCTGATAGACACTCTGGCTCTCAACTATTTTCCATGGCTAATAATTATTAGAGACCTTTTCTCTCTCTTCCTTTGTCTTTGAATTTCTCAGGGCTTCAAGAAATGGGTAAGCAATGTTAAGAATAAAATCTGAAGGTCTAACATATACATAAGTTTTTCACAGATACCATATCCTTTATATATATAATGCAGATTTCTTCTCTAGCACTTTTCCAGAGGTACATTTTTTAAATGACTATTTATTTATTTGAGAATGACAGAGACAGAGCATAATAAGGGGGAGAGGTAGAGAGAGAAGCCAACTCCCAACTGAGCTGGGAGCCCAACATGGGGCTTGATGCCAGGATCTAGAGATTATGACCTGAGGAAAGGCAGATGCTTAACCATCTGAGCCACCTAGACTCCCCAACCAGAGGTACTCAGAGGCTTTCTAATACCATGAACTTATTTCAGCTTGCAAATCGCTTATATGGTAGCATGAGAGTCCTGGTTAGGTGCACACCAATAAGAATGCTGCTTTTTGTTTCATCAATGTGAACATCAGGGATATTCACTGTATGTGATGTCTAAAATCCCTAAACTCTTCCTCCTTTATTAAGTGGGGATAATACCTACAATAAGGAATAAATGTAGTTGTATATATAAAATCATACTATAAATATCATTCAATAAATAACATTCAATAAATTCTACCTTAAAGAAGCACAGTGACAGTCCTGGGAAATGACAACAAAAGAGGCAAGTTCAAATGAAAGACTTAGAGAGCCATTGAAAATAGAGGTTTCTTTTCATCTTTGTACACCCTTTGGTATTTACGTGCTTTTAAAAAATCCATTCAAATCAGCTTAACATAAATGTAAATTAAAGATCAGATTCCATATAAATTACACACAACTCATTTCTGAATATGTGAACCAAACTACTCAAAAGCTTATACTCTTGGGGAATTAGTTTATTCTATGAGAAAGGATGCTCTTTCATGCACGGTTTAATCTTTCATCAAATTACTTTTATTGGCCTTATATCTTAAGGTACCATTAATGGTGTTATAGCTGAATTCAATTGGATCTGGAATTCTGTGTTTTGAGTTTTCTGGTAAAATTGACATTAAGTTATTTTGTACTCAAAATTTTCATATTATACTTACATTAAATAATTCATATTAGAATGAATATTCTTTGAGTGAAATAAGTTTTCACATCTAATTACTGATTGTACTGTTTACTTTTTAAAATTATTCTCTTCACTTGCTCAAAGTGCCATTTGTTCTTAATTAACTTACCCTAATTGACTTTCTTAATTCTTTTGGCAGTAAGTATATACACTGTGACTTGAGAACTTGTTAAATTTTTTATAGAAAGTGTAAATGGATAGGTGGGGACTTTTTTAAATGATCAGGAACTTTTTATATACTTTTATTGAAGACAAACGATGCATACCTCTCAAATTGCTTGTATTTTGTAGCAATGCTAATAGTGAATGGAGTTTCATGTTTATTGGTCAGAAAACACACTTAATAACAAAGGAAGTGAGTCTCCAAACTCAGCACTGAGGGTGAAATGGGGTCCATATCCTTCAATGCATTCTGCAGTACTCTCCATTGTTGAATAATTGTATTTGAAAGAGAAATAATCTCAACTGGGTTTGCCTAGATATTCCTTTCTGCCTCTATATTGTGGAATTTATGTAGTGGGGCCCCCCAAAATGGAGTGGGTCTTTTTTCTGGAGACTGACCTGGCATAACTCTAATGACAGCTCTGTTTCAATGTATAAAATACACAAGAGCCTACCTCATATACATTGACTTGTATATATCAACAGGTGTGTTCCACAGAATTTGCAGAGTAAAAGGAACTTGTGTATAAAGTTGGCTGCTTTCTAGAACCTGTGAGAAGAAAAGCTCCTATTTCTTGTTGCTCAACATAATTGAGTCTTTCAAACACAATGTCTAAAACTTCAGATGGCCATAATTTATTAATTGCACAGGCTACCATATCTTTCTGAATCGTAGTAGCCACAAATAATTTGTTGGACTTAGGGTTTGTGTGTTGAATGACTTCAGTTTAAATGGACCATTAAAACAAATAATTAAGGCTGCAAACGTCTTGGCATATCATTCAAATGCATATTTTACACTACCTCTAACACATGACGATCTTCTCTGTTAATCAGCTGCTAGAGTTACATCTGTAGCCCTTGTGAATGACCAAGAATTACTCAAGGCTTGGCTGAGATGGGTGTTTCTTCACCCATTCCACTATCTGCTCTCTCTTCCTTCTTGGTATTTTAGTTGCTTCTTGCAGCTCTTCTCCATCTGTCTCCTCGAGTTTGCTCTCCAGACTTACAGGGCTCACAGCTTTGTTGCTTCAATTAACTTTTCAGTGGACCCCTATCAGCTTCCATTGTTTCCTGCTGATGCTCCCCCATTTTCCCGCTGCTCTGAATCACTGTGCTTGGCTCCCGCCACCCCCAAACCCTGTTTATCAAGTAGTCAGCTGATTGAACTGTTGTTTGGAGCACTGTGGATTTCCTGCTGATTTTATCACTAATTCCCTACTGATCTTTTGTTACACTGTTATTTCATTTTCTACCCAATTCTGTCATCAGGATGCAGGCATTATTTTGTAAGACCCAGTGTTGGGAGAGCAGTTTTCCCCAAAATTGTTAATGTAGAATCTATTTAGTTCCTTTCTCTATTCAAAATGAAGAGAGAGAACTAGGGTTCCCACTGTGCCTACTGGGGAAAAATTTACTTCTATTTGACAAGGTGTTTATATAAATACTATGCCATGTCTAGATGTGATGTTAGCACTTCTATTCCCAAGTATTCCCCCAGTGACTTGTTAAGCAAGTGGCTCCTTTCAGAGACTTCACTGTGATACCCTAAAGGTGGTTACCTTAAAAAGAATTGGCATTTCTATTTACATTTTTAAGAATGATCCTGGTGTTTTTTTCCTTCCAGTCTAGCAATCTTCTGTGTCATCATGTCTTGATGACTATAAGGTCCTATTCTCAAGAATGGTATTCCATCTAGATCTAAGGAACTTGTTAATAATTTGTGTTTTTTATGAGTGTCACTTAAGAATTGTGAGGGACTCCTCAGGGCCTTTCAACTCCCTAGAGACCAATGTTAAGTTTCACATCGACTCTTACTGTGATTTCCTGGTACTTAGAGGAAAAAAAAAATCACAAAGCATTGATTTTTCTAAGGAAAATTAGATTTTCTTTTGTATCCTAAGAAAATATTTTTAAAAACCCACCTTAATTGACTTTATACATGAGGAATGCATTTGTGATTTCTAATATAACTTTTGGTCAGATCACCATTGTGATGTAACCAATGAAATTATAAAATATAACTAACTGGGAGAAGGACCTTCTTCTGCTCCATGGTCCTTCTGTCAGGACTTAATATCAAATTGCCACGAGGATATTAACAGGAAGTAATCAAATTTAGTAGGCTTCTGTACATGGAATCCACACAGACATGAGATTCCCAAAGACAATGAGTCAACAGGAAATTTACTTGGATTAAGGAGAAGGGTGGGATCTGAGGATTCAACATGGGGAAGGCCATTGGCAGGAAGGTTTTCACCTGATGATTTAACAACAAAGATTGCCCTATTAGGTAGTTAATTAGCTGAAGGGGAGTCTCCGTTAATAGCTCTCTACTTCATGGTATGAATGCTGGAGATATTCACAGTATGTAACTTAGGCAGTTGAGGGCAAGGCGGAGAGCTTTCCCTGCATCTGCTGGGTTCTCATTAATTTCAATGGCTCAAGTGGCCCATCTTGGGGCAGATTGCCATTGGCTCCTTCACACCTATGGGAGTTGAAGCTGTATAGAACTAAGGCATAAAGGAAATAACACAAACTTTGTAAAAGGACATTTGTGTGTGTGTGTGTGTGTGTGTATGTTAAATACAGCCTTCGACATGTTTTAACAGTGTGATCTCAAGATTAAAAAAACTGGTTTAGAACAGATTGATTTCAGGGTTTTTTGTTGTTCACTTGTTTTTAATAACAACATTTTAAAAATCACATATAACCTCCATATATTTGTTTGACAACAAGAACAGAGCTTCTCTGGTTTTAGTGGAAGTGGGAGATAGAGGGTTTCCTGTCTTTCTTCCACTTGTCCCACTGGGTAGCTCTGAGAAACTTGTTTCTCCAACTTGTTTCAGATGTGCTTCTGATGAAGTTTTAGAATATGGGTGAGGTCTGGAGCCCACGACTAAGAAAGAATTCCTGAGACATCTTTAGTGCAAAATGTGGTTTTATTAAAGCAGGGGGACAGAACCCGTGGGCAGGAAGAGCTGCTGCCCCGGACCTGTGAGGGGTGGCTGGTTATATACCTGGGAATTGGGAGGGGATTGAGGATAACATACTCTCTAAGGAATTTTGGAAGCAAGGTTTCCAGGACCTCAGGGGGGCTAGCTGTTGTTGGGAAAAGGTCACTTATTACCATCTAATATAACCTGACTCATGAGACCTTCAGATTTATATGGTGGGCCATGTGTTTGGGGCATGATTGCTGATACATACCTTGGGGGTTAAGAGGTAAAGGAAATTTCTAAAGGAATTTTAATATGTTCAAGTAGACTCACAGGCTCCTGGGGGTCGGGCTAAGATTGCCCTTAGCCCTTAACAAAGTAGTAACATTGAAGCAGCTGAGTCCACTGAGGAATGCCCCCCTGCCAGTTTCAAGGACTGGTCCATGTGCTGTCCCAGGCTCAAGCTTTGTCCTCAGCTAGTCCTCTGTTCCCCCATTACTTCCATCCTAAAGACTAAGGATCCATCATTTGAGTACCAACCTCTTCCACTGTTCCCTCTGGGCAGTAGAGCATAGTGATGACAAATTTCAGAGATAGTTGAACTCTGGTAGCATCCCTGTGCCTGCCTTCTCCCAACTACTGTCTTGTCACTACAAGAAGGTTCAGTAACACCACAGCCAGTCCCATAGGTGTGCTCAACACTGTCTAAAGCAGCAACCCCCTCAACAAAACCCCACACTCACGCAGGTCCTTTCTCATTATCCTGACCTACTCCTGGAACTCTGCAGTCTCTTAATCTGATATTTCCTCACAGGCCACCAAAATCCTTCCGACTCTGCCCTAGGGAATCCCCTATTTACACCAACCCTATGTCCTTTGAGCATCCCTTTGTAGGTTTAAAATTCTATAGGGTTATTCAATTACAATTTCTGCCAATTATCATTGCAGCTGAAGATGAATTTTTTTATTTAAATTAGGATCTCTGGGCTCAAATGTCTGAGAGTTCTTCTTTATTAGTGTATTTTTACTCTCCCACACCCATTATGTCATAGCTCCTCAGTATATAAATCCTGCTGTTCCTCCCTCTTCCCCATCTGCTGGTAATCTTTCTCCCCATGAAATAGAGAGGAGCCATTAGAGATGAACCTCTACACTGTTCCAATCACCACAAACCCTTACTGCGTTCATTTTTCTTCTACCTTCCATTTCCGTAGATGAGCACCCTGCCTTCCTATATGCACTATCTCCTCTTTCTGTTCTATCTAATGACAATTCTTGAGCAATTACCTTCCTTCCATATCATATGTCAGTTCTACGGGATTGTTCTCACCAATACATAAAACTGTGATAAAAATCTATAGTAAATGGAAAATCTGCCTTGATCTCATGTCCCTTTCCAGATATCACTTAATTTCTCTGCTGCCAAATTATACCCAGAACTCCTTACGAGAGTTGTCTGTGATCACTGTGCACCATTTTTTTTTTTGAATGGCTCTTAAAATAACCCCACCAGAATTAGTAATATTAAGGTCACTAATGCTCTTAACTCTAAATTGGTTAGTTTTCTATCTCTTTTGCACTTTGTTCACTCTCTCTTAAAAAGGCCTATTTGGCTTTTGGTGCTCCATTGACTTTTTTTTCCCCCTGCCCTTAAAGTCCACTTTTGTTCAGTTTTCTCTGTAAGTTTCTGTTCATCCCCCGACCTTTGCAAAATTGAAGTGTCTTCCTTTTTAGCTATTTTCCATTACCACCTAGGGAACATCTGTGTGATGTCATCCAACTTTAGGTTTTCATATACCATCTTCCACATCTCCAACCTCAACCTCCCTTCCCCTCCTTGCCCAGACACTAAACTTGACACATCCAGTTGTGTTTGGATATCTAATAGACATTCCATTCTCAAAACCTGAGCCTTACACATCCTTCTCTAAATAAATGGCAACTCCATCCTAAGGCCAAAGCCCTTGGAGTTACCCTCTCTTTCTCAAGTACCCCATCCAGTCTTCACAAGCTGCATTTGTGTTCACTTCAGACTGTATTCAGAATCCCACCAGGGCTCCCTATGTTCAACAAAAATTATCTTGCTCAGCCCACCACAGAAATCTTACCTGGATTATACCAGAATTCTCCTTAACGTTTCTACAGTGCATGCTTACTGTACCAATCAGTGATTCTTTAACGTTTAAGAGTTGGCATATTTCTGATATGAGGTCTTCCGATGCCCTTTCTATTTCACTCAGGAAAAAAAGCTAAAAATCACTCTAATGAGAGATTATTAGGGAACCATATGATTTACCATCCAAACTAGAACATGCTTCATAGTGGAAGGGGGCACTCGTAATAATGCCACACAGCATATTTAATCAGGGTCTCCTGACTTCCTATCTATAAGCCTCTCTGTGATCTGCCCCATACTCTGGCATATATCTGGGTTTCTCTCCTTCCTTCTTCACACATGTCTCGCTTATATACTGCATCCCCTGAAATTCTTAGAAGCTGTACTGCCTAAAAGCATTCTTCTATATCAGAGTTATTTGCTCTTGCAGATCTCTTTGCTCATGGTACCCTTTTCTCATATCTAAAGAGATCATTCCCTAATTTCCTCACATTATGGCTCAAATGTCACTTGATCATAGAGGCTGCCCCAGACACCTTACCAAAATAACACTTTTCCCCTACACCTAAAACATTCTTACTTCATTATTTTCCTTTATATTTTTCACATACCATTTATCATCCCCCGATATATTAATGGATTTATTGATCATTGTGTTCCCTGTCCACTAGAAAGAAAGTTAGGAAGGTAAAGAGACTTTTCTGTTTGGCTTCCCACCCTGTTACTAGCCTAGGATAGTTCTTGAAACAGAGTGCTTAATTAAAATTGGCAAATTAATGAATGAAAAATATCTGCTTCATACTAAATTGGTTCTGATCTTCCAGCTTGTCTGGCAGCATTGATTGGATGATCACAAGCATGTACTGGAAATACACATAATTCTCACTCATGCACAGAAGGACAATGTGATTTTGTAACACAGAAGACACTCCTTTTATACATACATAACTGCACATATACATACATATATACTCAGAAACGTTTCTTATGGCTAGTTTTTGAGAGACTATATTTTTATTCCACATTAATATATATTTTCTATTGTACATTAAGAACAAAAAGCAAAAAAACAACAAAAATCCCCCTCTAACTCCTAACTCGGGGAAACGAACTAGGGGTGGTGGAAGGGGGGAGGAGGGCAGGTGTTGGAGGGGAATGGGTGACGGGCACTGAGGTGGACACTTGACGGGATGAGCACTGGGTGTTTTTCTGTATGTTGGTAAATTGAACACCAATAAAAATTAATTAAAAAAAAATCCCCCTCTAACTAGCCTGTTCTTGCTCTCTTGTACTCTATGCATTACCATTTCTGGGTCCAAACAAAATGAATGATTGAACAAACACATATGCTCACTTCCCATTTAGGAGTATCAGTTTTGGTTCAAAAAGATGGCTTCATGAAAGTGGACTTACAGTGAGAAAAATAGAATCATCTCCATAAAATGAGGAAAAAGAAAAGGTCCGATTTTGAACAGATAAAATCTATTTCATTTAATTTTTCAATTTATGGCCTTAAAGCAATATTCTTGCTAGCCCATTAAGGATAAGTATTTTCATGATTATCTCCTGTTCTAGAACATACTTTGTCTTGGATGCAATCAGGAAGTCCTATTTGTATTTGCATTGTTTCATCATCATTCCTGGCTAGCTTGAACTTCATCTTTCTAAAGTATTTTATTAGTTTCCCTTCTCCTTTTATAACCCCCTATTTATTACCTACTGTCCAATTTAAGTCCAATTTTGATTAGCTCTCTACAAATCAATTCATTGCCATAAATCCATTAATATTTCGCGTTATCAAAAGCATACTCTCCCTGCATATATATCTTAATCCCATATTTCATTAATATGAATAAATAGGTTATTAGGAAATTTCAGAACTTTAAATTGTTTGGAACATTGAAACACATTTTTTAAATACTTGAGTTTCCAGTTGGCTCAGCTTTGTTTATCTGGTAATAATGTAAACTATTCTATTCGTATAAGAAATTGAATTGCTGCTAGATTTAACATTCATTTCATCTGTGGTGGAAATAGTTTGCCAGACATAACACTGCTGTATAGTGTATAAGTTAAATCAAGCAAATAAATTGAACAGTAGAATCAGTAAGAATTTCTAGGTTCAAAAATTAAGTTAATGATAATATGGCAATATGTCAAGCTTACATCAATTATTTTGCATTAAATACCTTTTAATTGATGAAAAGGTTGTTTGTATATAACAAAAAATCGAAATTTCACTTAATTGGAAAATGTGGAATGATAAAAATGATAACATTGAGTACTCAGATTATGGTGAACTTTAATTTTTCTTTTTATAACAAATTGCCTTGATAATTTTACAGTGAGAATACAATTTACAATTATATTTCTTTTCTCCAGCCCCCCCCCCCCCCAAAAAAAATATCCAAAAACAATTAGAGCAAACAAAAGATCAGTTGTCATACCTGGGTAACTGAGGTACTCATAAACATATTTTGGTGTAGTTCAGTAGTCACAAATTCTCTCATGTGTTATGACATCCTTCCAAAACTCTGTCTTCAATCACAATGATCCGAAACTATCATCCATGCTATAGGCAGATCTTTCAGTAACATGAAACAGTTACTACTTGACTTAAAATCTTCTTGCAGTTGATCTCCTATTGCATTGAGCATAGAACTTAAGGTCTTAGGCATGTCATCCAAGACTTGAGGAATTCTTGGTTCTGGTCCTCATGACCTATCTCTTCACATATAGGCATGAATGTTTCAGGTGTACAGATTTGTATTCCAACAAATGTGTCCTTTTCTCCCCCAGCTGTGCTTTGCCAACCTGTTTTCCTTCAACCTATTTCAGATATGAGATTATGCACCTTCTCTATACCACTATCTTGGTAATTTATCCTAAACTTTTGAACTGTGACCTACCTAGTCCTACCATATGCTCGTAGCCTATCCCTAACACTGGTACAATCTTTGATTTATTTACTTATTTTTTATTTTATTTTTTTGGTATCTATTCATTAAGCTGTGAGCTTTTTTGAACTCATGCTGCTTCATCATTTCTGCATCAGTTGTTCATTTAACTACTGGTTACCAAAATCAGGCTCAATAACTAGATGATGAATGAATGTTGAACGAGCTAGTGTCTATTGTGTTACAGTTCATGTAACTTTGTAAACATAAATCACTGGGCATGAAGTAACCCAAGCAAGCACAGGTTCCAGAAAAGAGTAAAGGTGTGTGAGATAACTTTAAGCTAATATAAAATTGTTTAGTATGGCTACAGATGGACCAAATATTATGCCATCTTTAATTTCACAATATTCTAACAATTAGACTCTTCCTTTATACTCAGAGTGCTTTGAAAAGTTTGATAGCAATATATTTAAACTCAATATTTTGATTTTTATTTTACTAAATACATATTTAAATATCTGGAAAACAAGCATTATTAAATGTAATATTACTGTTCTACTGTGGTATGAAGTATATCACAAACATTTGAACTCTTAGGTAAAACATTGCTTACCTATATATGTCAGATTTGTAAATCTACATTAAGAATAAAATTTCATTTTTAATTTGTTTTTGGTTTGGAAATTCTCCATGATTTGCATATAACTCAATGTGTCTTTATGCTAGAAAACCTAATTGTATTTTTATTTCCTGAAAGGTATTGCCTAAACATATCTTGTAGCTACTGTAAATCTTGGATAGGTAGACACAGTGCACCTTTTTAAAATGTCATAGTGAAGTTATCTTCCGTTGAGTGTTTTTGTTTTATTTTGGAAGCAGTGTTGCTCGTTCTAGATTGCAGTTTTATCTGCCTGGAGGAGGATGGCATCTAACTCATTCTCACTTCTGGCCTGACTCATTAAGAGAAGTGATTTCATTTATACATGTGAAAGGTGACTGTCCTTTCCCCATACCCAACTGTGCCACCTGGAAAGATTTTACTCGGAAACAATGAAGCAAGATGTTTGTAAAGAAAATGAGTGACAGGCCTGCACTGTATGCAGGCAAGCCTCTGGAGCTTTTATGCATATCAGATATTACAGGGCAACAATTTATGCAGTTTTAGTCCTATCGTTGACAGACAGATGACTTCTGCTCAACTTGAGACACATTGAACTATACGATATACAATGACATGATGCTGAGAAGCAAGTTGCATACGATTTCTTTCTTAAAGGTTTGTGATATCAAACTAGTAAACAAAAGTGTATCCGTATTACCAAAATATCTAATCTATCCTTCTAGAAGTGGTGAAATCCCAAAGGACAGGTAGTTTGAAGAAGATGAACCCCAAGGAGCGCACTCTAAGCCATAAAGCTCTTATCTGTCAATATCATACGCGGTAAATGTGTTAAAAAAGAGCATAATGGTGTGCTATTGTTATTGCTGAGACATCAGTCTTCTTTATGTTTGCATTAGGGACTTGTTAAGGTGCAGAATGTTTTGCCCACTAAATGCCTATAGGAGACGAGATTGTCAACTCAGCTGTAAACAGAGGGCACTCTTCCTAGGAAAAAGCTCTGAAATTGGCTTTATACATGTAAAAAGCAAAAAGGTCTCCAGGTTTTTACTTTAACTTGATAATTGTTTAAGGGTATGAAAGCAGACACAAATATAAATGTAATTTAAGAAATTTTGGAAGGCTTACCTTAATACTTGTTTTCCTTTCCGTTTTATTAAAGACTGATTGTGTGCTAGACAGTGATCATAAAACAACCAGTAGTGTCCTGTGCCCAGTGGAGTCACAAAAGCATGCACTGAGGATTGCTCTAAAACAAAGATTTTGCGTGTGTGTGTGTATGTGTGGAATTTTTCCAGGAGGAAGAGGGCACTTACTCCAGTATGAGATCGAAATTGTTGCTTTCTACATTTTGTAGATTTTTTTTTTTCCATGTGCAGAATTCAAAGAGACTTCGGAATCTTGATCAGATTTTAGAGGGGGGGAAATAAAAGAAGACCTTTCTTTTTTTTCTTAAATTATGTATTTATTCATAATACATTCATGAGAGACAGAGAGGCAGAGACACAGGCAGAGGGAGAAGCCAGGTCTCTGTTTGGAGCCCAATGCTGGACTCGATCCCAGGACCCCGGGATCATGACCAGATCCAAAGGCAGACCCGCTCAACCACTGAGCCACCCAGGTGTCCCAAAAGAAGACCTTTTGATATTAATCTGTTTGTATGAAAGTGGTAACTAAGAAAGGAGAGCACTAGGGTCCTCAGATGTTGTGTATCAACCTATTAACTCACTTTCTTGACCTCTAACACCTCATATCCTCCTTGGGTACCAATTACTTTGGCCAGAGAAACCACCAAATACACTTTTCACTATTGACTGCCATTTACTTCTGTGAAATAGCATAGCTGAACAAAATCGATGACTAACCATAAGGGACACATGCTAATCTGCCTTTAAATAAAGCTCACAGAGGGACACCTGGGTGGCTCAGTCAGTTAAACCTTTGACTTGAGCTCAGGTCATCATCACAGGGTTCTGGGATCCAGCCCTGTGTTGAGCTCTGTGCTCAGTGGGGAGTCTACTTCTATCTCTCCTCTCTCCCTACCCCACTCCCTGTGTGTGCTCTTTCTCTCAAATAAATAAAATTTCTAATAAATAATAAATTCAGGGGGGAAAAAGTTGACCAGTACTCATTTCAACAAACAAGGTACCAGGGCCAGTGTTCTATGTAAGACCAAGAGAACATTTAAGTACAATACAAATATCCAGGAACAGTATTACTAGCTGTTTTATCATGAGTTATAAATCCTCTTTGGTGACTGGGGCATCTTCTCTTCTGTACCAAATTAAAATGATACTTTTAAAATATTTTAAAAAGCTATTTTAAAAACGATACTCTGAATAGTTTATCTCAAATGAAAAAGATCATCTTTTGGAAAATAAAAATTCAGACACAAATATCATAGTACTTTAATACTCTAAGCCTAATTTTACATATGACTCTTAGGAATAACTTAGATCCCTTATATAAATATATATAAATAATAGATATAATAGATATTAAACATATTTAATATATATTAAAATGGGGTGTTCATTAAATTAGTGTTATTAAAAAAAGAAAAAAAGGATGCATATGAACATTTCATTTAAAAACATTAGAGTGGTGGGAACAGTAAAAATGCTCAATCCGAACTCAAATCTTTCTCCTTTTATGCTCAATTGGCCAATACTTTCCAGAGCTGTATAAACTAGTTACAGAGACAAATGTTAAGAAATCCCCTAATTCCTTTTTTTAATGAGAATACTTAAAGCCTTAAAAAAATAGGCATTATAATTTCATCCTTATTTGTCATTTAACTTAAAACATTTGAGCTCTTATTGCAAGAAGACCTAGCTCCTTGAACATGTTATATTTCCCAGAAAGCCACTAGCAGTCAAGAGTAAACTAAGAGCAAGATCTGTAACTCTACTGGTGACATCCAAAGATCCCTGCTCCTTTCCCTCCAATTTCTCCTACGAGTCCCAACGTACTATGATCTAGTCTCTGTGAAGAAGCAGGGCAGGAAGTTAACACAATCCTAGACCAAAGAGATTTCTTCCACTCCAAGTGAAAGAGGGGTCCAACGGCTGACCATTGTATATTCCCCCATTAGAGGTCACTGAAGCTTTGGGTCAAGGCTCTGATAATCCTAGGGGAGGGGATGATATTTATACTGAAGTTGAGACAGAATCTTTACTTTGGACTGATTTTAATAATTGCAAGTGAGAAGTTAGGGAACCCACCTCAGGATTGATGTTAAAACGGAATTGACAGTTCTCAGTCTGGGACTCTCTCATTCCATAATCAAAATGGAAATTTCTCATGAAACTTGAAGCTTTTCAGTAAAACTCAGTGTCTGTGTCAAATGGAACAGATCTATCACCTATACGAGCTGGCAAGAGCATCGACATCACCTATCCCAGCACTTAATGTCACAGGTGAGGATTTGAGAAGGTTGAATAAATGAACCAAGTTTACAAGATGGCGTCAGAGCCACCTCCAGAATGTGGGTGATCTGATTTTTTTTAAAGATATTACTTATTTATTTTTTTAAGATTTTATTTATTTATTCATGAGAAACAAAGGGAGGCAGAGACATAGGCATAGAGGGAGAAGCAGGCTCCCTGCGGGAAACCTGATGTAGGACTCGATCCCAGGACCCTGGGATCAAGACCTGAGCAAAAGGCAGATGCACAACCAGTGAGCCACCCAGGTGCCCCTCAGGTGATCTGACTTATAGTTCAGTGCTGTTTGTCCTTAAGAGACTTCCATGACCGAATGTGAAAATAGTTGGAAGTATAAATCTGAACAGACGCCGAGAAAGTAATAAAAATAAACCATAGAATCTGTCCTAATGTGTCAACATCTCGTATAAGCGTTCCCTCAGAACACTTCTCAGCTCAGCTGGGTTCAAAAATGGTGAGAGTTTAGGTAGTATTTTACCTTAAAACATTTCCTTGTGATATCTTTCAATGAAAGAGCCTTAATTCTGGGTAACCTAAAAAAAAAAAAAAATTCTGGGTAACCTACTTCATAAGGAAGAGTGAATACATTTTTATGGTATGTGCGCAAGTAATGATATCTAAGCCTGCATTTAAAAGCCAAGGATATTTGAATGATAGAATAATATTGTTTTAAATACTTATGAGAACTTTTAGTATCTTAACCAGTTATGTGCCTAGTGCTAAATTCTTTGAATGGCTGTGAGCTGCCTATATAAGGCAGGCAACCAGATGTGGATGAGATGCTGAGGCTTAGGAAGTTCAAATAATTTGCTCAAGTTCACAAAAATACACATCAGCAGGACCGAATCCCAGGCCATTTTATTCTAGATGCTTCAGGCTTCTGCTGTCCACTGCCACTCTTGGATTAAGTATTCTTTAAACTTTGTAAGGAATCTACATATTAAAAAGGGAATATTTAAAAAAAACTCTGATCAGTGATCTTTGAAATATATTATTTTTTTGTAGTAAGTGTATTTCCTGTGCACTTTGTTTCTTCATCTCTATATTAAGAGAAATTTGATGCACTCTAGTGCCCTTTGTTAAAATGTGGGAGAGAGACCATAAGGAAATAATGTGAAGTTTTGTAGTAAGCACTTGAATTAAACAAGAACTACCCATATAAAAATTGTTAGGGATACTGTAGTTAACGTTGGGGATATCAAGGAAAGAAGGATTTTATGCATAAAAAAGCTAGGAGCTGTCTCTCCAGTAGGTGAGGAGATGGTTAGCCTTCTTCACAGCTCTCTGCAGACCAGTTTCTGCCCCCTCCAGGGCTTGCTCTTAGTAAATTATTGCAAGGTATTGGAATTGGAGCACAAGCAGTATTTTGACTTGGAACCATACTGCAAACCCAAATTTGGCTCAGTATATTTAAACATCATTTTAAACTTGGAAAATTATGACTTTAATTAAAGATTCAGGATAAAGCCAGCAAGATAATAAATCTGAAATAGAGTCTTCAGGTTGGGTTACATTCCAATGACCTCAACGGTCACATCATCTCTCAGTGCTGTTAATGCCATCCCTACCTTAACCCTCACCTGGAGCGGTTCTCCAATCCCACCTCCAACCCTTCTGGATTCCTAATGTTAGAGAGCTCAAAATCTTATAATTGATGACACTTATATCTAAGCTGCAAGAAATTGATCTCTAATATCATACTAGGGAAATGCATATAGTTGCTTAGATGAAAGTCAAAGCAGAAAATGAAGCACAAATGAATATAGTGGAACTATTATAACATCTTTTTTAAAATTAAGTATAATCTAGACTTTTTTTGTTAACTCACAGAAGCCCAAATGAAGATTGATTAAAAACATGTAAGATAGAGACTTGTCAACTATGCAATTTAAACTGAGTTTGAGCTCATTTTACAATAAAGGTTTTCAATTTCATTTTGATACATGGCTTTCTTGTATGTTCTATTAACTAATGACTGATTTTTTTTTTTCCACTAACAGCTCTTGGAATACCTATGCATTATCTTTTTCCATTTTCCGATTTTTAGCTCTTTCCCTGTGACAGGAATGCCCTTTCCATTAGGCACAAAGAAATAAGACTTAAAGATGTGAGTAAATGTACTCGTGCAGATTTTTGGGAGAATGTGAATAGAAATCAGGTGGAAGGAAATAATGGATTCATTTTCCTGTGATAACCTACATTAAAAATCAAGAAAGCTAAGAAAAAGGGAATGGAGCTAGAAAGTCAGAATTAAAAAAAAAAAAAGCCTAGTGAGTTTATCTCCAAAGCTGAGGCTGTCATTTCTTAAAATATTGCAACTTGGTACAAGGGGATCTCAGAACAGTGGGTGCTCTACATTTACAATCCATGCTTCAGTAGCCTGGCATGACAGATGACTGGAGGGCAGAGGCTGCCATCTTTGGTTGAAAAGGATCCCCCCTCCCTCCACACCACCCCCACCAGGTGTCAATCTTAACTCCAATTCTGAAAAACTTATCCTTGTTCCCAGAATCACCTTGGAACACACAAAGTCTAGTAAACTTTAATCTCCAAAAATCAAAAGGACGTTTATATGTGCACATGTTTAAAAAAAAAAAGTTGCTTCTATATAAGCTGGTGTCTTGGGCTTTAAATTTTGCAATAAAATGACCTGAATATTTCTTCAAGTAATAGGTATGAGCAGTAAAGTCTGCAACGTGTCTTACGCAGTACTGCATGTGTTTATGAGATAGCTTAGACCACAGGTAATTAGTACTAGAAGATTTATCTGATACATTTAAGAGAAAAATCTTTAGTATACCCCACGCTTGGAAATTCATTGCCAAAGAAAACGTGGCACTTGGTAGAAAACATGCAGACAACCAAGTAAATACTATCGGTAAAGCAGTACATAATGCAGTAATTGAAGATCATTTCCTCACTAAAATTGTTTCCTTGAGTTAAGATACTACCTCCTAAATATTGTTACTCTGATTTTCATAAAGTGTAAACTGGTGATAACATTCTTTCCCCTCAAGTCACATGATCCTAAGTAGCTCGTTGTTCCTCTCGTTGGCTGTACAGAAAATGTGACACGTGGCCACATTATGAGGGAAATAATCTGTATTAAATGATCGTAATTTGAAATTCTAAAACTTCTCATTGAAATTTGCCTATGGCAATTTCACAATATATTTTAACAGTTCAACTTTCTTTGAAGGCAGCATTTGTGTCCCTTCACATCACCTCAGAGATATATGCAGATGACTCTGGGCCACCAGGCTTCCATCATGACAGTCACTTTTCCTGAATAGCTCGATTATTTCCTTAATTGAAATAACTTCACCAGAGCATTTCATAAAGAGTTTCTAAGGGTGAGGGAGGAAGTGCTTAAAAGCATAGTTTTATGGTTTCGTTATCTCGATCTCAGAGATGATGGTGATTTCTTGTTTGTAGCCCCAAAGACAAACATAGATCATAGTCTTGCATCACTTTTCTTTTCTTTTTTTTTTTTTTAGCGTACTTAGTACACTATATTGAACTTTAGGTGGTATGTGAATATACACACTAAAGTGACATTTGCATATTAAGCTAAGAGTCACTGTAGATGAGTTTTGAATATTGGCAAATGAGATCGCTTAATAAGTCTGTCATGATTTTCATTGTATTTACATTAATAGGGTGGGGTAAGCAGAATATCAGAGTGGTTAATGAAAAATATTTTGACTTCTTTAAAATACCCTAATAAATTCCTTCATGAAGACTACACAGGAAATACATTTCTCTAAAAGCTGAAAGCCAGTAGCTTTTAAGAACTTGTTTAAATTCCCATAAGAGATTGTCAAGTAGAATTGACAGAGTAACATTAGGGATCCCATCCTAAAAGATGTCCATTTGTCTTTTTGTGCTCCAGGTGAATAAAATCACTATTTTCAGCCTTGATTAAATCAACCTGTAAGAGCAACATGTTGTAGAAGGGGAATATAATGAATCAAAGCCCAAACCACAAAGAAATTTCTGCACACAATCCCTGAAATGGTTAGTTTCCTGCTGAAAACATAAAATTTACCCCATCTGATCAGGGAAGGTCACTTTCCATCACCTCAGTAGTCTGTTTAGGATGCTAGAGTATAATCAGCTCTCCAGTGGACAAAATAGCCAATGGTTGAGAGGTCTTTGAACGAATGTCCTAGCATTTGGCCTTTCCACCCACTTCCTGATGTCCTCAGGCCTATAGGCTACTTTGCTTTCCTAGGTTAAAAATGTGTCATAGGACATTTGTAACGGTTAAGCATGTGTTTAGTTGCAAGTAATGGGAAAAGAAATTAATATCTTAAATACTGGAACTTTTTCCATTGAACTTTATAGGAACGCAGTTAAAGGCCTTGTTCAACATTTTAGATTGTTCTTAGCATCAAGTGTTTTCTAACTCCTGGCTTTCTGTTTCTGTTTGTTGGCTTATGATCCTAATACGGGTATAGCCTCTCCATCTCCAGATATCATTATCCTATTCACAAGCAAAACAAAACAAAACAAAACAAAAAAACAATAGTTTGAGGGCATAGACAGTTAGCAAGAGGTGGGCTAGAGAAAAATCTCCTAGAAGTGCCTTATCATATATCCTATGTCTTATTGAACAGAACTGGATCCCATGGTGACTATAAATTTGTTAGACCTAAAAAAAATAACTACCTTTTTTTTGCCCTATAGTAGAAGGCAGGCAAGAGCTAGATATGTTGGGATTGCCTTGGGAATTCGCCAACACAGGATAATTACCACTGCAGCCCAAATTGGGCTGAACCTTTGTCACCCTTTGTTGCTGTCTTGTGTTTTGTTCCTAAGGCATACTTGGCCTTTCTGTGTTTTGTGGAGTCCATCATTATAGACTAAGTGGTGGGAGGCTCTGAAGGCATAAGAAGATAATGCTATTTCTAAGAGATCTACCCCTAAGTTACAGAAAACTCACTGATAGGAGATTCCTAAAGCAAATTTCCCTCAATTTGTAAAGCAGAGCTCCAAAATTTCTTCAACTGCTGAAGATAAAGACAGGCATGGCGATGAGGGGATGTGCCAGTCCTTGTGTAATATGGGGCCTCCTTTGTATTGTGAGAGAGCTTCCTTGGATTCACGGTTGCACTCTGACACCAGCAGTAGGTAACATCTCTGACCGCTGTCTCTAATGTGCACCAAGCCTTTTTTACTCTGCCAAAGTCTTCAGGAAGTCGGAGGGATGTTCTTGTCCTTTGATGTGACCCACCTACGCAAAATGAAACTCCAGTCAGCAGGGTTTAACAAAGTTCCCCATTGGGAACCAGATCCTTTGAAACCTCCTTATATTCAACCCCACTGTTGGCCAACTTCAAAATGCCGTCTCTTCTTGAGGAACTTGGGCTCTTTGCTCAGTTTTGCCCTGTCAGCCACTTTTCTGCTACTCAAAAATCCATAAGGGAGACTTATCTGATGCTCTAAATCTCTCATCTTCTTTAATAGTAATCTGTGCCATCCTCCCTGGACTGTAGTGAGAGAACTCTTGTATTTTCACTGTTAGCCTCACTTTTCTCAGCCAGCTCTCTCTTGCTGCCCTCACACATATTCTCCACGTGTCTGCTGGTCTGAACCATTCCCTCTCTCTTGCGTTCTCCTGTGTCGCCTTATTCTTATCTTTTGGGAATTGAAAATGAAGCCTTTTGAAATCTATCCGGGCAAAAAATGATATGCAACTTCATTATCTTTTTTGTCCTAATTTAATACACTCTTCCTCTGCTTACACCACTTATATGGTACTTAGCAAATTTTTTTTTTGAAAGGAATACTTCAAGGTATTTTCCACTTAGCAAATATTTTTTTTGAAAGGAATACTTCAAAGTATTTTCCATGTATATATCATTGTATTTTAAGCTGGTTAAAGAAAATGGCCATGCATGTTACCAAGGTGGCGTGCAGTTCTGATCAATAAATGTCTCTGGATAGATGTTTAATGCTAAATTACTCGACAAAAATGTTTTCACTTAGTTAAATGATTTACATATCAAAGCTAAAAGGTAAAAAAAAAATAAAAGCTCAAAGGTAATATTGGGAATTTTAGGGAAATTACAAAGTCCTCAAAAACAAAAGATGACCAGAAGATGAAATTAGCATCACAAGAAATGCAGAGGATGTTCCTCATCCTGTAACTCTGAGTGGGAGAGCTGGCAAAGCCATGCGATTGTCTCAATTGTTAAGAGTGTTGCCTTGAAATCTTCCATGCTTAGTTAACTTTGCAGTTTTAGAAGTTTCCAAAGAAACTACTGCCTCTTTTGTAGAAAAATTGAGATGCTTGCTAATTCCTAAATTGTTAGGATAATGCAAAAAGAACATAAGACAGATTAGAGGCCAGCAGTAAAATATAGGTGTTAATAGAAAATTAATCCTTAAGAGGAAATGTGTCTACAAATATGATTTGCTGCTAAAGCAGTGGTTTCCTAAAGTATGATCTTAGAATCAGCAGTGTCATCTGAAAAGGGGTTAGAAATGCTCCCCCTGAACTGAGGATGGGACCCAGAATCCTGTGTTTAAATAATCCCTCCAGGTTCTGAGACACATTGAAGTTTCAAATCCGCTGACTTAGGTAACCATTGTAGTATCTTCTATTTATAAGTTCGCCTCAAAATCATAGAGCATACCATATAGTCAGGAGATAATTTAACAACAACAAAACAATCATTCTAAGAAAATTCAGGCTATCGTTAAAGTAATGTCGTGGCATTAGATTGAATGCTAATGAAATAAAACCCTACTTGCCCATTAATAAAGATGTAGTTGAGCACCATCCTCTCAAGTTTTATTTAGAAGAAGCCCATTTCCCACCCCCCTACCCCACCTCCTAGCCCATTGGACAGGGTGCTTCCAGAGGTCAAGGATTATTTTGTTCATCATCAAGCACAGTAAATATGCATGGACGCTTGATCTCTGGAGAATGCAAACTTTATACAAATCGAATGTGAAGAAAACAAATAAATCTCTTGCCTCATGGAGTTTATATTCCAGTCAGGGAGATTAGTCTAAATAAATATAACGTTTTCTAGCTGAAAAGTATGAATGAGGTGCCTTGAAGAGGATAGTCAAATGGGCTTTACATGGATAGTCAAGAAAGTTTCTCCAAGGACTTGTCATTTAACCTGAGATCTGGACGTTGAATGTCCTGAAGATCTTGAGAGAGAGCTTCCCTGGCAGATGGTGAGGAAGGAGCAGAGGCCCTGAATGATGGGGAGAGTTGGCGTTACTATAGGACCTGTCAACATATCTGCTTCATTAGTGGGAGGGGAGATTGGCAGAAAATGCAGTTGGAGAGTCATGAAAGGTCAGAGATTGAGAGCCCTCTGTGCAGGGGCAAAGATTTAACTATTAAAAAAATAGACTGTTTTAACATCAAAATGATTGTACAAGATGATAGAAGTATTTCTTCAAATTGTGGTTGTTCTTAAAATAAGGTTAAGAGTGGAGAGAGACTCGTGGGTGCACTGAAGAAGGCAGGTTAGTGTCTGCTTTCACATTATAATACTTGGAGTATCTACTTCCCAATATATGTCTGCCTGAATGATCAGTTCTACACCTGCCTGACCCTCTAGCATGAAGGGACTTCCAGCATTTTGTGCCTGAAAGTTTAGAATGACAGCCATCATCCTCTGCTCCTCAACTTTGAGTTTTGGGCACCACAATGTTAGGATAAACCTGCCTGAAAGGTAACTAGAAGATACTGAGACGAGCCAGTCTTGGCTAAAGATGCTATCCCCATCCCTCAAACTTGGGAAAGGCTGTGTGTAGACATTATTAGGAAGTAGGTGAATGTTACTGAAGGTGGGCAGAGCCTTAGCATAGAGAACATCTTTGTCAGTGATGTCTTGAGCATTTAACTGAGTTCTCATATACGATACTTAAAGATTAAATATTGTCCTAAGAGGGAGGAAAAGGATCAAAGCTTCCCACCTGACTTCTTCTTCTATAGTGACTTCATAATGTTACAGTGTGACTGTGCTACAGTGCTTTGCTTTTCTTTTCTCTTGGAACGCTAACCAAACGAGTATGGTTTATTGGTCTATAAATGTACTATTCACTCAGTCCTCTGTGTAAAACACTTTGTAAATTTGTGATTTCATCCCAAACGACATTGAATTACAAATCACATGACACCTGTTTTCACTATGTTAAAGCATGTCCTGTTTTCTTTTATAATTAAATGATACAAGTGAGATTTAACATATTTGCACACTAGCTCCTCATTGCTGGGCTTTTAGAAGAAAAAAAACCACTATTTTTCTGTAATTAAAGATACTTCTTAGCATAATACATAATTGTGTTCTCATCTGCTTTTTACGACTTTTTCTTCCCACTGACATTGTCAGAATTTAGGGGAACTCAATGCTTGAATGCACTAATTTTATACTCTGCAAAGCATTAGAGTTATAATGCAGCTGAGGGCATATTGCCATTCTAAGGATAAGTTTCAAGGGGTAAAATAGTGTTTGAAAGTGAACATAATGGAGGTTTTGTGAATTCTGGATCATCTTTGAGACTTTTTGTGATAAAATAATATATACATATATTTTATAATAGTGCAATTTAGCATTTTCATATTTGAATTTTCCTTAGAGGCTTTTGAAGAAAAATAGTGACATATTTGCTGTTCAGGAAAGACAAGCTAAATCTCGTAGCAATTTAATGACTTTGTGATAACCTTTTTGATGTGCCTTGTTAAAGAATTCAAAATACTTAATTTTTTCTAGTTTGAGTGATTGCATTCTTGTATTGAAATTATCAAAGTCGACACACACGCACACACACTAAGAGGTTGGTCACTATAGTAGGAATCAATCTGTATGAGCTAAATGGTGTTTGATTTAAAAGAACATCATTTTTATGGCTTCTATATTGTTTGATGCAGGAAGAGTAATATACCTTAGTTTCAGCATGGACATATGATCCCTTCAATAATGACATTTAAAATACATCAAAATTGAGTGCAGTGATACACATTATAATGACATACCTAAAATATCAAATTGGTGATCAGATTTTATCAAATAGCCACAAGTTTGAAACAAAAGGTAAATCAACATTAAAAAAAAGAAGAGGTTAAACTTTATTGATTAGTATTTTCCCCTCTGTGGAGCTTCTTTAAATATACTTTTCCAACATTTGTGAGAAGTCATGTGATTGGTAAAGAAAGCCACATTATTAAAAATCAGGTTTAAAAAAATAAATAAAAATAAATAAAAATAAAAATCAGGTTTACAAGGTTAAGTGGGTGGGATATTTGCAGATATGATCGTTAATGTACGAACATTCTACACATATTCCACTAACATGAGTAAAAGAAGGGGGGCATTCATTCAAATGTAAAATGTCTCATGATAGAAAACTATGTTAAAATACATTCCGAGTGACTAATGATAAGCTCTGTATATAGTTGGTTTGTTTTACTCATCTAATTATTTTCTATTCAGTAATTTCATTTTTAGTTACATGGTAAATATTTAACAACAGAGAAAATTAACATTTCAAGTTTTAAACACTATGAAAGTGGATTAGCTCCAAATTGCACACAGTATTCACTTTTATTTTTTTGCATACCAGTTCTCTTTTAAAATTCCCTCATCTCCTCACACTATATACTCACTTAACAAAACTAATAAATTATCTGAGGGAAACCGGTGGAAAAACTGGAAGTGGAAGGAAAGTTAGCTAATCCAAATTTAATATTTGAACCAAATAGGATTATTACCTCAGGATAGCAACACCTAAACTTATCCTTTAAACAAAGATGACATTGGAACATATTAGCCTGGATTTCTCCACCTGTCTGTAAACCATCAGTATTTTAAATTCACATTTTAGTTTTATGTCTTGCACTGTATCCTAGTAACTGTATTTCTTTCCTAACGTTCGGTTACTCCCTTAACATCAGTCATCTAATTTGCAGTTCTGTAAACGCATCATGTTTTTTCTTGATCAAACACCAGGTACTTTGTTATGTGTTTCACAATGTTGGATTTTTTGAATCTGAAGGGGGTTCACGCTGGTGCTTCAAGTTCTGCATTGCTACAGTGAGACCAAGAAGAGGGAACTCGAGAGTTCCCAGGTTAACCCTTCCCTCTTGACACCTGCCCACATTACATTGCAGTTCCCACTTCCTCCATTCTGTGGTCCACTATCTAAGTATTTCCTGAACAAAGTATTGTCAATAAGGTGGTCTTCCTTTGAATTATTTCTATCAGTTTCCTATCTATCCATTTCTAACTCCCCCATCAAAAATGATCCCTTGTGGATATCTGAATGATACAGCTGATGGAGTTTTGGATTATAGGGGAGGTCTGGAGCCCAGGACCAAGAAAGAATTCTTGGGACATCTTTGGTACAAAATGTGGTTTTATTAAAGCCCGGGGACGGGACTCGTGGGCAGGAAGAGCTGCTGCCCCGGGGCTGTAAGGAGTGGCTGATTATATATGCCTGGGAGTTGAGAGGGGACTGAGGATAGCATACTGTGTAAGGAATTTTGGAAGCAAGGTCTCCAGGACCTCAGGGGGGCTAGCTGTTGTTGGGGAAAAAGCCACTTATTACTGTCTAATAAAACCTGAGTCATGATACCTTCAGATGTAAATGTTGTAAATGTTGGGGCATGGGGGATGATCGCCAACACGTATCTTGGGGGGTTTAGAGATAAAAATAAATTTCTAAAGGAATTTTTATATGTTAAAGTAGACTCACAGGCTCCTGGGGGTCGGGCTAACTTTGCCCTTTAGCCCTTAGCAAAGTATTAACATCGAAGCAGCTGGGTCCATAGAGGAATGTCCCCTGTCTCTTTCAAGGTCTTGTCCATGTGCTGTCCCAGGCTCGAGCTTTGTCCTCAGCCAGTCCTCTGTTCCCCCATCACAGGCACTTCCCTGGATTCAGCACAAGTTATTTCTGTGACCAAACCTTGACCAGCAAGGGTCACAGGAATCTCTTTCTCCTGACAGTATTTCTTGCCCTGAGATACCTTCACATACATATCCACTAATGCAACACCCAAATGTTTCTTTTTGAGACATTTTCAGCTCACCTGCTTGGCAAAAAAAATCTCTTCTACACATCCTGGTTTGTGTTTTCCAGGGAAAAGCTGATTCAAAAGTGCACTTAAGCACATTTTGGTTGCTAATTTATAGGATTAGACTTAAACAGGCATGCTGGAAAATGTAAGCTAAATTGTCCTTTGACGGTATTTGAAAGACAATCTATATTTGCCTTTGCTTTAATCTGGTAAGACAGAAGCTAAAAAAACAACACTGTCCAAAACAAAACACCTTATTTACCTTTTTATCCATATCTCTGTTTACACTCTTCTTTTGAATAGGATTGTTGCATATATCTTATATTGAGAGCCTATTGGAACCTGTTCAGTGATTTGTATGTTATCAATTGAGAATTGTTATTTTCAAACTTCTAAGTTTGTAAAGAGGAGCTCAGGGATGTTCCACTTAGAGATGCCACAGTTGATAAGTGGTATCTCACTTTACCTGAGGTGAAAACCATTTTGTTCCTACTCTAGACGTGTACTTTATTTTATTTTATTTTTTTAGAGATTTTAATTATTTATTCATGACATAGAGAGAGGCAGAGACACAGGCAGAGGGAGAAGCAGGCTCCATGCAGGGAGCCCAACGTGGGATTCGATCCCAGGACCCCAGGATCACGACCTGAGCCGAAGGCAGAAGCTTCACTGCTGAGCCCCCCCAGGCGTTCCTGCACGTTTTTTTAGAATTGAACGTAAACCAGTGTATTGCATCAAATATGTAAGAACATACTCTGAGTTTAGGAAGTCCGAGAAAACTGCTTTCTATTAACTGCTGTGAGCTTTCCAAACTAATCATTACAAATACTTGGATATGCAAGTTTTATTTGTTTGTTTTTGTAACCTTTTACTTGGGTCAAAACAACCTGTTCATAAGTCATTGCTCTTTTAAATTTACATAGAAATTATATGCTTAGCATTGTAGCCTAAACACGATTTCATGTTTTCAAAACCTTTCTTCTTTACGTATGTGTCCTGGTTTTTGTTATGGTGGTGGTTGTTGTCGTTGTTGTTGTTTCCAGCTGAAAGATGAGTGCTAATTTCTGTATCCTAACAGAAAACTGAAAACATAGCATTCTGATCTTTGTCAGTAATGGCATTTACGTTGACTAAACTATTTCTGCTTTCACCTAAAATGTTAGGAAAACTCATCTGTGAAGGAGCAAAAAGTGTTGAGCATGACATTCATTAGAATGCAATTGACATTTTTGCTGAAAATAAAACTTTCTAAAACATATTTCAGCAATTTTCAGATGAGAATACATATAAAGGCTTGAAGCATTTTTATTGTTAGCATAATTTCCCTTATTTTAGACTATTGTGACTGAGAAAGTCCTAGTCTAGAAAGCCACATCAAATTCACATTTTAACAGGATTAACAGGTCCTCAAGGCTCTGGGACCTGGAAAGGGGGTCACTGATTGAGGACAAACAAAGTTTCACTGCTGTAACTTCCCAAAACAGCATTCAGATAGCCCATCTTCCACAACCAAGTCAACACCACATGATTTACCTTGCATTATCCAATAAATAGAATTTGCAAAGGCGTAATTATAGTACCTTTGCACATTGTGGGTTAGATTAAAACAAAAAATACAAAATAGCACTTGGTTAATCTAAGATGCTTTGCATCACTTCATTTGCATGCTATAAATATTGTTTCATGAGAAGTGGTTTTAGACCTGGCTGCCTAACTTCCTCAGTTTTTACAGCTTTTATAGTAGCCAGCCCCATGCATACACATTAACCTGTCTTAAGAATCAGCTTAAAATATCTTTCCTCATTTTAGCTAGTATAACACAAATCTAAATAGAGGCATTTAGAGCATTGACTTAATATTGAAATTTTACTAGAGTGCTTTCCAAGTCAGTAATTGCAACCTCCCCCTGAAGTATATGGTATTATATTGATCCTAGATTCATCACTCACAGGGAGCTGAACACTTGACTCTTGACCGTCACTGTGCAATGTACAGCAGGTAGGAAGCATTAGAGTACTTATGGTTTCCCTCTGGTTTCACACTTCGTGTGTTCTAATTAGATACTGTGAGTGACTGCTGAAATCGAGAGTGGGGGAGAGTGAACAGTTGGGAAGTTTGTGATAAGGATGGTTTCCTGTGAAACTTCGTAATTTGTGACTGCTTTATGAAACTCAGTATTTAAACTCTTTTGTCCTAGAACATTTGTAAGTGGTAGATTGAAGTTATCCTTCCATTGGTCTCTGTTGTTCCTCCTGGGAGAGTAACACTTGACGAAAAATCATGGTGAAAAAAATACTGGAAATACTCAAAATACAACTCTGTGTTCTCTCTTTTCACCTTGCCTCCCATGTCTGCCATGCTCGTGTTCAGTGCAGATATTGGATAATCCTAGAGTAACCCTGAATTGTATGTTCACTGATTGACTAGAAGATGCTTCTGCAGAATTCTAAGCTTTCCTTTGTGCATAAAGTCTAGCCCAAGACCTGTTGCATGTAATATTCTGAGTACAGCAAGGTTTTAGACAACGTTTTCCGTGGTCACTCCTCATGGCAGTTTCTTCCATGTGAATTTAGTTACCAGCGTAAGATTTTTTTTTTTTAAAGATTTTACTCATTTATTCATGAGAGACCTAGAGAGAGAGGCAGAGACATAGAGAAGCAGGCTCCTCACAGGGAGCCTGATCCGGGACACAATCCCTAGACTGGTATCACACCCTGAGCCAAAGGCAGACGTTCAACTGCTGAGCCACCCAGGTGTCCTTAACTTAAGATTTTTTTTTATAGCTTATTTGCCCATTTGTTGAACAAGATGTGTGTGTGTGTGTGATGTGTGTGACTCCATTGCATGACCTAGTGGAGATGCAAAAGGGGTAACATAGCCTTCCCATCCTCAGGGTACTTAAAATCTAATGGAGTAGTGGGACACTATACACAGATAATGAGTGTAACATGATTGGTACTAGGGAAAAATCTATATAAAATATCATTAGAGCATGAAAGGTAAAGTATCTGGGACTTGAGGAAGAACTGAAAAGATTCATGCCACATAAAGGCAAAGGTATTGGAAGTACACCCTTGAGAATCAGATATTGGGAAGGGACTAATTACAGAACATATCTCAATGGGAATAATAGCTTTTAAAAATAAGCAGTAGGGTCACTTTCGTGGCTCAGCTGGTTAAGCATCCAAGTCTTAGTTTTGGCTTAGGTCATGATCTCCAAGTCGTGAGACTGAGCCTTGTGTTGGGCTCTGCTCTCAATATGGAGTTGGCTTGTCCCTCTCCCTCTGCTCCTCCCCCCTCATGTTCTCTCTCTCTCCTTCTCTCTTAAATAAATAAATAAGCAGTAATACGACTTAGAAGATTCTAGATTACCTGAGTGATGGTCCCTCTACCATAACAAATAGGTGATCAGACATTCTCCTTTTTCTGATATCACTGGTGTTAGCTAACGTTTCAGTACTGATTTTAAGATTCAACCACAATTCTTTACCGGTTTCTCTCAGCAAAACCCAGGCTAAATATAAATAACAAAAAAAACAGTCATATTTAGCACTATATGTCATGCAGATGGATAATAGTAAGCAACTTGATTCAACAGATTAACTAATTTAGTTGTCTAGGGGTATGTCTTGCAGATGATTTATCCTGGCAAACCCACTGGGAAGCAGTCTGCTCGAGATTTTATTTTCCACAAGAGTCACATTAAAGCCCTCTAATGCCAGAAGCAGATAACTGACAACTCAGCCTCCAGCTTTTCCAGGAAATGACAGTTTTTCTCTTTTCTTCTAGAACTGTGGTACACAGTGCCAGCATTGAGGTGTAGGTCCAGAGCTGTTCTTATAAACACTTCATCCCTGCCTGTAGGCTGCCTTGTAACTCACCCTATTAGAATTTTTAGTGACTTTGAAATTAGGTGACTTGAGTTCTAAAACAGGCTTTGACTCTTACTAATAAAATTCATTTCTATGGCCTTCATAATCTTCCTGGGCTTGTTTCTTAATCTGAAAGAGAGAGATGATAGTTTTAACTCCTAGGGTTCTGACAGCATTTGAGTAATAAGACTTATATCTGGGTTTGTTCTGTATCTGGCCTGTAGGAGGTTCTTGGTAAATTTACGACTTTTTTGCTTTGGTTTGTGGAATTGGATGCATTGTTTATCAGATAGGGAGAACTTGGTAAATGCACTTTCCTTTACATCTGGACTGTCAGAACAATGTTTCATTGCTCATGCATCTTATTAATTACAATTCATGTTAGAACTCTCTACCTTGTCATATTTCCTTATTTAGCTTTTACTTTATTCCTTTTTTAAAAAAGATTTATTTATTCATGAGGGAGAGAGAGAGAGAGAGAGAGAGGCAGAGATACAGGCAGACACAAGCAGGGAGCCCGACGTGGGACTGGACCCCGGTCTCCAGGATCAGACCCTGGGCTGAAGGTGATGCTAAACTGCTGAGCCACCTGGACTGCCCTACTTTATTCCTAATATTCCATTATTTTCCTCTCGTTGGAGATATTAAAGAATTTTGATAAAAACAGTAAATAGTAACTGCCTTGGGGCTCAATTTTCACAGACACTTATAATGTTCTCTACTACCTTTCAGCTCCAAAAGTTTATGTTCTAGTTTAAAACACACTAGGGAAGTTAGAGTGGGATTATTCTATTTCAGGTACTATAATGTGTATTCTCTCTGATGGCTAGAGGGTGAAGTTGAAGGAATGTTTGCAAAAGCATTTCATGCTTACACCCTTCAAGGAGCTGACCGTAAGGTTATGAGTGGAGCTTTGTACAAATAACAAGTGAACAACAGAGGTGTTAAGAAGCAATAAAATGGATGAGTGTGATGAGGTGCCTGCAATGTGACTTGCAAACATTCAGAGATCTTTCTAGTGAGAAGGTGAAGTTTGAACTGAGGCATTAAGCCTATATTTTAATTCAAAGGGACATTACAGGTATTGAGAAGATGGAAACAAAGAGAAGTGACAATCCATCAGTGAAACTCAGGGGAGTGAATATATCCATCTATTTTCATAGATCATCCTTTCCTGAACTATGCCAATGAGATGCTAGAGATGAAGAAAAATAAATGTCTGTAATGGCATGAATTGGAGAAATGTTTGTTAAAATAAACACATTTATTCACCACAGGACTTTTAAGAGCCTTTTTACAAGGAGTTCCTTCAAGTTCTTGTGATCCTTGAAACTCTCATGGAGGAACTCTCACATCTCCTGAGACCACCATGGCAGTTGATAGAGTAATAGCGGATTAGAAAGGTGACTTGGAGACAGATGGGAGGCCTGGAGTGCTTAGACTAAGGGGTCTGGGCATAAACCTGTGGGGAGTGGACATCCCTGGCACTGAGGTCAACTGGTTCACCACCTCCAAACTGCACCACTTCATGAGCTGGCTGATGTCAGGAACGTTACTTCACCTAGCTGTGTTCTAGAATTTTCTTGGATACTGTGTTCACCAGCAATTCCTCTTGTAACACTGGTTAGAGTTGACAGAGTGTGTGTATGCAAACTGCTTAGATCAGAGCCTAGCACAGAGCAAGCTGACTGAATGCATTAAATAACATTAATGGGGAGTGATTGAACAATTTTGAGCAAAGAAATGGCACCAGAAGAGAAGTGGTTTTGGAAAGCTGATATTCGATCAAAGAAGACAATTGGTTAAAAGTAGGAAGCAGAAGAAAGGGTGGGATTTCATTGGTGAAAATGCCATTCAGAACATCATACGTGAAAATAGTTCCTTACAAGCCTAGAATTCAAATATCTGTTGAATGTGTTGGTCTGTAACTCCTTTAATATGAAGATGTTTCCTTGTATTAAATAACACCATGTAATTGTTTTCCTCAAAATATCCTGGGAGTGTGAATGTGACTTTTGTGTGGTTGGCGTATGTGTTTCAGGTACTTTTTTAGGGTGTAGGATTTTTTTTTTACATGTGCTCTGTTTCACTTTGAGGCTTTTGTTTTGGATCTTCATGCTATCATTTCTATGGCATTTGTAATACCTTTTGACTTGATTAGAAATTGGTACTGATTTTTTAATGAAAGAAGTTTTCCAATAAGCATATTTTTGAAAAAGTTAATTTTTCTAATATTTGCCATGTGCTATTTTTTCCCACTATGAGGCCTTACTTGAACTAGTTTAAAACAGATGGAAGTATAGCAAATCATAGTTTAGGAGAACATAACTATTACAACTTAGAAAAATTAATCATCTCTATTGTATTAGAGAAAAAATTGATAGCATTAAACACATTTGTTTTAGGCTTCTAATAAAAGAAATATAAACGGAAAATGTTGTTCTAAACAGTAGGCTAACAGATGGGGAAGTAGGACCTAATATAAAAAGTCAGGGTTATAGATATAAGTTGAAGTGTATCAAAGATAGTATCAGATCTGTAACTGCCAAGAATTGACATTTTTTTATGAATCTGAAATCTTAGATGGTCAGAATTTTATTTTAGGATGGTAAACCAAGTGTATATAAAGTTTCTTTTTCAGAGAAAAATGATATTAAATTGACTTTAGAACAGCATATAGTTAAAGTGATGGATAAAATCACTTCATTATGTATATTTAAATTGTCATTTAAAAGATAGACATGAATATAACTAAAGTATTAGAAAGAACAGAATTCCAAAGTAAGTGTTAAAATGCACTGTAAATGTGCTGTCAATTCGGTATTTCAAACTGACTTGAATGTTCATATTTTAGGTAAATTTGTAGTGCAGTTCTGTTGTTTCCTGACTGAGGTAGTATGAACCAGTACTAAACTCTTGTTTTGAGTAGAACAAAATCACTGGCTTTAGAATTCTCAAGATGAACTGCCATTTTCGATCAAATGATTGGCATCACTTAAGTTGATGTGAAATAGAATAAAATAGGAATGGCTGGGTTTGTCCCATTCAGCAGTTAGGTACTTTCATTAAACCACTTACCTTAACTGGATTCTGTTGGGAAAGTCTTCAGTGTACAAATGCTATGGACTAGAACTGAGTCATGTTCACTCAGGAATTCTGTTGTAGTCCACAAATAGGAAAACAATTAAAATGCCAGCTTTTATGAATCTATCAGAAGGAATGGGAGGCATCACTCTTGATTTACATTGTTTTGCCTGCACACACATACACACACACAAAAACTGTTCTATATCTTCATGATACATTTTTTTTTTCTGGATCACAAATAGCAATGATTTGATAGGTTTTGTTCTTTCTGAACAGTTGATTAGGTAATAGTAAACTAGAATATTTTTGGTTTTTAATCACAAAAAAGACAAATTGCCCAAAGAAATCTAGGTTCAGCAAATGTCTGGTTTGATACCATGAACTGCTTTGCATCTGAAAACTTAGAAACCACCACAGCCTGTTTGGCTGCTGTTCACCTGATAGCTCAGATTTAAAGCACTCGAGGGCATGATGAAGTAGTAATTCTATAGGAACTACATTATCATTCTGGGAAGGTGTGAGGAGAAGATATTTTGGATCCTATGCTTTTTTAAATTCATTTATTTTTATTAAGATGCTCTAGAGGTGATGCTCGTTAATTTTAAGCCATTTTATTTGGTGGAAATAAGTTGCAGACAATTACCCTTACTGTAATGTATGTACATTTAGACATGTATTTAGATGTCTTTCTTGTGGTCCTTTCTTTCTTTTTTTAAAAGACTTTATTTACTTATTTATGAGACACACACACACAGAGAGAGAGAGAGAGAGAGAGAGAGAGAGAGGCAGAGACACAGGCAGAGGGAGAAGCAGGCTCCAGGCAGGGAGCCTGACATGGGACTCGATCCCGGGTTTCCAGGATCAGACCCCGGCTGAAGGCAGTGCTAAACCACTAAGCCACTGGGGCTGCCCATCTTTTTTCTAAATATCACATTGGACTACGTAGATCTCCCCATGTTATTAATGAAAAATATGCTGGACATGGACCTTAGCATGTTTGAATTAAGTTTTCCGCTAGGTAGTGACCTCGGGTTTAGCATTCATGCAGACAAAGCATATTTGTTACACCTGGATTCTTCTGCCCTTGTGCTTAGAAAAAATTACCTCATTAACACTTCATTGGAGTTAAAATAGTCATAAATTATAAAACAAATGCAAAATCTTTCAAATATTCTGAGTTTTTAATACTTCCATTTCTCCAGTATATTCTTCAAATAATTGCCAGATATATATGATGTACAGATTTTTTTTTATTTTTAAGCAAGAGTATAAAAATAATCCTATTACATACTATTGTATATTGTTTTGAGAATCCATTAGGTACTTTGAGA
Source organism: Vulpes vulpes (assembly GCF_048418805.1). Taxonomy (NCBI): domain Eukaryota; kingdom Metazoa; phylum Chordata; class Mammalia; order Carnivora; family Canidae; genus Vulpes; species Vulpes vulpes. The sequence continues at coordinate 53,959,503 of NC_132786.1, read as the reverse complement.
TATAACCTGACCAGTTTTCACCCTATGGTGTCCATTATAGCTGAAATTTTCTGTGTGAAATCACACCTTCAATTGAAAATTGTCACTTAATATATTAAATGTCATATAGGTAATGGTTACCTCAGAGACAGCTCTGTATTTTGGGGACTGTTAGGGCCAGTATGGTCTGAGAACTCGGGATTGCAGACTTGAAGACTCAGAACATTTCTTTAGTTTTGCTCAGCTGAATGGTCAATAGAGCCTTTCCCAACTAATCAGCTTGACAGGTTCTCCTTTTGAGAAATTCAGTCTGGGCATCCCCAGACTTGACCTGTGTGCTCCTTTAATATGTATGGCATGCATGAGCAGGGAGGGGTTTTAAACTCATTATTGAGTTCCTTATCATTTTTGGATATCTTGAATCAGTTGATTCCAAGAGCAATTTGCTGTCCTTTGGGGATGTTTTAGATACTCTTGGGGAGTTACTCCTGGGCCTTTGCTCTCTCTCCTCAGACTTGCAGACCCAGACTTGCTATTTCTTTTCTTCTAGTTGTATAGCATGATGCTTGAAGTTGCTGCTTTAGAACAAGATTACCTGTGCGTCCATCCTTCTACCATTTTCTGGTTGACCTTTGCAAGCCACTCAACTTCTGTATTTCAGTGTCGTCTGTAAGGTGGTGTGGTGGAGACCCAATGGGCTACTACAAAGTGTCTAAGATGATTCGCATACAGTAAGCCCTCAAGGTTCCATCAATCTTACTACTGTGGTACCTCAGGGTTCATGTCTGGGCACACAGCACTAAGGCTGTGCTTCTTGTTTTACTGGAAATGCTGCCGTAAAACATGTTCTTATCTGGTAGATCGCGGTAGCCATCCTTCCAAAGACACAAGGCTGGTATTGTTGAGGTCTCCAGCAAGACTCCATAAATAGCATCTATCTTGCCCACATAGCTTTCAATATGATAAATTAAACAAAAGTGTGCCAGATTAAAGCTAAAACATATTTGTTATTACCTGGTAAGGAATTGTCGGCCCCTAGTGGAGTCCTGGATTTTCTCTTCCTGCGGGAAAATTGTTTCTAAGTAGGAGAGAGGTGGAGCTCAGAGGATCTCATACAGTTGATTGTCCTCAAATGTACCAATCTGACAGTTCTCCCTCCCCTATGTTGGAGTAATGGGGCAGAAGAAAGTCAGAATGTTTTCTATTAATCAGTATGCACCTGCACGTGGGTGGGAACACTGATCATTAGTGGGAAACAAGTTCTCCACCTAGACCATGCTGTGTGAGGTGGGACGGTGCTACCTAGACTACTGTCGTAAAATATTTGGACCAGCTACAATATTCCCAGAGAGGCCTATTTTCATTTCGGTGGATTCTGATAAAGGATTTGTCCACATTTTATCTGTATTGAACGTATTCCTAACCATAGCAAAGCCTTAGTTCCCACAAAAATTGACACAGAAATGTGTACCTCTTGACTCTCCAAGATGAGTGATTTTAGGGCATTTAGGAAGTGTTTATCCTCTTTGAATTTGAAATGTTCTTTAATTTTTAGTTCTGTCGATTCTCTGTATGGAATTAGTAGCTACTGGCTCATGCTCTTGTTGGTCTTCCATCTACTCAGGACTTAAATGTTCTGTTGCTACACTTAGGTGCTCTGAGGAACACCTGTGTCTTTGCTAGTTTGGAGGGCAAATTGTTTAATCTTCATAATGAAGGAGGCACATCCTGGGGTCAGCCACTGCACGTGAAGTTATAGAGCACACATGGAATGTAAGTTGCTAGGTTACAAGGAAAGAAGAGAAATGATGGAGGTTCCTTTGCTCCCAAATCAGTAAGTCAAAGCTCTTGAAAGGTAGGATGTTACCTGTACCACTAACTTGAATGCTTCTTTTTTTTTTTTTTAATAAATGAAGCAGTGTCTGCAAAGACAATGGATCTATATCTGACCACTAAGCTCCAATAGATAATATGGATATTGATTTTAGTGAGCTCTCTTTATTACTCTAGGAATGAGGAATCAATGTCTTCAGTGATTGTATGATAAGAAAAACATAGGAAACAAGAAGCTTCTGTGAACAGAGGAGAGATTCTCTGGCAACATTTCAAAGCTATAGAATATAGACAAAATCTATATTTGTACTATGTGAAGGTCAAGTAAAGAAATGTAGATTAATTTCATCATCAGTTATAAACCTAACTGTATCATATAAAACTATGAAAATTGAAATTGTCTTCAGGCTTGATTGGACATCTACTGACGAATGATGATAGTATTATTTTAACCAACTTCTTAGTATATAAGCTCTGCCTTTGAATTATGTATTTCTTGACAATGTGAACACTTATTTGTTATCTACATAGAATGGGAATCCTAGAATTCAACCTATGTATTTCATCCTATAATTTCCTGAACATGTAACTCCGTTGTTTCATAAGTGGTTGTTCATATTGATGATACCTTGGGGGGGTAGGCTTGGAAAAAGAAGGAACCTTTGGGTATCATCATGTTATGACAACGACTAAAATATAATAAGATATTTTCTAGGTTCTGGGCACAGTTCTTTATAAGCATTATTAATTTAATCAATACAACTACACTATGCTGGGCATGAAAAATCTGAAGTTCAGTCACTGCATAAGTTACATAGAAAATGATATGCCATTAAAGATCTCAAAAATTGTGCCTGGATGGTTCTCTCTATCTGGAATGTTCTCTAGATATTTGTTTGGCTTGTGGCTTGTTTCTCATCAAGATCTGCTCCGCAGTCTCAGACCTGCCCCACTGTTCTATCTAAAATGGCAGCTCTTCCCCTACTCTGTTTTCCCTAAGAGTTTTATTCATCTTTGTTGAGTACCATTTAACATTCTATACATTTGAATTATGTTACTTCTCCTCAAACTTGAATATAGTAGGGGTTTATTTTTTCTACTTAGGATAACTTACATTTCTTGAATACATTTGGGGAAATAATAGTCACTAAAATAATAGTTGAGTTAATGACTTTAGCCTTCATGGACTGAGTCACTTAAACAGTGAAGAAGTATTAAAAATGTTTAGCACATTGTTTAGAGCACATTGCCTGAATGAGTGGAACAATAAAATCTTGTGTATGGTTTTCTCCACTAAGGTTCCTATTCTTTGTTTTTATATTGAATTGTATTTTTCCCTGCCTCATGGTGAATGTGTCTATCAAATTGTTGAACTGCAGAAATATCTGGAGAACATATTCAGACATAGTGGTGTATTCTTAAGAGAACAAAGAAACCCTCCAAGGCATAGAAAGTTTGTGGATTTTGTACTTCTCAGTAGTTCCGATGAATATGGAGAAAGCTTGACTGCATCTAAGTTAACATATTTAAACTGTTTTGTATTCTGACTTCCAATGTAGACTGGTAACAAGTTAATGATTTGTGTTTCGAACACTGTTGGAAGTTGATTCCAACAACATCTGCACAGGCTCATTGCCTTGGGGAAGACATAAACTGAAATCATGTTGGTAAATCCACATTGTAAATGTATTTAGAGGCATCACCCCTTTTTAATTGTATTTTTAACTTTATTTGCTGTATATGTCTGTCTGTCTTTCTCTCAAATGTGCATACATTCACACAGGAGTAGATCATGTAAGGGTAAAGTGAACCTGCAGTTTATCCCCTGAGCATAATTTTAAATGACATTTTTCATGCTTTTCACCTAATATATGTGTGACAATATAGAATCTGAAATAGTTTTTCTTTTAACCAGTTAAAAAATTCCCTGTATAGTTGCCCATAGCTAGAATAAAAGCTACGTGATACGAAGTATTCTCAATACTTATATTGCTAAAATAAAACTTCCCTAAAGGTATAGTTGCAGAGTAGATACATAGAACTAGATCAGAATGAAACAATAGAAATGTATTGTTATCCTATATTGAGAATAATTCTTCACTGGATTTTCAATACAAGAACATCTCATTATAGTATACATTCAAAAATTTAGCACCACAGGGACTTCATGTTTTAAGAAAATCACATATTTTCCAATTTATTCGCCATTATTTTGGAATTGAAAATTCACTTTATTTTTAATCATTGGCTTTCTATTAAAAAAGAGCTTTAAAAATGTTCTTCAAAAAAATGTTCTTCACTGAAGTAGTATTTAATTTGCCTTATGGTTTGTAAAAGTACTAATTAAAAAGTCTTTGGGAATAATTATTGGTTTCTAACTTCAAACATTTATTATAGTAATAAATTCTTATTTCAACAACCCATAATCAGAAACTAATAGAATTAATGAATAAACTTGAGAAATGCAGAGATTTAGGCAATATAGATAATGCTCTCCAACCATCATTAAAGCTCAGTTTTTCTACTTGATTTTCTGTTAGAAATTTAAGTCACAGGCTAGCACTGATTTTTTTTTTTTTGTCAAGTAGCATAATAAATGCTATGAGTTTACAGTGTATTTCACTTGATTATATATGGACTAGAGTGATTTTTTTTCTATTGCCCATTCTTTTGTGTGTGTTAAACTTTTGTGTATTTTTCAAACTCAACCCTTAATTTTCGACTCCTTAGACGTTTAACCTATATATTCAGGGAGATTGACAACTGAATGCATTTGGTATAATATCCCTAATAACTGTTTTAAAGACTCTTACAGGGTGTCCCTGAGTGGCTCAGCAGTTTGGCGTCACCTTCAGCCCAGGGCCCAGTCCTGGAGACCTGGGACCGGGTCCCGCGTCGGGCTCCCTGCATGGAGCCTGTTTCTCCTTCCACCTCTCTGTATCTCTCATTAATAAATAAATATAAAAAAAATCTTAAAAAGACTCTTACAAAAATCTATAACAGCAAAGAAGTTTATTATCGGAATAACCAAATTCTGAAAGGAAGAAATCTGTTATGTCAGATTAGCAGACACTTAAAAAACAGCAGCCTCTCTAGGGGGTCTTCTTCTAGAGTCATTATCACTTTTGGGGAGTTTCTTTGTTTCTCATTTTTTCTCTTTGTGTCCAGAGCTGACTTTCAGTAGATTGCAGGGGCAGCCACTCTGCTACATACAAAGTCCTGACCAATCGTTTTCCATTTTGATCTGCCCTATGGACTACTAATTTTTGTAAAATCAAATTTTAAAAAGGATGTAAATATCCCCTGAAATCTGTATGTGGACCTCATCCTTGGTTTGGAAGAGGGAAAAATAACAAAGTTGTTGCTGAGTAAGACCGGGGATTCATCCTATTAATTAAAACATCTGTACAATACATGAAATCAGGAAGTTGAGAATGTAGAACCCCAACCATGAGGGTAAGAAGTTGCTAGAGGAAGCTGGGTGTTCTAGGGTGAAAGGCAGCTTTTCAGAGTGAAATAAATAAATGAGTCTGGTCTTGTTGAGACTGGAGGGCCCGCTGAACTAACCAGTGTGCTAGAATGTTACAACAAACAGAAGCAGATGGGCTAGTTGAATCACAGGCACAAAAGGCTTATTATGGTGAATGCAGACAGAACAGAAAAGATGAGGGAATCTGGGAACAATCTCAGGGAATCTTGTGCGCTGAATTTCAGGTAACTTTATGGACAACAATTTTGACTTAGGATCAAACAGCAGACCTAAAAACTTGGGTTTTTTGTCTGTTTATTTGGTACCTTTTTTTTTTTTTTAATTCTTCCCTTGTCACAGGAAATAATTGTGGTTGTGGGTCAAGGTAGGACAATGAGTGTGGGTGAATGACATGGGTTGAGGGCAAGCTTGGGTCAGAGCAGCTGGCTTCCTGGAAATAGCCAGAGATAGGCAGTAGCTACAGAACGAACTATTCAGGGGCACCTGGGTGGCTCAGTGGTTTAGCGTCTGCCTTCAGTTCAGGTTGGGATCCTAGGGTCCTGGGATTGAGTCCCACATCAGGCTCCTGACATGGAGCCTGCTTCTCCCTCTGCCTATGTCTCTGCCTCTCTCTGTGTGTGTCTCTCATGAATAAATAAAATCTTAAAAAACTAAACTGTTAAAAATTTTCATAGGCAAACACATTTAGGATTCTCACATAGTTTAAGACGACCTAATCAGTGCTGTTGGTAACTGTCTTGATGCCATAGATAAGTTCAGATAAACCCCATGAAGGGCATTTTTCTCGATGATTTTTGCCTGCAGGGATGCTGGGGGTGGGGGTAGTTGGTGCCTAGGAAGGCAAGAGGAAGACATTCAGGTTTGTCTTTCCCTGGGTCACTTATCCTTCCCAAGGACCTGTCATCACTTCCCAATACCGAGTAGCTTCCCAGTGTTCCCAAAAGCCTGTCCACATGTGAATCATACTTGACCAATTCACTTACAAATATGTCCTTGGCCCCCATGACAAGACACATGTGTTCACATCTGTTCGGTAATATTTGGTTCATCTGTTTATGCGCTGAAATTGGGCCATTAGACTCTTTGCCTCCTCTTGCCCTGCCAGTCCAAAAATTTGGACTATTTTTGGGGCATGTTTCAAACTCCACCTCCCCTGTGAAGCTTTATCATCCACAGGGAGCTCTCCTTCCATCGGTTCTACTAGTATAACAGCTCTCGTTGCTACTTCCAGTTTGTGCTGTCTGAGGTCTTGTTTGTGATTCACGTGTGAATTTTGTCTCCCTAATGAAAGGTAAAATTCTGATGGAAGGGACTGTGTTTGAGAAATCTTACTCTGAGCCATGTCTGCCAGCCACACCAAAGACAAGAAAACATGTGTTGAACAAACATTCAAATTCTTAGATTTTCCACATCTCTGTTTGGAACAGAAGATAAAACACTAAGATAAGTGGTTGATAGCTCAGTTTTTTTCTCATAGTTTCCCTACATAGCTTAATCGGCTCCATTCTTTTAAATAAGGAAGCTACAAGGAAGCAGCTGTTGTTTTTGGCTTGGTGTGCTGACCCTCGGGCAGTCACTTAAACTTTCTGAAACTCCATCCCATCACCTGTAAGATGAAGATGACCTTACCTTCTATGATTTTACCACATTTATGTCTAATTAGATTCAGAAAGGAGCTGTGTCTTTGCAAGTGTCTTATAAAACATTTCTTCAATTATCTGTTTATTTGTGTGGACTTAGGAAATCTGCCCTGTTATAGGCGATGGGAACAGAGGTGCCCAGTAAGAGGCCAGACCCAGCCCTCATAGGGAGGACAGGCAGGATATAAGTGATGACATGGAGGCGGGTGTTACTACTGTGGTCCCAAACTGTGTGTGCAGCAGCAACAGCAGCATCACTTGAGGGCTTGTTAGAAATGTAGATTCGGGGGACTCCTGGGTGGCTCAGTGGTTGTGCATCTGCCTTTGGCTCAGGGCGTGATCCTGGGGCCTGGGATGGAGTCCCGCATCAGGGTCCCCACAGGGAGCCTGCTTCTCCCACTGCCAGTGTCTCTGCCTTTCCCTATTTTTCATGAATAAATAAAGTCTAAAAAGAAAAAAAATGTAAATTTTGTAGCCCACTCCAGACTTACCACATCAGCAGGTGGATTTAAGCACTCTGTTCCTAACCCTGTTTCACAGTAGAGTTTGAGAACCACTGGTGTGCTAAATGAAAACAAAATGTGATCAACACACATCATTTTCTTACTGGTAATTTGAGCACCGATACTCACATTTTTTGGGTCTTCTTTTTCCTTCTTTGTCAAATCAGAATACTTAAAAGGTCAAGATTTTTTTTTTTTCCTGAGAATAAAATTGGATATTTGCCAAGCCCATGATACAATACCTGGCAAATAGTGAATATAGGTGTTTATACAACTTCTTGATGAGGTGAAACACTTTAAGTGAGGAAACTGGTTTTATTACTCTGTAGGTGTCCAGATGTCAAATTATTTTCCATTTCACATAAAAATGAAGTATATCATTATAAGACCAGGAATTCTTTAGGAGTGGACCTGGGTTATGATTAAAAATTCTGACTCTGCATACATTGGTCTGGTTGGTTATTGTTAACAGATTGATACTATTTCCCACAGTTTAAACACCATAATATATCTATAGGAATATCTTATCTTGCCTATATGATTGCCCCCATGATGGGGTAAATATTAAACTGTGAAGTTGAGGGGCACCTGGGTGGCACAGTGGTTGAGTATCTGCCTTTGGCTCAGGTTGTGATCCTGGGGTCCTGGGATTGAGTCCTGTATGCACCCTGCTGAGTGCCTGCTTATCCCTCTGCCTATGTCTTTGCCTCTCTCTCTGGGTCTCTCATGAATAAATAAATAAAATCTTTAAAAAAATATTAAGTTGAATTTTCACAAATGTATTTTACCTGTGTAATTAGTGCCTCATTAAAAAAAAAAAGTTTTATCAGCACCTGGAAACTCCCACTATTCACTATTATTTCCTTTTCGACTTCCTTCTCTCCACGTGTAGCACTGTCCTTAGTTCTAATGCTGTAGATTAGTTTTGTCAGTTTTGAACCTGATATAAACTGAATCGTACAGCTAGTCCTGGTGTCTTCTTTCACTCACTATTATGTTTGTGAGATTCATGCCTGCTTTTCTATACAGAGCAGTGGTTAATCCACTTTTGCTCTGTATCCCAAATCCTTTTTCATGAATAGCAAAAGCAGCATATGTGGGGAACTTAGTCCAGGAATCATTCTATGAAAGCGAAGGCCAAGCAGGGAGTGTACAACACCTGCAAAAGTCTGGGACCCAAACATATTTGAATATCTACTTTCGGATTTTGCTCTGGGTGGATTTCTTGTTGGTACTCTTCCAGTTTGCTCAGTATGCCCTCCCCCAGTTGGAATAGCCTCTCTGATATTTCTCAGAGTTTATTCTTATTAACAAGGACAGCACTCTGCAAAAGCATGAGTCCCACGGGTATACTAGAGATTTAACTAAGACTTCCCAGAGTTAATCCCCAAACTCGAGTCTGTCCAGTCATTGGGAGGATTGTTAAGTGAGATACTTAGCCATGGTTTCCTATCATTAGGAATAATTGCAACTTGGCAATAATAGTAAGACACTGGTTCTTGCCCTTATTTATCTTGTGCCTTAAAATTTTGAAGTGCAATTAGGTGTTTGGAAGTAGGATGGGGTGACAGGAAAAAGAAGCCCTTTCCAAGAAACTGGTTCCAGAACCCAGAATTTAAATTTACGCTTCTAACACCCACATAACCATGTGTTCTCTCTCTTTGTGTTTCATTACAAGCCTTATAAATGATCATTACTGAAAAAGACATCTTGAGGCAAATTGCACAGAACATTTGAATACACTTACTTCCTGTAGAAACAGGATTCAATTTTTAGTAGCAACACTTAACTTTTGTGATATCTGTAAGGTAAATTTGGACTCCGGCAGCAGTTCCTTTATGTTAACATTACTAGATAATGTTATGCCGTAGCAATTTAGATTTAATCAGATGCGCTCACTTGAGTTCAGAGCCAAATGTTTGTCTGAGTTTCTCTGTTGTCATATCAAATGTTAGCTCATGTTCCAGGCTTTTCTGAGTTGGCAGGACAGGAGCGTATACAAATCAGTGTCGTGGATGAGAATGATGTGTAACCCAATTTAGATGCGTGATGGGTGCAGAGTCTACATGACGTTATAATGCACCACGAAAATAACATGTGTTATCTAAAGTATCCAATACCTGGAGGAAAAGTATATTTTATGCCTTATAATTAAATATAGGGAGAATCAGCAGTAACAATTTTATTTAAAGATATTCAATATGGTTTAAGTCCTTTAAAATTTTGCAGTATGCATCCCCATAGACCTAGAAAGGAATGTTTCCACATTTACATTATTGCACTGTTGAAGGAAATCAAATTATAAAATACGTATCATAATTTATTAGCATATTTTAATTCTTCAGAATAAACAGCAAGTCTTATTTCTTAAATCAGGCGGAAATAAAAGGACGCTATCGGCAAAACTAAAAAGCATCTATACAAAGGAACTGTTTCATAATAGTATTTTTGCTAAATTATCAAATGTCAATAATTATCTATGAAATGGCATCAAATATGTGTCACCACATTTGACTTGACATCTAGCTGCACCCTGAATTGAAAATGACTACATTTGATAAGGTATAATGGAACCTTTTAATGAAGGCACTGTAGTTACATTAAATTTTCTCATTATTGAATATCATTATTGTGGAAATCGTGGATATTCTTGGATCCCACAGAAACATTATATTGATATTAAATTATATATACATATAAACCTAGGTTTCTTGACTATTTATCAGTGTCCATTTTTTAATAACCAAGTTGAAAATGAATGTTTTCAATGTGTATAGCTAACCTAAATTGGAAAAATTTATGCATGATTTAATTTCACTTCAAAGTATAGATACAGATGATGTATGTTTCCTACAGAATTTTTTTTTTTAGGAACGCTTACAAAAATAATTAACAAAATACATCCTTACTCAACCAAAATACTCAGAATATATTTTTGGCTTTTTCTCCGTGAATTCCTAGTTTTTTTTGTCAGGTTGTGAGTTTGAGGACTTAATTTCTGAATTCCTACTGCTAATTTTCTGTTAATTCCATTACTGCTCTTCATTATGTTCTAGTTCAGATGTGATAGCTAGCAAAGTATTTTCCCTATGAGATCCGGAATGGATTCTACCTTTAACAGGACAAATTTGCAAATAAGTAAAAAAATAAATGAAATTAAAAAAATAAAATTCAACTATTTATTACATCCTTATCTCAGATGTAGATTAATAATGAGAAAAAGCTAGAAATATAAGGAAAGGAGCAGAGGAGGGACTATTTGGGGATCTGTAGAACCTCCTAAAGTTTTCCGTTCTGCTTTGTTCAAGGGGAGCCATCCAAGCTAACTTGCCACAGAGTCATGTCCACAGCTACAATTTCAGACTTCTCTGATACATACTGGTATGATTCATATTCATAATAACCGCCCATCAAATGTATATTAAGGAACAGGCATTTTTCTAAGAATGTGCTCTAGGTCGCAAAGTCAGTAAGTGACAAAATTAAGATTTAAGGCGACTTTGCCCCCAGTCTCCCTTTTGTTAAGGATGGAAAGTGTTACCATGAATCATTGTATGACTAGAATCCTATTCAGCCACAGAAAAGACTTTACTTAATTGTTTAGAAGAACTTTTTTATGATGTTGAGAGGCCTCAGGATTTGTTTCCACCACATGTTATCAAGAAATACCTATAACTTAGCTCTTTCTCCAATTACCCCCACACTGTAAAGTAAAAGGAAAAAATAATAACTCTGGTGTAATGTGACTCTACTAATTAGATAACTTTCTAAAATGTCCTTTTGATGAGGATTATAGACGTTTTTATTTTCATACCATACTAGCAAATAAAATGAAATAGCCATTTTGCTGCACCGTGTATGTCTGTGTGTGTCCCATGTTCAGTGTTTAGAAGACTAGGGAATATTTTGGAAGAGATTCTTCAATTTGTGAAAGGCTCTATGAGAAGGTGTGTGTGGCTCTAACGTGTTTAAAATCCCTGGAAGTATTTTGTGTACTGTTCAACAGTAAAGTATAGAAGGCTGAAATTGGACAATTGTAGAACATACTAAACATTGTGCAAATGGTGTTGAATGGAATCATTATCAAAATAAAGAATGGGATTGGGATCATTCTTGGCCTTGGCTGGTGAAAGTGCTGTCCTTGTTACGGGTACTATTAGCATCATCTGGGAACTCGCTAAAATGCATATTCTCAGGCTTCCACCCCAGACCTATTGCATTTGAACTTTGATATTAACAATTTTCTCATGTGATTTGCCTACGCCTTAAAGTCTGAGGAGCGCTAGTATTCTGAACAGGGTAAAAAATACATACTTAGGTTTATATAATAGATTTATTTTCTACTGTTTTTTCATGCTGTACTGTGCTAACAGTAGTGGAAAAGATTATGTAGCATTTATCATAAACTATACCCATATAATGTAATGGAAGCTTTCTGAGCATATGGTCAACTGATATCTCAAAGTTAAAAGAAGAAAAACAAGGGCCAGTTGATTTGCAGAGTTTCATCTTTTATATCATAATGGTCAGATAATAGGCAGGGGTGATAAAATAAAGAAGGCAAAACTCAAAGCTAAAAATACATGGAAAAGCATGTGCTCACATGTGTTAAAACAGGCTAATACAGGAAAAAAAAGAATTGGACAGGATGGGAAACATTGATAGAAACTGGATTTTTATTTGGAGAAAAGTGTAAAAAGCAGGATTGGGAAAGTAGTTCAGATGTGATAGCTAGCAAAGTATTTTCACTGTGAGATCCGAAATAGATTCTATCATTAACAGGACAAATTTGCAAATAAATAAATTAATTAAATCAATCAATCAACTATTTATTACAATTTGTACTTCTATGTGTAGATATGGATGTGAATATGATCTGGATCTAAATGTAGATGAGGCTCTAATTAACATTTGAGGGGTAGAGCCCAGGTTTCCTTTGATTTAGCTGTTAAAGTTGATGAATTTGACCCTTTTTTTTTTTTTTTTAAACTACAAAGTTATCCTCAGGGCCAATGTTACAGGAAATACCTTAGGGAAACATAATATAATTTGTTTTTAAATGATTTAATGCCTTTGCTAGAGGGTTAATGCTTCCTTAAAGTATGAAAACCAAGCATTGTATCCAGGTTCATGTGATCAATGACTCACATCCTGGGAATGGGATAGACTCCAGTCCTGAGGAGGCAACAGATCTATTCTCTTTGCCATCCACCATAGTCTGTATAACTATCATGTGAGTTAATATTTCTTCAAAAACAGCAGCAGTGGGGAGTCTGAGTGGCTCAGCCAGTTAAGCCTCTGACTCTTGGTTGCAGCTCAGGTCATGATCTCAAGAGTCCTGGGATAGAGCCCCCGTTTCGGGCTAACCAGGGTGGGGGGAAGGGGTCCACTTGAAAATTTTCTCCCTCTGCCCCTTCCCCACTCTGGGCACATGCATGCGTTCATTCTATCTCTTTCTGCCTCTCTCTCTCCCTCCCTCTCTCTCTCTTTCTCTCAAATAAATAAAATCTTGAAAACCAAAACCATAACAGTGAATACTTAGGGGAAACTTACTGAACTAAGTACTGGGGGGAAGCACGTGGTCAAGAGTTGTCATTTAAACTCACAACTCACCTAAGAAGTAGGTTCTGTTATTAACACCGTTGCACAGATCAGGAAATAGCCCAGCTGTTAAAGAACTTTGACAGGCTTCAAGGACAGGTCCCAGGCAGAAGGGATGGTGCTTATAAACATGTCATGATGCTGTCTTCTTTATAAGAAAAGGTTTAGAGGGATTCATTGGAAAAAAAAACGTATAAAAAATAAGCATAAAGTAGTTTTAGGACATTATGGCTTATAGGTCAGTACCTTGAAATATTATTAGCAGTAGGAGAATTACATAAACATCATGCATATTTATAAGTGCACCATAATTTCTTACTCTGACATGAAGTAATACTGATTTTTTTATAATCTTAGTCATTTTAGAATATCTTTTTTTTCCTCTTTCATTTTATCAAGTGTTCTTGGCCAGGACAAGCAACAAAGGTTAAACTCACAGTCTGAAGACCTTTCACAAGGGCGGGGGGTGGGGAGGGGGTGGGATTCTTTCCAATTTAGAGGAATTTATAAAATAATCTGGTATATTCCCAAATGGATGAACTAATAAGCCCATTAAAACTAAATATTTTCCATGAGCTGTGAAAACTTTTCCTTGTGATGGATTCTCATTATGTCCCAGCATGCAAACATTTCTTTTGTACTTTACAAATGGCAGTGGTCTTGGAAATTTGTGCATATAATGAATGGGACAACTACAATAACAGGTCATTCACCTGCAAAGTGAGTAAAAGTTAGGGGTATTCTCTGCAAGGAGGTCTATTTAAAATTTCTGTCAAGTCAAATGTCTCTGGTGTTTTGTTCTCCAATATAATGGAATTCATTTTTGCAGTCCTTTTAAAGGTACACAAGTGTAGCTATAGCAACATGAGGGGGGATCACTTTGTTTCCTGAAGCGCGTGTAGCCCTATAACGAGGCAGAGGCACATTTCCTGAGATATGTTGTGCTGTGCATCTGAAATAAGGAGCTGGTTTTCAGTATCAATTTCCCTCTCCTTAAATTAGAATATAATGATCATATTTTAATATGGAAAATTTGTCAAATTACCATAATGCTGTGAAAGGATCTTCTATATTTGGATGCCTCCTCTTACATTTTTTAATACTAAGTGAGCATATACTTGTACCTGTAAATTAGGCGAGTATGGAATCACTGAAAACATGGCAGGAAAGTGCTGCATCCCCGGTGTGGAGCTTGGAGTCTTGCCACTTGATGGATTTGTTAGAATCTAAAACATTTTTCACCACCAAAGCCCTCAAAAATAAATATGGTGAAACACTATTTGTTTGTTTGTTTTCTGTAAAAATTATACTCAAAGGAAAACTGGTTGGGTTGTAGTTTGTGGACTCAAGAGAGGAGAAAACACAGAGATGGAGTAGAGAAGCCATTGCACAGGTAACCCACTTTCCATGTGCATTTTGACAGATGTCTTTGAGCTGCTTAGGATGACGGACCCATGATCTGGGGATTTGGAGGGAGGAGGAATGAAGTGGGTGTCACTTGTATATTCTTTGTCTTTCTTACAAATGTAAAGCCAGATTTCGTACCACATTTTGGAAATAATTCACCAGAGTGAGTTGGTATTATAGGCGACCCTTGACTTACCTGTTTAACTAGATATGGGCTTTTCTCTCCATATTTGAGATTTGCTGTCTGCTTTCTAAGTACATGTGAGTAGTTCTTGTAAGCCTCCGCTAGGCTGCACAGACCTATTGTTTGACCATATAAACCTCTTGAAAAATCTCCATTCAGGATGATCTCACCAATGAACTTTGGCTAGCTTCTTTTCTAACTACATTGAAACTTTAAAATACTTTGTTCATAATTATCAGAGTAGTTCTAGTCCATGTAAAGATTTTGAAAGATGAATTATAAAGTTAAATAAGAAAATATAAAAATACAGACCTGGATTGAAGCTGCTTCTCTGCTAATATGTATTTTTATCACCTACATGTACTTTTATTTTAAAGCCAAATTTTGCCCTTCTCAAAAATATTAAAATGTACAAGTACATGATAGATAATACTACTCATAAGCCTACCCATCATGCCTGGATAAGAACTGATATCTATTTGACCTTTTAATACAGTTCTAAAACATGTTTAACCTTGTACAATTGAAAACTACATTCTTTAATTTAAATTAGGAGCTATGTTATGATGCTAACAATATCCCTTAAGGCCTACTTACACTTACATTTTAGAAAAACTACTTTACAATGGCTTCTCATTGTGGATATTTAAACATTTAAGGTGTGAAAACTTATTGGTACTATTTGAAATTATGTGTTACATAACGTCACTTTTTAAGGACTTGATTATTATTATTTTTTTTTTTAGAGCTGCATTAGATTTAAGGCAAAACTGAAAGGAAGGTAACAGAGATTTCCCATACTGCCTTCCCTCCCAGGTCTAGTTTTCCCCATTATTAACCTCACTTATCAGGGACACCTGTGTGGCTCAGGAGTTGACCATCTGCTTTTGGCTCAGGGCGTGATCCTGGGGCCCTGGGATCAAGTCCCACATTAGGTTCCCCACAGAGAGCCTGCTTCTCCCTCTGTCTGTGTCTCCGTCTCTCTGTGTCTCACATGAATAAATAAATAAAATCTCTTTAAAAAGCAAACACATCACTTATCAGAGTGCTACCTATCTTGAAACTGTGATAAACTCACATGGTATCACCTGAAATCCATAGTTAGCATGAGGATTCATTCTTGGTGTTGTACATTCTATGGGTTTGGACAAATGTATAATGATCTGTATCCATTATTATATCACTAACTTAAAAACCCTCTATGGTCTACATATTCATCCCCCCTTCTCCACAACTACTGATAGTTTATCTCCATAGTTTAGCCTTTTTCATATAATTACAGTATAAATTTATATATAATTGGAATGTAACTGGTCATATAATTAGAATCATATGGATGGCCCTTTGAGATAGGCTTCTTTTCCTTAGTGATAGACATTTAAGGATTCTCCATCTTGTCTTGTGGTTTGATAGCTGAGAACTTTTTCGTGCTGAGTAATATTCCATTGTCTGTTGATAGCACAGTATATTTACCCATTCACCTACTGAAGGACATTTTGGTTTATTCCAAGTTTTGGCAAGTACAAACACAGGTGGTGTAAATATATGTGCAGGTTTTTGTGTCAACCATCAATTCGCATCTCCTTTGGGCAAATACCAAGGAGTACAATTGCTGGATCATATGGAGAGAGCATGTTCAGATTTGTAAGAAACTACCAAAATGTCTTCCAAAGCAGTTAGACCGTCTTGCATCCCCATCAACAAATATGAGAGTTACCATTGCTCCACATCCTCACCAGTATTTGTCAGTGTTCTTTTTTTTTTAAAGATTGGTTGATTGATTAATTAATTAATTTATAGAGAGGGAGAGAGAGGCAGAGACATAGGAGGAGGGAGAAGCAGGCTTCATGCCGGGAGCCCAATGTGGGACTCGATCCCGGGACTCCAGGATTGTGCCCTGGGCCAAAGGCAGGGGCCAAACTGCTGAGCCACCCAAGGATCCCCTGTTGTCAGTGTTCTAAATCTGGCCATTGTAATGGTTTATAGTGCTGTCTCGTTGCTTTAACTCCCATTTTCTTGGTGACATATGTAGATAATTTTTTTACTATGCTTATCTGGTGTCTGTGTGTCTTCCTTGGTGAGGCATCTGTTAAAGTTTTTCACCCATTTTTTATCTTTGCTTTTTCATTTAAATTCAATTAGCAACACATAGTATATCATTAGTTTCAGATGTACAGTTCAGTGCTTCATCGGTTGGAAATAACACCCAGTGCTCGTTGTATCCTGTGTCCTCCTTAATGACCATCACCCATTTACCCTATTTCCCCCCACACTCACCTCCCCTCCAGCAACCCTCAGTTTTTTTTCCCTATAAAAGAGTCTGTCATGGTTTATCTCCCCCTCTAATGACTTCCCATTCAGTTTTCCCTCCCTTCCCCTATGACCCTCTGCCCTATTTCTTATATTCTTATAGATGAGTATTTTACCCATTTTTAAAACCAGGTTTCCTGAGTTTTAGAAGTTCTTGGTATATCTTGGATGGTTACTGATTAGATGTATTTTCTGAAAATATTTTCTCCTAGTCCATGGCTTGTCCTCTAATTCCCTTGGCATTGTCTTTCACAGGGCAGACATTTTAATTTTGACTAAATCCAGCTAACTCATCATTTCTTTCATGAATCATGCTTTTGAAATTCTTTCTATAAAATATTATTTAATTGAGAGAGAGAGAGAGAGCATAAGTGGATGGGAGGGGAAGTGAGCAAAGGAGAAGCAGGCTCCCTGCTTGAGCGGGGAGCCCAATGAAAGACTCAATCCCAGAACCCTGAGATCATGCCCTGAACTTCTGAAGGAAGGCACTTACCTGACTAAGCCACCTAGGACCCCCATACTTTTAGAATTCTATCTAAATTACCTAATTATACTTGAGGTCATTGAGGTTTTCTCCTGTATTCTAGGAATTTTATAATTTTGCATTTTATATTTAAGCCTATGGTCTATTTTGAGTTGATTGTGATGAAGGTTGTAAAGTCTGTATCTAGGCTTATTTTTTTTTTTGCATGTGTATGTCCAGTTGTTCCAACACCATATATTGAGACTTCTTTATGCTCCGTTGTATTGTATTCCTCTATCAAAGACCAGTGGAATATATTTATGAGGATCTGTTTCTGGGCTCTCTATTCCACTCTGTTGATCTATTGATCTATTCTTTCACCAATACCATGCTGTCTTGATTACTGCACTGTTAAGTCTTGACATTGGGTAGTGTCAGTCTTCTAGTTTTGTTCTCCTGTTTTGTTGGCTATTCTGAGTCTTTTGCCCGTCTACATAAACTTCCAAATCAGTGTGTCGGAAGCTATGAAATAATTTTCTGGGATCTTGATTGGAACTGTATTGAATCAATAGATCCAGGTGGGAAGAACTGGCATCATACCTTTTTATAATAGTTTCAGGAGAATGGTTTTCTCCTTTATTCAACTCTACTTGTCTTTCATCCAACTCAGAAATTTCTCTTAGGAAAGAAACAGTTGGACACAAATGACCCCACCTCTCAGCCCACATAGTAATAAAGCACCAGCCTTCTTTGGCTAGCAGAGGATCATTAAAGGAAACTCTAAACATTATTTCTAGGATCTTTCTATGGTATGCAGAGTGTTCAGCTTGTCTCCATTCTCTCCTCAACTGCAATTCAGTCTGCTTCTCCTGAATTGAAAGATTTGTACCGTCACTGAAAGAATGTTCTCCAAAATTTAACTATTATTTCTTTTAATATTTTATTTTTTAATCAGTACATCCAGTGTGGGACTTAAACTCACAACCCTGAGATCAACACTAGAATGCTCTAGTGACTGAGCCAGCCAAGCACCCCTTTAGCTACTATTATTACCATTGACTTTAGGGGAAAAATATACTTTAAAAACTTGGAGTTGGCTAGGAGAATATATATACATATATATTTAAAGAGGCTACTTTGTTGTTAATTGAACTTACAAGATTAAAATCTACATATAAGTGTCTTCTGATCTCACAGGATTTCCTTCCAATGGATGATTTTAATGCTTAATAGATATAATCATGTTCTCTACAACTACAAGGTAATGTAAGTTATCAGAGTTCATTATTGCAAGTAAGATATGAGACTCAAGTCCACTAAAGAGACTAATTTTTATTGCATCTGTGTCAAATCAGCTATAGTGAAATTATCCATATATCTAATGAAGAGCTGGGTTTTTGTTGTTGTTGTTGTTGCCCAGGGAACATGCGGTTTAATCCCCTCCTTTGCAAGGTACAGGTTCAGTACATCATCACTACACCCCCTTCTTGCCTATGAAGTGAGAGCTTCATGTCTCCAGCAGCCTTATGTTCAAAGTGCTCAGTGCTATAAGGGAGTAAGAGACATATGATGTTAAACTTCTATATTTTCTCCTGCATAAGCCTAGCTGTTATTATCTGTCTGGGATTGTGTGCCCCAGGACTCACTTAGTTATCCACAGAAGACAATATCAAGCAGAGACTGGGGTTTATGTAACTGAACGTTAGGATCATGCAGGTAACTTAGGAAAACACATCAACCCAAGAGTAACATATTTTGCACTTAAGAGTTCCTGAATAATTTTGCTTCTGGAAAAAAATGGCTCTTGGCTTTCAGATTTTAAAGAGTACAGTTACAGATACCAATTTAATTCCACATTTAAATGCCTCTTACAGGGGATCCCTGGGTGGCTCAGCAGTTTTGTGCCTGCCCTCGGCCCAGGGCATGATCCTGGGGTTCTGGAATCAGGTCCCACATCAGGCTCCCTGCATGGAGCCTGCTTCTCCCTCTGCCTGTGTCTCTGCCTGCCTCTCTCTCTGTCTCTCTCTCTCTCTGTCTCTCATGAATAAATAAATAAAATCTTTTAAAAAAATAAATGCCTCTTACATGTAAACCATTACAGTAGGTTTTTTAAAGAATTTACAAGTTGAATCTGCATTTATAACATGACCAGTATTTTAAGCTCATAACTATTTCCCCCAGTATTTACTTTGTTTTGAGCATTTTACTTACATGCAATATTTCATTTAACTTAATGTTCATAATATTATTTTGTGATAGACTCACTCACATGCATAAGAATTAAAAGGAGCCTGAAAAGGTTAAAGAGCTTGCCAGATGTCTTAGCTCATTATATGAAAGGTTTTTGAGTGGTGGATATGTATGCCTGATGTCTGTGCCTTTTTTTTTTTTTTTTGAGAGGGAGAGACAGCACATGCAAGAGGGTTGGGCAGAGGGAGAAGAAGCAGGCTCTTCACTGAGCAGGGAGGTCAACAGGGGGCTTGATCCCAGGATCCTGAGATCATGACCTGAGGCAAAGGTATATACTGAACAGACGGGGCCACTCCAGTGCCTCATAATGTCTGTGCTCTTACCTTAGACACTGTTCTACTACTTTCAAGATCTTGACCATTGGGTAGGAAAGGCAATATGGAAGAAAATAGAATAAGGTATAACAAAAGTCATAAAATGGAAAAATAAGCTGGAAACACTGATATGGGACATTTTGATATGGAGAAGATGCTGAACAGTCTCTACAGAAATAAAGCCATCTGTTGTTCTTGACTTTGAAGAATGGATAGAATTTCCTTAGCTAAAAAAAGTTGTGCTGGGTAGGGGTATGTGTTGAGCGCAGGACAGAGGTGAGGGGAGAGTTCAAAAGGTACTGCAGTCTGTGACAATAGTGTGAAGAAAGACAAAGGAGAATAACAGTTGCACACGGCTCCTTCCTGGAATGGTAAGTAGGCAGGCATGGGTATGTAGAGGTATTTGGGGCGCCTGGATGGCTCAGTGAGTTAAGTATCTGCCTTTGGCTCAGGTCATGATCTCAGGGTCCTGGGATCAAGCTCTGCCTCTGGTTCCCTGATCAGCTGGGAGTCTGCTCCTTTCTCTACTAGCAACTTCCCTTGCTTTCACATGCATTCTCTCTCTCTCTCAGATAGATAGATAGATAGACAGACAGACAGATATCTTTAGATACGTAGAGGAAGTTGCATACAGTTAGTGCAAATAGTTACTGCATGCAATAATTTTGGATGTGCTGAATGTCAAGTTAAAGCATAAGCAAAGGGTTTCTGAAAGGCTCTTTGACAATTTGGCATCTGTATCTCAATGGGGACAGTAAATATCAAAAGTAATAAGTGACAAGCTTCTTAATTTCTGGAAACCCTTTTTTTCTCTTAGAAAATTTCCTGCTGTAGAAATGACCTTATAGAGAAGTGGGAGTGGAGAAATCTAAGACCTAGGTAAAGTGGTAGCCCTTGGAACAAGAGTAGGGCACTGCCAATGCTCCAAAGATGAGGAACCTTGGCAATTACTTATGATATTGTCACTGATTATATTGTTATTTTGACTTCTCACATCAAAATGTGAGTGGAAAAGTGATTTCTTCTCACAGATCTAACTTCTCACAGATCTCCTTAGCTTATTCTCCATCTTATTCTCCTTAGCTCAGACTATGTCTTTGTTTGAAGAAGAATGTTTATCTTTCAAGCTGCTTTGGTGTTTCTCTGTTTCATGTGTACAATTATGTTCAAATAAAATTCCAAGCTAATAGAGATATAGATAAATGCTGAACTAAAACCTGTTTGTCATTATCTGAACCAAAAATTTGATAAATATTTACAGGCATCTAGGTTTTCAGAACGCCCAAATGTGACCTAAATTGCAGTGAATGGTGCGACTATCCTTTGAATTATCTTTATTTTAGAAGCTTTTTTTTGAATCTGTTGAAAGTGAATAAGAATATTGCTCAATATTAAGAAAATATGTGTACTTGCTATATGTAAAAATAAGCAATTTAAATTTAATAGAGTTAAAATCTTGCATCTGAATTTTCTAGGTTTTGAGTTCTTATCCAGTAACATTTAGTGTAAACATGCATGATCAATATCCTAAAAAAAGTTTTTTTTGGTAATACTCTACTTAGAAATATATATTGATTATGTATTTCAAAAAATAAATAGAATAAAATAGTGTTTGTGTATCATGTTATTTAGACATTTTAAAATACAGCTTGTTATTCTTTGATCCATTATTATATTTGAACTCCTTCACATGTGCTGGTGATCATTTTTATCACTAAAAAAAACAAAACAAAACAAAATACCTTATTATAGAGAAACATCATTCATGTTAGTACTTTTGGTGTTTCGATATCCTGTGGGCAATACTTTTCTGCATCATATTTTTCTTTAGAAAATACATTACAAATCATATAGTAAATTGGAATCACAAAGAAAGGGTCTGCTAATAGAGGAAAGTAAACAGACACAGATGTAGGAACTTCCTTGGATGAGTTTAAGGAGGAAAACTTCAGACAATTGGTTTTTTTTTAAGATTTTTTTTTAAGATTTTATTTATTTATTCATGAGAACACAGAGAGAGGCACGGGGGAGGGGGGGTGCAGAAACACAGGCAGAGGGAGATGCAGGCTCCACGCAGTCCGACGTGGGACTCAATCCCGGGTCTCCAGGATCACGCTCTGGGCTGAAGGTGGCACTAAACTGCTGAGCCACCAGGGCTGCCCTCAGACAATTGTTCTTAAGGTTTGGTTCCTGTTATCTTTCCCTCTCAAATTATACTGCTTGACTCAATCTTCATCCTAGGATGTGTCCTTGTTGCATTACTTATGGTTCCCTGAAAGACCTGATGGATGGCTTTTCTCTGTGAGGCCTCTTCTTGGAGCAGTTATTGCACACTTCGGTTACAATTCTCTCCTTAACAGTGGCTATATTTATTGGCTACATTCTGTCTCTCTCATCTATCTGTAAGCTCTCTAGAGAGCTAGAGATGTGTTGCATCCATAAAACTTGTACCTCTACCACCTTCCACAGTGTCTTACACACAGTATGGGTTGTAGGCAAGTTTGCTTAAAAAGGAATGAACACATAGCATGAAATACCTCATGAACTTTGAGTTATAGTGAGACCTGATGATAGTGTTTCCAGATGAACACACTTGAGAAACCTTGCAAAATCCCAACCAAACGTTACCAGGGAGAGACAATTTTGAATGTGCTTTTAATTGTACCATGTAACTGTGGTGGGAACTATGCCTGGTCCTTGACTTTCTCTCTGTGTGCCTGTCTCTGAGTCTCTGTATGCCCCCCTTCTCTAATATTGGAAGGTAACTGTTGCTGAAATGCTTCTTGATTTTACTTAAATCACCTGTCTGAGCATAGCAACTGGATAGGTATAGTTTGATGGATTGGTTTATTATGGTTAAATTGAGCATGGCACAATCTAGATTGATCACTAAAGAGTCAAAATCCCGAACCACCCATGCCTTGGCTGTTTCAATTCAGTTAGCTACCTATGGCCAAAATAAGGAGACAAAATATATACATATATTTCTAAACATTTCTGAGCATTTTCAAGACATCTTTGTTACAAAACAGTACATAAAGACACTATGCATGACCAGATAAAAACCAAATGTGGCAACTGACAACATACATTACCCTTTGAAACATTTCAGACTATATTACTTTGCCTTTTCATTGTGTTTGTCATAAATCTCTTGGCAGAGGGAATTTTTTTAAAGTTGTTTCTATTTTTATGTTAACATTTCTTGCTGTATGGTGTGCTCTTGTTCTTTACCCTTCACTTAGGAATGTTTCTACTTTAGCCATAACTCTCTCCTTATGAACCATGCTGTTGTTAGTGTGACTTATAAAATAAAATGAAAATATCTAAGAGATAGTTTTTGCTACATGTAGCTCAGTTCTGGTTTGAACTAGACCTCTAGGACAAGCTTATTTTGTCTTTTTAAAACCAGATTAAATAGATAATATTCATCTTTGTGTGAGATCTGTTTTCTAGGTGATAACGTGATAATTAACTTTTTTTGAGAACCAGAGAGAATTAAACTTTGGGAACTATTTTATGATAGTGTGTGATCTTACATACATTGATAAGGACAGTTAGAAATCATGTATACTTTTCAAAGTTGACAAAATTTATTTCATTATCCTAGCACTATGGTTTTAATTTTAGAAGATGGGGAAGGTATAGTATAAGAAAAAAGAAAAAAGTAATTGATACCCTACCCCAACACCTAGGTCTAAAGCACCACTTATATTTTTTGAACATACTTATAGTGCTTAATTTATGTGTGATGAAAATTTTCTGGTTTTTTTTTTTGGTGGTTCTTTAATAAAATTGGATTTTTCTGTATTTTTAGGCATTAGTTTAAAGATCTTTAATTTTTTTTTTTTTTGAGAAAGGATGAGTGCATAGGGATGGGGTAGGGGGTGAAGAGCGGAAGGAGAGGAGAGAGAGAACCCAAGCAGACTCCAGCTGGGCATGAAGCCATATGCTGGGCTCCATTGCATGATCCTGAGATCATGACCAGAGCCAAAACCAAGACTCAGTCACTTAACCAACAAGGCCACCCAGGTGCCCCTTTATTCTTAATTTCTAACCTCCCTTTTGTTTAAGCTGCATCTACACATTTTTTCCATTAGTAATAACTCTTCCCTCACCTCATTTTTATTTGTTTTATCATATTGCCTAATGAGTGTACTATAATTTAACCATTGTCTGTTGTGGAGTTATTAAGTTACCATTAATTTTTCAGTATCAACAATACTTTGATAATGGATGTTCTTGTCATTAAATTTTGGACATTTTTGTGAATACTTAGGATTTCTTATGTGTACAACTGCTCACCATGAGAGGATCTACACAAATATAGGATCTGTTTCTTTATGTCTTAGAAGGCTGGCAATAAGGAAACTAATGGGATCTCCTCGTACAAAAGATATTACAATTCACTAAGTCTATTTTACCCATTAGTATATTTGAAAATATTGAGGACTATGTTGCAGGCATTCACATAACAACTGATAAATAAATACACCATGGAAAATCCATATAAGAGAAATTCCTTGCAATTCACTTCCATAATAGCCATAACATACTGATATAAACGTTACTTATTTATGTACTTATTAAGACAGACAGCCTTGGCAACAAGCTAATTGTGGTCTGTAGTCATAGGACATGTTTTATGCATATCTTCTGCATTTAGAAAACGGTGAAACAGGTTTTGCACTTTAATGAAGAGAAGCTCACTATCCCCTACCCTCACCCCAGCATCTCAGTTTTGGAGGACATGGAATTGTTTTCACGTGGTGGCTGTACAAATTAAGTTTTCCCAGTGCCCTGGCATGCTATACCCACGAAAACTCTCAAGGATCCTAAATTTTAATATGTCTGAATAAGGTAAAGAAGTGATCTACACGTGACCAAAATTAGATGTTTTTCTGACCATCCTGAAATTACATTTAAGCACCAATAACACTTGTTTAGATATCATATGCCAAAAGTAGGAGAAATATAATAAAATTAAGAAATGAAGTGTTCATTAAAGAGCACAATAAACTGTTGCCTTTCCTTGCTATGATGGCCAGAAGGCCTAATTAACTCCTGGTAGCAGTGGCCCCACTGGCAGGATCCTTTTAGAGAGGATAAACCTCACAGAAGCAGGAGCTAAGACTCATTAGCTTTTAAACTGCTATTCAGACCTAATTTCCATTGAATAAGGGCATATTTATGATAAAGAGTAAAAATGTTTACCTTATGTTCATATTTAATTAGCCTAATGGTTTGTTATATCAATATTGTTTATTCCCTATTTCTTAGGCAGAGGCATGGCCATATAGACTTTTATTTTATTACCTTTAAGTGTTTTTACTTAGGATGAAAATAGTCCCTCTCCTGCAAATGCCCTTGGCAATTGCATTTATTAAACAGTCATTGACAGGAAACTTCAGGACACGGGGAAGATACTCAAGTAAATTACAACCTTTAAATCCTGTTCATCTCTCTCCTTCTTTATCTTCTTACAAATTATTCCAATAGATTTCTTGCAACCTGATTATGATTCTATTTGCCTTTAACAGAACCTTGTTTTTTTCCCCCTGTAAATTATCTTTCATTAATGAAGTTGCACTTTATAATAAACTCAGTAATTGATGAAGAAGAGTCCAGAAATGAACCTCTTTGCCAGCACCACACCCCTTTGAAGAATGAGATCATCTCCCACTCCTGGCTGGAGATCATGCAGGAAGAGGATGTAAACAAGCCCCGGTGAACCTGTCCTTCTCACAAGGAGGGGTACTGGGTGTGAAGAACTTCCCCGGAAAGGCATTGCATTGCTTTTTCTTGAGCTGAGTGCAGCCCAAACAAACCTACCTACAAGTTGCATCTTAGCAGCAGGTGGCACTTGCAAAGCTTTCTGTTCTTTCAAAATTCCTGGGTTACCATCAGCTGAGCTTGCTGATACGTGTCTTTTCTCAGTTTATTAGAACATCCTGAGGGCTGTCTCCAGTCCTGTCCATTTCCAAGTGGTGAAAATCATCCTCATATTTTATCTTTAGAGAAAGCAAATCTATTTTTTTTTTATCCTCAGTGTACTTTATCTCTTACAACTTTGTGTTCTACTGATTATTTAGTACCGTAAGGGTGAGGATATTTTCCCTTCTCTGCTTCCAGGTTCTTTGGCTGCTTTAATACTGGCGTAGATGGATGAACAGGAGAAAAACAAATTTCATACGTATGGGATTCCTGTAAAAACATGAGACTTGGAGGCAAAGGGGGATATGATGGGGGCCTGAGGAGGCAGGGCTTCAAAGGGAAAGTTAAAAGCAGAAGTTTGGCAATTAGGTGTTTGCCCCACGAGGTCTGTAAGGTTTTCAGATCAAAAAAGTAACCCCAGGTCCTAGCTGTCTATGAGTACAGCTCCCCTATCTAAGGTATTTTAGGCAGTTAAGGGAGAGGTCAGAGTTTTTTCCTGAGCTAGCTAGGACTTGATTGATTTTAGCTCAAAATGATCCACATGAGAGTGACACCTTTTGGGATGGCGTATTCTGTTCCCCTTCAATATGAAGAATACTTAACAGACCCTTTCAGTGTCTTATGTGAAGTTGTTTTTAAGATCATGTGCATACTTTGTGAGCCTCAATGTTTGTGTACATGTGACTTTGTGAACTTTATGGGGATCCTGTTAACTTCGCTTGGGTATGGATTGACATGCTTGAAGTATCCTTATTTTTCCCCACCCATGTCTTTTTTGTTTATTTTGGTTGTTGGTATAAAACATATTTTAAGTTCCCTACATATTTAGTCAAGAATTCACCTCTTTTTATTTATTTCTCCTAAGATCTTTTCCTTCTTCCTATATGTGACTTCACATACCCAACATCTCCGTGATAAACATCTGCATCTCCTTCTTCCACATTAATACAGCAGATATTTAAGAACCCAAGAACATTTCTGAAGGAGAAATTTAGTAGATTCCACTAGACATGGTTGATTCCCAGCTTGAGCTTAGACTGTAGGATTCAAACATACCCATATATTTCCAGAAGAAAATTAATGTCTGTCACCTGCCCAACCCTACAGCCCCATCCCCAGTCTAAATCCTGGACTCCTAGGGGGTATGAAATAAGTACTTGTTTAGGAGAAAGAGAAAAGCAGATATGTAGGGAAGAGTGAATTCTGCAGACGACTCCGTGACTGTCCTTCAGCTCAACCACCAACTGCTCATTACACTTCGCAGGGAAGAGGGAGCTGCAAGCAAAATGAAAACAAACACAGAAGGGTTCTTTTCACTGGTGCAATGTGTCGACAGTCTGTTTGGACTGCTGGTAACAGGATACCATAGACGGGGTGGATTAAACAACACTCACTGATTTCTCAGTTCTGGAAGCTGTGAAGGCTAAGACCAACACACTAGCCAAGTGGGTGTGTGGTTGGAGGCCCAAATTGATAGCTGTCTTCTAGCTGTATCCCTACATCGCCAAGGGGTTGAGGGAGCTCTCTGGGATTGCTGGCACTGATGCCATTCATGCAGGCTCTCCCCTCATGACCTAATGACCTCCCAAAGTGAAGCAGGAGAGCTAGAGTCTTGTCTCATGGAGTCGAGGGATGAATCTCGTGGACAAAGGAGAGTGGGTAAAGTGTTAGAAGTTGAGTAAGCAAGGATACAGAGAGCTCTTAGGAGTGAGAGGGGTCCCGACAGGGTTGTCACAGGGCGCTTGTAGGGTTGGGTTTCTTTTTTTAAAATTATTATTATTGAAAGCCAACCAGGAAAACTAAATCCTTCTAACATCTCTATTGATACCACCCTTGAGTGAGGAGTAGTAATAACACCTAAATGTCTCACTTTCCCTTTAGGGTCCCGTAATTCTTCATTGGTCACAAGTAGCTGTTTTAGCAAGATTCCATCTCTGACGCCTGGGACAGGATGGTCTGATTTATTTATCTCTGCTTTCCTTTCATCTCTGCATTTTGGGGGATTTTTTTGTAAGCCTGATTCTGTGGCCCCCTACCTATGTCTCTAGCCCTGCCTGTCCCTTACTCAAAAGGTCCCCTGACTTCTGTAGACCATCACGTGACGGGAGGGGGCTTAGGATTTCAACACATGAACTCTGATGAGATACAAACATCTAGTCCATCATGTACCGTAAGATGCTTTGGGCTCAAGGGCAACTGCTTTGGTCCCACCTAACAGAGCATAAAGAAGGATGGAGGAGCATCATTTTCCTCATGCTACACGATTCTCCAGAAAGCATGATTTGACATATCAAATGTCAGTACTACCCTCTTCTTGCAACTTTCAGTGAGTGAGAGATAGTGTGCGCAGGGGAAGACCACTGTGGTTCTTATGGGAACCTCGGGTGAAGATGCCCTTGACCACTGTGCATCCTAAGGTGGCCATAAGAAATGAACACAGTTTGGGAGCTTGAGACAACAGACATTTATTCTCAGAGTTCTCAAAGACAGAAGTACACAGTTAAGGCATCATTATGAGCAGTTCCTTCTTGGGGGTTCAGGGGGAAGATCTTTTCTGTGGCTCTGGCTTTGCTTCTGTTGGTTGAGAGCAACCTTTGGGTGTTCCTCACTTTGCTGGTGCCCCACTTCACAGTCTGCCTCTGCTGGGCATGGTGTTCTCCTGTGTGCGCATGTCTTTCTGGCTCTACTTGCTGCCATAGTGATCCCAGTCTTTGGATTAAGGGCCAGTCTAATCCAAAACGAACTCCATTTCATTGCAGAAAGATCCTATTTCCAGGTAAAGTCACATTAACATATACTAGGAGTTATAACTTCCACGATCAATGGGGAAAGATCTTTTGCTTGCTCTTAGGTAAGCAGAGTCTGCTGTGGCAAACACCACTGTAAGGACAAATGGTAAAGACTGCATGTAGTAGCCCTAAAATAGCTCTTTTTTCTCTTTCCCTTTCTTAAGATTTTATTTATTTGGCAGAGAAAGAAAGCACATAAGCAGGGAGAGGAGGCAGATGGAGAGGGAGAAGCAGACTCTTGCTGAGCAGGGAGCCCGATGTGGGGCTTGATCCCAGGACCCTGACATCACCACCTGAGCCGAAAGCAGACGTTTAACCAACTGAGCCACCCAGGCGCCCCTGTTTCTTTTTCTTTTTAAACTTGGGTCTTGAGGATGAATTCAGATTAAGATGTGAGGGAAGCAAGCATATTGTGTTGAAGCATTTGAGATTACTGGATTTGTGAGAAAAAGATAGTTTTAATATTGGCAATTTTCTCATGATTGAACCTTAAACTGAGTCAGAATGACTATCTGAAGAATGTGGCTATTAAAAAAAAAAAAGTTTTATCTATTTGTTAGCATGAGCAAGAGTATAAGGTGGAGGAGGAGAGGGACAAGCAGACTCCCTACTGGGCTTGGAGCCCCAGGCAGGGCTTGATCTCAGGATCCTGAGCTTATGACCTGAGCTGAAATCAAGAGTTGGGTGCTCAACCCACCAAGCTACCCAGGCAACCCAAGAATGTGTCTATCTGTATAACTCCTGACTGGCGCTGTTACATTATTTAAAAAAAAAAAAAAAAAAAAAAAAAAAAAAAAAAAAAAAAAAAAAAAAAAGATTGAGTTACATAAGAAGAAGAGTTGCTTTTTTTTTTTTTTACCTTGAAAACAATCCATGTTTGACCTTAATCTAGTTAGATACTTTTAAGATTTATAGGCACATTTGGTTATCATCTTTTCAATAGATGTTTCAAAAACGGAATCTACTGAACAATATAATCTTGTGTCTCTTGAGTGAGTCAGGCCTAGTGTGAATAAATACTTTCAAACCATAGTATTATCTTGTAGTAACCAACAGGAAAGCAAGGTGAGCTGAAAAGATTTCAAATCCCGAATAAACCTATGAATTAACTTCAAGCCTTTTTGATGATGAGCTAGATATCCTTCTATTTATTTACCCTTAGGATTTGCATAGTGATTTTTTTCTCTCTCTCAACATTTATCTAGATTGAGCAGCAAATTTACTTTTGATTGCTTTCCCAATTTTTCAAGTAATTTGTATTCTAATACTATTTTATAGGAACTGGCCAGCCCAACTTCTATCCCCTTAGGTTTGCCTTGATATTGTTTTGAAATTTGTAATGTCATCTCATAGACATCACTTGGTTTGATTAAATTAATTTTAGATCTCACCACACTGCTGTTTCTGGCAGCTTAAAATGTTACCAACCAAAACTGTTTTCATAGACTAACTTACAATTGTTCATGGGGAAAGAGTCAGTGTATCTAAAACCTGTTTCTGAAAAACACTTTTTTCAATATCATTACTTTGGTTTATCAGTTTAGTGAAGAAACCCTCATGCAAAATTCATTAAAAGACAATTGACGAGATGCTATCTGACTAAAAGAGTTATTCTGATACTCACATTTGGTTCTTGTTTTTGATTACGCATACCCCTGAGACGTTGAAAACTTTTCAAGATTTGATCCAGGAATCAAAATTAAGCAAACAATAAAGATGTGATAGAAAGCAATTATCCATGCAATTCTATAAGAACATAACATTCTAGAGACTCCTGGATGCCTCAGTGGTTGAGGCTCAGGTCGTGATCCTGGGGTCCTGGGATTGAGTCCTACATTGGGCTCTTGCAGGGAGCTTGCTTCTCTGCCTATGTCTGTGCCTCTCTCTGTGTCTCTCATGAATAATAAATAAAATCCTTAAAAAAAACCCATATCATTCTATATGTTAAACAGTACAGAGTTCAATTGTACTTTAGGCTTTTTTTTTTTTTTAATGCTATAAGCTTTAACTGAAAATTGAGACTGTCAGTGATCCACTGACAAGTAGGTGTGCCACGGGGGAGGGAGGAACAACAAAAAATAAGTGTTTTGTTTAGAGTGTTTGATAACCTGCTGCTCGCTCTGTACATTAAATAAATTTATATTTCATTTCTCCTTCTGTTGTACATTCTGGCAGCTTGAAATGTGTTACCAGGAGCAAGGAGTTTCATTAGGATATGCCTGCAGGCAACATAGACTAATAATGATAAATATGAGAAGCTATGTAGTTTTGACCTCGTCAGACTACTGTGGACAATTGCATCTTTAGCCTGGGTTTGGTTTGTTTTCATCTGATGGCACACTCCATGTGGGAGATAACTGTTTCTGATGGAAAAGTTAGTGCTCAAACTTGAAATTAAGTCGATTTTAAATGAAATTTTAACTTTAATGAAAATCTTAATGAGAAATCAGACAAGTAGTATACCTCTGACTCAGAGTTTTTACCCTTAGGATAGATTGTGGGGTAAATGACGTTCATTTAGGTTTATCTGCTGTCATTACAGTAACACCTACAGAATTATTTAAATGTGCATATACTGTGGGCATAATATGTTCCTCAGAAATCCCAAATCACCAGGACTATTTCATTGGATCCTGAGTTTTGGAATGGTGTCTGTTGGTATTCCGAGGGGGAAATTCTATGAAATCTTTTCAGAGTGCAGGGGGCACCTGGCTGGCTCAGTCTATAGAGCATACTACTCTTGATCTTGAGGTTAAGCCGTACCTTGTGCATAGGGCTTTCTTAAAAAAAAAAAAAAAAGTGGGAGTTGGGGGCAGGGAACAGAGGTTGAATAGTGGACATGCCACCCTTTAGGGGCACATATGGTAATTCAGTTACAGTAAAAGGTTATGTGTCTGTAATATGAAAATGCCCACATTCACAATAATGAAAACCAAATCAACCTCTCATTATTCCACAGCCCATTGCCATAGGATTGAAGTGCTTGGGGAGGGTTGTCTGGCATCTGAGCCTCTGGATCAATCTGGCAAAAAGCTGATAGGTGGCTAGAATGTAATTTTGCCAAACCATGGGCCGTGGACTTCCATGGATTTTTGTTCTGATCATGTGAAGATGTCAACAACTGTTAAAAATGAAAATAGTATATACATTCAGGCATGAAACACACCTTTTAAGACACTTTACTTTCATAGTCCTTTGTACATGTCCTTGTACCTAACATGAACATCTGATTTTTTTTTTTTTTACATTTTATTTCCCAGTGGTCGCTGAACAATTGTAGAATTATATAATGCCTTACAAATCACATTCTCAAGCAGGTGTTTTGGGAGAATGTTTTTAATCAAGAAAAATAAATGTTACACATTGTTTATATACCATAGTGTGAACTTTCACACAGTCACAATTGTCTGTCAGTCCATCCTGTAACAAGATTGTGGATATCTTCAAGATGAGTGGCTCTCTTCCTTCTTCAAAATTAACCTCTAGCTATTAATCAGAAGTATAAAGGTGGCTCATTGATAATTAATACATTCTTCCATTTTACTAAATTGTGGCACACATTTAACAAGTTAATAGTTTTTGAAGCAACAGGGTATTTTCGTGTGAGCTTGGAAGTTCTAATATTTTTTATAAAGTTTTCACAGGACACCTGGGTGGCTCAGCAGTTGAGCTTCTGCCTTCAGCTCAGGGCATGATCCCAGGGTTCTGGGATCAAGTCCCACATTGCGCTCCCCAAAGGGAGCCTGCTTCTCCCTCTGCCTGTGTCTCTGCCTCTCTGTGTGTCTCATGAATGATTAAAATAATAATAAAAAAAAAAAAGGTTTTCAGGAAAGCATCTTGCTGAATGCTAAAGACCAATTAACAGTATACGGGAAGATTTATAGTGGAAACCAATGTTTTCTCTTAGTGTTGGTTATTAAAATAATGTTTTTACAAAATCTATGGACGACCTTTCCCCGAATGTCTTTAAAGTTTGCCTCTAAATTCTGAACTATCTTCCAGATATTGTTCTTTTATAACATGCTTTAACACTTTGCCAACCTTTTCTCTAGAAAATGTCAAGATGATTTCCCCAATAATAGCCGAATATACATTGTTGTTTGCCCTTGTTTTTGTATGAAGGACTCTTTCTTTGTTCCTCAATCTAGCTGATACCCACTCATGTTTCATGGCTGTGTTGCTATTCCAACTAGCCTCTTCCATCAGTACTTAACCCGTCTATACAGTTTGTCGAAGGATCTGTCTGATGTTATCTTGTACTGTTTTGTGTAATGATTGAAGACATCTTTATATCACCCTAAGTTCCTGACACATTTCTGTGCATCTACTAAGAAGGCAGTATATAAGACAATTTCTTTCTGTACGTAGGGACCATGATGCAGAAGACAATGTGTTCCTTTCTGGGAGCTAATGACATGGACAGTTAATAATGTTTGAAGTAAAAATGGATGGCAGTCCATAAGATATATTAGAAGAGTATGAGACAATAAACAGGAAAATCTGGCCAGTTGATGATTGGTGTATTTTGGGTGGATTTCAGTGGTTAAGATGGGAAATGAGATCATTAGTTCTGGAAGCAGACATATTGGAGTCATCATATATACAACTGTTAATGTAATTGCTTAATGTGAATACCTCTTTTTAAAAAATTGTCTTAGTAGATAATGGATGGATTAAATAACTTATTGATAAGTATAGGGCATGGAAGGTATAAGGAATGGAGCAGTGGAGGTGAAAAGAAGTAAAATTATATTTTCTCAGTGATACTCATCAATTTTACATTTTCAAAAGGAAATTATTGCAAAAATATGTGTCTTTGTTTTCATAAATAATTAAGGATCACATGTATCCGTGACCCTTGAGTAACACCATAAAAATCTTGGCTTATTCTTAAAGGTATTAGAAATAGATTTCCTACTGACACATATTTATTGAGGACAAAAAGATGAATTTTCTCTTGTTTACATTTATAATTTCACTCTGAAAGACAGATTTTTTTGACTAGCTTCATTATACCTTATTTGAAAAAAGACAGTTGCAATACCATCTGGCTTGAAAAATGAAGAACAATGTACTTAAGTTGTTTTTAGAAGTGAAGATTATCAACGTCACCTCTTGAATTTAAAGGTTAGAAATAAATATAGTCACTAAAAATGTAATAGTTAACTGGGAAAGTCAGGAAAGTGTGAGATGTGTGGCCTAAATTTTATGATTTTACTTTTGAAATAGACAATTCCTAAGGTAAGGCTGTCGGATTTGTTAAATCAGTGATTGCAATAAAAGACTTCAGCCTTTGACAAAATCAAACATCCAGACGCCTAGCATCTAGTGTACTGTTGTCATTAAACCAGAACCAGCTTGCTTCTCCTTGTCAGTTTTCCACTTCTTTTTACGTTTTATCCATTGAACTAAATGTAGTTCTATAAATTTTGTCAAACTCTTCAGGAAATGGTGAAACACAAATAAACCTGCAAGATGGTAGATAAATTAACAGGTAAATATGTGGAGGAGAGGGTGACACAGACAGAAATGTGAATGCCTGCTGCGGTCTGAAAATTATTATCAAAGGTTTTTCAGGAGTTGGGATTTACTATAGCAGTATATGCTAGAAGTCCTGATACTTGGAACTGTTGATACAGCTTCTCTTTATTTTTTTAAGATTCCATATCATCGAAGAACCTTTAGAACATGTTAATGGCAACAGCAAACCTGGAATGTGTAAGGTGTATGCTCTATTGCAAAAGTGTCCTGGATTATAAATTTGAGTAGTGTCAATAATATTAGGACACCTGAGGACATGTTCCATGGCCTTTGAAATCCTATTTTGGTAGGAGCTGTCACTACTATAATGTATTAAGGTGTTTTGTTCTAATTTTCTTCCGTCAATACACTATTGTCACAAATTCACATATGTGTTAACTACGTGAGAAGGTATAGTCCTGGACCACTGCCCAGAGTAGCATGGTGAACACAGGCTTATTTTTTGTCCAGAGCCTAAGAGATGTAACAAACAAGTTCCATCAGGTTTCAGAGTTAAGGAAATCACAAACTTGATAAGTACAATACAAATATAAAATGTGTAAAACTGGGACGCCTGGGTGGCTCAGTGGCTGAGTGTCTGCCTTGGCTCAGGTTGTGATCGCAGGGTCCTGGGATCCAGTCCCGTATCAGGCTTCCCATAGGGAGCCTGCTTCTCCCTCTGCCTGTGTCTCTGCCTGTCTCTCAGGGTCTCTCATGAATAAATATAAAATCTAAAAAAATAAAATATGTAACATTAAAATCTAATATTTTACATTTCTATTGTTTATGTCGTCAATGATAAAAATATATGATTATGGGTTAGGCCAATGGATAATGTAGGCTTGGCCTAGTTAAACACATTAATGTTTTTAAACTAATAAAACCATATAGTTTTACAGGCACTTGGTGGCTCAGTCAATGAAACATCCACTCTTGGTTTTGACTCAGATCATGATCTTGGGGTTTGTAAGGTGGAGCCCCAACATGGGATGGGCTTTGTGCTTCATGTGGAGTCTGCTTGTGATTCTCTCTCTGCTGTACCCCTGCTTGTGTGCGCACACACTCTTCTCTCTCCCAAATTAATAATTGTTTTAAAAAACTATAGTTTTATATAGATCCTTTATCATCCCAATTCCTTATTTTATCCATTATGAGAAACAGGCTTTAATTTGAAATACTAGTCATATTCTAATATTCTCTTTTAATAAAGTGTAGTCCTTAAAGTCTTGTTAATGAATTCACATAATGCAATGACCACATGATCATTTTTTTTCCCCACTTTTCATTTCCACTTTTCCCACTGAGGAAAGTTGGAGTATTGTTATTAATAAAAGGATAGTAAATTGTTCCTACTTTTTCAACTATTCTGCTTTATTTTTATGGAAATTCACAGTAACAGGGAAGGTATATCTCCCCTAAGTCTTAAAGGTAGCTATTGCCAACCATGTAACCTGATTGAAGAGAAATGGTATGGAAGTAGATGACACAGCAGAAACCGCAGTGACTACAGAGCAGTGCTTTCTTGGCTGGAATGATTTCCCTTCCCTTTGCCACACTGCTAGGGTGCAAGTCTGTTCTAATGGTTTTCATTTTTCTTTCAAGATGCATTTATTTTAGGGAGACAGAGGACAAGAGCATGGGGAGAGGGGCAAAGGGAGAGGGAACCTCAAAGAGACTCTGCAGTGAGCCTGGGACCCCAGTTGGGGCTGTCTCATGACACTGAGATCGTGGCCTGGCCGAAATGAAGATTTGGATGCTGGACACCTGGGTGGCTCAGTGGTTTAGCGCCGCCTTTGGCCCAAGGCATGATCCTGGAGACCCAGGTTCGAGTCCCATGTCGGACTCCCTGCATGGAGCCTGCTTCTCCTTCTGCCTGTGTCTCTGCCTCTCTCTCTCTCCATCTCTTCCCCTCCCCCATGTGTCTTTCATGAATAAATAAAATCTTTTTAAAAAATTGGATACTTACATAACTGTGCCACTCCTCAGGTACCATGAGCATTTTTTAAAAAATATGCTTAATTGGTTTTGGTTGCCCATAAGATGGACTCTAAATTTCTTAATATGCCTCACATACCCACGGAGATCTAGCTTTTGCTGACTTCCAAGTTCCATTTCTTGATTCTCTTTTGTTCAGTGTATTCCAGCCAGGCTCATAGACTTTTACTTCCATCCCACATTATTTCTTGCTTCCAGACATTTGCATATGTCCATTTCTCTACTGGGAGTCGTCTTTATTTCCCCTAAATTATTGTCTTCAACTGCTTTTACTTACTCATCATTCACAAGTCCATTTCTGATATCTTCTCTTCTTTCAAAAAGCCTCATTTCCTAGAATGCTTGTTTTCTTACTCTGCACTCTGTGATGATGGCATCCTGAGACTACAGGTCTGAATTCCCTCTAAGCCTCCAAATCAATGTGAATTCGGCCCTCCTTCCCCTATAATTTTTAGTCCCGAGTGCATTGCTTTTGAACATCATGTCCACACAGTAGACCTTTCCTGAATAAATGAGAAGTACCACATCCTTTGGAAAAATGCTAAAGTGTATAATTATGCAGCCAGGCAAATTGAGGTAGTTAATTCATTTAATCAACCAATCGCTGGTTAATTATACAGTTAATTCTTTCAATGAGTATTCCCTGAATGAATTTGCCCGTTTCTAACACATAGCTGGTCACTGTTAAAGGATCTTTGATTAATGCAATGGGGAAATGCATAGGAACATCTTGAAAGTTTTAGGCTCCCTAGAAGTAGTAGTAAAATTACATATTGAATGTAATATAAATTCTTGTTTAAGTTATGATTACAAAATATAAGAATACTATCAAGTTTTACATATTCAAGTGGAGAAGCTAGAATATTGACTGAAGTACTAAATTTTACCAGCTAAATATAAATACATCCTTAAAATATTGTTTTTTCACAGCCCAAATATAATAATTCATTCACATAATGGTCATCAAATATTAATATAATTATATTTATGAAGGGGGAAGGAATCACAATTGTGGTTCTTAGTGAAACTAGATCTTTTATTTAATGTTCGTAATCTTCCAGGACAGATGGATCATTCGTGTGCAGTTGGTGGAATTTGATATTTCAGGGAAACGTGGAGTCTAGAGCATTCAGTTTGCTCTAATTGCTGTAGGAGATCTTTGTCTTAGTTTATTAATCCCATTTTAGAAACTCATGGAAATACTCCATGAGAAGCAAAACAGCAACAGGAAGAAATAGTTTAACAGGAATCAGCTAGGAGTAGAATTGTGGTTTTGGAATAATACATTAGGTTTGTAATCAATTATGGATGAAATGTCTGGTCCGTATTTTTCCACATCATCTACTGGCATTGCGTCCCTCATGCCAGAATTGATTATGGAAGTAGCACCTCTTCTGTCATAACTGTCTGGACCATGAAGAGTGTGATACATGCAGAACAGCAATTAGCATCAGAAATCAATCATCCTGAGGCTGTGTTTTCTAGAGTACGTCTAGAAAAAAATTATCCTCCAAGTGACTCTGTGTGTCTGTGTGTGTGCAAGCCGATCTTCATTTATAGTCTGTTGAATTGGAAACCTGACATTTTCTGCTTGTGTTGGAAAGCAGAACAAATCATTCTAGTTAAACCCCTGTAACTAAGAATGTGGCATCCTAGTGACAGAGAAAAACATTTAGATTTGAAGTCTTTTTTAAGATCAACAATCTGTATTAACATATATAGACTTACCAGCTGATTTTCTAGTTAATGCACACATACTCTGTTTTTTTATCACTTTTTCTTAAACATAGTTATATTTTAAAAGTTTATCTCAAGTTTCACTGTATGCTTAAAGAATAGATCTATTTTGGTAAAATAAGAGAAATCAAATCTTTCCTGAATGAATCTTTTTTTTTAAAGATTTTATTTATTTATTTATTCATGACAGACAGAAATGGGGGGGGCGCAGGCAGAGATACAGGCAGAGGGAGAAGCAGGCTCCATGCACGGAGCCCGACGTGGGACTTGATCCCGGGTCTCGAGGATCATGCCCTGGGTTGAAGGTGGCACTAAACTGCTGAGCCACCGGGGCTGCCCTGAACAAATCTTATGTATCAGGCTTTTTAATTTTTTTGATACTACTGGAGCTAATATTTTATTAATTAAATATCTAGTGGACTAGTCCTACAAATGTAATTTCCATCTATAAAATAGTTAATAAAATCTTTTAGAGTTTAGAGACGACTCAGAATTAATTGAATTACTTGACAATTATGTTTTAGGCCATTATGCATAACTTACACATGCCTCACTTGTGGAAAAATTAGGAAGACTTATTTTTGGTTGAGGCAGAAATTTACACCAAAATGTACCAAAGCCCAAGAAAATACTTCTTTGTGGTTTTAGTATTTGCATTTTTCACAACAGTTGTGGCACGAACTATACCCATACATTATAGTTGATGTTGATAAACGTAAATGATGAAAATAGGTATTGAAAGAAATTTGCCCTGAACAAACACAACCCCAGATGAATTGGCAGCTTCTTTACTGGGAAAACATGTAACATTTAGGAGACAGAGTCCCTATTCTCCAAGAACCTACAATCTGGAAGAGGGCAGATAAGAGATAGTATGTCTTCACAGCAACCTAAGTCATCTGTGTCTTCCAGGAGTCACACATGCCAACTGTGATACAGCTTTGGAAACAGGTCAGCTTCCTTCTGGTTAGGAGACTGGGACATGTTCATGAAGCCTAGTGGTTCCTCTGTCATGCTTTTCAGTAACAATGGTTCCAGCAATTTCTGCAGTCCATTACTACTTGGACATTTGTTGGAATAACTATCATAATCGGTGCTTCTAATACATGTGTTTTCTTAACTGGTGCTTCCTCTATGACCATGTGAACACCAAGACGGAGGGGGAAAAAAGGACTTTTTTTTTTTTTTTTTTTTTTTTTTTACCTATTTGTTTCCAGTACAGAGCCTGGCATATCAGTGTGCAACAGATACCTGTTTGGCTTAAATAAACAGTAAGTGCCAGTAAAGATAACTTAGCAGAGAATAAGATTTATCTCTTGTCAGTGTTACCTGTTCTTCAACATAATTAAGGCAATGGCTGAGCCTAATAGTGCTTAAAAATTAGTAATTTGTTTTTTTTTTTTTTGAGTGCTTTTTTTGGCTTAAACAACAGATTTATCAGTATTTTGTATTTTATATTTGAAAATACAGCTTTCACCAAGCATTCTGTGGAGAGGAAAATAAGCCACAGGTGAATACACTAATTTATTTCAGCCAACAAAGAAAAATAATCAGAAAGCATTATAACCGTGTTCCCCTAAGTTCGGAGGAGGCTTCAAACAAGGTATTGTCTCCTGTTTTCATGATGATATGCTAAAGTGTCTTCAAATCTTAAGTGGCTGTAAGCACAAACATAATTAATAGGCACTTGTTATTGAAATCAGGAAAGAGAAGTAACTGTTTGATTTACAATGTACCTATTAGTCCTCAATTTTCTTTAATGATATGGAGAACCGTGCGGGAGTATGTGGGCACAGACGAATTGCATAAATGTGTCTGAACAACGGAGGTCCCCGTTACCCATTTTGGTTTCCTTGGGCACCTCATTGGCGTGCTAGTTTCTGATTGCTGCTGTAACAACTTACTACAACCAGTGGCTTCAAACAGCACAAATTTAGAGTCAGCAGTTCTAGCAGTCAGAAGTATAAGGTGAATCAGGGAGACTGCATTCCTTCTGGAGGCTCTAAGGGAGAGTTCATTTCTTTCCCTTCTGCAGCTTCTGTAGGCCGCTCCTGTGTCTTGGCTCCTCACCCTACAGCACTGTAACTCTGCTTCCTTGGTCACATCTTCTTGTCTGATTCTTACCTTTCATGCATCTCACTCATAAGGATCCTTGTGTGATTGCACTCTGCCTACCTGGGTGACCAGAACACTCCTCTCATTTCAAGATTATCTTAGTTTAATCCCATCTGTGAAATCCCTTTGTCCATGTAAGGAAACCTTCTATCACGTTCC
Source organism: Vulpes vulpes (assembly GCF_048418805.1). Taxonomy (NCBI): domain Eukaryota; kingdom Metazoa; phylum Chordata; class Mammalia; order Carnivora; family Canidae; genus Vulpes; species Vulpes vulpes. The sequence goes on along the minus strand of NC_132786.1, from coordinate 53,919,280 downwards.
ATGGATAAGAATGTGGATGTTTTTTAGGAACCATAGTCAGCCCATCCCAGCTGATTGCATTTTAGGTTTATAAATTAATTTAGGAAAGATGTTCCTCCCACGTGAAGGCAACTTAGATGTCTCTCCTATGAACAGTTGGTCTGTGAGGTCTCTTCGTGAAGGGGGAACCATCAATTAAAGAGGTGGGAATGGGGCCAGTACTGGATCTCTGGAAAACCCACAGCTGTCAAGTGTGTTTCATTTTATTTAGAATAGAAAGATTAAATCCACTCCAGTGGATGAGCTCTTTATAAGGTCACATTTGCTTTCAGATTATAAACTCCTTGTGAACAAATAACCAAAATAGCCTAGAGCTATTTTTTTTTTTTTTTTTAAAGGAGGTCAGACTGAAAAGAATGAGCTGTCCAGTCTTTATTTTACTCCTTCTTTCCAGGGGCTGTCAGAAGTTATGAATATAAACAAATATATCTTCTCTATGATCAACTTTTTTTTTTTTTTTAAGATTTTACTTATTTCAGAGAGAGAGCACTCAGAGAGAGTGAGTGGGGGGTGGGGGGGGGAGAAACTTTCGCTAAACTCAGAGCCCAACATAAGGCTTGATCCCATGACCTTGAGATTAAGACCCAAGTTGAAACCAGGAGTTGGATGTTCAACTGACTGGAACACCCAGGGGCCCCTCATTAAGTCTGTTTAATAGACTGTAGTGAAAGGGCCTCTTCTTATCAGGTATTTCTTTCCATATGTAATTTCCATAATCTGAGTCAAAGAAGAAAACTTAAACATCCCCCTTGTCTTTAACTTCAGAAAATAAATAGAAAATTTCAAATCTAATGTTTCAAATCAGACAAAAGTGGGATTTAAATAGTCCAACATTTCCTGTTTATAAAGAACTACATCAATCTTATTCTAACATTTCAAAATAATGTAACTTCATTCCACAAGCATTTACTTTTTTATTTTATTTATTTATTTTTTTTTTTATGATAGTCACAGAGAGAGAGAGAGAGAGGCAGAGACACAGGCAGAGGGAGAAGCAGGCTCCATGCACCGGGAGCCCGATGTGGGATTCGATCCCAGGTCTCCAGGATCGCGCCCTGGGCCAAAGGCAGGCGCCAAACCGCTGCGCCACCCAGGGATCCCAAGCATTTACTTTTTTAGATAGTCAAGCTATTTCCCTGGATGTTTTATGATATATAATAAAAAAAATTCAGGGAAAAACTCCCATGTTTTCAAAACTTACGTTAAATTAGCATTATTTATGTTGGAAATATGTGTTCCTTTTAATGGCTGGTGTTATTAAATGTGCACCACTTCCCTCAAAGCCTGGAATTGTCAAAGACACTTCTGGGAGTGTTCATGTGATGTGATTATCTTGTGTTAGAAATACAGAAATAGCATTTTCAAAGAACAGTGATGAGTTTTGTGAAATAACGTGTATTTGCCTTAATCAAAATGTGAAATGTTCTCCACTTGATCCTTTTAAATTGTTTCTATGACATTTGCCACAGTGGTCATTAAATTAGATAGTAATAGCCCAATGCGTTTTGGATCCTTTCCGTTTTTCAGAAATAGAGAGATTGCATTGGCTACTTTTCTGCTTTATGAGCCTCTGCAGGAACAAATGTGCTCATAAAATGTACATTAAGAGTTCTTCAATTATGTTCCTATTTCCTTGAGCACCCTAGCCTCTTAATAAGCTTTTTTAGGTGTTTCTGGTCTATAGTCCTTTAATTTCTACAGCATTCCTCATAAGCTTTCATCATGATTTAAATGAAATCCTGTTATAAGGTACTGTAGAAGTATAACCAAGTGCATTGACTAAATATGATTCCTCGCAGGAACTTATTTCACCACATTGGGATACAAATCACTTGGCACTTAACATGCTAACCTTTTTTAGTTTTTAAGAAAACCGTTGGAGATGCATGCATTAATGTAAACAGACACATAAATGTACTAACCTATGCAATTATATATTTTGCATAGATTCCTAAGATAATGGAAACCAAACCTCTCATTTTACATATGGTTCAAGCTAGTTACTTAAGTACTTTAAGCAAGGCGACCAGAAGTATAGCACAAGAATTCTGATCTCTTTGCTCCTGGCTAAGTGTGTTTCCTGGTAAAACATGCTTCCTTTTTGACAGTGTGCAGTGAGGAATATAAAAGTTCTGGTCTGATAGCACATGATGCACCTGGGCTGGCGACCCCGTTAACTCTTGCTGGTGTGGGACCTGACACTTCATCCAGCTCCTGCTAGGGTTGTCATCGGGACCTGTCACTTGCTTGACACGTTGCGGCCTGTGCCTCCTACTGCAAAAGTCCAGGCGGAATGTGCTTTTTAATTATCTAAAGTATCACTGGCAATATAATGCACAGGTAATGGATATGATAACGTCCATCAAATTGATTATGATTGCATCCTTGTTTTCTATGGTCATTGCGGTTTGGTAATTTCTGTTTTAAAGGTCTGATTACACTTGACGGGATGAGCACTGGGTGTTTTTTTGTATGTTGGTAAATTGAACACCAATAAAAATTAATTAAAAAAAAAAAAAAAAAAAAAAAAAGGTCTGATTATTTCCAGATCTGGGTTGGGGTTCTGCAAACTACTCATCCCACCAGTGTTCATCGTTCTTCACCTGATTCTTCTTACATTTGCCTTATAGAAGGGTTTTACTCTTTAATTTCTTATAGTAATTTTTTAGGTGTTATTGTTTTTTTTAGTTCCCAGCTTTGTCTCACATGTATGCACTTTGGGCTGAAATTTCAAGATTTTATAGGCATTGGCAAAATTTTTAAATGAACTGAATGAACGTTCACTAATTCATCAGTAGTAGTATCAGGAGTAATAAAATAGCTCAAGGTTGATGCTATAGGGTAATATTTGAAATCGGGTAGAGGTGGGGTTTAAATCGCAGGCCTGCCACACAGTTATAGTAAGATGGCGCTAAAAAAAATGACTTAGCTACTTGTAATTTTTTACTTCTGTGTAAAATGGAATCAATAACACCTATCTTGCAAGAGAATGGTAGGAATGAATGAGATCATCCCTGACAAATATTCTGGAATATAAGATACTCTCATTACAGAGTGCCTATTATTTTATATTCATTCCCTTGAAAATTATCAAATGAAATGCAAGGAGGTGTGAGACTTCCCTGGTCAACATGCTTAAAGGCAGCTTGAGCTGAATGAAAGATTTACTTATATATATTCTTAAAGATTTTATTTATTCATGAGAGATACAGAGAGAGAGGCAGAGACACAGGCAGAGGGAGAAGCGGACTCCCTGTGGGGAACCCGATGTGGGACTTGATCCCAGGACCCCAGGATCCCACCATGAGCCAAAGGCAAATGCTCAACCACTGAGCTATCCAAGTGCCCCTGAATGGAAGATTTCAGGGAAAAAAACATAATCTCTTTTCTCTCAAAACCTTCAGAATCATTAATCTTCAGAAAATCTCAACATTTTCTCAAAGAACATAAATAACTTTATTTTCAACTTGTCAAATATATATATATATATCTTGCTATTTCTCAAAGATTCTTCCCCATAGATTATTAGGACATGGTTTATTATGTATTTGTGCAGTTGGTGAGATCTTCAAAAAATAGCAACCAACCATTCCTCTAGGACTTCTTCATATCGTTGCTTTAAAATATTCAAATCAGTATCATCTTCATGTGTTAGTTCCATGTGAATGTGTTTATTATCCACCTTTACCCCCAATGCATGGTGCATGGAGACCAGAGCATTAAAGGTTTATTTTAACCACAGTGTCCCCAGTGCCTAGGGAAGATACCTAGGACATTGTAGAAGTCCTATTAGTATATATTAGCTGGAGGGATGCATGGATGCATTTTGACTACTGTAGAATCCTCCATAGAGTTTTAAAGACTAGTTGACAAGCATTCATCTTTCTGGAATAATTTAGATAAAATCATATTTCCCAAAACCAAAACAATTGTTGAGATTTTGTTTTTAACACATTGTTAGTCATTTGTATCTTTCTACAATAAAAATTAGATTAAGTAGAAATAGAAAACTTACCCGAATTAGTAAAAAGTCAATACATGTTAACTATTAGTCATTGATTAGTTTATAAATATGCTTCATATCATTTCTCCAAATCTAAAAATAAATTTTTAAAAGTCATTGGTAGATTGTCTATCAAATAGGTAAGAGAAAATAGGTTTTATTCTAACAAGGCATATACCTAAGAACTGCCTCAAATTTCAGTGTGTCTAATACTTTAATTAGGCCATGGACAGCTTTGCTTTTAAATCTAGCAGAGATATTTCATCTTGATGATTACTAATAAATATGAGATGTCACTTCTCATTTTGCAAGGTACAGCATTATTATATAAATTTTATAAAAACACCCATCCATAATGATGCATTTAGATGCATCCCAAATGAGTTAATTAAAATGACAGCAGAATTTCACTTACAATCTTGCTATAATTGAGCTGCAAATACTCACTCTGAGCTTGAACATGTTACCTTTTAAGTGCCCAGTGTACAACACAACAGAAATTAAACTAAAGTAATTAATACTTTTAAAAATGTTAAAAGGGGTAACTGCCATCTGTTCTCATCAGGGGTGTTAATGTACATGGAATGCATCTTATTATAAAATTACAACAGCTGGCAATACAGTAGTAATTTGTGCTTCTTAAAGATTAACTGGACAAAATGATTTAAATGTAACAGTAGCTAAAAATGAAATTGTACAACCACAAAATGTACTGAAAAGAATGAACTGTGTACAGATCTCTAATTTCTAGTTTTCATTTATATAATAATTCAGTTAATGGCTTCTGTATTGGATACAAATCCAATTCTCAAATATATTAACTTGATGCATGTTGTTAAAACAAGTATCGAGCTCAAAGTTTTTAGGACAGTGATAGTAATTTGAGCTATGAATAATGCTAGGTACATCTCAGATATTCTCTCTAATATTTGAAGATTAAAAACTATCAATTTTGAGATACCAGAGATGTTGTTCCTGGGTTTGCTTTTGTAGTGCATAATGAATGGGTCATTATGGAGCAATGTGAGGGTGCCCGTAAATGTGTTTCTTGCATTCAAGGAAGATTTCCCTACCAATATGTGGTCTGGGATTATATTACCACTTAATATTAAATGTGATAGAATATAGGCTTCTTCAGGGATCTTGTTAAAAATAACTAAAATATGAACACTTTTTAAATGAAAACATCATTTTATCATTTAAAGTATTAAATATGCTGACATTTATAACCATTTTCATTAAGAGATTTATTGTTCCTCTTATGTCCTTTTCATTAACTTGTATAAGGCATGCTTATATAACTTAACTAAAATGTAACAGGATTCGCAGGCTTTCAAAAATATAATTTACAGAAGAGCAAAAGATAAGCCAATACCCAATATCATACTGAAATGAGCCATCATTGATAACTGCTTTCCTGTCTCCTCTTAGCTTTTTATCTTCTCTCTTCCTACTGTAATTGGGGATGAGTGATTGGAAATGAATTTTGTTCTAACAATTATACAAACTGCTGTTCTCTTGTCTTCCTGACAAACCAGGTGTGGACTAAACTTCCTTCTCAGGCAGAGTATGGATGTTTGGGAGGGCCTGTTGGCTATTATTAGCTGATCTTGTTACTAATATTTTAAAGATTTTATTTATTCATGAGAGACACAGAGAGAGAGAGAGAGAGAGAGAGACAGAGACAGAGACACAGAGGGAGAAGCAGGTTTCCTGTGGGGAGCCCGATGTGAGACTCGATCCCAGGACCCCAGGATCACTCCCTGAGCCAAAGGCAGATGGTCATCCACTGAACAACCGCAGTGACCCTGCTACTAATATCTTAAGTACTCTTGTTAATATTAAATCTGTCTTAACAACTGAAACTATCTTGATCCTCCCCTGGTCAACCAGTGCATTGTCTTTGGCTAGAAGAAGATGCTACAATGGGAAAATTAACAGTGTGGCACCTGTTGTAGTTACAGGGGGGACCCTGTCAGGCCCACCTCTCCTGACGCTTTGCTTGCTTTTGACTTCATTCATCCCTTCACTAAGCTTTTATTGGCAGATGTTGTTCCAGAAGACCCAAATACCTGTATAAAGAGGAAAAGATTCTTGTCTGAAATAAGCACTGAGTCCAAGATAGGCCCTAGTCCTTGCAACCATATGATGGGGGGATTTAGCATTCCCTATGTCCACGGGGATACAGAAGCTCACAGAAGGGGCTGCCTCTTTGCCTGCAGAGATTGTTAAAGTCCTTTTGGACTCTGAGCATGGGATAAAGTTTGAGCATGTGGATGTAGAAATAAGGCATTCTTACCTGATTAGGTAGTATGGGTAAAGGGAGGATGACAAAAAACATGGCATATTCAGGGACTCCAGTGACCAAAGAGTCGGTGAAAGAGGAAATGTATGTTCTTTTCTCTGTCCCTTCTTTTAAATATTTCCTTTTAAACTCCTTCTATCCTTATTTTCTGCCTATACAATTGGTCTGTAGCCAGCCTTGCTGGTATCAGTCAGACTCCAGTATTGTTCACACATTGCTGAGAAGATTGGGACATCGGACATTGACCAGTGCTATCACCTTGGTGAGGGTCTTAGTTTTTTTGCTACTTTTCCACTATGGTGAGGTTAGAAAGCTAACTGACCCTAGGAATATAGGAAATATTAAGAGAAATAAGAAATGCTAATGTCTGATTAAAATTTGCAAGAGAGAATTGCCTCTATGTACTGCTTTTATAAGTGATCCTTAGCTATTTAAGTTATTTATTCGTTTTCCTTGTTGCAGAGTTCATTGAGGTAAGCACTAATTTCTAAGGGTGCAATTTATTTAGGAATGGCAAAGATAGAAATGATAATCCTGTCAGTGATTTGGAGAGAAAAATGGATACCTTGAGACAAGGCAATTGTGTAATTCTCATGCTTGCAAATAAAAATATTGCCGTAATGCACTGGTAGAGAGTTTAATTCCTAACTGATTTTCTTGATCTGTTTTACTGGGTGTAAAATAGCTATTGTGTGTATTTGGAGTCCTCATGAGCATGATTCTCTAGTGGTTTTGTACACCGTGGATGTAATCCACGGCTACTTGGAAGTCAGTTGGATATTTGCATTCAGATGATCACAATGCAGGAACTGATTCTTGTATCTTAGGAAAAAAAAAACTCAAAAGATTCAAACAGAAAAGTAAGATTGATTGGTTTATAAAGTAGCTTATGCAGAGAGCTTCAACATATGGAAAACAATAGCATGCTTTCGAAAGATATAAACTCATAAATATATAGGGGAAAAAATGGTTGCCTGTATGTTCTAACAGAAACATATATTGCAGTGTGGGTTAGTGGGCTTTGTTTTGTCTTGTTTTTAATGAAGATTTTATTTTATTTCTTCATGAGAGACAGAGAGAGAGGCAGAGACACAGGCAGAGGGAGAAGCAGGCTCCCTATTGGGAGCCTAATACAGGACTCGATCCCAGGACCCCAAGATCACAACCTGAGTCAAAGGCAGACACTCAACCACTGAGCCACCCAGACATCCCCTACCTCGTTCTTAAATAGAAAAGTAGACTATGACATTTGTGATGGACGAGGTGAATGATCCAGAATTTCAAAAACAAAACTTTAGAGCAGAGGTTTGCAAATAATGGCCCATAGGCCAAATGTGGCCACCGCTTAGTTTGCATGGTCTGAAAACTATAAAAGTGTTTTTTTTTATTTGTAAAGCATTGAAAAAACATTGTGTGACCTGTGAAAATAAGAATTGCAAATTGTCTTGTCTATAGCTAAAGTTTTATTGGAACAGAGCCACATAAATTTTTCACATATGGTCTATGACTGCATTTTGTGTTACAACAGCAGAAATGAGGAGTTGTGACAGAGACAATATAGACTGCAAATTTTAAAAGTATTTACTGTGTGACCTTTACGGAAAAAAGCTTGGCAACCTCCACTTTAGAATAAGGGAACTATAATTGGTGATAGGGAATCAGCTGAAGGGAATCAGAATGCAAAGACTTTCACGTAATTTTCTAAGTTTCATTTCTAGAGCAGGGAATAAAGGTATCTGAAAGCAAACAAGAAGAAAAATCTAATTCTTCGTTTGCTAATAAGTGTCTTTTTTTCTGAGCCTGAACGGTGGCAGTTCATACTTTATAGAAACAAGTACCTAAGAGGAGGCAAGTCCAACGTATGGATTTGCCTAAGGATGGGAGGTTAGAATTCAGCTCCAGGAAAAATAAGCAACTAGCAGATGGCTAGGATTAAGAGCAGTAGGAAGGGATGGATGGAGCTGTATGCATCACCTCTTTCCTAATGTTATTACTCCAAAAATCAAGTATCATGTACTTCAGAAATCAGACTTGTAATTCACAACTCTGAAGCAGGTGTTATATCCTTTAAAAGCAGATAATAAAAATAAAACAAGTTCCCCTCTTTGTAACAGAACTAAAGCTGAGGATAATAGATCCACTTTTCCCAAACTGAATTGCAATATAATTGCGATGGTGAGGGGGGAAATGTAGTTCTCAACGCTGAATATGAAGCTGAGAGCAAAAGTCCCAAAGAAATCCACTGGACAATGTATACCCCCACTTGGATCTGCTGACTTAAGATGTCAAATGGCTGAAATCCACGTAAGTAAATGGAAATGGTTTCCTGGCTGAATCTACTTATTGCAACCAGAATAATGCTATTTAGGTGAGGTGGTTGTCGGGGAAAAAAATGATCATATTTAACTTATGCTATAGAACCTTGTTAACAGAAAAACAAGGTATATTTTTCCTAAAGTTTGCTTATACGCTAAATGTAAATAAAAGATGGACTTTCATAGGAAATGTATAGATTCTCATTCTTGGAAGAGAATTTTTTTAAGGAAAGCTTCTATTTTATTTTATTTTTGGACAAGCCCATGGCTCCCCCTACAAAGGAAGAGGTGTTGATAAGAAGATTCTCCTAATTTACTTTGAATAGTTCTCCCTGGGAAATGATGCCTTACTTCTTTTTTGCATTTTCCCTCACTTTTCACATGCAGGAGCTGCTTGGAAATAGAATTATCTGATGGCTGTAATGTACAGTAGTTGGTCAGAATAGACACTCCCACTTTGCACACCCATACACCCATGCTCCTTTGAGCACAACCATTTGTTTTCCTGACGTGTCAGAGAACACCCGCTCACCTGCTGCTGCAGTGGAGCTTGGCTGAGGCTCCTTGTTTCTGCCCGCAGTCCTGGGAGCTGAGGGCCTTCCTGTTGGTCACCTGGGACCCCCCACACACACAACCACCTCCTTACTGTTGTTTAAGGCCATCTTCATTTCTTTTAAATATATATTTTTAAAGATTTTATTTATTTATTCATGAGAGACACAGAGGGAGAAGCAGGCTCCCTGTGGGGAGCCCCATATGGAAGGGGATCATGACCTGAGCCAAAGGCAGACCCTCAACCACTGAGACACCCAGGTGCCTTCCCCTTTTGCACTTGTAAAAGCTATTTACTATTTCTACTTAATGCTGGCTTCAGGAGTGGGAGTGTGGAGCAGTTTAATACACCGGTTCTGAAATTACATATATAGAGCAAAGTTGGTATTTTCCTTAGGATTTGTTTTATTTGGGGGTTAGGTATGTAGGAAGTAGACGGTAAACACTCAGGGAGGGAGCCTCAGTGCTCTTCTCCACGCACCTCTCCCAACATTGTTCCTCTCAGCAGGTACTGGTCAAAAAAGTCATTTTGTTGAAGTGTTTTGAAGACAAGAATTATTTCTACCCTATGGAAATATATCGTTACATCTTAGACAAAATTATGTTTTTATATCTGGGAATTTAGATGTATGCTAGTATGTAGATTGCACCTTCTAAAGAACCAGTTCCTCTTAATGTAATTAAAAATGAATAACATTAATTATAATAATTTAAAAAGCTCCAAATAACCACATCATAATTCTTTTGTCTATGTCGCCCCAAAGATGAAAACTTGTATTTCGGAGAGTAGCTCCAAAAAGTTCAGTAAAATAACTCTGTTGATAATGACATTGTTGCTGTTTCTTACCCAGCTTATTACAGGTGCTCTACATTCTTTGTTTAGACCTCTCCCACTCAATCTGTAGACTAAATATCATAACAGATGGTGACAAATTATGAAGTTGTAGATAAGAATAGTCACACATGTAGCCATCCTGATGCTTAAGAAAAAGCACATTTTCTCTATCTTGAAATCTCCTTTGCTCTCTGATTCCATTCAAAATCCCCTGTGAGATCCTCTAAATTTTGTGATAATTTTAATTATTTTAAATTTTAAATTTAATTTTACTTGTGGGTTTAGTACATATAGTGTTTAGATATAGATATAGATATAGATATAGATATAGATATAGATATAGATATAGATAGATATAGATATATCAACACTGCTTATTGGGACGCCTGGGTGGCTCAGTGGTTGAGCACCTGCCTTCGGCTCAGGTTGTGATCCCGGCGTCCTGGGATCAAGTCCCACAATCGGACTCCCTACAGGAGTCTGCTTCTCCCTCTGCCTGTCTCTGCCTTTCTCTCTGTCTCTCATGAATAAATAAATAAAAACTTTAAAAAAGAATACTTCTTTGTTAGTAAATAAATGCTATACTTTTGTTCAGCATATGCTGTGATCATTCATGTTGATGTGTGCAGCTGAGATTCATAGATTCTTTTTCATGGCTCCACTTTATGATTCCAGCAGGCTTTATTTAATCTGTTTGCCTATCCACAAATACAGTTTCACAGCAATTTATTTATTTATTTATTTTGCTACTGCTGTGAATTTGGTGTATATATGCAAAGAATTCTTGAGGACATAAGTAAAGAAATGGGATTTTTGGGCATTGGATATGTATCCTTTCAACCTTGCTGGATACTTTCGGATTATTATCGTGTGTGGCACTTGGAAAGTTTTTAAATTTTACCTTAAATTTTACAGGGAAATTGTAGCTTTGTGTTTTTGATTTTTTTTTGTGTGTGTGTTGGTTTTTACTATTCCTTGAGTGAGTTTCAGTGAATTGATTATGAATTCACCCATTGGTCTAAATTTTCATTGGAATTAGTTATTCATAAATAACTATTTTTAAATATCCATGTAAATGCAAGTGTATTCCCTTTCATTGTCCCCTTGATTTTCTTTTAATTGCTTGAAATTTAGTTCTTTATTACTGTCTTCATATCTTTGGGATTTTTGCAGTGTACTTTCTCTGATATTCTAAGAGATTATTAGGTCATTCATATTCTGAAAATGAATTACCTCTGTTTGGAATTATAGTATATTTGTTACCACAGACCATTCGATATTTTCCATTTTAATTTACACATTATGATTCTGACATAGGAGTTATTTATAAATACATTTTTAAGTTTTCATATGCATGCCTCCCTGGTTATTAATGATTTCTAACTTAATAGAAGAGCGATTAGAAACATATCTACATGATGCCAAATCTTAGAAATGTGTTGGGAATTCCTTGGTGGCCTAAAATGGAGACTATTTTGGTCAATATTCTGTGTGTGCTTGCTCAAATATATATATTCTTTAGTTGTTGAGGAGAATATGCTATACATGATCAAGGAAGGAAGGTTGCTCTAATATAAATTATCTGTTGCCTCACTGAATTTTTTGTCTGATCTATCAATTATTGAATGAATGTTTTTTAGAATTTACTGAACTAATGGTACATCTATCAATTTCCCCTTGAAAGTCTGTGGTTTCGTGGTTATATATAATAGTAATGCATTTATCTAGTATCTTTTTAGTTCGTTAAACATTTTATCATTATCAATACCTTTTGTATTTAGCAATTTTCTTTCTTGCTGCACACTTTGTCTGAAATGAATGTATTCACGAAGCTTTCTTTTGGTTAACAAGTTTTTATTCCTTTTATGTTATGTGCCATGTTCTATCTATTTACTAGAAATGTATAAACCCAGATATCTAAATGAAATATCATATTTGCACTTTGATGAAGAATTAATTCCAAATCATTAACTGCACTCATCTTTCTATTTGAATATATTTCTATACTCGGTGTTTCTATCCTGCTCACCATTAATTCTTATATCTCAAACTTTTTTTTTTTTTTAATAAAAAGAGTTCTTTTAGATAGGTTCAATTGCTAATAAATCCTTACATTTCTTACCTGGAAATTTCTTTTTTACCCTCATTTTTGAAAGACATAAGAGTATACATTCTAGGTTAATGGTATTTTTAAATAGATGCTTTAAAAATTTTGTGAATATTTTAAAATTCAACGAAATTTTAGCAATTTCCAAATCCATTTTCTTGCCTTTATGATTGCTACTGAGAATTCACAACAGGTTTAATTTCTCCCACTTTCATTTATGACCATCCCAAAAATAGGTTAGAATTTTTTTATCTTGAATGTTTTGATCCGCAAATGTGTGATTTCAGGCCCCAAATCCATGTCGGGGTCATGTTAGGTTTATCAGTTATCAGAGTCTTTATCGTTTTTTTTTTTTTTTAATTTCAATTTAGTTAACATATACTGTATTATTAGTTTTAGGGGTAGAGTTCAGTGATTCATCAGTTACATATAAACCCAGTACTCATCACAACCCATGCCCTCCTTCATGCCCATCACCTAGTTATCCCATCTCCCACCCACCTCATCTCCAGCAACCCTCTTTATTTCCTATGATTAGGAGTCTTTTATGATTTTTCTCCCTCTCTGAATTCATCTTACTTTATTTTTCCTTCCCTTCCTCTATGTTTATCTGTTTTGTTTCTTAAATTCCACATGAGTAAAATCATATGGTGTTTGTCTTTCTCTTATTTCACTTTTCATGATACCCTCTCGTTCCATCCATGTCATTGCAAATGGCAAGATGGTGTTCTTTTTGATGGCTGAGTACTCTATACAAGGTGAACCGCAGATTTCTTGACCTCACAGAAAATCAAAATTTACATTTTGATAATATGACTTATGGGTGGGAACTGTCAGTAGCATCCCTGGCTTTTATCCAGTAGATACCAGTAGCAGAGTGGCACTTGCCCTTAGTTGTAAGAACCACAAATGTCACCATATATTGTCATCTGTCTCCTAAAGGGAGGGGAAATTTGCTCTCATTTGAGAACCGTTGATCAAGACCAAACAAATATGGTCCCTACTGACTCTCCTTTGCATAGTACATGTGTATATGTGTATTTTTTTCTAATTTTCCCTTTTCACTTCTTTCCTTCTTTAATCACATTAAAAAAGGAACTTACATATTTTGTGTATCAAGAAAAACTTCTTTACAATACTGTTAGCTTACATTGAAGAAGTTCCAATAATGTGTTTATAGAACTCCAAATATTTAAAAGATGAAAGTCAATGTTTATGAAATAAAATATTTCAGTAAATTGTTATAGTTTGAAGACCTATTTGTGGAGTAGCCATTCTTAGGCACATTAATATTCTTAGGCACATTTTTAAAAGGTATTAAACCTGGTATTAGTGTTGCTTGTAAATGGAGTTGATTGTATTGTCACCATGGTAACAGTAAAATACTTGGAATATTGTAAGCAGATATGTGTAGAGGATAAAAGTAAATAAGGAATCAACTCAGCTACACATCTGAAGGTATTGACCATCTATTACCTGCCTCATATTGCCAGATATACAAAAATAAACAAAACAAAGTCCTTGCTTTTTTGTAACTTAATATCTACTGCAAAGACCCAATCAATACATTAATATGTTGTTGTATGTTACGTTATGAAATGTGTGTTGAAGTATTATATTGTGTTAGGGAGATGGAGGGGGATGGTGCATTTTACAGAGGGTCTTGAGTACTTTTTAGTCAGTGATACTTGAAAAGGAACTAGAAATTTGAGGAGGCGAATCATGAGAATAGCTGGGGAAAAGATCTTTCATCCTTTGATACTCATTCCTTCTCTGTCACTTAGTAAAAAACAAATTATTATTAGAAATATAATTTAAAAAAAGACTTTTGAGTCTTTCCCAAACTGAAAAGATGCAAGTAATTGTACAAAAACACAAGCAGATGCTTGCAATAAAAAATAATTACTCCATGGTAGCTTAGGTCAAATAGAGAATTTGTGGATCCATATACCACTTAGGCCATAAAGTTTATGAGCATGATTTGAACAGCTCTTATTTCACAACTCCTTTGGATCATAAGATTTCTTTAGAGACCGGTGGGATACAGCCTAGATTTCTAATTAAAAACAAATTATGTACTAAAGATAATACAACTTAATAGTTTCTCATCTTTGTTTCTCGATTGTAGCAAACATTTGATGACTTTGGCCTTCCAGATCTCTCTTCCTAGCATGCTAGGGAACGCAACCACCATCTTGTTTGTGTAGCTCTTTCCTCCTGGCTGTATTCCTCACCAGTGCACATATGTGCTTAAGAGAAGCTGATTGCCTCAGCAACATGAGGGGGCCTAGAGGTGAAACCTAGTTAACTAGCAATGATTAACTCAGAGTGAACATACCATCTAAGTACGTCCAATCATAATGAAACTCAGCAGTTTTCTTAGATTTTTCATGGAAGACACCCCTGTGGAGGAAGTACTGCCAGACATCTTGTGGTCATGAGGGGACAGCATCTCAAGATGTAGCCACCACCACATGGATTATTTAAGTCACTGCTACCTATTGTAAAAGAAACTCAATCTTTAGGGGTTAAGAGAAATTTATTTTTCACTTATATAAATTCCACTTGTTTGCGACATTGGTAGTATGTGGCTCCATGAACCTAAATTGGCAAAACACTCATAATCAACATAGGTATTCTGAGATTACCTTACATATGGGGGCAGAAAGATGGAAGGTGATAGTATTTGAAGGTTTTAAATGAGCCATGCTTGCAAATTGTGCACATTATCTTCACACACATTGTATTGTCTAAAACATAGTCCATGGCCACAATCCACACAGAGAAGATTGTGTGATATAATTTAGTTTTGTGTTTAGGAGGAAAAGTAAATAAGTTTGGTGGGAAGATAAAACCAGTGTGTGTCATGTAAAGATGCAAAACTGAAAGATATATGTTGGTATCATCATTTGAGCTCTAATCGAGTCATGCCTAAAGCCAGAAGAAGCATTCAATTAATATAATGAATTCTCTTTTTGACTAAAGCAGTATGATTTAAGTAAATCTTAGTCACTTGTAACATAAAAATTCCTAACTGAAACACATAGCAACATCAGATAAAAATAACAGGTTGTTAATAAATGTTGAAAGAACAAAAGAATATATGTACCTCCATTCACTATGCCTCCCAAATCATGATTGTCTGGAATGTCAGATTAATTATTTTAACTCATTGCTTTTTTCTAACTGCCAGAATCAATTTTTAAAGAAGAGAAAATGATACATTTTATTAAAACTAATTTTTTTATTAAAACTAATTAGATACAGCAATTTTCTTTCACTCATTTGTGGTCGATTTGTAATATTTAGAAAAGGGAGGGTATATTTTATGTTAATTCAAAAAGAAGTATGAATATACTAAGTGTAACATCTAGGGAGACAAGTCTTGTGTGTTGAGCCTAGTTGGTGGGACTTCACACAAGTCATTCCAATGATTTATTTCTAGCGCAGGAAACAAAAATTATAATCCAAGGAAAGTTTGGTTAGAATTTGTAAATATAGGGAGGGGCCTGGGTGGCTCAGTTGGATAAGTGTCCGATTCTTGGTTTCGGCTCAGATCATGATCCCAGGGTCCTGAGATTGAGCCCCAAGTTGGGGTCCATGCTGAGTGTGGAGACTGGGATTCTCTCCCTTTCCCTTTTCCCCTCTGCTACTCATGTGCATGTGCTTTTTCTTAAAAAAAAAAAAAAATCAGAATGATTACTGAATCTCTGCATTAAACTATTGAAATAGTGTAATGAATCTGAAAGAGAGCTGGGTTGTACTTGGAAATTGATGTCAAAAACTAGAGGCATAGATATCAGTGAGAATGGGTCAAGATATGCATTAGAAGTGGACACTGAGGTAGGCCATAAGTGAAAGGAAGTGTTAACTTTTATTTTGTGGTGTGCCTAGGTAGGGCTACTTAGAAGCAAATTCCATACCAGGCTATGGACACCCTTATAAACTTTTTTAACAGTCACTGAAAATTTGTAGAGGAAAATAATGTATAGTGATTTTATTTTCCAGATGTTGCTTTAGGGATACACTGATTTATGATTGTGTATCTTACAGCATGCAGAGGAAATTAAGGTATCTATCCTTGTAACTACTGCCAACTCTTGTGATTTCTGGTAAAACTGCTCTGGCTTAGGTTGGTAGTAGGAGTTTAGGTATCTTGTGTACATTATGTTACCCAAGTGCTCATAAATGAAAGCCAGTCAGCTCTGGGCGGCTTATCTACACATTACATAGAATGATGAGGATCTGTTACTTCATTTGAAATGCAGAAAAATTATCCCCATTCAGTTGTTAGGAACAAATACATATAATGTCAAGTAGTTTGTTACTCATTATAGGAAACTCTTAAATTTTCATCAAGCACCAGTCTTTGAAGTGTACCAAATTAAAAGATTAATGCTAGAGAAAGAGTATGTTTTTGGAACCAGAAAAATCTTAGCCTTTAAACCTGCTAGCCCTGCAGGATTGAATGACTCATGAGACCTTGTGCCATCTACCAGAACTCCTGGAGCTTCAGTCTTCTCATATGTGGATAACCTCAGCCCACTTTTGTGACACTTAAAGATGATAAAATACGTAAAATGCTGAGTACAATGCTTAGCATATGTAGGTGCTTAATACATGGCAGCTGTTAATTCAAAATAATTCTGTCCCTGGAAGGAAGCTCAGAGATAGCTTAGGTGGTAGATGGGGTTTTTTGTTGAAGACAAAGAATGGGGACCCTTCATTGCTTTCCTCTGTTAAGAATGCTAAGAAAAACACTTGCACCAAATTCCGCTTGCAATTCATTTAATAGTGCAGTCCAGTGCAATTAAATGACCCAAATGGTGTCTTTTGAGAAAAAGATTCTCTTGAGTACTATCATATTCTTTGCTTTTTCAACTCCCAGATATAAATACAATTACATACCAGCCACCATATTTTTTTCCCTCTGTTGTCAGTGGAAAGTGACATGAAGGATTTCATCAAGTCATCAGCAAAATCACTCTTGAAATTTGTACCTCATCCTGTATCGTCCCTTTTCATGGTATTAAATAACTGAAAAGCCTCCACTTCTTTAATTGATAAGGGTTTTCAGTTACTCTTCTATATTCAGCAATCCTTACTTGAATTTTATTGATAAGATACTCCTTTTTTTATATTGATATGGTATTGTTCACTCTACAATAGATATAAGAAAAATGGAAGATAATTGGCGAATTAGAAAAGGTAATTCCTCTGTGCTTTTTTAAAGGATAAACATTCTAAAGAATAAATAGTGGAAATACAATTTTACTCTGTCATTAAGTTAAAATAGGGAGATAACTACAAAGTATATGAAATGACAATGTCTTTTATCTTCCACTTTTCTTTTACATTTCAAGTACCCATCCTTTCACATCAAACATTTCAAAAGCCTGTCAAGTTATAACCGGAATTATACATTTCTCAGTATATATTTTATACCTAAGATAATTTTGTGCTTAGCCCTCAAATTACCATTTCAATTACAATACAAATGGACACATGCAGGCAATTTTATTTAAATGTACTGCCCTTCTTTGCCCATTGCATTATCATGGTGCCACTCTGTTTTCTTTTCATTCTACTGCATTCAGGAACTTATGCTTACAGTTATAGTGAATGAGAAATTGTGATTTGGATCATAGAGGCAGACTTCTTTTAATGTTTTTTTTTTTCTTCTGTGAAACCTTGAATGATGTCATCATTTTTGTTCGTCACCTGTAAGCAATTCCAAATGTAATACACTTTTGGGATTAAGGAGTGTCCATAGTTCTTTCATGGTTAAAAATGTCAAAATTTTTATGCTTTGGATTTTTGCATTCTCTGTCAATGAGAAAAGTCTTGAATATATTTTATGGAAAATTCATATTTGATAATATATTTATTTTTAAGCTGTCTAATTCAATTTATCTTTCTCTTAAAAATGTTATATACCATCTAAACAATCATAATTTAGGATTGAAGGGTGAGGCAATTTTAATAGCTCCAGCTCCCCTGTAGATTCTGACATTGAGAAGAATGTATAGATTTCCTCACTTTAGTGCAGATTTTCTTTCCTGCTTATATGCTTCTTGCTTTTAACCCAGAATTGGAAAACAAGAAAAAATTGGGATTAATAATGCTGTCATTTCCCTAAAAATACTATTTAAATTGCCATAGTTAATCAGTAGCTAAGTCAGGAGTTAAGCTGAAACTCAGACTTTGACTTGAAACATATTCCTTTTTCTAACTCTTACCAGATTTTTGAAATTTCTACATTTGAGTTATCTTAAGCAGTGAAATTAACTTGTGATTTTTTTTTTTTTACTCTCCAAAATACTTTACAACTGCTTATGCATTTAAGAGCCAGCGGTGTGGATACCATACACTTGTCCTGTTATATAAGGATATTTATTGAAAACTGGTCTTAGAGAGCTCCATGGGGGTTTTGCTAGAAAAAGCAGAAGATTCTTGCCACCAAAGTTGTTGTTTAATATTTCATTATAGTTAGACGATGTATGTATAACTTCTGTTATGTTTAATCCAGGCTGCAGAATGCTTGAAGGCCAATTCAGTTCTAGAGGACAGCTCCTTGTTGAATGTTGTCTATTCTAACATAATTCTGCTTTCTGTTTTTGCTATAATGATTAAGTTGTTTAATTTCTTCTGGAATGTCTCTATTGATCTGTGAAAATAACAGCATTTCTCACCTCTCTAATGTGGACAATTTTAATAAATTATTAATATTTATTGAGTATTTTAAACTACTGCCTTAAAACATGTGCACTAACAGATAATGGTATGAGAGTGAGGGAAAAAAAATGTTTAAATGATGACCTCACCTGTGTTACAATGTTGACCTCTGTACAAACTCAGATAATGGCTGATGGCTTTTTCCACGAAACCATAGTTAATATATGTTTTTCCAACCCACTGGTACTAACAATCTCCTCTCCTTTTCAAGGAAAGCCATCAATACACTTTAGAGGCAATTCATCATTATCTCTTCTACTCTTTGTGAACAGTCAGTAGGAATATATTTCAGGGCTTCTAGGGCTATATCCATTTCCTACTTTCCTCTGAAATTGTCTCTTGCAGTTAAATAGGAGGAAATAAGCTAGCTAAGTGCTCATCTTATGTGTACTCGATCAAAAATGAAATTTTATCCAACTCTTGATTATCCAGGCTAAGTAGAGGGAAATTCAAAGTCAAAATAGCCAGAATCAGAGGTAATTGAAAAAATATGATAATCATGTAGCATATACAAAGTTGCTTTGTATTATACATACTTTATGTTAATGAAAATTTTGTGATAGTTTTTCTATATAGTAAATTCTCTTATATAACATAATGTAAGGATTGTACCAGAAAAATAAAGATATTTGCAACATAAAAATACTTTGATATTTGCAGGGAATAGGTGTTGAGAGGTATTGAGAGGTATTGAGAGGTAGGTGCTCTAGAGGGCACCAGAACTTAGAGCCATTCACATTAAAAAAAAATACTCTGCTTTGACTGTGATGAGTTATGAATGTGTACACACCTAAAGCAATCAATAGTCCACTTGAATTCATTAAGTATTTATTGAGTGATTGCCATGGGCTGATCACTATGCTCAAAGATCAATAGAAAACAATTTGATCTTGGAGGACCCGACGTATCAGTAATAGTATAAGACCAAATGCTAACTGCTGTTAGAGCTTTAGAGCTATTAAAGCACACCTGAATCAGGAAAGGGACCAGACAGATTTTGAAGAATGGCTAGGTTCTATTTATAATAGAACACATGGTATGCTCCGGACATAGCAAGATGTTTTATTTAATTTGAGGGGAAAGATATGGGAGAAAGAGATTATAGTGAATAATGAGAATGGAAAAGATAAAATGAGGTCAGATTTTAAGCAGCCTGAATATCATCAGAAATTTGGATGTTATCCCTCAGGAAATGAGACTTCTGGGGATTTTAAGCTGGAGTGTACATCAGTGATTCTCAAGGAGGTAGCCGAAGGTGGAGACAATATTGCCTCCCAGGATTCACTTGATAATATATAGAGACATATCTGGTTGTCACAACTGGGGATGTCCTCATGGGCATCTAGTGGGTAGAGACGTGGGCTGTGGTGTTAAGCATCCTATAATACATAGGGCAAAATGTACAAAATAATTATCTGTTCAAAAATATCCTTAATTCTTTGATTAAGAAATCCTGATGTAGCTTATGGGTAGTTAGAAAAGTGCACAGTGGACTTCCCATCTAAAAACAATTATTATAGTTGAATCATAAAAGAACCAGTACTAACATCATTTTACAGGAGATACAGTGGATAAATACTTAAGAATAATCTATGTAACTTTGTCGCTTACTGAAAATAGATTTTCAAGTAGGAACAACAACCAAAAATGACTGAAGTTTTCAAGGGTCAGTGACTCTGGGGATGCATGTGTATCTAATCAAGTAACAGAGGTTACCTGAGGTTAACTTATGATATTTTGAGTTTGGAATTTATTTGTGGCTCATCAGATGGAGGTATACCACAGGCAATTAGACATATAGACTCAAGACTCTGGGAAACAGTTTGATTATTCCACCATCAAATATTGAGTGCTCTAATCTTGTCATGTGGAATGATAGAACAATAAAAAAGACTTTACAGGTGCCCACTTTGGATACAATACACTCCTCAGTCATAAAGATAGATCATTGAAGTATATAGATGGCATTGATCACTTTTCATAAGAATTTTTTTTAAATAATGTGAGATTTTAATAATGTGAAATAGACCATTTCATACAGTTATGATGGGAGTATTATCTAGTATAATTTTTTTTAAAAGATTTAATTTATGTGTTTAGAAAGATCATGAGTGAGGGAAGGGGCAGAAGAGGAGAGCAAGGGAGAGAATCTCAAGCAGACTCCATGCAGAGCACAGAATCCAATGCAGGGCTTGATCTCACCACCCCAAGATCATGACTTGTGCATACATCAAGACACAGACCCTCAACCAATTGAGCCACCCAGGCTCCGCCTAGTATAACTTTTTTAAAATGGTAATTTGTCAGTGTGTTCAGGATCCTTCTATCTTGTGACTAAGTCATTCATAGTCATGAATGAATGAATGAATGAATAAATAAATAAGATAGATCGATCACAGCATTATTTATAAAACTGAGTAGTTACAAGCAATATATATGCCCCTAATCTGCTGTTTTGTGAGATTAATGACAATTTCATGGGAGTTAACTCTAAGCAGATATTAGATTCAATGTAGAAGAATGGCCAATGGCATGGAAAATACCTGTGAATTAAGGCTGAGTGGAAAATGTATGTGTGCATGTGTGTATAAGTATTAATGTGTGTATATGTGTATAGTATATACATAGTGTATATGTGTCCAGATTCTCCATGCCTAAAACACAAGCAGCGTTAAGTTCTGGGCAGAGAGAGAGATGGGGTGGAGGGGGGGAGAGAGAGAGAGAGAGAGAGAGAGACTGGTACACTGCTTTCCTTTACACTTACAAATCATTAAACTTCAATGAATAACCACTTGCTTGCAATCATGCTGTTGTTCTAGCATTTGCTTTGCCCACCTTGAGATGACAGGCTTTCTCCTTTCTCCTAAAACCTTTCACATAGCTTTCTATCCCTTTCTCTCCGGAGCAGTGTTTCCTTATATGTTGTGGAGAAATGGAGGTCACAGAGCAGCGGTCCTGTCGGGGTTCACTGTAACTGTTAATGTACTTCTATACCGATCTGTTCCATTTTCTTCCTCTTAAAATTCCTCTCAGATGTTCTGGACCCAATTTTCTCAAGCTTATTTAAGCAATTCTCTGCCTTGGTTATTTGCCTCTTACTTTCTTGAAGGTATATTGGAGATTTATTGCCTCCTGCTCCCCACTATCAACTCCTCCATCCACCCCAGACTGAATTCTTCACCCAGCAACCCACTGGAGTTTTTCTTGTTAGGAACAATGATGGATTCTGCATCATTCTGTGTGTCCTCATCAGATTTGCATGGATTTCCCAGCAGATTTCAACACAATCATTTTTTTATTCTTGAAACTTTTCCATGGAGTCATGTCACCCTTTTAATTCTGTTGGTCACTTGCGTTAGTATCCTTCTCTGTTTTCCTTTACTCAATCTTGGTACATTGAAATCTGAAGAATGCGACATTAACCTTTTTACACCTTTATCTCAATTTATACTATTTCTTGGATTATTTCATTGCTCATGGTTTTAACTGCCATATACTTCTCCACAATTCCTGATTTTATAGGACCAGACTAGACCCTTCTTTGGATGTGTATACAACTCCGTTTCCTCAAATGTATTTTTGTAAAGATTATTTATTTATTTGAGAGAGAGTGTATGTGCTGGAGGGAGGGGAAGAGATAGAGGGAAAGAGAGAATCTCAAGCAAGCAGTCTCCCAGTTGAGCAAGGAGCTCAACATGGGGCTTGATCTCATGACCCTGAGATCTGACCTGAAATTAAGAGTTGGCTGCTTGACCAGTTGAGCCACCCAGGTGCCCCAGTTCATCAGATGTGTTCTAGGCATTTCATATATAGCATATCCAAACCAGAACCCTTCAATCCCTCTAAACTAGTTCTTCCCATCATAATGAATGGAATCATGTATCCTAACACCAGTACAAATCCATTATCTTGAGCCCCTTTAGGATAACTGCCCAAATTATATCTATATAGGGAGTATGTATAGTTCCTACCTCGAAAACATCTTATACCCAGACCCTGTTCTCCATCTTTTCTGATCTTAGTTTAATGCAATGTTTCTTTCCTGAATTCTTGCGATATCCTCCCAATTTTCCTTTTTCAGTCATCCCTCTTTCCCTTGCTTTAACCTGAGTTTTAGTATCTACCTAGAACCTGGAATCAGGTTTGAAAAAAGAGGAGTCAGACATGTTTCTCCCCTACTTAAATTCCTTTCCCAGCTTCCTACTGAAGTTAGCATGACATCCAGTCTGTTTCCCAGCCTGCCATGCCCTCAGTTTCTCTGATCTCCCTCTCTAACTTTGTGCTCCATCCCTCCCCTCATATTGCCTTGCTGATGCATTCTAGGATACACAAAGGGAGCTCTTTTCTGCCTCAAGGCTGCTCCATGTCCTACAAATATTTTTCCTCCTTGGCTTTTTACATGACTACCTTCCTTCTATCCTTCCAGTTTTAATGTAAATACTATCTCCTCAGAAATATTTGCCTTGACCAATATTCTATCAAAGCATTTAAAAAATTTTTAATATACACTTTTATATCATTTATAGTTAAATATTAAATATCACCTATTTATTGCCTTTTTGACCTTGAGAATATTGTTTCCCTAAGGCAGTTTCTTCGTCTTGTACAAAATTGTGTTTATAGTACCTAAAGTAGTACCTGATATACTAAATGAGGTGTAAGTCCCCCTCCTCCCAATATACAATGAAGTAGTGCTGGTAAAATAACTAAATAGGACATAGTAATTAGAACATTAACTTTAGTGGACCAAATGGTACAGGTGTTTTGGGCATCTGCCAAATAAGTGAGGGCCCGAAACCTAAATATTTACAGACCTGTATCAGATTTAAAAGGATTCAACATATTAGAATAACCAGGGAATTTTTCTAACTATTGACTCATATATATATGTTAAATCATATTGGAAATGTGCTTGTATTTTGAGCAAAAAATTGCAGTCACTGGTCTTGAACATAGCACTGATTTTAACAGAATTTCACTCAGACCATGAAGAAAATGTGGCTCCTATCCTTGTGATTTAACATTAAATAGTTTGCATTGAGAGCTCACTTGTAGTATGTCTTCTGGGTAGCAGCTGTTGCTGTGGTTTGTAGGGGCAACTGCTGTTCATATTTCTATCTCTTCACCTTAGAAGCTCTACTCTATTTTTGTTGCCAGTGAATGATGGCCACTTAGATTACTGCGTGCTGCATGAGGCTGCCATCTCTTAGCAGTAAATAGCATATGCTGCCTTGTGGAAAGTTGTATTTCAATGTTATGTTTCTCCTCCACGCTTCAGATGAACTTAGATTTGCTCCTCACACTGTAATCCTTGAGTTAGAGTTTTAGAGTAGAAGAATGCCGATGAGGAGAAGAAAAAAGAATGTGGTGATGTTGATGCTGATTGTGATAGTGATAAATAAAAAATGTCTTACTTAGATTCTCTGTCCATAGTAAACCATGGGTCTGATGCAATTTGGAGGACTTTAATTAGCACATAGTTAATCAAAGCAAGAGCTAGATTCCATCTCATTTCCTTAAGGATGTTTTTTATTTATTTTATTTTTTTATTTAAGGATGTTTTTTAAAGAAGGATCAGAACACATCTAGTTCTCAAATTCTGTTTCTTCTTCAATCCTCAGCCTCCATTCCAAGGTACTTCATTTTACTTCCTGTTCAGTGGACTGTGCAAATAGAAAAGAATGCCTTATTTCAATAAGAACAGGCATTTTGCATTCACTAATGTGAATTAACTTAAATGTTAAGCCCTATGACTAGAATTGGCTACGCCATGTTAAATGCTTATTCAAACATTATACTGTGCAGTGCTTTTAAGTTTTAACTTATGCATGTTAATGAGTTGTCAATATATAAACTATATATTTTAATTTTTTTCATCTGCAGTAGTTTTACAAATATGCTTTATCCTTTTTCCTTATTTAATGAAATTCTATTTACTCATGTTTCTCAAAAAATTTCTTACCCAGCTTAAAATTCTAAGGTACACAAAAATAATCACATATAAGTTTCTAGTTGGTTTATTAACATTTTTAAGAAAATTCAATTATAGGGAATTGATTCACCCTTGGTACATCACATATTCTACACATTCTCATCAGAGAAATGTATCTATTTGTCTGTCTATAATAATTGAACAGCCGTGAATCTTCCACCCAGCCAAATAACTTCCAGTTACTTATATGTTCTTATCTTTTGCTGTGTCTCTGCTTCATCTGAAAAATTGTTAAAATAAGTGTTTTCTACCAGGAGAAGTCCCATAAATTTCATCAGGTTCAATTTCTGAAATTTCCATATTTCTGAAGTTGTAATTTCAAAACATGAATGTTGATACAACCCCCCCAACCACCACTTCTAGGAATTAACTTAAAACCCTTAGAAGTTTTTGTTTTTTAATATGTCTCAACTGTCATTGTATTCTTAGTGCATTAGTCATGGTCAGTAGCATTTTCAAGGTTGCTTCTAAGAAGTAGAAAATATGACAATTACTGAATTTTATTTGCATGACTCATAATATGATTTAATTTGTAGATTTAACACATAAGGGTCCTGAAAAGTATTTAGCTACAAAATGCTTTGTGTGGGTATATTCTATAAATACTGTGCCTTTATAAAACTATGAATTATACTATACTTATTGCTATTGCAAGATGCTGAATTTCACATGAGTATCTTCACCATTTGTGGATTAAAAGTATTCTCGATATTTCCTTAAATTACATTTGTTAAAGTATAAGTAACATGTTTTCCACATTTAAATGAACAGTTTCCTCTGAGTCCTTGTGTATATAATGTATATACCCAAATTGACATCTGTTTGACTTAAAATTTCGCATTTTGAATCATAAATAGTATTCTCAAGGAGTAAATGTGAATTATTACAACCTTGTGATATATCTATCTTACAATGTAACAAGTTCCTAAATACATCTTTTCATAGTTTTTTTTTCTGCATAAGTAGCATAGATTTTGTGCCTCAGAGATAATATGAAAGGTATTAAACTGGGGACAATGTTAAAAATCAAGAGATTTTTTAGTATATGTTAATTCTTTTCCCATTGTGGTATTTCTGGGCAGATAGTCTTTGCATTTGCAACTTGGGGCTTTAAGCGGATAGAGAAGAAAAAGGTTTGACTAAAGTAAAGGCATAGTTAATTTTGTTCCCAAAGTGTGTGCTAAGGAAATGAGCAAGCTTTCTGAGGTCACAAAAACTCAGAAAAAGTAGTGATTTTTATAAATGAACAGTAATAGGTGAGTTAGACGGGGGAATGGAAGGGGCCGGGTGGGCGGAGAATAAATTAGTAATTCATAATTCTCTTCCCTAACCTAGTTCTAAAGTCTGAAGTTCTTGTATGAAAGGCATTTTAATTAGCAACTCAATGTTTTTTTTGGAAGAGAGGTGCTTTGTCTACAGAACATTAACTACAATACAGTTAAAGTGCTAAACAGGATACTGAGATTTCATGTATCTTAAGATCTATTTCCCCAGATTTGATATAAAATCACATTTTGAGAAATAGGACATAACACTTATAATATAGGTATAATATTACATAATTTCCCTTATTGCATTTGAGACTGCTCCATCAAGTCATTTGAAATATCTACAAAATACCGGTTCCTGTGCTTCTCTTTTAATACCAGTAGCGTGGCTAACTATAAAGTCCAATCATTGCCTGAAATAGATGTGTAGCTGGGAGTGCCTGTACTCTATCCAAGAGAAAACAGAAATGTGGTCCTGGAACTGCAGTTATTTGAAGGATTTTTGCCGTGAATATTGTTAAAATTAGGAACAGGTATGCGGTGCTTACAACTTACCGTGTTAAACACAGACTGAAGGGTACTCTAGAAATGGCTATCGATCAATAGAAACTATTACAAACCTTTATACTGCCAACTATTTCACAATCGAATTATGCCACAATCTGCTCAAATTTTTAAATAGACAGCCTGGGATAATGGATTATTTGGTATCAGCCTTTAACTCATTTCTTTCAAATAAAAGAGAAGAAAAGAAAAAAAAAACATTTTTGGCATTTGAACTTTCAAGGCTGAAAGCATGAGCTTTTTTACGAGAGAAGAAGAAAACAAAATAAACAAAAAACCCCCAAAAAACCACTTCCAAAAAAGTACTGTATTTTCAAGATATCATTAGACAAACTGTTAAATATGTAGACTGCCCACATAGTGCTTGGCTTCTGTAAGACAGTGAATAAATTGGATCAATTCAGGCGATCATTAGGATGCTTGGTCTAGATAGTGAATCCAAACATCTGTGCATGTGAACATATGAATGGTACTAAAATATCTGGAGAACCAATTGGATTTTTACAGTATTGGTAAGATTGTGTTTCTGTTTCACACAAGATGTACATTATGTTTATCCAGCCCATTTGATAATCTTTCATTATTTCATATTTCCTAGTGGTTTAAAGATTATACATTTGTCCTAATTTATAATTCATTTGGATAAACTGAGTTATTTTAACCAGTTTGATGATAACTAGGAGAATATTGAGATCAAATGTTATTAATGTAACACATTAGAGCATGCTGTAATATAACACAAGTATAGAGTAATTAACTCCCTTCTTGGAACTCTGACTTTAATGAATGCACATTGTCCCCCTAGAGTCAACACTCTGAAAAATTTCTATATTTTTTGCACAGATCATGGAAATATGGGTAGTAGTCAAAGGTATTGATATAACTATTGTGAAGAGCAATGGGCTCTGATACTATTTGTGTACCAATCTGGTCTTACTGCAGTAATATGTCTGAATACTTTACTAAATAAAAACTTTGAAAAAAAGACAGATATATATATATATTTTTTAAGACAGATATTCTTGAGCAGTACGCCAGGTCCACTGACAGGTTTAGGTTAGGAGTTTAATACTGAGTTAAGAGGATCCCTGGGTTGCTCAGTGGTTTGGCGCTTGCCTTCCACCTGGGGCATGATCCTGGAGACCTAGGATCGAGTCCCACTTCGGGCTCCCTGCATGGAGCCTACTTCTCTCACTGCCTGTGTCTCTGCCTCTGTCTCTCTTTCTGTGTCTCTCATGAATCCATAAATAAAATCTTAAAAAAAAAAAATACTGAGTTAAGGCCCAGAGGAGATAGAGTTCTAGTATTTCTTTCGTTGTTTTCTTTTTTCTTTTTTCTTTTTTTTTTTTTTTTTTTGGTTTTTCAGTCTTTGAAGGGACGTGAGTAGTGCCTGGCATCTGGCCCACACAATAGACCTAGGGAACATATTGGACAAACAGGATAGTCATTAATCAAGAACATCATATGCCTTCATATTTGAGATAAAGAATTTCCATTTACTTGACAAGAAGTCCTTTACCATATGCTATTTGAAAAAGCTTGAGCCCTGGGTATTATACTGTATGATGGAAATTGAATTTAAATAAAATATTAAGGAGGGATCCCTGGGTGGCGCAGTGGTTTGGCGCCTGCCTTTGGCCCAGGGCGCGATCCTGGAGACCCGGGATCGAATCCCACATCAGGCTCCCGGTGCATGGAGCCTGCTTCTCCCTCCGCCTGTGTCTCTGCCTCTCTCTCTCTCTCTGTGACTATCATAAATAAATAAAAAAAAAATTAAAAAAAATTTTAAATAAAATATTAAGGAAAAAATAAGTTTCTCTCTTCTAGACTCTTCCTTATGTCTAAAGACGGCATTATCATTTTCAAAATGGTACTATGCTAGTTGTCTTTTTCAAAACGGTCTTTGCTAGTTAAGATTTTCATCTTAAGGTAACAACTGTCTGGGTTTGCATGGGATATAGCAGTTGGCTGGGGTGCAGGCATTTTAGTGCCAATCCTGGGAAATCTCCAGATCAGTGAGAACACATTGGTCAGTGAGAACCTAAAAGAGATTCACTTTCTCAAGTTTTTTTTTTTTTTTTTTTGTAATTTACCAGTTGGTTAGTAGTCTTAAAAAAAAAAAAAAAAAAAAAAAGAGGAACATTGTCACTTTTCCTTAAAATAGCAGGTTCTGGGGAATCCCTGGGTGGCTCAGCAGTTTAGCTCCTGCCTTCGGCCTAGGGCATGATTCTAGAGTCCCAGGATCGAGTCCCACATTGGGCTCCCTGCATGGAGCCTGCTTCTCCCTCTGCCTGTGTATCTGCCTCTCTCTCTCTCTCTCTCTCTCTCTCTCTCTCTCTCTGTCTCTCATGAATGGATAAATAAAAATCTATTAAAAAAAATAGCAAGTTCTGTCTTGTTGTTGGTCTCTGTATTTTTAAAATTCATTTTCTAATCATTAAAATTTCAGATACCGAAACCCAACAAAGAAGTTAAAGAGTGTTAAAAAAAATCCTTAAACAGAACAACAACAATAACAAGAAAACAAACTCTTGCTCAGAAGCAAGCCTGCTTTCAAAGCCATTGCCTAGTCCCTGCTGATTATGCACTTTTTATGATAAGAGGTTTTCTACTCTTTTCTCTGGAAAAAAAAAATTTAAAGATCCGTTTTATTTCTGTAGAAGCAGATTTCCAACCCTTTATCTTAGACTGAACAAAATAGGGAGAAGAATCAGAAGTCTTCATAGGAGGTGTATCCTAGCTATGGACACCTTGAATTTGATGCATTTGTTTAGAATGAAGAATAGTGCCTTTGCCCTGTCATCCTTTGGTACTTAACAAGTTGCCAATAGTCACAATGCTCTGTCTCCTATAACACGAAGTGTTGTTAATACGAAAGAGATATATTGGGGAGCCTGGGTGGCTCAGTCAGTTGGTCATCTGACTCTTGGCTTTGGCTCAGTTCTGTCTCAGGGTTGTGACATCGGTCCCTGCCTCAGGCTCTATGTTCAGTGTAGAATCTACTTGAGATTCTTTCTCTCCCTCTTCTTCTCTTCTCCTTCTTACTCTCTCACATCTTTAAAAAAAAAAGTTACAAAAGAGATATGCCTGATAATTGGCATGCCTATAATTCTGTGGTCTAATCAGCTTATTCTGAGTCTCTTAAATTTTTTGGTATTAAAGCTATCGACAATCCTCATGTGTTGGTTACCCTGTTAAAAAATAAAAACAAAAACAAAACTAGTATCTCCAACCTCTCACCCACAAGTGACCTTAAATATTGGAAGTGAAACTAAAGATAAATTATCTTCTAGAAGACAGTGGGATATTTTGGTAAAAATATTTGTCCCTATAACATAGATGAGAAATGGAGATCTTATCTTAGCTAAATGAACTCAGATTTTATTTTAATTTCTATATATTTAAGATATTTGGCCAAATTAAATCCTTCTTCCCCATTTATACCTTGCTGGCAAGCTCACTACCTGTTGGCTTGGTCTCAGTGCCATTCCATCATAGACAAGATGAGTGCCAAGAATCTTAAGGCTTCTGTTTTGTTAATCTTGTGTTCTTTAAAATTCGGACGAGGTGTAATATGTGGTCAGGTATTTTGCATCTTTTGGTTCTTGTAAGACAAAATTCTGAAAGTGGCCATGTTTTTTTTTTTTTTTTTTTTAAATGATGCTTCATCTATGGACTGTATTTCACTGAATACAAAACATACCTGAAATAGGAAATACTATGGTACTGTCATTAGACACCATCATCAGTGTGTTTCCTGAGGCAGGTTTGGGGGAATCACTGTGGGAAAGGTGGTGAGTTAAAAGGTATCAAGTGAAGACCTAGAACCCATATTCTTTTTGAGAATGTAGGCGTGTGCATAAACCCAGAAATAAACATGCACATTCATACATTTTAGGTGCCCAGTGAGTCACTAGTGAGTGCTAACATAGGTCAGGATGATGAACGTTCATCAATATGGCACATGGGGAAGGGCTTGAAAAGAACAATGACGAGTTGGCACGAGCTTTTGGATCTTTCCCAAACTTCAACCTGAGAGATGCCAGAACAGGAAATAAAGGAGAACATAGTGATAAATGTGGGGAAAAATGTGGGGGAGGCAAGACTTTTGAAAAATACACTGTGATCTAAATGAATGGTGATATGAAACACCATTCCTGTAACACCTCAGATTTCTCAGTGCACCACCAGTAGGGCAGAGGATGAGGAGACCTGTCCTCATGTTTGTTAAGAGAGACATAAAAACATAAAATGATTATAGTCTGGCTCAGTGTCTAAGAATGTATATTTTGTTAGGGGAAATTTGAAAATTTAATGAATTTCAGTCACTTAGGTGTTGAATAAATTAAGTGATCAGTGTTAAGCCAACCAAAGGTAATTTGGTCTATTCAATTCTAATGAAGAGAGCTTGATAAATATAAACCCACAAAATACCATAGAAATAAGTTAAATCAATTAACAAATAATAGCAAATATAAACTAAACTCAAATTTTAAACAGTGTTATTCAGGTATAATTTACATAGCATAAAATCCATCCACTTTAAGTTAGAAGTTCATGAGTTACAGAAAATTGTGTAAAATCCAACTTTAGAGTATCTTTATCACTAAAACTTCCCCTTGTGTCTATTCACAGTCAGTTCCCACCTCTGTTCTCAGAAACCACCGATCTGATTTTCTTTGCAATTTTTTTTCTAAAATAATTCAAATAAAGTAAACCATATAACATAAATTTCAGTGGCAAATAAGGAACTTTTGTAAATCCTCTGGGTGTTTCCTCTACTCTATGAAAACTCATTCTGAGATTGTAGAAGCAGTTAATTCAATGATTACAAAAGCACAAGGAAGTAAGCCCTACCATGCAGGCACACTGACTTTTGTGTTTTTTGTTTTTTGTTTTTTTTTAAATGCACTTCAATTTAAATTTTAAGCCAATGACTGAATATCCTACTAGTTTTTGTCAAAGTTCATTTTTAGTGACCCATACATTTCTTGTTAAATATGAGAAGTGAAGGTTGTGTACATGTCTTGTAATAGAGCTTTTGTATGGCTCTCTTCATGGGGCACCAGAGGCTCAGTGGGATTAAAATGTTAAAAAGAAAGAAATTGGCATTACCTATGACTTATTTTTGTACTCTATATGAATGCTATTTGTTTTAGAGAATTTAATTTTTATTTTTAAAAGTTAGGCAAAAATTAGTTGCCAAAACTTTTAAAGAATATAGTGGAGAAAAGTTCTACCAATCCTTGATAAAAAATTGGACAAATATATTCTTTTTTGGTGTGATTCCATAGAAGTTTATATTAATTTCTGAGACATGTTTCAAACTGTCCCCAAACACCCATAGTGATGTATGAGTATGTGTGTCTTACACCTTTTCCAAACCTACAGAAGATCCCGCCTGCCCCCCCCTCCCACAATAGGCTGTCAACAAAGCTGGTTTGGTGAAAAAATGGTAACTTGTTTGTGCATTTTTAATTTATGGGATTGAGATTGAACTCAAATTCTTAGCCTTTTATTTCTTCATTTTCTTGTTAACTGTGTTTTTTGTCCAATTTTTGAGATGTTATTTTGTTGTTACCTCTAAGAATTTGTATATAGAGGATGTTACCCAATTAGTATATTTATTGCAAATATTTTCCCATAATATTATTCACCTTTAATTTCATTAACTGTGGAATATTTTAATTATGTTTTCAAGGGTTTTTTTTTTCTTAGAGATGTATTTCTATTGCATTTTTGCTTAGGCCTGTGGGCACAGTTCTTAATCAAATCTTCACTAGTGAAGAAATAAAAGTATTTTTTTTAATCTTTCATGCTTTCCTTTGCATTTTCACCCGAGACTCAGTCTAAGGGTACAACTTCTTTAGTATCTATCAATATTTGAAGGATTGTTGAAATTGGTAAGAAATCAAAATGATTTACTAAATAAAAAATGTGACCTTATATTCTTTGTGACATCAATACCAAATTACTAGGTTTCTTTGGAAATTTATGAGGCGAGTGGGAGATCTTCTGTAGGTTTGGAATAGGCATAAGACACACACACTCATACATCACTAGGAGTGTTTGGGGGACAGTTTGAAACATATCTCAGTAATTGATATGAAAGAATATATGCAAAAAAAGAATATATGCAGTAGGGAATATTCTTCTTCTTTAAAAGGACAGAAAAATTGAAATTTTACTTCATTAAATACCAGAAACCCAATAATACAAAACTATTAACCTGAAATTTATAACTAAATACACTAGTTTAATCCTTCCTCCACCCTCTTCTTGGGAAGTAGGAATTATACAACCTATATCCTTCTTTCATAACACAATATTTAATAACATGTCTAAAAGCAGATGGAAGTAAATACTTAATGTAAAAATCTTAAAAATTTCCAAAACAGAAATGCAATTTAGTCATTGTACGATATAAATACATGTAGCCAGTCTGATTCCCATTCCTCTTTTTAAAGATGGCCACTTATCTTCTGTAGATTTTTTTTTTTAATTTCATTTATCTATTCATGAGAGACACACACACAGAGAGAGAGAGAGAGAGAGAGAGAGAGAGAGAGAGAGGTAGAGACGCAGGCAGAGGGAGAAGCAGGCTCCATGCAGGGAGCCCGACATGGGACTCGATCCCGGGTCTCCAGAATCACGCCCTGGGCGGAAGGTGGTGCTAAACCGCTGAGCCACTTGGGCCGCCCTGTAGATTTAGATTTATTTCATGATTTGATCCCAGTATGGCTTTAAGGAGGAAAAAATAAACTGACAAAATAAACTGAAATATAACCTGAACCACTTATAATGGTTTTTCTATGTACAAGACATCTTCCTAAACACTTGAGACATACTTTTCATTGTAATCCTCGATTATAAACAGGTTGGTATTACACTGTATTAGAAGAGTCAGAGGTAAAAAAAAAAAAAAAAAAAAAAAAAAATTGCCAAAGGTCCCACAGTAGCATTTTTTTGAAATGTAATTGACATAACACTAGTTTCAGGTACAACATAACTGTACACACCGAGAAATGATCACCACAATAAGATTATTTAACATCTGTTACCACTTAATTACAATTTGTGGCCTCATAGTGGGAACTTTTCTATTTTTTTCAATGGCTTTCAAATATGTAATATAATATTGAATATATTCACAATGCTGTATATTACATCCTTGTGACTTATCTTTGCAAACTAGAAGTTTGCATTGTTCATCCCCTCCTCCTAGTTTCATACACCACACCCCCCTACCTCTGGTGATCACCAATGTGTATCTAAGAACTTGTTTTTTTTTAATTCCACATATATGTGAGGTCATATAGCTTTTGTTTATCTGACTTATGTCACTTAACATAATGTCTTTGAGGTCTCTCCATATTATTGCAAATGGTAAAATTTCATTCCATTTTATGGCTGAACAATATTCGTGTGTGTATGCACCACATTTTATTTGTTCATCCATCGATAGACACTTAGGTTATTTCCAGGTCTTGGCTTTTGTAAATAGTGCTGCAATGAACATGGCAATGCAGATGTCTTTTCCAGTTAGTATTGTCAGTTTCTCCAGATATGTTACCAGAATGGATTTGCAGGATTATGCGGTGTTTCTAATTTTGATTTTTGGGGAAAATCCATGCTGTTTTTCCATAGTGGCTGCACCAATTTACATTCCAACCAACAATGCACAAGGGTTCCCTTCTCTCTGCATCTTGCCAACGCTTGTTATTTCTTGTCTTTTTTGATATTAGCCATTCTGACAGGTGTGAGGTGCCATTTCACTATGGCTTTCATTTGCATTTCCCTGATGGTGAGTGATGTTGAGCATCTTTTACGTGCCTTTTGGCCATCTGTATGTTATCTTTGGGAAAATGTCTATTCATATATGCTGCCTATCTTTAAACTGGATTTCTTAGGGCACCTGGGTGGCTTAGTCAGTTAAGCATGTGCCTTCGGCTCAGGTCATGGTCCCAGGGTCCTGGGATGGAGCCCCATGTTGGGCTCTTCGCTCAGCACGGAGCCTGCTTCTCTCTCTCCCTCTGCTGGCTCCCCCTGTTCTCCGTCTCTCTGCCAAGTAAATTTTTTTAATAGATAAATTTGATTTCTTTTGGCCATTAAGTTGTATGAGCTCTTTATATATTTTGGATATTAACCCCTTATCAGATATATGATGTGTAAATATTTTCTCCCATTCAGTAGGTTGCCTTTTCATTGCTTGAAGGTTTTTGTTGCTGTGCAGAAACTTTTTAGTTTGACATAGTCTCACTTGTTTATTTTTGCTTCTGTTGCCTTTGCTTTCTGTGTAGGATTTAAAAAAAAATCAAAAATAAAAATAAAAAATAAATCATTGCCATGACTGATATCAAAGAGCTTGCTTACCAGCCTGTTTTCTTCTAAGACCTTTATGGTTTCATGTCTTACATTCAGGCTGCTAATTCATTTGAGTCAATGTTTGTATGATGTGAGATAGGGCCCAGTTCCATTCTTTTTCATGTGGCCAGGCTTCTCAATACCATTTATTAAAGAGTTTGTGCTTTCCCCATTGCATATTTTCACCTTCGTTATAATAGATTGTATAAGTGTGGGATTATTTCTGGGCTTTGTTCTGTCCTAGCGATTCAGGTGTTTGTTTTATGCCAATACAAATTGTTTTTTTTATTATTCATCATAGATTTTAAACCTAAATCTTCAGGCCAATTCTGAAACCACTGAGAACTCTAAGCATCCTTACAGCCATTAGTGTTGGCACCCTATTCCCTCAGTAATGAAGTTAGTGTTTTCTACCTGCCTCCATGAATCCCTTAGCTTTTACCAGGGTTAATTTATAATACTTTACTCCCTACTTTTGTCCTGGCTTTATATGGATGCCTTTTGTGATTGAATCCTCAGTACTCACCACCACGCATCCCTGTTTCTGGTACTCTATTTGCAAATTTAGCCTCCATTCATAAACAGTTTTTTGGATAGTAATCACTTTGTGTACTCTAATTTCCTAAAGTGTGAATGGTAACCTTACAAGTTTGATAGAGTTAAGTAACATAATATTCACAGAACATTCAACACAGTGCCTGGCATATAATAAGCATCACATAAGTGATTGCTATATATATACATATATTTTAAAGCTCTTATAAATTTGTTATTTTCACAACAAATTAACATTTCTCTATTGCACAGTGCTTGAAGGTTGCATTTGGAATCAACTTTTAATCAATATTCTGAATCTTATGTTTGGCTTTTCTAGACCTTTACACTTACAAAGAGAATATCTTGCTTTCATAAATGGACTCCAGGCCCCATTGAGTCCACATATATATTTTTAAATTTTATTTATTTATTCACAAGAGACAGAGAGAAAGAGGCAGAAACATAGGCAGAGGGAGAAGCAGGCTCCTTGCAGGAGCCTGATATGGGACACAAACCCAGGTCCCAGGATCATGACCTGAGCCAAAGCCAGATTCTCAACAACCCTGAGTCCACATATTTTTTTAAGAGTTTATTTATTTATTCATGAGAGATTCAGAGAGAGAGCAGAGACATAGGCAGAGGGAGAATCAGGCTCCTTGCATGGAGCCTGATGCGGGACTCGATCCCAGGACTCTGGGATCAAAACCCGAGCCAAAGCAGATGCTCAACCACTGAGTCACCTAGGTACCCTGTGTCCACATATTTTGATTGGTGTTGTAAAAGAGTTGATTTTTTTTAAAGTATAGCTTAGCTTAGGCTAAGAATATATAGGCTTAGATTTAGAACACAATATAAAGAATTGAAAAAATATATATACTTTGTATTTGGTAAGGGTGCATATTGTTTCATAAAACGTTTGTAATATATATAAGGATTAGGTTGCCATGTATGTCATGTTGCTTATTCTGGGTCACTGTCATTGAAATTTGAAATACATGATACTACATTATATAAAAATATTTCAATTATCTACAGTGGCTTACAAATCATAGAATTGTGCAGTTTAATGTCAAAAGAGACATAATAGTCTATACATGTGCATACAATTGTAAGCAATTCTTGATTATTTTTCCAGTTTCTTCAAGAGAATGTTAGCTTGACTCTATACCCTTCCTTTTTGTTTTTCTTTTAATTTGATAATGATGAGAATTGTA
This sequence comes from Vulpes vulpes, assembly GCF_048418805.1. Lineage (NCBI taxonomy): Eukaryota > Metazoa > Chordata > Mammalia > Carnivora > Canidae > Vulpes > Vulpes vulpes. Next base: position 53,882,450 of record NC_132786.1, on the reverse strand, counting down.
CATGTAGGAAGCACAGTGCTATTAAAAGGGATAAAAATTCAACATCCAAATAACTAGATTGTGTAAAGTTTAGCTGATATATATATATATATATATATATATATATATATATGCTAACTATATTGTATATGATTTAGTTCAATAAATAGGTATTAATCAGAGACCCTTATTTTAAAGATACAGAAAATCTTAAAATTTACCTATTTCTGTCAATTTTCTATTTTTCCTAATACTATCCTTTAGCCTCCTGTGTAGAAAACATATTAATTAAAAATCTAAATTAAAAGATTAACATTTGTTAGTTTTTCTTGTTCTTTTTTCCATGTCTTTTTCCTTCCTTCTTTATTCTTAGGAGGTGGAATCTTTTCTTTTTTAACAAATTGCTGTACATATTGGAGAGCTCATTGAAATTCCAGTGGATATGGAGGGTCAATTTTAAGGAACATCTACATGCCACTGAACATATACTCTAGGTTTCTCTAAGTACAGAAGAAACCTCCAACTATTTTTAGAGATTATCACTTATATAGGGAAGAAGAAAGTGAAAGATAATTTTCTGCCAATGAAAGGGATGTCATTCCTATTAATTCCTTTTAGCAAAGAATGAAACGGTGATTAACCAAAGCAACCGATTGGTCAGTTCCCTTATCTAGCTGTCCTGAGCAGAAATAATTACTTATAACTTAGCCTTATAATTTATATGGTCAAATATCCATTAGGAACTTAGGTACATTCATAGAAACAGTGTCTATGAAATTCCTAATTAATTCTTCAGTGTTGTCACATTTTTACTTTCCCAGGAATCTTGTCATGAAATATAAACCAATTTTAGTCATATGTCATGTAGATGTAGTATATTTTTGCCCCTCTTTCTTTTAACTTATTAAAAATGGACAGTTGTTATAATTGATCTTGCCTAATTGAGTCCTCTATTGAGTGTAGACCTTGTTCATGTAGGTTATAAGCCCCATTAGCCTTTGGGGATTTTATACTACACGTTACATTTTTTTCTCACACATTTTACCCTTTTCATTTCTTTCCTAGAGACACCTAGTCAATCAATGCTACTACTCTTCCCCAACACAACAGATATTCAATCCACCTGGTTTTTCACACATATTCCTTATCTGTAATGAGTTATCTGCAAATGAGTTTCTATCCTGCCTGTCTCATTCCATATTTTATCTTGTTTTGATCTTACTTCATCCCTTACAGTATCTTGAATGGAGTCTTGGAGGCAGCCACTTACAAATTCATTGAAGAGACTATTTCCTGTTACTCTAATTAAATACTGAAGACTATTTATAATTATTCCAGAACAGTACTTTTAACCTTCTTCTTTCCCTTACTTAAATATGAAACATAAATTGTAACAGTTTTCTTTTATTATTGTAGCAGTTTTTCCAATTGTGGTTATCCAGTTGATATTCATATTTACTTGGCTTAATTTTTAATAATGAAATCATATATGAGAATTTAATTTATTTAAGTATGAGTTTGAGCACATATTTTTTTACAGATTTTATTTGAGAAAGAGAGAGAGCGAGCAAGGGTGAGAGAGGGTGTGCAAGGGTGAGAGGGTGTGCAAGGGTGAGAGAGGGTGCAGAGCAAGAGAGAGAAGCCGACTTCCCCTTGAGCAGAGAGACCAATGTGTGGCTCGATCCCATGACTGTAGGATCATGGCCTGAGCTGAAGGCACATGCTTAACTGACTAAGTTACCCAGGCACTCCGAGTGCAGATATTTTATAATGAATTGATTTATTCTTCTTCCCTTGGCAAATTGTCAGTCCCTACATACTTAGCAACATTGAACATACAACCTGCTTTTGTGGAGTTCACAAGCAAGTAGAATTGATAAAAAATGGTTACACAAATAGTGTAATAGAAGGAGAAAAATAAAATGGAGGTGTCAGGAATTAAGGAATGATGAAATATCTTGCTTCTATCTGGTATTCTTTTAATCCTTGTCTTTGGCTTTGATACCATTTGCTAGGAATAAAGACTCCTCTATGATCCTAGTTGCAATGTACCTGGCTGGCAGTCCTCACTCATCATTATCCCATTCTGATCTTTATCCAGACAATTTGCATGCCCTTATCCCTGAAATAAGTTAACTCATTCCTTGTGCAGGCACTGCTAACCATCTGTTTCTACACCAGCATTCAGTAGAGAACTCATCTCTGAAAGCCTTGATAGAGTAATTTAGGCAAAAACAGTTACTGTGAAATCAGGAGTTTCCCATCTTAAGAAAGACCATGAATTGTGACCCTGTAGAATCATAAACTATTGTTTCTTCAGTGCAGGCACTGTCTTCTCCTCGAATCCCCTATGAGTTTCGTGCTGACTCTGTAAATTTGGACAACAGGAGGTAGGGTTTATGATACAGGCCAGCTGGTTTTGAAGAGCCAGATGCTCTAACTACTTCTATGCCTCTTAAGACATGGCTGATAATGCTACAGCTCAGGAGTGCTGCCAGCCACATGTGGGTTATGAATAAAGTTGAACTCAGTGGGATATGTTCCAAAGGAGTGGCAAATATAAGTGTAATATTGAAGTTATAATAAATTAAAATGAAACCAACAAATGGAATCACTTATAGAGCTTTACTTTGGCAGCGCATTTAGTCCTACACTTGCTTTACCCTACATCAGTCTCACAACTGGACAGGTAGAGATGATGGCTGCCCTTATTTTCAGCTGAAGAAGCTGAGACTCAGCGAGATGAATTATCTCCAAAATTGCATAGTTAAGAAATCCACAGAACTACCACTGAAATCCAGGTAAGGCTACCTCTAGAACCAGTGATCCAAGTCCTGAGTCACATTGCATGGACAGAGCAGTTTCCCAAGAACCCTCTGGTCATTGCAGCCAAATTCATTAAAAAAAAAAAAAAAAAAAAAGCTTATCGAAACATTTTAAACCAAATGCAAACCCTTCTTTTTGGAGATTAACAGATGAATGGATCCTTTGAGAAGTCTGAGACAGGAACATAGGATCCTGCATTGAAAACCAAAAGCAGTTCTAAAAATTTCATTTTAAGTTAAAAAGGAGATTCAACTTTTTTTTCCAGTTCATTGCTGTGGAACTAATGCTGAAACGACACATTTTAAATTGATCCAATGGTAAAACTAATCATCTGATTAGGTTTAAGTGGAGCAAAGGAAAAAGAAAATGTTCCTTTAGCTTTATCATGTTAACTTTCATGAAACATACAATTATTGGACATCTGGATCTACAAAGATGAGTATGTCCCCATCCCTTCCATTAAGTGGAGAGAAGAGGTATGTAAACAGGGAAACGAGCCCTATGCCAAAGTTAGCACTGCCTGCTGATGGGATATTTGGCGCCAGATGTCAGTGCCCGGGAAGAACAGAGCTAAGTTGAATGGAAAGGTCAGAGAAAGCTTCTGCTGAGGAGAGATGTTATATAAAGTGAGTAGGAGCTTGTGGGAGTCGAGTGGTAGAGGCCCAGACACACGAAAAGACACCATGTGCTATGTATATGGTGCTTTTCAAGACTGCAGAATGGCTGGAGAATAGTCGAAAAGTTGGGGAGTGGAGAAGATGTCAGTTAAAACTGAGAAGAAAGAGGTGAGCTGGAGCACATCACATCTGGTGTTGCCTTTCCTGTCTCATGTTGAGCAGTTGCAATCATTTTCTATGGAAAAGAAAAGTTACTGAAGTTCTGGAACATGCTGGGACATGCTCAGATTTGTAATTTGGACAGATCCTCCCTGGTGATAGACAGCATCCGCCTGGAGAAGGTGTGAGGGAAGCTGCAGTGAAGGTTCCTGTGCATATCGCGCCCACCAGTGAGTGGAGCAGGGCGGAATGGCCCACTAGCTGTGTAGAGTAAAAGACTAGTTAGTTTTGATTTTTCTTTTCCTAAAGGGTAGAACATTACACCTCCCCCCCAAAAATAAACAATATTACATGCCCAAACCTTGGAGAATGCAGTATTGGATACATTGAGAAAGACTTGGCATTAACCATTAGTGTTCACAGTCATTGGATTTATGCAACCTCTACAGTTTTACTCTAGAAAACCAACCCACCTGGAGAAAGACTTTTCTATGAAGCATCACTTCTCAGTATGTCTGATTTTTGGAAGCCCGAGGGCTCCTCGATTTCCTTTCAGGGAGTGCTGAAGCTCAAAACGACATCCAGTGAAACAGCTAAAATGGGATTTGGCTTATTCATCTGCTGGACTCCAGCAAATTTTCCAGAGGCTATATGAGGTGTGGTATTGCAAAGCAAAAGTTGACTTGAATAAAATATAAAATAATGATAATCCTTTTTTTTGTTTTAAAAATGTAATTTTGTCATGAACATTTGTCATGAACATTAATAGGGTTATTAATATTTCGGGTTAATAGTTTTAGTAGTCTGAGTTTCTGATATGGTACATTGACTAGATATAACCCACATAAACAAAAGCTTTTTGAGGTTGTCAATTTTAAAAACATAAAGATGAAAATAAGACCCATATGACACCCTAATGTTTGAAAATGGCTGTGTTACAAGTAAGTAATGATAATAGCCAGCATTTAGTGTTAACAACATGTTAGACAGTGACCTACGTGCTTTTGTATGTATTAATCGATTTAATTTTCCTATCAAACTTAAGCAAACATTTTACTATTGTGAGTCCTGTTGTGCATGTGAAGAAATGAGGCATAAAAAGATTGTAGTCATTGTTTCAATGTCACAGGCAACTCCCTTTAGTCTACACTTAACCACTGCCTTCCACAGAAAAAAAACAATGGTCCACTTCTCTTAAAATGCAATTTTTGGTGTTTTGTAAATAAAATCTTTTAAAATATTTTTGTAAATATTAAGATATAATATACTTAATCTATGGAATATTCTATTTCTACGTAAAAGAATAGGTATTCTGTATACTAACTCAAGTATAATTAGCTCAGTTTGATGGCAATTGGGCTGATTGCTATGTGGATCTTAGATAAAGTCGAAACTAAATATTAATAGCAAAATTATTTTCTTAAGCTCATATCTGACAAGTAAATGGGATAGCATATATATATGTATATATGGTTTTCTATATATATATATATATGTATATATATATATATATATATGTATATATATATATTTATGGTTTTCTATAATTAAGATAAATGTCATGCTGCCGGCATCATAGTTAGACAGTATTGCATGGAGATTATATTCCTGGGCTTTGAAGTCAGAAGATTGTATCTAAATTCTCATTTGGAAATTTACTCATGTGATTTTTTGGCAAGTTAATCTCATTGAGCCTCAAATTTCACATCTATTAAACCTCACCTAGTGTGGTGAGGTTTAAATAAGATACTGTAGATAAATCAGAGTACAATATTTGCACATTATTATATGTTCAGGGAAGGTTGATTATTATTACTATATAGATAAAATGTTCTTAGAGAATAGAGGCTATTATTCAGGAAAAAAAACTGTTACAGGTGATGCATATACCATGCATGCATATATATTCTGGTCATAAATAAAACTGTGAACAGGGCTCCTGAGCTTGACCTTCTTTATAATATTGACTGAATATAAAGCATTGGGATTAAAAGTAAATTAATATTTAGATGTCATTTACAAAGAGAGAAAGTAAATGGACAAAGTTTCTGCCACTTGCAGAGATTTCTCTCTGTTGAAAAATTTCTCCCTCTCACCCCATTTTTTAATTTATTTTTTTTTTCATTTTTTAAATTTTTGATGGTCCTTTCCAAGAGGCATATGATGTGTAGATCTAAGTGGAAGAAATTTTAGCTGGCAAATAGCTTTAACCAGAACAATCGACAGATGTTAAAGGCCTACAAGATTGATTTGGAAGTATCATTAATTTTTTTTTCTTTTGACCCCACGTTGAATGTTCATGATAAATCATAATTTGTAACATTTAAATTCATGGACTTACAAAGGCCCTTTCTCTTGGGTGAGATCTCTCATGGGTGCTTGTGCCAATTATATAGGTACAGAGGTAGCTGTGTTAGATTCTTGAGCCAAGGAGTTGTTAAAAACGTAATGCTGTACGTGGTGGTGCAGCCAACAAGGTGGACATGCAGGGAGAGAACAGAGGCCAGGAAGACAGCTAGAAGGCTCTCTGCAGTTGTTTGAGGTGAAGAATTCCACTATTAACAAGGAAGAAGCAAATCAAAGAGAATCTGCAAAGAGAGGACTCAAAAAATGATGCTGCAGACTTAGGTGCTGATAAGACCAGAGTTGCCAGTGGCTCAGAGTTTCTTGATATCCCCAGGAAGCCCTATGCCTGGTGGGTAGTGATGAAGAAGGGCCTGGGGAGGTAGTGGGGAGAATGAAATCAGTAGTGGACAAAAGCTTGGGGAATATAAATAATAGTGAAAGGGAATATAAAGGAAGGGAGAAGAAATGTGTGGGAAATATCAGGAAGGGAGACAGAACATAAAGACTCCTAACTCTGGGAAATGAACTAGGGGTGGTGGAAGGGGAGGAGGGCGGGGGGTGGGGGTGAATGGGTGACGGGCACAGAGGGGGACACTTGACGGGACGAGCACTGGGTGTTATTCTGTATGTTGGTAAATTGAACACCAATAAAAATTAATTTATTAAAAAAAACTTGAGTTCAAAGCCGCTAGCAACCAATTAAATGCTTCATATTATGTTGTAAATACACAATTGGTTGAAGTTGGCATTGGAGACTCACGTCTCTTAAAGCAGAAAAGCAGTGGTTGAGGTCGCTTGAATGAGTGATTGCCCCTGAGTTGAATAAGTGAATTGCAGAGGTGAGAATGGACTGCTCTCCGATACCCATTTACTGTAAATCAGGTTGTATCAGCTTCTCAGGCCCTTCCAGGGCACTGCTGTTGTACACAGTTCTGTATCAGAATCTAGCTTCCGTGGATTTGATTTGTCATCTAGTGGGGGTGGAGGGAGTGTGCAGGTTTATTAAACATGTAGGGTTATATTCTCAAGAAATAAACATGTACTTGGAATGAACCTAAATTTAATCATTCGTATCTTTATCATCTCTCTGTATGCGATCAGCTTCGTTGCAATTACAGCATGTTTTGGCATTATACAAAGTAGCCCCGTCCCCCTACAGAAATAACTAGCACATTCCTCTATTTGGATAAGGATAAGAATGGCAGCTTCTGACAGTAGGAACAGTAAATAATGGGCTTCACTGTTTATTTGTTGAAATTGTCTAAGAAGAAAGAATGACAAGTAGGTCTATAACACACTTAGCTTCAACAGCCCAGTACCAGCACTCACCTTATGTGGCCAATGTTTAATGATACTGGCTATTTAGGAGGCATTTTAACCTTGGTTATTTTTAACTGTGAAATACCTAGATCATATTATACATAAGAAATATTGACTAGGAATCAAATTCATGGAGAGAAATATCACCCTTCGGGTTGAAAAATTGACCACTACTAGAATATAATTTCTGAAAATGCAGCCTGAAGGCAATTCACTGGAGGGTAATTTTTCAGTGCAGAAGGCAAGTTTTCACAGGATTCTGACAGTCTCACTCTCTCTCTCTTTTCTTCTCTCTCTCTTTCCCACCCCCCCCAACCTCTAATGCACATTTTTATTCTAAATATGACTCAACACTATTACTCCTTGAGAAATCTTCTTTAATTTCTGTAATCCCATGACTCAAGGAGGAATTATCACTGATAATGATATTAGGCAAAATTTTTAAATGATTAATTTTCAAAACAATAGGAATATTGTAAATCTAATTTTGATCAATAATGATAGACATATGCACTATCTTGTGCATCACTTAATGGGCTTCCTAAATAATTTCCTAGTTCCTAGATTTTCTCTTTCCTGAAGGATCCAAGCACTGCTGTCAGATTTTTCTAACACATGACACTGGCCATGTCACACAGCTCAAAAATCTTCACTGGTATCCTACTGTTTTTTGAATAAAGTAGAAAATTCTTTGACTGGCATTCAGGATACTCCAATCACAATATCCATATCATAATTATTTCCCTTCTAGAGTATACTAGTCCACCCTTCCCTGAATATTTGCTCATTGTGATGATTTTAATATTAGATTGTATAACATGGTAGCCAAAAGTGAAATTTAACAGAAGTGTCCCTTAGGAGCAGTTTTTAATATTCAATGCTGTACAAAGTTTTCAGTGTTTCAGACATTGTTTTTAGATTCATTTAAGGTCCACATGCTTTTATGGAGAGAAAAGGAAAAACAGAAGAAGGATGGGAGGTGAACAGAGAGGGTGGGGAGAAGTAGAAAGAGATCTACCCCTTTATTTTCTTACAAAGTAATTATGCTACAAATCCAATCAAATGAGAGGCTCTCATGAAGTGTTATTTGTGGACATAGACTTCATTCCATGCTTTGTTCCTTTGGGCCACTTTGGCATAGCTAATATTAAGACGTTAAATATTAATGGTTTTATATATTAATGATATCCCTTTTTTTCTATTCTATATATAATATATTGCTTCTATTATTATACCTATTTTATTAATGTTAAAAATCCATATATATTATGAAGTAACATAGGTCTTAACAACAGGATGACTCAAGAAAAACAAGCAAACAAACAACTTTTCAGCGTGGTACTGTCCAGGGGTTCATGTTACCTGGGCCTGTTATTTTGTACATTTTGGTCCTTTCATGATGAGCTATATAAGTTAATAGCTTTTATATATTTGTATTTAGAATTAAATCTTCGTCATTTCTTTTGCATTTTTGATATTTTGATTACTGAACATTAGTATTAAGATTGCTTTTGTTCATCCATTGATATTTCATTTTTCCTTCTTAACCTTACCCATCTTGCTATGATAAATTCTCAGTGTTGTCCTTAATAGAGATGTTATTAAATCTTCTTTTGTGTCAGAGAGGCCTATTTATTCATATCTTAATGCCTCACTGTCTTTATCTGTAAGATAGCAAAAATATTATGTGAGGGAAAAAATGTTGGATAGTTTCTGGTGTTATTATTATTTTATGTTGACCTAGTAAAGCATTTGCCCCAATAGACCTCAATATGATCCTATGATCCTATGTACATTGAAATCTTATCCTCGTAATTTTGATTCTCAGAAATAATAATGCAAACCGGATATTAAGCAATGCAATTTTGAGTTTTGTAATTTCTAAGTAGTTCTCTATTTGAAAAAGAAAATACTGAACAAATCAGTGTCTAGAGATACTCAAATGAATCAAATTTTATGGTGATATTTTTAAACTTTTCTATCACTTAGAGATTATGGATTCAAAAGGCCTAACAATATTCTTTGAGAGACCCTGGTTCTGAAAGTCAGTATTGATAGTATCCTGTATCAAACATGTGTGCATATGTCCTTATGCAAGCACAGGTCCATTTAAGTTATTAAAATTCAGTATTCAATTCCTATTACTACTTTTTTGAAAGCCTCCCTCTCCAGACACTGGCTTAGGTCTCCTTCTTAATGATCTCAGAGCAGTGGCTTCATCTTGTAAAGAAGCCCATCTTCCCTATCTTGTCAGCTAGACTCCGAGGGTCCAGAGGCCAGAGCTGTCCCTCAGCTCTGGGCCCCAGGTCCAGAACAGTGTCCATGCTCACAACACATTACTGAATCAATTGCCCATACATCTCAACAGTCCTGTGGTTACTTAATATGTTTGTAATGAATATAGGCAATTACTATAGACTATAGGCAGCAGCAGTATTTTATCTGAAAATGGGTATTAAAATCTACTTGCCACCCTGATTTATGCTGAGTCAATGGGACTTTCAGATGAGTCTGTAGACTGCTCCCTACCATTGACCCCAGGAATCCTTGACCTTACATAAATTTCCTAGCTATCTGAGCCTATAGTTTCTTGCCCATATAATAGGGATATTGATAGGGCTTACTTCAATGAGAGGATCCATATAGAGAGCTCAGTGTGTGTTTAGAATACAGAAAACATCCCATTAGAATAGAAACATGCTGCCAGAAGCATGTAAAGTGAGTATCAGGGATGCTTAACATTGTCTTGTGGGGTTCACACAGATCCTGGCTCAGCTCTGGAGGCCATGTTGGCTGAGAAGAAGGGATGCGGTTGGGCAGGTGAACAAATCTTTTTTTGTAGAATTACTGTGAATGAGCAGCACTGTATGTTAGAATTAGAATATTTCTGAAGCTGCTCTGAAACTATGGTTTCTAATTAGGTCTTTTTCCCCCTGCATAGCACCCTAAAAATGAAAGAAAGAAAAAATTGTATAGGGATATTTTGAGTAATTCATTGCCATAAATATTCATTTTTAAAGTCACGTTATTACCATTAGGCATATGATGGATTTACATTTTGTGTTAATTTCTAGGCTCAGATATTATGTAAAATGTTTTGATTTAGGCTTTATTTTTTAATTGACTCCAATTATTTATCCATTACTTTATTCCACACATACCCATTAAGCATGTGCTAGGTATTTGGCACTGTTAAGTGCTGTTAGACTACAATGGCAAACAAGGCTCCTTCTCTCAGAGGCCTTACCATCTCTAAGTAACTTCTCAATTTATCTATAGCTTGCCATGAAGAATGACATGAAATATTTCGGAAACCAATTAGGAAAGTATGCTAAACTTCTTTTATTCTTGTACTACATAATTTTCAAAAAATACCACTGTTGCTTACAGTGTTCAGATACATCCAAATAATGTCAACCACTTAGGAAATAAAGGGAACGTTGCCTTTTTTCTTACTTACAAGTTTGACTATGAACAATATATTTAGACTCATAACCTGACATCAAAATGCCTTTAATTTTCTCATCAATCTGGTTAAAAAATACCCTAATATCTATGTTATGTTGTGTTTTACAAAGCCTGTCCTAGGTTTGACAGGGAAAAGATTGATTTTAAGCATAAATTCTGACCATAAATGAGCTTACATGAGTTAGGTTGCCAATCACTTGGCACAAGTCAGAACGTATGAACGAAATATATGTAAATGTGTATGTACAAACAGCAAAAGAAGCCTTTGTAAACTTTGTGATTCTGTTATTCCCGACTGCTGCAACGCAAGATGGGAGGTATATAAGAATATATCTGTGATCTTTCTAAGCTGCAAGTTCACAATTTATTTTTTTTTCTGCTCTGATGTTACCATCACCCCTAAATTATGGAGCATATGTACATTTAAAATAAGTTTTTGAGTATTATGATTAAAAACAAGGACCTAGCTCTTAACATCACATTGTTTACAAGGTTGGTGGATCGGAGGAAGAATTTTGTAAAGCATTCATAATTTTGACATATTTTCTCAGTGCTAGCCCAATATCTGTTGAATACAATAACAAAATAATAAAAAAAAAAAAACATTTTCCAAGGCTGAGGCTTATGCTTTCCAACCATCCATCTCTCAAATCTGCTTAAGATGTTCCTCTGCAACCCAGCTTTATTTTTTTCATCCATTTGCATTTTTAGATGTGTTTCTCTCCTGCTCAGGTTATTAGAGTTGGCGGCTGCATGGTATAGATAGTGAGCCCCGCTGTACGTAGGTGTCTTCATGGAAATCACCTGGGGCCCAGAGTTCTGCGTTTCTCCCCTTATCATATCTGGAACACAGATTTGCTCTGCTCGTCATATTTTGGCATCTGTGAATCACCGTCATGTTGTCATTTTCGCACTTACAAAGTAGCCGATGGGAAAGGAGCCAACTACTTGAGGCACTTTCAATGAAAAAAAAAAAAAAAAAAGTCCGATTTCAGCATTATTCATTGGAAATGCTATTTGTGAAAGCATTTACTTCAGTTTCTGAGATGCTGGCAATAACTTTAATAGGCAATGCACAATCCTGCTTTTTTAGAAGAAATGTTTCTATGTGCTGAAGAGTGAAAGAACCAGTAATTACTGGAAGCTACAGGTAAAATGGCAAGCTTAGGAAGCCAGAAGTGAATAATTATCCATGATTTACTTATATTTCATCCATAGTACCTGCTAATTAGATGGACAATGAACAAGTCATGTCAATACAGGTGATTTATGGTAATGCTCTCAATCACAACAGCCCCTTATAATTTTGTCTCTTTTCATACATGTACATTTAAGTAAGCAAAAATAAAAGTAATTTTAAAGCTACATTTCATAACAAGAACTCTAGGTAGATTTTGAATTTGTTAAAAATAATAATAATACTTAGGGGACACCTGGGTGGCTCAGCAGTTGAGCATCTCCCTTTGGCTCAGGTCATGATTCCAGGGTCCTGGGATCGAGTCCCACATCAGGCTCCCTACAGGAAGCCTGCTTCTCCTTCTGCCTGTGTCTCTGCCTCTCTCTGTGTGTCTCTCACAAGTAAATAAATAAAATATCTAAAAAATACTTACAGTAAAATTTAAAGGGAAGTAAAATCTATCATAATTATATGCAAAAACAGTAAGATATTTTAAAACATAGTATTCTGTTTTTGCTCATTTGAGTACAGACTTATCAACAAAATAAGTTTTCATCTTTCTATCCATAGCACTTTCCATATTCTTTAAGAGTGACTTTTTATAATCTTCATGGAGATCTAGAAATGGACATGTGCACAAACACACACACACTCATATGCACAAAACCACTCTACAACTTCTAACATTTAAGTTAGAAGAACTCAACTTAAACCTTCTGTCGAATTCATGAATCTTCCCAAAAAATCTCCACTGGTAATTTTAGACAAGGATTCTTCTAGTATCTGAATGATTTGTGGTGACAAGGTGGCAGTGCTAAGGCAAATATGTAAGAAAAGCCATTAATTTACAAGGGAGTGTGTAGATATTTCCTTAAGTCAGCATTTATAAAAATTTTATTTTATGAATACCAGCTTTGGAAATATAGTTCAAAAAATACATCTCAAAGGGCAGTAGTCCAAGAGTTTGGGGAATTCTGTGCAAGTTTCACTTAGTTTCTTAATGAACATTAGCATTTGTCTGTGAAATAAAACATTTGTCCTTTAATAAAAACATTTCATACGAAGGCATTGCCAAGTATAGCTGGCCACAGACCACCACCCCCTTAACACAGCGTAGTCCACAGAACATATTTTGTTTGGGAAGTCTGCCCTAAGTGAGGAAATGCATTGTGATAGTCTAGAAAGAATCAAGTGTCCTTCAAAGCAGACAAATGGGGAGCTAGATCCTTATCCTAAAGTGACCAGCTTATTTTTTGTCAATTCTGTCCTCCAAAAATGAATCATCATAATAACTCTATCTTAATAATTGAAACCCTTCCTGGTTTTATTTTTTCATTTTATTTTTTTTAAAGATTTTATGTATTCATGAGACACACAGAGAGAGGCAGAGACATAGGCAGAGGGAGAAGCAGGCTCCCCTGCTCCCACCTGTTTCAGTCACAAGAATGCCAGTCTTTTTCAGGGATTACCCTCTCAAAATTTCACAAGGGAAATTCCTCTGTTTTCAGTCTACCAGATGGGGGTAGCAAGCAAGCATCCCTGATTTATGTGAACATGTGAACTGTTTTGCAGAAATACACCCATAGTCAATGATACAACCTTTTTGAACTAAAACAAGGATTGATTGCCTAATATAAAGAGTTTCTACAAACGAATATGAAATAGACCAAGAGTCAGAAATAAACAAAACAAGTAGCATGCACAGGCAATTTCCAGAAAAGGAAATACAGATTATCTATATGAAAAATTTGCTTTCATTAGTGAACATGAAATACAAATTAGAGCAAGAGTGAGATGCCATTTTTTTTTAACCCATCAGATAGTCAACACCGAACAAGTGTTCATATCCAGGGCTGGTGAGAATTTAGGGAAGTTAACACTATTTATTAGTGGGGTTATGAATTATTTTAAGAGATATGATCTGTCAAGAGCAATTAAAATTATGTCTGTATGTTCCTTGACCTAGGGCATTTAGCTCCACAGGAAAAAAAAGAAATATTATTTACAGACTTCAAAGGTCTTTTGTGACTGAATTTTTCAACCTTTCCAGTCTCTCACCTCCAGCCCTCTGTAAACACATCATTTCCAAATCCCTCTCCTTATTTATGCTCTTTTGCATCAAGTGTCACAGTTAGATTAGTCATGATGGAGCTGAACATCTGGACCAGCACTACTTTTGGTGGGCCTGGCTGTCTGGGCCTCCTGCTCTTGCTGCTGGCCAAGTTGTAAAAGCTACCAACCCACCTAGTGACTGTCAAACAAGGCTTTCTGTCCCCACTGTCCTTGAGCTTTGCTTAAATGTAGATCTCTGTGGTCTTGGAAGGATGAGGTAAGGCTCCCTTTGTCCCTTCCCAAATCTTGAGACCAGAGCTTTCTGGAAACTCATTCGATTCATACATGCATAGCGCCGCCTCCCCAAATGCTTCTAGGATGAGAATGAGAGACAAGAAAAGGTCTAATGTTAGGTTCCCATAGCTGTCTGACTCTTGGTCCTTAAGACCTATTTACTGGCCCAGACTGCTTCTACCATCACCACAATTTTCTTCTTAGGAGTGCTGTCCTTTTCTGCAGTCTGGTTTTGATCAGCAGCCCAGACACTGGACACTTCTGCAAAACAGTAAGTTCAGTGAGGGCGGAGGGCTGGTAGGAGCTCAGGGCACTCTAGAGGTACCTTTACCCTTTGTGCCAACTCACAGGGGGAGCATTAGCTGCCAACCTTACCTGCCAAACCTCAGACATAGCTAATTATATTGAGGCAGGGCTGATAATCAGCTACTATCAATTGTCAGACTTTTGTCCAAGCAAACTGCTAAGATAATTTAAGATGATAGAAATTTTCAGATTGAGCCTGCCTCTTGACTTTTATAGGCTGGTTCTCTTTACACATAGATCTGAAAGTGATTATATTATATTTCTGTCCTTGTTTACCTAATCAAGCTCATTCATATGAACCACACATTCTCACTGTCTTCTGGCAAAATTGACAGGATTTCAACCTACCATACACATCAGGCTTAATTCCTAATTGTTATCTTCACTGGATCTTTCTCAGTGTCTAATTTTGGAGTCTCCTGGGGTGAGCCCTACACTCTTATTTTTCCATGATGAACTCATCCATGTCCCTGGTATCAAATTCAGTCTTCATTTCCACACGTGAATGTAGATCTCCTGCCCTGTGATCCTCAAACCAGAGCAATTTTGTACACACACCCCCTCCCTGCTCTGTGCTGTTAGGCAGCGCCTGGAGACATTTTTGTGGGTTACAAGTGGGTGGGGGATATACTGCCGTCCAGGAGATAAAGGCAAGGGACCCTGTGAGCCATCCTACAATGCGCACATGCAGAGAACAGCCCCTGTAGCTAAGAAATGTCCAGCATGCCAGTGAACTGTGTTGAGGTTGAAAATCGTGTAGCCTATAGACATTCTCTTCTAGAATTATCTATGCAGCATTAGCCCTTAAGCATTAGTCCATGCGTTCTTCACACTTGATATGGCTAAAAAAATAAATATTTTCTTTCCAATGAGGTTTTCTCCTCTGTCAATCCCTTTTTTAAAGAATGTTTTAGAGAGTGAGAGAGCACACGTGTGCATGGGGACGGGGGATGGAGCACAGAGAATTCTAAGCAGGCTCCACTTCAGTACAGAGCCCCAGGAGGGCCTCCATCTCACCACCCCAAGATCATGATCTAAGCAGAAATCAGGAGTGGGATGCTTAGCTGACTGAGCCACCCAGGCACCCCTCAATCCCTTCTTGATTGGTGGGAGCATAATTTCTCTTGCTTCCCTGAAACCTAGGAGTGGAACTTAATTCCTGTCGTTTTCCCAATCTCACTTCCAATCCGTCAGGCATCTTGTGAACTCGGCCTGAAAGCTGGCATCCTGGGTTTCCTCTGCATCCTCCCCACCACCAGGCCCAGCCCTTCCTCCTCTCTTGTTTGGTCTACTTCAGCAATGTTTCCACTGGTTTCCTGGCTTCTCTACCCTGGACCCGTGCTAGCGATTCACAAAGCAGTCGGTGAATTATTTTAAAAACATAAGTTGGATCATGTCATTCTTCTCCCAAACCTCAGTGTTGTCCCTCCGTGTTTAGAAAGTGGCCGTTAAGTCAGAGAACTCCTCCTGTGCCCATTTCCCAGACCTGCTCACCGGTCTCCTCACTGGGGAAGGTTTTCTCCTCACAGGTTGCAACATTTTAATCTTCCTTTAGGCTCTCCCTCTTATGTTTCCTTATTCCTGGTACTTTGTGCTGCCAGATTCTCTCAGACTGGCTGCTTGTCCTTCATTCCTATCTTAGATGGAGTATCCTCCTGTGTTCCATGCCCCTGCATGATAAAACGTCCTCTCTCGCATACAGGCACTGCTTGTTACCCTGGTTTATTCTATAGTACTTGAGACTGCTATGTTTCCTTTTTAAAGAGCTTTTTATTTTTTATTTATTTTTAAAGATTTTATTTATTTATTCATGAGAGAGAGAGAGACACAGGCAGAGGGAGAAGCAGGATCTGGGTGAGGAGTCTGATGCAGGACTCCACCCCAGGGCCCAGGGATCACACCCTGAGCCGAAGGCAGATGCTCAACCACCAAGCCACCCAGGCGTCCCTATAGCTTTTTATTTTTATTTTTAATTTTTTTATTTTATTTTATTTTTATTATTTTTTATTTTTTTCCTATAGATTTTTAAATTTAGATGTAACTGACATATAACATACTAGCTTTTAGTTTATAACATATGATTAAATATTTGTACGTAGTGCAAAATGATTACATAGTAAGTCTAGTTAGCCATCACCATACATAGTTACAAACTGTTTTTCTTCAGATGAAAAGTTTTAGGATGTACTTTTAGTAAATGTAAATTCTACAACACGGTATTAATTATAGTTACCATACTGTATATTACATCCCTATGAATATTTGACAGCTAGAAGTTGGTATTTTTCACCCCTTCACCCATTTGATATCCCCCACCCCCAACTTATGGTAACCACCAATCTGTTCTCTGTATCTATGAGCTCAATCATTGTGTAGTTTTTTGGTTTTGGTGTTGTTTTATTTTTTTATTTCATGTGTGAGATCATACAGTATTTATCTTTCTCTGTATGACTTCACTTAGTGTATTATATTCAAGGTCAATCTTTGTTATCACAAATGGCTCTCTAATGGATCTGTTATGGGTAAATAATATTCCATTGTATTTATAGACGTTTTATTTATCCATTCATCCATCAATGAACACGTAGGTGACTTCCATATCCTGTCTGTTGTAAATGATGCTGCAATGAACATGAGGGTGCGTATATTTTTTTCAAGTTAGTGTTTACATTTCCTTTGGATAAATACTCAGAGGTGGAACTGATGGACCGTAGTTCTATTTTTAATTTTTTGAGGAACCTCCATACTGTTTTCCATAGCAGCTGCACTGGTTTGCATTCCTACCAGCAATAGACCAGGGTTCCCTCATCTCTGCATCTTCCCTAACCCTGGTTGCTTTTTGTTGTTGTTGTTGTTATTTGGTAATAATCTGGTAATAATCCATTCCAACTGGTGTGAGATGATATCTCATCATGGTTTGGATTTACATTTCCCTGATGATTAGCACCGTTGAGCACCTTTTGGTGTACCTCTTGGTTTCTATGTGTTGTCTTTGGAAACAATCCCCATTCAGATCCTTTGCCCATGTTTTATTAGTTTTTGATGTTGGTTGGGTATTGGGTTGTATGAGTTTTATGATACTAACCCTTTGTCAGATGTGTGATTTATGTTCCAACTAGATTACAAGTTGCTTAAAGTAAAGATTTTTATTTATCTTTGTATCATATGTAGTCAGATGTCAGGCCTGAAGAAAAAAAGGCTGAGGTTTTTATGCAGTATGGCCAACATACTTCAGATTTTGTGTGCAGTGTTTATGATAAACATTTACTACTCATATCATTTCTATCTGATTTTGTTCTGGATGTAGGATAATCGAGACATTATGCCATTTCATATTAGCAGAGCTTAAGCTTCTACAATATGATTTGGTAATTACTATACTAAAGATTAGAACAACAGATTGATTCATTATGAAAGCTAACATATACTGAGGGCTGATAATGTGCTGAGCCATATTCTAATGCTTTATTTTATATTAACCCATTTAATCCTCAAGTATCCACATGAGATGGTGGATGTTTTCCTCCTTTTACATTTAAAGAAATTGTGCCAGAGGAATTAAGTAGCTTGCTGAAGGCCACACCGTGATAAGTATTGGGGTCCCCTTTGAAAAACACAGGCAGTGTGACTCCAAAGTCAACACCCTTAACCTCTGTCCATTCACTTTTGATAAATACTATGTAATTGAATCTTTAAAGGGCTTTATACCTTTAAAGTAACAAAATCCTTTTTCTAAATGCAACTTTTAATAATTCTACAACTGGATTTATTGCTGCGTATACTACCCAATTAAATATGTCTCAGCCCTTCACTAACTTAACTGATAAATATTTCTGCTTTATTGTATGCATGACCAATTCTTTTTTATCCTCTTTGAAAATGCAAGACTTTAGATGAAAACACTAACATATCTCTGCATAGTAGAGTGGGGGATGGTGAAAACCAGGAAAATAAATTGCTCTAACAATGTATCTTGGCAGCACAATGGTCCATTTCTAGCAAACAGCAAAATAGACATGACATGACATGCTCTTATTTGAGATAATCTTTTACGTTTGGTGATGATTAACAATCCAAATAAATCAATATGAACAAAGTTTAAGAATGGAAAGAGAACAAAAAACACTTTAATCGTCCTTCTTCCTATCTAAAAGAATACATTTGTTATTTATAACCACAAAGAGGCATACTAATTTTCACAAAAGACTTAAGATTCAACCTATTTGGTAGCAACAGATTCACATAACAACCATGAAATGCACAAATAAAAATCTTCATCAAAAGAATATTAGAAGCCAGCCTGAAACAGAAATGGAAAAAAAAATCAGAGTAAATGTCTGCCTAGGTAGCCGATTCAACGTTAAGAGCCATCTGGTCTCTTTTCATGCTCCATATCCACTGTCCTCAGCAGCATAGACATGGACATGGTTTTTGGTTTCCTAATTGAGTGGAATAGTGTAGAATGGTGGGACAGAGCTTCATAACTAAATGTATATTATTTATTTATTTGTTTGTTTATTTATTTAGTCTAGGTAGTTCCAAGGCAATAATTAGGTTTCAAAAGGATCCGCACCAATTCTACTAAATGTCCACTTCAGAGGTCTTTGCTTTTATTTGCTCAATCTGAGCTTCATAGTACTTCAGCATATCAAGAAGACAGGTACCATCCTTGCATCATAGAAGAAACTGTGATTATTTAGGCATGAATTTACAAAGCCAAAGAGCTAGGTCTACGAGGTCTTGGAGTCAAGAAAGTTAAAATCCTTCTTGGACCACACAGCAGCTGTATGGCCTTTAGATGACAAACCCTTAGTTTTGATTCTCTCTGATACAAAATCAGAGTAATGTATATCAAAGTGTTGAGCTGTCTACTGAATTTCTTTCTGAACTTCAAAAGTCTGAATCTTTAAAAATCCGAAAACTCATTGTCTTTGCTTCTCATTATCTGCTTTTTTTTTTTTTTAATTTCTCTTAACGATCACTGATTTGGTAACTCGTGCTTTTCTCAACTCAAGCCAAACATTGAAAAGACACTCCATAAACCTTTGTTTCCAGATGGTCAGAAGTGTGGATGAATCTTTCTCTTCAATACCTTGGAAATCTACCTTCTTTACTTCCTCATGGACTTTGTCCTGGTTAAGTCTGTCATGATTTCATTTTCATTTTTTTCCACCATTTCAATTTCAAATTACTGCAGAAATCTCTTAAGAGGCCTGTTTCATCCCACTGTAAGCATCATTCATATTGCTATCTTGATTATCAAAAGCAAAAATATGTTCTCCACACTTTCTTTTAAAATCCTTTATATGCTTCAGTTTGTCTCTACCTGATTAAATCCCATTCAGTCTTGGAGATTCAGTTTCACTTCAACCTCCAAAAAAGGAAAAATAAATGACCTTGCTAACCCAGTGGTATAAGTAAATCTCCATCTGCCTCTCCTCCTCCTCCTCCTCTCACTTTCTGTGTATGAAAAACAAAGGTGGCCTATTTCAAGGACCCAGATGCCTGTGTATTTACTTCTTTCCTTATCCATCTCTCTGGAGAGTAAAGTTGAAAGCTGATTGTCTGAAGCAAAGTCTTCTGTTCTTAGACTAAAATCCTGCTTACACCTCACACTGAAATATTGTCAAAGAGGATGTTTTGTGGATCTGGTGACAAAGTGGGCAGGGAGGTCTTAGAAGTGTTGAAGTCTATGTCTTTTGCTGTCCCCCTACCCAGTCCATAATCAGGATATGGGAGTGGAGGAGGATGTGTCGGCTCTTGCAGTTCTTTGTTGGAAATAAGCGGATGAAGGTGAATGTATTGATGGCAGAGAGAAACTCATCCAGAGGCTGAGAGATGCAGTTCCTGGCTTGCCCAGAAATTAGCCCAGTGAGCATGTAATGGGAGGCTGTGTTTTTGGGCTGTGGTCCAGCTTTGGATAACCTTGGAAGTTCGTTGCATGATGTTTTGACTTTTAGATGTTCACAGATTTTTTTATTATTATTATGGTTGCATAGCATAGAAAATCAACTGTGAGGCTACTTCATGTTTTACTAAATGTAACACATTACACGAGTAACACTCAGCTTGGGGAAGCTCATCAACCACTTGCATTTTTCCCCTCAGTTGAACTTGAGCAGAGTCAGACTTGTTAGCATCCCTGTAAATGCTGACTTGCCCTCCCCAGGGTGGTGGACCCAATGCCCGGATTTGCTCAGACCAGCCCTGGATCGCGTGTCCTGTCCCGCCATGTAGTCTGCTTAATGCCTTCTTGCTGTTTCAAAGCCTCTGAGTTAGACGATAAATGTTATGTTGACTCTCTCCCTGGCGAGACTAAGCAGAGCTCAACGATTCTCTCTGCAGCGCTTCAAAAGGGAACACCGAGCAAACCACAATGATTAGATTGTGAAAAAGACCAGGAGTGTCTTTAGGATTTGTGGGAAGACTCTGAGCAGAGAATGTTTGAGATCCATAAGTCAGGTCAACAGTTACATGGAAGGGCTTCATCTGTTTTCATGTTTGCCAAGGTCCTGACCCTGAGACCAAAAAAGAGGGGAGGGGGGGGTTAATTTGAGAAACAGGATAAAAAGGCCTTATGTCTGTAGTATGAGGAGACAGGAGCCTGCTATGAAAGATTGGCCCAAGGAAGTCAGCAGGATTCAGAACAAGCCTCAGAAGCTGTATCAAGGTTTTTTCAAATTTTCTCAATGAGCCCAACAACAACAACAACAATTGGAGTTTTTAAGTAGTGCTGAAATTGATTATATCTGCCTCTTTTTTCTTTTTTAAGAATACTCTGACACCTATGTGGATAATGGGTTGGGATTGGGGTAGCTCATGAATAGCAAAGGAATTGCAGAGACCCTTTTAACAAGCTAGAATGGTAGCATCATGAGAAATTATGGAAGCTGAGCTATGGGGGTGGATGGTGGAGGAAGCAAACTATTTATTTTGCAGAATTAATAAGACTAGGGGTGCCTGAGTGGCTCAGTCGGTTAAGTATGTGTCTTTAGCTCCGGTCATGATCTCTGGGTCCTGGGATGGAGCCCTGCATCAGGTCTCCTTGCTCAACTGGGATCCTGCTTCTCTGTCTTCCCACTCCCAACTTGTGCTGTCTCTCAAATAGATAAAACATACACACACACACACACACACACACACACACACACATAAATAAATAAATAAATAAATAAATAAATAAATAAATAAATAAATAAAGATTAAAAGAATTAAAATGAATAAATAAATAAAAGGTTTAACAAGACTAAATTTGATAAGATTTTTTTTTTTTTTTTTTTTTGGTCCAGAGTGCTTCTGTTTATTTCAGAGCACAAAGACATCTGGAAATCATGCCTGTGGACAGATGAACTTTTACATTAATTGTTTTATTTTCTGTCAATCAGCTCTGCCCTTAAATGCTGGCGGGGCTCCTTCAGAAAGGGGATTTGGCCTGATGCTGCGTTAGGGCCACCAAAGCAATGTGAGAAGGCAGGGCGCCAGCGGTGCCAGGTCTTTCCAGGAGAATGGCCTACCTCGAGGAGCCAGGAGCATACCAGACTGTACCCCAACTATCTCTGAGCACCCCTTCCCCTTTCTAATTCTTATCACACAAAAAAATAATAATTCTTGTCACAGACTGGACCTTGGACCACCGTGAGAAACGGTCTTGGCGTCCTGACAATTTAACACTCAAGTGAACACTGATGAATCTACAACAGGAGCTACCTCTCTTTACAAATTAGTATCAAAATGTTCATCAGTTTTGACAGCCTTTGCATTTTACTTATTCTGAGGATACAGTAAAACTCCATTAAAATTTTTTGTGTACCTGGAGGCATCCAGATGTCTGCACCTGTGACATATGTGGACAGTTGGGGAAAAAATGTGTCTGTAGCATTATATGACCAAACAAAGAGAATTCCCAAGGAAAATTTTTCCATATTTTTTGATTTTCACTTCTGAGAAAACTAATTTGGGTCCTACGGGAAAGAAATAACAATTGAGTTTCTTTTGCTACCAGCGTATCACTCCTATGCCTCTGATTAGGAGCACATATTACTTTGATTCAAGCCAGTTTGTTTCACTTCTGCATGTTGCATGAACCATGACTTTACTTCAATTTACCTCAGTGATGTTTATGAGATAGTGCAAATAAAAATCCCTCAGATCTCAATGTAGTTCAGTGAAAAGTGTATATGAAACTCAAATAAGTAACATAATACTTGAAAGGAGCACAATTCAGAATAACTTTTACCTGGATATTTTATTTTTGTTTAGTAGAAATGAAATCCTCTATGACACCTGGCCCTTAAAGCTTCTGGTATAGACAGGAGCTCGCACACTTCTCCTCACAGACAGTGAGGGAATATTCTGGTATCTACACCCATGACCTGGATAATGTGCCCTGTAATTTCTGTTTTTTGCTCTCAGACATGAAACTCATTAGCTTTTGTGATTTGGGTGCACATGCATTTAACAGAAAGGCATTTAATTATTACAACCAAGGAGATTATTTTAATTTTTAGTAAAAAAAAAAAAAAAGAAAGAAACTAAATGAAATCAAGAAAAGTTTCTAAAGTTGCCCTATAATTATTCTGCATATAACAATGCATCATCCTTTCTATTTACTGGGTACCAATAAATGATATGTTTTATTTTAACAGGCAATTTGCTGCCAGAAGTGTTTTCTTCCAAAAGGTAAGTGCCTTTTAAGAAATATTATATAAAATTATCATGGTTTCTGATTTATAGCTTTGAAGAGCCTATTAATTTTAAAGCCCTGTGGCTGACAGCTGTGTTGTTCAAAGGCAAGGATATATAGTATTAATTATCTTAAGCTCCGGATTATTGTTCATGGTGCAGACATTACGTAGAAAGGACAGACTGGCACATTTTTCTATTTTGTGAGAATAATTAATTAACCTGGTGCTTTTAAAAGAAAAAATACCTGTTGAAGTAAAATACAAAGAACACAGTGCAGTTTGATCACATTCATCTCTGTTCCAGGTGGTTTTTGACAATTTTCAAGGAAATTACCAGCCACTTGGTATATGACTGAAGTTTTGTGTTACCGCTCTTTGTAACTTGGTTGGCTGAAATCAGAGGATGGCTTGGTCATTTTGAAGCTCTAAACTGTTCAACCTATACAAGGTTGCATGAGTGTATAAAAATGTGCCATAAAAATCTATTTGCCAATGAGATGATATATATACTCTTTACTTGATTGCATACCCATTTTAAAATCTGGTGATACATCAAGTTTAACCATGAATTCAACATTATTGCTGACTCAACCACCTATTTACATTTTCAAGAATCCAGTTAAAAGTGAACTGCATTGGTCTGTCCAGTGTGTCTTCCTTATGTAATAAGAAATGATCAGATCACGGGCTTGTTTCCTAGCTTGCCTTTCCCCAAATATTTAGTCTGGCAGTGAACACACGATGCAGTTAGTGATCACTGTGTCCCTGCCCATTGAGTCTTTGTTGCTCTAACAAGTCATGGTATAGGGCTTCTGAAGATGCCCTCCAACAGCTTCCAGAGCAAACATCGATCTTGATTATTGCTCTTGGTTCTACATCTCACCTGTTGATTTTGTTGGTAGACAACATCACTTTTTTCCTTCTGTCCCTGCGGATGTAGTATCATGACAAACATGTTGTCCTTGAGGCATTGAAACCGTGCTGCGGGTTGTGGTCACAGAGTGGCTCTGTGTGTAATTATGTTGTTAAGGTCAGTAAATTCACAAATGATAACTTCTTCCTTTGCCTAATAATTGTTTCTTTTCACAGTCTGGATTTCTATGATAAGGTGATGTTGGCAGTCTGGTATCCAGCACACTAACCACCATGTCACGTTACCGAGTTATCCAAAGAAATGCATCTTGAAGATTAAAAAAAAAAAGACATTATTATTTTTAAAAGCTTGGGATACTATGGCAGGAGCCCATAAAAGTGTTAAATAATTGCTCAGGAAGTATTTTCAAGAGTATAATCCACAAATTTTTCCATGCCATGGGGGGGCATTAGTTGTGATAAACGTACAACAAAATTCTGTGTATAAATTGAGTCTTCACACGTATATCATAAATTATAGTTACCCTAGTGTTCAGACTGCATTACTACTCTTGATAGCTTTTGTGCCAGATTTTCAGGTATTTCCTAACCCTCCCCTCCCCATACAAATACTGTGATGAAAAGAACACGGGTTTGGGGTCAATTAAACTTCACTTGTAAGCCCAGCTTCAGCTCCTTCTAGCTGTGTGATCTCTTAGGCCAGCTGCTTAACCTCTCTGAGCTATTTTTGTCATTTTTCAAACTGGATATAAAAAATCTCTGAGTTGCTGAGACTGCTGGAAAGATGATGAAAGTGATTAATTAGTCAGCACTAGGCTCTCTTTTAAGAGTAAATCTCTTGTTATGTACACACAGCCTCAGACACGCTTCCTATCGCTCCATCTGATCAAATGGTCATTTTATGGCCTGATTTGACCTTTTTCTTTCATGATTGTAGACTTCGCTTTGGGTGCACTGACCTTGTAGATTATTGACATTTTGAAACTGAAGGCATAGTATCTTGCTCAGTCCCAGGGAAAGATGTTCTGTCTGCAGTGTCCCTGCACCCACCCAGGGGACCGACCTGTGGGCACTGGGGAGCACAGACAGCTCTCATTTTAGTGGCTCCTCTCTGTCTTCAGTGCTTCTTTCTTGACTTTCTCTAATGTCCCTAGTTAGCTGTTTGCTCTTTAGGGACTTCCTCTTCTTCACTATCTACTGAAGCTTGGAACTAGAGTCCTATTCTTTTATTCTTTATTTAGGGAAAGTCTCCTTTCTGCAATGCTTTCCCTTAAAACACTGCTGGGTAATTTGTTTTTAAGAAGCCAAAAATGGTTCAATAGCCTTCTTAGGCAGTATTTACAGTTTAGTGGGCTTCTGTAATGGCATAACCTAAATGTAAGAGAATATGATGATCTCAGTGGCATGGGGAATCATTTGAGACCAAAAAGTCTTTCCCAGGCAGCCCTATAAACTATTAAAAAAAAAAAAGTGGAGTTGCTTCCTCTCCAAACTTACTATAACACTTATACATGAAATGTTCTGTATGCACAGAACATCTCATTCATATTCTCTTACTCTCTTCCACCTCTCACTGCCCGTAAAAGAAATTTAAGCAGACATGATTGATTCCCAGGCCTCTTCTGAAATATCTAAACACATTTTCCTCTATATCTGTTTTAAATCTCCTCTGTACTGTTCTCCAACCTCTTATATTTTATTTGTTTCCTTCAAAACTTTGAGAATAATTTACATTTTTAATCACGTTTTACTTGTCACAAATTTTCATACACTATAGCCAAAATGATTGAAAGCAATGATTACATTTGTATTTCTGATCAGGAAACTGAGCACGAAGTGACTTGGCAAAGGTCAGAAAAGTGAAGAAGGGTTAATACCAGGGCTTTTGATACCTTGTCCAGTCTAGGCATGCAGACATTGTTTTATCACATAAAAG
This sequence comes from Vulpes vulpes, assembly GCF_048418805.1. NCBI lineage: Eukaryota > Metazoa > Chordata > Mammalia > Carnivora > Canidae > Vulpes > Vulpes vulpes. The sequence goes on along the minus strand of NC_132786.1, from coordinate 53,856,413 downwards.
CAATCTGTAGGCTATTTGCCTCCTATGGATTTTCCCTGCATATGAAAATAGGGGAAAGAAGAAAAATAAACAAAATGTGCTGCCTGTGGTAATGTGAATCAGCTTTTCAGAAAGCCAAGCTCTCACCAGGCTACTTGCCAGGATAAACTCAGTGTTGACAGGGAGCTTGAATGTTTTTAATATTTTTATAGCAAAGAGCCAAAATGAAAAGAATTTACAAGTGATAAATGAGATATTCATTTTTAAATACAGTTCTCTGCTTGAATAGCAGAATGTATATCTGACTTTGCTGAAGTTCTTGAAATAATAGTGAAAGCTATCACATGCTTCATTTTGCTGTGCACAGCTAACTAATTCTGGTAAGGAAAAAATAAAGGCAGTGGATTCCCTTGAGAAAATTTTAATTGACCTTTAAAGGTCACTCCAAGTGCTTTAATAATACAGAATTGAGAATATTTGATATTTGTTGATTTTATCTCAAAGTTTTATGTTGATTTTATTTTTTTACTGTTATTGAAAGGGGGACTACGGGTCCTAGTGCTTCCAGAAAATACCTCCCTTCTTCTCCATCCTTTCTTCTACATGAATATGTCAAGGAGTCCAGTGGTTTGTTTTACTCTTCTTAAGCCAGGACCTACTCATTATGTATTATCATAAGAAACTTTTAACCCAATCAGACAAAAGGATGTTTTGCTTTTTTTTTTTTTTTTAATTTGTTTTGTTTTTGGTTGTTGTTTTTTTTTAATTTTTATTTATTTATGATAGTCACAGAGAGAGAGAGAGAGAGAGAGAGAGAGGCAGAGACATAGGCAGAGGGAGAAGCAGGCTCCATGCACCGGGAGCCCGACGTGGGATTCGATCCTGGGTTTCCAGGATCGCGCCCTGGGCCAAAGGCAGGCGCCAAACCGCTGCGCCACCCAGGGATCCCTTTTTGGTTGTTTTTAATGGTAAGTCTGTATTTTGTTAAATGCAGATAGGTTAAACAATCTTGAGAGTAGGCTCATTCTCAAGGTAATTGTCCACGCGGTAAGTTTCTCTGGGATTATAGGTAAAAGTTGAATGGGAGTGTCTCTTAGGAGGATTTCAACTGTATGAGAAGCACTGAAATCTAAAATTAACCTTTTTGAATAAATTTCCTTTTTTCATCATATGCTTTTTCCAAAATTCAGGAAGGTTTTTTTGTTGTTGTTGTTTTGTTTCCTTTTTTTTTTTTTTTCTCTTTACACCTGGAATGTCCTCTTGTATACGTTCTTTAAAACCTATATCCTATACTGTTAGTTTCTCCTCCGTATTCAAAAATGCCTCTCCCTTAAATTTTGATCATTTCTCCCAGTCATTTTCAATAATCATGAAAGTGTCTGAAGAAGAAAACATTGTACCATGTCCTTCTGAGCCATCGTACTTTCCTTTCATTTTGGAATCAAGCTCTGTGCTTCCTTATACCTTCCAACTTTTGGCATGTTTTCACTGGCACTTTGGTCATTAGCATATTTATGAAGCCTAAGTTATATCACTGTTCCAGGTAAATATTTAAAGCACAAAAATACAGATTTTTCTTTCCCAGTGAGCTTCATTCTATGTAGAATAAAACTCCACATTTATTCCTTTTTCCTACATACTGTCATTGCCTTTATACATTCACCTTGAAGTAAATTTAAGCTTTTCTCACGCAACTTGGGAATGGTTCAGGGGAGCTCATATGCCACCATTCTCTCTTCAGAATTCCCAAGGATTAATTTTCTTCATTTAAACAAACAAAACCAATAGAAAAACCTTCATATTGAGAATAAGTATACACATTAAAACTTGAATTATATAATAAAATGAACCTGGGGAAAAGTTTTCTTTCCACAGTGAGATTTTCATTGTAGAAGCAATACCGATCGCAGCTGGTGGATTATGGTGAATTTAAAGAAGAAAAATATCACCATAATTTAGTCGCACCACCCCTTGAGCTAACTGCCACTGCCGTTGTAGTGTGTTCTGTTAGACTTTTGTAGGCATTCATTTATACATAAAAAATTGCACTTGAGAAGGTACAATCCCAAACCCTTTCTTAGCTGTATGCTTTCCTATCCTACTCTCTGTGTCCCAAGAGGCATGAGAGCTTCCTTCATTCTCTGGCTTCTTTTGGTTCAGGGTGTGAGGAGACCTGGAAAAAGATGAGAAAGGGAGCAGATGATGAGATCCGGTTTTTATTTCCCTGGATCCCTCCTTCCATGGTTGCTTCAAGCAAACTTGACCACAGTTCATAGTTCGTCTCAATGTACACTGCCCTAGACACCTCTTGTGGGTTCTAGGATTTGTTACTTACCTTGTCTCTGCCATACACAGGTTGGGGAGAGTTTGCCTGTGGAATCCATTGAGGTTTGTGAAGACCCCACCTACATCTCTGTAAATGGTTTATTTTTTGAACCATCTGAGAGTTAGACAAATTGGTGTGTGTCATCTGTTCTTGCTTGGGCCATTGACTCATACTGTTGCTCACAAATGTTTTATTGACTGCTTCCTTTCCTTTTTTTTTTTTTTTTCCCAACAATATATGGCGAAAATCCTTGCAGGTTGTCAGTATCACATTAGCACATTTTTTAAAAAGATTTTATTTATTTTTTCATGAGAGTCACAGAGAGAGAGAGAGAGAGAGAGAGAGAGAGAGAGAGGCAGAGACATAGGCAGAGGGAGAAGCAGGGAGCTTGATGTGGGACTCTATCCTGGGATTCCAGGATCATGCCCTGAGCCAAAGGCAAACGCTCAATCGCTGAGCCACCCAGATGTCCCATGTTAGCACATTTAACAACTTCATGCTATACACATACCACAATTGAACATTTACCTTGTCTTCTATTCTTCATTATTGGTGTCCATGCCATAAGGAACATCTCTGTAGGCCTGAACATTCTCCATCATCCCTTTAGGATAAATTCTGCAAAGTAAACTAATATTAGTTACCAGATGGCATTTTCTTATAGTACAGCAGATTTACAATCACATCTCTTTGTCATTCTTTGGCTGTACCATCTCTAAATTACCTCAGGTAGGTTAGCAGTCACATTTATGTACTACTATTTAAAAATTTGAGACACTAGATTTCCCAGTTCTAGGATTTCCTCAAGATATATGCTAACTTATGTTTATTTATGGGGTTATCAGTCCACTCTGCTTAAGTACCAACAGAAACTCATTTATGCCTTGAAATCAAGTCAGATGGAGCCATACAAGGCCCTCCTCATAGAAGCTTGCTCCATTCTGTGAAGGGCAATCTGCTGGAAACCCCTCCACTCCTCCCTTACACTGGCTCTTCCCTAGTCAGAACATAAGGAAAAGAATGGAGAAGCAATAAGAAATTGAATGTATCCAAGAATACTTGGGGGAAAAAGTTTGAACCATATTCAGATATTTGTTTCATTAATAAACAGTGCCTGTTAGGAACTTCATGTTCATTTAAGATTGAATGATCCCCTATGATCTGGTTTTCACCCATCCACAATAATATAAGACTGACCATTGTGGCCATTTCTTTAATCATGTAATGGCAGTCATTATGCTCTCAAGGAACCAAAGCTGTTGAAATGCAAACGACAACAACAAAAATCGGGCTTTTGTTTTTCTTTGTGTTAAATGGATTGATAAATTTCATACAACTCAAATACTCAATTTGTAACCATCATAATGACCTAGGTGATACAAAAATTGTCACTAGAGTTATCAACATGTTTCTACATCTTGGCTAAAAGCCCAGAAAGTATAGATTTACAGAATGAAAATCTGGAGTGTTTTATAAATACTATAAATACTGTCCTCCCTGAGGAAAATGTGTATTTGGAGGCAGCAACTCCTAAAAGGAAAATGTACAATTTTCATAAACATAATTTTCTTGAAGATATTTTTCTGTCCTATCTAGCTCTGATTAACCAAAATAATCATTGTTCCTGAAAAACAAAACCCATTTAAATACCTCCCTTCCTGTGACTTTCAGTATTTGATGTGTGTTTTTCAGTCTTGGTTTCTCCAGAAAGAAGACCTCCTCAGACCTATTTCTAATGGTACATGAGGTTTCCATGAGATTTTTATGGATAAGTAAGTTTTCATTCTATAATCTTAAAATTTTAATATGTTAATGAGATCCCAATTAACCATCTTATATTACGTGCCATGCAATTTCAAACTGTACTACTATAATTGATTAGAAATCATGAGATGGGAGGGGAAGGAGAGAGGGAGAAAAGAGGGAAAGAGAACAGTTAAATGTGTTTATGTTAACTTAAAGCCATTTGAAGCCTCAAAGTTGAGCTAACTGAAGTTTCATTATAGTTAGAATATACAGAATTGTTGGCTGAATTAAGTTGTTCTATGACAAATAGTGCCTTAGCCATTTGCAATATATATATATATATATATATATATATATATATATATATATATATATATATATAAACTCACTGTAAAGTTTAATCATGTAGTTGCATTGCAGGTGGCCATTTAGCTTTATCTAAACATCATTAGTGATAATATATTAAATCTGGTAGTTTGGGTAGATAAGCTTTACAGTTTTATTTATAGATTTTGTGATTTTTTTCAAGTCTAGTAAAGGCTAATCTTCTGTTTATACATAAGCAATAAATTTCAAATAGTTTACATCAAAATTAGACATTTGCAAGCAAATATGATACATGGCACTATATCTAATATACAGTATATTCTTTATAAATTTTGAGAAACACTGCCACCCAAAATCAGAATTATGTTTATTTCTCCACCATGTCCTTTCTCCACACTGGTTCTCCTGTGTGTTCAGCTAGCCATTAAATGTGGAGGTTAGAGCCCCTGGGTGTCTCAGTTGGTTGAGCATCTGCCTTCTGCTCAGGTGATGATCCCCGGGTCCTGGATGGAGCCCCACATGAGGCTCCCTGCTCAGCCGGGGAGCCTGCTTCTCCCTCTCCCTACTTGTGTTATCTCTGTCTCTGTCCTCTCTCTGTCAAATAAATAAATAGAGTATTGTTTTTAAATGTGGAGGTTAAATTGTAGTCTACTTTTGTAAAGTAGCTCAGGAATTTCTTCAGAAAATATGGGCATTTGTGAGGGTATATCCAATATTGAAAAAACTACTGTCTAGAAATCCAGAAGTTACTTTACAGACATCATAAGAAACCACATAAACAAGTATGCCACTTCACTGTGAATCATGAAAGGATTGGAAAGATGATTAAATCTCTAAGCACATGGAGACCAAAGCTTATCAAAGTGTGAAGAGCACTTGAATTTGTGGCTGATACATCTGCTTGAGTATTTCTAGGTCCTTCTTGGCCTCTGGGTGCACTACAGGGAAACACCTGTAAGATTTAAATGCTTTATAATATTTTTCCTTATTATAAATGTTGTACATGATTCTTGACATTTTCTACTCAATAGTGCAATGTCTCTAACCATGTTGCCTCCTGGCTGTCAGTCAATCTACTTTCATCTTTCCTGACACTACTAAAATCATCTCTTTAAACATTTTTTTCACTGGCTTGACCATCTTCCATTCTTTTTGTGTCCAGAGGTCTCACCTTGGCATTCAGGATCCCTCCTTCTCAGACTATCTTTCTAAACTTTGACACCCTACTCCGTTGCTGGTCCTGCTCCGGAAAGGATATTTTACTCACCCATGCCAAAACACACCTTACTCTGCTGGTCTTCTATGAACCTTTATCTGAAGTCTCTAATTATATTTTCTACCTCTGAACTCCCATTTTAGATCATCTATGGATCGCTCATTTCATTAATTGTGTTTCCTGATATTTGTCCATGTTTCCCATGTTCCTCCAGGTAGATCAGAATTTAGGAGGGGATGGGATTTAATTTCATGTAGCACCTAGGAATGATTTTATCCCATCATAACACTCAACTTTTTACTAAATAAATGTCTTCATTTTGATTGCATATCTCTTAAATGAAAACTATGAACTGTTCAAATTGTGTTACATTATTCATATGTCCTGTAATAATATCTAGAAACCCCCAATTCCAAACAGGGGAAAATACTTTGTGTGGAAGTTAGGAGATGGAAACTCTACATTAGCTGTATGATATTAGAGTATGGATCTTGATAGGCAAGGGGGTCATTTATGAACTGAGAACTAGGGTGAACTAGAACAAGGGTGGCTCAGTGGTTGAGTGTCTGCCTTTGGCTCAGGGCATGATCCCGGAGTCTTGGGATCAAGTCCCGCATTGGGCTCCCCATAGAGAGCCTGCTTCTCTCTCTGCCTATGTCTCTGCCTCTCTCTCTGTCTCTTATGAACAAATAAATAAAATCTTAAAAAAAAGAACTGAGAACTATTAAATTCCATGCCTAATTTACCAAACCCTCCATTCATACTAAGTATAAAATGTACAAACATGGAAATGCATATTTTGCAAAACTAAAGATACCTAATATATATATATATATATATATATATATATATAATCATTAATATGGGTAATTTTTTTAGTACAATTTATCTTTCTTCAACACATAATGTATTATTTGTAGATGTATTTCAGGACAACTTCGGAGGTACCTGGGTGGCTCAGTCGGTTAACCTTCTGACTCTTGATCTCAGGTCTCCATCTAAGGATCATAATAAGCTCAAGCCTCGTGTTGTGTCACATGCTGGGCATGGAGCCTACATTAAAAAACAAACAGACCAACTTCATACATATGATACAAAACATATATAAAAATCTTGACATAATAGATTACTCTGTCCAGGGCAAAACTTTCAGAACTCCCTGAAATTTATTCAGGCCTCACCTTTGCTACTTGGGGATGTAAGAAATGTCAAATTCAGATCTGTGGTCCAGTTGGAGTGCATCCAGAATATTGTCCTTGGTGGTGAGTAGGAGAGTATAAGGGCCCACTATAATGTCAAAATGCTTGTTCCTCTAATAGTATCATTGCAGTGTCTGCTGCAGAGGGTCACTGACTTGTCTGGTTCTGGAGAACAGCAAGGCAGATGGCATAACACTGTATATACTCAATATGCTTTACTGAGAGCTTGTGGTTGCAGTTCCTGTCATGATGTGTAAATACCCATGGAAGCTAGGGCCACAGGAGCCCCACTCCTAAATGATAGCGAAACTGAATGAAAACAATTTTCCTTAGGAAAAGAGCTAGAACAAAAGTAAAGTTTATATGCAATGAAACCAGAAGCTTTTAAAGAATGACAGTTTGAAATATTTTTTCAAATAGAAATTTTCAAGAAAGCTTTTATGAATATCATAATAGCATTTTAAACAGATGATTTACATAGAAGTAAATACACTTTCGAAAAGATGCTGGCCTTTATAATTAGATGTAACCCCAGAAAATCTAGAGTATCAACATTCTTAGGATTCAACCATAGTGCAATTAACATATATTTATTTGTTTTCCACATTGGGAGCTCTTTCATTTAGTCAACAAAATGCACATTCTTAATTTCTCGCTTGCTTCTTCAGGAGAATCCAAAGATAAAAGTGCTATTTCATTAGGCTCTGACCTTTATAATTCTGCCTCTAAACAACATCCTTATTAGTAAAATATGATGGAAGTGCCTGTAGGGTAGAAACAATGAATATTTATTTAGGAACTGGCTTTTGGCCAATTTTCATGTACCCTAAAGGCATAAATATTATATACCAGAGCATTTCAATTCCTGTGCACTTAAGATTTTTTTTCTCTGCACGTTTGTGAAAGGCACAAGTATCTGCGCGACACTTTCAAGAACTCATTTGTCAAAGGCTCACTTGTGCTTGGAAGCTAATAGTCATTTCTATTCAATCATGAAATGTTAAACAGGTATAAATTCTGGTTAACTATCTTAAGTTAAAGAGTTAAACTAGAAGGGAGGGTGTGCAAATTACCTCATTCTCTTACATTCTGGATAAGTGGTTTAAAAAAAATAGAGGGAAGTAGTTAAAATTAATATAACCTGCATCCCCGAAGTCAGTCTTTGAGACAGTGCTGAAAGCTGCCAAGCAGTCTTTTTTTCCCCAAACATTCTCTTTGTTGTCATTATGTTTTCTTGTGGAGAATGTGTTTGCCACACCTCTCAGCAGAATCACTATAATTGAATGAACAGGTAAGTTGAATTATGGATGTTGAAGTCACATCTTGCTAATGTGAACCAATAGCATTCCTTTCAAAGCTATAACATCTCCTTGAACAAAATTCTAGGATTGTTTCAGTGCCATAGAATTCCTATATTATTTTTTGTTTCTTGCTTTTTATTTAATGACTCTCAACTGCACTAACATGTCTACAGCATTCACATCTCCAAATCATTTGTAAGTAATGAGACACAGCCTGAGAAATATTCAGTTTTCATCACTTGCACTTCTCTCCTACTACTTTTAACATTTAATTTGTATTTGTGCTTAATACTCATGTGTCTTTGCGCCTAAATGTTTTTACTAAAACATTATATGCTTGTAAAATGCAGGGATTGAATTTTTTAAATTTAATTTTTAATAAGTGGTGGGCACAAGAAGGAACTTCATGAATCATTTTGATTGTTATTAAACTTGTCAGCATTAGCGAAATGTACTCTTTCTTCCTTTGAACTTGAAAGCGCCCTCAAAATGTCTCCTATGACCTTTATTCCTTTCTACTGGGTATTACTATGATTCCAATACAGCTTTTCCTACAAGATAACCCCCAACTACCTAGGCTCTATACCAACTAGCTTGCTTGTTCTTGTCTGATACACAATAAATAGTGGTTGAATAAGTAAGTATTGCAAAATAGAATTCACTACCAACGTAAACCATGGACCTTCACATTCCGTAATAACCTCTTAAATTAACTATGGTTCAGGCATGTAGATAAACTTATTTAGAAAAGTTGGATATGTGGATATGAATTAACTATGTGCAGTAAATATGAATAATGGTAAAAAAACAATTCCTTTGTAGAAGATGGAATCTTCTAAGGGGTAAATGGAGAAGGAGGAAGAAATTGTGGGGAAAGTATCTGTACAGATTCAGGAGCCATTTGATTCAAGTAAGAAGATTCTGTGTAAGAAAAAGAGTAGCCCACAGAAGCTCAGACCTTGCCTGACAGGAAGGAAGGTTGATTGAAGAGTGTGAAGCAAATTGTCAACAAGGTGATTAACTGTCTACGATGTGCCGGGAAGAGGGCTAAGTACAGGAGAGAGAAATTTTTAAGATTAGAGAGGATAGTCATAACCCTTCAGGAATGTAAAATCTACCGAGAAAGGCAAGATAAAAGAAAACCCAACAACATTAGTGGAAGGTACAGGGCTTGAAAGTCACTGTTGAGAGGTTTGGATAATAGAAATCCCAGGAAGCCAGAGACTTGTGAGCAATATATCATATGAGATAATGGATATGAAAATGCTCTGTAAACTGCCAGGTGATGTAAAAGTGTGAGATAGAATCATTATGTGGCTCACTAGAAAGAAATCTACAATTTTCTGGCTAGCCCTTTTGAAAGTGATGTATGAGTTAGCCCGAGGAGATAGAGGTTATAGATCCAACCAGCAGTCGGATAATGGCAGGTGAAGCTGATAGAGGATAACAAGGAAAGCAAGAGTCTAGGATTTTTTGTAGGAATTTGTTTTCTTCATATTAGGCCGTCAAACAGAGTTCCTAATATTCACATCAGCTAATAACAAGAGTTCATATTTCGCCCTGATTCTAATGATAGATTTACAGTGTTCCCCCAATTACTATTATGAACAGTAGTTAGATTTCTCAGCCTGTCCACAGGGCTGGTTAACGTGTGTATATAAACCATATTATCTGCGTATGTGTCAACAGTGGTTACTGAGCTTTTTGGGAATTCTATTAGTAAAAATATTTTAAGAATGCATGCCCAATATAAATATTTATAAATCCCTGACATGTATTTTGTACTAATATATTGTGTGCCTTATAAAACATGCATAAAATAAAGTTGAAAATATATAGATTGAAGTTCTATTTTTCTTACTGTACTCCATGGATCATCTTGCACACCCAGAATTCTGGGTTTGTGTCTCATTTTGCTGACTGTTGATTGACACCATGCCATAGAACATGGACATTTGTAGTAATAAGTTGCCATTAGGACACGCATATTCATTTCTTGCTTGAGAGACCTAAAAGATACTTCTTTCTAGTGCATTCCTGACATAGATGCTATTTACTCTAGATAGCCCTATGAGCTAGGTGAGGCCAGAGAGAACATGAGAACATTCCAACTTTTAGCCGATTTTGTGGTTTCAGGCAAGCCCTCAAGCAAGATGGGGACACAGGACAAATAATGAGTGAAGGTCAGCAAAATTTCTGTTTCCACAGGAGCCAGTGGACCTTGTAGGACACCCTCGGTCTATGACTGCAACAGCACAGGTAGCTAACCCTGAGTTCAGGGCTTATGTTTCAAGATCCTTCTGGATGCCTGAGATGACAGATAGTGCCAGACCCTGGTATTCTATTATACTATGTTTTTTTTTCTATACATGCATACAATAAAGCCTAATTTATATATTAGGCACAGTAAGAGATAAACAACAATAACAGAATGATTTTATCAATATCTAGTAATACAAGATGCATGCATGTGTGGTTTCTCAAAATAACTTAATGTACTGTACTTACCCTTGTGACACTGCAAGACAATAAGATGCCTGCATCATGAGAGGAACTGAGGTGAGGGAGATAGGCATTGTGGTGTAGTGTTAGGCTATTGGTTGACTTTCTGGTAAGTCGGACGGAGGATCTGATTCCACACTGGGGTTGAACACAGGTAACTAGAACAGTAGAAAGCAGGACCGTGGATATGGAGTGAGGTGGAGAAAACTACTGTTGCTAAGGGTTTCCCTCATCTGAGCAAGACCTCAGCACAATATTTGACCTTATTCCAGTTTTGATTTTTGCATTCTAGAAGCTTAGGGCCTGGCCTCTTCCATTATTCCTCTTTATGGAAGGTGCTCATAAGTATCTGGTACTCTACACTTTAGTACAAGTTATACTATTTCCTGGTATTTTGTATTATTGATACTGTATTTTTGGCTTTTGATTTACTGGGCGTAGAGTAGTCCTGCTTGCTTGTATAATTAAAATATATTGTCAGTAGCTGGTTGGTTAAAGCATGTGCTTAAATGGCATATTTCTCTTTGTATGCATCTACATTATACATACACCATTCCAACACTGGATTGAGCACTATTTCTTTCTAGGCACCTAGTAAGGGATGTAATTTAAAAATTCAAAATGTCTGAGGATCTAATGTAAAACATGGTAGCTATAGTTGCTAACAATATATAATATAAGTGAAGTTTGGTAACAGAGTATAACTTAAATGTTTGGTGATGGTTGTATTATTTAACTAGATAGAAGGAAACCTTTCATAAAATACACATATATCAAACTACAGTGTACACTTCAAATATATTACAAATTTGTATGTCAACTATATAAGAGTAAAACTCAAATTAAAAATAAATAAGCCAAAATAACAATTAGGGCTATCTTTAGAAGTTGGAGGAACCAGAATAGGGATACCCGGGAATTGGCAACTAATTAGACCTTTTCAAATAAAGCATGAAGCCAGAGTAAGTCAAACTAATATGTACTATAAGAGAAGCCAGTTAATTATTTCCAGGTTGCAAACCATGGCTGCGAAACCCAGGTGTATGTATGAAGCCCATGGTGTAGAAAAGTGAGTTGACATGGAAGGACTGTTAGTTCTGGGGTTGGGAAACAGGATTCATGTTTTCGTTTTGTTAGTTTTGCATTATTGTTGTCTGAATTCATTATGAGCTTTGGTAAGGACAAATCTGGTCTTTCTCTGAGGGCCTTTTAAAAAAAAATCTACACAAAAATGAGATTATGCAGTATTTGTCATTTTTTGACTTACTTAGCTTCGCATGCTGCCCTTGTGGTCCCTCTATGTTATTCCTAATGTCAGAATTTCCTTCTTATTTTATGGCTGGATAATATTCCATTGTTTATATATCACAGTTTTTTAATCTCATTCATCCATTGGTGGATAATCAGGTTATTTCCATGTTTTGGGTATTGCAAATAATGCTACTGTGAACATGGAGAACCAGATTATCTCTTCAATAGAGTGATTTTATTTTCTTTGAATGGATTTCCAGAATTGGAATTGCTGCATCATATATTAGTTCTATTTTTTAATCATTTTAATCTTTCAAGGAATCTCCATACTGTTTTCCATAAGTGGCTGTACCAATATATAGTCCCACCAGCAGTGCATAAGGGTTCCTTTTCCTCTACTTCTTGCCCAACATTTGTTATTGCTTTTTTTTTTCTTTATAACAACAATTCTAACAGACATGACATGATATCTCATTGTGGGTTTTGATTTGAATTTCCTTAACGATTGGAGATGCTCATGTATCTGTTGGCCATTTGTATACCTTTAGAAAAATACCTGTTCAGGCCCTTTGCCTATTTAATTTTTGTTTTGTTTTGTTTTGTTTTGTTTTGTTTTTTGCTGTTGAGTTCTAAGACTTACTTATATGTCTTGGATATTAGTCCCTTATTAAATACATGGTTTGAAAATATTTTTTCCTATTCAGTGGTTTATCTTTATTTTGTTGATGGTTTCTGTACGGAAGTCCTGCATTTCCTTGTAGGTATCAGATTTTATTCCTTAGGAAAACTGGGTTAGTGAAAAGGAATACTATACTAGGGCTTTACTGTAGTACAGAAGAAATTACATGATTGAAAATTCCTGGGAGCTGTTCCTATGTTGTAGACAATAACCACTCCAGAACTTTGAATTATTGGTAGGATTAAAATGCATCCGGACTGGGGATCCCATGGTTTTTGAGATAATTCCAGGGCAGCTTGGCAACTTCTTCTGTGGGAACAGAGACCTCCTCCAGTCCAGAGAAAGGAACTGTTTGCTTATAACATAGACTCCTGCCCACACCAGCACCAGGATACACTTCCCACTGTATCCTGCTTTTTCTAAAATTGAACTCATGGCAGATTGCCTTTCCATCCCTTTTTCTTAACCTTTTAGTACCCGAATAGGAAAAAGGGAAAACAATTTAAGAGAGTCTCCTAGGATACTGTTCAAGGACTGTGTCCAGAAATTGCTTTAATAGGTTTCTCTGGTATCATATTCTGAAGGGGAAAAAATGCATATAGTCCCTCCTCACGCTCCACATTGTAAGAACTTTAGAGATGGTCCCTTCAAAGCCCACTCCACTCATAAAAATAAATACCTGCATTCTTGCTTCCATGTTTCTTTGAACGTCCTCCTGCTTGAAGTTTAAATGCAACTCAAAAAACTGTAATTTTCAGACCTTAACTATCAATCTCATGATTTTATTGCTAGAACCAAATGAATCAATAGTAACCATCAAAGCATCCCATGCATCAAACAAGTAACCCTAGGAAACACAAAATATAGCAGGAATAAATGACAGGCAATGCATGTTTTATAGCCCATCATTTAATGCCTTAACTACAGTATGCACTCATTTAAAGATATTACTTTGCTCTAGCAAACAATAAAAGCAACTGAGTATTTATTTGATTGTTGCCAAATGCAGTGATCCCATCACAATGATTTAAGGAGATGCAATTGTAGTCCTTCACCAGCTGGGTTTATTTTTTATACACTTGAGAGGGTGGTCAATATTGTTGCAGTGAAAGCATCTTTGCACATGACTAACTAGCTGGGAGAATAAAAACAAATGGGGAAGGAGTGACCAAATAATCATCTGAGGGAAAGTGGTGAGTTTGGAGCACGTCAGACTTGTGGATTTAGGGGCTAAGCATGAGCTATATACCTCAATAATTTGCAAATAAAGGAAATAAAATTTCCCCATATGTAATAGCTATGTATTTTGCTATATATGTATATTTATATTTATATATATATGTATATGTATACATATATATATATACACATACTATATATATAATATTGTTTATTACCCTTTACATGAGTCTTAATAGAAAAGGATCCCAAGTGGAGATTTTTGTTTACCTAAATCATAGCCACGTTGTGTCCTGCATTATCTGTTACCTGAGTAATTCCCTTGTGTATATGGGGAAGTTAGGGTTTTATGGTCAGGGTTGTAGATCTGAGACAGCTTTTCTAATATTGTCTGTAATGGAGAGAATGTGTCATCCTTGGCTGTCGCTGATGGCGGGTGGGGTTGGATGAGTGCCTTAGGAACTACTGCTTCTTCATCGCATACTCAGGTTGAACCTATTCATTTGTTCACTTGTTCACATATCAATCTCCGCACTGATTCAACAAAGACACATTGAACCCATTCTTTGTGTCAAGTATATTGTAAGTCAATGTCCTATATTCAGGAAGCTCATGCGCAGAGTTAGATAGATTCTTTAGATAGATTCTGGGCTCTTGTTTGTACCACACACACACAGCCTTCCTCAGTCTGGAGGTGTATGAATGTCTGCTTCCATTTTCTTGACCTGGCCCTGTCTTTTTGTACAAAGCCATCTTTGAGGCTACAAAGTATGCCTTGAAACAAAGTCTTCAGAACAAGACCTATGAGTAATTAGTAACTCACAGAATGTTGATTTGGACTTTGTTGGAATTTGAGTCCTAGAAAAGATTACCTCTGGAGTTTTCTTATAGAAAAGGATTTTCATATCAACCACTACAGACTATAAGCTTTGTAAGTAAAAGTATAAGATTTTTGTAAGCATTTTTTTTTCTCTAAGGCTCAAGAAGGTTGTGTTATTTGGCCAGCATAATTAATTATTTTCTGATGACACTAATAGGATGCCAAACTGATACAGAGGCTTCAAGCCCACTTGTCCTCCTCTTGTCACCTCTTGGCATGTCTGTCTTGGGGTAAAGAGTGTTTGATGATGCCACTGAGATGAAGCCATTAAGCTAAAAAAGGAAAGAGCAGGGTGCACAGATGACTCTGAGCGTAAACTTTTTTAGGAAATTGTTGGTGTCATTAGACTACAAATAAGTCGCTTGAAAGTATTTGATGAAAATGAAAAACTTTTATTCATTTTTAAAACAAAGCCTATTTAGTTTATTTAAAGTATCTGGATTCTACTGTGAATAACATTCTATTCAAATGAACCTTTTGGAAATATCTTCGTTAAGGAAACTTTCATTTGTAGTCACTTTTTTTAACAGTATTTGGATTGTCATAAAAATTTATAAAGGGATTTTCTAGATTATGAAAACATTTCTTAAAATTTTCTCATAGCATTATGGAATTAAAATATAGCATAAATTATTTCTGTTCAAACATTTTATGATAAATTCACTCACTTGTCAAAATCTACCTTTGTTATTTTTACTAAAGATATGTCAGGGATCCCTGGGTGGCGCAGCGGTTTGGCGCCTGCCTTTGGCCCAGGGCGCGATCCTGGAGATCCGGGATCGAATCCCACATCAGGCTCCTGGTGCATGGAGCCTGCTTCTCCCTCTGCCTGTGTCTCTGCCTCTCTCTCTCTCTTTCTGTGACTATCATAAATAAACAAAAATTAAAAAATTAAAAAAAAAGATATGTCAGATTATGTTAGAAATTTGGGAAATTAACTTTTTTTTTCATTTTACATCCACAATCCACCTGCTTTTACAAGGATTACCTGCTTTTAACAATCTATTTTTATGTTAAGGTGAAATAAAAAATAAAAACCAAAAATCTCTTTCATTTGATGTTTTATATGTCTTGTTTTATATGTAGGTATGAGTTACCCATTTGATAGATTTTTTCCCTTTCAAATGATTTATTCTTCACCAGCACATTCATGGAATCCAGATTCCATTGTAGTTTATCAGAGAATTAGCTGAGACACTTCCATCAGAAATTTGGCCCTTGTAGAAGTCTCCTTATATATCTGTCACTTGAGCCAACCAGAAAACCTTGAAAGATAACTTCTGGGGAAAAGGGAATTATGATTTTATCTGAAAAGAGAGATAGGAAATAACACTGCATGAATCATTCTTTAGATAAATCAGATTGAGAAGTGGGCTTTTCTTTATTTACTTTGCATTGTATTCAGACACATTTATTTAAGACAATAAAGTAACATACTTTAGAAGTGGGCTTTTAAAATGTTAGTAATGTAAATAGTGAATAATTAGATTCTAATAAAGGAGATTTCAATTTGGATAATTAACATTGATAAAATCAGGGAAGACGTTCGTATTTATAGTAGTGAAGAAAATCACACCAATCAGCTACCTTTTGAGGTTTCTCCTGTTGGACTTTGAAATTTTGTGTATGTGTGTCCTTGGCAATGTGGCTAGCCTTTAGCTGGCACTGAAATCCTGATATATCACCATGGATTTGTCATTCTCGTGACCATGACCTAATTACCTGTGCATCTTTCCTGTTGTGCAGAGACTCAGTCTGAGAATCCTCTGCAACCTATTCCTTCAGCCAGCCACCACCAACTGATTTGAACTGGCACCGAAGTAAGAAACTAAGTGCCATCCCTGCTTCACATCTTGCCTGTTATTTTAAGTTAGCCTGACATGTACAGACTTTAAACTTCATTTTGCCTTCCATTATCATAATCTCATATGACTAGAATAATGAAACTACACTCCACTTGGCCTGTTTTATTGTGAGGTCACGAACATCACCTATAGTCTCTCTAGGTGAACACAAAATCCAGCAGGTAGTAATGCCAGAGCACAATAGTCAAATGCTTGTTAGTGTGAGGCATTATACTGAGTGTTATAAAAGTCATTTTATCCAGTCATCATTGAAACTATTGAGCCAAGAGCCCATATTATTCCTGTTAGTAACAGATAAGAAAACTGTGGTTTGGGAAGTTACATAACTTGCTAAAAATTACATGCAAAGGTGAATAACCAGGAATCTAACCAAGGCTGCCTGAAACTTAAGGTTTGGGTTTTTAACCAGAATACTAAAAACTACCTCTCTATAAAGAAAATTCCATTCTTTACTTTATGACTTTATGATTTTGACTTTATGGGTTTCAGTTGTAAGAACAAACTGTGTGCAGAAAGAATTCTAATTCTTACTCATATCCTGGTCTTTGTATCTTGCCTATAAAAGGAGGTTCCACAAACAGGTTCTCAAAGATCTTTTCCTCTGACCAATTCTATCTGTATAGGTCACTTGACTTATCAATCAGTAAAATTGACAGATAACAGAGACAGAACTTGGTAAGGGATAGTGGACAAAGTACTGTAAGCATCTCATGGAGAGAAAGAGGGGGAAAACTCAGAAAATAAAGGACTTATTAGGGTGTCATGAACCAAAACAGTCTCAACAGAGCTTCATCGAAGGATAGTCAATGAATAGAACAAAAGTATTAATGGTATTATTCAAAATAAGTCTAACATATTAATGCTATTAAAATTGCCTGGTCACTTTATTTATTTATTTATTTATTTATTTATTTATTTATTTATTTATTTTTACTTCTCTGCACTAAATTTATGACATCTGGGATGTAAAAAAAAAACTGCCTTATAATTCATATTTTATTTATGAGCAAAAATTATAAAGTCAAAATTTTATCAGTGTCTGATTTTCAAGAGATGATGGAATAGCATATTTCCACCTATTTATTTGCATTTTTATCAGAAAAGATATTTGTAAGATTAAAAATAGTACCTATGAACAACTTCTAAAAAACATACAAAAAAAATCACTATAACCTTTAGATGTACTCATTTTCTTACTACTACCCTAATCTTTATATATACATACATAAACATATGTTTTATTATATAACACATACAATTATGTAAATTTTAAATGAAAAAACAAGACAATAAATAATATTCAACTTCTAAATTAACCTTTTTAAAAATTTTTATTTATTCATGAGAGACACAGAGAGAGAGAGAGAGAGGCAGAGACACAGGCAGAGGGAGAAGCAGGCTCCAAGCAGGGAGCCCAACACAGGACTCCATTCCAGGTCTCCAGGATCACAGCCTGGGCTGAAGGTGGCGCTAAACTGCTGAGCCACCAGGGCTGCCCCTAACTTAACCTTTTAAGTTTATAGGAAATGAAACCATAGTTAATAGTTTAAATTATTTTCTTGTGACCTACTTAAAGGCAGAAGCAAGATTTACTGAAAAATATACATGTGTGTAGACTCATACGTATATGCATCTGTTTATAATCTATGACTATATTTAACATGTAGATTTAACTTTGTTTTAATTTTCTGTAAAATTAAAAGATTAAATTAGAAGTTTAGTACAGTTTGTTTTAAAACAAGTTTTTATCATTAAAGAAATACTCAGGAATGTTGTAAATACCAATGAGTTTCTGGCCAAAGTTGAATAAATAGAAAAAAAGTAAATACTTGGAAAAGAAGCTTGAGAGATAAGTAGCAGTTTAAGATGAATGGATTATGTTTCTTCTTGTTCTGTTTCATTTAACTTAATGTTTTAAGATCAAGCTGGTATCATGAGCTGCTTAGGTTTTCCTTATTCTCAGATCCCAGAGCTGGGTAAAGAATTAGGAAAGCAGTCTCAGACTTAAATTTAAAAAAATAAATTAAATCTTAAAAAAAAAAAAAAAAGTGCCATCTGTTGAGGAACCATTCAAACTGAAGACACATGATCCCACAAGCCAAAATAACTGTCATCTGAGTTATTTCTAACTGAAATAATAGTCATGTGACTCAGATACCAACTATAAAGAAATGAACACAAAGTAGTCCTTGCTTTTAGAGACCTTGTAGACAGACTTGGAAGATAAAGCAGTACAGAGCTGGGTAAGACAGAAGAGAAAAAAAAAAAAAAAAGATAAAAGGACTGTCCTGTTATTAAACATTTATAACAGACCAGAACATTGTTTTTTTTTTTGTTGTTGTTGTTGTTCTGTTTTTAGAATTTCCAACTGGATTATTTGTTGACAGATTTTTAGATTTCAGTGAAAGTAACTCAATGGTTCTCAAAACTTAATATACATCAGAATCATCTGGAGGCCTTATTAACACACACATGTTGTCCCCAAGCAAAGTTTCTGATTCTCCAGGTCTAGAAGAGGCCTGAGAATTTGCATTTGTAACAAGTTCATAGGTGATATTTAGCTAGTCTGGGGAACACATTTTGGAAACCATTGTTTTAAAATTCATTTCAAACAAGTTTTTTTTTAAGACTTTATTTATTTATTCACGAGAGACACACCGAGAGAGGCAGAGACATAGGCAGAGGTAGAAGCAGGCTCCCTATGGGACTCCCAGGATCCCGGGATCACACCCTGAGCCAAAGGCAGATGCTCAACCACTAAACCACCCATGAGCCACCCAGGCATCCCTGAAACCTACCTTTTGAGTTCTTTTTCTTGTCCTTTCTACAGCTCTAGTCTGGACAACATAAGTCCTTCGAACTTAGCCAAAATGAATATATATATATATATATATATATTTTTTTTTTTTTTTTTTCTTGAAGATGGTCAAAGTGTTAAGTAATTCTTTTAAATAATTGTGGTCTTTAAAACTCACAGTTAAATGGGTGAGGAGGAATTTACTTTATTACTAACATTCTTCTGATAATACTTTTAATAAATTATAATGTTTGCTTCTATGACGGAGTAAACAGAATGTTAGCTACTGAGGAATCTGAGTTAAATAATACTTTTGTGGAGGAACTCAATGGATACAGATAGTTAGGTAAGGGAACAGATCAGTACAATACAAAATGCCTAGTACTGTCTGGCAAAGATAAACAGAGGACTGGGCTTGTTCAAGGGGGAGGAATGCTCCATGGGTGCAAATCAGGGAAGGTTTCAAAAAGAGGCTATATTTGCTCTGGCTCATTAAAGTGAATAAGAATATCCTGGGCCAAGAGGAATGGAGCCTCTAGACAGATGGAAAAATATATACGACCTCATTTAGTGATTGGAGGGAAAAAAGTTATGCCAACTATCAACATAATTTTAGGGATTTGATAAATATAACTGAAATCCTTTGCATCAATAATATGCAGCTATTTTATTAATATTATTATATTTTTGAAAACCTCTAATCTGAAAACTCTAATCTAATCAGTATTAATCATCTCGGTAAAGGCCATAGTATGTGTTTGCTGAAAAATTCAAAACAAGAGGAAATCTTTCAAGTGAGCTAAGTCAGAGAAGGCTCCATAGAGATGTAAGTTTTCAGTTCTTGGAGAACATTTCAGGATTTGAGTGCAGGCTCAATTCTAAAAAAGGAGAGAACAGGGTAAATAAAAAAAAAAATAGTCCCAGATTTGCAAGAAACCAACATGAAAATTCATGGAAGTTTTCTGATTTTGAATGTCTTTAGAATATCTCTACCAGTGTAAATGTTATATTTATATATTTAAAATCCTCATATTTTTATATATGCATCAAAATAATGGATTGTTTGAATTTCAGGTATATAAAGGGGCACTTCACCACACATTCTTTGACAATTTTATATATAACATTCATGATCTGGGCAAAGGCGAATGACTAACTCCAACTGCTGTCAGTCTTTCTTAACTCAAAAACAACATGACACACAAAAAAATAGATATAAGTTTCTTTTACAATCCAAAATGATGAGCTTTGTTTCTAAACAGCTGTCATAGAAAAAAATAAACGAGATAGATCCTAAATAATGGTTAAGGAATATTTTTGTGCATGTTCCAAGTTTTTATTTATTTCTTTTAAAGGATTTTATTTATTTATTCGTGGGGGTGGGGTGCGCAGATGCAGAGGGAGAAGCAGGCTCCATGCAGGGACCCTGATGTGGGACTTGATCCCGGGACCTAGGGATCACCACCTGAGCTGAAGGCAGATGCTCAACCACTGAGCCACTCAGGTGCCCCTGTTCCATGTTTTTAAATCCTTTTATCTTGGGGATCCTGTTACTGGCTGGCTCACTTGAATCAACTGGCCATGGGACCTGGATGGTTGGACGGCAGAACTTGGCTGCAGGGCAGGACAGTCTGTGCCTGCTGAGTGCCAACACACTAAGGTTGATAATCCTTGAACAAAGAGATTAGTGTCTTCATCAATCCCTTTGTATTTTCCCGACCACATCTCCTGCATTAACACATAATTAGAAGTTTATTATACTTGGTGTTTGTCCTGTAAGTCCCTGTCTGCTAAAATGAGGGCTACTCTTAAGTGAAAGAAAATAATTACTACAATGGAATTTATATTCACCTATTTCACTTTGCTAGTCAAAGGGAATTTTCCATTTCCCAGCCTGCTTTGAAGTTGGCAATAAAATCAGCGAGTTATTTTCTTTTCTAGAATTACTTTCTAATTTTGTGTTTTAGATTTACTACCTGTCTCTCCTTGTCGCAAACAACTCAAA
The DNA here is from genome assembly GCF_048418805.1 of Vulpes vulpes. Lineage (NCBI taxonomy): Eukaryota > Metazoa > Chordata > Mammalia > Carnivora > Canidae > Vulpes > Vulpes vulpes. The sequence continues at coordinate 53,835,161 of NC_132786.1, read as the reverse complement.
GCCCTTTCCTTACATCTGCTTCTCATAGAATCCACATAAGTCAAGAAGCTAGTGATAGCACCAACTATGAAAAGAAACAATGCCAATTAAGGTGAAGTAGCACTCATGCTTTGAAGAAAAGTTGAGTGTTAAGCTGAAGGATAGTTAGGAAGCTCACTTCATAGCTCCTGTGTGAAGAAAAAAATACCTATAGTGAATGATTATATTTCAAAATGTTGAACATTCAGAATAACTGCCAGAACAATTATTTAATTCTACTCTTATGTCTTCTTAGATTAACAAGGTTAACAATGAATCCTTTATTTGTTGGTGTGTTGAAGGAGTATATACACAATCTGTGTGCACAAAGGGTTACTTGCTTTGGAAATAGAAAGAGCAATGAAATTTATGAGGAAAAAAAATCTTAAACACTTTTTTTCACCAAGTTTGGATCCCTGCAAGACTGCTGTCCAAAAAAAGTAAAGGTATTATATTGGCTCTTGTGATGACATGAAACTAGGAAAGATGTGCTCACTTTGACAGTTGTGTCTGGAGACCCTGGGATCCTCTAATAATGACTCCCTTCACCATCACTCGACCGTCCTTTAACTCTAAAATAGAGAATGCTCCATGCCAGGACTGATAAGCCAACAGTAGGAGATCAACGTTCAATGGCATCCCTCTGAGTAGTACTTCTAAAAGTGGAGAACTTAATTATAATTAGCTTAGCTGCCTTGACCTACCTAGAAAAGCCTAGCTTAATAAGTATCAAGATCCAAGCACTCTTTTTTCGCAGTATATACTGTTCAGTATTTGGTATTTAATTCCTAGGACAGAGATTCAGGTTCCAATCTATGTCTGGCATTATGGCCTGGTGCTATATACATAGAGATCCATAAATTCACCCAGCTTCTCTCCTCATGCAGCGTTTGGTCTAGAGTGTATGATCATTAGGAGTAATGCACAATCAATGCATTCGATATAATGGATTAAGACAAAACATTTAGTATGATTTGTCTCTTTTTTCAAGAGAAGATATAAAGAGCATTCTGGAAAATAAAGATATAATAGGTGATGCACAGTATACCTTTCTCATCTCAAATGTTGAGGGTGGCCAGATTGGGATGTGAACACAGAGCTTCACAAAACTTTAGGTGGTGTAATATGTTTGGGGATCAGGAAACCATGCTTCTTTATATGACAGTTTGTAGACAATACCGTGCAGAAGACCAATCATTGAACATTCAAGCATTCAATTTAGGGCATGTCCTTCAAAACTTTCAAACAAATATTTACTGAGTGATTATTATGTGCTGGACACTGGCCCAAGTGCTGGGGATAACTGATGTTAGGAAGATCTTAAATATATTTTAAAATATAAATGATCTCTGGCAATATCCATTTGTCTAGGAAACCCAAATTATTAAAATAGCCCAAACTCAGGGCACTCTGTTAATACTCAGGTTTTCCTTCAGAGCTTGCTTCTGTCCTTTTCAAATGGCCAAGAACCATAGCAGTAGTTATGAACTCATTCATAATTTATTGGATAAAGGTCAGTTGCATTTTGAGACACATTAATTTAAATTATAGCATTAGGTGTAAATTGGGATCTTTTTATAAATAAATGATCATTAATATTTTAAATGAAAAATAATCCTCACAAAAGACAAATTCCAAAGCCTTTGCAGAAACGCATTTCATATACCTTTTTCACATGTTCACATAATTATAAATGTTTGTGTCTAAAATACAGGATGCATTTAAAACCTTTTCATTTTAAGAGCACTTTAAGAGTAGTTTTGCAACACACAACAGTTGCTTAATTAGAGGAAAGTAATGTTTTAAAATGATTATAAATCCAATATATTTTTCTTGTGCTTGGTGGCCTGGTTTAACATTTCAGAGAATTTAAAAATTCCTGGGCCATCCAAGTTTTTACACATTGATTGAAGTCATAGTTTAGGACTTAGTACACTAAAGAGTCTGTTCCCATCACCTGTGCATTTGAAATGTAAAAGGCTTTATTTTGAATGCACTGAGGCATATTAAAAATAAAATGGAAATTTTCATGCTTCAGATAGAGCCAAGGAGATTTGCTCAATGTCATTTTGAATTCTCCCCAAATCTAAGGAGGGAATCCCTCAGGTAACATTTGAAACAATTTGAGCACTTGTATTTCCAAAAGAGTCACTTAAAATAAACAACCAAAAAATGTTTTTAAGCAAAAAAAAAAAAAAAAGTGTATGTATGTATATATACATATATATGTCTCATATATATATATATATATATACATATATATATATGTGTGTATATGTATAGAAAGAGAAAGAGTGTGTGTGTGTGGATACATGTGAAGAAGGAAATCCAAGATAGTGATTTTAAAATATATCAATATTGGATCATTTTAATTTTTTTGAAGTAATCACTCATTTATTTATTTTTTTTAATTAACAGGGAGAGCTAAAAACAATTATTTAAAGCATCATGATTGTCTGCCCTAAAACTAAGTCAAATATACTGTGAAAAGCTTAGTGGAACAGATATCTTTCTCTGTTTTATATATTTATTAACAAAAAGTATGCTTTGAACTCTGCTGACATCTTTGATTAGTCTTTGGTTCTAATTTATTTGTCAGCATACAGAACTAAATATGGACTATTTTCACTTTGGGTAAAATTTTTAATTTAATGTCCTCTTAAAACATATGACAGGCTGGACAGTAAGAGGGATAGGGTGGATGCTGTATTTGCTTATCAGAAAAGGCCGAAGTATCAATATTGGTGCATCTGACAGCAGTAAATGAAGATCTCCAAATACATAAGCTATATGGAAAGACATCTGAGCAAAAATACCACAATTCCCATTAGTGAGAACAACAATGGAAAGAAATAATTACATTTTCTCACATTAGCTGTCTATAAAAAAAAAAAAAAAAATCTTAATACAATTTACAGTAAAAGATAGGAAAAAATAAATACTACAATACTTATGATGGTGCTATAGGATTCCAAATTACAGCAGATAGTTTTTATCTATATTTGGGGTGAGGGGGGGAGATAAATGTGTTTCCTCTTGGAGTTAACTCTGCGGGACATAGGCTTCCTGGCATGTCTGTTTACTGATTCCCATCATCAGTGCTCCCCAGGAAGAGGACCTGAAGTATCTGCTGCTCACCACTTCCCACAGAGTTTGCTAGATCCTTGCTCTGCCCGTGTCCCCATTCTCATGTCATACTGTTGTCATCTTGACTTGCTCCTGCTATACTGCATCGATCTGCTTTCTTCAAAACCCTTCTTTTCCCTGCCTCAAGATTTTCACAATTGCTCTTGTTCTTTACTAAAGATCACTTCTCTTTCCTTAGCTTCCCAGGTTCTTATGTCCCTGGGAGAAGCTTATCCTGCTCTCTCCCCAAACACCCACTTCGCTGGTGACTCTCTGGTCTGGCCCATTGCCTGTGTCTCTCATTCACAGCTCTCATCCACAGCTCTCTCCACCTTCGGGAAGCATCTCTAGTTTCTCCACTGTTCATTGCCTGTTTTGCCCCTGTTCACAAGGCAGCTCCGTGCAAACCAGCCCCTTGTCTGCCCACCTTGATTGTCCCACTTCCAGTGCCTAGAGCTGGGTCACCCTTGGCTCTAAGAAGTCAGAGAATATTTTAGAATTGCCAGTGTATCAATTTGATCTAAAGGTATGTTGCTGTCTTGTTGCCTAAAGAGGAAGAAAGAGTAGTTGACACTAATACTGTGCACCTAGATGCCCCATCCCCCAGAACTGACTTCAGGGGAAGGAAGGATTCTCTCTGTGGAGAATCAGGAATACCATTCTCACATCTTGAGCTTTGCACCCCCCCCCCAACCCCAGCTGTGTCTCTGGAAATAGGAATCCAATCAGGTGGTAAGCAGTTCTGGGATCGAAAGCTCTGCTATCTATAAAGGGGCTCAAGGGCTGCATGCATGAGACAGTGGAGAGCGGACCCAAGTCAAAACACCTCACAGTGGCCCCCTTTCAATTTACCCTGATGGGAATCTGTCTGCGAGGTACCGAAAGTGGGTGTGCTGCGAACAGCTATATCTGTGCACTAAGCAATAACACAATGGGGCCAGCAAATGTGGACAGAGGAAATGCAAAACATTTTAGTCTGAGCAGCTTCTTTGTGATTCTAATGATTTTCAGTGTTACTTAGATGACTTCTGAGAAGTTAACAGCCATCCATCTCAAGTCAAAAACTACATTTAGAGAGATCAATGATGCATAATAGACATGCTGCTTGGCAGGGTGAATTCTCATTCTTAAAAATCTACAGCCTCAAAAGTCATCACAGAACGCTTAAAAGAGCTTCCAAAAATCCACCATGTGTCTACGGTATTATGTTCAGCATGCTCAGAGATGTGTTTTACTAAAGCAGAATAATGCTCATGCTTTAAAAAAAAAAAAAGTGTTTACAGCATTCATGCTAGTGAATGTTTAAGTCCTTCTCCAAAGATAATTGAAGGTGTTTTTATTGCATAAGTTTTATCTAAACATTTTACACAAAGAATCTCTTTCTGAGCCAGATCATTAGAGTTCTTAAGATGCTATTTTTTTTCTTAAGAGAAAAAAAATAAAATAAAATCTCCCTGCCATTGATTCCTTAACCTACCCCTCCACCCCAAACCAGTCTACCTTTAGGCCTGTGTGGAAGCAGCTTTGCTTTCCAAAGCGGTGGCTATTCTAATGAACTTGAAGCAACAGCTTGGGGTGTTGGAATATGTGGGACTTTGTATGCTGTACTCTAGCAGCCTCTTCACAGTGCACTCACAAGGGGGGTAGCGTGAAAAGGTTTTCTCTCGTGTGGTGGTAGCAGGTCCAGATCTGAGGTGGAGCACCCACATTCCTTAAAAGCACTATTCCCCCCCATACTCATCCCAATTGTAAATAATATGACAGTTGCAGAAGCTCTTTTCCCTCTGAGTCTCCTTTCCCTCTGCCCCTCCCCCTGGCTTGAGCTCTCTCTCTGTCAAAGAAATAAAATCTTAAAAAAAAAAAATTGCATATAGGAAGGTAGTCATAAAATTAATTGATTTTATTAAGGTTTCCTAATTTTAGGATTATCTTTTTCCTACTGCCTTGTGAAACAAAGTTGGCCATTTTATGGCATAGTTGTGAGAAGTGTAGAAGGTTGAACAAAGACTTAAGTTTGGTTTTTAAATGTCTTAATTACTTCACACTCAACCCACAAATGGGCGATGGCCACTGATCTTCAAGGGGTATTTTAATTTATATCATCTCATCATATTCTCAAATATGGAGACTGCTGATTGAGGACTCACTTTTTAACCTCATAAAATAAACATATTGTTTCGTTTTACGTATAACTTTTACAGTCTACTTCCCAATACCTGTTTTTAATTCCACTTCACATCTTTTAATAGAGAAACCCAGGCAGGCTCTTTTCACTCCTCCAACCTAAATGCTGTTTCTTATGCATGGTTTGCATATATATATATATATATATATATATATATATATATATACACACACACACACACACACACACACATTGCCTTTTTTTAGGAGTGATCATGCATCCTTTAATTTCATTAGATTTTTAAAATTTCATTGGATTTTTATTACACAGTTTTAATTGCAACAGCCAGAGAGAATGTGGCATTTTGAAACTCTGTCCTGATGAGTCATTCCAAGTGTCACAAGAATGTAGTACCTTGTTTAATGAGTTTGTTAGACTTTTCTGTTTTCTTGCCAGATTAATCTCTCAATATCCGCTGGGTCATAGGCATCTTTTGAGAGTCCCTTTTATTTGCATTTCCAAATCTAAAATGGCCTAACTGAATGTGTTTGCAACTTAGTCATCAATACACACAGGTCATCCAGCACATTGTCTTCTGCATGAGTCTGAGACATCCACACACTGACTCCTTATCCCCCGCCAACGTCAGATCATTGCTGTAGTTGTTGCATTTGAAGTGTATATGTTTTGCTTTGGGATTTGGGCCTTGGGTTCTGTGATTTGTGAATTTCTTGAGGCCAGGGAACATATCTTCTCACATTTCTAGCGTAGACTCTGGCATGAAAGCACATAGTTGACTTAGAATATGAACGCAGGGTGTTATTCTGTATGTTGGCAAATTGAACACCAATAAAAAATAAATTTATTATTTAAAAAAATAAAAATTAAAAAAAATAAAATAGTGACAATTTTTCTTTAGCAAAAAAAAAAAAAAAAAAAAAAAAAAGAATGCACAGAACAGTGATTATAAGGCATTTGCTGTGGTCTCCTACCTTTCTACTCAACTCCTCATTCCAAGTCTCCCTGTGCATCTAGGAAGCAGTGTTTCAAGGTCAGGTGCACATACATAGGAAAACAGCTTTCTTACAATGCCATTGTTAAGAAAATGAAGCCTGCGATTTTTTTTCACATCTAAATACAAAATGCTTTCACCAAAAATAATGGAGTTTCTGTTCACATAGTACCTCAAAGTAAATAAATCAAAGAAAGTGACTTTTAAGGTGGTAGTGAAACAATTATGCCTAATTAAAAAACTCAGTAACTAAATTAGGGTTGTTTTTAGATGTTTTGGTAGATCTGCTCTTCTAGTTTATACCTTGTAGTACTGAAGATCAAAATGAAATAATTTTCATTTCGGTATTTTTCCATTATTTATCGAAGTGTTTCCTCTCAAACAATATCTATTTTTATAATACTGTCCCAAAAGCTATCTTTCAGAAGGTATATAATCAACAAATGCATTTTCACAAAGCATAGCATGTTATGGGATTGGAATGAAAAAATATAAGACATTTATAAAAGCAATACATGGTAGTCAGAGATACAGATTTTGTGTTTGAATGTTAAGCCTGATGAATCTACAGTGCAGATATGTCATCAGGAACAGCAACTCATGGTTAAATGTGGCATAAATAAGTGGCAAAAGGGTTCATTACAGTACTAAAATTAAGAATATAGGCTTTATAAAATCCAAGTTCTGTTCTGTTTCTGTTTTTTTTTTTTTTTTTTCTCAGTGAAACAATTAATGCATGAGCTATAAAACAGGAAAGAAAGAAGGGAAATGCCATATATGGAATAAGTGCTATATGTTATGCTTAGTGTTTGCACATAATCAGTTTTATCTTCTGAACTTCAAATTTCTACACATAGTTGATTTTCATCCAAGGAAGCTGACGCTCAGGGAATTTAAATAATGTGCTCGAGATTACAGAGTGGTAAGTGGTAAAGCCAGGATTTATCTGGTGCCTTGATTCATAATCTTTCCAGTACTTGGTAAAGCTCTATCAAATCGATAGCAGAAGTATTGCCACAATCTGAGGAAGGTTGGAGTTATTCTGATAAAAGATTTGCCTACATTAAGCTTTTAGAAAGGAGCAAAATGCTTTGTCAGAAGTAGCAAGCACACACTACAATCAACAATAAAGATTTATTTATTTATTCATCTACTTATCTTAGAGAGAGAGTTGGGGGGGAAGAGGGGCAGAGGGAAGCGGGAAGAGAGAGAATTCTCAAGCATACTCGCTGCTGAGTGCAGGGCTCTCTCTCGGGACCCTGATATCATGACCTAAGCTGAAATCAAGAGTCAGCATCACCCACTGAGTCACCCGGGCACCCCTATAATCAACAATAAAAACAAATGTGAGGAGCTCCTGGGTGGTTCAGTTGGTTAAGCATCTGTCTTCGGCTCAGGTCATAATCTCAGGGTCCTGGGATCAAGTCCCATGGGGGACTCCCTCCTCAGCCTGCTTCTTCCTTTCCTCCTTGCTTGTGCTCTCTCTCTCTCTCTCATATATAAATACATTTAAAAAAAAAAAAAAAAACAGGAAAAAAAAAAAAAAACAAATGTGAAACCAGAAACATTTTTTCTGTGAAAAATATGGCAAAAGAATAAAAGTTTTCAGACAGACTCTAATCCAGGAAAGAGCCAGTGAATGTAACCAATTGCAGATCTCCCGATGACTTTCAAGAAAACAGTCTTGATAGAGGGCTTAGCACGTGCTAAATACTGTGGTATAGGAATAAGAAGAGTGCTGTGATTATTTTCTAACCAGATTCCAGAAGCTGTTAGAGCTCAAAGCTTAAGATCTCGTGGATCCCTTTGGCTCTGCATGACCAAGATCATTGTACGGAGGACACCAACTCTGAGAGATAAAGAAATCACCCAAAGGCAGCCAGCTTGTGGGGGTCAGAACTTCAAGGCATTTACGGGGTGGCCTAAATACAAACAGAAGGTTTTGAACAGAATGACCTTTGCTAAGGGATCATGGGATAATGAGACAGGAGATCTGAGACAGAGATGATCGAAATGATGGAAAGAGAGGTATCTGGGGAGGGGTGGGAGGAGGGGTGCACGGAAAAAACATCATGTTCAAGAACAAAGGGCTGGCTTTGTTTTCTGAGCATTAAGGGTGGAGCATTAAATAGTTGATGCCCAGTGCAGGGCAAAAGCTGCCCTTGGAGACGCGGAGAGAGAAACCAGTCTAAGCCACATGCCCTGTCCTCCTGCCAGTACTGCTGTGGCAGGTCCTGTCCTGTGCTTTGCTTGCCTGACCCTGTCCTGGAACCTGTTCTGGCTGCTCCCCTGCCCCACATCATCATCCACTTTGCCTGGTTAATATTGGGTTTCATCTACGGCTGGTACTTCTGTACATGGGTATTCCTGATTGTGGAAAAAAATATTAGGTGACTTATAAGAAGCTGAATAAAACCCATAGAGGGGAGAGTGACCAAATGAGAACGTTTTCCTTTGCTGTGGTGTCACGAATAAAGGCGAATTTTCTCATCTAAGAGATTTGAGTCTTGATCTGTTTTATTGTTCAGCAGGCAAGCGCACTAATGCAGGGATGCCCGCATCGCCTTGAGAAGCGGGGTGGGGTGCATCGCCTGTTGCCACACTGAGTCCTGCACTACCACGTTGCCAGGTGACTTTTGGGAGCAGGACTGGGTAGTTGGATGGGATGGGGCGTCCTACTGCAGAGTTTCTGGGAGTGATAGAATGGGGATGAAGCTGCAGAGCAGTGCTTCTCAAAAATTGATGTGATTCCCCTAGAAATCTTGTAAAATGCAAGTTCTAATAAAGTCTGAAGTAAACACTTCAGATTTTGCATTTGTAACCACTTGGTACGTGATGTGTGTCTTATCCGCTCAGGATGCTTTAAAAATGCACCATACTCTGGGGCAGCTTAAACATTCATTTCTCATAGCTCTGGGGGCTGGGAAGACCAAGGGCAGGGGGTTGGCAATACGAGGGCCCACTTCCTAGTTCACAGGTGGTTGTCTTCTTGCTGTGTCCTCACATGGTGGAAGGAGCCCCAGAACTCTCTCATGTCTCCTTATAAGGGAGCTACTTCCATTCATTAGGGCTCCACACTGATGGCCTGATCATCTCCACCTCCAAGTACCATCACTATGGGGGTTAGAATCTCAATATAGGGATTTAGGGGGACACATTTAGTACCTAACAAGGCCAAAGGTGCTGATCCTCTAAAAGCACTTTGATTTGTAAGGTCACAGAGAACCTTTGTCTGTTGCATTTACTTTCATTGTACACTTCTGACCCAGATCCCCTGGGCAGCCGTCTGCACTAGCCCTTCCTGAGCCATTGGCGAGGCCTCTGTCTCTCGGATGCACACTCATCCAGAGTGGATTTTGGATCTCTCTTCCCTGTGCCACACCGTGTGACATCACACTGGTAGTTCGAGGATGGTTGTGGTGGGGGATATTTTCACCATTGGAAATCACCAAACGCTACCCATAAAACGTTTTTAAATAACTTATTCTCCATTAGTGTTTTATGCCTATTTTGAGGCATAAAATAGGTTAACTCAAAGGATGTTCTTCCAGTGTATTTAATTTCTGAAACATGGTATTAATTTATGAATATTTGTAGAATACAATGTCCATGGTGCCTAAGGGATTATACTTTTGAAGGTTATCTAGGCTCAGTTGTAACCTGAGTGAAGTGCCATGCCCACCTCATATAACTTGGGTTATTCACACAATGCAGCATTCTCGACAAAAAGGCTGCAATAAAGCAGTAGTAGTGGAGCAGAATTTTGAACCTCATCTTAAAGAACCCTTACAATACTTGGACCTCTGTTTCTTTATGTATGGAATAAGGGCATTTGTCACATTTATTCTCAAAGAGACAACTGCATAGACACAATTGGATTTTATTTCAATGGAAAAATGTGTTTTTGAGCTAAAAACAGCCAATTTACAAACACTTCTATGAACCTGGGACTGATGCAACAAGTTGTTGGGAACTATGTGATCTGGATCAAGTGGAGTGGTCTTATTAGATTGGGATTAAGGCTCATGCCACTATACATAAAATTCACAAATAAGTATACATTTGGTGTATAAATTTTATATACACATATACATGAATATATATAAATACACATATCTACTGTATGTAAATATATATATATATATATATATATATATATATATATATATATATATATATATATGAGAGAGAGAGAAAGGTAAGGGTGAGGGGGGAAGCCCAGTGAGGGGATTGCTTACTAGGTAGAAAGAAGCTGTGCAACAAAACTTGCTGAAGCTAACTTAAAGCTAAATGGCATTGTGGTTGATATCAAGGGACTGAGAGGCTCAGCCATCACAGATGGAGTGCAAAGCAGCATAAATCCCATGAAATCTTGGAGGACTGAATGCTTCTTTCTCCAACCACCTCCCCCTCCCCCATCTGCTCTCATAAATGTGCTTACGTGTAGTGAATTTTTTCTGGGACAGGCAATAGAGGGTATGAAGATGAAAAATGTTGGGGGTCACTGTTAATTAATAAATGGATCACAGCTCTGAAGGTTGGCTCTGCACTGAAAATGCTCATGGGGGGAAAAACAGCAAGACCCTTGTAAAATTCCAAAGTGTTAATGTAAGTCTTTTTTGAAGAATGACTACTATCATGATTATTTTCATTATTCAGCTTTAACACAACAAGACAAAGTTCAATTTTGAGCTATTGGTAGGAGATTGAGCAGGAGTTTGGAGTATTTCATTGTCTAGGTAACCCATCTGAATGTATATTGAGCTTACAAACAACATTCTGTCTATAACAATTCACGAGGCTAATTTTTGCAGGTAGGTTCCGACAGAGACAGATAGAAGCATCATAGAAAATATCTCAACTGCCTAGCATAAGTAATAGACATTGCAAATTTGGGATTTGCTGCCAGTTTTTCTTCCTCTTTAGCAATCGCTGTAGTAATACATGTTATGTGGTTTTCAAAGCATTAGGGAAGGCATCAAAGTGCAATAAAATGAAGTGGACTAAGTGAGAGGGCTTGGCAATATTTCATCTAGGTTCTAACACTCCCTTGTCATAAGAGACATTGGTGAGTCATTTAAATTACCTTGGCCTCTGTCTTCTAACATATAAGGATATTTCTATTAGAAGGTCTCCAAGGTTCTAAAATGTTCTAATGCTATTATTACTAGGTTTGGAAAAGGAAAAAAAAAATCTTTCACAATTAATGAGACATGGCTCTGAGGTTCCCCACAAAAGAGAATGGTGAGCTGTATAACCTGATCTTACATTTTTGCCATTTCTAGGTCATGAGAAGTGTTTGGCAGCATAGCATGGTATCAATAAGATGGATAAAACCGACAAGATGGCATATGGAGCAAGTGGCTCACGGCAATCCAGAGGAATGGGGAAAATCCTGGTCAGAGATCTATTCATAGACCAGTGTAACAGACAAAGTTTGCTTTGTTTAGGGGACACTGGCCAGCCTGAAACTCATTGCATAACCCAATTATCAGTATCTGAAATATAGTGAAGGCAATATGACTATGGAATGGAAAACATATTCATAGGGTATTCTTAGCATAATAAGATAAACTGACATCTAAACTTGAATTAGAACAATGGTCTTCGGGGCACATGGGTGGTTCAGTTGGTTAAATATCTGCTTTAGGCTCAAGTCATGATCTCAGGTCCTAGGATCAAGCCCCATGTTGGGTTCCCTGCTCAGCGGGGAGTCTGCTTCTCCCTCTGCACCTTCCTCTCCTCCCCCCTCCCCCTGTGCATGCTCTCACTGGCATGCTCTCTCTCTCACTTTCTTTCTCAAATAAATAAAATCTTAAAAAAAAAAAGTCTTCAATGGAAGGTGCAGGTGCAATTTTGCATTCCACTCCCACCCCCTGGACATTTGGTAACATATGGGGACATTTATGGGTGTCACAACTGGGCCATTTGTACTGGCATCTGGTGCGTAGATGCCATGGAGGCTGCCAGAAATCTCACAGTTCACAAGACCACCCCTCTCCAACATCATGCTCCCCAAAATGTTGATAGTGCCAAGGTCAAAATACCCTGAACTAGGGGAGTCTTCCAAAAGCAGCCGACCAAGAATGCTGGTTCAGATGAATGAATGCTTTTTAATTCCCCATCACAGATGTAGAAAGTGATGATGCATGGAAAACATTGCGCAGAACATGGAGGTGAAATGACAGCTTGAACCCAGTCTTCTGGCCCCCAGTTCAGTTTCTTGCCTGTCGTTCCTCAAACTGTGGTCAACCGACAGTGGATTATTAGAACCAACTGTGATGATTTACGAGCCAAACCCAGAACATTCTCTGTTCGCTGTTGCCCTACTCAACACTACCGAGTTGGGAAACCAGAATCTTGCCAAGCAAAGAGGGGCGACTGTCTGCATTTTCAAAAGTCCCCATGTGATTGTAATGCATGTGAACGTTAGGGTGACAGTTTCTCTACCAGACCGGAAACTTAACTGTGTAGCAAGGATTTTTCCTGGTACAGAAAAGAAGCAGTAATAAATACGTGGAAGGCAATCAGGGGTCCAGAGAGGTTTTTAAGTTATGGTCAGTGGTCCTACAGGAATGTTCCAAATATGAAATTATCGAACACTGTGAATCATGCACCATGCACCATGACTATTTAAAATATAAAAGTGGTTTATAAGGCCTGGATATTAGCTCTGCATCTCCCAGATATGTGCTCAAAGTTGAACAGCCATCAAAGGAGGAGCATTCTGGGCCGGGCCAGCTATTTGGCTGCCTTGCATAAAATTCCAATCTTGTCAGAGTCATGGATTTGCCCACTCTTTGGATCATTTCACTTTAGCTAGACAAAAATTATAGTCTGTCGCTCCATACGTGCCCCTATAACAACACGTCTCATAAATGCCATCTGCCTTTTGCCTCAGAGAAGGCTGGGGAGGAATGATTACCTCCTCACCATCCTGACAGCTCACAGAAAACCTCAATAATCCAGGCCAAGGCCACCTAGAGTAGGGGACCTGTGATTTCTGTCTAAGGCATAGGGTTTTACCATTTTACCTTTTATTCCACATTAACAGAAACTCTGAAAATATTAGCTCTCTTTTGATGGAGTTGAATACGTGGAACTCTTATCCCCTCTTTTGGTGCCACAGAATCTATGATATGAAAGTCTGAATGTATGACCTAGAGGCTAAAAGAACACTGTTTGTGTAAAACCTATTTATGGCAGCCAATTTAAACATATTTAATATATAACAATGATCTTCAGTTTTATTCCCTAGCCTTTTAATTAAAGTAAAATATTATGTTCTCCTGTAATACTGGTTGTGAGTTAAAAATTCAGCTAAATACTGTGACTAAACCAAACGAACGTAATTGGGGGGAAAGTATTGCTTTGTTTACACGTTGCCTCATGTGCCTCTTAGTCCCCTTCCAGAGACCTTGGTAAACAGCCCAGCGTGGGAATCACTGTCACGGGGGCAGAGAGGGTGAGAGCATTACACGCCACGCTGAGTGAAGTGTAGTGGGCAGTCACTGTGGCGTTCTTACAATCCCCTTGCGTGTCTCTGGATTGCCCCTGCTAAGTGGGAAGGGTGCCGAAAGCAAATTGTGCAGTGATATTTGCTGACGGCACGAGCCCTACAGCACAAGAGTAAATTTGCTTTCCTGGAAGGCTTGTTGTTCAGTATTTGCAGACTCCAGGTTAGGCAGATTTTCCAAGAACCCTGATAACAATGCATGTGTAATAAGATCAACATGAAAGTTGAGTGGGGAAGAGATTCAGACAGCCTCGTCCCCTAATAATCACCCCAGGTTTGTGTCCGAGGCAAGAGCAAGATTTCCCCACATTTAATTTCCTATATGGAAATGAAAAACAATCCTTTCATTCTCAAGTGGAAATTAAAAAGAATATATATTTCATTTACACAAACACCCAGTTGCATAGATTATTTGAATGTCATTACAAAATAAAATAAAACTCAGAGATATGCAAAGAAAACTCTAGTAATAAAATAAAGGTATATCACATGGTATTTAAAGCAAGTCCAGGTACTCCTGGGTGGCTCAATAGTTGAGTTGAACATCTGCCTTTGGCTCAGGGCGTGATCCCAGGGTCCGGGGATCGAGTCTCACAAGAGGTTCCCCACAGAGAGCCTGCTTCTCCCTCTGCCTCTCTCTCTAGCTCTCTATGTGTCTCTCATGAATGAATAAATGCGATCATTAAAAAAAAGACCAAATTAGTTTGTTAATTTCAAAGAATCCTTTGAAGTCCACTCAAAATAGAAAGCCCGATAAAGTCCTGTGCTTACACTTTATGGTCCTGATTATCTCTTATGTACAAGGATGGATGTCCTTCTCAGATGGTTCTCGACTCTGGTCCTGCAGAAGAATCAGCTGGGGAGCATGTAGGAAACACACCTGCCTCCAGCAATACCCCAAAGTTTTGATCTCATTGGTCTCTACTGGAGCCGAGGCATGAGTATTTTTTAAAGACTCTCAAGGTGATTATCATGCGGAGCTGGAGTTGAAAACCTCTGGTGGACAGAAACTTTTTTAACCAGAGTGTTTTACAGTATCATGAAGCTGTTAATGTAATGTCCTTTCTCTCTCTCTCTCTCTCTCTCTCTCTCTCTCTCTCTAAATGGTCTGCCAATCATTCAGGAAAAAAAATAAAACTGGTCTCTGCTTTAATACATGTCATCTGTATAGACCAACCTTGAAAAACATGATCTCTTAATTAGATTCTAACCTTCTGTCCTCTCTGTCCCCATGCAAAAGGAACAGATAAAGGGCAGGGCACAGAGAAAAGTCATTTGGGTGAGTGAAGACTCAAGGGTTAAAACCATATCAATCTTTACCTGGGGGTCAATATTTTGATCAGTGGTAAACAGCATTAATGAAGGATTTACAAATAAAGACTGTTTGAAGTAGTTGTTGATTCTTTCTCCTCTCGAATGTCGTATAAATATATTTTAAGCCATTTTAAGCCCTCTGTGCAGTTAGGAATGCTTCAGATGTATGCTTCATGATCCTAGGGTGAAGTACATTTTAAATTCAAATATATACAGAATGGAAAACTCCTGGTTTCTCTTATCACGAATATGTTGTAAGCAATTTGGAAAACCCGATGGACAAAGCAGTCATAATAACAAACCTCTAAGGGTTTCATGAAGGACCCACAGTTTCTGAAAACTTAAAAATCGTGTGTGTGTGCATGTGTGTGTGTGCGTATGCACACACATACTTGATTTATAAGCTCATCATTGTTTTCTTTCTTATTATTTATATTACAGACATATTGGTTTACTCTTTATTAGCAAATTGCTTATTTTTACTACTCTAATGAGAGTAATTATTTGGGGTCTGAAGAGAATAATAGGGATGCAGAAAGCTCAACTTTAAAAGTGTCAGTGGTGTTTGTATGACAGGTAATGAGGCCATTTGGCAGAGCATCAGAAACTAATTGAGCTCAGCTCACATCAATGAGGCTTGTTCAGCTGAGGCTGTGCCTCCTAAAAAGAACAGTGGAATTAAATGAGACAATGTGACATGTACAATTTTAATTGGAAGCTCTAATTTAAAATATTTAAAGGCATGTTTAAAATAATTTGTGAATCCATACACATGCTTCCTTCTCCAACTAATTAAGAATATTCAGTGGGTCATATAATGTCTGGGTGTCAAAAATATGAATTATTGAAGTACCTACACCTATAAGTATACTTGCACCTTTAGGCAAGATCAAATTTAGTTTAACAGAGAGAACTGGGAAAGACACAATCCTCAAGACTGCAGAAGGGTAGGTGATTTTTAACTTGGAATTTTTAAAGCCATGAAAAGTATTATATTATTAAAGCATACGTGTCTTTTGAAAACTTGAAATTATAATTAAGTATATTTCACACACATACAAATGTCAGCCAGGTAAAACTTGAAATGTAATTTAGAGATGTGCTATTTTGATTTTTGGGGATGCCATTGTTCCTCTTTCCATTTGTTTTGTTTGGTTCTCTGTTGACATAGTAATACTTTGGAAGACAGCATTTTAATAATCCTGAAATTCTTAGTTTCTAATACCGCTTCAAATTCATGGCCATTGATCACTTGAAATTCTTCATTATAGTAGTTTTGAAAAACAAAAGGAATTCAGGGGAGAAAGACAATATTCAATTTTATTGCAAATATATTCATAATTCAGTAATAAATCACATGCAGAAAAGAAACTTGTAAAATCTGATGCCTGCTAACTGAAAGTGTAATCACAGTCTACTAATGACTTAGAATGAAAAAACGACTTTCCTAAAATTGTAGCAGCATATCTGCAACCTATTTCTGTAGTCTTAATGTGATTTCTTCAGGAGAATATCCTAAACTGAAATGTGTACTCACATTTTCTATACATTAGCACGTGATATTGACAATGAATAATTAGAGAACACAGTGTTTTATCATGAGGTTTTCTCATTTACCTTTTTGTTACCATCAGGGGTTTACAAATGTTGATGAATGTGATGTATTAGTTTCATGTAGCACTTAAAATTAGCAGAGTTCTTGGAAAAGGATAAATGTGTAATAAGTGAGAAATTCTTAGGAAAACAGGTAAGGAGAAATGTGATACAAGTAGGAGAATTGGGATGGGTGAGAGAAGATTAATGTAAGAGAAGGCAAATCTAAGTCCTTTTAACAGGGGGTCTAGGAAAGCAAATCCAGAGGACTAAAATGTGCTGAGAGGAAAAGAACCTCATAACATGAAAGCAGACAATTTTAAGTAAAACATTTGTCTCATTGCTGGTATCCTTTGTTGTAAGAATTGGATCTTCTTAAATTATTTTGTACGTTATAAATTATCCAGGGTCTGTAATTTTTCTTGCAGGATTGCAGAGAGAAGGTAAACCTAAGGAAGTAGCTGTCCTCATGCAAAGAAAAATAAGACTGAAGTCTTAACTGTATCCGTACACCCAGTATGCACATTACATACATGAGACGTACACATTGCATCACACGTACACGCGCACACAGTGCATGTGTGCACACACACATCAGACACACATACCTGCGTTCTGGGTGCATACACACATGCATGTGTATACAGCATGTCTGAATACATCAGATGTGGCCAAGCAGCATAAAGACAGGTACCTTGGTTCAAACTTTTCTAACTCCTGTTCTAGTTTGAAATGGTAACAAAAAATGTCTCTCCACTGATTTAGTCTTGATTCTTGAGCTATTCTTAGGTATAACCTTTTTTATTCTATTTAGGAACACAATTGAAAAATGGGCCTATTTTATTTCTCCATGAAATACAGCCTAATTTTCTCCCATCCTCAAAAGGAAATGATTAATCCTTACCTGGTTTTAGACCATTTTTTCCAGGCAGGTAACATGACCAGTCAGCATTGCTAACCTGTGTGGTTTTTATATTAGCACCATGTATCAGAATTAACCCAGAGCCATATAACTTTGGAAACAAGTAGAGTGAAACTTAGGAAAAGAACTTCCCTAGATTTAAGTACTTCAAGTTTTATTGTTCAGTTTTTGTACAAAACCAGAATTTCTCCAGGAAATGACCCAGTCTGTTAATGATCTACATTGTTGCCTGTTGTAAAACAAATTTAAAAGATAGCTGTTCCGTTTTGTGGAGTAGCTTCTAGTGTTGTTTAGTAATACTTCATAAATAATTATAACTGCATCTACCTGGGCTCACTTAAAAATAATTTATATCTAATTAGTATGCATTACTCAATGGATTCAAATAATGTAAATAACTGCTAGAAGCGAATCCTCCAAACATACGGACTGTTGGTCTGCTGAGTTATGGTTCCTTATGAGAACTCTCATATGGTCTCCTAAGACAAAGAGATCACATCAATAATCTATTATTATACACACGAGATCTTAGAAACTGCACCACTGTCAAACTGATAATACCTTTGTATGCATACATTTACATTGTTCTTTTTGTGTAAATAAATAATATTTACTTTAGCAGATATTATGATGCTTCACAATACCAACAATTTGGCTTTGGTAGATCAATGTGATTCAAGAAAGAGTAATAAAATATGATATAATGTGTTCTGGGTAATCCTATTTCACTGCATACATTCCAATATATTTCAATATGTTTTATCTGTAAAATGTGCTTTAAGGTCAGATAAACATAATTCTTCCATATTTTAAAGGGCATATAAGTTCAAGTGTATTGGAGAGGTGGATGCTGTGTTTGGAATGTTCTCACAAAACTTTTTTTTTTTTAAGTAGTTGTACAGAGTTAACCCTATTTTCTTCAGAAAACTCAGGCAAACTATTAGCATTTTTGGTTTAATTGTAATTCTTTATGTTTCTTTTTTTTTTTTACTAAGTGAGGGAAATAAGTGTTTTCAGTTTCATAAAGTAAAAATACCTATAGCAGCATGTCTCATAGGATTTGACACTCCTCAGAGCATATTTTTTTCTTCATACTTCTTCCCAGACCCAACATTGCCAAACAAATCATAAACTCCCTACATATGACCTTTACAATTTGTTTTCCTAAAGATGTGTAGATAGGCAGTCAATGATTCAGATCTGTTTGTTAATACATTTGTAAATAGACATTTCCAAGGGCAGATCAGTAAAAACCACACACCAATTTTTATGTGAACTCTATTTTTCTACTCACTTAGTGTAGACAGGTCTATGTGAGTAGATTTTGTTACAACTTACTATAGCCCAAGCAGGTATGCTAAATGATTCTTTATTTTACATTGAAATTACTGGTTTGATTTTTTTTTTCAAACTTGAAGACCAATGTACAATTTTATTTTTATTTTTTTCAATGTATGATTTTAAATGAACAATGAACCTCACTTAGCCTGCATCCAAAAATTCTCAGAAACCTATAGGAAACAAGATTACCTAGCATTTAATTTTGAGATATACTGGTTAAAGCAGAAGTGATTTAGAAATATAATTAAGATATTTTAACTACATCAGCCTTATTTTTATCAAAAATTCTCAAAAATTTGTGTTATCTAGCTGCAGATTTATGACCATATATAAATGTAACTCCAGCTTGGCAAACACTAGCTTTTCCAGAAAAGTCATCTTGTGTTACAGACTATATAGTGTGTCCAGTGAGAGATGATTTGTGTCAGCTAAAACTGTAGCCTGGAGCTACACTTGGTAGTGTATAACTTTAATCTAGTTATTGCAGCCTTGAAGTGTGTGTGTTAGCAAGTTGAGGGAAGAAATGTCAAAAGAACTGTCTAGCCAGTGCCTTAATGATCATTAAGAATTTCTAGGAAAAACAGAAACCATCCCCATGTACTCCCCATTCGATTATTTATTTTGGAATATGTTGATTCTTTTTATCTGAAAAGTAGTATTCTCTAATGTAAGATAATATTTAGAGTTTGCTGAAGTATAATTATTGCCTGCCATGATTGAACTTTGGAGAATTTACCCAGATATGCCAGTAAAGTGATAATCACATAGATGGAAGATTTAAAATCAACTCTAACTGTTAACACTAAATAATAAGAAGAAATATAAGACTACTCTTATGGACTGTGTTGAGGGTTGCTGATTGCAAAACTGCATCATTTATATAAACATGAGCTTATGTTTAGTAGCAGATAATTCAGTATAAAACACATGAATAAAACTAGAGATAGCAGGATGACTATTTAGTATAACAATTGAATAAACAAGTCAGTAACAAGTGTTATTTAAAGATCAATATTTCACCAATAAAGTGTGTTTTTGCTGATGGAAGGAGGGAGATTTAGACATTCAGAATTTTCAGCTTTTTATGTCTTCATAACTTATTTTTCAAGGAAAAGTATTCATTGAAAACATAAGGATAGAAAAATCATTCTGATGTTGAGTTATAAATGGCAGAGAAAACTTTCCATTTTTATTTAAAGTATTACATTATTTTTAATAATGAAATAGTATATAATATAATTTTCTTAAACTAATCAAATCATATGCACAGAGGACCAAATGAAATCAGAGTGGAAATTACTTTAAAATTGTTTTCTAAAATTGAAGAAACTTAAAATCCTGTTATTTAATTTAAATCTTCCCACACTCAAGCATAGAAATTATCCAATATATGTAAATGATGTAGTAGCAAAAATTTCTTCTAAATGCTGCAGACTACTGGATGACTTTAGAATAACTTTTTAAACTTTGCTTTGGTTTCAGAATATTGCATCAAAATATCACCTTGCATTGTTTAAAAAGCAATAGCCTATGTTTAAATTTTTTTTTCAATTTTATTTCATCATATTTACTTATATTAAGTGCACATCCTTGAGAAAATAAAATAGCATGTCTATTTGAAAAATCCCACACAGTACTTTTAGCTTTATTGTTATATTTAGCATGATGAATAACATTTTTGGTTAAAGAAAACTTTGCAATAATAAATATGTGAACAATAGAATGACAAAATTATCATGAACATCACTTACTATGTATTTTTAGTAGATTTATTCTGACTCTTTCTCTTATAATTTTTAAGGCCTACCTATCAACCTCTCCATGAAGGGTGTATGTAATATGTAATGACATATTTGGCTTTCTGTTGTTCCATATTTTAGCAGTAGCAGGGAGTCTCTGAGGTATTCTAACCTGAGGGGAGACACCTGGTAGGTTTAATTAGATTGCATCTGACAATAATTAGGAGCAAAGGATAAAAGTTGAATAAGGTATAATAGTGTAGGCAACTTCAGTTTTCTAAGACTGTCCAGGAGAAAAGGTCTCCAACCTTGGGAAGACCATGAAGATCCCATGGAAAGTATTGGGTATAGAAAGTTTGAAACCGTGAGTTAAGAACATTAGCAAGTATTTTCTAACCACAGGCTTCTACAGTCTTTAAAGTCCATGGAAAGCCAGACCTAATCTACAGTAAACATTTTGAGAATACTTTTGTGGGGTTGCCCCCTGACTGAGTGGATGGGAGTTGGAATGGGATGGTCAACATTTCACAAAAGATGGTTTTAAATTTGTGTTTTCTTTAGCTCTGGCAATTCAAATAATGCCAGGGCCAAATCAGAATTTAAAGAGGTTTTCAATTCTGGTGGTCCGCTCTCCTTATTCACATTTGGTGTATTATTACTGCCCTTTGTAGTGTCCTATGATGACAGAAGGGCAGCAATTTTAATGTCACATGTTTGCAACCTTCTGGTATGAGAGGCTGCGTCATACATATATTCTGTAAAGGTCTACTGTGGTTCACAGCATTTGGAGGAAGTTCAAGAGAGAATATATGCAGAGCTTTTGGTTTTGTTTTTAATTTTTGAAAATGAGATTATTTGATTCCTGTGTTGAACAACTATAGAATTCCAAATGACTCTAACCACTCCCTTCATTCTTCATTCTTGCCCTTTGATTTGTATTCAGATGTGAGATTATTGTTTAAAAAAAATGAATCTGTTGAGCATGGTTATTTAGTTTTGCTGTTGATATTTTGTTTTTAAACAAACATGTGTTCAGGCACCTAGGTGATTGGTTAAGCCTCTGCCTTCCCTTCAGATCATGATCTCAGGGTCCTCAGATTGAGCCCCAAGTCGGGCTTCCTGCCCAGTGGTGAATCTTTTTCTCCCTCCCCCTCTGCTCTTCCCCTAGCTTGTGTGCTCTTTCTCTCTCTCAAATGATTAGATAATATCTTTAAAAAATAGATAAACAGACATGTTACATCGTTTTGGGTAAAAGGTACTGATGCACCAAATAAGAAAGCATCTCTCTCTCTCTCTCTCTCTCTCTCTCTCTCTCTCTCTCAGATTTCCTGTACTATCTTGTGCATGTGTGAATAATTTCTAAAGCTGATAATGTTTATATAAACATGATTTGTTTCTATAAATGTCATTGTATTTCTCCCTGAGAAATCTCTTTTGTAGATGACTCAGAAATTACTCATCAAATCTTTGGCTAATATATCCTATGACTTTATATTGGCATAGACCAGTCATAGATAGCATCAGATGATCACTTCATTTGTTTGCATCCTAGCTTATTTCAGGAAAAGTTTAAAGGAATTTTGTGGAAAGAAAATTAATTTAATAACTAAAGCATCACCTTTGATGTAAAACATGACACAGGGCAAAGTGCTGTAGATCAACTGTGTGCAGTGAACTTCCTGCACTGATGGAATGTGCTGTCATATATGCTAGCCACTTGCTGCTGGTGGCTACTGAGCACTTGGGAGGTTGCTGGTGTGATTAGAGAATTGGCTTTTTAATTTAATTTAATTTTAATTCACTTGAACTTAAATAGTCAGAAGTATCTGGTGGCTACCGTATTGGCAAGGGTTTATTTAATCCTTGACCTGTAGGAATTTACAAATTAAACTGTGATGCAGGCAATTTCATAAAAAAAGCGAGAGTATCATTGCTGGTTTCAGCAGCAATGTCTGTGTATCTTCTTGTTGAGATGAGTTATTTGGACAATTATAAGGCTAGAGAGAAGAAAATAAGGAAAATGCAAAGTAGTTCAGAACAGTACGAGTTGGCAAAGCTAATGTTTTGATCTGTGTTTTTAGTTCTTTCTTTATAACACAGCCTGAGAATTTATATCCCATCCACCTTTTTGACAGAAGAAGGCGCGCGGTGTTGGCGGGGGGGGGGGGGGGGGGGGGGGGGGGGGGGGGGGGCGCGTTGCACAGTGGAGAAGGTTGGGTTTGCCATCAGGGGCCCAGGGTGAGCTGTGCCTGGAGAGCAAGCAGAGGGATTCCCTGCACCCAGCCCTGCCCCTGCTGTTTTTTTGCTTTGGGCTAAAAGGCAATGCAGATACCACTTAACCTGTAAAGGATTGACTTGTCCCTTGTGTTTTAGGAACTGTGCCTGAAGGCCATACAAGAAAAGGATTAACCTAATTTGGGTAATAATGTGGAGCCAAAAGGTACTGTAATTAAGATAACTAGTAACCATTATCATTGTCCTCCTCCTCCTTCTCCTCCTCCTCATCATCTTGCTGATTATTATAAGTTGGAAGCTATGCTTTACAGCTCAAACAACTACAGGAACAAAGAAACAAACCAAAAAAAAAAAAACAAAAACAAAAACACCACATCCTGAGGTCTTGAGCACTTACTCCCTGGGAATCACTGTGCTTACTGTTTTTAAAGGACTGGCTCCTATTATCCACAGAAGAACCCAATATATAGATACTCTTCTCCTCAAGTCATCAACAAGAACACTGGCTGACACATTGTAAGTAACTTGCCTGCATCTCGTAAGTGGGGTAACTGTACCCAGAGTTTTGGCGGCACTCTGTGGGATCTATTCCTCTTCTGGTTCTCAGAAGATGAGGGCTCCACTCAGATTGCCAACATATGCAGAACAAAGTTGTCGTTTTCATTTGACTCCATATGGAGGCAGAGAAATAATCTGAAATAAACTAAATAAACCAAATAAACTAAAAGCAACCATTTCCTAAGCTATCAGGGTTTTATGTTGGGTGTGGAAACCTGCACAGGATCATGTGGCTTGATCCTGTCAGTCTTCTTTTTAAATAGCTTCATTTTAAATCACAGATTTGACATGTCCATAAAATCTGCTGGGTTTGTACATACATTCAAAAAGGGAAGTTTGTCATTAAACTCCAGCTAACTGTCATTATCTCTCAGTTTTGATTTTCTTCATTGCTAAATTTGGAAAGCCTATTACAATGAAGATTGACTTGTTTCAAAAAAAAGTATTTTAAATAAAAATTTAATTTAATTTTTGCCACCTATTTAAAAAACAATCTTCATGATAGTCTCATGTTCCATTGTGGGAGCTAGTCATTTAAGGCAGATATTTCAAATGTACCAGAAATTGGAGGGATGCACTTAGAGTTTTATTAGAAGTTAAAAAATGGGGATTTTCTATCAGTCTTTATGTAAGACACACTAAGATTCATTTCCTCCCCACAATAAGCTTGCTATCTGATGAGGGGGAAAGATATTGAAATGTATAATTATAATGCAAGTAATATGAGTTGTAATAGATTTAAGTACACAATGCTAGGAGAATAGAGAAAGGCAACTATTTTCCATACTTCGGGGAAAATAAAAGAGAGCCACCCCAAAGGAAATGACTTTTGAAAAAGTTTGAAAGTATGATGTGGGTATATCACAGATTCCAAAAAATTTAAAATGTGATTTTTTTTTTTTTTTTTTTTTGGTTTATTTAAGATTTACACTCAGGA
Source organism: Vulpes vulpes (assembly GCF_048418805.1). Classification (NCBI taxonomy): domain Eukaryota; kingdom Metazoa; phylum Chordata; class Mammalia; order Carnivora; family Canidae; genus Vulpes; species Vulpes vulpes. The sequence continues at coordinate 53,810,725 of NC_132786.1, read as the reverse complement.
AGACATGAAGGAGTTTGAACAGAAAGAAAACTGGGAGCTGTTGCATGTAGGTTGTTAATATATTGAATTTATAGGTTCTCTTTTATTTTTTAAATATTCTATTTATTTATTCATGAGAGACACAGAGAGGCAGAGACACAGGCAGAGAGAGAAGCAGGCTCCCTGTGGGGAGCCTGATGAGGGACTCGACCACGCCCTGAGCGGAAGGCAGGTGCTCAACTGCTGAGCCACCCAGGCGTCCCATAGGTTCTCTTTTAAACATGAGTATCCCTCAAGGACTCTCTTTGCCTTCAAATTCCAGAAATTGTTTTAGGATCCACAGAGAAGGGAGCCTTTGGACTTGTAAGTGCTTTTCAAAATCTGATGACAGCTATTTGAAAAGCAACCCAAGGATACTTTGAATACTGGAGGATACCATGAAAATAATGAAATATGCATCTGTAAGGATATGAAAATACACAATTTAAAGTCAAAGATAATAGAAAACTGAATAACATTTACATCAAAAGGGGATTGGGATATACTGAGGGGAAAAAACATCAGAGATTTTGTATGGATTGTGTGTTTAGCTTTTACAACATGTGACAACATTGTTTTGGTCATAGCAGGATGAATCCCTTCAGCAAAGGTCAATATGTTGCCCCTAAATTAAAAGTAGAAGAATGGTATTGCAAAGCAATGGTGGCATGCCTCCGGACTCGACGTTAGAAGCAGGCATGGAACTATGTGTGTCCAAATATAAGACCTATGTTTTATATGTAGTACTTTTTAAGGAAACATTGGAGTGCTATGACAACATTGCCATTTAGGTTTTCACTAAATATTTATTAATGTCCATATTTACGTAGCACTAGGCTAATACTCAATACACAATACTTATAATACTCAAATGTGCTGAAAATGAGATACTTTTATTAAAAGAAGACAGAAAAATATCGTATAAATTAATTGCATAAAACCACCATTTAGTCTCACACAGCAAACTGTATTTATGAAGCTTATATCTTGAAGAAATTGTTTCAGTCTAATATCAGATACAGCAAAATTGCAAAGTACTACTGTTTTCCAGTGTGGGATGGAAAAGAGTTAATTAGGCAGGTTCAAAGTCACAAGCCTTTTTTTATTTTTATTTTTATTTTTTTTAAGGTCACAAGCTTTATGTGTTTTCAGTAAATAGTGTCACTTGTACATAACAGTTGCTCAAAGAATGTGGGGGTTTTCTTTTTTTTTCTTTTTTAAAAATTTATTTTTTTTAATTTTATTTTTCTTTTTTTTTAATAATAAATTTATTTTTTATTGGTGTTCAATTTGCCAACATACAGAACAACACCCAGTGCTCATCCTGTCAAGTGCCTCCCTCAGTGCCTGCCACCCAGTCACCCCCATCCCCTGCCCTCCTCCCCTTCCATCATCCCTAGTTCATTTCCCAGAGTTAGGAGTCTTCATGTTCTGTCTCCCTTCCTGATATTTCCCAACATTTCTTCTCCCTTCCCCTCTATTCCCTTTCACTATTATTTATATTCCCCAAATGAATGAGACCATATAATGTTTGTCCTTCTCCGATTGACTTATTTCACTCAGCATAATACCCTCCAGTTCCATCCACGTCGAAGCAAATGGGGGGTATTTGTCGTTTCTAATGGCTGAGGAATATTCCATTGTATACATAAGCCACATCTTCTTTATCCATTCATCTTTCGATGGACACCGAGGCTCCTTCCACAGTTTGGCTATTGTGGACACTGCTGCTAGAAACATCGGGGTGCAGGTGTCCCGGCGTTTCACTGCATCTGTATATTTGGGGTAAATCCCCAGCAGGGCAATTGCTGGGCCGTAGGGCAGGTCTATTTTTAACTCTTTGAGGAACCTCCACACAGCTTTCTAAAGTGGCTGCACCAGTTCACATTCCCACCCACAGTGCAAGAGGGTTCCCTTTTCTCCGCATCCTCTCCAACATTTGTGGTTTCCTGCCTTGTTAATTTTCCCCATTCTCACTGGTGTGAGGTGGTATCTCATTGTGGATTTGATTTGTATTTCCTTGATGGCAAGTGATATAGAGCATCTTTTTTTTTTTTGGATTTTCATATTCAAAGTATGCAGCTATCTCGTGAATGCAGCTATCTAAACGGGTCTCCTCTGCCCCAGTGGTTGAGAGGATGTGGGCGAAACTGGTAACAGGAAGATGTCAAGTTGTTTGTTTCTAAAACTTGTGGAAATGATTTCTCTTGGTGGCTAGGCTCCTGTGAACTCCAAAAGCTTCAGTGTTTCAGAGAACTCTATTCCTCTATAAATGTATAACACTTTTCCATTGCTTGTGGCATAAAGTATTTCCGCACAGACTTAACCTGGCTAAAGCAGAATTTACAAAATAGAGAAACTATGCTTCATGAAAGCGTTTCTGCTTCTAGTCTTTTTTACCCAAGGAAAATATTAGAGATCAAAATTTCATCTCAAGTAAGGCAGTTTTGCCAATGTATGTACAGTGATGCAAATTTAGATTTTTTTTTCTTTTGCAAATTTAGATTTTTAAGACCCTTGAATAAGCCACTCTGGATTCAGACAAAAACCTATCACTTCTCCATTGCAATGAAGGGAAATACTGGAGTGCTCTGAAAATCTTGTTGGGGGTAGGCTTTTTAGCTCTCCATACTAGATTCATTGTCAAAATAGTGACTGTTGTTTAGCATATTGATGGTTAATTTGAAATAGAATCACGATAGAACTGTCTCTTTGCCTCTTCCTGGGAACTTCTTGAGATCACAGTTTAATTCAGCAGTTCCAGTCCCTGGGTATGGGCAGGGCTTTTAAGAAGGTCAGCAGGCCAGAGGCTACTAATTGATTCTTCTGCTTACCCTGGCTAATTCTGCATTTGCAGTGTCAACAGCAAACTGATAAAAATCTTCCTGGGTTCTAAGGAGCAATGCTCTCATGTTTCCGGAGGGGTTGTACCTGTGAAATCCAGGAACTGACCTGTTTAACTGCAGTGTTTGCTCCCATGGAATCTTTGTTTTCTTTACTGTTAAATCCAACTGCAGTGGGGAGCTGCAGAGAGCTTGATTATTTATTTAGTTAGGTAAGTCTAGTCTGAAGAAACTTCCTGATGACTGCACAGACCCAACTTCTATTTTGACCTAAAGCAATATGAGGTCTCCTTATAGCACCTAAAAAGAGGTACACTTTTAAAAATCAGGGTTTTTTTAATGAAAAAGTATGAGAGTGACTGTGAAGACAAAAAAAAAAATAACTTATGAAATAATTAGGGGAATTCTACATTTTTATTAATAATACGTCTTGAAAATTGTCTATTATTTTAATATGATAGAATTTTAAAGGCTTTTTAATTTTCTTACAGCATTTTAAGGTTTACCAGGAAGGTATAGAGATTTCTCATATAACCCCTGCCCTCCACATGGCTCTCCCATTATTAGCATCATTCACCAGGGCATTATTTATCAAAGATGAACCTACATATCCTAATCACTCAAAGCCCGTGGTGTACCTTAGGGTTCACTCTTGGTGTTATATCCTCTCTGGATTTGGACAAATGTGTAATAAGCCATACCCTTTATTAAAATATCCTTCTGAGTACTTTTACTGCCCTAAAATTTCTTGGTACTTTGCCTATTCATCTCTCCTGCAGGTTGACAACCACTGCTCTGTTTGTTCTCTATACTTTTACCTTTTCCAGAATGTCTTAGAGTTGGAATCATATGATATGAAGCCTGTTCAGATTAACTTTCTTCCTTTCATAATCTGCATTTAGGTTTTTCCCATATCTTTTCATTTCTTGCTAGCTCGTCTCCTTTTAGTGCTGAATAATAGCCCATTTTCTGTATGTATCACAATTTATTTTTCCACTCACCTCCTGAAGTCCATCTTAGTTGCTTCCGATATTATTAGTTATGGATAAAACTTCTATAAACATTTTTGTGCAGTTTTTTTCTGTGGACATTCATTTTCAGCTCCTTTGAGTAAATACCAAGGAGCGTGAATGCCGGATTGTATGGTTAAGAGTATGATTGCTTTTATAAGAAACTTCCAAACTGTCTTCCGAAATGTCTGCACCATTTTGCATGCTCACCAGCAATTGGTTTTGACAGCGTTCCAGATTTTGGCCATTCTGATAGGTGTGTAGTGGCATGCCATTGTTTTAATTCTTGATTCCCTGATGGCATATGATGCATGACATTATTCATATGCTTATTTGCCATCTGCATATATTATTTGGTAGGATGCTTAAGATTGTAGCTATTTTTAAATTGGTTGTTAATTTTCCTATTGAGGTTTAGGAGCTATTTGTATCATCTTGGATTAATTGGATGTATCAGGCTGTGGCCACAGGAAAAGAGAAGACCATGTGAGCTCACGGGAGAGTTTATGACAATATACATGTTTCCCTCAGAAGTCACAGAAGAGACGGTTGCCTGCCTTCCTCCATCCCAGCCTGAGAGAACTCATGTCCCTTTCCCCACATCCACCCTAGACTCATCTTTAAGCTCAGCCCCTGGTTAACGTACCTGCTGCCCCTCCGCCGCTTGCCTGCCTTCCCTCTAAGAGGCATTGACATTGCCCAGCTCAGGGGCCCTGTGTTTATGTGGTTTTATATATATTTAATAAGATGTACTTTATTTTTTTTTAAATAAGATCTAAAGAATATATTATGGATCTATTCTTATTCATCTTCTTATTCTCTTCCATTGTTCGTGAAGCAGAGTGTTTAGTTTTACTAAGTTCAGCTTACCTGGATTTATTTCTTTCCTAGAATTATTTCTTTCCTGGAATATGACTTCAGTTATGCATGTAAAGAAGGCTTCATATCCAAAGTTATCTTGGTTTTCTCCTGTGTTATCTTGTAGGAGCTGTACACGCAATTCATTTCACATTTAGATCTAGGATCTATTTACAGTAACATTTTTGAATGTTGTAAGGTGGTTGTAAGGTCTGCGTCTGGATTCAGTTTTTTTATATGGATGTCTAGTTGTTCCAGCACCAGGTGTTGAAAAAGACTATCTTTGGTCCTTTGCATTGTCTTTGCTCCTTTTCAAAGATCAGTTGACTGTAATGGTAGGGCTCTGTTTCTGAACTCCCCATTCTGTTCCATTGACCTATTTGTTTTCTCACCAACACCACGATGTGTATTTTTTTAAGTTCCAATGTAGTTAAAATCTTCATTTCTGGTATACAATACAGTGATTCCATAATTCTGTATGTTACTCTGTGTGCATCAGAAGAAGTGAGCTCTTATCTCCTCCACCTATTTCCCCCCCCCCCACCTACCTCCCTTCTAGTAACCATTTGTTTGTTCTCTATAATTAAGAGTCTACTTTCTGTTTGTTTGTTTTCCCCCTTCACTCCTCTGTTTTGTTTCTTTGATTCGATATATGAGTGAATTTGTCTTTCTCAGACTGGATTATTTCACTTAACATTATATTTTCTATTTCTGTCCATGTCATCGTAAATGGCACAGTTTCATTCATTTTTATGGCTGAATAATATTCCATTGTGTATATATACTGTACCTTCTTTATCCATTCATCAGTGGACATTTGGACTGCTTCTATAATGTGGCTTTAGTAAATAATATTGCAATAAATATAAGGGTGGGTGTATCTCTTTGAATTAGTGTTCTTGTATTCTTTGATTAAATACCTAGTACTGTGATTACTAGATCATGGAGTAGTTCTATTTTTAATTTTTTGAGGAACCTCCATACTATTTTCCACAGTGGCTGTACCGGTATACATTTCCACCAACAGTGCACAAAAGCTCCTATTTCTCCACATCCTCACCAACACTTGTGTTTTTGACACATTATCTTGAATACTGTAGTTAATTGTCTTGAAGTTGGAAGCCTCAGTTCTTCAGCTTTGATCTCCTTTAATATTCTGTTGGCTATTGTTGATCCTTTGACACTCCACAAATGTAAAAATCAGTTTGTCTGTATCTGTAAAATAATTTTCTGTAGTGTAGATTGGGATTTCATTAAATCTATAGATCAGGTTGAGAAGAACTGACATCTTAACAATATTGAATTTTCCTAACCGTGAACATAGATTATCTCTCCATTTAATTAGTTCTTAGATGCCATTCATCAGTTTTGTATTTTTTCTCATGTAGAACTCATACATATTTTATTTGATTTGTACCTAAGTATTTTTTTGTACCTAAGTATTTTATATTGGGGGTGCTAATGTAAATGACACTGTGTTTTTATTTTATTTTATTTTTTGATACTGTGTTTTTAAATATAAGTTTCCCTTCCAAGATTGTATCCTTGGGGAAGCTTCACACTTCTCACCATTAAGTTTGGTGTTAGATGTAGGTATTTTGTAGATGGTCTTTATCGATTTGCATACTTGGGATAAATCCCACTCGATTGTGTTGCATAATGTGTTTGTACTTTTTCAGATTTGATTTGGTAGTGTTGTGCTGAGGACTTTTGGATCTATATTCATGAGAGATATTTCCTTATAATTTTCTTTTCTTACAATGTCTTTGTCTGATTTTGTTATCACGCTAATATTCCCCCATAAAATGAATTAGGAAGTATTCTCTTTGTTTCTGTCTTCTGAAAAGTGGTTGTGGAGTATTGGTATGATTTTCTTCTTAAATGTTAGAATTCACTAAGTGAACCCATCTGGACCTGTGTTTCCTATTTTCAAAGGTTATTTATTATTGATTCAATTTCTTTAATAGAGACAAGCCTGATCAGATCATCTATTTTCTCTTATGTGAGTTTTGACACATTGTATCTTTCAAGGAATTGATCCATTTCATCTAGTTTATCAAATTTGCGGACATAGAGGTGTTCATAGTATTGTTTTAGTATTTTTAATTTCTATGGCATCTGTAGTGATGTCCCATTTTTAATTTTTGATATTAGCAACCTGTGTTCTCTCCCTTGCATTATTTATTAGCCTGGTAGAGGTTTATCAATTTTATCTTCTTTTGTAAGAACCTCATTTTGGCATAGTTGACTTAATTTATTCTAGTTTTCATTTTCACTTATTTCTGCTCTACTTTTTTTCTTTTAGTTTGATTTGATTTGCTTTTTTCTGCCTACTTTTCTAAGGTGGAAATTTAGATGACTCATTTTAGATTTTCTGATTTTCAGATATATAAATCAAGAGAGAGCATTTTATATGCTAACACAGTAGCACTACTTTTGCTACATGCCACAAATTTTGATAAGTTGGAGTTTCATTTTATTTAGTTCAAAACATTTTAAAATTTCTCTTGAGATTTCTTCTTTGGCTCATGTGAAATTGAGAACTATATTGTTTAATCTCCAGTTATTTGGGGATGTTCTAGTTATTGTTCTGTCACTGATTTCTAGTTTAATCCCATTGTGGCCTGAAAGAAGATATTGTATGATTTCTGTTCTATAGAAGGATTTTCAAAAAGGGCAGTAAGTAAATATTAGGCACTGTTGTCTAAGAATATAATCCTTTGTCTTTATAAAGAATTGGATTCTGACAATGTTAGAAAAATTTTATAAGGTCCAGAAAATGGATGCATTAAAATTTACCTTGTATGATACCTGCAGTAGGTACTCATTTGTTTGTATTTTATTACCTTGTGCTTTATGGGGTTATTAAAAGCTGGAGAAGTGGTTATGTGCATCCCTTTGCTGACATCATGTCATTCAGTATCTGGGCTCAAAGTAAAGTTTAGATATGAAAGCAAAGAGATTTAGACATCAAACCTGACCACCACCACTAGGAGCCTGATGAAAGCAAGCTCTTATGTTGATTGCCAATGACACATAAGGAGTTTTCAAAGGACTAAGAGGCATATCCATGTTCCATGTTCTGTCCTTTATAAACTATAGGTTTTTTTTCCTATCTTGAAAACGTTAAGCTACTTCCACCAAATTATATACCCATACAAAGAAAAGTTCTTTATAAACTTCTTAAATATCTTTTTGTCCTCTTGTGCCCATCGCTTTATTTCTCAAGATCTCTGACTCCTTATCCACATCCAGGGCATTAATTGTCATGTTTTTTAGAGATACTTAGATGTTATATTTATCTTTTTTTTGTTTTTCCTATATGTGGAATTACTGTTACTATATTGATAGGGTTATTAAAACAACACCAGCAACAACAGAGATGAATTATTTTTTCTCACTTTCTCTTTATGAGCATTATCCTTCTTTATTAAATCACCTGCTTGATGGTTCACCTAACCTCTTCTCCTATTAACATAGATATATCAAGTTAGAATACTTTCTCTGAAATAGCGCTTTGTTTGATAGAAATAATACATGTAAGTATTGACCTTCAAATGCTATTAGAACAAGATGTTGACCCAGAATTATAGTTTATCAGAAATGTTACATAAAATATAAAAGGAAACAAAAATAGGTCAACTTCGAGTGTTTTTATTTGTTTTTTTTTTTTTTTTTTTTAGCTAAACAAGCCATGCAGAAATCCGTGGAGTTGCAGAAGGCACATTATTATGTTGATTTTAACATTATGACTTATAAGCTGTGCAGTTCTTAATAATTCCAAGTCAAAAAGAAAACATTGTGCTTTCACAGGAAATGTAACTCTTACAGTGACCATATTCCACTATCAAAATGATGTGAATAAAGTGTCTCAAATAAACCTGTATCTCAAATGCATATACATAGAAAAACCAAAATTGGAAGAGACATCTGCATTATGTACTTGTTAAATGCTTCAGATAACAACCAACTCAAAGTAATGGCAGATAGCTTCCTAATCTAGTGCTGTGGTTAACAAGAGTACTTTATTGAGGAGGACTTTGTGTTTTACTTGAGTTCAAGGAAAAAGTATGGTTCTTACTAGTGACTGCAATACAGGAGAGTGTTGAGATGTGATATCTATCAGATGTCTGAAACTCCACATAGACAGCCCTGAACTTCTGCTTTTTTCTAATCCCACTTCACATCTAGACTTGTCCTCCTGCAGCTTTTCCCATCATCTGTTAAAGAATCCGACTGGCCATGACTTAAATACACACATGCACATATGCATGCACACAGAAACCAGAGCTTTTCTCACACCTGTGCTACTCTAGACTGAGCCATTATCATTTCTCATCAGGAATAACCCAATGGTATCCAGACTTGTCTCTAGGATCCCTTGTTTCTTTGGTCCTCTAAAGTCTATTTTCAATACAGCAACCAGATTGATTCCTATAAAATGATTAGACTATGACATTATTTGTGTGTACAAGCACTCCTGATGGCTCCTATTTCCACTAGAAGAAAAAGACAAAGTCCTTATGATGGCAGATGAGAACCATCATAATTCGCCAGCCCTCATCCCGATCTCAGCTCCTGTATTTTTCTGCTCTAAGCATCCTTGGCTTAAAGCCTTCGTTCTGGGTCATCTTTCTGCCTGCCAAAGTCTTCTGTCTTGGATTCATTTAACTACTCCCCCACTTTGTTCTACCCATTGATCAAATGTCTCTTGCTCAACAAAGTCTTCTGCAGCGATTCTATTTAAATTTATAATTCACTCCCTTTATCTTTCCTTTGTTGCTACTAATATCTCTTACTTAGTCCTATTTTTTTCATAATACTTAATACTCTCCAACATATTATTTTTGTGTTTATGTTTTTGTGTGTTTGTACCAGCTAGACTGTGAGCCACATAAAGGCATAATCTAATTTATCCCAAAGGTCCTCAGTCAGTACCTGGTGCATCCTAGATATTCACTAACAATTTTGTTAAGAATTTGTCATTACTGGTAGAGAGTCCAAGAGAGCAGCTCAACCTCCTTTCAATGATTAAGCTATTAAACTTTCAAAGAGTATTTTAGGTACTATGTCAAATAGAAAATAGCTATAATATCCATGTCAACTTTGAGAAAATTAGAGAGGGATGAAATACATCCATGGCATCATCTGTCCTCTACCTCATCAGACTCAGCAGAGTTAGTAAATAACAGGGCTTTTTATCTTTAAAACCTATTACCACATACAGAGGCCCCCCCTTTTTTTCTAGCTGCATTGGCAGTACAATGTATCGAATACAGGGGTGAAATTAGGCTTATGTTTAATTTCTTTTTTTTTAATTATTTTTTTATTATGTTTAATTTCTGACTCATTTACCAAATGTATGAACTTAAGTTAAGGCATCTACCATGAGTCTGTATTTCCTTATTTGTAAAGTAGAATTGGTCATCTGATTCCTATAATTCATTAGGAAGAACAACAACAACAACAACAACAAAAATGACCACAGGTAATGCAGTGTCTGAATAAAATAGACACATAATAGACAGAAGCTATTTATTATAAGAAATTAAGAATTTTAGATAAGATTTACAGTTTGGAAGGCATTTTAGAATACATCCTCTTATTTGATCATCTCAATATTACTGTGAGATAAATTTTGTCTAAATCTGTTGACTTTAACAGCCTTTGTGCCTCCAAAGTAAATTACTTGAGGTAACTGAATATATATTGAATTAAATTATGCAAAAATATATTAAAATGGAAACAGAGTCTCTAAATCCATGTTAAAGGAGGAGATTTCAAACATAATAACCACATAAGCTAAACATTTATATTGTATTGCATTTTTTATTTAAAGCTGACCTTCCTGGCATCTAAAACTAAGTCGGCTTATAGGACTCTCAATTATTAAAAAGGATATGCCACTTCTTTTGTTACAAGATGCTCTGCGCCAAACTAAGTTTTAAAGATCTTTTTGAAGATTTTTATTTATTTATTTGAGAGCAAGAGAGAGCATGAGTTGGGGGGAGAGGCAGAGGGAGAGGGAGAAGCACACTCCCCACTGAGCAGGGAGCCCCATATGGGGTGGATCTCAGGACCCCAAGATCATGACCTGAGCCTAAGGCATATGCTTAACTGACTGAGCCATCCAGGCATCCAGTTTTTTAAAAAAATTATTACATTGGACTATATATAAGAAATAGTAAATAACATTTTTTAAAAGATTTACTTACTTATTCATGAGAGACACAGACTGAGAGAGAGAGAGAGGCTGAGACACAGGCAAAGGGAGAAGCAGCCCCCCCACACACACACCCGGCCCAGGGAGCCCGATGTAGGACTCGATCCCAGATCCCAGGATCAGGACCTGAGCAGAAGGCAGGCGCCCAACAGTGGAGCCACCCAGGTGTCCCCTAAATGACATCTTAAAAAAGTGTTTATATATCACATTGCAGAAATTGAAGAAGGAATGTATATTAAAAAGTAGCTCAGTAAAGATATGTCTTACAGGGAACTAAGGCAAGGAAGTCTTATTAGTTGCCATGATAGATTTAGGCAAAACCAAGAAGTAAACCATAAGCTTCAGATTTCCAGGCTTGCGTGTCATTTCTCTTAAGTATAAAGGTTCAGCCTTCTAGTTTGGTTATCAAGGTAAAAATGGCAAGTGAGACATTCTGTTACAAAAGATGATGAACCAAAACTGTAGTCTTACCCAAGTACTCAAGCCCCTCCTATTCATGGGACATGCTGGAAATAAATATGTTCTGGCTCAGCCTTTTTTCAGTCAGGTCTATTCCTGTTCTTGTGGTCAAATCCATCAAAAAGGAAACATTCTTAGTAAGGTATGGCATTCTAATGAAACTTTACTCTTTAATTCCCCCCCAATCACGCTCCTCAAAAGGCTTAATACGATTTTTATATTAAGTTCCTTTTAGTCTTTCCTATCAGGAATAGTAGCATAACCAGGAATAAAAAAAGAATATAATATGGTTGCATATTAATAAAAACAAAAAGGCATAGTATTAATTATTGTAAGATATAATTGTTTAACATTAGGATTGTTACTTTTTCCATTTGTCAAATTATAATGTTAGGATTCTCTGCTCTTTCTGCTAACCTCCAGAACAAATATTGTGATTTTTAAAAATACATCTGAAAAACCTCGAACAAAAAACAATCTGTTATTTTGAGGCATCAGTTTTGAAATACACAGTACCTTACAAGTCTCTAGCTAACATCAGAATACATAAAATTAAAACTGTAGGCAACTTAAAGACTGCATTTTTGGCAATTTTATCAGAAGAGTATGTTGATAAATGCAGAATCAGAGAGGAAAAAGCAAGGTGGCTATGTCTTACATGTTGACAAATGACACAGAAATGATTTTGCATGCAGCGTAGTTATTTTTTCAAAGTCCTAACAAACATTGTTTCATTAACATTGAACAGAAAGTAGGGCACCTGGGTGGCCCAGTAGGTTGAGCAGTGGACTTTTGGTTTCCTCTCAGGTAGTGATCCGAAGGTCAAGGGATCAAGCCCCACGTGGGGCTCTGCGCTCAGCAGGTAGTCTGTGAATCTTTTTCTCTCCTCCTCTGTCCTTCCCTCTCCTGCTCATTCTCTCTCTCTAAAATAGATAAATCTTTAAAACAAAACAAAACATTGAACAGAAAATAAGATGGCTCACTTATGAATACTGGTTTCCTCCTGTATTAACAGAATAAAATTGTCCTATTTTCAGTTACATCATGTAAATAAAGGAAAGTAAGCATGTTGCACTTAAAAATTATATGCATTGTTTTATTCAGCATTTTTAATCATATGTGTCAGAAAATGAAAAGGTTTTTATTAATTTTCATGTTAATATTTTTTATTTTCTCCACAGTCACTTGTTTTTATTTCAACCATTCTGCATGTACTTCTACAATGCCAGGTACTGTTCTATGCACTGGGAATACTGTGAAAAACAAGAAAAGGAGAAAAAATGCCCTGCTTCTGTGAAATGTTCATTCTAGTGGGAAAAACAGACAATAAATAAGTAGACCTATAAGTAAACAATAAAAATTATTAAGTGGTTAGCAATATAAAGAGAAATAAATTAGGTTAAAGGTACAGAAAATGTAGAGGATACATCTTTGGATAGGGCAGTCAGAAAGCCTCTCTAAGAAATAATATGAATAATGTGAACAAAAAAACTAACTATGGAAAAATGTTGAAAAAAGACACTCAGAAGGAAAGAGGAAAGCATGTTTGAGACACCGAAAGACCTGTTGATTTAAAAAACTGTGAGTACAAGGTGAGGTGATAAGTCACATGGAGAGCAAGTCACATAGAACATTTTAGGTCATGGTAAAGCTTTAGATTTATTTTTCTTATGGTGATGCAGAGTCATTAGAAGGTACAAAGCACAAGAATAATATAATATGACTTAAAAAATAGTTCTTGCTGTTGAACAAGGAGACTGGTTAGAGACATGGGCTTTGAAGCAGTGATGCAGGGGGTGACATAGTTCTTTTATTCAGGAAAAGCTCAGGAAGGCTAGTGACTCTGTGATGGTAGCCATGGCAATGGTTACAAGAGATGAGAAAGAAAAAATGCTTTCTTATGGATTCAGTGTTGGGGGTAGAAAAAGGCAAAGGCTGAAGGATGATTCCCTAGTTCTTGGTGTAACTGGATGAATAGGTGTGACTTCTTACTGAGCCAGAGAAGGCAATGGGAAGAGAAGAACTGGGGAAGTCAAGGGTGTTGTAGACAGGTTACATCTAAAATGCCTATTAAATGTCTGAGTGTGTGTATTAAGATATTATTCAAGACAGGAATTGTTGGAAATACAGGACATCAATTGTAGTAAAAAAAAGTCTAATATGTTTATAAACAGGATAGTAGTTCTTTGCCTTATATCATAATGAAGAGGTATAATAACAGACCTGTTACTACTTTCACACATTTTTATATCTGTGCTGTTTTACGTTTTATGGTGAAATTTAGTGCTGTTGAATTGTATGCCCGTTTTCCTATATAGCAAAAACTTGTGATGACTAGTAAATATAAATATAGGTAGATTCAGATGAATTGTTTCTAGAGCTGCCAGGAATAAGGATTATTAGGTGGTAATGGGTTATGTGTGAAAATCTGTTCGTTTGATTCCTGTTAATTCACTTCCACCAGTATATTCGATTCTGTTCTCTTCTTCTCAGCTCTTCAGTAATTTTTTAATTCTTACAGATCTAGAATTTCTTCAGCACTGAGCTCTCTGGGGTAGTTTGATGTGGGAACTTTGCCCTCAATTCACGAACGTAACATAGTGGATGGAGATAGGCCCGTAGAGAAAGGAATTAAATATTTTGAGTGAGTGTTGCCAATACATGTTATATACATGCAGATGTATTGTGCCATGTATTGCTTCATTATCAAAAATAGCTGTATCAGAAATATTTCCTGAAACTTGGAAAGATGGAAGAGATATTCCTGGGCAGTCTTTCTGAATGGTGCTAAGCTTAACTTGTATTTTGTAAGAGCAGTTTTACAACTCTATGGAGGTAAAAGTTAACTGGTAAATTTTTATCTAGCAGAGATGCAAATCATCCTATCAAATGGAATAGATAACCCCAAAGGTTACAGTTTATAGCCCAGTTGAAAATTATCAAGTATCCTATATAACCCAGAAAACCTATTCTAACATAGCCTATGAATACCTCATTTCTCAAATGCTCTTTGGACCAATTTTAACATCCTGTTAGTTTCACCAATAATAAAGTTAAAGGGAAGTATTACACTCTTTCCTCCAAAAGTCATATGAGAGTTATGATTTTGTCTTTTTTGAAAAATTATTTGTTACTTGAATATAGGCAGAGAGATATCCCTCCTGCCAAAATATTTTGAAATGCAACATCAAACATCATTATATATTTGCAAAGCGTGGGAGAAAATAGCCACCTCTGGGTTTTGAATAGTTATTTCAAGGTATTCTTTACTATATAAAATATTTACTATATTGACATAACATTTAGCGATAGAAAACTAGATCATTTCAACATGACAGGCAGTGTACAACGTTGGACCAAAAAAACCTTCCAATATGTGTTGTATGCATATGCTCCATTTTTAAAGGTAAATCCAGTACCCATTTAAAATTGTACAAAAGTTTCATTTCCAAAATTACTTAAAAAACATGAATAAAAGCATGGGAGAGTGAAGTATGCATGTGGTAAACTTTTGGTTTGTTGTGAAAGTGTGCAGAAACTGTTTGTGAATAGCACATTCTATGATCTGAAGCAGCATTAAGGTGTTCTGAGAGAAAATCGTATTCTTAGGAAGTAGAACACATCTATATATTCAATCATAGAAATTGTATTTATTGAGGGTCAGGTACATGCAAAGGCCTCTGTTAGACCCTATCAAAAATAATGGAATGAAAGAGCATAACTCTTTCCACAGTAAGTTTCTACTTACAGCATTCATTATCATAGCCAGCCTTTATGGAGAACCTGCGAGATGCCATGCACCCTACAAGGTACTTTACATTATTTATCACATCTAATTTTATGAATGGGAAAATGAAGATTCAGAAAGGTTAAGTAACTAGAACAAGCTATTGGTTTGTAAATGGAAGATCCATCTTATTTCAAAATCTTGCTCTTTTTCTGTTCTATCTCCCCATCACATAAGATATGCATGCCTGTGTGTGTGTGTGTGTGTGTGTGTGTGCGCGTGCATGTGCACGAATGGAATTGTAATGCATAACAGAGTATTACAAGTTTGAAAGTTAGGCCAACAAAGGTCCCTGGGAATTCGCTAAAGAAAGGATGTATTTAAGTGGTAGCATTAGTAAGTATTACTGACATTTGGGATTTGATTGAAAACTTGACAACAGAGGGTACTTAATTTTCTGACCCAGGAACGAGAGTCTTTTAGGAAGAAGCAAACGAAACATGTTAGCCAAAGACCAGTTTTAGAATTGCACATAGCCTGATTTAACTGTGAGTGTTGGTGCATGTTAAAGGGGAATAGAAAATGTGTTGGTGCACAATCATATATGTTAAGAAAATCAAATGCTGGAGGAATGAGGTTATCAGTGTATTGCAGGAGGAGGTTATCGGTGTATTGCAGAAAGGAGTATAAAGCAAGGGTCTTATTCAAACCAGGTTAAGAAGTAAACAGGATTGTCTACTGGAGGAATAAAGGATAAATCTGAGAGTCTGGGTTTGGAGGACTGGTAAAATAGTGATAGAATTGGGAGAAACGAGGAGATGACAAAGAACTAGAGCCTGTCCCCGCGGGTCTTCACTCTACTGCATCACCTGTCACATTCCATTATTTCTATCTACAGGCATTCC
This sequence comes from Vulpes vulpes, assembly GCF_048418805.1. NCBI lineage: Eukaryota > Metazoa > Chordata > Mammalia > Carnivora > Canidae > Vulpes > Vulpes vulpes. The sequence continues at coordinate 53,794,682 of NC_132786.1, read as the reverse complement.
TCATTTTATTGCACTTTGATTTATCGCCTTGGCAGATACTGTGGGTTTTTTTACAAATTGAAGGTTTGTGGCAACTTTGTGTCAAGCAAGTCTATCAGCACCATTTCCCCAAAAGCATTTGCTCACTGTACATCTCTGTGTCACATTCTAGAAATCCTTGCAAAATTTCAAAACTTTTCCATTACTATTATATTTGTTATGATGATTGTGATCAGTGTTCCGTGATGTTACAACTGTAATTTGTTTGAGGCACCACAAACTGCCCATCAAAGATGGCAAACTTAATTGGTAAATATGTGTGTTCTGATTTCTCCATGGAGCCGCCATTCCCCATCTCTCCCTCTTGGGCCTCCCTATTTCCTGAGATAAAAAGATAAGGAAATTAGGCCAATTCATAACCTATACTGGGGCCTCTACATGTGCAAGTGAAAAGAGCTGCATGTCTTGCAATTTAAATCAAAGTTAGGAATGATTGAGCTGAGCGAGGGATGCATGTCATAAGACAAGATAGGTTAAATGCTAAGCCTCTTGCACCAGTTGGCCAAGCTGTGAATGCAAAGGAGACATTCTGGAAGGAAACTGAAAGTGCTACTCTGTTGAACATATGCATGATGGAGCAAAACAGCCTTACTGATGACATGGAGAAAGTTCTCATGATCAAAATCGAAGACCAAGCCAGCCACAGCATTCTCTTAAGCCAAAGCCTAAGGCAGAGCAAGGCTCTTACTCTCTTTAGTTACATGAAGGCTGAGAGAGTTTAGGAAGCTGTGGAAGAAAGTTTGAACCTAGAAGAGGTTGGTTGATTCATGAGGTTTAAGGAGAGAGATGGTCTCCATAATGCAAATACATAAGGTGAAATAGCAAGTTATCCAGATGACCTACCTAAATGAACTAATGAAGGTGGTGGCTACACTGAACAACAGGTTTTCAGTATAGGTGAAACAGTCTCCTATTGAAAGAAGAAGACATCTAGGAGTATGATAGCTAGAGAGCAGAAGTCAGCGCTTGACTTCAATGGCATGCCTTTTGGTTAGCAATTGGTGACTTTAATGTGAAGCGAAATCTCACCATTTCAGAAACACCAAGATCCTTAAGAACTAAGATGAACCTACTCGGCCTGTGCACTATAGATGAAACAGCAAAGCCTGGATGATAGCACATCTGTTTACACCATGCTTTACTGAATATTTTAAGCCCACTGTTAAGATCTGCTCAAAAAATAATCCTTTCAAAATATTACTGCTTACTGATAATGCACTTGGTCATCCAAGAACTCTAGTACATTCCTCTCTGATGGATCTAGGCCAAGTAAATTGAAAGTCTTCCATAAAAGATTCACCATTTGTGACCCCATTAAGAACATCGGTGATTCGCATGAAGACGTCAAAATAGCAACATTACTGGGAGTTTGGAAAAAAAAAAGTAGATTCCAGCCCTCATGGATGCCTTTGAGTGCTTCGAAATTTCACTAAAGGAAGTAACTTCAGATGTCATAGAAATAGCAAGAGAACTGGAATCACAAGTGGAAACTGAAGATGAACATGAAGTGCTGCAATCTCATGATAAAGGTATAATGGATGAGGAGCTGCTTCTTGTGGATGAGCAAAGACGGTGGTTTTTTGAGATGGTATCTACTCCTGGTGAAGATGCTGAGAAGATGGTTGAAATTACCTCAAAGGATTTAGATTTTTACATAAACCTAGCTGATTAAGCAATGACAGGATTTGAGAAGATTGACTCGAGTTTCAAAAGAACTTTTAGTGTGGATAAATGATGTCAAGCAGCATCGCATCCTACAGTGAAATACTTCATGAAAGGAAGAGTCCATTGATGTGTCAAACCTCATTGTTGTGTTACTTCAAGAGATTGCCACGGCCACCTCATCCTTTAGCTACACCACCCTGAACAGTTAGCAGTCATCAACATGGAGGCAAGACCCTCCGCCGGCAAAAAGATTACAACTCGTGGAAAGCTGAGATGATGGTTAGCATTTTTTAGCAATAAAGTCTTCTTTAAGTTAAGGTATGTGCATTGTATTTTTAGACATAATGCTATTGCACAGTCAATAAACTCCAGTATAGTGTAAACATAATTTTTAGATGTGCTGGGAAATGGAAACATTCATTCTGCTTGTCTTACTATGAAAACTGCTTTATTGTGGTTGTTTGGAACCAAACCATCAATAGCTCTGAAGCATGAGTATATTTATATGTTTCTCAATTGTGAATTGTACAATGACAGTGGTTGTGTTCTATTCATTCTGGTTGGTGAATATAGTCTCTGCATCATGGCAGACCACCATCTATGAAATGAATGAACAAAGAATGGCAAAGCCAACCTGAGGCCAAGCGGTTAGACTATCCACAGGATGTTTGCATAGATATCTTACTAGAAGTTCAAATCCATGACTGGGCTTGCAAGGGGAATAGACTTGTGGATGTAACTACACAGGGATTACATTGAAAATCAGAAAGTGCTAGATGAGCAGTAAGGAAGAAATCAGGGAGAGCAAAAGGAGGAAGATGGGGTTAGAAACTGCACATTTCTATCATTTATGAGTGAGTTGACAATGAGAAGGAAAAACACTGACTTAGTTCAGGCTACCACATATAATAGAATTCTGCAGACTGGGTGACTTCACATTTATTTCTCACTGTTCTGGAGGCTGTACGATCGGTCATGGCATGGGCATAAGTCTACATGTGGGGAGGGTCTGCTTGCAGTTTATAGATAGCTGTGTTCTTGTGTCTTCACAAGGCAGAGAGGAGAGATAGAACAAGCTCTTGGGTCTCCTACAAGGGACATGAATCCTTTTCTTGAGGGTTCCACCCTGATGACCTACTACCATCATGCTGGGGGTTACAATTTCAGTAGAAGGTTTTTTTTGTTGTTGTTGTTTTGTCTAGGAGAGGCACTTTTAGTCCACAACAAATACCACAGATGATTAAAAAAAAAACTTAAGCAGATGAAAAGGGAATATGAATGTAGTCTCTCAAAGGGGCACTTGGGTTAGTTGGTTAAGCTTCATACTCTTGATTTTGACTCAGGACCATGATCTCAGGGTTCTGATCTCAGGGACATGAGATCCAGTCCCACATAGGGCTCTGCACTGGACGTGGAGTCTGCTGGAGATTCCTTCTCTCCCTCTCTTTCTCCCTCCCACCTGCCCATACATGCAAGCTCTTTCTCTCTCTCAAAAAAAAAAAAAAAAAAAAGTTCCATAGACACCAACGTGGAAGTGTTTCAAATGCTATAGCTGTTCTAAGTAGTGAGGACTTGAAAGAAGGTATTTGATTTTGATAACTAGAAGGTCATTACTGAGTACTGAGAGGCTTCAAGAAAAAAAATCAAAATGCAAAGAGTTAATGAACAAGTGGAAGCCGATAAAAAACATACTCCATCTTTCTTTCAATGGTAAAAATCAGACATATCAGAACAGTAGTACCATGTGTATGGTTGGTATGAAGATGAGAAATTACAGGGTTCAGTGATAGGTTGATTTTCAGCTTATTCATTTGGCGAGGGAAATGGTTTCACCTGACTGATTTCTCAGTGCTAAACAAATCATGTTTGCCTATTCATTAGAACTTGCTTCATTTCTTTTCAATTCTCTCTTTTTTTCCCCCTATCAATTTGGCACTTCTGTGTGTTAGGGCGCTGCTTCGTAGTGCAATTCTCAACTATTGATGGATGTGACATGCCCACTCTGAAATATGGAAGAGTACAAAATGCAGCATCATCATGGGAAACACAGATGCAAATTTACTGGCATAGACTGAATGGTTGTTTAGTTTCACTGTATTTATTAAAGCCCTTGTAGAATAGTTTTTATGTCAAGATATGAAATAACAATAAATATTAAGGAAATAAAGATCTATACTTCAAGTATTTATTTGTACACAATAAAAGAATAAGTTCAGATCCCTTAGCTGACTCTTAACAAGTTTTATTAGGCATATATATTCTACTTTATTATATAACCATAAAATAGCTCAAGAAAAATTAAATGGGCTAATTCGGCACTATTTACTAAGGGAAACTTCTCATTGAGTTCATTAGGAGTCTTGCCTGAGAAAAAAAAAATAAATAACCAGGTCTTTGTGTTTTTTTTTTTTTTCCCTGAGAATATTCACAGTAGAACAGAAAGTAGTTTTTCAATGTTTAAGTGCTAGTGTATTTCTGCATGAGAGGTCTGCTCTTCTCACCAGAGTATAGATGGTGCCCTATTCATAGCACAACTGCTATGTAACTTATGATGTGAATTATGGCTTCAACCTACTGCTATTAACTCCACTTGAGGGATCAGAGTGTTATGATCAACTAGCTTTTTTATTATTATTATCCAAAGAATTGTAGTCAGTACATGATTTTGGCAGAAATATGCCATCAGAGACAAACTGGTATATCAAATGTACTCCTGGGGCTGAAATAAATTCTTTGCTCCAATCCAAGAGAAACATTGCGTGTCTTAAGTATGTGATTGGGGACATGTTAAGGAAGCTTTTTGCCAGTGGCTGGGCCATACTTCAGTTAACTAGTAGCAAGGATTCGGGACATAAACTGAACATGGACATTAGGACCTAGCAGGAGACTATTAGCATTCGGTACAAGAAAACAAGTTGATGTGAGCTTTTTGCTCAGTTTGGGCAGATTGTTGATTTTCTCATTTCTTTTGGAGTTATGATTCTTAGTGACTTCAGAAAAATTCCTTCCCTCATACTATTCCAAGATCAAATTCTGACTTGTTGAACTAGTTATAGAGATGTGTGCAAAATAAAACATGTGCTGTGATCAGTAACCATCTGAATGTATTTTTTTTAGTTACCATCTCTGTCTATGCAAGGGGCCACTAGGGATAAAAGTGTAGTTTATAAAAACCCTAGTCTTTCATTTGTCCTCAAATAAGGATTTAAAATCTATTTATTTCTGACCCAGAACTGGGAAATAAACCTCATTCAAAGTACAGAATGTTTTCAGGTTTTAATGCATATTATAAAATGTAATTGAACATAGAAATTAATATATTAGTATACCTGCATCCAAAATCCAAATGTGGAGTGACAGATTTCAGAAACTAGTTCTACTGGACAAATGATATGGTGTTATCTGTTAGATTGTTGAAAAGATATTAATAGAAGTTGTGGTCCTCCTTATTTTCCTTCCTCATTTCATAGGATAGCTCTGTTTTGATCAGATGGTCTGGAAAGTCACTAGTGAAGCATACTATTTACTAGGAAAGATCAGTAGTAGCTTTTAAATGTGGTGTAAACTGTATTTTTTTTTTTTTTTTTGTAAACTGTATTTTGTATTGTAAGACTTAAGGTCTTAAGTGAGTGGAGATTACTTTTCTCAAAACAAATTTCGAGGCACAATTTTTCCATTTTATAAAGCTCAGGGAAGATGTGAATGATCTTCCGTATGTGGAAGGGAGTTATAGATATGGCGTAAATATAATGTAGGTATAGCTTGTGACAACTTATTAGTCCAGGCAACCTCCCAGGTCTATAAAAGCATGGATACTCCTCCCCTACTGGTTGGCAGGAGTATGGTGGGACTGTGCTCTCATTTCCTCCCTACTGTTTTTCACCAATTACCAATAATTTATTAAAAACCTACAAAGAGTAAGGCCTTAACTTCTGTGCTGGGGGTTCTAAAAAGCATGGAACTTGGTCCTGGAATATAGGCTTCTGGGCCTAGGGCTTGCGTGCCTACAGACACCATGATTGTATGGGAAAGGCGAGACATGAGCCACTATCTCCAGAACCTGGAAATACTAACAAACGCTTTTCAGGAGAGATGGTATTTGGCTTTTAAAGACAGAACGAGGATCTTCCAGGGGGACCAGATGGGAATGGGCTAAGGACTGAGAACAGGAAAATGAGAACCATGGATATAAAAACATAAAAGGTAGGAAAAGTTTGCCCTATTCAGAAAAGTATCCAGCACTTATGTGGCATGTGATTACTCTGAGATATAGAATAATAGAGAAGGAAGCACAACCATAAAGCTTCTCTCTTGTCATTTTTTTTTTAGAACTTCAAGTTTCATTATTGATATTGTTAACTTTATTCTTTAGACAGGAGACAGAGGGATTTTAAGCAAGGAAATGTGGCATGATTTTGGTTGTGTTTTAGAAAGTCTATCGGTGGATCAGTGATACTAACAACTGGTGTCTACAAATCAGGCAAGAGATTCTAATCAAGTTCTGATACTTTTCTTTGTACTTTGGATGTATTTGTCGGTTTTTGTTTATTTTTTAATTTTTTTTTTCATTTGAGAGAGAGCGAGCATGAGTGGGGGCAGAGGGGAGGGAGAAGCAGACTCCCCGCTGAGCAGGGAACAGGATACGGGGCTCAGTCCCAGGACCCTGAGATCATGACCTAAGCCAAAGGCAGACACTTAACCAGCTGAGTCACCCAGGCACCCTGGAAATATTTGACTGCATTTACCAATAGGGAAAATTCTGAAGAGTACATTGTAATAAAGATTGGAGTTTTCTAAGGTATTTATATTTTATTTATTCTATAATGCATCATTATGCACTAATCACTGTCACAGTTTCTTACCTTCAGTATTTACTGTTAACCTTAATTTCACTTCCCTATATTAATTTATCTATTTTACCTATTTCTGGTTTGCTGTTCCTCATGTAAAGCTGCCACAATTCCTTTTCTAAAACAGCATGGAAAGCAAATTTTCCTTTAAGGAAGGGAAAAAAAACCCTGTACACGTTGGTTCACAATGGTCCTTGGATTCAAAAGTAATTCATGTAAGTCAGGGCCTTTATTTCCATTCTCAATTTAAAAAAACCAACCAAAACAAAAGTTAAGATTGCAAAGCAAGACGAATACTATCTTTTTAAATCATAATATGAATTCTATTGAAATAATTTATAGATACAGTAATTATTTCTTTAAATTTTAAACTCTTCTTGAATATCAATGGGTAATTGTTCAAATAATTTTAGAAGCAGAAATCACTAGTCAAAATTAAGACTTTGTGATTGCTGAAATTTCTATTATATTACTGTTTATTTTTGCATTCTCATTTTAAAACACTATTCATAGAGAATAATTTCCCATTTTCCCTTGACAGATAAAAACAATGTGCATTTTTTTGCCAATTTCTTTCTTTCTTTTACATTAACTATGGATATTTTGCATGCTGACATTGACATGGCTCTGATTAACCTGACATTGCCCTCTCTCTGCATAGTTCTTGGATTTATTAGAATATTTTGCTTATATATGCCTTTTGGGGAAAAGAATTGAATAAATTGCAAAGATGCCTATGGTTCAGTGCCAGCAGCTAAACCATACAACAAGGTTGTGTGAATCTAAGAATTCTGCATCCTAAGCTCTGAAACCCTTTGGCCAACCAGAGCTGTATTCCTTAGAGATAGATTGCAGTCCTCTGGAATTGTCAAGTAACACAAAACTTCCCTCTTATATTGCACTATATTTGTTGAAAAGAAAAATTACATTGCAAGAAATATATTGTCTGTGAGCAATGCAAATGAATTTTTTAATGAATAATATAAAATCTTAATGAGATGATTGATTCATACATTAACTGAGTATCCATAGCAATTGATTTCAGACCAAAAAAAGACATAGAAAAATAGGATAGACATGCCTGCAGGTTTTATTTTGCAGACATAATACCTTGCATGTTGGAAGACATTTTAGTTTTGTACAAAAATTTCAATCTTGAATTGAAAAATTTACAGGGCCCGTGTTATATATAGAAAGATAAAAATGCAGTTTGGGTACCCTATTGGTACTACAGGATTTGGTAGAAAAAAAAATCTAGTAACCTTGAAACTGAGTTGTTACTATAATTCATTAAAAAAAAGGTTTATTTAAAATCATAAAACACTGTTGAATCCATTGAAGCTAAATTATTGGAAATCATTTCCTGGTTTCAGTATATAGTAGAATGTTTTCCATGGCAGTCTTATATTTTTCATTTATCATTTTGTAGTGATTTTTATTTAAAAATATTATTTTGGAGAAATTAATATGAATTTTAAGTTATGGGTGGTAGTTTGTGATAGTAAAGACTAAGTGCTTTAGGGTTATAAATACCTGGATTTGAATCCTAACTGAACCACTCTTTTACTGGGTCATCTTTAGTGATGACTTAGTCTTTTTTAAACTTCATTTTCATAACCTATGAGAGTGGACAATTTTACCTAGTCTATAGGCCTTTTAGGGGGGGGAAGGGTGTATCTAAATAGCTAACTACTAAAGCAAAACTCAATAAATGATTATTGTCATCATCATCATCATCATCATCAAAAGCTTTATCATAGAGTTGCTAAAAGAACCATTTTCTGTTTTTTTCTTTTTCTTTTTTAAAGATTTTATTTGCTCATTCATGAGAGACACAGAGACAGAGGCAGAGACTTAGGCAGAAGGAGAAGGAGGCTCCTCCCAGGGAGCCCGATGTGGGACTCGATCCTTGGACCCTGGGATCACAGCCTGAACTGAAGGCAGATGCTCAACCACTGAGCCACCCAGGGATCACTATTTTAGAATTTTTTTCTTAATTACCTAATACAGAATCAGAGAAAAAAGAAGCAGCAAATTTCAATTTTTTTTTTTTAAGTAGGCTTCATGCTGGGCCAACACACGACTTGAACTCACAATACTGAGATCAAGACCTGAGCTGAGACCAAGAGTAGAAAATTAACTGACGAGCCACCCAGGTGCTCCAGAAACAGCAAATTTAAATAGTATTGGAATAATAATAAGATATTTCCTGTAAATCACTATAGGTATAAATCTTGTAAATGTACTTAGCTAAGCAGGTGCCATGATTGCATAGACAGTGAAAAAAAAATGAAATCTGTCTTCTGGCTTTTGAAAAATTCCAATGACTATCATAACAGTTGATCCAATCATGCTGTATATAAAACATCATTTTCAGGGTAATATATTTTAATTGCTGTTGGAACTGTGTCTTGACAATATAACTATGCCTGAATTGAGTTGTTTTATTTCCTCCAAGTATTTTTTTTCTACATGTCTACCAAAATGTATGTGGAGAGAGCATCCAAAACACGAAAAATAAATAAACTAGTGTTTATACAATTACAATAACAGTGAAATGAAAGCCTTTCTTCCCCTTTCCTGCTGAATACTACCTCTATTTCAAAGTAAATAAATATAAAAATGAATAAATGAATAGTGAATAAATCCATGCAAATATCCCCAGCATTCAACAGGTATAAGCAAATAATTTTCACACTTAAAAGCTAAAACTTTGCAGTTACAGACCTACCAAAGTATCTATTCTTCAAATTATACTTTTCGAGTTCTACATAATTTTAATGGAAGAACAGGGTAAACTTAATAAAGTAAATGTGTGCATCAAATTTTTGTAGATTACATATTGGCATTTTTGACAAGGAAGAAAAAATACAAATAATTTTTCCCCTCATAGCCAAGTTTGAACAGTAATACATCTCAAATTTGGGGAAAAGGGTTATGATTGGTGGCAGGAGAAGTCTTTGTTGACTTCTTAAATAACTAAAAATGTACAATTTCCCATTTATTTCGATCCTTGCTGCTCCCATCATAACACCCATAATAACAACTAATGGAACAATTACAATTAGTGGAGAATATCCTGAAGGACCTTGCGAAACATTCCTGAGCTCCATTCTGCTGCCAGTGGAAAAGACAAACTTATCTTTGAAGGGGGAGCTTCTGGCCTAGTAAGTAGAGCAGAGAGGAATGAGGAGGATAAAGACTCGACAGTCAGAATGCGTGAGTACACATTTTTGTTCTGCCATTGGCTAGCTGGGTGAGCTGGGTCCTTTCATTTAACTTTTTGCTTCATTTTTTTTTTTCCTCTGTAGAATGTGGTAAGACTTGTACTTTTACGTAGAGTTGCTGTAGGATTAAGTGAGATAATCACATGTAAACTTATGGAATACTTAATATCTGACACATGGTGCATGGCAAGTGTTAGTTGTCAGGATGGTTGAGCGACAAGGAGATCTTATCTTGTTGATCCAACTAAAATTTCCAAGGCTGTATACTCATTTAGACAATTCCTTTAGAAAAGTCAAGAATTTAGAGGTGCTCCGGACCTGGATGCCATATGTGTGCATTGATTTATCCATGACTGGGCATAGAGAAAAATGCTAACTAGTTGTTTTAAAATTACTGGGATTTTGTCAACCTGCTGCCTCAAATAAGTGCATGATGAGGGAAATTGACCCTGTGTTTTCTAGATAGCATAAGGAGGTGATTCATGTGTATTTCTTGACCCTTGACAAGTCAGCATGCAGACATAGGGAAACCACTCATTCAAAATATTATCTACACCATTTGTTGGATCTGCTTGTTGTGCCATTCCTATTTATTTCTTTCTTTAGTGTGTGAGTTTTTAAATTTGATCTTCATTTTCACTAGTATATCACACAGGAAACATCTCTTTACTGTTGCAATTATCCCTTTTATTTCATTTTTGAAAAGGCATTATGTTACCCTCTCTTTTAAGACACTGAGGTTGAGAACTAATGTCATTAAATATCATTTTTAAAAGAACCCTTTCCTGTCTTCAGGCACATTATCATAAAAGGAAAAAAGAAGGAAATAATGAAGCAGGGTTTTTGTAGGGCACAATGAGATGGCATTAAAATGGCACATACTTAAAATGAGAATACAAAGTGATTGAAAAGAACTGAGATTTGAGGCATAAAAGATGTTTCTAATCCATTTATGTTCCTCTAATGTTGCTGATTGAAAGTCCTCATGTAAATGTAATCCTTTTTTTAAAACTCAGTCCTCCAGTAGAGAAAACAAGGGCCAACTGTTCCAATGATCTTGGCAGATGCAGGCAATCTCACTTCTAAAAGAGTCTTTCCAACCAGTCCTCTCGCCTGAAGGAAGATAACATTTCACTTGGTGCCTGTCTTTCATTGGGAAACCAGTTTATGCAAATCCTAAATAGTGACCCCATGTGGTTGTTTGAAATGCAAAACCTTTAGAGGGCGAAACATAGGCTACAGTTTGTACTTTGATATAGCGTGGAATTTTACCAGGAAAGAGTTTGGAAGAGCATTAAAAATGAACTCTTGACTTTTATGATGAGATTTCTATTTTTCTTTCTTTCTGAAGTTACACTCTCTGCTTCACCTAGTTCATTGACATCAGCCCACATCCCCCTCAGGAATTAAAAAATAGTAATTCTGTCTGATGGATGTTTTATTTTGAAGCACTTTGAGAGTTCATTTAAAAAGACTGGAATCTCACAACCAGTGACATCAGCCAGATGGCATTGTAGGAGACCCCAGCCTCTGTCCCACCAGTGAAGAAAGGTTTTTAGACAGCTATCCATGAACAAAAGTATCCCTGAGAGAGTTCAGGAGTCCATTTAAGAAGCTCAGCAACACAGAAGAGAAAAAAAAAAAAACTAAAAAAAAATCTTGAAAATAATAACACAAATAGTTTGATTTTGCCTGTATATCCCATGCCCCAGGCTAGCACTGCTCAAAAGCAAGAAGGAGCTCCTCAGTGCAAGACAGATCCCCTCCCTGGGAAAAGGAGAACAGATTCACCAGGCTTTTTGGGCACTGCTTGAAGGATCCACTTCAGTTTCAGAGACTAGCATATCTGAGTCATCTGGAGACTCTAGGAATAAGAAAAAGAGCAAGGTTACCAGTGTTAGCCATGCAGGAAACCATGGGTCCCGGTGGACTGCTTTCTACAGAAGTCTAGCAGCCTTTGCCAGTGATGAGCACAATCTCCCTTATGGACACTATGGACCCCCCACAGCTTTCATCACTGAGGACTCCATCATGGACCCCAGCCGACTGCTCCATAGAAGGCCCCAGTAGCATTTGCTGCTGTGGAAATCAGTGGCCAGCAGAGCTGTCACAACCTTCTCCACTGCAGACCCCTTGCTATACCAAAGGCAGATCTCAAGATACAAAGAATGGATCTACAAAATGTCCAGAAAACAGTTAACAAATTGCAAAAGTAAGGATCTCCCTATCAATAGTTACTTTAAATGTAAATGTATTACATTCTCCATTCTAGACATACAGAATAGTATACAGTAATCTGTAATCTACAGTATAGATTTAAAAACAAACAAACAATTATATGCCTCCTTCAAAAGACTCACTTCAGCTTTAAAGTGGCAGAAAGTGAAGGGATAGAAAAAGATGTTCCATGCAAATAGACCAGAGATAGCTTCTATTTAAACAAAGTGGACTTTAAGGCAAAGACTGTAAGAAGAGACAAGGAAGGTGATAATATAATGATAAAGAGGTCAATTCATCAAGATGAAATAAGAGTAGTAAATATATATGTGGCAAAGTATCAGAGCACTTAACTATTTAAGTAAAATTTTAACTAATCTGAAGGGAGAAGTAGAATAAAATAATAGGGGATTTTAGTACTTTACGTTTAATAATAAATAGTTCATCTAGACAGAAAATCGGTAAGGAAACTTTGGACCTGACCTATACTTTAGACCAGATGGATGCAATAAAGATGTATAGAACATTCCATCCAACAGCAGAAAAATATACATTCTTTTCAATTGCACATGAAACCGTCTCCAGGATAGATCGTATGTTAGATCACAAAGTGAGACTTAATAGAAATTAGCCCCAAAAAATAAATAAATGAAAGACTTGAATGGAAGACCTGAAATAGTACAACTTCTAGAAAAAAACATAGGAGATAAGCTTCTAGACAGTCTTGGAAATGTTTTTTTTTTTTTATTTTTCACCAAATATAAGTTAAGCAAAAACAAACTACATCAACTTGAAAACATATATGTGCAGCAAAGAAAACAATCCACAAAATATAAAGTCAGTCTATGAAATGAGAGAGGGAAATTTTTTATCCCTGACGTTGATATATAGCCTAAGTGGTCTGCATTCAACTATAAATTTCTTCAAGACTAGAACATATAATATGTATGTTTGTGATCCCTATAGTGTTAAATGAATATTTGCCCTAATGAGTAGAAGCATGATTGACAGTAGTGCAGTAGTGCTTATTTAGATATATTTGCAGAGCGAGTAGACTAGGAGATTTGATCTAAATCAAGAAGGCTTCACAAATGACTGCATGGGATTACATCAATGGAGAGATCACAACCTCCTGAAAAAGTGCTCACTCTTTAAGGATTTAGGTAGACACTGGCCCAAATTGAACCTTGTAGAGTAGAATAGAATATCTTTCCGGTTATGTAAGACTTCAAAGTGAAGAGATTAAAGTATAAATCAGAAGTCAGGTATCTTTAAAAAACTCACAGGATTATCTAGCATGTGTTAGTCAACATTTTTAACATTTACACAGACTATTTAAATGATTAGTTAATAGTTGATTATTAAAAATTTTGATAAGTGTTAAGTTATGCTGACAGAGAAATTGAATTTTCTAAAGAAACTAGGGTAAACATGACTATGTTGGCTTCCTTTACAATTATGTTGAACACCTATTCAGCAAAAATAAACATTGCTTATAGCTATTTTGACTGTGTACCTATGGAAAATTTTGAGAACCAATTTTACCTTGGAAATGATAATGCCGTGTGTACGTGTGTGAAATTGTTCAAATTTTATCTATAATATTTCTATATGCCCTGGTTTATTCATTCCCAAAGATAGATAGTTTTACCACTGAGGACTCTAAAGCAATAAACTCTGTAGAAGTTTTTGCAAATGCCCTTTTTCCAATTCCTGTGTTGGAAAAATATGCATATCCTCACATGTGACAAAATGTTATTTTCACCAAATCAAAACATAAGATTTTTACTATCGTCCATTGAGAATTGATGTCTTTGGATTTAATTCATACTTGCCCTCTATATTACAAATGAATTTCCAAAGAGACTGTGGGAACAACTATTATTTGCCCACTGTTGCACTGTCTTTTTAATAGTGATAGTTTTAAATTAATGTTTCTCTAGCTTGACTAGGGACATTAGTCAAACCAAGTGAAAGTGACATTTCCCTAAGATGCTGAATCTGTCGGCAACTCTGCTTACCTATATTTACACCCCAATTATTCTTGAAAATAAAATTAGAGCTGCATGTATTATTTCATTTGGTGAAGAAAATGAACTTCATATTTCAGCACTTAATAATACTCCAAGATGTGACCTTCAGACTCTCACTCTTAGGATCATTTTTCTTTAGAAATCTTTTTCCTTCTTTGTTTTCCTATTGACAGTATTAATTTTGCAGATAGAAAAAGAAAGAGAAAGAAAAGAAAGGAAGAAAGGAAGAAAGGAAGAAAGAAAGAAAGAAAGAAAGAAAGAAAGAAAGAAAGAAAGAAAGAAAGAAAGAAGGAAAGATCGATCCACCTTAATTTGAAGCATGTATTATGGCTTTCAGAACCCCAACAAGCCCCAAGTTCTAGGGGTCCAGACTCCTCCTTTCTAGAACACTCTTCTAGGCATTTAAGGCAAATGTCCCCAGTGGCAAAATTCTTGTGTTATATGACACACTGCCCTGTCTCCTGAAGCTGTGCACATCATGTACACTTTGCTTGTAGGCTTTAGCATTCTAAACACGAATCTTGTTTCCTGGTTTAAAAGCTGGCAATGTTCTAAAACAACAAAACAAAACAAAACCTCCATGGTTAAAAGGACATCATAAAGTTCAAAGGAACATAAATAATAGTTTTTCAGTCTTTGCAGCACCTCAGAAAATAAGCTTCTAATTTTCTACTCTAAGTGTGCAAAACCCTCAACACCTGTACATCTATTGTCTTGAAGATATGTCCAGTCTTAGAATATCTCTGTGGACAATAGATATATATTGTACATGGAAAAATATAAATTTGAAAGCATCAAAATGTAAAACCAAAAACTAGATGTGGATGGATAATGGGGGCTATCTAATGCCCAGTTAAAGTACTACTATGTTTTTTCTGTGTTTTGTTCAGTTAACAAAGTCTTTATCATTCGTATTTTAAATATATATATATGTTTGTGTTTATGTCATTAATCCAAATTTATTTTACTTTTTTATTAACTTCTTGTTTTTCTTTTGTGTAGGTATAAACAGAATTTGACCTTACATCTAGATTTTTTCCTTCAGAATATTGTTTCCTAGAATCAAATATGTCATATATATGTATATTTTGATATATACATTGCTTTTATTTATTTTTTGAGAGACTCCTTATTTGTCTATATGTCATTCTTTCATTGTGGAATATTTAGACCCAATTATGACCATCTCTGTTCCCCTCCTTTGAAGTATATGTCAAGATCTAGACCTCAACTAGTTGTATCCTCGTTCAAACTAGTCATTTTCTCTGGGTTCTGCTAGGTATCTATCTTAGTCTGCTTGGGCTACCTTAAAATGTCATAGACTGTGGAGTTTATTTTTATTATTATTTTTTGGACTGGAGAGTTTAAACAACAGATTGTTTATTTGTCACGGTTCTGGAGGTCGGGCGGTCTAAGATCTAAGTGCCAACCAATCTGGTTTCTGTTGAAGCCCTCTTCCTGGCTTGCAGAGAGTGGTCTTGATGTGTTCTCACATGGCAGAGAGAGACCTCTCGTATTTCTTCTTTAAGAACATAATCCCATCATGAAGGCTGTACCTGTATGACCTAATTACCTCCTAAAGACCCTACCTCCAAATACCATTGCAATGGGGGTTAGGGCTTCAACATACAAACTTTGAGGGTGACAGTCCAATGCATAGTAGTAGCAATGTCTCCAGATTAGTACCAGCCACACTAAGTAATTGGTTAGCGATACAGTGCTGCTGGGTACAATCCTTCATGACCACTTGCTCATTCTTACATCAATTCATTCACTTAGTAGGATTAAATTTCTAACAGTTAATGATAGTTTGAATGCTATCACCATCATACCTCATTTGACTTGTGCTTTCAATGCCTTAGCACAATGAGTGAGTTGCATAAGCAATCCTGAAGAGTATGTCAAAGATTGGACACAGGGCATATCCTAGAACCAAACCTTACTCATCCTCATGCGAAGATAGAGTCCACCCCGTCCCTGGAATTTCATATACCTCCATTGCCACTTGGTTTCATGAAACAAGTACTTTTTTTTTTTTTTTTTACAAATTTTATTAATCCAACAGATATATTTTAATGTATTTTATATGAAATAAGCTAAATGTATATTTATGTGTTAAATATATTTTAAGAAATATACTGTGAAATATGTTGGGTACTGAGGAAACAAAACAAATAAGGCAAAACCCTTGCCCTCAGTAGTCTCTGCCTCTTAGGTGAGAAATTCATAGATAATTATAAAACAGTAAACTTCCTGTATCTGTTTTACAAGTAAATCATACTAGCAAATTTTGATGTTCCATATATATTACTTTTAACTTATGCTTTTATTTTGAAGTTTTAAGTCTTTGTGTAACAATGGGTGATCCAAAAAATAACATCAGTATATTAATATCAGGTACTAAAGTCCCATATATTCTCTATTTTTTAACTCGGAGAATAAAATTGGCTCTAGTGCACTTGATAATGCTGCTAATGATGTGTAAGGAAAATCTTCTTTACTTGTGTTATGCTTACATAAGGACTTCTGTTATTTTACTGTTATATAAAGCCGTAAGGACCCCAAACCAAAGGATCTGTTTTAAAATTTCTGTGACATTAAGTATGTGAATGTAACGAATAAAGCAAGCAAAGTGGGTCATCTTTTAAGGGCGAGGCTGTCCTAGACATTTTCAAATATGACAAGGATTTGACTTCAAAACGGTATCCTAGGAACATCTGGATGACTCAGTAGTTGAGCATCGGCCTTCAGCTCAGGGTGTGATCCCTGGGTCCTGGATCAGTAGTTTACAGAATTAAAATGATAACTGAATTATATCTATAATCAGTAGTTTATACAATTAAATTATAACTGAACATTCATATATGAAATAAAGCATCATTTTTATTTTTAAAGGCTTTATTTATTCATTAGAGACACAGAGAGGGAGGCAGAGACAAAGGCAGAGGGAGATATAGGCTTCCTGCAAAGAGCCTGATGTAGGACTCGATCCTGGGACTCTGGGATCACACCCTGAGCAGAAGGCAGATGCTCAACCACTGAGCCACCCAGGTGTCCCAAGCATCTTGTTTTTAGACTCTTAAATCTGTAAGTGCTATTTCTGAAATACCGTTAGGCTGACCAAATATGCCTTAGAGTTCTTTTTTACTCCTTCTCCATGCTTATCAGTACCACAGCCACAATTTCAAGACTTATAACCATTTGTGATTCTATCTGGGAGATTTCTATCCCAATTGAGAGAGCAGTAGGTTGACTGCCATACTTGATTGCTAGCACTTCATAGCTCTGCTGTGTCATATTTGAATTTGTGCTTTATAGCACTTCTGGTGCCTTCTCTTAAATTTGTCTCTCAGTTCCCCCCAGGATGCTCTCTTAGGTATGTATTATACTGTCCTCTCTAGTTCAAATACATTGACTGCAAAGCTTCCGTGTCACAGCACATAATGCTTATGCGCAGGAAGAGTAGGTTTGTTATGAGCAGGAGTTGGTCATTCTGGATTGTCATTTAATGTTGACTTTGCTTTAGATATGATTTTGATTAAAAAAAATTTCACTAAGCTATGTAGAAAGTGTTTCCCAAGTCCAGAATTTACAGCTAGTGGCACAACAGACCTATGAAATTTCCTCAAGTATGAAAATGTAAATAAGATACTATATATATCATTTCACCTTGGGATGGAGATGTGAATAGGAGTGACTCTGGAGGAGGAAACGACCAAGTTTTGTATGTTTGAGTGGCTGGAGAGCCCTTTTTGGGAATAAGCGTAGCTTATTGTTTGTCTAGCAATTAGAGAATTCCTTTCATTTCAGCCTCCAAATTAGAATTTCTGGGACCTTTCCAGGCTTGCCTGCTTTGTCTACATTTTCCCTCTCTCTTGTCACAGAATTACTGAGAAAGATAAGCATTTAAATTTTTAATGCAAAATTTAGACAAAACTCCTCATCCAGGATTTTGGTTTAATCTAGAAAGCGGTATCTCATTAACTTTAACTGTGGCCAACAGAGAAGGAAATATCTCATGTTCTAATATTGTGATGGCTTATCATAATGGTGCCTAATTTTGTCTCTACAGTTGAGGTTAAGTCAGTTGAAATATCAGAATATTGTTTGTAAGGAAAAAATGTTTATAATGTCACGTGTATAGTGTATAATGATACAGGATGTATCAAAAGTACAAACAGGCAATGCATTATTATCAATTTATGTAAAATAAGACCACATGTCCATATTGAAAGTAGCATTCAGTGAAGTACACTGTTTTATTGATTTATAGAGAATACCTAATAATGGAAAATTTGAAACTGTGCTTCCGTTTTCTTTGCTCAAGGATGCTTAACAGTAGTCTCTTAAAAGCAGATAGCTACTTAATGGCTTTTGCGTCATGACTAGTGAAATTTCTGTTTCAGCTAAAGAACTGTAATATGTGCATATTCTAGATTGAATTATTTTGATATTATATAGTGTTTAGCATAGTTTTGCATGCAATATATCAGCTACAATTGTATTTGAAATAATAAATGTGGGATTTATGTCATTAAAATGCATTGCATTCCTAATTAAGAATCCATTATAAGTGGCTAACATTGCAAAGTCAGTGTGTTTAACTACTGCAGCGTGCTTTGTGGTATTTATATATACATTTTTCAAGAATAGTGGACATCAGGTAAAACTTTTTAGGTATAAAGAAGAAGAAAATTCTATCAAATTCTGCCTTTGTAAAATGTTTCTATAGTACATTTCAAGATCCTGCATGCTTAAAAGGTTAAAAATGAGTGGTAAAAAATATGACTGAGTTGTCCCTAAAAGAATTTACACTACCAAATTAACTGCCTTGTGCCTCAGAATCGGTATATATTTTTCAAAAGGTATATCAGCTAACATAGACTTGATAAGTCTAAAGACTTGCTTAGGGTCACCTTTCTAGTCCCCAAAGTAATGTGCCTTCCGATGGAGATTCTAGTCCAAAGGTACATCAGGAGTCCGATTTCAGTAACAGAAATAATATAAAGATAAATATGAAATATTGTTTAAAATGTTAAAGTAATTTGCATCTCTTAGGAATAAAGAATGGTTGCTATAGGGGCGCCTGGATGGCTCAGTCCATTAAGTGCCTTCGGTTCAGTTCATGATCCTGGAGTTTCAGGTTTGAGGCCCACGTCGGGCTCCCTCCTTAGTGGGCAATCTGCTTCTCCCTCTGCCCTTCACCCCGGTTGTGCTCTCTCTCAAGTAAATAAAATCTAAAAAAATAAAGTAAAATAAAAAAAGAATGGTTACTATAGCAAATATGCCAATAATGGCTTAAACAAATGGAAATTCATTTTTTCTCTGACAGGATAGTTCGAGGTAAGCAGACCAGCACTGCCCTTGTGGTTGTGCAGTCCTGAGCACCCAGACTCCTTCTATCTTGTGGTTTGGTCATTCTTGATGTGCAATTTTAACCTAATTGTTCCAAGATAGCTGCTCCACTTATGGCCATCTGACGGCATTCCAGATAGCATTAAAGACAGAAAAGAGAAGTCATGCCTTTTCTCTTTAAAGATATAGCCTGGAAATTATGTGGTTCACTTCTTCTCCTATACCACTAATCACAATTTAGTTCTATGTCTATACCTAGTTGCAAGGGAGATTTGGAGTGATAGTTTTTTTTTAATTTTATATTTCATAAACCTGGCATATTATATTTTATAAATTTAAGGTGTACAATGTGTTACTTTGACACATTTATATATTGTAATATGATTTCCCCTGAAACATGTATCACAATACGTCAGTATATTATAGTATTATTTCTATTCATCATAATGTGCGTTAGATCTCAATGGCTTATTCACTGCTACTATAAATTTGTATTATTTAAATGGTCAGTCCTGTAGCCAGCTAAAAATCCGAGTTTTTTTTTTTTTTTTTTTTTTTTTTTGTAAGGAAGAAAAAAGTAGTTTTTCTTGGCTCGGAGCAGGGTAAGGTACAAAGGCAATCTAAATTTTTGGAAGGAAGGTGAAGAGCAAAACTGAGCCAAAAGTAAAAAAAAAAAAAAAGAGAGAAAAAGAAAAAAGTAATTATGTCACCTTCCATATATTTTTAATAGTCAGTAGTTTGAATATGATTCAAAATTTCCATGTCTGTTTTATATCAACTGCATCTTTTCCTTTTCCCTTTTGACCCTCTTCATCCATTACTTCTACTCTTCACCTTCACCTTTGGCAATCAACAATCTCTTCAGTGTCTATGAGCTTTTTATTATTATTTGTATGTTTTACTTTTTTTTTTAAGTAATAGAGATCATATGGTATTTGTCTTCCTCTGACTTATTGCACTTAGCATAATGCCCTTGGGGTCTGTCTATGTTGTTGCAAATGATTAGGTTTTATTCTATTTTTTAAAGATTTTATTTATTTATTCATGAGAGACACAGAGAGAGAGGCAGAGAAACAGGCAGAGGGAGTTGCGGGCTCCATGCAGGGAGCCCGATGCAGGACTTGATCCCAGGTCTCCAGGATCACCTCCTGGGCCGAAGACTGGCACTGAACTGCTGAGCCACCCAGACATCCCAGATTTTATTCTATTTTATGGCTGAATAATATTCCATTGGATGTGTGTATTTCACAGATGCGTGCATATATATTTCACAATTTATCTGTTCATCCATGGATGAACACTTAGGTTATTTCCCTATCTTAGCTATTCAAAGTAGTAATTAAATGACATTGGGGGTACACATATCTCTTCAAGTTAGGGTTTCTGCCTTCTTTGGATAAATACCTGAAAGTAGAATTGCTGCATCATCTAAGAGTTCTATTCTTAATTTTTTGAGGAACTTCTACACTATTTTCAATAGTGGCTGCAGTAACTTACATTCACACCAACAGAACACAAGGATTCCCGATTTTCCGTATCCTCACCAACAATTGTTACTTCTCGACTTTTTGAATAGCCATTCTCACAGGTGAGAAGTGATATCTCATTGTGATTTTGCTTTGCATTTCCTTGAAGATTAATGGTGTTGAATTTTTTTTTCATGTACCTATTGGCTATCTGTATGTCTTCTTTGGAAACATATTCTCCCAAGTTTTAAATCAGATTATATGTGTTTTTCCTAGGAAGTTGTATGAGTTCTTTATGTATTTTGGATTTTAGCCCCTTATTAGATATATGATTTGCAAATATATCTTCAGTTCAATAGGTTACCTTTCCATTTAGTTGATAGTTTCCTTTGCAGTCCAAACCCTGTGTGTATGCGCGTGTGTGTGTATAATATGTAATCTGCAAATCATAACAGTTTTACTTCTTTTCCAATTTGGATGTTCTTTATTTCTTATCTAATAGATCTGGCTAGGACTTCCAATACTATGTTGAATACAAGTGATGAAAATAGGCATCCTCTTGTTTCTGATTTTAGAGGAAAGCTTCCAGCTTTTCACCAATGAGTATAATGTTAGCAACGGGCTTGTCATATGTGATTTAATATGCCGAAGTATGTTTCCTCTATATTCATTTGTTGAAAGTTTTAATCATAAAGGGATGTTGAATTTTGTCAAATGTTTTGTCTGCATCTATTGAGGTGATTTTTGCCTTTTGTTAGTGTGATATATCATACTGATTTGCAGACGTTGAACCGTCCTTGTATCCATGACATAAATTTCACTTGATTGTGTGATGTGTGATCATTTCAGTATATTGTTCAGTTTGGTTTGCTGATATTTTTTTGAAAATTTATACATCCATGTTCATTAGGGATATTGGCCCTTATTTTTCATTCCTTATAGCATATCTTGTTTTTGTGTCAGAGTTACAGGGACCTTATAAAATGAGTTTTGTAAGATTTTCCTCCTCTTCTACTTTTTGGAAGAGTTCCGGAAGAATTGTTCTTAGTTATTCTTTGAATATTTGGTAGAATTCTGCAGTGAAGCTGTTCCCTGGACTTAGGTTTGTTGGGAGTTTTTTTTTTTTTTTTTTTTTAAATCTACGATAGAGAGAGAGACAGGCAGAGGAAGAAGCAGGCTCCATGGACTGGGAGCGCAATGTGGGATTCGATCCCGGGTCTCGTGGATCGCGCCCTGGGCCAAAGGCAGGCGCCAAACTGCTGCACCACCCAGGGATCCCTGTTGGGAGGTTTTGATTACTAATTCAATCTCTTTACTAGTAAATGGTCTGTTCAAATTTTCTGTTTCATCATGATTCAGTCTTGGTGGGTCATATGTTCCTAGGAATTTATCATTTCTTTTAGGTTGTCTAAGATTCCATTTTTAAAGAAAGGAGAAAAAGTAGAGGTATTGAGAGGACTTTCTGTCAAATAAGCTAGGCATAATTATTAATAATTAACATAAATTGTTGCAGTCTAAAGTAACCTTGAGAAATAGTGCCATGTTTCTCTTTTATGTCTAGGCTCAGACATCTTTCTAGAATGCTTTTAATTAGTTCCACTTTCTGCGCTAATTCCTGCTTAGTTTTTGGTATTTCTCTAAGATAATATTTTCTAAGGAAACTTTTATTGACACCTAGGTAATTATCCATTGTAATGGCTTTGGCAGTCCTGCGATGTACTTTCTTAATAGCCTGTACGTGTGATTTGGTTGCAAGTATAGTAATGTCTTTTAATCGTTTCTTTCTATATCTCTGTTCTCCTATTCTCTAAGAACCTTCAGGCAAGGACCACTTTATTCTTTATATTCCTAGACCAAGACCTATATATAATATCTACCCAGATATACTTTTTAAATGAATAAATTAATAAATACATAAATGAGATTGTTTCTGGTCCTCCAGAATATTCACTCAAGTATAGCAGGATCCCAGGCATGGAAGTATACCTGCCACAGACTTTCAGCTTCAGAACAAAAAGCCAATGTTATCTCATTAATGAGCATATTGTGTTCTTGATACTTAGTGCACAGAGTGTTGTATTGTTCAGAAACGTTAAATAAGTAAAATAACAGGAAAAGAGGGCATATTTTCGGTGGCTGGGCACAGAAGTGAGTTGTGCCCAGCTTTGCCCTGTACTCGCTTGGAGGTGCCATTCACAGGGAGTGTAGGCTTGAACAGTGCCAACTTGCACAAAGACATTGGTCTTATATATTAAGTTACATGATTTTAACTTTGTTACATGAAAAAATAAATTCTTAAAAGAAGTCTATTAAAAATATAAAATATTTTATCAAAGTGATAAGTTCTTGTAAATTGAATATACTTTAGATGTTTAAACATTATAAAGTATTAAATAGAGCACACTGAGAAAAAAAGTGTCTATGATAATTAGTGTCAATATAGTTTTGCTTTGAAAAGTTAGTGTGTTTATTGTTTATATGTTATGTAGAAAGATATGGAGACATAAAAGAAAAAGAATATTTTATTTTTTATTTTTTTAATGTTATTTATTTATTTATTTATGATAGTCACAGAGAGAGAGAGAGAGAGAGAGAGAGAGAGAGAGAGGCAGAGACACAGGCAGAGGGAGAAGCAGGCTCCATGCACCGGGAGCCCGATGTGGGACTTGATCCCCGGTCTCCAGGATCGTGCCCTGGGCCAAAGGCAGGAGCCAAACTGCTGCGCCACCAAGGGATCCCAGAAAAAGAATATTTAATGCAATAATTCTCAAGTAGAGCAAAACTAGGTCTAAATAGTTTGTGAAAATGAAGTACAGTAAAAAAGCAATCTAATCATAATCCTCTGTGTGTATATATATTTGCATCTATACATATATGTGTATATATATACATACACATATATGCATATGCACATACGTTATATATGTTTTACATATACACACATATACACATACACACATTTATATAATTATATAATCAATCATTGGAAAGGCATTCTGTTCACTTCACTAATTCACTATTATTTCAGTCTAGTTGTTATTTTCTTTTTCCTAGTTGTGGTTCATGAAATTTTTATTAGCTTTTGATTTTAATATACGTACAGATAAAAGACTCTCATAATCTGTCTTAGTTGGGTTGACTTAACATTCTTATTTGATACTGATTTTCTTTTTTTTACTGTGAGTTCTGTGATATTTATTTACATTTGATTTTCAATTAAATACTTTTCCACATTTTTACACCTTCAAAATTACTTTCCTTTGTGCACTTTCTGGTTGTTTCTAAAACATGCATTTAAAACAGTGGTCTTGGGAGGCATGGGTGGCTCAGCTGGTTAAGCTTCTGCCTTTGGCTCGGGTCATGATTCCAAGGTCCCTGGATCCAGCCCCACCTTCAGGCTCCCTGCTCAGTGGGGCATCTGCTTCTCCCTCTGCTCCTCCCCTTACTCCTGCTTGCTCTCTCTCTCTCTCAAATAAATAAATATTTTTTAAAGATTTTATTTATTTATTCATGAGAGACACACACTCAGACACAGGCAGAGGGAGAAGCAGGATCCGTGCAAGGAGCCCGATGTGAGATTCGATCCTGGGTCTCCAGGATCACGCCAAGGGCCGATGGCAGGTGCTAAACCGCTGAGCCACCCAGGGATCCCAATAGATAAGTAGTCTTAAAAAAATAAAAAAGGTCTGGTTGAGAGTTGATGGAGGGAGGTGGATGGGGGAGTAGGCTAAATGGTTAATAGGTATTAAGGAGAGCACTTTTGATGAGCGCTGGGCTTTGTATGTAATTGATGAATTACTAAATTCTACTCCTGAAACCAATATTACCCTATATGTTAACTAACCAGAATTTCAATAAAAACTTGAAATAACATGGGCAGCCTGGGTGGCTCAGCGGTTTATTGCCGCCTTCATCCAGGGCGTGATACTGGAGACCCAGGATCAAGTCCCACGCTGGGCTCCCTGCATGGAGCCTGCTTCTCCCTCTGCCTGTGTCTCTGCCTCTCTGTCTCTCATGAATAAATAAATAAAATCTTTAAAAATAAATACATAAAAATTTTCTTTGAATGTTACCCATTTTAATTCAGCCTAAGAATTAAACATTTTGTATGCACTTTTAAGGCTGTTACTGAAATTAGTTTGAATTTGTGCTTAGACATAGGCTATATGATTTCATTTTGTAATCCATGGTATTTTGTAAGAGAAATCAAGTGATTTTCTCTTTTCTGTGAAAAGCCACTGTAACTTAGGGATTCTGCTATTTAAAACAAGTTCCACCCAGAATTGGTATAATAAAATAGTAATATTAGGTACCCATGTATATTTTGAATAATATACTGATAAACAGTGACTCCTTCTAAAATGCACAACCTACCCTATTTACATTATTCTGAAATCCCAGGTTTGGGAGCAGAAATAGAAGCCTTTTAGGATAAGACTCCAAGAAAACAATCATGTTATTGGTTCATAAAATACTGTACTTGGATAGAACCATTTAGTTGTTAATGGGAGGAATTTTAATATAGTCCCACTGCTTTTAAACTAGATTCAAAGTGATTTTTCACTATAGAAATGTCTTATTTTAAATAGTTAACAACCTCAGGCAGATTAGATTAAAATCTAAAGCATTAAATGATTAGCAGATAGCAAGCAACTGGAAACAAACACAAGTACTATGTCTTCCTGCTTTCTGTGATAGAGGTACAATCAGATGGAAAGCAAATAGGAAAATATACATTAGGTGCCTGGTTTAAAAAAAAAAAAAAAGGCTGTCTGCAATCTGTTACAGCTGACTGCAACAAAAATTAGTTTCCTGGGATCAAAGGAAATGAACGGCTGACCAGGGCAACCAGAATATCCTACAGTGTGTTAAATATTTATTACCAAGACATTCTGCCCAAAACAATCTGAATCCTGGCATATTTCCACTAAAATAGCTCATCAGTAATTAATTTGGCATGTCATTTTGCATAAAATTAGTAATTAATATTAGTCTCTGCACATTATGCGGAAACTTTTTCACCGAAGGATTCAATCTTCCTCCCTTCAGAAACGTGATGAAACCGCCATTTCCCGTTTTGTTTCGAACTCAGGCCATCTATTAAAAAGGAAGAGAGGGGGGAAAAGCATCGCAATCTCCATGAAAGAGGCATCAAAGTTTATTGACTCGATTTATTTGAGGTTTTTCAAGGTTATTGCATTTTTTTCCCTTTCCACTACTTGATATCTTGAGGACTGTAATACAAGTGGATCTCTAGACCAGTCCCAGAGCTTTAATAAACTATTAAGGCATGTGTGTGATATCTTTTGGTCTTTAAATGGGTCTCTCTCAAAGTTTAACAAGTTATAAATGGAACCTCTGCAAAATGCATCATTTTGCATGGGCCATTTTCCTGATCTTCTGAGATTAATCTCTTTTCTAAATAAGAACACCATTATAAGCAGAGAAAATGTCTGTATTAGGTGAGCCTGCTGTCCTAACTATCTCCACCTGTTACCTTTTATAAGTTTTAGCAAAATCACTTAGTAAGCATCATATGCTTTACAGACTTTAGTTTCAAGGAGTACATTATGTTACTTAATCCAATTATTTGAAGTAAAGCACTGTTTGCCTATGTAAAAAAGCATGCCCGACTAATTGTTTATTTCCATCTCTTGGTGACACTTTCAGATCAGTCTTTGGAGGCTACTTTTAGCTAAAGGTGATTTTAACAAAGTTTATTTCTGTGGTTTCTTATTGTCTGCACTTTCCTCCAAATCTACTTTATGGAGAATTCTGTTAAAAAAAAAAAAAAAAAGAAAATAGGTAG
The DNA here is from genome assembly GCF_048418805.1 of Vulpes vulpes. Lineage (NCBI taxonomy): Eukaryota > Metazoa > Chordata > Mammalia > Carnivora > Canidae > Vulpes > Vulpes vulpes. The sequence continues at coordinate 53,768,021 of NC_132786.1, read as the reverse complement.
TTTTATTTTAAGTTTTTTTTTCTCTCTCCTATAAAGGCATGAAGTTAATGCACCAACCAAAGATCATCACCCACATAATTGTCCTGCCCCGTTTCTCCTTTTGCTCTAGTCCTAGGTCCCCAGTGACTTTGCAGAATATCTGGTCGTTATTTATGCAATCCCTTCCCTAGTCCTCGGCTTCCATTTCTCTCTCCTGAGGTGGCACCCAGGCAGAGAGAAGCCGGCTGGGAGGTAGAGAAATATTAATAGTATGACTGCAACTACATCTCAACTTCTAATGGTGTTGCTGGTATCTGACAAATGTCTTTTATTCTATCTGGACCGGGTGTGGAATTAAGCACTTAGGTTTTTGTTATCTCATTTAGCCCAACAGCAATCCTGTAGGTAATCTGCTACTGTCCTCATTTTTTTAATTGAGGAAACAGGCAAATTAGAATCCCTTGCTTAGGACCACAGAGCAATTAAGGAAGCTGGGATTCCGAATCACGTCTGTTTAATCCTACATATGTGTGACTATTTATAAATGTTTGTGCATCTTTTATAATGTGTAACAAATTTAAATATAGTATATGCAAATGTTGTATAAGCATAAATAAAACTATATGTTTCTATATAAATATATGGCTTACACAAACATTTGCAAATATATATGCAAATATTTACAAATACACACATGTAGGATTATATTAATAACCTGTCTTTCTTTGTTCTGTATATAATGCAGTATCATTTTATACTCCAAAAACTCCTCTAATGAAAACAAATCAAGTAATTTTAAGTTAATGGCAACTATCTTTGTTTTGGTCATTTTCTTCTAAAAAAAAAATGCCAATAAAAATACTGCCTCTTGTTTAGGAAATTCTTACTATTTTTTTTCCCAGCCAAATACTGGCCATTTATCCCAGTGCCAGACCTATTTTATTTGTGGAGTTCATTCGGCTGTGACTTTCCTGCCTCCACCTGCTACTCTCACCTCTGCACACTGTTCAGCTCTGCCACAGTCACCCGTTTCTTCCTTCCCTCTAGGCTTGCTTTCTTTGCTCCCCATTAGATTGCAGTACTTTCCTGTATTTTTAGGTCTGTGCCCTCTGTTTCTTCAAAGCAGATAATTAGTTAACTTGATGAACTACCTTACATGGATATATATTGATACCTTCCACATGCTCAAAGACAGTAGGAGCCAAATAAGTCAACAGCCAAATTGTAAATAGTAAGCAAGCACAGGATCAGAGGTCACCTCATTTCTCCCACTTAAAAAAAAAACAAAAAAACATGTTTTAAAGGCTCTGGATACTTGATGTCATTTGTTATTATTAATTTTAGATGTTTTAGTGGTAATGTGTCTGTAAAGAGCATTTCATTTAGGAATAGATACTGAATGTAATCCAGTAGAAAGGAATAGGGGATGTAAATGAAAGAAAGCAAGAGTGGCCATGAAGGAGGATTACGGACACCAGATAATAGAACCTAGGGGTTCATTGTTGTTCTTTCTACCTTCACATGCATTGGATGTCTTTGATAGTATTTGCAAGTGTGTTCAAGAGGAAGTACGTAGTGTGTTGCCTTCAATTCTGGTTTCATTTAATAAAATAGAATCTGTTGTGAATCAACACCCAGCTTTTTCTTCCAGCCCTCTCAAGTAAACAAGTTCTTCCTAGTAGTCGGGCAAATGCCTAGGGTAGAAAAGTCCATCACATCACTTTATGGAGGTGCAAAAACCAAGTCAGTCAAGCCCCTAGAATACTCTTGCCTATCTCTTTAATACGTTAAGAACCTGGAAAAGTTGGCTACCCTTGACGCAAGTCGTTACACCATACCAGGCATTGTTCCGTGTGTTTAGTTGATAAATGTTGGCTTATTTTGTACAAGGGACCTGTGATAGTAGCAGGTGCTATTGAAGAAAATGTAGCACAGAGAGGTAATTTGCCTTGGCCACGGAGCTCACAGGTGACAGCTGGGATTTGAATCCAAGTGGTCATCATTGAGCCAGATACGGTCTACCCAATGCTTCCTCAATACTTCCTCAGTAATACTGGGCAATCTCCATGAAACTTTATGAACTTTCCAACCGATTTTTATTTTACCAAATATTTTCCTCTTTAAACAACAAAGCGAATTCAGCACCCCGCACTTGTACTTCGTCACTTCCCAAGTGCCTATGTTTAACTGGCTCTACCAGTACCCACCCTCCTGGAGACTCTGACTTTCCCACAATGTGGGATGCTATTCACTGATCCTGCGGTGCCTGTGATCTCCTCCTTCCACAGGAGGCAGGTGGGCAGAACAAAACTCAAAGGCACACTCACTGATCTTCCACACACCAGCCGACTCATTTGAATGGTTCTCTGCTCCTGGCTCGACCCACGTGTTTCGGGATCAGTCCAGAGATCTGAGGCTCTACAGGAGGAGCCTGACAATACAGGACCCCATGAGCCGGACTTCTACTCTAAGAAGTTTCCCTAGTTAGAGCACTAGCCCCGAAGATCCTGTAACTTGTGAGGGCAGCTTTTATAACATTGCTGGACTTCTCATGCCTGACTCTACTGCACCTAAAATGGAATCTGGATGGTATAAGTTAGTTTAGTTAACTTGGTGAACAGCTAGTAGTCATGTTTTTGTTTTGTTTGTTTTGTTTTTTGACCTACAAGTAGTTAATGCACTAAGAATTACTTTCCATTGTATTGACTAATATATTAACCACTATGCCTGGTATCAGCTCATTAGGTGACAAACTGAAGTTAACCAGGAGCACACATGGCATGCTGGGTAGTAAGCTGTGTGCTGGGGAATTGAAGTCAAATGGGGGAACTTGCTGCTTAGATGGGACATTATCTAGAAAACATATTCTGGGAAGTATGTGCAGGATGACAACCTTCTAACAATTGAAGCTTTTAGAAATAAAGCAAGATAAAAGGAGTTAAGGGACATATTTCAGTCTATCAGTGATGACAACTGGGTGAAAACCTGTGGTTTCATAACTGAGAAGCCCACTCTTGGCTCTTTAGATTAAATGTCATCAAGTCTTTTTTTTTTTTTTTTTTTTTTAAACTGGAGTTCAATTTGCCAACATATAGCATAACACCCAGAGCTCATCCCATCAAGTGCTCCCCTCAGTGCCCGTCTTTTTTTCAACAAGCAGGTAGTGCCTGGTATCCAGAAGCACCTGTGCTAATGGTTAGCATCCAGTAGCTAAAAGCCCTTCCCTTGAGGACTTTGCAGTATAAAAGACAAAAGTGGAAATGGGAATTATATATACAAGTGATATAATATAAGACTGTGATCAAGTATTTAGGAGCATTGTCTGCTAGAGTTCAGACAATGACGTCAGCCTGGGGAGGTGCACTGCATTCACACTCAACCAGTAAGCTTCCTTTGCATTCCAGTAGAGCAAAAGATGATACTAATGATGGGAAGGAACCATTAGCTTTTGGGAAGGTAGAATGAGCTTTCATCCTTCCATCCAATGATGGGAAGGAACCATTAGCTTTTGGGAAGGTAGAAGGAGCTTTCTTCCAAGACAACAAAATCAGATCTTAGTCATTAGTAAATGTGCTTATCCCACTACTGCAGTGGTTGTTTCTGCTCCTGGAGCCAGCTATTCCCCAGGAGATTAGGACTGTTGGAAAGGAGATTAAAGTCCATTTTCTTTAGACAATAGGGTGTGTATGTGTTAAGTAGCCATTGGAAAACAAAAACAATACAAAACAAATCCATCAGCTGGATGGTAATTTGGCTTTTCAACATCTGGTACTACTAGTTCTCTCTCTTACATCCCTCCTGCCCCCAACTGACTGTGTTGCCTTTATATAAAAGCCCATATGAGTCATATTTTCCCCCTGTGAATTTCATTTACAAGTAACGTCAAGTACAAATCCTTATTAGACCGCAGTGATGCACTGTGTAAACCTCTTTAATCACCTAATTGTTTTGCCGGAGAGAAACAGCTCTAGTAGGAAGAATAAAATTCCTTTAGTGATTACAACAGTATCCTCTAGCCTTCTAGATTAAGAAGCATCAGAAGAACAGACTCCAAACTCATTGAAAGTACTGATTTTTTATTGGATCTTACCCTCTTTATTTTCCTTGTTTTGCAAAAGACTCTTATCTTTCTGAACTGTGTGTGATTAATTATAACATAATACATTAAGATAGCATTTTTTTTTCCTGAGTAAGCTGTATTTCAGAGAGGCTTTGTGATATATAGATAAGTTTATCTTGACATACGGAATGATTTAGAGACAGAGACAGCAGAGCTTCTCAGGAAAAATGCTCTCTATGGCTTACCAGAGAGCTCACCGAAATTTATCAAGAACAAAACTAAGGCTACCTTCAACCTCTATATTTCTTTGCCATTTTCAAGCTGTATTAGAAAAGATTTTATTTTTTTGGCTCTTGCTGTAAATTCTCTGAATTTTAATACCTTAGGCACTTTCCTAATCACCGGGTTATAAAGTGCTCTAGCACTGAGGGGGAAAATAGTCTTTTAATTGCAGAAAACCTACCCAGTGATGAGTGGAAACACAAATCCCCACACCCCAAACTGTGATACTAACTTTAAGATATTAATGATACAAAAAGTTAAATTAGACATACAAGATTTCTGTTAGGATAGTTTAAATCAGGCATAGAACAAAATATTCCAAGATCTAAGGTAGGTTAACATAATGAAATTATAAGCCAACTTTTATCTTGGAAGAAGTGCTGTGACAGGCCTGAAGGAAGGAATGAGCTCGTGGATGGGAGACGTTGAATCTGCCAATGCTGCAGATGGCTTAGAAGACAGCAGGTGGATACTGGGACAGGATGAGTATATGTTCTGACCCAGCATTTCTTGGTGTTCTCGTTGCAGACTGTCACTTGCAGGGATAGATCTTGTCTAGGACATGGAGTGGACTGAAGTGTTTATATCCCTCCAATATCCATATGTTGCCGTGCTAATCCCAGTGTGATACCATTAGGAGGTGGAGCCTTAGGGAAGCCATAGGGTCATAAGCTTGAGGCCTCACTAATGACCTCAGAGGACTCTCTCTCGCCTTCTCTCTGCCCTGTGCAATGAGAAAACAGTCATTTGCACCGCAGAAAAATGTTCTCACCAGAACCTGGCTATGCTGGGAACCTGGCCATCCTGGAACTTGAACTTGGACTTCTAGCCTCCAGAACTGAGAAATTTCTGTCAATTATAAGCCTCCTGGTCTTCAGCATTCTATAATAGCAGCCTTAACAGTCAGAACCCTCGTGTGAATTCATTCACTCGTCCTGCTGGGTGTACAAACAGAGACACAACTTCATCTTCCTATACAGCTAAACCCCTGTCCCCTATCATGCACTCCCAGCATTTAATCCAGCACAAAGTCTGCTTTCAAGGGCACTTCCATCTGTGTGGGATCTCATGCTCCTCCTGCCACCCTACTGACTCATTGTTAAAGGGCTTTGGTACTTGTAATCCAAGGCTGCCAGTAGCTATTGAAAATAGGCGACACACCTGGCGGCTCGAAATTCATTCAAGATATGGAAAGAACTGCCCATCCCAATAAGCCTGTCTGCCAGTATCAGGGTATATGCAGACTGATTACCGTTAGAATCATCTGCTCATAATAGCAGGAACAAAAGCAAAGAATAGGTGTCTTTAATGAGGGTGATCAGACCTGAAGACAGATCGTGCATTGAGAAAGCTATTAAGACAAGTAGAGGGCATTGGGAGAAACCAGCATGGTGATGTTTGAACACTGCACGGATTTTAGCATCAGTCCCTCTGGTGGGCATTGTGTTTTATTGTTCCCTCCCCAAGGCACTGATTTAATATGAGAAAACTTAAATTGTCCGGTGGCTTCTGTAAGTTCCTGGATACCAGGGCAAGTCTTTTGAGTTAGAAATACACCTAGGTAAAAATATTAACAATCTTTCTCTTTGCCAATTATTTGAATATATTTTAGATAATTAAGAGGAACGACAGAATAGGCATTTTAGGATAAAGTATAATTAGACTCTTTTTTATAGTAGACACTGGACAATGTCACACACTAATATATTCTCACCACTTCATACAATCAGGTATGGAAAATGAATGACAAGACTGCTGAAATTCCAAGTCAATCTGTGTTAAAAAAAAAAATTCTCCAAAATTTAGAAATCTGAATTTGGCACAGTATCCTGTGAAATATATAATATGTAATATAGTTATATTTGTTTATATATTATATATTGCATACTCTATAAATATAGATAGTAGCCACACACATGCAAACTTTGAATGTGCTCAGTGTATCCTAAGGAAGACTTTTTCCAGGCTACATTGTCACTTAAGTAGTGAGAATGCTTAATATACTGTAAATATTGAAGGTATTTTTAAAGTATTTTGGATGATTTCCTATCAATGACTAGGATAAGCTATTTTTTGCTGTACAAATGGACATAAAAATGTTAGAGCCTTAACAACTGGAAAACCAGTATTTAAGATGATAGCTAACAGGTAATATTAGGTAATGTTTCTTTTGTCCTCTTAGTTAACTAATAATCACAGTTGGCCATTACTGATGAAAACTGGCCTTCCTCTCCCAAGCTTTCCACCTCCACCCAAATCCTGCAAGTACACATTCAGTTCAAAGGGTCAATTCTATCTTCTATCATTTGAAAGAAAGAGGAATTCTATGAGTGAATCTACCAACACCAATCCCTCCACGGCTCTCTAGGGGGTTCCTAACATCACAGTGAGGTAGGGCACCACTGTCACAGCCCCCACCTCATAGAGCTTTCCCAGAAACACATTCCAGTCTATTTCCCTATGGTATCCCAGAGTGATGAATGCACTTCTTGAGAACATACATGACGTCTGCACAAGATCCCTTCAGAACTCCTTTCTTTCTACTGATCCCTGGCCACTGGTCTGCAGTCCTTCCTTTTTTGAGGGTGTTCTAAACTCTGCCCAACTTTCACTAACATGTGACTTCTGTCAAGACCTCTCACTGATCCCTGGCCACTGGTCTGCAGTCCTTCCTTTTTTGAGGGTGTTCTAAACTCTGCCCAACTTTCACTAACATGTGACTTCTGTCAAGACCTCTCAGGTGGACATAGTCAGATGTAAACAATGAATATAAAGAGAAGGGATGTGGCTTACGAAAACCTTTCCTCCCTGAAGCGTGCTGGACATCTAGGCACATTTAACACTGGTGCCTCACTTAACCACAATGGCAAAGGTTGGCTAGAGTAGAGGGTATACAGAGACACAACCTCATCTCCCTACTCAGCTCAGCTCCTGGTTTGGCCCAAAACCAAAACAACCTTCAAAGCTACTCCCACTCCCGAGGAGTCTATTTACTTTACACCCATCTAATCACAGATGCCGCTCAGATGGTTCTTCCATAAATGAATAGGTTTGCTCCAGTGCGAGCAAAACTTTCAGCTTTGAAGAACCCCTTGAGTACTGCAAGGAGTCAGGAGCTCACTCTTAAAGGCAAGAGATAGAAGGACTGATGGTGGCTTGACGGAATTGCCAGCCACCTTTTACTGTGTGCCAACCATACACCATTTACGTGTATAGTTGCTTTGCACGTTATTACTGTTGTAATCTCTGTGACAACTTATGAAGTGGTTGCTTGTGGTACCATTTCACAAATGAGAGTACTGACAAGTTTGGATAACCTGACCAAAGCCAAATCTGGGGTTGCCAAACCTATTATCACCTCTACCTCATGCTTCATTATTTACGTGTTGAAAACAGTTTATGGAAATTTTATTTATTTTATTTATTTTTTTATTTTTTAAGATTTTATTTATTTATGAGAGAGAGAGAGAGAGAGAGAGAGAGAGGCAGAGACACAGGCAGAGCGAGAAGCAGGCTCCACGCAGGGAGCCCGATGTGGGACTCGATCCCAGGTCTCCAGGATCACGCCCTGGGCCGAAGGTGGCACTAAATCACTGGGCCACCCAGGTGCCCAGTTTATGGAAATTTTAGATACTACCTCAGACACTGGATCTGATACTAGTTTACCCAAAATTAATAGCAAATAAGTCAGATGAAAGAAATGAAAAGAATAAGGGCTGAGGTAGGGAGAGTTAGGAGCCAAAGTTTCCCTCACTCATTAGCCTCCACTTCAGTTATCTTGGTTACAAAGGATCAGGAAAGAAAGGAAACTTCTAGCATATTATATTCTGAGCTAGAAGGCTGGGGCTTGTTCTGCTCCTGTCCCGGCTGACACAAACCAGAGAATTTTCAAGGAGTAGGGAAGGATGTGGTGGAGGGAGGAAAGCAAGCTGGTTTCTCAAGACAAATGATTGTCATGCTGATGTTAATAGTGTTAATTATTATGTTAATACTGTTTTTAATCTATTATTGAATTATATATGTTTAAGCCTTGCAGTTTGTTTGCAACTACCATTTTGAACATATTAGACTTTTGGCAAACATTTATTTATCTAAAAGTACATTTAGATTTAACATATACTTTATGTGGCATAGGAAGAAAACCTTGTAGTGAGAATATTTGGGTTTATGGAGGTCTTTGACCTCAGACAAATAATACACTTTCTGTATCGGTTTTCTCATCAGGTAAACAGGATTGGCAGTCTCTGTTCTAGGGTAAATCTCATCATATGGAAAAAACACGTAGACTGTGTCTGAACATGGGAAAGTAAAACACCAATACAAAGTACTGATGCGGTGACTATGAGAAGCTGCTAAGCTATATCATTTCATCTCTAACATAGCTAAAAATAAAAGAACAAAAATAAACTGGGAGAAATGGAAATAACTTCATGTAGGAATGATGACATTACCATGTTGACTCTGAAAACTTCACAAAAGACGGAGCAGATGCCATAGTCTGGATCACAGGTATGAGACAGATTTTGAAGAGAAACCCAATGAGGATATGCCCTCCTCCAATTTTATTTCCTTATTAACCTTGACCCTAGGGTATCCAGTCTCTTTCCTTACGTCCCTGCAGCAGTGACTGTGTCTGTCTTCATTGCAGTTTCATCCCTAAATTCTACCAAACTATGGACACAGAAGTATGCAATAAATATTTGATGAATAAAGGGATATTGCATAAATTAAGAAATACACAGTATTATTTCAATAGAGAAAATACTAATTATCCAAGTTCAGTACACTGCGAAAAAGATCGTCATTGGGTTCTTGCTGATACTGCTGCATAAAAATCCAAATTAGTTATAAAATTTAAGGAAACATGACTAGTCACTGATTAAAATTTAAAAAAATGATGTTGAAAACTTCAGAGAAGTTCAAATATCTCTTCTTTGGACCAGTACTTCTTTAATCTTTGACTTTATAAATACAAAGAAATATAACCCACATTCAAACAGCTAAAAGCCGGTCATATTGGGAATGAATTTCACCATCTCAGTCTAAAGAAAACATGGTACATGTGCCACCATTTGGTGATATTATAGAGTTGCAAATAATTACTGTGAATTTTCACGTCAGTATATAATAGGAAAGTTGCCTGCACAGCACACTTTATTTTTGTTTTTTTTCTTCACACTTTATATTTAAAATGAGAAATAATGCCTCTTTTTTTTAGACCATGGCTCAAATAATGCATAAAATTATAAAATTTAAATGCATAATTTTAAAATTATGAAAATCAATTTCTAGTTTGAAGAAGCTTAACAGTTTGGGGTTAAGTTGAAGGAGAGATTTTTATTTATCTGATCACTAATGGTTGTTTTATGTGTTAGTTTCTGTCCAATGAAAACAGGACCCAAGATATTCCAAGCTGTGGGGCACCATTTCTTTTTTAAAAATAAGAGTGTTTGTGTAAGACTTTTGCTTTGCCTACTTATTGCCATCTTCTTTTATCCAGTTTGTCACTTGTTATGTTTGGGCCATTATTGCTAGATTTCAAATTGCCCCCAAGCATGGATGAGTTTTGAAACCTACACATTCTGATAATTTCAGCATTTTTCTTTTAAATCTATTTTAGTTCCAAGTTTTCTGATTCACATTTTCAAATAGAATTAATTTCTATTTCTAATCAAATAGAATTAGAAATAATTAACTCTGTGACGACTTACTATAGGTCTCTAATTTTTCAAAAAGATACCTTCATTTTAGCTGCAGAATTCAGAATAATATCGCATGTACCATTCAGTTGCCATATTTTTTAGAATTTATTTATTATTTTAAAGAGAAAGAGAAAGGAGGAGAGATCAGGGAGGGCAGGGGGTGAGGGACAATTGGACTCCATGCTGAACATGGAGCTGGATGTAGGGCTCGATCCCACAACCCCGAGATCATTGACCTGAGCTAAAACCAAGAGTCTGATGCTCAACCTACTGAGTCACCCAGGAACCCCCATTAGAAAACCATACAGGTCATGAAGAATAATCTGCCTTCTTATTATTAAATGGAAATCAAACTCTTTTGAGGCCATAGAGATAAATATTTGGATAAGATAGATTCTGAATGAAATATTTTTTACCTTAAGGATGCATTAAAAAAAAAAAATAGGGACTCGTAGGCTGTACATGCAATTAATTTAATGGATTCCACTGGAAATTTGTTGATTGTAGAAGAATGTATGAAGCACGTCTTAGCAGTTAGAAAAGTTATGTGATTTCTGGAAACTGAAACATAGTCTGTGATTACTTCCCAGAATAAAAATTGACGCACAATTGTAGTGTTTTGTTTGATTCCTAGGTCATTTTATTATTTATTACATTGGTTAATATTGCTAAATTTTTGGTGGTAAGGATTCAAAAGCTGAACTGAGAGAGTTGTTTTGTTTTCACTGGAGTATGCTGTCTGTAAAACTGCAGCTAGGTGTGATGTTCTGTACCCACAGTTGATGAGAACTTTGGAAACTGTCTGTGACTGTGATTCCGTGGGATTGGCAGTGCAAAGCCTCTGAAGAGTTCACCTTTAGCGAACAGTGTCACACAATTTCTTTGTTGTTGACTATTATATTTTGGGATGAAAATACCCTGATATGTTTTTGGTAAATTTTTTTGCTTGCAGATATTGAGTCAGTAATGGCATAGTATATCAATGAAGAAAGTGAAACTGGAAAAACAAAGAACAAAAAACCCACAAAGACTCCATAGATAGAAATAGTAGAATAAAATAGTAAAGTAACAATAAAATTAGCACTACATTTTGAACTCTTTCTGAATCACAGTAATTTTTATATAAACAAGATTTCCTTTTGAATGTTGACTCAAAAATAAATATAAAAGAGTAAATATATGTATATTATTTTATACTACCTTTTGTAACACTGTAGACTCATATAAAAGTACATTCTAAAATGATGTTAAATTTTTCAAATTATCAGTTAAACGATTACTACAATGACTTGATTATTTCAAGTCATTAGAAAAAGAACCCTGAATTTTGTGAAACATCTATTATGATATGACTTATATCTATTTGCTGTCCACATATCTCAGAAACACATGCATTATGTTTATCTTAAATTATATTGCACTTTTTTTTGCATGAGTATATATTACAACAAAAAAATGACTCTTCCTTTTAAAAAAAAAAAATTGGCTGACTTTGCTTCTTTGAAAGTAGGCACCTGGATTAATAAATCACCCAAATGTATTATTTGTGCATTCCCTGTGTTTTTCCTTATAAAGAAATTCAAAGAATTAGCAAAAATTGGTGTCACCATTTGTTTTAGAGTGGATGGCTAGGAATGCTTCTTTTCATTGTAGAATCCACCATAAATTCACGGCACTGGAAAATTTATTAGGTAAGTGCAATAATGGTTTATAATCAAAAGTCAATTTAGATTGGACGCAAGGCACTCGCAGTGCATTTGAGGACTATTTTAGCACCTAAGTGCTGAAAGCACTTTGCTCATTTTAAAGTATTTTTTTTTTCTTAACTTACTCTCAGTTTTATACCAGTGTGAGTTAGGGATGGAAGGGAAGGTGGGACAGCTTACAAGGCTGGAAATGGCACTTCACAGTCAATGTACAAATACAGATTTGGATAGTGGCCAGGTAATACTTTGCCCAAGAAAGCACCTGGGGTTATTATGTTCTCATCCTTTTGGTCTAAGTTTCGTTATGGCAGCTCCAAGGAGCTGGAAACTGTGAAGCGTGTCTGCCTTTTCCACTGCCCCTGGCCCTTTCAGAAATCCATAATAACCAAAGAGATCCCAAACCGTTGGACAGGAACCCTTTAAAATGACGTTTCAGTTTAGTTTCTCCTTAGCTTTATCCAAGGAGAGAACTATGAAGCCAGTAAAGCTGGCAGTCTCCTGCGGAAGCTTTGACAGGCCAAAAAGTATTTGCTTCATCCCACAGGTTCTGTTCTCGTTCATTCTATGTAGCCAAGATGTGGAAATAATCACCGGTGGTACTTTCCATTTCTATGCACGTGGCTAGGCAGAAAGGGTAATTCGGCTAATAGCTAAAGCAGGAAAAGTAGGTTGAACCTGGCTTACAAATAGATTCATGTCCTTTCTCCTTTTTTTTCCTTTGCTGGCATACAGCTCCCTCTAAGCACCAATATTTTTTGCCCTCTAATCTTACACTCTGTCGTAAACCACGCTGAAATTGTTAACAGCTAATAGTATCACTGAATTATTGTGTTTGGCCTACTGTCCTGTGTAACTGTGATTATAACATTGATCATATCACCAAATAGCACGAGCCCAGGAAGGTATGGAGAAAGTATCTTTTAGATGTATTTTATACAATGGCATGCTATTTTGTAGGGATTATTAGCAACATGGTTCAGATCATACAACCAGAGTCACATCTTTATGGGTACAGTGAAGATTTAGGAAACCTTTGGTGATAATTCCAACCAAAGGCATGATTCCGTGTTGTATTTTCGGGTTTTCTAAAATAATCAAATAATCGATGCCAAATTATGACACCTAGTATACAGCATCAACGTTCAAGCTTTGAAACTAATATGGGATTTGCTCTCAAATTAAGCATGATTAAGTGAAAGTATAAGTTAGAAACTATTATTTTCAAAAGATTTCAGCTCTTAGATATGTTTGCCAGAAATATCTAGTAAATTGAAATTTTGTGGGGTTTTTTTTTTTTTTTTTGGTTTTGCTAGAGCATTTTCAACAATTTCCTGTCTTTTCCAGATCATTTAAGTACATAAACTTATATGCCTTACATTCTTTCCTATCGTATTCATTTCACTACTGATATTTTTATTGTTTTTTTATGATTTGAATATTTTGTGTGGACATTGTTCCTATGACTTAATATTCATTTGAACATAAAAGTTGTTTAGAAAAAGAATCAAGTGCCATCAGTTAGCATCACATGTAAAGTAAGGAACGCCAATAGACAGCTGCACATGTCTCAGATTTCACAGGGCTGAAAACTTTGTTTTCCATGAAATTGAAATAAAAACTATTTGTAAGGCACATGGATGCAATTTTCTTTTCTACTTGACACTGGAGATTCTTTCAGCATTTTAGTGCTTTGAAGTATTTTTTCAGGGCTCTATCTTGGCTGGCGCAGAATCAAAGTTACTTAGAAAGAATAAAGAATACACATCAAATATCAGAATTACCACTCAGAAAACATCATCTGCCACAGTGTGGAGCAGAGCTTTTCATGTTTGTTTTCTGGTCAAGATATACTGCATATTGTTCAGACTTCATGACGATAACTGCACACACATGATTATAGCAAATTTGCCTTTAATCAGCCACCGTATTTCAGAACATCCTAGCCTATTCACTCATCTGATGGAGTTCTGTATATTTTATTAGTTTAGAAATCTTGGAAAATGGAACAGAGGTGGTGGGGAAAGTTCTTTTTTGTTAGTTTCACATCATCGTCCTTATCACTCATTGTTTTTGAATATAAATCATAAGAATCTTTGACTCTCTATTTTAAAGTCCTTTATTCAATTTGAAGCTAAATTTTAATAAGATCAAACAGCATGTTCACATTTTATTTTTTATTTGTAAGTACCTCCATAATCCCAAATAGTCATTAGAATAATGTCTCCTTGCGTTTCGTAAGGTGTCTTGAGTAGGAAGCGCTAATTAATCATGTGTTAAGCTTTACCTCAAATTTTTCAATTATAGACACATACTAAGTAAGAAATCATCTGATTGACACATGCTGAATATTGCTGTCAACTTTGCTTTTTATCAAGTGTAGCCATCCTGTGTGGGTCTGTGATGCTTAGAAGAAGGATTTTTGGATTAGGTCATTTTGATGACTACAGGAAAGAAGATGATCTTAAAACCTATGAGTGATAAATGTCCAAATTGCTACTGTGACAATGTTTGAGATTTATGACTCCTATTGAGAAAGCCATCATCAAGAGTTTACAGAAAATTACTCTCTTCTCACCTTTAATTGCATTATTCAAGTTGAATATTGCCTCTACTGAATGAAGCACAAGTAATAAAATTGTTTCCATTTATTATGCAAAGTTCTTTTCAAATAAGTTATTGGGACTGATGGAGGAGTCAGGCCCTCTTTGCTGAATTACATAAAGAAAGAGGCATCTAGACTTTTATTTGTGAACACAAGAGAATTTTAATGTTGTTGAGACAAATACCAGTTTATGTAGAAAAGAAGTAAAAGGCAGATAGTATTCATTGGAATCATTTCCTTTTACTGTTTAAGCCAATAAAAATAACAAAACTAATATATTTTAAGGAATCACTAGAAAATTACTTTTTTTGGAGTAAAGGTATACATATGACCATTAAGTGTTCCTTTCTCCTCTCAAAAATAGTAACTCTTCCTCCATTTTAATACATGTTTAAAGTACAATATATCACTGTTTCTCAAATTATTATTAAATCGGAAAAAAAAACATTGTTTTATATAGCAATCCTATAGAATGCAATTACTGTTTTAATTGGAAGCTAAATTAGTTTGAAGAGTATAAGAATTAGTCAAGATGGGCTTAATTAGAGCCATTTTAATAATTCTACTTGGACTTCAAATGTTATTTAATATAAATTGATGGGTACTATTTAAATGTTAGAATACTGTGTGGTGTTTGAAGGAGTTCCACTTATAAATGAAATCTGGTGATGCTTGCCCTATGTGCCTATGCATGTTTCTCATTTTCCAGGGGGTCTTGAGGAAGAAAGCAAACATGAAATTAGCATTTGTAAACTATAGTGGCTTTTTAAAAATGTCACATGTTTAAAAGAAGGGAAGTATATCTCTCATAGATTCAGCAGCTCTCTCCTCAACAAGATGGAGATAATTAGTTGGGAAAGCATGTGAAAACACTTTAGAAGCTACAAAGTATTCTTACAATATTAGCTGGTGTCATTACATTTATTATTATTTTTAAATATCATCCATGGTATTCGTTATAATGACCAGAAAACAGCTGACCCTTGAATGCACAGGGGTTAGGGATGCTGACCCTGTGCAGTTGACAATCTACATATAACTTTTGTCTCCCCTGAAAACTTAACTACTAATAGCCTACCGTTGACCAGAAGCTTTACCGATAACATAAACAGTTGATTAACATATACTGGGTTATATGTGTTATATACTATATTCTTACAATAAAGTAAGATTGAGAAAACATTAAGAAAATAATAAGGAAAAACATTAATAGTGTACATATTTATCTTAAAAAATATCTGCTTATAAGTGGACTAGCACAGCTAAAACCCACCTTCAAAGGTCTGTTATACTTGATTTTTTTTTATTTATTCCTTCATAAACCATGATATATAAGCTACAGATTAATAAATAATAATATAGGGAACAATATGCATCAACAGAAGATAAGTATTAATCATTCAGTAGAACAATTTCCAAGTCAGTATTTAATGCCAATTTGTAGATTTAGATAATAAGGAAAGCCTTGAATTTTGCTCATAGTCCACTACCTAAATAAATGACTGTGACTTTTGCCATCATTACAGTGTTGGTATGTCTGGATATTGTGTATGCATGTTTTGTTTTTCAAAAATTGCTTGTCATTTGTGATCCGGTTCCATAATAACTCACAAATAGTTTAAAATTCAGGAATTATACATTTTTTTTTTTTTTTAGATCAAGAAACTGAAGACCTGGGCTATTCAAAGAAGCTGTGGATAAAATCTAGTATACTAATATTCCAGCTGATATTCCAATATTTTATTAAAAATAAATATATTACAGGTTATAGAAGTAATTTTGAGTCAAGATGCTCTGCATGGTTTATTCTAGGCCTTTAGTTCTGCCTTTTTTACAGAAAGTCTTTTGTTTTTCCCAAGTAAATAAGGTTTTTTCTTTATGTTTTGACAATGAACAAAATAATTTTGAGGTCAAGTGTTTTTATAGCTAATATTATTTGAACAACAATAATGGTAACTGTCATTGTTTGGCAAAATGTTATATACACACACATATACATGCACACAGTATTTCCCTGACCTAAATGGCTTCTCTTTTTTTAAAAGTTAAAGTAATAAATGCTGCTGAAAGCGACAGCAATCATAGACTAGAACCACAATTTTCCAAAGATTTTAAAATGTTGAAAATCCTTAAGCTTTAAACAGTCTCCTAAACCAAATAAAGGATAAATATTCAAATGAGCACAGGGTTGCCTGCCAATAATTGCCAAGCTTTACCAAAACGTTTATAGCGGGTATTACTGAACAGGACTTGGGGCATGGGCTCTAATACCCCCTGAATATCAGTTTCCATTTCTTATAACTGTGCTTGCTATTCCCACTTTGTCTCTTTTCTCTCTGGATCCGATAATGTCTATATCTCCATGAGCCCTATCATCCATCTTCCTCCCATGTGTCAGCAGCCCTCACTGGAAAACAAATTCCTGTCTTTGGGCTCAGAGTAAATCATAGAAACGTATTTGTGAGTGTCAAAATGGGATTTTGACACCACAGAATTGAGACATCGGCAATGCCACTGGGCCATTGAGGATTGCCACATCCAGACACAACTTTGAGATGGATAAAGGTTTCCCCATAGACGCATTTTCCTTTCTGTGAAAGCTACCTCTTTCAGGCACGAAAGCACTCCTCAGGTACCAGGTCTTTTTTACTGCATAAAAGAGTAAGATTGCAAATTAATTACTATTGAGTAGCAAGTAACTTAGTACAGACCTCTGAAACAGATTTTTGCAATGAGATTTTAAAGATAACATCATGAAGAGTGTTTACTTAATGCAAAGGGCTGCATTTATTAAAAAAATGATTTCTGTTGTGAAAGAAAATTCTTTCAGTTTTGGTTTGGGTGTTAATGTGGGATGTAAAAGTTTTGCCCACACCTTTTGAATTATAGCACAGAGGGCTTTTTGCTTAAATCAATACTTCTCATATGCCTGGCTCTCTTACTTATTCTCTAAGATCAAGCTCAAGTAGAGCTTGATCATAAATTCAATTTGAGGGTAAGTATGCAATTATGTATCTTTTCTAAAGGAGGAAAATTGTAATTTTGGTTTAGGTAGTTGGTTGGTTTGAAACAGACACCTACCAAGTTACTTCTGTATCCTTTAAAAAGTTTAAAAAATATGTTCCAGAGGAGGGATATTTTATATCTCCCTGTTGTTGTCTTTTGTGAACTTGATGACACAAAAGACAGTATAGAGACAAGAAGTGTTAGATAGATACAAACATACCTTGTTTTCTTGTGCTTTGCTTTATTGTACTTTGCTTTATTGCACATTTCAGGTACAGCATTTTCTAAAAATTGCAGGTTAGTGGCAACACTGCATTGAGAAGGCCAATGAGTGCCATTTTTCCAATGGCATTTGCTCTCTTCGTGTCTGTGTCACGTTTGGATACTTCTCATAATATTTCAAGCTTTATTATTATATATGGTGTCCTCTGATTAGTGATTAGGATTATCTGAAAGGTCAGTTGATGGTTAACATTGTTACCAACATTTTTTAAAATTAAGGTTGAAATATTGTTTATTGGACATAATGTTATTGCACACTTAGCAGACCAACATAACTTTTATATGGGAAATAAAAATAATTGACTGGCTTAGTAGCAATATTTACTTTATTGTGGTGGTCTAGAACTGAACCCATAGTATCTCTGAGGAATGGGCTATAATGGAAGTATTCAAAAATATGTTGAATGGCCTCATCTACTAGATATTGATGAGATTTCTTTTCTCTCAATATGTGAATTAAAGAGATATCCAAAACTTAGATGTTATAACACTCATTACCATAGCTCAATGTGGAGATCATTGTAAGAAATAATTTACAAAAAAAAAGAAATAATTTACAAATACTTAAAAAGTTAAAACCTTTAAAAATTATGGTATCTTTTGTGTATTTTTTTTTTTTTAATTCATTTTAGAGAGAGAGAACACACATGAGCACACACAGTGAGCAGCAGGGGGCGGGGGTGGGTAGTGGGAAAAATAATCTGACCCAGACTCTACGCTGAGCACAGAGCCCAATGAGGGGCTCAATCTGACAACCATGAGATCATGACCTGACCCCAAATCAAGAGTCAGATGCTTAACCGACTGAGCCACCCACATACCCCATATGTGTATATTTTAAAACATGGATTTTGTAGATTTCTGACATTAATTTGGAAAAGTTTTATTTAAAAAAATGGCCTCATCTAACAAAACTAACATAAAAATGAACAGAATTTTTGCCCCATTATTCTACATTACTTATAGAATATTATTATAGGAAAAATAAGCAACAAGCAAACCAGATAACACACCATAATCCTAATACCAAGAGATAATCACTGTTAACATTTCTAAATTTGTCTTTGAGGACATACATATACATTTATACATGCAAAAAGTGGTATAATACTCATACCTGGCCTTTCATGAAGATGGCACCAAAGACAAAGAAGCAAGCCCCCGCTGTTCCCCAAGCCAAAACCAAAGCAAAGGCTCTGTAGGCCAAGAAAGAGGTGCTGAAGGCATCCACACTCAGAAAATAAAAAAGAAGATCCGCATGTCACCTACATTTCCTAGTGCCTACGACACTGTGTCTTAGAAGGTAGCCCCAAAATCCCTGAAAGAGTGTCCCTAGGAGAAACGAGCTCGAGCCCTATGCATCATCATGTTCCCTGTGACTACTGAGTCAACCATGAAGAAAATAGAAGAAAACAGCGCACTTGTGTTGATTGTGAATGTAGAGGCCAAGACGCACCGGATCAAACAGGCTGTGAAGAAGGTCTAGGACATTGACGTGACCAAGGTCAACACCCTGCTCAGGCACCGGTTCAACTAGTTCCTGACTATGATGCTTTGGATATTGCCAACAAAACTGGGATCATGTAAACTGAGTGCAGCTGACTACATCTAAATATAATTTTTTTGGCACAAAAAGACAGTCATATTTGCCATTTGTAACTTCTGTCCACTTAACAACATAAGTAGTATTAATACAAGCTTCAAATGACATACTGTATAAAGAGATCACAGTTGGCTTATAAAAGATTCTGCTCTTTCTGTTATATCCATCTTACTCTTTTTGCTTTTCTCCCCCCTTCTCCCAGCTGGCATGGAATGAGGTCAGCTGTTCCTTGTTTTATATACCTCATCTGACATTGGGTTAATAGCACTTCCATTAATGACAAGCCCTATTGTAATGCCTCCACACAGGAAAAATAAGTGTTTTCAAGTTGTAGTTAAACTTTCATTTTTAAGGGTTACTGGTATATGGTGAGGGTATTTGACAGATTTACATGACTGTACGGGGCAGGGTGCAGCTGTGCTCCAGAAAAAGATGCAGGGGTAAGGAAGTGGTAGTAATGGTACCATGAGTGATGTGCCCAGACTCCCTGGGTTAGAATCCCGGTTCTATTTACTATCTGGCTGACCTCAGGTGAGTTATTCAAACTCTCTGTGCTTGGTTTTCCCATGTGAAAAATGAAGATAATGATAGCACTTACCTTACAGAAGTTTGTAAGAATTAAGTTAAATTTGCACACCCACGTAACCCTATATGAAGCACTTAGTGCCTAATGCACAACAGGTAGCGCCTCAGAGGTGGGGGAGCTTGTTTCCATCCTTGGTCAGTCAGTGGATATCACAAAGCAAATATGTAGTAGATTTCATAAAAGAGAATTTGGTTTAGGTAGGTTCCATTAGTTTACTTACAGTAATCTTTAGAAGAAAAAATATGGGGCATCTGCGTGACTCTGTCAGTTTAGCATCTCCCTTCAGCTCAGGTCATGATCCCGAGGTCTTGGGATTGAGCCCCACATTGGGCTCCCTGCTCAGTGAGGAGTCTGCTTCCCCTTGCCCTCTCCCTCTGTGCATGCTTTCTTTCTCTTCTCTCTCCAATCAATCAATCCATCAATCTTCAAAAAAATCTTTAGAAGAAAAATTAAAACAACCCTGTAACTCTACTCTGGGGTCATAGAGGGTGGTGCAAGGAAATATTTTTCTTGTAATAAATCTAGCTTGTTAACAACTGTCATTCATGACTGAAAATGATTGCATGTGTCAGGAGACACTTTCTGTTTTAGGACAGTGGGTGGGCGTGCTTCACTTCATGTACTTACAAATGTGGAGTCAAGTGATGATTACTGAGAGAATACCTCCCTAGGGTTGTGGGGGGGGGGGGGGGAGAATGGGAAGAATGGCTCTGTAACTGATGAAGAATTTCCTTCATCTTATGAAGCTTTTAATGGGGTCAAATTACAACTCAAAGCACGATCTAGGAGATTAAAAAATTCACCTGCTAGTTGAAATACCATACATGTCAATATGTTGTCTGGTGAAAGTGAAATACAAGGCTTCATGAAAGAGGCAGAACTTGATATTCCCTTCGAAGTTGTGAAAGATTTGGAGAAAGAGGAAGAGCATCAGAAATAATCCAGGGTACGATAGGGAAACATTAAGAATAAAGGCAAGAGTAAATTACAGAGCCCGGACTGGAAAGCCATGAGTTTGCAGGAAGGTTGTCCAATTCGTTAGGCCAATCACACAGCCAGAGGGAAGAATCTGCCTTGTATTGCTTCCCTTCAGACACAAGTTTCAGGGACCCCTGGGTGTCTCAGTGGTTGAGCGTCTGCCTTCAGCTCAGGTCGTGATCCCAGGGTCCTGGGATCGAGTCCCTACAGGGAGCCTGCTTCTCCCTCTGCCTGTGTCTCTGCCTCTCTCTCTCCCATGAGCTGTCTACTAGATGCAGAGGGAAATGAGCTCTGGAGTAAGACAAAAGAAATTAAAATGTCTTTATTCTATTATAGGAGAGGTGGCAGTCGGCTTACCCAACTTCCTTTATCATTCCCTTTCCCTGGCTACCTTCCAGAGGGGTGACCACTGGGCTCAGTCTGTAAATGAGACCGGCTGAAGTCTACCACACAGGTCTGGGTACGCTTTGCTTTCCTGATACAACATCACTCCCCTTTCTTTCTCTTTGACCATCTTACAGCTGGAGTGTAGCCATCCTGTGATCATGAAGACATATAATTAGTGAGACTTTGGTGCTAACATCACTGAACTGATGAACAAGCACTGGCCACTGGCTAACTCTGGACAGCTTGTTGTGTAAACAGTAAATCTCAGTGCACTCCAGACATTTTATTTGAGTTTATTGATATAGCTGTATTCCAAATTTATAATCTTGCCAGCTCACATTCCTCATTAGTAAATTGTAGATGATCTTAATAACACCTAACTACTACTGTGGCTGTGGGGAGTGAAATTATGTCTATGGAAACTGCTTTGCAAATTGTAAAATGCTGTACAAATGTTAGTTGTTATTGCTCATAAAATCATGTGTGCCCTTTTTCCACATCCAATTATAAAGCTTGATGAAAATGGTTGAAGTGGTGAATAAGTTTGCTGAAAGAGAAACGAACAGTTCTTAATGAATTATTAACAGCAATTATCTTCTGTGACCACATTGTATAAAAGTGCATCTGCCTGTTGTGCTATGTTCTTGGGTTCAGCTCAAGAGCACCTAAGAGGAATTTATATGCATAATCTCATTTCTCCAACATTCATATGTTCTGCGACAGAATTTGTTACTTGAATTTCCACGGTAGGAAGAAAATCATCTAGCTTCTGTGGCTAAGTGGTGTGTTTATAAAAGAGATATGTAAAAAGTTAGAGAGAGTCCTGTGGTCATCGTTTCATTTTGAAAACAAGAAAAGGTAAAAAAATAAAATAAAATAAAATAAAAAAGAAAACAAGAAAAGATGCCACATCACACATCTATAAGTTTACCTAAGGACAGCAAAATATAAAAATAAGCAGGCAAAGTACATGGTTCATATGCTAACCTAAGGTTATTTTATTTATTTATTTATTTTTTTTTAAAACCCCCTCCCCCCCCCCCTAACCTAAGGTTATTATTTAATAAAACAGAGCCCATCCTCAGGGTATTGGCCATCACAGAGAAAATGTTAAGTGTTCATTTTCTTCACAAGTAACTGTGTAAAGTTGAAACTACAAGTTGTAAACTTTCATTTAATTTTATGTACTTCTAAGTGTACATGAATTTATTCCGAGTCTCTTGATGATGGCCTTATGTCCCCAATTACAGCCATCAAATGAGCACCCAGGTAGATAGTGGCTGATTGGATTCTGTATCGTGCGTGGCTGTGGAACCTGAAAAGGAGCTCCTTATTGAGCCTTGACCTTGGCTGCTGTTCCAGACCCCTTCTGGAAGGTTGAGGTACACAGCAAAATCGTGCTGTGTGAACTACTGCTCAGCAACTTCAGGAGGAACGATACAGGGTAGAGGAGGGGGGCTTAGGTGAGTGATGTGCAGGCCTGAAGGGATTCATAAGAATAAAAACCTCACTTAGCGGGATAAGTAACATTTTACTGCAGCATCGTAAAAAAAAAAAATGAAGACGTTATTTATTTATTCAAGACACACACACACAGGCAGAGACTCAGGCAGAGGAAGAAGCAGGCTTCATGTGGGGAACCTGATGCAGGACTTGATCCCTGGACCTTGGGGATAACATCCTGAGCTAAAGGCAGAAGCTCAACCACAGAGCCACCAGGCATCCCAAAACATTTTTTTTTTTAAATACAAGATGTCTATAATGGTAACAATTTTAAAAAATGGATTCATTTTGAACTTTTAAATGTAATTTACCCTGTTGCCTCAGGGTGTGTGTGTGTGTGTGTGTGTGTGTGTGTGTGTGTGTAGGTACATACCTCCTTACATTTTTGTATCTAAGGCAAGTGCTTCACTCACCTTCTGGTTCTGCTGGGAGAGAAAAAATAACCTTAATTCCTTACCAGACATACACACACACACACACACAGAGTCTTTACTGCTCTACCAGGGGGTTCAATATTTGCCAAAGCCACTCTGGGTCTTTCTTGGTCACCTGGCTTTGTGTAATGTCAGACCTCTCCCCCCTAGATCCTATCCTGGGGTGTGCAGGCATGATTTAGAGTACGGGGGCATGGTATGTGTATTATAAACAATATGTTCTATATCCTGAATCCTTTTTGTCATGTGTCAGCTTTTAAAATATCCTTCAAAATATCTCAACCCACTTTCATAAGAAATGAGCCATGAAGGGCCCGCCCACACATGCTCTGCTGATTCTTTTATTAAACACTCATCTAATTCACTGGCACTCATTTACTCAGTACTTCTTTCGTGCAAGTGCTTTTCAGAGCACCAGGGATACAACATTGAATAAACTCTCAGTCAAATTACCTTATTGTGGCGATAGACAAAATTGGAAAATAAATATTAAATACCATCAAGAAATAGAGAAGAATGGGGATGAGAGATTTTGAGTTTCCTTGATATCAATGACTTCATCTCTTTTCCCACTATCATTACATTCTTGATGTCTGAACAGAATTGTGAACACCCTTGTGAAGTCTTGCATTGTGACTGGAATGCAGATGATGGTTGCCATACTGATGGGGTTCGCTCACTAATTGAGCTGTCTTCTCCAGCACACGAGATGCAGAGAACACTGATTTCACCGGTTCATTTCACCTAGTTCTACTAGGAGTGGGCTTGGCATTGTATCATTAATCCACTCAATAACAATGTCCACTGCATATTCATATTGTCATGGACAGGAGAGGTCATCCAGCAGCAGTGAAAACTGCCAGAGTTGACTCTGTCTTCTATTGTAGTATTGTTCATTTGGTATCAATGTCGTCCTGTATTGTCAATTTTATCAAGTATTCTAATATGGTCAGTATTGTCTTCCACTGTCAATATACCAGAGAACCAGTTATGTAGGTAGTCCTGCCAAAGTCCATAAGCTGGAGGCTTCGATGCCTTGTATTTTTGTGGCTTGTTCTCTTTAAGTAAGTGGATAAGAGATGAGCATCACTTTAAAATGTTTTATATGTTGCCATTGTTACACATGATATTAATTTCATGTATTTAAAAACATTATGAAGCACCTCATCTGGACCAGGAAAAATGCAAAGTGTGTGGACCTAGAGATAACAAGATCTCCAGTGGGGTCTGAGGAGGGAAAGAATATAGATTCGAACCATTACAAACATTATGAAGGCTGTGAAAAAGTATAGAATGTTTTCTGTGTGCCTGTGGGAACTCATCTGGATTTTGGGGTCAAGGAAGTTTGCTCCACGGTGATTATTAACTTAAATAGAGAAGTGATTAAAAAGAAGTCAATATTTGGGAAAAAGAAAGTGAGAATGAGCAATATGAACTAAATTCATGAGGCAGGAACTTATTTGTGAAGTTTCAGGAAATAAAAATAAGACCAGTCAGCCTAAGTGTTGAAATAAGAGCATAAAATTGGCTTAGATGTTGGTGGGGAGATAAGCAAGAGTCGAATCAGGCAAAGTCTAGCAGGAGCGACAAAGGAGTTTGGAGTTATTTCCTACAAGGCAAAAGGGAATGATCTTAGGGAGGAAAAATGTAATGAGAATATCTGTATTTTAACTAAATCCTCCCGACAGTACCGTAAAGATCGGAGGGAATTCGACACAACTAGTTAGGCGGCTGATACGCCAGTCAAAGCAAGGCATGGTGTCGACTTGGCTGAGGCATTGGTGGTTTACACTGTGTCCAGTGGGCAGAGGCCACCAATGGCAAGGAGGAAGTAGTTAACAAGATTGAGCAATTGATGAGATGAAGGTCATGAAAGAAGAGATAAGCATGGGGCCTGGGTTTCTGAGCTACTGAATGGAGAGCAGTGAGCTTTATTATTGCTATTGAAGTGCCTTCATGACAGTAGGTCTTCATGGCAGATTGTTAGCATTTTCTACACACATTTAGACATTGGTCTTGGTTTCTCAGCTTCAATGGTATTATACCAGGAGTATTTAGAAAGTCATTTCAAATCCAAAGAGCGAAGAGGGTCCCAACCAGATTGCAATTACTTATAGAGATTTTTTTGTATGTAATGAGGGGAACTCATTAGGGAAGAAATTCTGACCAAAAAGTTGAATGGCCTCACAGTGAGAAACTTTCCTTGAGTGCAGTCAGAAGGCTTAAAATGCCTGATACAGGATATGTGCAGTGTTTGGAAGGAAGATGTACCTCTTGTCAAATTGTATCCCACAGCTCTGGAGTTCTCTGATTCTTGACATTTCAATGAATATCAGACTTGAATATCATTGAAATACTTGAAACCATTCTAATTTGCCTTCTGTCTTCTTTTATGGCCCATCTTCTTTTTCTATCATTGTTCAAAGGTGATTCACTCTAATAAAACTGCCGAATATATTTCTCTATCCCTGCAAGGGACCTCTCACTTCCTACTTCTGTATATTTTATGACTTTCGGTGCTTACATTTTCAATATTTATCTATTATTTAAAGTTCTCTATTGTCACCAAAAAAAAGACATTTATTAATAATGTTTCTATTGTCTTACTACATAGGATCTAAAAAAAAAAAAGTTCACCCTGGAAAAAATACCACTAATTTTTTTCTTGCTCTTATCTTCTTGGACACATACACAAACGCCATATATAAACCTCTGCCTTTTCTGTTTCACATCTGTGGCTTTCATTTGCCTGTTTTAAGACAAAACTTTTCAAGGGTGTTTTGTGTGTACCCGGCTGACATATGTAAAAATAATGACCTAATGGCATATTTAGATTATAAAAAGAAATAAATATCAGCATGCAATTGTGTAAACTGTGTAGTAATACAAATGATAGATAACTTGTATTAATCACTATTCCATTCAAAATGCATATACTTGTTCTCACCTGTCAAGCATATTGCCTCTCAACCATAGGTCGGTCACCCATTTGGGTTAAGAAAAGCCAGCCACCCCCCACACTAAGAAGTGTAGCCTGAAAAGTTCCTCTTCAGGGGACCCTCTTTTCAGGACCCATCCATTCACTGTCTTCAAAGAATAAGATCACTTTTAGAAAATTTAAAATTAGAAGCCCTGTCCTAGGCATGCTTGATGCACCAGTCTCTCAGTCCAACACTGTGGTTATACATTCATTTCTCCATTCAGAAAGCTCTGATAATTAGCCGGTGTTTTCACACACATGCACACACACACACACACACACACAAGTGCATAGTGTAGATTAGATGAGTACTCACAAATCCCTGCCTGAACACCTTCTAGCAATATTGATCTGACCAATCTCCAACGCAAAGGATTCAAAATTGTTTAAAAATGTTGCATCTGGACTTTCTTTGACAAGTCATAATTGGTCCACATGCAGCATCTGTTCCAGGCTTTGAAGCCAAGGGGCAAATCGAGACTCTTCTGAACTTCTACGGAAATGTTATTAAATATGTTCCCCATGCCTCTGTTTCCTGATTTATAAATAAAATGGTTATTAAACAGAGTCCAAGGCCACTTCTAGGCCTAACGTTGTGTGTGTTTATGATTTTACTTCATACATATATTAAAAAGAGGGAAAACAAATCCATTAGGATATCTATATAGATATTTTCCAATTTTCTTGACATGCTCATTTCTAAAACTCTGATTGGCTGTTTGTAATTGCAAATAACTTGCAGCCAAATGCTATATAAGTGATTTTCGTTGTTCCAGTAAAAAATTTGCTTGGCAGCCATTATCTTTTAATGCTTGTGGATAAAATACTGTGTTACTAAGACTTATTCAGAAGG
The DNA here is from genome assembly GCF_048418805.1 of Vulpes vulpes. Taxonomy (NCBI): domain Eukaryota; kingdom Metazoa; phylum Chordata; class Mammalia; order Carnivora; family Canidae; genus Vulpes; species Vulpes vulpes. The sequence goes on along the minus strand of NC_132786.1, from coordinate 53,741,078 downwards.
ATGCCTTTACCAGGCTATGACAATAACATGTTAAATGTCATATATTGTCATATAAGAAATCACATTACAGACCAATTAATGCTAGGGCTACACAGTAAATTGTGGTTTGATCATAATAGCTTATTAAAATCTGTACCACCTAAATCTTCCTTTGATTTATTTTCATTTAGAATCAATGAACATATTAGGTAGATGTGTTATTTCACGTATCCATATGCATAGAGGCCATTTCTTCAGTAAGAAGAGTTATTGATTATTGGTTTGATGTTTTTAAATAAAATACATTTTTACAATGAAAAGGAAGCAGAATATTTTATACATTTTTATATTTTCTCTAGACATCCACTGACAACTTTTGGAAGTTCTGTAAATGTTCAACCTGAATAATATATGATGTGAGTCTTTCCGCTAGAGAAAATAGAACATATCAAAATACCAATTCTCTTTGTAGTTACGAGGAATCAAGAAATTTGTTAAAACAAAAAACAACAAACAAAACAAGCAAAAAAAACCTCAATCCAGTGCCAACAAGGCATTCTGACAATAATGTCCCCAAATGCCAAGTGTCATTTTATGAGAAAAAAGCCAACAAATACAAACTGTCCTCTCTCCCTCCACCTTTGCTCTGTGATCAGATCTTACTTTGTAATGAAGGGAAACAATAGTATTATTACTCGCTCATGAAGTGTCTGCTTTTCATTTCTCTTGTAATTTATCTTCAATTGAACGGATATTGATTTCGTGGGGAAAAATTGCATAATCTCTAAGGAGATTTTTAAAGGACTAATTTTAGTTAGTGCTTTATTTTTGTTTCCACTGGTTTATTCTTTCCCGGTGATTTATCTACCTAATAACATTATAGATAAAACCTGGCCTTTCAATTTATTTCTTCAAGAGCTGTTCATGTTTGAGCACGCTTTCTCCTTAATTTCCTGGGGATTTTAGATAGCCCTGTCTTTAGTGGTCTGAAACAAGTTGCAATATAAGTAATTAAGGCATCTGAGCAACGGAAGTCTACAAATGGCTGTTTTGCTACCATGTGTGATATTTAACTAATTGCTCATTGCTGTGAAAACCTTTAACTTTGTAGATGCCATGACTTTAAAGTGAATAAATATTCCTTTTGTATTTAATAAAATTGCGTAGTGTAATAGTGAATACTAAAGCTTCCACATACTTGAGAACATGACCTCTGATAGATGCTGCGCTGCCTAATTTTCGATTGTTGAAATGATCCTACATTCCATAGAAAACTGCAAAATACCTCAGGGCCTCTACAGGGAGATTATGGGTTGTAGTGAGAATCAGGTTAGTAGGGACTAAGAGAACTGACCTCTAGCCTATTTCTGTTTCCCCAGCCTCCCTTTACTTCTCTGGTCTGACTATGGCATTAGGGAAGTTAGGGATTACATTAAATGATAGTAAATGGACTTTTCAGCTGAGTGTCTTTATGGGAGATCAAGAGGTTGTGTATGGAGTGAAATGAATGCCTTGTATCACTGAAGCATCATCACCAAAATGCATAATGTACAGCCTAGAATTTTTTTGAAAAAAATTTTTTCATTGGTCATCCTTTTGCACTTGCATATTAACACATTAGTAAAGCGAGTCTGAAAATTAAAATAATATTCTTGGCCAATCAGACAAATGCTGCTGTAGGGAAGACTTTTCTTTGCTGTAGAAGAAAGAACGACCTTTGTGTCTACTTAAAACATATTCGGGAAATGGGATATCTGAACTTTTTTTAAGTTCACATCATGCGTCCCAAACTCTGTTGTCTACTATGTGGTTGTGTGTGGGTATGGGCGTGCGCGCATGGGCACATGTGTGCTTAATTCCTTGAAATTTTGTTTTGTGGCCTTTCTCCCCTCTATGGTTTGTGCCTGATGTAACAACAGTGGCCCCCAAACCAAATCCACAATAGGTAAGTAGCAATAGTTCCTTTAATCCTCTCTCAAAGAAGAATTTGATGCCTTGCAAGGCATTTTTTTCCTCTGCCAGCCTTTAAAATGACCTTAATCTGCAGACACAATTGGGCATCATCACTGTCTATAATAGAGATGTCAGTGTTAGAAGGCGAACCTTTCAACAGTTTTTGCATTCTGGATTGGTCACAAGCTGGATGATTTCATTCCTAGAAGGCTGGCAGTTGAGGGCAAGGAAGATGTGCTTGAAACATTGTCTACAGGATTTGTTTTTTGTTGTTTTGGTTTCCAAAGACAAAAGAGAGAGAGAGACAGAGAGAGAGAGAGAGAGAGAGAGAGAATGATTTAAATCGGAAGCTGACTTTATAAACCAAGGGCTGCTTTAAAGCAGTAAGAAAGAACAATATTTTTATTCTAAGACACATGAAGCTTGTTTTCATCCCTACCTGCCTGGGGTGCTGTTTGCAGAGCCTCTCTGCTGGCAGCTGGGGTTTTTATCAATGAGAATCATGAAGCTTTGGCTAAGGCATGCATGGAAGGGAGGTAATAGCTCTTCTTAGGCCTTTTCAACCATCTGGTATAAAATTCGTTTTTATTTTTGCAAACAAAACGTTCATTTACAGAATTGCCTCTGACCTGGAAGTCCTCCATCTTCATGGCAAGGCTGAGTCTTCGCACCACACGGTGGCAGTGTAGTCACACACTTAGGGTTATTCGTGTGCTGGCTCCAGACCAGCAGGGCTTCTGGCTGGATTCACTTTTGGGTTTCTAAGCACCTCCTGCATCCTTGGTACTCACCCCTCCTTTATCCAAAGGACAAGAGTATCTGTACTAAATGATTTACTCTGTACATCAAACTCCGAAATTTCCGCTTGTATTTGCTTTTTATTTTCAAAGAAAATACTTGGATAAATTTTCAGCACAGTAAGTTTGTGTTACCATGCAGTCTTTCAACTAATATATATATAATTATATATATATAATAATAATATATATATATAAGTTAAGACGTTCACTAGGAAAGTGTTTTTATGGAGGATATTTTAAAAAATGAGATTGGTTACTGTTTAAAAAACTATTCTGAACAACCAAAAAAATACACAGCATAAGTCTGTCTCGATTTTATTTTTTTAAAGAGCAAATGAGCATAACTGATGCAAATCCCAGGGTGTTATCAAGGGCCTCACTGTGTGAATAATTTAATGTATTTATTTGAAATATTTTTACATTATCCTTTACAGAAATAGTTAGGTTTGGAAGCATGAATTTTATGTTGTTATACTTTTTGTGTCATTTAGAATACTTTATGTAGATTCTTATAAAGTCTTTTCTAGGAATATCCTAATAATAACTGGGGTAGTCTCTTGGATTCCTATGTAGAGAACCTTGTAGTATCCCATTTTATGTACTTTTTGGCAGACTTCCTGTTTCAGTCTGTTTTTATCACCCTCTTTGACACACAAAGTGCAGGATCTGCAATTTGGAGAAGAAAAGAGAAGAAAATCAATAAAATTATTTCCTGCTTCTCATCACTTTCCCTGAACTAAAATTCAGCTCCAAATAGGTAAATATCTAACTACACTTTTTTTTGCATATGCCAGATCTAAACTTCTTTTTTTTTTTTTTCTAAACTTCCTTATTTGGCATTCTTGGGCACTCTTACTCTGATGCCCTGTAGAAAAGCTGGTTTAGAGAACATCCCGGTGGGAAGACTCACTGCTTCTCTGTGTGCTTCAGTGGAAGAAAAAAAGCATTTGCAACTTCTTCCTGAGGAGTCCCACATGCCTCCTCACCTAGGAATTCTGCGTGGTGTGGCCCATGCTGCACACGGACCTGTCTTGTGAGGACAGGGGAGTGCTCTCTTCTGTTCCATGAGAAAAACACCCATGGGAAAGAAGATCTTGTTGAGAAAGACAATGGGCAAAAGCCAGGAGGTCGTTCATTTTATGGGCTGGCTAGCATAGTGTTAGGACTACGTATGTGTCAGCAGTGGTAGGCTACTGGAACTTTGTAAGAATGTGATAAGACTGTGGAACAAATCGTGAAATTGAGTAAAACTCAGCTTTTCCTTGATGGGCCCTCTTCAAAGCATTCATCTCCCAGGCTTTATAAATTCTGAGATGACATTTTCCATCTTTCCATATATATTGTATTTCTTTCCTTTATAGGTGGGAGATGATGGTTTAGGAAGAAAAAAGGGTCTCGTAAATTTCTGTGGGAAGTTTAGCTCTGCTAGGTCTTCTGGTGCCTCCTGGTGGCAGAACAGATCTGGGATGTGCCCTGAGGTTAATGCTCTGCTGTGACTTCATCGTCGTTTTAATCATTTTTGTCCATTTTTTTTTTTTTTTTTTGAGAAGGGTTTCATCAGATCATCTTCCTCCCGATTACCATCCAGGAGGCAGGAGGCTGAATAAGGTTATTGCTCTACAGCTCTTCCTTCTTTGTGATGTTGTTACTGGGCTTATAAGGATGTGACAGAGATAATGTACAAACCAGAATGCATAATTTATCCCTGGAGAACAATTCAGGTCCTGGGGATCCTGGCATGCAACACAGAGGAACACATAGATTTTCTTTCATCTCCATGTTTCATTACTCTAGTCATTTAAATTTAATGCCCAAACAATTGACTTTTCAATATTTAAATTCACCAAATTGAATGACATGGCCACCCTTTCACTTGTCACATTTTGGCTTTTTCTAAAGACTTTCATTATTTATCTACATTGATTGGGTGACCTTTGCCATCTATTTGCCAGGCTTTAAAAGATTTAAGTCCTCCATATATATAATCTGGCTGCATTCTTCCCCAAATTAATTACTATTATTGGTCTCCTGTCATATATTTATGAATTGTGCTTCCTTTACTCCTGCACCTGCTCCAACTCATTTCATGGCTGTATTTTCTTTATAAGGTATGAAGATTAACCTTTATTGGACAACTGAATAAAAATGCTAATTTTAGGAAATTAAAATGTACTACATTCCTATCAAGATGTGCCTGCTCTTATAATCCCGAAAATACTGTAAATATCAATCACTACGTACCAAGCAATACATTGAAAAATGTGTGAAGAAAATGCTACGTAAAGTTGATTGAAATGAAAAGTTTCTAGATTTTTTTTCTAGCTCTGCAATAAAAGAAACACTATAATAGCTTTGAGTAGCTTTTGCTTTCTCAGTTCACTGCAGTGTTTTACACTACCAATGTTATCTTTTGAACTATCTAGAACTTTCCAGAAATTTCAAGGAAGAGTCTTAAAGGCATATTCATTATGATGTAAAATAAGTACACTTAGAATACTGAAAGAAAACTCCCAAACAGCCCCATCATGTAGGAAATTGGGAATTAAGAGTGCAGTAAGTCTAAGGAGATTTGTAAGGATATTTGGAGTAAATGGTGATGCATGAATTTTCAAACATTTTCCCAGAAGTTTCTCAGGAATCTGTGACTTCCTACCATGCTCTGGCATAATGGCTTGTCCACAGTAAATGTGAAATTTGGAGTCAAAGTAGACTTCACATCCTTGGATCTCTAGTACCATGTCTTCATCCTCAAGAATGTTGTACCACAATTCAGTGAAATGAGAATGAGACATCGCTTTACTCAGGGCTATCATGTTATGTTTGAAGGCGATGTTATATCCAACTTTAACTTGTGAAGAACTTGCTATAGTATTTTTAAGTATTAAAAATAAAAGCATTTATTTTGTTCTTTTGCATGTGACACTATTAAAACATTGCGACTATAGATAGCAATGCCTGGTGTCCACCAGCTTGCAAGTCAGATCAATGTTAACCATACACTCTGCGAGGAGGGCATTATATTAAATGCATGAGGACTAGCGATTTACAACATAACATGTACATTCTACTGAGTTCTCACATCATATCATAAACTGCCAAATAATAGATGGAGTTGGTTTCTATGCATAAAATTTTGGCTCTAAGGTTAGTTTATTGTGTGTCTGGGGGGTTCAGTTGGTTAAGCATCTGCCTTCAGCTATAATCATGATTTTGGGGTCCTGGGATTGAGCCCTATGTCAGGCTCCCTGATTAGTGGGAAATCTGCTTCTCCCTCTGACCCCCTCCTGCTAGTGATCTCTCTCTCTCACTCTCTCTCAAATAAATAAATAAAATCTTTAAAAAAAAATTCTTTAAAAGAGTTTAGCTCACCAACTTCCCTGGGAGTTTTATTTTTTTTTTCCTTGCTAAATATTTTGCCTCTTAAAGAATGGTCTGGGGCAGCCTGGGGGGCTCAACAGTTTAGCGCTGCCTTCAGTCCAGGGCCTGATCCTGGAGACCCGGGATCGAGTCCCACCCACATCAGGCTCCTGCCTGGAGCCTGCTTCTCCCTCTGCCTATGTCTTTGCCTCTCCCTCTTCATCTCTGTGTCTCAAATAAATAAATAAATAAAAATCTTTAAAAAAAAATAAAGGATAGTTTGTTAAAGAGTTAATGATATGAAGCAGGATCAGATTTTGTTGTGCTGTTGTTTAAATTTATCAGTTTGTGGCTAGGAGTTTTGGACATGGATGAAACATTTTGATGGAATACAGAGAAGAGTCAAATTTCTAGGACTGGTGACACAGGGTGGGCAGAGGTGAACGGGGAATGTGTGAATGGAGGCTTTGGCTAAAACACAGAAGACTGACGACTGAGAGCTTAGGGTAACCTTATTGGTAGAAGCCACTTGGAATGATCTTTATCTAATTTACAATGTCACCATTGGCCAGAATGAGAAAGCATGCCATAGCTTCCAGGTCTGGTATTCCCCCAAACATATACCCTGGTGGGGGGAAACTCCAAACTTGATGACTTCTTTCTCTGCTTCTCCATCTCCTTCAGTGCCTCCTATTTTCAGTATGTTTGATCATCTTCCATTTTATTTACTCTTGGTTCAGAATTATCCATATGTACCTCAAGTTAAGCTTATATAGGGCTACTTTCAAAGAACAGTAAAAGAAGGCCAGTCAAAAGACCATGTGGTATGAGCGTTTGGACATGTGTTTGTGGCAGTACTATTTTGCAAAAAATAATGGTGAACGTCAGTTTCAGTGACTTGGCCAACAGAATCCAGGCATAGCCAAGTCATCATCATCGTCGGCATCTTCTTCTAAAGATTTTAATTATTTGAGAGAGAGAGAGAGAGAGCATGAATATGGGGCAGAGGGACAGGTTGAAGCAGGCTCCCTGCTGAGCAGGGAACAGGATACAAGACTCAATCCCAGGACTCTGGGATCATGACCTGAGCCAAAGGCAGACACTTAACTGACTGAGCCACCCATGTGCCCCAAAGCCAAATCTTCTTATGTTCCTCTGCACAACTGTCTCCAAAGCACAAGGTGGCTTCTGAGTAGAAGGAAACTGTGTTTTCTTTAACATTTGTCAACCTAGATTAACTGCACAAAGAACTCACTGGTTCTCACTGTGAATGTTACTTTTCATTCCTGACATGACTTAAATATAAGCAGAGTGAATACAGGTATAAGGTGTTGCCAGGACAGCATACAAGTTGTAGGTACTTATGAAATGCACATGAATGTTTGCCACTTTCTTTATGTAATATTAATTTGCTCATCATAGACTGTCTGCTAGTCCACAAACACGGATGATACTGTGAAGTGACTTATTTTATGTGTGTGAGGTGAAGAAAAGTAACTACTTCATTGCTTCATCATCTCCTTTAGCCCTACTCAACATTTAAAACAAGACAAACTAAAGTTTACATAGAATCGGGAAAACTGAGAAGTGGGACCACTATGGGAGTATTTTACTGCAGATTTCCAACCTGGAATCAGAGAACAACTTTGATGCAGTTACATTTGCAGGGAGTTGTATTTCTAAAATTATCTGTCATTTTCAGGTTATTTTATACCATATTGATCATCATTCAATCTCAAGATTAACTGGTGACTTTTTGCAGTCTTCATGTTACTTTCTCTAATGATATTTGCTCCAGAGATTTTGGTTATTTTTGCCTAATTTTCCTTACCATTTTTCTGCAAAAATGAAGAAGATGATAATATACCAACAACGCAAAGGTAAAGCGTATTATTTGTAGAAATAAATCAATAACAATTAGAAAACAAGCATAGAGAAATCATTCTTCTTGAAAGGCAGGAAAATAAATACTTCCTATTAAAATGAAGTTTGAATCCGGTAATGCATCATTTTTGCATTGGTATAAACCTTCAAGGTAAGGTTCTAAAATCTTGAGGACATTGGCTGAGTTTGTCTTCTGTTTTGAGGTGGTAGACTTTTCTTGACTCTGTGTGGCTTCCTGGGAATGCATGGAGTAGGTGTCTGGCAAGGAAAAAAAAAATACTCTAAACCTGATCCAAGTGGTTAAAAACCATGGAAGCCTTCCAGGAATTCTATGATTCTTAACTCCAATTCTGATAACTCTTATAGTTGTGAATGGAAACTCGGCCGCCATGTTTCTCCCATCTCAACTTCTTTTTTTTTTTTAATTTTTATTTATTTATGATAGTTACACAGAGAGAGAGAGAGAGAGAGAGAGGCAGAGACACAGGCAGAGGGAGAAGCAGGCTCCATGCACCGGGAGCCCGACATGGGATTTGATCCCGGGTCTCCAGGATCGCGCCCTGGGCCAAAGGCAGGCGCCAAACCGCTGCACCACCCAGGGATCCCCCCCATCTCAACTTCTAATGCAGCATCCTAACTTAGATTTTCACTTCACCGCTGATGCTACTTATTCTTTAGCCCAAGAGAAGAAATGCCGGGTCAGTTCTACGTATCTTAGGTATTTCAGGTAATGACCTCAAACTGTATTGACTCTTTTATGTCTTAGTAATGCTCGCATGGCTTGGAAGATTTAACATGCATCATTTTCCCATTTAGTGCAATGAATATTTTCTCTTTTATGAGAACATGGCATACGTAATCTATAAGCAAATAAGCAACACCGTACATTTAAACTGCTCCATTGCCCTATTTAGAATTACTTAGTGATGAGAAAGAATCCAGTTACTTCCCAAAGCACCCAGTCAAGTGATAGAATTTTCACCTTGGAAAAAAAATAGTTCAATGAAATTTATATTAGATGCATCTGCCTTGTCTAGTGCTAACTTAAATATTTTTCCACAAGAAATATTATTTCCTCACCCCTGCCTATGGCTTCCACTGATTTTCATATAGTTAGCCTAGGATGGGGATTTCAAGGGTGACAAAATGTCATTTCCATAATAAATGTTACTCTCATATTCAGTTTCAAGGATTTCTCATCAATAATTTAGAAAGAGTTAATAATATATTTATAACACATGCTAGAAGTAGGATAAAATTATTTATAAATGCTCAATAAATGTTTGATAACGCTTTTGCCATCCATGTTATAAATGATAAATAGGTGACTATAGATACCTTGTTAAAAATTAATGCCCCGTGGTTATGGTTATTCTATAATGGCTTGAAAAAAGTTATTAAAAGAGTGAATTAACCTCATACATGTATTCTATAAACCAATTATGGCAAAATATGTAAGCTTTAAAGTGGTTTGTAGGAATTGTTGGCTATTACAGCTAATGATATTTGTTCAGTGCTAGTAATTTACTGCACAAAATGCCCAACACACTAAGATACAGTTTCTCTGTAAATTCTGAATTGGTACTTGCCAAACTTGTATTCATTGCACCCTGAAGTAACTTCCATTTTGAGGAAATTCCATTTAGATCATTTACACTCAAATACAAACTCCAAGCTGCACTTTTATGTAAGGAGAAAGTAAAGGCCGTAGCGTAGGACTGCAGCTGCCTAGGGAGGTTTGGAACTCGGAATTGTCACTCATTCTGTTGAACTTTTTGGAAGAGAAGCACCAAATACTGAGTAAGAGAGGGCATCTTGCAGATTAGTTGGGTCTACTCTGGGCAGTCATTGGGATTACAGGTCTGCAATCCAGTTCTGTCCCAAATCCCGGAGAGAGGAGCTACATTAGTGGCTGAGTCTGTACACGGTGTGCACCAACCCTCTAGGCAGTCCACCTTATGTATTTATGTGTGTGTATAACACTTCGTAAACTCATCCAGCATGTGTGTTAAAACCACCCAATATCTCTATTTCAGTCCATATCTGATAAAGCCATATTCTTGCTTAACTTTTCCCAATGGCTCCCAGTTGCTTGCAGAATGATGTTTAAACTAATTTGCATTTTAATATAGCTAGGGTGCCAGGATGCTAGTTTGGAAGTTTCAGTGTAGACACCAAATATATATAGGTACCAAAGGCATGTGAGACAGACCGATGTGCAGATTTAGCAGGAGAGAGATATAGCTGTGATGTGAATCCAAGCTGCTCCACAAAGGAGAAAGGAGAGGTTACCACCTCTTAACTCGTGCCTACTGTCAGGAGCATTTCTGGAGACCACTCCAAGGGTTTGCTGTATGTCTACTCATGTACCACAAAAATGAGCAGCTGCATCTAGTGTCCTGAGGCAGAGGGCATCTTGAGAAGGAGTTGTTGCCTCTATCACATCAAAGGCCCATGGATTCTTAGGTACAAAATCTGAAACTCTCAAGAGCGATGCTCATCTGGGTTGATCTTAAAGGACCGCACTTAAGAAATGCTTCGCCAAAGGGCATACAGCTCCAGTGGAGAGGCTGTAGGAGGAACAGCAAGAGTGAAGTAGGAATGGTGGAGGAAGCTTTCCCGAAAGAGCTGGGTTTAAATCGCTGCTACAGGCACTCATTTACCATCCACCCTATGGAATCCGGATTTAGGCAGCCAACAATACTGAGTGTGAACTGCATGGTTAGGGGCAAAGGGATCGGCCGTATCGGGTGCAGTGGGAAATGATTACTGAAGACTTTTCTGTCCACAGCTCTGTGCCAACTTAATGTGCAAAGGAAGTCACACACACCAACCTAGCACCGGCACACTTATCTTTATCAATAAAAACAACCCACAGGTTTCATAGCTGTATAGAAACAGGCATAATGTACAGAGTGACCGTGATATAAAATGCATGATGCCACTGGAGTCAATTTAAAGAACCATAACCTGGTAAGGACAGCTGAGTGTTCCTATAGACAAGGAGAAGCAGATGTGAAAGATGCTGGTGGAGAAGAGGAAGATTTAGCAAGGAGAAGTAGACCCAGTGTTCAAGGAAGGATGCATTACATGCAGTGTGTATCATCCCAGCATGTGAGTTCTATGTAGAAATGTAAAGTAGGTTTGCTTTATTGGAGCAAAGACAGATTCAAGACTAAGAAATTTAAGATTTTGAAGAGTCAACTAAAAACGCAGCAATGACCTCTCCTCTGAATTCATATGCCATGCACTATCTAAGCGATTTATTCTGTACCTTCCAAAAACCACCTTTCCTTATTAATAATATTTGACTCTTTGTCTCTTTAATTAAATCATAAGCTTTTGGGGAGCAGAAACTGCCTGCTATTCTTTGCCAGCTCCCAAGGCACCCAGCCCTGGGCTGGGTACCTAACAGGCATCCAATAATTATTTGTGGATTTCAGGATTAGTCACAACATCATGCGACGACGGTCACTTTGTCTTCTTTACTTGACTTTATTGAATGCAGTTGTGGTAATTAATTCAGTCAGGTCAGACCAGGACTCTGGCAGACCATGAAAATGGAAATTAAGGGACTGACTTGAGAAATATGGAGAAAAGCATCAGTAGAATTTAGTGACATGCTGGATAGAATAGGACAGAAATTCAGGTGCCATTTTGGAAAATGCCAAAAGCATCGTTGAGGGCAAAATCACCTAAGCAGGTGCCTTTATGCAATCAGGCAGTGCCACGAAAGATCTAGTTATCACAGGAGGCTTTTTCTCCGTCTCCTTCCCGGCTTGCAAATACTGTCAAGCTACATTAGCACCAAAAGGAGTTAGATTGCAGTGACCTTTACTAATCCCCTGCATTTATGTTTGTACTTTTCTTGCAATAAATGTAACATTACAATTATTAATGTCAGCATTTTCTTTGGAAACAGTGGTGAACTCATTAAGAACACTGCCAGGTGTTGCCAACCCCAGGTGTGAACCTAGTGGTTAGTGAGATGTAAATAACTCTTTATGGAAAATTTGCAGTCTAACGAATTAGCAGCCTCACACAAAGCCAAACTAGTTCCCCGTGATTAGCTTCATTACACCACTAGCTGCTTTTTGTGCAGGTCAAATAAGAAAGTAGCATATGCCCCTCCTTTTAGGATATAAATCAGATTAGCGTCTACCTCATTGCCCACTATTCTCAAAGATATCTGTCAGCCTTTCCACGCAAATGTCGAAAGGTCCACACTGCAGTGCATGTCAGGACACTTGGTGTTATTTTGCCCCCTTTCTCTGAGATCATGCCCTGTTAGCGGTGATGTGTTTTGCCCAACCACTAAGATATTGTCAGACCCTCTGCAGCTCCCATATTACTTGCTATTTCAGGGAATGACATCTGCTGATGAGGAGAGAGACGGACAGTACTTTCAGATCCTTGTTCAACAGCTGCTCGGTGGCTAGCAGCTGTTTTGAGGTTCCTTTCTTGGTTTAGATGCTATTTCCCATTTCTCTTTCTGTAATCTCTGAAACAAATGTCAACGTGATTGTGATATGGAAAAAGCAAGCATTTGGGGATCTTAAAGTCCAGATGAGCAAATCTGCTGTCCTACTCTGACTGCCTCTTGTTATTACTTGACACAATCCTCTAAGACGTCCAGATACACGAACGGTTTGTGGTTTGTCCCCAGCAATGTCATGATGACAGTAAAGATAAAAACATCTCTATGCACCTGGACAACTCTACTAAATATGTGGCACCCGAGAAATACATTTGATTAACGTAGTTTAGACTTGATAATTTTTAAAACCATGATTTTTAATTTTTTCTTTAGCTCAGGTTTGTTCGTGTGTTCTTTGCAATTTGGAGACTGTATTTTACTTATTTGATACTGTTCTCTCTATAGGTGTAGACTATGATGATCTCAATGAAGTATGGTTGTGTTGTAGAAGGCAGGCACCTAGCTGTAAGGTCTTGGGCAAGTTACCGAACCTCTTGGGCAAAGGAGATAAGAACTCCAACCTCATAAGATTGTAGTGAGGAATGAATGGGGTAATATATAATTATCAATTAATATTGACTATATTATGTGTTCAAAAATGCTGGTGTCCTGCTGTTTCAGGGAAAGAGCAATCAATGTAATGCAGTGCATATTTTGATTCTTCAGTAAATACACATTGATTTCAGATAAATTATGTCATTGATGCTCTCTGTATGTTTATATCAATTATCTCAAGTGTCCTCCTGGCCCAATAGCCTCACCTCCACCCACACTGCTCATGGAAAGCGCTCACTATTCAGGAAGACTGGGTGTGTGCCACACGTGAGTAGCCATCTGTCACCACATCTGGAGAAGTCCAGATGCCTCCCTTCCTACAATTTCTGGATAGGTGTATGCAGTTGAGGAAAAGCACTATTTTTAAGGCTAAATTTCCTTATCTATCTAATATGAAACTGATCATGCATACCCTCCCTGTCTTTATAATATTGCAAATATCAATTTAATGAGTACAAAGAGATGCTCTATAAATGATCAGTTTCACCAGGATTAGCCACATGGAGGCAGTACTTGGATCTAGGAGTACTTGAGTTTGTTTGTTCTTGTTTTATATGGGAGATCTAGAAGTACTTGGGTTTGTTTGTTTGTTCTTGTTTTATGGTCATTTCTCAGACCAATGCATTTAGGAGATTTTCAAAAAATATTCACCAAGTGAGATGAAAGAAGCGGAATCAACTAGGCAGTCTCCTGAAAGAGTGTTTAGAAGTCTGTCTTATAGACTATGAACGTCAATTCAGAAGAAATTAAATACGGTGGGTTTAGGCTTATTGGAAGAATTCATTTAGAAGGAAGTGTTCAGTATTTTTTTTAATTCACAAAATAGTCATATACTTGCTACGTGCCATTGTTAGGTCAGCAGTCCTCATAGTAATCCTATCAGGCTGTCCCCTTCATGCCAAAGAAGAAATGAAGGCAAATGAAGGTTAAGTGCCTTAGCCTTTGATCCACGATCTTCTGGCTTCTAGAGTCCATCCTTATCACCTTAGTCCATCCTTATCACCTTATGTCTGTACATGATGGCTTGTTATGCATGACAGACATGTGTGGGAAAAGCAATGTACAGTGAGGAATAAAAATAATATTTTTTAAAAATTGTAATAAGAGGCAGGAAAACTGTAGCGCTTTGAGAGAAAGCAAGAATTGGAGATTTGCCATATTGAGTAAACGTTTTAGCACAAAAGAAGGTCTTTATCACCAGTTCCTAGTCTACTTGTACACTCCCCCTGTATATCCCTCCTGCTTATACACCCATGATTAATTCATAACTGGTAGTGTTTTCTATGATTGCTTACACTCCATCACTTCCTTTTCTCTCTTCTTACTGTTCTTTCTACAGCATCTCCCTCTCTCATCCCCACTCTTTTCTCCAAGACTGAGTTCAGACATTACCTCCTCTGGGAATGGCTCCCATGTAGTTGGTTCATTTCTTCTCCATGTTTCTGTTGCACATTTTGCAAACTTGATTAGAACAATTGCAATGTGTTGCCTAGAATCACACTTGTCTTTGAAAGCTACATATTGCTGAAAAAATAATTAGCCTTGAAAAAAGCTCCTGAGTTCTCTGCTGAGGGTAAAGGTAATCCGTATTCGAACTTAGCTTTTAAGACTTCATGGATTAATAAAGATTTGTAACATCTTGAACATTTTTCAATCTTTCTCTATTATATATTCTCTCCAGTTACATTTTTATATAAGGAAATCTGGGCTCTGAGAAGAAAAATGAAAAAAAAAATCTCAAATTTATAGAACTTTTAAGTGATAGGATTAACTCCTACTTGGGTACACATTAATAAAATAATATTAGCAACAAACGGGTAATATTTATTGGTGGTTCACTTATGGGTGAACTATGTGGGTAGGAAGGGATAGAGGGAACTCCTCCATTTCTTCCATGTAAAATCCTGGGAATAACTGTTAGACTACAACTATGATTTCCATCATGCAGGGAGCAACAAATGAAGAGTGTATATGAGAGATCTAGGAGTACTTGGGTTTTTGTTTGTTTTTATTTTTTTTTAAGATTTTTATTTATCAGAGAACAAGCAGGGGGCAAGAGCAGAGGGAAAAGGAGAAACAGACTCCCTACGGAGCAGAGAACCCAATGTAGGGATGGATCCCAGGACGCCAGGATCATGACCTGAGCTGAAGCCAGATGCTTACCCAACTGAGCCACGCAGGCACCCCTATGAGTACTTGTGTTTAACATTTTATTTACACCATCTTAAGAGAGAAAGTAAAGACTTGTCTTATTTGAAACAAGCATCCAGGTTGTGTTATCCGTGCAAACATTGCCAACAAGATACTGCCTTTCTACAATCAAATAAATAAGGGTTAGCAGAGGCACTATGGTTAATGAAGATTTTAGCAGTATCTCCGGCCTTTGCTCTTCTAATCCCTAGGAGGAAAAGTCATTAATAAATTCTTCAAAAGTTTTTTTTTTCCCCCTTTAGTCCTCAAATCAAAGGTAACATCAAACTATAGGCATATTGTACTTGGTAATTGCAGAGCTAGAGGACAGGGATGGAGTAGGAAATCCGATCAGATAGCATGACAGCTTATTCATGGTGCAGTAGCAGGTTAATCTGTAAGGTAAAGATGCGCATATTTATTCAACAGACTATAGATACTTCTTTTCATATGAATATGCAGCAAATCAGGGGGATTTTGGCTTTAAAGGACAGTTTACCAAATTCCAAGCCTCTTCTTCCACAAAAGGCGGAGAAACATTCTGAAAACCTTTTTGGGCATGACTTTGGTGTATTTGAGGCTTATTTACCTCACCAGAGACCTGTGCCTAAGTGACAACCATGGTTTTATGTAAATCAATTCATTTAGAGATCATTTTTCTTTAAAATATTTTAGAAACATCCTCATCAATCCTGCTCTTCCTTTTTAGTAGAAAGGAGCGGTACAAGAAGAAAAAGTAGTTGTGCTAGTTCAAGTAGCAGGGTCAGCAAGTGCCATGTTTAATGGATTTTTTTTTTTAAACATCTTTATGATGGTACCCATTGCTCATCCCGTGCTTCGGTAGTTCAGAAATATGGCAATTATTAGCCAAATAGATAGGGTCCCAGGGCTGTAAATGTACAGTGACTATAATTTTCCAAGCATTAGAGCCCATATCCTGTTGTCCTCGGTACTTGGAGGTCACCAGCACTTTATTCCAGTATTTACATGTAATTTTTTTGTGACGAATGAACATGAGACCTTTAATGGATTCCATAATGCCCGTTCTGTATTTAGTTTCGTTCTGTACTTGCCTCTTACAGGGTTCATTTTCATGAAAGCAGATTTGTATGGGGGTAAAGGCTGGGGGCCGGTGCACAGGATGAAGACTGATTTGGATCCAGTGGGAAAATATGGCTTTTAGAGATGAGATGTACATTTATCCTCTAATCAGAGGGCATGAAGGCTGAAGAAATGTTATTTAAAAAGTGAGGTGATGCATTTTATGTTCATTATTAAAGAAAACTTGTACTGTATTTTAATTTATCATGTTGCCTTAATGAAGCTGGGCTAATTTCGTATCTTATTTTTTTTTAAATAATCATAAAGAGAAGTATATATCAAAATGAGTAATTTTATTAGATCTCATTTACTTACAAGTTAATCCTATTAAAACGCCAATTTATATAATCTTTATGCATTCATGCAGAGCAATAATTACCATCTATCCAATTAATATTGCAAATCATTTTATTTGAAATAAAATAGAACATTGACAAGAAACAAGTAAATAATACTTCTCATCTGCCAAGCTACTACTTAGCATTTTAAAGCAAATTGTATTAAGCTTTCCAGGAGTGTTCTATGTAAGTAAGATAGTCTGTAAAAGTAAGATGTTTCATTGGAATGTCTTTGTTCCTTCCGTCATTAGGATATTCTTTAGGGTATAATTGCCGCAATGTGTGATTTTTCATAAATAGTATATGATGTATTCTATAGCATCGAGATGAAATTTGTATTTAAATATGCAGAGAGATAGACTAGTGTGTAATGTTTGTTTCCAATTTGTTCTTTCTTAGCACAGCAGGACGCTAATAATAGGGCAGGGGAAGGATACAATGACTTCTCAAAGTAGCTTCCAACACTTGTTTTCTGCTTCCTCTGATAGGAGGTGGGAGGTCAATTGAAACACAAAGGAATAATTTTGAAACACAAATAATGTGTTTATTCCAAACATTCATGTATTTGAAATTGACCTTTTTTTTTTTATGACTTTTGGCAAATCGTTACTACATTTGAGCTAATTTTTCTATTGGTGGTCTTTAGTACACCATAGACTATGAGGGGCTGCTGGATAATTTTTAGTTGTCCTCAAGCTAATTGCGCATGAAAGTCATGGCAGAAGAGTGTGCCAGACTGGAGTCCCCACGGTTGTTTCTTCCAGTTATCGTTTTGAGAAAAGTCCATTCTATGACCTTACACAAGATGTGAAACTTGCCTAGCTACAATCCCTTCGTTATAGCCAGGGACATCCACAGACCTTCTATTCTGCCAAGGGGATTGAAAAATAAATAAGTATATGAATATTTAAATAAGATCATTACACACTGCCACTGGTACCCTGAAGGAAATAAACGTGCTTCTCTGAGAGATAATAAAGAGGGTAGATCCATTTCAGATCATGTCTCAGGACAGTATCGGATGGAAACATGTAAGTGCAGGGAACAGAGAGATTCAAAACCATGACATATGATAATATCTGATCAGCTTCCCTCTCAAGCTTGTTATAAGATTGATCTGAGGTCACAGTTGTGAAAGAACATGAAAAATTGAAAATGAAATATATATGTACAATGCTGTGAATATTTAAGAAGGAGTAGAAAGATGGTTTTTCTTCCCCATCACTCAGTACACTATCTGCATATACCAACCTTAGCTTCCAGCTAGGGTAGGCACGGGGTTGGGACAGGAATCTGGAAATCACAACAAATCTAAGAACTTTGTTTGATGATGCAATTTGGCACCCTATGATACCACCTAAAGTCTAGCTCTGTTGTTCTGGTTTATAAAAGCATTCGGTTTAATGGTACTTTTTAATATACTAAAATCCATTATGATATAAACACATGCTATTTTTCATATTCCTAAATTTTATCATAGGGTTATTTAAGTTTTTAAAGATTTAATAAACACTAATAGAGAAAGGCAAGCAGAGGCAAAAAAAAAAAATTTTTTTTTAACAGCAGGGCCCATTTAATTTAATCTTAGAATACATGATTTATCCTTAAAGAGAGATACTGTTAGAAAAAAAATGAAAAGCATTGTTCATGGCCATATGTTATTGTAAAACAGCATATTTGAATATTTTAAAGACACTAAATTTGGTCCAAATCAAAGTAGGCTTTTTTCTTTTGTTGACAGTATGAAGCATATGCTGGGAATACGAGCCATAATTAAGCAGTAAGACACAACAGGGTGTGTGTGTTGTGTTGGGAATGTGCCATGTACTGGGTGTGTAAAATGTGAGGCCAAGAAGAGAGAAGCCCACAGCCACTGTGGTGGTGGCAAAATTCCAACCCAACATATGAGCATATGCCTTGCAGCATGCTTTTGCCATATTAGCATGCCCTTATTATGAATCATGTTACTTTATATTATAAGAACATTTTAAACCGTTATACTTTGGGCCAAACCCAGAAAAATGAAAATTCCACAATGAGACCTTTTCCCTTTCTTGTGTATTAAAGGGTTTGCTTTACCTTATTTCCTGTGTTTTAAAGGTATGCTTCGGTTGTGGATATAGCTTCACTATTGAATACCGAGTAGGCAACTGAGAACAGAGGTGATCTGAACCCAACAGGGAAATGCTAACTCACAGATAAACCTTGAACACTCCCACACAATTGAAAACTGAAGTCATTTGTTTTGCTTCTCCAATTTCAGGAAATAGGTTTGACCCTCTGAAGTTCTTAAATAAGACAAACATAAATCTTGTTCCAAGGATCCCTTGAGCTTTTAAAGATGGTGCAGAAAGTAAGAGAACGGAGTTGATATCAAATTTACCATTCTTGTTACATTTTCAGGGATATATTTGGAGAAATGGAAAGAACCCAATGTTGCCTTTTACTTTAATTAACATTGTGGTGTTGATTTTAAGAATTGGTAAATGACATAGGTATATTATATGTCTTTCAACCAGCCGTTTAAAAATGCATGGTGGCAAGGGATAGACATTAAGGGAGAGAAGGAATATTGTTTTGAGATGAGAAGCCTAGGAACACACCCTGAGGGTATAAGGTACCATTGTTACTCTGAGAAAGTAGATATATGTCTTTCTAGTACATGAATTGCCCAGTAATGGCAGTGGGTAGAACAGAGTACACATAATTGATAATAAAACTACATGTAATCTGAGTTGCAGAATATTTTTTATTATATATCTTTGTTCAGTTAGGAGGGACCATAATTAAATGAGACTCTATTTGTGGCCATATACAGTATTCAAAATGCCAATTGCCTTAGAAATAGGATGAATAATGACCTTGATGTAGCCTGAGAAAGTTAAATATAAGCTTCTTGTACAATGCATTCATTTGGGGAAATCTGTTATAAAAAGTGGAAGAGAAAAGAAACAGGAAAATATCAAATTATGCCAAACTTTATATTGTAGTATTTTCTAGAATGTTTACATTTTTAAAACAAAGTTCTTATAATATTGTCGTAATTAAAAATCTTGAGATATACTGTGAATCCAAAAAGTATATAACACATGTAATCTATTTGCAACATAATATTTACAAATGCATGAAAAAAGAACAAGTTCTTTTTTTAGGATGCTTAAAAGATTTCAACAGATTAGAAAATTCACAGGGGATTGCTTTATAAAGAAGGAATAGGCCAAGTGCTATAGAAACAGAAACAAAAACTTAAAGGAGGGAACTTTTGCTCATTATTGGAGAAGTAGAGGCAGGCTCTTTGGAAGGGGGGTGGTAATTTAGGTGTAGATGGGCTATGGATAGGTAGGGAAGAGGTAGTTTGGATGGTGATCATATGATATTTAGAAGAGTGACCATGAAGTGTAGGGTGGAGTCATAGGGGATAGTTTTAGGTTTGGTTTGTCCTGGAAGTGGATGGCTAAAGGTTGGAACGTTATAGAAGGAAGGGCTCCTGTGAGCATTGCTTCTGATTACCTACCTTTCAGAGAACTGCAGTGCTCCCATAATTGGTGGTTGGCTTAAAGATCCAGTTAGAGTGACCCCAGACTTGAATGTGAATTTGCTGACTTGATAGTCCACTGCATTTTTCAAACTGTGAACTGACTCAGAAGAAGAATGAAGAAGTATTTTATTTCAGCAGCTAGAAAGCCTATGAAGGATTCCACTTGAGGTAGGATGGCGAGAAACAATTAACAAAGTTTCTGAAGGTTGTATGTGTGAAGAATTGAGCACTTTGCTCAGGTTGTGTCAGCCAGTTGCAAAAGCATTGAAATAAATTCGTGAAGATAGATGTGTAATAGATTATTAAGAGGATATTTTGATTATGTGGTGATTTTATGTAGGTCATGAAACAGTGTAAGATAATTTCTAGACTCAAGGATTTGAAGATCTAATCCACCTGAGAAACTTTATTTTCTCATGCTTGAAGGGAACCTCTCCGTACATCTGAACTTGTGTTGTCTTCTCTCTCAAATATAGATAATGATCTTGTGAAAAATAATGTGTGTCCAAAGGGATAAAGAAATCATTAGAGGGACATGGGGAAATAGATATTTTTATGTGTAGATGTACTTATCATTTTAAATCAAAAAGAAAAGAAACAGTACTCATTGGTGGAGGGAATAGAATAATAATCATGAATACCTGTAAACCCAAAAGGAAGTCCAGACTTTAAGATTTGGGACTAAGCTACATCTGACATTTGAGGAGAGTGAAAATTCAAGGAAAGGTTTCCTTTATGGAAACCCATGTTCTGATAGCATCTATTATCACAGTTGTCTTAAATATCAGATCTGACTGATGAAGTAAAGATGCTCCTATAGAAGTTTGTGTTTTGGATTAGAGCCTCTGTTGTCTTGAACTCCTTTTGGATGGCCATGTGTATGTCAGTGACCTTGCTCCTTATTTCCCATGGAGTGGCTCAAGCTTGGGGGAAAATGGGTATACGCAACTAGTGACACCACTCACTTCCCTTTCTTTGTAGTACTGTGTGAGCAACCAAAGAGTATTCCTGTTTAAAAATACAGAACTCCTCCTTGGGTATTTCCAATGATCAGGAAGGAAATGAAAGTAAACAAATGATTAAGAAACAAACTGAGGAGAAAGTATTTTGAGGTCAACAAGCTGAAAAAGAGATCAGTTGTTGCAAAATAGTTGCTCTTAGTGGCATAAGTCAGAAGTAAGTCTGTTATCACCGAAATGTTGTTTCTGTGTCACATTAGCTTGTATTCTACTATAGCAGATTTGAAACTGAAACGTCCATTGGAAAATAAAAGGAAATTGTTCATTCTTTATTCACCATAACTGAGCCTGAAAATCTCAAGCAGCACTGCTCAGATGGAAAATGCCACAGGAAAAAAAAAAAAAAAAAAACAGTGCTGGTCTAGTTCAAGTAGCATATGTGAAGCATTTGCTAAGCAAAATATACCTTTCAAATATGCTTGAAATATAAACAGTGAGATGGAGATATTTTATAACTTTGTTGTATTTCAGAATTGTCTAAATTTAATGCAGGCATCTGAGGCCTATTAAACTCCTAAACATGAGTTTATTTGAGGACGGTTTAAAATATTTTATAACTCCTGAGATTTAAGGATATTTTTGTGACTGCATAGGTAATTTCATATCATTTTTAACATTGAACTCATTGTTGCAGTAAAGCTTGGAGAAGACCTTGCTCAGACTATAAGAAGTGTTCAGATAATGTAGTAAAGACATTGATGGCCACAGTTTATTAGCAGCTATTAGGTGCTGTGGTGTTAGGTGTTCCCTCATGTGCATTGATTATGTATAGCCTCAGTGTTTTATTTTTGTTTGCTAGATCTGGCAAATCTACTACTAGTAGAAATAAGAAAATTAAAGTCAAAGAGTTGGGGAGAAGTAAACTGGGACAGGAACCAAGGTTTTTCTTTCTTTTTCCTTTTTTTTTCTTTTCTTTCAGAGCCTATATTTTAACTTCTCTAATTCAGCCAGTTCTCATGAATCAATGCAAAAATTCAATGTGCAGAAAAACAAAATGGCAAAAAAAGATGGGCAGAATTTGTCTCATTGATAATGACTTTCCGATACTGTTAACTTGAAGAAAAGTATAGTCTAGTTTTCTTTGAATTTGGATTTGACATATTTATTATGCCTTTGGAGGAGGATAGGTTTCCCTTCAACTTGATTTGAATAGACACTGAATAAGCACAGCTGTTTCACGTTAACTTTGTCACAAAGAAGAATGCATGCAAAGTTTCAAAAGAGAAGGCACAGAAACTCTGGAGAGAGATGGAGAGGAGGAATAGAATTCTAGCACTATGGAAAAGGAACATGTTCTTACCACAAAGCCCACCAGATTGAAGGTCTTATATGAAAGAAATGAATGCAGTAATAAATATTCAGTATGTGCCTGCAATGGGACCAGAAGTGCACTGTTAATTGTGGAATTAAAAACATGGAGGCTAAAGCATGACTCTTGCCCACACGTGGCTCAAAAGAGGTATGTGCTTGAGACAACAATATAGGACCTTAGGGCGGAGGGGGTTGAGATGATGGGTTCCAGAAACAGAGAGTCTGGATGGAATCCCATTCCCTGCTCCTTCACTTACTAGCAGTGTGTCCCTCTGATCAGTCTCCTCATCTGTTAAATGGAGATAATAATTCTTCTGGGAAATATAATTTTAAAATAATAATAATAATAATAATAATAATAATAATAATCTGCCAACCCAGTAAACCTCCCTACAAATGTAAAAGAGAAAGAGAACAGTTTCATTATCATATAGACCTTAAAATGGAGTGTGATGCATGCACATCATAGGTAAATCCCATAAAGAGATTGCAAAGACAGAGAAATCTCACCTGTTTACATAGCCAAGCAGATGCAACTCATTAAGTGCATGTTCTCAAGATCAATATGAGATGATTTGGCAACACCTTTGGTCAGACATAGTCCCACCTAGATTTACCTGGTGATTGTGGTTACTGTTTGCATTAGTTAATTGGCTTTCTCTAAAGGAAAAATAAGCTTCTTATGGTTTTAAGGCAGAGGGTATTTGTGTAGCTTGGAACAGAGCACCTGCTGAAGTTAGGCTCCTGCCTTCCCACTGGAACTGGCATACGGGGGACTATCTTCCTCGGTGAATAAATTCCAAGGAAGTGATTCTCAGGTCCTTGAAAAATGATATCCCTAACTCCTGTACTGCTGGGATGGGATAGGGTTTATTTAACTTAAAAAAAAAAAAAAAAAGATGTGCATACACTTCGACCAAGGAGACAACTTAGAATTACAAGTCTCCTTAAGTATATGCTCTATGAAAAGGGGGAGAGGAGACTATCCCCTCATTTTCAATAGGAAAATTTAATCCTCTTATTTTTAATTTATATTTGTCCTTATACATACCAAATAGGGGAAGGAAGGTGTTTGGTACAGTGACTGGGATAGCATAAAAGTTGAAAAATTATTGCTATTTTTATTAATATTACTGTTGATTTATATATGTATATAAATCAATTTATATATAAATTGATGATAGTACAGTAATAATACTGATAATCAATGATAATACATTAAGTTGATAATATATGGTTGTATAATCACCAATATATATCAACTGTGTAAATACATATATATAGAGTAAGCCCCAAGAACAGAGTGCTAGAGTTGTCAGGATGGTGTTAGAATATCAGCTGTGAGGGGCTCCTGAATGGCTCAGTTGGTTTAGTGGCAGCCTAGGTCATGATCTCAGGGTCCTGGGATCTAGCCCCACATCAGGCTCTCTCCTCAGTGGGGAGTCTGCTTCTGCCCCCCAACTCCTGCATACACAGACTCACTCTCTCTCTCTCTGTCTGTCTCTGTCTCTCAAAAAATAAATCTTAAAAGAAAACAATTGTGAATGGGCCTAGAGCTAATTGCTAGAGAGCTGCAGAGTAGAGAGAGATGGATTACAAAAAAAAAGAGTGGTGGTGGGGGAATAAAACTTTCAAATATGGATGAAAATATATCTGCCAGGAGGTTAGATTGGGAGAACACAAATAAATGAGTCTGACCTAAAGGCAAGGTTGTGTTTGGGGATAGTAAGAGCAATGATGCTGAGAAATTTTGATGAGAAGTATTTCTAGAAATATTTTAAGATGAACTTTACAATTGATGAAATGAGAGAGTATCCTGTTGGGGAGGGTACAGGGGGAAAGCAATGTGCTGAAAAGAAAAAAAAATAGTATGTTAAGTCTCTCCTTGAGGTGCATGTAAAATGAATTTTGTGAAAGCAAGATTCTCAGGTGCATTGTATGTCAAGTAACCTGTGAGCTAAGATAAGGTCCCAGCTAGGTGATAGCAGATGAAATGGAATGTTACATTCAATGTCAGGACAGGGGAAAGGAAGGAATCAGAATGACAGAAAAGGGGTCAGCCCATTTCCTAAAGCCCTCACTCCTGCTACCTAAGGAGTGAGGGCTTTAGGAAAAAATAAAATAAAATAAATAAAGGGCACCAGGACACTGCATTTCCTTATGTAAAACTTTGAGCCAGAGATGAGAAGCAAGGAATTGGACAAAAGCTCCAAAAAGAAGGGCAAAACCAGTATTTTTAAGTTGATCTATTGTATATCAATTGATGAATTGACCTAATGCAACAAATATTAAATTTATAATGTACCTATATGTCCATAAATCAAAGTCCTGCCCACAAATTCCTAGGAGCAGTTAGTCACAGAGCCTTTCATTTGCCCCCAGGTGGCCTTCCCCTCCTCTCTAAATCTGGTCATTGGAAGCTAGCTAGCTACAGCTGTAGAAATGATGAGAGGCAGAAGGTTCTCATGACTCCTGAAAACCTTGCATGTGTCCGCACCGGGATTCTGCAATCACTTGGAAGACAAGAGTTATTTTCTTTTTTTAGTCATTGATTTACCTCAGGACCAAGCACTTGGTCTGATGCTGGTTCTCCATGAAGGTTTGTTGAACTGAGCCATGCAGTTGGACCAGTGGTGGATGGAGCAGCGTGTCCACTGAGAATTACCACTCAGCAGAGTGGTGGGGGGCGGGCAAAGGTAATCTGGTGCAGATTACCAAGTAACACCATGGGTGACACGGATGGATACTTACTGAGTTAGAGCTCTGCGAGTATCAATGTTTCTAGAAAAGAGTTGAACAGAACGAGAGTAGGACCAAAGACAGCGGAGAGTGGAGTGAATACAAAATTAGGCTTTGTGTGCAGTGCTCAGTAAAATGTCAGAAGAAAGGAGAAGTTTGTTTTGAAAAACTGTAAAATAACTCCACTCCATTCAACTCTCTATTTGCAATTTAAGGGGATTTCTCCAGTCACTCTTCCCAGCAAGAATTGTAGGCACCTCATTAAGCTGCCTCTAAATTGTATTGTATGAATATTTTATAAGGCAATTTTGTTCATCTAATCATCATATTGAGATGGATTAAAGAGAAGAGGAGGATTGGTTCATTTCAGATATCTGTACTATTTGTTGTTGTTTTTTAAAGAAACTTTCCCTTCCTCTACAGAATTGGATTTCATTATTCTAAGGACATTCATGCTTTATTCAGAATTTTCTGCCTATTTGAATTGGCAAATTCAGTACCAGTCCCTAACAATGATGTCTCAGAGGAACTTTCTCTTTCGATGTTGTCAATTTTTTTTCTTTCTTTTCCATCATAGGGGAAAAAAAAAAGTCATAATGCCAAAGTGCCACTGGCTTTGGCAAAACATCTGTCCACTACAGAAAAGTTCAAACTCTTAAAATTTTTACAAGGATCTGTCCCCCTTGCTAAGAAGAATAAGAATCTTCAGTGAGAGCTCTATGGTCAATATTCAGGGTGGTATTTCTTTTCCATTTTTCAATAATCCCGTGAACCCCTTACACTATTTCCCTTTGTTTAGAGATCGTAATTTGATTTCTAAAACTCAGAAAGAAAACCAACAAAGACGAAGGTAGTGACTGGATTATCTAGCAATATTGAGAGGATTTAAATAAGAAAGAAGAAAAAGAGGAAGATACTTTTTTTTTTTTTCAAAAACTAACCTTTTTAAAAACCCCAGCACAAACTAAAATTCTTTCTATTACTGACCCAAGACTTAGTATAATATTCTAAGTTAAACACCTAAACTTTTTCTAGATGGGGATTTTCCCATCATTTATTAAAGTAAACATTTTCCTTGAGATTTATGTTGTGATTTAAAATGACTTTATGCTTTTGGTGACCCACTCTCCTTCAGCAATTTGGAATGAAAACCAAGGAAGTAGCAGCCCCAAGTACTTAGCTGTCTAGAACTCATCTGTCTTGATTTACTTTCTGGATCTTTTACTCATCTACACGGTGTTACTTTCAGAGAACTAGTCAGGAATGACACCTTGTGCAGTGGAGGGTGGTGACAGGTCTAAACTTCTCAAGAATCTGATAATATTTAGCAAGAAGACAAGGTTTGGAGACAGTAAAACATGACTGGTTATCATTTAAAAAGCATTTCACTCAGGCACCGAACACAGCAATGTTTGTATAGTACAGGTAGGCATGTTTGGAAAGAGTATACTGAATAAGAAATTTAATAATTTTAATTATGCAAAATTGTAATGAATACACTCAGGAAATAGCTCTTCCATAATCTTCAGCAGCTGGTAGAACAGTTATTTTCCATGGAACTCATAACATTTGAAATGAGGCCTGTATGTGTAAAGTGTTTAATTCATTTTAATGAAATATAAATTATATTACTTTTAATAGATACAATACAATAATATTTGTGTATTTGCTTGCAAGATATTAGAAGCTTATGACTACAAGATTTGAAAATCTTGTATATACATGCATTATATATTAAATATATATGTATCTTATATGACATAAACCATTTCTGTTTGCTAAATTATCTTATAATTATCTCAAAATGTTACATAACAAAGTTACATGTGTGTGTGTGTGTGTGTGTGTGTGTGTGTGTTTTCTTCTTTTCAAGAATCTTAAATGTAACAATTGGCTGCATACAAGGTACTTACCCAATCTCTACTAAAGCTTGCTTTTCTCACCAGCAGATATTTTTAGGCTCAATTTGCTTGGATTTTTATGTCCTTAGCCTATGAAGTATATGCTGGGTCAATCTGTTTATATCTTTATGAGTTTCTAACAAATTCTGAAAGAAAAATATAATTAATAGGATCAGAAGTCTCATAAGGGGTATCTGAAACTGTGGTTTTTTTCTCTGTTAGATATCTGATTGTTTTGGTGTAAGTAGCTCTTATTTCTGGGATATTAACTACATGAAATGAGCAGCCTTATTTTATTTTGCTAAATAGTGTGATGTTCCTATGCAGTTTACATGTATTTAAGCTCAAGCTAAAAAAAATATCAGAAGAAAATACAGTGAAAGCAAAATATACTGCACAGGATAACAGTCACTGTGTAGTCAAATGAGTCACAGGAGTAGAAGCCCTAGAACCTACCCATCCCCACCCTTTCCATGAGTGGAAACTGGATTTGATGTCCTTGGATAGAAAGTTAACAGAACTTGATGGAAAGACTGGTTTCAAAAACTGAAAGAATTTCCTGACCATTGGAAATACCTTCCCTTAAAATATAGGACTGATCATGAGTATTTACTGACGTTACGATGCATAGGACACTGCCAGATGTTGACCGAGAGCCAACATTTCCTGCCTCCAGTAGGTTTACAAATTCAGTTTTATGAGAAATGATACAGGGAGGGAATTTGCTTTGGGGAAGGAGATGGTAAGTTATATTTTAAGTGTAGTATGAGCTTTAAAGCAGTGGCAGACGTGGTTTTAGGAGTTCTGATAGTTGAGGAAGACATAGGGCTGGTGTTCACACTGAGAGCCATTTCAGCAGACCTGGACTATGAAGGTAGAGAAGACAAAGAAAAAGCAACCATGTAAAGACTGGTTCTTTGTATGGCTGACAGGAGAATGGGCGTAGCTTGTGGACAAAGAGTCAGATCAGAACTGGGTAGATTGAACCCTAGCTGAAATATTAAATCTCTCAAGCAAGTCTGCAGGATGCCAATATATTGAACAATGATCCCTGCTGTTCTCCACATTGGCTGACCCTGTAAATCACTTTCTTGATGGAGCTTCTTAATTCTATCCAGAAATCCTCCTTCGATTACAAATCATTATACTGTAGCTACCTCAGAGTCAATATAGAGTCCGATGCCCTAATCTTCAGAGGGCTTTTAAGAAGGCAGCTCCTTTCTCTTGATCATATACCTCAATGGATGCCCTACTCCAGCCATGCTACCATTTCCAATGATAGTTCAAACTCTAATAGAAAACCTGAGAAATCACCTTCACTCAGGGGTAAGTTTGGCTGCTTGTTTTTTTAGGGTGATGCTATGTTTACGTGCCCATTAGCTTTGAAGAAAAAAAAAAAGTTATACCTATTTATGTGTTTGACATTTCTCAACACAAAGAGAAAAGTGACCAAATATTTAGAGTTCTTAAGAGTAATGACAGATTCTGAGTATGCATGGATAAACAGAAAATAGGCAATTGCCTATTTATGTAAATATTGAGATATATTAGGCTAAAACAGTATGCTTAAAAGAAATCTTACATTTCCAATTGATAGCCTATATATAGTAGGTTATGAAGTTACTTCTGTGCTAATGCAGGTTTCAGTAGAAAGGTTTTTGTGACTTAAACAACTATCACTCTATTTCAGTTTTTTATTTTATTATATTTAATGCCTTATGGCAAAGAACACTAGGAAATAAGATGTTGCATACAGTAAAAGCCCATTTCCTGGTAACTCAGTGCACTCCAGATTTAGCCATGGATCTAACACCATCCACCCCCTCCCATGATAAGATAAATTTTTCAAACCATAATCTAGAAAATATCTAAATTATCTTTAGCTTTTATTCATTTTATTGTCCTAATCCATGGCTTGGCCTAATATACTGGAGATATGATAAAATTTTTCATCTCCACATTTATGAAAAATCAATAGCAGGAAGTCAGATAGACAGAATTTAAATTGGTGTCTAGAGGAATTCCTTAGTGCCCTCTTCTCTCACTAGTGAAGGGGCCAGAGTTGTGGCTCCAGAGAATATCTACCATTTACAGGCCAATTTTCAATGAGGTAATTCTAGTCATAAATCTTAGTGGGGAAACACTACTGTTGAACACTGTAGGTGTTCCATTAATTGAGAAGAATGTTGGGTCTGGAATGATACTCTGCTTACCCAAGGGGCTTCTTGCTTCCCTGTGTTTGGGTGCACTCAGCTATAAACAAAAAAAAATAAAAAATAAAAAAATAAGAAGAAAAATGTACTGATTTAACTCTGGTCATTGCAATTGGGATTTCCAGATGCTAAGTGCTAATGCATGATTTAAAAGTATGCTATTTCCTAGTTCCTTTTGGGCGGGAAGGCTTTTGTCTTCAAGCTAGAATGCATCAAGGTCGCTTGAAAGTCGGATGGAGAATAAACTGCATGATGTAAACCTCTGTGGTTGTGTTATGGTCCATGAACAGGCCTGTGGTCTCTTAACTTCTAGTTCTAGCCTTTGGTAACTATCCCTTTAGAAATTAAACACAAAGTTGCTTGATTATAGTTGATCCAATATTTCTAGAAGATTAAAATATTAAGGTTTAGCTAGTATCAACAGTGAGGATAAAGGAAAGTTTAATAGTTTCCAGTCATTTTCATGATAGCTATTAAATCCTAAAAACCCCAATGCTCTATATAAATTCCAGAAATTAATTTTGTAGCAATAGTTTGAGTTGACCAATTATATCATGTACTTAAAAATATGTCACATCAAAATATTCAGAATGACATGTGATTCTTATGCAGATTTTTCATTCTTCATAAGGGGCATATACTTTTCCTATGGAAACTCATTATTTGATGCTACACAAATCAAAAATTACAAAAAAATAAAAATGCCACTCAATCTCAAATCGAAGACTCTTTTTTTTTTCATAATAGATTAGTCAGTGAGAATAAGATGTGAAAGACACTTGAAGCTTCCCCTGATATATAATTTTTGAATCACATCTTTCCATTGTGCTGATGTGTCTTTCCTGTCACATTATGAGATATAATACAACTCTAGAAAGATTGGCAATAAAGAAACATTAAGTACCAGAAATTAATTTCCTCAATGGATCCTGAAAATTTTCATTAGCCTAGAGGGTTAATTTTATAATTTTAGTGCAATCATTATTTATCATCTCTTGGTTTACGGGAAAGAATTAGAGTTATTAGCTATTAAATTATCCATGAAAATTTGACACTCCTCTAGACCAAACAAACCCTGGGGCTTGCTGATTTTCCCAGTGTGAAACATCTGTGGCTTCAACTAAAAAGAACTTAACATTGTCTAATTAGATTTCTAAGATTTATAAGATTCAAATACTCTGTTATTAGAAACCTGAGAATTAGCACAAAAGTTTAAATTCTTACTTATTAAAGTTTATTTAAAGCATCCTTAACAAGAATGGCAATTTTATTTTTTGGAGGAATATTGATTTACAATTCATTCAAATCAACCAAAAATACCTATGATTGCAAGATTGGTCTTAAATAACACACTTGATATAAATATGTACAAAACTATCTGCCCTCCCCCACCCAGAAAAAAATTGAAAACAATTTTGACAATGATTGGAAAGTACTGGAGACATTTTTAAACATAACATTTTCTCCAAGCCATTGAATTAAAGAGACGTGTACTTGCTAAAGATGTTGATGGATCTCTGATTCTTGATTATCTGAGGAATAGAAGACAAACAACAGCAACTTAAAAATTATTCTACAGACTTCCACATCTGTTTTTCCTCTCTATCTTTACCAAGGGAGATGGCCACAAGAAATTCAGGCCCTGGCTGGGGAATTTGTAAAGATGTTGTGATTTCTATTTTATACTCTCCTTGGCATAGTCTCCCAAGGAAACCAACAGAATTGCCTCTCAGATTGTTCCATAGAGGAGACACTGGGATTGAAATGCCCTTCTGTTTTGAAAGATGGAGGACAAGTTTAGATGGGAACATCTGGATGTCCAGTCCTGTTCCAAGAAGCTACACAAGGTAGCTGAATATTTTTCTGCCAAATCTGTTGCTACCCACCATCTTAACCCTACATTTTTGGGAATTTTTCTCATCCAAGCTGGCTCCAGGGGTTATGTTGACAACAGAACCCTGCTGCCACTATATACGAAGGGTCTCCAAATAACTAAAACCAGACATACTGCCAAATAGAACATGCCGATTTCACCTCAGGGGTAGAACATGTTTATTCTCCCTACCTAGCAAAAAACTGTTATGTCTTACTCTAATGGATTTCAAGGACTCATATTTAACTGATTCATCGTTCAACTTATAAGTTATTATTTAAAATATGTGAAATGCTAATTCAAGTAAAATGATTCTAGCAGATAATAAATAAGCCATGCATTTATATATATACATCATATCATATATAAATAAGCCACATATATATAATTATTATATAAACACATACATGTAGCGATTTTATTGAAAAAGGAAGGTAATTTTTCTTTGGCATTAATTTTTTCCACATATCACCTGGAATTTTTTTGCAGTAATTTTGGTTTAAGTGAAAAAACCAATATACTGATACAACAAAAATTAGAGAGACCTTTAAAATTTCCACACAGTGCTAAAGACTTGAAATAAACTATTTTAGAAGCTATTTTCTGTCACAGCAATATAGAATATCAGAAGAGAGAGGGCATTGTATCAAGAGAAACTTTGAGATCTGTAAGAAAAATCCTGTCGTTTATCAAGTGGGATAAATAGGTAAAGCAGGAAATTAACCAAACTATCAATATTTATTAAGCCATAGGAAATAGTAAGAAATGCATGTTCACTGTATGTTCCAGTCTTCTTAAAACGGCTGACATAACCACAGTACCACAAAATGAATGCCAAAGGAGTCAGAGATAATAACACACTAATAATTTTTTTAAGATTTTATTTATTTATTCATAGAGACACACACACACACACACAGAGAAACAGAGGGAGAAGCAGGCTCCATGCAGGGAGCCTGACATGGGACTCGATTCTGGGTCCCCGGGATCACGCCCTGGACCGAAGGCAGCTCTAAACCCCTGAGCCACCCAGGCTGCCCAGCACTAAGAATTTTTAGGTGGGAATAATTAATGTGCACTTGCATAAATATTGAATTCATGGAGGACAGGAGAACTTAAAATATGTACAGGATTTAATAGGTAAAGCAAGTCAGGGAAGATATCCCCAGGCAAGATCAGAGCATTACATGTAGGGAAAAAATAAAGATAAAAAGCCAAAATGGTTAAGGTGGTTGGTCATTGGAGCTGGGTTTATAGGTTGGGTTTATAGGAGGGTTGGGGTGATGGGGTTGGTCTCTTGTGAGACCCCTATGGGATGGCAGACAGCTGCCTTCTCACCATGTCCTCACATGGACTTTCCTCTGTGACTGCACATCTCTGGTGTCTCTTCCTCTGTGCATAAGGACTTCAGTCCTGTTGTATTCAGGCCACATCCTTATGAATTCATTTAACTTTAATTACCTCCTTAAATACCATATCTCCAAATATATAACATGAGTGCGAACGCTCCAACGTATGGATTATGGTGAGGGAGAAATGCCGCTTATTCTGTCCCAAACATTGTCTTTGCAACTTTAGCTTCAATTTCCCAAGATTGTACTCAGAGGTAATCTCGGAAGGAGAATATTCTCTTAACTTTCCCATCTAAACTCTCCCACCTGCTTTCCATAGTTTTGTCAAAACTTAGAAGGCTGAATCTGAAGAAAGGAACAGCTAATTTGCTTGCCCCCAAATTAATTAAAGAATAAATCCTTGGAAATGTGGCCTTCCAAAGAAAAGATAGAGTGAAAATAAAATAATTCTCCAGTAAAAACTGACCCTCGTGAGCCCCAGGATTGAGTTTTTAAAGATATATAACCTTATTGTATAGTCTCCAGATTAATATTTCCAGCAACCCCGGCTAACATGAGTAAGAAAACACGTCCCTTTACAGAAACTCAGTAGTGTCGGCAAGATGTGTACATTGTCTTTCAGAACCCTCCTGGCCCTTTCAGTGTGAGCCCCAGCAGGAAGGACAGTTCTGTATTCTCCATCCAGCCTGGAGAGGGGTATCCAGAGAGTATGACTTTCTGTTTGTGAAATAAATCTCTGTTTTTGACATCAAAATGTTCAGTCAGGTTTCCCTCTAATAGTTGTAAAAAGCCAAAAACTTAAAAAAAAGAAAAAGGTTATGGATTTTAGACTTTACCGAAGACATCTATAATAGCAAAAAAAGTAATAATAATTCTTTAAATCTGAGTGTAACAGGAAGTATAATACAATCATCCATATTAAAGCCAAATTTCATCTACATAACTGCAAAGGTTGTATCCATTTCAGATATGATGTGTAAAAAAAGTCTGTCAGACAGTTGTCTTATTCTTCTAAAGACGTGAACTTTTTTAAGATACAAAATATGCTGAAATTAATCGAGACTATTCTTTGGATTTGAAACTAACTCCGAATCATACAATAGGGGCACTTATTTCTTTGTCATCTGGAATTGATGAGGCTGTTAGATGCTAATTTCAGGGTGTCACTAGCAACCATTTTGGGAGTAAAGATTGATTTGAATAACAGTGGGTTTTCCTTGCAGTAAAGTAGAAATACAATTAGATAAGGAAGCTCATAATTTATCTCAGCTTTATGTAAAAATATTATCCAAAAGGATAAGAGCAAATAACAAATGCTAAAATGTGCCAAGAATTCTAAATCTTCTGTCGGATTTAGATAAGAATCTGAAATTCTCTTTATTTGAGTTTGTTTTATTAACATTGGTGAAAATACTGGTGTAAGTAAATATAGTCTTAGAAATTATATTTAGAGTTGGCTTAGACCAGATCGAGAACACATCTTGTAGTGTTACCTGAGCGTGCAGGTATTCAGGATTTAGATCACTAAACGAATGTCACCATTTCCCAGAAACATCAATATTGCCATTTTTTCTTTCTTAAAAATTTAGACAGCTAATAATAGTTACTCTTCAGGGTGAAAAATAATCTTCATGAACTTAGAAAATTGCATGAAAGTATTTCTTTGCCTTGCAATACTAATTCTAATTCTAGAAGTTGATACTCAAATATTTGAGTATAATATGAAGTGAAAATTTGTTCTTTAACTGACTTCCATTCAAAACAGGTTATTTAGCAACAAAATCTTCATTTTATGCCTTATATTGGAATCTTGGTAGTTTTGTTAGATTTGGATATTTAAGGGTTTTAATGATTCTTTAGGTAGAATTATCCTTCTAAACCTTATGTTAAAAACTTCAAATAGTTTCTTTTGAGTAGTTTGCTTATTGGCCCACTTTCTTACTTTAATAACATTATTTTAAAAGCCTAGCATGGGGTTTCTTATTGACATTTGTATGATGCCTACGGGAGGAAAAACTTTCCCTCTACCACTTAAATTCTATCTTGAGCCTTGATTTAAAAAGACAAAAGATCATAGGGATCATAGGAGAGAGGGGCCCAGGTTGGCTCAGTCAGTAGAACTTGTGCCTCTTGATCTCTGAGGTTGAAGGTTGAAGGTGCCCATTGGATATAGAGATTACTTAAAAATAAATAAATAAAAGACAACAGGACAAAAGGCTTATAAATTTAATTAGTGTTTTTAATATTAGGCTCACAGGTGCTTCACAGAAGAAAAAGTGAAAAACCCAAAGATGCAGTTAGACTTTGGGACTTAATTCCCATTTTAACAAAGAGTAATAAACTATAGGAAGTGACTACATAAAGGTAGGGGTTTATATTAGCTTTTAGTGGTAATAAATTTTGGGAAGATGATGAGAAAATATATGAGGAGCAGACACTTGGGTGGCTCAGTCGGTTAAGTGTCTGACTTTGGCTCAGGTCATGATCTCAGGGTCCTGGGATCAGGCCCCAAATCTGGGCTCCTTGCTCAGTAGAGAGTGTGCTCACTCTCTCTCTGCTTCTCTCTCTGTTCGTGCTCTCTCTTTCTCAAATAAATAATAATTTTTTTAAAAAAAGAAAATAGGGAAACTAATGGTAGCTAGGATTATGAAGTAAGATTTCTTTGTGTATACTCTGCTTTGTACCATCTCTCTGGTGATAAGGGCAGTTCTCTTATAAGGGGGGGTTGGGAATCACCTTCACAAGGAAAGTTTATGTCCTGGGTTTAGGCAGATAAGTGAAGAACAGAGAACTCCTCCTATATGTGCTTTTTCTCAGTTGCCTTTTCCTCTGAGTAATCTTTATGCCAAAAATGACTTATTTTGGGGTGATACATTCAATCCCCTTTAAATGCATTTCATTTTCTAGAATGAATGAATGATGTGTGTTTGTTTGTATGCTTATGCCTTGCCTCATTACTAAAAAGCATTTGAGGTGTTTATCAAGCCACTTAAAAAATAAAAGGATAAAAAAATAAAACAAAAAAATAAAAGGATATATATATATATATATATATATATATATATATACACACACACACATATATATACACACACATTTTCACCTTTGTATGATCTAAGTAACATATTCTTTATGTACGAAGGTTCCTTAATATAGCAAATATTTGTTTTATGTATGCTTTTATTTGTTTCATTATACTTATTGCAATGCTTATTTTTATGGCCTTTCTATCAATCATTTGTTCTGTTTGATTTTTAGTTTGGGTTAAATATCCTACATTTTAATTGTTATAATAAAATATACCTTTCGGAGTGGCTGGAATAATATAGGCATAAATATCCAAATCTCTCACATTACACATTACACTTAAGGCTTCTGAGCCTCAGTGTTCTCAGCTATAAAATGAAGAGTATGTCTGACAATACTTGTAGCACTTACAACAGTAGCAAAAATAAATCTTTCCTTTGGCATTTCAAGAATATTTTTAGCTAATAGTTGAATTTTTTGGAGAACAACCATTTAGTGTCTTCTTACAGTTAACATGGCTCAATGAATTATATTGTTTGAATTGTCATATGCTATCCATCCACATCCACACATTGTAATAAAAATCTGTAGCATAAGGCAGCCCGGGTGGCTCAGGAGTTTAGCACCGCGTTCAGCCCAGGAACTGATCCTGGAGACCCAAGACCGAGTCCCACATTGGGCTCCCTGCTTGGAGCCTGCTTCTCCCTCTACCTGTGTCTCTGTCTCTGTCTCTCATGAATAAATAAAATCTAAAAAAAATCTGTACCATAAGTATTTTTCATATTTTTTCATGAAAATACAGGAGTATTTTCCTCTGATACTGCTAGAAGTGAGAAGTTTTGAAGGGTCCGTATGATCATATTTCAAAGTTAAATTAATTTGCTTTTTTGAAAGTTCTATATGAATTGTCATCTGGTCTGAATTCTAACACGCAGACCCTTGCTCTGAAATATTAAAATATATGTGTATGTGTTTTAATATTGGAGGGAACTGTTAGTGAATCAGAAGGAAGGAGCCACAAGGCAAGTTAAAATAATACATGAAAATTGCAGTTGAATATTTGAACTAAAAAAGATCTTATCTTTATCATATTTGA
This sequence comes from Vulpes vulpes, assembly GCF_048418805.1. Classification (NCBI taxonomy): domain Eukaryota; kingdom Metazoa; phylum Chordata; class Mammalia; order Carnivora; family Canidae; genus Vulpes; species Vulpes vulpes. The sequence goes on along the minus strand of NC_132786.1, from coordinate 53,704,375 downwards.
AGTAGGAGATTGGAAGTATATATGTACTATGCAAATTAAAGATAAATTAATATAAATTTTTTTCTAAATATCCATAGGGATAAGAACATAGCTCCCTATGAAGCAGGTCACTTTTTTAGAATAGGCACATTAATCTTGTTTTTTTTTTTTTTTTGTACTAAATGCATGACAGCTAATATATAAAAACAAAGTGCTTTTAAAGGATGGAGACTATTTTATGTTTACAAAATATGCTTGGGTAACAACGCATTTCAAATATGCAACTTTATGAATTTATTTTGTGTTAGCACCAATCTGAATGAATTAATGTACTGTTCCTGTGATTTTTGCATATATTTTCATTAATGCTTTAATGTTCCATTGAAATACTGTCATTGCTTTAAAAAGGCATTAATTAATATTGAATGGGTTCGTTTTTATTTCCTAAATGATTCTCTATAAAATTTGGCCATTAAAGATTTCACGTTAGCTAGTAAGTAATTAAGATCAGTTTGTTGGTTACTCAGACCTTTTATTTACTTTCCTACATATTATCATGGATCAAAGAGAGGAGCTACCTGTAATGTCAATAATGCTTCATACACTAGTATTCCTGCCTCCTCTCTAGACAATAATAATATAAAATATTATATTATCTGCCCACTGTTTGAAACTTCCTACTTGAAAGAATTAACTCCAACTTCTGTTGTAGAGGATGCTGTCTGTGTTGAGGGGACAAGCAGAGCAAGGGATTTGCATACCAACCCACAGTTTGTGTTCAAGACTTTTATTTATTTTTAAAAATATTTTATTTATTTATTCATGAGAGACCCTGAGAGAGAGGCAGAGACACAGGCAAAAGGAGAAGCGGTCTCCCTGCAGGGAACCTACTGTGGGACTCCATCCTGGGACCCCGGGATCATGACCTGAGCCAAAGGCAAGGGCTTAACCACTGAGTCATCCAGGCGCCCCTGTGTTCAATACTTTTAAACAGAGTATGCAGTATTTGGTATATGTGGTATATGCAGTATAATATTTGTACTTTAATTTTTATTGAAGTAAAGTTTACATAAAGAAAAATATAAATATTATGAAAAATAAAAATATTATAAATATTCACTTCGTGTGTGAGTGTGTGTGTGTGAGAGAGAGAGAGAGAGAGAGAGAGAGAAACAGCGGGGTGGGGGGAAGAGTGGAGAGAAATAGGAGGGTGACGAAGGTAGTGGGGTGGGGTAGAGGCAGATAGTGGGTGAGAGCTTTATCCATACTTTCTTTGTTCAAGACATTTGGATAGTGGCCAGTGTGAGGTTAGTATGTAACTTTTGGTGAATAAACATATGCATTTTTCTTGGGTGTATATTGTCTTCTTTTTTTTTATTTTTTTGGTGTATTTATTGAGCATAGAATTGCTGGGTTGCAGAGCATGAACATGTTCAGCTTTAGTGGATACCACCATGCAGTTTTCCAAAGTAGTTTTGCCAATTTACACTCACAAAAGCAATGTATCAAGTTACAGATGCCTCCATACTTTTGACAAACACTTGGTATTCTCTCTCATTCTCTCTCTCTCACCCTCTCTCTTACCCTCTCTCTCATTCTCTTCCTATTTTTTTTTTTTTACTTTTTATTTATTTGTTTTTTCACTATTCTGGTGTTTGGTTCTGTCTTGTGGGTTTAGCTTGCTTATAACCATGAAGAAGAACACATTTTCATATTTATCAGCCATTTACATACCCTCTCTTGTGACCTGCCAGTTCAAGAATTATGCCGATTGATCTGAGTTATCTTTTCCTTATTGGCTCGTGGCATTTCCTTGTATATTCTGGTTGAGTATTTTGTCAATAGTGCTTTGCAGTTGGTGGCTCATGATTTCATTCTCTTTTTACTAATAGACGCTGTTAATTATATTTAGTCTGCCAAAGTCACAAAGACATTCTCATTTGCTTTGTATAAAACACTTTACCGTGTTTGGCATGCACGGTTCTTCTGGAATTGATTTTTGATTTGGTACTTGTATACAGTATTCTCACCATTATTATTCTAAGACCATTTTTCTCTACTACATGAAAGTATCATCTTTATCATAAACCAGGTGAATGTATATGTGTTGTTATGTTTTAGAATCTCAGTTACTTTGTATATCATACATCATTAACAGAATTTCTGAACTAGTGCAGTTTTATATTAAATCTTGATATGTAGTAGTACATATAGTTTTGTCTTGACTTTTCCTGCCTTCCATATGAATTTTAGGACCTTTAACTTTAGGTCTTTAACTTTGTACCAAAAAACAACTAACCTGGCATTTTGAAAGTGTTTTCATTCAATGTTAATTTGAAGACAATTATTATCTTTATAATATTGAGCCTACTAAAGGCATGGGTCATCTTTCTAATATGTGTATATTTTCAATTTCTATCAATAATGTTTTATAGTTTTCTGTAAAGAGATCTTGAACTTCTTTCACTTGATTTATTCTGTGATACTTGGTATTTTAATATCAATGTAAATGGTGTCTAATTTTTTTATTTGATTTTGGAAGATGATGGTGATGTGTATGCGAGTGGTTCCTTTTTGTAGATCAATCTTTTATTCATTGATTCTACTAAACTTAATACTTCTAATTTGTAGATTTTACAAAATTTTCCAGTTACAAAATCATGTCATCTGAATTAAGTCATTTTAGGTCTTCTTTGTAATCTTATGTTTTATTTCTTTTCCTGCCTTCAAGGACCTGTATGACCTCTACTCATTGAAAGAATTGTTATTCTTTGTCAGATTATGGAAGAAATCCCCTTCTAATATTTATTTACCAAAAATGATTTTCCCTAATGACAATTGAGTTCTAAATTTTACCAAATGTGTTTTCTGCATTTATCAAAATGTTCATACAATTTCTCATTTTTCTGTTAATGGAAATAATTACATTAACTGATTTTTCTGTTAAAATACCATTGCATAGATGAAATAAACCATGATTTATTATTCTTTGTATGTCAGAGAATTCAGTTTTGCTTCTATTCAGGTAAAGGATTTTACCATCTATGTTTATGAAATAGATTACTTTCCGGTAATGCCATTGTTATATTTCTACATCAAAGATACACTGTTTTCATAAAAGTTAATGTTGTTTTGTTTTTGTTTTTCTGTCTTCAGTAAAGATTGGTAAGTTTAGCAAATTTGATATTTTTTCATCCTTATATGTTTAGAATAATCCACTAGTGAATACTTAAACTTCTGAGCTTGATATTTTCTTTGTGGAAAGATTGTTAGATGATGAATTTGGTTTCTTCAGGTATGAAAGAACTATTTAAATGTTTTAAGTTTCTTTTCCTGCCAGCTCAGTTATAGTAGATATTTGGAAAATATTCTCAATTTCATACAGAAATAAATTTATTGGCATAAATTTATTCTTCTATTCATTTCATTTTTATTTCTGATGTTATTGATCTTATCTGTCTTTTTCCTTAGAAATTTTAAGAGTTTACTAATTTTAATAACATGAAAAACAAATCTGGTCTTTCATTTTTATGTTCTTCATTTTTAAAAATGGAAAATAAATCTTTTCCAAATTCTTCAACTAATTGTTGTCTCATTTTTACTTATTTTGGATTTCATTAGATTTTCTTTTTTTCCCCTCTGCTTAAGAAGGACATGTAAACCATTCATTTTAAGCCCTTCTCTTTTTTTTTTCTAACATTAAGCAGTTAGAGCTGTAAATTTCCTTCTAGGGAATGCTTTAGCATTTAGTACTGAATGTTTTATTATCATTCAGTTTGAAATATTTTTAATACATCTAATATGATCCATGTATTATTTAGAAATATCATTAAATTTTATACAGCTGGATTTTTCTACTTATCTCATTATTATTGGTTTCTAGCTTAATTTTTCTTTGTGATAATCTAGCCTATTCTGATTAATATCAAACTCTGGAAATTTGTTATGAATTTACTTTATATCCAAACATCTGATTAATTTTTGGAAAATATTCTAAGTACACTTGAAATAAATGTGAATTCTGTACTTGTTGTGTAAAATATTCCACTCATTTCAGATCAAGTTTGTTAATTAAGCATTCAGGTATTTAATATTATTCTTTTAAATCTACTTATTCTATCATTTATGGAGAGAGACATACATAAATCTAATCTGAGTTCATTTATATATTCCTATATATATTTTTGCTTTACATATTTTGAATATTATTAGGCCATAAGGTTTCTATTTAGGTATAGTTTTAGTATACCAATACCTCTTTTTCAGTATAAAAAAAAGTTGATCTTTCTTGCCTTAAAATCTACTTTGTTATTAGAATAGCTTTAGAAATTTTATTTTAGTGAATGTTTCTGTAGTATATCTCTTCCTATTTTAATACTTGCAACTTTTCATATATTGACCTTATATTTTAAATGAGTTGCTTGTGTACAGCATTTAGGTTTTATTGTTGTTTCTTCTGACAATCTTGGTCTTTATCTTGAAAGACTCTGTTTATGATTAATTTTGTTTGATGACTCAGATTGTAGATATAGTTGTATTTCCATCTGCCATCTTGATATTTAGAGTGTGTTTGGTTTCCCTCTTTGTTGTTTATATTTTTCTTCTTACCTTCTTTTAGCCTAATCAAACATCTATTTGATATTTCATTAATGTACTTACATATTTTTCTTTCACTTTTAGTAGTATCATAGAATTAATGACATTTATAATTGACTTATTATAGTCTACTAAAAACTTTAATCACTACTGCATAGTGTTAAAACCTTACAAAATTTAAAACCTATTAGTCCTTTTTGTACATTTTCATTCTTGTTTTGATTCATTTGACTTGCAGATATAATTTAAATTTTGTAAGACATTGCTTTGTATTGCACAGTTAATATTTATTTAAATATTTACTATTTCTAGTGTCTTCATGCCTTTTGTTTTATTTTCTTTTTAGGTTTCCTTTTAGTATTCTGTTTTTCTATCCAAAGAAGGCTTTTTTTTTTTAAGTGTAGACCTGCTGGAGATTAATTCCTTAGTGTTGGTTTTTCTGAAACTAACCATTTGATTTCAACTTAAGTTTTGAAAACTGTTTCACATGGGTATAGAGGTCTACTTAATGCCTCAGTGTCATCATCTTAAAGATGCCATTTCATTGTTTTCTGGCCTTTATCGTTTACACTGAGAAATCAGTTGCCAGTCTTATTGCTGCTCCTTTGATGTCATGCATGTTTTTCTCTGGTTGGTTTTAAGATATATTTTGTTTGTTTGTTGTACTGTGTTGTGTTTGGTTGTCTTTTTTTGTCTTGGATATCAGTATATTCTCTGTGTAGGTTCTGTGTGTGAGAGGGTCTGTGCATGTGCACACGCACACACACACACACGTTTATCCTAATTAAGTTTTATTGAACTCATGAACTTACAAATTGATACCTCTCATCAGTTTTGGAAAATTCTTATTCATATGTCTTTGAATTTTTGCTTCTGGCCCATTATCTTCTCTCCTTGTGTAAATGACAAGAATATTAGATATTTCTTACACAGTCTTCTTTTCTTTTATCCTTCCCTAATCTATGTATCTTATTTGTGTGTTTTCTATTTGCCTAACATTGAGATCAGTAATTGTTCCTTTGGCTCTGTTCAGTCTGAGATCAAGCCCATGCAGCAAATTCTTACTATCCAATGTCCTATTTTCAATTCTAGAATGCCCCTTGAATTCTTTTTCTAAATTAGAATTTCTTGTTGAAATACTTTATCCTTCAGTTTACTTTAAATATCTTGCTCTGTAGAAATATGTCCTCTTTAACATATCCCCAAGCTTTGACTGAGAATCTGATGAGTGTCTTTTTCCTTACTTAAAAAAGCTGTGGGGGGATCCCTGGATGGCTCAGCAGTTTAGTGCCTGCCTTTAGCCCAGGGCGTGGTCCTGAAGTCCCGGGATCGAGTCCCACATCGGGCTCCCTGCATGGAGCCTGCTTCTCCCTCTGCCTGTGTCTCTGCCTCTCTCTCTCTCTGTGTCTCCCATGAATAAACAAATAAAATATTTTTTAAAAAGCTGTGGGAAATACACCTCTGCTCTTCAGCTGTGCCAGGCTTTCTGCTCACTGTCTAATTTTGTCTAGATTTAAAACTACCATATGCTTGAAAGATAGGCAGTTACTATGCTTGAAATAGGGCCCCTTCTAGCTAAGTCTTTGTTTCCTAAGCATCACAAAACTATGGGAGATTTTCTTTCTGTATTTTTGAAGCTTTCAACCTAGCTCTGCGGCCTGCATGCAGCATCAGATCTCAGCAAATTTGATCCATACTTTTGAATCTCCTTAAGTTTTCAATTTGTCCCATCAGTCTTGTACAAATATGAAAACCTTTGTTGGTTTCTTGGGTCACCGGGTGGCTCAGTTGATTGAGCAGTGGATTCCTGGTTTGATCTCTGGTTATGATCTCAGGGTTATGAGATTGAGCCCTGTCTCCAGCTCGGCACTGAGCAGGGATTCAGCTTGAATCTCTCTCTGCACACCACCCCTGAGTTGTGCATGTGTTCTCTCTCTCAAATAAATATATAAATATATCTAAAAAATGCTTTGCTGTTTTCTCTTTATCTTTGGTTTCCTTTGGACAACCCAATTCAGCCTGTACCCAGAATTGTCCTATACCTCCAAAGAGAGAAAAATGACAGAAAACTTTTATCTCATTACAGAAGTATTCCCCTGCATGGAATTTTGGTTTAATGTTGATTGCTTCCACAGATCTCTAACACATTTAATAACCTAATTATTCATTTAGTGTTTTGCAGATGAACCATTATTCTTCAGTGACCTAATAATATATTGTACCTGGAACTGCACTAAGATATTTAAATATATATTTGTAATATTATGATGAAAAAATGCATTTAGATATGTTGCTGTATTCAGACTGTTGACTGTTCTTTGGTTAAGTTTTACCAAATGTTTTTTGAAGTGAATATTCTTGCATGAATATATCTATAATTGCTTTATAATTTAAGAAGAAGAACCGAGTTTGGGTCTCACATGTGTAGCATTTGGTAGACAGCTTCTAAGATGGTCCATAATGATCTCCCCTTGTTATGCATCCTGTATAATCCTTTCACCTTTTTGTGGGTTGGATTTAGTGATTCACTTTTAGAAAATATAACGTGGCTAACAAAATAGGCTGTCAGTTTTGAGAATAAGTTACAGTAATCCTCCATCTTTTCCTACACATTCTCTGATACCTTCTAGCCCTCCTCCTCTGAATGAAGCAAAATGCCCTGCTGTGGGAAATCCTGTGGATAGTACCTTGTGACAAGGAAGGAATGTCTGTGGCAAACAGTAATGTCAATGTTAACAGCCTACTAACAGCTGTATGAGTGGGCTTAAAAGTAGATTCTCACCCAATCCTTGAAATGACAATAGCCCTGACCAATACCTTGATATCAGGCTTTTGAGAGACCTTAAGTCACAGGCCTCTGGCTAATTAATGCTCAGATTTCCTAACCCACAAATACTGGGAAATAATAAATACTTATTTTAACTTCTCAGTTTTGTGGCACTTTGCTACACAGCAATAAATAATAATACAGAATTAGTCTTTTTATGTGAATCCTGACGCCAGTGGTTTTTAGTTGTGCATTTGTGATTAAGCTATAGTACCTTCATAAGTCTCACTTTCTGCATCTATAGAAAAGATGGAATATCTACCACACTAACAAAGGAAGACCCAAAGAAGGGGAGTCTTTTGAAAAGAATGCAGATTTATGTGAAAGAAGCTTTGTTGAGGGAATTTTGACTTTAGAATGCTTGTTTTCAGGGATCCCTGGGTGGCTCGGTGTGATCCTGGAGTCCCGGGATCGAGTCCCACGTCGGGCTCCTGGCAAGGAGCCTGCTTCTCCCTCCTCCTGTGTCTCTGCCTCTCTCTTTCTCTCTGTGTCTATCATAAATAAAAATAAATAAATACATCTTTAAAAAAAATGAATGCTTGTTTTCCAATAAAAACAAAAATATGATGTGTACTTAGAAATAAAACGATGATTACAAAATTGTCAAGGCTGTACAATTAGTTTATTTGTAGTGGAAAAATACAGTTTTTTTTCACATGGTATTATATTTGAAAAAGTCATCATGCATCTTCAGATATCAGAATTGCAAAAATCAGGAATGAAGTCGTTTTTGTTAGTAAATGATACACAGCCCAGTAGTTACTTCAAAGAACTATAATTTATTTTAGTGATCCAAGGTAAGAGGTTATTCTTTTATTGTTGTTATTGTTTATCTGAAGATATAGTGTGAGTGAGTGTGTATGTGTGTGTGTCTGTGTGTCTGTGTGTGTGATGTGTAGTATATGACTTGTTCATGGTACAGGAAAGGTAACCTATTGGTTTTATTCCACATGAGCGAGGTTTAAGTGAGATAACATATCTTTCTCCCTTACACAGTATGAGAACCCTTTCCTGGAAAAAATAATTCTCTTATCAAATGTCCTCTATTCAGTATTGAAACATGTCCTTTCTTGCTCCTACTATAAAGATGTCTTACTCTTTTCAAACACTTTTTCTATCCTCCCCAATTCATTTTTCTATATATGGACAGTGTTTCTATTAATTTATCTGTAGCTCTAGTCTTCATTCCTTCTGATTTGGATTTTTATCTTATTTCCCCCAAATTATGTACACAAACCCAAAAGATGACTCCTCCCTTTCTTTTATTTTACTGCCATTTAATTTTTGTATTTGTTTAACACTAGTTTCTAATTGATTAGATTTTTAGTAATTTTATTTATTTATTTTTCTGTGTTTTTAATGATACTTTCTTTTGTCTTCAATGTATCTACATACTTGGCAAGTTAAAGTTGAAAGGCTCTGCTTGTTATTCCACTGTAAGGTATTAAACATTGATTAGAAATTGAATGCCTTGAAGTTCATGCTGAAGGTAGAATGGGACAGTGTATTAGGAAGCACTACAATTTAGTGAAAATGATAGTCAGTGGATATGTTGAACTTTGTCACAATGGCTGGAGTACTTATTCCTAGACGATCTATGAAAGCAAAGTCAGGAGGGAGGACCAACAAAAGCCCAGCTTTTGGAAATGAGGCTCATTTCAGAGTAGCATAAGGCACTATTGTCTTCCCAGAGCTTAGATGAGGTTGGGAGGAGGAAACTCTGAGCACAGAAACTAGGAATTGAGTGTGTATTGGATGGAGTTCAGCAGCTCTAGAGAATTCAGCCTAAAGCTAAACAGTTAGGGTTGAAACCCTGGGGGAGAAAATTCCTCTAAAGAACCCAGGGAATATAAATAGATAGTTCCCCTGAAGGCAGAAGCAAGGAATATGTGGCAGAAAAGGACCCTGAGGCTTGGAGATAGGCAATAAATCTGTAAATGGAACAAAAAGAAAATGAATGGTCCCAAGATAAACAGAATACATGCATATATATATATATATATATATATATATATATATATATATATCAAGACATCTAAGCCGAATGAGCTCTATAGTGTAGCTTTCTTGAATGAAGTGTTCAAGAATCACAATTTCAAAGGCAATTCTGCACAGCTACTCACCTCACCTTTACCTTGGTACCAGATACACCTTTACACCATCCCCAGCCTGTTTACATTACTGGCCATGGTGCTGGCACACCAATTGTTAGAAAATTCTTTTCCTTTTGGTGTCCAATTTGACTTTCAGTGATTATTCCCTCTTAGCCTTAGTTCTTATGAGACAACACAAACCAGATTTTTATGGTAGTCCTCCAAATGTGTGAGTTTATTCTTTATGGCTATTCTCTGTGTCAGTGAAAATATCTCAGCTTCCATAAACTATTTATGTGACATGGTTTTGGAATCCTCATCATTTTAATTGACTTCCTCCTGGAAGTCTTCAGCTGTCAGTTTCCTTAAAATGTTTCTGGTGGATTTTTTTAATAGCACTTCACCTTGCACATGAGAGATACTTGCCATATTATTAAATGAACAAGAAATGACTAAGTGAAGAGGACACTATTCCGCAAATCTAGTCTGCCCAGTGGAAAATATGAACCATCAACTTATCTCTGAGACTAAGAAGTTGCCCTTCTGTTTATTGCAACTAAGTCGAATTTCACTTTTTAATGATTATTTCCTTTATCTATCCTGAAGAAGTTTTTTTTTTTTTAAATATTTTTTTTTAAAATTTATTTATTTATGATAGTCACAGAGAGAGAGAGAGAGAGGCAGAGACACAGGCGGAGGAAGAAGCAGGCTCCATGCACCGGGAGCCTGATGTGGGATTCGATCCCGGGTCTCCAGGATCGCGCCCTGGGCCAAAGGCAGGCGCCAAACCGCTGCGCCACCCAGGGATCCCCGTTTTTTTTTTTTTTTTAATCAGTGTTGGCCGAGTTTGTGTGTTAAAATACATTCAGTTAATTTTCACATGGACCATTGCAATATCATGTCCCTCTTGCTTATATTTGTTTAATTTTTTTTAAAAAAACCTAAATTTAGAACTTAGTAATTATTTCACTTAAACTGTGCTTTGTTAGCTTTAGTCTAGCATACCAGGGAGGTAGTTTTGAATCTTGATTTTTATGTGGTATTTATATTTGTAAAACAAATTTTCGGTGCTTTTTTTTCTAGGTTGTTGATTTAAAATTTTGCCTGAAATAGCCTCCTATTTTTGGAAATATCCACATTAGATGACATCAATCCAGTGCTCACAATTTGAACTTAATTGTTTAGTGAACAATAAATTTCACATACCTGTGCAATTAACTAATTTACAACTTCACCTTTTCTTTGCAAGATTGTAACTAGATGCTCTGCCAAAAGGCCCTACTGAAATCAAAGTTATCTGTAGCATTCCCCTGATAAACCAACCAATCAATCATAACCTTAAATACATTGACAGTTGTGTAGCCCTTTCTGGTGCCTAGAGAATATCATTTTTGTTTCATGTGTTCAAAGTACTTATTTTTGAACTTTTTTTCTCAATTTTCTATAGTTCCTTAAGGATTTTTTTTTCAGATCTGCATGTGTGTAAATACTGAAAAGATGTGATATTTTATGAGGAAGGAAAGTTTATCTGTTTCTAATCTTTTGCTTTTCCTAATGCAAGTATTAAGAAGTATTTCGTGAATACTTTTAGTTATCACTGCAATATTGTCACATGCACTTTATATACATTTTGGGGGTTACTTCATTGGGGCCTAAAATCTTGAGCTCATTTAAAAATATTAGAGCTCATGTTAGCGTCTCTTAACCAATTGAAGCCATACACTATCAGCTGATTGCAAGGGCCATTTTCATTGCTAGTTTTAAAAGCAAACAAACAAACAAACAAAAACAAGAGATAGACATAATATAGATTTCTTTATATAAATTGTCTTGAACGGTTCTGTTTGCTGACTAGGGTTAAGAGGAGTATTGCTAAAGGAGAATATAGAATCCTCTAAGTGTTTAAAGGGAGAATCAGTTATTCTTGATGGCTAAAGAAATAAGACTCAGTAGGAGGGCACTTTGTTTTGAGAATCAGCCATTTCTCCTTGCTTTTCTCTAAGTAACATCTTTCCTCTACTTTGAAAGTTGAAGTACTGCTGAACAAATGAAATTTCCCTAAAATGCTCTCATGGAGCGATTGTAACTTCAGCAAACTTCCTAAAATTTATGTGCATCAACAAATGGTGAATTTTATATTTATTCATTGAATTTAATGATACTTTTCATTGTCTTTACCATCTCACAGTGATACCCAGTTAATCTGTGACTAGACTTGCAAAAGGAAAAACATGAGATCCCAAAATTTTGCTAATCAGGAAAAAATTGTAGATATTCTAAAGTCGTTGGAAGAGTGACTTAATAGAGTTTAGTTTTCTTTAGGATAATATATTGAAACCTCACTCTTGGTTAACATACCTTAGGGAAGAGCTAAGTGTGAAGCAGTTCTGAGCACAATTCTAAATACAATTGTACAGTTTACATTTATTATTTTCCTGCTGTGATTAGATAATTAGTAAGGTACTTTGTGTTTAGGTGAATTTTCATTAGAAAAGCAGTAGAATTAAATTGAAATGGGGAAAGTGGCACTTATATCTTCTGTTCTTTAGTGTGTTGATTTCTTCATGCCAGAGTCTGCAAGGATGAGCTCAGCATGTGTTCTCACATAATTTAACCTTTATTTCTTATAATTAAATCTGAGCATATATTGGAATCAAGGTTACCTTGGTATTTTAAGGCTATCCCTGGCAATTACAAATGAACATGATCAATTTTAATAAATTAAAAAGGATACCCATTGTCATTCATTAATTCAATTTGTAGTAATGAGTAAGTAATCCCTCTGAAGACAAGGGCAATTTTGCTTCTGTCTCAGAGGGAACACTTGCGTTCTGTGGCATAAACATGCATCTTCTTTGAAATCAGTTATGTCAATAAAAGGGTAGCTTGCAAATGACAGATGGGAACAAAGAAAAAAGTTTATTCCTTCACATTCCTGTTTGAAAGAAACTTGCTGGTGAGTTGGGGAGATACACATATGCATAAAAATACAGAACACAAGAGAAAGAAAAGAGGGCTAAATTTGATGTATAATAGTACATGTTAGTGGTATTAAGGGGAAGGATCGGCAAGCAATAAGGTGACACAGAAGAGATGCTTAGTGAATGTACATGAATGAATGAATAAATGAAGAGTGTTATATAGGCATGTTCGTGAAGATTGTGGTCACCAAGAAATAACTATAGAATAAGAATGGGTGAAAGAGGGGTCCAAATATGTTTGATAAATGAAGAGATGGTTGGTGTTTTGCAGGGAAGTCAGTAGTATGCTGGGTTTGGAGGTAAATGTATTCAGGGGCAGGAGGAAGCACTCATAAAAAGACACAGCCAGCCTGTAAGTTCTCACCTGGGCCCAAAGGGAAAATCTGTCACAATACTCAGGTAACTACTTTTGGCCAGATTGTGTCATTTTTGGAATGCTACTGAATTTTGCTACTGTTTCTGGCTAGCTCTTGTATTTCAACATAAAATAACCTAGGTCTGAAGGTGGATAAACATACTGGTTTTCCCCCTCTGTTATCTCTTTGCCCCCTCTGTTACCCCTGCTTTGACATGCGGAGGAGGCAATGGTACCAAAAAACACCTGACTACCTTCCCAGCATGTTTTAAATGGACATAATGAACGGACATTTCATCTATCTTTATCATTACTAAAAGTTGAAAATACAGCCATGCTGTATTGTAAATTGTACACGTTTTAAATGTTTCCAGCCGTCATTTCTCTGTATTCTAAATAGTGCAAGTATTATCATTAGAAACTATTTAATTTTACAATATTTAAACAGAAATCTTTCATTAACACACTAAAGAAAAAAAAAAAACAGGACATTTTCTGGTTTATTGTGTTCACTCCTATAAATTCCCAGATACTCCAATTCTTGAAAACATTAATTTTCCCCCAAACATAGTAATGTGCATTTGAAATAGTAAAAATGCAAGTGGTCCATTTATTTTCTGGACATATTCTATGTATCCATCGAGATGATTAGGAAAATATGTTACCCACCAAAATAAGCAATTGAAAATATTGTAATACATTCTTCCTTTTGTAACTTGAAGCAAAAACTTAGGATATTGAGAAGCTTTTTTTTTTTTTTCCCCCAAACCACTTCTCCAGAGGCATTGTATGTATAATGATTAAGAGTCAAGCTACTGTTGTTTTACTCATCAATAAAAATGTATTTGCTGCCTCTTCAGATCGGAGGCACTAGGATTTGGTCCAAGATCACTCCTGAGCTAAGTGACTTATCGCACATACACTGTTTTTATTTTTCAAAATTGTCTCCGTAAGATTATTTTAACAGCATGCTTTTAATATTGTGTATGACACTACTGTTAAATCTGTATATGATCAAATAAATTTATTTCACGGTTAAACATTTTGTCTTCCTCCTGTTAAAGAGCAAAATTCACCTGAGTAAATTTTAAAGACTTTTTTGCCGTTGCTCAGCAATTCATGAATCAGGCAGCATGCAGTCTAGCAGATAGAAAGGAGTTCCAAAGAGTCCTATAATTTGGGAGGGTTTTGTAGGCTAGTGAGCAGGAACACGGGACTTACACACTGGGTATATATTGATTGATTAAAGCAAGGTTACTTCAAATATGTGAAGCATAGCTAGGTAACCTGTGTTGAACAGGCCAGCACTGATTGGTTGACCCAGGCTTTCCTTTCCTGAGAGATCCAACCACAGGAATTTAGTTAAGTTTTGATTTGCTTCTGTGGGGTTAGCATGAGTGACTCCCACTTGGGCTTCATCTGATTAACACTCCAAAGAGGCAGATAATTCAAAATGATTAAATCAAAAGTAATTTTATAAATGAGTAATGGATTTACATATTAGAAGTTAAAAATAGCCTGAATTTCTATTCTCCCTTGCTTATGTTGCTATGTTGTATTTGTACAAATAGCAAACGGTTGATGGAAAGAATATGAACCCTTTACTCAGTCTGGGTCAAGCCATAGAAGACACATGACAGCCATTTGCTTGGATGATCTTCACATCTTCCCTGGTTTTGGTCAGGTAAGATCAATAGCTTAGCATTTTATTTAAGAAGGTATATTGTAGGGATGCCTGGGTAGCTTAGTTAGTTAAGTGACTGGTTTGATTTTGACTCAGGTCTCAGAGTTGTGAGATACAACCCTATGTTGGGCTTGAAGCCTGCTTAAGGATCTCTCTTTCTCCCTCTGAGACCACCCCCCCTCCCTGGGCTCTCTTTCTCTCTCTCTCTTTCATTAATGAATTACTGAAGGTATACTGTGGAAAGTGTCACCCTCTTTTTGAAAGTTCACTTCACACTACTTTGCTCTTACCAAACAAAACAAAACAAAACAAAACAAAACAAAACAAAACAAAAAACAAAACAAAACAAACAACAACAACAACAACAACAAAAACCTATATTAGTGACAGTAACCAGAAGTCTGAGGAGGAATTTTGCTTTTATGAAAAAAGCCATTCCCCACCCATGTCAGTCTTTTGTCAAAATGAAGTAGTAGCAGGAGAACTTCTAGAAAGTGGGTAGACTTGTCACCTTATGACTTTTTGACTTCTGGGAGCCTTCATATGGACACTGTCAGCAGGGAAACCTGTACCTAGATGCCAACCTTTATCTCTTTGGTGAGAAAGTCGTGTAAGTTTTCTCTGTCCTGTTTTATTCATTTGGAAATTGAGAAGACTAATTTATTTCTCCATCCCCTCATTGAGGGTTATTTTGAGAATTAACTGAGCAGGTATCTGTAAAGTACATTGAATAATACCATATTCAGCAAATACTAGACATTTTTCTGTGTTTCACTAAAGAATGTGCACATATGTGGTGCAGATTCACACATAAGGCAACTACTTCATTCTTGCTCCAAGGAAGGGAGGCTTTTGATTCCCACTTTATCTGCTATATTAACTGATGCTAACCAGATATGAGTGAACACTTAAATTTTAAGATGCAAATAAAAACAAAAAAAACAAAAACAGGAAATCCACTGAAGACACAGTCATTCTAAAGTGCCCCCATTGACAAATGAGAAGTAAATCCACTTTGTATCATCCTGTGGGTTGTGTTGACAACCCTTGCCTCTTTTCCTTGTACCTTGGTGGGACACCCTGCCAAGAGGTCAGATTTCCTTTTTTCATAGTCCAAGGACCACTTCATGAAACAATATTCTTAGGTAGAGAGACAGAGGAGGAAAAGCAAGGAGATTTGATGACATGCATGAGACTAGTAGTGGTTGGTGATCACGTCCCTGTAAAGATAGCTGGTCGACAGCACTCTACATGTTCTCACTCAAATGTATGATTTATATACATCCTTTCTTCATTCTCTCTTAACCTTATAACTCTGTACCCAGTGACTCACTTCAGTTGTATTTGTGCCACCGGCAAGGTTTGGTGTTGCCAGAGTGGAATTCGAAGGTGGGATGGGCAAGTAATGAAATGAGAGAATGCTCTGGAAATAGACAGCTGTCCAAACACAGAGTCTTGTAGGTTAGGAGTACATTTTTATTTAGCTGAAGCATTAGCGAGAAGCTATGGAGACATCTCAACAGGAAATAAACATGTCGTAATTCCGAATGGGAAGGAAGGAAGAGATTAAGGCGCAAATACGATCTCCATAAAAAGCATTGACTTAGGAGAAAACATAGAGGGGTTTAGTATAATAGAGAAATAATTTCTTCTACCTTAGAGAAGAAAGTCAGAGATCGGTGCTGGCTAGATTGACTACGGGGCACATCAAATTAGAGAATGATTACCGAGAGTGGATCTGATCTTAACTTTGTCAAAGAAGATGAGACTGTCAAGTTTGTGGAGATACAGATGTGTTATTCTTCAGGCACACTAACTACACTAGTTTGAGGGAATTTGAAGATAGGAGCATTTTTATTTATAGAGACCTTGAAGGAAGGATTATCATGAAGGAAGTGATGAAAATGGGACATTCCAGGCGGTGCTAGAAACACGTTCAGGATAGACCAACCTCGCAGCCAGGGGAAAGACAGTTCAGAATTGCTGGCTTGCTGGAAAAGCACAGGCTGGGAACTTGCAGGATGTTCTTATTAAATTGTTTCCTATTGCTTCAAGACTGTAAAAGCTCACAATGCATTTATACTTAAGCTCAGTACTGTCACTGTGTATTAGGAAATCTGCAAGCCAAGGTGTGTATTTGCAAGGGAGAACCAGTTTCTTGCACTTTGCTGTCTCATTAAGGTAATATTGTGGCAGTGGGCAACCTGCAATTAGAGACTGTATTTTTCATTAGGGTGTGCTGTGGACTGTGACTTTTGGTACATTCTATCATGTGTCACGGGGGGCACTGCACCAGAAAGGTCATGCCAATAACAGTGCGAACAAAACCAATAAGAAGACTCTCCACGAAGGTTAGTGCTATTTAACACTCAAAGGCTATATTTATATTAGAGAATTGAAATAAAGTAAAATCACGGCATCCTAGAATGTTAGAGCTCCTGGAAGGCTCCAGAGAGGCAACCAGGTGAGCTGAGGTTAAGTGACTAGTCCAAGGTCACAAAGCTAGTTAGTGGCAGGATGGGTTTTATTACCCATGCTTTCTGGTTTTCCATTCTGAGCTCTCGCCATGGTGCCCAAAGTGCTTCTCCTGTTAAAAAGTCAGTTTATTTTGTTCACAAAGTCATGTGAAAAGTCAAAAATGAACTTTTTTCTGAACTTTTATATTTCCCATTCCCACTTGTGTTAAAGACTAAATTAGTGTGCATGGAGTGGAGGGTGGGGGGAAGTGTGAGGTCCTTCAGTAAGTTAGGTGATAGTCAGCTTGCTGCAAGGTCATTTGCTCTTGAATCCAGAGAGAATGCTTCAGTTATTATAGAGCCCCTGCTTTTATTTCCTTATTTCCTAATAGGAAAGTAATTTTTAAAGATTTTATTTATTTATTTATTTATTTATTTATTTATTTATTTATTTATCAGAGAGAAACAGAGACAGAGAGAGCACAAGCAGGGGGAAGAACAGATGGAGAGTGAGAAGCCGACTCCCCACTGGGCAGGGAGTGCAACTCGGGACTGAATCCCAGGACCCTGGGATCATGACCTGAGCTGAATGCAGACCCTTAACCAACTGAGTCATCCAGGTGCCCCTGGAAAGTAACTTATTTACAAAAGCACCTCTAAGACACATTTGTAAAAATAGAAAATGATGAATACCATGAAGGGGTAACTGACCATGTCCTACAATCATTCATAGAAGGAAAAGAGAGGTGCCTGGGTGGAACAGTGGGCCAAGTGATCAACTCAGTTTCCACTCAGGTAATAATCTCAGGATTGTGGAATCAAGCCCCACATCAGGCCCCACACTCGGTGAGGCATCTGCTTGAGATTCTCTCTTCCTCTCCCTTTACACTTCCCATTGTGTGCTCTCTCTCTTTCTCTATCTCAAATAAATAAATAAATCTTAAAAAAGAAGGAGGAATAGCTTATGTCCAATGCTAAGTGTAGGGAAGGTTTACAGACAGAATATCATCTGTCTGGTCATAAGAGATGGAAACGATTTGTAAATGTTATGAGTAGGTTGATGGCACATTTGGAGAGAAGGTGGATTAGAAGAGTAAAAACCCAATGGCTGGAAATAGGGAAGAGTCTGGCTGAGGCGTGATTGGGAAGGTTGGACTGGATGCTACTCTTCAGTGGCTGGGTCACCTAAAGATACTGATGGCTTGCTGTGGTCAGCAGCAGCAGGTAACTCTCCTTAGCTCTCCCTGTGTATGCCGCTGCACACACTGTCTTATTTTTCTTGTACTATAAGCCTATGCAACAGGTAGTACTACAGTATCGACTTAGGAGAAAACATAGAGGGGTTTAGTATAATAGAGAAATAATTTCTTCTACCTTAGAGATCTTAGAATTTTCCAACTAGCTTAATATTTCATAATTTGTTGTGTCTGGTCATTGATGTTCTCTCTCATGCTCCCTCTTTCTCTCTCTCTCTCTCTTTCCCTCCCTCCCTCTCTCCCTCTCTCCCCATCATTTCCTAAATAACTTAGGCCAGAAAAGGATAGAAGTCTCTATCCTTTGAAATACTTTAACACTTGCAGAGTTGACCTGTTAGTTAGATATTTTAGTTTTTTTGGACCTTTGATGTGCTAACCGGGGGTTGTGGCAGTAGAGACTCTGTGCCATACTCCTGCATCAGCAGCTAGAAATTACATAATTTTCTTTGAATCCTCCTATGAAATATAAAGTCATTCCAGGTAAGTGAATGCCAGTTTGAACTAGGGATTGTGTCTGGACCTGCAAAAGTAAATGTACGTTTCCAAAACATTTAACATGGAGTCGTCATTATTCTTACTATTCTCTTATATAGGAAATCCTCTCTTTTCCCTACATCACCTACTGTTACCATCACGGAATGAGAATTAGTGTTAACTTGACATATGTACTCATTTGGCAAATATTAAATAAACATATACTGTCCTAAATTCACTACTCAGAGTGGTATACAGTGGTAAAATATCCAAGTCTCTTCCCTTAGGGAGTTTCCATTGGAGAGAGAAGAAAAGAAATAATAATAGTAACTCTATCACCATTAAGAATAAACAAGAAAGAAGAAGATTCCTTAAGGAGCTAAAAAATGCAGTGAGGGTCCTATCAAGATGATGTGATGACGTGTAATGGTTTAGGTAGGAGTGAGGATGCTGAATAATCTATCAATGACCATAAAGGTCAACGCTATACAAGGCTAGCTGATCTCAAATTCATGGCTTCATAGCTTTCTATGATCATGGCATATTTACACACATACATACAAATACCAACTATGAACTCGTGATAAAAGATAAATATATAAATGTACAAGTTAGTCCAGGCTAATTATAATTATGCATAGATATATATAGGTTATTAGTAGTTCACTCTATAGCAGTTTTATTGATCTGCTCACTTAAATGAAGAACATCCTGAACATTATGGATTATGTCTTCTATTATTTTTCTTTCTGCTTTGCCCATAGTAGGAATTCAAAGAACACTTAGCAATTGACTGAATTAGTAGGGATGTCCCTCATTTATTTTTTCAGTTCTTTTTTTTTTTTTAACCCTAGTATTCTAATATATAGAGAACCATGGAAATATAGATCCGGTTCAGCATTCTCAACAAGAATTTTCTCTAAAACCATTGAATAGGGACAGTACAAATCGCACATTCCACCAATTCAGAGTTTCTGCTTGTTTGTTTTTGTTTTTTCCCTCTTTCTAAAGTCAAATGTGAGTAAAAGACTTGGGCACTTATTCAGCATACTTAAAAAGTATTAAAAACATGACAAGCAAGCTCTGCTGTCAAGGTGGTACAATCCATTTGGCCATTAGCAGTATCATAAAAATTGTACATGGCAGGGATATGGATATGATGATTGGGAAAGTCATAATTCTAAATGTGTGGGGATGTGTTGATTTAGGTATATTAATTAGTATGTGCAGTAGATATTGGTAGTATTTCGGACTGTCAGATTCAGTGGCCACCTGTATAATACCTCTTTGATGTGTAAGCTTTTGACTGTTAATCATATTTTACCATGCCAAAACTGCCGTGGAATTATTGAGAAGTAATTAAGAGAATCTTCTTCTTAGCTTTGTAAAGAGAAGTATAATAAATACATATTTAAAATCTTTCAGGTCTATAGATACAAAATACAAAAGATATAAAACATATGAATTTAAAATATTACATCAGCATGGATTAGGTCTCTAAATCCATTGGTAATTGAACTAATATCTTTATAGTTTCAAAAATGATAGAAAACATTCATAAAACCAGTCTTTAATAAGAAATGTCATTTCACTTGCTTAGGTGACAATATTGATAGGTTAATAAGAAGAAAACCAATTCAGAGGGATATTTAAAAAAGAATGGAAAGGAAAAAGAAAACGTTGTGAGAAGAGTACCAAACCACCCAGTGTATGACTTAACTCTTCCTTCGAGGTCTATCACTGGGCCTTCTGATTTTCGGTGGGTGATCTGCCCCATAATAGATTGAGATCTCACAGAATGGCATATTTACAGTCATGGCTTAGCATCTGAATGGCCTACATTCAAAGAGCTCCTAAATACTGTGATTTGCACCCATACCCTCTGGCAATAGTCCATGCTAGTTATTGTTACTTTGTCTACCTCCCTATGAGAAAACTTCAACATACATGAAGTACAAAATTGTACAATTTATTTCCTTGAAGATCGTGTATAATAATCAATTTTAGTTGTTTCTGAATATGACCTACTGCATTCTTCAGGTGCACATTCACTCAAAAGTGCTCACTGGATGCTTAGTATTTGTCAGGTACTTGTGGGCTCTGAGGATGGATCAAAGGGGAAAAAATGGAGTTCACACTCTTGTTTTGTAGTATCGTATCATAATTATATGCAGTTTTCAACTTACAGAGCATGCTATTTTTATAAACATAAATCCTTTCAGGAATCCAAATAGCTTTCAGACCAACACTGCATTTTAAAATAGGGAAATTAAAAAAAATTTAAAAAATGAAATAGGGAAATTCACAACAGACCATGTCAGCTCTCAGATGAGTGTAACGTGTTCCCAATTTTCAGACTTATCAAAAATAAAAAGGAAAGCCCCTCTTAGTGAGAGAGAAGAATGTACTCCAGTTTTAAGTCTACACCTTTTTAGGTTTAAGCACTTGGATAGCTCACTTCTCTTACCAAGAAAATGAATGATGAAGGCAGGGTCTTCTCTAAGGATTCATTTCCCTCTGTTCTATACTTAGAGAAAGGCTTTGGAGCTGGAAAGCAGACATAAATGAAGGGTGGGAAGTCATTAGAGGAAATGAGGAGAGAGTTTGGGAGGTGAGGTGTTCCTGAGTCCCGCAGGCACCCCTCCTGTCTAACTTCTTGTAAATGTCTGCCTGGAGGAATTGGAACAAATGAATGGATGCGCTTCCCACTGGATGGGTGCTCTTCTTGGTGATACCCCATTCTCTCTGATCAGGTTATGTTTTCCTTGGCTGGTACCCTCCAGGTTTGTCACCAGTACTGTCACATGCATGTTCTTGCAATAGTCTCAGTCCTCGGGGTGGGAGGGGGGGGAGGGAGTGGTGGTCAGATAGGGAATCAAACATCTCAATAGTGCAGTGCGTTATACCAGGTGCATTTGCTCTACAGTGAGTCAGCCCTGGACTTGGGGGGCCTGGGAGAGAGAGGGAGAGGCAGTCCGAACACCTTCCATACAGGAGCAAGTCCTCAGGCTGGACCCTGAAGGAATGTTTAGAATGAATTACTGTGAGGTAAAATGGAGACGGTCATTCTGAGCAGAGTAAACAACCAGCTGGGGATACACAGGAGAGTAACAACAAAGGCACGTTCAGAAAATGATGAAAATCTTTTGTGAGCCCTCCGGTGTGGTGGGTGGTGAGGGCGGATGGGCAAAGGAGTCTGCAGCTCTCAGAGGTTTTATGTTCCAAGCCCCAAGTTTGACTTCGTGGAGTCTGCCACAGTCAGACATTGGGTTTTGGGAATGTTTTCAGGATGTTTCCTTTAAGCCAACAAGAGTAGAAAGGAGCCCGATGAGATCCTATGGGAAATTACAGGGTCAGGAGTGATCACAATGGTTAGTGTCTGGCATGTTCGGGGCTGTATGTAGAGCTCAGCTCTGATCAGTCGTCAGAGTGGGGGGGGGCATCCTTTTCCCCAGAGAAGCCCTTTCTGCCTTTCTCCTTCCTACTTGCACCTGAGATCTTGCCTGTCCCAAAGTCCTGCCAGCTCCTGCCACTTGCTCTTCTGCATTTTCTGATGTTCTTCTGAGTTTTGAGAGAGCTCTACCCAACGGTTCTGGGGGGCGGTCGCCTGCATTGCCACCAACTTTCACAGTTCTGTACCCGGTAGGACACCTGCCCCCTCTTGCATTGCTGGGTGCTTGACTGCAAAGCCTGTTGATATTATTTGCCACCACATATTCAAGAAATCTGGTTGATATTTGTTTTCAAAACTAATATATCTACACACATTAAAAAATAGACTCAATCAGTATAGCACAATTAACACCTCCTACTTACAGAACATCTTTAAACAGTTCACTAGTCTTGATTTTTTCTTTTAGTCTTTATGTTAATATCAAAAGTGTTCGTTAAAAATGCATTTAAACCACATAGTTGTAGGTTTATTCTGGTCTTCATTTGAGGAAGCAATGCATAATAGTAACAGGGAGAGTTGTAAATCTGTTTTGTCATCACGAGGTTTGTATCTGTTCTTTAAAGTGTCACCTTATAAAATGTACTTTTATATATCCATGCAGAGTGTTTTGAATACAAGTAAAGGCTAAAAACAATATCTCCGAACACATCCATGATATGTTTTGTTCCTAGTAATCACATCATCTTCTTGAGCAAAAATGTTTGAATGAAATGCTCATAAAAGTGTGATTCTTCCAAAATGATTTAAAAGTAAGGTTTTGGCTGTTTTACACCATGTTTTTACTGAATATTGGAGTTTCCGCATAGAATCTTTGCCCCTAAAAATCTGGAATAATTTAGGGTGGGGAAAAAAGTCTCCTGATGTTCAGGGAGGCAGGGAACTTAATCCAAGAACCCTCTGAGATGTGTTTTATCTTATTAGTGGAATATTTTCTACACTTTAATTGTTTGAATTGTCCTGTCTCCTTTAATACAATAACTGCTCTCATTCCTTAGAAAGGATGGGGAAGGGTGATGTTAATATGGTCAAATCCTTATTTTCTTTCTGACATTTATTTATGTTTTACCATATTTATGTTTATATTTAAATCATTACCTCCAGTCATCTCAGAATCCCTCGCAACCTGCATAATTTATTGTTAGGAGTGGCTGCACATAACAGAAAGCCAAAAGCAATAGCGACTTCAACACACATCAGTTTATTTTCTCATGCAAAAGGAGGCCAGGGATTGTAGGTCCTGTGGAAAAAAAAAGGAAAGAAAAAGAAAGAAAGAAAAAAAGAAAGAAAGAAAGAAAGAAAGAAAGGAAGGAAGAAAGAAGGAAGAAAGAAGAAAGAAAAGAAAGAAGAAAAGAAAAAAAGAAAAGAAAAGAAAAGAAGAAAGAGGAAAAAAAAAGTTACATCCAGAAATAAATCAGCCGTGTACCTTCCATGCCATTGCTCTTGGACTGCTGGCACTTCAGCCAAAGCACCTGAGTTGCAGGTAGCCAAAACTAGAAAAGGTAGGTAGGAAGATGGGGTCTGTCCATCCTGTCCAGTCCTCTTAAAACAACTTTTCATGAAATCCTTCCCTAAAATTCATTTCTATGTGATTGGTTAGAGCATAGTCATGTAGCCATACCTAGATACATGGAATGCTGAGAAATGTTGACATCTAGCTGGATATGTCTTTCTCTCCCAATAATATAAAAGTTTTATTAATAGTAATGAAGGGAACAGTAGATTTTATGTAGTTCCTAACTGCATATTTCCATAATTTAGGTTCAACCCATACTTTGAAGATACTAGGTTACCCGATTTAACGTAACAGATAGGAAAAGCATATTTCTCCATCTTTGTTCATTTCTCAGCCTAAATTAGTGTGGCTTTATTTTTACCATGAGCTTATGAATACATCTTTAATGTATATCGATACATATTTTTGTGGTAAATATTCTTTTTCTTACATCATTTCTTCTTATATTTGTACCATTTATTAAAATAGTCTATCATCATCACAAGATTTTAAGTACTATTTCTACTTAATCAATTGTCTGTGTCTAAGCTACTGTGTTTCTTAATTTGTTAAGATAAAACTTTTTTCATCATAAGACCTTTATAGTTATGTTCGAGCATGTTCCTCCTAATTATACCTCTTGATTTGCAAATATTTTAGTTATTACTAGTATTTATTTATTCATTTATGTGAACCTATGTGAATTAGCAGCTTTTGTTGCAAATTATAATAAAGAGAGTTTGGGTTTTGAACAGAATAGCATTGGATTTGTAGGTTAATTTGTACAAAGTTTGTATCTTCAAAAGTTTGAACATTCCCTTTCAGACACATGATGTGCTTCCTTGTTAAGTGTATTTGTTGTGTGTGTCCTTTAAATTTTATGTAATTATAACATAGACTGTACCTTTCTGTAAAGTTTCTTCTAGTAAGTAGTTCTGGTTGATATGTTGAATATATACCCTTTTTGCTAAAACTTTCAAAAGTTGGTTATTGTTGACATATTAAAAAAACTACTGATTTTGTATATTTAGCCTGTTTTTGTTGCATTAGAGAACACATATTCTCAGTACTTTCCAGTTAGTTTACCCAGATTTTATGAAAAGGTCATGTTATCTACAAATTGTAAGATTAATCTATCTTTTTTTTAGACTGTTAAATTGAATAGAACTTTCCCATTTCAATGCTGAAATTAATGCTAATAATAAACATCTTGCCTTGGTTCTACTTTCATGCTAAATATATTAGGAATCCAGTTCAGGTAAATTCCTTACCAGGTGGGATGCCTTAGTGGCTTAGCGGTTGAGCATCTGCCTTTGGCTCAGGGAGTGATCCCAGAGTCCTGGGATCTGGCCCCACATTGGGCTCCCTGTAAGGAGCCTGCTTCTCCTCCCTCTTCCTATGTCTTTGCCTCTCTCTGTGTCTCTCATGAATAAATAAATAAAATCTTTAAAAAAATACTTACCAGGTTGTGGCATATCTTTGTATTCCTGGGTTGCTAAGTTTTAATATGTATTTTTACTCTTTTAAATAGATTCAACATCTGTTACTATTAATCAACTATGTTTCATCACTCATTAAGATAATATTTTTTTTCTTTTTCAGTCTATTATAGTTATATTAAATCTCCTAATATTGAGTGATTCTTTCTTTCTTTGGATGAAGTCTCCTAGCTCATGATGTATCTTTCTCTTAGTTCTCAGCTAAAACCTATTCATTAGTATTTTATTCATCTATTTTGCCCCCAAAATGAGGGTAATCCATATACTATTCTTACTTCTTTATTCTTATAATTTTTAGCAGAATTTTGACTGTAAAGTTTCTATTTTTTTTAATTGCTCTGTAATAGTTGAAATAGTATAACAGTTACACACACACATATACACATACACATATATATAGATTTCTTTATTTGAGAGAGAGCTGGAGTGTATGCGAGTGGGGGCAGGGGCAGAGGTGGAGGGAGAGAATCTCCAGCAGACCTCTTGCTGAGTGAAGAGCCAGACATCTCTACCCTAGTACACTGAGATCATGACCTGAGCTGACACCAAAAGCTGGATGCTGAACTGACTGAGTCACCCAGGTGCCCCAATGGTTTAATGGTTTTATATATATTTTAACAGATAGCTGGTGCTAATTGAATGGAGATTTTGTTTTGTTTTGTTTTTAGTAGTATGCTTAGGTCATCTGCCATTTTCAGAGAATTTAACAATTTATGTGCTTTGTAGATCCATGTCCATTAGACTGGTATTTACTTAGATAATAAAATATAATGTAGTGTATTCAGATGTTTATAAACCTTTTCCTTTTATAGTGTTTTAAAATACCTCCTACCTGATATGGTAGACATTTTTTTTGACATTCTTATTATTAATATGATTTATATTTTTCATGTTTCTTTTGACCCTTGCTCAAACAAGCCTGGTGATTTTATGAATTCTTCATAAAAGTAGTGTTGATGAAATTACATTTTTGTTGCTTTTAACCTAACCATTTCTACTTTTTATTTGTTTTTCCATTTCTACTTTAAAAAAAAAATTCTTCCACATTTTTTCTTTCTTATGGGAATCCTTATGGCATTTTTATACCTTCTGTTTTATGCATACATTTTAGGTTACACATTTATCATATGTACTTATATGAACATACTCTGTATGTTTCTCATATTGCTAATGTATACATCTATAATAATTTTATTGTTTATTTCATAAATATCCCAAATGTCCTAAAAAGAGTGAATGGTGTTTTCAGAGCTTCTTTGCCCAAGTATTAAAAGTATAAAAAATATTATTAGATGCTTTTATCCTTTTGTTTCTCATTTCTAGTTTCATCATGTTTATGTTAGAGAATATAACCTTGATGGTTTTACTTTTTGAATTTTTTGAGATTTTCTTTCTAGTCTGGTTGACTTCTTAGAAATGTTCATCTAGAATTAGAAATAACATGTTTTCTTTTTTGATTCAGGGCAGAAGTTTTTCTCCCTACACTTAGCTATACAATCATGTTTTTCATCACAGACACTATATCATAACTTATTTTTTGTCTATCTGTTCTAACATTTCTGAGAGTTGTATATAGTACAATCGTATGACTACAGTTTTGTACATCATTCCTTATGTGCCTCATAGTTGTATTTTTATGTATCTCAACGCCATTCTGTTGTTTGATGTATAAATGTCGATGGCTGCTATATCAACTTGGAGAATCATACAATATAAAAGGGGAAAAAAGGAAATATTTTTTCCTGTTCAATTGTCAGTGTTAATGCTACACTAAGCTATTCCTTGCAAGTAAGCATTATTTGAATGACATTATCATATGGTATTGTCCAATTAAAGCTCAGGTATGTGTACATACAGTATGTTGACATTGGAGTGCTTTATCAAGTAGCACTATTTAGAACTTTAAGCTTAAATAAAAGAAGGAACAGCTAGATATGATGATTTATATTTCAAATATCAATAGTGTTTTTTTCTTAATTTAAGGCACATACACAGGTTAAGTGAGATTGCACTACAGAAATTATATGCAAGACTCACTCAAGTTCGTGGTAGTCTTGACAAATGATTAGTTTATGCTTCTTTTGATGGATGTTCAGTACTAAAATCTGATGATCCAAATATGTATCTGCCCATCTCAGTACACCACAAAAATCTCATAAAAGAAAGTCTCTGAGTTTTAGCTAAAACATTAAAATTACCTTCTGAGAATCAAGTTCTTCTTGGGAAATCCAGAGTGATAATGCATTAGTAGGACTACTGAAAATTCAATAAAAGTGTTATTTTCAGTCTATTCTAAGCATCTAAAATTTATTTGGCAACCAGGACTTTTCTTCAGTAGAGAGATCTTTAAAGCAAAGAAAACAAAAAAAATTTTTTTAGTCATGAGAATATTATTAGTAACACTTTCTGATAAATATTAAGTGAGAACCTGATATTTTGCCCCAAAGTTGAACTAAACATATATTTATATTGGACTTAGAACTTTGATAGACTTAAAATCCTATGGGTTTTGTATTTTAATCATGAAAAATAAATACTAATTTCCCTGGGCAGTGGATTCTGCAAATAGATGTGCTTTCATTCTCCTTTTTTAAAAAGACTATTTTAATTCAAAAAGTACTAGGATTAAAGACTGTACTTGTGTGACACATGAGCTTTGAATGTTGTCAGTTTCTTCACCTGTAAACTATAAAGAATAAGAGCAACCACCTCATAGGTTAGTTGTAATGATTCTTTTTCAAGTATTTAGGTTGAATATATGCTTTCTTAAAAGTCTCTCCTTCCTCCTCCTCCTCATCTTTCTCCACTATTTGTGCTTTCCAGACATGCTATACTTATGGGAAAATGCTTCTACTAGGTTGTCATAAGAATCAAATGAGATTAAGTTAGTTCTTAGCCCAATTCCCTTTATATAGTAAACAATCAATAAATGGCACCTATTATTATCACCTTGTGTCAGGTTCTGTATAAAAAAAAAAAATAAGTTGAAAAAAAGCCCATAGAATTTGGTATGAGAATTTTTTAAATCAACAAATACTTATACAGAACTTTGAAATTTTGAAAGCTATTTTAGTATCTACCAATGTTAATACCTATGGGCAGTGTCTTCATTTAAAAAATGTAGGTCAAGGAAAATTTACTAAAACCCAAACTTACCAACACCAACCATTGACCTAACCAATGGTTGGCCTATTTGAAAAAACGAAAAGAAAAAGGAATGCCATGTGGTACTTACATGATGCTTATAATTTGAGAGAATGCACATTAACCACATTCAAATTACTTAGAAAAAAGATGGAGGCTAATATTTTATTAGTTATGATGCTCTTGGTTTCATAGGAAACTAGAAAAGCTAGCTTGGATGAAACATGGAGACTAACAAAAGGGTAAAGGCCTATCACCCATCCCTAAGCATGGATGTAAACTTGGGTTGTTTCTGCTGCTTCTTTTTTTTTTCCTAAAAAAATTTATTCATTTATTTCCAAGAAAGAC
Source organism: Vulpes vulpes (assembly GCF_048418805.1). NCBI lineage: Eukaryota > Metazoa > Chordata > Mammalia > Carnivora > Canidae > Vulpes > Vulpes vulpes. The sequence goes on along the minus strand of NC_132786.1, from coordinate 53,675,737 downwards.
AGAGACATAGGCAGAGGGAGAAGCAGGTTCCCTGTGGGGAACCTGATGCAGGACTTGATCCCAGGACCCTGGGACCATGACCTGAGCCAAAGGCAGATGCTCAACCATGAGCCATCCAGGTTCCCCTAAACTTGGGCTTCTTAAATAAATAATGTATTAGCATGTGTAAGAAGCCAAGATTGACTATTTCTCAACTTCTTAATGCCTTTCTTGCTCTGTCCCCCTGTGATTCTCCAGCTTGGTACCGTATCTCTGGTTAGCTCCACAGAATGACTTGCCCTGCTCTTCTCATATAAAGATGCTCCCTGTTGTAGTTTTATGTCCTCAGCTATATCCGCCAGCACTAGGGTTTCTAGTTCCAACTTTAAGAGAGCATCCAAGCAAGGAAAGAATACAATTTTCACCCAGTTTTGGCTAGGTGTCTGTTTATTCATACTTGCCACTGGGGACGGCACACACACAGGGAGTTAATTATGGAGTTCATTAGAAGTGCAATGGGAAATGGAAAAAAAAAAAGGCAGAGTAAGAGAAACTGAAGGAGAGTTGGGGGAGACCTTAAATATTAAATAGAGTGGTTTAAGTGGATCTCATTAAGGAGGTGGCATCTGAGAAAAGACTTGAAGATGAGGGAGTTTACCAAAGACACATCTGAGAGAATATGCATATGGTCTTGTAAACAACACTTGCAGAATATTTCATTTTGTAGTGAATGTATGATATGCATCATAAAAGATAGTGTGGGTTTGCCTGCCAGTGGTCAGAATAATAGGGCCTTTGAGACAGAGGAAGCAAAGAGAATAAAATAATGCAGGATGGTTTGGGGAATGTCTTGGAAGCAGGAAGCTGTCTGGCTGGTGTTTGCTGTGTGAGGACTGCAGTGTGGCGATAAAGCTGGAGCACCGATCACCCTGAGTTGAAGGGACACCAAGATGCCATGCCAATTACTTAAATCCTTCCAAAGTGAGGACAGTCTATTAATATATTCGTAATTCCTTGATTCTATCTGGAGAAGTTACTTTTGAGAGAGCATAGATTCTAATCTCTTACCTAAGTACAGATCAACATATTTTAAATAAATTCTATATGTCCATATGGTCACCACCTAAAAAGAGTGCACAGAGAAATCACTTTGAATTTTTAGTTCCTCAGATCAATACCTGTGAGGTCACAGACAAATCATACAACCTCACTGAGGCTTCCTGACTTTAGATTTGAAATTTAGATAATATTATTTACCTTTACTGATTGCCAAGAGAAATCAATTAGGTAAGGTATTTAGACTGGCTGAAATAGGCAGTCAATAAATGTTTGTTACCTTGTCTTCTTGTATGCTCTTGGTATATTCTCCATCAATTTTATTTTTGTATTCCACTTGGTATTCTGGATTTAACATGGCAAAGAATCTACCAGTAACAACAGCAATAAAAAGTAAGTTGTGATAAGATTGCAGAAAAGCATATGTATGTGAAAAAATATTTTTTATGTGAAGAAGTTCTTCCCTCAAGAGACAGATTCATCGATGTGTTAATTCAACAAACTTCGGTTATTCTCTCCTTATATAATAACACTTGAATTAGAAAATAAATAAAACAAGGAACTTGGCATTGTTTCAATAGCTAATGAAAAACAAATTGGTAGACAAATTGATAATTAAAAATAATTTCTGTGTACTATACTGTTTCCCTCCACACATGTGCCAGAACCGATATATAATTATTTTTATTGAAATTATTTTGTATAGGGATTCCAACTTTTTCTCTCCAAATAAAACAATAAGTATCTATTTAACATCATTAGTACACTTCAATGCAAAAGGATGAGGCTCCAGATACAATTTTTCACAGTATGCTCAAAGATTTCAAAAGTATGTATTTTCTTGGTATAAGGCATCGATAATCTAGAAGAGAAAAAAGAAACCAGAGAAACCACACTTGAAGAGACCAAAGCTTTTTAAAATATGCCAATAAAATTTCGTCTCTCTTTTCAGGTTTATATAGGGCAGCACATTTGTTTTATGTAGCATTTACAAGTTTTTAATCATATCAAGTCCATTCATGTTTCACCAAAGAAGACTTGGTATGATAAGCTCATCCATTGACATAAATCTTAATTTTATGAGGTTTTCTGACTTTACAATTTTCTTTTAGTCATTGGTAATTTTGATGAGGACATGCATTAGAAGGGCCAATGCTTTGAATGTGGGATGATTCTGAGGACATCAAATAGCAACCCTTTTTTTGCCTGTTTACACTACCCCAGCCATCCTGAAAAAAAAGCAAGTAGCTAACATTCAAAATTCCCTCCCCCGTCACAATGAGTTCCATTATTACAAAGTCTGTCTTCGCATCTTGAAGGATTTTCTGTGAATAAAGCAACTTAGTAAACTGGAAATCTGTCTACATGGTATCACAGCTTTAGAACAGCTCTCAGCTCATATTTGAGATGATTAATTTTGAACCACGGTAGAGACTTGAAAATTAGCCTCTTTGGAAATGTTATGTGGAGTGCAGGTATTATTTGTAAATATTAAGAGTAATCATGAATATTTGAAGGCCATTATGATGGTCAGACTTGAAGCAGTTCTAAGAGGATTATCAGACTTCTAAAAGGAGAAGGAAAGACACCAAAAATCTTTGAAGTCATTGAAGTATGCCTATGATTTATTTCATATTTCAGAGTTATTGGAAAATTAAGGTATATCGCAGTAAAATAAGTATAGCTATGATCTCAATATTCAAATAAGAGGATCTAGAAATATTGTTTCCAAAAAATAAAGTTTTATGACATGAAGACCCAATCCCTTCTTTCTCATTTGCAACCACTTAATTTCAATCCAAATATTTTCTCAAAAGTAATAATAAGCAAATTTATTTCCTTCTTTAAATTATGCTTAAGAGCACAGATATTTAAATTTGCTCTGATACCAGTTGTTCTAGGCAACAAAAGATAATTTTTTGTGATAAAATATGATACAGAAAGCTACATAACTGTGTCTAGTAAAATACATATCTAAAAAAATACATATCTAGGGTGAAGAAAATATCTTTTGACTTTGATATGCTTTTGAGTATTACTTTTAAATTTTATAAGCTGTCTGCCGTTCTATCCTTTTCTTGATCTCAGAGAAATTAAGAGGGCTTTACAATGGGAAAATACACATCTTGCCCTGTGTGTTACTTTTAACAAGCTTTGTGATGGTATGTGTCACACAGCTTTTGAAAAACATACTGACTACATCTTCTGTGGCAGAAGAATGCCTTTCAGACTTAGTAATGTAGAGCAGAACACACTGTGCTCACTTTTTCTTAAACTATTCAAAGAAACTTTCACAGGCAGTAGAGAGAACCACTTTGGGTAACTCTTTTCAGGTAAGTGAAGCCATTCAATGTTTTGAGATTTTTATTTTATTTTATTTTATTTTATTTTATTTTATTTTATTTTATTTTATTTTATTTTTTAGAGAGCAAGTGAACAAGAGTGTGAGCACAAGCCAGGAGAGGGGCAGAGGAAGAGATAATTTGTTTTTGTTTTTGTTTTTTTAATTTATTTATTCATGAGAGACACAGAGAGTGAGGCAGAGACTCAGACAGAGGGAGAAGCAGGCTCTCTGCAGGGAGCCTAATGTGGGACTCCATCCCAGGACCCCGGAATCATGAGCCACCCAGGTGCTCTAGGGAGAGAGAATCTTAAGCAGGCTCCCCACTTAGCATGGAGCCTATTGTGGGGCTCAGTCTTATGACCCTGAGATCATGACCTCAGCAAAAATCAAGAGTTGGTCCCTTACCAGCTGAGCCACTGTTTTGCGTTTTTAAAACCTTTTGTGGGGTACATTTATACTCTTTGCCTGACAAGGCATAATGCCTTTTCCTTGACACTATTGCAATCCCAGTGAAATAATGAGCATATACAGATAGAATCTTCATGATGAAGGACAACTGGTGGTACCATTATCATCTTAATGTATACAGGTTACAAATACTTGAGCCTAGAATTCTTCCCACATGGTTCACAGATATGTTCTAATTGTAGATAATGGTCCCAATAAAAGCTGTAGTTAACTGAATGCATTCAATAATTTTTGCTGTACATATTCTTGGAAGAGCCTATTTTCTAGAATTTTCTCTTATCTGTAACCCATTATTCTTCCCCACTAATAATGGATTGGTAGGATCTACCATTGTGAAGTAGGTTTTTTTTTTTTTTCTTTGTCTCCTATAGAAAAGACACCAATGAGGGCAGTTATACACTATTGAATTTTAGTTCTGGCCAACTGGAAAGCAGATATAGGAGATGGAAAAGAGTCAGACACAGGAATACAGACAGAGAGGTAGTATGTGGAGAAGTGGATATGAATTGAAACATATTGAGGTTATATGGATAAAAACAGAAATTGTGAAAGCTACAATGCTTTGGTGGACTACTTTTATTTTTGTGTCACAACACTGCTTGATGTGGTTGCTGAGAGCCAGGTCTCTGACTTCTGTGAAGATTATCCAGGATACCTTCACTGGGCAAGATCTGGACTGACTATTTTTCCAGGTCATGAGGCATTGCAACCTTTGGTGAAGCTGAGGGTCTAGGGTTCATTGACTCAGTCATAACCTATAACCTGTCAGCCACCCCCCTCCTTTTTTTTTCCCCTTGATTTGCAAAAAACCCCTCTGTTTCTCCTCTTGTCATTTTCAAAGTCACTTGTAACAACCTTTAAATAGCAGACTGCAGGAAAACACAGGCCAGGGCAGGAAGAGTCTTTCAGACAACTTTTACCTTGGGGTTTAATAAAACAGACCTCTTCTGAGAAGTACTCAGAGATGTCTTATGACAAGCATGGACGTGGGGAGATAAAATTCATGAGAACTACACCAGCGCACATACCTATACATTATTCTAGCAGTCCTCAGCACATCTTCCCACATACCCTTATGCCTTTTTCATGAAATTTCTGCACTAAGGAGAATAATGCAGTGCAGAAATAGGACTAGGTCATCATTACACTTCAGAATGTGTGTGCTGTCTAGTGCTGTGGGACCCCACTGCTGTCCCAAGTTGGATGCTTTTGCTATTAAATATCTTCCAACTGTGCTTTTAAACTATGCTAAGCTGCTCCCATAATGGGGTTTTCTCCTTGCCTAAGAGATAAGAAATTGCTGCTAGAACAACTCAGCATCTCACTGTGCTTGTTCCTTTCCTTTGATTTTTCATAATGAAAAAAAATCATTTATTTTATTTGATAGATAATTGTTTAAAAATCAGAAGGCAAAACACTGAAATAAAAGGAATTTCATGATCCTAATTGAAGCATATGTAGTTATAGGATCATGTTTTTTGCTTATATAAGCACATACAGTTTTTATGTCATAAGTGAGTGTGGTGCATATATATATATATATATATATATATATATATATATATATATATACACATGTATATATGTATATGCAGTCAGTTCTGCTATAATGTTACACATGTTCCTAAAAATCAGTATGCTATGCATAATCGGACAATGGAAACCACCGGGCTTATGGAAAAATGTTAGGGCAAAAACACTCAACATTTTCATCAGTGACATATTAAATAAAGATAAGAATCTAATAAAAATAGCATAGTTTGACACATAACAAATAAACATGCATAACTACTTCAGTAAATGTGGTACTTCACCTTAAAAAAATGCTAAAATTTTTTAGGGCTTTTATGGAAGTGGCTATCAGAAGAGCTGTAGCTTCTCAGTTACTGTGAATTGGTAGAAGGTTGGGTGATGCGAAATCAGAGGGAAGGTTGGAATATCCAGTGTAGACCGATGTGTGTTATTGTTCCATTGTTCCAAACCCCCACAGTGAAGCCACCTTTCACAGCCTTAAATATTGGGGCAGACCTTTCTGTCTTTGATTTACAGGTCTTTTGGACCATGTACTTTGTAATAGATATTTTCTCAAGAGTTTATCAAAACCAAATATTTGATCCAATGTCATAGCCTTTGTTAGCTTCTGTGTTACTGTTGAGTTCCACCCCTCGCCCCCCAAGGTTTTCTCTCCTGAATCCATGGCTTTACTCAACAGCCAAAGGCTCTGATGATACTAGGGACATTTCAAACTACTTAATCAGCCACAACATGTGGAAACAGGACCCACTTCTACAGGATTTGGCTATATCCGCTTAAGATCTTCATACATCAGGAATACTTTACTTGTCGCATCCACTGCTTGGCATTTTGAACCAGGACAGTGAAATGCATTTAAGGTGTTGAATGAGATGAGTTTTTATATTGTCCGGTTTTGTGTTTTGAGTTCGTTTTTATACATAGGGGACAGTTCACAACTAAGAAAAATATAACAAAACACAACCTTGTAGGATGATGCACGCAGGTAACTGAGATAGCTGGTAAATGTTTGTGGGGTGTGCGTGTGGGCATTTTGTGGGTTCCTGCCACCTCAGATTAGCTTAGTGAACTTTTCTCTTTGTTCCAGTTTTTTTTTTTCCTTTTAGTAAGGAAAGAGCACAAAAACTCACTCAAAATTCATAATACAGTCTAAATATTACCAAGTACATGAACCACATAAGGACAAATTTGCATTTCAAAATGAGCATTGTAGCTGAAATGGTTGTGTGTGTGTGTGTGTGTGTGTGTGTGTGTAATGGACCCAGAAATGGACCCAGTAATGGACTTTTTGCATTATACTGGGAATATACTCAGCAGATAGACTTTAGGTCTCAGGCCCTTTATCTTCAACTGCAGCAAGCTACCTCATCCAAGTCCATGCCCTTCATGAAGAAGTCCATATCCAATGAGCAATTATCTCAGGGGTGTAAGGGCCCTGGCATTTCAGCCCACTGAGGGATAAGTCTGGAAGGCCATATATGCTTCAAAGCTTCCCTTAAGATTGAACAAGGCTTTGGGAGACATTGACTTTTCCCTTTGCCTGCTTCTCCCCCCACCACCTTCTGTAGTAGTTGATCCCCTATAAATATCTTGATGTCAAAGTGTGGCTTAGCATCTGCTTCCACAGAACCCATACACATTCAGATAGATAGAAAGACAGACAGACAGATGGATGAAATGTTTATACTTATTCATATATGTTGGGAACTATGAGTTCACAATAATATCTACCTTTTCATATTCTTAGATCCCTTCAGAGACATGAAATGTCTCCCTTTATCATTAGCATATTTATTTATTGATCAATATTCTTCTATGTAGTGTTTGACAAACTCATAGCCATCCTCCCTCTAGCTGTGGAGACTCTCACTTCCTGTCACCTGTGCTCTAGTTTTATACCACTCTGTGTACAACAAACTGAAATGGGCTACTTGCTCATGAGGACTATCTCCTTTGGACACTTGAGTTCTAACACCATACCGAGCCACCACCGGCTTCTCCACCCATGTGTGGTTACCAGACACATTGTTGAGACTTGTTAATGGCGCCATATGGTGTCTATTTGTGAACCTATAACTCCTTATCTTTATGTCTGTTTTGTCTGATACTAAAATAGGCTATCTAGTGTCTAGTTAGTGTTGCATGGTGTGCGTGTGTCTGTGTGTGTGTATATTTACATCCTTTTACTTTTGACATTCTTTTTGCATTATCTTTAAGGTATATTTCCTGCAAAAAAATTATAATTGGGTACATTTTTAATTCACTGTGATATTTTCTACCTTTTATTTGAAATCCTCAGTCTGTTTGCATTTGCCATTATTGATGAGGTTGCATTTAAATTTACCATCTTGCTATTTGTACTCTATCTCATCATAATGTAGTATTTAATAATATAATGGCCAAAATATAAGGTTTCTCTAAAAAATTGCGACCACACTAAATTGTAAAATATTTTTTAATTCCCATGAATATCCTTGAGATTATATATTACTCAGAAAGAGCTGCCCAGGTAAATAACATTTAGGAAGCTCTGTTCCAGCTTCTGTGCCTTCATCTGCTAACAGCCTCCCTTTAGAGATGTCAACCACATTGACTATGTCATAGTTTTAAATATAAGAATGTAAGCCTACTCCTTAAATAGACATCCTGCATTTTTCTTCCTGAGAACTCTTTCAGCTATCTGAAAGATGATGTGACTTATTGCCCAGAACGTAAACTTATTTCTAATACTGTATGACTTTTGTGGTTGTCTTTATTTATATATTACCTCCTAGTGACAACTAACTGTAGACTGGAGGTCTTCTCTTGGGAGAAGAGTAAAAATATAAAGCAGCTATTTATAAGATAAGATCATTATTGATATAAAGCAAAGGAGGTTTCGAGATATTAAATTAGACAGTCGTCACTGGACCAGAAATTAAAGCTTCAGAATTCTGTTTTTCTCGTGAAAGCAGCACATATAACTGAACTGACACATGCATAGTGTCAGTGATTCCTCTATGTCCACATCTTCAACTTCAAATGTCTTTTAACTAAATATATTGGGGTTTCAATTTTATGTATTTTTTCCCTTTAAGCACAAAGCAATATCTGAAGGACAGCCTATAGATTAAAATTGTTAAAAAAAAATAAAATAAAATAAAATTGTTAGTTTGATCTGAGACAATATCCTGTGCTTAGATGCATATATGTGTATTTGGATGTACACACATGCACACACTCTCACACTGCTTTTGTGGAATGCCAAAGTTTTGTCCTGCTGAGAACTGTCTAAAGAAACACCACCATAAAATGTCACAAAAGCCATTTAAGCTTTCAAAGAAATGGCAACCTTAAACCCATCAACCTTTTTGAAGGGTAAGAAGAGAAAAAAAGAACAAATGTGTGGGAAATGAAAAGTGGACCTGACATAGAGCGTACTATAGCTCTGTATCTCTAGATATAGAACTCTAGAATTGAAGGTAAATAATCTAGATCAGAGATTATTTCTCCTTTAATTCTTTTTACTGTTGTTCACAAAACTTGCAGTGTAGCCGTTCAAATGTTTATTATATTAGTGATACCACTTTGTTGATATATCCATTATAAGAAGATCGCAGTAAATTTGTGGATTATTAAAATTTTATTCTCATGTGCAGTGGACTTAATGATCTTAATGATTAAGAATTATCAAAATTGGGCAGCCCGGGAGGCTCAGAGGTTTAGCGTCACCTTTGGCTCAAATTTGTTTTTCAATAAATATTCACATAAGTATCTACACGAATTTTCACAGGCATCTGGGTGGCTCAGCTGTTGAGCATCTGCCTTTGGCTCAGGGCGTGATTCTGGGGACCCCGGATTGAGTCCCACATCAGGGTCCCTGCATGAAGGCTGCTTCTTCCTCTGCCTGTGTCTCTGCCTCTCTCTCTCTCTCTCTGTGTCTCATGAATGAATAAATAAAATTAAAAGAACTATCAAAATTGTAAAAATTCATTCATTTTTTATTTTTTAAGATTTTACTTATTTATTCATGAGAGACTCACACACAAACACACACAGAGAGAGGCAGAGACAGAGACAGAGATGTAGGCAGAGGGAGAAGCAGGCTCCACACAGGGAACCTGACGCAGGTCTTGATCCCAGGATCAAGGATCACACCCTGGGCCAAAGGCTGACGTTAAACTGCTGAGCCACCCAAGGATCCCCTATTTTTTATTTATTTTTTATTTTTAAAATATTTTATTTATTTATTCATGAGAAACAGAGAGGTAGAGACATAAAGGGAGAAACATGTTCCCTGTGGGGAGCCTGATATGGGACTTGATCCTAGGACCCCAGGATCATGCCCTGAGCCAAAGGCAGATGCTCAACAGCTGAGCCACCCAGATGCCTGTGAAAATTCGTGTAGATACTTATGTGAATATTTATTGAAAAACAAATTTGATCTTTATTAAGGAAGGAAATGATGGACATTTACTTCATTTGTTAAGGAAGTACTTATCCAGCAACGGCTAACACTACACTTTTCCATTTGATTTGTGATAACCTACAATTAATAGTCAGTTACTGGTTCAGAGATCCCATTTTTTAAGAGTAATTCTTTAATAAACAGAATAAATCTCACACAGTAAATATAATGTGGTGCTCTATACCCTTGAACATGGAGTCTTGAATTTGCCATTGGGCATTCTCTATTTTTACTGGCTATCTGAAGGTAAAAGGTGCATCAGAAATACTGCAGGGATGCTTGGTCTTGATTTTACATGCTTGACAGTGAAATACAGCTTTCATTTTTAAATAATGCATGTAATTTTCTGCAACTTTAGGAAAGATGTAAAAGCAGAAGTGCATGCCATTTGACCTCAGATACCTGGATTCCACATCCATAGCTGCTTTAAATATGTGCAACTTACATAATGTTTTTCACATATTAACTTCCTCACAGAGAAAAAAAAACATATATTTTAGTTTCTCTAGCCTGTGTATTCCTATATACCTATTTTAAACATGTTTGAAGCATATAAAAGGAAGCCCTTGACACTTACTGCTGGCCAGGGTTGAGGCAGCGATGTACTGTTAGTGTACTACATGGATCTCAAAATTTTATGAGAGTTCACAGTCTGGCTGAAGTGAACACAGATTTTATGTGTCAGTGCATACACATCATACATATTTGTGTCTTTGAGAATTATATATTAACGAAAGTCCTAGAAATCATCCATGGCAATGTGGCTCTTTTTTTTTTTGAAAGGTTCCCTAAGATCAAATTCCGGTTCCCTTCTGTTTGGTTTTTGAAATTACTGTATTCGGTGGTGGTTGTATTCCCCCAAGACTAAAGCGTTGAAAACGAATGTCATCCCAGAATTTTAACCAATGTTTGAGAAAGGCAAAAGCTCAGAAAGAGTTGGAAAGAGAAACAAGAGATGATGTGGAGTTACACGTCATCTATCATCTGAACGGTATTGTTATATGTAGAAATATGAAGGGTTTTTAAATGGACATTTATAGTTAGCCATGTGTATTTCTAAATACCATCTGAGAGTAGTTACATGCTACCTCTAATAAGACTGCTCATTCTCGAAAGAGAAGCAATGCAGACACATTGTTTTAAGTTCACCTGCAAAGCTTTTTCTTTGCTTTCAGCAGCATCATTCAGAGGCGCCGACTTGCCACTTTTTTTGTCCTCCATAGAGGCAAAGAGCGCACAAAGGACATCATTCTTGACAGAGGGTCTTTTTTTAAGACTCTTTTATTTCCTAGTGAGATATTTCACTTTCACCCCTACCATATCTACATTATTTAATACAGGAAATCTGAAATCACTCCTTATGGGGATATTTATGCTGGGTTTTACAGCCAAGAAGTGCAATCATGCACATACACAGAAACACAGAGAAAACAGAGAAAAGGAAAAAATAAAAAGCAGTACATAGCTCCTTGAAAATGTGGCTTTCATCCTTGAGCAACATTATTTTAATGTTAATTTGAAAATTAACATTTATTCATCCACAGTGTAAGATTTCCGGTGGAAATTTTCTGCATATTTACTGAGTATTATTGAAAAGTGATAAAAATGATATTCAAAGCTATCAAGTCTGGCATTGTCTCACGTGAGGAAGAATACCAAATTTCACAGGAACTGAAATAAGATTGACACATGGCAAAATCAGGATTTAAAATAGGTAATATATTAATCAGTTCCAAGGTACAAACCATTATTACTTTTTAGAAACCAAGGCAATGCTAGGAATACACAATTGAATTAGAATAAGAGATCTAGATAACTCTCCTCCTATTAACAGTAACCCTTCCAACCCTCTGACAACATTGAATTGTTAGATTGTAGCTAATTATGTGTATAAGAAAATAAGACTCTACCTAATTTGATTTTCTCAACAATCTAGTGGTAGAAATAAATCAGTCTTGCCATTTTAGAAATAAGGAAACTGAGTTCAGCTGGAGGTTAAAAGAGTTGCTAAGACCAGACATGCTGATAAATGCCAAAGACAAGGAAGAAAACAGATCTGTGCCTCTCCCTAATTTCCCCTTACCTTCTTTCTTCCATGCAAACCTCACGTTTCGGATACTGTCTCTGTTAGTTCAGAACCACTGAAGTGCAGTTCTCAAAAATGACTTATTTTCACAAATATATTCTAATAAGTAGCTTAAGAACTAAAAAATCCCATAGACATTAGGTGAATAACTGGGGATATAATTTATCTTTAATTTATTTATATTTTGCCCTTGTATCTCCCTCAAACAGACTATCTTAAGATACTGTCTGGGGATATTGAGTCAATTTTGAGTCCGTTTAAAATATGCCCTCCGAGCACAGGACATTCTTCTTATACTCACTTTTTCTCCCTATTCACTGAGTAAATATTTGCAGATAAAGATAAATGCAAAACACAAAAGATGAGGACAGATTCATAGGAATCAAGGTAGCATCTATTATGTCAGTGGGCATTGTGTTGATGATGCCTTCTGTCAATTAATTCCACTCTCTCTTTGTGAGGTTCTAAAAAATATTAGAACTTCAGGCCACGTTCTTTCTGACACATTTGATAGATTGTAATCATTTTAAAAGTTTTAGCACTACTGCTTCTGGAAAGTTTAAGGAGCTATAGCTCTCTGTATGGATAGAATCCAGTAATTCAGTGGTTCTCAAAGTGTGGTCCCCAGACCAGCAGCATCAGCAGCACTTACAAAGGGACTTAGAAATGCAAAATGTCAGCCTCACCTCAAATGTACTGAATCACAGAAACTCTGGGTATGAGGCCCAGCTGTTTGTGCTTTAACAAGGCCTTCATGGGATGCGGATGCCTGCCAGAGTCTGAGAACCACTTCAGTAAAGCAAAAACATTATGTGGGCAGAGCATTCTGTAGTCTCTTTGAGAGGCATTGAGAGGTAAGTTTATTTTTCTTGACTACTGAACACTGAACATTAGTAGAAATCCAGAAACTGGAATTTTGTATGTCCACCACATCTATTTTTATGACTCTACAATAGCCAATTAATGGAACAGATGCATTTGTGTTTGTACTATTTACTCAGGTTGGAAAAGTCCATTTTACGAGAGTAGAATCAGCCATAAAATTCCTGTATAAAGATACAAACTCTCTGTCCCTCTTCCCCTATGGCCCATATAGACAACTAAATCGATTTTTGGAAAAGCCACTTTTCTCAAATTTGAAGTGTAACTCTTAATACAATATATTCTAGGAACACTAAGTTTGGTCATTTTCTATATAATATTATAGCATATATGAAAAGTCATCAGAAAAGTTTGCTTCAAAAATGTTTCGAGGTGAAGTACAGGCGCTATTTTATTTTATTTTTAACTGAAGCACACTGGACATAGTGTACAAGCACACAGTTTCATGTGTACAAGAATGATCCAACAGTTAACGAACATTAGAAAACACCACTATCAGTGTAGTCACCATCTGCCAGCACACAAAGTTACTGCAGTACTTTTGACTATAGTCCCTCTGCTGTACTTTTCATCCCTATGACTTATTAACTGAAATTTTGTTCCTCTTAATCCTCTTCACTAATTTTGCATAACCGCCTTACTCCTTCTGCCCCTTCTCCTCTGGTGACCATGAATTTGTTCTCTGTATTTAGGAGTCTGTTGTTGTTGTTGTTGTTGTTTCTTTTTAGATTATAGATAGAAACAAAATTATATTGTATTTGCCTCTCCATGTCTGATTTATTTCACTTAGCATTATTCCCTCTAGTTCCATCTATGTTGTCACAAATGACAAGATCTCGTTCTTTTTATGGCTGAGTAATACTCCACTGTGTATAAATGGCACATCTTCTTTATCCATTCATTTATCAATAGATACTTAGGTTCATTTCATTTTTTCCCTTTGAATACATATCCAGAAGTGGAATTGCTGGATTCTTGGGTACTTTGATGTTTAATTTTTTGAGAAACTTCTAAAATCTTTTCCATAATGGCTGCACCAGTTACCAATCCCATGGAGAGTGCATGAGGGTTCCCTTTTCTCCACATCCTTGCCAACAGTTGCTTTTTGTTTGTTTTTTTCTTTTTATACTAGTCATTCTATTTTGAGGTGATATCTCATTGTGGCCTATATGGTCAATTAATCTACAGCAAAGGAGGCAAAACTATACAGTGGGGAAGATGGTCTCTTCAAGAAATGATACTGGGAAAACTGGACAGCTACATGAAAAGTAGCTCCCAGGATCAAGTCCCACATCGGGCTCCCTGCATGGAGCCTGCTTCTCCCTCTGCCTGTGTCTCTGCCTCTCTCTCTCTCTTTCTCTCAAGAGTAAATAAATAAAATCTTAAAAAATAAAATAAAATAAAACCATAAAACTCTGAAAAGCAAACAAGAAGGAAATCTCTTAGACATCAGCCTTAGCGATAGTCATACATATATGTATACATACATACACACATACACATACATACATATACATATATATACACACACACATTTTATGTATGTATGTGTATGTGTGTATATGCCTCCACTCCCCCCAGATGCGCCTCCCCAGGCTAGGGAATTAAAAGCAAAAATAAATAACTGGGATTATATTAAACTGAAAATCATTTGTATAGGGAAGGAAACCATGAAAACTCAACCTATTGAATAGAAGATATTTGCAAATAATATATTTGATAAAGGGTTAATAGTAAAAAATAAATATGTAAAGAACTCCTACAACCAAATACCAAAACAGCAAATAAGACAATTTAAAAATGGACAGAGGACCTGAATAGACATTTTTTTTTCCAGAGAAGACATAGAAATGCCCCCCACACACATGAAAAGATGCTCAAAGTCACTAATCATCATGGAAATGCAAATGCAAAATAGGTGTCAGATAAAAGTTTGAAACAGAAAAGCTCTGGAAATAGAACATGTAATATGTTTAAAAATCACTAGTGACACTGCAGCACATTTGTACCTAAGTGACTAAATATGCAAGTTATAATTAGCCAGTTTTTGTACTCAACTGTAAATTTTATGGATATAGTTTAGGCAGTATGGCTTTAAGGAAATATTCTTACACACAAGGCTGTATTTCCATGGGTAATATTTGTCAACTCCGAATGCTAAAAATATATAATATAGAAGTAGTTTAAAGTGCTATTTGACTTTTTAAAAAGGGTAACTATTTTTGTTGTTCATTTCAAAAACATTTAAATTGTAGAGAAAACCCATGACCATCTATGAGTCTGCCTACTAGACATTTTATCTTTAAAGATGAAAATGGTAAGTGCACTTAAAAGTTACCTTTGGTATTTTCAAAGGTGGGAGAGGATTTTACTTTGCATATGGCATATCTTTGCTTCTATGCTTCAAAAGATTAAACACCAAAGCCCTCTGTTAAAGGCAGCTATTTTCTATGATTTTGATATTGGCCTCAATATTTTTGATAGAAATTCTGATCAGGGTGACATCATGAGACAGTGATATAAATGAGTTTTCTGCTGTCCCTGCCACATACTTTTTAAAAAAGGACACATATAATTTGTTTATCTTATATTTTAGAAAAAGCGAGTCTAAGGGATGTATCTTAAGGATTTTGTTTTTCATTACTCTTTGTTTTCCCCATTCTGTCACTTTCTCATTTGAAAAAAGAAAAGATTATAATAGCCAAGTCTGAAAAAGATTTATTCTTCTACAAAGTAGAAAGCTGAAATCTGACTAGCATTCTAATTACAGGTATATAAATGGGGCTGGAAACAAATTTCCGCTACTAAGTTGTGCCTTTTTCTTTTTGTTCTGAGTAGGTATGAATTTCTGCTCTTATAATATCTTAAATGGAGGTGAATAGACAGTTAAAACTGGCTGTGAATCCTGGCCAGTATTGCCCTAACTTAAGGGCAAATCCTGAATCACAAGATTCAGGAAAATGAGCAAAATATAACCTACTTTACATATGTGTTAAAATGTGTTTATGCCTTTGGTTCTAACAAGATAATCTCTTTAAATAAAAAATAATACAAAATAAACTCAGTGTAAAGGATATCTAATCATGGTAAATATGAGGGGTAATTTCATAATTTTCAAATCATCAAATTTCACACATTTATTTCTAGCTTAATATCTCCTATAAATTTTCTCAGATATTTTTATTAATCAGATTTTTTATTTTGATTATGATTACATATTTCATAAATGAGAACCATAAATCTATGAGCTGAATTACTTAGTGAAGAGGAAAAACAAGTAGATATTTCCCTTCTTTAAATATATTCCCTCTTATGATGAGTATTAATAAATTGAGAATGGGAAACAAAATTAGTGATGATTGAGTAAATATGATAATCTGACCTGAAATGAACCAACCCCCTTCTCACTTCAAATATGGCTGTGTGCGCATATGCGCACATGCACACACACGTGCACATGTGTGTGTGCATACACACACTCATAAAAGGAGTCGGGGTGCTAGAAAAAGTTCAAAATTCAACCAAAAGGGACAGAAATACTAAATCCCAGTGATTTAGGAGGCTTAACTCAATGTAAGCCCCACTGGTTAGAGAATTTTACTTTTAATATTCTGAAAGGAATGGACACAGGTCTCAGAACTACTGGAGGTGAAGAGACTAATTCATACATGAAATAGGGATGAGAAAGGTTCTGCTGTTCAACCCAAGGAAGCAACACACAAACATGCAATCTTATGTCTGCACAAGTGTGCAGGGCTGCACAAGGGCTGATTTTACATTACATAGTTTTAGGACCTCATGCCAAGATAATGAGGAAAACTTGTATGAAAACACTAAAACCAACAGAACCCTGAAAGAGACACATATCAAATAGTTTTGACCGAGTGCTTTATGAAGAAAATTCAGTGATCACAATAAAAAGAACAATTAACACTGGAAAAATTTTATGTAATGAGATTATCCAAAAGAGAGCAGTACTTTTCAATAGATAATACAAAATAAATTTCTAGAATTCAAAACAAAAAAATAAGTTTCAGATTAAAATAGATTTGATTTCTTGGTGAGGTAAGAAAAAGGTAATCCACACCTAAACATATCATAGGGAAATTAAAAATTCTCAGTGAAGAAGAGTTAATCATCTATCTAATCAAAAAAAGAACTAATTTAAAGGAGTAGGAAGTAATCTATAGCATACTTTTCATAATTGATAATAAGATGTAGAAGACAATGGAATTGTTCGAATTACCAATGAAAATGTGTTCTAATGTTCAACCTAGAATTCTATACATTGATAAGTAATTCAAGAAGAAGAATAGACATAAAATCTTTTCTGACAAAACCTAAGAGCTTTCTGGTTGTGGAGATTGTCTCTAGGTAATCAGGAATGCCTCATCATTTCCTCCCTAAATATGCACATTAGCCATTTCCCTTGGCGAGGTGGAGTCTGTCACTCTAACCCCTGGAATCCAGTTGGCCTCTGGCTTTTTGACTAGTCGAGTGTGGTAGAAATAACACTACACCAGTTACACATCGAATGTTTTGGAGGATTTGCTTGGAAGCTGGTTCTGAAGGTCAGTTAGGAATTGACCACCACGCTGGAGAGAGTGTTGGACAATCCTGAGGCTACATGGAAGGGAAGGCCCAGTTGGGCTCAACTTTCTAGAGGTCCCTGGCAATGGGCAAGCCTAACAGGTGATGTGGTCTTCAAACTTCTCCATCTCAGTGACATGTGAATGGTAGAGAGTGATCCAGCGAGTACCACAGAACGCAGCACAGTCAACGAGCCAGAGCCCTGCCAAAAATTCTTATCCACCACGCATGACCTAGACTGGAAAGGTGATTGTTTTCAGTCACAAAGTTTTGGGGTAGATAACCAGTGCAATAGATATTGATACCGGCTGAAATAAATAATAAAGGATATATTTCAATAAAACAGAAACTGAGCCAGGAGGCAGGAATGGGTTTAAGATGCAATGATATAGAAAGAGGTTGTTTAAGCATTTGTTAAGCCTAAATAAAAATCAACTGTTAACAACAACAAATTCCAAAAACTGCCTTTGAGGAATGCCTGGGTGGCTCAGTAACTGAGCATCTGCATTTGGCTCAAGTCGTGATCCTGGGGTCCTGGGATCAAATCCGACATCGGGCTCCCTGCAGGGAGTCTGCTGCTCTCTCTGCCTTATGTACCTGCCTCTGTATCTGTGTCTCTCATGAATAAATAAATAAAATATTTAAAAACAAAACAAAACAAAAAACTGCCTTTGGGAAATTAAAGATGGAAGTTAATAATAATATAATATAATGGAAATTGACAAGTGCAAAGATAAGACTTGGAAGTTTCAAAGGCTTTAAAAACAAAATCAGAGGATATTGGAAGAATTTGATCAAATTTAGACTTTTTAAATATTTTTAAAATAATTTAAATAATACAAATGAGTAGCTTATTCTAAATGACATATGTAGAATTCTGCAGCCATCTTCCCCACATGAGAAAAATACACTTTTAATCCTATGTGGATTAAAAAGATAATGGAGCACCTCCTAGGCCATGAGGAAGTTGATAATGTGCAGACCCTGTTTTCATACCATAATGCAGTAGAATTAAAAATCAGTGCAAAACTATAAAAGGAAACATGTATTTGGGAACCCACAGCATCCAGTTAGCCCTTGAACTATAGGGGTTTGAACTGTATGGGCTCACTTATATGCAGATTTTTTTTTCATACGGTACTGCAAATGTATTTTCTCTTACGATTTTCTTGTCATTTTATTTCCTCTAGCCTATTTTATTGTGAGACTGCAGCATATAATACATGCAGCATACAAAATTCCTGTTAATCAGCTGTTTCTGTCTTTGCTAAATGTTTCAGTCAACAGGAGACTATTACTAGTTGAGTTTTTAGAAAGTCAAAAGTTATATGTGGATTTTTGACTGCCTGGGGTGGGAGAGGTCAGTGCTCCTAACCCCTACTTTGTTTTAGTACAGTCCACTGTACTTTTCAATTAGAAAAGAATTCTATAACGGAAAATTGGAAATGCTTAAAAATGAAAGACCATCATGATAGGTATGGAAACAAGCTACATGTTGCTAAAGCAGTATCAATCGGGTTGATAGAGCATTGAATTCAAGAAGTTGTATGTAAAACACTGAGGTTGACTCAGTAAAAGGAAAAGGAAAAAATAAGAGCATAAATTACTAAAATGAAAACATTGTTCCTTTTTTCAAAAATAAGAACAAGATAGAAACTCTTAGTATACATGCTCAGGAGGGGAAAAAATAAAAGCCAAAATAAACAGTGTGAGAAATGGAGAAGGCAATTGGTTTTTAAAAATAATAATAACCACATTATGTCAGTAAATTTAAGACTTTGTTGAAATGGTCTTTGTTTAAAAAAAAAAAGTAAAGTGCCAAGAGTGATTCATAGATAAATAGAAAATCTGAAGAGTCTAGTAATTATTAGAGCTATTGAGTCTGTTTGAAGTATCCTCATGTCTTTAAAAAAGACACTCCAAATAATTTCACAAGCCAATTCTACTGAAATTCAAAGCCTTACACAATCTCCCTTCTGAAAAATTTAGTTCCAAAAATAGAGACAGAAGGCTAAAATTATCACTATACTATGACCACTCCAGCCCCCCGTCCCAATAATAAGGGTATTAGGAGAAAGAAAAATAATAGTCAGCAGAATTCAAAGACAATGTTAGAAAGATATTGCCAGTTACATATTTAAAGATAAGGCTTCAATTTTGTGGAATAAAGCAAGGGTTTTATCCTGTATATACCAGGTTCGTTTTCCTCCAATATGTGCAGTTTTCATGAGTGATATAATTTTGCAGGTGTTGGGACTCTTGAAGGAGGTTGTAAGAGCATTATTTTTTTATTATGTGCAAACATTACTGAAGTAGATAGGAATGGAGCGTTAACAACAAAAACAAAGTATAAAGTTTGTCAAGTTAATAATTTTTAACAAGGAAAGTTTTTATGGGAGAGAAATGGAAATGAATAATCAGAGGTCTATAAAAAGAACCTCTATGACAGTATTGTACCATGCAAGGGAAGAACTGTGAATGAAAAGATTGCTAGGAAAGAAATATCAGCCTGTGGAAAACCTATATCCTCAGAGTGGATGCTTATAGACTGAATATTGTCTCCCTTCCAGATTTATATATCAAGGCCTTAATGCAATGGTGGCCTTTGGGAGATAATTAGGTCATGAAGATGGAGGCCTCATGAATGGAATTAGTCTCCTTAAAAGAAGAGACTCACAGAGCATGATCTCTATTTCCATTATGTGAGGATATAGCAAGAAAGCATTTATCTGTTGACTGGAAAAAGGGCTCATCAGACTCCAAATCTGCCCACATCTTCATCTCGGACATCCCAGCTTCTCAAACTGTGAAAAGGAACTGTTTGTCGTTTGAGTCACCTAGCCTATATCATCTTGTTACAGCAGCCTGAACTGACTAGACACCAGTCCTTTCTCTGCATCAGGTGGGGGGGGGAGACTTTAGGCAATCCTTTTCTTTCTACTGAAGTATGACACAAAGAAAATAGGTAAAAATTTTAATCATTGAGATCCGTTTATAATGTTGACATTAATTTTGAATGGGGAACATGAAAGAAATGGGCAGTACCTGAAGAGTTAATGCATTAGTATAATCCACTTTTGTTTAAAAATGTAAAATTCATGCTGATAGATTTTGAAAGAAAATGGATATTCATAATAATCATTCTCAATTTATAATAATGTAACCACTGAAATGGAACATCTGAGCACATTTGCATATGTTGATACAAAATTATGAAGTTCTTGTAAAACTTATTCTAAACTAAATACAGAAAAAGAAAAAAAATCTTCCATGTAACAAAATCTATACAGTGAACTCTCCTAAATCGTTCTGGGGAATTAAATTTATATCCATGTATCTTCAACTTAGTATATAGTACCATTTGCCTTTATTTTTTCTGTTAAGTTTCAGAAAAGTATGGCCTTTTCCCTAAAGAAAGGTTTCTAATTATTATCTTGTCATATATAACAGCTATTCTAACTGGCTTTCATATATGAATTGAATCCTTTAGGTGAGATGCTATTAATTTCTTCATTTAACAGACAAACAATTTGGAACCTGAAAAGGTTAGGTCATTTACTTTAGATCCTACAGCTAATGACATTAGTGTGATATTGCCCAAGTAGTCAGTAAAGAACGGGTAAGCATTTAAAAAAAAAAAAAATCTGTGTATTTATAAAGCTACACATTCCTGCCTACCAAAGAAGTAATGGGTGATGAGGAAAGTGGCCAAATATTGTAAGTTAAAATTTATGTTCTGGTACAAAAGGCGGATGCTAAGATACCCTTCTTTATTACCTTAGATAGATTCACATATAGGATTAATACTCAGTCTTTTATTTTTTTTAATTTTTGAAAGCTTTAATTTGTTTATTCACAAAAGACACAGAAGCAGAGATATAGGAAGAGGGAGAAGCAGGCTCTCGATCCCAGGACCCCATGATCATGACCTGAGCCAAAGGCAGATGCTCAACTGCTGAGCCACCCAGGTGACCCAATAGGTGCGAAATGCACTACTAGGCTTGAAAAGGGAAGGATGGCTGGTTGTTTTCTGAAAACTTTTAAACTTTCTTAGTTGTGAAAACCTCAAGAGTAAAGCATATCTATCTTTTAATCCCGTGATCCTAGCCTAGCATAAAGACTAATGCATTGGTCATAATTGGTTTATTCATTCATTATTAATTTATAGCACAATTATTTACTTTTAATTGAAGTATAATTGGCATACAATATCCTATTAGTTTCAGGTGTACATCACAGTGGTTTATATTTTCATACATTATAAAAGATCCCCACAATAAGTCTAGTTACCATCTGTCACCACGCAAAATTATTACAATATTATTGACTCTATTCCCTAAGCTGTGCATTACATTTCCGTGATTTATGTATTTTGGAACTGGAAGTTTGTGCCTCTTAGTCCCTTTCACCCATTTTTCCTGCCTCCCAACTCCTCCCCTTTATGGTAACCAACACTTTCCTGTGTCTATGAGACTGTTCCTATTTTGTTTCATTTTGTTTTTTAGATTCCACATGTAACTAAAATCATGCATTTTTTGTTTTTTTCTCACCGACTTCTTTAACTTAGTATAACACCCTTTATCCTTGGGGTTGCAAATGGAAAGATTTGTTTTTATAAATCATTTTTTTTAATGTTTGGCTAGTATTCCACTGTGCATATCCCTACCACAGTGTCTTTATCCATTCATCTGTCAATGGACACTCTCATTATGTCTATATCTTAGCTACTGTAAATTATGCTTTGATGAGTGTAAGGGTGCATACATCTCTTTGAATTAGCATTTCCATTTTCTTTGGATAAATGCCCAGGAGTAGAATTGCTGGATCATATGGTAGTCCTATTTTTAATTTTTTTGAGGAACCTTCATACTGTTTTCCATAATGGCTATACCTGTTTACATTTCCACCAACAGTATATTCATGGTTCTCTTTTTTTCCATTCTCACCAACACTTATTATTTTTTAAGATTTATTTATTTATTTTAGAGAGAATGAGAGCATGCAACCAACCCTTGTTATTCATTTTTTAGGATTTATTTATTTATTAGAGAGCATGAGAGCATGAGTAGGGGCAGGGGGAGGGCCAGAGTACAAAAATGTGAAAACCTGGCTATGGAAACAATACCTGCTTACTGACTGAGAACAAGCAAGAAGGCAAAGTGTCACTTCATTCACTACCAGTTGGGAATGTACCCCCCAGATGCAGAAAACTTTCACCGCTCTGCACGTGCCTGTGAATGAGTGCAAAAGTACCACTGTATTGGCTTTGGGGTCACAAATAAATTTTAATGAGTAGGTAAAATTACAAATGTCGAATTTGTGAATGATATATATCTGCTATACATCTGTCAGATAAAATAAAGCAGGGCAAGGAAGGTGATCAGGGAAGGCCTCAGTGAAGTAGTGGCATTTGAACAAAAGCCCAAAAGAGGTGGAAAGGTCCTACAGATACCAAAAGGAAGCATATTCCAAGCAGAAAAATCAATGGCCATGATGCTATAGCACGTTTGAAATGTTTGAAGAGCTGTAACCTCATGACTGCAGCGGTACAAGTGAGAGCAGAGCCTAGGAGAATGAGACTGGATAGTTGGTCAATGATTGGATAGTGGACCGCCCCATAGGTAATAGTAAGGGCTTCAACTTTAATTCTAGGCAAAATGGGAAATTATTAAAGCTGGGCCATCCACGTGGAAAAATATGACTTGAGTTTTGCAATACTCTTTCTGAGCGCTGGGTTGAAAATAGACTGTGAATGATCATTTTCCTATAGAAGAGGGAAATAGGTTCTAGGAATCCCACTGGGATGAATGAAGCTAGAGGGGATGATGACTTAGATCACGATATCATGGAAGGGAAGGTCACATAAAATGAGGAATCCAGTTTGGTAGGATAACTGAACAGACTCTGGGTGGTTGGTTGGTTGTAGAGTATAAGACAAAGAGAGGACTCTGCTATGAGCCTAATTATTTGACCTGGATATGTGGAAACTTGAAATTCCATTTACGGATATGAGAAAGACAGCAGGAGTAGCTGGGAATTCAGGAGAAGGCAGCATGAGTTACGTTTTGGTCAAATTAAGGATTTATTAAAGATCTGAGGGGGAATCTTAATGAATCCCAGAAATATGCTATTTAGTAAATGAATGAAAAAACTATCAACCTATATTTGATTAATATATCCATTAATGAATGCACCCCCATTACATAACTTTCATTTCAGCTAAGTCATTGCTTAAAACATGGTAAATATTTTAATATCAATTCACATGCCGCAGAACAATATAGAATTCCAATCAAACAAAGTTTAAATTCTGATACGTCTGCTACTTATCTAAAATGTTGGGCAAATTAGTTCATACATCAGAATTTTTTTCTTACTTATATATTAGAGACAAAAATACATTCTTAATTAGATTGAACATTAAATAGTATACAAATAAAAATCTTCATGTAATGATGGTCAATAAATACAAGCTCCCTTCCATCGTACCCTGCATTTTCAAATAAGATGTCTGGATAGCATGCTTTTTTATTTTTTAATTTCCAAAATAAATAAATACACAAATGCACTCACGACTTGAAGAAACTAAGTTATCATAAAAGGCAAATGTGAAAAAAAAAAAAAAGACAAATGTGAATTTAGGATAATTAGCTTTGGTTAATAGACTGAAGACCTATTGTAGTAAGAATTGCATTCCCATACTTCTGTTGACTAAGAATGGCAAATTGTAAAACATGTAGCAGCACCCTTTCTCCTGTACTCATTAAGTGATCATGATACTCTTACAATTAGCCTGGTCTTCACTTCTGAATCTTTCTTAACATTCTTTTTTTTTTTTTTTTTTTTCTTACTTGGCTCTCATTGAGATTCCTATGTGAGTTAAAAATGTATAGCCAATAGATACTCAACAGCATTAAGGAGAACAGTTTGTTATATTAGTAGTTAAAAGTCAAAAAAAATATTGTAATAACTTTACAAAGTTCTCATCTCTAAAGTTTCCTTCATTCAAGTGTTAAACCCTGTTCAGCTAGCCAAAATTTTTCAGTCACTTGAATGCTTAATTCTTAGAATCCTAAGGAGATTTAGATAGGATGTATTTTATTTGTAAATAGCATTTAGAATTAATAGACTTGACTGAGTATTGCAAGAATCACATTTTGAATTTGAAACTTTAAATGGAAGGCTATTCAGGCTAGCAAGGAAGGTAGTGAAATAACATTATTAAGTGGTAAGAAGAAAACAGTATAATTACCGAGTACAAAGTGCACAATTTATGGTACTAAATGTTTTGTGAATCAAATGCTGTCAGATCCTTATGACTAACCTGTACTTGGAACTATCCTACAGATAACAGGATTAAAAAGTAGCAGAAGTTAAATTCCTAAAGTTAGGAAGTGACTGATACCAGTTTGTTGTTGTTGTTGTTGTTGTTTTAAAGGTTTTATTTATTTATTCATGAGAGACACACAGAGAGAGGCAGAGACACAGGCAGAGGGAGAAGCAGGCCCCATGCAGGGAGCCCCACATGGGACTTGATCCTGGGTCTCCAGGATCACGTCCTGGGCCAAAGGCAGGCACTAAACCACTGAGCCACCCAGGGATCCCCCCAATAAGGGTTTTGAACACATCAGTCTTTTACTCCAAAGTCTCTACTCTCTCCTCTGATTATACTGTTAACAAACCTACATCTGAATTAAACAATTAGCTGTCTGACCTTGGTCCATTAATTTCATTCACTTGTTCTATCCAAAATTTCCTTACCTCTACGTCTGATAAAATGTGATGAAGAGTGACTGTTAAGTTCACAGAACTTTTGTTAGAAACTAGTGTCTACTGGAATCATGTGAAATTGAGCCTCAGTGTTTTTTTAGGCATAAGCATAGTGAAAAGCAATAATAATAATAATGATAATAATAATAATTTATTGCTTTTGTGCAAGGCAGGAAAATTGTGAGCAGTTCTCATTAGAAGCAAACAAGGAACAAGGTGAATCAAGTTGAAAGATAAAAAAGAAATAGGGCCTAGGGGCCTGGGATAAAGGTTCAGAATTGAGATGTCTCTGAAAATAATTTGCAGAAGCTACAAAAACAACACCGCTTATAAAACTTGGTATGCTTATGCATAATGAGATTTTATTTCTTTAAATGCATTTATTTTTATCACTTGTGAGGGACATTTTTTGTTAGGGAAATAAATTTACCTCTTAAAATAGATGTTAGTTGGAAAATATAATTCTTTTTACAGAATTTCACATTACTGTCAGCTTTTCTAAAGCAGACCTCTCAGATGAAAAGAGAAATGTGTATTTTTTGCTGATGATTTGTTATGTATTTAGTGCTGACATTTCTCTTAAAATATTCTGCATTTCTGTTTTTTGGACCACATCAGTTATACCACACTCTCTTTGTGCTTTGCCTTTCAACAATAGCACTAAACACAGTAATATAACCTGCTTATTTATAGGGTAGTCTTCTTTAATGGGCTTTTAGCTCGTAGAGGGTGGGAACTGGTTGTATTAATTGTTTAATCCTGGGTATAGAGCTTAGTTACTGGGTACAGAAATAATCAATGTTTATGAAAAAAGAAAAGGAAGTTGGTAATTGACCTCTGGAAACCATAATAGTTAGTCTGTTGTCAATTCGAATTGCTGCACAATCCCAGCACATTATGTAATTTTGATCATGGACCGTGTAAACTATTTGTGTTTAAATGGAAATGATCTTCATCAACAGATGTTCAAGGTCAGTGAAACCAGAGAGCTTCATAGAGGCAAGAGGTCCTTGGCATGGAAATAACTTCTCCCTAAGCAAGTGTAAGGCTTGTGTTTGTATCGAAGTGAGTAATGGTGCATAACTCATGTAGTAATGTTAAAATTTTACATATTCAGAGGAAATGTTTCTCCAGGAACATAGAATACCTGCTTCATCTGTTCAAATGCACGGATATCTTGGCTTGTTGGGAGTCACTAACCATTCCCTGGATAGTCAATGGCTTTCCCATGTTCACAGGGTTAACAGAAAACACAGAACCACATTTCTTAGGCAGAGATTTAAATATATAACTTGATTATTAATTCAATCAAATTATGGGTGATGCCTATTATCTTTATAAATAGATGTAAAAAGCATATATATGTGAAAGAAGCATTGATGTGGAAAACACTACAATAACAAATCTTATTATAAGAAAGAATTTTGAAATAACTTGCCAGGAGGGTAATGACCTCAATTAAATTTTATGTGAAATAATAATTGGTGATTTTAATAAAGGCACTCTATTGCACATCGCATATTTGATAATATTTTGGTAGTTCTTATTTCCCTTTGGCTTGCATTTATATTAAATAAAAATCTTTGAGATAATCAAGTAAGATTTATAATTTAAAGAGCTTTTTCTTTCAACACACTCAAATAGATTTTAAGTAGTTCTAAATTCAAAAGGATGTAGAAAAGACGAATAATCTTCTTGGAGATATTTATTCTATCGGTGAAGGAAAATAATGGAGTATAAAAATGTGCAGTGAATATCAAAGTGACACAAGTCTACGAGGAGAAAAATTGCAAGCCACAGTACTTAGAGACATTTCAGAGAAAGAAACATATTGTGTGTGAATCATCTGGAAACCGCTAAATCGAATTAATGCTTTCTGATGAATATAATCTATTCTCATGTTTATATGTCACTGTTTGTGCTTATGGATTTTTAAAACTATTTTATAATGGCTACACAGTTTTTGATTATGCTTCAAGTGAAGCACTCATTTGTAGGTTTGAGTTTCTATCACTAAAAACAATTTTTTTTCTGTTAAATAATGTTGAAATACATAATACTAGAGGGCCACTGCATACACTTACATGTTATGGTTAAATTAAGTTTAGAACCAGCAAAACTTTCATTGTGACGTTCATTTCCTTTAGCCTTTAAAAAATCTCCTGCACTGATTTTTCTGTGGCATAATGTGAATTTTATCCTGGTTCAAGATGAAGCCTGTAAGCCCACGGGGAAGGGCTCATATAGGCTTTTCTGTTATTTACATGGAATAGTTCATCTCAGTTGGTGCTCAGTATTGTTATCCAAAAAAATAACGAGGTCAGCTCAGAGTGAAATGAGCAACAAGCAGTAGCAGGTATCTTTGAGGGGATTCAAGAGACACATTAATAACCTGGTTTAAAAACACCAAACACACTCACTCTTCCCACGTATGAAATATTTTCAGACTCACTGACATTCACCAAAGACTATATCTCAGTTGTGTGCCACCCTGCCACATTTTGCATCAAATTATATGTTCTTTGTATTTTGGGATTTTACCCAACTATATTTTGAAGAACCATATGGCATTATTTCTACCGTAGTGAGTTCTCTTTGTTGCTGAATAGGGTTTGCACACATTATGCCAGTATTAATAAGTGAAATGTGATGAATAGCAAGTGTATCTTCTAGGACACTTACTATTCTGGTGGTTCTTCTCTGGACACACGTCTATTTACCCTTCATAAAACAGGCCATCAGAAGCAACCGTATTATTCTAGATGTACATTGAAAAATGCAGGAATTGTTGCAAACTTTTCTGTATTTTGGATATGATAAAGCTATAAAGGCTGTTTGAGGCTCTGCTAACCTACTTAGTAATCCTACCTCGCTATTGGTATATGGAATTTGTGGTCATTTTTTGGGAGTTGAGTCCAATCTCCAGGGAAGTTAATAATGACCCTCACTGCTGAATGCATCTATCAGAGTTACCATGGCTATGACCACGGGAACTGCCAGTGGAGCTCAAAGTGTCAGGTCAGTTAGGAGCAACTCAAATTTCTCTCCTGGGATTTTTCCGGTACATGTACGGCTTAGTTGTAGTAACATTAATCGAAATATCAGAAAACCACACCATTATATATACCGTTCTGATGGAGAGAAGCTCTGGACTCAGAAATTCTGCTTTAATAAGTTAGGCAGTGAATAGGCAATCTAGTAATTTGTACTCGTGTGGAAGCTTTTTTTTTTTTTTTTTTAAAGTGTGCTCCACACCCAATATGGGGCTTGAACTCATGGCTCAGAGATTGAGTCGCATCCTCTGCTGACAGAACCAGGCAGGTGCCCCCAACTTTAAAAACCATTTCTAGGTATGTTTATAATAAGAAGTCATATGCTGTTCTAGTTACATAAAATAAAACCTTTGATTGTTTAAAGAGGCATCAAGCGTAAGATTTGCATTAGTTTTTTTTAATGAATTGTTCAGTTATAAACTATAAGCTCATATGATATGCTGCTAAATAGCAGCAGTTATGAAATGAGTTCTTTGTGAGTCCCAGTAGTGATCTACCATTACCCTCACTGTGCCCTAAACACAGACACTATCCTATAGAATTCTTAGAACTAACTTGGGTCTGGTGTAAACTGGGGTAGCTACACTATTGTAATACTTTTCAGATGCATTAAACCACAGGCCACTTGGTTTTGGCCCCCAGGGGACGTTTAGCTACGTCTGAAGCCATTTTAGTTGTTTAAACTAGGTGAATGCCCCTGGTCTTGAGTGGGTAGAGACCAGAGCTGCTGCTAAATATCCTGTAATGCATAGGAGAGTCCCTAAAGACAAAGAATTATCTGGACCAAAATTTCAGTAGACGTAAGATTGAAAAACTCTGAGGCAATGTTCACAGCTGAGCATATTGAGTAGGCTCAACCAGAGTCTGTTCAAAGGTGGTCTTAGTACAAATCCTGCTGTGAACCAGACTGTGTTCTTTTCACAGCTTTAGCATGACTGAATGAATCCTTCATAAACCAGACATAGTTTTTGTCTAAATTGCTGTCTCGTCTCATATAGGTAGTTTTCACTGTTATTTGATAGTCACGATTTTGTGTGTCATAATGAGTTGTGTTATCTCTGCCTCTCAATTTCTGCCAGGGTTCTCCCAAGTTTTTCTGAAAAACCTTCAGGTAACTAATGCAATACCTCCTAACTCCTCCCTCTTCCCTCTCCTGGACCCTTGTCACATACTACTGTGCCACCAGTGTACCTCTGTAGAGCTGTCAAATAATCGGTCAGAAAAACACGTCCCACCTTGTCACTCACCTGCTTTTGAATCCTGATTGGCTGCCTACTGCCATCCTGATTTAAAAAAAAAAAAAAAAAAACAGCTATTCCCCTTCACATAGCAGAGCAAAGCTTGTGTCTTGCCCAGCCTCATTGCTCATTCCTTTGGCCGGGCATTGCCACTCTATCAACAGAGAATCCCTGATTTTTTCTGCACAAACCATGCATCTCTCACCTCGGTGACAATGTTTCAACCTGCCTCCAAGTTTGCAGGTCTTTTCTTCGCCTTCCCTACCTCTCCAACTCCCACCTGGTTCATTCACAGTTTCTTCATGGAAATTGCTGTGATCTTCCTGGGTAGAGTTCTGCTGGAGTAGCCGGTGGATATTTCTGTCATTGCACTTCCCACATTGTTTTCAAAGCAGCCTTCTGTGTTTGTCTGGGGATTCCATGGCATTGCAGCCTAAGTCTTATCCATTTCAGCGTTCCCTAACTTCCAGCCAAGGGCCCAAAGGACCTTTGTGCTTTAGTGAATGTAAAATGATTGAATGGATGAGTAAGTGTCTGGATTTGTCATATTTCTGTTGCAAGTGAATGAATCTAAATGGAATAATATGCTCTCATTTATTTGCAGAGTAATTTTAGAATTATTTTATCTATATTTTATGATCACCATTACAAGAAAGTTTATCATTTCTCTCTCTCTCTCTCTCTCTCTTTACTAGCCTATTTGTTTAGATGGATTCAGATTACTAAGGATTCAAGGACCTGTAGATGTTTAAAAAAATGCACTCTAAGTACTAGTATCCTGTGAGTCCAAACTTACCTGTAGTCCAAGACCTGGGGGGTGTAGAGGAAACAAGTGATAATATATATATATATATATTTTAAGATTTATTTATTTATTTGAGAGAGAAAGAGTACGTGTGTACTCATACACATGTGAGTGGGAGGCAGGGCAGAGGGAGAGGGAGAAGGGGCGAAGCAGACTCCTTGCTGCTGCTGTCTACTGAGCAACCACCTTATTCAGGTGCTATGCTTAGAAGTGTATATGGTATTCTCATTTACCCTAAGAAGTAGAACCGTACTCCCAATTTAAACATTTACAGATTGAGGCACAGAGAATTCAATCACATTTCTGAAAGGTGCCCAGATAGTATCTGAAAGAGGTGGCATTTAGTCTCCTCAATAGCTTCATCTTCTGACCAGTATTTTCTGAAGCACCTCCATACCAGCAAATTAATACCAAAAATTCTAATTTTAAACTCAAAGATGATTTCTTGCTAATTATTCCATAGTGATGATTAAACAAATCCACATAAAGCACATAGTAGGTGCACAACAAAAGTTAGCTATTAGATTTATTATTAAGTGTTAAGATAAAAATAAGTACTATACTTTGAATTAATTTTCTATCATAAATTTAGGATGGCAAGCTTCCCTCTTTAACTTAAATGATTTTTTTTTAAAGATTCTATTTATTTATTTGAGAGAGAGAGATTGAGCACACAAGCAGGGGGGAGTGTCAGAGACAGAGGGAGAAGCAGGCTCATCACAGAGCAGGGAGCCTAATATGGGGTTCTGTCCCAAGACCCTGAGATCATGACCTGAGCTGAAGGCAGATGCTTAGCTAACTGAGACATTCCAGTGCCCTGTAAATTAAATGATTTTATTGGAATAAAATAGGTGTGAGCATTTTGAAAATCATTATACAATCAATCAATAAAAATCCCTTGGACAATGGCACCATGTGCATGAACTTAAATGTAAAATATCGGGATGCCTGGGTGACTCAGTTAAGTATCCCAACTCTTGGTTTTGGCTCAAGTCATAATCTCAGAGTTGTGGGATCAAGTTCCACATTGGGCTGTACTCTCAGCAGGGAGTCTACTTCTCCCTCTCCCCCTCCCCCACCCTGCTTACTCTTTCTCTCTTTCTCTCTCAAATAAATACGCTTCAAAATAAACTGTAAAATATCGTATTTGCCATTTGTCTCTAAGGGAAGGATAACAATGAGAATCAGAGACTGTTTATTTTCTGTTTTGGGAAAGTATCTGCATATAGGCTGAGGGCAGCACTTGAATGTGGTGTTCAGTGGTTTCTACACTGTGGTAGGATGAGGCTATTCCAAAAGGTACATCTTCTAGATAGTGGCATTCCCAGAATTGTGACTCATGGACTGATTCCAAGAGTAGCAGATGATCAGTGGTCCATTTTGAAAACTGAAAGTTCAAAAATGTTTGTTTTCCCATTGGCCCCAAGGCAGACATTTAATTACCTTATGGAGAAAATCATTTCTGGTTTTCAGCCTCTATTACATATTATTCCTGAGTCAACCTCTTTTTAAGCACTTCAAACACTTTTCCTATATTTATGAGCCAGAAAAAAAAATATTACCTAAATTGTATGGGCTGCCCTACCTTATTATAAAAACCACACTCAAGGACCCAACATTTGCCTTAAGGAATCCTCTGCCCAAGTTATTACAGTAGGGGGTGAGAAAATGGTCAGCCCATTCCAAGGCAGGACGTTTTGCAGGCTGACCTGAGAGGAGGTGTCAGTTAAAGAGTACCATCCCACAGTTAAGCCAACATCCATCAGGGCCCACTGAGGCAGTCCTTCAGTGCACATGCACCATCAGGCCGTGATGTGTTGGCAAGACAGAGGCTTAGTGGAACTCTGCTGGAGGAGTCCTGCGGAAGTTTTTCTTTAGACAGCCTGCCTGAGAAAGAGTTCCTAATCTGCATTTAACAGTAAAGCTATTACTTTCCCTTTACTTGCAATTGATGTTGACCCTAATGACTGTCTAATTGACAACATAGTAGTTCAGTAACACTGACCTCTTCTTACCTGTGAAGAGAGACTTTAGCAGGATTGATTGAGTGGAACCTTTCCCTGCTGCATTAGGCAGTGGTTTTTCCTTAACTGCTGGAGGCCTAACTTGCCAGGGTCAGTGCCAGGTTCCAAGCGAGACATCCAATAATGAAATCAGAGCACTCTGCTGCAGCAGGTCAGGAGCATGTGTCCCATCCTCTGCTTTTTGCACTTTCAGTTTCAGTTCAGCATTAAGATTCTCAAGCATTTTTCAAATAATTGAACCTAAAATAATACATACCATTTTGGTTTTGAAGAAGAACCACTTGGTTTAGGGTTTGGACATTTTGGATTGAAACATCGCTGTGCTTAACTGAGAGGAAAAAAACGGTTTCCCTAATTATTACTTTTATTTAAGAAAATAAAATCATATTGGAATACCTGTGTAACAACTGAACTATAGTTATGGTCTTAAAAATGACTCGTGTTGAGCAACATATTAGAAATGTGAATCTGATATATCTTTTTAAAAATCATAAATGCATTTTAAATACAGATTAACATACACCAATTTTAAGTTTAAGTTGAATTATGATGATTACTATATTATAGAGGTCAGCTGCAAATGGTTGCAGGCTGGATAGATCTGTATCCAGATCCTACCTATGCTATGGATGGGTAATTTAAGCAAATTCTTAAACTTTGGTAGCCTTCATTTTCTTGTTTTTGAAATGGTGCTCTACTGTCTGCCTACAGATGTTAAGCGTTAAGTAAAACAATAAATACAAGGGCTCATTTCAATACTTAACAGTAGTAAAGGTCTCAAATGTCACATACAAAAAATAATAAAAATAATAAAAAATAAAAATAAAATGATATGTCACATACATTATGATTATTAGGATATTCTTGGCACACCTGGGTGGCACATTTGGTGAAGCATCCAACTCTTGAGTTTGGCTTAGGTCATGATCTCAGGGTCATGAGATCAAGTCTTACATCCAGCTCCATGCTCAGCAGAGAGTCTGCTTGGGATTCTCTCCTTCTCCTTCTCCCTCTGGTCCTCTTCCATTCTCTCTCTCTCTCTCTCTCAAATAAATAAATAAATCCTTTAAATAAAGGATATTCTCTTTATTTTCATTCTAAATCGACACCTAATGATATGACATATCTAAGGTTATTGACAGATTAAGAAGGGGTTTGATATAGAAAATGTTTTTTACAGTTTGTTCTTAACTTTCTAGCTGTCCCAGCTTCCCCATCTTAGTCACAGCAAGGCTACCTATTTCTTTAATACTCTGTTATTGCCAATAAAGCCTACATCACATCTCTCTCTTTCTTCTGTTGTCTTTGCATTTGGCCACAGTGGAAGAACAAATCTGTTACACTTCTGGCTTTCCACACTGCCTGTTGGCTCTCACGGATTTGAAGGAATACAGTGAAAAAGAATCTGCCCCTCAGGAATTAAAGCAAGCCACCCAACCATCTTTACCTGCCTGTTCTGTTTGTTTTAATATATCTTTCCTGTTCCAAGTGGCCAGTCAATAACATCCTAGTGTAACATACTTCAAATTGAAATGTATAGAGATCTTTTTTTTTTTTTCCTGGGCACTATTCTATAAAGTTTTAATTTGGAAAATTTCAAGCCTTTTCACAGGAAACCACAGAACAATGAGCTACTTCCAGACCCAGTAACTATCAAGATGCTGCCGCTCTTGCTTCTTAGAGGCTCCTTAGTCCAACTCTGTTTTACCAAAGCTTTTTAAAGTAAATCATAGCCATCTTGTCTATTTACTCCTATACATGCCAGTGTAAATCCCCCCCAAAGAAAGTTCTCCTATTTAATCACACTTAACTACATTTATAAGATATCCTATTATCTTCTCATATATAGCTTATATTCAGTTTCCCCCGTTGTCCTAAAAATATATTTTTATAGTCAGTCTGTTTGCATCATGATCCCAGTAAAGTTCACACATCACATTTGATTGTTACGTTTCTTAAGTATTTTTTAATCTAGAGAAATTGTCCCCTCTCTCCTTTTCTCTCATGCCATTAACTTGTTATAGAAACCAGATCTGCTATTCTATACAATTTCACACATTTCAATTTTGTGTTTGTTTCCTGACAGTATTATTTAACTCATTTGTCTCTCATTTCTTGTAAACTGGAAAACAACTTTGTAGTGTAGATTGAACCGAAGGTCAACTTCTTTGTCAGTAATACTTTTCTTAGCATTTCGAAAATTGAAGTGTTTAGTCAGGAATGGTATCTGTTATCTTAGAATCAAATTCATGAATACCAGTGGGTAGTAATTACATGTGCTTATGGTCACCACTCCCTGGGACTATAAGATCTTTACAATTTTGAGAAATGAAAAAAGTATGTGTGTATGTGTATGTATGTGTATAAGAATAAAATATTTCTCCTTTCTATCTTTTGAGGAATGAATTGGCTGTTAATATTATCCATGCCTGTATTTGAGGAAGAGATAAAAATTTTCCTCTCATCATTCATACATTGATCCATTCAACACCATGTATTGAGTTTTTACTTTTGGACATGGTATCTGCTTAGTAATAGACATAAAACAAACAAAGATAAGGCTCGATCCTTATCCACAAGGAATTTGCAGTCGTATAATAATGAAACTCATTAGTATAGAACTTGTTTCCCAAGGTTCTATACCGGCTATAACAAGTGTGTTCCATGAAACAATACTTAAAAAAAAAGGACATTTCTGACGTAGTTTATTATAGCCCTAACCATATATTCATTGTGTAAACATAGTAGTAAGACAGCCAGTAGAAAAGTGAAAAATTAAATCAACTTTCTGGTCAACATTTTATGAAATAAATATCTGTAATATGTATTCTAGCTGCTAAAATATTAGTAAATATTACTAAAGATATTTAGTAAGTATATTAGCAAATATTTGTTGAATGTATTACTGATTTAAATTGTTCTTGTGTTGTGGTACATAGGTATAATCTAAGACTATCTAAGGAATGACATCTAAAATATATCAATTACTAAACTTTGTTTTAGATTCACATAAAATTAACCTAAATCAGGTGATGCAATACAAGAACTGCATATTAATTATGAAAAGTAGTATCCAGATAGACATTATAGGAGTTCAAGATTAGAATAAAATCCTTAAACTCAATGAAATTTTGAGCAGCTTAAAATAAGCCAAGTACATAGAGAACTATGTAGCATTCTGTAATTTCCCAACTTCTTTCATAATCTAAAATATGAAAAGTATATCTTAAATATCATAACCTATGTGAAGTATAAACTTTTTTATTGTGGTATAAGCACGAAGAAGTGACAACCATTTAGAATAAGAAAAACTTCCCGAAAGAGTTTGAAGTTTAGAATCTTTGAAGAATAGATGCAACTTCCATAGGGTAAATATTCCAGTATATCCAAGAATTCATGGGTTTCTCCTTGGAAATATTGTATAAGGCACAGAAATCATGAAGTTTGAGGAGAAGTGGCTTAGAAAGTGAATATGAGTCAGTTTTGAAACCGGTTAATAAAGACGACAGGTGGAAATGGCAAATAGGCCATTGGAAATGTATTAAAAACGTCAGGAAGAGAGATAAAAAAACTATGGAAAGATAGGTGTTATGGAAATAGAGTGATCAGAGTTGTAATTACAGATAAGAGAATAAAAACAACCAGGGGAAAGTCTACATAGGGGAGAGTATAAATTGCAGAACATTGGCTGCTTATTAATATATAGTTGAGGGAAAACAAAAATACTAGGAATCTGTAAGAGAAAATGCAAATATTCAAGTTCATGGTTTCTGGTCAGGCTATTAAATGTTCATCACTATTTTCACACATCCTGATTTAAATTTCCTAGTGTGATTGCATTTTTAAAAAGCTATAAGGCCATACGAAAGAATAGAAAAATTACAATGACAAGGTATTACAGTTTTACACATTTCCAAATCTACACACTGAAAATCTTTTTGGCTGTGGACTATAACATATATCTTCATCCAATCTTTGGCTTAAACTCAGATTGTTTCTTTAGCATACTTGGAAGAAAACTTTTAAAACGGCAAAAGGCTTCATAGCTTCTCTCTTTTGTTTTTCAAAAGACAAGCATTTTGCAAGATTTTATTAAAATTATATGTACACAATTTAAACCTTGAAATGTATTTTTATAAAATAAGAACATAATTAAAACATTTTAAATACAGACCCCAAGAAAAATGTGTTTTCTGTTAAACATTTTAGATTTTTAAATAGTCTAAACCAACCAGCCAACCCCAAAAATATTTTTCTTCTTATTCTTTTTTTTAAATTTTGTTTTCTAGTATCTGTAAAACAAAAGTTTTTTGAAGACAGATGGGCATTTTGCCTGAGAAATGACCTTTTTTTTTTCTTTCTCATCATCTCACACTTTTATCCACTAGGGTATAGGAAAAAAAAAAATTACCGATAATGGTTTTTAAAGCCACCAGCCTCTCTAAAAATACACCAACACAAAAACCAAAAATAAAATCTGCAACTAGATATTTCAATGGCTTTGCATCAAGAAGTTGAAGAGAAAGGCCTACAGTAAATGCAAATCAGTTTAAAACATGGAGAATGAACACTAAGTTTTGGTTACTGCTACTTGCATCATTATTTGTTATACCAGGAGTTATGGGTGATAGGGAGGTAAGATTGCTAAAGAAAAAAAAAAGAGAGAAAGGGAGATAGATTATAGTTAACTATTTAGCTTTTGCTGATACCCCAATTTTTCCTTTCTTTTTTTTTTAATACTTTATTTTTTTAGAACAGTTTTAGATTCACAACAAAATTGAGAGGAAGGTACAGATATTCACTGTCTTTTCCCACACATGCCCAGAGCCCCGACCCCCATTACATCAAGACCTCTGTGAGGGAGCCACATCTGTGACAATTGATGTACCTATATTGACACATTGTTATTACCCAGAATCTAGAGTTAATATTAGGGTTTACTCTTGGTGTTTTACATTATGAGTTTGGACAAATTTATAATGACATGTCTCCATCATGATAGTATATCATATGGATTAGTTTCATTACCGTAAAAATCCTTTATTATAATAAATCTATCTGTTCCTCTTTCTCCTCTCAACCCCTGGCAATCACTGATACGTTACTAGCTCCTACTTTTTGCCTAATTCACAGTGTCATATAGTTGGAATCATACAATACATAGTATTTTCAGTTTGGCTTCTTTCACTCCGTAATATGCCTTTAAGGTTGATAGTACATTGCTTTTTATTGCTAAATAATATTCTTATTTCTGAGCATACCACAGTTTGTCTATCCATTCACCTACTGAAGGCCAGCCTAGTTGCTTCCAAATTTTGGCAGTCATGAACAACACTGCCAAAAACATTCACATGCATATTTTTTGTTGGATGCCAAGTAGTGTAATTGCTAGAATGTATGGTAAGAATATGTTCAGTTTTGTAGTAAATCACCAAACTGTCTTCCGCTGTGACTAGATGATTTTGCATTTCTGCCAGGAATGAATGAACATTCCTTTTACTCTACATCCTCACCAGCATTTGGTCTTGTCAGTGTTTTGGACTTTGGCCATTCTAGTAGGTGTGTGGTAGTACACCTACCGTATTCCTACCATACTATCTGATACTATCTCCTTGTTTTCATTTGCCTTTCCTTGATGGCAGATGATGGAGAGAATTTTTCATATGTGTATTTGCAATTTGTGTATCTTCTTTGGTGTGGTATCTGTTGAGGTCATTGATCCATTTTTAAATTGGATTGTGTTTCTTACTGTTGAATTTTAAGAGGACACTATATATTTTGAATAACAGTCCATTATCAGCTGTGTTATTTGCAAATATCTTTTTCCCAGCATGGCTTGTCTTCTCATTCTCTTGACATTGTCTTTCACAGACCAGAAGTTTTTAATTTTAATGAAATTCAGCTGATCATTATTTCTTTTGTCAATCCTATTTTGCTGTTATATCTAAAAAGTCATTGCCGTACTCAATGTCATTTAGACTTTCTCCTGTGTTATCTTGTAGGAGTTTTATAGTTTTGCATTTGTACCGTTAAGTCTATAATCCATTGCAAGTAATTTTTTGTGAAGGATGTAAGGCTCATTTGTTTTGCATATGGACATTCAGCATCATTTGCTGAAAACACTCTCTCTTCCTTTGTCAAAATCAGTTGACTACATCTGTGTGGTGTGTTTCTGGGTCTCTGTTCTGTTCCATCCAAATATTTCTCAAAGAACAAATCCTACGTTTCTGGTGGTAAATATGTGTCATAGTGTTTTGAGGATAGATCAGACTTAAGAAGCTAGATAAAAATCAGCCCAAGCGCTGCATGTCAATTATGGAAAGTAGTATTAAGATAGGCATTACAGAAGTTTAAGGAGTGAGATATATAGTTCAATTTGTATTGTGATAAGTCAAGTGAGTTTTGATAAGTGAGATTATACTAAAGTGGAGCTTAAATGGTAAATAAAAATTGACATCTATTTCATCCATCCGTCATAAATTTGCCAAAACCCTGCAAGAGCCAAATGTTAGTAGGATTCATAGGCAAACCACTGCCAGTCAAACAGGATACTTACTATCCTCATAAAGCTTACATTCATGATCAAGAAATAAATAGTAATTTATCTATAACATATTAGGGATTCATAAGTACCATGAAGAAAACATTAGCCACTCTTCACATAAAATACACACACACAAACACACACACACAGTGGGATTTTAGAAAGGGGGATTGATCATGAAGGTTCTCTGAGGAAGTGATCTTGAAAGGAAAGGGAAAACATGCAAATGGGGAATATGGACTGCAGGCAAAGAAGACAACAAAGGTAAAGGTCATGAGACAGGAATATGCTTAATTTTGAGGAATATCATGGAGGTCAATAAACTACAGTGCAGTAAATGATGGAGGAAATGATAGAAATGTAGACAGAGATCACTGAGGATCTTGTCAGAAAACTCATAGTCAGAGGTGGTTTTAGCAGATGGGCTAGGTGTAGAAAGACTCATCCATGGGAATAAAAATAATATGTTTGGACAATTTCCCAATTCATTATCACTTGCATTTTACAAATGGGAAAGGATTAAGGAATAGCAGTGGGTAGATTTTAAGCAGCTTTAGAAGGGGAGACATGCAAGGAGTTTGGGTTGGAGTATGATGTGTCATCTGTGATTTTCAGCAGGATTGCTGTGAGCAGAGTGGAGAATCGGTTGGAGAGGGGTGAGATTGGAGGCCAGGAACCACCTGGGAGACCATTAGAGCAAAATAAACAAATAAGCAGAATTGGAACAGAAGGGTGACATGAAACATAATCTTCTGGTCAACAAAAGGCACATTTTAAGGCTCTAAAGAGAAAAAAGCAAAAGCAAAAACAAACAAAAACCCATTAATCCTTTAGTATTAGTGCCTTGCATACAAAAAGTGCTTAATATACACTTGAAGAAATTGGTTGGTTTAATTTAAAATTTGTACTGTATTAAAAGAAGGATGGAGAAATCCTCACATCGTTAAAGAAAAAAATACAGTACTAGGAAAAATAGTAGTAGTTAGATTGTAAACATTGATGACAATGTTCTAAGACTTTGGGAAAGAGTACACTAGGCAAGAGTTCTATCAGAATTAGTTTAACTTGACAGTAAATGCATATAATGCAATTTTTATTATCCTGAGACAGAATAATTCTAACACTTAGTGGTCAATGTTGTTCAAGGCAATAGGAAAAATAAAGTTTTGATTAATTGGATCAAGTATAATGATAATTAAGACTTTGGAAGAAACCCTGCTGGTCATTGCAATCCATCAAATAATTCTACATAACTTGATGACTTTATCCAAGGCCTTTTCTATCCCTTCAGGCACAGTAAAAACCATTTGGAAACATTTCATGGAAGAGTAACACAAACAATTAAGGTGTAATATGGCTAAATGACAGTTTAAAAACACTTAAAAGACTTAATTGAAATGAGAACACTTCTAGGACTGGCTTGAGGTGGTAGCAGAATTACTTAGATTAATGTGAGTAAAATAAGAGATAATGGCATGGAATTAAGTAAATCATGCTGACCCTAGGATTTGTGGATCATCAAACATACAAATGGCAGTATTAAAATGACTATTTCTGTGGAGGGTTTAAGTATAATGATATATACTATTGAATGTTCCATGGAGAAAGTCCTTTAGGTAGAATATACAATAATGGGCATATTTAAACTTTTTACAATTATCCCTCCAAGTGATATCATACAGAGACAGTCATATTCCTGAAAGGTATATTTCCTTTTGTAGTTCCTGGGTGAGATAAGTTCAAGTTGAGTGATTTAGATAAGAGTTAACAATGCTCAAGAAATCAGGTATTGCAAATAACCTAGTGTCAGAAGGAAGCCTCAGATCATCTGTTTGAAAAGAAAGAAATCAAAGCAAAACAAGTGACTGAACAGATGGAGAAATAATGAAACAAACGTTTACATTTAGGATTTCTAGTGTTTCTCATTAACTTTGTCCAGTCTCTTATTTTGCTCAGGGAATGGTCCATGGTTGACTAAATGAATAGATGTTAGAGAAAGAGGGGGAAAGATTAGTCTAAAGCAGTTAGTTCTCTGCAGAAGGAAATTAGAAACACTGTGTTATGGGTCAGTTCATTATAAGTAATGCCATTAACATTAGGGCATTAACAAAATTGTCCAAAAGATGTGCATATACAAATATGTATAACTTATTTATAAATAAAGAGGCACATAAATATTTATACTAGAGTTGGCTGTAGACTTCTATGGTAAAGAGTTAACTCTCATCAAACTTGCAATACTCTCCTTCACACTCCCCCTTTACAGAAGGCCCTGAAGCCAAACCTCTACTGATGAGGGGGGAAACAAAACAAAAAATAAACTTCTCTAAATTTATTTATAACTAATCCAGCAGGAATGTTAATATCTCAGAGCATAGCTTTGCACATTTCATAGTGAGGCTTCTTTATTCCAACCACAGTAAAATCAGTAAAATTTCTTCCCCCTCCTCAAATGTTTGCTATTTTTAAGCTCCTTCCTTATAGAGATAGTGAGATATCAAATTCTATTTATCCCATTCTTACATATAATCAGATAGAGAAAAGAAGAATATGTATATTCTCTAGAGGAAAGAGAAATAATAAAAAAAGAACAGAAGATAAAGATAATATATGTCAAGATCTCTGAAGAATGTGATTTTACCCTACTTGCCTTGACTAGTCTGCCATGATCGGGGGATGCTGAAAAGGACACGAGACTTCTGCACTTCTGCTTATTACTCACGACAATAGCTATAGACAGAATATGAACATTTTTCTACCCATTTCTTAAGTCCCCTATCCCCAGAAGTTGATACTAACAGGGCCAAGTAACACCTGCTCACAAAATGGGTTGAATTCTAGGAGAGAAACTCTGATCTTAGGAAGTCTTTATAATGGGCAATAAGCCTGCTTGACATTATCAAAATAGTGAGTCAACATTATCTTCATTATATTGGATAATTTAAAAAACCTACCTTTTTCCCCCCCAAAGGGAGACTTTATCTTCCAAAGCTTTTTTTCTAAACATTCTTAAAAAGATAATGTGGGCTGAAGGAAGCCTGTGCCTCTGCTTACAAGATAGGCAGAAATGTGAGACTCTGAGAATGTCACTGAACACTGTGCAACCTAAGAAAAATCCAGTCAGAGGAAGCACAGACTAAGAAGGGATGCTACGAAGAGGAAGACAGCTGCCATAGCAGCTACACGGAGCTCTGGATACCTCACCCCTGCTCCTGACTCACCACTGTTCACTCTAACTGAGGAACAAGTTGGTTAGGAAAAAGACACAAGGAAGATACCCATGGGACCAGAGCTGATGATTCACCAAATTAAAATTACTCTAACCGCAATGTAAAATCTTTGGAGAAGGTATGTGCTAATTTAATCAGAGGCATAAAGGAAAAGAATCTCAGAGTGAAAGGACTAGTGGAGATGCCTACCAAGA
This sequence comes from Vulpes vulpes, assembly GCF_048418805.1. NCBI lineage: Eukaryota > Metazoa > Chordata > Mammalia > Carnivora > Canidae > Vulpes > Vulpes vulpes. The sequence goes on along the minus strand of NC_132786.1, from coordinate 53,633,494 downwards.
CTCTGAGAATCACCAAAAGAAAAATTCCTTGTGGTGAAGGTTCTAAGAATTGGGATTGTTTCCAGATGAGGCTCCACAAGGTTTCATTGATTTATTTGCACAGTCCTTCTGAGAATGTTAAGCAGATTACTTCCATTAGTATTGAGCCAAGATTTGAGACTGAAGGCACTGTTTCAGATGGCTTAAATCAACCTTTTTTTATAAATGCTTATCAGTTGCTTAAAAAAAAAGATGCTATAAAAAGTGGACAGAAAAGAAGAAAATATTTTAGAACTTAAAAATACGATTGAATTCTTTAAATATATATATATATATATATTATATATATATTTTTATAAATATATGGTAGAAAATAAAATTGGGAGAGTTTGCCAGAATGTAGAATATTTTTAAAAGGCAACTTAAATATTAAACCATAAGAAATAGGAGGATCGGGATGCCTGAGTGGCTCAGCAGTTGAATGTCTGCCTTCGGCTCAGGGCATGATTCCAGGATCCAGGATCGAGTCCCACAGCGTGTTCCTTGCATGGAACCTGCTTCTCCCTGTACCTGTGTCTCTGCCTCTCTCTCTGTATGTCTCTCATGAATAAATGAATTTTAAAAATAGGAGGATCAATCCAGTACATTCAACCTTTAACTAATATAGGTTCCAGAAGGAAACAACAAAGATAGCAAAAGTACAAAAATTATCAAAGAAATAATACAAGAAAACTTTCCAAGAGCTAAAGAAAGATGTCTCAAATTCTCTTGCCAAATAGAATAAAACAAAATAAAACAGAAAACAAAAACTTCTTGGCTGAAATATAAAAGCACAAGTGCACAACATAAGATGATATACAGAATATAAGAATACAACAAAGCACCTGAAAATTTTAGGAAGAAGAAAAACTACTCAAATAGCCTTGGTCCAAACTTGAAATACTTAAGATCAAATTGGAAAAGGAAGTCACTGGGTTTAAGGAAATAAAATGAAGTGGATATCAAACAGAATGAATGAGAATCTGACAGATTATAGAAACATGATGTTTATCTTAAGAAAAATACAACTTTATACTTTTGAAAGTAATGTATACATAATAAATACACAAATTAATAAAACCATGCTAGTAATTGATAGTCCAAAAATGAGGGAACATTTATTTTGAGTGACCTCTAGAGAATCCATTTGAACCTTCTCCTTAGACTGGCTGAAAGGCCATGACTATCGTATCCTAGAAAGAGAAACGGAATGATATTCTCATAGTAAAAATGGTATAAATGCTGCTAAATGATTTTCAGTATTTTGTATTAATCTGTGAACAAATAATGTAACTATATGGTACAAAGCAGTGTGGATATTATCAGCTATTACAGTGTAAAATTTTGTGCAGCTGTCCCCATGCTGCTGGGAAGAAAGGTGGAAGGAAAGTTAGGATCCATAACTTTTTAAAAGATTTTATTTATTTATTAGTGAGAGACACAGAGATAGAGGCACAGACACAGGCAGAGGGAGAAGCAGGCTCCACTCAAGAAGCCCGATGTGGGACTCGATCCCAGGACCCCCAGGATCACGCCCTGAGCCAAAGGCAGCTGCTCAACCACTGAGCACCCAGTGCCGCAGGATCCCGAATTTCATCTTGCACAGTGTTGCTTGATTTATTTAACACTGTTTTAAGTATATTATTAAAAGTTCAACAATAAACACTAAAGGAATTAAATAAAAATAGCAACATAAGTGGGTAGGACAGGAGAGAAAGAAACCAGCTAATTCTTACCTATCATAGCAGAAATAGACATATAGAGATATATATACACACATACATACACACAGTGATTAATATTAATGAATCAAGAAATTACCCAGAGATATGGAAGTAATACCAGAGGAACTAGAAGCAAAAACAGTTAAAAGTAGTTGCCTCTGGGAAGCAGCACTGGGGATGGGTAAGGATGCAGCTGGGACCATTATTTTTTATTATACTTCTGTACTATTATTAAAATTCCTATGTGTAACAATATATTAGAATTATAAAATTATTCATTCTATATAAAATTTTTAAAAAGGCAGGCAATCTTAATTATAGCATTTCCCTTATGTGTTGGAATGAGGTCATGCCTTAAAAATCAGAATCCTAAAAACCTAGAAATGTTTAAAACTATGTATTTTAATTTAAATATCATCTTACTGGTTTAAAAAAATACTTAAAAGAGTGGATGTGTAGTTTGTAATTTGTGACCTGTATACTCTGAGTCATCTAATATGTTTCTTAATAGTAATAATAATTTAGAATTTATTTTCTGAAATGAACTTTTGACTCATATATGCTTTCTCTACTAGCAAGTAATATGATGTTATTACTTAACCTATTAACAGATATAATTTTATAAGTATTTACTGAGAACATAGGCCTGATTTTACATTTCTACATTGCCTTCCAGGAATGCATGCTTATCTTTCTTTCTTTTTTTTTTTCCCCGAAACTTTTATTTCTGCCTACTAGTTTCAGCAACTTTTATAATGGGGATGTTCAGACTAATCCAAAGGGCAAGTTACACTTAACCTTTTTGAACGGAATTCCCTAAGCAGGATGTCTCAGCAGCTCATTTACAATTCTTACTACAGACAACAGACTACAGCTTGTCTCCAGGATTGGCTTTATGAATTGTAACCACAGGAGTAGACAGTAAAGGTTTTGCATTCATTGCATCTTGGCAAAGGGATTATACCTCAAGCAGCTTTCCCTGGAGTCTAGTCAAATAGAATCAGGGGTGAGGAAATTACTGACCTTTTTCTACTGAGCTGCCATGAACCTCATGCAAAGAGGCCTTTTGCCTAGGAAGGAAAAAAAAATGACTTGAGTGTCTTTCCCTGCTGTATAAAGAAGTCTTGGTCTCTGTCGATTTTTCTTGTGCTTGTGTTCTCTTGCTCTCTCTGTTTCTCTATCCCTTGGGTCTCTCTCTATATATGTCATTGATTGAACATATGGGTGATAACACAAAGTCATTCTTGAAAAATCCTGATGTGACTGATAGAATGGCTGGGGCATTAGTCTATAGCTGCCCCCTTAACAGGCATTTCTGTACCATCTCCCAAATCTTATTGCAGGAGCCCTGTTAGCTATTTCTCAAAGGACATACTATTTGGACTGAAAATGAACTAGAGAGAGCAAATGAATCTTTGGGATCTTGAGATAATTACAGGCACATAATAAACATTTAATGGAATAAAGCATAGATGCAGCTGGGCATAGTCCTTGGAACCACAGTAAAATAAATGTTAATAAAACATGATACTTTGAGGCATGAGGCCATTAATTCCAACGGATGATTAATGGAGAATGTTTTTCAGTGTTAACATTAAAATTCGATCTTCATTTTTAGCATCTTTAGAAACTGAAAGCTGAGGTGTAGACCTTTTTTTTTTAACCAGAGAAATATTTCATTGAGAAATGCTTTTACCTATTCTATGCAAGTTCTTGAAAATCTCTAAACTGTGAACAGTTAATATTCCATAATTCCAAATAAGAATAGTGAGATCAGACTAGAATCTCAAACACTATTTGGAGATTTCTCCTGTTCACTTTTTTTAAAGATCTTATTTATTTATTCATGAGACATACAGAGAGAGAGGCAAAGACACAGGCAGAGGGAGAAGCAGGCTCCCTGTGGGGAGCCCAATGTGGGACTTGATCCCAGGACCCCGGGATCACAACCTGAGTCAAAAGCAGACACTCAACCACTGAGCCACCCAGGTGCCCCCACCTGTTCTTTTTTTTTTTTTTTTAAAGTTCCCAGTAGTCCTAATATTATCTATCTCTATCTTCTATCTATGTATCTATCTATAACTATAGATACATACACCTATACATTTGATTTGACCCTTTGCTTGAATTTTAAAAACATTTTTCTCAATTGATCTCTCAAATTCTAGGACAATTAGGAAAGGAAAATGCCTTACTTAGGAAAGGAACTAAGAAATGCCTTACTTAGGAAAGAAAAAAAAAATGAAAATATCATAGGAAAAGTGAAGGTATGTGACTATATATCACAGAGTCATTGAATAGGTACTTACTAATAACATTATTTTCAAATTTCAGGTAAGAGGAAAGAATTTTCATTTCAGTGCTCAGCTTAACTAAGGAGATGATTTGTGCAGGTTTTGACTGATTTCTTAAAGTAGGTGGAGTGAATATTAAGCCTTTCCAGACATGGGTATCACTAAAAGAAGGCATGGAGAATGATAGAAATACAGTTTTTCTCAAAGGAGTACTTTAATTCTGTGCTTTTCCATGCCTATTAAAATCATACCATTTCAGTGGCTTTAAGTGTCTAATCTTTGGATCTCTTCTCTGTCCCATTTCCTGGACTTTCATATGTATCTATATATTTTTCATTTATATATATTGAAAAATAAGCAGTGTCTTACTTGATACTTCAGTAAAACTTTTGTGATAGATCAGTTTCCTCACACATGTTTTTTAAACTTTTTAAAAGATTTTATTTATTTATTTGAAAGAGTGAGAGTGAGCGTGAGAGAGAGTATGAGCAAGGGGGAGGGGTAGAAGGAGAAGCAGACTCCCCACTGAGCAGGAAGCCCGACATCGGGCTCCATCCCAGGACCCTGAGGTCCTGACCTGCGCCAAAGGCAGACCCTTATCCCACTGAGCCACCCAGGCCCTAGTTTTGTAAAATTCTATGTTTGCCACAATGTAGAGGTTTCCACATGTTTCATATTGACATGGTCAGACTCAGAAGTGGGCTTTGCGATCTACCAAGCACTACTTGGGGGTTATCATGTGCTTGGGATTTTGGTCCCTCTGGTGTACAAGGAGATGAATGTCCTCACCTGGTGGGGCAGGGGGTTAGGTATGCAGAGTAGGAGACAGAAATGAGAGGGGATGACCCCTGTGTCTTCGCCTGAGGTCCCATTCCAGCAGACAGTTTCCATGATTACTGGTCGGCTGCCTGAGCTCCTGCAGGGTTAGAAGAAAGTCGGTGCTTGAATCCTGTTCTCTGTTTCCCATTTCCCAGTGAAGATCTATGAAAGTTCTCACCTACCCCTTCCTGGGAAGGGTTTAAGTGCAAACATGTGTGACTTTGTAATAGTCACTTCCCTTTAAATTCTATTAGCATGGCCACTTTCGTATGTTAGATATTTATATATTAGACTTCCAAAGCGTTTTTAGAAATGCCTTACTTAGGAAAGAAAAAAAATGCTTATATAGCTATTATTAGATTTGTATGTGAGTAAAAGGTATAAAATGTTACTACAAGTTAATTTTCAGTCCTCAAAATAATGATTTGGGGTGATCTCACTTAGTAATTGATATACCCCCCACCTGCACAGGAAGAGAGACTTAATGACTATTCACATATATTATCTTAATTGTCATAGAAAAAACATAGAGTGGCCTACAACTAGCACGAGTAACCTCATTTTTCTGTAATCAACTAAAAAGAGAAACAACAACTTCACCATCAGACCTCAGTAAAAGATTTTCATTTCACCTCCTGTGAAAACAATGCCAAACTAATAGTAGCCAAAGTCCCCAGAGAGCCGTATGCCAGCCAGCTTCTCAGTTCAAAAATAATAGCATTTTAATTAAAACACCAGTTTCAGGGAGCCTGGGTGGTGCAGTAAGTTAAGAATCCGACTCTTGATTTTGGCTCAGGTTGTGATCTGAGGTTTGTGGGATCGAGCCCCGCATGGGGCTTTGCCCTCAGCGAGGAGTCTATTTCTCCCCTGCCCCTCCCTCTGCTCATGCTCTCAGTCTCCCAAATACATAAATAAATAGGAACCAGTTTCTATTTCCCACATAGTATCTGATGATCCACATGTCGGTTTATCCAAAAACATACCATAGCCCTTCAAAAATACCGGATTCTCTCTTTTCTATCAATATATCTATCTATAACCAACAGAGGGAACTATTTCATCGAGTTGTTTTTGAAATGTTACGAGTAAGAAAACCATTCTAAGAAAACCACATTGGGTCATTTCTGCCTCAGAGGAAAGCTTCCTAGGATGAGTGAGTAGGAAAAGCAGAAATTAGTTGAAACAGGTCTCTTGGAAACTTTTTTTTTTTCTGCCCATAAAGCTTCTTCAGAACCTATTATACATCCTTTTTACCTCTAGAAGACACATCCCCCAATCTAATTACTGCTTCTAACAGAGATCCTCCCTTTAAAGTCACTTGTAAGTAATAATCACATCTGTTCTCAGTTCAGTTGAGTTTAAACACTGTGCTATTTCCTGCCTTCTCATGAAGCTAAACCACCTACTATGCCTTCCTGTCCAAATAGCTGCTAGAAAAGAATGCAGATATAATGAACATTTATTAAAACATCCAGTTTTACATAGGGAAAAATCATATTCATTCTCTAGAATATCCAAGGCCAGATAGGATGGCATGAATCAGCCCTCAGTACTGGGCAGTTGTCCAGGTGTGAGCGTGGCCGAAGCCTTTTTCAAAATCCTCTTTTAAATTCAATTTTAATGGAGCAAACTGCTAGAGAGGTGCCAAGAAAATTGTTCCTTAACATTTGCCTGCAGGATCATGACCCCTAATGTCTTTACCAGGCTGATAACTTCTGGGCAGCAGAATAAACCTGCATTCATGAAATCTCTTTGCAGATGCACTGCTGCAGGGGAGGGACAATGATGTCATTTGAGAGCTGCCACCGATGAACGCTGTTAGCTTGTGAATTATTCTCAGTACATTAAGGGAAACTAATGACACCTTTGTTAGCTAATGTGCTTCACCTGCAAAGGCAACAGTTGCATTCTGAATAGATCTGGGCAGACAGGAAAAACAAGCTGTTAAGCACCCCAATTTCTTGTTATACTATTTGCACAATTTGGTTCTCTCTCTCTCTCTGGGAAATCCAACTCGTCAGTATAAGTTACCATATCTCATTCATTTGCTTTCTGGTTCCTCCCATTAAACTACAGAGATTTCATATTCTAGCTCCCCCTGCCCACCGCCCCCACCATTTCTTCTTAGACACAAAACTATCCTTGAGGGAGACACAGACACCTTTATAAAACTAAGAGCACGATACAGGGTGTGCGCAGGGGGAAGGCAGGGGGTGATTTTGTTATTGTAATAAACTTTCTCAAACATTTTATTAGTTCTTGATGATGAAAGATTTCTTTGATTTTTCCCCTCAAGGCATTTCAGCATAGTGTTCTGGGATATTTTAGGCCTGGGGTTTGGTGATAGTGGCCTTCCATATTTGCATCTTAAGGTTTCAGATGTTTGAACGTGTCAGCCGTTGGTTTTTCCCCCCTTAATAGCATGTCGAACACATGACTTAAATTGCTTCCATAAGGTGTGTGTCAAGTGAAAGAATTTTTTTTTTTAAGATTTTATTCATTTATTCATGAGAGACACGGAGGGAGAGAGAGGCAGAAACACAAGCAGAGGGAGAAGCAGGCTCCATGCAGGGAGCCCGATGTGGGACTCGATCCCAGGACCCCAGGATCCTGTCCTCAGCCAAAGGCAGATGCCAACAGCTGAGCCACCCAAGTGTCCCAAGTGAAAGAAATCTGTGTGAATGGAGGCAATCCTCTGAAACCCTGGCCATTGCATCCGGACCATGGCTTTGTTTTTGGCCGTATTTGTCATCTGGTAACTTCTTGGGATTTCCATTCCCACCAACCTTCTGAGACTCTCCCAAGTGGCTCTGTCTCTGAACAGAGGTGGAGAGGTAGTGCAGTTCAGAATACCCCGGGTGTCTCTTTTATTCTACTATCTTTGAATTGTGTTGTTGTGATGTGTTGCCAGTTTAATTAACCACACTTCTTAAAATCAGCCCTCTTTTCCCATCAGTGATCGGGTGAGCGTGCTCCTCTTTTCTGAGGGACTGCTCCAACACAATGCAACGTTAACTTCTTGTTTGTGGTTTTGTGTGTTTCTTTCTTTTTTTTTTTTAAATCTGCCCCCTACCATTAGTACTTCCTGTCATATGCATGACATGACTCCATCTGTTTTACCAGCCCTTTCTGTGATTTTTTAATTTAAATGATTGACTTCGGGTTCCTGAATAATCTGCAACAGAAATAATGAATACCTTGGGATCTGTCCCTTTTCACCCTTTCACACTCAGTCATAATTACCTGGGATCCACGGTGGATTGATTCTCATTGCAGACGTGCATGGAGTATCAGGCAGGAGGTGGGAGGGGGGGTCTTGTGCAGCTCTTCTATTGTTGTGTTGCTATCATACAGAAGAACTTGCCCGAGTCTTCCTCTCCTTTCTCTGGAGAAGATGAAAACTGGACGGGTTGATTATTCTCTACCCTACGTTTGGGTTTAGGAAGATGAGGCGTTTCTCATTTCTAGCACTAGGCATGGGTTTTCAACCTGCAATTTTCTCCTGTCAGCCAAGCACACACAGAATGTGCAGTCAGCAGTGGGAGATAACAGGGATTCTGGGAATAAGAGCAATCTGCCTCATCTGGCTTGAGTAGTGGAAGCACCATGGTGTCTCATTAAAAGGTCTTCTCCTCTCCTTCGGGTTTCTTCCAATAGTGCAGAGGCAGATTGGCTGTATTAGCATTGCTCTTCTGCTCGTAGCTGGTGTAAACAGATCTTAACTTGATATACATGTGCACTGTTTCTCTGATAGTTGTCATTTCCAGAGTGGTTGCAGCTGTTCCCAATGCTGCTACAAAATACCTTTTAACCAAGAATACGGCTGCCTCCCTGCTGTAAGCAACTGTGGATGGCTATGTGATTCATCAGCTGTATTCTGACACTGTAGATACGTAGAGGAAAAAGTGAGTGCTTCTTCCCTTTGATTCCATTAGGGGATGCTGCGCCAACTCACAGCTGGAAACAAATTAAAGTCGTTTTTCTGATAATACAATGAAAGTGGTTTCCAAGTAAAGATCCTATTCAAATTATTCACGATGTTTTTCCTTCTAGGAGTATGTGTCCTTATTTGCTAAATTAGATTGGTTTGCATTTAAATGTTGATAAGGAAGAGAGTTGTTGCACTATGCAGGCTGGGCAAGGTGATGTGTTTGGGCAGTTCTGTGTGCACGCCTTCCTGGTAGAGGGCTCTTGGTCTGTTTGTCACTTCAGCTACCCTCCTTTCCTTTGACTTAGGAGTGCGTTTCCAAACCGTGATGCTAATTCCTTTATTTCAACGCTTACTTATTTACAAAGATTTAAATTTAAATTCGTTTCTATTTACACGTGTGTATGCATTCTGGCGTACTGTTGTTTCATTCTGTGTGTCAGATTTCTGTAGTTAACTTTGAAAATCATCTGTGATTCTTTCACCACGTATTCCTGAGATACGGTCAGGTGAGGCAAGCGCTTCTCAGTCCCAGGAGGTCTGCTTTTTTCTCTGCTTTCAATTAGAATGAAACCTTAACAGCCAGCACCGAGGTAAAACCAGTGGCGCCTTTGGTTTCTTTTCGTGTGTTGAGTATTTCACTGCCATTTGACAACCCCCAACATAAATATGAACCTCCTATGCCCTTTAGATCTGTCATGCATTTGCTTTTTTGCTAGTGGCTTTAATTTTTGCTCTTCCAGAAATCTTTGCTTATGTGGGAGAGTACAGAAGCTGTTGAGAAAGTAGTTTACCTCAAACTAACCATGAAAACACGGCAGTTATTTTCCTTCATCCTTAGACATGCTTATTGAGCTCTTGTATTTAATGTGTCTTGCCAAGACTGATGATTTGGTGGGTGTCTGTCAGCTTCCAAGGTACTTTTTAATTCATTTGTATAGTTCTCTGCTGACAACTTTGTTCCTCCATCCCATCTCTACCCCGTAGGAATGCACTTTGAAATTATGATATTATATTAAAAGGTTGAAATACATCCTACCAGTGATCATAGATGCAGGTTCCAAATATCTCTTACTTCGAACTTTAGTTTCTGAGAAAGGGGACAAAGACGCCCGTTGCCATTGTTGCTGTGATTTCTATTAGCTGAGTTTAAAATACTTAATTGTGTTTTCATTAAGAAAATAAATCATATGTAAAACATAGTCTTTATTTTTTATGTTGACTTTTAGGTTTTGAATTAGATCTATGTCATTAAGTCCGTAATAACCATATGCTGTATGTCATCTCCTAGCCTAGAGGGATGATAGGTGGCCAATACTCATGTTCACATCTCATTATTCTTTGGCTCCAAAATCAAACAGGGCAATAGCTAAAACACTCACATGATGGTTGATCAGTGACCCAATGAAATGAGCTGCTGAAAACATAATTCCTGTCCATAGGGGCTCTGTGTATAATTCATGATGTGAATGATTACAAATAGTATCCTTGCTGGCAGTGTCAGACAGGAGGCTAGCAGTTAATGGTCCATGGAGATTTAACTACCCATATTCCCAAAGGTGCTCGTTGTAGGGCAAACATGAGGCCCAATAATGCAAAGCATTAGGAACTTGCATTTTCCATCGCTCCTCTGCCTATTCTGGGAGCAAGTAAATTTATGTTATGAATCCTACCTCCATATTCATATAGAGTATCTTTTCTCTCAATTTTGTGATAGTATATGTGTTTGTAAAATAGTGACTAAAACACATATTTTGTTTACATGACATCATGTAGTATGTTTGGCCTTCGCCTATCGTACTTACAAATGGAAAGGTGGTTAAAAGATACAGCTGATCTATTTCTTAATAATAATCGTAATGCCTAAACAGATTATTTTAATATGTACTTGACTCTCTTCACATTGTGCCTTTAGGTGGTTTTAAATATGTAACTTTTTTTTTAATATGTAACGTTTTTAAGTATTTCACAACATTTTTATGTGATTGATATTAAAAATATTTCATACAGGAGAAAATAGCAATAATTAGGACCAAAAATCTCATCGGGTCTGGACAAGTGAACTGAAAGTAACAAGATGATTTTAAGAGTAGATGGCTCTGCATTGAAAGCACTGCGATTAGCTTTTTTAAAGGCAGTTACTAAATAAATAAATAAATAAATAAATAAATAAATAAATAAATAAAATAAAATAAAAATAAAAGATAAAGGCAGTTACAACAGCATAGGAATCTGGAGTAAATAAATCGTGTCCTAAGCCTCCTCATTCTTACCAACATTTTCAACAGAAAGCCGTCACAGACATTTATCATCTCCTATGTCCACGCACTCTGTAGGTTTAGGGGCTGCAGCAACAAACACAGTGGATGGGTCATTGGCTTCAAAGATCTAACATCCTAGTGGAAGGAAAAAGATATTAAACTTGTTGGCAAATATGTAGAACAATTTAAGATAGTGGTAGGTTCTATGAATAAAATATAGTCGGGCCATGGGCCATGATACTGGATCGGCTGGGACATGGGGATAGTTGGCTGCTTTAATCTAGAATAATCTGAGAGAGCTCTTCTGAGAGGTGCCATTTGTGCTGGATCTGAATGGTCAGATCTGGGGAAAATGTGGGAAAATATCGTTACAAATAGAAAGAACAACATGTGTGGCAGTCCTGAGATAAGAACGTGTCTGAGCTGATGACAGAAAGGAAAGAAGGTGACCGGAAAATACTGAGCAAGGGGAAGAGGAATGAGATGAACTGAGGAAATAGGCAGTCGGGTTCCTATAGCACCAACTAGGTGGAATGGCTAAATAGCTTTTGGGTGTCTTATCATGGGTTCTTAAGACTTTTACTACTTCTGAGGCAAGTTTTATAGTAGCCATAGGTATGCTTAGTTAGCTCAAAATAAAATTATTTTTAATTCATCTCAATATCTCCAGGTAAAAAACTATTTATTTTAGTAGTTCCTTGCAGCAAACAATAAAGTGAAGAGTTATTAAAAATGACAACTGGATCTAGGATTATAAATGTACTGAGACTTGTCCAACTGCCTGTATTTACGACTTGATGAGAAAAGTACGGTTATCAAAGTATCAGAATTTCATTTCTGTTAACAGCATTTCTGCGTTTCTAATCAACAACTCATTAGCATCTTGAAATACTTTGTCAAATTTTATATGAAGCAATCGATCGGCTTTGCTATACATAAAGACATTTATTTTGAATATTGTTCGATTATGTCCTGTATCACAAGTTTCAAATCCATCATGTTTCTTAGGGTATTAATGTAACAATGTCAGATGGGATTGAAGTTGAGAAAAAATTACCTGAGGGCATTTTTGTTTTGTGCTTAAATTTTATTTTGTCATTTATTCTTATTAGCAATCATTAAGCAATTTAATAATTATAAGCTCCATTAACATTTTAATGAGTCTAGTGGCCATTGCTAAGTGTAATTAAATTAGTTTTATTGTATGATATTTTGAAACTGTGATTAAATTAAGTTTTACTGTGCTTAGAAGAATAAACCTATGGAGAGATTGCTATTCACCAAACATCTTATTAACTTATAAGGTACTGATAAAATAGACGTTCATAGAGACAGGAGAAAAATATAATTCCCTACTGAGTCTATTCACAAGACAAAACTTTAATCATTTTAGTTTGGAATCAATCTAGTCATGACAGCGTAATTTTATTTAAAATATTTTTTGTGTGTGTAGAGATGGAGAAAAAGGAGGAAGGGATAAGTTCTTTTGGTAATGTTCTGATCCTCTCCTGGTTTCTGTGGTTACAATCTATAGGGACAGGGTTGGATCATGCCTGGCAAGATAATGATGTAGAATAGATACACACAAATCAGTGTTGAATTATTCCATACCAAACAAGATCTCATATATATTCATTTATTAAATTGGAAATTTGTTATAGAAATAGAAAAATCAGGGGCACCTGTGTGGCCCAGTCCACTGAGCATCTGCCTTCAGCTCAGATCATGAGCCCAGGGTCCTGGATTCAAGTCCCACATGGGGCTCCCTCCTCAGTGGGAAGCCTGCTTCTCCCTCTCCCTCTGCCTTTCCCCATGCTTGTGTTCTCTCTCTGTCAAATAAATAAAATCTAAAAAGAAAAAAAATCTAAAAAGAAAAGAAATGGAAAAGTCAGTTTATTTTTTTTTAATTTTTTTTTTATTTATGATAATCACAGAGAGAGAGAGAGAGGCAGAGACACAGGCGGAGGGAGAAGCAGGCTCCATGCACCGGGAGCCTGATGTGGGATTCGATCCCGGGTCTCCAGGATCGTGCCCTGGGCCAAAGGCAGGCGCCAAACCGCTGCGCCACCCCGGGATCCCGGAAAAGTCAGTTTATTGAACAAACAATTACTGAAACAAATATTAAAGACATAAAAAAAACCGGAAGCCAATGGGGACGCCTGGGTGGCTCAGCAATTGAGCTTCTGGCTTTGGCTCAGATGGTGATCCTAGGATCGGGGGATCGAGTCCTGCATCAGGCTCCCTGCAGGGAGCCTGATTCTCCCTCTGCCTGTGTCTCTGGCTCTCTCACTGTGTGTGTCTCTCATGAATAAATACATAAAATCTTTAAAAACAAATGGAAGCCAATGACAATTTTCAGTTTGCCCACTACTATTTTTTATTGGAATTGTAATTTGAAAACTCTTTTTTTTCTCCTATCAGTGAAACCTTTTCCTTAGATGCTACTTGATTATAATACGAATTGGAAGGTGATCATACATTACACATTCCTTGTGCCAGTCTTTGGTCTTGCATGAATTTGGAGATTTGATTATTTATTGCTACTGCTGTTAGATAGATTCTGAAATGCTCTCAAGAGTAAAATGCGATAGTCTTATTTTCTGATGAATTGCCTTACATAGATTGCAATTAAGCATTTTACAGGATAGTAATTTGTATAGCATGTACAGCACATGTTTACTTAAGGGAATTAAGTGGGTTTGCTGTAATTATTAGATTCTATTGATTGTATTCCATTATGTTAGTGTTTTCAAAATAAGCATATCAAGCAATTTTATGCCATGCAATATTTCAGAAGCCTTAGGGATATTTCTTCAACATATTTGGGATGCCACTGAAACGTTTTACCATTAAATTTATGCTTTCCACTTTATTCCTCTTTTTGTAAACTAAACGTTTGTGATATACAATGTGTATTAAAAAAAAACAAGTATTAAGAAAGACAATATTATACTACTATCATATATGTCATATACCAGTGATCAAAAATGGAAAATTAACTCTATCTTGTTTCTTTTTTTTTTTTCTTCAATGTTCAGTGGTGACCTAGATTCTTTTCTAACTGAACTGACATACTTTTGGAACTATTAAACCATAGCTCTAAAAAAATTATGAGTGACTAGCATACAACCGGATATTTTTCTTTACATTTTTGGAAAAAAAGCACAACTTATTGTTTCATAAGGAGACTTTTATAGCATCAACAAAAGAAACTTTTATGTTTTCAGATGCTCTTTCTATTAAAGATTTTAAATTTCCAATTGGAGAATATCCTGTTCCAGATGAAAGAAAGGTTCATTTTGACTATTGCTATTACTACATTTATTTTTGTTATATTCCATTTGTCATTCTATATGTCTATTCTCTCCGTAATCATAGACATTCCAGTGGTTTTTTAAATTTTTTATAAGTTTATTTTTTATTGGTGTTCAATTTGCCAACATATAGAATAACACCCAGTGCTCATCCCATCAAGTGTCCCCCTCAGTGCCCATCACCTAGTCACCCCCATCCCCCGCCCACCTCCCCTTCCACCACCCCTAGTTTGTTTCCTGAAGTTAGGAGTCTCTCATGTTCTGTCTCCCTTTCTGATATTTCCCACTCATTTTTTCTTCTTTCCCCTTTATTCCCTTTCACTATTTTCTATATTCCCCAAATGAATGAGACCATATAATGTTTGTCCTTCCCCGATTGACTTATTTCACTCAGCATAATACCCTCCAGTTCCATCCACGGCGAAGCAAATGGTGGGTTGCTTCCTGGGAGTGGGGGAGTGGTAGGAATCTCAGATTTTTATACTTGTCAACTTGCCAGCTCCACATGGATGTCTCAGAGATATTTCAAACTTGACCTGTTTTGATTTCTTCCCCTTCCCCAGTTAAGTGACATTAGTATCTGGGCAGTTTCTCAAACCAGAAATCTTGGTGTCCTATTGTTTACTTTCTGCCCCTCCTCCCCACAACAAGTCCATCATGTGTTTAACTTATCAATGCATGTTTCAAATCTACAGTATCTATCCCTCC
Organism: Vulpes vulpes; assembly: GCF_048418805.1. Taxonomy (NCBI): domain Eukaryota; kingdom Metazoa; phylum Chordata; class Mammalia; order Carnivora; family Canidae; genus Vulpes; species Vulpes vulpes. The sequence continues at coordinate 53,618,428 of NC_132786.1, read as the reverse complement.
CCCTGCCACTCCCTTAGCCAAAGCCACCAGCCTCTTAGGTGGTCAGCGCCAGTTGGCAAATTTGTTGCTCTATGGCAAGTCTTCTCCAGTTACACCCCATTTTTTATTCAACAATCAAACCTATTATTCAACTTTTAAAAATGTTTATCTACCTATAGTGCCTCTCTAGCGAAATCTCCCTCGGTGTTTTCCTATTGCATGTAGAGTAACGGATTTGTTTAAAATTAAATATACTTTCTCCTCACCCTCTAGTTTATAAGCTCCAAGAGAGCAGGACCCTTACTTGTAAGGTTACCCCTGAATCCTTAGTCCACACTCTATGGCCTGGTAAACAATAAATAGGGATCCCTGTCTCTCCTTGCCTGATTATAAGACTAGTGTATTTTCATTCTTAAAATTGGAGTTTTCAGACAGGCTTTCTCCAGTACTCCTATTTAGAAGAACCTTCCCTCCAAAAACTATGTGACCTTCTCTCATAGTACAGCATTTAATCGGGTATTACAGGTCACACCCAGGAACTGTTGATCCTCTGTCTCCCTAACTAGAGGAGATACTCCATGAGGGCAAGGACTACACTCATCCCACTCATCCTGGTGTGACAAGTAGTCAGTATAAAACAAATACTGCTAAATGAATGATTACCAGAACTCACATACAGCAGGGTCTTTTTGTTATTTTATTCCTTTTTGTTTAATGGGTAGGCATTTGAGCAGGTATGACATGGATTTGGGTTTCCACTAGAAAATTTAATATTTCTTCTGTAAAATTTAATTTCATACTTCCAAAAAGTAATCTTGTTGACCTTTTCATGTTTTTTAAAGACAGGTTTATAAATCTCATCTCTTGATGTATTCCTTTAAAATCCTCATGTTTTAAACCTCCTGAGATGCTGCAGTTTTGAAGAATGATAGTACTAACAGGGTATATTTTGGGGTTCTCTTATGTTATTGTTATATAGCAATTTTTGCTTTTTAACTTCTAATATTCCAAAATTACATTGTGATATATAACATTATTATCATCTTAGTAAATGATGAGTGGAAAGGTACCGTTTGTTAAATAACTTTTCTAGCATGCCAGAAATTGGCAGGTTTGGTACTCAAACCCGAACAGGAGCTCTAGGGCCTGCATTTGTATTTATTAATTACACTTCCTGAAGGAATACTGCCCTAATTAGACAAATTCTGTTTTTGAAAATTACACACTATTTGATTTTCAAATACTTGAACCAAAACACCTGATGTGCTTCTTTGATTAAAGTACATAGTTTCATCATTAAGTTCCTTCTTAAATAAAATTCAGCATTTTAATGTAATGCAAACAAGGATAACTAAAAAAAAAATTAAAGAACAAACATCTCAGAAATTAAGGCAACTATGTGTTTGTGATATGCTCCGTCATGCTTTACCCTTTAGTTTGGACCATTTATTTTCTATATAAATTAGATGAGGTCAAGTATAGCAGTTAAAATTATATACGGCCATTTATTGATTTATATTTAAGTGAACGTAGAATAATTATTTAGTGACTGGAAGAGATACAAAGGAAATCTTAGCCAAGTAGTCTTGGCAGCCTGTGTCACAACTTCTGAAATGCATTCTGTTCGTTGCTCATAGCTCTGTTCCTTGGCATTTGTATTTGGTCACACTGCAGAACTCAAGGTTAATGCCCAGTGGACAGGTCCGAAGGTACATTTGCTACCATCATTATAAACATGCTTACTTATAAGACACAGAACAGATGAAAGTTCCACCTTGCCTTTGCCCAAGAGCCCTTAGGAAGATGGAAAAGGATGAATCAGTCCCTTGTTTGCAAAAAATGTGACATTAATCATCCGACATCGTGAACCACCAGACAGGTGTCATTTGTTTTTTAAAGTTATGCTATGTTGTTTGTGGAGCTGCATAAATCTTCAGGTTCTTTTAAAATAGTCTCCACAGGTACAGCAAATGGGAAGTGAATCTGTCATTCTTGAAAATGTTAAAGATCAGCAAGTGCAGAGTTACTGTAGAGCTGACCTTCCTCCTTCATTACTGACTGCCAGAGCTATAAGTGGAGAAAAGATTGAAGATGTAAAGACAATAGAGTGAACCTCATATCATGTCTGGAAAGGGTCACACTCATAAACCACAGCATTTATTTAGGGATTTTTTTCCAGCAGTGTGTTCAGGAGGACCAAATAATGCAGTTTTTCTGATCTTTTGTGTAAAGGCATATATTGAGATGTCACTTTCTGGGTAATTTGTTATACGGTAGTGCTTTGGCAGTAGAGAAAAGCACCCTTAATAAATGAGAAGAGAATAAGTTCCAGAGAAGAAAGGCTGACTCAGTGGACCATTATTTGTTTTAATCACCCTGTGATTTCAGGAATGCTCTCGAGTAGCCTTGGTTCAAGTCCAGGGCACCCAACTGTCATTTGGACAACAGCAAGTGTTCCAAATGTTGTCACAAAATGTGGTGACAGGGTTTCAGCCATTTGTATAAAGTGGTATTAAATTTGAATATAATGTTAAGTTAGAAGGAAGAGAAATTGAAAGATGGGTTCTCAGAGTAATCCCTTTAAAGGATGTCTAAATTAGACTGGCTCTGTGAAAAGCATGCAGTGGGGCCTATTAGTGGGTATTTGCACAGCTTTCTGGATAGATCTAATTCCTTTTATATATATATATATATATTGTTAAAGTACATAAATGTAAACTAGAACTTGGTTATCTTATTACGAGATAAAAACAGCCAAATCTCTATTTCCATAGAGATCCAGAGCCTGGCTACCCATTCCTTATAGAATAGCTATCAGTGGCAGCTCAGACCATCATCCCTGAAAAAATATCTAATATTTTTTTTCTTTCAACTTTCATTCTGTACATTTTAAGCTATGTGAATTACACTGTTATTTATCTTATGATAGATAAAAAATACCACTATGGTTTGTTTCATATTTGGATTAGCAGTCCAAGGAGTTCTGAGTTGTTTTGAACTCCTTTTTTTTTTTCTATTAGCATACTTTTGTCTACAAGTGAACAGAAACTGATTCCAACTCACTCAAGCAATAAGGGGATTTATCTCCAGACTTACCAGGAAACCCAAAGGTAAAAATCAATCAAACAAACAAACAAACAAACAAACAAACAGGCTGGTACACCCGGGTGGCTCAGTGGTTGTGCATCTTCAGCCCAGGTAGTGATCCCAGGGTCCTGGCATCAAGTCCCACATCAGGCTCCCTGCAGGGAGCCTGCTTCTCCCTCTGCCTATGTCTCTGCTTATGTGTCTCTCATGGATAAATAAATAAAATTTTTATAAAAACTAAAAATAAAATAAAAGCAGGCTTTACAGTTGTTTTATTCAGCTGCCCAGTTGTACAATTCATGTTGCTTCCTTCTTTCTCTACCCCTATCCCCCTTCACCCAGTGGATTTCACTCAATTTAGTAGCAAGATGGCACCAAGGGATACTAATGTCATCCAAACACTCCATCATCTAGGGAGAAGAAACCTCATTTCTTCTTGTAGATTGCTCTTGGAAGGGAGGAAAATATTTCTAGAATTCCCCTACTTTTTTATTTCTTACTGGCCAGAGTTCCATCACATATCTGATCTTGAACAAGTAACTGGCAAAAGACAGGATGTTAACCTTAGAAAACTCAGAAACTACACTGAAATGGGACTTGGGATACATTTGGCTTTGTGGGGTAAGAGTGAATATGTAGATAAAATCTGTGGTTCTTGGCCAGAAGGATGAGGGATTGCATAGAAAACAGACAGACAATAGTATCTTGTCATACAAGGTTAATTTCTATCTTTATAGATATAGATATAGATATATAGACACATAGATATATAGATATAAATAATATAAGCATCAGTAATACTCTGAATGCATTTCAGGGTTTTTTTGGGGGGTAGCTGATTTCCTATACTGATTATATGTGTTTAATGTTCATAACACAATAATTTCATAATAATAAGTTTCTTTATTTGTGGATTGTATTAAATAAACCTACTTTAAAGTCCATGGTGTCAGGATATAGCAGCGTGAGATTAAATACAGGTTAGGGTTTATCAACACGATGAAAATTGTTCATGTATAATAATGAGTTGATGTTAATATGTTTAACATTTATGGTGATGGATATTTAAGCATGTTTTTGTATAACCACAGTGACTCACTTATATTTTACTTGGTGTACATCATGTGTCCCATCAGTCCTTATAGTGCAGTGTCCTTGAGAATTCACGTGCCAGTCACATCAAGAAGTTTGTCCTCCTTCAAATATTATTTCATCACCCCCAAGCCCCACCAAGGCCACTGGGTTGACCTTGGTCAGGAAGTTCTGGATGTGGAATCTAGGGGATGGTCCAGTGTCTGGCACAGCCAGATGTGCTGAAAAGTAGGCTCTAGCTCAGTGGCAGGTGCAATGGAGAGGTGAGGGCAGCCTTTCTCCAGCTGTGCATGGCTTCTTGTCAAATAGTTTGAACTCCCACATAGTCATTTCCACACATCCCTGGATGGCCCTGTGGTGGTAGACACAAAGGATGGAAATGGTCCTGAAATCAGGTACTTCACAGGTACAAGGTAGAAATGGAGACTCCCTAGATTGGTTAGTGCCTCTAATAAGGAGGTAATGGCTGAAAAGACTAAGGCTTGGGAATTCTGTGACGTTTCAGAAAGGAAAGGGAAGGACAGGCCGAGATAGAAGACTATTCCCAAAGATTACACTTGCATCATGATGGGGAAGGCTGAACACAGAGGCTCCAGGGTGGAGGAATCGGTTTCATCTCCCTTGAGGGGATTCCTGCATCCACAGGACCCCAGGTCCATGTGCTTTCGTGTGCGCAGATACCCTCTCCGGTACACCATGACCTCAGTACTTACGTTTAGCCACCTACAGGATTAAAATTCGCTATCTGCTCTTCCTGCCTGGCTACCTAGAAGCTATTTTATTTATCAATTCATTTATTTTTAGCTTTCAAAACCTACTTGATCTGACTTACTCTTTTCTCTCTGGAAAAAGGAAGAGAAAGGTATTACATTCACTTAATGAATTAAGAGACTACTTCTAGAAATCTAAGAAACCTTTTGCAAAACCTTAGAAGTGCTGGATACATGGTAAAATAAATTTTTAAAAACATTGTTTGACAACATAGCTGAGTTTCAAGAAATAAAAGGTAATTCCCAAACCCCCAAATGACAAGGAAGCTGAAGAACAGGTGAGAAACGCTGAATTATGGCTGCCCCGAGAGGCATTTGTCCTTAACCAAAAGACATATTTTGCCAGACTGTGTAGGGAAAATATATAAGGCCTTGGGACCCATGCAAGGTGAAGAAGAGGGAAGGACCAAGATCTCCACATGAAGGTCGGTGACCCTTGAAGTTTTAGACTCTCAAAGGCAATATTTTAAATTAATTTGCTACTCAGCAAATGGAAGAGACGGATGTGGTGAGCTGAACTCTAATTAGGGAAAACATTCTTCCATTTGCACATAAAATTCCTGAACACTCACTGCTTTCAAATGGGTTTAGAGTTTGATTTTACCATGTTAGCATCCAGGAAACCTGTAAATATAGGTTAAAAATAATTAATAGTAATCTGAAATCCATGTACTTTTTTATGATTTATTTATGAAAACATTAAGATAATGAGCTAAATAAATGTAAAATTCAAAAACAAAAAGAACCACATGAAACTTCTCAATATGAAAAATAAAATAATTAAAACCTTATTCATGAAACAAAATGAATAAACTGGAAAATAAAACAATCCCAACATAAAAACATTGATATTTTAACCAGGAGTTTCTCAACCAGTTGTGTAGCTATACATATTCCATAATACTTAATAATATTTAATATTTATTTAACATGATATTAAACATTATAATAACTATACACATAATACTTAACATTATTTAATTATATAATATTCAATACTATAATATCTGATATAATTATACTTAATATTGATTATTGATATATCATATTCATTTAAGTCAATATTAATTTTAATTTTAATATGATGGCAAATGAATATTGAATATATAAAAATATATAAAATAATATAAAATATGAATAACATAAAATATATAAAATGATATTAAATTTTTGTATATACATATATTTTTATATATACATATACATATATATACATATACATATATATTATTTTTTTTTTCACTTGAGTTTACCTCTAGAGATTCTGATTTAATAGGTTTGGAAATTGAGGTAAGGGGAGTGAGAAGAGCAAGGGTGAATTTGTACACAAAAATGTTGAGACTACTCTTTTAGCTGTTTGTGTTAAGGAGTCTGGAAAACCTTCATCTTCATGAAATAACGGAACGGAAATGTAAGTGCCTTTGCCTGACTAGAGATTAAGACGGATTACTTTCATAATGGTATCTAGAGCTAAACCAGTTGAACAAGTTAGCTTTTTCCTTTTCTAAACTATTTTATAAATGATAGTGGAACCTTTCTTCAACGTGAATGAGTTTAGGTAGTGGCCAAGGGGACGTTCTGTGGCAATTTTACATCAAATTTTTGTTACGCTATTTCTTAAGCAAATACATTTGTTTTCATATGACTAGTATTTTGCATATGTATAATATTATAATAATCACAAATAGTAGGGAGGACTAGAACTTTTGTGCAGTTGCCGCCTTAGATATATAGCTTTATTGTGACACTGCTCTCTTATCCCTTCCTTATCTCTTCTCTGTGCGCTGTTGCACGTGACATCAGTTGGTTCATTGCCCAGAAAATGTGCTTTCTGTGGAGATGGGGAAGCCTCTGGAATGGATGTAAGCTAGACTTATGGTTAAATTTATATGTTACAGTTATATGTGACTCAAATGTCCATCTCCCTCACAGTCCTCATATACACATGAAAATACACATTCAAAGGAGCGATTTCATTGCACAGGGTCTGCAGCATCAATGAATATTTGATAGAAGAATGAAGTTCAACACCAAGTGTGTCATAGTTACAGGATTATGAGTTGATTTCCATTTTATTGACCCGGTAGACATAAACAGATTTTTATTATAGTAAGCTAGAAATTCCATGTAAAAAACACAGATTCAACTACTCACTTGTAAAGTGTTTTAGTTCTCCAGTATGCACATAACTTCACTGATTTTATTTTTTAAAATTAACTTAGAAACAAATTATTTATGTGCAAAAATTATTATTCTAATTGTGTATGCTCATATGAATTTTTAATACATTAATAACATTTTGTATAAGATTTATTTAAAATATTAGCTTCTATGGCAATGATTTTGCATATAACTTTTCCAATAATTACAGATATACAATACCCAAGATGAGGTATTGTAGATTTCCCAAATCCAATATGGAGAGAGTCAACAGTGCAATTATCCTTGGTTTCTTTATTCGAAAATCAACAATCTCCATTTACACTAGTTCCAATATATTTTCACATGTTTATTTGGGGAGATTTTTAATAGGGAAAAGATGCATACTGAACTTTCCTCCCGCTGTATGTAAAAATACAAATTAAAAAAAGCCTTAAATGCCTCAAATGCTGTTAGAAAAAATAATAGGCATTGGATTAACTATTTTGAGATCAAATGTAGAGCTATCAGATGTGTTTCTGGCAGAAATTAAAAACAGAAACAGAATGGAAGCAAGTAATGTGTAGAGTTAGAGAAATTGAGTAAGGGAAACTCAAAATGAAAGGCATTAGGAAATGACACTTACTTATTTTGTGACTTTTATGGTTATTGAAAGTAAATTAATCTCAGTTATCCCTTTTTTTAAAGATGGTTCTAAGGCACAGATTATTTGATGGAGTTTATTCAATGTGACTGTTGTTTTAAAATATTGTTTTCCTTACATTTTATTTTGCTTACAGTTATGCTCAGGGAATATGTATTTTACCAGGACATTCATATGAGAAAAAGCAGCCAACAGTGCACTCACAGTAATATATGCATAATGGGCATTGGTTAGGAGCATTGCCCACCCTAGAAATTTGTTTCTGCCCACGGCCTCATGTCATGATCCATCCAATTCATGCCTCAGAAAAATGACCAGTTATGACCCAATTTAGATGTGTTCAGGTTGGGCGTAATTGTTGAAGCATGTTATAGAGTAAATGTTATACATGAAAATGATAAAGGTGTACAGTTGTGTCATTAGTACAACTGATAAACCTTCAACCACAAAACAAAAGGGTCAAAGTTATCCTTAAACCACTTCATATTTTACCTTTTCATCTTGGACACAAGAATAATATTAACTTACAGATACCATGTGTTTGGTTATTTTAATTTTCCTTGTTGTGATCTGCCAACACAATTTATCTTGGTTTGAAAATTTGGATGTTAGTAGGATGTAACAACAATAGAGGGAAGGGTTGATTTAATGCCCAGAATTATAGTCTTGGTCAAATTTTAGGTCCCTTGAGCGGACTTGCCCCATGCAAGCATCATAGTATTCTCTTTCTGGTTAGAACATATCACAAAAAAAAAAAAAAAAAAAACATATCACAGACTCTTGCTTCACCTCCAACTACCTACCTGATATTTGCCTTCATCAGAGAAGGCAGCTAATTGAATAAAATGGATTGATATTGAGAATGACATTTTACACAAGAAATAAGTGTAAATAAGTCAATGGACACGTGGAAAAGATGGAAGCAAGTTTGTCCTTCCCTGTTGTATATTATGGCATGTCATTTGGGTCATTGCTCTTCAGACCCCCACATTTCCTTTCTCAAAGCCTGGCCAGACTATGGCACAGAAGCAGGAAGAGGGTAAAACACTTTGCATGTGCTTTGCCTCTACATTCTTCCTTAGAGAATTTCACTGAGTGGAGAAATGAAAACCCTCTGCTGTACAGAAACTGATTTCTGGCTAATACCTATTCACCACTGTCTCCTGTTACCAGTTTTAGACACCCCTTCGGAAGCTACAATTTAAAATAGTGTGAAATCAACAGGCACAGAAGTGGTGAGGGCTTATTTCACCCTGAGATGTGAGTCAGTATTAAGAAAGAACCAATACTGGAATAGACCAAGATTGCCAGGCTTTCCAAGGAATGCAGAGCTTCATACAGGATTCGTTCTGACAAAGGATGGCTGACTTGAACTTATTCAGCAATAAATTGCACTCATTGTGGTCATCTGACCAGAGAGCAGAAACAAGAGATTCCTCCTTAGTCCAGCAGAGCCAAACCGGGTAAATGATGGATAGAGAGCCTTCTGGATTAATGTTTGGAAAGCTATTTTTACCAGTCATAGAAGGACTCTAAGAATAGAATCCACCCAATCCCTGTATGTATAAACGATGTCCCTGGCTAGAGCTTTTCCCATTCTAAGTTGGCTAAGGTGGAAACACACAGGATGCGGCAACTGCAGTAGATTCTGCGCGTAGAATGCTTGGCTCAGGATATGTAGGAAAACAATATATTATGCAAACTATTTTATTTGAGAGAGCATGAGTGTGAGCCATAGGGGAAGGGCAGAGGGAGAAGCAGACTGTCAGTGAGCAGGAAGCCCAATGTGGGGCTCGATGTGGGGCTCGATCCCACGACCCTGAGATCATGACCTGAACAGAAGTCAGATACTTATCCGACTGAGCCAAGCAGGAGCCCCTATGGAAACTCTATTGTAAATAAAGTGAAGAAGCAACTGTGCTTTGTTTTTTGGCTTATTACTTTTTTTGTAAATCAAAGTAATGTCTTCACGTATGAACAGATACTGTAGCATAGAAGAACAAGGAAAAAATGGGATTGTGTTCCTCTTCGCCTTCCTGGAGGTAAATTAAGTTTTTCTGTGTTTACTTATTTCTAGAACCTCATGACTCTAGAAATTATTCTTAAGCCGCTGTTTCCTGACATCAATTTCAGACAATTATCTATGGATTCTCAGTTATATTCTAGCCTTGCCTTTTCTCCATCTTTTTTTCTACCTAGTCTCTCACTTTTTGTTAGTTTTACAAGTTCAAGTTTATTCAGTGTACATTATCTTATAATACTTTATACATATCAGTTATATACTCTGTCTACACATATGTTTGTGTGTGTGTTCATGATTATATGTGTTCATATGTGTGTGTAGCCTCTAAGTCAACAATCTATTACATTGTTAAGGGTCAATTAATAGTTTTCAATATTGTACCAAGAGTAATGGTAGGATTATATTTCCTTTCTGGTCTAATATCATGGTGCCTTTTAGAGTTTTTTTTGTTTGATTTTGTTTTTTTTTAATTTTTTTATTATTTTTTTTTATTTTTTTGCCTTTTAGAGTTTATCAGTCCTCCAACTCATACACAAATCCATTTTTCATATTTCCCTTATGATCCTCTTGTACTATTTTTTCCCCTTAACCTATCTAATTGCTAGTAAATACAATATCCAAAAATACAACTCATGTAATGGTTTCTACAAAGAAATTGCATTTTCTTTCTATACATTACATTTTCTTTCTATAAAGAAAATAGAACATGGTTAGATGAAAAATCAGTAACTGGTAGAAGGGATCCTTTAGATTGGGTCACCAGGGAAGATCCACTAAGTAGATGCTGGTTAAGACAGGAGAGGCCAGAGGCAAGGTCTGGGAGAAGACTCTTCCATTGTGAGGAAACAGTGAGATAGGTCAGATTTAGATGGCAAAGGTAAGAGAGAGAACAAAGATGGTGTGTCTTTGCTTGAGTAATTGGGCTTGAGCATTTTCAGATATGGGAAAGACTTAGGGCAATCAGGTTTGGGGTATGAGAGACAGTGAGAGACCTGTGAAAATTGACATAAATCTATATGTCAAGTGGAGATCCAGTTAGGTATGTGAGTCTGTGTTTCAGAGGAGAGGTCAAATGTGAAGATACACGGTTGGAAGTTTTGTTGTTACTTGATACCATGGGACTGAATGAGATAACCTAGGGCATCAAGAACAAAAGGATCTAGGACTAAGCCTGAAATAGTCCAATATTTAGAGGGAAAGCAGAGCAACATGCCTTCTCCAGCAAGATCAAGAATGGGCAGTTAGTGAGAATTGTAGGAGTCCTGTTTATTCTCCAAAGTATCCATTCTGGTGTGTCTCTCTTTGATATCTGTTTCTTTACCTTGGTCTTTTCCCTGCTGCTGGTTGTCCACATGTCTGGCAGTCCTTGGTTGTGTTTTCAGTACTTGAGACAAAAGAACCAGGTAGGTATGTGGATTTCCTCTAAAGCTGTAAAAAAAGAGATCTATTATCCACTTGAGGGTAAAAGAGGACTCATTGAAGTGAAATTATTGGAAGAATCATTCATGTTAGAATTGATTTAAAGTTTTATTTTCATATTTAAGGGTTGTGAACTACTAGTATATTCAGGAGTTTATTTCATTCTAGCTGTTAGGCTTCTCTGACTTACACACCATTGCTCCAAAATTTAGGTTGCATCTCTACAAATCATGCAAAGTGGGAATTTCAAAATAGCTTCAGATAGACACATGTATTGATGGGGAAATGAGAACTTAATTTTATCTATTGTCTATAAACATTCTGACCTAAATAACTAATTTAGAAAAAGCCATAGATTGAGTAAATCGGTAAATAAAACATCATAGTTTCAGCTGATTTCATTTGCTGATATTTTTACGCTCTTACTGATAAAGATGCAATTTAAATGATTTACGCATTTTGCTTTGATTCTGAAGGTAAAGCAAAAAATACAAATGTGAAGAATATCAAGTAGAATTGACTTACTGCTGTCAAGTTGCTCTATTTTCTTATCAATAGATTGTCATTTTGTGGAAAAACTCATATGTGTTTAAAACAGAATGACAGACTGTACAACAGGGATTTTAAAAACAGCCAATCTGAATGTATTCCATTAGTGCTATTCTTGATAGAGACATACATTCCACTGTGGATCTTGCTCATTGGTTTTATTTTGCCATTCACATTTCTGTTTTGTTAAAGTCTACCGTTTCCTTCATTCTTTTTCTTTAAAAAGTTCTTAAAAAACCCACCCTAAAAAAGAAGGCCATATCTCATTAGCTGCCAAAATTATAAACTCAGTGATTATAGATTTCAAAGGTATTTTAAATTTGAATTAACGTGCTATTAACAAAGCTTATTTTCCAAATGAGAGCCCTAAAGAATAATTTGAGCAAACATGTTCACCGTATGATGATGATGCTAATCCAGTTAAGTGGATGAGGAAGAATCATTTTTTCTATAATCTTGGATCTTTCTAATCTTGAGTTTCAGTGTTCTTTTGATTTCACATGCTTTAAGACTTACTGTTGTTTCTTGTCCTCTTTCTTCCTTTCTTCTTCCCTTCTTCTCTTCTCTTCTCTTCTCTTCTCTTCTCTTCTCTTCTCTTCTCTTCTCTTTTCTCTCCTCTCCTCTCCCCTCCTCTCCTCTCCTCTCCTCTTCTCCTCTCCTCTCCTCTCCTCTCCTCTCCTCTCCTCTCCTCTCCTCTCCTCTCCTCTCCTTTCCCCTCCCCTCCCCTCCCCTCCCCTCCCCTTCCCTTCCCTTCCCTTCCCTTCCCTTCCCTTCCCTTCCCTTCCCTTCGCCTTTCTTTCAAGGTAATGTGCCTTCCAGGTTTACCCCAAATCATATATGACCCACACAAACAAAAGTGACTGTTTATGGGGTGTCTGGTTTTTAAAATGTTTTTATGAAGACTCAGCTGTTACAATTTATATCACCTAACAAAATCCAGGATGTTCTCCCAAGCTTTTGACTCTGAAATATTCAACTACTCATGATCATCTTATTTTTGCGTTGTTTGACTAGTCTTAAAAACAAAAACAAAACTCCATGTCAAAGAGAGCAGATGGAGGGGAATCCCTGGGTGGCTCCGTGGTTTAGCGCCGCCTTCAGCCCAGGGTGTGATCCTGGGGTCCTGGGATCCAGTCCCACGTCAGACTCCCTGCATGGAGTCTGCTTCTCCCTCTGCCTGTGTCTCTGCCCCACCCCTCTGTGTCAATCATGGATAAATAAATAAAATCTTAAAAAAAAAAATAAAAAGATAGCACATGGGTAGCCTACAGTTCAAATTCAATCATTCAGTGTTTTGTTGGCACATAAAATTCCCATTAAAATGTTCATTCAACATTACATAAAAACCTCGGTTCTGTCTTTAGACAAAAACAAAAAAGAAAAAAGGAAAGAAAAGGAACTGTCTGCATCATGTTTATATGGCAAAAAGTCTTTAGAAGCTGAGCAGTGGAAGCCACATCCGGTTCTACAGTCCAACACAATTTCCACAATTTTTAAAATATATGCAATGCTTAACTCACCTCAGATATCAGCCTGGCCTTTCTAGGCTTTTAAATTTGCCATCCTTCTAATTGGTGCTCGTGGTTCAGAGACCTATGGATGAACCTGTCAGGTTATTCAGAAAGAATTGCAAAAGTATTCTCCTCTATAAAAGGCAGGAAGGGGAGACACAGGGATCACTGGTCCCAGGCAATGATGGGAGCCTTCTGGTTGGTCATGGAGAGGAGCTTCTATCCTGTGGTAGATAAAAGTCCCTTGACTAGACTCCAGTTCAGCACTGTGGGAGGAATTACCCTGTTCAGGATTCTCTGTAGCCTGGGGGTAGGTGGGGGGTTGTTTCTTGTTTTTAATCTCTTGTTGACGTAGCTCAATCTCATTTTCAAGGTCTCTTCTTCATGCAAGAGGATCTGCAGATGGGATTAAATTTGAAAATATCAAAGGCTGTTTTAGCTCAGGTTTGTGGTTTCTTTGGTAATGCCAAACCTTAGAAATCTTGTAGACTCCTCTATTTGCTTCCAGTAAGTTCTGTATACCAATAACAAACTCCAAATTCTTTCTCAGACATGATATAATTCTCATGACTTTTTTTTTTTTTGCACCCCCCCCCCCCCCCCCAAAGACATTTGGGAGCAAACTGAGGCCATTGAAGATAATATACTGGATGGATGGGAGGGGCCACACCCTTAATTTGATTTATGTCCCAATTAAGGTTCTGCTGCTGCTGCTGCTTTTTTTTTTTTTTTTTTTTTAAGATTTTATTTATTTGAGAGAGAAAGAGTTAGGGAGAGCATGAGCAAGGGGAGGGAGAAGGAGAAGCAGACTGCTGAGTAGGGAGCCTGACCCCAGTGGGGCTAGATCCCAGGACTCTAGGATCATGACCTGAGCCAAAGGCTGCTTAACCAACTGAGCCACCCTTGTGCTCCCCAGTCATAGTACTTAATGGACTTTGTCTTTCAAACCATCTTTTATCTTGACCTTGATATCTATAAATTTTTAAAGCTACCATACATTTAGAATTTCTCACAACCTTTCCCTTTCTGCTTAAAATCCATGCCTTAACTCATCCATTTCTGGTAATACTCTGCTAAAAAAAAGTAATGTCAGTATGTGCTACCACTTTTTCCATCCATTTCACCTGGAGCTACCTTTAATACACTTTTCAAGTTACCACAGGCCACAGATTCAGCACGCTTACCGCTCTGCAACAGGATTCTGTATCTCTCACCTTCTTACAACTCAGCCATGGTCAACATTTGGCTTTCAAGGTCTCCTGCTTACTGCATCAAGCAGGCAGTGAGGAAAAACAGATTTTTTTTTTCCATTGGGACAGATCTGTATCTAAAGGTGCTTCCATTCACAATCTGTTGCTACCCCTTACTGCAAAGGAGAAAAAAAAAATACGATTTAGGCTCTATGTTCGGAAGAAGTGGTAACAGGTTTGGTGAGCAAGTTAGCAGTCTCTGCCACAGACTCTGAATGCCAAACACTCAAATCACTATTCTAGGGGAAAACAGTGGCTAGGTGATTTCAAAATTACCGATTCAATTTCTTCGTGTTTACATATATCTCAACAAGTATGTAGCACTGTGTGCCCTAGCTATGTACTCAAATAGCCTTTCTGTATTAACTCGCTGCATGAGACTTCATAGCATGGACTTTGTTTAGTAGGTTCTTTGTTCTGAATTTCTCATTACATTGGCTTTGAAGGCATCCTTTGAGAAGCAGAAGGGATACTAAATTTAGCTACCTTAGTCAGCCCATAGGATAGGCTCCACCTTACACCAGTGGTATAAAATCTATGACATACAGAGGTGACAACATCCGACTAGATGGACAAGTTGGACTCAAAATACACTTTAAATTGATATGAAATAGGTAAAATTTTGTTAAAATGTGGGCAGGTTTTAGTAGCTTGAGGACATTGCTTGTTTTAGAGCAAACACTCAGATTTCTTCAAAGCTTAAAGCGTTTCCTGTTTTTAATTTCATACCACCTCTGTACTATTTGATAAGAGCCGTGATGTTTTTCAGTGTTATCCTTGATTTAAAATGGTCTTTGTGACTTTTTACTTTTTCGGAGTCTTTGCTGTTGCTTGGTAAAGAGGGAACCTTTGAAAGACTCTGAAACCTGTGATTTTTAGGAAGCAGATGGGTTCAATAGAAAGTTAAAAAGAATGAGAAGAAGAAAGAAAGGGAAAAAGAAGGAAGGAGGGACACAACTTGTTACTTTAGTTTAAGCATAACTATGCTTTTTAAATGGGAAGAAAGAGCTGATTGAGAGGATCTTCGGTTTATTTCCTTCACCACTTGCCTGGTGGCTTTCAGCCATAATCATTAGGATATTGATGTATAATAGACATGTGGAAAGCTGAGAGGAACATCTCACCTAACTCCTATATTTTAACAGAGGCCTGGAGATGTATGTATCTTGTTCAAGGTCGAGCAGATTCTTACTTTGTCCCAAATTGCATGGTTAGTCTAAGAAAATGATATTTGCTTTTAAAACGGTGCATATTTAGAGAAATGATGGTATTTGGTTTTGCTTTGTGTTTAGTTATGAAATACCTATTCCCATATAATGTGTTTTCTCTCACTGAATAATGTTGATTTGCCTCAAGATTTAGAAAAGAAACTACACAATGAAACAAATGTTGCATGAGGGAAGATTCCTGCTGCCCAGAGTGGACACTTGATTGAACCGTAGTGCAAACAGGCAGTGAGATTGTTCCTAGGCAAGAAAGAAGGGGAAGGCACAGAGCTCCGACTGGAATGCTCCAAGGATGCTCTCATGATAAGGCATTGTGGGTTTGGCAGGAGACACGAGTGCCACAGAGAGGCTCGGGGGTGCCAAACATGCTGTGACTGCCTCTCCTCATCTTCCCTGTGGAAAGGGGCTCACTTGGACTTTCCCAAGATAGGAGGGGATTATCATCACATCCTGCCTTATGGGTTGAAGTTTCATGAGCTCTTCTCCCCATATGGTTTGTAACATATTTTGTGCATCTGGTCCCCAAGGCTGCTATCACAGGAGCACCATTGGACGGTGACAGAGCCCTTTGGGGACAACAAATTCCTAGCCCATTTGGCAGAGCTCTGAAAGGCTGGTGGCAAATTCCCACCTTGGGAGGACTCTATCAGTGTCTGCCCATGGGAGTGGGAGGGTGAAGGTTCAGCAGGTGTGTTGTTTTAAGTTGTTTCATCCTGCAGTTTGCGTAGAGATCCGGTAGCAAAATAGATGTCGGCTTCACTTTGCCTGTGTGCCTCCCCACTTGGACATCTTGTCTAATCAACCTCAGAGATCTTTGTGGATCTTGGCTGCCTATAGGGCCTCCCTCACTCTGGTGTGCCTGTACCCGGACTCCAGATGATGGCAGTGACTCCCAGGCCCATCCCCTCAGGTACTCAGCACAAATCTAGGAGAAGTGATAAAACAGAAGGACTTCCTGATTCAAAGAACTAACTTATGTCAAGTATGCATCACAGTTATTTCAACTATGCATCCCCAGCCCTATCTCCACACATCCCTCAGATGTAATAAAAAATATAGACCATTAATTATTATAGAGTGAAACAGTTAATTCTTAAGCAGCTGAATGTATCTTATTTCACCTGTGTAATAGCCTATATATCATCTTAATATTAGTAGAAAGTATGTGGGTAGTTTGTGATGCTTGAGAACCTGGGACATACGACTAATATGCTGATATATGGCAGTGTTAAATAATTCAGATATAGACAAAATTAAAGAAAACGATTGAAAATTAGTGTGTGAGGTTTGTTAATCTTGCATAAATAAAACAAACACGAGGAATACTGACCTTAAGCTGACCCTTGAATGTATCCCTTGCAGTAGATGAGTATTTGTTAAAATTAGGGCAGGGGCAGTGCCACTGTGATGGAAATTAAAATTTTACATTCCTATTTGTCACAGCAGCATAATTCCCTTTAAGAATAAATAAGTAGCACATTGTATCTGAACAACTAGGTGGCACTGGTGCGTCATCCTTTCATTCCTAGAAAAGTGAATTCAAAAATCATCTTCTGCATTCCAGTTCGGTGGTCTAACATGCATATGATACTCAGCTGCACATTTCGGCAGGAATTTACAAGAGGCTCCAGAGTGAATGTTGGAACTGCTGTCAATCTTTAGAGAACACTATTCTCTAGCCTTCCATTGGTATGTCATGGATACAGACCTTGAATTCGCGATTTTATTTTCTTAACTTCCTAGAAAAGCTAACATGGCTCCAAAGGAGGGCAGGGTTCTCAATTGAAAAACAAAGGTTGTCTTTGGAAATAACGGGTCTCCAAATCCCAGGATTCTGAAAAGAGACCATGGAAAGCAATTTGGTTAGTATCAGAGGGGGTGAACCTGAAAATTTCACAGGATCCACCCAAAGGGATGCATTTAACTGCTTGGAGACTACTTAAGGCAATAATTAAATTTTAAATGTAGACATGCAAAAATTAATCAACAATGTGAGACACTTGGCTTGTGTCTTAAGGTCAGGCACTGATCTCTGTGCTTTGTGTGTCTTGCCTGGCGTGTTCTCCACAACAACCTTTGAAGTGGCACACTGACTCACCCCTTTTTGTGGATGAGGTTCCTGGGACATGAAGGGGTACTAATTTGCCCAAGACAGGCAGTTACAGTGGTAGAACAGAGCTTTAAATACAAGAAATTTCTATCTTAATCACTATGCTAAATTCCTTCTAAAGGAGCCTTTATAAACACTACTTTAAATTGCTGAATATGATACCTATGTTTAAGGTACAAGATTAAACTTGAAAGGGAAATTAGAAGAATAATGTATATCAACATGATAGCTATAGGATCAGTAGCTTTAAAGCATAGAAATACAATAGAATTAAACTTTACTTGCATATAATTTAAATAGATTAGTGTGGGACACATCAAGGCACATTTGAACTGGCTATTTAAAATCTGAATACTGGGGATCCCTGGGTGGCTCAGTGGTTGAGGATCTGCCTTCAGCCCAGGGTGTGATCCTGGAGTCCCAGGATCGAGTCCCCCATTGGGCTCCCTGAATGGAGACTGCTTCTCCCTCTGCCTGTGTCTCTGCCTCTCTCTCTCTTTCTCTGTGTCTCTCATGAATAAATAAATAAAATCTTTTAAAAAAATCAGAATACTTAGAGGAAATTCACAGTCGTGTCCCCAGATAATGAGAAATGCATTTCTTTGTATTTTTCCTCTCCTTCTTTTTCATCAGTAGGGTCTTTAACAAAGAACCTTTTATATATTAAACAGCTTTTCTTAAAAGGTAAGTGCAGACATTTAAGAATTATTTCAACATCCCATGGACATTTGTTGAGCACTTACAGTAAACCAGGAACTACACCACAGCAAGCATCAGAAGTGAAAGAACGTGGCTGGATTCGTTTTCCTTTGCTGCATAACAAATTATCGCGCATTTAGTGGCTTAAAACAATACCAGTCTGTTAGCTCACAATTTTGTGGGTCGATAATCCAGAATCCTGGTGCTCTGCATAGCGTCTCATAACCAAAATCAGGATTTTGACTTGCGTGGGTTCTTGTGTGAGCTCTGAAGAAGAATCATTCAATTAGGTTGCCAGCAGAATCTAATTCTTTGTGATTATAGGACTAAAGTCTCCATTTTCTTGCCTGCTGTTGATTAGGGGTTATTACCAGCTTCTACGAGCTGCCCCCATTCTTGGCTGGTGGCCCCCTTTATCTCTTCAAAGCTAGAAATGGTGTGTCAAATCTTTCTCATTCTCTGAATCTCCCGGATTTTCCATTGTGCCTTCCTCTCCTGCCTTTTAAAGGACGTATGTGATTAATCATGGTGTGGTTGATTTAGTTTCCCCATTTTAAAGTCAACTGACCAAGGACTTTACAACTTCAAAACCCAGTACCTATATTAGAGCCTGAAGGACTCACTAGAAGACACGAATCTTAGGGAGTCATCCTTAGAATCCTGCCTACCAAATGGCTTACACCATTCCAGGAGCATATTTTGTTTATCTTAAGAGTCCTTGTGGACATCCTTTTCACAATGTCAAGGGGAGTGTTAACATGTATAATAAATTTAGAGATTAAACAAACCAAAATATAATAATAACCAGCATGCATTAAGTGCATTAAATATGCCTAGTGCCTTAAGTATATTTTCTCCTTTGATCCACACACAACTGTCCAAGTATAAAGATGAGTTTCATAGACTTTCAGTAACATCAGACAACCAGCAAATGTGAGAGCTGGACTTCAAGACAAGAACTGTATGAATATAGCGTCTGTGCTCTTCACAGCACAGCATGAAGGAAAAGAGATCTAAGTATCTTGTCCTTGAGAAGAAAGTTAAGCTTCAAGCAGAAAGATTAAATAAAATTTGTTATGCAACATCAATATGATTAATGATTCATTACAGATAGCACAAAAGATTTTGATATGTATGTACCTATGATACTGTGTCCATTTCTGTCGCAATAATTAAGGGAGTTACATGTGTGTGTATGTATATTTGAAACTATACATATGAAGCTGTGTACGTATGATATTGACATGAACTCAGGATAAAAAGTATTAAATGATGACTATTGAGATCGACTTTATCAGGAATGGAGAAACTTGAGAAGGACCTAAAACAATCACTTGTGGACATGGAGACCTTATGTTTGTTTATTCTGTTTTCAAACACCAGTTTAAAGGGCATTATATTTAAAGTTAGGGTGTCCCAATTAGAGCACATTTTAAAAGAAAGCAGCATCTAGGACAATTCCTAGCAAACTTTTGGAGCTTCTTCTCTCCTGCTGATGGGTAAAATTGTCTTACTGAATTTATGAGTTATAGAACCACCAGCGCTGAAAGAAACTTTTAGATTAATTTCAATTAACTGAATCCTACTCCTCTGGGTACAGTTCTTAAAGCTGCTGATGTTGAGAAGATCCTAAAAGGGATGGAACTTGGAGAAATCCTGTGGGGAATTTTGGTTCCAAGAGAAATAAGAATATTGGTCAAGTAGTTGCTTTTGCTGTCACTAGTACTATCATGTATTAAATACACATATAGGCTTGTTGAATGGGTTTCATGATATTTCCAAAATTTATACAGTCTGCACTTTAGAGATGAGGATACTTGGAATCAGGGAACTGTAACTTTTTCAAGCTTTATAACAACTGAAAGCCAAAAGCTAGAATTTGGGCTCTCAGGGTAACTGTCTTTCATAGTTCTAGTTCTTTCTCCTATGCTGTTGGGCCTCCCCATAGTTTAGCTCTGTACAGAAACATCTGAAAACTGGTATGTAGTCTGTGCTTTGTATATGACCCACTTAGGACATGTAAGGTGCCTTGTCTTTACTCTACTGCACTAGTTTTAAATGAACCCAACCAGTGGTCCTCTACAGCCGTGGATTGGCAGCATCAGTGAGCAGGGTCAATACTTGATGCAAAATAAGTGTGTGTACACGTGTGTATAATTAATCAAATGGATGGTTTTGTCCTTTGAGACACAAGGCTCCTCCCTATGTGGTTAAGTACTCCAAAGGGATTAAAAATCTTCATTGCACTTCTGATAGTAGTTGAAAAAGTGTGGTGAAGTGATCTTTTTCATAATGATTCCAAATCCACATCTGGGATTTGAAAGAAAACTTGTTTAGAACATTGTGTGTAAGATGAAGTGAAAGATTCTCATTAGGGACACAGCAGATGTAGCAAAACTGGCAACACAAATTTCCAAGAGAAGTACAAAGACAAAAAAAAAAAAAAAGTCTCGCTGCTAAACAAAAGAAATTTATCTACTGCTTAGAAACCATCTTAAAAAAATTAACTATAAATTATTGCTGGGGAACTAATTGTTCTATAGTTTAATGAACTTCTGGTGTAATGGTCTCTGTAAAGAAATCTTGATACTTTTATTTTCTAAAAATGTTTGCCATCAGCAATAAGAAGTTATAAAGAAAAGAACTAAATGTGGTTTAAGAGCTTTAAAGTGCTAAGAAGGAGAAAATTAAAGGAGCGAAGTGCTGATTAACAGTGATCATGTTTAGAGCCGTTTTTTTTTTTTTTTCCCAACTCTTTATCTTTACATACCAGGAACCTTGTCTTGATTCAGTAAGCTCATTAAAGATGAATTTTGGTATGTGTCTTAGATTCAGAAGTATCTTGAGATGTGAAGGCTTGGGAGAAAGCATGTCTGTATTATAGAGATTCTTTTTGCTTCTGCTGACAGAGGGATCCAGGAAACATTCTGTTGGTGGGGGTACAAGAGAAGGTGCTAGCAAAGTAGCTGAAGAAAGGCCATCCCTATGAGGACCACAGGCGAACACCCTAGTCATCTCTACTTTGTTCCGTGTCATTGATTTTTATTAGATATTAAGGGATAACTTTTGTACTCAGCTCACAACACCCCTGACACTGACTTCTGGGAGTAGCACAGACCTCACAGGTTCAGTCCCACAAGACCAACCCCAGTTCAGACACCAATGACAGGTCTGCACCTCTCCTACTTTTGACCAACCAGGTATAAATCAGGACTTCCCATACCTGCCTCAGGTCTAGCCATTGCTAGAATGGCTCCCTCGGGAAAGTGCTCTACTTACTATTAGCAGGTTATCATAAAGGACACACTCAACAGGAGTCAAATGGAAGAGGGGTATAGGGCAAGCAAGTATGGGGCATGGAGGACATGAAGCTTCCATGCCCTCTCTGGGCTTATCACCTTCTAGACATTTCCATGCATTCACTAACTTAGATACTCTCTGAGCTCTGTGGTTGATGGTTTTATGGAGGTTCCATACAAGCACAACTTTTTAAAGCATTAGCAATAGGTGTTTAATTCAATCAAGCCCTCTCCTCTTGGGGGGGCGGTGGCGGATGGAGGGTGGGCATTCCTCTGGCAACCAGCCTCCATCCTCCAAGAGTCACCTCACTGGCATAAACTCAAGCCTGCTTGAAACAGGGGTTTATTATGAATAACAAATGACGGTGCTGTCACTTCTCTTTGGAAATTCCAAGATTTTAGAAGCTCTGCACTAGACACTAAGAACTAAGACCATATATCACAGCAAAAGTTAATGCCTCATCCCATCAGTTGGAGGTTTTAGAAGCTCTGTGCCAGAAACTGGGGGTAGATGCCAAATATATATGCATTATATAAGCATCATATATCCATTAACTTGAATATTGACATTCCTCAGGTTAATGGCTTCATTTCTTGGAACAATTAGGTTTACAGAAAAAAATTAACAGAAAGTATAGAGTTCCCCTATATCCTCTCTCCCTCCACCAGTTTCCTCAATTATTAACTGTTACATTGGCATGATACCTTTGTTATGATTGATGAATCAGTTTGGTAAGTGATTATTAGCAAATTCTGAAGTACATTACATGTCATGTATCTACTCACAGTATCACACAGAATAGGTTCACTGCCCTAAGAATCCAGTGTGCTTCACTGCTTCCTTCCTAATCCCTGGCAACCAGTGACCTCTTTATTCTTTCTAGTTTTGCCTTTTCCAGAATGTCATATAGTTGGAATAACACAGTGTGTGCCATTTTCCGAGTGATCCTTCCATTAAGCAGTATGCATTTGAGGTCTCCTCATGCCTTTTCATGACTTGATAGCTCTTTTCTCTTTAGTGCTAATATTTCATTGCCTGATCTACTGCGATATATCCACTCACCTATATCAATGGATAACCCAGTTGCAATTTGGGGCAATTATGAATAAAGCTGCTGTAAAGCATCATGTGCAGGTTTCTATGTGGACATAAGTGTTCAACTCATTTGAGTAAATACCTAGGAACACAGTTGCTGGATTGTATGGTATGACTATGTTAAATTTTGTGAGAAACTGACAGACTTTTAAAGTGGCCTTACTATTGTACATCCCCACCAGCCATGAATGAGAGTTCTTACTGCTCTTTCTTTTTAATAATGACAAAGGGGAGAGAACTCTGCACATTGGAAGATTTAATCAGTTGATTGGCATGAAGAATGAAGAAGTATTTTTTATAGATACTCATTATTTTATACTTTGTAGCACTATGTGGTACTTGACATCTAGAAATTACAACAGAGATTTTTTTTCGCTTGCCCAGAGACCTTTATTTTGGAAACAGTTGACAACCAATTAATCAGAACAATGATAAGAACAATTAAAACATTAAAATATTTATTGGTGGCATATCTATTTCAAATTTTAAACATGTTAGCTTGCATAAAACAACTGATCTGACAAATATACACAAAATTGTAGATAATGTGTATGAGCGATATATAGACCATTAACTTCGTTTGACTGGCATATCCAGGTGGCAAAAGAGAAGGACTTTAGACATTAATGACTTGGAAGAAGTACTTAAGCTTCAGTTGTATCAACTGTAAAGTAGTTATGATAATATACTGTGCTGAAGTATGGAAAAAGTCTGAAAATCATGAAACCATAGGATGCATCTGGTGGAGAATGAAAAATCTGTTTGGGCTAGAATTTATTGTTCCTAAAGGACCATTCTGTGGAGAGTCTTGAATGTGAGTCTAGAGAGTTTGAGTTTTACTTATTAGTTTATGGAAATCTGTCGAGAGTTTTTAAAGGGTTGTTCATAGAATGTGGCCTAATCAGAGTTTTTTGCTTTAAGATGGTTGAGAATGGAGTTGAGAAACATTTTGAAAGAAAAAAAAAAATCAATATGACTTTGATAACTCTTCAGAGTTGCCCAATTACTAGCTTGTTATTCCCTCCTATGACTTAGAAGGAGGGCTTCTTGCCTCAAGGCATTTCACTGCCATCTTGCAGAGGATCCATGATGAATTAAGATACGGCTGGCACCCCTGCAGAGTGGTGCAGTGTACAATAGTTCAACTGTATGCAGGTGTCCTCTCTTTAAAATTTTGTTATTCCCTCCATATTTTAAACACAGACCTATTAAGATTTTGTTTGTATTTTCTCTCTCTTTTTTTGAATATTTATTTATTTGTATATTTTCTCTTTTGAACTAATTCTTCTTCTACTCTTTCTGATTTAAATATCACCTAATACAGCTATATCCAAAATCTTTATTTCCAATCCTAACAGCCCCTCCTCCCTCCTGCCCTCACACCCAGCATGGAGCTTTATTCAGCATGTTTGATTTACCTGTGCGATATTTTAATACTTTTCAAACCAAACTTATCCAAAATTGGAGTAATTATCTCCCAAGCACTAAGCAACTCTTTCTACTTACTCTGACCCTATTAACAGCCACAATTTCCACCCAGCCCCTCAGATTTTTTACAAAAGAGTTATCTTTGATTCCTCTCCTTTTCTGTCTACAGTCAGCATCCTAGTTTACATTTGTGCAGGTTGTGCACTTTACTAAAACCTGAGGGGCACTGGTTTTATTGTAGCTTTGTATAATCACCACAATTTCTGGCAGACGACAATATGTATTTCTATGGACAATGCTGTTTTTCAGTGGCATAAAAGCCTTATAGACTAATGACAGTGTTGTAAGGAAGAAGTGGGTAAATAAGTTAGATCTACAGCTATGAGAGACTGTAAGATCTAAGTTTGGCAAGACATTTTTTATGATTGGAACACATATACAGTCAGAGAATACAGTTATTGAATATGTAAGTGTCTGGGATAGAGGCAAGACATGATAGAACAATATGAATTTATTGTATAGGCATTAATCACATTTTATAGTGCAGAACACAATATGATAGGATATACTGGATCCAGTCCAGTATGTGGGAGATGTTTTCCTACTGAATGTTTCTAATCAAAATTGTAGTGATAGAGTTGATGGACAGCCATCATCTGAGCACACAAGGCTGATAGCACAGAACATGACATCACCAGTGTTCACGAGATGCAAACTATTTCCCTGTACATGCCATTAGTTTCTCTCCATCGTGTTCACTGAAGGAATTTTATGCTAACTTAGCTCTTTGGTGGTAGGTGCTGACCATCGCTGCTACTTCACCTTAACCACAGATCGTGTCCCATCGTGGAAGCAGATACCACCACTCTAAGGGGGTCTGTGAAGATCGGATGTTTAGTGTGTCAGCAAACAGAATGAGGTGACGAAGGGCTGAGATGTTAGCTGAGGGTAACTAGGCTCTTGGAGTTTCAAACATACTAAGAATGGTAGGTATTTTTTGCATTAACCAACAGTATTTGCTCCTCTTGTCTATTGGGGCCTCTGTCATAATTCTTACCTTATTTTCTTATTGCTTCATACTTGCTGAAGCTTCATACTCGCTGAAGCTATATCAGCCCTACTTTTCTTTTTAGAACAGAACTATGTGGACATGGCAAGTTGTGCTATCCCTATTTTATAGAAGGGATGACTGACACCAAGTGAGAGAAAATTGTGGAAGCACAGTAGGGAACTAAACGCTGCATGTGGATTTTGGCCCCATCCCTGGACTCTTTCATCCATAACCCAGTTTCTCTTTAAGCGACCATTGAGAGGGGCACATGGGTGGCTCAGTAGGTTAAGCATCTGCCTTCAGCTCAGGTCATGATCCCAGGGTCCTGGTATCAAGCCCACACTGGGCTCCCTGCTCAGATGGGAATCTGCTTCTCCCCCTCCGCCCCACCGCTTGTGCTCTCTCTCCCTCTGTCAAGTAAATAAATAAAATATTAAAAAAAAAAAGTTACCTTTGAGATAGGATGGAGAGCAGCTCCCAACACTGGCTCTGAACATCACAATGTCATGCCCACGTGAATTGACTTGGCCAATATAGTGAATTCTGATGTTTTACGTCCATTACCAGTCTCCTCCTCTGCTGCCAGTATACTCAGCTCTTGGATTTCAGCACAAAAAAAAAAAAAAAAAAAAAAAAAAATCTTACCCTGGATCTGTAGATAGATTTTACATTATTAAAGCCAGGACTTTGCAATATGTGAAAACAAACCTTCCTTACTTCCTTGCTGGGACCTGAATGAGAACATTAGTTCACATCAGTGTCTATCAGGTATCTCTCCTCCCCTGGGAAAGACAGAGCTAGTAGAAGTTTACTATTCTTAGAAGTACGCTAGAATCCTACTTTAAAACCACCTTCTAGATAAAACCACGTAAGTAATTCCCTGGAACAATAGTCTTTTCCTTCGTCTATAATTGAATATCCTTGAATAGAGTCCAAGGTACTCTCTCCCCTTCCCCTCACTCTCTCCCAGAATTCTAGTCTTAATGCAAATGGTTTTACAGTGAATTTTTAGTGTTTGTCTCTTCTGACATAAAATATGCATACCATAAAAGATTTTCAATTAAGTTTTAATCTCAACTAACCAGGCTCCAGTAGATATTTAATAAAGGACAGTTGCTTACAAGTTGAGTGTATTCAGTGTTCCTCTTTGCATTTAAGTTAGATCCATATTTACTAATGGGTTGGACATAACCAATCCATTTTGTTATTCCATGAAATAAGATTTATTATGAGGTTCTCAAATGATGCCCTGGTTCTGTTTATTTATACCTATTTGTGGGTATCTACAGTACATTGTAATGACAAATCTTTTCCGTTGAGCTAATACAACTCCACATATACAAAAATAGCTGGATGTTAAAAAAAAATGTTTTCCAATCACTGTATTTGATATGAATTGACTATAATTCCTTTGTTGGTTTATAAGCTCTAGATTTAAAAACAAAAACTAGATTTACTTTTCTATCTTTTCTGTAATATCTAAATAACTATCATGTTTTCTTAGAGAAATTGTTAGATGTGATACAGTGTTTATACAAACCAGATTCAGTATATATGAAGCATATTTAATCTCTGCTCACAAATCTCTAATTCATTATCTGATAGAAATACATCTAGGGTATTGATTTCCATAAGATGAAGACTTTTGCTTTCTCTAATCATGTCCATTAGTTTCTCCCATACAGATTAATAATTTTTCACAATTGCTAATGGCAATTGTAGGCATTTAATTTTGCCTCTACCCTTGTGTAGTTGCTACTTGGCAGCATGTTTGTGCAAGAGTAGATAAAAAATAATCCTAAGGCAATAAAACAGTCTCCATTTGTTATAGCACTTTGTTTACAAAAGCATCATTATGAGCACTTCAAAGTATAAAAAATTTCCCCCAATTATTTTTTTTAATTAGAAATTTATGTTAGACTTTAAGACAATGTTGTTACCTAAGGGACTAAGAACTTATTTTTAAAAAATGAATCACCCAGAGAAAATAAACTTCTTTATTTTCTTTTTCCTGGTAAATCTGAACAATGCAAATCTGGACAATGCTTCTGTTGAGGAAAATTACAGTTATTTGTGAATTCACATGCAATATTTTTATAGATTCATGCAATAGATTTCTTTTCTGTCATGTTGTACCATTTAGACTGGTTGTTGAATCTGATATGTATTCATTCTTTAGGACTATAATAAAATTTTGCTGTACAATTATTTTAGATTAGGTAGGTCCACCCTCATCTCTTTATGGGAGCATTTAGTGCTGAAGGATTGATTAATCATTTTAGAGAAGTCTGTACTGTGGCATTTACCTCCAGATACATCTCTGTAGTTGGAGGCTCTAAAAGTTCTCAGGCTCACAGGGAAAGTATTGATTGAAAAATGATTTTTAACTCCAAACATAAGCTCTCTTTCAAATAATACCTTACAAACTAAACTCAACTTTTGACATACATAAACATAAATCATTCCCTTTTTTTAATTGATGTATAATTGACATATGACATGTTTGATTCAGGTATACAACAAAATGATTCAAGGTTTGCATAAATTGCAAAATAAGTCGAGTTAACAAGCTCATCATAAATAGTTACAATTTTTTTCATGTTCTTGAAGAGAACTTTTTTTAAAATTTTATTCATTCACGAGAGACACAGAGAAAGAGGCAGAGACACAGGCAGAGGGAGGAGCAGGCTCCCTGAGGGGAGCTCAATGTGGGAGTCGATCCCAGATCCCAGAACCCCAGGGATCATGACCTCAGTCACAGGCAGAGAGAGGCTCAACCACTGAGCCACCCAGGCCTTGATGAGAACTTTTAAGATTTACTCCTAGCAATTTTCAAATATCCTATACAGTATTATTAACTTTACGGTCATGCTTTTTTTTTTTTTATTACATCCATTAACTTAACTTGTTTGATAATAGAAAATCTGTGCCTTGGGATCCCTGGGTGGCGCAGCAGTTTAGCGCCTGCCTTTGGCCCAGGGCGCGATCCTGGAGACCCGGGATCGAATCCCACGTCTGGCTCCTGGCACATGGAGCCTGCTTCTCCCCTCTGCCTGTGTCTCTGCCTCTCTCTCTCTCTCTGTGACTATCATAAATAAATAAAAATTAAAAAAAAAAAAAGAAAATCTGTGCCTTTTGATCTCTGACAACCACCTATCTGTTCTTTGTATGTGTGAGCTTAGATTTGTTTGGTCATTTTAGATCCCACATGTAAGTGAGATTCTATAGTATTTATCTTTTTTTGACTTATTTCAGTTAACATAATGCCTTCAAGGTTTACCTGTGTTGTTGCAAATGGCAAGTTTTCCTTCCTTTTTTATGGCTGAATAATATTCTGTTCTCTGTGTGTACATGTGTGTATATATCACATTTTTTTTTTTATTCACCCATCCCTGACAGTTGGATTGCCTTGGCTATTGTAGATAATGCTTCAATGAATATGGGAGTGCAGATACCTTTTGAGATAGTGTTTTTATTTTCTTTGGAAAATACCCAGAAGTGGAATTGCCAGATCATATGGTAGTTCTATCTTTAATTTTTGAGGAACTGCCATACTGTTTTCTATAGAGGCTGAACCAACTTACAATCCCAATGACACTTCACAAGGGTCCCCTTTTCTCCACATTCTTACCAACACTATTATTTCTCATCTATTTTATACTAGCCTTTCTAGAAGGTGTGAGGTGAAATCTCAGTGTGGTTTTGATGTGTATTTCCCTGATGATTAGTGATGGCAAGTACCTTTGCATGTACCTGTTGGCATTCTGTATGTCTTCTTTGTAAAAATGGCTATTGAGATCATTTACCCGTTTCTTAATCGGAATGTTTATTTGTGCTCTTGAATTGTATGAGTTCTTTACATATTTTGGAGATTAACTTTTTATCAGATAGATGATTTGCAAATATTTTCTCCCATTTGATAGGTTACCTTTTTATTTTGTTGATGACTTCCTTTGTTGTGCATAAGATTCTTAGTTTGATATAGATTCATTGTTTATTTTTGCCTTTTGCCTTTGCTTGTGGTGTCAAATCCAAAAAATTATTGCCAGGACCTATATCAAGGAGCTTACTGCTGTTTTCTTTTATGAATTTTATGGTTTTAGGTATTATGTTTAAACTTTAATCCATTTTTATTTAATTTTTGTATACGATATAAGAGAGTACTTGTGTTTCATTCTTTTGCATGTGGATGTCCAGTTTTCACAATATAATTTATTGAAGATACTGCCCTTTCCCATTGAATATTCTTGGCTCCTTTGTCATAAATTGATGGATCATATATATATATTGACTCTATTCTTTTCCATGGGTACATGTGTCTGTTCTTAACTGAATTCCATAGGTTTCGATTACCACAAATTTTAATACAGTTTGAACATTGGGAGCATGTTACCTACAGCTTTGTTCCCCTTGTTCAAATTGTTTTGGCTTTATGGGTTTTTTATGGTTCCATATAATTTTTAGGGTTATTTGTTTTTCTGTGGAAAATACCATTGGGATTTTAATATGGATTGCCCTGAATTTAATGTGTATTGCTTCAAGAAGTATGACATTTTAACAATTTTAGTTCTTTCCAACCCATGAACATGGGATGACTTTTCATTTACTTGTTTTTTATTTTTTTTTATTCCTTTCATCAATGTCTTCTAGTTTTCAGTGTACAGATCATTCACCTTTTTAATTTAAATTTAGCCTTAGGTATTATTTTGGATTCAATTGAAATTGGGATTGTTTTCTTAATTTTTCCTACAGTTTATTACTAGTGTATGAAAACACAACATATTCTTTCTATATTGATTTTGTATCCTACAAGTTTACTGAGTTTGTTATAACAGATTGGGGTGGAGTTTTTTGTTTGTTTGTTTATTTCTTACATATAATATCATGTCATTTGAGGAGAGTGACAGTTCTATTTATTTATTCCGTTTCCACTTTGGATGGCTTTTATTTCTTTTTCTTACCTAATTGCTCTGGAGCTAAGAGTTCCAATACTATGTTGAATAAAGGCAGTGAGAATGGCTATCTTTATCTTGCTTCTGATCTTAAAGGAAAAAAAAATAGCTTTTCACTGTTGAATATGATGTTAGCTATCAGGCTGTCATATGTGGCCATTAGTATATTAAGGTACATTCCCTCTCTGCTCAGTTTATTGATAGTTTTTATCACACATAGATATTGAATTTAGTCAGATGTTTTTTTCTGCATCTGTCAGGATGATCATATGATTTTTATCTTTCATTTTGCTAATGTGCAGTTCACATTGCTTCATTTGTGGATGCTGAACCATCCTGTATCCCTGGAATAAATTTAACTTGATCATGGTGCATGAACCATTTTTTTTTTTAAGATTTAATTTATTTATCCATGAGAGACACAGAGAAAGAGAGAGAGGCAGAGACACAGGCAGAGGGAGAAGCAGGCTCCATGCAGGGAGCCCCATGTGGAACTCCATCCCAGGTCTCCAGGATCAGGCCCTGGGACAAAGGTGATGCTAAACCACTGAGCCACCAGAGTTGCCCTTAATGTATGGTTGAACTCCGGTTCTAAATATTGTTGAAGATTTTTACATCTATATTTATTAGGGATATTGGCACTAATTTTCTATTCTTATGGTGTCCTTTGGTTTTGGTATTGGGGTAGTGCTGGCCTCATAAAATGAGTTTGAAAGTACTTTCTTTTATTTTTGGAAACATAATAATTTTTCTATTCTATAAACATTGCTTAGAATTTAAGAGCTATTAACTAACATGACTATATTAATAACTAACATATATCAATATACCCACTGCTACAAAGTAAAAATAAACTTTAGTAGGAATATGGTCAATGTGTTATTAAAGACTTAAATTGGATCTCGCCTCCAAATATCCTGGTGGAGAAAAAAGATGTGATTTGTAAGGTTGAGACTATTTAGAGATTCTGAGACAGCTAATTAGGAAAAAAAAAGAGAGAGAGAGGAGAGAGAGAGAGAGAGAGAGAGAGAGAACTTAAGAACAAATTAGTTTGATCATTTTCTGTTCCTTTTAAATCCTGTGCTTATTTCCTAGGTAACCATTTCAAAATACTCCTAGTTAATACATATCTCAAAAATTATATAGTGACAATAAGGTGATACATATCTGTGGAAAACCTGGGTAGTAAGAGAAATTAATTTGATGAGAAGCACAATATTAACTAATTAAAGACATTAAAACAAATTAAATGAGCTACATTTTATGTTTTGGAGCCAATAAACATTTGAGGATCAGAATAATATATTGAATGGGGTATTTAAAGTAGGGATTTCAATCTAGAATGAGAGGCCAATTTAGAATCCTTAGTAGTAATCTAGATTTGCATGATAAAGACCTGGAAGAGAGTAAAGACAACAAAACAGGGCAGGAGCAAAAGAAACCCTCAGAATTTCCACAGGATGAATAAGGAAATAATGCTGAAGCTGTAAGTTAACATTGACTGAAGTAGGTGGTAGGATGGGACAATTGGAAAGTTATAAGAGAGAAAGATACAAGAGAGGGAATTTCCAGCATTGCTGTTTTGTTTTTTTGTTTGTTTGTTTGTTTGTTTTGTTTTGTTGTTTGCTGGCTTGCTATAGAAAGATATACATTTATTCTTTACAGAAAATACTATGGGAGAAATTTTGAGAGCTTTTTCATTCTTCATCTCTCAAATTGTACAAGTATGCTTATAGTCACGTAGCTATATTTAAGCTATATGCTATGTTTAGGATCCAAAATGCTTTAGTTCAAGGATTCATTCAATTAGCATATATGAAGTGCCTCGTAGTAGTGTGAATTTGTGCTGGGTCCAGATTATTTTTTGGGGGGGGGGGTCCAGATTATTTAATGAAGGGAAAAAGAGAGTGATCCTGAGCTCAAGGAGCTTTCCCTTTGGTGGTGAAGGACATTACTCACATTATCATACCAATCAATGTATAATTTTGCACTGAGTTCATTACAATTAATGAAAATAAAACAGTTCTTAAAGAGCATATAACGAAGAGTTTGAGGGTGTCAAGGAAACCTTCCATGGGGCAGTGACATGTATACTGGGATCTGAAGGATTAATGGAAAATGCAAAGTGGGGAAAAGAGGGTTTGAGAGGGAAAGAGGTAAGGGCATATGCTGAAACTCTGTAGTAGGAAAGAGAATGATGTCTTACACACAGAGAGCCATGGGGAGGGTGCTGCATGCAAGATGCAAGATCTAGAAGACAGAGGCATGAACCACATCATAGAATATAGTCAGCAGAAATTTATTGAGAAGATTAAACAAACTTTTTAGTACAAGATTGGATATGAGGCATGAAGAACATTGTCAAACTTCATTAAGATGAATTTTATTAGGAGACAATGTTTGAATATATCATCTTCTCCTTTTGACATTTGAGTTAACATTTTTTTTCCACAATAAATTGGGTAGAAGTTCCCAAGTATCTGTTAATTCTCTTGCTTAAGTTTTGTGTCAACAGAGTCCATAAAGAGACCTTTGATTGCTGTTCAGGTTTCTACTCTGTTGTCTTAACCCTCACGCAGGGGCCATGGCTTTGCTTTTTGTGGACAAAAGGATGGGTTTTGATAGCACTCTGCAGCCATCCATTTGCAGCAGTACAAGGCTCCAAGGCACCTCACTGTTCAGTATCTAAGGTGTAACAGTAATGGCTAGAATAAAAAGAATATTCACTTCTAGGGGGTTGATTCTTGAAACTTCAGGAAAGTCATGAGCTATTGTTGTGCACATTTTGAAAAGATAAGACTCGATGGTCACATTGGTGGATGTTTTGTGAGAGCTGTGGATGTCCCTGCCATGATTATCATCCGAGAAAATTGTAAATATACAAAGAAAGGTAAACTGTAACTGCAATGAGATGCTGGGAAGGCAGCACTGTGGGGTTAATGAAGGAGAGATGGCAGCTCTGTGGGTGATGAGAGAAGTTTATGATTCTTGGAGGAAGTCATGATCGAGCTATGGCTTAATAGATGGTTAGGACTCCAAAACTGAGAGTGGAGATCAGAAGGGAAAAACATTTCAAATAGATAGAATTTTAAACACAGGTTTAAAAAAAAAATTGAGGGATCCCTGGGTGGCGCAGCGGTTTGGCGCCTGCCTTTGGCCCAGGGCGCGATCCTGGAGACCAGGGATCGAATCCCACGTCAGGCTCCCGGTGCATGGAGCCTGCTTCTCCCTCTGCCTGTGTCTCTGCCTCTCTCTCTCTCTCTCTCTGTGTGTGACTATCATAAATAAATAAAAATTTAAAAAAAAAAAATAAAAATAAAAATAAAAAAAAATTGAATGTCTAAAAAAAAAAAAAAAACATGTACTTTGACTAAAATTGGAATTTCATCTATTATATCTATTGATGCCAAAGTCTGTGCTGTGAACAAAAGACTGATCATACTGCTCTCTAGTAGGGGACTTCCAGAAAACACTGCTGAATGTATATCCCCCAATTGACTGACACAGCAGTCCTCTTTTCTTAGATGTAGTTGGAAGGGATTTGTCACCTTTGCTTAAGCTGTCGACCTCCTTGAGAATATTTTAATTTGCAGATGTGCACATTGGAAGTGGGTGAGTCATCTCTGTTGGGTGGAAGTTAAAGCAGTGAGATTAGATACGTTCAACAAAATCAGAGACCGCAGTGAACTGAGGCCAAAGAGGGAAGAGCAGACTCAAGAAACAAGACATTTAGGTAAAAAAAGAATTCACGACAGCCTATGAACAGTGAACATATGGAAGCTGTGAAGGAAAGTTGATATGCTTGATACAGTTTCCAAGGGTGGAGGGCCCACATCTCTCCATGTTTGGATTTTCTAGTAGTACATACTCCTTACACTTATCATAAAAAATCATTAAATATGTACAGAATGATTCCACGCAAAAACAAACTCAATAAAAATTACCAAAATATTTTTTATAATAGAATGCTAAAGAGTTAGGTATAATATGTATAAAGTAGTCGGTGAACCTGGCCAAGAGGTTTCCCTAAAGAGATGCACTGTGTTGGGAGTAGACTTGTGACTATCTATTTTATTCCCTAAACAATACAACTACCTGGTAACTCAGTTAAACCTCATCTCCTTCTTCTTCCCATCATGTGCTTATTTTATTTTTTTTAGAAAATTAAAGGTTTAATTAGAGATTTATGGTTATTATTTTTGTTTTAGTTTTCCTCATCATGGGGTCTTAGATGAATCAGAATATCTACGAATAAATTTAAAAGCATTAATTGTAGTTGTTGTTTTATCTTTGCTTCTCTATGCCTTGTTTATAAATCTTTAGCATAAGAATAACTGACAAGTGAAATTTATGTAAAAATGTAAATTAAAAAGGGCAAGGAAACACTTTTTTTGCAATCCTGCTTTATTTTGTAGAATTCTGTTTCATAATTAAAAATATGTCTTTGTGTGAACATAAAATGGAAGATTTACTATAACATTTACCTTCTGCTTATTTCCATTTTTTTATGCTAATGGCTAGGCACTATGTGCTTTTTACATTCTTTAAAAGAGACAAATTATTCAGATTTATTTTTCTATTGAGAACTCCACTCTAAAGATACCACATTCATATTTAAAAGGTTTTATCTCTTCTCATACTAGAGAATTGATATTCAGC
Source organism: Vulpes vulpes (assembly GCF_048418805.1). NCBI lineage: Eukaryota > Metazoa > Chordata > Mammalia > Carnivora > Canidae > Vulpes > Vulpes vulpes. Next base: position 53,583,425 of record NC_132786.1, on the reverse strand, counting down.
AGTCAATTTTTCTTTCCCCCATTATTTGTTAGTGATGAACACCAAAGATCAAAAATTTAGGTATTAAACATCCTTTACCTGACTTTGAAGGACAGCAGTAATGCCGTTGATTTTTAAACTACACATCAGATGCAATGCTGTGATGTCACATTAACAGATTTCCCCAGGTTTTTACATGGGAGATAATGATTATTTATTACTCTTCTGGATTAGTTTGCTGTAACCCTTAGGTCAGGGTTCTCCAGAGAAACGGAAACAGGAGGTGTGTGTGTGTGTGTGTGTGTGTGTGTGTGTGTGTAGTGAAAAAATTGATTGATCAATTGATTTATTTTAATGAATTAACTCCTGTAATTTTAGAGTCTTGGTTGATCCAAAATCTGCAGGGTAGGCTGGTAGCCTGGAGACCAAGAAGAGTCGCCATGTGAATCCAAAAGCTGTCTGCTAGCAGAATGCCTTCCTGGTAGGGAGGAGATGGGTCTTTGTTTCAGAGGCCTTCAACTGACTAGCTGAGGCCAGGCCACATTATGAGGGATAACCTGCTTTATCAAAGTCCTGATAACCTGATTTAAATGTTAATCTCATTAAAAACAAAATAAAAACAAAGCAAAACAAAAAACTTCACAAAAACATCTAGAATACTGTTGACCAAATATTAGAACGACCCTGGCTCAACACATAAAATTGCCTCTCACGGTGACTGCCCATCATTGCATTGTGTCTCTCCAGAAGCACTCCTACATTTTAGTTATAAGGCTGTTGTCCTTTTTTGCTTCCCAGATATTTGCAGGATTTCCCCCCCTGGAAGAGTCTTAAAGTCATTGCTATTAATAATCACTACCATTCTAAATTATTTATTACAATTACTACTGCTGCTACTACTAATTCCCAATCACTAAACACCTTCTATGTGGTTTGCTGTGCAACATGGGTTTTGCTTACATAGTTTATCTCTAATCCTCAGGACAAAACAGGAGGTAGTTATAAATATTCATTTTGCAAGTGAGGTAGCTGAGAGTCAGTAGGGCTAAAAGGCCGGTCCAAGGCTTTACAGTTGTGAAGTGGTCAAGCATGGAGTGGGTCTTAAGATTCTTTTTTTCCCAATACCCCACCATCTGCCTTAATTAATGAAAGACATGATCATCTTGTACACTGGAGTCGAGTCATTCAGCTGCTATGACTTCACAGTGACAAGAGGGGATTTTTAATTAAAGCAAGAGCCATTAAGTAAGATATATGAACAGGTTTTCTAACTAACAGGCCCTTTTCGTAGATTACTGTGAGAGTTTATGTAATATTTCCTCAAGTTTTTTTTTTTTAATGGTAGCCATTTATTTTGTCTTATTTCAGAGTAATCTTGTATAGAGAGAGGAAAACGGAATATATCACCTCCGTTTCACCTTCCATGAATTAATTAGGGGTGATGTTGGAGAGATTCAGATTTGAATTTCTTGGTAAAAAAGATTTTCAAGATCCAAACTGAGGAATTTGGATGGATTTCATCAGAAATTGATACTGCTACAGATTTGGAGGAAGGAGCCTGCTAGAGCCAAATGGAACAGGAGTCCTCTATAATGCCATAATGGTACTCCTCATGTTCCTGAGACAATCTCTTAGGAAGTCTTACATTATAATTCATTAAGATGTCCCAACAGTGCTTGATGTCACAATGTTTATATGCAGGCAGTGTGTCTCTGTCATAGGAATTACCCATTGGAGCCCAGAGTGGGTATCTTTCTCTAACAGTTATATTGACTTTGGAAAATAGTATTACCTTTTGAGATCACAATTTAGAGTACCCTTTATAATATGTCAGCCACTATTGGCAGTGATAGATAAGGAACAGAACTCAGAACTCCGGATTGCCGGTAGTCAAAACAATCCCAGTGGGGGTTTAAGTGGAGCTATCTTGCATTTTAAAGCTGTACAGGCTCAGAAACTGAGTGTGTTGAATATATTAGATGCTGACATACAATAGAGACTTTCATTCTGACACAGTCTGGTTCCTTTTTATTTATTTGTTTAGACAATTTTGCAACATCTTAGAGATTTCAGAAATAATTCTGTGTCTTCCACAAGACAATTCAAGACATTTTCTTGAATTTTATATTGTGTTTTGTTTTGGGTTTTGGTTTCTGTTTCTTGTTTTTATTTCAAATCAAATCTGTTTGGCTTGATTTTGATATGATCATCATAATCTATTTGGTTATGTCCCAAGTCAAAATGCGTGTAGCTTTGAGTGCATTCATTCTTATTTTAAATGTGTTGCAATCACTTCTTGTTACTGTTTTTCTTTAAGTCTATACACCACAAAAATATCAAGTTGAGCTTCAACTTTGGATCATTGATAAAAGTCATACACTCAGTCTCATTGGGGAAATGTGATTAACACATCCACACACATACACACACACAGTTTCAGGTCTGGGAAATATTTTGGCAGTTCTGACTCCAGGTCCAACTAGCTGATGATTCACTCTGCTAAGCTACTTACTATTTTAAGTCATGGTTATGTGCCCAATGTTCTGTGTAGCCTGTGGTAGACTTGAAGCTATATGCACTTTGCTTTGGGACATAACCAAATGGATTATGATGATCATATCAAAATCGATCCAAATAGGTTTGATTTGAAATTTTTAAAACATACACAAAGAAACAAACAAAAACCCAAAAAGCAAAAGTTTAAAACTGCCTACATTGGGACATCTGTGTAGCACAGTTGATTAAGTATCTGACTCTTGGTTTCAGCTCAGATGGTGATCTCAGGCTCTTGGGATTGAACCCTAGTCCAGGTACACTCAAAACGGAGTCTGCTTATGCCTCTCTCTCCCTCTGTCCCTCCCTACTCCCTACCCCTCTCTAAAATAAATAAATAAATAAATATATTTTTTTAAAAAAAACCTGCCTACTGGGCAGCCCGGGGCTCAGCAGTTTAGCGCTGCCTTTGGCCCATGGCACAGTCCTGGAGACCCAGAATCGAGTCCCGTATTGGGCTTCCTGCATGGGGCCTGCTTCTCCCTCTGCCTGTGTCTCTGTCTCTCTGTGTGTGTGTGTCTCTCATGAGTAAATAAATAAAATCTTAAAAATGAAACAAAAAATAAACCCTGCCTACCTTCTAGGAACTTACTGTCATGCAAAGCGTTCACTCCAACCTTCTTTATTTAAAGACACTGTGCTAGGGGCACCTGAGTGACTCAGTCAGTTAAGCTTCTGAAACTCTTATTTTTGCCTCAGGTCATGAGCTCAGAGTTGTGGGATCTGGCTCTGCATAGGGCTCCCATTCTCAGTGGGTAGTCAGTTTAGGATTTTCTCTCTCTCTGTCTGCTTCTCCTCCTGCTCATGCACTTTCTCTTCCTCTCTCTCTCTCCCTCTCCCTAAATAAATAAAATCTTAAAAATAAATAAAGGTGTTTTGCTTGAATTCCATGAAGTGTAATTAGATTTGCTTACAGTCTGAGAAAGGACCCTTGTTCTTATAAGGTGCCGTATAGCTCACTGGGGACATTGAACTAATCTCTGCTACTTGTGTTGAACAGAATGGTACCAACTTTTAGGTTTAGTTTTTTACAGACAATTTTGGTGATTAAAAAAATATGTGTGTATATATATATATATATATATATATATATATATATATATATATGCTTTGCATGTTTGTCCATGCTTTATGTGTTTGTTCTCACTTAATTCCCATAAGGATCAGAAGGGCAGGGCCAGTTTTATCTCTGTAGTCAGATGATGAGGCAACAGAGTGCTAGAGATGATCTTGCCTACAATTGTAAAGGTGAGAAGTAGCAGAATGATAATTTGAACCCTGAGTCTTATTCTAGAATCCACATAATTCATGTTTGACCATCCTACTTCCTTGGTAAATACTATTTGTCATCAGATAGCATAGGCCATTGGCACCTCGTTTAATTTGATGCTAAACATTCTAAAATTATCTCAGTATAGTATCATTAATAGGTATTGAGCTTTGTGGATGTTTTTTTTTATTAAAAGATTGAGGGGGGATCCCTGGGTGGCGCAGCGGTTTGGCGCCTGCCTTTGGCCCAGGGCGCGATCCTGGAGACCCAGGATCGAATCCCACGTCGGGCTCCCGGTGCATGGAGCCTGCTTCTCCCTCTGCCTGTGTCTCTGCCTCTCTCTCTCTCTCTCTCTCTCTCTCTGTGTGTGTGTGACTGTCATAAATAAATTTAAAAATTAAAAAAAAAATTAAAAAAAAAAAAAAAGATTGAGGGGTTGTTTTTCCTTATAACCTAAAACAAAATTAATACAAGATGGTATTTGTTTTACATTGATTTATATTTCTATATTTTACTCAAATGTGCTACTTATGAGTCCATCAAATTTATTCCCTTATATAAATATTGTGACTGTTTTGATGGCATCAGAGTACAAACCACTATTACATCAGTTTTTTTTAATACTTTAAGAATGTTACTGATATCTCTAAATGACAGATGACTTCATGAGTTGAGAATATACTACAAATCAATGTCCACTGTGCCATTTCTTAGTTTTTTGTTTGTTTTTCTTTTATTTATTTATTTATTTATTTATTTATTTATTTATTTTAAATTTATTTATGATAGTCACACAGAGAGAGAGAGAGAGAGAGAGAGAGAGAGAGAGGCAGAGACAGGCAGAGGGAGAAGCAGGCTCCATGCAGGGAGCCTGATGTGGGACTCGATCCCAGGACTCCAGGATCACGCCCTGGGCCAAAGGCAGGCGCTAAACTGCTGCGTCACCCAGGGATCCCTATTTATTTTTTTATTTTGATTACCAACCTCTACATCTATTTCTTTGGGGAAAAATGACTTTTATATTACTCTGAAATTTATATGCCAAAATCCCATTGTTTCCCATTGCCTGTAGTTTTATTTTGAATTTATTTTGAATAGTCAGTGTTAGATACACACTCTCAAACATTTTTCATATTGCTAAATTCAAATAATTTTTACTTTTTGATCCATAAAGGTAAGAGAAAGGAAATAGTAAAGCATACTACTATGATCACATTAACCTGTTAAAGTTATTCTATTATTTTATAACAATTCATTTTGATTACAATGAATCAGTAAAAGGTTATGCCATTTTCAGGATTTATATTATATAAGTTATTAGAACAAATTTGAAGTGATGAGAAACATTGATTATCTTCAGATGCACTAGAAGATATTAAATGCTTTATTTGATGTATTCTTCAAACTTCAAAACAAGGTAATACATCTCCAGTTAAAGTAATCGAAGTGTAGCAGAACATTTAAAATAAAAGAATGTCCTACATTTTTTTGTTGCCTTTGTTCTTCTTGGCTGGACACTTGCCCATGTGACTTCTCATGGAAATTAGCTGAGAGCAGTGCATTTCTCCAGGTCTACAACCCAATCCTTTAAGATTGGAGATTGCCACTGTCATCTGGCCTCTCTTTTACATAAATAGCAAGATGCTTATTACAAATATCATTTTATCTTGTTTTTGAGACTGTTTATAAATAATATATAATGTGAAATGAATTTATAATTTCAGAATTTTCCTCAAGTACTGATTATTTTCCAGTGTTCACATATAGCTAAAATATATTATCTAAGAATTCATGTTCTATAGAAAAATAATAATAAAAACAATAAAACAGAATAACATCAGTTTTGACCAAATTCTTTTTTTTTCTAAAAATTTTATTTATTTATTCATGACAGAGAGAGACAGAGGGAGAAGCAGACTCCTTGCGGGGAGCCTGATGCATGATTCCACCCCAGGATGGACGCCTGTGTGTGTGTAGGATATATATATCCTACAGAGCAGTAAAATTTTTGCGTGTGAAAAATTTTTAAGAATTCAAAGAAGCCCAGAATGAGATATTAAATGAACTAACTAGTATATCAAAATATTAAGAAAAAATATTAACATTATAAATTATAGTATAAGACACGAAAATAGTAAATTAAGGGCAGAAAAGAAAAAGATGCTGAGAAATGACTCTGGACAAAAAGAACACATAGAACCGTGGATTCTTTACCTTGCTCAGTGGTTAGCTAGGCCTGTCGACTGGTAAGGATGTTATTTGTGGTTTGTTCTTTCAAAGTGCCACCAAACACCCTTATGTAAAACATGATGGTGGTGTTGAGGCTCCTTCCCCCATCTCCTGGAGAGAAGAAGTGGGTTTACCTCTCCTGAGATCCTGAGGCCATGCCCTCCTCAAAGCCTACAGCCAGTTCTTGCAGATGTATTTCACTTTGTTTGCCCTAGAAGTCAGATAAATTGAACTATAGACAAAGTAAGTTTTGTACTCTCCTGTTCTTTTCAAGCCTACGCTAAACCAAGATATCTCAGCTGCAACATTATTGACATTTTGGGCCAAATAATTTTGTGTGTATATACACAGGGAAGAGGAGGGCTTTCCTGTGTTCTGTAGGATGTTTGACAGCATCTCTGACTTCTACCCACTTAATCACAGTAGCATCCCTCAGTTGTGGACACTAAAAAGGTAATCAAACATTGCTGAATGTTCTTTGTAGGGCAAAAGTGCTCCTGATGGAGAATTACTGCCCTAAATAAAGATTGTGCTTATTTCTTCTCTTCTTGTAATAATATGCCTTGGTTTATATTTCAGTATAATTGCTGGGCTTGCCCTGATCCATCCTCAATCTCTCCCTAGCAGTGCTTACACAGATAGGAGAAAAGAATACAAGGTAGTTTCGTTCTTCATTTTGGAACCATCCAGCCCCCAAGGTGATGAGTCCAGTGGCTTTGGTCTCATTAGCATAAAAAGATTTCACAGGAATTTCAAACTGTTACTACAGTGCACATCCATGCACACCCATATACACACACACACAGAGTTATAAACAACCCAGTAGTTAAAAGCAGAAGCTATATAAAAATATAGCTGAACGGGCCCCTGGGTGACTCAGTCAGTTAGGTCATGATCCTGGGGTCCTGGGATCAAGCCTCGCATCGGGCTCCCTATTCAGCGGGGAGTCTGCTTCTCCCTTTCCCTGCCCCTCCCCTGCACTCGTGCTCTCTCTTTATCTCTCTCACTCTCTCTAAATAAATAAATATATGAAACCAAAAGCAATATAGCTGAAAATAACAGGAAGTATATATATTTTGTTTGTTTGTTTATTTTTTACTCGAATTGTATAGAAAAATATTGGTTAAAAACATTAAGACGGTTTGTTCCTTTACCGTATCAACCACACCATTCTTTCTAGCAAACCTTGCCTGTGAAAATGACAATACAAAGAAAACTGTCAGAATATGGAAGATTTTGTTTCCTATAATGGGATATTGTAGAGAAGGAACATTAAGGATTATGTTCCTAATCCATTGCACAACTCCAGTGGTGCAAGATGGGACTGCATAATGTATCCACTTTCATGCCGTCTATTTTAAGCACCCAAGTTTTATGATAAAGAAGTTAATGTGGTTTCCAGTAGTGTCTAACTTACCCTCAGGGAGTAGCTCCTGCTGGGAGACCTTGGCTCATTATGGATTATTTTGTAGCATCAGTCATGCTATGAGATGACAAGGCTTTATAAGACAAATATTATGGATCAATCTTCAGAGGCCAGCACGACATGCAGCCAAAAATCCTCATTGGCAGAACAAAACTGAAAGCTCTTAATGAATTCTGTTACCGTGGCAGCATACTGTCAAATTATGCACTAATAGCAAAAGAGCTAGAAAACCATACCAAGAAACCAGCATGTCTTTTGGCAAGCTGGAGACCAGGGTCTGGTGCTGAGCTTCCAAACATTCTAAAGCAGAGAATTAACTTCAGAGTAAGCCAAAATCCTTGTGCAAACTCTCCAGGCTTTCAGGTGTGAATCCCAGAGCAGCTACTTGAACATGAGGTTTATTTATTTTTTTTTCTTTTCTTGTTGCTTCTTTGTATATTTTAAATTTTTTTTAAAGATTTTTTTCCCAAATGTAATTAGATGTTAGTTGGTTTAACAATAAAGCTACCAAAGGGGAGATGAGACTACATTTTAGGGAACAGAGTTCTATTTTATAAGTCAATTCCTATGCTGTATCAGCATCTGTAATTTAAGACATGGCAGGATTTTAAGGCAATTAGCATAATATAAAGGTGACCAGATGTCTTTCATTGCTCAGGAATGAGCCTGCATTTTATATTTTTGTCTTTGGATGATAACCACATTGAAATCTTTCTCAAATTGAATCAGGTAGATCATGTTGTAAATCACCTGAAATATCAGGAAGTCAGAGATTTAAATGATATGTATATAAAGCATCTGGGAGAAGAATGATGTACAAGTTATCTGTAAAGATTCATTTATCTGTAGTATTTCTTTTCTCTGTTTCAGGGCTGTTATTTCCCAGTTTCCTAAAACTTTGGCACTCACATTGCGAACTTACCCAAAACACTGTTTCCTTTGTTCTTACTCAAATTCTGTGCACTGATTCTGATCTTGCATTAATTTCCCTTTTCTTTCCCAGAAAATACAGCTTTCCAGGTCTCTTCTCCCATTGTCTTTGTTTGGTTTGGTTTCTTGAAATGAAAGGAAAGAATATGGTGATGGAGATGTTGATTTCAGACTTGCTCCCTGAAAACCTAGAGGTTTAACAGAGGTGGCTTCTGAGCCTGTAGGTGGAGAGAGAACACAGGGAGCAGAGGGGCTCTAGGCTTACATTCCAACTTCCATGGCAGCAGTTGTTTTTTGTTTTTTGTTTTTTTTTCAAGATTTTATTTATTTATTCATGAGACACAGAGAGAGAGGCAGAGACACAGGCAGAGGGAGAAGCAGGCTCCTCACAGGGAGCCTGATAAGGGACTTGATCCCAGGACTCCAGGATCATGAAAAACAGAAGTGTGGGGAGGTTGAAAGAATTCACTGTGGATGTTTTATTCCTGGATTAATCTTCCTTCAACCACCTTGAAATGGAGCTCACCATGAAAATGGAGCTCAACACGTGGGTTGAACTCATGACCCTGAGACCAAGACTTGGGGTGAGATCAAGAATCCAGTGCTTAACCGACTGAGCCATTCAGGAGCTCCCACCCCTCCGACCCCTCTACCCCTATTTCCTTCAACCACCTTCAGTGCAATGTCAACAGAATAATCTGGAACTATTCATTTCCTCCCATTTTATAGTAGTTCCTCTCCCCCAAAAAATCTAGTATGAGGGACGCCTGGGTGGCTTAGTGGTTGAGCATCTGCCATCGGCTCAGATTGTGATCCCAGGGTCCCAGGATTGAGTCCCACAACTGGCTCCCTGCGTGGAGCCTGCTTCTCCCTCTTCCTATGTCTCTGCCTCTCTGCCTGTCTCTCTCTCTCTCTCTCTCTCTCTCTGTCTCTCATGAATAAGTAAAATCTTAAAAAAAAAAAAATCTAGCATGATTTCACACCTTCTGCCATCTGAACAGGAGCCAAGCATCTAGTGGTTCTAGAGTATTTCCATTGAGTGGGACCATAAGATAATATGAAAGGGAAAAGATGTCACTAGGTACGGAGACAAGCAAATTAACAACTATCTCCAATGATGTTTCTATTGTTGTCCCAAAGAAAGATTATATATCTCAACAGTTTCTATGGCTAGAAAATCATTTTCATAGGAAAAAAATGTTACTTTTTAGTCATTAATATATTTTCACTCAATATAAATTTATTTTCACATACAATAAAATTTATAATTTGTATCATAATAAGATGTAAAACTAATTTTAAAGTTAAAAAATAAATTTATACCAAAGCACTTTAGAGATTTTTCCTACATTAATGAAAACAGAGTTTGGAATTTATAGGACATGATGTCAAAATGCTAACACTTCCTTGCATAATATGAAAGAGCAGGAAGTCTTAGATTGCTACTTTCATTTAAGTCCTTGAAATTTACCCTTAATTAACTGCTGTTAAACAGCTTTTTCAATGATGTTGGATAGTAAATAGTTTATTATTTATCTCATTTTTTTTTCTTGAGGAAACAACTCTTATTGGTATAAGTTTTCCCCTATATAAAGGAAAATTATTTCTTAAATTTACAATAGAAAATTTAATACATTTTCTTTTAAAAATACTGTTTTCTCTAAATCCAAGCAATATGAGTTTGTTTTTTTAATCTTAGCATAGTAAAGAACTATGTAAAGAGGTATTTTAGGTTACATTATGTCAGCAGATTTTGGTTACTTGGGAAAAAAATATTAAAATAGCATGTTTCTAATTTTTTTTATTAAATTTTACCTCCTTTGTATAAAGCAGGAAATACTTTGGCAAGCTACAGCTTTTAAAATGAACATTGAGTGTTTTACTAGAAAAAAAAAGACTTTGAAAGTTTCCTTGTGCTTTTAACAGTGGCTGGAAAAGGAAAAGAAATTAAATAGATAAATGGCTAGAGTAGAAATGCACAGTTACAATGGAATAATACTTAAGTCCAAGTCAAGTTTAAGTATAGAGTATATTTTAAAATATCTTCAGAGGAAGAAAAATGTTATCTTTTTTAGGATTAGAAATTTGCTTTTTAAACATGTATTTTCAGATGATTTTACTTGTGATTATGTATGTCTGATTCAAACCATGTTATGTTTCTTTCTGTATTTGGCAACAGTCAACCATGAAAATTAAAATTAGCATTTAAGAAATAATTCAAGGAAAAGATTCTTCCAATAATATTTGCCCCAGTGAGCTGGGTAATTCTTGTAAATTGGTCTTTTGGCCTGAGTGCTTTAGATAATTACTTAAATTCTCTATTTCAGGTTGAATATTCAGATAGTACTCAATATCAGGCATATGATAAAAATGATTTATTTTTTCTTCAGGAACTTGATGAAAGATTGAGTGAAACAATATACTTCACTATACCTACCTGCGTATTGACATTTTATATTCTTAGATTGTTCAGAAGCAGTGTCTCTTTAATTTGATTAGATCTTTTTACCTATTGTCATTTTCCAATTTGATGGATTATCAAAGATTTGTTCAATCAAAGAGAATTCTGGACAAATGGTGAAACATTAGTTTCTATCCGTATGTAACTCAAACTATTCTTTATTCTGTCCATGCAAACCAGTGATTAGATTACCTGTAAACATTACTGGGGTAGGGGAAATGAATGCATTATTTACTCCAGCTAGGGTGTTTTTGGTTTTGTGTAATTGAAATTTTCTTTTCCTTTTTCAGTAGTATTTTTAATTTATGTTGTGCATTGAGAAATAATTTTCCCTTGCCTTTTGTAGTTTTTAATTCATGAAAATAAACTTAAACCAGGAGATTATAGTTATAATATTTCTTATTTATTAATGTAAAAATCCTATTAACTATTGCGATTTAGACTTTATTATATTTTAAATTAACATATTCCTGTTTTGTGACTTTTTAACAGGGAATAACTCCAAGCTCTCCTGGTGGATATAGATTTTTGCTGCAAGGAAATAACAGTAAGTGCATATGTGTGTGCAATAACTTTTTAAAACTACAACATCTTAATATTTGGAATTTGATTATACTTAAATGCATGCAAAAAGTTAATATTATTATTTAAATTTAGGCTCCCAATTTATACTTTTGATAAGATATACTCACTCTAGTAGTATTTGCCATAGAATTTTAAGATTATTGGCAGATCATTTGAATAATGGAGGAATATAGATCCATGGCCAAGTCTTTACATTTTGTCCAACATGTTTGTTCTGTTGTGCTATATAAAACTTTTTTATGCTTTTATGATATTTCTTATCTCTTCGATTAGCTGTTTTACAGACAGTCTGCTTTCTATGGGCAATTATTTGAATATTGGTTTTCAAATTTTGGATGGTGGGATATTCATTTTGCATTAATAACAGCTTCCGGAGCAAACTCAAATTCATCTTTTGCAGTGTTGCATTTTAAATAGTTTTCATACAAATACAAGTCACTAAGTCTTACATTAATCTCACAGAAGGTGGGAAGGGGCATCTTTCTCCCAAATGAAGTTAATAGTAAAGTGGAAAGGAGCAACTTCTCAGCTATTCCACAGTGCATTTTCATAATGGTTTAAATCTGTGTTTATTTCAGATGTGAACATAAGTAACTTTTGTTTTACCTGCCATCCTGGCTTATCATGTGCCTTTCTTTACATTAATGTAATTACCTGGGAATTATCTCTATTCCAAATTGAATAGGGAAATATCAGCATGCTGCAGGCTCTGTGCTCATCCAGGAATTAAAGTAATTTAAGATACGAGGTTTTAAATGGAAACTCTCTTTGTAAGGAGAAGACGTAATTCACTGCCAGAGGTATCTTCTCACGGAGGCCTCTGGAGAGAGACAAAAATGCTCTCCAAAACCTAAATTCTTGATTTTCTAAATAGTTCTGATGCTGTTATCTTATCTACTCAGACAGATTTCTAGTTTGTTGTGTGGTCTGGGCTGTGACCTGGCTTTTGATCCTTTGGATACCAGTCCCTGGGTATCTTCCTCACTCAAAAGTTGAGCTGCTTGGTGTCAGTCCTATCTGGTGATCTTCAACTGACTAAGCCTCCTCAGGCAATTACAGTGTCTTCCTCAAATATGATGAATTAAATATATATATATAATATATATATAAATATATATATATTATAGACTAGGGAATGGTTATACCTATAAAATTGCTGCAAGGCTCATTCAGGAACTTGTTGTATTATAAAAGAAATTATTTTCTGTTTGGGGGATTCCAACTTCACCTGTTTGTGACAAAAGTTGTAGATACAGGCTTCAGAGAATGAGTTGCATGGATGTTTAAGAAGTGTTAACAGTACTAGTTTTGTGATAGCTTAAATGTGATGTAAAGTGACTGTTGAAATGACTCAAACTATTGCTTTTTCTTACTGTGGAAAATAAAGAGGAGAAAGGGCAGAGAAGATATCTTGATACATGATACGTGTGAGCAGGTCCACTTCCTTATAACCAAATGACAATCATTGATTGTAGAATCACATATTTATTATGCGATAACTCAGTTGGTTTGAACTCTCTTTTTCTTAAATGTTCTAGTATTTTTCAATCTTCAAGTCATGTTTATATACTTTCTAGGAATAATAAAATATAAATACGAGTGAGTATAAATAAAATATATATATTTATACAAGTGCATATACATTTATGTAGGTATATATGTGTACATACACACATCAGCAAAATTATATTTTCTTAGGGTCCCTAAATGGGAAGCTTTGAATACTCAGACAGAATTTTATTTACCTTTGGATTATTCTAAATGAGTTTGTCTCTAAATCTTCAATCTCTGTCTGTTCTTATTTTGTCCTTTATTCATGCATTGAAGAACTCTTGGGTGGCTGGATGTGTGGTCTCAGATACTGATGGTTTAGGGTGGAAAATTAACTTCCTGTCTACTAGTTGCCTGTAGGCTCCTGGAGAAAATATGAACATTTAACAAATTTAATTCATTGTGGTGAGAATTGCAATAGAAATCAGGATACAGTGGTTGGGAAGTAAGAGGTAAGTGACAAGGCCATCCTGGAGATCTAAAGCCTTGTTTTCTGTAGGAGGTATTTCTAGAACCATAGTATCTGTGTGCAACAGATGGGGGGGGGGCGGTGGTAGTGGTGGTGTTGCTGTGTGTGTGTGTGTGTGTGTGTGTGTGTATGTTCTGGAGTGTGGAGTTTGGGCACGGAGTATGGGGTGAAAATGAAGATGAGGATGAGAAGAATATAGGAATCATTCCAGGCTCTATGGGAATGGAAAGCTGTATGCCCAGTAGAGTGTAAGATCAAGCAGACAGGAGAGCGTTGCATGCTCAGGGAGCACAGAATAAAAGTTGCCAAGTGGCAGGAAATTGAGAGATTTTAGAGCATAAAATTACATCCACAACTCTACTGAGAAGTTTGCATTTCATCAGACTGTCCCCCAGGAAACAAAAGGGAACAAACAAAATCCTACTGGATTTTACAACAGTATGGGGCATTGGAGGTGTCTTTGGGAAATATCAATACAGTGGCAATTTTGAAGAAGGATTAGGAGGGATGGAGAAGGAACAGCAGAAATGGAGATAGGAAAAAATGGGTTAGGAAATTATATTAGTCGTTACAAGAATTAAGTGATGGCCGACTTATCAAAGGAGGTAGCTTTATGGGTCGAACAGGAGCCTGAAAAACTCTACCTCTGAACAGTGCAGACAAGACTGTTTATCTGAGGTTTTATCTGTCCTGTTTGAAGCAGGAAATCTATGGGATGATTATTGACTGAAAGACGCATGGGTGGGTTTAGCTAATGCTAAAATAAACAGCTGCAGAAACACAAAGATGTCATGAGATTTAGGGTTCTGGAGTCTTCTCTGGTCCTAGGAGGCACTAGGTATGATTATGGAGCCCAGTTCAGGACCCAGACAGAACCCATTGGCTATGACCGTGTTTTCTCTCTTTTGTATACTGTCCAACACAGTAGCCACTGGCCTCATAGGACTGTTATCATTAAAATCAATTAAAATGAAATGAAATTACCAATTTCCTTCCCCGTGGCATGTACCACAATTCAAGTGCTCAAATACCAAATGTGGTGAGCAGCTATGCTATTGGACAGCACGTAGGTTGCCAAAAGTCATATCTGACAAAGCCATTCTAGATTTTCAAAGGACTCCTGAAAGAATGCTATTTTGAATCACAAAAGCAAATACGTAACTAAAAGCATTTTAACGTTTATACCCTTCTAAAACTTTTAGAAATAGAGAGACTTAATTATATCCTTCATCCGTAATCAGTTAGTCTGGTGAATAACATCTGAATTTTAATAGAATGAGAAAATTTTAAATCTTCAAGTTTATATTTGATGGATTTTTCTTTTCCAGCACAGAGAGCATAACTAAAAGCTACCCTGGCATCTTACAGAACTGACAAAAAGATTATGGTAATATATCACAGGGACCACTGTAGAGCAAGACAGTTTTCTCAAAATATCTTATTTTCTTAATGTTTTTTCAGCATCTCAATTTCCATCTTTAAATTCATTAATAAAACTTATTGATGTCAGTTCTCACTAAAAGATGATACCATCTGGGAAAACAATCTTATTAGATTGTAATTTCCAGGGCTCCATATGTAAACTACAGTTCACCACCTCTGACCTCTTCAAGTGTATAAGATAGAAAAATCTAAAATATCAGTTTTTAATAATAGTGTTCCTAAATGATGGAATATTTCATTTCTGAGGGAAATACACCCTGATTGCACAGGGGAAAGCCAATTTGCTCTCTAATTACACACAACCTGAGTTCATTACATGTGGTCTGTAGGTTAAAGGATGTTTCACACCTGGAAGAATGTTGATTATAAACAGATTACTTGATCTTCCTTTACCGTTATTTGCAGATGAGATATTCTACTTGGGGGAGAAAAAAAAAATCAGTTGGAAACAGTGTAGGAAGGAAGCTGTGAAGATCGGAGTTAATTTGTAGCTATAGCCCTGGCCTGGTTTTCAGAGAGCCCTCCCCGTCATATTACTTACTGATTTACTGGCTATTTGTATTTGCATTTGGTTACTTGTCTCACACTTCAAACACACACACACACACACACACACACACACACACACACACACACACTCACAGTCACACAAAACAAGCCTGTATTTCATCCTCTCTCCCAGAAGAGAAGTTTATCAGTGTTTTTATCTGTTCAACTTCGACATTGTAAAATGAATCTCCATTCCCCTCTGTCAGAAATAGTTTCATGATTGGTCTCCTTGACTATGTACCTTCCTTCTTCCTCGCAGATTCATGTAGGGCATTGTTTTCATCATACCCCCTTTTATTCCCTCACAATCCTTTACAGGGTACACTGATCCCACAGAGTAAAATCTGGCCTTTAGCTTTGCCTTCAAAACTCTTCCAATATGTCCCTGTCTGCAATAGGGACTCTTAAATTAAGTGACTGACTATCAGCTATGTTGCTGATGTTCTGGCTCCCCTCCAGCTGGTAAGGGCATTTGTTCCTCCCTCTGCCTACCCTCAGCTCCTGTTTTCTCTACCCTGAACTCTTCCACATTCAAGTTACTTTCTCCAGATAGCCTTGATCTCTCAGGGTCCGAATTCCACCCGATATTTCTCACTTTTCCTGGAGTTTATTAGTTTGGTTCATCCGCATGCTCCCTGGTGACCACTCTCAAAATGAAATGAAATTAATAATGCCTACTTAAGTCTATTAGTCATGTCCGCCTAGCTTGCTTGAGGACAGTTGTCACATAATAAACTTACAAGATCGTATTGGCAAGGGTACACTCTTAAGTTTCTGTTGATTGAGAATTCAAAGAACAAGCACCTTGACCTGTGCATCTTGATCAACTCACTGACCCATGCTGACCTTAGCTGCAATACAGATAGAATTCACAAAATACCATTGTCCTCATTTTGCTTTACAATGCTGGGGCATAGGATTTTCTTCTCAGAATTTCTAAAGAGTTATAACTCCATAAATATTGCTACCCTGTGTGTCTAAAGATCAAGCCCATTTCTAAGATAACATTAATGTGTTCATGTAGTTACCTTTATTTATTTTTTTTATGTAGTTACCTTTAAAGAAAACATGAATTTTTAACTTATCTGCCCATAAAATATTAAGTTCTCTGAAGTAACTACTATGGTCATTTCTGTCTTCATTTATAATAAACATTTCATTCAATGGAAATGAAAGGCAACATATTTTTTTAATAATTGTATTTATTAAGATATACAGATATCACAAGGGATCAGCTTTTATGTTTAAAAAGAACTTAAGAAACATGAGAGTATCTTCTTTAGCTACATCTGTAGAAGAAATACAAGTGTTTAACATACCTAATGACCACTTCAGTGTCTCCTGAAAGTACACCTAGCAGGTATAATCAATTATCCAGCTTTCTCATACAAATAACTTACCTCATGCAATTTCATCTTCCATTGTCACTTCATGTATAAATGATCCTCATGGAATGAAACCAAGGATAGCCCGATTGTGATGGAAGAATGAGAAAGACATATTTGGAGTGATAGGAGACTTCATGCAGGGGATAAAATGAGGATGAAGAATGTTTCCTATTAGCTATTGGAAAGCCTGAGGGATTTCCCAGGTATGAAGAGGGAGAATGGCAAAGATAGATTTTGACTACATGCAGTTACCTGAAATTTGACCCAGGATATGAATTTAGAAAAAAAAAAAAAAGCTACTGTAATATGATTATGCAAAGTCGTGTTGCCTGTGTTTGCCAACCTTACGTGGAGCATATTAAGCAACTGTGATCATTTCTAAAAATGACAACTTTAGGTGTGGAAATTAATTAGAATCAGGGTTTGTGAGAATTATGCAAATTCGATTTATGGCCATGAATTTGAAGTTCAACTTTATATTGAAACCAATTTTATTTCCCCCTGAATGAACTGCTGAGTAAATGGCTCATTTGAAACTGTATTTGGTTTTTGTTTGTTTGTTTGTTTTTGTTTTGTTTCATGGTTTTTTTTTAATTTTTTTAAATTTCATTATTATTATTATTATTATTCAAAAGAACATAATATAAATGCTTTAACTGTTTGAATAAGGGGATTTTATACGATTAGTCACTTAGCAGAGTATAGCCTTGTAGGTCTTGGCAGCAGACAGAATTATTGGTTAGAATGAGCCCCCTGAGGTGGGCTGAACTAGAAGAGTAGTCAAATGGAATTTGGACTATTCTGGAGCTTGGTCATTGGGTCAAAAAAAGGAAATTCTAAATAGGGAAGCATGAGGAAAGAAGGACCCTGCTGATAATGAATGGAACCCAAAGTAGGTGAGGCAGCTGCTCAGAGACTGGGGGGTTCGAGGAGTAGCCTGAAGTCAAGAAGCTTGGCCGTGTCTTCAGACTGTGTGCTTGGTGGCGTTCTCAGTTTCCAGAAGTGGTGTTCACTGCCCATGCAGGCACATGGATCTGATTTTAACTGACAGCATCAATCAGCCTTATCCCATCACTACTTAGGAGATTTTATCTCTGAATCAATACCATCTGTGTCAAGAGGGAAAAAAAACAAAACCAAAAACATCACCACAAAACCAAAAAGATACGTTTATACATATTCATTCCTTCCAATTAAAACAAGCAAAGCAGTACAAAAAGATGAAGAGATTATTCAAGACAATCAGCTGGATCTCATAATTTTGTGTAATTTCCTTATCTCCACTCTCCAAACACTATGAATTGTCTGTTGGTATAAAACAATTGCTTCACATGTATTTATAAGAAATAATTCAATAAAATTGAATTCAGTATTTATTTGTAGGTGCTGGTTAAGAATAGAGGATTGGAGTCAGACATACTTGGTTTTAAATCTTGCCTGTATTAATTTCTAAAATTATTCTTGGTAAAGTTAAATAAACACTTTGATCCTTATATCACTTTCTTATTCTTATTAATAATAATTATCATTTTTACTGAAGTATGGTTGGCATACACTACTATATTACTTTCAGGTGTACAACATAGTAATTCTATAATTATACACATTATGCAGTGTCCCCCACAGTAAGTGTAGTCAGCATCTGCCACTATACAAATTTATTACAATATCATTAACTATATTCTCTATGTGCTACTTTTCACCTCTTTGACTCATTTATTTTTGTAACTGGGAGCTTGTACCTCTTAATCCCTTTCACCTATTTTGCCCATCCCTCACCCCCTAACCTCAGGCAACCATTACTTTGTTCTCTGTATTTATGAGTCTATTTCTTTTTGTTTTGTTTAGATTCCATATATAAATGAAATCATATGGTATTTGTCTTTCTCTGACATATGTTTCTTAGTTTCTTAATATCCTTTCGATCCATCCATGTTGTCAGAAGTGGCAAGATTTATTTTATGCCTGAATACTATTCCATTGTGTATCTATACCATTACTTTATCCATTCATCTATTGATGGTTACCTAGGTTACTTCATATCTTGGCTATTGTAAATAACTGCAGTGAAGATAGGGGTGCATGTATCTTTTTGAATGAGTGCTTTTTGTGTTGTTGTTGGTCAATACCTAGAAGTGGAATTACTGGGTTATGTGGTATTTCTATTTGTAATTTTTTTGAGGAAATTACATACTGTCTTGTATAGTGGCTGCGACTGTTTGCATTCCCACCAACACTGCACGATGTTTTCTTTTTCTCCACATCTTTATCAACACTTCTTATTTGCTATCTTTTTGATACTAGCCATTCTGACTGGAGTGAGATGATATCTCATTTCCCTAAAGATTAGTGATGTTAAGCATCTTTTCACATGTCCATTGTCCATCTCCATATCTTCTTTGGAAAAAACATCTTTCCAGGTCTTCTACCTACTTTTTAATCAGACTGATTGATTGATTATTTATTTATTTATTTATTTATTTATTTATTTATTTATTTTTGGTGTTGAGCTGTATAAATTCTTTAAATGTTTATTTGTAAGTTGTTATAGGGATCAAAATAAGGTTGTGTTTATCAAGCACTTAGGAGAAAAACTAGCTAGGGAAGGAAGTACTCCTGAGTCTGATTCCCATGATGTAGGCTCTACTCCCAACCAGTGGTCTGCTTTTGTTTTTGTTGATACCCTAGCTCCAGCAACTTTCTGCAATTTCCTCTTCTCTTAACACCTGTGAAGACTTAAGCCAAAAATTTAACTTTCTCAAAGCAACGGGGCGGGGGGGGGGGGGGGGGGGGGGGGAGGCTTTAGGGCTTGCAATTTTAGATACTAAACTCACACCTGTTTGTTCTTACTTTTTTTCCTCTCTGATTTTCCTTCTTATTATTATGTTTTATTTATCTATTTGCTTACTTATATTTATATATTATATAGTATATTATAAGCCTTTTATTTTTATGCTAAATTATTTTTGTTTTGTTGCTTTAAATTCTTTATAAATGTCAGAGGTTTAGTAAATAAGATATGTCTTACCTAAAAGTATAGAATATTGATTTTTAAAAATAAGCATTATCTGTATGTAGTTGGAAACATGAGTTACAAAATAGCTTATTTAACTCATAGGTCAACTGAAGATTCATATTTATTATTTGATTAGTGATCTTGATGTGTCCTTGCTTTATTCTGAGAAACTATAGAATTTAAAATCTACATATGTATATAAGGCATTTGAATTATTTGATTCAGTCAATTCAAGAAAATGTTATCTTCATTACAACTTCCACTTCATTAATCTGGTTTGTATTCTTTAATAATATAAACTGTAAATTTAATAATAATCCCTTCCACAGTCTGAGATTTCTATCATAGTAAGATATAATGAAGTCATGTTGTGTCAATATTGTTTTGCTTTCCTACTTGTTGACTGTGCTTTTGGAAGTGAAACAAGTACAAATGATAGTAATATAACTTTATACCAGTCAACTGATGAGTGATGCCAATTTACTGAAAAAATGATGTTGGCTTCATGACTAACAGCAGTCAACAATCAGTCAAATCTAGGGCTTCCTAATACTGTAATTTTGGATCTTAAAAACTGTATATAGTTTATAATGATCATATTTCTAAATAAAAAATAAGTAATATTGATGTAAATTTGAGTATGTTTTCCTACTTCCCATTAATGTATAGAAATCAAGAATTAATTTGATTATATTTCCTTTTTAAGATTATATTTATTTATTTTAGAGAGAGAGTGCATGGAAGTTGTAGGGGGAGCAAAGGAAGAGGGAGAAGACAGGGGAAAGAATCTCAAGCAGACTCTGTGCTGAGCACAGAGCCCAATATGGGGCTGGATCTCATGACCCTGAGATCATAACCTGAGCTGAAACCAAGGGTCGGATGCTTAAATGACTGAGCCACACAGATGTCCCAATTGTATTTCAAATATATTCAGAATATTTATCATGTAAAACATGTTTCAGGCTCTGATTTATGAAATAAAGGCTTAAGAATTTCTAATGTCCTTTTAAAGTTTTGTTTCATTTTTTTTCATTTGTCTTACTAGAATTTTTTTCTTTTATTAAAGATTTTATTTATTTATTTATGAGAGACACAGAGAGAGAGAGAGAGGCAGAGACATAGAGGGCGAAGCAGGGTCCCTGTGGGGAGCCAATGCAGGACTCAATCCTGGGACTCGGGAATCACACCCTGAGCTGAAGGCAGATACTCAACCAGTGAGCCACCCAGGTGTCCCTGTCTTGCTAGAATTCTGTAACTCAGGGCATACTATTGTTAAAACAAATGTTGAGGTATTATTTAAACTATAATTTTAGTTAAAAAGGAAAATTAATAATGTGTGAAGACATTTTACCCAGAATAATCTTGTACTTATTGCTTAGGAGGTCAAATTCTTCTAGTTCTAAAATCAATATCCTTATAACTAAAAATCTATTTGATCTACAGTAACCAGGTCAGTATTTGTCTACTCTTCATGAAAGGTATACTGGAGAATTTAGTTCAATAGTTTTTTTCCTATTTTATACTATTTTTGTTTTTCATTTGCTTTATTTATTTATTTATTTTTTTACAGTGCAGTAAATTTGTGGTCTCTCCCTTTTTTTAAAAAAGATTTTATTAAAAAAAAGATTTAATTTATTTATTCATAAGAGACTCAGGGAGAGGCAGAGACAGGCAGAGGGAAGAGAAGCAGGCTCCATCCAGGAACCCAATGTGGGACTTGATCCTGGAACCCCAGGATCATGCCCTGAGCTGAAGGCAGATGCCCAACCACTGAGCCACCCAGGCATCCCAAATTTGTGGTCTCTAATAAAAACTAGTTTTTATTTTCCTGTTTTTGCTAGCTCTTAATACTTTAAAATCCATAGGCCATTGTCCACTGAGTACCAATACATCATGAAATAAATTTAAATCATAAAATTTGAAGTATTGGCTTTTAGGCAAGAATAACTACTTCTATGGCAGGATTTTGGATTGTCAGAAAGATACCACAAGGTGGGTACCATCTTCTCAGTCTATGCCTAGAGTTCTGTTGTCTGTAGTTATTCCATCACCCAAATAGCTAAAGCCACTGTCATGTTCCCTCGCTACATCATGCTTTCCTTTGAGCTTACTTGTCAAATATTGAGTTATTCCTGGTTCTGATTTTGCCTTATCTTCGTGGTATATTCTTCTCATTGACTCTTCCACTTTTTTTTAGGTCTATCCTCCTGTACTTTTCTTCTTTTACAAATAAGATTTCACTTCTCATGATTTTAATTTAAAAAAATCAGTTCCCTAGGAACGCCTGGGTGGCTCAGCAGTTAAGCATCTGACTTCCAGCTCAGAGTGTGATCTTGGAGTCCTGGGATCGGGTCCCACATCGGGGGGCTCCCAGCATGGAGCCTGCTTCTCCCTCTGCCTGTGTCTCTGTTTCTCTCTCTCTCTCTCTCTCTCTATCTCTCTCTCTGTCTCTCATGAATAAATAAAATCTTTAAAAAAATCAGTTCCCTAAACTTCCATACAAATCCACCCCATCATTTTGATTCCCTTAGTTCATGGCCAGATCCTTCTCAGATGCTTCAGTTATATACCCTTTTATACTCTCAAGAAATTTCTACTCTGATTGTCTTCTTTTTCTTGATGTTTAACCTCTACTTCTCCTAGCAGATTGTTCCTAGTAGATTTAAAATATCTTTAAAATAATATGACACTGTAAGTAAAAACAACAGAAATCCTTGTTCAGTCTCTCATCCCTCTCCAACTAACTACAACTATGTCCATATCTCTCTTGAGATATATGATATGCTCTATGTATATATCATAGTACATATATGATATACTTTATCTTGGAGATATATAGCGTACTCATATATGTTACTATATACTATACTAGACATATGGCATACCAAATACTAGAGATTATTTTGTGGGTTTTTATTTATTTTTATTTTGTTTTTTGAACCAAAGTGTTGATAAAATTTATCTTGAAATAATAAAAACATAAAATCACTTTATGTGGAGTATAAATAACAGAAAGAACCCCTGTTATTTCTGAAAATTTTTTTAAAGTTTGTTTTCTGTTTCATATTTTATTTTGCTGATACATCCTAGTTGTCTTTTGAATTGAAGGAAGATACTTATCTAGTTGTGGGACTAATCTCTGAGATAAATTTCTTTATCTGTAAAAGGATTATTTTTGGTACCCACAAGCTCTCTAATGCTAGGATGAGGACATTTAAACCTTGGCCAGGCAAAATATGTTTATGCTTTAGTATTTTTACCATGTTCATATTTTTTCAAAGACAATAGAAGCTCTTCAAAGAGAGAATATGTCTATGTTTTGGGAAGGTATTGGATAACTTAAGAACATAATTAGGGACACCTGGGTGGCTCAGCAGTTGAGCTTCTACCTTCGGCTCAGGGGAATCTAGGGATCTGGGATCGAGTCCCGTGTCGGGCTCCCTGCAGGGAGCCTGCTTCTCCCTCTGCCTGTGTCTCTGCCTCTCTCTCTCTCTCTCTCTCTCTCTCTCTCATCTCTGTCTCTCATGAATAAATAAATAAAATCTTAAAAAAAAAAGGACATAGTTAGTTTACACTTTAGTAACTTTCCTTAAAGATGTTAGGCATACTGAATCAAGGTGTAGAAGAAATCTTAAGGAATTTTTACTATTTGCTCATTTGTTTGTGTAATACAATCTTTTAAAATTGCATTTGAAGTAGCATTTATAAACAAATCTGTTTTGGAGATTTTTTTTATTTGTTGAAATATACATATAAAATAATTTTATTTATTTTTTTTTAAATTTTTTATTTATTTATGATAGTCACACAGAGAGAGAGAGAGGCAGAGACACCGGCAGAGGGAGGAGCAGGCTACATGCACCGGGAGCCCGATGTGGGACTCGATCCCGGGTCTCCAGGATTGCGCCCTGGGCCAAAGGCAGGCGCTAAACCACTGTGCCACCCAGGGATCCCTATAAAATAATTTTAATTGCTGTAATTTAAAGTCTAGAGCAAATTTATTTATTTATTTATTTATTTTTTTAAATAAATTTTTTAATTTTTTTTTTTTTATTTATTTATGATAGTCACAGAGAGAGAGAGAGGCAGAGACACAGGCGGAGGGAGAAGCAGGCTCCATGTACCGGGAGCCTAATGTGGGATTCGATCCCGGGTCTCCAGGATCGCGCCCTGGGCCAAAGGCAGGCGCCAAACCGCTGCGCCACCCAGGGATCCCTCTAGAGCAAATTTAAATTTAGTTTGAAAGTAAATATTTCCCTAGTGTCCAATTTCCAAAAGATAGTTTCCTCTGAAGTTAAGCGGTATTTTGGTACATTTCTAATTATAAATATATTAAGAATACTAATGTTAGAAAAATTAGTGCATCTGGATTACTTTAGCTGGATATGTTCTTGCAAGTGAAATAGTTCAAAAGAAAGTGTGAAAAAAAAGTTTGGTTATCTAGGTATTTGGAATAAAATGGCTAAGTCTTCACTAGTTGAGAACTGTAGTTTCCTTTTAGAGTCCATCAGCACACATTCTGTCAGAAAAGAGCTGGTGGCAGTCATAATCAATCTGTGATTTTGTATCAACCAAGAAAGATGACAGATCTGAAATAGCTTTCCTTACACAGGGCTTAAGATACAAATATATGTATGCATCACTTTAGTGATAATGAAAACTGACTTTGTGACCTAAAGTAATCTTTCAAGGATATTTCCATGGACATTCAGGAAATTACATCACTGTGTAGAATGGGTTAAATTTGACACATTTCTTTTATTCATTTTTAGAGAATGGATTCAGTTATGCTATTTTATATTCTTATTTAAATTCTTTACTGAGAATGAAATCCTGGCATTGGAATGTTACATATCCTATGTGAAATTTCGCCATTCTCTCTATCAGCTTGACCTTCTGCTATTCTTTGTATTTACCGGCTGGACATTTCACCTGTTCCTCTCAGTTTAGTAAAGCTATAAATAGGAAGAAGAAGTAGAAAAGGTTAGCCAATCAAAATGCAGAATATGGATAAAGGTCAGGGTGGTAGGGCAAGCAATTCTAATTCTCAATATATATCAGACAATAAAAATCTGACACCTCATTCTTGTGGCAAAAATTGTAATAACGGAATTGAAAATACTGTGCAAATTATTTTTCATACAAGACTGTATAGTTGAAACAGAGTAATGGTATTTGTCCATTCTCATTAAACTTTTAGAATTGTGCTCTGATGCTTAAGATAAAGGAGCCATACATACACAATAGAAAAACAACAAATGTATATTTCTAAGTTGCAGTCTTTACACATTTCTTCTTTACTCATTAATGAATTATAATTTAATTTCTATATAGGCAAAATAAAGCAGAGATGACATAAATTACTGAGACTTGGAAATCCAAAATCTGGAATAAATTAAACTATGGGAAAGATTGCTGATGTCTTAATGAGTTAATTTTTCTTTTCACATAATTTATAGTATTTGCTGGTAGTTCTTGGCATTTGTGTAAGAGAGTAGGAGGTGTGAGAGTCTGAATAATGGGTCCCCAAAAGACATCCATATACTGATACCTGGACTGGAATCTGTGAATATCACCTTTTATGAGATAGAGAGATAGATAGATAGGTAGATAGATAGATAGATAGACAGACTGACTTTGCAGGTATAATTAAGTTAAAGATCTTAAGACAAGAAGATTTTCATTGATTATCCAAGTGGAACCTAAACACAATCATAGGTATCTTTATGAACAGGACGCAAGGGGAGATTTTATAAGCCCATACAGGAAAAGGCAATATGAGCTTGGAGACACAGACCCATCTGAATGATATGGCTACAGGCCAAGGAATGCCAGGAACCACCACCAGAAGCTTAGAAGGGTCAAAAAAATAGATTTTCCTATAGCCCCTGGAGGGAGGATGGCCCTGACAACACCTTGATCTAGCCCAGTGGAACTAATTCCAGATTTCTGCCCTCCAGAATTAGAATAAATATATTTTACCATCAAGTCTGTGATAATTTGTTACAGCAACCATAGGAAACTAATAGAGGGGGCATTTGTGGTGAACGAACAGAGCTCTTGGAATAATTTAGTTGAAAGCAAAATTCATCAATTCAAACTCAAATGTTTCATCTTATCTTCATATATATTAATATATTAGATAAGTCATCCACTGTCTACAATAGCTTGAGGCTCATTCAACATTGTGCAGAGGGATAAGAACTGGTTGGGGAATGGGGATCCATGGGTGGCTCAGCGGTTTGGCACCTGCCTTCGGCCCACGGTGTGACCCTGGAGTCCCGGGATCAAGTCCCACATCGGGCTCCCTGCATGGAGCCTGCTTCTCCTCTGTGCCTCTGCCTCTCTCTTTCTCTCTCTGTGTCTCTCATGAATAAATAAATAAAATCTTAAAAAAAAAAAAACTAGTTGGGGAATGAAGAGGCCTTGAAATGCATCCCGCTGGCTGAGAGTTTGAAGCTTCTTACACCTTAATTTCCCAACTGTTTAAATGAGAGGAGTGCTATATCCAAAACATCTTCCAGTAAGTCAAGATATGTATTCTGAAGCAAAGAGGGAACTGAAAAATATCAACACCTGGGAGTGATTAAGAATGATAAACCTGTTGGGGCACCTTGGTGAGGAAAATGAATAGAATAAAATAAAATAAAACTCTGGCTATCTGGAACATGAGTGTTCTGAATAGTAATTATAGAATATAATAAGGGTGAGATGGAATAGAAATGTGCCCAAAATACAATTTTACAATCTTTTAAAGAACGTATCCCATCACTCTTCCTGCCCATATGCCCTAGATCTTATTTAAAATCTGAAAATGAGTAAGATACCTAAGACTGGAAAGAAAGAAAACAGAAGAGATCCAGAGAGTAAGCACTGGGGTGACTCCAACTATTGAGAATGGAAAAGGTGGGATTCCTGGGTGGCTCAGCAGTTGAGCGTCTACCTTCAGCTCAGGGCATGGCATCGGTGTCCCAGGATCAAGTCTCACATCAGGTTCCCTGCATTGAGTCTGCTTCTCCCTCTGCCTATGTCTCTGCCTCTCTCTGTGTGTATCTCATTAATAAATAAATAAAATCTTAAAAAAAAATAGTGGAAAAAGTGAGAAGTAGAAAGTGGGAAGAAAACCAGGGAAATATGGTGTCCTGGAATTCCAGTCCAAAAAATGACTCAAGGAAGAAAAGACCAACTGTCAAAAGCCGATACGTCAAGCAAATTAAGGATGGAGTATTCACCATCGATTGTAGAGTGCTCAGGGGTCACTGGAGACCAATACGAAAAGCAGTTTCAGTAGAGTTGTCGACTAGGGACTTATCATGAAACAAATGTTTTTCTGAAGTATTTTATAAACTGCTTCTGTGAGATTGATAAATACTCTATGAAGTTAGATGGAATTCTGTCAATTGCTGTATATCTCTTTCCTAAGATATTTATTCCTTAAAATCAGTACTTAAGAGGAGGGATTAAAAGAGAAAAAACGTAAAGAATTAGGCTGGACAACTTTTCTAAGAAGGTCTGTCCTAAGAGGAAAGACAAAAATGGGGTAAAGGCTGGAGGGAAAGGTCAGGTGAAGAGATTTTTTTTTCACCAATATGGAAATTAGAATAGGATGTTTTTATATGGTAATGGAAATGAAGTTATAAAAAAGAAAAACATAAAAACACTATTGGTGCTGAAGAAGTGATGAGAGAAAGCATTAGAGCTAGTCTTTGAGAAAGAGAAAAAGGATGGGATCAAGGGCACTGGAGTGGGAAGTTCACTACAGGTTGGAGAGCACATCATCTATTTATTTATTTATTTATTTATTTATTTATTTATTTATTCAATCATCTCTTTAGATAGAAATCATCCAGAGTTATGGAAAAATGCTGTTAGAAGGAGATCTAGTGATATTAGTAGCTAAACATTTAAGTATGGAGGGAGAGTGACCCAAACGTTGATTGATGATCCCATCCAAGGGTAGAGGTGACATTTGGGTGACATGAGTCTACTCTGACATTTTTTCAAGAAGGAAGAAGGCAGAATGATTTGTGATTGTCAAATGAGCAAAAAAGATAATCAGCTCACTGAGAAACCAAGTAATAAGAGGGGCTCGAAGAGAACTCACTCAGATCTAAGAGGACTGCAAGGGAAATTGTGTCTACAGGGAAGAGCAAGAGAGTGAGGAGGATGATCAGAGAAGATGAAAGAGCAGAGTATTTAGCAAATGGTTTACTGTGAGTTCCGAGGACCCATTGGAAGTTTCTAGAATTGGAGGTAGTGGGAGATGATGTGCACCAAATTAAACCAGATGACGAGGGCTTTGTTTGTAGATAGTCTAATAAATAGCAGAGGGAAGAGTGAGATCAGTCCTCTTGTTCTAAATCAGCTTGTGGGGCGAAGGCTATGGGTGATGTGAAGGAAAGGGGGGTTACAGGACTATCAAGAGGAGAGAGTTCTGGGATTCCCACCTGATTATTACTGGGAAGGTAGAGGCCTCTGGAGAGGCCATGGGGCTCTGCGCTCAAAGGACTCCTAAGGTCCTTATTATATACAACTAAGGTAGGAATGGAGCTCAGCAAAAAAAAAAAAAAAACTTTTCTCACAACTCAAAGGTCCTACTCAGTCCCTATTATAAAAGGAGAAAGGATGCTGAGGGGCATTGAAATACCAAATTATTGAGATACATATTCATCAATCCTGCATCAGAGCCACGGAACCACTAGAGGTAACTGTGCCAATGCTTGATTTATAGAATGGATTTGATTTTTTCAACTTATGTAGTATATTTGTTCTGGCTCTGCAGAGCTAACACTAAACCTGCTTAGGCAGTTATATTTTCTCATTTACTAACCATGAATGATCTTTCTTATGGCTAAAGACTCAAGAATTGAGTAGCAACACAGAGCTATGCAACCTTAACAAAAGTGACAGATACACAGTTTTACTTAAATATTTACATCAAATCTAATTACCAAGTGCTCCACCTGTGTTATCACACACCCCCCTCCACTCCCGGGTAAACATTAGAATAAGAGATACTTTTAGGATATTCTTTTATAACACAAAACTTCTGTTGAGAAAGTTGTTTTAGGAATGCCTGGGTGGCTTAGCAGTTGAGCATCTGCCTTTGGCTTGGGGCATGATCCCAGAGTCCTGGAATTGAGTCTCACATCGGGCTCCTTGCATGGAGCCTGCGTCTCCTCCCTCTGCCTATGTCTCTGCCTCTCTCTCTGTGTGTCTTTAATGCATAAATAAATAAAATCTTAAAAAAAAGTTGTTTTAAAAAAATGCATTACCTCCGCTATTCCACGTGCATGAATTCTATCATTAAGAGAGAAGATCAATTCTATTTATATATATATATATATTTTTTTGTCAGTTCATACACCCACACCCAGTAGCAGTAGATAACAGAAGGAATTGTAACCTAGAATACTTGACAACATTCTAACTCAGTATGTATGCTATTGTTAGCCCTAACTTGAGTATATGAGGCTGAAAATTTCTCTGTAGTCAATATGTGGAAAAATCAGAGTGTGCAGTACAGTTGTATGCAGGCTTAAATGTGGACCGGACTCATTATATAATTTTAAAATATTTTATTCAGGTACAAAATCAAAAAGAGATACCATTTTTAAAAGTCTTGCCAGATTATAATATAAAAGACAATTTAGGATGAGAAAGTTTACAAAATGTAATGTTCAATGGTCAGAGAGACTTGGATCCTAGAGACACAGAGCAACTGAGAGAAGCATAACAGATCAATGTGGCTTGATAGTCCTTGTTCATTGTAACCTTGTTGGCAACAAAGGGTAGTCCTGCATAGGAAATAAGATTATCAGCAATGGTTTTCATATTAAATTATCCTGAAAACATACTGAACATGAACCAAATGTTACATTTGTGTGTGTGTATGTGTGTGTGTGTATAAATAAAATAAGGATTTACGAGGTAACAGGATTTATCTTTATTGTATTTTATAGGTAGAAATCATTTAATTATTCTAATTGAAGTATTTAAAGGCTGAATACTAAAATGCTTTAAGTTTTGACTAGGTCTGCAGTGTTTCGAATTTATAAGAATTTGGCATTGTCCCTTCCTAATTAGTTATGCACACAAAAGAAGAAAGGTAAAGCAGCAAAACAAAAACAATTACAAACTACAGAATTGGCAACTTTGAGAACTACATAGAAAAGTAACTAAGGTAAAAAAGAACTAGAAGTCTTTCCTAAAATCAGTGTTTGGAAAAAAAAAATAACAGTAGTTGAAAGCCAGACTATATTGAATACCAGTGATGACTATAGTACTTTTGCTAAGTCAACAAAATCATAATAATCTAGAAACTCCAAAAAACAGCCCTGACAAGGGAGAGGTGATGTTTTATTATACATTTCAACACCACCTCCCTACACTGGAAACGATAGGAAGAGGAATGAGAAAGGAGACAAAATTCTGATGTTCTCATTGTAAAATAACAATCACTAAGATAACTAATAAAAAATGCATTCCAAAATTATAGAAACTCATACAGATGTCAAGTCTTAAAGAGAAAGCACCACACAGATAATATATTAAATATGCAAATAACATTTCAGAATATGCATAAGACTATGAATATATTTTAATATATTTCACACTGTAAGGCAATCTTATATTTAAGCATTGCTATTATAGTTTTATATAACTGCCTCAAATATTTCTAAGTAGGCAGAGTATAAATAATCAAACATATACTTAATGAATATATTTATGTTGTTGCAACCAAGGGATTTATATAATAGTATGCGAGTAATATGCATATTTGCATGCCTATTTGATCCCAAATGAAAGTATTTTATCAATGCGCAGGCTTATAGACTTATGTCCCTATTCTTTATAATCTACTTTCTGCGTGACTGTTACACTATATCTGTATCTACCTATCTATCTATCTATCTATCTATCTATCTATCTATATATTTGTTTTACTTTAATCTTATTTTGTAAATATTGGAAGAGTTCCAAACCTAACAGGTTTTAACTAAATACATAGTAGTTATAATTTCATGCGAAGATTTGGGTAGTTTTTAAAAAAATTTGTAAATATATATGGAGGAATGATTTGGAAGAGTAAGAAAGAGAAAATAGACTTTCCTAATTATATGTGTTGAAGATGTTAGCTGGAGGTTAAGTTTACCATACAAACTGGAATTGAAAGAGCAGAGATGGGCAGCCCCGGTGGCTCAGTGGTTTAGCACCAGCTTCAGCCCAGGGCCTGATCCTGGAGTCCCGGGATCGAGTCCCACGTCAGGTTCCCTGCACTGAGCCTGCTTCTCCTCCTCTGCCTGTGTATCTGCCTCTCTCTCTCTCTCTCTCTTTTTCTCTCTCTCTGTCTCTCATGAATAAATAAATAAATAAATCTTTAAAAAAGAAAAAAGAAAGAGCAGAGATAGCAGAGTGGCAGGAGTAGGTAAAGAGAAATGTGGTAAGAGTATAAGAGAAGTCAACTTGTATAAATAAGGCCAAACATAGGTCGAGTCTTGATTCTGTTCTAGCTCTTTTGTGCTCCTTTGGAGCCATTTCTCATCTGGCGCCCAGGTTGGGACATGCATCCAAAAGGACCAAGCAGAGATGGGAATCCAATACGAGGTTGTCCACAAGGAAGTGGAATCAGCTTCTCTTACCTGATGATTTGCATGATTCCTGAAGAGAGAAAATGTAAAGGAAACCATTGTCCAGGCAACATTATCAACCTCTGGACACCTCTTAACACTGTAAACTGAAAAATTCTCCTCATGTTTTTGTGAAACTATGAACTTCCTTGAACTTTTTTTTTTAAGAACTTGACACCTTTCATGATTTCTCAACATCACAGTCTCTAATGCCAACGTTGTGTGGCAGAAATTAAGACAAAAATAGCTTTTGCTGCTGTTATGCTAATGACATTCTCTTTCAAGTACTATCAAGTAGGCAAGTAATGTCACTCTAAAGAAAAAAAAAAAGTCAATTTTTATAGTTCAAGTTCCAGGCTCTGGACCCAACTGCCACCTATCTTTGCTTTGTCTCTTTGGGATGGTGTTTTCTTGTTTGGAGGAAAAAATAAAAGAGGTATTATCTTCTCCTATGACAGAAATGAAATGGTGAAACAAGTCTGAAGTGGAGGCTTTACCTTGCTGGGGAAATTTTAATGATCACAAAACAAATCTACCAACTCTAAGATATTTGATGTGTGTTATCAAGTCACTTTTAAGACATGTATACTTCTATTGGAGTTGAAAGCTTTTAAAAGATGGAGAAAAAAAAAAAGACCTAGGACTTACAATGTTCAAATAATATCATATCAAGGCTAGGACTTAAATTCATCTCTGGGAAATTTTATTTTCAATTTGTAGCATAAGCATGGGATAGATAGATTACTTGTCAATATTCTTTAATAGACAAAGGAAAGCCCAGATGAGAACAAAAATGGAATTGGCAATACAGTAAAAATGAGTAAGTCAGACCGAGCTCTCTTTTGGATCACTGCAATTTATATTCATTAAATCACTGTGCTTGATAAGCTAGCTTTCTGAAATACCGTGAACAAATTGTTAAAGAACTGTCAGTATACTCTTGCCTAGTTGGATAATCAGTTCCTTATTGTAGAAATAGAAATAGCATCCTGGATTTGATTGAGCATCTGACTTTGTGGTGTGTGTGAGTAGTAATGTTGCAGGGTTCCAGGGGGGTCAATCTTGAATGATCTGGTGTATTCCCATACTTGTGTGGTCCAGAATCCAAACCCAGCCTTGGTAAAAGTTAGTTTTATGGGAGGTTGGGTAAAAGAGTATGGGCTAATTCTGGGGGATGAATTATTTAAAAACCCATTTTTGACTCACAGTGGAACAACTGACTATCTGTGTATAAGGCACCCTCAGCATTAGACAATTTTTCAATTGCATTTTCTGGTTCAATGTAACTTTAGATAGAGCAAGCATAACCTTTATTACAGGCTATTGCCTCTCCTTTATCAGTAGTTATAGGTACTGGTTCACCATGAAACATCTCTCTAAGAGCAAAAGATAGAATTGGGAACCATATGCATTTGTTCAACTACGTGTTCATTGCTGAATGTTTCCAATTGAAACTTGTTTTCAGTTTATACTTTTACAGCTACTTGGAGGAGGTATTGTTAATACCCTCTTGGGTGAGGTAACAGATTCACCAGAGATCTCTCACCCAGAACAGAGAGCCTCTACATCAAAGTATGCCTTCTCACTTAGCATTTCATTTTTTTTCTACAATACTCTCCTGTTTTCTGTTGAAAATAGACTGCTCACTTTTGTGACTTAATCAAAGGAAATTTTCAACATATGTACAGGGCAGTAAAACCTAAATGAGCAACATGGAGTGCTTTCAGCATATTCATTTATTCAATCATTCATTCAGCTGTCATCATAAAGACATGTATTGGCTGCTTACAATGTGTTCAACACTCTACTGTTTGCTGGTGATTTAAAAATTCACTTTTAAACAGGATCAACTTCTTCTGAGCTATAAATAAAATAGTTTGAATCCAATTAACATTTTTAACTTTGGATCAAACCTCATTGAGCATGGAGCAATATATATATATCAGGTTCAGGGGAATACTAAAAACCAAGGCTTTCGGTAAAATAGTGAATTAGCATGTATTTAACAGCCGTTTATTGGCACCTGATTTGTTTTGGTCAAGGTACTAAATGCTAGGGCTAAAAAAAATAAATTAAAAACAAAACTGATGTGAGAAATTTGCATCATTCCTAAATCTGACATCTCTGGAAGCTATTTTAAGTAGAAAATAGGTTATGTGTTGTGTCCTTAACAGCGATTCTCTAAAATTCCCATGTTTCAAATAATAAGTGTGAAAATACTATTAAATATAGTCTAACTGAACAATATGGTTTTACCCTCAATTACTGGCTAACCTTTCTCTAGTCACACATTTCTGGAAAAACTTGTGCAGAGAAAATTTTATTACTAATACAGCAGTTAGTGTAAGAAGATTTTTCCCCCAGTGTTCTTTCTCATTGTGTCTGAGAAGTTTCAGTTGAATGTTGTGTTGATGGTCTTTAACAAATCTTAAGAAAGCTTTACTCATAGCAGTTTCTACAAGTAGTGAAGGGGAGCTGAGGAAGAGCCAACTAAAATCACCTAAATCCAGGCTTGTGTAGGGAGGGCAGGAGGTAGAGTGGCTTCTTGTAGACCGGCTACAATTTTACTCTTTGCACTTCACATACTGTGCACATATGATTTTATTTATTTCTAATACCAGCTATTGCACTCATAGAATAATTTTCAAACTCCATGATTTTTATATTTTTATTTTGCTCTGCCTTTTCAGTTCCCATTTTATACCCAAAGTATTGCCTTTATTTATTTGTTTGTTTGTTTATTTATTTTGCCCCGATTTTTTTTAACAGATCTTAATCTAAAGCTCAAGTCCTAGGCTCTTTGGAATTTTTTCAAAGTGCTATTATTGTTAAACTATGAAACTTTTCAGAATAAGAGCCTTGGCATCCAGAACAGAAAGGCATAAAGAAGACACCGCATATTATCAGTGTTAAACAGAGTATACACAGAGGGTTGCCATATTTCGCAAATGAAAATATGTATTATATCAGATATAGTTACACTTAAAAAGTCATTTGTTGTTTATCTGCAATTTAAATTTAAATGGACCTCCTGTAAATTCTATGGTGACCCTAATCACAGACTTGAGTGAAATACATTCTCCTGACCATACACAAAACTATCAAAAGGAAAGTTACTAATTCATTAGTGAGTTTATTCTTATTTATTGAATCAGATCTGTAACTTAGAGTCGTAATACATCAAAAAACCATATACTGAATAGTTTCATGGGGAGATTAACTACCTAAAATTGCTTGTAATGGCAGAAAGGGCAGGCTCGTTCACAGGAAGCTTTCCATATTAAACTAGAAAAAAAATCACATCACTTGCGTGTTTTAATAAACAATGTTTGGTGCAAATTTTGAAAGATGTAATTCCATTATTAGAAGAAGAAAAAAGCTGAAATGGCAACCAGGGGAAAGAAGGATAGCCTATTTTTATATTCTTCTATTATTTATTTTCTAAATTTTCTGCTTTAAAAAAATAACCATAAAAATCAAAGTTCTAATGAAAAGACTAAACTAAAAAGAAAAGTTGAATGCTAAGAGTTGTTTATAAATGTACACATTTGGTTCTAATAGCAATAAACAAGGGTTTCTATCTTCTAAATACTTAAATATTTATCCTTTAATACTTCAAACTTTTATTCTTTAGATCCTTTAGAAACTAAATGCATCAGTTCAAAAGCCAGGAATTTCAACCTAGACTGTTTTTAGATTTTAGCGCTGGATTTATCACTTCCTATTTGTTTGTCCTTGGGCAAATTAACCACCTTTTTATGCTTCTATTTCTTTATCTGTGAAGTGGAGATGGTAATATTATCTAATTCAAAGGGTTGCTTTGAGCATGAAATGAGGTAGGATAAAATGCCTGACTCCGCGTAAGTGCTATGCAAGTGTTAATGGCAGTCATTCATTCCTATTCTCACTAATGTGTGTGAGGCAAGGTTTCCTTATTTGTTGACTTTGTTTCTGTTGTTAATCCATTGATCTGGGGTTGCCCGGATTAAGAAGATACAAAAATTTCTCCTTGCTCATTTTCATTTTGGAAAGAAATCCAGGGAGAAAAGGTGGTAATGGGGAAGCCTTCAAAACGCTTTCTATCTCTAGGAGACTGGACAAACAAATAGCAAACTGTCCTAGCTGGAGATGCTGGGACAAAACACCCTAGACTAGGTGATTTAAACTATACACTTTTGTTCCTCACAGTTATGGAGGCTGTGAAATTCAAGATTAAGGTACCAGAAGATTCACTTCTTGGCAAGGGCTCTTTTATCTTTTCCTGATTAATTTCTTGCTGTATCCTCAGGAGGGAACTTTGCTGTCTCTCTTTTTTTTTTTTTCTGGCATTAATCCCATCATGGGGGCTGCACCCTCATGATCTCACATAAACCTAATTATCTCCCAATACCATCTTATTGGGAATTTGGGCTCTCACGTAGGAATTTTGATGGCATACAAACCTCCAGTTCATAATATCAGCCAATGCCATTTTGTCTATATATTCCTGCTAAACAGGAATGATATTCAAAGTGATTGAGGGCAGCAGTTGTGCATTATAACTGGATTTGGTCCTACTGTTACATTTCTCTTTATAATCACATCAATATTGCCTTGAAAAAATAGCATATGGTAGAGAGAGAAATGACTCACAATTGATATGCAATCCAGCTGTGGGTATGTGATTTGTCTTCATATAGGGTTAAAAATAAATTCCTAATCAGATTTAAACTGTATAGAGAAATATGTTCACTGTTGTCCCAGATGCACATAATATCTATTTTTTTTATCTGAATACACATATTCACATATTTTTCTTCGTAGTTACAGCATTTGAACACAAATAGGTAGGAAAAATTAGCTTAATTTAGATTGAAAATAAACGTTTTATAAGATGAATTATTAAATCCCTCACATGAATGAAAATCTAACAAATTATAATATGTTACTACATGGATTCCCATGAAAACAAAATATTTATGACCCTTTTGTAATTGACTTAAATGATACAATCATAGAATAGAAAGACCAATCTCAAATAGGTGGATATACTTCTATTAATAACATGGAACTATCAAAATATTAAGAGTATATATTATTTACTTGTAAGCAAAATATTACTTATATCACTAGAAAAATCATTTTTCTAGTGATCTCTATACAAGGATCTGTAAGAAGTTCATGAGTGTCTTTTTATAGGATTACACAATTAATTGAACCTTAGTTTTAGAATGTATTACTATTTAGTAAATTTTGATGTGTATGAAATAAAAACCATTTTCTTAGTTTCGAAGAAAATTGCTTTTTTTTCAAGTTTGATATATTGTGTTTATTTTAACTATCCTTTAAAATATTGAAAAACTGAAACAATCCTTTACTAGGAGTAAATATTCAACTGGAATGTAATTAGGTTGAATTTTCCCCTTCATTAAGCATATGGGCAAATCAGATGTGCATTTTCATTTCAAAAGTTTATTATGGGGAAAATACATAAATGTAATTATAAGCATTCTCATTAATTTATCTTTGATTTCTTGCCATTCTGCATACATGTCCAATTTCACATCTTTGCAGTCCATTATCTTGAATCAAATTTCTGCTTTAGGGGATCTGGATCATCATTGCATTTAAAGGGCTTTCTGTCACTTACATGCAAATACAAAAGTAACATTGATGTTCAGAATTTTTGAAAATAAAGGCAGATAATAGGGTGAGTGACTTAAAAAGTCCTTTTGAAGTTACTGATTAAGATTTGTAATTTGTCAATGTGAGTCACTTTTAAACACATGTTGTGGCCTGCCTCATGACAAGACCTAAGTTACAACCAATTCCAAAGAAAATAATAAGGATCTTACTTTTTAAGTAAAGTCTGTCAAATATGGTTTTAAAGAGAAATATCTAAATTCTCTTGGGAAGTGGTTGTATACTTGAAGACATTGAGTCAGATGTCTTTTACTCTGGCCTCAGTAAAAGTTAATAAAATGTCAGGACATCGGGTAAGAAATTAATAAATGCTTATCGAAAGAAAAAATGTCACAGACTTAAGAATAGTTTTTTCCAAACACTACTATTAAGCTTTTTAGAACTGTGAAGTCACATGACCCATGTCTCATTAATCTGAGGGCCCTTTTCTTCCCCAGCAACTGTTCCATAAGTCAAAAACTTTCAAGTAATAATTGATAAGCAAAATAAATATGGTCATTGTCTTCAAAAAATAAACCTTAGTGACATTACTTAAATAAGTTCCTACACAAGTCTATAATTATAAAATGTTGCAGGTTCTTTGAAGAAAAACAAGTTCTGTAAGAGGGTATTTTGATACATATGTCCCCATATCACCTGTGTAAAACTTTCAAAAACAAACCACAATGATCACTGATCCTGCATACCTAAGAGGAAAAAATAGATACAATGACAACAACAACAACAAAACATATCAGGTAATGATATACATTAAAGAAAACCAGAACTTGACAGTATTTAAAGTGGTAAAAAGAGATTTTATTCAGGAACTACAGCTCTCGGAGAAAAGAGACTTCAGTATAAACCGATCCAGTTCTGTTACAGCATGGACAGGAAAGGGTTTTTTTGTTTGTTTGTTTTTAAGATTTTAGTTATTTATTCATGAGGGACCCACCCAGTGAGAGGCAGAGACACAGAGGGAGAAGCAGGCTCCATGCGGGGAGCCTGATGTGAGACTCGATCCTGGGACCCCGGGATCATGACCTGAGCCAAAGGCAGACTCTCAACCACTGAGACACCCAAGCGTCCCCAGCAGAGGGTTTATGGCCACTAAGTAATGTGAGAAATCAATGGATAACGGGAAACACTGAGAGCATTCTGATGAAATCAGCTTGAGAGGATTCTTGCTGAAGGCAGGCCACGGTGATGGGACATCACCTGAAAGATAGTAAGTAGTGAGAAGTTTTGATCATATATGGAGGATGGCCAGATATTGAGGGTAGACAATTCTGCCTAAACTAATTCAGTGAGATTTTTGCAAAAAAATTGGGCCATGCAAAGACAGACACAGAACTCCAAAGATTGAGGCCTAGTTGGTAAGAGGGTTGAAAGGAGCCTGACTACACTTAGGTCAAGGACAGTGTCTTTGTGATACACTCTAGC
The DNA here is from genome assembly GCF_048418805.1 of Vulpes vulpes. NCBI lineage: Eukaryota > Metazoa > Chordata > Mammalia > Carnivora > Canidae > Vulpes > Vulpes vulpes. The sequence goes on along the minus strand of NC_132786.1, from coordinate 53,544,842 downwards.
CACGGGATGCACCTACTTCTGGGGAAGGCAGAAGGGGAAAGACATGGAGAGTGTTTGGCCTTATTTGTATTTCCAAATTTGTATACAATAGAAAAATCACAAAATGTTAACTTTTGTTAAATCTAACTAGACGTCCGTGGTCCTATTTAGTGAATCTTAAGATATCTTGTGACATGAATTCTCTTTTAGAAAAGAAATGTTGGGAATCCCTGGGTGGCGCAGTGGTTTGGCACCTGCCTTTGGCCCAGGGCGCAGTCCTGGAGACCGGGATCGAGTCCCACGTCGGGCTCCCGGTGCATGGAGCCTGCTTCTCCCTCTGCCTATGTCTCTGCCTCTCTCTCTCTCTCTCTCTGTGTGACTATCATAAATAAATAAAAATTAAAAAAAAAAAAAAAAGAAATGTTATGGGACACCTGGGTGACTCAGTGGTTGAGCGTCTGCCTTCGGCTCAGGGCATGTTCTCAGGGTCCTGGGATCAAGTCCCACATTGGGCTCCCCGAATGCGAAGATGAGTAGAGTAGAGTAGAATGGTGAGTAGAATGGACTTACAGGGATGGGGTCAGAGAGGGTAGCATTACACAGTTTAAAATAGGAGAATCAAGCTATTAGAAATAAGATGTATCTTAGGTATATTTGGAGGTGCATATATATGTGTGAGGGTTCAGGTGATATTTATATGTCATTTGTTTTTTTTAATATGTCATTCATTTGTAATGTATGTGCTTGCTTCTTCTTTCATAAAAGTTTTTGATAAACTTCTCAGCTACAGTGATCAAAGAAATGCTCCCTAAAATGTTTACTGGCACAATAAATCTGTATCATTAATTATATGCAATCTAAGTTGTGAATGAATCATTTTAAAAGCTTGAATTTAATAAGAACAAACATTACATTAATTAGAGAAATACCAACTCTGCACTCTCACAAATTGAAGTGTGGAAATCAAAGCATTGCTAGAGTTATTCTTTGAGGTTTATAATATCTCCATGTTGGTGGAGCTTTCTTTGTTCTATAGTTTTCTGTTAAGATGTGGACTGAATCTTTTGCTTCCAATTATCAATAAGGTTAATAGAGTCATGGATAGAAGGCAGTTTCTGAATCAATTATTCTCATTCAGCTTCTTACTCTTGACATGGAATTTCTTTCATCTAGAATGTAGGATTTGTCATTTCTTCAAGCCCAGCTTGCCACAATCAAAATTGATTTTTAAGACATTTTAATAAATGTATCTATAATTGAGAATAGGCCATATCTGTATGAGTATGAGAGTAACCTTTAAATCATACTTAAGATTGTGCATTCTCACTTAGTTTATTTTTTTTCTTTTCTTTTCTCTTTTTGTTAAGATTTTATGTATTTATTCATGAGAGACACACAGAGAGAGGCAGAGATATAGGCAGAGGGAGAAGCAGGCTTCCTGCAGGAAGCCCTATGTGAGACTCGATTCCAGGACCCCAGGATCACCACCTGAGCCAAAGACAGATAGATGCTCAACCACTGAGCCATACAGGTGCCATATATATATATATATATATATATATATATATATATATATATTTTTTTTTTTTTGTGAAGACACTATTACCAAACTGCAGGTGTCATCCAGATTCTGTTTCTGCCTTGCAAAAAAAAAAAAAAAAAAACTGTATTAAAATTGTTATAAGCTTGGGACGCCGGGATGGCTCAACGGTTGAGCATCTATCTGCCTTCTGCTCAGGTCCTGATCCCGGAATCTGGGGTCAAGTCCTGCATCAGGCTCCCTGCATGGAGCCTGCTTCTCCCTCTGCCTATGTCTCTACTTCTCTCTCTGTGTCTCTCATGAAGAAATAAATAAAATCTTTAAAAATAATAATAATAGTAACAGTAAAATTTTTTATAACCTGTAATGCATACATTTTAAAAGATATATTACCTACACACTGTTAATGGTTTCCAAAGAAAACAAAAATCACTTTCTTACTGTATTAACTCCTAATTAGTTGGTTAAATGTACTTACAAATCTGAGCCCTAATCATGTGCCTGGTCACCTCAGATTCCAAATAAAATTCCTAAAATACATACTGTAAAATCCAATAGGTGACTTACAATTTATAAGAAAAATGGACATATCAATGTGTAGTAATAGAAGATGGTTTCTCTAGGACTCAACAATCAGTGCCTGGTTTATCCTTAACCTACAGGTTTTCTGCATCTTCTGAGGCAGCAGTTGATCTACTCCAACCACAGACCTATCTGAGCCCCATTTCCCTTCAAAGCGGGGACTGCATTTCACTGGGTTGTTGAGAGGAGTCCCTCGGAAGGCCTGTGGGAATCAGGTAGTTCACCGTAGGGTCAGAGAGACAATAGATGCTCAATCAGTGTCCTTTCACATCCTCTTTCCTGCTTCAGATTCTGTCTTTGAAACAATTCTCCCATAGATTTTCCTTCAGTGTACTATGCCTGCAGGTCATAGTGATCATATTAATGGACAGAAACAAATTGTTTAGGAAAAATGCACACCATACTATACTATATGTACACACAATTCTATATACTCCACGCTATACTTATAATACACGCTATACTATTAGTGTAATGTATACTAAAAATATAAAATGCTGTTAATAGTGATTTTAAAATATCCTGTGGGAACAAACTCCTGTTGCATTTTCAACACATGTTGTGTATCAGCTGGATGAGATGCCTGTCTTCCTTCAGTCCACAAATTTCTAAGTGTCTACATGGATAGTAAAGGAGCCAATGAATCAAATGTATGAGTGCCTTTGGGGCTAGTTCCTCATTTCTTGGGTCTAAAACAATAATCTGATTAAAATAGCACACTAAAAGAAACACAAGACATATAGGGAGAAAATACTAGGGTATGATGCTGTGTTATATATTTACTTTATGACAATTATCACCTTAGTGAATGTGGTGGTCAGATTTTTAAAAAAGAAGGAAAGAACACATAGCAAGCACTAATAATGTTAAAGTCATTTTAATTATAAGGAGTTGAATATTCTAAATGTTATTAGAACTGATAAAGAATGTAGAGGCTTCAGGAATGGAAGGGGATAGTTATAAATTATTCAGAGCAGAATGAGAAATAAAAACCAATGAAGTTTTAAAACTGAAATAGAATTATTATATGATCTAGTAACCCCACTTCTAGTTACATACTTTGAAAAACTAGAGAAAGGACTAAAACAGATTCTTGGACATTGATGTTCCTAGCAGTCTTATTACCAATAGTCAAAGGGTGGAAACAACCCTGATATCCACCAACAGGTGAATGAATCAATAAAATGTGGTCTCTACATACTATTGAACATTATTCAGCCTTAAAAAAAGAATGAGATTCTGATACATGCTACAATAGGGAGGATCCTTGAAAATAGTATGCTAAGTAAAATCGGATAAACACACAAGGACAAATATCGCATGATTCCACTTGTACAAGGTACCTGTAATAGACAAATCCACAGAGACAGAAGGAAAAGGAAGGTTACAAGAGCTAGAGGTAGGGGAGAATTGCAAGTTTTTGTAAAAGGGGGACAGTGTTTCCATTTGGAATGTTGAAAAGAAAAAGAATTAGACAAATCAAACTTAAATTTGCCTGATGTTAACCTTCAAAACTAATGCTGTAATTTAAGTATGACTTTAAGACACGGGAGGAATGGAGGTGTGGATGTGGGAGGCTATAGAACTACATTCTTTTACATGTGTCCACACATTAACAAAAGAATCATTTTTTAAATAGTTGATACATTTAGGTGCATCAGGTTTAAGATCATGTTTGTACCAGTTAGACCAGGGCTCAATTCCCACTCCATTTCCTCACAGTATTTCTAACATTGGGCAAGCTATTTAAGTTTGGTTTTTTGTTTGTTTGTTTGTTTGTTTGTTTGTTTATTTGAGAGAGAGAGACCGCAAGTAGGGCGTGGGGGTGAAGATCAGAGAGAGAGGGACAGTGTATGGAGCTCAAGCCAGATGCAGGGATGGATCCCATGACCCTGAGATCATGACCTGAAATGAAATCAACAGTTGGTTGCCCAGATGCCCAGTTATTCAAGGTTTTTAACTCCAGTTTCTTCATTCGTATGGGGATGAACATAGGACTTACATTAAGGTTATTGAAAAGATGAAATGAGAGAATGCTTGCAAAATGGTTTCCATTATATTTGGCATCTAGAAATACTCAGGTAATGTTTGCAATGAGTTAGTTTGTTCTTGCGGGATCTGAGTTCTGAGTCTTTTCAGAGCTGGTGAACCTTCCACTGAAACAAACTTGCAGGCTTGTAGAGTTACACACTTTTCTGGAAATAACATCCACAGTGATGAGGTATTTAAAATTGTTTAGAACTTTAAGTAGAGGCGTATGTTTAATGCCATTGCCTAATCACTTAGGGCAACTCTTCTTCTTTAGCACTACTGAATTTATGCATTTTAAGAATAACTGAACAACATAATGCATGATTTAATAAGCAGGCAGTGAACCATATCTTTGGAAATACTTTCTATTTCCTAAACACCTTCTTTCTCCTTAAGATAGGGCACGCTGCTATTCATTTCCATCTTGATCCTTGGTATCAAGCTCTGTAAACTCAGAGGAAACCCATCAAATATTTGGCCAGCTTATATAAGTTAATACCTTCCGGCAAGCTCTGGGAGATAGTAGAAAGCAGTAGAGTCTAAATCCAGAGATGCTTGCAAGGAGGTTCGTGCAAGTGTTGAAAGGTGAAGTTCCCTGTGGCTGAAAGAGGCCCCTGTTTTCTCTTAGTTCCTCTTCTGGGTTTAGTAAACCAGCAGAAGATTCCATGCATTTATAGTTTGCATTTTATGAGCAAGGTCACAGGTACAAGCCTACTAAAACAACAAGATGCCAACTTCTGATTCAATATTTTAGTTAAGTAATGAATACATTTCAGTGCACAAAACTGAAAATGGATAAATGTCAAAAAAGGTAAATAAGGACATCAAATCTAATATTAACTCATTTGACATGGGGAAAAGTTCTTCTGCTACCTAGATAATGTGACTTTGGGTATAATATTTGACTTCTTTAGGCCTCATCTGTATAAAGAATTGGAATAAAGCAGTGCTCTTAAAAATGTTATTGGCTATGAAACTCTTTAATCAAGGAAAAGCTGACAAGGAAGACTAATATATAAAACCTATAAAACTATATCCTTTCTGCTTGTGACCTACTTCTTTTTTTACACTCCTCCACCTACCTCAGCCCTGTGGGGCATTTTTTAATGAAACATGTTTTGGAAAACCCTTGGACTACAGAAATTTAAAGCAACGATTAAGGTTCTAATATTACAGGAAATGTAATTGTTGGTCGTTTCGAGTTATAAATAGTATGGAGAAAAAATTCAACAAGAATTATAATAGACTCAAGATCCACAGCATTTTGTGATATGGGTGTCTATTAAAATCTCTATGTGAAACCACTCTCTTTTAAATTTGGGGTTCAACATGTATTCAAACCACTTTTTGTGAGGAGTCTCACCAAGTCATTGCAAGCCCTACAACACTGTGCAGCATTAGACTAAAAAAGCCAGCTGGGTTATGGGGTTCAAAGTCCTTCTCTCAATAGTATATATTGGAACAGATACTAATAGAAGAGAGAAATGAGCTACATAATTAAATAAATTATCTTAGGTGCATTAATAATAAAGAAGGTGCCTAAGCTGGCAAACAGGAGGGCGAGATGACGCAGAGCTATAGGCAAGAATATGTTTAACCAGGATGGATACTTACACTGCTCTGTCAGTTATAGTTTTTCTCACTGAAGCATCTGATAAACTTATCCTGCATATAGATAAGTCTTTGTTTTTATAGCTATCAGGAAGGGTGAAGCCATGATAATTGTGCAATACTATTCTGTCTCTAACCCTGTTCCTCCAGTAAGCCCTCAGGTAAGCATGTTCCTTATAAATAAAATAGTTTTCCCTTTAAAGAAATATTTTTGATTATTCAAAATGCCATCTTCACTTTAAGTGCCGAGATGTATAATTTTCTCCTTGTTAATACAAAGGTAACCTCTCAAATCTGTGAATGTTAAGAACATGGACATGGCTGCATACTCAACTAATGGGCATGAAGTAAGCTTAATATCCGCAGAAAGAATGTGGGAAAGAAGGAAGTAAAACACTGCACTTCAGACTCTTGAGTTACACAGTAATCTGTATGTACACAATGATGCCAAAGAGAACTACCAGCCTAATATCTCTGCAGGAATTCTTCAAAAATGACATGACGTGGGGATGCCTGGGTGGTACAGTTGGGTAAGCATTTGACTCATAGTTTTGCCTCAGGTGGTGATCTCAGGGTTGGGGATTCGATCCCCACGGGGTTCTGTGCTCAGCATGGAGTCTGCTTAAGACTCTCCCTCTTCTGCTTCCCCACCTCTTCCCAAATAAGCAAATAAATAAAATAAATACAACATATTATAATCAACTGTTGTTCTCTCAAACACAGGAATCAAACACTACTACACTGAAGTTATGAACTCGATGCAAATTTCTTGCTGAGAAGTATTCACATAACAAATGTTCAGCTTTGGCTTTATTTAGTCTATTTTTCTAACAGTTTGAACACTTATAACAATCTCCCTTTATGAAATCCCGTGTGTTGTCTTGCAGTTTACCATCCCTTTTTAAAAAAAGACAGATGTTTCGTGAATCTAGTTTCCTGTACCTGGTGTATTTAAACTGTTTCTTTTAAAAACAAACTAGGGATCCCTGGGTGGCTTAGGAGTTTGGCGCCTGCCTTTGGCCCAGGCCGTGATCCTGGAGGCCCCGAATCGAGTCCCGCATCGGGCTCCCGGCATGGAGCCTGCTTCTCCCTCCTCCTGTGTCTCTGCCTGTCTCTCTCTCTATGTCTATCATAAAATAAATCCAAATAAAGAAATAAATAAAAACAGCTGAATTATTAAAGAACAGTATTTTATTAAAATGCTTTCTAGGGACACCTGGGTGGCTCAGTGGTTCAGCGTCTGCCTTTGGCTCAGGGCATGATCCTGGAGACCTGGGATCAAGTCCCACATCGGGCTCCTTGCATGGAGCCTGCTTCTCCTCTCTCTGCCTGTGTCTCTGCCTTTCTCTCTGTGTCTCTCATGAATAAATAAATAAAATGTTTAAAAAATAAAATAAAATAAAAATAAATAAAATGCTTTCTATTTATATGCTTAGAGATTAGATCTTTTGGCAAACTGATAAGACCTATGTATGGACCCTTTCTTAGAAATGTACAAATGCACAGAACCCTCACAATTTTGCTAGCAATTTTAAGGTATTTATGAATCCTAGGTTAAAAACCAATTAGAGTGCAAATAATTTTTGATGTAATGGTTGTGCACATTTCTATTCTGTATTATTGCCAGCTTGCATTGTTTAGCTATTGAGAAGAATGTTACAGTTTGTATAGCTCCTATGAAACTATACTTTAATAATTTTATTTCTTCTGGAATGAATTTGCAGCCGTAGACTAATTATTATCATGTCTGTATAATGTGCCTATTGACCTATGTCTGTTCCCTGTCTTAAACTGTTTCAGAAGAAAGATTAAATAGATTGTCTGTAAGTGCAAGTATTTATCGAACATCATGTGGTATAAATTAATCATAAAGATTTTACTTGTGTAGCACATGCATATTTATGACACCAAGGTGTGAAATAATAACTATTTTTCTGTCACCACATCAGACTGCTTGGAGAGTCTAAAATGTTTATCTATCCTAGAAAACATCTTGCTTCTACCGGTCATTTTGTGTTCATTGTCATCCATTGTAGGGCTAAAAGACAGGGCTGGATAGCTCATTATTTGTAGATGAGATCAACTGTGTGGAAGTACACCAGAGTTATTCTCATTATGACCTGAGGTTCTAAGCAGTTTAAACAACTACAAGGCAAGAGCAGATGGTACCTTCATTTTTTTTTTTAAGTAATAAACATAAAGAGAAGTACTCCTCAGGAATATAGACCTCCGGAAAGCAAACATGTGCATTGTCAGCATTGGAAGAAGCCCAGTTCCCAAAACATTTTAAAAGTATAAGATTACTATGAATTGAACCATACTGACACCTTTAATCTATTTGTAATAAATAACTGTAATGCCTTTGTCATTAACAACCTGAGGGAAAGTGCAGTTAGAAGGAATTACAGCATCCCCATCTGTTTCTTGGCTAACTAAATTTTCTTAAGAATAATCTACCTAAATGGATGTAGATGTAAAAGGGAGATACCGTGCAGGTGCTGGGCACTTTAATGTCCCTTAGAACATACTGAGGCTAAATTAAGCAAGCAGTCTTTTTCATTTTCTGCACTTTGATCCTTGGTTAGCCTTGTTTTCAGTAAGAATGAATGATAGTCCTGCATTCTGTTACTATTCTAACCTCAAACGTGAGGCCCCAAGGCAAAAAAAAAAAAAAAAAAAAAGCTGAAATAACGTGAGAGTTACTATCCCATGCTTTGCTATCTGTTTTTAATTATATATTAAGATGTCTAAGAATATTGCAACAAAGCAAAATTAAATAAGCGAGCAATGTCCACATTAGTAAGAAGACAATCATTTGTATCATTTTGGGAAAGTCTGAATTTTTTCAGGTCACTGGAATTGAAGAGTAGGAACAAGAAAGAACTTAACTCCTTTGACCAACTGTATTCATATTAATGACAGATAAACCTACCCGTTTTGCTGGTTTAGGGATAGGAACTTTGGTTGGTTTTGTTTTTCTATTTGTTGCCTCTTTCTTTTTTAGAGAGAGAGAGAGAAAAAAAAAGAAAGGTTGTTATGAGAACAAAATGTTCACCACCTAAAATAGTAAGGAATCCAGAACTCTCAACTCATGCCTATTCTGTTTTCCTCTTGTCCTTGCATCCTCTAACCAGATGAGTTACTTAATATCTCCACATCTACTGATAATTCTGTTTCAAATTAGATCTGGGATATACAGCCCTCAGGAAGTGTGGGCATCTCAATGACTCTTGAGCATTCCAAGACCTATCTGAGCATGTAAGATTCTTCTCACCCTCACCATTTATTCTTCTGGCCTTGGGCTCTGTTGGTTTTGTCCTGTAAACTTTGTCCTCTTGGCCAAAATCTGGTATCTGGTACACATGTAGAAGTGATAGGAATGGCTCTTTGGGGATGTGATCTGCCTCGTATGCTCTGTGAGTGGTACCCCTTGGAGTTGTGCTCTGGAGCTGTTCTGTGCACACGCTGAACAGCTGTATGCTTAGTCCTGAAATCTATTTTGTCAAAGGGCATAGGGACCCAGTCTAATTGCTGAAATTTTTAAGTAAATGTGTATTTGAGTGCCTATGCATTGGGAGTATTCATATATAGTGTAAACCAGAGAGGCATCAGATATTCTTCTGGAGGATGTTAAGGGACCCAATACTGTCTACAAACATAAAAATCCATTATTCCAATAAGAAGCTTCATTAGACTTCTTGCATATTTCTAGGGAAGAGAGTTGTAAATGTTACTATGCAATATGTTTATGTCTTAAAGCTTAAATTCCCATTTCTATGAATAAGAATATTATGGAAACAAGCATGTGAAATTGCTATTTATTCCTCATAACTAAACATGTTGGAAGAGCACAGGACTAGGATTATGAATGCAATTTCAGAAATCATGCAGCAGCAAATGAAATACTCCTCAACAAATTGGGATATCAGATTGACTATATCATAAAATACGGTAGTTTTGTGGAAGCTTGAAGATTTTAAAATGTGCTGTTTTTACACTTTGCTAATTATGCTTTGATATGCTCATAATTTGTTTTTGACATGCGCGCAACCAGAGTTATTGAAATTTAAATTTGTTACAAATGTGTGTTTCTGAGAGCATCTTGCCAGACACAGCTAGGCTGGGGGAGAGTGGGGAACAAGTCTTCCTGAGGAGTTACTTAGGATTTTTCAGTTTGGAGTTTTGACTGTACTGTAAAATTGCATCCATACATTCATGAAAGAAAAAAAAAATGTTAACAATTCAAAGACTTTTCAAGTAGCTAATGAACAAAATGTATTTCTAAAAAAAAAAAATAGCTTTGGGATCCCTGGGTGGCGCAGCGGTTTGGCGCCTGCCTTTGGCCCAGGGTGCAATCCTGGAGACCCGGGATCGAATCCCACGTCGGGCTCCCAGTGCATGGAGCCTGCTTTTCCCTCTGCCTATGTCTCTGCCTCTCTCTCTCTCTCTCTCTCTCTCTCTGTGACTATCATAGATATATATATATTAAAAAACTAAAAAAAAATAGCTTTTTGGAGAAAAATCTCTACCTTTTAACACAAATCTGAAGCATTTCATTGAACCTCCTAATACCCAAATATGCAAAGGGAACAGCCTTTGGATAACTCTCCCTACAAAACAACCATTTCCCACAGCTCTGGTCAGATCATGAATACATTTGGAAATTAAAAGCTCACACAGGTGTTCACTTTTTCTCTGTTAAAATCGACAGAGAAAGGAATTTAAAATCTAGTAATTATGTTCTCGTGGAGTTATCAAACATATGGTGACTAGTCCTAGTTTCAGGATGGACTAGTGAGTTCATCTACGTTAGTACCTTATCTTTATGTAGAATGAGGGCTGTCATTACACACAGACATATTTCTCTTCTATATATAATAGCTTTTTTACAAGAAGATTCTAGATTTCTACAATAACTCATCAAAGCAACATTTTGAGTCTAATTAGAAAAAAAAATCACAAACTAACTGCAGAAAATTCTAAAAACACATGTAACCCAAAATGGAAGAAATTAAATATGAAGCACTCATCAATCTATAAGCAGAAATACGTATTTTGCATAGTGTTTTATATCCTATAGTTTTTGTGTCTCTTCATGATACATTGTGAACACCCTATGACTTCAAATATTCTTCTATTATGTTGAGGTGTTGAGGGGGGGCAGTAAAGAACACTTTTCGTCCTTGTCCAATTTCTGAATATTTGTAGCATAAGACCAAGTGTTGGCAGAAAAGGGGCCAAAATTTCATCTTTAATACTGATATGGGGGCACCTCAGTGGCTCAGCAGTTAAGCTTCTGCCTTTGGCTCAGGATGTGAGTACAGGATCCCAGGATCAAGTCCTGCATTGGATTCCTTACAGGGAGCCTAGTTCTCTCTCTGCCTATGTCTCTGCCTCTCTCTCTCTGTGTCTCTCATGAATAAATAAAATCTTTTTAAAAATACTGATATAGATTAGGTTGGAAGATGTAGCTTATGAGTTCAGTCAAGGGGCTATTTTAATACTGAACCCAAATTTAGACAGCATACCCACCAATAAAAGATTGTCTTGGCCTAATGTAGGCCTTTGTCTCCTATGCAGATAATTTTAAATAAGAGTAAAGGGTAGCTAATGCTACCTGCAGGAAAACTCACTCCTGAGAGGAAATAGCAGGGTCTCTATCCTTTCCTTTTTCCCAAACTCACTAGTAAGCTTCAGTCATTTTTCCATGATAAGGAGATATGACAAGATAAAGAGAAGGCAGGGAGGGGTGTCTGCTAATTAAATTACCTGGAAGGAAACGGGACTGAGAGTGGGAATTGCCCTACCCACCTCCCCCAAAATATAACATTACTTTTAATAGCTGTGTAGTATGTTGGTATGCAAATATAATGTCAGTGTTTAAACCAGTCCTTTCTGTGGAACACGTTAGATATTTCCAAATGTTCACTACTAAAAATATTTCTGTATATTGAGTCTGATTATATTCTGATATATAGCTTCATGTGTATACTTTTGCATTTCTTTAATCAGAATATATATCTACTTAGATATATATTCTGATATATATCTTCATGTGCATATTTTTGCATTTCTTTATTATTTAGGATTAATTACTAGAAGATGAACTGCTAAATATTCATAGATTTCCCTCCAGAATGGCAGCCAACATGCTAATGCCCATAAGTAGTATTTAAAATTACCACACTTATGAGACATTTTTGGATTCCTAGCAATCTCTGTGCTACACTGTAATCATTCTTCTAGATCTTTACCAGTCTATTAAACAGAAAGGACTTGGTGTAATTTCTTTACTCGGTCCTTTGATTACTGTTGATGTTTAACATATTGTGTGTATTTAATGGTCATTTACATGTCTTCTTTTGTGAATTACCTGTTTGGATCAACCCTGCTTTTCTTTTTCTTTTTCTTTTTTTTTTAAGATTTTATTTACTTATTCAGGAGAGTAACAGAAAGAGAGAGAGAGAGGCAGAGGCAGAGACACAGGCAGAGGGAGAAGCAGGCACCATGCAGGGAGACTTGAACCCGGGTCTCCAGGATCAGGTCCTGGACTGAAGGCAGTGCTTACCTGCTGAACCACCCAGGCTGCCCCAACCCTGCTTTTCTTTAAATAGTTAATATACTATATTTATTTATTAAAATTTTCATTATGTGAATCAATACATAGTAAAAGTCTTGCAAAATATAAAACAGGATATAAAGATTCTAATAAACAACTGACATATATTAATTATTACATTTTCTTTTAAGTGCAATATGTTCAATTTTTATCCTGAGTGCTAACGGTGCTTATTTACAAACTATCATCTCTAAAATTCTCAAACTATGTTGTTGTTGTTTTTTTTTTTTTTTGCAAAATATATTTGTAACCTATAGGAAACCAAGCTTTTCAATGAGGTTAATTTTATAAACAGCCCATGCTAATTTTTAGCCGATGAATAAAAAATATAGGACATGCTCCATTTAAAGTTTTGCCTGTCTATAACTTTCTTTTAATGCCTCTAACGCCAAAGTTTAGTTTATTTTATCTGATTATTTCTCCAAAGAACTAAAGTCAATTTCAAAATACGAAATTTGAGCAATGTATTACACTACCATCACAAAATACTGTGATCTCGTCACCGGATCCTTGAACTTGGAGGTGATACAGCTTGCGAGAAGAGTATTTTTGCTTTCTAATCCTTTGTGGGGAAATCTTATTTATGGCTTCCATCAACCAAAATGCTCTAGTTCTATTTCCTTTCACATCAGAAATAAATATTTCTCAAAGCATTGCCTATCATTGAGTTGGCTTCCCTTTGGCTACTGTGGAAAATAATGTTGCCATATCTATTATACGTGTATATGGCATGACCTTCCTACATTAATGCATGACCTCATTATAAACGTTAAGCGCTTTGTTTCCTCTTTAATTCTCAGTGGGGCACAAATATATTAACCCATGACATTTTTCGTAATAGAGATGAGAGAATGAAAGCCCAGCGTTGAACCTCACATTAGCATTCAGTAGGCTGTTTTGCTTCAAAAAGGCAAGTAATTATTTTGTAGTAGTTTGTTGTTGTTATTGTTGTTTGAAATTTGTCCCCGGACAATAAAATTATGCAAATAAATACCAAAGTTTGGTACAATCGCTGTTTGTGCAATATGACCACTGATCATCCAATTTCACAGGCATCTTTGAGCCTGTCGGGTCGGGTCACAGGGATGGCCCTCCTCTGGGGAGCCCAGGGAATGTGGTGATGCTGACTTGAGGGTAGGCCAGAAGCATATTCAGAGCAAGCCCACTTGAGATTGAGTTCATGATCAAGACAGAGCATCCATAGAACGGCCTAGAAACTGTTTGGATAGCAAACAATTTAGGAGTACAGAAGTGTGGTATCTATGATCACATTCATAGGACTTGGCTTTGAAATATTGTCCAGTTTCTTTTTCCCTCTCAGTCACTAGCTCAGCTACCAGGAGGAAAGTAATACTTATCTCTCTGAGGCCTTTGGGGCTTATTCATTCTTTTAAAAGTGGGAGCTTTGGAGGAAAATCATTAGTCATTGCCTGGATACTAAAGAGAGGAAACCTCACCCACTAAACAATGAGCATTTTGCCCGTTTGCAATGAACCATTCAACTGGGGATTTTTTTGTTGTTGTTTCTTTGAGCTGAATGAGGTTATTCATCACTTTATCTCCCCCCAGGGCTAGTTACTTTGGAGCTTACTGAATAAAAGAAAAGAAGGAAAGAAAAGGGAGGGGAGAGTGCAGTATTTTCACCAGCCTCCTAATTATAGTGATTTGTGAGTTACTAAACAGAAGTGGTATCAAATATGTGTGCCGCATGAATCACTATATTAGTTTTGAGATATATTGGACTCTCTGTAGATGAACTTTGGTCTCCTAAGTGATGGCTATGCTCCAGTGGTTTCCTATTCAACTTAAAATATAATGACTCTCACTCACAGTGGTTATAGAGCTGTATATAATCTGGCCCCTTGCCTCATATCTCGGTGTTCCAATCACACCACCTTTTCTGCCCTGGAACACTCCAACCTAAGCTCACTGAGGGCCTCTTTTAGAAAACAGCTTCCCCCTTGGAAATTTGCATGTGGGGAAGAAAAAAAAAAAAAAAGAAATTTGCATGGGTGGATCCCTACTGTCAGGTCACAAACACCATTCTTCCATTCTTTCCTCAGACAGGAAAAGGCTTCCCTGACCATTTCATATAGAAATGTTCCCCTCCCAGTTACCCTATCCTCATATTTCATTTTAGTTTCTTTAAAGCAGCTATACTTCTCAGAAATGATCTTGGGTTTTGTGGGGGTTTTGTTTTGTTTATTAAAGATTTTATTTATTTATTCATAAGAGACACACACAGAGAGAGAGAGAATGGCAGAGGGAGAAGCAGGCTCCATGCAGGGAGCCCAATGTGGGACTCGATCCTGGGACTCCGGGATCATGGCCTGAGCCAAAGGCAGATGCTCAACCACTCAGCCATCCAGGTGCCCTGATCTTGGTTTTGCTCTGTTTTGTTTGTTTTTTTTCTGTGTATATTTGTTCATTGTCTCTCTAACTGCCCTGTAAGCCCAGATCAGGGGTCTTGTCTGTCTTCTTCACTACTCTCTAGCCTCTTGAAGAGTGTTTGGCCTGTGGATGGTCTTCAGGACAGAATTACTGAAAGAAGTAGTGCTTGCAAAGTCTGTACATCACCATAATTGTATCATCCAGACCTCATCAACTATTTGAAGACTGCTCCTGACAAATTCAAGAGATCTCAGACAAATAACCCCTCTTTTTGTAACTAACGCCAAAATATCCCAATACAAGATTAAGATGACATCCTGAGATTCAGGGTTGAATCCCTTCCTTCTTTTAACAGTTGATAATAAATTGAATATTTACTTCTACTGGGCTCTGGAGGGCCAGTCATGAATAAGACAAACATGTTCTTTGAATTCAGAGTGCTTAGAATCCTATTATAAGTAGCAAACATATAATTAACCAAGCAAATGCAATGCAATATGATAACTTTGATATGGAAAAAATGCAGTGCATTTTTAAAAGTTCCCTAGCTGGAGCACTTAATGCAGTTTAGGAAGATTGGTAAAGACTTCTTGGTGGAAGTATATCTCTAATCACATTTTTTTTAAAAAAGATTGATTGATTGATTGATTTGAGAGAGAGAGAGAGCACAGAGGGAAGGGGCAGAGGGAGGAGAGAGAATCTCAAGCAGACTCACTGCTGAGCCAGGAGCCCAGATGGGGCTCTATCCCAGGACCCTGAGATCATGACCTGAGCTGAAATTAAGAGTCAGACACTTAATGACTAAGCCACCCAGACACTCTCTGATTAGATACTTTGAATAGATAAGTCAGGGAAAGAGGAGTCTGAAGATTAAAAAATATCAGAAGCATATCAGTGTTTTGATTTTTACCTCAGGGAAATGAGCACTGCAGACTTTTAAGCAAGGAGATGGACAGACTTGTATTTTAGAGACATCACCTAACCGCATTATTACAAACAAATATACTGAAGCTAGACCTGAAGTAGCAAGTTAGAAGCAGTTGTATTAACCTAAGCAGGAGGTGATGAGGCATTGATCTAGGAAGTGACAGTGGAGAGAGGTAGCATGCTCTTCTAGAGGAATAGTCAGAGGGGCTTTGTTATGGATTAGATGTTGGCATTTAAAGGCAGGATAAAGCATAAAGTAAACCCAGGTTTCTGTAAACCCAGGTTTCTGACTTTGCCATTGGGTGGTGGTACTTTTCATTCTTTGGCTCAGTAAATATTTTCTAAACACTGACTGAGGATAAACAGGTACAAAGGTCCTGAGGCTTGGCATATTTGAGGAATAGCAAGAAGGTTGGAATGGCACATCAAAGAAAGCTAAAGAACAGTAAAAGATAACATTCTAAGTAGAAAAAGAGAACATTAGAGAATGAGCAAGGCCTTAAGGATGATGAAGTGTTCCTTCAGTTACCTAACATTTCAACAACCAGCAAAGCATTCAAATACCAGCTAGATGACACCTTCATAGAGATGTTATGGAAATACATAGAACATATTCCTGGAATCATTGATCTTTAAATTGCTTCTACAAACTCTGTTATTCTATAATTCTGTTATTCTCAGGTAAGCCCCACCTTCATTATCCCCTGTATGACAAGCCACATTTGGTGACATTCTTCATTTGTTTTGCTTCCTTCAAGTAGTGACAGGTTTCTGTCTATAGATCCAGCTTGTCTGAATCATCTGAATATGATGCCTCTGTGACCTATAATAATTGGACAATTTTTGTCAGGTTTTCAGGCACCATCAAAATTATTTTAAAATATATTAATATTAGAATTTCTTAATAAAAACAATGTAAGCTTTATTGCTTAAAGAAAGTTTTTAAAAAATGTGAGTGGACCAATATGGTGTTAGGTCAGAACTAGCCTTAAGCAAAATTGAGAAGCAGGGAGAGATTTTTCTTGATCATTTTTCTTTCCTTGTGATACCCCTTCTTTTTTTTCCCCCACTTTAGATAGCTCTCCCACTGTTCTTCGTTAGAAGCCCCCAATGCAGAGCTGAAGGCTTTCTCTACACATGCTTAACATCACGACACAAATCTACCCATTCAGTTCCCTCAGGATATTAGTTATGACTTTCCAATGTGAAAGCTAGCTAATCCGATACATTTATCTGTTTAGTTTTGCTAATGGAAAACCTGGCTCCCTGTCTTCACTCCACTTCTGTGTATTACATATATAACCCAGAAAGTGTATCTTGTGTTTATTTTTTCAAGCTCATGGTGGACAGTTCAAGTGCTGTGTGTAACCAGCAGAGGAAATATTTGGGGCAGATGGGGTCACGTGAAGTCTTAAGTAAAAAGTAGAGAGGCTTCACTTATACTGGCTACTAATACAATTTACTTTTTCGATAGATGCCACATATCTTCAGCCTTCTACTAGAATGCACAAAAAACCCAAGGTCAGATAATAGGAGAAGAGAAAGAATTACACTTCTGTGCTAAGAAACCATTACATGATCAGGATCTGGCCTCTTGGTGAAGCTCCAAAAGACTTTCCTACGTATTGGGAAAGCTTCATGGCAGCTTTTCTGTTGGATCTTAGCTAACAGTCACATCATCACTTGAATAGATTAAAATTCTTACTTAGCCTTCCTTAACCTAAATAAATAAATAAGTGAATAAATGAATAAATAAAAATAAAAATCCGGCTAAATCCTTAGATCAATCTTATTAGAGCCTAGATAGCGAAAAAGCTATCATAGTTAAATCCTATGTACATAAAATATGGACTGTATCTTTATGGTGTGGCATTGTTTAAACCTGTTTTTCTTTTTAATGAGGAGTTGGGCTGTTGATATACTTAATTAATATATTTTTGTGTTATTATGTGCATTCCCAAAGGCCTTAAGGCAATGAGTACATTTTTAATAAATTGCATTTGAAATAAATAAATAATAGTGGTTCATTACACTGGGACTGTTTTTCATGGTAGAATCAAAGTGAATTAATATTTAACATTCTTTTAAGTCATTTAAACATGAATTTTGTGGGATTTTTTTCCCTCTAAAAATGGCAATACATATTATAAAATGTTCCTTTTAGGAGACTTATTTTAGATATTCAGTTGAGAATAACATTTAAGTAGAAAAAAATTTCTGAGAGCATGTAGTTTTTTCTTCTAAGATATTTATGTGATGAAAATCTAGTACTCATTTATATTTGTGTCCATTGTAAGTTTTCAGCCAAAAATTCCATTATTTTTCTAATTTGTCAAATAAAAAAGTCTAGTGTACCTGTACTATAAGGAATTAGCATTTTAATGAAATTAGAGATTGGTATCCAAATAACTAAAGATTAAAAAGTTAGCCCCAGTTTTTACAAAACTGCTCTTGTGCCTCAGCAAATTTTTTTATTCTCTTTCAAGACAATATGTATGACTCTTAAATCCTGCCCCCTTCCTTTGGAGAAATAATTTTGGCATAGTTCCTAGAGTAAGAATGAAGTAGATATAATGTGCATTCTAGAACATTAAGATGGGCATATTTTCAGCAAATGGATTCAGCATCTGAATACCAATGATACTTAATATTGCTTATTAACATTTTAAACCATCTGTTTAATAATACACATTGTGGAGATATTCTTAAAATTACTTTTTTAAAAAAGATAAATAGTTCTATCACTGTCCACTTAAGATCATCAAAGTAACATTGGATGCAAATTTTAAATAGACATATCCTTTGGAATAGAGTATACTACATATTATGCACATATATAACAAAGAAGTTTGAATATTCAGTGTCGGGGAAAAAAAAGAAAAGTAGTCTCTTCTCTTCTTAAGGAAATATCAGGTCAGTTTCTTTAGGTATGTTTGCCTATGCAATGTTAATTTGGAATACCTTTATTGCATATCCATGAAAGCTATATATTTTCCATTATAGGGAGTACAAACACATCATCACTTGAATAGATTAAAATTCTTACTTAGCCATCATTTCCAGTGCTTGCAAAGTTAGGTTTTGTTACAGAATTCACTGAGGGGGGCACTTGAGCGCTGGGTGTTATGCTATATGTTGGCAAATTGAACTCCCATTAAAAAATTAAAAAAATAAAATAAAATAAAAACAAACCAAACAAACAAACAAAAAAGAGAATTTTGGAATTCTACATCCTACACTTTTAACTAGATGCTCAACTGTATTCAAAGTTGAATCCTTAAAAGTAGACTCTTTCTTACTGATATATAAACAGTACTGGAGTTAGCATTCTTAAAGAACTGTGGCAAGTGTCACCTTTCTTTTTCTAGAAATTTTTTGCCCAAATAAATACACACAACTTGGACAAAAGCTATTGGCTGTCACTAGAAAGTCATTGATGCATATTGACGAACCTATGTCTTCAGGATTAAAGGTCTTGATCAGCAAGGTCCAGCACTGGGGTCTTCCTTCAAGGAATTCCTACTTTACATAGTGAGTCTGGACACAGCATGCCACTTAAGTTTATTATATAAGTACATTTAAACCTCCTCTTGAGTTTTGTAGAGTGAGGGAGGTAAAGGGGCATATAATAAAGGGGACCAGAAGGAATGTTGTGGAATCAGGTGGCCCTGCTGTCAGTCCTGTCCACAATCACTTTGTGCGGTAAATTCTGAATAGGGTATTTTGCCTCACTGTACATCAGTTTCCTCTTCCATTAAGTGAAGATGGTAGCGTGCATTTCATGTGGTGGTTATGCCAATTGAATAATTCAATAGTTATACTGGTTTTCAGTAACTAGTACTTTCTTTCTCAATGCCCTCAAATACATTGGTGAGGACTATAAATATTCATCAAAATAGTTGAATAAACTTGGAAAATCATTTATTAAAAGATTTTATTTATTTATTCATGAAGGACACTGAGAGAGAGACAGATGTAGGCAGAGGGAGAAACAGGCTCCCTGTGGGGAGCCCGATATGGGACTCAATCCCAGGACCCCGGGATCATGCCTTGAGCTGAAAATAGAAGCTCAACCACTGAGCCACCTAGGCATCCCTACAAAAATCATTTTACCGTGAATATGCTACACAGGCACATAAGGTAAGATGGCATGACTCTCAAGGACCCTTAGATTTACAGGAAGGTAGATTTTCACTTCAATTAGGAAAGTATAAGAAAGCTTGGCCACCCATTTTTTCCTACAGGTATTGATGTGGTTATGTAAAGCATGAAGCAAAGTCTCCTTGATAAAGCTACTTACTCATCCTGGGACAGTTTGTAGTGTTGAGGCAGCTGGGGAAGCACCTGTCTTGGAAGGAGCACTTTGTGTCTCATGGACCCCTCCACATGCAAAGAGGATGGTGTCAGAGCTGAGGAGAGGCATTCTCAGTGGAGATAAGAACAGTTGTGAAAATTAAACAGTGCAAAGAAATCTTAGTGGTGGTGTAAAATAAACAATACATGTGGATTGTTGTAGCTACTATCTTTGTCATTGACCTTACAAATTGTCGTGGACGTTAGAACAGAAAGGCATGTAAGAAAGACACCTCTCTCAGAATTACTGAAGGGCAGTGATGTCAAGTAAGGATAGTGATGTCAGAAAAAATGAGACCTGAGTTGAATTTTGCAAAACTAGTTCAAGTCAAGTGACTAAGATACAGAAGCATATTCTGGGACCAGAAGCAAGCCTTGAAGTCCCCACCTCCCTGAAATTTTTGTGGTTTGCTGATTTCTATGATACCTTGTCCAGTGTCAGGGCTCAGAAGATGCTTTCAAATGAATGAATGGATGGATGTCTAAACATACAAATACATTCCCTGGAATGGAGAATAAGTTTTGATGTATGAGTCCTACCATCCTTTCCGAGAGCTGGTCAAGTTTCAGGAGCTACATGCCTTTTGGAGACAGGGAAGGAAGACTGCTCAGGTAGCATAAGTGGTTTGTAGGTTGGATGTTCCCTGTGATTCCCAAGCTGCCCCTGTAAAAGGTGACCCACGTAGGGACGCCTGGGTGGCTCAGTGGTTGGGCATCTGCCTTCAGCTCAGTGTGTGATCCTGGGTCCTGGGATCGAATCCCATATTGGGCTCCCTGAATGGAGTCTGCCTCTGTTTCTGCCTCTCTCTCTGTGTCTCATGAAAAAATAAGTAAAATATTTATAAAAAAAGGTGACCCACATGAGCCCCATCTTGGCCCACACTCCAGTGAGTAGCACTGGCTACATGGCTGTTACCATATATTAATTTCTGTCTGTAAAGACCTATAACTGTGAAAGGTGGGAAACCACTGATGACCCTGAAAAGTCTGTTTCATCATATTGGGTATTTTGGAAGAGTGATTCTGACATTAGTATTATTACAACTCATTTTAATGTCTGCATTTTCCCCCCTGTAAATTTATTGAGATATGAATGTCTGCTTATATAGCATTTATTTTAAATTTTATAATATCCGAATGGACTCTTGCTGCACTAGAGAAACTGCCTCTGGCTGTATTCCAGTCATCTGATTTTTTTCCCAGCTGCTGGACTGTCTATCGATCTGGTCACCTAAGGTGAGGAAAAAAACAAGCTCAACAAAAATTGTATTCAAAGCTCCTGTGATCACTTTTTCCCCTTTTGTAGCAGCAGGAGGGCAGTGGGGGAGGGGATATATCTCTCTCTCATAGGGGAAAATGAGAAAATCACAGCCACACACAATTTATGTAGGTCATGTTACTACTGAAAGGAGAATAAGTCTATATCCATTTCCTATAAAAAGAAAGCAAAATTGGTGCACTCCAAAATTTAGTCTTTTGTCTATTTCAAAAACACTTTATGTAACTGAAAATCAAGCTGTTGCTGTAATGTCATACTGAATAGTAGTATTTGCACAAATGAAAAAAGAAAATTATGTCAAATAGACAAGTAGTTTACAGTTCGTGGCCAAATTTCTTGGCAAGTGAGGAAGTGACTGGCTTGGGTCACTACTGATTTTGAAATAATCAAAGTTATGAAGTGATGAGGAAAATAAAAACATTTGACAATTACCTAAAGCTGTAATTACTAAATACACTATTAGGAAATAATCTTGAAAGTGGATGTTAACCCTTATAGTTTGATTTGTGTTATTAAGCATGTCACCAATCTCTAATGTAAATACACTATTCATCAAGTGCTATCTAATAATATATGCATGGGCAAAAAATAGGAACTTATTCTTGTGACACTTTGGCCTTATTTTGTCAAGTCTCCATGCCTCTACGTATTTCTTTTTTTTTCCTCGGTATAAGCTATTTTGGATAAAACAAGATTATTTTCATTCTCTTTAAGTGGAATCTTTAGCTTTCTCTCAGACAGTGGGGTTGAAGGTCATGACAGGAGACAGTGGAGAAATATATATATTTGAGTGGAAAGCACCAGAGAAAAAGCAAGGGAGACAAAGAGCAGGAAATGAGGGCGGTCAGAGGCACGGGAGCAGACAGGAGGGCATGGGATTAAAACCCATGGCACCCAATTGGCTTCAGAGCACGATCGCAAGACAGGATGGGCCAGAGAGCACCTCAGGAGAGCCAAAGGGCACCACACGGAAGCTCTGACTTAGAACCTGAGCAAGGATTTTAAGGAAAAACAAAAAAGAGAACTTTTCTGACGAACTCCTGATTAGCACCCCCTCGCCCATCACAGTTACCAAATGACTTCTGCCCTTTCCTCCTCCACAGGAGATACGGAGGCCCTCAGGAGTCCAGATCCCCCCAGGTTTCCCCAAACCTCAAGCACATCTGCCCCCCAAGTCTTCAGATCTGTCACCCATCTGTCTTGTGCTGTTAATACCATTAGCTGCTGTTGCTTCTGACCATTATTCCATTGACCTTAGGGTCTTTCTACTCGCAATCCTGTCCTCCCTCACTTGCTCCTTTAGCAGAAAAATGTGATCAAATCTCACAAAACAATGGCTACAAGAACAAGAGACAAAAGCACAGTGTTAAGTTGCTGCATCTCTGTCCCCTGTAGCCACCGGCCTGTAGGAGTGAGCTCTGTCCATGTTTCCACCGTGTAGGGGGCCCTCTTCGTTGCCTCCACAGCATAATCGTCCTCTCCCGTGTTCCCCGATGGAAACCCGAGTTTGTTCAACCATCCACCTGACCCAACCTCAGGTAAACTTTAGCAGCACTTTGATTCTTTTTTCCTCTCTGGTTATTTTTATCAGTCCAGGATATGCTTGTTTTCTACTAACGCCTACTAAAACTGACAGATTTGATCCTGCGTCCATGCTAGGAGGTGGACATCTAGCAAAGAGAAATGCCCTAATGACCTTCAAAGGCTCACTCAAGTAGTTCTGGTGCCTATTTTACCTCTGAATATCTGTTATGTGATACCATAAATCAGTTCAGACAAAAGCCAATTTGAGTTGGATTTCTGTTGGTATCATCACAAAGCATCCTAGTTGCTTGTAGCTCTACTGGACCTGATTTTTTTCACTTCTTTTTTTCTTTTTTATAGATATTATTTATCTACTCATGAGAGGGAGAGAGGCAGAAACATAGCCAGAGGGAGAAGTAGGCTCCCTGCTGGGAATTTGATGTGGGACTCGATCCCAGGACCCCAGGATCATAACCTGAGCCAAAGGCAGAAGCTCAACCCCTGACCCACCGAGGCATCTCTGATTTTTTCACTTCTTAATCAATCCCCTGCCTGTTCCACCCCATAATTCCCAAAGAGACAGCCCTACCTGAGATTACCAGTGAATTTTTACTAGGTCCCACATACACAATTTTCTTCTTCTATTAATTGATTCCTTCTTGACACTCCTTGCTTCCTGAAATACTACTTTCTATTGGGATTTTAACAACCTTTTCCTGGCTATTTTCTTAAATTTGAAATAGCTGTTTCCTTTAAGCAATTCTGTAGCACAGCACTCCTATCAAAGTCTAAATCTGCACTTTAGTTTTTCCATTTGGTATCTCTCCTTGGATGGTTCTTAGTATCCGGAAGTAGTCATGGCCAACATGGAGTTTTTCATGTTGCCCTGGCTTTCATATTTTATCCTGCTGTGTTAATTAGTTTACTGACCCCCCCTCAGCATCTCCTGGCACAAACTTGTCATCCTAGATTCTTCTCTCTCTTCCATTCTAAGTCTTCACTAGATATCTAGGTTAATTAAATGCTTCTCAGCTAATTCATTCCTCCTCAGCCCTACTATTTCTGCCCAAGATGAAACTACCTCTTCCCTATACTGTTAACAATAACTTCTAACTTGCTCCCAGCCTCTCTTCTTATTCCCCTGAAAGGAATCTTTCATCAAGTTGCCAGCCAGAATAAATTTTAAAACTTAAAATGTGATCATCATGTTAGCTCCTCTGCCTCAAAAATTATTCATTACATGCCATTTCCTGTCATAGAGAGTACCTACTCCCCTGATGTCCTATAGCTCCTGCTGTTACTTTTGGTTACACTTCACTTCTGTCCCTCACTGGTTTGTCACTGCCATCCTAGCCATACCAACTATCCATCTTGTTGGATTACCATTAGGTATTTTCTGAGTCGGCAATACTCTCTTGCTTTTGGTCCAATCAATAAACTGTTTCTCCTATCTAATTTTAATTCTATGAAGTCTTCTTCTAAGCCTATTTGTTCCCCCTTCTGATCATCTCCATTTAATATAAATATCTTTAATAGAGCACTTAACACGCTGTGTCACATGTATTTATTTACATGTCTTCTCCCATATTTTAAGTTCCTTTAGGACAATGGCCATGATGTTTGTTCATCACTGGATCTCTCCAATTTTTATAAATAAGTGGTAAAAGGTATAGATTTTTTCACAATCGTTCTGTTATGCTCAGTGATTTCAAAGTGTCCATCTGCAATATCTTCCAAAGGGAAGAGAAAGTACTTTTATCTCACAGACCAATTCCAATCAATATACAGTAGCTGCCTGGAATGTGTATCGAGAGATGTTCTGAAACTACCCAAGTTCAGCTAGTTAATCAGCATGGGCATGAGAACTCATTCATTGTATAGGTTTTACTCCATAAGTATAATGTTTTGTATAGACTGCCAGTCTCTAACCAGAATTACATTAAATATTGGAATCAGGAGGGAACACATAATTGCCTTGAATGTGGAGTTAGAACAACTTTAGAGATCACCACTCTGTTTTATATTAAAGGAATCTCAGGTGCAATATGGAGAAAATATTTTTCCTGGGATGACACAGTTTAGAACTCAGTTTAGAACTCAGTTTTCCTAATGTCCAATGGAAAATTATGCTATAGTTGCTATAGAAAAAGATAGAAAGGAAGAACTAAACACCATATCCTACTGGAATCCCTGAAATCTCAAACACACTTCACATTCTTAGGTTTGAAAAAGTACATAGGTACATCTGAATGTAAAAATATTGAACAGCCCTCTTCCTTATTCAAACAGAGATATAATTGCTCTGCTTTCTAGAGTAATTGTAGGAATCATAGGAGTTACCAATGACTGTATGACTAGCCTCTCTGGTAGAGGAGAACAATATACAATTCATTAGATGCAATTTATGGGTAGTTAAGCTCTTACTTTAGCTTCACCAGTAAGGAATCCTTTGATCTTGAGAATAGTTGCTCATTTTTCTTTGCTTCAGTTTTCCACCTGAAAAGTCCTGGTCTCATACACTTGTTGTTCATATTCTGAAAACAATGCCACAGACTTTTAAAGAGACTTTAGTTATAAATATCAGCTATTAACCTGATTTTAAGAGACCGTTCTCCATAGATTTACTGTGTTTCTGCCTGTCTTATGCGCAGACATCACTTGCCTTGATTCTGGATTAACTTTTCAAGGATGTTTCATAGGCAGTGGTTTCAGAAAACTGAGATGATGTCTCCATGTAGAGCAGAAGACAGGTTTCCTTACTTCCCATCATAAAAGATTCAGGTTCCCTAAGCTTGGGGATTCTTTCTAGGAATGCAGCGTCTGCATGTATAAGGGGCACCTGGCCTTCCTTGCCTCCCCCTGTGGAATTGGAGTTTAGGAAACCAGATCAGATGTGGATACATAAGCTACTACTGTTCTTATGAGTGATAAGCTGTCCTTTGTTTCTGACCTGGAGGCCTGTCTTCTGGTCATGATCTTTAAGCTCCAGCTCACTACCTCATAGTTTACAGGAGTGGTAAAGTCTCAGACCCTTCCCACTTCCTGACATCTGAATTCTGTCTACCTTTGTAATGTTAACTGTAATCCCCTGTTGATTTTAAGGAGTTCCCCCCCCCTTCATATGAATGACTATTTTTCCCCAAATGATCATTAATTTGCATTTTAAAATGAGCAAATTTAATAGCAGAGATCCAGGATCAGCTAAAGATTTCACAGACTTCTTCAATCCAATTATTGGCTCTTGGTTCAACGAGGGAATGTTTAGAAGCTAATTCAGCTATTTGGAATTTTCATTTCTATTGTAGATGTTAAGTACCGTGACAAATTATCTTAATAAATGTCTCTACTTTGTGTGCCCTTCTTCAAACTATCTATTGATCTAAATACTACTCTTCAGCCTCAATCCCTCACTGAACATAAGGCTTTTCCAGATGCATACTGAACATACCATTCTGTGACATTTTGTTTGATCATCTGAGTTACTCATTAAGAACTTGCCATACGGTTTCATGTGTTCTCTATACCATTTCTTAAATCACAGGGTACAGAATAGCACGGAACATTTAAAAACAAACATAAATTACATCTATGATTCTAATACATTCTAGGCAATCAACGATGAATATTATAAAAATGTTCAATCTAAATGCTATGAA
This sequence comes from Vulpes vulpes, assembly GCF_048418805.1. Taxonomy (NCBI): domain Eukaryota; kingdom Metazoa; phylum Chordata; class Mammalia; order Carnivora; family Canidae; genus Vulpes; species Vulpes vulpes. The sequence goes on along the minus strand of NC_132786.1, from coordinate 53,518,350 downwards.
ATTATCTATGGTTATATGCTTTCTCTTTAAAAAACAAGCTAAAATTGAAAAGAACTGAACACAGTAAAAAAATCCTGTGTTGTTACTTTCTTAAGATTGTAATTCCAAAATCATTCTATAAAAATATAATGCAGAAAGAATAAAAATAACATACTCAGCTCCTTGATTTAATTACTTTTGAATGCTTACTCATCGCAAGTGAGAATCACAATAAATGTCACCATTCAGTAAAATAGGAGAGAAAAAAATATCTTTATTCTAAACATGGTTGTACTCTCAGGTTTACTATGGATAAAAGACTGCATATGAAACGGTGCTAAGACCCTGGGGCAATAAAAACTCTAGAGATACCTTGGAGGATGCTCCATGAAGCTGGAGTTTTATTAACTTAAGAAGCAGACCATGACACTTTGCCCCAAGCTACTTCCCCGAGGCTACTCTTTTGACTATGTTGCAATAATAGCACCTTCATATCTAAAAACCAAGAGCTGGGAAGCTCTCAACTGTGTTGCTTACAAGTATTTCTCACTGGAAGATAAACATAACCCTAGGCCTTTCTCATAAGGGGTATGTCATGGTATGAGAAACAGATAACGTTCCCTACTCCTTTCTATTGACTGATGGTTTCATAGTCCAAGATGAGAAGTCTAGATCACTAAGAAGTTTCTAAATGGGATTCTTCAAAAGTTGCAAGCAAAGCTTTCTTAAACTCATGAAACAGCAACTTTCTCCTCACTATTCCAGATAATATGTATTCTTAAGAGCTTGATATGCAAAGATAGGAATTCTGAAGATTTCATAACCCCCCTTTATCTGGTTTTCTAATCAATCTTTATTGAATGAATTTCTTTTATAAAGAACTTTTACAGAATTTACCTAGGTTATAATGTTAGAGCTGAGATATCTTTTCTTTAAGAAAATGATGTCATAAATTGAAGTAAACTTTAAGCCTGCACCACATGCCTTATAAAGGGAAGGTATGGCAAAAATCTTGCCAGAAAATGAAGACTAAAAGAGATATCTTAATTAAACATTGACAGGAGAGAGGAACTCTATGTGAAAATGTTCTGAAAACTTAATTCCTACAGAAATTTGGTACATTAAGATTATCGAAATTTGTTTTTAAAATTTACTGATTTTTTTTCTCCATGTTAAATGTAATAACTTCAGAAATATTACTAAAAAAAATGAATTCAGTAGTAGCAGTTTGAAAACCAATGTCTCTTATCCATCAAGGCAACCAGAGTGGAGATGCCTAATGCACATTTGATAGTGGGTGATCATAATTAATGCTAGAAGACCTACCGATGTGGAAAAAAATGCCAAGTTAACAACCATTAGCAGGTGAACTTGACTCAATGAGCAGTGAAAAATCTTTGAGGCAAAAATGGCCCAGTTCCCCATCACTGATTTTCACAGTCTATCAAGCCATGCTTTAAAATTATTTTCTATTGCATTTTTCTGGTTGTGGGTGGGTTCCCTCATCCAGCAGTTCCTGTGTTGACCTCAATTACTCCAAAGTTCTGGAGAACTACTGAAGGATGCTCTGAGATTTTATAATCTTAAAAACCAGAAAAGGCAAAGTCAGCTGAGTTATTGATATTGCAATACATATTATGCCAATTGATAAGTATTGATTTAGTGTTGAATCAGAAGTCAGCTGGAATTGTGAGAAACACACATAAGTTCATTCAAGCCAATAGTCACATGCCCATACATACACTTAGATGACATTTAGCTTTTGCTTTTGTTATTTTACCTTTCACCAGATATTTTTACTTAATTTTCTCATTGATGAATTGAGTCATCCTCACATGTTTACATTTCTTTTTTTTTTTTTAAGATTTTATTTATTTATTCATGAGAGACAGAGAGAGGCAGAGACACAGGCAGAGGGAGAAGCAGGCTCCATGCAGGGAGCCCAATGTGGGACTTGATCTTGGGACCCCAGGATCATACCCTGAGCTGAAGGCAGACGACCACTGAGCCACCCAGACGTCCCTACATGTTTACCTTTATTGATTGCACCAAACAGGTACAGTCCTACCCAAAATCATGTTTGCTGAATAAATCAGAAAATCACAAAAATTTAGACCTGATAATGCTTCAAGCATTTCTTTTTCTTTCTTTATTTCCTTGTACCTTAAAGCAACATTAATAGGAATTGGTGTATTCACAATGGAGACATTATGCCTGGTTTTGCTAACCCGGCAACCATACCCTTTGCTCTTTCTTATTTATTTATTTATTTATTTATTTATTTTTTAAAAAGATTTTATTTATTTATTCATGAGAGACACAGAGAGAGGCAGAGACACACACACAGGTAGAGGGAGAAGCAGGCCCCATGCAGGGAGCCTGACAGGGGACTCAATCCCAGGTCTCCAGGATCAGGCCCTGGGCTGAAGGCGTCACTAAACCTCTGAGCCACCTGGGCTGCCCTGCTTTTATATTTTAAATGGAGTTCCTTACTCAGTTTTTATCTTGCCAATGTGCTTAGAAAGGCAATGTGAATGGAATCTTAAATAGTATAGAATGGGAGATTAACTTGACTATGGTTTAAATGAGGGAAAAAAGGAGGCTGGGTGGTGGTGGTGGTGGTTAGTAATTTAGTGATACTTATCTGAATTTTAGAAAGGCAGCTAAAGTATTTATAATATGCCTTAACAAAGTGAGTGTTCAGATAGAAGGAAAATTCTCTATGAATTCTCTGTAAGTAAAGTATACACCTGGAATTATCTGCACTAAATGCATACATGGTTAATCGTCTCAAACAGTGATTTTCAACCAGAAGACATTGGTGATGAGCATCTAATTCGTAGAGGCCAGAGATCCTGCTAACTATACTGCAATGCATGAGATAGTTTTCTACAATAAAAAATTCTCCCACCTGAAATATGAATTGTGCTAGAGATGAGAAATGTTTGTGTAGAACAGAGGTTGGCAGACCATAGCTCTCAGGTCAAATCCGACCAGTTCCTGTTTTGGTAAGACCCGTGAACTAATGGTTTTATTACTTTTAAATGGTTGAAAACAAATTTTTGTCAAATAGTATTTATGACACATGAAAACTATATAAATACAAATTTCAGTTTCTATAAATAAAATTTTAAATAGCCATACAGATTGTCTATCATTGCTTTTTGCTACAATGCCAGAGTTGAGAAGTTTCCACAGAAATGCTATGGCCCCACACAGCTTAAAATACAGTGACAGTTTGGCACTGTACAGAAAAAAAAAAAAATATCAACCTCACTTCTAGAAAGTGCAGGGAAGAAGAAGGAAGGAAGAGGGGAAGAAGGGGGAGGAGGAAAAGACTATGTATTCCTAGTAAAGTGATCAGAATAGTTAGGAGTCTGGAAGTTATAAGATAGTGAGATGTCCTATTGCTTTTACTTCATCATTATTCTTATTGATAAAGTAAAGACGAAACATAGTTTTCTATATCCACACTTTCTTCAGTTCTTTTTTTTTTTTTTTTTTTTAGTCTTTATTTATTTAAGAGAGAATGCATGTGCTTGGTGGGGATAATGAGAGAGGGAGACAGAAAGAGTCTCAAGCAGACCATGCAGTGGGCACAGAAGCCAGCATGGGGCTCAGTCATACAAGCCTGAGATCATGACCTGAGTCAAATCTAAGAGTGAGCCACTCAACTAACTGTGCCATCCAGGTACTCCCTTTCTTCTTAGCTTTGTATACAAATGAAGTTGATGCTCACAACCAGCAATGAGGTATTGGTCTTGATTTTATGCATGACCTAGTGTTTCCAGCCTGGTTTACAGGTGTCACCTTTCCTTGTTATGTGTTTCTTGTTATGTTTGAGAAAACTTACTTGCTGTCCCTGTTAATTTTGGTTAGATAAAATATCATCACATCACACTTCCTGACTGACTTGCTAAGCTCCACCATGATGTTAGCCTGATTCTTCTCCCTGACCCCTGCCCACCTACCCCCTGATCTTGTGAGCAACTTGTTTTCTCTGAAGCAATGCCTAAAATGTATTTACTCATTAATCCTTGAGGTTGAATAAATTACTTCATAGATTTCTGATGCTCATTGTCCTATTTAAAATTTTCCTATTATAATGTGTAATATTTTGTTCTTCACATTCACTTTTTTCTTGATTTCATGAAAATGTTCATTTACTATGCATTTGATTACCATTTCCTCCCCTCTTTTAGTGTTTTTACTTCAGGGACACCAATTCTTCTGTTAGAGCCTCTTTGCCCAGTTTCTATTACATATTCTCTGATTGTTTAAAATCTGGCTTTCCTCTTCATTTAACTGAATTTTAGGCTCTCCTTTCCATTATTCCAGGTACCATCACACATCTGTCATATTTTTGGTGTTTCTAATTTATAGTTTCTCAATCCTGGCTATACATCCAAATCACCTTTGAATATCCTAAAAATCTCAAGACCCAAGCTCTGCCTGAGAACTATTAAATCCATAAATATTGAGGCAACCAACACATTGGCAATTTTAAAGCTTCTGAGATAGTTTCAGTGAGATCCACCATTTTGTTCTATGTTGTGTTATGTCATTTCATTTGAAGTAAGCCCTATAGCCAGTGTGTGGCTTCAACTCATGACCCCGAGGTCAAGGGTCATATGTTCCACTGACTGAGCCAGCCAGATCTCCCAAGAGATCTGCTATTTTAATCAAATTAGATACATAAATATTTTGACGTAGATTTTATCTGTACTTGGCAATCTCTCTTTTAATCTTCTTTTGTGTTGCCGTCTCATCCTTTAATGTTTCTTGTTACTTATAGTTAAACTCTTTCAGAGCTTGAAGCATCTGGATAATTTCTGGGTGTTTTGTTTTGTTTTGTTTTGTTTTGTTTTGGATAGATTTTTCATTCTGGAATAGGAATCATGTTGCTTGCTATATTTGTCTCCTCTGTTCTCTCCTCTTCCTTCTTTCATTTCTTCCAAACAACTTCTCCTCCTCCTTGTCATCATCGTTGTCATCGTCATCGTTGTCGTCTTCTTCTTCTTCTTCTTCTTCTTCTTCTTCCTCCTCCCCCTCCTCCTCCCCCTCCTCCTCCCCCTCCTCCTACTCCTCCTCCTCCTCCTCCCCCTCCCCCCCCTCCTCCTCCTCCTCTCCCGGATTTTATTTATTTACATGAGATAGAGAGATCACAAACTGGGGGAGGAGCAGAGGGAGAGGGAGAAGCAGGCTCCCCACTGAGCAGGGAGCCTGATGCAGGGCTCTACCCCAGGACCTTAGGATCATGACCTGAGCAGAAGACAGATGCTTAACCTAAGGAGACACCCAGGTACCCCTGCTGTGCCTCTTCTTGCTGATGCTTACTAAGGGCAATTTTATCCAGACCTTCAATTTGATATAATAGGTAATAAGTGTCCTTTTCATTAAGCCTGATTTTTAAGGATTGATTTGTTTTCTAATTCTAATATGTCATTGAGGTCTGGGTTTGGTTTTCTATCTAGTTTTCTGACCTGTGGCAATAGAGATCTGGACTGGATCTGCTGAGTTCAGCCCTTGTCCATAGATAGAGGTTTGGATTCTGCTCTGCCCTCTAGCCAATACTAATGACCTTGTGCTCAGCTCCATTGACTCAAGAGTGTGTCCCACTGCAGTTAATTTTGGCTTATTCTTCTTCCCTTCTACTACACATCCTGATGGATGCTAACGACCTGGAAATCTTTCGTCATCTTTCTCATTGGTGCTGAGGTCTTAGGGAGGCACCTATAGATTTTTCTTTTTTTCCTCTCAGAAATTTCCTCTTGACTTTCCTAAAGCTGCCTGATTATTCCTCAGTCTATATCTTTCTAAACTGGAGAGAAAATGAATAATGAAATTATCAAGATTTCATGAATTCAGCTGTGCTGCTCTGTTCTCTGTTCTGGGCTGGGGCTGAGAACAGAGATGGGGGATCTGGTCGGGAATTGTAGTGCATACAGAAAGAATTGTGTGTCTATTTGCTTGCTGACCTCCCTTTGTCCTCTTCACTTCAACATCTTTGCATCAAGTATTTAACTTTTGAGACAGCCTTTCCAGTATAACTTTGCAAATCCTTCAGAATAGAAATGTTCTTGCAAATGCTTAGCTTGAAACAGATGCCAATTAGCTTGTCAAAACAATGGCATTGAAAGTTCAAGCAGTATCATTGCATTGTATCAATCAATAAGTCTGTACTTAGCACCTTTTGTGTTAGTGGCTGTTAAGCCTTAATGTTCTCTGGGAATTACTTGGGGTTCTTATTAGGAATTTTAATTTCTTCTGACTCAAGTGGTCTAGAATGAGGCTTAGTAAACGAAACTTTGAACAGCATGTTAGATGGTTCAGATGGAGGTGTTCTGTGAATCATACTTGAGATGAAAAAAAAATGCTTCTGTGCTTAACATTATATTTAGAATTATGAGGGAAATAAAATAAGTATAGAGTGTGATTTCAGCCCTTAGGATACTTATAGGCTTGTTTGTCCTTTATTGGTTGCATTTATGTAACAATTCTAGAACAATATAAAGCATAGTATAGAAAAAGGTTAAATATCTGCAGAATTATTAAACATCCTACATAAAAGTGGTATCACTATCAAAATCCAAATTCACACTAAAAAAAGAAAATAAAAACAAGTATTTGAATCTATCTATTTGAAAATGCATTACCAGAATTGATTTACTTTAGGAATATTCCAGGCTCCACAAAAATTGTACCTACTCCATGAAACCTTATTGGTGTGCTTTTTCTACTCTCACAACCTATACAGCATGCTAAGTAATCCTAACATTCTTTTATGTCCCTTTGTCACTCATTGTTCTTTCTGCTATGCCTCTACCAATCTAAGCGCTGTTTTTATATTCCACAGAGAGTACTTAATTCTATCGGAAAAGTTCTGGACCTTACTTATCTTTTTAAAAATTATTCCACAGAAAAACATGTGGCTCTTTGCATATAGTTGATCCTCAATTGAACTTTGTAATAATAAAGAGGAAAATGTCTAACAGAAATCAGTATATGCCACAGGAATTAAACATGTACAGTATTACACATTCTTTGTAAACTGTTTCAAGTGTCTTATGACCAATAACATTTACCCTTTTGGGGCTCTGTATTATTAATTGTTCTGCTATAGCTAAGAACAAAGGTAAAGATAATATTTATTTTTTGTAAAGAATTTAGTGAGCATGTAGGATACATAAGAAATAGGTATCTTTTCAAGATAAATAAGGCATATCCCCTTTCTTAAAAAAAAGTCTGTAGAATTGTTGATGAAGCAAAGTACATAAACAGAATTAAAAGGAGGAAATATGAAGCATATATCATTATTTGAACACAGAACAAGAATGTATTAGTATAAAATAACTTTATCAGTGAAAGTGTTTTAGAGTGGAGACTTTTTAATCAGTGTTTAAGAGAAATTGTTGACAGGCACTGGTGGTAAAGAAGCACAGATTCCCTCTAAGTGATAGAAAAACTGGAAAAAAGACTTTGATCAGAACGATCAAGCTGGTTGTTGTGCACTGATTGTATTTGGGAGTTGTGGGAATCCAAGTGGTTTACCCAAGGTTTGTGTTTTGAGCTATGAGAAAGCCCTCCCCTAGGCACCCAGAGGGGGATGGAAGTTTAGATAATAATCTCTACTCTGTAGAAGAGTCCACCTATTTATGAGAAAGGACATTCAAAATAGGGAGAGAAATGGATGAAGTCAGAGTTTCAAAGGAATAATTGGTAGCATAAGTATCAAACTTGGTTGATTGCATAATGCAATAATCACAAGAAATAGGTAAGTTGAAGTAAAGTACTATTGGGAACAGATGGATGCTATTATTAAAGTGTCACAAAGCAAATAGCAGAAAATATCAATATGGAAATAACTTATGTACACTAGAAAATAGAGCATTGGACCTGGTGGTACAGATTTGAGGCTCGTCAGTCTTGCTATATTTTGAAGCTCAGATGAGATCAATTGACAAAAAGAACATACAGAAGAATTGTGGGGTTTTGTTTTGTGTTTTGTTTTTCCCACTTAGCTCTTCATTTATTTATTTATTTTTCAGTCATTCATTCTTTCTTTCATTTATTTTTAAGATTTTTATTTATTTATTCACGGGAGACACAGAGAGAGAGGCAGAGACATAGGCAGAGGGAGAAGCAGGCTTCCTGTAGGGAGCCTGAAGTGGGACTCGGTCCCATGACTGCAGGATCACACCTTGCGCCAAAGACAGGCACTCAATCCCTGAGCCACCCAGGCATCCCTAGTTCTTCTTTTAGTAGTCGAGATGTTCTTTTGTTTGCTTGCTTTTATGTCAACTTCCTACCCTAACTTTTGCACCCTTAGCTACTTGGAACTTAAAGATACCAGACCTGTTCAATAGTGAAGTAATTGATTTACATACATGCGTGTGCACACTCTCAGGCACATATATGCTTGTATTCATATTTTTATTCTAGATATATGTCTGCTTTATTGAGAAGCTTCATGTTCTATCCAGTGGAGAAAAGTGAATTTAGAATCTTATATCCTCCACTTACTGGCTTTATAAAAGTCACCAAGACACCATTCTCTCTGTGTCCATTTCTATGTCTGGAAAAACATCCATATCTATCACATCCAATAGTGAGGAAGCTGAAATAGTTTATAGACGATGCTTTTCTAGCTGTAAAGTTATAATCATAAGATGGTTGTAGTGAGTCACACAGAGTAACAGCAGGCATCATTCAATCCATTTTTCACTTTAGGTGTCCCTTTGCCTCTTCCTTTCTATAACAATAAAAGTAGTTGATTTAAATCTCATTTTTGGCAGTTCCTTTGTCTTTTGTTCAACCAAGCCAACATAACTGCAAAGATCCAAGGCCATAAATAGAAGACCTCTAGATTTATAAATCAGAAATCCAGACCTTTCCTAAATGAGTAAATGTACAAAGCATATTAGGTTTGTGAAAAAAAAATGATTATGAAAGTTACCTACAATCTTTTGTGACTAGATACAGTGAAACCACATTTATTTTATGACTCTGTCATGTCAAGAGACATATGTGCTTCTTATTGGATACAGCTTCAACTTGACAAAACATTTTTATTTATGGAGCATTTTACATACTATTTCCCTTTATTACTTTAATCCCTTTCCATTAGCTACTTGCTCTACTTACACAGATGTTCTGCTACCTAACATTGATTGAGTGACACCCACTCTGGCCAACTCCTGGAATATAGACTCTGGAAAAACAAAGAACATAAGTAGTGTTTCTACCCTTAGGAAAATTATATTCTGTTAATTTACTTAATTTGCTCACTGACATTATTTCATTTATTTCGGACCTCTTTGGACTTGTTATATTTAAAAGACACTGAATATTAATTTAAATATTCATATTCCTAAGCATTTTTAAAAACCAGCATTTCCAGTAAACTATGTTTCAATTTTTTCAATGAAAATCGATAGACAAGTTTATTGAATTAAAGTTCAGTCATTATATGTCATCCTTAACCCCCCACCAAGATAATGGCAGATGGGATTTCAGTATATCTTAAGATCACATTAGATTTTGTTAAATTTAAGAATTATCTGTAAGAAAATAAAATGCAATATTTCCTATCTTTAGCTGGTTTAAATTAAGAAAACAACTATCATTTTTTTAAGACCTTAAGCTCTATACATTATACATTTTGCAGTTTAACATCCTGTAAATGAATCCGGGAATGGTAAACAGCATACACACTTATTTTAATAGATTTTTGGATCTTTGGTGGGGGGTAAAGGGAATAGATATTTTATCTGATTTCTTATCTTGGCTTTTGTGCTTACCTAAATTATTAAACATACGATTTAACATAAACCAGAGAAGTGCTTAAAATTGCATAGACATGCTAATCATGGGAAGAAAAAAAAATACCTTTCAAGGCTGAGACAATACACACAATATTTGAAAATTGCTTTTTAAAATTTTATGTCACATTACTCATAACCAGTGTTGTAATGAAGCTTTTATTACTAAAACAGAATTAGTTCATTCATAAATCCATTGCAATTAATGTTTCAAGACAAAATAAAAAGATCTATGATTCTTTTAATAAATACCCAAAGTATAAAATACTTCTATTATAACTCTATTCATAATTATAAATTTTTTTATTAGTCTACAAACAACTACCTCAATAATATTTTGTATTTTTATATAAAAGCTATATTTATTCAAGTTTCTTACATATTTTTCCCATAAAATATCTTGGATAACTAAAGTAAAAATTGACATTTGTATTTACTCAGCATTTAATAATGATATGAAGTTTAATTAGAAGTGTACTAGATGTTAAAACACTGAATAAACAGATCATCCCTGTTTTCTTTATAAGCAGAATACCAGAGATGTTATATCCTGAGCTAAAGTTTTTGGATGAATGCATGAAACAAATGCAAAAGATGTGCCTCTATTACCAACAAATGAAAAGGATTTATTGGTGTAGTTATGCGTTCATTTTTCAACTGGGAGGTCAATCTATAAGTTGTATATTTTTAAAATTTATAAGATTGTACACCAAAACATTATGCACACTAATCTGATAAGCTAACTATAATTTGCAGGCATATAATAAAATTTTCTTTGAATCAACAGAAGAAATATACCATTTTTAAAAGTTTTTCCAACCCACACTTTTGATAATCTTAAGAAAAGTAATTTCAGTTTCTAGATCAGTAGAGTCAATTACTTTGTCTTCATGAATCAAATTTTACAGTGTTAGTAAATTTTATATTCATACTTCATCTTATCAGTTTTTTTTTAAAAAAAAATATTTATTTATTTGAGAGAGAAAGAGAGAGAACATGAGCAGAGGGAAAGAGCAGAGGCAGAGGGAGAAGTAGACCCCCTGTTGAGCAGGGAGCCTGATGAGGGAAGGCTCCACCCCAGGACTCTGAGATCATGACCTGAACCAAAGGCAGACACTTAACTGACTGAGCCCTCAGGGATGCCTAGGTGGCTATGCCTGTGTCTCTGCCTCTCTCTGTGTGTCTCTCATGAATAAATAAATAAAATCCTTTAAAAAAAAATGGGGTTGGGGAGGAACCATAACATTGCTATGGTTTAGAGTTCCCAGTGCTTGGAATTGGAATGCCAGGTAAGAAAAAAACATTCTATGGAGTCATCTATAAATATAGTAAAGGCCAACTTTGGGTTCTACCTTAAAAAATATATATTAGGGCATGAAGAGTTGTATGCACTATAAAGAAGATTCCTAAGACCAAAAAGAGACTTTGAAGAAGTCAATATTTTAAATAGAAAGAGCCAGGAAAAAAATTATCTGAAATATGTCATAAGAAAGATGCCCTCCCTTGGCTTGATTGTTTCCTCAGACAACACTGAGATAAGAATTAGAAGGTAGGGGCACCTGGGTGGCTCAGTGCAATAAGTGTCAGATTCTAGGCTTTGGCACAGGTCATGATCTCAGGGTCCTGGAGCCCAGTACAGGGCTCTGGACTCAGTGGGGAGTCTGCTTGAGATTCTCTCTCTCCCTCACCCCTTGCCCCTCCTCCAATTTGTGCTTGCACTCATGCTTTCTCTCAAATAAATCTTAAAAAAAAAAAAAAAAAAGAATTGGAATACAAACAATTTATTTGGAAAATGATTTATGACCCAAGGATTTAGGATAGCAGTGGAAGAGTAAGACAAGGAAGAGAAGATGGCAAAGGATATGTTATCAACTAGGGTCCCCTTGTAGACAACTGGGGTCTGTCTCGATGGGAAGACAAGATAGGTGTGTTCTACCTCAGAGGTTTACTCTAAAAAAGCCACAACCAGTAGGATATTTATCCACAGGTTCCACGTCTGTGTTTGGTTCAGAGCTGCCTCCAGGGGCATTAACATTCTGGCAGGGTTGACTATGCTTCAGCAGCCAGGAAAACCAAACAAAACCACAGACCAGGGGCAGCATCGTGGGTGTTCACACTAGGTGCCTTCTTTGTGTCAAGATGATTTCTGAAGGTGTGGGCAGGGCCCTGATGGTACTGGCTGCACATACCTTAAAGCCTCTAGCTGACTGCACTACCATCTAATGTATCTGGTTCTCCAGCCTCAAACATCTTCCGGGGGAAAAATGGTATCACAGTTTTTCTCCTGTGAGTCCGTTCCTTATCTTTTCTACCTGTTTTGGTGAGCATTCGTCCTTTAGCAGATTCAGTTAAAGCGTATTTCAGCATGGAGTTTAACAGGATTTTTTAATTTTAAAAAAGATTTTATTTACTTATTTTAGAGAGAGAGATTGAGATAGTACAAGCAGGGGAAGGGGCAGGGGGAGAAGGAGAAACAGACTCCCCGCTGAGCAGAGAGCCAGATGCAGCGCTTGATCCCAGGACCCAGGGGCCACATCCTAAGCCCAAGGCAGATGCTTAACTGATTGAGCTACCCAGGTGTTCCTTTCATTAAATTTTTGATGGAATAATTTATATGACTATCTTACTTTGAAACCTTAGAAGGACAGACGGTTGACCATAATCATTTTATATGTTTTAGCTGAAATAATTCTATTGCATTTATATTTATCAGATTATATTTCCTCACACCCCTTAAACACGACAGTTGCCTCTTTCATTCAGAGTGTAAAATATCTAGGAGGGGAATATAGGACTTAGTTCCTGCTCTTCATAAGTTTACAATTCAGTTTTGGGGCAAAAAGTCACATTTATTAAACTGAAATGCCATACAGTATGTGGTAGGCATGTATAAGCGAGGAGAATTGTGTTGTAAGAATTTAGAGACAATTTCTCACTGTAAAATCAAGGCAGAGCTTAATTCAGAAAGTGATGTTTGATCTTAGTCTCAAAGAATAGGTATTAATGAAATATGTACTGGGGGAAAGACTTTCCAAGTAGGGGCAATAGAATAAACAAATCATGAAGATGTGCTTGAGGAGTTAGCTGTTAATGGGTGAGCCCAATGAGCTAATAGCATTTTGAATTCCTCCTTTTAAATTTATCATAATAGTGTTTTGTTGTAGTTGCTATTGTTTGATTTTGTTTTAAGACTTTTTTTTTTAACAAGAGTTTTCTCATTAAAGTGATTTAAGCTTGAACAAAAAAAGTAAATAAATCACATAATGAATACAGCCTCTCCAGTAATAAACATACAGGTCAAAACTGCACATATAATCATCGTGACATGCTCAGAGAACACCGTACTTGTCAGTAGACCTAAATTCTTGTCCTGACTTGGCCACTAATTAACTTAACCCTCTGGTATCAGCTTCCTGTTGTAGAAAATGAGAGTGGCTGTACATCATGGAAGTTTACTTAATCTCCAAATCACTGACAAATTGGGAGATATTGCAGTGTGTATAAGGAAAAAAATACGGAGGCATTTCTATTGATACAAATCAAAGTGATCAAAATATTTGTCTTAATGGCAAGAACTAAGAAACACAATTTTTCATCAATACAGAAAATTTAAAAATTCAACATGTATTTAAATAAACAATAGATATATAAGACCTAGAAGAAATTATGAATGCTATTTATATTAATATATTATCCCTGGAAGACCTACCATGCTTTTCCTACTAAAAATTGTTTTTAATTTTGTATCATAAGTGTGAGGGAAAAATCTTCATACACATAAAAATCTCTAGTGTCATTATCATTTTAGTAGGGTTATAGGGGAAGATAATATGAAGAGAAGTCTATTGCCTTATTGTAAATTTTACCTATACCCCACTCATAAAAATACTGTCCTCTAAAATAAGTATTCATTTAAAATATTGTATATAGCATAATATGATGTATTATTTCATATAAATCAACATTACAAATACTTAACCAACAGTTTCCTAAGTAGATCTGAGTTTTTAAAAATGAGGAGTTATATTTTGTTACAGATGAAGAGAACAGACTAAGAGAATAAGAAAGTGATGACTTGAACATATTTCTTACAAGAATTCTATGCTTGGTATTTTGTACCTAAAAGGCATAATATTTTTCATTGCATTTTGAGTTTAGAGAATGCCAGTTGACCCTACAATAAAATTCAGTATGAAAAGATGTAAGAGGGCCATCACCTTCAAAATCAAGTTTAGGAGACAGAATGGTTCAGTGAGGGTAAACCCCTTAATTTAGGAGGGACGAGTGAGTTCCAATCTATACACTCTCATTAACCACCATAACAGCCTTGCAAACTGAGCCTAATTGCTCCAATGTTCATTAGTTTCAACCATGAAGAAAGAAATTTGGATGACATCTAAGGGGTGCTTGGGTGGTGGCTCAGGTAGTTAGTTGAGCGTCTGACTCTTGGTTTTGGCTCAGGTCGTGATGTCAAGGCCCTGAAATCCAGCCTGGGTGTTGGGCTCTGTGCTCAGTAGAGAGTCTGCTTGTCCCTCATCCTCCTCCTCTGTTCCTCTTCCTGATAGCATGCTTGCTCTGTCTCAAATAAATAAATAAAATAATTGGGGGGTTACCTGAGTGGCTCAGTGGGTTAAGTAACTGCCTTTGATTCAGGTCATGATCTCAGGGTCCTGGGATTGAGACCCACAACTCTGGCTCCCTGCTCAGGAATCTACTTCTTCCTCTCCCTTTGCTCCTTCCCCTTGCTTATGTTCTTTCTCTCTCTCTCTTTCAAATAAATAAATAAATATCTTCTAAAAAAATAAATTTAGATGACATCTAAGATGCCATTCAGCTTAAATATGTTATGAGACTATTGTACTATATCTAAAACAATTTTGAGATTACCAACTTGGAATCTATGTACCATATGCCAAATTTAAAATTTGTTTTACATATAAGGACTTATTTTTTAAAAAATGGAAACAGTTTGACTCTTGCTCCATTGTACATAGAGACAGATACCCAAGCTATTTGCAGTGTCTACAAAGACAGTTACCTGACAGTACCACTCAGAATCCCTCTGCCTGTTGCTCAAAGCACCACTCACAAAAATTTCAAATTTCCAAATTTTTGTAAAGAGAAAAGCCAGCTACCTTCCTGCTATAACTATGGCACACATTGCTTTTCAGTGATGTCAGGATGGCATTGTACCCCCGTTTCCTTGACTGAGCATTTATTGTTCCTTCCTTTTGAACCAGAGCTACACCCAGCTTTATGCAGATATGATCATCTTTATTCCTTTATAGCAATAGTGTTAAGTACTGAATTATTATCTTCATCGTATACACAAGAAATAGAAGCTGAAAGACATGAAATAAATTGCCTTTATTCAGAGAACCCTTTTGTCTGTCTCCCAGATCTCCTGATCTGTTGAGGAAAGGGCTTGAGGATTACTCTGGTTTTAAGCCTAAGTAATTAGAAAGACGGTCATGCCATTAAAAATTACAGGGAGCACCAGGTTTCAGATGAAACATTTTGGTTTCTGTTAAACATGTTGAAATACAGCTGCCGATGGAATGTTCAAGAGAACTCTTACAGTAACTTGGAAATAATGAATTAGGTTGTAACTAGAGGAGCAATCAGTTATAGATACATTTTTCAACCATTCTTATCACCAGGATTAAATAAATCTGAGTACAATTGCTAGGTTTTATTAATGATTCTGTTCATAAGTATATGCATACATACATAAAATAAAGAACAATGAATTACAGCTGTCATCCTTGGTAAATGACTATGGCTTTTCAAATTGAAGAATATATATATATATTTTACCAGGGACTCTATTCCTCAGTTTTAGAGGTTGAAAATCTTGATTATATTCTCACAGTAAGATAAGTCCCATCACCCAAAACTGAAGAGATAAATATGTATAGTAGCATAATATATTATTGAATTAAATTGATCCTTGCCTATCATATATACTAGGAAGTTCCTATGTGTATGATAAAATACATATTTTCCTTTTGGGTCAAATGACATGGAAAACCAAATTTTTAGATAAACTTGATAATTGCTGAGTTAGTATGGTATTGAAGCAAGGAGAGCTAAGTGGGTGATTCAAATATTTAATAACTCCATTTTCATTTCCACAATGCAGCACACTTGCCACAATATCCTAAGTGCTCAGATGCATTTGTTAGGACAGACGTTTCCTTCTAGAGTTCTGAAGTGGACATTGGGAAGGCATTCCACATGCACCCTCACATTCAGATCTTGGATGTTTGCAGGTTCCAGAAGCAGAGCTGCATTTCCTCATTTTCCATTAACTGAAGTTACTTTTGAGAAATTCCTTCCTTTGAATCAAAAGCCTAAATTCTTGGGGGAATAACCTAGACTAGCCATAATAGGCAACCATAATCTCCATCATAAAGTGGGTGATAGATATCGATAGCCAGAGAACTTTACAGGCGTGCAGTTGATTTAGTTTTTCCCCCTATGTCAAGAGGACAAATGTGTTCATGTGCTCAACATATTTCTCAGTTACTGTAGTAGTAATAGAGATTTTCTTATTATCAATTCTTACCCTTACCTGTTATTCATTTTGTCTTTAGCTATATTTTGGAAATTTATGATTCAGGGTGTATGCCCATGTACGTGTATGTATTTGATTCTGAGAAGATAATCAAATTTCCTCTTTCCATACATGGAAGAGTACTGTCTCATAGTCACATCCTTCTCCATGCCAGAAACTGTCCAAATACCAAGAAAAGCTAAGTAGTGATATCAAATCTTGAATCTATGTCAAAGAAATTGCTGACCTTTTGGAATGTTCATTCATTCTTCTTAAGTGAAATGCATGCTTACATAAAATTCCATGAGAGAATGATCAATTTTTTGTCATACTTTAATACTTGTTGAAAAATATTTTTAAAAGCTGTCACACATCCATCATCTCAGCAAGCATTAAAGAAATCATCGGATAAAAGTAAGAAAAATAAATATATTACAATTATGTTTATGGAGTTCCCTGTGTGTTAAAGACAAATGGGAACAGTATGAAAGGAAATGCAATGTGGGCTCTAGCTGTATGTAAATAATTCCAGAAATATAAATAGTTTAGTAGATTGAAAGTGGGAGAGAATGCCATAGTTAAAACTGTGAGGGAAGATCTAATGCATAAAGGGAAATAATGTTCTTGCTCATTGAATTCTAGTTAATTGAAGTTCTGAAAATTGTAAGATACAGTGTTTTATGACTATTCTCTATGTGTGTGTGTGTATGTGTGAGATGATTGTACAAATAAGAGCTTGTGGTTGTTTCTATATACAAAATGAAATTCAAACAACTTTAAAATAGTTTATGTACTTCAGATAAGAAATGCATTTGATCATGATATTTTAGAAGTTTTCTAATATAGGCTTTAAAAAATAGATTGCACTTTACCACTCTACATTGTTAGACAATAATAAACATTGCAAAATGGATTGTAAAGGCATAATTGAGTTGAAACATAAAATCTGACTTTAAAAATATGAAACAGGAATGTGACTACTACATACAGAGGCCTAATTTTTGTTATAACTAAATAAGAATATTCTTTTCAATCTCATATTCATTTCCTGTCTTCCATTCCTTCAAATTATGAGTTATCCCCTCAGAAGTAGCGAGAAGAAAATGTATAGCTGGTTTTAGGGGGCTCTAAGGGCTTTAGTAATAAACACTTTCTATATAAAATTATCGTGCAGGTGGGAAAAAAATTCATTTCTATTCATTATTGCATCATTTTTTAAAAAATTTACTGTGCAGGTTGTAGAAATAACTATAAAACTTTACACGTTTGCAATTGTTAAAATGTTTTATTAGGGCATATATTTGGCATTCTGCCCCCATTTTACTTTAGTGACTGAGACTGTTGCTTAAAAGAACATTCGGTTTCCCTAACTATGAGTGGTTTCTGGTTATATCTTAAATAGTAGTGGAGGGACATTGCCCCCAGCAGGGAAAAAAGAGAATAGAAATAGAGACCTATTCTTGCAATTCAGCTAAAATAATGAATCAGAGTATGAGAAACTGCACACATTGATAAAAATAATATTATGAATAAATACGTAAAAGCACCAGGTATTGAGTTAGTGCTAATTTTTCAATCATCTACATTTTAAGACAAAAAAACTCTTAAAGAAAAATAATCTTATATGGATATTATTGAAAATTAGAGTTAATTTAAAACAACTCATAGTTAACATTTATGTTCAAAACATGACTGTTTTATGGTAATTGAAAATAACATAAAATTGTTCTAGTTCTGCTGTATAAGAGAAATATATATAAACTCATAGCTCTTAATTTTTTGGCCTCTAAACTTTCTGAAATAAGAAGTAAATGTGCTTATCTGAACGTCGTAGGAATTCTTTTAAAATATTGATGGATGGCTTTAATTCAAATTTGTAGTGTTCCTTTTCTTTACATATAAAAAAATTGTATTGCAAACACAGGAAGAAGTGGTATTTGATGTTTCCCTCTCTATGACATTGTTCTGAAACATTGTGCCACAATTACAATGGGCGATTTAAAATTTATGATGCATTGCATAATTTATTGCCACACTTGAGGTTGGCTTGCACTTTTTTTTTTAACTTACAGAAAAGATGAACATTTTAAGGCATTTCCAGATATAGACTTTTAAAGTTATTCCTTCTCTCTCTCTCTCTGTCTTTTTCTCTCTGGCCTGATCCCCCTACCCCCCATCTAAAATGAGAACTTTTGAACATCTCAGTGTCTGTGACGAGATTGAATTTATGTATGGTTGACATTTAAAATAAAATGTTATTGCAGAAAATGTCAGAAAGTGTAGAAGTTAAGTCATCTGTTAGAGGACTTAATATACTTTATAACCTTGTAATTTTTATCGGATTTAAAATACTTACTCTGTCATAAATAAATGATGTTATCCGTACACTTGAACTTTCTCTTGGAGTAAATAATAGTCATTGAAGAAAATAAATTGAAAGGTAAAGAATTTTAAAAGTCTGTTTAAATGTTCTAGGATAGAAAATAGGAATAATACTTTTGTTTGAAAAAATTTGAAAGTTTCAATATACGGCAATAACTACTTACATTTAGAATAATCAATTCACCCACATATCTTTTAAAATTAAGAAATCTCTGATGGATTGAAAAGTATGCATTTTCACTTAAAAGCCAGTTACATTTTCACATGGTTAAGTCTCTACATCAAAAAGGGACACTTTTACATGATTACTAACATTCAGCACGGAGAAGCTCTCTACTCCCATCTCCCCGTCTATCCTTAGCTCCAGTGGGAGACGTAAAAGAACACATATCTTCACTCTCAGAGTACTTACTAATCTAATTGAGCAGATTAGACATGCACATGAAACAAATTGCTTAAGATTCACAGCAAATCAAAAGTACTCTAGCACTAATGCCTAGATATGAAAGATAAAACTGGTAAACAAGTAGGATTTAAGTTTATAAACATTGCCAACATTACTCTTTTTTTCCTATTTGACACCATAAATTTCACAAAGGAGAATCTTTGCGGATTTTGCTTATTGATTCTCTCAAAGAGATTCATGTGATGTTAAGAATAAATCTTTTTGTAAAAAGAGATCTTTTTATTTTAAATGTCAGAAGCCAATTCTAAAATGACTACCACATTATTTAAATATTCAAATAACATGTGTTATTGCTTTCTTTTTCTTTTTTGGTGGCGGGACTGGGGATTAAGACTTCAAGTTTGTGGGGATCCCTGGGTGGCTCAGCAGTTTAGTGCCTGCCTTCGGCCCAGGGTGTGATCCTGGAGTCCCTGGATCGAGTCCTGCATTGGGCTTCCTGCATGGAGCCTGCTTCTCCCTCTCCCTGTGTCTCTGCCTCTCTCTGTGTCTCTCATGAATAAATAAACAAAATCTTAAAAAAAAAAAAAAAAGACTTCAAGTTTGTTTGCTTTTTTAATTGTAGGAGAGGAAAAAAAAACGTTTCTATGCTCTAGGATTCTTTGAGCTGGTTTAGGAATTCAATTGACATAAAACAGAATAACAGCAGAAAAAAGCAAAATTTAATTTCTTTTTTTTTTTTTTTGTGCAAAATTTAATTTCATGCACATGGAGGGCCACTAATGATACCAAGACCCAAGGAAATGACCAATGACTGCTATTTTTTACAATTTGGACAAAGAGACAATAAATGTGTGAGGAATTGAGAGAATAAAGAATACAGATATTTAGGAGTTTTAATTAGTAAGAACTTCTAAGTGGAATTTGGGCTGAAGTAGTATGTTAGTATAAAGTAATAAGGTTTGTTTACATAGCTTTTCCACTTTAAAATTCTTATATCTGGTGATGGGCATATGTTTGTACTTTTTCTGGGAGGATACTATTCATATTAGAGATTTTCTTTTTGCCTTCAGAGTGATAGAGGAGGGACTGAGTGTCTTTGGGCTAGCTGTTTCCCAAGTTGCCTCAATTTAAAATAATCCACATGCCATTGTGGTATATTTTCAGGCAGCCTCTCTGGAGCCCCTACATTTTCAAGTTTATATTCCCTAGAAAAGTACATAAACATGTCCTTCTATTTACATTTTATTCCAAAGGAGACCAGTATAGTGACTGCATCCACCCAAGACAAACAAGCATTAGATCAGCACATCCTTAATACTGATGAGCTTTCCCTAATGCTGTTCAGATTTCCTGACACAACTGTCCAGAGTATCAGATACTTCTGATCCTTCTAAGATTCAGGGTAGATTATTTTGCCCTTACTGTCTTCAATTCCTCATCTGCTAAGCTTGCTAACATTTATTCCAAATGCTGGGAAATGTGATGATGCTCTAAATGGACAGTAGTTTTGATATCCCCTGAGCTAGAGAGGAAATAATTGATTTTGAACAATGACAGGCAACAAACAAAAGTCCTTACTGTGCTTTTGAGGGTGTAGGAAAGGTTACAGACACTGCCCTGTTGGTTGATAGGTATCATGCCACCAGATTTATCTCGGCACCTGGTTTAGTCTTTCATTACTATCTGGTTCATGTGTGTAACCTTCTACTTGTGAGCAAAGCCTGGTTTCCTATGGATGCATGATTTCTCTAGGATATTGAGAAGGAGGCTACAGGACAACGTATTTAACAAAACTGCTTTAATATGACAGGATCCAAGGTATAGGGAAGAAAATAAGATGAAAGCATCACCACTGTGAACTCAATTTCTCAGTTCTCTAATCTCCCAGTCCCTAGGTCCAATGATTAGCCAGCCTATAAGATATCTGTATATATCTCCTCTGTTTCACTTTTGACATTGTCCCCATTACCCCTAATAGACTCAAAGGCTTTTGTAAGCTCTTTGCAAGATAAAATTTACCTATTTTATCTTTTAAATAATAACTAGAAATTTGTTTGGTCACTAATAAACACTTTATATTTAACCAAAAGTGTTATCATCTTCTACATCATAGGGCATGAATTTTGGCCCCTTATTAAGAAGAGAAAAAGAAGAGTGAAAATAAGTTTTGTGAGTCATCATTCAACAATATAGTACACTTAATTAAAGGAGAAATTTCCCTTGGCAGTGATACATTTGTGGGGAAAAGAACTTTGCCCCCTCATGAATGAAAAATGTTTGAATTAGGACACTACCGCAACAGCCTGTGAAATCTTAAAGTGTCCAAATAAATTTCTAATTATAGAAAGATTCTCATTAAATAGTGAACATGTATAATTACAGAAAGGTTTTCACTTAATTAGAATCTCATCAGAACTTCCATCTGCATTGAGATTTTGATAATAGAGGTCAGGACCTTTTGAGGTTGTTGGGGAAAAGTAGGTCAAAATATGAGGGAGGTATAGATCCATCATGAAGTTTTGGGCATAAATAATTTTTATTGAGTTCTAGAAAAAAATTAGAGAATAAATGTGGTCATAAGATGTGAAAGGGGGTGTCAGCATGATTCACACTGAGGATGCCTGCTAAGGAATGATGCTCTTAGCATTACAAATTAAATATGACTTAGCATACACATTGTTGAATTGTACATATTTCAGGGTGAGAGAAATTGCAGTACTGAAAAAAGACAAACATCTTGAACTCTATAGCAGCAAATTTGCGATTTAATGCAACATTCCATATATAGAATTACAGTTATCCTGCTGATAAACTTTAGACAGCAATTCCCTAGGAAACCATAAAACAATTTAATTTGAGAAGAAAGCTTAAATTGAACACAGTAAGTTTATATTGCATGTTAATTATAGCAGTGCATGGGGATCTACTTATTATAACATGGACAGTAGATGGATAAACAATCTTATTTGATGTTCCCTTGTTTTTACATATAATAATAAATTTGCCATCTTAAATATCATCTCCTTTACTTTGATAGTGTTTTAAATGAATGCTTGTTATTTAGATGGTTTTGTTTAAGGTACCTTTTACAACAAAGGTAATTACTGGTTACCAGGCATTCTTCTAGGAAATGAGAATATAATGATACATATAGTTCTTATCTGGAGGAGTTCAAGGACACATGCCCAAGTAGTTTTAATACAGCATTACAAACCATATAAAAAAGACTGTACAAGATAATATGGAAATTCAGAGTAAGAAAGAACAAAGATTGATCTGTGCCAGCTATGTGAAACTGGGGAATGTAGTCATTCATCCAAACATTTTTTTTTTTTTTATTGAGATCCTACTACTTACCAACCCAATTGATTGATGGTAGCCGCCATTGATTGATGGTAGAGACCTTTCCTTTGAATTTGAGACTCAGAGTTAAATTTAAGTAATAGAAGCCTCATTTGATGGCCCAATTTGATGAAGTCATCCAAGAGAAGCAAGGGAAAAGCTCACAGTATTCACTGCATGTCATTAATTCATGAGGATACAATTCCATTTCCCATGAATAATGAAGAACCTTACAAAGGCTGTTAACCACTTATTTCTCTTTGTAAAATGTCCTGGTAAAATTTATTAATTCAAATCAATATATATTTATTCAGTAAGCAGTTTGCTCAAGGCATTGTACTAATCTCTGAAGAAAAACAGAACTTGAAGATGTAGTCCTTGCCCTCAAGGAATTTAAGATTGAATGGAGAAAAAAAAATAAGCAGGTAAATGATGAATCCTAACATAAAACAAAATGTATTAAGTGCTAAATCAAGGTACAAGTAATTGGCTGTGACAGACAAAACAAATGCTTCCTTTCCCCGCCACCCCCATCTCCCTGGCTAACAACTCTCTTTTGGTGCCTTTCTTTCTAAGCTTTGTTAATACCCCAGACTTCCGACTGGCCTCCCCTGCTTTTTTCCAGCTTAATTTTGCTCCAGGACAATCTGCTGTTAGGATGACCACATAACTTACTGTCAAACCAGGACAGTTTGTGAATGAAGTGGGACAATTAATAATCACAGTAATAGAACAAGCATGACTATGGCTGTCCCTGGCAAATCACTGTGAAAGATTGCCCGATTCAAACTCCATCTTAATGCCAAGGCAAACAATTCAAGTGTAATCTGGATATGTTGCAGTATTTTTTTTTTAAGATTTTATTAATTTATTTTGAGAGAGAGAGAGCACAAGTTGGGGAGGAGGTGGGGAAGAGGGAGAAGCAGACTCCCCGCTGAGCAGAGAGCCTATTGTGGGGCTTCATCCCAGGACCCTGGGATCATGACCTGAGCCAAAGGCAGACACTTAACCAACTGAGCCACCCAGGTGCCCTGATATATTACAGTCTTATTTAAAATCATTCAGTGGTTCTCCATTCCCCTTCATGATAAATCCTAGTCTTTCTCTTGTGTACAATGTTTTCATCATGACCTGATGTCTCCTTCCTGTATCAGCAAGATCTCTCCTTATACCTCTCAGCAGCTCCCCTATGACTGTGTCTGTCTCCTAGACTTCTGATTTTCTCATTTGTAATTATATATTTGGAATCTCTTTTCAGAGGTTAGTAAATTGTTAATGGACTTACTTGTATTTCACCCAAGACTATAAATTCCTTTAGGGCAGAGATATATTCTAGATTTTTAACAAGTTTTTCAGTAATGAAAATAGCATCTGACACATTAAGTATTCAATTAGTATTTGTGGACCGAAGTGAATATATACATGTTTTATGATGTGGGTTGAGTGAGAAATGCAGTATTCAAGATCTCATTGAGAAGGGGGTATTTGAGCTGAGCTTAAAGGAAGAGAAACTTTTTTTTTTTTCTGGAACCAAATGAGTAAAGGATATTTTGGAAAGCAGAATGATTGAAAGCATGTGCTTTCACCATGATTTCTTGTAGAGAAAGATTTTCAAATTGAGGCAAGTTTTGAATACATTTAGAAATGCATAGATAGAAATAGAGTTTTGCAGGAAGAGGTTCTGAAAAATGAGAGGGTCTCTGAATTCAATAGAAGTTGCCTCTATCTCCATTCCAGTATTTATATAGGTGCAGCCTGAGAAATGGTCTAAAGGGATCTTGGATTTCATGATGTCTTTTATCTTGATTCTAAAGGGAAATGATGCTATTGTTCTGTAAACCTGGGTGTGATGTGAGGTAACTAAGGTTGGCTACAGGTATCCCTAAGTGCTGAGACCTTCCAAGTAGCATCTGATCCCTAAGCGTATGTCCAGAAGGTAAATTGGGAACATCTCACTTTCTTCTGGTCATCTCATTCTCTCTTTATATTAATCAAGGCTTTTTTCCAAGAGGAAAATTTTTCAAGAGGGAAATCTGCCTGAAACTTGCTTGAACATGAATTTATGTCAAGTAACTGAAAAGAAATATATTAGGCAGAGCTGGACTCACAAACTTAAAAAATATATCTATATATCAAGAATTGCGAATTTCTCTTCATTTCTTGTTTTTTCAATGTTGGCCTCTCTCTCTCACAGAGGCTTTCCTTCCGTGGTCACCCCTAGCATCTCCAGACCTGCATCCTCTGAGGTTCAAGTCCAACAGAGTAATTATAATTATTTCTCAAGAATTTGAATCAAAGTCTTGAACCTAATTCATATTACATTAAATTGGATCATACACCTTTCCCCAACCAGTTACTGGAGCCAGTCTCATGCAGTTCTCAAAATGGCCAGCTCTATGTCACATAACCAGTCTGAGACAGGACAAAGCATATGTTCTACCCAAAGGACTTATTCTGAGACTGTGGAAGTTCTCAAGATACAGATGGCAGAAGGAGGGTTTAGCTTCAAAAGCTATAAATATCCACAATGTCTTGTCGCCTCACCTCAGCCCAGTGATAAACCAAAGTTCTCCTATTTAGATATTTTAATGTCTCAGCAAATCTTGGCTTCCCAGAACAGTGAGTGAGACACTATGGAGGAAAGATAAATAAGTAAAACAATTTCTATGGTATGCTACTCTGTTCACTCTCTATGACCCAATGGCAACAAATCAAGAGAAAATTTTAGTTCAATTTCAAATTTGATTATTTTTTTAAAAATGTTATTTATTTGAGAGAGAGAACAAGTGCAAGCATGGGGAGAGGCAGAGGGAAGACAGAGAAGCAGACTCCCCATTGAGCAGGGAGCCCAATGTAGGGCTTGATCCCAGGACCTCATGACCTGAGTTGAAGGCAGATGAGTAACTGATTGATCCACCCAGACACGCCAGAAATTTTATTGTTAATTGCTGATAAAAACTTAAATCAAGAAAGTCCTGCCCATGCACTGTGAATAACTACACAGAAGGGCATTACAAACTGCAGCCTGGAATATGAATGCTTCCCTTCCCGCAAGCTTCTCTTTGACCATTTTATTGGGGTTTCCTGAGCAATATCATGATTTTTTTTTTCAATATCATGATTATATGCTGATTTCTCTAAAACCTGCATATGGGTTTGAATCCTATGGAACTGCCATTTTTGTAGGCCAGATGGTCAATATCACCAATTTCAGAGTATTCAGCATACTATATAATCTGACTCCACGCTCCAAACTGAGCTGCTCTTAATCCCATTGGTTCAAGTTATAAATGTTGAAAAGTAGACACTCTCTTCCAAACTGATTCCCCTGCTTTATCTAATATATGAGAGAATGGCATTCAAGGCTTTTGCCATTCAAGCAATTCTAGAAATAATGGTCCACCACCTTATGGGTCTTTACATGTGCTATCCTATTTGATGATACATATTGGGAAAAATGAAATTATACAACAGTTGATGCTGACATCTGCTGTTGCCCTAACTCCCTTTAAAACAACTTGCTTGGTTCTGGAGAAATAGATGTATTGATTTAATATAAAACAAAACATTGAGACCATTTATAGGACAAATTATATGTAAACATACTGTGTCAACAGATATTTTTAAAAATAAGGATAATCCAAATATGTCCTTTAGTATCAAAAATGTTTTTCAGGAACATACATTTTTCTGTGAAAAAATAAATGTACCATCTTTCATGTATAAATATTCTGATATGACTTTATGTGAATATTTGGATCTGTGTTGATACTTACCGACAAGTAGAATAAACCTTTTAAAATTATCTTTGTGACAGCAGCAGTTATTTCAATGTATAACAATGAGACCCACATTTGTTTATTATTACATGGTTGTTAGTAAAAAAATTAAGTTCATAAAGATGAGGACAAAGGCAGTTCTAGTTTCAAAATCACTAAGATCTAAAATGTGGCTTCATGATTACAGAAGGAATGTATATGCAAGCAATAAAGCATGAACTGTGTGTGGTGCAAGGATTCCTTTCAAACAAAAATCTCTCAAAGTCCAGCAACGTAGTTTGATAACCTTCGGTTGCCAGTGTAAATATCCTGAGCACATTTACCCCGGGGGAAAAGACTCATTTTTGTAATATCTTGGACATTTGTTAAATCACTACAATCATATCAGAAAGATCTAATCTAAAACAGGAAGACAGTAATTGTCCACTTATATAAAAGTCACTCAAGGTTAAGAACCCAAAACTTTTTTTTTTTTTTTTAACTTGTATGCTTTTTCACCATACTGTGTTAGGAGGATGGTTATGGAGGTGGTGCGTCTTCTACAGTATTCTCTGGTTATGCAACTGGGGAGCAAGCTGGTTGACTACCAACCTTGGTTACTTGATCAGTAAGCTGGAAATGTCATTTCTGCCACATAGGATTGTTGTAGTGTGCAACTTGAACTTACGGGCAAGTTATGTTTGTGGTTGTATTAGCTGGGCTTTTCTGGATAAACAGACCAACAAGAGGTGTATGTATATCTGCATGTGGGATTGGGGCAGAGACATTTATTTTAAGGAATTGGCTCATGCAATTGTAGAGGTTCTGCAGAGCAGACTAGTAGGCTCAACACCCAGGGGGTTGTTGCAGTTTAAGTCCAAAGGAAGCCTCCTGCCAAATTTTTTTCTTGCTAAGGGAGGTCAGCCTTTGTTCTAGAAAGGTCTTCAGCTGATTGGATGAGTTCCATCCACATTCTGAGGAGAAATGTGTATTGTTCAAAATCCACTGATTTATTTATCTGTTTGTTTGTTTGAAGATTTTATTTATTTATTCATAGAGACACAGAGAGAGAGGGAGAGAGGCAGAGACACAAGCAGAGGGAGAAGCAGGCTCCTTGCAGGGAGCCTGACGTGGGACTCAATCCAGGGTCTCGAGGATCACGCCCGGGCTGCAGGCGGCGCTAAACTGCTGCGCCACCGGGGCTGCCCAAAATCCACTGATTTAAATGTTGATTTCATCCAAATCACCTCCACAGAAATACCCAGAATAATATTTGTCCAATTAACTGGCACAGTTGCCTAGCCAAGTAGACAGATGAAGTTAAGCATCACAATAGCCTTCAATAAAAACATGATTCATATATTTATTACTGAACATATTCTATGCTTATAATTGTAGAGAAAAATCCTTCCTGTGTTTATTTACAAAAATAGAGGGACTAGTTATGCATTATCAGATAACACTTTATAGAGGTAAAGGTCATTCTTATTCAATAAATATTTGTACCAGAAAAGCATTTTCATTCATTACCACTTTTAACTTCAAGTATGCTAGATATGAATTGATGTAAGTATGCTCCAAATAAGTCAAATATTGTTAGTATGCTTCCACATTTCCTAATGCAAGAAAAACTTAGTTCTGTCTCTCACTAAATCATTCATTCTCTTGTGGAAATAATGTTTTTAATGTTCAGAAATTCTGAATAAACATGCAAAAGAGTATAAATAATTATTGAATACATTAATAATTAAGCATGTTTGACCTTTGATAGCCTAACATAGATTTCTATATATTGTCATGGAGGAAAAAGAGTTGGTTTGGGCATCAGATAGACCTCAGTTAAAGTTCAGATTTTATTATTTTTTGTTATATGTTTAAAATGGCATTTTAAGGAGCGTGAGTGCCTTCTCAGCTCTTTCGTTATAGAAACTTTTGGATGACACATTTTTGAAAGGGAAGGTTGGTTATGTCCCTGGCCAAATGATCTATTAAAACACATAGATCTCTGCTCAGCTAGCAGCAAAAAAAGAGAGTATTTTTATTAACTATAATCTTGGGCCTTGCATATCTATTAATTCTGAGTTAAGACAAATGGTTTTAGATATTCTTTCTTAAAGAACACAGAGTTCATCTGCTCTAAAATATTATAAAAATCTACTTCTTGGGGGCCCTGGGTGGCTTAGTAGGTTAAGCCTCTGCCTTTGACTTAGGCCATGATCTTAGGATGCTGGGATGGAGCCCCATGTGGGCTCTTTGCTCAGCGGGGAATATACCTCTCCTTCTCCCTCTGCCCCATCTTGTACTTCCTCCCTCTCTCAAATATTTTTTTTTTTAATCTACTTCTTAAACAGTTTAGGATCTGAGTAACAGAACTCTCTTTATTGCATCTTCCCATATCAGTATAGTCACTTGGTGTCTTTCCACATTTTTGAGGAATGTTATGAAAAACATGTCATCATTATGGAATCTAAATCAGGGGATCCCTGGGTGGCGCAGCTGTTTGGCACCTGCCTTTGGCCCGGGGCGCGATCCTGGAGACCCGGGATCGAATCCCACGTCGGGCTCCCGGTGCATGGAGCCTGCTTCTCCCTCTGCCTGTGTCTCTGCCTCTCTCTCTCTCTCTCTCACTGTGTGCCTATCATAAATAAATAAAAATTAAAAAAAAAATAAATCAGAATGATGCCATGCTTTTAGCCAACCACTGCCTTCTTTCCTTTGAACAGTGGGAAAAATTTCAGTGTGGCCAGAAATACTCTGGGCTTTTCTGGAGTGATATTTTTTTTCATTATGTGAAATGTTTTAAATGTTCAACTTACTGGATTTATCTTTTTGCAATGATGATTTGAAACCCAAAAGCCAAATAAAATTAATAGTTAAAAAATTCTTTAATATCAATATCATATTAAAGATCTATCAAATATTAGCATTGTACAGGGCTTATAACATGCAATTTTAAATCTCTCTAAAGCCCCTTAAAAATAAGATTTTAAGGGATGCCTGGGTGGCTCAGTGGTTGAGTATGACCTTTGGCTCAGGTCATGATCCCAGGGTCCTGGGATCAGGTCCCTCATTGGGCTCCCTTCAGGGAGCCTGCTTCTCCCTCTGCCTATGTCTCTACCTTTCTCCCTGTGTTTCTCATGAATAAATAAATAGTTTTTAAAAATATTTTAAGATTCTGACAAAATTATACTTAGGGTATCCTGGATTCTTGTTAAATCCAGATTTTGCTTTTGTGCCATTCTTAATAATATTTAGTTATAGTTTGTATAACTTTGTACTGCTTACATCCCTTGGTTTACTCACCTCCCACTAGAATGTAACTTCAAATGGAAACAAGTATTTTGTCTGTTTTGTTCACTGACGAATCTTCAGTATTTAATCCAGATGTTCAAAAAAATATTTACTAAATGATTGAGCATAAAAAGTGAAGATATAACTGAATATATACTTTTACCTCCAGACACATACAACTAAATGACAGAGACTGGATTTTACCATGTTCATTCAAGGAAACTGAGGTAATCAACTTGCTAGCTATGTTCCAGGAGCTGCATATGTTGTCTAAGGATGACATGCAGCACGTGCTCATTGAAGTATCATTGTTATATCCTGGTAATACTTTAGATGAGATATATTACATATAACTTTATATTCAATAAACATTGTTCCGCAATCTATCACCAAAAGGAAAATGAAAATATAGGGCAGAAAAGGGAAATATTCTCCATTAAATTTTTAAAATTTGTAGGTGATATCAGGATTACAAGAAAATAAAACAATAATCTAGAGGTAGGAAACACAAAAAGAGATAAAATAGGATAAGGAGTACATGACTGATATTTCCTGAAATTTCTTAAATCTGTAGTTAAGAAAATAGATTGAATATGTGTCATGATAAGATTTCTATCATTATCCCTATCAAGATAAAAGTTTTAAAAATGTTTTTGAGCCTGGGTGGCTCAGTTGGTTGAGACTATTTCAGACTATTGGTTTCAGCTCAGGCCATGATGTCAGGGCCGTGAGATGGAGCCAGAATAGGGCTCTGAACTCAATACAAGCAGGGGTGTCTGCTTGAGATTATCTCCCTCTGTCCCTTCCCTGTTTGCACCTGCATGTGCACACATGTGTGCTCTATCTCTTTTGTGTGTGTGTGTGTGTGTGTGTGCTCTCTCTCAAACAAACAAACAAGCAAACCTGTTTTAAGACCAAAATAATGATAGGTAGATTGTATTGAACATTTTACAGTTTATAAGATATCCAATCGTTCATTGTAAAATGCTTTCACAATGATTATTTACAGTTTACAGTTAGGTCAAATCATATGAGTTTGCTGATATTTGTCTTCTTTTTTTTAAATTTTTATTTATTTATGATAGTCAGAGAGAGAGAGAGACAGAGACAGAGACAGAGACACAGAGACATAGGCAGAGGGAGAAGCAGGCTCCATGCACCGGGAGCCCGACATGGGACTCGATCCCGGGTCCCCGGGATCGTGCCCTGGGCCAAAGGCAGGCGCTAAACCGCTGCACCACCCAGAGATGCCTATTTGTCTTCTTTTGACTGAAAAAATGAAAAATCTAAAAAAATGATGATTTTATACCAGGTTAAAACTTCTCAAAGCTTCTAGGAAGTCTCTTCTCTTCCATTACAGTTTATTTTAGTGAAGGCTACAAAAACCTTGGATTCAAGACTTTTTTCTTTACTAGCATATTTTAGCTGACAATATATATTAGCTAAATATTTATTGGAAAACAAAAGACTCAGTTGGATTTTTTAAATAACAATGGGGGAAGTAATGCAGAGATAGTATTTGTCCCCCATTTCTGTTGTTTAGTTTTGCTTAATATGTTACCATATCCTTAACTATTTGTTTTCATGTTGGCTAGTCAGATTTAAGCATTGTTGTGCCATTAATGATGCAAGTACAACTGGAAACCCACTGATACTCCTTTTAAAAAAAAAAAAAAAAGTTAAACTGGCTGACTATAGAACTTGAGTTTTTCTTTTCTTTCTTTCTTTCTTTCTTTCTTTCTTTCTTTCTTTCTTTCTTTCTTTCTTTCTTTTCTTTTCTTTTCTTTTCCTTTCTTTTTCCTTTCTTCTTTCTTTCTTTCTTTCTTTCTTTCTTTCTTTCTTTCTTTCTTTCTTTCTTTCTTTCTTTATCTTTACCTGCAGATAATATCTTTAGGATCATTCCTGCAAGACAGGGTTACTCTGTCTCTTAGGAAGAAAGTGTCTAAAAAAAAAGGAAGAAAGTGTCTAAAAAAAAAAGTTATATTGGATTAACTGTGATCTTAGTGACTCAGGCACAAGAGGAGCACTCCTCTCATGCGGCCTCCTGAGTCAGAAGTCTTTTTAAGCATATCACTGGGCTAGCAACAGATATATTCAGCAAGAGGAAAATAAATCACTTGGATTGAAAGTATTTTTTTTCTAAAAGAAACGGAATTAAGATAGTGGAATTCAACTAGACTTGTAAAAACAAGATTTGACAACAGACACTGCGTGTGAGGGATGGGGGTTGATCTCACATTTAATGTAGCTTTGGTTTAATCGGTTGCCAGCAGAACAGGGATTATTTAGTGAACACTGCCCTCTGTGTGTGCAGACTCCAATGTGACAGCATCAGGCCCTCGTGGAAAACAGAGTTATGGACAAAGGGAAATTCCGACAAATGAGTTTATATTTCCTAAGCATTTTTATGGAGGAAAAATAAATCTGCCAATAAAAGACACACTGCAATTAGTCTCTTTAATGGAAAAGTAGGGTCTGATTAAGAAGCTTCTGCTAATGTACTCTAGAGTTAGTTATAACCAAATTACTAAAAATGTTCAAAAAGCCCTTCTATTATGACTTGACTTGCTTTGTCTCATTTGTCAAAGGGCTTCCGCAACCTTTCTTGCTGAGCAAATGTCCTTTTCGCAGCCTTGCATTTCTGTGTGGGCCTGAATTTCTCAGCCGGTTGTCCCTGATCACCCAGCAGGCACAATTAAGGGAGTGCATTAGTTCTTCAGTAGATAATAGAAGCTCTTAAGGAGCTTTCTGTAAGAGTCTGCGTGGCATATTTCTATATTTTTAAGTCAGCTGGATTCACTGTTTCATAACCTGAACAGCTTGAATAATTTGAAATCACAGAAATACACAAAAAAGAAGAAAAAGAAAGAAAGAAGGAAAAAAAAAGACAAAAGTTGAGTAACATACTTTTTTATTCAGCTCCTTCTGCACAATTATCCTTTTTGTATATCTGAAATCAATGGGAAGATTATATCCAAAAACTGGTAGTTCTTGCTTATTTACATAATATAGATGTGGGTTAGCTAACAGTGGTTCTTTTCATAGGCAGGGCGTAGTTGGATCACTTGGAAGTAACTGCAGTGGTAGATGATATATAAATACAGTGTAGGCGTTCTCTATCAATATTGGGGGGAAAAAGCTGATTTTTTTTCCTGCATGTTGGCAAACAACATTTAATTACAATGATGAGTGCAGTTTGAAGAAATGGCATTTAAATGCATAGGACAAGAGTAAGTCTTCACTTATCTAACACCTAGATCTTGGCATAGAGATTCTTTAATTGTAGAAATACAGGCTATTGCAGAAAACATGATGTCTTTGTGTCCTGTTTTTTCCATCCCGGCTCCGACACAAACTGACTGTGTCATAATCATGGGATAGGGGGAGGGAAGTGCCTTATAGCCAGAACCATAGAGGATGATTCCTTTCTATAATACATTTTGAAACAGAGAACCGTTGATCTGTGTGTTATCTATTACTTGGTTAGCTGTAGTTTTAAGTGTGGACTTGCCTAAACATGCCAGCTGATTTGGAATTTCCTGACACAAATCTACTTGACAAAATAAGCAGATATTCAAATGAATCAGTCAGACTTTTTTGTAGTTCCAATTCCCTTTTTTCGCCCCCTTAACTTTTTCAATATATACTCTTGGAGTTCCAATTTCTGTGCAAAGCCCTTGAGATACATAGACAAATGCCACTTGGTCCTTGCCGGTAAGGAACCCAGAGTCTAGTGTCAGAGGCAAGGGAGTAAACAGAACATGATAATTTTGTGGTGTGGTGATAATCAGCACAGACTACTGTGGGGGAATAGCTGATGGGTCTTCCAGAAATGCAGTATTGCCGAATTACATGATGCATTGAAGGGAAGAAGGACAGAGGGATAAATCTGCGACAGTGCAGGTAAGAGTAAGGTCATGAAGAACCCGGTATTTCATGCTAATGATTGTAGGTTTTACCCAAAGGGTAGCAGGGTAATCTTGCAACATTTTTGAAAAGAAGAGTAACATAGATCTGCGTTTTAGGAAGATCATTCAAGTATAATTGTGTGGAGGATTAGGTTAGAGGGCTTAAAACTGGAAGCAGCACCTGTATGTCCTCACTTATCTGGATAACGTGTGTATATTAGAGTGAATGAATCACATTCTGAGAGACTATCTATAGCTTATAAATTTTTCAAATGAAGGCCTTCAGAATGTCTTTAAATATATGTCATCTAAGTTGTTAATCATGTGATTTGATTTCAGATGTTCTTGATGAGTGATCTGAAAAACAGTATCCAGAATTTTTGGTCCAAAATGTCATGAATTATATTACACCATCAGCATTTTTTTTTTCAAAGAAAGTCAAGAAATCAACAATTCATTGAGGATCTATGTTTTTGTTCTTTGGCTGTGATAGAGATAAGACAACATAGGATAAGACATACAATGAGACCAAAGTCAAGTACCCAGCATGTATTTCATGTGGCTACCTATGCAGTAAGTAAGTAAGATAAATTCTATATTTATCACAAGCAGTTTAAAAAAAAAGTGAAAGTTGCAAGACTATCAATCAGGAGACTGGATTCTAGACCATGCATATATCAACAGTAAAAAGCTGTGTAACTTTATTTTAATTTTATTTTTTTAAGCTATGTAACTTTAAACAGTTTTCAAATCTACATGAGTTTTAAAATCCCTCTTGGGGATGATGATATCAAAGTTATATTTAGTTCTTTAATGCTAATGGGGTCTAAGTGATTAAATATGCCTATACATAATATATGCAGGGTGTAGTGTTTAGTTTTCTCAGAATCAAAAATAGAGAAGTATGGTGGTGCCCAGGCTTTCAATTACACATTCCTCTTGGAATGGAAATTTCCTTCGATTTCAAGTAAAATGTTAGGGATAAAAATACTTGCACCATCTCCTCTGAATATATGTCCAATGTTTGAGTTCATGTATAGGTCATCAGGTTATTTTATTTATCCTTGGCAGGAGTATCTTGTGTGAGAGTTTTTAGAGCTCTGTGAAACTCCAGTTGAAAATGTAGCCCAATAAATTTTCATGTAATTGCTTTTCTTTATTATAAAAATATTATTTTTATTTTATCTTGAAAATCCACATTATCTTGCCCAAATCATCCTAATATTTGGCTTTTTTATTAAACCAGGAAAAGTGTATGTGGTTTGCATGAATGTTTGTGAATGAATGTTTGTTCCATATTTAATGACTATCATTTGATAGTCTTTGAACAAAGAAATGGTTCTACACTGACATGCAATATTTCAAGATTGTAATTGTGCTGAAATAACCTGGAAATATCCCATTAATTCTTTTTAAATTTAAATTTGACAATTCTCCAAGGTCTTTGACTGAAGTGGTGATTAAAAATAAAAATTAATACTATCACTAGTTATACCAGAAAGCTATTTTGAAAGCATTTTAGGGTAATATCATGGCATGATTAACAATTTTTGTATATATCCTATTGCATATATAAATAATACAAAAAGGAGATTACCTATCATTTGATTAATTTCCAAAATGCTAACTCAATTTTTGGAGCACTGATTAAAGCTACAAATCTGACTGTTAAATTCAAGGGGAAGAATAAAAATTAAATGCACACTCACAGAGAGATATCAATTTAATTATTTCCTCAATGTTATATGTGTGTCATCAGTATGGAAATTTTGGTAATAATAGAAAACTAAAAAAATAAAGACGAAAATTCACCTATAATCCTACCATATAGACCTAATACTGTATAATATATACATTTTGTGTTATTCTTTGTTTCATCAAACATGCATGCACACATATACATTAAAAAAAAAATAAAAGATAGACCCTATGCTTTGGACATCACATGCCCTAAGATATGCATATTATTTATAACCTGTTTTTGTTTATTTACCAATGTATTTCCAAATCAGTACATGTTCTGCTACATGTTAAATACCTTAACAGATTCCCATTATATGGGTTCACTGTAATTAACTTGAGTCAATATTATTGTCCGTTCA
Source organism: Vulpes vulpes (assembly GCF_048418805.1). Lineage (NCBI taxonomy): Eukaryota > Metazoa > Chordata > Mammalia > Carnivora > Canidae > Vulpes > Vulpes vulpes. Next base: position 53,482,805 of record NC_132786.1, on the reverse strand, counting down.
CTTTATTTCAGATATTTTTTTACTACATGCTGCTGTGAATATATTTATAGTTGATCTCTGCATATGATCATAATTTCCTTAGAATGAAATCCTAAGGAAACAAATACTACATCATAGAATAGAGTGATTGTCTTACTAATTTACGTGCTCATCAGTAACCAGTGAACATGTGCACCCCCACTCCATGCTCTTGAGAACAGCAGGTATTATCTTCAATATTCTGTCCCAAACTATATTTTTAGGAAACCTGGCATTTAAAAGATGTTAAAAGGTATTCTAGAATAAAACAGTGAAATGATTGATAAAATTTTGAAACTAATACACAGTGAATTTCTTTTTTTGGTAATTCCTATTACATATTAAAATATTGAAAAAGCTATGAGAAGTACTGATAAAAACACACCAGTTTCAGTTTTGTTATCCTGAACCTTGGTGATCATGGAATTATTTTTTGATGGAACACTTACTAAGGTAACATAAGGCATTCATTTTCTTTGGAAAGCAGTGAATAAAGCACCACTTGCCCATTTTGAAGTCATACAGCTGGTGATGACAAGAGCACTCTGTGAGTTGCCTGCACAATATCCATTTCCTTTCTTCCTTACCATAAATGTTTGAGATAAGCAGCCGCCCACCTAAAGGCATTCTTGTAACCACCACTACAAACAAGATACAGAATAGTTCTAACACCCAGGGATTCCCTCATGCTGACCTGTTGGGGTCAGATTACCTCTCTACTCTTGACCTCTCGTTTTTGAAGAATCCAGCTATGGGTGTGCTATCGCTACACTTCTCTCTAGGTATAATTCTTGGTAATTTCACTATCATTGTAGATGATTTTTCAAATCATCTAATATTTCAGTGACTTATTTCATCTCAGTCACACATTCATTTCTTGACCTTGTTGTTACCAGGTTGATGACATTCATGCATCTCAGTTTCAAGTATGCCACTCATCAACCATCACTTCCTGTATTTCCGTAATGCTTTAACCCTCAGGGAACATATAGTCCTTCATTCAAACACCTTTTCACTCTCCCTCTTCACTTCAGGCAACCCACTTCAGTCCTCTCTGTTCTCCTTAGCCACCACAGAGGACTTAGCGAGTATTATAAGTACTGGACTGCTTGTACTCTCAACATCCTCATCCCTTCCACACTTTCTGGAACCTGTTAGGCTCAGTCTAAATGCTAAATTCAACTCTCACTATGCCTGATCCTAATGTAGCCAATGCAGAGTCATTCAAATTGAACATTTTAAAAATTCAAGTTCGCTACATTGAATAGGCTCTTAATGCTCTGCAGAAGTCATACTGCATATCCCCATTTATCAATGCCCCATGTATTTAGGTGACTATACCATATCGTATCACAAATTAGATGGCAATTTCCCACATTCTTAGAGGACTTAGATTCATCAGAATCTCAAAGCTCTTTTCTTTCCAAATCTCCATCATTGTTGACAATTTTCATTCTCAGCTGATAACATTGTGTCCTGATTTATTGGGAATGTAAGAACAATTAAAAATAGTTCCCAATATATTTATCCATGTACAAGCACTTGTTTCTGCATACTGTGCTTCAAACCTTATACCATGGACGAACTCTCTATGCTCCAGCAAAGGCCAATCTCTTGTATACTAAACTCAGTATCTTCGTGCCTACTTAAAGACAATCCTCTAGCACTTCTCTCTCCACTAAGTAGTATTGTGATTTTTTTTCCATTCAGATGGATATTTCCATCAGATTTTAAATATACTGCCATTTTTCCCATCTTAAAAAAAATAAACATAAATTGTTAAAGCTTCTCTTATCCCAGCATCTTCATATAGGTATCTCTCTCTCTCTCTTTTTTCAAAGTCATACCTCTCCAAGAGTTGTCTATGAAAGAGGTTTCCATTTTATCTCCTTTTCTCATTCCAATCAAATCTTACACCACCCCCCATCCTTGTAAATAGTTTATGGACATCATGACTGCATCTACCTTTTGCAGTCATTTTAATTTGATATGGAGCAGCTTTGGCACGGTTGAACACTCCTTCTTGAGACACTTTAATTTTGCTTCCAGGATATAACAGTCTTCCGGTTGTCTTCTACTACTTTAGCTGCTTCTTGTCAAAATCCATTGCTGGTTTCTTTCAGCTTCCTGTCCTCTTAAATATTGATGTGCTCAGGCTCTGTTTAGGGACCACTTCTCTCTTTCTTTTTTTTTTTTTTTTTTTAATTACGTTCACTCTTGTCTCCTGGTTTTAAATGCTACTGAAATGCTTACATACACTCCCAAATGTACATCTCAAACCTAGATCTCTTGCTTTAAATCTAGACCTTTATATCTCAATAGGCTTCTCACACTTTGATGTCTAAAACTGAGTTTGTGATCATAGTGTGCTCCCCAAATCTTCCTATCCCAATGAGTTACAACTCTATTCTTTCTTCCCTTACCTCAGGCCAGTTGTCTTAGAGTTAGCCTAGATTTTTCTCTGTACCACACTTCCTAAATAGTCCATCATAATATCCTTTACTTCTTATCAGTGTTTGCCCAGAATGTCACCAGTATTCACTATACCTACTTCTGCAGGGTGTGTTTTAAGCCACTACCATTGCTCTAGGAGATTATTGCTTTCATTTTCTGACTTCCTTGCTTCTGTCCCTGCCTCTTGATTGTCCTCATTCCTGGAATATAGACGCTTTGTCTGAAGGGACAAAGCCCAATTTGAAACTATGATGACAAAACTTCATGCTAAGGAATACAGAGGTAGTAACAATGGCAGCTTTAGACTGAGGGCTAAGTATAAGTGAAATATTTTGTAGTAAATTATGTCTTCATCCATCGAACAAACATTTAATATTTTTTCATGTGCTTGGTTGCATGAATGAACAAAAGATGAAAATCTCTTCTCTCATGGAGCTTAGTTCCTAGTAGAGGAAGATAGAATGAATGAAATTAGTTGTATGTTAAATAGGTGATAAGTACTACAGATAAAAACTGAGCAGAAAAGGAGAATTAGGGGTATATGAATAAATACTGGAAGAAAGTGAGGCAATGATCTACTTGGATGTCAGTGGGAAGAGATTTTCAGTAGCAGTAACAGCTATGATGAGACCAATGTCCAAGGATCCAAACATTCAATATGAAATGGGAGCCAGATCATGAGGTTGTGAGTGAGATCAGAAACCACTGGAGAGTTTTTGAAAGGATGAGAAAAAATTTGACAAGAAATTATTCTGCATCTTATCTTGGAAGCAGATAGAAAGAATAGTCTTACCACAGATCCCTGGTGTTTTTTTTTTTTTGTTTTGTTTTGTTTTGTTTTTGTTTTTGTTTTTGTTTGTTTGTTTTTTTAGGATCCCACTTCAAAGAGCCCTCTTCTGCTTCTACACCAGAGATGGCTTATAAACAGAAACTTTTACCATTCTCTAGTCATATAAAAAATATTAATCTAGAAATACCACTTCCTCTGAGAAATGTTTCCACTTTATGTTATGTTGCTTTGCTATACATATTAAACAAGACATTAGTCAGAAACTTACCTCAGTGTATGGAAGAAGTATTTCTGCTGCCAAATCCAGAAGTTCATGTGTGGAACTAAAGATAGACTCACTAAGATTTGGGGACTCTCCATTTCTGGAAGTAGCATATGCATCTCTCAGTTTCCCATAGCATATAGAATATCATCTGGTATATAAAGATCATGTTCAGCAATTGACCTGAATAGGCTCCTCATCCTAAAAAAGCAAGAAGTTAGGGAGCCCCAGCAGAGATGGTCATTATCCTTATTTCATGAATGGCTCCAAGTGGACTTGAGCTCAGCCAGAGGCCTACTTCAATAGTTAACACCAGAAGGGCCAATGTATAGCCCACTGAGAGATAGTGGCATGGTTCTTTGGTTAAAGGAAGAATGACTCTGACTCCCAAGTGGCTTTTGTCTACACACACCAGGGCTACTGCCTCTGAAATAACTCAGGGAAAATTTCAGATAAGAAGACATAGTATCGATCATAACTTATCTTTGGGAGACTAACTGAAGATTTGTTCAGGCTAAAATACTTAGGTTTATCTGAATTTTGGCTCCTCTTGGTATAAGGTACATGGCTACAATTATTAATAAAGTATTCATTACTATGAAAGTATGGCATAAATATCAAACTTTTTGTTTAAAGGTACTGATTAATTTGCACTTGCGCCACTGTCTACTAGTAAGGCAATAACATACTCTCTTGGCAATTCATAGGAACTGCAAATGTCTAAGTCTTGGATCCTGAGAAAAGTCTATACTGGCAGGGATAGGATTGATTCTGCTTCTAATCATACATCACCCTTTGTTTTGATAGCCAACAAATCCATTAACCTATCTGAATTGAGGCAGTTAAGTGATAATTACATTCTTTATTAGATTTCTTTGTCTAGATTCAAACAAGACTGACTGTAAGGGGGACTCTCTTCTTCCACTAAAATGCAATTTCCAGAGGTTCCCTACCCCAACCCTTAGCAGAGTTCCTGGGTCATAAAAGGTATTCAGTATTATTTCAGTTGCATATCATGATATAAATTCATTGCTGAAGTGGTGCTTTAAAATCATTTGGCAAGATGTATCAGCCAGTGAATCAGTTACTGCCATCATGGTGCACCAGCTCAGTGCTGGGGACAGCATTGTTTCCAATAAGTTGATTACTCAGTTTCAGAAAATACTCAGTTTGTAGGATCTTTATCAGTAGGTTCATAGCAGATATTTTTTCTCTAGAAACTCAGTGAATTAATGGAAACATTTGAAAATTTTTAAATTCTGGTTAAAAATTTTAAATTGTATAGGATGGAAGTGCTTCTTTTCCAACAATGTTGACTGAATTAAGCCACTTATGAGTTAAATTTGAGACTTTTTGTCCTTTGTCTAATTATCTTTGGCAGAGAGTCCATTTAGAAGAGTAACTGGCCTATGAAAAACCCAGAATTTATTATTTTCCAAATGTCCACAAAGAAATGGAGATACTAAGAGAAATTGTAATCAGCAGTATTAGAATTACATGGAATTCCTTTTCCTATGAAAACATTTGTAAGACATTGTGCAATGATATTTTGGATATTTTTTATGTTAATTAAAAAGGTTGCATGTTTTTTGTTTTGTTTTTATTTATTTTTTAGCTTATTATATATGAGAAGAAAGGTTTTTCATTTGTCATTTCTTTATGAAGTAAACGTAATACAGAAAATTCTCTTTGGAGAGGAGTAGAATGAACTTAGAGCTATTTTAACATAAATGCTACTCACAGGTGACAAAAAATTAAGTTCACTGTAATAAGGTCTTGCTATATTATATAAATATGCATCAAAGAAATATATTCCCCTATAGGTTTTTAAAAAGGGGAAGCCTTTTTAAAGGTAATATGAGAGAGTATTATTTTGGAGAAATTTAATCAGAAGTCTCATTATATTTATATAGAATTTAAAAGAAAATGAAAGGGTAACATGGTAGGTGCATATATTATTTACAGCAAATCCCAGATTAGTTTAGAAAAAAAAAAAAAAACCCTTATTCTTGATAAACCTTCAAGCTAGTCTTTGCCCCCAGGTAGCAACATTTATTGAAGAAGAACACGAATTTCTTAAAACTTTTTCAATTAATTTCTTTGTGTTAAACTATGCTGTGTAATTTAAATCCTGCAGTTAATATATTCCTAACTATTTTATTCCTTGGAGGCTGTATATAAAAGGAAGGATTTAAAGTTGGGGAGATAACCTGAATTATTTAGTTTGGGATTGAAAAATTTCTTAGAAGCTCAGAATATGTTTTCCTTTCAAAAATATTTCTATGGTAAATCATAAGATATATTCTCATAGCTTTTAAAATATATGCTTTTTTGAGAAACTATAATATTTTCTAGTCATGTCAAAATCATAATACATATCTACTCATGTTTTTAAAACATTGGGTTTTGTGAGAAACTATACATTCTAGGGTTGTGTCAAAATATTGTACCTCGGTTAAAAGTCATAGCTGTTCCACCTAGGCAAATTTGTTAACTTCTCTATGTTGACACCTGCCTCTTAAGGTCACTGAGAAAATTAAATGATTTCAACAAGGTGCTTACAATTATACCTGGTACATAACAACAACAAAAAAATCAATCAATAAGTGTTGAGCAGTATTTTGGGATACTTGCAAGTGCTAAGTGATGCAGAGGATATAAAAATCAGCTTATCCTGAATTTACAGTCTAGTCAGGGCTGAACAGGATCAGTTTTTTTTTTTTTTTTTCACTGATTCATTCAACACATGATTAGGGAGTGCCTACTTTCTATCAAGGATAAGACTACAAATTGTGATAAGATGAAACCCTTTGGATTGATGAATGGGATGATACAGAATGGTGACAATCCAATGAAATAAGGATGAAAACTCAGGCTATCCAGGGAGGAGTTGGGAATATCATGGAAAAGTAACTGTATCTCAAGAGAAATGTCAGGAAGGAGATACATGAGATGCAGCTGAGAAAAATTACTGGAAATTTGTCAAGTGGACAAGAGAGAGCTAAGTGAAGACAGAACAGGTGCAGGAAAACAGTAGCCTGAGAGAAGGCGTGGTTTGCAGAAGTCACTGAGCAATTTAGCAGGCCAGCGTATTTGGAGGTCTAGCAGGATGAGATGCAAGGAGTCATGAAAGTCCATGGGTTGGGAGCTGAGAAGCATAAATAGAATCCGTTAGATGCTATGGAGTAAATGGAAAACACCATGGAAGCAAGTAACGTGATAACATTTGCATTTAGAAATCTGACTAGCCACACTGTGAAGAGAGGGAGGAATAGAACCAGAGAGGCCAGTTAGGAAACTCCTGTTTTAGTCTAGACAATAATTTATAAAAGCCTACTCTAAGTCAGAAGAAGAGATGCTTACTCATTATTTACTAAATTTTGAACCTTTTCACATCCCTTTGGGTCCCTTCTACATCTTTTCTCACTTAATCCTCACCAGGATCCTGTGTTTTGGCATCATTATATCCAATTATAGTGTTGACAAAACTGGGTCTCAGAGAGGAGAAGTATCTGGATCAAGGTCACGTATCATCACCAATTGGAGCCACATTGTGAATCCCAGTGAGTCTGGATTCCAATCCTTTGCTTCTTTCACTGTATCATTCTGCCTCCCGTAGTAGTGATAGAAAAAAGGAGCTTGAATGATACTAAGAGTTTGACTTGATGAGACTCAGTGCAGATGTTCAGTGTGTGATTAAACATACATGTTAGCATTAGAAGGGAGATCTGTACTGTCAACTTAAAGATAAATTAAAACCGTGGGGGGATCCCTGGGTGGCTCAGCAGTTTAGCACCTGCCTTCAGCCCAGGGCGTGGTCCTGGGGTCCTGGAATCGAGTCTCACATCAGGCTCCCTGCTTGGAGCCTGCTTCTCCCTCTGCCTGTGTCTCTGCCTCTGTCTCTCTCTCTGTGTGTCCCTCATGAATAAATAGATTAAATCTTAAAAAAAAAAAAGGTGGGGATATGTATAATTGATAAAACAATGAGAGAATGGTGAAAATATTGATATTTAAGGGGGAGGAGAAAGAGTCTAGTGAAAGAATGGGAAGTAAAGAAACAGGACAGCCATGGTTTCATGGAAGCCAAGAAGCCAGCATTGGAAAAAGAAGGATGCTATCAAGCCATGTTACATGTACCAAAAGCTTCCCTATGAGAAAGACTGGAAAGTATCCATAAAATGTGAGCAACTGAGACATGATTGAGCTCTTCATTGAAGTTTCAGGAGAGTGGCTCAAGGTGGCTGAAGACTGAGTGAATGGAAACAGATTCTATTTCAAGAACCCAACTGTAAAGAGGAGAAAATCAATAATTTATAGTTTTTGTTTACTTATTATTTATTTTCTTTTACAATAAGGTGTCAGAGCAGAAGTAAAGGAAATAGCGAAGGGTATTCCTCTATGGCAGTAGAAAGAAGAAATAAGGCCCTTTTGGTCTGAGAGAAGTGTCTCAAGAAGTTGAGAAAGGTTCTTTCCCCGCGGCCTGTATTTTCTCTGGAATATTGAAAATGAGTAGATTATCTATCAAGGCAAAGGGATTAGATGAGAGTTTAGGAGGTGCTGTGAATGAATGTTCACAAGTTGAAATTCAAATGCCCAATATGATGGTATTAGTAGGGGGAGCCTTTGGGAACTGATTAGATCATGAGAGTAGAGCTTCATGAATGGGATTAACATCCTTAAATAAAAGAGCCCTTAGGCATCTTCTGTTATGTGAGGACACAATGAGAAGTGACCTGTAAGAGGGCCCTCACCCAACCGTGCCAGCGCCCTGATCTTAGACTTCCATCCTCCACAACCGTGAAATTTAAATTTCTATTGTTACTAAGCTCTCTGGTCTGGGTTTTTTTTTTTTTTTTTGTTACAGCAACACAAACTGACTAAGGGGGCCTAAAAAGGGGGCGATGGTAAAAGACCTTTTTTAAATAGCCATTTTAAAATAAGATAGAAAATGATACAGTGGCAGTAGTAGTAGTAACAGCAGCTAACACAAAATGTCTGTATTGTGCCCAATACTGTTTTAAGTGCCATATATATATTAAGCCTTAGAACAACTATATGAGATAGGTACAAGTGTTCATTTCATTTTACAGAGGAGAAAACTAAGAAATAGATGTTAATTAATTGTCTACTTATTCAACATCCCTTAGTTTATTAGAAAAGAGCCTGTGTCTGAACCCACTCTAGAACCCGAATCTTATAAGATCCAGTAAGGGAGTTTTATAGGAATATAAAATACCAGTACACAAGTGCCTCCAAAGTGAGTTAGAATAAGATAACTAACAAACCTATTTTTAAAATATTGACGGTGTTCCAATTTTATCAAAAAGAGACCTGGAGTCATTTGTCAATATTATAGGTAAAGGCATAATAAGCAAGGTACCAGGACACACTAAAGATAACCACATGCATGGAAATTTTGCAGATGAGATTGCCCACTCTATACAATTCTGGTTAAACTCTTAGTAATAATTGTATTTTAGAGTTCAAAATAAGAAAGAAATATGGTGGATTCAGACAAGATTTAGAAGGAATAAATGAATATGAACTTAAATGCACAAAAATATCTTACAAAAGGTATGACCGTTTGCTGTGCATGTGCACAGCAAATATAGTAAGAGAAAATAAATTTAAATATGTGCTTGAGGGCCTTAGGTTTAACATAGAAGGAAACACTTTATCAGTTTGTTCTTTGGAATAAAATATACTTTGGAGGAAAGCTCTAGAAAAATTCCATTTTTCTTTAGGGAGGCAATAACTATGGGAGTTAAGAATTGCTCTATGAGTTGTCCACTCTTTGACTATTTAAATTCTTTAAATTTTTCTGTGTCTTCATCACCTCCTTGAAAATGGGGATAAAAGAATATTTTTAATAGCATCCTAGGACTAAGTCGTTTAAGCCATTTAATGTGCTTACCATAGTGGTTGGCCAAGAGCATTTCATATATGTTAGCTCTTCTCTCTTCCTCTTCCTTTATTACTCTTATTTCACTCCAGAATACTTATTTTCAATGACTATTTCTTTATACCCTTATTGAATATTTAATTAGTCACCAGAGCAAATAAATATGTCTACATTTAAGAAAAAACTTTATTCTCGTACTTAAGTTCTCTGGCATTGGTGACTTGACTGATTAACAAATTAGTTTCTAAGTAAAGAAGATTTGAATTTAAGTGTGGAGAAACATAACATATTCACTGAAACCAAATGGACCATTTTTCAAACGCTAGAACTGACTCTAATTATTATAACATATTCACTGAAACCAAATGGACCATTTTTCAAATGCTAGAACTGACTCTAATTATTTGCACTTATTTTGATTGCTGCATTGTATTTTATGATTTGCATTATCATCTTATTACCATACAACCACTGCTATGGTGTGAAAATGCATTTTATTTGATTCATAAGGAACAGTTGGGGAAAATTGCCCTTCATTTGCAAATCTCTGTTGATACTTTGCCATAGTTACCAAAGTAAAGCTGAAGCATCAAAGTGATGTATAAAGATCATGCAAGCTATGTTCAGTAGTGGCTGTGCTCTGTTTTGACTACCAGAAGAAAAAAAAAACCTTGTAATTTAAGATTCATGATAAGAACGGGGAACAAAGAATACACCATTGCATGATCCTGGCACCTCTATTTATACATTGAATATAAATTATTTGGAAAGTTACATGTATTTTAAGTACCAAATTCTCCATTAATGAATGAGCCAGAATTTAATAAATTCCTTCTATCTGCTATCTGCCTATCTCCATATTTTACAAAAGAGCTGTAGGCCACATGAGTGTAGGAAAAGGGAAGAAATGGGGTGCAGAAATTAAGATCATTGAAATTCCCCACGTGTAGTCTCTGAAACCTTAGAGAATTTCCAAATCCATGAATGTCAGGAGAACAATTTTAGCCATCTTTCCATAAAATGTAGTAAAGTATAAGTGGAAACTTTCTAGAATCTCCTCTGGAATCTTAATGAGTTCATTGTAGATAGTGACCTGAAGAGGGCACTTAAGCTCATTTAGAAGATTCTGGGGAGTAGGATAGGCCCAATCTCAAGATAAATGATGGTTCCTGCATACTAACCTCATAGCACTAATTAAATTCATGTGAAATTAAAACTTATGCTATATTATTGATCTTCAGGATCAGTCTCAACTGATTGAAGCTGAGTGAAAGCCACAATGGATAAAATTTGTTCTTTTTTTATTATTAAGATATTAAATAGGTGTTATAAAAGAAAATGGTTAGAGAAAAGCATGAGCATTACAGATATGTCTTTGGGGGAGCAGCCACAGAAAACATGGAGCCAGCACTAGTAATTAATGCCGTGCTCATCCAATTCCAAATTCTGCACCTTGGTCATTAGTTGCACTAAGTTGTTACACAAATAGAATAATGATTTCCTTTTGGCTCTTTTTATTTTTTTCCTTTTGGCTCTTTTTAAATAAAATTAAGAACATGGATAGTTTCCCTAGTTAAATTTTTTTTCTATATACTTTTCTGAAACCCTTGGCACTGGTGTCTACTTACTTGCTAGCAAAAGCTAGCAGATGATAAAATGAATGAATAAGTAGCAAATGAATATTAACAGAAAACTCAGAATCAGTCAAACAGCTTGTTTTGTGTGTGTGGACATGTGTGCTAGTGGTTGTGATTCTATATTAGATACATATAATAAAATCACATTTTTTTCTTCTCCTGATTTTTATGACAGAATTAAATATATCAATATGTCATGGTGTTCCACAAGGGGGATGGTGTTTTGCAAAATGCATTTGGGTTGGTAGGTTTAGCACTACCTGAGGAGATTTAGGAATAGAGACTTACGTGAGAAGAGGAATGCCGTCAGGACACAGAACCCCGGCCTTCTTCAAGATACTCAAGATGAACATTTGTGTGGTATGTGTGGGGAAATGTGATGCTCTTCACGGGGGTGTAATGAGACATGAGAAAATGCTGATGAGGTTATAGACATCTTGCTTATGTTTTTGAACACAGTGTTCCTTGTATAAAGAGGTAAAGTGATGTCTATAGAATATGAATTTCAAGCAATGTATAGGAGACGTACTCCTACATTCTGATTTTTAATGTCTCCCACTTTAAACAATATTCTTTATTTTTTAGAACTTTAATTTACATCTTTCCAGGTGCTTACATAATTTGATTGAATATTTTATTTATTTATTTTTTATTTTTTACTTTAGCTTTGTTGTGATTGTTCAACTGTTCCACGTCAGGGGAAATCATGTTGCTATGCAAAAGCCTAGGGTACGGACTTGTCACTCTACCTTTTTTGCATATTACGTTTTGCCCCTCAGGGTAACCTTAAAGCCAGATGGTACATACCAGAGTGGCTCAATTATTTTTCTTTGATGAAGGAATTATACAAGATGATTTCTGAAGAGGAGAAGAAAGAAAGAAAGAAAGAAAGAAAGAAAGAAAGAAAGAAAGAAAGAAAGAAAGAAAGAAAAGAAAAGAAAGAAGAGTTACCTTTTTATTGATTTCTCTCAAACAGTTCTTCTTGTCATTTTATTACATTTCTAGGGAGTTATTTTTCTTTTGTTTTGGAATAATTTGTATCAGGGACATTTTCTAAAACTCATGTTCTCCCTTTTATTATTGAACATCACTCTCATTCACTGCGTTCTTTCCCCCTTGCCTCCTTGGAAATTTTCCTTGAATGGATGGCTATTTGTAAAGCTTGGATTCGGATACCATGTTTTCTTTGCTCTCATTTCCTCATTGTGTAAGTAAGACACATGGTAGACAGGTCATAAGTGCTGGTTGAGCCATTGTATATTTGAGTCAGTGAAGGAATGGTTCAGAATGGTTTTATAAAGATGCAACAGCAGATTGGTTTCTTAAGAATCTTCTTACTGAAGTCTTAAACATGCCAGTGGCACATCCAAGATTGGGAAACAGAAACACTTGTGGGTGAATTAAGACCAGTGGTTGCCAAATAAGTCACAGAAAATTTATCATATAGGGATCGGAAGAGATCCTGGTTGAAACATATTCTTGTGGGCATATCTAGATTTTTGCATTAGCCTTGAAATATCTCATTTGTTTATTTCTCCTACCTACACAGCATCACTAGCTGTACCTTCTTAAAATGCTCTATTTGTCATTCCCTAGTTCAGAAATCTTTTATACCAATTGTCCTATTATACCTCTTACTTCATTGCCTTGCATCTGTCTCTCCAATGCATTGCACAATTCTTGAGGAAGGGGGAATATACTTTAAAATTGTTCTGCTTATTTGTACATGCATCTATACATGTTACCTATATATGACATACATATAACATGCTACATATAAATATGACATGTGTAATAGCAAATATGATTCAACAGTGAAGGTTGAATATTCAGGGATTTTCATATGAAATTTAATAATTTAATACTAAAAATGCTAATAGGAAGGGAAGGAAGTAGACTTAGAATAAAGCATTCTGGGGTCACAGTTCTAGTTCTGGCACTAAAATTCAGTGGACACTTTGGACAAACCACTTTCCCTAATCTTGTCATTGGAAAACTTGGGGTAATAGAGGAATGACAAGGACTAGACCTTCCCTTGAGCCCTGTAAAAACCACGTTTTGTTCCTGTTCATCATTATTGAGTGCAAAGGCAATATGAATTAAACCTTTTGGATGAGGAAGTTTTGTTTTTTTTGGATTTTTGGTTTTTGTTTGTTTTGAAAACACACACACACACACACACACACACAAAGTATATGCAACAAGGCAAGGAAGCCACAAAGTTCTTCCTCACATAGTTCAGATTCGTAGACCCTTGAAGAACATCTGGCTCCATGTAGGAGTAATAAGTTGCTCACCGTTGAGCTTTGGATTGCAGACAAGAAATGAAAAGATCGTGATGGGTTTTGACATTAATCAGGCTTGGCTTTGAGTCCTGATTCTTGCTCTGACTGTGTGACCATGAGTCACACTATTTTCTGCTTATCTTGATCAACTGTAAACTGGGGCTAAACGCCTACCTTCAGGGAAGTTTTTAAAATGTATAAATTATGTATACTCTATATATAGTTCTTGATTAATAGCAAGCACTCACTGAATCATACTTATTACTATTCTGGAACTAAAATTAGTGTGGTGAGGCAATAAATCTGTCTTAATATATCAACTATCACTAAAGATACAGGATAAGAAGGAAAAGGAAATGATTAACCCTGTTAGCCACCCAAGAAATAAGGAATTTCTATCTCCAACCCTCTGATATGGGGCTGATTTTCAAGCTTTTGGTGTTCAAAGATTATTTTTTCTTCTGACATTGCACTCATCCCAGTTATGAACCCAGTTCAAAAGCAACAATTATGCAGTAAGTGTGCCTCATGATCCTGCACATGGATAAGTAGAATTTAGGGGAACATAGATTTACATTAAATATACAAATAAAAATATATCAGTCTGCCCAACTATAGACTGTGTGAGTTTAATAACAGTTCTCCATCCTATTAAAATATACATGGAGTTGTGGAAGACTCTCTCTAATAGATATTTACTATGTGTCACAGTGTGAAACGTCCTGATCTGCAAAAATTGTGAGATATATTCTCCACAATAATATTGCTAATAATTTTTGGTTGCTAAAATGAGTCACCATAAAAAGAGCTTAGCATATTAAGAAATTCACTGTGTAATTGAAAATGATGATATTGCCCGGCCCTATTTTATACTGTTCTAGTCATAAGTTATACTCATAATATTTGCTGATATTCTAAAACCATCATAAATTAGTCCATATGCTCCTTTTTCCCCCCTCAGCATGGTACCCCATTTGAAATGTATGCTGTAGAGAAATATATGGAAATCAAACAGAAGTAGCTCATTTCTTCCACAAGTTTTACTTATTTGTTTTTCATTCTGCAGCAACTAAATATTTTTATAATGAGATACTTTTCCAGGCACTCGTAGGCTAAGTAACCTTCTTTCTCTTTTTTTATAAATTTTAAGATGGCAGGACTTTGAGGACATTATTATTATGTGGATTATATGAATTTGTGAATAATGTGAATATGTTTCACAAACTGTATCCACTTCCCTTGGGTGAATATCTGTAAATAATTTTTTAAATAAAAATTAAGAACTTTAATTTCATCTCATATATTATTCTTTCCTAAAACTAGATCTAACTAAAAAGATTTTTTTTTTTTTTTTTGCTATTTCACTGTCTGCAATTTTGTTTTTGTTTTTACTGTCTGCAATTTTGAATCACTGCTCAATATTCTTTCTGTGAATGTTTCTTATGTTTAAATAGCTGACTTCTATTAGGGCTTTTATACTGGATTTCAATTTTACCCTTTCTGGCTTTGTAACATCCTTTAATGGATCTCCCCATGGTGGCTTCAGCTTGTACTAGTTTGGCACTGCTGCTGGGGGTGATCTTTATTCAGTATATTTGGTGTGTTACTCAGCCATAAACTTCATGGCCTACACTTAGTAAATCCAGACTCCTATATTGGCACATTAATGTTCTTCTCAAGGACTCTAGATTCACTTTCCAATGCATGTCTTGCCTCTCTACCTCATGACTTTCAAAATCTCTTCACACTAAGCCATCCTGATTTGAACAAACATGCCATTGTCTTAAACAGCTTCATTTTTTATCAGTTCTTTTCTCTGTCTCTTGAGTCCTCCTACTCCAACCCCTTGTCCTTGTGGAGATCCTATTCACTCTTCTCAACTATCACCTCCTCAAATATCACCTCTGTGAAGTCATCTTATGCTAGTAGACAGGGATGATAACATCTTTTGGCCTCTGACTCCCAGCATTTATTCTCCTCTCTCTCTTTTTATTTTTAAGATTTATTTATTTATTCATGAGAGAGACAGACACACACACACACACACAGAGAGAGAGAGAGAGAGAGAGAGAGAGAGGCAGAGACACAGGCAGAGGGAGAAGCAGGGTTCATGCAGGGAGCCCAATGTGAAACTGGATCCCAGGACTTTGGGATCACAACCTGAGCTGAAGGCAGACACTTAACCACTGAGCCACCCGGGTGTCCCCAGTCCTGTAATTTTTTAAAAGATTGTATTTATTCGAGAGAGAGCAAGAGAGAGACCATATGTCTATGGGAGCACACATGCAGGGGGAGAGGTAGAGGGGAAGGGAGAGGGAGAGAGAATCTCAAACAGACTCTGTAATGAGCATGGAGCTGGCACGGGGCTCCATCTCATGACTTGAGCTGAAACCAAGTCAGAAAATTAATCAACTGAGCCACCTGGGGGTCCCAGTCCTGCATATTTTTAATAGGAGTTTATTTAATTTAGTAATTGCTAGTTCAACTAAGTAATTTACATAAGGCTCACACTAAGTATTCATAAATATTGGCTCTTATGACCTACACAATTATTAAACTATCAAGCACAAGTTATGGATAATGATGAAGAAGGTGAAGAGTAGAGGAGGAATGATAAGAACAGAAGACAAAAATGTCTTTGGTGGCATAAGTGCCTATATAATGCCTGGTAGGAGTCTCAGGTGCCCTTGACCCCTGCTACTTTATTTCTACTGCACTAGACTCTTAATTGCTGGCGCAACATATTTTATTTCTTTACCATTCTGTCTCTACCTCATCTTCCACTTATAGGATTATTATTTTCATTGCCACATACTAATTAGTGTCTCTGTTCATCATTCTGTGAGAAGAGTGTAAATGTGTGTGTCTGATATGTGGTGATATGTGCACAATTTAGTTTGTTCAGGCTGCCAAGAGAAAATACTCCATACTGGTGGGCATTAAACGACAGGAATTCATCTTCTCACAATTCTAGAGACTGAAAGTCCAACATCAAAGGGCTGGCAGGGTTGATATCTCATGAGACCTCTCCTTTCAGGTTGTAGAAGGACATCTTGTGAACTCACATGACCTCTTCTCCCTCTCCCTCTGTGTCTGTATGTGGTTTGGGGATGGCGGGCTGGCAGGGTGGAGGGAGGGAGGGGAAGGATAGCTTGCTGCTGTCTCTTCTTAAGAAGGACACTACTGTTGTTGGATCTGAACACCGCCCCCCCATGACCTCATTTAACCTTAATTATTTCCTTATTCCAAATAGAGCCACACTGAGGGTTAGGACTTCAACCTGTGGATTTAGGGAATATGCAAACATTTTATCCTTAACAGCACATTATTGTAGAATTTACTGATTAGAAGCTTTAGTGCCATAAAAACTTCAATTATGATGCGTAATTGGGGACTAAGGTGGGCTTGTTTTCAGCAAGCAGAATTTTCAGGTGAGTGTAGAGGCTTACTGTACTTTCTACGCACAACCCTCTTTCTTCATTAAGGTGGCTTTTCTTCTAAAATTGGAAGAAGCACCTCTTTGCACAATTCATCTTTGTCAGAATTCTGCTTCTGTTCAAATGCTTTGTAGCCACTTTTGATTAATTCTGGGGCTTGATGTTCAGAGTTTCACTTTGATAAAACATAGAACCATTTTGTGTAAAGCATGCAGGCATTTCTTTTATTTATTATGGCAACAAGCTCTAAAATTTCCTTTACTTCTGCCATTTTAAATATCTATTCAAGAAAGGGTCTTATTTGTGGTACATTATCTCATTGCCATTTTTGATATCATCTAATGATTACATAAAATATAAATCTATCTTTCCAGATTTCATATATCACAATCTTTTTCCATTTGTCATGGGTTGTAGGGTTTTCACATTTTATCGTGTAAAGCCATTGGGTTAGATTATTTCAAAAGGAATTTTCTCAGCGCTTCTTTAAAGGTGAAATAGCAGCATAATATCTCTGAGATTTCTGATTAGCGAGTGGCACAGACTGCTTCGTGGAAAAAACAAACAAACAAACGTTAATACATTATTCAAATTAAAATGAATATGAATGTGTGTGTTTATTAAAAATGACCTGAATCATATCCTACACTTTCTTTGATTAAGGTTAACATTAGGTCTATTTTTTCCTGTAAGATAAAGTTGTAGTTTACATAATGAACCCTGAACTTTTCAAACCATCAGAATCTGGTAAAACCTCATAACCTCTGTCAGCTTATTTTTATGAAGAAATTTCCAGCATTTGGTGTGGACCAGGGTGTTGGAGCTCTGCTCCTGCAGCTTAGGAACAGTTACTAAGCTTTATTTATTTATTTCTACTTTTAAAAAGACTTTATTAAGTAATCTCCACACCCAACGTGGGCTCAAACTTAACAACTCTGAGATCAAGAGTCACAGGCCCTATCAATCAGCCAGGTGCTTCAAGAGCAGTTACTAAGATTTAGAGATGCAGATTGGTTATATGTAACAATTATAGAACTGAAATGAAATATTGAATATATCTGTCTTAGATTTTGCTACATGTGTCCCTCCAATCCATTTAAGTAAAAGTTTCATTAATATGACTTAAACACAAAGGGCAAAAGAAAATAATCTATCCAATCAAAGAAAACCATTTCAAATGTTGAACCATGTTCTATTATTACCATTAATTAGTTACATATATTCTTAGTTTTAGAAATGTTTTTCTTCTTAGATTTATATAATAGCTTTCAATTTGACAAACCCTCAGGCACCAGGAGATATATATAACATTATATATTAAGTGGAGAGAAAATGTAATTTTCATTTTGTTCTTTTTAGTAGCAAAAAAGATTATTTGAATTTATGTATACTTAAAAAATTAGATTTTCAAAAAGTTAACATTGCTTTAAAAATATTGTTATATGTAACCTTATATAAAAGAAGGGTGGGTTGCTGCAGAATAGGATAAAAATGATATTTAATATTTTTGAAATGATCTGACCTATTGTGAGCATGTAAATCTATTAAAGAAAGTTATATTATTTTCATACATTAGGATAGAAATTAAATCTTGAGTAAGCTATCAATTTGAAATAGACATATTTTCATTAGATATGGCATAAATACAAAATTTTATGGTGGTAATATTTTAATACCATGGTTTTATATTGTGTCTTATTACTCTGTACATATTTGTAAAGCCTGTATGTGTTCTTTGTAAATTAGGAAGAGGATATATTTGTCAGGTATTTGAGTGTCAAAAACAAAGAAAACCAGTTGTTTGTTTTATTTTGTTTTTTCCCAAATTATACTCTTCTCTAACCCCATTAAAAAGAGAGAGAGAGACAGAAGCAGTGATTTGTTTTCTTGTTCTAAATAAATTCTTGGTATTCCTATTTGCTTTTGGTTGCTGATGAGCTAGAGTAAAAGTGCATTCTAAATAGATTTACTGAGGGAGCATCCTGTCACATGAGAATAAGGGGGTGGCACATGTGGCATATGGTGGAATGACAGTGTGTGTAGGGAGCAATCTGGAATGCAACAGGCTTGGGGAAAATGTGTTGTTCCAGGAGGTGTTAGTACTAGTTTGATGTATCCCAGTCTCTAGAGTATGAGATGGGATTATTTGCCTAAATGTTCCAATCGAAATGACAGCTTTTTATTTATCTTTGTTGTATAATTACATTTTTATTTTTTAAAAGCTTTTATTTTTTTATTCATGAGAGGCACAGAGAGAGGCAGAGACATAGGCAGAGGGAGAAGCAAGCTTCCCGAGGGGAGCCCGATGGGGGACTCGATCCCGGATCCCAGGATTACAACCTGAGCCGAAGGCAGATGCTCAACTGCTGAGCCACCCAGGTGCCCCTGTACAATCATATTTTATGTGAGTTATTTCTTGTATAGATTTCTGTATATTCCTGAGACACTTCTCTGATTGTAAAGCCTAAGTATTACTTGTTCCATTGATCCCTGGGCCTCTTTACCCGTAGTTTTGACCCAAGGATCTACAGTTTCTTTCTGTTCCTTTTATCTTTGCAGAGAAAGAAGTCTTATAATGTTTCCTGGCCACATCTCTAGTGCAAAAGTAAAGATTTCTGCCTCAAATTGCCTTTTTATCAACTTAAATATAAAGCCTGACTTAGGGTTACCCAAGAGTGAAAAAATTCTAAATGGTTTCAGGCATTTTAAAAATCCAACTCAAGAAAAAAAAAAAAATCCAACTCAGGGCAGCCTGGATGCCTCAGCGGTTCAGCGCCTGCCTTTGGCCCAGGGCGTGATCCTGGAGACCAGGAATCGAGTCCCACGTCGGGCTCCCGGTGCATGGACCCTGCTTCTCCCTCTGCCTGTGTCTCTGCCTCTCTCTCTCTGTGTCTCTCATGAATAAACAAATAAAATATTTTAAAAAATAATAAAAAAATAAAAATCCACTCATAAGTAGTAATAATTTAAATTGATGTTTATATTATATATATGTATACTTGCATATATATACATATATATACACATTATATATATGTGTGTATATATATACACACAAAAAAACTAATGTGCCCATTGTGAAATTCTCTCTGTGTTGTCTTCACTTTTAATTATAGTAATTTTAGAAATATAATAATAAACTTTCTGTCTGGAAAAAGATATGGATCCCTCAAAAAACATCAAGACTACTCTTATTTTACATCTTTGGACCTAAATTAGAAATGAGTGTAAACTCATACACTCACAGGGAAGGTCAATAAGCACAAAGTACAAAGATCATGTTTCTCATCCTACCCTGTTTTAGGAGACAAGCTCTTATTATTCCAAATATTTTAGCCAAGATCTTTCTTTTTGGTTTATTATTTTTTAAAGATTTTATTTATTTATTCATGAGAGATACAGAGAGAGGCAGAGACATAGGCAAAGGGAGAAGCAGGCTCCCCGAAGGGAGCCTGGTGTGAGACTCAGTCCTGGGATCATACCCTGAGCCAAATGCAGATGCTCAACTACTGAGCCACCCAGGCGTCCCTAACCAAGATCCTTCTTGACTATAGGTATACTGTAGAATGATGGTTGCTAAATATTAACTAGGATGCCCTAAGGATCCTTGAGACCCTGTGAAGGATCCTTAAAATTACCTTCATAATAATACTAATGATAATACTAATGATAATAATACTATTTACCTTTTCTCCTCTTCTTTTCTTTTGAATATACAGTTGGGTATTCCAGAGGAATTGTGATACATGATCATAATATCACTCTCATGATTAATGAAATGTGTTTGAATATTCTTGTATTTTTAGAATATTCTAAAACACTAGATATAAATATGTTTATATTCAGAGATTAATTCCATTTGTCCCCAGTACTTCTTTTTCATTCTTACTAGCTGTAACAATACTTTTTTTTTTTTTCTAAACACAAACATCAGCAAACTTTCTGTCAATGGCTAGGTGGTAAATATTTTTGGCTTTGTGGGATAGGCAATCCATTACAACTATTTAACTCTTCACTGTTGCTATAAATCACCCATAGACAATATGTGAATAGAGCACTGTGTTCAACTTAAACTTTGTAGACATTGAAAATTTTATTTTATGTAATTTTCATACATCATGAAATAATCATTCTAGTTTTTACCTTTTTCCAGCCATTTAAAAATGTGAAAACCATTCTTACCTCATGAGCATTCCAAAAATAGGCAACAGGCTTGATTTGACCATAGAGCATAGTTTGATAACCTCTATCTAATAAAACTTCAGTTTTGAAACACAGAAGTTTCCCTTACAAATACTTGGAAACACAAGTAAGTATACTTGGATGTTTTGGTTTCAATGTTTTTATATATTTTAAAATTTCATCTAAAATATGGTTTTAAAACTTTATATTTTTTCTAAAAAAAAGAAAATACATGTTTCCCTTATGTTTAAGCATAATGAGCCCATGAACAAAAATTCTTGGAGTTCTCAGGAATTTTTAAGACTTTTTTAAAGGGCTCTCAACATGAAAAAGTTAGAGAACCACTATGCTAGAGACTACTACTAAGGGCGCTCTATTATCCCACTTCTATATTGTGGCATTCCTTTCCCCACCAGCTGTATCATTCTAATTGTCACAGATGAGACCTTCCAGGAATTGCCTTCAGACAAAAGTAATGTATGTGTTTCTTACTGCTACTATAAGAAAATACCACAAACAGTGTGGCTTTAAAACACCAGAAATTGTGTTAATGTCTTACTGCATTATTGTCTCACCATTCTAGGGGATTGGAAATCCAACATTAAGGTATTGGCAGTTACACTCTCCAAAGGAACAAGGGAAGAATCCTTCCTTGCCTCTTCCAGGCTTCTGGTGGTTGTCAGAAATTCTTGGCATTCTTTGACTTACAAAGGCATTATTCTAGTCTCTGCCTCCATCCTAACTTGGCATCATTCCTCTGTCCAAGTTTCAATCATTTTATAAGGATACCACTCATTGGATTAGGGCCATACCCTGATCTAGTAGGACCTCATACATATGGGGTGTTTGTTATATCTGCAAACACCCCATTGCAAAATAAAGTTACATTTACAAGTACAGGTAGATAGAAATTCAACATCTTTTGGAGGACACAGTTCAACCCACAGGGTCACCTTGTTCAAGGCCACATATCTCCATAGGGCAAAGTACATGCAGAGACTGGAATATTCATTCTAGTTCTCAGCCTGTACTTTACCTCAAATTGGGACATCTCCAAAGAGCCATCCTGGTTCCAGGGCTCACTGTCAGATCAGCAGATGCCCTTCTTACCACAATATTAAAGTACGGCTCTCCCTCTACCCAACCCTGCTTCCACATTCATCATGGTGCTGCTCCCCAAAACACTTCTCAGTAAACATCCTACATTTAAATGTCAGGATCTCAGAGTCTTTGATTCCTGGGAGACCCTATCTAGGTTATATGCAAACAAATTTGTTATTAAAATTTTCTTGTTTCTTAACCTGCATTTTATGTTGGATTTTTGACCATAAAGACCACAAAGATTTCATTTTTCCAATATATCTTCAATGTAATGCTAGAGGTATGAAGGTAACTTAAGGTTTGGTGAAGGAACAGATATGTCAGCATACTTAGGATTTGCTATTTTCACTTGTGCCTCACCATCTCATTTCACAATTAGTAGTTTACAACAGTGTCTTTTTAAAAATGTCTACTTTTAAGGTTTACTCTTTGTAGGAGATCAAATAATAGCAAAAATAATCTCACAAGTTATCTATTCAGACCTTCCATTGAAAGGAGGAAGCTTTTGATATTTAGGATAGGGGAAGATGGAAGATTCAAAATATTTTGTAGGAAACATTACTCATAGCAAGTGTTGAAAGATATGTATTGATAAATTTATCAGAAGAAAGAAAAGGAAAAGAATGTGAGCAAGGTCATGAATGCAGGAAATAACACTTTATAATTAAAACTGCAAGTATTTCATTGGAACCATAGGGAGGGTGGCTTAATAGTTGGTAAGAAATGAGGGGTACTTTGGACTACATTACTAGATTTAGACTCTAACCTCTGGATAATGTGGAATCATTGAAGGACTTTTTATTTTTTATTTTATTTTATTTTATTTTATTTTATTTTATTTTATATTTTATTTATTTTATTTTTTTGAAGGACTTTTTAAAAAGAAGAGTGACATGATCACATTTTACCTTGGAAGTACTTGTGTATATAAGTGAAGCCAAAAGACACGGAAAAGTAAAAAGGAACCTGGAATGGGTTCTAAGCTAAGATGGCAATGTGTAAGTAGAAGAGGAAACAGATAGGAGGTGGTTGGGTATAGAAGTATCAAGAACTGATGATTGAGTAATGTGCTCGAAGCACATCAGAGGTAACAGGGTCTTGATGATTCTAGGGGCAATGATGCTGTTCATCAAAAGAGGAATATTAGGGACGCCTGGGTGGTTCAGTGGTTTGGCGCCTGCCTTTGGCCCAGGGTGTGATCCTGGAGTCCTGGGATCAAGTCCCACGTCGGGCTCCCTGCATGGAACCTGCTTCTCCTTCGGCCTGTGTCTCTGCCTCTCTCTCTCTCTCTCTGTGTCTCTCAAGAATAAATAAATAATCTCTTAAAAAAAGAGAGAGAGGGCAGCCCAGGTGGCCCAGCGGTTTAGCACCACCTTCAGCCCAGGGAGTGATCCTGGAGATCCAGGATCAAGTCCCACGTCGGGCTCCCTGCATGGAGCCTGCTTCTCCCTCTGCCTGTGTCTCTGCCTCTCTGTGTGTGTGTGTCTCTCATGATTAAATAAATAAAATCTTAGAGAGAGAGAGAGAGAGAGGAAAAATAGGGAAATAGGAAAATGTGTACAGAAGGACATCATTGGTTCACTTTTGGATATTGTGACTTTGCCCTGTTTGTACAACATCGACATAGATGAATCCTGTAGATACTTAGAAATGTGGACTGGGCTCGGGTAAGAAAAAGTAAGAGATAAGTGAAAAATAGGAATGAATTCATGCATCATTTATATGGTGATTTTATGAATCCTCTGTTGTCCAGACACAATGGAAGACACTGGAATATAATGAAGCAAACAAAACAAAACAAAAACAAAAACAAACAAACAAAACCCTCTGCTTTCATAAAGCTGAAGTGTTTTGTGGTTCATCATCTACTCCTGGTTCTGTCATAAAAGTCTCCTGAATGGACCCTGAAAGATCCATCCCTCTCTCATGGCCAATGCCTTTGGTCTAAGTCAAGCCATCGCCACCTTAGATGATAGCAGTCGTCTATGTGATTAGTCTTAACTCAATCAGCATATGTTATTCCTGTAGCTACAATGACTAGTTCAGGGGCAGCCATGTAACCTAACTTATTATAGTCATTATCAGGGCTTTTAATTAACACTATAGGAAGAATTCTAAGTTTTGGTGTTGGTCATGGAGTTGAGAAGGTATAAAGCTGAGAGCTACTGCCGCCATTTTCACATGTGAGTGGATGCCTTGAATGATGGTCGTACCAACTCTAAGGAAGTGGAAACAAGAAATATGGTAGAGAATCATGGCCCTGTCTGATCTCCTGCTTAACAAGCTGCACTTAAACTAATTCTTCTGGACTTTCCAGGTTACTTTTCAGATAACTTTAGGTTATCCAGTGAGTTCTTATTTTTGCATAATGTGGTTTGTCTTGTGTTTTTGAATGCTTCCAAATAAAGCAGACCTTAGCTTATGTGTGTATGTATTTACATATATGCATATAAGGGAGGTGTAGCTACTGCCAATAAGCAAGCAAATATGGCAATATTTAGATAACTTCTACGAGGGAAATAAACTGGTGCTTTGGAGATGATAGCCAAGGCAGGGTCTGTATTAGTTCAAGGAAGACCTCTCTGCGGGTGTTATTCAAACTGAAATCTGGAGAATGAGTAGAGCCAGCAATGCCAAGAATTGAATGCCAAACCGGTAGTAAATGCTTGTCATATTTTAGGAATAGACAGACGGCCAGTGAGGCTGAGTAGGAGGTTGGAGATGTGTTTAGAGATAGATTATAGGGGATCCCTGGGTGGCTCAGCAGTTTAGTGCCTGCCTTCAGCCCAGGGCATGATTCTGAAGTCCCAGGATTGAGTCCTACATCGGGCTCCCTACATGGAGCCTGCTTCTCCCTCTGCCTGTGTCTATGCCATTCTCTCTGTCAATCTCTCTCATGAATAACTGAAATCTTAAAAAAATGTAGAGATAGATTACACTGGGATTTATGACAAAGCAAAACAGAGCTAAATCAGAGGTATCTTTTCATGTTAATGTTTGTTTTATTTGATTTTTTTTCTTTCAATAAAAGGAATGCAAGAATGTTTAGAAATCCTAAAAACAGAGAACAAACACACACATATATATACATAAAGGAACAGTGAGGGAATGTAAGTGTGGGGTGACTAAGGCAGGACAGAGGCCTGCACACAGGTAGAGCAGTGCACCTTGTCCACAGGATCAAAGCCCTCATCTTCTGAGTCTGGATCTCTTTGACTTTGTAGATGTGGGGCCAAAGATATTAAGAGAGATTAAACTTGATCACTCTAGTCATCCATGTGAATTAGAAAGTGGGGATACACTACAGTTTATCAGTCCCCTCACTGAAACTGGTTTCCCTAACCTGAATTGAACAGCTCAAAAAATGGAATAATTAATTCTCTTGATTTGGATGATGCATTCAGTTTTTAAGAGGCCAAGATAAATAGGCAAGTGACGATCATAACTGAAGATGAGTTAAAGATCTATCACCAGAAAATAATTTCCAACTGTTAAACCTCCAAAGAGTAATTCAAGGATACTGACAGAAGACAGGAGGGCTGAAACTAAGGAAATTAGCAGGAGGCTGGAGGCATAGATACATGTGAGAAAAAGGTAAAAGGCCTCACTGTGATCCCTATAGTATAATATTTGGATTATCCATGATACAAATGTTATTAAGTTTGACATTTTATTGTAATTTTAGATGTGATTTTATTGTCTAAAATTTATCCTATTTATGCAAAGTATTGAATCTTTGTTTTTATAATGGTTTCTGAGTTAATAAAGATTTTATCATATGAAATACCAACTTATCACCCTACCACACTATACAGATATATAAAAGTAGGGAAGCGCGCGGCCGGGCTCCCTGCGGCTGCTGCGCGCCGTGATCCTGGGGGCGCCGGGCTCCGGCAAGGGCTCCGGCAAGGGCACTGGCAAGGGCACCGGCAAGGGCACCGGCAAGGGCACCGGCAAGGGCACCGTGTCGTGGCGCATCACCAAGCACTTGGCGCTGA
The DNA here is from genome assembly GCF_048418805.1 of Vulpes vulpes. Classification (NCBI taxonomy): domain Eukaryota; kingdom Metazoa; phylum Chordata; class Mammalia; order Carnivora; family Canidae; genus Vulpes; species Vulpes vulpes. Next base: position 53,456,739 of record NC_132786.1, on the reverse strand, counting down.
AGCACCTCTCCAGCGGAGACCTGCTCCGGACAACGTGCTTCGGGGCACAGAAATTGGTGTGTTAGCCAAGACTTTCACTGACCAAGGGAAGCTTATCCCGGATGATGTCATGACTTGGCTGGCCCTTCATGCGCTGAAAAACCTCACCCAATGTAGCTGGCTATTGGATGGTTTTCCAAGGACACTTCCGCAGGCAGAAGCCCTGGACGGAGCTGGTCAGCTAGACACAGTGATTAGTCTGAACGTGCCCTTCGAAGGCATTAAGCAGCGTCTCACCGCGCGCTGGATTCATCCGGCCAGCGGCCGAGTCTACAACATCGAATTCAACCCTCCCAAAGCCGTGGGCATTGATGACCTGACAGGGGAGCCTCTCATTCAGCGGGATGATGACAAGCCAGAGACGGCTGTCAAGAGACTCAAGGCTTATGAAGTCCAAACACAGCCGGTCCTGGAATATTACCCGAAAAAGGGAGTATTGGAAACCTTCTCTGGAACAGAAACCAACAAGATCTGGCCCCCTGTGTATGCTTTCCAACAAACAAAAGTTCCACAAATAAACCAGAAAGCATCAGTTACTCCATGAGGAAAAGTGTACATCACCAGGAAGATGAGCAGAGACTCCTCGCCTGTGCATTTAGAAGCTCCGTGTTCTGCGACTGGCATGTATGAATTCTTTGAAAATCATATTAGTTTCACTTCTACTGATTTCACTCTGGAAATTAAGAATGGGCCAAATGAGTCCGATACTAAGATTCATCTTTTTGTCTACCCAGGGTATCTTCTATGGGTATGTAATTTAAAAACATCAGATGTCCTAATTAAAAGAGCAATTTGGTAGTAATATTAACTTTTGTTCAGAAGAGTAAGTGGTTGATAAAAATTTTTCTTATTCTTTGGAGAAGCTAAAAACATTTCCATGTCACTCGGTGAAGTATCTCATCAGAGAAATGTGTTGCAGACTGATGCCAAAACCCAGCATCGTTAGTACTGTGGTACATGGTTTTGTGAAACATATCAAATTCTAGAAAACAAACCACCAGATATGCAGATTAGTTTCAGGATGCAAATTCACTGTTGCCTTTACACTAAGAAACTTAAAAACTTAACCGTATATACTGTATTTATTATGTCATAAACAAACTTTCAGTTTATTCAGAATTTTCAGTCTGCTATAAAATTGTGTTAAATTAGCATATAGGAAAATATTACTTTCCTATGACAGGTTTTGAGAACATGTGTATTGAAAAAAATGATTTATTAGAAATTGACATTGGAAGTTCTTACAAAAGCACTGAGGTTGAATTATCAACAGAAAATGTAATTAGTCTTGTGTTTTCAGATTATTACTCAGGTTAAGAAGCATAAGTATGTGCTTTAGGATCTACTTGCCAGGTTCTCTTTTTGATCACTATGTAAAATCTGCTGTGATGAGTGACAAATTAAAATAAAAGAAAAGCAAACCCATGGCCCTACATAAAAGCAAGCATACTGGGTCCTCAGGAAGTAGAAATAGATCAGTTATGCCTGCGGAGAATTTCCCTGAGACGCTTAACAATCATAATTAGTAAACAATCAAAATTAGTAAACTAATCAAATTAGTAGCAATTAAAAGGATTTACATGAGAGGTTAAAAAGGACCAGGAAGGTAACTGAGTTTGTTGAAGGACTTTATTCCTAGTGTAAGCGGTGGGCAGCTGCTGGCTTTCCTTGCCACCGTCAGCAGGGCAAGAACTCCACCCGTGTGTGTAGCCTGAGTAGCCCTTTAAAAGCGAAGAGAATTTGATTTCTTCGTAGGGCAACAAGGATGCGTGCTTATGTCCTGTGGCCTGGCACGAAGAGTGGGGCGATGAGAGGTGGATGAAAAAAATCAGCTACATCTTCAGTGGGATATTTACTCTTACTTGGTGCTAAATCAGATGCAACGAGTCCTGGTACAACCTGTTATGAACTGCCTTTGAACACCGGCCTGTTATCCCAGGCACTCAAAATATAAATGCCAGCAAGTGGTTCTTCGTGTATTTTTGTGGGAAAAAACTTTTCTTTTGATTTTTAAAAATTCAGTGTTGATCTTTCAGAATGGACCAAGGCTTTTAAAAAGGATTGCAGGACACATTTAATTCTTTACAAAACTTTCTGTAATGCCTTATTTGAATGTATTATGTGCTTTCTAAAACTGTGGTGAACTACTAAGCTTATGAATAATTACTGGCTTTCCTGGCATACATGACTCTTAATGTACTACAATAAAATTAAGTTCTAGAAAAAAAAAGTAGTGAAATACTGTGTTGTACTTTAAGCACTTTTAAAATAAAATTTGTTGTATTATTTCTAGAATTTATAACATAATATCCAACTTGCAATTATTATAATCTATTTAGATTATCTGTTGAAACTTATACTGCAACTACTAAAATAATTTGTACAAATTTTGTATCAGCTGAAAATCCCAAAACTTGGAGATTTGGTTTTCAAATTTAATTTTTTCTTTTTGCCAATACTTATATTTTGCTATGTAAATTTATTACAATGTTAAGTGCTAGGCCATTACATTCTGTTCCTATGACTCATTTTAATCTAATAAAACTAAAACATACTATTAAAATAAGGGATCAAGTCTATGATGTTTGCATACTTACATAAAGTGTGTTTTTATCTCTTTTTAAAACATTGATGTTAATAAGTGTGTTAAATTTTGCAATGCGTATGCAGAAATTTATTATCATTCTATTTCATTATATTTATATTTTTTTAAAACTTTGGCCCTTTTAAGCCACTGAGCAAAATATCTCTGTTATTTTGTTTATTGCTGGACTTTATTTTCTACGGCTGTTAACTCTAAGTAATCAACTTAATCTCTTCAGGATATTTGTTAAATCTGGAAATGTCAGAAACTAGACATGTTTGGAATTGCAGACTGGGAAATTTCTACTAACTGATGGCTCTTTCATTTTGTAGATCAACTGGTTTCTTTTTATGAACAATTTCTCTGCCATTTCTCTCAAAGGGATCTTTGGTTTAAGCATGGTATCATAAGTCATAGAACACTCTGTAGAACTATAAATCCAAAATCTTGTAAGACTGATGTAATCTTTTATTTTATTTATTTGAGGGAGAGAGGGTGCACCTGCACCAGTGGGGAGTGGGGTGGGGGGATGGGCAGAGGGGGAAGGTGAGGGAAAATCAGACTTCCAGCTCAGCTGGGAAGCCTGACATGGGGGCCCAATCCTCGGACCCTGAGATCAGGACCTGAGCGGAAGGCAGACAGATACTTAATTGACAGAACCATCCAGGTTCCCCAAGACTGGTGCAATCTTTTATTTCTACATTCTTATTGTAAAGAAAGAAGCTGAGTTTCATTGGTTTTTCTTTTTGCTCTAAGATGGACAGCAATGAGATTACCCTTACAATATGTGGTGTCAAACTTTGCATATAGTAACATTCTTCCCCTACAGATTATTTTCTTTGTTAAGATCTCCTTAATTTAGGGGAGTCAGGGTGGCTCAAGGGTTAATGTCTGACTCTTGATTTCAGCTCAGGTCATGATCTCAGGGCCTTGAGATTTGAGCCCCAGTATGGTAACCATATGCTACATGTGACTGTTAAAATTAAAATTAAATTAAACATAAATTAAATATCTTAGTTTCTCGGGACATGAGCTACGTTCCAAATGCTCAATAACCACATGCAGCTGGTAGCTACGGTGTTGAATGACAGAGATACAGAATATTTCCATCACTACCGAAATCTCTATCGGGCAGTAATTATTTATAAATAAATAATTACTATTATTTAGTATTCAGTATTAATATCCTTTAAGGTGTTGAATTAAGAAAGCTCAGGATGTGGGCATTGTACAGAGAAGATTTTCAGGTAGAGGAAATACTTAATGCAGAGTGTCATATTCAAGGTACAAATTCAGATAAGGAAATTGAAAACACTGTCTAGGTCATAAGTTTGTATATAAATATTGAGTTAAAATATGTAAAGGATATAAAGATGGATATGTTGCAGGTCCTGTCCTCAAGGCATATCATCTAGGTTAAAAAGGCTGTTTTGTGCGTAGATAGTAAATATAAGATTTGCTTTTTAAAAATCAACCATTTAGTAAAAACAGTGCTAAAACAGGGGCAATTCATTCTCAGGGGTTCAAGGAGGGATTTACTGTAGAAATGAGCGGTAAAGCTGGCTGGTAAGATGGAGAGTAAAGTTGACAATTAGAGACTGGTAATAAAGGATTGAATTACTTATTACTTTTTTTTTTTTTTTTAAGAACTAAATTAGAGGCATGCTTGGGTGGTTCAGTCGTTAAGCGTCTGCCTTCAGCTCAGTTCGTGATCCCAGGGTCCTGGGATGGAGCCTCACATCAGGCTTCCTGCTCAGTGGGGAGCCTGCTTCTCCCTCTCCCTCCGATGCTCCTTCTGCTTGTACGCGCTCTCTCTCTCTCGTGCTCTCTTACTGCCAAATATATAAAATCTTCAAAAAAAAGAACTAAATTAGATTCAAAATTCCTTTCAACTTTCTGCTTATATGAATTTTTATTTCATCTCTAGCATGTTAACGTCATTACTCAGTCTATTTAATTATGAATTTTAAAGACTTTGCAAATTAGTCCCAGTTTCTTTTTGAAAAATCTTTATTTTTCTCAAACTCCCACAAAGCTATTTACTTTCAGTTTGCAAGCAATGCATTGGAAGTTGTCTGCAGAACTGTTAAGCTGGCGAGTGAACAATTAAAGAGAGAAAGCTTTAAATGTATTACTTAGAAAATGTAATATTTGCATCACTGAGTAGATGTTACGGAGGTCTCATTTATTTAACTACAACTGTGATACTTTGTGAAATCCCCCAGAATAGTATTAAGAATACTATTTTTTAAAAATATTTTTTTCTTTATTTATTTATGATAGTCACACACACAGAGAGAGAGAGAGGCAGAGACACAGGCAGAGGGAGAAGCAGGCTCCATGCACCGGGAGCCCGACTTGGGATTTGATCCCAGGTCTCCAGGATTGCGCCCTGGGCCAAAGACAGGTGCCAAACCGCTGCGCCACCCAGGGATCCCAAGAATACTATTGAGTAATGTGTAATTTCCTTTTTTAAAAAGATTATTTATTTATTTGTTTGTTTATTTAAGAGGGAGAGAGTGAGCACAGAAGGAGGTGGAGAAGCAGACTGGCTGCTGAGCAGAGAGCCCAAGATGGGGCTCCATCCCAGGACCCTGAGATCATGACATGACCTGAAGGCACATGCTTAACCAGCTGAGCCACCCAAGTAACTGGGTGCCAAATTGAGTGCCCCCAAGTAATTTCTTCTTATTTTTTTATAAGATTGTATTTATTTATTTCAGAGAGAGAGAGAGAGAGAGAGAGAGAGCAAGGGGAGGGGTAGAGGGACAAGCAGACTCCCTGCTGAGCACACAGCCCTACAAGGGACTCAATCCCAGGACTCTGAGATCATGACCTGAGTCAAAGTCAGATGCTTCACTAACTGAGCCACACAGGCACCCTGCAATTTTCTTAATTAAACATCCATTTAAAAACTCTTTTGTTTAGTAATAGAAGTTAGGGATGCCTGGGTGGCTCAGCGGTTGAGCATCTGCCTGTGGCTCAGGGCGTGATCCCGGGGTCCTGGGATCGAGTCCCGCATTGGGCTCCCTGCATGAGCCTGCTTCTCCCTCTGCCTGTGTCTCTGCCTCTCTTTGTGTGTCTCTCATGAATGAATAAATAAAGTAAAAATCTTAAAAAGTAATAAAAGTTAACTTTCATTTAAAATGTAAGATACAGAAGAAAAAAATTATTCTAAAACTTTAGGATACTGTGATTGATTGAATTACATTTTTTGGATATTAGATTGTTAATGAATAAATTTGTAAGACCTAAATGTGATAAACTCCACATCTTCTAAAAAAAAAAAAAAACTTTCTTCAAATACAGATTGTGAAAAGGCCAGCTAGATAATAAGAACTTTATTAAATGCTAAATATTCAACATTATTTTTTAATAATTAATTTATGTTTTGTTGGTGTTCAATTTGCCAACATACAGAATAACACCCAGTGCTCATCCCGTCAAGTGCCCCCCTCAGGGCCCGTCACCCATTCCCCCCCACCCCCTGCCCTCCTCCCCTTCCACCACCCCTAGTTCGTTTCCCAGAGTTAGGAGTCTTCATGTTCTGTCTCCCTTTCTGATATTTCCTACCCATTTCTTCTCCCTTCCCTTCTATTCCCTTTCACTATTATTTATATTCCCCAAATGAATGAGAACATATAATCTTTGTCCTTCTCCGATTGATTTATTTCACTCAGCATAATACTCTCCAATTCCATCCACGTTGAAGCAAATGGTGGGTAAGTACATATATAGGAGAGGTATTTTCATTGGGTCTGTTTGCAAAGAATGCTAAGGTACCCAGACTTTACCCTCTAGGAGTTTTCATCTAAGAGGAAGATTCATTGAGTGTGTGTGTGTGGGGGGGGGTTGTTGGGGAAGGCAAGGTTGTGTGTAATAATCAAAGTTAAAGACATGTAATTTGAAAGAGGATGCTTAGTATTAATTTCTGTGATTAAAAACTAGAAACTAAAAGTCCTTAAAATCCTTTTGTCAAAGAGAAAGCAGTGATTCTCCACAGAGTAAGGGATAGAAATGTGGGGAGGGGGGTGGCTCCCACTTTCAGGAGGTATGTACTCTTCAGAAGTATACTTGCATTAGAAATGGTTGAGAAACACGGACATAAATCAATTAATATTAGTGCAGACAGTGTATAAGCTCAGCAGCAGGTGAAACATAGCAAATATATTTATAATCTGGAGTCCATGTCATAATGACCTAATAAAACTGAGCTGGAATAAATGCTTGCCTAAATAAGAAATAAGGATTTGTATCTCAGCTCTTATAGTAACTCAGGCACATTGCTTCTTGACATCCTAAAATTTCTGAATTTCCCTCATTTGAAAAAAAAAAAAAGAGAGAGAGAGAGAGAGAGAGAGAGTTGGATGTAATCTTTAAATATCCTCCAGCGTCTAACATGCCACAATTCTAAGTCAGTAAATGAAGCCATGATTCTTGTCTCTGGGCCTAAAATAATACCACTTTAAAATTATTAGACGAAAGCTTAGTATCCTTTCAAACATAAATCTAATTAGCTGGAGCAGTAGGGAGAGTCGCAGTATATAAGTCCCGATTGGTCTCCTAATTGTAACTGTTTGCTCCCTAAATGATACATTGTTTGAAGGGATGTAAAAATTCTTTCCACACAGAGTTCATTACCTATAACATAGTGTTTGTTTATTTTCCATTGAGTGAGAGTGGAGTGAAATTGAGTAAGGGAGTAAGAGCGTGGCACACTTTGAACATTGAATATTCCCTGAGGCTCCAGCGTTTTTGCATTGGCGCTGGGCCCAGGGAGCACTTAGCAGAAAATGATGTTGAAGTCACTGTGGCCATATTATTTGACATTGGATCTGAGACAGTTGATAGCAGCCGTGCATGACATTGACAAACGTGAGCAATAAAGGTTTATTAGAATATTCGATGGTGGAAAACATGGGGACATTGTATTCAATAAAACTAAATAAATTAAAAACGTGTACTGGAACAAAACTTTGCTATCCACTTCCGTTATAAAAGATAATGCTACAACTTTGTCCTCTGAAACCTATTTTCTCCTATTGGCAATCCGGTTGTATGCAATGGCAAAGCAATTAGAAATTAGGATAAAAACTGTTCTTTCCATATCACAGGAATTATTACATATCTGTCTTATATTTATAGATATCTACCATCTACCGACACGTATAATTTCTTTACCTCTATTGCAAAGAGTTCAAGGAACAGTGTCCTTTCTGTTTAAAATCATATCCGCACTTGTTTTCTTAGGCACTTCACGTACCAGCGATTGCCTGTCTCCAAAATATTTAACTCTTCTCTCTTTCAAGTGGATCGTTTTTACCTGCATAAAAACATAGTGCAAAATGTTTTTGGTTTTATTTTCTTAAGATTTTATTTATTAGAGAGAGAGAGAGAGAGAGAAACAGAGAGAGAGAGAGAGAGAGAGAGAGAGCAACTGAGAGGACACAGCAGCAAGGAGAGAGAGAAGGAGGCTCCCCACTGAGCAGGGAGTCTGATGTGGGACTCGATCCCAGGCCCCTGGGATCATGACCTGAGCCGAAGGCAGATGCCTAACCTGCTGAGCTACCTGGTGCCCCCTAGTGCAACATTTTAATGTTTTCCATTCTCACCACCCTTCTTCTACTTAAAATGAAGGTGATTCCCTGTGTCTTTGAATTACTAACCTCCCGCTTAACACCTGCCAGTGTTTAGGAAGAGTCTATCATCTTGACCTTTATTGACACCATGTTCCCTGGCTCTCCCCATTTATTTCCTTCCTTCTTCTTCCACTCCTCCTCCTTCACCTGTTTCTCTTTTTGTTTTTTTTTTTTTTTTCTATTTCTAGCCTCCAGATACTGAGGTCTACTTGTGCTAGGGCCCCTTATTTTCTCTTCATCCATACTGTCTCCCTAGGTTATCTCATGCAGACTTTTTTTTAAGGTTTTATTTATTCATGAGAGACACACAGAGAGAGGCAGAGACTCAGCCAGAGGGAGAAGCAGGCTCCCTGTGAGGAGCCTGATTTGGGACTTAATCCCGGGGCCTGGGGATCACAACCTGAGCCAAAGGCAGATGCTCAACCAGTAAGCCACCCAGGTGCCCCTCATGCAGACTTTTGAATGGAATGGACTCAATGCAGATAATTCCGAAATGTATATCTTCAACCTACATTTACCTCTTAAATTTCTAACTCTATTTCCAACTGTATGCCTACGAGGGATTGCCTGATAGGCATGTCAAACATCCCTGTAATGACCCCTCGGTTTGAGTTTCTTCCCCAAGTTCACATCATCTGTGAAATGGCATTACCATTTGCTCCATCCCTCAAACCCAAATCTGGGGATAATTTTGTATTTCTCAAATTTATTTGGCCACGCTTCCTTCTAATTATTAGCAAATTAATCTCTGTTGTGAATCCAGATATATCCTGAATTCATCCCTACTCATGACATCCCAAACTCTTCCCATCATTCCCAGCCAGATAGGATAGTTTTGTTAGGTAACTGGAATTAATTCACATGAACTATGTTGACAAATAGAAAAGCATGGAAAATAATATAACCAAATCCCTATTTCTATGGCACAGAATTAATGGATGTTAACGTTTTGTTATAGTTACTTCTACTTTTCTAAAATGCAACAGCATAGAAGTTGAAGTTCTCTTCCTAGTTCTGTTATTTTCACTATTCTTTCTTTCTTCACTTTTTCCAAGATAATGTTATTTTGACCTTTATATATACCCTTCCTATTCATTTTGTTGTATACTAACATACTAACATGCATATTTGTACATAAACAATACACAGCTTTACTTTGTCAGCTTTATCAAAGGCACATACTTCCTTCTTATTTGTGGCTTGTCTTTTAATCTTGTGTTTTTTCAAAGAGGAAATTTTGATTTTAATATGGTTGAGTTTATCAATATCACCGTTTATGATGTTTAATTCATTGATCTTATTTAATATTTTATTAGTTTGAATTAGCAAAGGTATTTTTCTAGATTTCCCTTTAAAAGTTTAAAATCTTAATTTTGCCACTGATAGTCATAATACATTTGAATTTCTATTTAATATATAGTGTGAGGTACACATCTTTTACTCTCCCCCTTGTATGTGGCTAAATACCATTTAGCCGATATGTAGTGCCACATGTCATAAACCAATTTTCATATATGAGTAGGTCTATTTTAACTTCTCTGCTTTATCCTTTAGTCAGTCAGACATACCACCACACTCTTTCACTCACTTTAACTTCACTGTGAATCTTGAAATCCTGAAGAGAAATCCCCCCTCAGTCTCAATCATCTAACTCTTAACCTTTTTCTGAACTGTTCTTGGCTTTTGCTCTGTTGGGTAGATACCATGAGCTGACTACACATATTCATTCAAAATCATCAGTTTGCCTTGAATACATCATTTATTGATCACCTACTATATTTTGGTTCCTTTCTAGGCCATTGGAACTCATGTATAAAGAGAACAAAGATCCCTTCCCTTATGAGGCTTACATTCTATTGAATTGATTATAGAGAATTAGAAACCTGAAATACTTATCTTCTCAGAATTTCTTGCATTTGGGATGGCATTTGTCAGAGTTCTGGATGAAGATTGAAGTGTTTGTTTTGTTTTTATTTTTTGTTTTGTTTTCCTTCTGTTTTAGTTGGCCTTTCTCCTTTCTTCTTTTACATAATGTAAGCACTATGCCTGGAGTTTTAGCAGTCATTCTTCAAGTGGATGACAAAAGCCACACACTAAGGATAATGGACCAGGAAGGTCAGGGGAACCAATTCCTTAGCAGGTGGACCAGACTTGGCCTATTCTGGTCTTGCTTGCTTTAAGCTATTATGTGTCTGTTTTTCTCTTACACAGAGCCAAATATATTCCTATCTGATTCTTCAAAATATGTTAGAGAAAAAATATTCTAAACATAAGAAAATACCAATATTAGATGGGAATCATACTCATTTTCTAGATTAATTTATAGGAAATGGAAATTTTTATTCATTTAATTTTCATTCATAAACATGGCTTATTTTCTTATTTACCCAGATCCCCTTTAATGTCTCTCAGTACAATTTTATAGTATTATTTATTTAATCACTGCACTGCTTTTTTTTTTTTTAGATTTATTACCTAATTACTTTATAGATTTGTGTAATTTTCATCAGGATTAGTAAAATAACATTTTCTAATTTGGTAATGCTGTTATGTAGAAATGCCATTGATTGTTTTTAAACTCCTCAGTGTTCAGAATACTTATTTCTCATTGTCTAGCTAGTTTATGGATTCTCTTGTTATTTCTATACAAACAGCCATATTATCACTGTGCGATGACATTTTAAAGTCTTTCTCTGTACTTTATATACCCATATTTCTTTCTCCAGATTTATAAAGTTAACTCTATAGACCCTTCAGTGTAATGTTGGATAGAAAGAGGTGATAGAGAAGTTGATTTAATGATGATACTTAAAAAAAAAAAAAAAAAAAGATGATACTTTAATGTTTTGCCATTTGAATGATGTTTTATAGAATTTTAGTGGAAATCCATCATTAAATTAATAAAAAGACAATTTCTAGAATACTTTTATATATGTTTAAATATATGTATATGTGAACGGATGTTGCATTTATTTAGATGAATGCTTTACTTTGTATTTTGAGATACTCCATTATTTTTCTCACTACCCTCAATCTGTCAGTTCACAGTGAGTCTCTAATGATAATTTGTCCTTGCATTTCCAATTCAGACCATATTTGACTATGTTATACTTCTTATATTGTGTTGTAATCAGTTGTTCATGTAGTAATTAGAATTTTTCCTGTTATATTCATGCAAACATTCTCATGTTTAGACTGTTCATTAATAAACTTCTGTAAAGATAAACTAGCCTTATAAAAACATTCCTTGGGTATGTTTACAAAAAAAGCTATTGGTCTTCTGAAGATTTGGTAAAATCTGTGAAAACATTTCCAAATCTCTTTCTCTTATCTAAGTTTTCAGACTTATTGACAAAGTTCTTCTGAGTATCCTTTTATGGTGTTTTTTAATCTTTCTTAGTTGTGCCCCATTTGCATTATTAAAATTCTTGTTAACATCCTATTCTCTTGATCATTCTTGCCAGGTTTTTCCATTTTTTATTGGCTTTTAAAAAAACATTTTGGTTTTGGTAATCTTTTATAATGTGTTTTCTATTTTACATTTTTGCTCATATCTTTATTTTCTCCATTTCACTTTCATTGTATTTTCTCTTTCATTATCTTCCTTTTTTTGTTTGTTTGTTTTACTCTTAAATATCTAATCATTCTTATTTTTTTCATCCAATTTCATAAATTTCTCTCTAACCCCACTTTAGATACATTTTTAAAATTTGGGTATGAGTGCTTCAAAGTCATTTGACTCTAAATATTTAGTTATTTCCATGTTTTCATATGATTCAGGAATTATTACAATTATGCCTCATAGTTGAAAATCAATGGGATATATTAGCTGTCTATATGTACTTGTCAGATTATATGTCCTATATATGTTATTAATTCATTGGGTTTTGTCAGGGTCATTTAAAAGATACACAATTTCATTTAAAATTATAAGTATTAATATTTTTCAGCCTAAGCTCTAATGAACCTTATAGCAACTTAATATATATGTTATTCAAATTCTTCATCTCTTACTAAGTGGGTTCTGGTGAATCTTAGTCTCTGCAGGAGGTCTTGGGCTCTTTGAGACTCTTCAAGCTTCTCCACTTCCTTGTGACACTAAGTAGAAATTTTCTAGTTTGTGGGAAGTAAAAGACTCTGAGCTCTCAATGTCTTTAAATGGTGATGTTGGTGTTACATTTTGTATATCACTTCCGAGCATTTGTAACAGGAGAGGATCATTTGGTAATAGTTCGGTTCTACATTTTGCTGTCTCTAGACAAACTTATTGTAATAACTGCCCAGAGAAGGAGGAAATCTTCCTTGGACAACATGATCTGGCCTCAGCCTACTGCTCTGGCCTTGCTTTGGATTACTTTCTTCAGCCTTATTTTGGTTTCTTGAACACCATTAGCTTAATCTCATACCATCATTTGCACCCATATTTCTTTATGCCTGAGATGGGCTTCCTCCCATTTCTCCATGCTAAGATTTTTTATAATAAAGATCCAGCAATGCCACAGACTTCTATTAGAACCAGTTTTATGAGGCTAGTACAAAAAGGAAATTTGGTATCCTTTGTTCAAAAGACAAGAAAAGGATGTAATTGAAGGTATACTAAAAAGCTTTACTAAAGCTTTTTTTCCTTTCTTCTATAGTCTCTTTCTTAATTTGATTTTATTTTAAAAATTCTATTTAATATTCTAAGTTTAAAAAATAAAATTTAAATTATTAGCATAAAATTTAACATTTATATTTATCTATTGTGCAATACTGGTTTTGAATGCAAATAGAAGAGTATTTAATTCGGGTGCAGAATCACCAACATTACATAGTCCATATTTTGTAGCTGCTATGTGAGTGTGGGTTTTGTTCTTACCACTGAAGTGGGATGCTGTGTAACGCTAACTCAATGGTTTTTCATATGACTTCTGGGTGTGTGTGCATTATACAAAAAGTACCTTGACTTACTGATGAGTAAGGGAAGATTGAAAGATCTTTTTGTTTCTTTCTGTGTCATCATTTTCAGTGCTAGTGGTTGGCTAGTACAGGAAAGCCAGAATGGTGTAGTAGGATTCTGAGACTCTTTGTATCTAGTAAAACACCATTAGGTTATTTTCTGCAGTGACACGGAGCAGTCAGGTCCCCTTTTTACTTGATCCTAGATGTGGTATGCTTGTTAATAGAGTGGACCCTTGAGCAGTAGAGGTTTGAACTGTGTGGGTCCATTTATATGTGTTTTTTTTTAATCAACAAATATGCATACAGTACTGTAAATGTGTTTTTTCTTCTTTATGATTTTTAAATGTTTTATTTTCTGGCTTATTTTAGTGTAGGAGTATAGTATATAATGCATACAATAGATGAAATATGTGTTAATCAACTGTTTATGTTATCAGCAAGGCTTCCAGACAACAGTATTAGTAGTTGAGCTTTTGGAGAGTCAAAAGTCTTACAGGAATTTTCAACTGCTGGATGGAGGTCTAGTGTCCTAACCCCTGTGTTGTTGAAGGGCCAACTGCAATTGCTTTGAGTCCTGCTGAACTCCCATGGACTGTGAGTCCACCAGAATTATTTGCTAATGAGCCATTATGAGAATTACATGTGATTGAGGCTGCAGGGAGGGATGCACACTCATTTTAATGCACATCTGCTCTGATTATGTGCATGTTCCATTATCCACTTGGATTTCACTTATGAAACCCACGTTCAAAGGTACAATTAAGAAATTAGGTACAGTGATGGGAAAGCGTGAAACCAAGTGCAGAGGGCTTCTGAGTTTGGAACCCTGTGTAACACAGGGCACATTGCCCTGAAGTCTGTCTGCCTGAGGGAGGTTTTCTTTAAGTGTGTAACCTAAATTAAATGCTCTTACAGCATGTTGTGTCAAAATATTCTCTTTTATTTTCTCCAGTGTTTTTTTTTCATTATTTGATTTTGTTTATTCTTTTGTTTCTGCCTCTTCCCTGCTTCTTATCCCTCTACAATGGTAACTCCTGAAGAGCAAAGACTTTGTCTCACTTCTTTATTCTTATGGTGTCTTATTCTCACAATGTCTAGCATATAAGACATGCAGTTAACATTTTTTTAAATGAATAGCTGAGAGGTATCTGGATGGCTCAGTTGGTTAAGTTTATGATTCTTTATCTCAGCTCAGGTCTGGATCTCAGGGTGGTGAATTCAAGCCCCATGTTGGGCTCCACATTGAGGGTGGAGCCTACTTAAAAAAATGAATAGTTCAATTAATGAATATGGCCAACACTGAAAGCATAGAGAGAAAGGTAAACATATTTGTTTAATTTATATTAATTTAAAATGCTCCATATTCTCCCTCACAAAGCTTTATGTACATAAGTATAATCTCTTGTGGGATTTTTATAAAACCAGGATTTTTAGGAATGAATTATATTATTGAAGGTAGATTAATTAATTTCAAAACTAAATATAAAAAAATGAAGGCACATGAAAAACATGGTATTCCTACCCATACTTAAATATTATATTTTGGGTTAGATTTGGGTTATATTTTGGATTGTTGTGGCTGTTCAGATACAATGTTGTTGCCAAATGACTCACAATAGTCTTGAAAAACAGGCAATTTCAAATGATAAACAGGAAAATGGACGGACCTAAGAATAGAGTCTCAATTTGGTGTTTCTCATTTGGTTGTCTTCTCTGATTAGACATGGGCTGACCATAACTTGGGCGAAACTGGCCATTTTCATTGTCCCTGTTTTACCTCGTATGTAATGTCATGTCACATAAAAGGGACAGGTAGGCACTGAGTTTGTAACCTAGAGACATGCCACAATCAGCTGGGAATGTTAGGTCATAAACATAGCTGTCAATTCCAGGAACCAGAATGAAAATGGAGCTGAAGTGTGTTTGGGTTGATGAAATTGAAAAGTTGCAAGTGAAACTGGTGAAGAAGGCAAGGAAGAAGAGGTTAGAGGAATTGTGTAGATTGAGAAACGATAGCTGGTAGACATTTTTTTTTTATGTGGTCCCAGGATGAGCTTAAATGATTTGGATGGCTTTACCTGCAGGCGTTAGAAAGGAGAAATGTGGTGAGCTGTGTGAGTTCACTGAGATCAAGGAGAAGGTTGTAGAAAATGTCAAAGATACTGCTTCCCTTTTACCTAGGAAAAAATGTCCCCTCGGAAATAAATGAATTGCAATCTGAACTTGCCATAGATCTTCCTCAATGGCTACTGGACACAAAACGAACATTCTATGCTTATCTGCACAATTTATAACAATTCCATGCTTAGGCTTTATTCCTCTCTGAATTTTTTTTAAAGATAACCCAAATGACTTCATTGATCCTGAAGTGACTATTTATCAATCATATCAATTCTCCAAAGCCTTCTTCTAACTGACATTGAATGTATGTGAAAAGAATTTTGTTTTTCTTCTGCAGTTTTTCTGATGAAGTTACACATTCAAAAGGGTATTGTTGATGATGTGTTAGGCACTATATAAAAGTGGTCCACCAGGCACTTTGATAAACATTTCCATGTTGATACTTCCAATTTACAAAAATTTTTAGGAGAATCTGATAAGGATAGATCTGTTTAGATTTACATACTTTTTTACAATATAGCATTTTAATATTTTATGACTTGCAGTGGACTTACCCACAAAACCACCATCACATTCATGGCTTCATGTCCTCTGGCCATTTCTAGCCTTGATTTGTCTTATCCTCCCTAACATTTGATTCTTGATTAAGTCTTTCTACTGAAACATTTTCCTTTTACTGTCCTTAATTAGGTTGCTACATTTTCTACTCTTCTGCCAACATGTATTGACCATTGTCTCTCTTTAATTATATGTGTGTGTGCGTGTGTGTGTGTGTGTGTGTGTGTGTGTGCGTGTGCTTCTTCAATCCTACCTCATGGGGATTGTTTCCAATTTATATCATAAACTCCTTTCTTTTTCTATTCTCTCCTGGCTTCTCACCTACTCCTATGATGCTCTTTTCTTTGTATATCTAACTTCCACATTTTTACACATGGCCACCATCACTCTCCAGATCTCTAGTTTTTTGGTTTATTTCCAAAGTTGCAGCTTATTTTCCTTGACCATGTCTTTTACCTTCACCCAATTTTTTCTGTCTGAGTCTAGTAAGACTTCTTGTTACCTCACATCAGATTAATTATCAGTCTCTCATTCATGTCCTTTGTGATTTTTTCAGTGCTTTAATCCATTCTATGTACCACAACCTGATTATTTCTCCTAAAAGGACTTAGGTCAATGTGCTGCTCAGAAACGTTCAGTGTCTCCATATATCTTAAAATTATGAGATCCTTAACCTTACATTCACAGCTTTTTGTAGTGTGACCCAATCTACATTTATTACTATACCTACTTACCCTCACTGATTTTTTTTAACTTTTTCCAGAACACTTTCTGTACTTTACAAATCTTGACATACTATGTCAATATCTGCAGTGGATTAAATACAAGTGTAATGACTTCATCATACTGGATTCTTATTCTACAGGTTGTTCCTTAAAACAGTAAGTCTGCAAGGTACAAAATAGACATCTGTTGAACTTCTTTTTTAAAAAAGATTTTATTTATATATTCATGAGAGACACAGAGAGATAGAGAGGCAGAAACACAGGCAGAGGGAGAGGCAGGCTCCATGCAGGGAGCCCAACATGGGACTTGATCCTGGGACTCCAGGATTATGCCCCAAGCCAAAGGCAGACACTTAACCCCTGAGCCACCCAGGCATCCCACATCTGTTGAACTTCTAATAACATTAACTTTTCCTCTATTAGCTGTCAGGTTGTTCAAGCAAACATTTAAGGCCTTCCTGTCACTCTTAAATCCTTCACTTATTTAAAGTTTACTAAAATAAGAAATGATACACTTGTGTACACTCTTGGGCTGTCATTTTATAAATTGACACATATATAGGGTAAAAATTTCAGGGATCACTAAACTTCATCTGAGAAATCCATTTTCTCTGCTAGAAGGTAGAAGAAACTACAAAGTCCTCTAGTGCCAGAAGCCAACAGAGCCAAAATTATTCAGAGCGATTAAAAGAACAAAAATTCCTCAGGAAGCACAAGAAGGGGTTCTTTTGTAGTCTACCCACAGAAGCTAGCTAGTCAGAAGAAATATTTAAAAGTCTAAAGCCAACATCTCTATTATAAACCATTACTACCCAATTAGTGTATTGATGCAATTGTGTGTTACCGTATTGAGCTTTCTGTGTTTTTGTCTTTTTTGTTTTGTTTTGTTTTGTTTTTGAGGATGGTTGTTTGAAACCTTTCTAGTCCAATTACAGTATGGTAATAAAGGAAAGGGGTACAATATTAAGACTTTACTTACAAAATTCAAATTGGAATGACAGATCCTCCATTCTTAGATAATGACTCTAAAACTTAATGTGTATGGGCTAAGAAAATACGTATACTCACCTGAAAGCAGCAGTAGTTGTTTGCAAGGAAATACAAAGAGCATGTACCTTGCATGCCAGTAAAAGACATTTAGGAGGCAGATGAAAGTATTGTTTTGAATTTCACTCAATGCACCAATTAAATAAGGGAAGGAGAAAACTTGGCAATTTAAAAAATATATACTAAGAATATAAGTATCATAATTCAACATGTTTTATAAATGTTAGAGACCTAATGAATTTGATTAAAGCCGTTTAATTAAGGTATAGTGTGCTGTGTTGCAACCCCCCTCCAGACAAAATAGCTCGGTGAACAGGTAGTATGTCCCCAGTGAACTGTGAATATCAAAGTCGGGGAAAATTCTTCATTTTAATGAGCTGCATTTTCTGAGCCCAGACCTCTCTCCTGACAGGGCGGCTGCAGGAGGCAAAAATGAAAGTAGTTGTTTTCCTTTGAGACATTCGACTGCTAAATGCTGTGAATGCCAGAAATTAAAATAGCAGCGCTGAGATTCTTTAGGTCTACTCTATCTTGCACTTGCCCTTGGGCTAGAAACTATTGTTAAAAGAAAAGCTCAACAATTAAGAACATTATTTTCATATTTAGAAAACTCCTCCTCCCTTCTATGAAGCCATTCAGACCATCCTAGCCCATTCCCGTCATAAAAGTTGTATTCCCCATTTCACAAAAACCCCATATAAATACAAATATTTAAACCAGCTACAGAGTCCTTCCATTAATTAATGGTCACATTTGTCACATCAATGTGTTTTACAATCTGAGAACAAAAAGCGTTGCTTATTTCACAGTTTAGACAATTCACATGACATGAAGAATTGTTATTTTCTGAAGAGTTGCCATTAAATGTAGTCGAAAGAGGACACATTGACTATCGCTTGATATTTTTCACTTTTTAAAAAATAAGCTAGAAGGTGGTATATGGAAATTCAGAGTAGCCATGATGGCAGTTCTTTTAAAAATGTTATTCATCGTATTAAAGAGCGTGGAAACCAGATACTCAGTCGTGTGATAACTGCTAATATTCAGCTCTCAACAGCCATCTAGATGCAAATAGCAGTACAAAACACCACTGAGAAGTTGTCGGTTGGCAAAGGAAGGAAACCTTACGTAATTATACTTGATTTCAATAAACATGTCATGAAAGTTGGAAGGAAAACTGAACATGATTTCAAAGAAGTGCATTCCAAAAGAAATAAGCATAATTACCTCAGTTAGTTAAAGGCTCATCTAGTGCTTCTGGATTAGCTCCAAGGTATGCGTAACTGTCCAGACCCAGGATGGTGGAAAACACACAAACACACACACACGATTCATAGTTTCTAACATTAAAAAGTACTGAAGTTGATTGCAGGGTTTTGTTTTTATTTTTTTTAATTTGTTTTGTTTTGTTTTTTCCAGAACCCTTGACTTGAACTGATTTTTTGTATAGGAGATTGTCTTGCTTGGGAATCTCGGTGGTGTTAATTGTACTCTTCTTTAGCATAAAATTTCCCTAATGTCCTCTCTATATAGATCTATATCTTTATATTTATTGATACATATACATATTTATATATATATTATCAACTTACTACAATGCAAAATTAGTGTGTGCTACTATTAATTTGTACTAAGCAAAATAATAATAATAATAATAATAATTTGTACTAAGCATGTTAAATCCAACTTGAAGAAAACCCATGTGCTTTTCCCATCTGTAATTTTACATCTTGATAATATGCCCTACTGTCCCTTTGTCTTGTTTCCTAAAAGCGCATGGCTGGACAAGTAATTATACATAATAGGCTACCTTCTAATCTAGACGACCAGAGTTCACAGCCACAAATACGGTGTTTCACTAGGAGAAGAGTACTGCCTCTTTAAGAAGTCATTATCAATCTTCCGCTATTAACAAGGTGTCCAAGTCACTCAGGAATCAGCAGCATTTGATTAGATACTAACAAGATGACCATCAAGGTAAAAGTAGGCCACAGTCTTGCCACAAGAGGTCCAGTACACCCCTCTTTTGAAAAACTCATTCATGATGAAGGTATTTGAATTTATTTAGACCTATCTACTTTGATTGCACATGACCAGGGTTAATTTGCTCGTTAAGGGTTGGACTAGCAATGTCCTGTCTATGCTATCAGAATATCTATGGCTTTTCAGAGAGTGTTTACTTTAGAGCTGTTTTTCTGAAAGACCAATCTTAAATGTGAAACCTTGCTTTGATGGTAATGACAATGCTTAAACACCCACATTCTTTGGCAGAAACCCTTATTTATAATCAAGACATGTATGTCTGTTCCTGATACACGTTACAGAGTGTATGATAAATTTAGTAAAATGAGTCCTTTTATTGTTCATTAGTACTTTCAAGGAAGGAAAGTCCAGCATTTGCAGTTCCTGAGAAGCACACAGGATTAAATGAATTGCTGCAATAAATAACATTAGGGCATTCAGCTGTAGTAACTCAGGGTTCTTGTTTTTCTTTCAGGGGAGAGTAGTGTATGTATGGTGTTGATAGGGATTTGCACCGCAAGTATGTAAAACTGTACCTTCTCTTTTTTTTTTTCTTTTTCTTTGTAATTTCAGAAGATGTTTGATAGCAAAACACAGAGGAGTTTTTAAGCAATAATAATATGGTATATTTTGTATGTTGCTTCGCCAAAATAGATGTTTAACACATATGTTTAAATAAAACCATTATTGCTTTGATTCATGGGTATATTTGTTAGTATTGCTCAGATATTCAAAATAAGCTTCTGAAATTAAAGATTTCATTCCTGCATCAATACGTTCCAAAATATTTGTTATATTTAGTTTTTAATATGGAGTCCAAAATAAAATATTTTCAGTTTCTCATTTCACTATGATTTCTTTCTGAAGAAAGTCTTATGCCTTATAATTAATTTTTATTACCCTACTTAAATCTGTTTGTATCTCCTTTTCAAATATTTTTTTATGTATTTGCCAATTTTTTGTGCGTGCCTTTTTTCATTTTCTATCTGTACTTCTCTGCATGCTTTTTTCTTATAGCAAATATTTACCAGATTCCCACTGTTAAACAACAACAACAACAACAGCAGCAGCAGCAGCAGCAGCAGCAGCAACTGAACAGATAGATGGTAGTTCCTTAGGAATCAAAGCAAGGTTTTATCTGATGGTCTTGCAAGCTATTACCCTATTATTTTTCTGTGGCTTGATTACATTTTGATACAGACTATAGTTGTGCAAATGATACACACTGGTTCAAACCAACAAGTGGTTGTCGTATCAATTTTAGAAACTAAAATTTAAATTAAAAAAATAATTTCCTTTTAAGAACATAATGTTTGCATCCAAACTGCCTACTAGATGGGCCACACTTGAAAAATCTGTTTATCTTCTCTAGAAGAATATAATGATAATGAGAACAAAAATAAGATATGAAAAACAAATGAGCAAAACACACACATACCGGTTTTGGCCTTACTATGGAAACTATTTCTAATATCTGAGGTAACTGCAGTTACATATTTTATGTATGATAGCAATATGAAGATATCTGTAATGTGGCATACCTTTGATGACTTAAAATATCCAGGTTCCTAGCCCAGTTATTTATTTATTCCCTAAGTATGACACTAGTCACGCTGATGCTATTTATTATTCTCAATTTCTTCATCTGTGAGATGAGAATAATAAAAGGACCTATTTCATAGAGCCATTGTATCGATTAAATAAAATAGGGCATATAAAATGCTCAACAAATTGCCTGACTGGTAGTTAACATTTAATTAATACAAGCTACACTACATTTATGGAATTATATGAAGTTGAGTTCTTGTGTATTTAACTTTCTAATATGTATCTCATGGAAAATAGTTGAAATAGCTCCTCAAACTGTATAGCTATGTACTATAGTTAGCCCTTGTACACATGAAACAAAACTACATAGAACTATTTATTATTTTGAAGTAGGAATTTGAATCATCTCCTTGAAAATTGGTGTGATGGTCAGTAAAAAATAGATTAACCCTACTATTTCTTTTCTCTCATCTGTCCTCAACACACACACACACACACAACAACAACAACAACAACAACAACAACAACAACAACACCTGAGGACTGTATATATAATTGAACAATCTATAATCATCACTTATGGCAGAGAATAGACTTGTGAGGATCTTCAGTGACATCAAGGACCTAGAACGATGGATGTGACCAAATGATACAGATCTTGTCATGCATTTTCAGGTGTCCTTGAGGAGCTTAATCCAGTTACCTAGTTTCTCTGGTTTCAAGTTTTTAATTATGAAATGAGAAATAATATTAAAAGATATTTTCTTGATACTTGAGACTAATCTGAAACTCAAGGATTAAAGAAAACAAAAGTGAAAATCTATGATACAGATGCACAAACTAACCTCTACATGAATACCACTCTCTTTTATGAACTTAAGAGTAATTGGAATGTGATGACAAGAATCTAGTATATATCCCAGGGGCTGAGAAGTTTACCCAAGATGGGAGATGATGTAGCAGATCCAGTCAGGGGACCAATAATTGTGAAAGTGTGGATACTGTGGAAGAGAGATGAGCTGCCAAAACAGCAGTAGAAGAAATCAAAATGTGGAATTTGGACATAAGAGAACCAGTATTTTTTTTTCCTCTCTG
This sequence comes from Vulpes vulpes, assembly GCF_048418805.1. Classification (NCBI taxonomy): domain Eukaryota; kingdom Metazoa; phylum Chordata; class Mammalia; order Carnivora; family Canidae; genus Vulpes; species Vulpes vulpes. The sequence goes on along the minus strand of NC_132786.1, from coordinate 53,434,420 downwards.
TAGTTCTAATTTGTCAGTCAAAATCTTGGAGGAATTTATTTTTTTAAAAAAGGAAAAAAATATATAGCAGTGTATTAGAAAAAAAAAGAGAAGAAGAAATGGGGAAGGCAGAAAATTTGGTCTATCTGGTTTTCAGTTTAAGGTTGTAAAAAGAGAAGAGGAAGGTCTGAAATGATTTTGAAAAAAAGATCTTATGGGTGAAATGAATGAGGAAGAAATTCAACGAGAAGATCTATAGATGGGCATCCTGCTTTCACATGCTATGACTCTAAAGATATATCAAGATGATGTTGCAACTTAAAAAAGTGTGTATTCCTTCTTTGGAAAGGACAAAAACAGCTTCTCAACAAGATAGTCTTCGGAAGGGACACTGATCGTTAATCCGATTAGAATAACTCATAAGGATATATAGGTTCAAATCCCATAAAACGAGTAGCTTCAAAGCAACAGAAACACAGAGTTGACTTCAGAAGCAACACCAAGAGAATAGGAGCTAGAAGTATCAAGATAATGGTGCCATTCTATTTAGCAAGTCAAGGATAAACATTATTTTTTTTCCTCAGCATAATAATGAGTGGGAAAAATTTAGTGAACACGTGTGTAATTATTTTTTTGCCTACTTTAGCACTTTGAGTTAAAAGCAGGACATGTGCTTAGGATTTTAAATAGTGTTACATAAAACAAAAATGCCAAAACCAGAATGGGGTTAGCCACTTAGAGTCAAAGAAGGCATTTGACTGGAATCCTCCATGCTATCTATGTAATTCCACAAACCATTTAAATAAAAGGGCACATGTGGTAAAGAACATTATTTTAGTTATGGAGAACAAGAGCACAGCGGTGCTTCCTGCGAAAAAGGACCCCACGTAACCTTTGTGAGGAAGAGGACCATACCTGTGCAGAATGGTTAAAGCACACATCACAGAAGTGAGGAAAGCACAGCTGGGATGGATTCAAGGGTTCAAGACGAAAGAGGGAAGAGAAGGTAAGAGCGGTGACATCTGCCACAGTGAAGGCAGGAGGGTCTCCTGGGGATGGAGAGGAGGGGAAGCAAGGAGAGGGCTTCAGAGAGTAGGGGCGGGTAGAGACAACAGATGTCAACCGATGGCAGGGGACAAAAGGAGAAGGAAACCACCATGAAGCTTGGGATGAACGGGGTTTCAGTAGGAAAACAGCAGGGGCAGAAACCCTTGAAGGAAAGAAGAAAGGAAAAAAAAAGAAATCAGAAAACACTTCCTTCAGAAGAAATAGTTTTATCTGAAAACTATGGCAGATGAAAGGAAGGTGGAGAGGAGAACATCGAGAAATTGATGGAGGAGATGATTAAGGAGAATGAAAATAGCAGGACTGGTGTGGCTGGAACCAAAATATCAAGGGGGAGGAAAACAAAAAAGAATACAAGAAAAAGGAAGCAACACAGAACTTGCCATTAGGGGAAGAGTTTGAATATATGGAATTAAAGAGGGGGAAGATGGGTTTGAAAAAATCCTTGGAAGGATAAATGGAGATTGGAAGTCAGAACCTAAGGTGGCAACATGATGCCAGCCTCATGAGAAGGAGGGTGTGTGGCCCAAGGAAGGACTCCAATTGAAGGATGGAATTAAAAAAAAATCAACCAAAAACACTGTCTAAGAGGTACCCCTGTGGGAAGGAGTTGTTTTGTTTTTTTTGAGAGAAGGGAGTTCTGACTGCTGGTAGCTAAAAAGCCGTTTGAGATCTGCCTGAGGGTTGTTCAGATGAAAGTTGTCCTGCAAGGACATGGGAGAAGAAGCATTGACAATGAAATATTTTAAAGAATTAGAGGATGCATACCACCACTGAACGCAGCATTTAAGATTTTTTTTTAAATTGTGTATATATTTTTTAGGAATCTTCCATCAAAAGCTGGTGGGGTGCCGTAAAGACAGATTTCCCCTAACTGGAACACACAGAGAAATCGCAGAACTTGCAACAGGAAAGGAGCCAGCAGGATGGTTTTCACATGTGGAACAAGAATCATGCCTTAGGTTGATGCGGAAAAGCAGTGTGCTGGATCAGAAATCTGGGGAGCTGTAACTCAGATTCCTGACTGCCCCGAATGAGCATGTGAGAGGCTGCTCAGTGCTGGAGTGTCTGCCTCTGGCTCTGGTCGGGATCCTGGGGTCCTGGAGTCGTGGGATCGAGTCCCGCATCGGTCTCCCTGCAGGGAGCTTGCTTCTCCCTCTGTCTGCGGCTCTGCCTCTCTCTGTGTGTCTCTCATTAATAAATATATATATTTTTAAAAAGCATATGAGAAAAGGCAGATATTGCTGTTAAGGGTGATGGTATACGTTGCTCACAGCATTTCACTGCAGACCCCTTCAATTTTGTCATCACATTGGTTCAAACACAGAAATCAGAGAAAGAAAAGAGAGTAAGCAAAAACATTAAGATATAAATTCTGTAGCAAAGTTCTTTTTAAGCTCGGGGGACTCGACATCCTCTGTGTGACATGATGAAAATACTTAGGCTTCTGACAAGACAAAGCTCAGAATGGTTGTTGCCCTGATGTCTGACCTTGGACAAGTTATACCATGTCTCTGAATTCCTTAATCTGTAAAGTAGGTGTGAAAACACACATAGTTGCCAGCTTTTTGTGAATATTTGGAGATCATATATACAGTAGAAATTCCCTCTTACACAGTGGTTTTCTATAAATATTATACCATATTCAAAATATGTAATTTTATTACGTATGCTTAAAAATAAATTGAGTGCTACAATGTCTCGGGGGTGGGGGGTGTATGTGTGTGTGTGTGTGTGTGTGTGTGTGTGTGTCCCGAGAGAGGATAGAGGGAAGGGGGAGTTTACAAACACACATTAATGATCGTCATTGTTATTACACTGAGATTGGAAGCCTCGTTGTGTATATTTCTATCTAGAACCTTCTTATTTCTTCAGGAAAATCCAACCATCATATTTATTGGGTTGAAAAATCTGAGAATGCTGTCATTTGGTGGAATTGATTTACTACGTGTTCTAAAGTAGCTAACCCAGTGCCACAAAGGGTTAAAAAATGTGGACTGAATGCTTTTCTGGGAATAAAAGTGATCGCTGACACGTAGAAATTGCAAACCAAAACTTTGACTTATATCCTCTAAATAGTAAAGGGGCCAACCATTCCACTCACAGGCGTGGTTCTTCAGAACCTCATACATTGTTTAAGTGAACTCGTTCTCATTGATTCCAAATTCTTTCGAATGTCATATAATTTGATTAGCTGAAATTTACTGTCCTGATTGGGCATCTGTGTCTTCATTTTTTTTTCTTTCAGTATCACAGAAATAATAGACCAGAGTGTATGTTCCGTTAGAGCAAAATAGTACCTGCTTTTGCTCACTGTTTCAGCTCCAATAGCTCGTTGTTTTATGCCCTAATACAGAGTAAATGGTCAATAAATGGAATGAGTTGCTAATACCGAGAAACACGCCCTAATCCTCACTGTAATGAATAAATAGAAATCAACATTGCTTTTAGCACTGGTCACATTGGAGAACTCCTGTAGGGTTTGGGACATCCTGTGTGGATGCATTCCTTTGTTCTCTCATTTAACTCAAATAAAAGCCCGAAACAATAAGGCAAATCTTAAAGCTGTAAATCTCCAATTTTATATACATAAGCATCAGGGAAGACTCATTAAAAATGGAGAATTCTCAAATGATCTACTAGTTCTGAGGCAAAGCCCAGGAATCCACATTCATAAAAGAAGAGTTTTCAGGGAATAGAATTGATTTCTTACCGTGCTACGTACACGACACTTAGATTGTCAACAGTTATAAAGATTCATTGATATAAAGAGAACAGGATAACACATTTCCTTTGTCCTCTCTACTATCTAAACAAATAACCTCTAAGCACATATCCTTTTATTCTTCATAAATTAATAAGGTTTTTTTTGGCTGGAAAACAGTGTTCTTTTTTTCCTGGTTTTTTTTTTTTTACTTTTTTTTTTTTTTTTTTTTTTCTGGCTGGAGTGGTTTTTCGTTGTCTATTTAGTGATTTACTTGTGCATAAGCAATCCCCAAATGTATTCTTCATCACAGGCCAGGGAATCTAGAGGGAATATGCAATGCCTGCATATGGGAACTTGATTTAGTAACTCATAGTCTCCTTTCTTGAACTAAAGGGTTTTGTGGTACTTGTGATAATATTTAATAGCTCATGAAATCATCTTTCCACCCCATGTCTCTCCTCACAGAGTGAATGAATACACACAACAGGCATTATTCCTTGCCTTGAGTGAGAGGCTATGAGATGCTTCAGAAGTATCACTCTCAGTTATATAAAGTTAAACTACAGGGATATTTCAAAATATTTCACAATTCGTTTATCCAGAATAGCTGTCCCTAATGAGGAAAGCCTTTGGGCAGTCAACACAAATACAGTTGGGCACTTCTAATAGCTCCGGATATGCCATATGCCATTCCATTTATTCCTCTCAACCACACTGCCCTTTCCCCGAATTACAGGGGAAGTGAGTTACTTCAGTTGAGCTGTTGTATAGTGGGGTGCTATGTCTGAGGATTATCTTTTCTCCTCTCTACATGATGAAAAATCAGACCGATGGGTAGAAGGAAAAATGAAGGACAGCTAACAGCCCAGTAGCAAAAAGAAGGGCAGAAAACAAAAGAACACAGGACAGAGACACAATAAAGCAAGGGACTCTGACTCTTTACAGGGGAGGGGTGGCAAGTAGTTCCACTCCATATAGCCCACTCTGTCCTAAATGTGTCCTCACCCTAAGTTACGGTAGAAAATTTGCTACTGCATGAAAGCTCAAAAGGCTCAAAAAAAAAAAAAAAAAAGAGAGATTATTATCAGTGTACTTTTTAGGAAAACAAGAACACAGGTTTAACGTTAAGAACCTTCTTGAAAGATTACTAAAATCGAGATATTTTATCATGTGTCAATTCAGTATAGCAACTTTTCCCTGTATTTAAAACCTAAATATTATAAGTGGCATCTGATATGTGAAGAAGATGGTTATTTTATAAATTACATAAGAGGGCTACCTTCTGAAGAGGAAGAAGGAAAGGTTTTCGTACAGTCTTATTCCCTTTGTCTCCATGGATATAAAGACCGGATTATAAAAATTCTTGATGGACAGAAATGACATGACTGATTTGAACTCTATAATGCAGCACTTCCATTGCGTGATCCTAACTAGAGTCTGTGTGGAAAAGGCATTGTCTGCACCACAGAGTCAGTTCTCAACTCAGCACTTAATGGTAATGCATCATCTCTAAATTAATTATTTTGTATTTCATGAACCAGCCAAGCAAAGTACCAAATTCTGAACTCTAAAATATTCATTTTAGCAATTTTACTTCCTTGAGACAAATCATAATCACTCTCTTCTCTTCACTTTTGAAATGAGAATGAGACTGTTCATGTTAATAATACGGGTTGTGAATATGGAATAAGAATAAAATGAAAATGTAAATATTGGCCTTCAGTTGAATCTTCAGAAGAATAATGGTCATTGTAAATATAGTCAGTCTTAGGACAGAAAAAAAGTAAAATTTGTCATTGTTTTCATTATATACTTTGGACAAATGCCATGCCCTTCCTCAGTTTCCCTGCTACGAGGTACTAGATACGTGTATGTGTAAATACACTCTCAGAGGAGTCTGATAAACACAAGATCTCAAAATATTACTTTTTATAGGAGAACCTATGTTGAGGTTGGAGCTGAGGGCATGCTCTAGCATCTTCCTACCTTCCCTACAATTACGATACCAGCATGCAGGTTAATGAAGAAAGGACAAAAAATGCTGAACTTTAAATCTGTGTTTGACACAGATTTGACTCTATGCTTTTACAGAACTTGTGCCATTTAATTCTCTAGGAATTTCTAAGAATTATTATTTGTAGACAGGCTCACTGAGATGTAAAAGACACAACGTTCCAGTTCTCACAGCAGTATTAGGATTTGAACCTGAATCCATTTGATTGCAAAACCTGTGTTTTCACTCTTATGTGATGATTACAAAAGTGTTGGTGCTTTTCTGGATTATTGTCAAACAGATCCAGTCTTGTCCTTAGACCCAAGTGTTAGAACCTCTTTTACTTAATCCTTATCCTCCTAGTCACTACAGATACAAATGGCAACAGTGTTTTCTCATTTATTCATCATTGTTATGAGCCAAGGTATGTCTTCTAAAACTCCGTATGTTGAGGTATCTCAGAATGTTATGGTATTTGAGGATGGATAATCAGGGTAAAACAAGGCTATTTTGGTGGGCCCTATTGCAAAGTAACTACTGTCCTTACTAAGAAGTTCAGACCCAAATTTGGTACAGAGGGAAGAGCATGTGAAGAAATGGGGCAGAGACAACCACCCACAAGCCAAGGAGAGAAGCCTCAGAAGAAACTGACCCTGGCAGCACCTTGATCCAGGACTTGCAGCCTCCAGAGCTATGAGATAGTGCCCTTCTGTTGTTCAGACTGCCCTGTGTGCAGTAGGGATCATGGCAGGCCTCGGGGACTAATGGAACCATCTCCCCTCAAATCCACATCCCCACCACGTTCACCAGAACTCTATGTGTGTCCTCATTTTAGTAAACACACAACACTTAGCGTGTGCCAGGCACAAATCCAGTCATCTGCCTGTAATACTGAATTCTTGCCTCCATTTCAGAGAAGATTATTATTAAGCTACCATCTGAACACAGGTCATCCACTTCTGGAGTCTCTCCTCAGATCCAGACTGTGCTGGATTCCTGAAAGCAGCCATGGCCCCTGGCTCCTTCCACCTCTAAAACATCACCCTTGTCCACTGGGTCCTGGTGGCTTATACCAATTAATCTTCTTAAAGTGCTTGTTTGCACTAGTCTCCTACAGTAAGCCCAAGCTGTAATAACACTGAATTAGCAATAATTTAAAAAACACTTTGTTTTCTACATCTCTCCACCTTTGACTTCCTCAAGCCCCCTCTCATCATGACCTATAAAAATTCTGTGGAGACCCAGAGCATTTGTCTCCTCCTCTATGACCTCTGTTTTCCCAGCTAGATATTTCCTTTCCTTCCAGCCAACTGCTGTAGCCCCTTTTACCACACATACACATCTGCATCATAATTCTCACATGTGTGTTATGTCAAAGCAAGGTTACAAGCTCTTTTAAGTTATAAGCTGTATGCTGTGCATAATGGTGCCCTTCACCATCTAATGCTTTGATCATTGCATTAGTTTGCCATTGGTCTCCTAACAAATACTGTAGACTGAGGGACTTAAACAACAGAAATTTATTCTCTCAGAGTTTTGGAGGCTGGCAATCCAAGCCCAAGGTTTTGGCTACTTTGGTTTTCCCATAGGCCTCTCTTTGACTTGCAGGTGGCTGTCTTGCCACTGTCTTCACATGACCTTTCCAGCGTACATACACATCCTCAGTGTTTCTTCCTCATCTTATAAGGACCTTGTTATATTGGATTAGATCTCTACCGTCATGACCCCATTTAAACTTAATTGCCTATTTAGAGGTCTTATCTCCACATATAGTCAAGTAGGGGTGGGCGTCAACATATCAATTTGGTGGTATTGAGGGGGGCACAATTCGTTCATCACCTGCAAGCATTCAAGAATATTTAATTTAATGTCAATTAAGTGTAAGGTATGCTGTGCTGGTAAACGTTTAACAGCCAGCTCTGGCAGTAGCCCTGATTTGTAGTGTTTTCTGGTTTCCCACTGTAAGTGTACCCATCATATCAGAATTCAGGCTATCGATATATCAACAAGCTTGCTATTTTAAAAATCAACCCCACTGAGCCAGTAGAAATGGGCTCCGACATACCACTGACGTAGGCCAGGGTCTTTCAGGGTTAATGGAAACTAAAACAATGACAAAAATGAGGAAGACATGAGATGTGCTGCGTTTATTTTTTTACCTCTGTGTTTATCCACTCTCCCCCAACAAAGCTAGCCTCCAACTCAAAAACCAAAGTGTGTTAGAGGGAAGAAAAGTTATATTAGTTACAAATCGAAGTTTGTAGGCCAGAATTCATACCCGCCTCAGTAGCTGTTTTCAGATGATGCTTATCTTTGCTTGGGTGCCCAGTAAGTTGATAACAGGATAAAGAAAAACTTCACAAGGTGACATTTTAACAGACAGCACATTAAATTAAGTCATTAAAAATTGAATCCCCAGTAGGCAGCTTAATCATTATAATTAAACCAAGTAGTTTAAGTAAAGCCTAACCCAATCAGTAATGCTGCTTTCAAATGCTTTATGTGTTTTGATAAGTTGTTCATTAGGAAAAATCCCCATTTAGCACCAGTAACTAGAATAAATGCATACTCAAGGAAGCACATTCGTTATTTTCTAAACACTGTCCTCACCAGTAGGCAATATATATTCAGACATTACTGAGAATAAGGATGCGATATTGTGCATAATGTTTTCTGTAGTCATTGATCCAGAAATACACTCTGTAATAGTTCGGTGGGGCTTGAATGCCTTGATCAATGTAGGGGTGGTGTAAAGGTTATCAATTACTGCAGGCATCACCGAAAACGTGTATGGGAAAGAATGCTTTGTATAGGTGTTACTGACCCAGAAAGTCCCACTCTCATAGTTGGGCGTATCCTGAATTGTTTAATCAATAAAATCCAGAGTGTAAAAGTTATCAATTACTGCAGGCATTACTAAAGATAGTTTTGGTTTTGGTGGCACTTATAGAAACGTTGTATATGTTGTCATCCACTTTCTCCTGTAGTACCAACTCCATCCCTGGTATACCAGTTGTTTGCCTTCAGCTGGGAGGATTCCATAGCTCTGTAACTCTTTTTCACTTGCAAGAATATAAGGTATCTGCCAAATACCCCTGCACTAGAACCTTTCCAATTACAAAGAATTGCTATTTTAGTGGTTCAAATATAAAGGTGATACTGGAGGTATATTTGAGGTATATATGTTTGAGGTACAAAGGTAAAAATCTGTTCATTGGAGCCCTCCATTTATAATGGCTTCTACATATTAAAACACTCTGTAAGCAAACACTGGGATTACATTGTCATTGAGTATTATCAATATATTTTTATTTTTTTATTTCATGAATATATATTATAAAAATAATTAATATATATCTATCATAATTAAGGTATAGGGTTTGGAAACAAAGTATTATTGTACTAGAAAGGAGTTTGAAATGGCTTCCCATTAATAATTATAGGTAACATGTGCTGCCAAGATATTCTTGTTTCTGAAAAAACTACATATGATAAAATAGCTAGAAAATATGTCATCTGGGATTGACATTATGGGTCATTTGGCCCCCAGCTTTTCCCTAATCTCTGCATTCCTCTATTCCTCTATTACTATTCCTCTATCATGGAATCATTACCTTATAGTCTCCCCTTAAAATACAACCCTCTCTGAGGGTGCCTGAGTGTCTCAGTTAGTTAAGCATCTGACTTTGGCTCAGATCATAGTCTCAGGGTCCTGGGATCAAGCCCCACTTCAGACTCCCCACTCAGCAAAGAGTCTACTTGTCCTTCTCCCTCTGCTGCTCCCCCCCCCCCCAGTGGTGGTCTCTCTCTCTTTAAATCAATCAATCGATAGATCAATGTTTGAAAAAATAAAATTTAAAAAAATACAGCCTTCTCCCATTACTACTTGACCATGATGAGGTGATGAACTTTTGATTATGTTCTTTTATTGAGTTAAATGTATCAGATGTGATGGATGATGGTAGCTGAAGGGAGGACCTCATTGGAGTAGGGAGGTAAGGTAAAAGCAATTAACAATAACGACAACAAAACATTGACAGGAAATCTGTGTGGTGGGTTCTCAACCCACTTTATAGTATTTAAATTTTCTGTTAGTAACTCTAGTCATTGTCCCCCCATATATTTACTTATATGTATGTATGATGCTCAACGTCTATTTTTGTTTTTGTTTTTCCCAAAATGAGAAGGAAAAGTAAAATTTCAATCATGAGTGATTGAGGCATCTGTGTAATATGTTCAGGTTTCTACTAACATGTATTTTATTTTTTATTTTTATTTTTTATTTTTTTCTAACATGTATTTTAAAGAAGACTTCATATACATCATTTGTGGAAGCATGCTGGCTATCTTCCCAAAACAATCAAGGAACTGTGTTTCTTGAATTCATGATTGAAAGAATATAATATAGTGGACTTTATTTTTAAAAAACACAATAAGGTTTTGTGGATTTCATAAAAAAAACTAAACAAAACAAGCAAACAAAACCCAATAAGTCATTGTCATTAGCTTAATTATCACTTCATGGTTTCCTCCTTCCCTCCCTGTCTTTATCTTCTTTCTCTTTCTTTGTCTCTCTCTCTCTCTCTCTCTCTGTCACTCTCTTTGTCTTTCTGTTTCTCATATTATGCCTTTTAATACTATTCACCCTCCCACACTATTTTTTTATTCTGCTTGCTAGAGTAGATTGCTCCTAATTCTCTTCTATTTTGCTTTTTTTTTTTTTAAGATTTTATTTATTTATTCATGACAGATACACAGAGAGAGAGAGGCAGAGACACAGGTAGAGGGAGAAGCAGGCTCCGTGCAGGGAGCCCGGTGTGGGACTCAATCCCGGGACTCCAGGATCAGGCCCTGGGCTGAAGGCCGCACTAAACCACTGAGCCACCAGGGCTGCCCCTATTTTGCTTTTGATATAAGTCCACCTATTTTGCTTTCCTCATGCCATTCATTTTCCTCAACTAGGAAACTGTTTTTTATGAATTAAGATTTTGATATTTGACTGTGGAAACAGTGCATAACTCCCTGAAGGTTAGGGTATAACCAAAGTTAATATAGAAGATTCAGCAAATGTTAAATCAAATAATAAATGCTCGTGTTCAGTCCCTTTATTATAATCCTGGCTAGGGGTTGACAAAATGAAAAGGAGCATGACAAACTATAATAGCAAATAAAGAATAGGGCTATGTGCTGTAACTAGAGTATTAGGCACTAATACTCTAAACTATTCTGTGATGCGGGCACTGCCCTGACTTTAAAACTTGGCTTCACAACTTTGTGGTAGGTGATGTCATCACTAGCTTCAGTTCCCTCTTCAGTAATATGAGTATAATAGAAGCAGTGGTAGTTAGGGTGGTTGTTTTTCTAATAACCATTCTACCTAAACCGATTACTCTAAGCAAACCATGGCAATCCCATTACTCTTTTGGGTCACTGGCTTTCATTTTTTAAAAATATTTTATTTATTTATTCATGAGAGACACACACAGAGAGAGAGGCAGAGATGCAGGGCGAGGGAGAAGCAGGCTCCATGCAGGAAGCCTGATGTGGGACTCGATCAGGACTCCAGGATCACACCCTGAGCCAAAGGCAGGCACCCAACTGCTGAGCCACCCGGGCATTTCAGTTGGGTTTAGGATCAAATGCTGCATAAAAGTTGATACTCTTAATTCTTCCTCTTAAGAGGGAGACTTGACAGAGGAATAATAGCTCTGTTTCTTCATCTGTTCTCTGCTGTGTCTGTGTGTGATGGGTGCTAGTGTAGCTCTCCGAGACCAGAATAGGAGCTGCACTGGTTTCCCAGGGTTGCTCTAACAAAGTACCAGAAACTGGGAGATTAAAACAACAGCAATGCAGGGGCACCTGGGTGGCTCAGTCGGTTAAGCATCTTGATTTCGGCTCATGTCATGATCTTGGGGACATGGGATGGAACCCTGTGTTGGGCCCCATGCTCACTGTGGAGTCTGATTGAACTCTCTCTTTAGCCCCTCCACCTGCTCATGTTCTCTCTCTAAAATAAATCAAATCTTTAAAAACAAAACACACAAAAACAACAGTGATGTATTCTATTACACTTTTGGAGGCTAGAAGTCTAAAATCAAGTGTAGGCAGGGCCATATGCCTTGCAGGGTCTCTAGGGGATGGATCCTGCCTTGCTCCTTCCAGCTTCTGGTGTCCCCAGGTGTTCCTTGGCTTATAGTAGCATAACTACAGTCTCAACTTCCATCTTCACACATCTATCTTCTCCATAGGTCTCTGCCTTCACATCATTTTCCTCTTGTATGTCTTTACTTTCTCTTCTTGTAAGGACACCAGTTATGTTACACCAGGGTCCAGCCACCCTACTGATCTTGTCTTAAACTTACTACATCTTCAAAGTCACCATTTACAAATAAGGTCATATTCACAGGTATGGATGGTTGGGGACTCAGCATATTTTCTTGTGGAGCACTATTCAACTCTACCAGGAGCCACCTTGAGAGGTCAAAGTCCCCCTGTCAGCCCAATTCGTACTCCCATTGCTGGGCAGATGACAGGTAAATGGATGAGAAGAACTAAGGCTTTGGTTACATTATTGACCTAATAAATATAAAACCATCCATCTCAGGACACCTGGCTGGCTCAGGGGTTTAGCGCCTGCCTTCGGCCCAGGGTGGGATCCTGGAGTCCCAGGATTAAGTCCGACATTGGGCTCCCTGCATGCAGCCTGCTTGTCCCTCTGCCTGTGCCTCTGCCTCTCTCTCTCTGTGTCTCTCATGAATAAATAAATAAAATAATAAATAAATAAATAAATAAATAAATAAATAAATAAATAAATAAATAAATCAAAACTGTCCATCTCTGGACTTCTTGAACAAGAATTGTTTTCCTTACTGGAAACACAGTTTGAGTAGAATTTTGGTTAATGCTAGCAAAAATCACATACTGCTATTGCAAAATTTAAGTGAACTAATGTCAGTCTGATGCTCAGCAGAGTGGGTGCCATGTGGTAAGACATAAGTGGTGGCCATTATTATTATTACCATTACTGTAATTATTGTTATTTGATGAGAAATCAAACTTAAAAATTTTCCATTTCCTTTTACTTAGGGTAATAAGGCTTGGTGACAGAAATATCTAGACGTTGATTTAAAGATTTCTGTTTTTGGCTGACATGTCATGGACCTAAAATCCACTCTGTTAGCTGTTGTTGAATATGTAAAAATAGTTGAGATCGGATTTTATTAAAAGCTAAAAAATTTGATAAAAACCCATACATATATATATGTGTGTGTGTGTGTGTGTGTATAAAGAAATATGATAAAATATCCAACTCATTCCAGTTTATAAATTTCTGACTTCTAAAGATTCAATACAGAGGTTAAAATATCTCTCAAAATCCTATATTGAAGCAGCAAACATCAGGGTCACAGTGACCACACTTTGATTTCTGTGGTCATCTATAGTATAAAAATACTGGCTTTGTTTCATATGAATCTGGTCATATTTCCAGGTGAGATTACATGTTTTCTCTACAATAAAAACAAACAAAAATGCAAAAAAAAAAAAAAACCCACCAAAAAACAACAAAACAAAAAGATTGCATTGCTCGTACTCTGTGTACTCAAAATCTTACCTTTATTAGAAATTTTCTTCCTTTATTCTTCACAGGATTCAGGTTATAATAAAAATCCTCACCAGTTTTTCATACTACTTCTTCATAAAAATATAATGTTTCAGTTTGGGGATTTAGTCAATGGACTATGTTTGTAGTTTTAGAATTCTTAATGTTACATCTTCTGTTTGTCATAAGAGGTAGAATTTATTCACTTTGAGGTTCCTTTATTGGAAGACTCCGTATAGTCAGCATTCATTCAGTATATAAATGCTCGACATTTACATATATTTTCTTTTCCATTGACTATGGCTAAGCAAATCCATCATGATAATGCTTCAGTCATACCACTATGTTCTATGTTCGTATTAAAAGCCAGTATTCACTTATTTTATCTCTAAACACAGATCCTATTATTTTTCTATCTTCCCAAGTCTTTACTTAGAAAATCAGCACTTTTTGTCACATACACTTCCATTATATTGTGAAAAAATGCCTATAGCCAGGATAAGGTAAATTGGTAGCATTAACAAAACATTCCTTAGTGTGCTATGTGAGAATTCACATTATTGGTACAGTTGTAATGACTTCTCATCTTGTTCTATGCCCCACAGAGCTCCCACTGACATCTGAGAATGTTCAACTTTCACACATGCTCTGTACTCTGCTTCATTTTTCTTTTAGATCTAGGTCAACATCATTCCGTAGCTCTACGGCAATTGAGTGTTTTGAAGTTTTTTGATTTCTGCAGTATTTCTTGTGGAATCTTTGTATATGCAGGCACTCACCAAGAAATGGAATTCTCTCTCCTTTTTTTTCTTTCTTTCTCCTACCTTGATTATAAGAAGTCTAAATAAGGGAGAAAACATTTGACTTTGGTCCATTTAGGTGTGATGAGAATTAGGAGCTTTTCATACTGGTTTCCTAGATAATAGATTCTTTAAATACAAGGTGCTGCTGGCTTACCTGAAATTGTGTGTGTGTGTGTGTGTGTGGGTGGGTGTGTGTGTGTGTGTGTAAGTAAGCTATCGTGGGGGTTAAACTCACAATCCCAAGATCAAGAGTCATATACTCTACTGACTGAGCCAGCTAGGTGCCCTTGCCCTAGGTTTAAACATGAATTATTGAATCTACAATATATAACATAAAGTAAAGTATATAAAGCATCTTAATAAATAGTATTTGAAGTTGAACTACAATGTATTTTTGAGGAAAGCAACAAAAGTACCAATCCTGGCAAGCCATAGCCTTCACACATCATTCTCAGTATCACATCATGAGTTTAGTGAGAAGCCATTTTTCAAGAGAAAAAATGAGTAGAGAAGCTGAAATCCTTGTAATGGAATGCTTCCCCCCTGACCCCCTTCACTAAGATATTTAAAAAGCCTGTATAATGATGGATAATTTGGTCATAAGATGATTCTTAGGATATTAAAAAAAAAGATTTATCAGCTACATCTAGGAGAAAGACAAGCATAAGTCCTTTCAAAGAGTATAAGGAACAAATAACTTAGTTCTTTCTTAAGTAAAAAATTAAAACTGATGGCTGAAATAAACTTTAGGATTAGATAATCACTTAAAGTACTTTGCACAGGAAGTAATTTTGGTGTCATACTCTCCAGGTTCAAATCCCAAATCTGATGTTTCCTAGTTGTTTGACCTTAAGCAAATTATAAATCCGTCTCCATTTCCTTATCAGTGAAATAGGAGTAATAAAAACGCTTGCCTGAGAAGACTCTGTTAGAGCTAAATGATGTAACATTTGAACCTAATATCTAGTTCAGCAGGAGGTTGCCCAACAAATATGAACAGTGAAGTGCTCGGGTAGAGACAGATAATTCTCATCACAAAAACACTAGCTGAATTTTTTGGAGTGAATCATTCTAAGAGGTACAGTTATATGCTCTGGCTGGCAGTTGTTTGTATCTCACAACAGATGAAATATTCAATAAACTCTTACCTAAATGTCTTTTTTTAAAAGATGTTATTTATTTATTCATGAGAGACACACAGAGAGAGGCAGAGACACAGGAAGAAGGAGAAGCAGGCTCCCTATGAGGAGCCCAAGGTGGGACTCGATCCCAGGACCCTGGGATCATGCCCTGGGCTAAAGGGAGATTCTCAATGACTGAGCCACCCAAGTGTCCCAAATTCTTACCTCGATTTCTTCAGAATTTTAGTCAACATGAATACTTTGCTATTACTTGTCTGTAGCCTGAGTGCCCTATGTTGTTGGAAGCCTTGACGTTTGAGTTCATCACGCTTTTAATCTTAAAATTATCTGCAGAAATGTTCCACTTATTCTTAGTCAGTCATAGGCAATTCTATCGCCCTGACTTTATAAACTTGCCTCATTTCCTCAGTAAGAAACATGCAGATAAATATTTTGTTATTCTTAGTCACATTAAATGTGCCACCTCAAAACTTCATTCTCTGGCCAGGTAACCAGATAGGAGACTGACATTTGCTAATGCACTGGAATGATGTGATGTTTAACTAGTCCATGAGGCTGACATAGGATTGGATAAGGCCTAGTTATTTGAACAGCTGATAGATGACCACAATAAACTTTGCTTCAGTGATTGCACCTCTGTATCTAATGCACTAGGGAGAGATGCTGTCCATCAAAGTATTCTGGAGCACATTTCAGCCTGACCCCTGTGATTGGTTCTTTAACCCTTTTCAGATACAGCATTGGATGTGCATATTACAGCATACCAAACATCCTTGTCAAAATAGCACTGGCTTTTAATTTTTTATATAGTGATAAATATTTTAACGGTTAAGATCCTCTCTTCCTTCTCCCATTCTCCAGAGCATGTGTCTCTCATGCATTGTAATATTTTTAATAAAGGCGTAAAAAGCTATGCATAGTGGTTGAGATCTCCTTACATTTTAGCATGATGATAAAGATATTTGCATGGGTCTTTTTCTAATAACTACTATGTATCATAGTTATAAAAATACTTACAAGTGGATCCCTGGATGACCCAATGGTTTAGTACCTGCCTTTGGCTCAGGGTGGGATCCTGGAGACCCAGGATGGAGTCCCACATCAGGCTCCCTGCATGGAGCCTGCTTCTCCCTCTGCCTGTGTCTCTGCCTCTCTCTCTCTCTCTCTCTCTCTCTCTCTCTCTCTGTGTGTCTCTCATGAATAAATAAATAAAGTCTTTAAAAAATAAATAAATAAAAATAAAAATACAAACAGTAACTCTCAAGGATCAGGATGATGTGGGATGTGGAAGTTTCCCTAGAGTTCCTTTCATAGTTCAATTACTATTGATGTGTTAAAAAGTAGAAAGGAGAAAAGAAGAGGATTATGCTATTCTGACTGGCATGGATAACTGTGAAAGTTCTCCTTTGCTATTTTCTATCTCTATTGCTTGGGAGGGAAAAGAAAGGGAAGTTTAATAATCTGATAAGGGATTCTCTTACCTAAGTCTCCATCTACCTCTTCAAGATAAAAAGCAGAAATCAAGAATTAAATGCGGGAGATAGATATATTTTGAATTACTACACATGGTGGGGTAAATGATACTACCTCCCATTATTCAATTCAAAAATAAATCCTTTGTTTACTCAAAACAATTTTATTATGAATATACTGTTTATAAACTCCAATAAGATTTTTTTGGAGTCTGCAGCCTTTGTGGAAATGGTTTTATATTAAATTAATTTAAAATGATAATAATATCAGATCACATAAGTCTGTTGATGGTTAATATGAAGTTCCATGCTTATATATGTAAGAGATGAGACAAGAGAAAGGTAACTCTTAAAACAGCCAATAATGAGATCCATGAAAGCAGAAAATAGGAAAGTATCTGTAACAAATTATAAATGTTAAAAATTAATTTTTCATTTTAATGGAAATGCTATAGTTTATAAAATATAAGATATATATTAAATCAGCTCTTCCTAAATAAATAAATAAATAAATAAATAAAGAATTAGTTCTTCCTAATTCTTCATTGACTGATTCTTTTTTATTATTTTTATTTATTTATTTTTGTTGTTGTTGTTGTTGACTGATTCTTGTAGAAAATGGCAACATTTTCACTTCTGTCTTAGTTGGACCTATATCCTTGGCCAAACTCAGTGAGTTGTATGGAAGATTTGTTATTCTCATTTAAAGTTTGAAAGGCTAACAAACCAAATTATCATGAGTTTTCAGAAATTTGGATGTTTAGCTTTACTTAGAATTCTGTGAATACAAAATGATGCCACCAGTTATCTGGGCTCTGCTGGGCTTTCACGTTTGGTGATAATTCATTGTCCCTAATTCTCTGAATTGGTTATAGCCTTGTGCCCTTGCCCACCATCCCTGCCAAAAGAATGAAGATATTGTGGATAAAATATCTGGGATTTCAGCCACTGCACACAGATTACTTACTAGGAAAGTGCTACAGAAGAGAGTAGTGTTGCTAGGGAGGAACAATGAAGATTTAAACTCCTACTTAGCTCGTCTTGGAGAAAATTACATCATAAGGAAGGGAGATAATTGTCAAAGACGGCATCTTGTTTTTGATATCAATTATTTTTTATAAACAAAATTAAACTTTTTAGTGATAAAATTGAGAATTTAAGTGCCCATAGTTTATATCTGCAACATAATTAATGCCCTTTCCTGTCACAGAATATTTTTAAATTTGCCCTCTAAAAACATGTTGGAGCTACTTTTCTGCCTTTAGATATTTAGTTCTGTACCTCAAACTCCTGTAACTTGAATCTGGGTAGTTAAGGTTTACAGACTGCTTCTGTCTCTGACATTTCTCTGTCTTTTAATACTCAGGTAAAAATGTCTAAGTAGGGGGATCCCTGGGTGGCTCAGTGGTTTAGCCCCTGCCTTCGGCCCAGGGCCTGATCCTGGAGACCTGGGATTGAGTCCCACATCAGGCTTCCGGCATGGAGCCTGCTTCTCCCTCTGCCTGTGTCTCTGCCTCTGTGTGTGTGTGTGTGTGTGTGTCTTTCATGAATAAATAAATAAAAATATTTTTAAAAAATGTCTAAGTGGCCATTTCACGAAGAGCGGACAACCCAATGCCTTCGTTTTGCACATTCATCCTATTTTATCCTACCCTGGACACTGTCTCTGTTTCTTTGTTCGGAAGATCACTAATATGAGATATTTACAGATGTTTTGGCAATATGGAAAAATATCGAACCAAATCAAAACACAGGTAACTACTTAAAATTAATGTGTGATGTCAGGGTTCTGTAATTTGCAATGCTTTCTTACTGATTAGCCACTTCCCTTCAATGGCACAACATGCCCTTTACGTCTTTTTTTTTTTTTTTAATATTTTACTTATTTATTCGTGAGAGACACAGAGAGAGAGGCAGAGACACAGGCAGAGGGAGAAGCAGGCTCCATCAGGGGAGCCCGATGGGGAACTCAATCCCAGGAACTTCACGCCCTGAGCAGAAGGCAGATGCTCAACCACTGAACCACCCAACGTCCCAGCCCTTTACTTCTTGGACCTGGCTCTAAATCTTTCTCAACTCTCCCAATCTCACCCTCTTCTCAAGTCTCTTTCTAGAGTTGTACTTGGAAACAATATTGTTCTACCTCATTTTGCAGAGCTAATTTGTTCTTTTACCCACCCAGGCTATACTTAGGAAGGCTCCTTTTCTAAACCAAATACTTACTCCCCTAATCATTTTTCCTTAAAAACCAATAGAAATATAGTTGTCCCTCCCCCTTCTGCCCCAAAACTTTATTGTTTCTTTTCCAATAGCTATTTCTCCTGCTGACAACACAATACCTGCTTCCTGGCATAAGTCTTCTACTTTTCCTTTTCCTGGTCTTCAGGCACTGGGGCAACTTTCTTCTCCTCTTGCTAAGCTACTGCCACCTGCTGACTAGGTATAGAATAAGGTAGAGAATAAGGTCCCTTTTCTTAAGACTAGGAAGTAGGCCCTTGCCTTTGCAAGTTTGTTTTTATCCTGTGGACAGTAGGAAAGTAGACAGGGGCTGGCAAATATAACTAATAAGAAAAAAGTCACTAATGGCAACTACTGTCTTTCTGAAGAAACCACAGAAATATTCTGTTGATCAAACAAAGCCAGGACTATTGGCCACTGCAGTAAAAGGCATCACCGTTTTCTTTGTAACATCTCAGAAGGTGAAATACAAGGCCAAACATGTCAGATGCTGAGATCTAGTTGACATCAGGTCTTTTAAATGCTGGAACTTGATTGGGACTGAGCGACTTTTGTGGTATAATAGCTTAAGGTTGGTGGAGGGAAAGGGATTGTTTGAAACATGTCTTATCGAGTCAACAGTCATTTGAGAAGCTAAAGGTTTGCCCATTTGAGCAAGTTATTATTCTGACAAAAGGCAAGTGGTGGAAACTATCCTTTAAGTAAATGCATTTTCAGGAAGTTTTTAAAGAACTTTATTTGCAACTTTATCTTCCTGGGGAAAAGTTTTCTGGAATACCAAAATCATGTTAATCTAGATAGTTTTATTTCTTGATCTAGTGAGCTTTGTGTTATAGGCAAGTTGTTAGCATTAGCAGGAAACTATCTTGGGTGTGTATTCTGTTTTGGACTCAAGAAAACTTAGGACTGAGACCACTCAACTCTGCATTTACAGAGCCTGGAAGTAGACTTTCCCTGCCCATGCAAGATCCTACCTCATCTCTCCAGTAGGGATTCATTGATGTGAGTGAGTGAATGAGTGAATGAACCACTGAACATGCACATTGTTGAAACTTAGAGAATGTGGTGTGTGTTTGTGTGTTTGTGCAGACCTGCGTGATTGTGTAAAGTTTTCATCTGAGTCAAAGTTCATTGTAATCAGTACTTCTTGTATTATTATGAAGACCCCATTCGCATTACTAATCCTGGAGAAAAGAAAAAAAAAAGTAAAGATAGTATCAGATCTTAATTGAATCTTGGTTTTCATCTCTGAGAAACTCCAAGCATGTATTACTCTGAACACTTTATTTCATTAGAACAATACTTCCTCTTGAGGGAATTTCCTCAGATGCTTCTCTCTCTCCGTCTGAATTTCATCCCACCACAGCAGAGCCTAAGACATACCTCATCCCTGCACTCTCCCTAGTGGGATAGCAATGAAGCAGAGGTGTGGGAAACAAGGTAAATGCTATGGACACCTCACACTAGGGGCAAGCAAGCAAGGATGGGAGAGCTGCTCTTTTAATCCCTCTGACAAAGAGAACCATCCCTGGATTAAATACAATCTTAGAATTTTCCAGGTTATAATCCTCCCTTTATTTTCCTTACAAATATCAGTATATTTTCTCTGTGCTCCTAGATAATCTTAATGATTTCCATTAAAAAGCCTGCAGACTCTTAAAACAGCGTTTTTTTGCACTCTAAATTAACTGTAGGTGTAAAAATGATCAATACAAATCTTTATACCAATTTTTTAATATCTGTCTCATAAAAATTTTTGTAAGAGGTATAAGGTTTTTCATATTACTCATAAAAAATACTCCAAGCACACATTATAAAGGTCCTTTTTGTCCAAGAAAATTGTCACTTACATTAAAAGCATTTATTAAGTTAAAAATATTTTAATGATGGAGACTAAGGCAAAAATCTGTCCACATATCTTTCCACAGTTTGTGTTTAGAGGCATTTTTCTCCTGTCATATAACTATGAGATCCTATAATTATGGTTTCTTCACTCATAATCCAGTCTATGAAAGGAGAGGTATTTACAGATTCTCTTCACTAGGGTTAGTATTTGATACATGCACAAGTTATTGTTGGTAAAATATTTATTATGGTGTGAAAGACAAAATGCACCAGTGTTTTTTAAAGGAGGTTTTTTTTTAAGATTTATTCATTTATTTGAGCGCATGTGTAAGAGAGAACATATAAGTAAGAAGGACAGGGGACACCTGGATGGCTCAGTGGTTGAGCATCTGCCTTCATCTAGGAGTGTGATCCTGGGGTCCCAGGATCGAATCCCACATCGGGCTCTCTGTATGGAGCCTGCTTCTCCCTGTGCCTGTGTCTCTGCCTCTCTCTATATATATGTCTCTCATGAATAAATAAATAAAACCTTAAAAAGAAAAGTAGGAGGGACGGAGGGAGAGGAAGAAAAAAATCTGAAGTAGACTCCTCCACTGAGCACAGAGCCTGACACAGGGTTCAGAGTTACAACTGTGAGATCAGGACCTGGGCTGAAACCAAGAGTTGGACATTCAGCCAACTGCACCACGCAGGTGCCCCTAAGGAGATGGTTTTATTTCGGTTATTACAGTAGGAAGAACACTCATTAATGAGAATGACTTTGAAGAAGACAGAGAAAATCTGGATGGAAGTCCATCTTCTCTGAGTCACTGAGGAACAACAAAGGTGAGTCTTGGAAGAGATGAGGCAAGGGAGGTCCTTTACACTTAGACATTGCTTGAAACACAGAAGAGGGAGGTTTTTGAAGTACAAAATAGTGAACAGATTTCTTAACCATAGCTATTTTCTGGGACTGCAGAGCCAGAGTAAAATTCTACATTATCCATGGAGATATAAATCAAAATTACTAATGAGCACTGTCTTTCATACCTGTGTAGGCCAAGAGGAAGAGCAGATATGAGAATCCTGTTTTATTAGGCTTGTGGAGTTTTACTGTACCCGTCTCTTATAAATTAGCTATTTATCTTCATGGGGATTTCTGAAATAAGAATTAATTTCACTGTGTTTCATAGGTCATAAACCAGTGTTACAATATCCTTCAGTGATAATTAGGATTTGCATCGAGCATATAGTTCTTTTGGTGGGTCCTCAGCCCTGTGGTGGTTCCCAACTGCTATTGTGTTATCTCCTTGACTTATTGTATGTTGCCCAGGCGGCTACATCTCCTTTCTTCTTCTACTTGCACTTTATTGAGGCAATTGTATCTTGTGGAATAAGTAGCATTATTTACATCCCAACCTAGACTTTTTTTCTTTTTTTCCGAGTACCACTTTTATGGAAACATTCACTGTTTTGTTTTTTTTTGGTTTTTGTTTTTGTTTTTGTTTTACCTTTACATTCCCAACCCTCTGATACTATCACAGCATGGATGGATATATCTTAATTCTAAGGAATTAGTGCATATAATTTATGTCAGTACACTAACATACCAGTATAGGCAAGGTGCTTCCCAGCTACCAAACTCAATAATTGTTAGTTTCCTACCATCAAATCATTTTTGCCCAGTCCTGGTATTTATCATCTTACAGATATTTTTCTTAGATACTTGAACGTCATGTCTTTTCATACCTCCTTGTTTCTGAGAGGAGAGCAAATCCTCCTTTTTCTACATGCAAGGCATTTTCCAGTATTAATACAAAATAGATATCTTTGATTACCAGGCTTCAGATATCTGGTTTTAACATTAATAGTTTTTAACCATTCAAAAAGATTTTGTTATCCAGACAAGTAATTGACACTGTGTTGGAATTTTATTTATAAACTTAAAAGAGATATATATTTTAAAGGTTTTATTTACTTATTTGAGAGAAAGAGAGTGTAGGGGAAGGAGCAGAGGTAGAGAGACAAGCAGACTCTGCACTGAGCATGGAGCTCAATTGAGCATGGAGCTCAATCCCATGACCCTACAATCATGAACTGAGCCAAAATCAAGAGCCAGCCAGGGGCTCCAAAAGATATTTTTATTACCAACGATGATGAGGATAATCGTACTCTATTTTCATCATGCTCTCAATATAAAATTTTGTTTCTGAAAGGAAAAAAAAAATGAGACTCATTCTACATGTGTTCTGAAAAGGTTGCAAGTCATTACAGTTTAATCAGATGAATGATATTGATAGAAAGTGCATATATTTGGATTTTGATAGATCTAGGACTGGCTAGAAAATCCATATATTTTTAGGTAAGTTTATTAATTTATACTTGCTCATGGCACATTTTCAAATTAATTCTAGATATTAGGATCTGATTACAATTTTATTGGAAGATTAGAAATAAAAGTTATTTCATGAGAAATATAAGTAGATGGTTTCTATTTAGTAATAAAAATACTATTTTTATTCATAGAGATTTCATCAATACCTTAATAATAAACACAACTTGCTTTGAAGATATTGAAATTACATCATTTACTGATAAAAATAAGATTAGCTCTGACTTAAACCTGTTATTCTGCATTTGGGAACAATTTTGTTGATTTCTAGAAAGATTCAAAATCTCCCTGCATTAATAAACCCATATCAGATGGGAGAGAATAATATTCTTAAAATGAACAGGGATAGTTATTGTGGCAAAATAGGACAGTCTGTTTCACTCACATACTGGTGACTTATTTTGGGGGAATGCCAAGTTATTTTGAGAAGTTCACCTCCAAAAACTGGGTGAGTCCAAAACAGGATCAAACCGAAATGTTTGAGGAAAGAGATAACCAAAGTGTAATTTTCAGATCTTTAATTGTTTAT
Organism: Vulpes vulpes; assembly: GCF_048418805.1. Lineage (NCBI taxonomy): Eukaryota > Metazoa > Chordata > Mammalia > Carnivora > Canidae > Vulpes > Vulpes vulpes. The sequence goes on along the minus strand of NC_132786.1, from coordinate 53,410,676 downwards.
CTCTGTTTTATTATTGGAAGTTTGTACACACCTCCTCTGTTCATCATAAGTGACTTAAAACCATCATTTTACTGTGGTCATTGTGTACTCCATTACAATAACCATCGTCTTTATGAACGCCTATTTTTTTAAGCACCATTTTCTTTTTTGTCTTGTATTTAAGTTCTTCCCTATTTAATTTGATTTTTAATGTTTTGTTATAGCTAAATAACAAAAATAAAGTTTTAGATGCAATCTATGAAGTTAAAAAATAATAATAATAGGGAGGCCTGGGTGGCTCAGCGGTTGAGCATCTGCCTTTGGCTCAGGGCATGACCCCTGGGTCCAGGGTCGAGTCCCACATTGGGCTCCCTGCATGGAGCCTGCTTCTCCCTCTGTCTGTGTCTCTGCCTCTCTCTCTGTATGTTTCTCATGAATAAATAAAATCTTTAAAAATTAAAAAAAAATAATATTAATAAACAGGTGTGCCAGCATCCCTTGTACAAAGGAGAGCTTAACCCATAAGCCTTGAAGATTTCTGTGTGTTTCTCCTTGCTTTCAGACAGGTAGATGTAAAATGATATTGCCTCGTGGATGTATTTTTCAAATCCTTAATTAAATTGACCATCTTACTATGTATTGACCATTTTTTTCATCTTCTGTCAAAGAGGGATTTATTTTATCCCTTTTTCTAAAGGGATAAAATTTATTAATTTGAGTTCTTTTTGTATTGTGGATATTGATCTTGCATCAGCATGTTTTCTCAGAGTATTTTTTTTTTGTGGGATCCAACCACAGTATTTTTTAAATTATGTATTTATTTATTCATGAGAGACACTCAGAGAGAGACAGAGACATAGAGGGAGAAGCAGGCTCCTCGCAAGGAGCCCAATATGAGACTCGATCCCTGGACTGGGATCAAGCCCTGAGCCAATGGCAGACATTCAACACTGAGCCACCAGCTATCTCCCAAGTATTTTCTTTTTTTAAATTCAATTAGCCAACTTAGAGTGCATCATTAGTTTCACATGTGTGTTCAATGATTTATCAGTTGTGTATAACACCCATTGCTCATCACATCATGTGCATAGCTTTACTTACATTATCATGTCTACTGATAAACAATAGTTATTAATTTTATTTTTTTTAATTTTTTTTATTTATTTATGATAGTCATACAGAGAGAGAGAGAGAGGCAGAGACACAGGCAGAGGGAGAAGCAGGCTCCATGCACCGGGAGCCTGATGTGGGATTCGATCCCGGGTCTCCAGGATCGCGCCCTGGGCCAAAGGCAGGCGCCAAACCGCTGCGCCACCCAGGGATCCCAGTTATTAATTTTAAAGCAATAAAATTCATCATACTTTCCCTCTATGGTCAATAATGCAGAAGAACTGCTAGGGAAATAAATATTAAATTTTGTGTTTTATTGAAGAAATTCTTTTCTAAAATCATGAAAATACGCTTCCCTCTTTTCTTTTAAAAAATTTACAGTTTTGCCTTGTATATTTAAGTACTTACTCACCCTTAGAATAGGTTATGATGAACCAGATTTAATTTTTCTCCTTTTTTGAAATGGAAGTTGCCAAAACACATTCAAATGGTCAATACTTACCAAACTGTTCTCCGATGGTAGCCGTATCATACATCAAATTTCTATGATGCAGTAGAATTATAAGCAAGAACCTTTCCTTATTTTGTTCATTGACTTATTGCAATCACCCACAACTATCCCTGACATAAACAGACATTCAGTAAGTTTGCATTGAATGAATGCATTTGCTGTGTTTCTAAAATCTATTTAGCAATTAATACATCTTCAGATTTTGTTTTTCTATTTAGCCTGTCCTCAAACTTGGACATAAAGCCATTCAAAATATTACCTTATTATATTTTTAAAATCACTCCAATTTATTTAAAAACTCCAGTTTAATTAAAAAACAAAAACAAACAAAATCTGTACATTCCTATTCCTGTTTGTCTATTTTCTTCCCCTCCTCCTGCTTTTCCTCCTCCTCCTCCTCCTCCTCCTCCTCCTCCTCCTCCTCCTTCTTTCTCTTCTTCCTCTTCTTCCTCTTCCTCTCTTCTTCTTCTTCTTCTTGAATCAGGCTTGCCTTAGGTTTTTCAGTTTTATGAAATCGTTCAATAAACTGACAAACTAAGTTTTGGCTTTCTTGAGTCATCTATTTAATTTTCTTTCTCATTTAATATTTCTGCTTAATGTGAGTTTTTACTTTTTATTTTTATTTTTATTTTTGAACCCCCTAGTTTGGATACTTAGACTGTTAATTATCAGCTTTCCTTCTTTTCCAATATAGCCATTTTAACAGAATAAATGACTCTTCACACACTTCATTTAGATTCCACAAGTTTTAATTTGTTACTGATCATTGTAAGTGATTTCTAGATACCTTTATGGTTTTCCCCTTTATGAGTGTGTCCTCAATCATTTATTTTCTTTTAATCTTTGTAAATTATTGATTTTTTTTCTAAATTGAGTTGTAGCCATTCAGCATAGTTTATATGACTTAAACTTTGAAATTTATGGATATCTTTTTATGGTTAAAGACAATGTTTCCCTATCGACGGAGCACATTAAGACAAAATAAAACTTCCTATCATTCCCTACAGAAATTCCTATCATTACATTTTGTAAAATGCAATAAATTGATAAATAAGTCACTATAAAAATAAAATTTTAAAGGACATACAAAATGTTAAGGTACATCTTACCATTCAACAAATTTATATTCCAATAAATATAATCAGAACAAAATAACACTAGAAGAAAAGTATTGTAAAAACTAAATATATTGTTTATTAAAATTCTGCATATAGATGATGTAAAGAATTGCGACTAAGCCAAATTCTGTTCTAGTGTCATGACAAAACTACTAATTATGAAGAAAATAGCAACTTTCTATTTTAAATACTTCATGTAGCCTTTGAAGAGATACTGTGTCTATAAATCTTTAAAGTTTTTAATGTAACAAATAGACTTGCTTTTTGCCTATACATGTATGTATCAAGATTGGATTTATAACTGTGACACATTTAGGAGATGATATATAGCTAACCTGTTGGTATATTTTGTTTTAATAATATTCATAGTAGAGTGTATCAGTTATGTATTGCTGCAGAACAAATTACTCCAAAATTTAGTGGCTTAAATGATGAACATTAATTACTTCACAGTTTCTGTGGGTTAGGAATTTGAGAACAGCTTAGCTAGGTGGTTCTGGCTCAGGATATCTAATTAAGTTGTTATCAAAGTATTGGTTGGAGCTACATCCTCTAAAGGCTTGAGCAGGACTGAGACCCTCTTCTGAAATGGCTCACTCACGATTGCTGACAAGAGGACTCAGTTCTTCATTATGCAGTCCTCTCTATAGGGTTGCTTAAGTGTTTTCCCAGAGCCAATGGTTCAAAACAGAGAAGAAGCAACACATTTTAGTGCATTTTATGTTCTAGTCTCAGGAGTCATACCACCACCATTTCTGCCAATTTCTGTTAGAAGCAATCACTGAGCCCAATCCAAAAGATATGGGATTAAGTTCTACATCTTGCCAATTATCTCTCAATAAAACAATCCTACTAAATCTAAATGATTATTTTTTAATTGCACCTCTTGAAGATAGCTTTATGAAAGGACTTGTGGACATATCTTAGAGTCACTGTAAAGAAAAACTAATATCAAAATAATGTTTAAAGGAATGCAGGAAGACATTTTAAGATCAAGATGCATTTTTCTGCTAAAATGATTCAAGTGATGCTTTAGTTTTTATTTTTATTTTTAACGTACTATCAGTAGCCAACTCCAATAATTCATCTCATAATATTATAGATAAATTTTAATTGCCTGTTGATGAAAAGAATGGATTCTATATTCATGAATTTCATAGGCACACATTCTTTTGATAGAAAATAATTTTGGAAGATCAAATTAATGCACCCTATCAAATTCATACAGGGTTTATTGATAAGTTTTCACAAATGTATGGAATTGACACACCTACTTCATAAATCATTGTCATATTATGGTATATATATCATAATCTATAGAAACTGTTAAGTCTAAATCTTTTTTTTTTGTTAAGTCTAAATCTTATCTTTGTGCCTTGATTATGTGCATATATGATCATGAGAAAATATGTGGCATTTTTCTCATGCATGGAAGTAAATGCCAAAGAAAACAGATGAAATAGCATGTCTGCTGCCTAATTATGTTTATTTTTTTAAAGATTTTATTTATTTATTCATGAGAGACACGGAGAGAGAGGCAGAGACACAGGCAGAGGGAGAAGCAGGCTCTCCACATGGAGCCCGATGCGGGACTTGATCCCAGGACCCAGGGGTCATGACCTGAGCCAAAGGCAGACACTCAACCACTGAACCATCCAGGTGCCCCTAATTCTTACCTTTGAAATGTTGGGACCGGACTGGCTTGTTATCTTCCGCAAACTCTAAAAACTTAAATATTCTGAGTAGCCTTTGTCATATCTTAACAGTTCAATAAGAGTTATTTATAATCAATTTCCACATTATCCACATAAGAGAATATTTTCAAACATAATGGATGATCTTTACATAATTCACAAATTTTAACTATGTAAATACACTTTTTAGTAGAGCTGAGTTTTTCAATTATTAAAAAACCTAGATGAAGGAAGCAATATATTATTTGGCATTTGGTGCAAACTTTTCATCTGAGTAACTGGTATTGGAGCTGCAACATCAGAACATACTTCTGTACACTACATAGAATCCAAATCACATTTGCACAGTGATCTTGCTCTTTGATGTTAAAGTGTCAAATTATTTTTTTAATATTTTATTTATTTATCATGAGAGACATGGAGAGAGAGAGAGAGGCAGAGATACAGGCAGAGGGAGAAGCAGGCTCCTTGCAGGGAGCCCGATACAGGACTCGATCCTGGGAATCCAGGACCACGCCCTGGGCTAAAGGCAGACAGATGCACAACTGCTGAGCCACCCAGGAATCCCAAATACTGTCAAATTATTATAAAACTTTCTAAGTGCTTGCTATTTCTTTCTAAACATAACATTGTCAGGGACAATTAACAGACATTCATGAATCTTTGTGGTCCACAGACCACAATTTGAGCAGCACTGACCCCCTATATTGCCTTTTTAAAAAATTTCCCTGTGGGGGGAAAAAGAAACCTCCCTGTGTATATTTTATAGTTGTTGGATGCAGAGCTCTATATTTATTCATTTGTTTAGACTTATTGTTATCACAAAAAAAACAAAACAAGGACAAAAAGAAACAATTTATTGTTATCCAAATCTTTTCTACCTTTATTGATTTCTGATGTATCAATTGACAGATTTCTGAGTATTCTGTTTCTGCTCTGGTGGTAGTTTTGTTTAATTTTTTCCTATAGTTCTGGCAGTTTTTGCTTTATATATTTTGAAGCTGTATCTATATATATTTAAAGATAGTACACTATAATGATTGATAACATGGGCTCTATAAATAGACTACTTTGAGTAGAATGCCAACTGTCTGACTGTTGGACAAGTTTTTTAATATAGAAATTTAAGCTTCTTTACGGTATCTACCATGTAGTTGGGCGGTTGCTGAAAAGTTAATGGGATAATGTAGGTAGAGTACTTGAGTGATGGGTTTATAGTAAGCTCTTAATAAACATTAACTAATGCAATCATTTTTATCTCCTAAAGCTGTCAATCCAATATATACTCATTAAATACATATTGAGTAAATATTAAACAAATGTCAAGAGCTAACCTACATTAATGCAAGTTGTTTTGTGTTACAAGCAGAAATATGAGACAGAACTTAGAGAAATAGAACAGAGAAGTCAGCCACAGATTAGAATTCCAGGTCCAACCCTTTCAGCTCTTTGAGTTTCTACCATTTCTCTAACATCTCTAAATTTCAAAATCTGTAATTGTAGAATGAAAACTAATAGATATAGTTATTCCATTCCATACCTTTAAAATACATATATATATATGTATATATATATGTATACATGTATGTATGTATGTCAAGTCTTTAATGGCTTGAGTCATCAGTAATTCGTGTAAGAAATTTAGGTTCTTGTCAATGTCAAGGGACATCATAGTTTTGGATAGAGGCTGGAGTGGGAAATGTGCTACCTCTTATAAGACACTAGTTGCATGACTAACATTCTCACCTATTTTTCTGGCCCTAAAAACGAACATTAGAATCCAAAGAGAAAAAGCTATGTGCATATAGAATAACATGTCTCCTACCCAATTGTTTTATCTTTTAAAATGCCATCTTTAATATAATTGTGTTCTTAGTATCTATGAGACCTACAAGCCAGAATCATTTTTGGATTTTTAAAGATTTTTAAAGTCTCTATTAGAAGACTTTTAGGATGCTAATAACATGGCAATAGGAGAATTGAGTGGAAGTGTCCTTAGTGAATTTAACTTGGAAACAAGGGAGGCATTAGAGGCAATTATGGCACTTAACACCCCCAGAACTGTTTGGGGTCCACTTTACTGCAGGGTTCATGATTCAACTTTTCAAACAATTTGCAAAGAAATGCATTTAGTTATGATTTTACTGGATGCTTTCTTGTTATAATAAGTATGCTTTATGGGAATAGTGTTTATAGGGGACATCCCCCACCTCCAAATACCAGCAGTGTGTGTAGTGGCAGTTAAAATAACAGAACACAGAATGTCCCATGGCATTTCCTGCAAACTATCTCAAATGTCATATTCCTACAAAAACATAGTAAATTAGCATTTAATGGATTATTGAATAGGGAATTATTTTCCTCAACTTATGCATGATGTATTGAAAATTATCTGGAAAGTAAAAATTACATTACTTTGGTCTTACTCATCACAGATATTGTGTATGTATGTATTTCTTTATGCCATCTTTTGTAGAATTTCTGTAATTGTCCAATCCTATTTACTAGCTGATATTGCCATATACTTATCCCCTTCTCCCAAAAAAACTATATTATTTTGACAAAAAGGAAAACATATTTCTAAACATTGCTTTCACTGGAAGTATGGTAAATACAGTTGCAAGGAATTGGTGATAAATTTATAATTGTTGAGTATTTGGAAAACTATTCATTTGAAAATTAAAATTGTTTTATAATTATCCATACTTCTTTAAAACTTGAAATTAGAACTAATATTTTATATATTTCCTTAAGTCTCTTCTCAATTTTTAAAGTAAATTAAGAACTTATCGGTTTATAAAAACAAATATATGAACCAAATAAATTACCAAAACAATTCCCTAATAATTAGAGCATGCTTATACACTTGGTGCTAAAATTTAATTATCTAAATCTTTGCAACCATACAATCTACCAACTGTCTATATTGACTTTTAAACAAATAAGCATGCTTATGACCACAACTCACTTTTTATTCCATAAATTCTTCTTCCTTTTCCAGACATTTTTTTCCCCTATTCTCACTAGAGACAGAGGGCAAAGTTGCTGTTCTATTGACAAGATTCTCGTTTCGGACCCTGCAATGATTCACTTGGGTGTGGAATGATTTCCCTTGAAAAGCAACAGGGGAGTGCTAAGATGGTAAAGTAATAATTACTTCCTTCAGCAGCAATAGTTTAGGGAAAAGCTCAAAGACATATGGGCTGAATATTTAGCAGACAGTGATAATGGTGAGGTCACAGATATGACTCTATGGGATGCTAGCAAAGCAGTATTGCAGGGAAAATTGATTGAAATCTTTGCCCAAAAGAAAAGGGAAAGGCACTACAAACACTAGACTTGGGGACTAAAATTAGGAGCCTCCAAAAGGAGCATATTAAGAAGGGTAAGGCTAAAACTAATTGATTTAGAAAATGCCAAGGGGGAACTTAATAGGATTCTAAATGAGAGGATGGAGTATCTAATAAAGCTCGATAAGAACAAGTTTTCCTCCCATGACAATAAAGCAGATACTATCTTGGCCTGCTAACTTAGAGGGAGAACACAGTGGAGACTAATTAGGGAAATTATGGGACAAAAAGTGGCCCCACTCTAACCCCAATGAAACAGGAACCAGAATTGTTCTTTATTATTCTTTCACAGAACATACAGAATTCAAATTTATGTGTTATTTAAAATTTTCTAGACTCAGTGGATGACAATATGTAGTCTATTCATTCAGTGGGCTGCTTATACGTCTGTAGGTTTGTGACATTTCAATGCCTTCCCTGTTAATAAGATGTGGAATTTGGGACTCAATAAAGAAAATAATAAACTATTGTCAAAAGGTCACTAGACCAGGGGGGAATCAGAAGACCTGCATCAAATCTTACACCACCCACAACTTGCAAAATGATTTTGCTAAGCTCCTACATAAAAATGAAAGCTTCTGACTCTTCTCTATTGGAATCTAACAAAACAGCTGTTATCTTTTTTTAAGAGATGGAAAGTAAAGCAATAAATATTGCAAGAAAATGTCAAAGAGACCCTTTGTGCAAAGACATGAGAAAAAAATAAAGGAAAAATCAATAACAAAACGACTAAATCTAATCTCATAAGATGACTTACTAAGTGTCCTATGGTAGCAAATGAGCCAAAATTGGTTAAGTGTGTGTCATACCAGGTGTTCCATTGTCTTAAGAGAAATCCTCAAATGGCTCAGAACCAAATTGTGGATGAACATACATGGAGGAGATAACAGTACTGGGCAACATATGGTTTTGACATTTATTATCTATGTATATCCCAGTAACATCACATATTGTTTCCTCATTTAAAAATGAGAATAATAATGTTGACAATGAAAGATTGCCCCAGTAACTAAATAAGAGACTTCAAAAGTACCTAGTAAATGTTAAATGATATATATTTGTTCGGTGTTTCTGATTATCAGTTAGTTTTCTTGATAGCATTTGTCTATTTTTAAAATGATGAAATTATATAAATAGAACAATTTATGTTAATAATTTATTCATTATTTTTCATTAATTATTTCGTTCATGCATGCAAGAAAGAGCCACAGTGTGCTTCACTGATAGTCTAGAAATCACCAATCTTTAGGACATTCAATTAAAAAAAATAGCTATTGAATATTTCTATGAATTAGTTATCGATTTCAAAAACAGCATTATTTTTGCATTTGCATCTAAACCACACTGTAAGAGGGTAGATCTGAGAGAGGGAAAAAAATAAAGAAAAAAAAAGTTTAGAATAGCAAAGATGCAGAATGGTTAAAAATATATGAAAGGTTTTCTTACGTTAAAATGTTACTATTATTTACCTTAGATGAGTCTGTTTCTCTGTATACTTTATAAAAGCATACAAGTGCACATTATCAATTATCCAAGCGTATAAAAATCTCAGAGCGTAACGACACTTCATCTAGTAGATATTTTCTATATAGCCAATATGTGCTAAGTCCAAGGACAAGTTCTTGGAAGTATTCTAGTGGATAAGATATGGGAAAAATGCCTCTAAAACTAATTAGAGGACTTATGAGAAGTTTTCTAGCAATGTGCTATAAGGCAGAGATACCCCATCAGAAGTTGCAAAGCAGATTCACCTGCCAGAAAGATAACTAGGTAACGGAGACCTCCTGATGCAACCAGTACACGAGACTGAACTTGATCAACATGAACATTTGGCCAAGATGTGTTTCTCTCTATTTGGCCAACGCTTTGGTATTGCAGTTCTTTTGGGGTTGAAATTTAGAGTGAATTTGGTTACAAATACCATTTCCTTTCCCCTGACTTTTTCCCTCTTTTCCTAACTTTGATCAAGAGTGGTGTGTATGTTTGTATGTGTGTATGTATGTATTTATTGTTGAAGTTGTATTTATTGTTGAAGGGCCTGTAGTTGAATCTAATAATAAATATAGTTGCAATGATATCATGTTCATACTTGGTAAAGGTGTGGGATGATGGTCAACCATTTCTATATTGTAATTTGCAGGGAAAAAAGATCCTTTCCCCCAATTTGTTTTATTTGTGATATGGCTAGCTTTCATGCTGATCTCTGTGATATCACTTAAAAAGATGTGCTATTATTTTATTTCAGTCTGAATTTCATCCATTTTGTATATCTTCAATTGATATCACATTTATATTTCTATATTACTGGTAGCAATTTCCATGGAAAACTGATTCTAATTTATCCTGTTTGATTTTTCACTTGTCCAAAATGTTTTGGGTCTACAAAAGTTTTCTCAGGGAATGAATCCCAAAATGCATATTCCTTGGAAGAACTATTAATTATTATTATTACTGCTATTTGCTCTTTACCAAGAATATATATACATTTTTTTCTTTGTCTTTTCAACTTAAAGCATTCTTTGGTAATTTGACTTTAAGCTTTTTTCCAAGGTATGAAAAATTCATAGGGTTTAATAGATTTTTTAAATATAATTTTGCTTTTTTTAATTGTTGAAAAGAGAGGGATAACTATTTGTTTATTTCTGTTTCAGCTTGGTAAGGTCAGACAGTAATATAGGTGCATAATTTATTTGTAATATTGATGGTCTCTGCTTAACTTAAAGAATTGATATTCAAATAGGTTTACTTTAAAGTATTGCTCTGTTATGTATTTTCTGTCATATGAAGTAACCCCCAATTTTAGATCCTCAGATGGCTAAAAAACCACAACATTTTGTCAAGCAGGTTATTTTAAGGTTTTAAAGCAAGTAACAAAATCAAGAGACTTAATTATGAAAGAAGAATTTTCATTCATATATATATATGTGTGTGTGTGTGCATATATATATTACATAATACATATTATGTATTTGATAATTCAAAAAAGAATAATTTTATATATCTTGAAAGATAAACCAAATCAAAATTGTTAATTGAGAATATTTACTTTAAAATTTCAAAATTTGAATTAAGTTTACTATCAGCAAGCTTTTTCCGTGTACAAAATTAAATGCAATTCAATCAGTATTAAGTACCTAATATTAACAAAGTATTTTGCTAATTGGAAATATCTAAAAACCTGAAACAGTTTTGTCTTTATTACAATGTGTGATAAAGTTAAGGAGAATCATTCTTACATAATTTTTTAGTGCCAGTCAAAACTATTGAAAATATGCAATCTAATTAGATTCTAAAGCATGAGATGGCCCATCTTCTGCCTGTTTAATCATGTACTAATTTTTTTCACCACAAACTAAATAGCCTTAAATGATCGACTGATTTTTTTTTCTTCCTCAGATGTTCCAGGTCTTTTATCTCTAGCATAAGCAGGTTCCCCAAACCTATCTCACTAAGAAACTAGGTTGAACTGAAAGGAATATGGATACATTGCATGGGGATATCTTCCTTGGTTGTTTATGATCATATCATTAAAAAAGGAGAGATTGGTGTCTTGAGACATTATGCATTGTGTTAGGCTTACCAGGTGAGCGGTAGAGATCTACTCTCACCTGTTAATGAATGTGTAATTTAAAATAGGAAGACAAAGAAGCTTACAACATATGTACACTGTAGAAGAGCAACACTTGACTAAAACATGAAAGGATATTAAATTTGGATGTAAGTGCTTTATAGGATCATATAGCACGTACAGATGCAAGCGAATGAAGAGACTAGGGCTGTAATTCTTTTTTCTTTTTTTTTAAGATTTTATTTATTTATTCATGATAGTCACAGAGAGAGAGAGAGAGAGGCAGAGACACAGGCAGAGGGGGAAGCAGGCTCCATGCAGGGAGCCCGACGTGGGATTTGATCCTGTGTCTCCAGGATCATGCCCTGGGCCAAAGGCAGGTGCTAAACCGCTGCACCACCCAGGGATCCCTAGGGCTGTAATTCTTAAGAAAGAACACAGACGAAGGAAAAGAACCTGATTACTGTAATCTGATCTATTTAGAAGGGCTTCATGAAAAAGATTAAAATTTATATACTTAAATAATGGGAGGAAAAATATATAGAGAATTATATATATACATATATATGATGTACACACACACATATATATAAATTAGGAAAAAAATTCAATATGAAAGAACTTCTTGGAAAAAAATATCATTTGATAATATGAACATTAAAGTTACCTGTAGGAATAGTAATATTACGCAAAAATGTAGAAGGACCTGTAAAACTTTGTAAATAGAATAATTAACTTGCATTTTTAGTTAACCATTTATGCAAAGTAGTAAGTAGTGTTGTCCCATTAAAAATATTTTGAATGGCTTTAACTTGAAATATTAATGTTCTGCTAATAGAATGAAGGGGGTTCTCAGAAGTAATTTTTTTTAAAAAGTCTCATGTCAGAATATATCTCAGCAAATTTTTGAATATTTTAATTTTTTCAATGAAATATCTGTTTTTCAAAGCAGAAGTTGCACTGTATAATCTGATAAACTTTCGTCATGTTGGCATTATAACTTTGGTTGTTTTTCCTCATTGAACTTTTTTTAATCCACTGAATATGTGGTTGAACATGAGAAACACAACCAGGTCAACAATTATAATTAATTTTGCGATTGTGGGTGTAGTTAGGCTGTTGCTCTATCAATCACATGATGAAAAATGACAAATAATAAAATATTCACCAACAAAGTCCCCAAAATACCACAAAACTTCCTATTAACTTTTGTCACATTAAGAAACTGAATTAGAGGATTAAAAATAAGTGACATATTATTAAATTTTGACCAAGGGAACTTTTCTTTCTTTAATGTTTTAATGTGGGAAACATAAAATCCAATTTACATCAAACCTTTAGATAATAGCATGTATATTAATACATGATTCTGACAAAGACTTTGGTGTCCTTTCTACAAAAAAGCACAACCATATATCAAAGAACCATCAACCACTGGGACAGCTCTTTGTTTTAACGGATGTCGACAAAAGGCTCACACAGTCTTTGGGCAAAAAAGCCCGAGAAGATCAAAGACCTTACAGAGGAACTTCCAATATATAGGAATGAGCTCTCTATTTGTTCTATTTCAAGTGTTCTTTGAGTAGTAGGTATACGATAGAATACTTTTTGGCAAAACACAGGTGTGAATTCTATAGATTAAATTCTCAAGAAAAAGTATCTATTACAATTCGATAAATACCTACATTTATTTTTCTTCATTATTATGTAATTTTGTTTAAGTAATGCTTAACCAAGAACAGATTATTTATTCTTTCAAGTGAGAGATTATTTCAACCTTCCATAGATTTCACAGAATTTTTCTTGCACCTACAGGCATGTGCCTGTTGCAGCTCCAGTCTAAAATTTCCAACTTTCAAGCCAAGATGAGGGAATCATGGGGAGGAGAACTTGTGAGTGTAGCTTACTGCATATGCCCATTTTCTTTGGATTCCGTCTTTAAGCGCAGTGAGGGCTTGGAGATAGAATTGAATTTCCAGGTTGCAAGTTGAAAATTGGCCTCTCGTAGGACCCCTGTCTCCCCCATAGGTTATTTCTTCACATGAGAGCAACTTTGACTCCATCCTGTCAGCCTTGAACCATCCCCTTGCACTCCCTTTGATTCAACCATATAAAACTTCTTAGAATCCATCAACTCATTCATTGTATTTTCTTTCACATCTGAGACTTCCCATGTCTGGAGTAGCTCTTCCCTCTGTAGGTACATTTTGCCAAAGGAGTGGAAAATCTTACTAAATGCATCCTGTTGTTAGAATGTCTGCTTAACTATTACTTCTTAAAAATCCTCAAAGCCAAACAAGCCTCCTGTAGGCTCTTCTTTACAATTCTGATTACCTCTATTGTAGAATCACCTAAATCAGTCTTTCCTTTTTGCCGGGACTAGAGAGGAAAGTGGGCTAAAGAAAATGGCATTTGTACCCAGACACACTCTAAACTTCATCTCTGAAAGCATGTTAATATCAGAGGGTCGGCAAAAGAGGCAAAAGTATATTTTGGCCAAATGCTCATGTTGCTTAAGTACAAGTTTGGTGAGTGGTTTGCATTAGGAAGTCTCAGATACTCAAATATGTTTCTGGCAGGTAAGTCAGCTCTCTCTCTCATATTATGTTGCTGTAAAACTTTGCATAAGTCCCCTAATTGGTTTTGGACACCTTCTCCCCTACCTCCCTTGTTTGCTGCAAGTTACTTGAAGGCAGGGTTCATTCATTACTAGCTCTTCAGCATTCAGAATATTTTCAAGTTGCAAAATTAACTCTTGCAAGGTAGGATTTTATGGAAAGAGGAGGACAATGAGAAGAGGCAAGAAAAAAAAATCAAACAAGGAAATCATGGCAGTAATACACGAGAGATGAGATGAAATTTTTGAACAGCCTTGGTGAAAACAGGCTAGAACGTATATAAACTATGTAAAAATACTCTGTGCACCTAGGTAAGTTACACAGTTGTAGATACCAAATGAAGGGGGCAGTTGATATGTAGTTCCAAGTTTTCTTTCTTGGTCTATTCTAAGAAGGTTTTTGCCCAACATCAAGAGAAGTTTTGAAGAGTGGGAAGGTTGTGTATGAAATTTCAACATTCTCAAAGAAGCGTAGTGTAGTAACACTTGACCTTGATTAATTAAGGATGAAATTGATGATGGGGTTGTCATTTGTGGGTGATCTGAATACTCACTTCAGCCTTGCAGCTGAGAGTTCACATTTCTCCTCCGTGGACTTTTTGAGAAAATTCAGTGGGCATGTTTTGATCACCAGTCGGAGCAGTGGGATCGTGCAGACCCGGTAAAGCAAGCAGGCAGGAATACACCCATTACTCAAAGTTCTCTATGTTTTCCTGACCCCCTTTAAGGCCAGCGTTTCCAACTTAGTATTTGAATCAGCAAAAAGGTGCATATTTCTCTTACCTATTTTGTGTGAGCAAAGAATAAGCAATTTCAGCAGTCCTGTCATCTATCTGACATATCTAGGGTAGAGTCCTGTAGTACCCACCAATAGGTAAGGATGGCGTAGTTTACAGTGTCCGTTTAAAACAGGGATTTTTCAATAAAGATTCGATCCCCGAGGCGAAGGCACTGCTCTATCAGCTAACAAGGTGACTTTCTTTCATGCTTTGGTTCCTTTTGAAACTCTGTTCCTCACCATGCCCTACCCTCTCCATTCCTTTGAATTAAGCAGAAATTGGCTGTGATGTTTAAGTTCTGTCCATACCTCTCAGGGGATTTCCTTTAAACAGAAGCCAATTGCAAGGGAGTAAAAATGTCTTTTTTTTTTTTAATAAGAAGAGTATATAATACAAAATGAAGATATGTTTAAGATGAGATTTAACCAGTCCCTATGGTTTGTTTTGTTTTTTCTTCAATGTAATATAATGCTCATCTTACAAGTTTACACTGTTTCCCCAAAATATACAATATTCAAGAAAAAAAGGATTTATGTTAATGTTTCAGATAGAAATATTTTCTCTTTTTTTCTAAGATTTTGATAATAAAGTATGTGGTATATTTCACATACTATATTGCTTACTATCTAAACACTTAATATAATATAATTTGATATTTAAATTCATAGACCATGATATTCTCCTTTAAATATTATTTTCTTAAAGCTTTTCCAGTTTGATCTCATAGTCAGAAATGAATCAAATGGAGATATATATATATAATATTTAAATTAAATGGTATTAATGATAAGTTCCTTTAATTCTATATATTGATCAAAGCTCATTGAAATCTTTATGTCAGGGTATCTATAAACATAACAGAAGATTATCAGAGGCCAAAATGGATACTTATAATATGCTATAATTTATAGCATTGATTTAATTTATTTATTCCATAATAACCTTATCAGATAGAAGGCACATCCAAACTCTTAATTATGCATAACACCATGCAAGTTTTGGACAAAAAAGAAAAACCTATCTTGATCTTAATTAAAAAAAATTACACAGATATTAGAAAATGATCTTAAATTCTAATTGTATGAGGTTAGAGTGTAGAAAAGAACGAAGAAGCAAAATAAAATAGCCTTAGCTGGAATGAGTGTGTGCATAAGCTATAGAGGAGAGGAATAAATTATTTTCTATCTCCAAGGGATGTATTTGTACATTGCATAGATCTCTTGCACTCTAATTGGCCACATGATACCTTTTGGCACTTGTATTTTTCAGGGTTCTAAACTAAAATACTGAGGTCACTTTGGACTCTGTTGAGAATATTTTGACGTTTTAAAATTTATAATTCAGCATTTTTCGGGGTAAAAAGCAAAGTCTCACTTATTGTGAATAATTCTCAGGATTTGGGTAGTTGGGGTTGGGGACCAGACCCTTCATTGAGTTGTGAATTAGATTATTTTCAGATTGTGGCAAATTAGAGCCACTTATGGTTTTTAATTGACGGTTCAGACTTGGCATTTATACACAGAAGAGCATTTTGAAGAAAAATTCTAATAGTAACTTTAAAGAATATTTCCAGGTCTCTACTGAGCATTCTGCTATGTAAATGGACTGTGCTAATGTGTTTGACTAAGAGTTATGGTTGGAATGGTTCTTAGATCCTTTCTGCTACTGTGCAAATAGATAAAGCCTTAGGTGCCTTTATGCTCCACTAAATATTGCTAGTAAAATTCCTTGTGTTATTAACATATCATAAAATAATATTTGCTTTCAAGTCCACTATATTCAAGAAACATAAAAACTGCACTACTTCAGATTTAATTGACCACAGGGTTAGTCCACATTGATAAAATCTGAATTATAGAAGATCTTAAAAGAAATGCCGTTTTTTTTTTTTTTTTACTTTTTTACTTTTTACTACAGTCTCCTAATAGATTATTAAAGGAAATGGATATGAATGATTTGTTATGAGCCTTGCTGAAATGATGTCCTTGAGTCCACACCATGGAACTACCTTATAAGTAAAGTCATTGTAAAGTAAGGTTATGTTGGTGACTTAGTAATTAAATGCTCCAAATGGTGTCCAAGACAAATGCATCCCATTTCCTATCTCTGGTTAATAGAATCAAGGTTTCCCAGTACTCAACATAAGAAATTTCTCTTCCTTTCATGCAATTCTTAAAATCTTACTCAGTTTTTTAACCTTTCCCTCATAGATAGTAAACAGTTTATTATTTTTTTGTAAAACACGTTTATTTTAACCTAGACCTTGTGAGTAGACCTTGTGAAATTAAAATTTGTGTTGTCTAAATTAATGTTATACTATAACACATCTGTAATGCATTAAACTTGACAGAAGAGCATCTTAAATCCCTTTAAAAGCAGTTGATTGGTGTCAGCTTATGTTCCCTAAAATTCCTTTTCTTCTCAATGAAAACTTACAGTTGCCACTCAAGTCTACTCTTTTAAATGATTTCTTTTGTGTTTTTAAGATATTTACCACGCTATTCATGAATCACTTCCACTGCATCATCATACATGAGCTTTGCTTTTTAAACATTATTAAATTACTTTAGGTATATCACCTTATTTAGCACCAGAAATCAAAACAAAACAAAACCAACCATAGAGACAGGATCCTTTTTCACAAAAAGAAGCTCACCACCTAGACTTAGAGCTCTGGTTTCAACCCATGGTCTTTTTGAAAATTTTAGTCTATTTATCTAATTTTGTATTTATTTTATTTATTTTAGTAGCTTTATTGAGATATATTTCATATAGCATACAGTTCAATCACTTCTTTATGTATTTATTTTTATTGAAGTTGTAATTGGCATACAATGTATTAGTTTCAGGTGTGTGACATGGTGATTCAACATTTATATACATTACAATGATGACGTAATTAATCTAGCTCCACCTGTCACCAAAGTGGTCACATATGCCTAACTATATCCCCTATGGTGTACGTTGCAATCCTTTGTTTTATATATTTTATAACTGAAGTCATTGTGTGATACCTAATTGCTTCCTTCCTAAAAAAGAGAATGCTGAACAGGAAACATGAGATGTGCCCTTTGGCAATTTTCTCTTGTACCGCCAATGCTGGAAGTGTTAGGATATTGGAAAATTCTTGTTGTTGTTGAATTGCAGTATCTTGGTGCAATTTAGAACAAAGTGTATCACGGCTCGGCTAATGCATTGGAAGCCCCCACTTCAAATTTGCTATGACATGTTCTTGCCAAGATTAAGTACATGGTCTAAAGATAGGATTTTCAGTCACCTATATTATATAAAGACTTTTCAAAAGTTAGTAAGGGACAGTTTCTCTTTCCATACTGCCCATAACAAGTTGGGAAAAATCTTTGCTTCCGTTTGTACAGCTCCAGCGTGGTGTTCTTTTAGACAGAACTTAGCACTTATACCTCTGTGAGGGAGCAAAGATGTGATAAGATAAAAGAAATGAAGCTTCAAGTTATCTTTCTAATCCTCATACCTGGGATTACTTTCAAAGAGTGTGTTTGCTCTTATCTCAAGGGAAATTCCTCTTCCCTTGGACTACAATGTTCTGGTAAAGTATTTTAGAAAACATGGTATACTGTTTGTGAAGATAACAAAAAGTATCCATCTTTTGAGAGTCTCTTACACAGAATAATATATCAAATATATTTATTTATTCTTTTAGCCTGTTTCTAGACCTCTGCTCCTTTCCCAAAGACAAAGTGTCAAGGGAGAACAAAGAATTTTTCTTCTCTGCCCTCAAAAGATTGTCTGAGGTGGGCTTTTCATCAGTTTTCAGACTCTAATCCAAGCTTTTTTTTTTCCTATGTCCTTAAGTGATGGCCAGTACAAATGCAGTTCTCCCAGAGAAAAGCCATCAGCTAATCAGTTATCCCATTAAGCACATTTTTAACTTTGTCTTGCTTTCAAGTATTATATAGAAAGAAATGAACACCTAGGTGATTCAGAACCTATATATTTCAAACAAAAATCAATTTATCATGCAAGAAAGCAGTATCCAAAGGATTAAAATTATATACTAGTTTCCTACTCTTAAAAGGGAGGGAGGTTTGATAGAAATACCACACTATTCTCAGGTGCAATACAACGAAAAAGCAACAGTGAAAAAGATAAAAACTAAGAACTTGATATTTTCTCAACAACATGTAATCAAAAGCAGGATTATTCAGAATTTCAAAAATAGTATGTGTGCATTTCAACTCTTGAAAAGTATAAAAGAAACTTCATACAGCTGGAGTGTAGTCCTGTTCTAATCAACAGATGGACACGTGAAATTGAAGTAGGTTTTCGTTTCTGGGAATACACACTTATGTTACTTTTAGGAGGCTTTTGATTTAATACCATGTGTATATGGAGAAGCCAGGATTCTTGCAAAAAAAATCTTTTAAAAAGTTTGAAATCTGTTTTCTGTCAATTTTTATCACAATTCCTAGATTTAACTGAAGAGCTTCAAAGGAATTCAGTAAGAATCATTTAAATAAAGATTTTCTCTAATCTTCCCAGATTTTCATAGAAAAAGAATTAAAAAAAAATCTGTTTCTGTTATGAATAATTAGCAGGCCATCGCATCTCCTCGGGGGGGACGATTTGTTACTTGTGAGTGACGTGTACTTTTATTATTTATGATAACAGCCATCTGAAATATTTCTACTAGTAACTTAAAACATACTTTGAGTAAAGCTCGAAGTTTGACTTACAACATCACAACCAAACAGAATTGATCCTTTCAAATATAATTTAGAGTATTGATGTGTTTGCTAGTCTTTTGTTTAGGCTCCATTTTACTACATTATCCAGTGCTGATTTCACATTAATTGGTATTTAATCTTACCCCCTGGCTGTGGGATTTCAAAAAATATACCTCAATTTATATGCAAATATTGTACCAAGAATATAAGAACTTTAAATGTTTTCCTTTATGGAACTTCTTGAAAGGTACATCATTCTAATTATATATACTGAAAAATATGCATAGGAATTTGCTTTATTTTTCTTTACAAACTCAGATGAACTATCTTAAATATGACATGCAGAAAAATGAAAAAAAACTAATAAAAATCATTAATATTTGTTTAATCTAAAATGTATTAGTTTCTATTTAGTAAATACTATATAGTTTAGTCCTCCCTAGTAAGTATTATATTACCCACTGTGGATAGAAGGAGGAAAAAATGAGATGACCCCTGACTTTTAGAGGTTAATTGATAAGAAATATACTCTTGCAAATACACAAGTTGTATATGAAGAAAAGTATATTTTTCTCAAAGTAAGTTCGTAAGGTAGCAAATACTTACAAAAGTAGAGTAGGATCAGTTCAATGTGGGTCTTATCAGTCAAGAAAGACCTGAGAAATGTGTTTTGGCCATGAAATGATGGATGATTGAGTGTCCTTGAAATGATGGATGATGTGGGCAGAAGAGAACATAAGGAAGACCATTTGTTGCCAGTTGGGTTCTCTGGAAGCAGATGCTGAGATGTAGTTTGGAGTTCAAGATATGTATTAGGAATGAAACCTTGTGAAGCAAAGGCAGAGTGAGCAGGATTGGGCAGAGGGCGAAGCTGAACTGTGACACAAGCTGACAAAACTTCAGCCAGCCCATAGGAAATCCAGAGCCATTGTTTTCCCTAAGAACAATCTGAATCAGGTCAAAATGGATCTGTCAGCCATCCCTCAGTTGGCCATCAAGAGTGGGAGGGCTTAACCTTGGGCTTGGTAGCCTTGTGTAGCGAGGTTAACCTTGAAGTTGCTGAGATCTAGAGGTTGTCTTGACAACACTGTCAACATTAGTTGTGACTTGGAGGGAGACCTGGATAGTACATCTTCACATCTACCCTGCCATTCCTGTGTAAGGAAGAGTATAAGTAGAACATTGGAGTAGAGGAAAGCAAGGCTATGTTTGGGAATGAGCCGGCACTAGAACAACCTTCTAGAGTTGCAGATCATTGCAAGTCACAATCAAAAGATAAGAGGGCACCATCTAGGGCAAGCCCTTTACTTTTATTTTTTAATTTTATTTTACTTTTAAGCAGGCTCCACACCCAGCACAGGGCTCGAACTCAGGACCCTGAGATTGAGAGTCACATGCTTTACGAACTGAAGCAACTAGACAGGGAGAGCTCTTGAGTACCAATTGGAGAATTTTGAACCTAATAGAGAAAGAACTATAAAATAAGTGAGAACTAGGTACAATAAAAGTAACACTTTAGAAAGATGTCATGAATACTTTTACAGGGTAATACTTTTACTAAGGTAATATGGAGAGGTCGGAGAGGCAAGATGACACTTCTCTTAAAAACAATCCTGTGTGTAGACATCAAGAATAGTAGCTTCACAGCAAAACTCTTCCAAACAGAGTATTTCAGTGAAATATGTTGTTTGAACAAGTGGATTTATGCAAAAAAAGACATTTAACCAAATG
This sequence comes from Vulpes vulpes, assembly GCF_048418805.1. Lineage (NCBI taxonomy): Eukaryota > Metazoa > Chordata > Mammalia > Carnivora > Canidae > Vulpes > Vulpes vulpes. The sequence goes on along the minus strand of NC_132786.1, from coordinate 53,389,516 downwards.
GATTATTAAAAACAAATCTATTTTTAACCCACAAATATTTTTGTCTGTTTAAAAAGCTCATGTCTGTTCTGCAACCTGTATTTTGACACATTTTCATTTATCCAGTCACCGTGGACTGTTCATTCATTCACCACATATTTGCTGATCATGTATTAAGTTCCTAAGGTGAATGAGATAAATCCCCTCTTATGTAATGAGGAAGACAAAAATGAAAATAATTTGTAGTAGAACATTATTAGTACTGTAGGGGGCAAAAAAGAGATGCTGGGAAGACACAGAGAAGAATGCAAAGTATGTTACTTTTCCAGTGACTCTGAAACTAAGGGCTTTCTGTTCCATGATGAAGTGATGAAGGAATATTAAAAGAAGTAGTATGTCTCCATCTGTATTTTAGAAAGGTTACCTGGTGACAGTTGGAAGATGGAATTAAGCCTGATGAGACTAGAGGTAAAACAACAAAACAACAACAACAACAACAACAACAGCACAAGTTGGGGAACTATTACAAGCTCTCAGAAAGACAAAAGACGGAATTAAAATTTACTGAGCACTTACTATATGCTGAACTTTGTTCTGAATGTTCATAATGTTTTATTTTCACAACAGGGAAGTTCCAAATAAATGGTATGTGGATTTTCCTATAATTATATCAACTCAATGTTGACTTACAACAGTGGGAAAATCAGGTGATTAGGAACTATGATCAACATTTACAAATATAGTAATTTAATAGAACCAAGGGCAAATGATGCTCACATAAAAGAGACTTATTTGACCAACCAAATCCTTAAAACTATATAATTCTTTGGGGAAAAAATAAGTTGTTTTATGAAAGTTAAGTATCACTATTAAGAGAAAGGAGAGAGTTGATCAGAAAATACTGTGTAAGAAGTAAAAGTTGCCACCCACCCTGATGCAGTATGTATTATTGGGCAAAATGTAATTAAGCCATACAAACCATACCCTATACACCTACACATTTATATTCCAGAATATCGGATGCAAATTGCAGTAAATATGGCAAAGAGGATACAAAGCCAAAGCATACCTTCCATATCCGTAGCCTTGAGCAGTGAGAAATAGGATGGCACTCTATTTACAGAAGAAAAAAGTAGCCTAAGAAAAATACTCTTAGCTTTTAGATTTATGGACATAATAACAACTGGAATATCCAGCTTGCTGTTGTGTGTATGAGTGTGTTGAATCTCAATTATGAAGCTTGAAAGAGGGAATACAGAGGAAGGGGTAAAAGAAAGAATACAAAATGTATTAATGTAAAAAAACCCAAAATGTATGAATAGTTATAGAGAATTGAAACATTACAAACACCTGTCCACCTATCACTTACCCCTTCATTGGTTGAGTCCCTAATGTTACACTATCGCATAGATATTATATATGTATGTTTGTCTTCCCTCCCCATTAGAGGTAAGTTCTGCAAGGCTGGGTTCTGCAATGTTCAAGACCGTGTCCTCCAGGAGAAAAAACAGTGTCCGGCACAGGCTAGATATTCGATCAGTATTTACTGGATGCTGAATGAATGAGATGCACATATTGTCTTTTTTTGTTTTATAGTCAGGAAAGGGAATAGTTCTTTTTTCTTCTTACTTATACCTGATGAGACTAAAGTTCAGAGAGTTTGAATTACTTGCTCAAGATCTCTGAGCTGGAGCCAGTTTTTGAAGCCAAGCTCATAAGCCCTTACTCTACTCTGTAAAGCACTGCCTTCTAAGATATTAAACAACTGTGTCCCAGTGGACTTTTCTTAAAATTATTTGATTTGATTTTGTGTGGTATTCAAAACATTAAGAGGAATGATGGCTGAAAAATCTTTAAAGATTAGGTTTACGGTTCACAACATCTCTATTAAAAACAGGCTTTCAAAAATTAATTGTCAATATTCATCTTTTTACTTTGTGATGAATGGTGATGCATATAATATTTTTAATAATGGCAGTCACAGTGTAATGCATATCCACCTCAATTTTTGTCATATTTATAATAGTTATAGAAAAATAATTAGTGAGTTTTTAATTTGCGTAAAGTCAATATTGTTTATTACCATTTTCATGATAAAATATAATCAAATGGTAAGAAACAGAGATCTGACGATTTTTATGGCCATTATTTTTAACATGCTGGGCAAGTCAGTTTATTAATTATCTCTTTTCAAGACTAGTGCCAAAGTGAAAATACTTGGCTGCTTTCTCTTGGATGTTAGAGAACAAACACAACTCCTGTGGACTGAACACAGGCTGATGAATATCATTAAGTTATGAGCTCTTTTGATAATTACAAAAACAGATGCCCAGATGCATCTATATATAATCATCTTATTTTTACCAAACTCCTGACTGGTAATCACTTTAGCTGAAATGGATCTTTAGACCATTGGTCTGTATATTAAGGCAGCTCTACAAAATCAATATGATGAATCATGTTTAATTTATTTTGCACGTGTAGACATAAACTGAGTTTCTAAAAGCTATCCTTCTATTTTTAATCATATTTCACCCCTAAATTCTAGGAATCATTCCAATATAGTAGTGATCCCTGTAAGTAGGTTCCATCTTCTTGTTTAAATCAGTTTGAGTTTTTAGGGAGGGCTGCTATTTTATTAAAATGAAGCAGGAGAGGTGGAACTGTGTGGTGAATGCACATTATCAAAGGGCTTCATGTGCACTCCCTCATTGTTCTAATCAAAGAAAAGATATATTCCCAATTACACAATGTCTAATGTCTCACAAGTACCTTCATACAGCCACTAAAAAATATTTGATTCCATTAGTTGTATAATATAGCTGCCTTTCTACAGTTAATTTTTTTAAATTACCGTCCATTCATCCTGGTGGTTTCTCTGCCTTTACAAAGATTTAACTTCTCCTTTTCACTAAAAACAGCCTGGTCATTTGGGCACATGTGTGCGTGCACACACACAGGCATAACTCTTCTATTCTCTCTCTCCTCCTCCTCCTTCTTTCTTACATTATCAGATGTTGATTATATCTAGTACTTCTCCCTTGGATATTTTACTTATTCATAAGGTATTGTTGATATTTGCAGTGCCTCACACAGTAATTGGTTAACATTTGCAATGTGAGCTTCTTTTATATATGTAGACATGTTTCTATCCATCTACATTTATAAATCTATTATAGAATCCTTGTTGGATTTTATTTGATATCATTTTCTTTAAGCTTCTAATAAATATGATTTTTAAACCAAGAACTTAATTTTTTTTTAATGGCACACAAGTAGAACTCTACATTGCTTAGAAAAATATTGGGTGTATTACATTCCTTACCTAATGTCTGCTACCTAACATCTGCCTTTTCCTCCTCCATCCTATGTTTAAGAATATTTGAATTCCAGGGGATGTCTTTAGTTTACTGGTGTTTTATTTTGACCTGGTGCATAATCTAGTGACAGTGCCCTGCCATTTGAAAGATCCCAGATATTGACATCATGCATATTGCTTCAAGCCACTTGCACATCACTTCCCTCTTTGAGAGGCAGTTTCTTTATCTGTAAAATGCAGATGATAAAAATCACCTACTTCAAAGGCTTGTTATGAGCAGTTAATGAAATAATTGTGGAAAATAGCTAAGATAGCACTTGACCTATGGCTAACTGTAGTCCTTACTATTTTTCTGCATGATTGCTGAGAGCTATAATTTTTCAAAAACAAAAATAATGTTCACCAAAAAGTCAGTAGTTTAGCGAGGCCATTGGTATTTGTTGAACTTTGGATTATTCTGCTTGATAGAGTTGGGTAAGTGAGTTTTTCTCCCCTTCTCTCCTAAAATGTTCATGGATGATATCAAATACATGAATATCTATCTCAATAAGCTATGGTACTAATCATTTATATTCTCAACACCCTACCAACTATTTTTCCCCCCATGTCAAAAATAACTATACTCCTAAACCGGCAATATCTTTTATAACAGCAATTTATTTTCCTTCCATTTAGCCATAATAATTAGGACAAAGAGCCATCTGGGTGACTCAGTTGGTTAGATGTCTGCTTTCAGCTTAGGTCATGATCTTGGAGTCCTGAGGTCGAGCCCCACGTTGGACTCTGTACTTGGCCAGAAGTCTGCTTCTCCCTCTCCTTCTGTGCTTTCTCTCTCTCTCTCTCTCTCTAATAAATAAATAAATAAATAAATAAATAAATAAATAAATCTTTAAAAGGGGGGTCTTATGTAGTAGAAGGTGGTGTAGGGAAAAGAAAGAAAAAAAGTTGATTCCATATTCCTAATTTACTTAAGATAGAGAAATAAAAGAACAGGAGGAAAAAAAAAACCATCCACCCAGCATAGTAAGTTTAACTCTCCCTTGAGCCCTAGAAGAGCTCACTCCTTATACATCAGGTACAATAGTGCTATTTTATCCCCCTCTCGCATTTCCTTTTGGAAGCACAGAAATGTGTGCCTCGCTCCAGGGGAGAGAGGCTTTCCTCAAGCTGGCAGCCTGCATAGCTGTCGGCTCCAGTATATTTCTACACCTATTTTAGGGAGCGAATTCTGTGTTCCTCCAATGGTGAATGGGTAGTTTCAAAATTTCTTTCAAAGCGGCTTTACAAGCCCCTCAACTCTGCATAAACTCGCAGTGGGTTTTCTTCTCCAAGTTTGCAGAATCCTGGTCTTGGAGCTACGGAATAGGGAATCAGGTTCCACAGCCTGTGTGTGTGTGTGTGTGTGTGTGTGTGTGTGTGTACACGTGTGTGTCCTTTACCTTAAACCTATCAAATTAGGACTATATAATTAAAATCCAGATGTAAAGAACTAAATGAATGAATTTTCGGAGAGTTTTCTTTGCATTTTCTTTCTTTGATTATAAAGTACTTCCCTATGGCAATATACCTCACACTGACTTGTATTATAGTATGCTAGTCTTTATTTTATTCTTTGTATGTTCATTTTGAAATACTAAAAGCAAAATTAATTTATATAGCAATTCCCAATCCAGTTATAAAAAATAACATCTATGACTTTTTATTTTTATTTTTATTTTTATTTTCTCTCTCCTAAGACTAAAATCAGATGACAGGCTTCTCATTTCAGTAAGTGTTCTAGATCGGATTGACTCTGGATTGAATTGCATGGAAGCATGATCCTAGGATCGTGAATAGTTAAGTAACAGAAAATTTCTAGATTGACACTGCCAAACCATAAGTGCATAATAAATAACAGCGATCATGGGAGACAAAATCAGCTTAGGCTTGATAGGCTTCTACACCTGTGCCTGTGTACCCCTTGTTCTAAGATCCGTATGCCTGACACCACCGAGAATCACCTTGCTCTTTCTAAGCTGCCCACAGTTTTTCTGTGTGGTTTCATTCATTTAGCCACAATAACCTTCACTCTGCTTCAAGGCTGCCCCGAGGCATCCTGTATCCAGCTCCTGTCAGGATGTCTTCTTGATGCAGCTTCTAAACATGAAGCCTTACAGCCTCCTGGAAACTTGGCAAAGGCAGCCCCAGGTGAAGAGATCAAACAGACAGCAGTACCTATAGGAAGCCCTGGAATTTTACCCCTTTTCCAAAAATGCCTGTGCCCTCGGCAGAAACCCAATTTGCTTCCCCTAGGGCTCACTTTGAACAAGTCCCTTCTTTCCTCTGTGTCCGAGTAGCAATGTTGTTGGCATTTCGGACTGAGCCTTAGCATCACCTCTCTCAGGAGATAATAGGCACTTATTAAAAATGACTGCAATGTATAGCTATTGTGAGTCACTCAAAACTCTCCCTTACACAAAATCATCATTTGGTATTTGAGGCCAAGTGCAAAGTTTCCGTGTGCCCACATTTTAATGAGTTATATGAGGGAGAGTAAAGATGTCGTACATGTAGGTTTAATTCTTTATTTTTAACTAGCATAGTTAGGTCGGAAAAATGTAAGCACCAAGGGTTCAGAACTCTCTGCAATTCCAGATGCTATATAAAATGTATTCTATTTAATGAGCCCTGCATTCCATTGACTGTTGAACTATACATCAATGGCATGCCCCTTCCTTTCAACATTCAAACTGTTTAGCTCCCACTAATAGGTACATTAAAAAGAATCTTGCTACAAATATGAAGGCAGACATCATAGCTATATGCATTTCTGCCTATGCTCATACTTTTTTAAAAGCTCCTAAGAGAAATCTTCACAAAGATAAACTGTAACCCTTTTTGTGCAGTGTTTGCTAATGGAGAAAGACATCACGTGCATTTTTTTCTGTACATAGCTGAACCAGAGCATCAGGATGATATCAACTAGGAGAAAAAAAAGAGGAATTGGAATAATCGCTATATCATTACGAGTGTAAACTATTGATAGAGTGCTTAGCTTCCTGAGTATCTTTGAGCGCTTATTGAAAAAGTGTGAAAATAACACTTAAAAACCATACATTTAATCATATAATGCTGTCACAGTGCTTTGGAAACAATGATTATTGTTAAATAGAGGCTTCTAAGTAAATAAGGTTTGAAGTATTCCAGAGGTAACCCAAAATCACAGATAAACAGTTAAGAATCTTAAAAGAATTTAGAAGGCACAGGTTGGTTTTTGGGTTTTTTTGTTTGTTTTAATTTCCTCGCATTTCAAATGATTCTTGTGTATTTTACCTGTTTAATAAGAAGGAGAAAGGCAGAGTAAAATTTACCCAAATGTTATCTCTTGAAGGAAGGAAGGAAAGAAGAAATATAGGAAGGAAGGGAGTGGGGAGGAAGATGAGAAGGAAGGAAGGAAGGAAGAAGGAAGTCATTCTGTTAATCTTTCTGACAGGCTCACTACTTTGTTTATATAGAGAATTCTAAAATGGTCTTGCTTTTATTTTTTTAACATACTCATGAAAATGCATCTTTCTAAATCAGTTTTGTGGTGGATTTAATAATGGGCACTCCTGAAACAGTCAATATGAATTGTAACTATCCCCTTGGTTGACATCTTGAGAACATATTTAGGCAAATGCTAATATTCATAGTCAATTACAGGAAAAATATATATTTGCTCTTGGTTTGCTTCAAATGTGAGTTAAGTTTGAAAGTAGTGTCTGAACATTCTTTTCAAACAGATTAGGAGCTTGTTTCACCTATGATTATCCACCATATATGTTGGTTGACCTTTGTGGGCATTAAATAGAAAAGAAATATTTAACATGTATTTTCTGAATAAAAGTAAAGATCTTTTTATCCGGATTATCACAAAATTATATCAGCTGTACTTCTGTATTGAAATACAACTCATAGCAACATAACAAAAGATTCATATTGAATTTATTCACTTGGAAGCACTGATACCTAGAATATATTTTGTGTAACTTTTAAATAAAAATTGTCCTCTGGTACAAGATAAATGGATTTACACATTACTCATTTCTCTCTCTCTCTCATTTATGCACATTCACTCGCTCATATAGTTTTTCTTTTCTTGTGGAGCTTTTTGGTTTTGATAAATATTTCATACAAATGACAAATGAAAAGGTAACTTTAAAGTTTTTATGGTATGAAACTATTTAGATTTCATTTCCATAAAAGTATACAAAAACTTCTATAATAGGAATAAAATATTTAAATTAAATCAAAATCTATGTGCTTACTATTGATTTTTTTTCTTCTATATTTCCACACATTGGCATAGGATACTAATTTTGGACTGTGTGCTCTTTTAGGAGAAAGAGAGTCATACATTATTTTTTATAGAAGTTGTATTTTGAGGGGGACGCCTGGGTGGCTCAGAGGTTAAGTAAGCATCTGCCTTCGGCTCAGGGCATGATCCCGGGGTCCTGGGATAGAGTTCCACATCGGGCTCCCTGCATGGAGCCTGCTTCTCCCTTCGCCTGGGTCTCTGCCTGTTTCTCTCTCTGTGTCTCTCATGAATAAGTTAAATAAAACCTTAAAAAAAGGTGTATTTTGATATTTGAAGAATTATTGCAGTATGAACAAATATGAGACAACTCTAAATGCCAATAAGTTTGCCAGTAATGTGCATCATAGTAAATGCAATTATTCCATAAATGGTGGAATTTTAGTTCTCTTAGAATTTAAAACAAGTCATTAGCATTAAGTTCCTTTGCAACTATTATTCATTATTTATATAAATAAATACAATCATACTATCATTTTTAAGAAAAATGGCAGTTGTTATACAAATAGCTCATGAAGTATATAAGCTAATGATTCCCTTTCATTTTGCATAAATTGGCTGTGCAATTTTGTTATAAACATAACCTTCAGTGTAATTTGATAGCCTTTCAAATGGTTTCTGCAGTCAAAAAAAAAAGAACTTGAATTATATCATGTATGTTACTAATATTGGCTTCCCTGCAAGGTTGAGTAAACAGAAAATAAAATGAAAACATCTGCAGAAAGCGATCCCAGTATGAAATATTGCCATAACATTTCATACCAATCAGAATCACTGTTTACTTTCAAAATGAGGACCTACGGTAGGTAAGACCACTGGCCAAAAATTAAAAGCTAATCTATGGAAAATTGTGGCCAAGGGATGTATAGTCTACATCTGAACATTTGTTAAATAAATAATGAAACATAAGAAAGAAACCAAACCCTTTCAGAAATCCTTGGATTTTCTTTACATCCCAGTGCCCGGCCCAGCTGGCTGCTGTTCTCACCGTTGAGCTGTTTTGACCGTCCCCAACCCGGCCAGGGTGAGCTGGAGCTCATCACACAAGGTCCTGCTCATTTGCTTAGCCAGTGACTGCCAGCCCTCAAGTCATTGTCTTCAAAGAGCTTGCGTATTCCTTTAGCAGGAAAGTTGATTTTATATTACCCGATTCCATGTGTTTTGTAAAGTAGTACTCATTTTGGCTTTTTGGTCTTCTTTTCTCACAATAAAAGTGCTATAAAACCTGTTCCAATTCACACTGCAATTTGATGAATTGCCTTCTCAGGATTTCATTATAAATGTGTTTTAAAGTGCTACTGCAGAGGCTGAGGTGTTTTGAAATAACAAATAGGTACAAGGCAAATGAAAAGCCATACATCGAAATGACTTGGGTTCTCGGTGTAGTGGGGAGCGGTGCCTCTAATTCCTTAGAGCATTTGTTTATTGCTTTATTACTATTAGGGTTATTTCATTATTGATATAAAATCGAAAGCTTCTACACTGGAGAAGAAAGTATATGACAGGCTTGTCCTGTGAGCAAACCACAGAATTTAATAGTCTGGTTTGTGATTAACGGCAATGAGACATGGCATCTTCTAGCTATGTGGGGGAGGTGGGGTAAACTTATTGAGCTATATAGCTTTATTATTTCATGATCTTTTTTTTAAGAATATATTTATTTATTTGAGAGAGACACAGCACAAGAAGGAATACGAACCTTGATGGGGGTCCAGGGGGAGCAGAGGGAGAGGGAAAAGCAGGCTCACAGCTCAGCAGGAAGCCCAACTCCGGGCTCTATCCCAGGACCCTAGATCATGACCTGAGCCAAAGGCAAATGCTTAACCGAATAAGCCACCAGGCGCCCCATAATCATTGAAGGATTTAAAAGTTCATTTTATATGGCAAATCCATAGAAGTATAAATATACGGCAAATCTGTGTGAGATCATTTTCTTTTCCATCTTCAAGAGAGACTTGCCAAGGTTTATTTTATGTTCCTGTCTCCCCCCAGCTCATTGGTTTCCCTGGTACACACATTTAAATGACATCTGAAGTGTTAAAATATAGAATCATCCACCTGCATAAGACCTTAGACTTAATCTCACAAATAGTGATCTCTCATTCAGCATCACACAGGTTGAAAGTTCTAGGACTGATGGTTTACTACTTCACTTTAATTACCATCAAAAACTTTGCACACTTGTGAAATGTTACGTTTCAACCTCAACGGTTTCCACAAATTTTTTTTTTGTTTGTTTTGTTTTGTTTTGTTTCTGTTGTTGTTGTTTTGTAATGGTGTCTTAATGCTTTTGGAACTCCAGTAAGCTCTTAAAATCAGATTGGCTATATAAAACTAAATATGAAATTTGACATGGATTTAAATTTGCCTGACTTATTGATAAGCTGATCTGCTGCAAACACTGATTTATCTACGGTGAGATCGGCCCTCTGTGCTGGTTCTGCAGATAGCACATCCCATCCTTGAAGTCAGGACTTGGGGTACTGTGTATGGGGGGCTAACGGGAATCCCTCTGCTTAAGATGACACGACAGTTGTAACTAGGGGACTGGTAGGTTCCTCAGGACTCCTTGTAACTTGAGTGCAGCAGATTGTAAAGGAGTCAGTTTCTCACCTTCTATCTCACTTTTGGTTTAGGAGAGATCTAAAACTGGGCCTCAGGATAGAATAAGCCTCCATGCATTGTTGCTGAACATATAAAGCAATGAATTCATTAACGCCTTTATTTCTAGAACAGGGATTCTCAGTTCATATCAAATAAAATTTTAGTCTTAGGGGCAGAAGTGCATTGATAATTTTGTGTTCTTTTTTATTTTCCTTTCCTCTTCTTCTTTTCCTTTTCTTTCTTCTTCTCTTTCTTCTCAGTAAGGACACCAAGTGTCAGACAAATTAAGTAAACTGTTCAAGACTATACAGGACCAAATAAAGCTTAAGCTACAGTTAAGGAGTGCGTATTCACAGTTCAAAGTAGTTTCTTTTCATCATGCCAATTTTTTTTAAGAAAGTTCAAAATCATTTCTATCTTGATTATTATCATAAAAAGGCCAGTTAGAAGTCATAGTTCCTACTCTTGGGCTTATGGGAAATCAACTATATTTTAAAACAAATATCACTTGGTGTGTTGTATGCCATTGTCTGTATGGTTTCTATTCATTTGCCCATTTTATAAATGCTTATGGAAAGATATCTCTGAAGCAGACACTCTTCCAAAGGCTGACTTAGAGTGATGAACCCAACAAACACAGACTTGCCCTCAGCCTGTCAAAGAGTAGCATTATGGTTAAAAGGATGAGCCTCAAACTAGGATACATATTTTGCAATCAAGCTTGGACAAAGAATACATCAGCTGAGGTGTTCAGTGTCACTTAGATCTCTAGAAGAAGTAAATCATTCACTTTTATCATGGTGCATGATCTCTACCATAATCAAGAGCACATCTAAAATATAGGCCCTATGAAACAATACATTGAAAAAAGTTCTGACAGAGTAAAGTACCAGATTAAAAAATATTCCAAACTCCAATATGTTCAGTTATCACACAGCTGTAATTAATCTCTGATTATGTTATCCAAATGACCACAAGCTACACCCCCCAGCTTGGGAAGATGAAACTTAGTTTAATTCAGAAATTTCTCAGTCTCTATTGTGGCTTTGCATATCTTAACAGACATATTTTTTTATCTTATCCCAAATTTATTAACAAATTCTGTTAAGTGGCAGAGCTGTGTCAGCAAGCTCTATTGTATTCTATTTATTTATTTATTTATTATGGTTAATCAAATAATTCATAATGGCATAGTTTAAAGATAAAAGGCCCATCGACATCATATGCTTAAATGTGTGACAAAATCACTACAATATGTATGAATTATAAGAGCTGTATAAACAATTAATATGCAAGTGCTGTTAGATACAAGTAGGTAGACTGTCTTAACCAAGGTAACTTGTAGACATATGTAAAATTATCACCTTTCAGCTCAATGCTATAAAATGCACTACACTAGAATATTTTTAATATTCAAAGTTAATATATATTTATTTATTAATGAGAGGCACAGAGAGAGAGAGAGAGAGAGAGAGAGGAAGATAGAGAGGCAGAGACACAGGCAGAGGGAGAAGCAGGCTCCATGCAGGGAGCCCGACGCGGGACTCGATCCTGGGACTCCAGGATCATGCCCTGAGCTGAAGGCAGAAGCTCAACCCCTGAGCCATCCAGGCATCCCAAAGTTACCTGAAAATAGAATGTTAGAATGAGCTTATTATGGGAAATCTGGTTTTGGTGATTTCATCAGGTTCTATGCTGAAAGATTCTACTTCTGAGACTTTTTTAATCCTGCACAGCCTTATGTAAAACAAATACTAGTATAAAAGAAACCCTTCAAGAGATTAAATAGGTTTCTCAAGTTTTTAGTATAGATTAAAGAACATTGGCCAGTCAAAATATTTTGGCTGGGCCCAACTGTAAACAATGCTGTGACTCATAGACATGATATTCAGCAGCTAACACACACACACACACACACACACACACACACACACACACACACACATGCAGATTCATAGACCTTTCCTGAAGCTACAGCTGTACCAAGTCAAAGATCTACAGAGCTAGAGCTGGAGAAGTGACTTACATTCTACTTTCTATCTTCACATACTGTAACTATCAACTGAATCAGGGCAGTCACACAAAGGCTTGTTTCACTAATGTTTCCTAATTAATATTAGGGATTAATTTATATGTATATTCAGCCCTCCTTGCAAGCCTTACGGATAATGAAATCATACTTACATATTTTTGCATTTACAGATTATCTTTGGCCATTCCATTAAGGCACAAAATTGAGAACACTGAAGGAGGAATAGCTCCTTTAAAAAACTTTTCACAAAGTGAATTTGAATGGGCTTATAAATACACGCAGTAACATCAAATGAAATCAACTATTTAAGGGAATACATTTTCCCATCTAGCAAACATCCAGAAATGACCAACGGTCGAATAGGAATATTTTTGGGAGCCTTCTAATTCATTTCACTGTGATTCACTATACATGATAAAGTAATCAAGACCATTCGTGTTGTCTTGCTTATGTATTTCAAAGATTTCAGGGAAGTTAATTAAATGCAGCACAGCGCCTCAGCTGCTTGCTACATCTCAACCTCGCATTGCATTTCAGAGCATTCGCTCCTGGAGCCCTGGCATGCTTGGCTTAGATATTAAACACCGCACATAGCGTAATGACCTAGTACCTGAAGATAACTTGCAGTGAGTTTAAAGTATAAAACCATTAAGATTTGATGTAGAAGTCCTACTATCCTTTACTACAAAGCTTGCATATTGACTGTAAATACCTTTTACTCCCATACGTTCTACTTACTGTTTCAAAGCACTTAGCAGAAGTCTAGCTGAACATCAGTGTTTAATTTTTCCCATGCTTTGTTTCAGACTCCTTTTCACTGAGGTTCAGCTGTTGGGAGTTGAAAGGGGATATGAGATTTTTTTTTTTTATTATTGTCTTGTATTGGAGAATGGAGGCCACAGGATTTCAACATGACCCATGAACTCCCATCAGACGAAAGGTACATAAGCTCTCCTTGTGGCCAAAAGCACTCTCTGATGCACACGGCTGGGTTTGCTTTTCTTTTAGTTTTAATAAAGCCAGAGCCAAATCAAAGGATATTTTAAAGGTTTATTTTCCTGGTAATTATTCTAAGCGTTTTAGGTATCCTAATAAAACAAAATGTTCCGTCTGCAAATCTCATGCATTGCATTGGCTAAGTGAATACTTTCCCTCATCAAGTCTATGTTAACGGTCAGTCTAAAATTCTATGCAAGTGAAAGATGTCATAGTTTGCCATTAGTTTGAGTGGGTTTTTAATTTCCTTACCTTACCAATTATTTGGTTTCTGAGGTGTAACAATTTTTCCTTAACTTTTATTCAGTTGTGTTGCTTTAATTCTCCCCAAAAGACTTTTAGTATTTTATGAACCTTCACATTTTGACCTGTAAATCATCAATCTTACAAGCTTTAATTTGGGGAGAAAAAAAAATGACAAAGAACTGAAAACTGACTTTCTGAATCAAAATTGCTCTCTTAACATATATTTTTAAAGAAGAAGATTACTATGACAGGTTGATTGCAATTTAAAACATTATCTTTGGTGGATTATAAGTATTTTAAGGTTCATAACTTCCACAATCATTTTTCTGCCTATAAAAATGCTTCAAATTTAATTTAAAATAACAGCTGTATTAATTTTTATCATTTAGAATGAAAGATGATTGTTTCTAGAGCCTGTAATTCTCTGAAGTGTTGCATATCAAGTTATGCTCTCTACAGAATTTAAATCATAAAATAAAATGTGCATGTTTTCTCCTGCAGGAATTTTATTTGAATCAAGCCCATCTTTAATTCTTGTCAGAATGCACCATTAATAATTTATTAACATTTATTGTAGTGTATTTATACCTTACACCTTAATACACATTAAGTTGCTTTAAATATGTATAAATTATAATTTGAATGTTATTTTATACAGCATCTCTAGTACTTGATCCATTTGTTACAAATTTGAATAATCACCTCACTATGCTGGGCATTATGGGATACTACTTGCAGGAAAAAAGGTTTAAGAACAAAAACTGAAGTCAAACTCTTAAGTGTAGAATTATGGTGGGATATGCTCTTGTATTATCCGATGTATGCTCATTTACTTTAATTAAAATATGGTAGTGTTTGAAGTCTTTCTGGGCTGCTAGAATGAATATTTAGGGGTGCATTTCTGAGTAATTTTAGTTTCAAATCCGCAGAGTATATAAAATGCAATACATTTGTTGGAATCAGTGTTGACAATAGCTTTTGCAAGAGAAGAATCTTTGGGTCATAGTTAATTTCAGAAGGTTATAGTGTTGTCAATTCTACCAAATTGGGAAATGAAAATGTATATTAAATGTATGACATTTTGTCAACTCTTAAAATGGCAAATGGTTAGCTATAGAATGAGTGTGAATAATATTTTCTCCCTTTTTTGATGTGACACTCCAAGACATCAGAATACTATTCAAACAGGGGGAGGCTAAGAAATTATTTTTGTAATCTATTCCTACATGACAGACCATACTCTCTATTCAATGTATTTCAAGCCTGAAGGATTTGTCATACAGAAAATAGTACTGAATATGTACATGTGTATGTATTTATTGCGTCTGTCTATACATGGCTTGTATACACATGCATATGCATATATATTTTCCATACTATTTTCTGCACACACACACACACACACACATGCACCTGTGCATACACACACAATATTCTAAATTCCTTTTGAATGCTTACAGCATTTTACTTACATAATTAGGACCATCTGCTCTGTTATTACCAACTTCTTATGGCATTCTGTGATAGGATTGCAAATCACTGAGCAGCCTCTTAGAAGAATAAGTATGCACTGCACTTCTAAAAGATCCTCAGAAATATTGCCTGGATATCATATGAAAACCTGAAGAAGTAATGGATCAGTGAATTCTAATTTCAAAAATCCCTTGATTGGTAAATATCATCCAATTTTTTTTCATTTACAAAGGATACTTTTTTTTCAGAACTAAAGAGAAATTTAGAGAGATCTTGAAATGAAAATCCTCATGTCTTAGGAGATCCATAGTAAAAGAACAATGGCATTATGGTGGCATAGTTAAAACATCCAATAATGAAATTATCCCTATTGCTCTTTCTTAATAAGGCAAGGAGCCCTTTCTCAGCTGACAAGATTTTAGAATCAACAATTAAACCACAAACTAAATAAATTCCTTTGCTGTTGCCTTCCAAAACAGTCAGGCATTATAAAACTTTAGGTTGTTATGATTCTGAATTTGTTCCTTTTTTAAAATGTGTAAGTTTGAAAGTTGCTTTCAGAGCTATTTTTAAGACACTTGAAGGGACAATAGAAATTTCAACCTTGGTTTAACTTAATGTTTTAAAAAAAAGTCTCCAGATCTTAGTATTCTTGTGTGTATATTTACATGAAACATGTGTCTTGTATTAAAATGCTTTTATTTTTTCATAGTTTATACATATGTATTTATATTTATGTTATTTTCTGAATGTTCTTGTCTTTATGTTAATAGTGTTACATGTGCATTTAAGAAGTGTAAAAAAATTGGGCAGCCCCAGTGGCTCAGTAGTTTAGTGCTACCTTCGGTCCAAGGCATGATCCTGGAGACCCGGAATCGAGTCCCACATCGGGCTCCCTGCATGAAGCCTGCTTCTCCGTCTGCCTGTCTCTCTCTCTCTCTCTCTCTCTCTCTCTCTCTCATGAATAAATAAATAAAATAAAGTGTTAAAAAATTCTTTCTTCACTCTAATGTCTTGTATGAATCTTATACTCCTTATTCATGTGGGCTGCATATTGCTCCATGCATTTTGTAATCTAAAAGGTAATCAATAGGGATCCCTGGGTGGCGCAGCGGTTTGGCGCCTGCCTTTGGCCCAGGGCGCGGTCCTGGAGACCCGGGATCGAATCCCACGTCAGGCTCTCGGTGCATGGAGCCTGCTTCTCCCTCTGCCTGTGTCTCTGGCTCTGGCTCTGCCTGTGTCTCTGGCTCTGTCTCTCCTATCTCTCAAGAATAAATAAATAAAAAATCTTTAAAAATAAAAAAATAAAAGGTAATCATTAGAAACAGTAATTTATATTTGAAATATTTTCTAATTGTCAATCTATAAGGTGAAATTAAGGAACCAGAAACACATGGAGTGAGAGAAATTCTTATCATCTCAGGTATGAGGGACCAGTTTGCTCTGTCCAGTTCCTTACAACTACACTCAGATCCTTGCCTGCCATCTTGCATATGCCAGATGCTACATTCAAACAGGGCCTCAGCAAAATGTAAATCTATCAAAATTGTTTCATCATATTTATTAAAATACACATGTCACTAACTAGTGTAAGTTTAATAAGAGCACAAAAAGTAAGGGGCACCTGGGTGGCTCAGTCAGTTGAGTGCCTGTCCTCTGCTCAGGTCATGGTCCTGAGGTCCTGAGATGGAGCCCCACGTTATTTGGCTCTTATGCCCTCTTTATCTCTTTTATCTCTGTCAGATAAATAAATAAAATCTTAAAAAATAAAATCAAATCTATTTTCTAAAAAAAAAAAAAAATCTTCTCTAACAATTAACTTAGCTCAAGAATAATAGGACTGGGATGCTGATCTAACTTTCAGACCAAAAAAGAGGGACTGGCCCTGTGTCTCTCTCCTGTAACCATTCTGTAATCCCTTCATTTGTCAGTGCTGCTGAGCTACCTTTTAGCACAACACGAACACTACACTCAAATTAATGCCAGACGATGGGTATGTTGGTGAACAGGAAAGCAAAATACAAGAAAATGCATCTATGTAAAACCTGTCTTCCATCAAGTGTTTCTGTGGTTAACCACAAACATTGATTTCCTTCATCTTCTCTGGATTTCCCTTCTCTGTGCTTCTCTTGCTAGAAGTCATGGCCTATAGGAAGAAGGAGTTGTGGTTCTTAAGAACAGATGAAAAAGAGATGAATGAATTTGGGGGAAATATGTACTGTGTAAAGAATACATTGCCATTTTCTTTCAACTTTGAAGCTTTCAAAGCAATGCATGGGTTTCTTCCCATCATCCTTTTCCTCCCTTTGAGCACATACAGTGGGCACCACCCCATAGTGACTAGATTTTGTCACAGTGTCAATTATAGAACATCTATTGAACTTTACCATAAATGGTCCCCCAAAGTCTTAAATTCTGTGGATAAATACCTAGTATTTCCTCTGAAGTTTGATGTGACCAGATATTGGTAAAAACTCCATGATTTGGACTTTTTCTTTTAATAGCATTTTTAGAAGAGAATACTTAGGAACAGAATCTGCCATCTGCTTATGAGTCTACACGTTTCATAAAAAATGATTATGGAGTAAATAAATGCATTTCTAATTTACTTTGTTCAGAGATCCACTTTTTATTTTGCTTTTGGAGACTGTGCAAATTAGTAGAGATTAATTTTGTTGAGATGGGGCACTGAGTCACTTTCAAAATATATTTGCCAAAATATATATATATATTTATATAAATATAAATATTTATTTATATATTTATAAATTTATATACATATAAATATAAATATATATATATATATGTATATATATATATTTGCCAGGTAGGTCTACATATTCAATGTAATGCAGTTACAGCACATTTATAAGAAACATTGCAGCTTATTTGTAATAGTACAGAATATATTCCTTAAATTGTGGACACATTTTCATAAAGGCTAGAACACGGACCTGACCAATTTCTAAATGTGAAGGAGAGGAATTAATTCTTACATTTGGGAAGACATGTGCTGTTGGAAAGTTGAAAAAGCGGAACCTCTCAGCCACTGTTCCATCTCCTTGAGGAGCAACTTTTATCTGCTAATCCTTAATGAGACCTAATTTTTAAATGGAATTTAGGTTTTGGTCTGATTTGGCATGAGTTGAAATAATTTGGGACACAGATAATCTTACTGACAAGTATAATAGAATTGTCCTTGAAGATGTGTTAAGTGCGTTTGCACTGGGTTTATGTATGCCTCTCTGGGTTTGTGCCTGCCTCTCTCATGCATCCTATATTTGTTCTGTGTTACTTCATTTTAAAAAAAAGACGACTCTAAAACTTAGTTTCTGTGTGTTGAATCTGGATGCAGCTTAGCTCTGTGATACAGGCTCAGTGTTTATTATGAGACTGTGAGCAAAGTGTTTGTTGAAGCTGCAGTGATCTCAAGGTTTGAGTATGGAAGGATCCTCTTCCAAGTTCTCTTTTATGCTTACTAACAATCTTCAGGTTCTCAGTCCCCCAGCAGCTAGAGGTCATTTCTTGCCATGTGGGCCTTTCCATAGGGCTACTTCCAACATGGCAGCTGGCTTCACCCAGAGGGAGGCTTGCTTGGATTTGATTGTGAAAGGGAAGAGTGCAAGAGCCCAAGATGGAAGCCAGTATTTTTTTATAACCTAATCTCACAAGTGACATCCCAAATTTTCTTCCTTCAAAGTGAGGGATTAAATCTAGCCCATTGTTAAGGGGAAGAGATTACATAATGCCTGGATATCACGATGTGGGATCTCTGGGTGCTATATCGAGACTGCTTGCCACACACTCAAAACTTACTAGATTAATTTTTTTGGAAACATCTTATTTTTTTGAGATAATAATATACTTCAGTAAACATAAATTAGTCTCTGACTACAAATCAATCTGTCTTTTTCCCTTCTACTAATTATCTGATAGTAAGAAAGTGATTTCACATCTTTGGGTCCCAACTACTTATTCATTTCTTGTTTATGTATTAAGATGTCAATTGTCATATAAAACTTATTTTTATATATTCTATTGTTTAGGTCATATTTTTTTCGATCATAATTTTTTTTCAGTTTAAATACTTAAGTAATTTACTATATTTACCAGTACAATTTATCCTTACATTACACACGTAAAGGTAATTTACTGAGTTTAGAGTAAGAATGCCTTGATTTGAACACCAGCTTTGCCAGTTGCCAGCTATATGCAAGTTACTTAACATGTGTTTCCATTTCTTCATGTGCAAAATGAAGATGATAATGGTACTTAACTCATAGAATTGTGATGATTAAATGTCCTATTACATACAAACATTTTGAGAAGTGCTTACCATTGACCAAGCTCTCAATTAAGGAATCCATTTTTTTTGAAATTATAGAAGTAGTTGTCATATTCATAATATTCGTGGTACTTTGGGAAATAATTTGAAATAATATAAACTGTCAGTATTCTGTTAATAAATAGGTCATTCAGTTTTTAAAAGGAAATAAGACAAATGCTCCCACATACCTAATATTTTATTAATGAGTTTCCTTAAATAATTTTGACCTTTTTTCCCAGAAAATAAATTTATAAGTACAAAAGAAAATACTAAGATATTGCTCTTATGACAGTTAACTGTCAAACAAAACAAAAGCCAACTTGGGTGACCAAATTCCGCTACAAACCCTCTTATATAGGAAAGAAGACTGTAAACTGAAATGCACTGCTCAGGAGACCCATCCTATGGAAAACCTGTGATGGGGAGCTAATAAAATTCCTCTCTGTGGGGCTGGGTCTGTAACATCTACGTTAGCAGAGTGATACCTTAGAGGGAAAAGAGAGGAAAGGAGTTTTATTTTTAGCTTTGATGACATTTAATGAGAAGTTGGTGGTATTTTATATCAGATCTAATAGCATTTAATTGATTAATTTTACTTCAACATGAGCAATGTCTGAAGTGGCTGGGGATCTTCTGCAAACTTTGATTTGGCTATTGTTGATTAAATAATGTTTATAACTTTTCAGATAACAAAAGGATACATTCACATAAGAAGCTATTTTTCGTGGGGCTCCTGGCTACCTCAGTCAGAGGAACATGTGTCTCTAGATCTCGGGATTGTGAGTTCGAGCCCCATGTTGGGTGTAGAGATTACTTAAATAAATAAAACTTTAAAAAAGGAAATTACTTTTTTAAATTAACAGTTTAACTATTTTGTTACTAAAATATGAAATTGCAAATTTTATATCTATCTTTTTTTTGGTAATAATTTATTTCAACTGTATTCATGAAACCTGTGAAAATCTGTCTCAATGGGCTGTCCACCTGTTTATAGTGAGTATAACCGCAGTCATCTTTAAAGAAGGCATCTCCCTCTGAGTTGTGGCTTTACCATAGTGTAATGAGAAGTTGTAAGTATGGAAATACAGTTTTCACCAGCATATCTTTTAAAATGCTTCCGCATTTTCACAGTACATTCAATCAATTTATTCCCTATCTGCATTTAATCTAGGCCGCATTTGGATTTATTTTTGGAGTAAATCCGACATTTTTACCTGCTTTTCCTTTGCTTCTCAAATCTAATTAAATACACAAAGAATATTAGCTTTGGTTGATGAAGTGACTCTGTACATTATTGCCTAATAAACTAAGACAATGTAGCCAATGTACTGAGAATTCAAATTAACAGTGTCATTAAAACAAAGGTCTAAAGCAAGGGAATTTGTCTTCTTTCACTGAGAAATAATTGAAAGAGAACCTGAAAAAAGTAGTTCACAGACAAATGGGTACAGTATTTACCTGAATAAAAATGGGATCCAATTCAGCATTACTTCATTGACTACCTCGAACAATTTCTATAGCTTTATTGCTGCTGAATTGCTTGTCTCTGTGGGTGTGTTTTATAGATTTTATGGTTAAATAAGCACATAGTCATTACTGAGATATACAGAGTTGTAAATTGGCTCATTTCATAGTTAGGAGTGACTTTAGAACTGATTGTTAACAGAAATATTACTTCTCATCAGTCACCTTGAGAGTCTAATGGATATAAGTGTCTCTTAGGGGAGAGAGGGCTGGCTATTGTTTTCCATCCTTATCAATATCCCACTTACACATACCCTTGTGAACACAAGGTACCTAGCCGTGGGACTCTCCATAAAGTGTCACTATTTCTCTCTTGAGCTCTTACACAGATTTTTTTTTTAATTCCAACTTTCTGTCTGGTTAAAGATCAAGACTGCTATGGAAAATTTGACAGATCAGACTTAGGTTAAGACTTTATAATCTCATGATGTCTAAAATAATCTTCTAAAAGTAATCAAGGTTGATTAAGGAACTGTACTACCCTTGTCAAATACTTCTTTGCCATCCTCTAGACTTTGGGATCTCCTATGATATTGTAACTGACCCATCCAGGTCATGATTATTGCTGTCTGGTTGCCATGCCTATGTAGTGAGATGCTCCCAGCTCTTTCCAAGTGTCACTGTTAAACAAATAAAACATTCCATAATATACCACTAAGATAATGTCTCAAAAGCTGTGTCTTGAAGTATGGATTTGGGGTGTTACCTAGAATGTTTAAATTTATCCTTTGGTTATAATGTGTCATAAAAAAATTAGAAATAATACATATCAGAATATGAAATATGATATTTGGATTGACTCACTCAATCTGACCCCTAGCCATATTTTTTTCTATTTTAACATAAGATTTTAATTTTGTTTTGAATTTCCTGCTCATGTGGGTTTCATGCTTAAATTATTCTCTTAGGGATGCTTGGAGCACTACATTAAATTTTGTATTACAGAGAGATTTTCCTAAGATACAAAGAATCTAATATACTAGAACAAAATTGCATTATATATGTTTAGTACTGACTAAATTATATCACATATATTTTAACTGACTAAATTATTATCATTAATATATCACCATACCATTGACAAAACAGTTCATCAGTTACCTAAAGGATGATGATGATGATGATGATGATGATGATGATGATGATAGTCTCGTTTCATCAGAGGAACCAAAGCATGCCTGGAAATTAATTTCTTTTATGGCGATAATCAGGCAGTGCGTTTAATCTACATAGTCTTCTTCCAGACTTGGGAACTTATTACTTTGTTCCCAAATGTAGCAGAAGATATTATAGAAATTTCCCATGTAACTAAGAAAATCACAATATGTCAGTATTTATTTTATTCACAAACTCTGAAATTCCAGTGACACGATGGCAAATATGTGAAGAAGCTATAAGAGCTTGAAAAGAAAGTGTTGTTTTATAGCACAGTTTGATTAAAGCACATAATTCTACCTTTGTTTAACCATTCAACAGCTCTCTAAACAGGTGAAGAGAAGTATTATCATCAGGCTGTAGAAATGATGCTGAGGTATGGGAAGGCCAGTGCCTAAGAGAAAGTGCTTGGCTCCTTCTAGAGCCAAGACTGGAACCTGGTGCTCTTCTGACACCACCGTTAGTATTCACAGAGAGAGGCAAGGTTTGGTAGTTCCTGGATCTTCATCAAATATAAATGTGTTTATAAAATGGACTTGTAGCTCCATTCATATGCAGGAAGGTAAGGAAAATAATCAAACCTAGAGTGAATAAAATATGCTAATAATTCTCAATCACAGATTTCCCTTAAGTAAGAGTAAAATTATATCAAATGCAAAATGCTGCTTATCTGTATCTATCTGCCTATCTAGATTCACAGTTTTATTTCAACATATGAGTTGGATGCTATTCCATGTTCTGAATTTAGGGTACATGACTTAAGAGACTTCTAAAGTCTTATAGGTGGGTATTGACCATTTGGGTGAAATTCTTTCACAAAAACGAAGGCTTTCATGCATACCGTTTAGCACAAAGTAAACAGATTTGTAGGAACTGTATTTATAATATGGGCTAGTTCCAGAAAAGTGTCCTTTGAGTAAGCCGTGGCAAATGGAAAGTAGCTGTATGGTATTGATTATTATTAATTAAAAAAATAGACTGGATAAAATGACAAGGAGATGCTAAATTTATTGTTTTTTTAATTTACTGCAAAATATAGATTTATAGGGTTTTCCAATGACTCACGCAGTCTTTGACCACCCCCCAACCCTGTATTTCTATTTGAACATAAGATTTTCATTTTGTTTTAAATTTCCTGCTCATGTGGGTTTCATGCTTAAATTATTCTCTTAGGAAAATTAGATTTTTTGAATACTACATTATTTTTTTTTATTTTTCCTGCTCACTGTCAGGTCATTTCAGAGGCCAGACATTTCTCTCCCCTTCTGTCGACACAGGGAGCCTACACAAAACCAGTACGCAGTATTAGATTTTATGACTGGAACCAGGTAGGAAAAAAACGGGTGACTAATATAAAAGAACATCAATGGAAAAAAAAATAAATGAAGAAGAAAGAAAGCAAAAAAATATAGAGAGAGAAAGCAGAAAGAAAGAAAGTCAGTAGTAGCATATGGTAGGGAGTGATGAAGTTCTGTTCAAGTCTTCAGGATCCCTAATGTGTCCTTATAATCTCAGACCCCTGTTTGAATGTGTCACAGTTGTTAGTTCTTTTCTACTCTGAAAAAAGTTTTGGCTTCAGCCTTGTCATAGCCCATGGCCCAGGATCCTCTGTGTGTAGAACAATGCTGGTTCCACACATTTGAATGCAGCTTTCCTCGCCTGAGGTCTGGCTGTATCAGTGGGAGAGCCAGTAAAGGGTTGTCTTTAATAAAAGACTTCTCATACTTCTTACGTTGATGGTGTTTCAGAACCTGTCTGCTTAGGACATTCCAGGGAAGACTTCATCTCTGGGTAAAGGCCCATCCCCTCGGCCCAAATACTTTCCAAGCCTGGGAAGAATTTCCTAGTTCGGGGTGTTTATTTAGCTAATGGAAGACCTAAATGGCCTAATGGAAGGTGAGTTCCCTAACAAGAGGGGCAGTTAAGGGAGTGCAGTCAGGACACTGATTAAGGTTATCCATGGCTTTATCTTGATCTAGAACTTGGCTCATCTGCAGTCTTCTCAACAAAACATCCCAGGTACTTGTAAAGACAGAGCAAGAGAGCTTAATGGACTTTACATAGAGTTAAAAATCTAATTGCCCTGAAGTTAAGTCAGAGGGGCCTCTCTTCTCTACTTCCCTGACTCTATGGGGCCTCATCCTGAGTCCATATTAACAGGGCAATTCCCTGTTTGGGCAATTAGGCATCTTCCAATGACCTTTTCCAAAATTCTATTTTACTAATTTCTAAAAGTTTCTTTTCTCATGCCATCATAAACATTCATGACTTTTTAATTCATTTTTCTCAATTTAATATTTTACATATGATTAATAATGTGATTGTTAGATTTATTACAAATATATTTATTTTGTTATACTCTGGCAAAAGTGCTTTTGGATCGAATATACATTTTAAATCCTACTATTTGCATGATTTTGATTAACAGGAAGGAAAAGAGAATTTTAGAGTAAGATTTTCAGACATGATTTCAATTTTAAACCTTTCCAAACCAAGAGTGAGTAGTTACTTCAATGAAATAGCCTCGTTATAAATGCATATAATTCATTTTGCACTTAATCAACTAAAAGCAACATCTGAACTTTATAATATGCATGACAATGGTATTTCCTGTGTTTGAATTCATCGGCAAGAACAAAACTGGAGGAAAACCTACACGGGAGAGGATTTCTAGAAATGAAATAGAGCCTTTTGGAAGCAATACACCTAGTACAACAGCATCTCAGCAAGTATGCTATCTATACTGACAAACTACAGAGAATTTTAAATATTTGAGCCAAATAGGCAAAAATGATTGATGAAAGCAAGTTTGCTAAATTGAAATGATGGCCATTACCAGCGACTGTGAAACAATGAATCTTTGCCTAAAGCGGTGAGTGCAATAAGGCTTTTCATAACTTTTTGTATGCATAGTAAAGACTAAATTTGTTGCAGCATCCGCAGAGATTTAAATTAATTTCAGAAAGAAAATTATTACATTAATTTGTTTTCATCGAATATAATTTAGAATTAGTTATTCAGTAAGGGTTTTCCCAGTAGCCTTTAATAAAATGATAGAGATGGGCTTATGGGGAGAGAATCTTAATTGTTCAGCATTCCATTTCTGTGACTCATTTTGGAACTTAGTTATTAGTATGAAGCAGCTCCAGTAAACTGGTGTTTGTAAACTAGAGTCCCTGGCTCCTGGCTCTGCTTTTGTATTATTATTACCTTTAAAGAAACATGCACATGCAGAGATGGCTTTAGCCTACATTGTTGGAGGGGCATTCCCATTGTTCTCGAAGCATAGCATAACAAGGGAGACTGACTTTAAATGTCATCTCGGTTTGCTGAAATTTATAACTCTCCAAGGCACGTCTTGTGGGTTCCTAAGATACAAAGTGGGGACCTCGGGAACTTCCGTTAAGTCATTAGATTACCTGGCTTCTCTGTAAAATAAGATACTGCCTTTGCAGACTAACTAAATGATAACCTTGTGCTTGAAAGAGTTAATGCCCCACAATGAATCTGTATAAACCTGTTCAGAACACACCAGTACCATAAGGATAGCCTAACAATAGTAGGGTTATATTTTAGGTTCTTCACTGAGGAGTAGTTGCTTAATTGAAGACTGGACCAATCAAATGTGCCAGGTCCTTCTGACTTACTGATGTGAATATAAAACATGATTAAATAGTACATAGTACATGTAAAAGCCTTTGAAAAATATTAGGTTGTTATAGAATGACAGTGTGGTCTGGGACAGATTTGCATCTGGATTCCAGTTTCTTGTATCACTAGCTGAGAAGTTCGGGTGTCACGTGGCCAATGCCAACACATGGTGGCATTTCTCAAAGAAATGGACAACTGTGGTCATGCTCTGTGTGCACAGGTGGAAGGCTGCCTCTCCTATCTTCTTTGCAAAGCTTCTTTCATGACTGTTGCCGTCATCCCTTCAAAATACTCAGCCGCTTCTAGGACCTCCTCTCTGGTCTTTCCCAGCAGTCTACCCACACATACTCAAGCAAGATTACCAGAACACTAGAGTTTGAAAACTCATCACACTTCTAAATAAAATGTGCTAAGCAGTAGCCTTGGCAACAAATAGACATAAATATTTAGTGAGTGATTCAAGGAGTAAGTGATTGAATTAATGAATCAATCGTGCAAGTAGCAGTACATATTTATTAAGTACCTGCTGTAAGTTACTATGTCAGATCCCCCCCTTGCAAAAATAACAATAGTAAATTCATATTTCTGGACTCTAAGAGGCTAGTCGGTAGAATAAAGGCACACAGATGAAGAGATTGCAATAGACATAATTTTTAAGAATAATTGAGACTAACACTTAAGAGTAGTGGTAAAGTTGCCAAGTACTAGTGGAATGTAGTGGAAGCAGATAGCACCTCAGAGTCACATGACTAGTGAGGCTTCTTTGTCTAGAGAGAACTTGAAGGAAAGATACACGCTCCTGGTTACACAGATTGGGATGGAGGACACATTCCAGGAAATGTGGCCAAATGAACAGAAGTACCGAAGCTGGGAGAGTGCATTTGATGTGGTCAGAGGATGAGATTTGCTAGAATAGGATTTTCACGTGGTAACTAGTAGATGAAAGTACAAAAATCTGTTCACATCATAGATATCTAGAATTGTAGATTTGAGAATATGAACTTCTACATGGAGGAGAATCTTTGAAAAATGAAGGTGCTGGGCCAAGTGCAGTGCCTTACAAATGTGAAACTGGTTGGGTTCTAGTAGGATGAATGCAAAAGCTGCAAAATTGAAACAGAAAGTCTAGGAAAGGTATCTCCACAAACCACAGGGAAGGTGATCAGCTTATGGGTTCTGGATGGCCTCAAAAAAAGTAAAGAAAATGAGCCTCATCCATGAGATGTGAAATAAGCTTCAGCAAACCTTAGAAACTGGTTTCTGAATAGTTTGTGAAAAAAATTATTTTAGGATGATATTGCCCCAAATATTGGGCTGCCAACAGATGCTACAAGTTGTCAAAAACTTGAAAACCATATGGTAAGAATATTGCTAGATCCGGGGATTCTTTTTGCTTGCCTGTTTGTTTCTGTTTTGTTTTTGTTGAAGGATTTCTCACAGCTTCTGTGTTTTTGACCTTAGGAATCTCCAAAAGATAATTTAGACGGTCTTACCCTAATGCTCTTTGACCTGACAACATTTAGTTAAAAAAAAAAATACCCTAAAGATTTATATGTATCCCTTAGAATGCACTTGAGAGGGACACTGAAAGAGATAGTAGGTAAACCAGAATATGCAACGGCTATTTTCCCCCTTGCTTTATAAGAGCATCTGTAGCCTAGGTATTGGGAGACACTGGCCAGACTTCAGTGACTAACCCTTATATTTACCTTGAAAACCTTCATTTACATTTTTAAGTCATCATCTTTAATTTCTTTGAAGGGTACTATTTAACTTAAAATCATTATGTGCCGTAAAATCAGGCCATTGTCATACAACTCTTGAAAAGTAAATGGCATTCAATTATTTTAAAATATTAGAACTTCATTACATATTGTTCTAAATCAAATACATACCTGGCTAACATATTTGAGGTAAAATTAGGCTTTGAGTTAGTGGCTAGCCTGTATTTTTATATTTTAAAAATTATAGTAAGTGATGCGTATGCATATACTGATTTCTTTTGAAAAGGCATCTTCTAATCTGGGGTGAAAAATACTTAATTAGCCAGTTAAATAGGCCAGTGGAATAACAAGAATTTGGCAGAGTATACAAAAACCCAAGCTGTTTGAATCTTACTGAACTAGAATAATTTGGTACATCAGGTGCATAGTGTCTATTCTTGTCACTTCTGGTTTCTTACCCTGAAACTTATAATAGTTTTGGAACCATGACAAATAAATAGAAAATCCCTTTCATTATTTCAAATAGAACTGTCTTTCATCACTGGTTATACATATTTATATTAACTATTAAGAGGTTACTCTGAGACCACAAAGTTCTAAAGTGTTTTTTGACATTTATAAAACCAAAATATTATGTCAACGTGGTTTGTGATGAAAATTTGACTGTTTGGTGAGTTTATTTTAGAGCTAATTCTATTCCACTAATAAGATTTCTGTCCAATGTTTATTGGTGTCAGTTCAGTTTTATGAATATTCATTAATTGTTCACAAAAAAGTATTAGAGGACACAAGTAGCATTAGAAAGTAATAATACATGCAGTATTAGAGTATCTATTAATATTTTTGAGACTAACTCAGCTATTTCAAATGATTTTAGATACTGGCAATGTTCCAAATGACATAAAGTTGGAACTCACCCAATAAAAGAGGGTCTGCAAATCTACTTAGCTAATTAAAGGAGCTTTTGTTAGGCAGCCAGTTCAGAAGCCTGAGGATCACACCATTATTTTAAATATAAATCACAAAGGATAATTTGGAGGTCTACAGTATGTTTCCACACAAAATTTTCAGTCTATAAATTGCTTTAGTTAGAACATTGCCTCTTTAAATTTTGTGTGATTATTCGCTTTGCCATTTCAAGAAAAATTAGCAATACTTCCAAATTCTGTGTAATTGGACATTTTATCTATGTTCTGTTCCATGTATAGTTGCATTAAATCTTTCCTTTGTTAGATAGTCATCAAAGGTTACTGTGTCTCCATCTATGATATGATAACTATGAATTAATTCTGAACCTTGAGCCAACTAGTGATTTTAGCTAAGAAGTTGATCTGATGAGGATGGTTTTCCTTGTCTTTATGTAAAAGAACTTTGAGTACAACGGGGAACATTTCAACTTTCCAGGTGCTTTGTAACAAGATACAGATTTTCATGTCTGTCAAATGAATTTCTACTACAGGATATGAGTAAATATGCAGATTAATAGCATATTCACTTATGTTTAATCTCACATTCACATTTGCCAAGATGATTATGCTTACTTGTAGAATTTCAACCATGGCTATTTACTTTATAAACTGAGATAATTGAAGATAGTGACAAAAAATAACCTTGAATCTTTCTATTATAAAAGCTAATTAAATTAGAATTAAACTTAGATTTAATTTGTTAAAAATTAAAGCCCACAAACAAGTATATGCTTGCCTTTTAAATCAAGTTGTTTTTTTTTTTTTTTCTCTCAGTTGCTAATCTGCAAAATGTGAGCATCCGCAACGGGCATCTTTCTCATTATCACAAATGCACCAGACCCGCCACGAAGGGCTGAGAGCACTTGGCTGGCACAGTATGGCCAAGCCTCAGAAGAGCCTTTTTCTGCTTTTCTGGTAGAGATGTGTGAAGGTTAATGGGTTTTGGTCAGAAGTACTTAAAGCAATTTAAAAAATTACATTTCAGAATATCCCACCTGACCTATTAGTTGTCCTATTAGCCCTAAAGGGATGAGAACAAAACTTGAAGTCATAACCCACCTCCCAGCAGTTGCCAGGTGTGATGCTGCTATAGAAAGAAATCTTTAAAAGCCTCCAGCATGAGACAATAATACCCCCTACCTAGAAAATCTTAATGATGTAGAAGCTGATTGAAGTAGAAAAAGAAGAGCAAAATTACAATGGCATTTATTCCTGTTTCTATTTTTAAAAAGATAGACCATGGCTGGTGTGGTGTGAGAAAGAATGTTGAATCTTCATCAAGTATGCTTTATAAGTCCAGGCTACAATCACATTAATGTGATTATAGGCAATCTATTCAGATGCATAAGGTAGGCATTTTGTAATTGTCTGCTGTAATTATGTTGAATTATGTCTTAAAAACCTGAGCCTTTTTATGATTTCCCCCCCTTTTTTCAAGCTGCATTGACAAATTCAAGTTATAATTACTTGACTTAACAAGCAACAGCTAGCAAGATGTAGCCTTTAAGTCACTGAGAGTCAATTGATCAGTTAGAGTTAATAAATAGCCCTAGATTCATGGCCCTGGACCAGGAGTGAGATAATCAATGGGAAATGGGGAAGGTATGAGGATAATATATTTGTTGCCCAATAATATGTTTATATGTGCATACACCGACATGAAATAATGGCATAAAGTCAGCTTTCTAATGCAGAATAAATCAACATTAAAATTTATAGGAGAAATAAGGTGTTGTTAAGACCGATGACTATATTGCTAATATTTTTAGATATAGTTATTTGCATAGTTCATGAAATACACAGTGTTAAAAAAGTAATTTAATTACTTTTCAAGTCTGAGGGAAAAAAAAATATACTGGATAGTGTTTTAGTACTTCTGTTCAGACAATCCATTTTTTTCTCCTAAAAAAAAAAAAATACAAAGAAAAAAGAGCATGACACTCTGCTATTTGATTTGACAAACTGGAACTATAACACAGAGACATTGGCACCATGAAGTAGATCATCTCTGTAGATCTAACACCCTGCATTATGTCATTAAGAGAGAGAAGCTGCCTTGTGGCATCACAATATTTTCTCTCCCTAGAAGTCAACTTCAGGTGGTGGCTTTGAAAGGAGAGAGGGCCATATATCCTTTCATGGATCATGGGTGATACACAGGTCATTGTTATCTACAGATTTTTTTTTTTATCTACAGATTTTTATCTGTTTACCGAGGTGACTTCTCTGATGCCTTTAAGATACCATGTTGTCACAAATATATATCCTTGGACTTACATATTCTCATACTCATATCTGTGAGGATGTTAATGTACACCGTTGAACACTTTATGGTTCTGAGGTTTTTGTTTTGTTTTTAATTATAAGAGTAAGACATGCTAATGGAAAGATTAAGTCATACAGAGGTTTACAAGGTATACAGTGAAATCTCCCACTTCAACCCTTCCAAGCAATCACATTCTCCAAAAGTAACCATGGCTTGATGGGTATCTATCCAGGCATTCTTCTAAACACACTAAAGTATACATGTGCACACATACACACAGATACATCTATATATATTTTAAAGATTTTATTTATTTATTCATGAGAGACACACAGAGAGAGGTAGAGACACAGGCAGAGGGATAAGCAGTCTCCCTGTGAGAAGCCTGATGGGAAACTTGATCCCAGGACCCCAGGATTACGACATGAGTCAAAGGCAGATGCTCAACCACTTGAGCCACTCAGGTGCCCCAAATCTATAGTTGTAAAAATGGCTTTGTACTGTAAAATGTGTTCTCTACTTTTTTTTTTCATTTTATAATATACTGTGGACATCTTTCCATTTCATTTTATACTCCTTATTTTTACATACCTACTATTCTATTACATATTTGATATGGACATACTTTATTTCTACTAGTGGACCTTTTGCAATTTTTTAAATAGTCTATGGTGAAAATCCTAGCATCACATGTATCTTTATATACTTTATATACTTTATATACTTAGACTAAGTATGTAAATTCACTAGAAGTTCATAAATCATCAATGTGTAAAAGGACTATTAGACTGTACCTAAGGGATTTGTATCTCCTCTTATTTAAATTCCGACAGGCAGTATGTGTGAATGCTACTTTCCCCACATCTTTGACAGCACTAGATATTAGAATGTTTCATATGCATACAAGAGCGGGGGTATATAACATCTGGCCATCTATTGGTACTATCTGAATCACAGGTTTCTGAAATTTTCTTTAGTTTCTGATTATGCACACACAGTTGATGCCCAATGCCTTTCAATAAAGAAATAATTCTTGAACATGATTATAGTTTGGAGACTATATTATTATTGACATGTTCAGGTATGAAGTAGAAGCTCCTCAAACATGGGAGAAATTCCTCCCATCCAGGTACTAACCAAGCCCGACCCTGCTTAGATTCTGAGATCAAACGAGATTGGCCACGTTCAGGGTGATATGGCCATAGACTGGAACAAATTCCTATATGCTGAGTAAAGTAGAAGAGTGGGGGGAAAAAAAAACGTGACTCTCTGAGGACAATATAGCGTTACAGTTAGGAAAACAACAGAGCAAAATAGCATAGCATGACACAAAGGCTCTAAAAGACAATGTAGGAGTGCTTGGATGAAGTTGCTGGAAGGAATCTACACTGAGCTTTCTTTAATCAGCATTTTCCAGTATATTATACATAGTGCTTCCCTACAGGAAATCATTCTAAAATTTATATGACTTTGGAAAGCAGAAAATGGAACTAACTCCTCTTCCCACCCTTCTAGGGAATCCTAGATGCTGAGAACACAGAAATAATTAAATGGTCTTTATTTAGTTTATTTATTTTGAATGCAAGAAATGGATGTGACACACAAAGACTGATTACCTGGATCCTCCACCATGTTTTTTTTCCCTACAAACACGGAAAACCTACAGTTATTCCTGCGTATCTCCCAGCAGTTCTTGTGACATGATTGTCGGGGGAATATGTGGCAGAGAGTGTTGCCCCCAGTAACAGGCATGCAGAACTAATCCCTGGTCTCCAGAGAGCCAGTTTTCTTTCCATTAGACTCCATTGTAACTCCACTATGCAAAAATATGCTCCCAGGAAAGCAGTGAAGAGAGGCCATGTGGAAAAGGAGATGAAGAGTGAGCCTTGCTGTCAGTCAGGCATGTTTCATGTTGGCTGTTCACAAATGTTCAGAAAGAATTTCTTAACCGTCTGTGATGCATACACTAATCACTGCATGGCCTTGGGCAAGCCTCAGTTTCTCATAAGTAAAACAAGGAGAAAAATAATGCCAATGCAAGGGTTTTAGACAAAGGGATGATGAATCTGCTGAACACAGCACCTGGCACATGGTAGGTTCCCATGTGGTAATATACAAGTTTTAAGGATTTTTCTCCAACTCTGATCCCTCCATAAACTTCAGCTTTATATTAACATGTCATCCTGTCAAGCTCAGGACATACATTTTCTACTTTACTAGAAACAAACATACTTCTGGTCGACCTATTTCTGTTGCCGATCAAACTTTTTTTTTTTTTCCATTCAGTAAGAGCACCCTAGTTTTGGCCTGGTTTCTCTCACTGATCTAACAGACAAAGGTTTGGGGGTGTTGCAAGGCTTTACACCTCCCTCCTTTTCTTCATAATCATTTAGTTATAACTTCACTTTATTTTTATAATTTTCATATTTCTGTCCTCATTTACTTATCTCTCTATGAATTCTTCAGACATTTACTAAACATACATTGTGTCAGATGGGTCCTGCTTCTTCATAAATAGATGCGGTCATTCTGTGTGTAGGTGAGAACTCTCTGAATTCTAAGGCACAAAAGAACATCTGCAGTGTCCCTCTGACCCCTACAAATAGATTCCTGCTTCCACATACACACAGGGATAAAGGGACCCTTCTATCATACTTTTCTTTTTCTTCTAGGAAAGCACGGTCCTTAGTTGCAGTGATAGTGTACTTAGAATTTTGCTCATCACCCTTACACAAAAAGGACAAATTTCAGAAAAATGGAAAAGAAGCCCCAGTGGAATAACTTGATATCTCCTTGATTACACAATAATGACACCTGGGCAAGGAGAGAGGTGGAATTACAGGCAATATTCTCAGCAAGTGGCTGTGTGACTCTGCTACTCTTTAAATCACAGGAATTCCGTGCCATCACAGACAATACTATTTAATCTCAAGAGGCAGCTATCATTAGACTTTCCATATTTTAATCTCAGTTGATGAAATAAGTGCTTGTAATTTTGTGTTTGATGCTCTATTCCTCAAATTTTGGGGTAACCCTTCAGTCCGTTATTTCTACAAGTTTTTTTTTTCATTTTTACTATACTTCCATAGGTTCTCTCCACTCTGCATAAGAGCTAAAGTACAGAATATATATATATATATATATATATATATATATAAATTATATATATATATATATATATATATATATAAATTATTTCTGTAGAAGTTTGTTTTGTATCGGCAACATACCCTTCTTTTGGATTTTTTATTAATTCTGTCCTCTTTCTAATGACTTGTTACATAGCTAGTTAACACTTGTCCAGTGGCACAATCTAACTCCCTGGTTCTTAAATGTTCTTGTGAAGAAGCATTTCTCTGGGTGTGTGTGATGAAAGTGGATTTGTAAGCCCTTCTCCAGACCTTTGGAATGTTGCTTCACAAGTGTGCACCTTGATATTTTTAATAAATGGTGTTTATGGATTTTGATTTTTGAGAAACACTGCTAAAGATTCACCAACTTTGTTTTCCCAACAGAATGACTCCTTTTCCTGATTGATTGGGTGTTTACAGTTTTGTTCAATGCTTCAGGGTAATAAAAAAAAAAAATCCTTTGGATGGGACACCTTGCATGGCTCAGCGGTTAAACCGCCTGCCTTCAGCTCAGAGTGTGATCCTGGAGACCCGGGATCGAGTCCCACATTGGGCTCCCTACATGGAGCCTGCTTCTCCCTCTGCCTGTGTCTCTGCCTCTCTCTCTCACACTCTCTCTCTCTCATGAATAAATAAATAAAATGTTAAAAAAAATCCTTTGGATATGAACACATGATAATTTATGAGTTATTAGAATTGTTGATGGTGCTCAGATTCCTTTGTTTCTTATTTAAAGAATGATATGTAACTTTAAAATGTTATAAGTAGCATCAGTAATCAAGCAAATAAACTTTTTACTTATATATACAGTTTATTAAGATTTTAGGCAAATTACCAAACCTATGGAACAGATTCTTTCAGGAAAAATGACTGAGGATATATCATAATACTACTTATTAGGGAACCAAGATTAGGCAATAAAAGACTTAGGACACCTGGTATATGAATATATGAGAAATTTAAAATAAATATTCAAGATTGTTTCTAATATACTTTTTTTTTTTCCTAGAGTAAGGGAGGTCTCAGGTGCAGAATGTGAACCTAATCTTACTGTGTAAGTGATTTTAGCAAAAGACCTCAAATGCATTTTATTGGGAGGATGTCTAAAATAATTATTCAGTCAAGAATATGAAAATGAGGGATTATATGCTAATAGAATAACTATTCAATACATCCACCAAGAAAGTAACTGGCAAAAATTATTTTGTATGAATTATTGAACACTTGATTCCAGGGTGAGCATTAGTAAAACAGATGAATAAAGGAATTGCATTCAGAGAAAGTTAGAAATGTAATTGGTATTGAAAAAAGGATTTTCTAAACTTAGTACTCAATTAGTTTAAAGTTTCTTTTATTGATACTGAACAGTAGAATTTGAAGAGTTTATTAGACACAAAAAAACTAAACTATTTTTGAAATTGATTATTGATTGTTCAGAAATTACTTGAGTAGACCTCGCTTTAGATTTAGTCCGATTTGATGGCCGCCCAATTGATTATGACATGGTCAGTGAAGAGGTGTGTTCAAATGGTTTGTGTGGGGGAAGGACAAGAGTAGGAAGTGGAGATATGGAAGGCAATGAGCCTTGCAAAGCTGAAATAAAGAATGTTATAGTAAACCAATGCATTCAAAGGAAATATAATCTGACTGGCCTCTTTAGGAAAGAGAACTAAGAGGTCTGATTACAAGCAGAGGAGGGCAGGGGAATTTGATGATGATCTCAATGGCAAAGTACAGAAAGGAGTATTTATTGTTAACTATGATTTACTGCTGATGAAAAAAAAAGGTAGAGTGAGAATCATAATGATTGTGGGACCCATTCCCAGTAAAAGCGTGTGTTTATATTTAAGTGGAATTGCATCAGGCTTGGACTAGCAGTGTGCTCTCAGAGAAATGTTCTTGTTTTTCTGATTCGATTTCCCGAATTCTAATTCTCTGACTTGAATTGCCTAATTCTGACTTCTTATTTTAATTTATAATTCTAACTCATTCTTGGAAATTCTCGTAGGAAGTCTGGTCAGTTCCATTTCCAAATTATTTGGTGTCAGATCTGTCCTTTTATCTTCATCTCTATTGCCACTGCCCCCAACCCAGGCCACCACAATCTTTCCCAGGGACTCCCATGATTATGACTTGTCTCCTCACTTCCACTCCTCCTCCTTCAATCCATTGTCTACACACCACATCTCCTTTAAAATAGAAAACCAATCATATCTCTGATTAAGATCATTTAGTGGTTTGTGATTTCACTTAGAATACCTAAAGCCTAACTTCAAGGGCTTGCATAAGGTGTTCCTTTATGCAGAATTTCCACCCTACTCTCTACCACCCACACCACCTAGCCACTCCTCTTTCTCTCCATGCCTCCCCCTTGCCATACTCATTCCAAACAAAGTCCTGGCTCAGTACCTTCATGCACAATCTAGTTTACCCTCTGCTTGGAATGAGTTTTCTCAATCTTTGTCTGTGGTATATTGTTCAATAAGACCGCCTATGAGTAATCCACTGAAAATAAATCACCATTATTCTTCAAAGCATTGTGTCCTTTTCCATTGCACTATATACCACTGATTGAAATTTGATATTTATCTGAGTGTATAATATGCTATACTCTTCATGTTCTACTTATGTTCTATTCAGTACAGTTCATATATAGCACTTAAGATGGCATCTGGTATATAGCAGATGGTCAATAAATTTCAGTTTAATTAATGAGTGAGGAAGTTAAAAATAGAAGAGGGAGAGGAGATTGGGTAAGCCGAACTAGAGCAATAAACCATCACCATCTAAACCAACTTATTTCAGGTGTGTCTCTCTACCTGAAGAGGGAGAGGAAGTTACTGTTTTATTTTATTTTATTTCTTTTCTTTTCTTTCTTTCTTTTTTTTTTTTTTGAGAGAGAGAGAGAGAGCACACACACAATCAGGGGAAGGGTAGAGGGAAAGGGAGAGAGAGTCTTACCCAGCCTTATCTTATCTAGATCTAAGAGCTTTATGCTTAGCTGGAAGCCTGACCCAGGGCTCAATCTCATGACCCTGAAACTGTGACCTGAGCCAAAAATCAAGAATCAGATGCTTAACCAACTAAGCCACCCAAGTGCCCTGGAAATTACTATTTTAGAGATACCATGATAACTTGTAGGTTGAGATTTGCCGTGGGCCCCCGCACTGTGGAAAACATGCTCATTAGCAGAAAGATGCAGTGAATATTAATA
Organism: Vulpes vulpes; assembly: GCF_048418805.1. Taxonomy (NCBI): domain Eukaryota; kingdom Metazoa; phylum Chordata; class Mammalia; order Carnivora; family Canidae; genus Vulpes; species Vulpes vulpes. The sequence continues at coordinate 53,352,574 of NC_132786.1, read as the reverse complement.
TGGAATTCATAATTTTTCATTTTATGTTATATTTTACGTTTCCATTCATGTCATTTTACATCAAATCAATTAATTTCATTGCTATAATATTTTTAGTGGTTCAGGTTATGCCTCTGTATGGATTTTCTATGATTCATTTTTTTAATGTCAGTGATTATTGTATTTAAAATATCAGATTACAGGAACTCCCTGTTTGAGTATCAGGATTTTATTCATGAAACAAATGATATTTGAGTGGCAAAATGAAAAGCCCATCCTCCACATTCCAAAACCATTCTGTGTGTGCCATCATTTGGCAATTCTCATGTTTTTTCTCTTGCTATGGTTGTTGTATATATGTCTTATTCTGATTACTGACTTTGTAGATAAGCAACAGTGGGCATTGGGAAGTAACTTTTATGCATCTTTATATACAGAACATGCTTAGTAAGTATTTGTTGAGTGAAATATAAATTATCCCTAATTTCAGTAGATTCTGTTCTCTTAAAAAAAGAGCCAAAAAGCTATTAGCTAAGGTCAGATTTGGTGTGGGATTTGCAGACTGTTGAGCCTTGTATTTTTTTGGGTGGTTAACATTTTAATAGGGAAATCTGAAGTAGGGAAAGAGGATGGGATTCAAATAAATATTTGCTTTTTCCTAGAGAGTCTTATGAGAAATGTTGAGTAGATTCAATATTTAAAATACTGGCTTTTGTATGCCATTTATTTACATTTAGTCACACGTCTTCATTAGTACAAATGATCAACTTTTGGCTGCATGGCTATAACTCTTAAGATTTTCATAATAAGTAAGGAGATTGAGGGAGACAAACATCTTTCATGATTTTTTGAGTTCTCAGTGTATATCTGAGTGTGTATCTCCCTACTAGGATACCTGAAGTCCCAAAAGTCGTGGAAAGACCTTTAATATGCTATAAAGAAATGGGCAGGTAATGTATAAACTTAAAAGTTAAATATATCTGAGTGTGAATCTTTCCTTTACCATTACTAGCTTTGTGGTATTGAGGAAATTAGTTCACCTCTCCAAACTTCAGTTGACCTGCCTGTATAAAAAAAATAAATAAATAAAAAACAAAAACAAAACAAAAACAAGAAAGGTACACTTCCACCATGGATTGTGAGCTTTTTTTCTATGAATTGCCTTTCCTTATTATTTGCCCATTTTTCTATCTAATAATCAATTTTTGTTACTTATATATACCATCTAGTCTGCATACTCACCTTTTGTTAATTATATGTGTGTCAAATGTCTTTTCCTAGTCTTTAAATTGTTTTTACTTTTGTTGATTTTGTGTGTGTATAAATATATAATTTGCACACTTTTTTTTTAATTTAAAGTGTTAAACTTATACATTGGGCTAAATTATAGTGTATGTCTTCTATATCTCAGTAACAAATTCTTTCCCATCCAAAGTATCATGTGTTGCTATATTTCTTCTGAAAATATTATAAATATTTGAGTTGAGACTTTCCTCAAAGCAAGCCCCGGGACAATAGTCAAATTGCAATGAGCTTCTATGGGAGCTGAGATTAGAACTGATAGGAGGGATCCCTGGGTGGCGCAGCGGTTCAGCGCCTGTCTTTGGCCCAGGGCGCGATCCTGGAGACCCGGGATCGAATCCCACATCGGGCTCCCGGTGCATGGAGCCTGCTTCTCCCTCTGCCTGTGTCTCTGCCTCTCTCTCTCTCTCTCTCTCTCTCTGTGACTATCATAAAAAAAAAAAAAAAAAAAAAAAAGAACTGATAGGAAATGAGAGCAGGAGACTGGGAGAAGGAGGCACCTAGCAAATAATGCATTTTTGAATAGGCCACAGGTTTGGGCCACTATGAGTCAGTCCCTCTGGGAAACTGTGAAAGACAGTGGAGAATTTGAGTTGTCCTTGAGGGGCAAACATGGGAAGTCCAATGTTTTCCAGCCCTGGTCTAATGGTGGTTCCCAGGGCTGTTGTCTCTGAGGCATTCTCTGCCTGTCCCCCTGAAGGGCAGTTGAAGGCTACAGGCACAATCCAGATGCTTGCGTAGGACATAGCTGCACATGGTGCTGGACGTGGATGCCTGGGAGCATGGATGGGGTGCCCACAGCATCGCTAAGATCTTTGACATTTTTTTTTTATTCATTTTGTGAACTAGGGATCAAATTTTATCTTGTTTTATAGAGATCACCAAAGTCCTCAGTTACTGAATACTTCTTGGGCACCTGGGTGGCTCAGAGGTTGAGCGTCTGCCTTTGGCTCAGGTCATAATCCTGGGGTCTTGGGATTGAGTCCCACATCGGGCTCCCTGCAAGGAGCCTGCTTTTCCCTCTGCCTGTGTCTCTGCCTGTCTTTGTGTCTCTCATAAATAAATAAATATATATATTTTTAAATTACTGAATGCTTCTCTTTGCTACCACATTCCATTTCTGCCATCCACCAAGTTTTCATATGCACAGAGGTGTGCTTCTGGGCTCTTGGCTCTGTTCTCTTGATCTGTTTGTTTCTCATCTTTTGCCACTCCATGGGTTTTCATTAATTTATTTTTACAATGTAGTGAAATTTTAAATAATCAAGTACTTCAAACCAATACAGCGAATACGTGTAAAGCAGGCAGCTCTTTCCCTCTCTTTATCCTTCCTCATCAATATTTTCTTGCTTTACTTTCCAAGAATGATTTTTAGGGTCTGCTTGACAAGTCATACATGTGTGTGCAAACACACTCACATACACTGTGAAAATTTTTATTGCTATTACATTAATTATACAAGGTTATGTGACAACAATGACATCTTAAATATTTAATCTTACCATATTGGAGAAAAGCTATTTTTGTTCTTTGTTTTTTTTTTTCTTTCTATGTGTTTCAAATATCTCACTATTTCCCATAAATATTTTTCACCTTCTGTGTAAAATTTATCCCTTTTATTTTTGAGGAGTTTTCTTACTCCTGTTAATTTTTTTTATATTAAATTATCCAATAGGTCTCTGTAAGTATGTATGTATGCATGTATGTATGTATGTATGTATTTATTTACTTACTTATTTGTTTTTGTTGGTCTAAAGGAATGGTTTTGTTCCCAGAAACTGTGCCGAAATCTATTATTAGTAAAGAGTATGGATTTTCTTGTCTTTTCAGTAAAGATATGTATATCTGTAATTAATATTTTTCTTCCTTTTTATCTTCAGAACAAATATTATGTTTTCTTGACTTATTGTGATATCTAATATCTTCAGTCCAGTATTAGAGAGGCCATAGGGGACATTTTAGAGTGCTCACCAATTATGCTTTTCACATTGGATTTTGTTAAAATGGCCATATCAACTTAAAAAGTCTATTCCATTTCCTTGTTTGCTAATATTTATCATAGAAAAAAATATTGAATTTTATGAAATCATTTCTCTACATCTTTTCAGATGATTACATATCTGTCTCCCTCTCTCTGTTAATGGGGTTGCATTCACTAATAGATTTTGAATGTTGAACAATTGATTTCCTGGGAAAACTTACTTTAATATTCTTTTGAGTTGGCTTGCTAGTAACTCAAAATTTTCTTAAGCAACCATTAGCAATTTTCCATTGTTCTCATTTTCTTGGTTGGTGTCTGTATGAATATTTCAAATTTAAAGAAAAGTCAGGTAACTCTGACCTTTTATTTTATTGTCTGGAGCAGTATGAATAAAATGTACACCATTTGGGGTGTGTGTGTGTGTGTGTGTGTGTGTTTTCAAAGATTTTAAATTACAAGTCTGTGCTTTTCAGGTAGAAATTTTCACTAATAATTCAACTGTCCATTTTTTCCAAGTTTTCATATATAATGGGAAAAAAGCTGATGTAGTCATTGTTTATACATTTCTATTATAAGGATAATTTTGTCCTCTTTGGATTCCCTAATGAATGAAGGTCATCTTTTTTTGTTTTATTTCTATGTATCTTTCATAAAATTTCAAAGGTTTTTCTAGTTTATTCTTACTTTTAAGTAACTAGGATTTTTTTTTCTTTATGCTCTAAATTTTTGAGGGCTTTCTCTTATTTATCTGTTTGTTTGCTTTTAGTTTATTTTTTTTTAAATAGGCTCCACACTCAAAGTGAAGCTTGACTTATGACCCAGAGATCAAGAGTTGCTCACTCTACAGCTAAGTACCTCTTGAATGCTTTGTCTTTTTAAAATAATTTATAATAACATGTTTTTCTCTACTTTCTTGAGTTTATTATTCATTATCTGTCTTTTCTTAACCTTAATTCTTGGCTTGGTTATTTTCAATCTATCATATTCTTCTTGGATCCATTTGAGCTATAAATGTCCTTTAACTATACTTCTGAATTTTGATATGTAATATTTCATTGACTTCATTTAAATATTCCTTGATTTCCATTATAGTTATTTTTTTGAACCATGGATTACTTAGTTTGGGATTTTTAAATTTTGAAATGAATAATTATTTGGGAATTATTTTCTGTTATTGGTTTCACATTTTATTCCATTGTAGTCAGATAATATGATTTGTTTGTAAGCAATTCTTTGGGAAATGTAGACTTTCTCCTCTCACTCTCTCTTTTTTAAATAGTATGTGACCAGTCTTTTTGCATAGCTTATATATCATCTAAGTGTTGCTTGCAAGTCTCTATTTCTGTCCAGTAGATCACTTCATTAATTGTGCTACTCAAATCTCTGTAGTTTTCTGAGTTTTGTTTTTATCTGCTAGATCTATCAACCATACATTCAAAAGTTATTATGTGTGTGGTCTAATCAATTTCTCTGATAATTTTTTGCTCCACAGACCTTGGGGCACTACTCTTGAATCAGAATTGTTATATTTTCCACAAAATTGACTTTTGTTATGAGTAATGACTCTCATTAGACTAAAAATATATTTTTGTCTTAAGTCAATTGGTCTCTTATTAATATTGCTACATCTTCTATTAGTTGGCATTTTCCTTGCATATTTTTTGTATCTCATTCTACTCATCTTTTATGTGTCATTGTGTTTGTAGTCTATCTTTTTTTGATAACATAGCTTTTTTATCTTCTTTATTTTAAAGATTTTATCTACTTATTCATAAGTAAATATGTCTCTGTTTAAGACACAGAAAGAGGCAGAGACATAGACAGAGGGACACAGGTTCCCTTCATGCAGGGAGCCCGATGTGGGACTTGATCGTGGGACTCCAGAATCATACCCTGAGCCAAAGGCAGACGCTCAACCACTGAGCCACCCAGGCGTCCTTTTTTTTTTTTTTCATTTTCTTTATGCTTTCTTTCTTTTTCTTTCTTTCTTTCTTTCTTTCTTTCTTTCTTTCTTTCTTTCTTTCTTCTTTCTTTCTTTTTGAGATGTCATTGACATACAGCACTGTATAAGTTTAAGGTGTAAAGCCTAATGACTTTCATATACTATGAAACGATTACCACAAGTTTAGTGAGCATTCATCAACTCATAAGGAAAAAAAAAAAAAAAGAAAAAAACAGAAAGAAAAAAAGAAAAGAAAAAAAGTGTTTTCCTTATGATGAGAACTTTTAGGATTTACACCCTCAGCTACTTTCAAAAATACAATGCCTCAAGTTTAACTATAGTCATCGGGTTGCACATGACATTCCCAGTATTTACTTATAACTGGAAATTTGTACATTGTGTCATCTTCATCCAGTTCTTCAACCTCCAAACCCCCCACACTTTGGCAACCGTAAATCTGACCTCTTATTCTATGAGTTTTTGTCTGTTTGTTTTTTGTTTCCATACGCCAGTGCGATCACACAGTTTTTAGCTTTCTCTGTCTTCTTTCACTTAGTACGATGCCCTCATGATTCATACATGTTGTCACAAATAGCATAATTTCTTTCTTTCTTATGGTTGAATAGAATAGAACGCATCTTTATGCGTTCATCTGTTGATGGACACTTAGTTTGTTTCCATGTTTGAGCCGTTATAAACAATGCTGCAGTGAACTTAGGATGCAGATCTCTATCTTCAACATACTAATTTCCTTTTCTTGGTATATATTTCAAGAAGTGGTGTTGCTAGTCATATGGTAGCTCTATTTCAATTTCTTTGAGGAACCTCCATATTGTTTTCCAACAACTTATATCCCAACAACAGTGCACAACGGTGCCTTTTTCCCCTCCATCATCACCAGCATTTGTTATCTCCTGTCTTTTTGATGCTAGCTAACTCTAACAGGAATGAGAAAATCCTTCATTGTGGTTTAATATGCACCTTCCTGATGACTAGTGCTGCTGCGCACCAACATATTTGTCTTTTAGACTCTGTAGTTGCTGTTGATAAGCCTGCTGCCATTTTTTTTTTTTTTTTTTTATTCCTTTGCCTATAATCTCTTTAAACTTCTGGTTGCTTTAAGCATTTTCTCCTCTTCTTGAATGATGTGCAGTTTCATCAAATGAGTCAAAGAACGAATTGTAATCAGGATTTATGTACTTCTTTAAACTAAGAAAGTCTAGTTTTTTCTTAGTTCTAAGAAATCTTCAGTTAATATCTTCTACAGCATTGCTTCTCTCTAGTTCTAATAATAGCCCACATCTGGAACACCCATCAAATATACATCAGATTTCTCCTCCCACTTCCATATCTCTAGTTCATATTTTCCATTTCTTTGTCAAAACGAACTTCATTTTGAGTAGTCTCACAGAGCTATCCTCAAATTCATGACTCTTCAAGATTTTATTTAATGTGTTTTCAACTCATCTATTGAGTTGTGAATTTAGGTGGGACTGTATTTCTCAAAGTTTGTAAGTTGTTTCTTTTTTTAAATTTGCCAATTTAAATCCACAATTATTTTCATTGAATCCACTATTCAATGTATGCAGTAATTTTAAAGACAAATATTTTGGATGATTTTTAAAATTGTTTTGTCATCTCAAGTTCATGTAGGTTTAATTATTTTTATTGTTTGTCAGTATACCATATCCTGTGATAATTTGTTTACTTGTGTGGTTAAAATGCTTTTTATGTTGTTGTTCTTTTGTTTTTGTGACCTAATCTCCAGTGGATTTCTTTCTCTGCAGAGTTCTTCTGCTCCCTAATTGTAGAAGTATCCCTATAGAGAAGTTCTGTATGTCTTTCTTGCAAGAACCAGGTGATTTCACCAACCCGGAACAAGTTTGTTTGTTTGTTTGTTTGTTTGTTTGTTTTTTATGTTTATTTCTCAAGTTAGCATCTATTAATCTGTAGTCTGTAACAAGTAGGTTTTGAGCTGATTATAGTTGAAGGTATAATTTCCAGCTAGATCCAGGGCAGATGGAACAAATCCTAGATTCCAGAGTGTATAAGCAGAGTGTCTGTTTCCTCTTTAAAGGACACCTCCCGGGATTTCAGCTCTGTGCAGGTTTCTCTTTCAGCTCCTTGTCTGGTGCAGAGAGACCAGTTTTATGCCTGGTGGACATTAATGTCTAGCTCCTGGCCATTAAGGACCTGCATCTCAGTCTCTATGCCTTGCAGTCCCTGAGGAATCAACTCCTATGCTTATAGCTCTGGCTTAGAGTTCCCGCCTTTATTTGTAGCACTTAAAGTTTTTTTTTTCTTCTTCTTCCGAGTATATCTGTGCATATAAAATAAATGTTTATTATATTTTATCCAACATTTCTATGCATTGTGAGTGAGTCGGCCTCAGCTCAGTCTGCCATGTTACTGTAAATTCTAAAACGCCTTTTTTTTTTTTTTTTTTTTTTTTTTTTTAGGAATGTCTGCCACATATCTGGGGACCCTGCTGTGAATAAAAAAGCAGGGGTTTTATTTTTTTCTGGTAACTCAGGCAACAGAAGTTGTGCTAGAATTTTCAGAATTTCTTTTCTCTCTTTAAAGAGTTTTAAAAAGACAGCAAGGATGGGAACTTCTTCTATTTGCCTTCCCCAAGAAATCCTTAAAATCAATAGTCGATTGGAGGCATACATTCTGAGAGGATAAAGTACGTCCGGGTCAGATGCTGAGCCCCTTCTCTTCAAGAAAAAGAAATGCATGAAAATAAGCCAATTAGTCATGTCTGATATGATATATGCTAACAGGAAATCTTTCTATCTTTTCCTGTACTAATCAACCAGTATCTTTGAAATGGCGAAATTTTTTTCCTCTGGGTGGAAGAAACAATAAATATGATAAATATGATCTGATAAAGATTGCATGAATTAGCTATCACCACCTTAGAATTTTACCATTTATAGTTTATTTCAGTTGTTAAGAATGGGACATTTTTTACCTAGTCCACAAATGTCCTTCCTTCTAGCAAGACTCACGTTGTGTCTTCACACATGCAGCAGCCTGACTTCATTTGTGTGCGCACAGGTAGATGGACATACAAACAAGGGCAATGAAAATGAGGAAGGATGATATTATTTTTATATTGTAGAGAGATGAAGAGTAATTTTCTTTCATCTGAGTTCTGGTATAAAATAGGGCTTACGAGAGACAGAGGGACATGGAGAGAATTGGGATGGAAGAGCGAAGAGAGGCAGATGTAGTATTGGATTGGACTTGCTGTGTCCTATAGAAGGGAGATTTACAAGAATGGAAATAGAACAGATCAGGGGTTGACACATTACAGGAAATAGGTGATGTGGAATACAAACAGGCAGACCCAGTCCTGGTTTGTAAAGCCTTTTTGACAGGCTGTGTCATAAACATGGTTCACGTCAGCGTATTGAAACCCTAAATGTGCCCTGGATGCCATGTGGGAAATTCTAATATCAAAGCTGTAGAGTAACATATTGGCAGGAGTTCTTTCTTCTTCCTGAATTGTAGCTCCAGTGAACGTTACTTTGAGGTGAGGTGTTGTCCAGTTAAAGGTACATTTAGTACGAGGCAATTAAATTATAGATGAAGACATAGAGTAATAGAAGGAGGAAGAATTAGTATGTTCACTAACCATGACCGATGAATAATTATTCATGAAGAGGGAAAGAAAATGACATTAATGAACACCTATTATGTGTAAGGCATCATCCTAGGTCATTTATAATGAGACAATAGGTACTTATAAAGGTGATTACAGTCTCCCTCACAATCCAGCCTCAATGATCTGAAGCCCACTGTGCTCTTGGAGACCCACGTCGCATTTTGTTAAAATGCCAGTTGAGTAGAAATAAGTCAGTGATATCTGATTAGAGTGGATTTTACCCTTCACTTAAAAATGGATTTTCCATATTAAGTGTAGTGACTGTTTTAAAATATTTGAAAGGAAAGAAATATTTCTACCACAACTACCACAAGAGCAGCTTTTTATCTACGCAAGTGATCTCCTGATAATATAAAGACATAAACGTATTTTAGTAGAAAGTGTGTCAGTTGCTCAGATTTTTTTTTTTTACAGTCCACCTTTGTTGCTGCTGTTGATGCATATGTGAAATAGATGGGTACAGCCATCATTTACAAGGTTCACATGTGGTTCTCAGCAAATCTAGGTCATCTCTCAATATCAGGATGCTAAATTGCGTATAAAGCAGGTCAGCTATCCTGCACCGCTGATTTGTAGCACCATGACAGCCTGCTATTTGCCTCTTAAGAGTTAAATTGTGTCTGCTAATCCCAGCTTTTAAGCAGCTCGTCCTGACATTGCTTAATTTACTTGTAACCCTTATAACAGACTTTTAGCAGAGGGGATTGGTCTTTGTACTGGATTGAAAACTGGCAGTCCCATAGGAAATTGAATAAAACTATTATCATAGTTAAGGTTGCCTATCATTCTAATTATAATTCACATCCAATAATGAACACCTTGTTCAATAATATTTAATTCAAATCATGATGCTGAGTATAAAATTACATATCGAGAGAATTCATTAGAAGTTTCAAAAGTAAGCTGAGTAAATGTGCCTCGGAGAATGTATTTGATGAATTTGTAAAAGTATTTAAATTAGATCTGTAAAGTATTATGAAAAATCCACAAGGGATGCACAATTAGGCGAATAAGCTCTTCAAGGCCAGGAGCTGCTGGGCATTCATTGTAAAATGCTTTCTGATATATTGTTTATGCAGAGTAGAGATCCGGGCGGGGGCACAGGGATATACAACAAAGCAGAAATGCAGCAGAGGTGACGCCAAAAGTAATTGGCTAAAAAGTAAGTAATTCCGTCATAATTAGTTCTCTAGCCTTTGCCTACATATTATTCACATGTCACTGAAGTGTTTTAATATGAGACAAATGGTTATTTAATTTATGCATGTTTTATAAAGTCTGTAATGTATGAGCTTCAGGAATTATTCATTCATAACCAAGTCCTCTTTCAAAATATCGTGTGTAGGTTAGACAGTGCTGAGTGTACAGACATGTAGCTTACAACACTTAAACAGATTATGCCCACATTGATTTTATCCTGGTATATGGATGACGTATGAAAATGTCCACTTTTAGTCACGTGGTGCTCACTACTCCATAACCAGGGTAATTTTACAATCAAATGAACATATCTCTTGGTTCATGCATTTATTAATTTGTGTATTCATTTAATTCATTCAACATTTATTGAATGGTAACTATATTCTAAACATTTTACTTGAATGCTGATGAGGAACCAGTGAATATCAAGAAAAATGATCTACCATAAAGTGGAATTAATGGTTTATATCCTAACAAGGGAGAAAGTAATTTTGTAAATAGCCTTGCTAACAGAATACCATTGGAAAATAAAATAAATTATTTAAGGAAGGGGTTAGCAAACTTGTTTTGTGAAGGGCAAGATAGTAAATATTTTGGGTGTTGCCAGCTGTGAAGTTTTTGTTGCAAGTACTCAGGTCTGCAGTTGTAATGCAAAAGTGGCCATTGATGGAAGACATAAATGGTTGCCTATGGCTATGTTCCAATAAAACTTTATTTACAAAATTGGGTGACAGTTTGAATTTGGCTCATGGATGGTAGCCTGACAATTTCTGCTGTAAATAAAAGAATTATCATCATGTGGAAAGCACAAAAAATGAGTCGGTTCTAGAATGAGCAAGGAGGAGGTAGTAAATATTTGACCAAGGAAGTAACATTTATGGCGAGATGTGAACAACAAATAGGAAATGATTGGATGATGTGTGAAGGGGAGTTTTTAAGAGATACCTGGATAGCAATCCTGCAAGAAGTAGATGCCTACTCCACGAGGTTTATATTATTATTCCCACTCTACATCTGAGGAAACTAGTGCTCAAAGAAGCAAAGTGACTTACCCCCTGGTTGAGCTGAGGTTCCAATCTTTATCATTTTAATTCCAAAATCTCATCTTCTTCCCATTTTGCGACACCGCTTCCATTGAGTATAACACAGAGACATATGTAAACATAGCTCCTTTACTCTCAGGATTTTGTAACCCATTACAAATTCTTTTGGATTTATATTTGTAGGGTAAAATACAAATTCTAAACTTACTGTTGACAAACCTTTACCACTTCCTGATGTGACAAAGACCAAGAATAGATTCATGAGGGAATGTTCGCAGAAAACTTTCTAAAACCCATTTGTTATGTTCTACTCCCAGCTCCTCTACACTTAATAGATCACAAAGCAAACTTTCTAGAGAGACAGAACCCTGTTGGTTATTTTAGAATGGACCTTGAGTCCTAATGTCTGGGATTTGATTTATTGATTGCTATAAGGCAGTGCAATGGGAGATTTATGAGATTGAAGTAAAAAGAGAAAAATAAGTATCTTTTGGTTAGCAGTAGAGTTAATACACTGGAACAAATGCACTTTTTTTAATACTCTATGAATAAGTAAATATGTTTTATAAGCGTGAAGGTACATGGGTGTATGCTTTTTTATTGCAGTTTACATTTCACTTTCTTAACTCTGATCCAATAAACACCTTTATGCATCTTGATTAGTCCTATCCCTAATGGACGGAATGCCATTTTATAGTGTCCAAACATTCTGTGAACTCTTTTTAAAGTGCTAGGTAAAATTTTACTTCAAAACATTGTTAAATAAAATACACAGCCTAAGAAAAAGCAATAAAAAAACCATATGATTTGTAAATACTTATTTTCCATAAGAGTTAAATGATATTTTAATACAGTATCCTTAGCTGACACATTGAAAAAGAAGCATTATATCCTGACAGAATTGAGGAAAATCTGATTTCCATAATTAAGGATGTGGAAAAGAAGATAAGAAATGACTCTTTTTTCCCCCCTTTTATAATGTACAAGCTGGCCTAAATACATGCCTGGAATGAGGTTAGATTGACTTTAAAGTGAACGTTGCTTTTATTCAATTTGATCAGAAAGAGCTTAGATGGGTATGGATATGAACAAGAAAAGGAGCTATAAATTCTAAGAATTGTCATTTTCTAGTTAATTCTATTCTGAAATGAGGTTTTTCTTAGCTGTTAGGAAAGAAAAGGGCCATTAACTAGGCATTAACAAGCAATTTCCAGTTCAATTTTGCAGATAAAAATGTTTGATTAAAGATAGTGTCTGTAGATATTTAGAGGCGTCAGTAAAACCAAATGTCAAACTTAAAGGGACTTTTGTGTTAGGTTTTCTTGTGGCCACTCTATCTTTTCATGGTACAGTTGAAACTTTTTTTTTTTAAAACAGAAAGTATTTAATGACTGTCAATTAATAAAGAAAAATGCATTGAAATTTATTTTCCCATGATGGTTATTTTCTCTCCAATTAAGAGAAAAATATTCTCAAAGATCGAGTATATGAAAATACAAACATAAAGAAACATCGCCATGACAACATTTAAGCTGATGCAAAAGAAAATTATCCTATTCCTTTTTTCACATACCATTTGACCACTTTAGACCAAACATTTGAGTCAAGCCACTAACATGACATTTGTTTCAAAACACAGCATTATCTATTCTTTACAAATATAATTTTATTAAACTATAAACTGTTTGGTGAGCACCATGAGATGTTTTCAAGTAGTGAAAATGGAAAGCCAATTCTCTAAATGTCATTGCACTGTCTAGAAACTCGGACCTGTTCAGTAATGCTTTGTGAGACCAAACTGACTGTAGGAAACAAACAAAAAGACATGAAGCTAGTTCAGGTATTTTACAGTCTCTTAAACATTTCACTGGTAACTCATGAGTCCCATGAAGATTGTAAGAAATGATCTTAAATATCCATGACAAAATCTTTTATGACTTGAAATATGGAGGTTTTTAAAAAATACCTCTCTCAATAGTTTTATCCCTCTCTGTTTTCATTCTACATGCTTCTCTGATGGGTTTATTTAATTGTATGAAGCTGGATTACTGTCAGGCGTAATAGCAGAGTTAGCAGAGACATTGGGCTTCTCTGGGGATGAGCCCATGACTTGCTCATCTGTGAGTAAGACCTGATGTCTCTTATTGTGCCTGGCACATTGTGCCTGGCACATCAAACACCATTTGTTCTTGCAACAGGAACATTTGTTCTGGTTGAGCCAAACAGTTGTTAACTGGCATAATAATAATGACAATGAGGCCAATATAGCTACTACCAACACCAATATACTCTGTGTTTGCTAGAGGTACACACTGACCATCCTTTATTTTGGATAAGAAATTTTAGTAGATATAATTGAAAAGGGATAGAGGCTCTCTTTAATCAAATATTTTTATCTTTGATTAAATTGTAGTTAAAAATAATTAAATAAACTTTCCTTTGTCAGTGTAAACCTTTCCTAATCATTGGCCTGATGTCAATTTCTCTACTTTATTGATATTTGTAGAAAGGTTAGTAAACAGAACAATAAAATTAGTCCACTTTTTCTCTTGAAATAAAGTCTTTAGTTCCCAAGGCCAAAATGCACACTGTTATCACTGGATTTCCTTATCTTTTCTCTCCCACATGGAAGCTGTTATAAGTCAATATATCAATTTCAGATTTGCTCCTATTCTTTATTGTCCTACTGGGTGTCCCCTCTTTAAATAACAACTAATTTAGGGGCGCCTGGGTGGTTCAGTAGGTTAAGCATCTGCCTTTGGCTCAGGTTATGGTCTGAGGGTCCAAGGATCAAGCCCTGCATTGGGCTCCCTGCTCAGTGAGGAGCCCACTCCTCCTTCTCCTGCTCCCCCTGCTTGTGCATACTCGCTTGCTCTCACTCTCTCTCAAATAAATAAAATCTTATAACTAACTAACCAGCTAACTAACTAGCTAAATAATAACAACAACTAACTTATATTAGTGTATATTGCCATAATCTTGTATATTAATGAAAGTATTTACATCCTTTTGTATAGTCCTGTGAGTTAGAATAGAATGTTCTAGAATGACAGTGTGCCAGTGGCTGCTTCTGCCCTTGACTTCTTGGACTCCCTGGACCACTCTGTATTTAAGTAGAATCACAGCTTGGAGACACCATGTGCAGTTACCACAAGGAGAAGAATACTAGAGGTAGAGAAAGGTCTCAGACATCTGTGGGCTCACCAGACAAACATAGCCATGTGAATAAACACCAACAGAAGAGCCACCTGGCTGAGTTCAGCCCAGATTGATGATCTGCAATCATTTTTAAAAAATTAGGGGATCCCTGGGTGGCACAGTGGTTTAGCGCCTGCCTTTGGCCCAGGGCGCGATCCTGGAGACCCGGGATCGAGTCCCACGTCGGGCTCCAGTGCATGGAGCCTGCTTCTCCCTCTGCCTATGTCTCTGCCTCTCTCTCTCTCTCTGTGTGTGACTATCATAAATAAATAAAAAGTTTAAAAAACTCAAAGTCAAATTAAAAAATATGTTAAAAAAATTAGGCCACTAAATTATGGGATAGTTTATTATGTATCACAGACACTCCAAACAAGTATTAAGAAAGACCTAAAGGGTAGACAGTGTTAGCTGAGGAGTTCCGGGAGCTAAGGACAGAATGGATTCATTTTCCTTAAAGGAAAAACAAAACAAAACAAAACTTAAAATTCTTGGGTGAGAAAAAAAATCCACATGCTTGAGTAAATGAGAAAGAACGTGAGAGTGTGTGAGGAGGAGTAAAGGGAAAGGAGAGAGAGAGAGAGAGAGAGAGAGAGAGATTGAGAGAATGAACAGTCAAATAGCAAGTGTGGCTTGAGTTTAGTTAGTAATAGAAAGTGGCTCAAGATGAAGCCAGGAAAATAGACAGCGAGTAGATCATACAGGGTTCTGGGGACTGTGTTAGGGTTTCCGGATTCATAAGCAACTGAAGGGTTTTAAGGAGAGGAGGGAATATAAAGAGTTTTACATTTTAAATATATGAATTAAGTGACATTGTAGAGAATCAATAGAGAAGAACCAAAGGTAAAAATAGACAAAGGATAACACAGTATTTCAGGTGACAGATGGCAGAGACCTGTCATCGGTTACAGCGATGCACAGCGGGGGGGGGGGGGTGTAGTATACTGATGTACAACATATATTTTGGAAAATTAATCAAGTGATTTTTTTAATGGACTGAATATGGGCGGTGAAGGAGAGCGAAATATGAATACTGATGACTCCTTGATTTCTGGTTTGTGCAAATAGTTTCTTGAAGGTGCCATTTACTGAAATGCATAGCCCATAGAATGGATTTGGGATGGGTATTTGGGGAAGGGTGATTTGGAGTTGCGATTTGGCCATTGTGATATCTTTTTAAGGCATCTGTGAGCTACCAAGTAAGGATCTCAGTGAAGCACTTGAATGTAAACATATCTGTGGCTCAAAGGAGAGGTCTGAGGTGGAAATATGTATGTGAGTAACATGCACTCGGATGGTATTTGAAGTCCCTGGAGTTGAAATAATGTCCCCACGGAGCATGCAGGGTAAAAAGAGAAAAGGATCCAAGCTTAAACTCTGAAGAATTCCATTTGCCTGTGATTGAATTCAGGAGGAGGAAGGGGGAGAAATGAACCCAGAAGTAGTGGTCTAAAGGATGACAAGAACAAGAACAGTGTGTCCCAAAATGCAAGAGAAAAGCTTTCCAAAAGATAAGAGGTTCTTTTGGCAGGTCAAATACATTGAAAGCAGGAGTTCCCAGTGGATTTAGAATCTTGAAGTTCATTGGCAATGCAGAGAAGAATCATGGTGGCAGCGTGGTGCATGGACTGGAGAGCAGAATATAGGCTGGGGAGGAAGAGACTCTGGGTTGGTCAAGTGTTGAGAGACATAGCTACCAAAGAGGTAGTTGACTTATGTCAGAAACCAGAAGAGCGTGTAGGGTAAAGGGATGAATATGAAGATGTTCAAATACCAGTTTTAAATAGATGGGAAGAATCCAGTTGACAGGAAGAAGTTGAGGGTACACAAAAGAGAGAGAATAAACAGTGGGATCAATAATACAGAACGCTTGTAGACAAACCAAACTTCACTTGGTCTCCTCGCCACCCTCTTTGAGAACTTCTCATGCCTTCCCCAGGCTGCGCATGCTCCTGCCTCAGGCCGTGTCCTGACTGTGTGTCAGGACATACCTCCCAGACACCTGCATGGCTAACTCCTTTCCCTCCTTCAAATTCTTACTCCAATGCTTTCTTCTCAGAGACGCCCCACCTGCCCACCCTGTGTGAAATTTACTACTGTCTCCCTCTCAGCAACCCCCACCTCCCTCACCCCATCTTTCTCTCTCTCTCTGTCTCTCTCTTTCTCTCTCCTCATAATACTTATCACAGTCAGGAAAGTGATTAACTAGGTCTGATCAATAATAACTATGATTTTTCAATTTACAATTTAATAATAATACCTAAGATTACTTATTTACTTAAAGATTTCATTTATTTGAGAGGGAGACAGAGAGAGCATGACTGGGAAGAGGGGGAGAGGGAGAGCTGTGCTGAGCAGGGAGCCTGATGTGGGGCTCGATCCCGGGGTTCTGGGACCTGAGCCGAAATCAGATGCTTAACTGACGGAGTCGCCCAGCTGCTGCAATCTAATATTACTTATTTAATATTTCCTCCCTCAGGAAAGTTTAAGCTCTGTCAGAATTTGGAGCTTCTGTTTTGTTTTGTTTTGCTTTGTTTAACTCATAGGATCCTTCTAGGCTCTGGCATATTCCTCTGCTTCTTTCATAGCTTAGCAGTCTCTTCTCAGTGGCCTTCAGAAGTGTGTGTCAGAGGTGAGGGAGGTGTTCACAGAGTATATTATTTAACATCCCTTTTTCAAACATCTTGTCATTGTCCTCACAGGGTCCGTATCCCCCTCCCTCTTGCTCTTCCTCCCCACCCATACGCTCACACAGCTGGAGAGACCTCCTTTATTCCCCCCACCTCTCTGAACCTTTCTTCAAGGCTTTCCATAATTAATATAGCTTACAATTACTTCTGTCCTCTGTTAATTCTTTTTGCATAGAGAATGGGAATCAAGGAATCTGTCCTAGACTATTCCAGATGCTGTAATAAACAAACCATAGATGGAGTGGCTTTTAAACAACAGAAATTTGTTTCTGACAGTTCTGGAGGCTGGAAGTCTGAGAATAGGGTGCCAACATGGTAGGGTTCTGGTGAGAGTCCTCTTCTCAGTTACAGATGGCCTCCTTCTTGTATCCTCACATGGTGGAGAAGAGAGAGAAGAAAGCTCTGGGGTGATTCTGTAAGGGCACTAATCCCATCATGGGGGCTCCACTTTCATGACTTCATCTCATCCTAATTATCCCCAGAGGCATTCCTGATACTATCGCATGGGGGTTGGGGCTCAGCATATGAATTTTGGGAGGACACAATTATTTAGCCTCTAATGACACTATCCCAATAGTCTCTCACATGGAGCTGGGCACAGTCTCTATGCTCTGCTTTATGACCTCTTGGGTGCTTATTTTCAGTAGCATATGAGAGAATCTTAGAATACAAGTCCTGCCTCTTAGTAGGCACCTCAGTATAATGGTGTTAGTAGGTTTATTTTATTTATTTATTTTTTTGTGTTAGTAGGTTTAAAGAGGCTCTTCCATTACAACTGTAAATAAACAAGTGTCTACTAAAACTGTGTATGTGTTAGAGAAGTTCTGATGATCCTGTTAATTAAATTCTTAGTCAAGCTGAGGACGGCCTGAGAGGATCACAGTACTATCAAAAGTGACTCAGAAGTAATTGTCATTTGTGTTCCTTCACCTGAGAGATAGAACATTCCAGAAACATCTCTTCAGCTTAACCAATTTCCTCAGCTGTTTCTCTAACACATGCATGAGTTTATCTCCACAATAACAAAAGCTAAGTACCTCCAAAATGTTGGATCTGGAAATACACCTCTTTCCTTATCTTGGTGGAGCTTATATTTTTTGACCATGTGGGTTAGGAAAGCAGTAAGTAATCCTTATCCTAATGTTGTTCTAAAATGTGTGTGCTTGTGTGAGGAGAGAGAAACTGATTAATTTAAAGCTTCTCTCATAGAGTGTGAATCTACATGGAGATTGATGTGGAGACCAGTGTAAAAGAACAAGATGTCTTTCCTGACAGAGGTCAAGAGCAGAGCAGATTGAGTGGTGAAATGCACAGATGTTCTTGGTCTAACGCGGAAGGGAAGGCATAGTAGCTAAAATTCAGTCTCACTTTGCCCAAATTAAGTTGATAGCTTGGAACAGGCATGCCTGAGTTCATTTGAGCAACTTTGTTCAAAATTAAAGGAGTATAAGTAGAAAAATTTATATTGAGTCTTTCTTGTCGGGGAGGAGGGCAAACTGTAATAAAAAAAATAAGAAAAGGAAAATAGGTGAGGGTGGAATAAACTCCTAGGGAATCATTTATAAAAATAAAAATGGAAATTACAAAATATATGTAAAGTGCAAAACTCTATGGGGAACTATACAACCTAAAAGCAAAAATGGAGGAAAGGCAAATCCGAAAGCTTTCTCACAAGCTTTTGGGAGTAACGATCAACCCGGAGGCATGAGGTTTGAAAGAAATAAATGTACTTGTGACTAAATATATCTGCTTCCAAGGGAGGGGAACAAATAATCATGGAGAAGGTAGAGAGCATAGGAGAGCCTCCCTTCTGATTTGAGTAGATTTGCTCTCTATACTCCACTGGCACCTTGTCAAGGATTAAATTTTCTCAGGGTTGAGAATTACACACAGACACACACACACAGACACACACACACACACACACGTAACAGTTATACAACATTGAAGCTTTTCGGATGAATTAGCTCTTTGCAAAAAGTGCTCACTTGGCAAGTAGGGGCTATTGTTTCCCGAATCCCCATCTTGGACCTGGTTCTATGTCGAATGCACAATGAAGGCATCTTTTAGGAGGTGGGAAGGAGGGGCTGTTTAAACTCTCTGGGTTGTGGTGACATGCCACTTGGGAGGAATCTTGCTGGGAGAGGGAACATGGGCTCCTCACATTACATAGACTGAATGAAAGCCAGAGTCTAACCCAAAGAGCTCTGGGGACAATCACCCAATAATCTAAAGGAATGGCTGAGAGTGTCTTTCCTGAGCTTCGGGGGTAAAGAGAATTCAAAAGAAGCCAAGGAGTGTCTGTTTCTTCTCTTTCACAACCTTGTTTTCCATTGTGTTAATAACATTGTCAAGCAAGCTGTGAATATCTATGTTACTGAACAACCTGGACTTGGAGTGGACAACACAGGAAACAGCTTAATTACATTCACCGCTGACACTGTAAACCCCCTGCATTGAGTCATTCTTCCTTATCCCTGGACAAAAGCTGGAGCCGGGTCATTCGGTCCTTCTGGTCACCTTCGGGCTAAACAAACAGCATGGCGGCTGATGGGAAGCATACTCTGCTCTCTCATTCAGTTTGCAATTTCCCCCCCATCCCTGGCTTTGGTCCAACTCAAGCTCTCAGGAATGTGTACCCCGCGCAGGTTGACTTTCCTCTGTCTTTTTCTGCTTTTCCTTCCCTTCTCACCACCTGTGGCTCCTTCAGGGCTGAAGGTGGGGAGGGAAGAAGCCATGGTGACCCCCCTCCTGGGTGTTGTCTGGTATGGACCATGCCTGCTCTGGCTGCTTGTGGTCCCTTCCTCAGGCCTGGGGTATGTGCTTCACTCCACACAGGCTCTTTACAACTTGGAGTTTCCAACTTCTTAGACCAGGTTCCTCTCAGGACAACTCAAGTCTAGCTCCCCTCCTCCATGCTGTCCACTTCAGCTTGATAAATGAGGGAAGTGTGGGCCATCCAGCCCCTCCCCCTCTTATATTTGTGCCAACCTAGGCAACTCCAGCAAGCCTTTGGCCTGGGCAGGTCTTTGCAGGGAACACCAGCCTCTGGGCCCCACAGATGTGTGAAAAAACAAGGCCAGGTCTCCGTTGCTCTCATCTGAGCTCTGCTCTGGTCCCTTCAGAGTGGGAAAGCAGAAGACTTTTCTGGATCAGCATCGGACCTGCTGGGGTGGAAGTCTAGTTGCTTTTCCTGACAAACACTCCCAGTTATCTACCTAGTATCTTAAAGGGCCTTCTCATTTGACTTGAAGTAGTGGAGAAAAAAAAAAAAAAATCTCTCCCTCCCTCACTTAATTATGTGCATGAAATTTCGGAAGGATGGCTGCCACTCCTTTGCAGTGAGCCCCTTTATATCAGCTTCACTTGGAGTGAATGGTGGACTAGGACATCCAACCAGATCATTCTGCAGCCAACTTTGGACTCAGCTGAAGTTCCCAGACAAGAAAAGACCTCCTTAATATCTCCACTATGCTCTAAAGTGCATCAGGTCTGCACAGAAGGGACAAATCAATAGAGCAGACGGCAGTGGCCTCATGGTGGTTTGGACCAACTTGAAGCCAACATTTCTTGGGTTGAAATGAGAAAGGCATGTGACGTCTGAGATCTAGCTTGAAACGTGGTGGCTACATGAACAAGCTTGGGAAGATTGGATGGACAAGGTGAGGTGAGGTCACAGTTAATGAAATCCTACAAGATGGAATTAGGGGAGCAAAGGCTGCAAATGAAGAGCCATGTGCTCTTAAGGGTGTAACATGAGAACAGCTACAGCTCAGGATGATGACTGAGAGCTATGCAGTGGAGATAGTGGCTGCACTTGATCACCATCCTTTGTGAAAGTTTTTAAACTTGATACAAAAAAAAAAAAAAAAAAAGACAGACAAAAGAGCTTCAGGTGCCTATGATGTAGGGCCAGAGCAGGAGCCCTGGCACAGGTTGGGAGATCCATGGGACTGGGATCCTGTCTGTCTGGTTTGCAGTTTTCTCCCAGGGGCCTTGGGCAATGAGTGGCTCCTGATAGATATTCAATAAATATTGATCGGATTGAAGAGAATGCATTTGGGGGCTGAAGGCTTGAGGTGTGAAGATCAATTAACAGGCTACCATGACATTAAAGGGACCAAAATTGAAGAACCAAAGACAGGATTAAAGAAGAATTGGAAAGGTGACTAAAGAATAGAAATATTTTCATTCTTCAAATGCTTCTGTTATTCAAAGTTGGGCAAAGAGATCAATGTAAGGGTTTAGGACAAAAACAGAAATAGAGACAATATTGAAGTAGATATGTTTTCAAGGTAATTAGAAGAAGAATGTGATAAGATAATAAATTGGATAACCAGGCTTAGGTATAAAGAACTAGGAGTCATGAATATAGAAGTCCTTGAATCTAGGAAGCCTTTTTTTTTTTTTAAGTCATTTGAAGACTTAACCTAAAGAATCTAGAACAACAACAACAACAACAAAAAACACAAAAACAAAAAAACAAAATAAAACAAAAACAAAAACAAAACAAAACAAAAGAAACTAAGAATCAGCTTTTATTTAGCCAGCTATGCTCAGGGAATATTTAGTGTGCACCAAACAGTGTATAAAGCTCTTTGAATACATTGACTAATGTAATCGTCATAATAAATATGAGGCAAGGATGAATCTTATCACCCATTATTGAGATAAAGAATGAATATTTTGTCCAAAGCCATAGGACTCTGAATGATTGGCCCCAGGGAGTCTGACTGAGGGGCCCATGTTCTAATTCACTGTAGCTGGCTCCTCTAGGCAGATGGAAGGCATGAGAGAGCAGACAGAGAAGAGGAAGAACAAGAATGGGAAAGTACAGAAAAACTCAAATCCTGTTCAAAAGGAGATAGTAGGTATCAATGATGAGATGATTCAAATAATATTCCAGGAAGATGAGAGGGAATGAGTAATGAGAAAAAGACTTGCTAGTCAGGGGTGTCATTCAGCAGAGCAGCCTCAGGAATGCTAGGGGACCTAGGAGAGGTGGAGGACTTTAGGCAAGTTTACCATGTTAGTCAGCAAATGGAAACAGAAAGGTTGGAAGGTGCCAACCAAAAGGCACGTAGGATCAAGGGAAATTTTTCAAGATTTTGAAATAAAATATATTTGAAATTCCCAGGGATGGAGTCTACAGAGTTGGTGCAACATTCCCAGGGATGGAGTCTACAGAGAAAATGTTCAAAATGCTAAAGGTCAAAAAGATGATGGCATAGGTCTTGGAAACGATGGTATGGAATGGACTCCAATGTGAAGAAATGTATAAAATTGTGTAAAAATTCTTCTGATATATTAAAAAAAAAAGTTCAGATGGTTTAAACAAGCCTATTCTTGAGGGGAAAAATGTATAAAAAGGAATTTCTGACAGGAAGAAAACCAAACTGGAACCTCTGGTCTCATATGTAAACAATGCCCAAATATGAATGGCATGATCTGGATAAGAGACTCAGATCTTTGTATATTATGCTGCAAAAAAATTGTTCATTTAAGTCCAATAACAGCTCTTCTAATCAAACTCCAATTATCCAACTCACTGAATTAATGATGTTCTCCATTTTTTCTGAAAATATGTAGCTCACGCTTCTTGAATGTTCTGGGCTACTAAGCTATACTTGAGAATGCCTTTATGTCAACTCCCATTATATCAGATAGAATATTTACCAAGAGTCAGTTATGAATTTCTCCAATCTGTTCATGTCAGAAATACTTGATATTTCAATTGTGTAATTTAGTTAACTATTATATAACAGATGAAATATGCAAGTGCAAAGAATTGTCTCTACTAAAGCCAATTTAGAAGACTTCATAAGGATTGTTGGGAGTTGTGGATCCTTGGTGTCCCTACTTAGGACATGGGAGTTAGGCAGATGGAAATCAGAATGTCAGTGTTATTAGTGGTAGAATTAAGATTGGAATATGCAACCTAATGGTGACATTGCAACACATTTTGTAATGTGTCATTCCAGAATTTCATGGCCAAACTTATGCTATCACAGGTAACTCTGGGCAACTGAAAATCTTACCCTAGAGGGGAAAGCTCATTCTTGTGGAGAGGCAGAAATGTTATCTGTCGTGTGAACAGGTTGGGTTCATGACAGAGAAAGAAATTATCGAATCCAAGCAGGTTCGAGTGCTTCTCCTGAACTCAACCAGTAGGTACCTTTCTTCCTGCTATGGAGAGAGAAAAGTGATCAGTAGGATTAACTGTAATTGATTTTGTTCCAGATGAAAGTAAGTCAAGGGAAATGGAGCACCGCTCAGCAAATTCAAGACATACCCACTCATACACACACACACTCTATACATGAGGTAGAGGCAAGACAACTATCAAATATGCAGGAAAATCACAAAAATCTGGACCAAATTTACACTCAGATTGAATTTATAATTCAATTTTAATGGAATCACAAGCAGACATAATAGGTAATTTATTAAGAATGTGTTTTATGCAGGGAGTTCAGTGAACCCCACTCAGAGAAAAGCTCTCAACTGTGCAACGCTGAAAACTGTGTATTTATGTGTTTAGTTACGACGTTAAGGTGCGAGTCATTTTTACCATTTCTCCTTTTTTACTGACTTTTTAAAGTTAAACAACTACAGCACTGGTTTCAATCCCATTGGATGAGAAGACCTCCGTTAACTCTACTTTTCAAGGTTTTTGTTGCATTCATTAAAGAAAAAAAAAAAAAGCATGGCTGATATACCACCTTGAACTATAAGGGAAAACATACTGTTGCATGATCAACTCCGGACTCATTTATTCTTGCCTTTATTCTTTCAAAACTGACAAGTTGTGATCTTGTGCCAGGCCATGGGATAAAAATGAGAGTTAATAAGACTTAATCTCGAGTATTTACAGTTTTGTATTTATATAAGGAGTTTTTATTTGGTAACTCATACTATGCCAGAATATTAGTTCAAGTCTTATGAGAAGACGACGTGAAGACTTTCTTAGGGGACACACATAGGGTTTTTGGATTTAGCGTTAAGTCTGACCCAGAGTTAAAGAGAGAGAAGGAGGTATCTGAGGTCTATAGAAGGTTTAGTGAGGCTGCTGGAAATTCTGAGTCAACGTTGGCCTTCAGAGGAGGTGATGCTCCATCCTTGGCTCCACCTAGAAGTGGGATCTTAGAGCCAACACTGGAATGGATTTCAGAGCTCAGCTGCTGGGCCTGTTGGTTAAATAGACTCCCTGTAGTTGGAGATCTGAGAGGGACATTCTCATGGCCGCTGCCACCAGGTTCTGAAGTTGAAAATTTACAAAGTCTAAATAGTACATGCTCGTCATAGAAACGAGAAAACCAAGCAAACACTGTTTCCTAGCTTCCTTCCGCCCTTATAATCCATTTCCTGACCTCAATAGAATGATCTTTGTAGAATGCAAATCTAGTTATTGTACAGATCCCTGCTGCCTCTAGCAAAAGATCTAAACTCCTTGATGGGTCTCCCTGCAGCCCGTACCCCACCCTCCCCCACATGTCTCTCCTTTGTCAGTGGTTCCTATTTAGTTTCCTGAGCACTCTGCTCTTTCCTCTGCCCATGGGGTTCTCATTACTGAACTTTCAAGGCTTAAGTTACTTGAGTAACAAGTGTCACCTCCTCCACGAAGCCATCTGTTCTTCCCTCCCCTATTTAAATCAAATGCCTTCCCAAGTATTCCTGTATCGCCCTATCATTAAACTCGTAGGTATGTCTGTTGGCCCCTCTGGTTTCTCCCACCTAAGCCCCTGAGCTCCCTGAGAGTACAGATGAGTTTCTTTACCGGGATAGTGCCCAGCACAGTGTTGGATACCTTGACTTACTGGCTGATTGCTACACGGAGAAAGGAACGCATGAAAACGTGCTCCCCGCCAGCATGAGAAAATAAGACCCTGTCCAATGGGATATAGGAAAAAGATATCATTTATTAATGGTGGTTATTATTTCCAGGTTGGGAAATAAATTTTTCTGATTATTATAGTTCACAGTGATGGTGGATCCTCCCTAAAGTAAAAACCGTATTGCTACACCCCTCCACATTTTATGTCCACAAGTGCTTTATTGTAACTGCTTATCCAAATCCTCCCAATAGCCCTTTGATGATCTAAGTCTCTTTGAGCTGAGACTCTGAGCCCATATGTCTCTGTCATGGTGAGTGGCGATTCCTCTTGTGCTGGGGAGGAGGCTGAGGCGAATGGCATTCAGATCACTCCCTAAACTCCATTGCCCAAAAGGCAGAGCCAGCAGCAGAGTTCACAGTCTCTCTGTTCCTAGCCCGACCCCCCACCCCCACAACTCCGTTTTCCAAAGAATGATTCCTACATGCCCTGGAGCTCAACAAATTGAACTGATGATATGAAAATTGTCCTCCTGACCGGATTATTAGTGGACTCATACACTCAGCCCATTGCCACCAGGTAAAAAAAAAAAAAAAAAAAAAAAAGGAAGTGGCAGGGGCAGTCAGTGAGAAAGGGCCCAGGCAGATTAAAGCACACTTTTGTGTAGGTGAGTCCCATGAAGAATCTGTGCTGCATTCATGAGGGTTTTATTTTTGGGCTTTTTAAAAAGGATCTTCAATTACTTAAAAAAAAAAAAAAAAAAAAAAAAAGATTAAAAAAAGAGCACTTCCTCATCACCGTTATCATCATCAACAATTTGTCAAGTGTATTTTACTTATGGGCTCCAGTCAGTTGTCTTCCTCCCCTCCACCCTACCACAACAACAACAAAATATGGTCTGGCCATTATATCTTTCTGTGTTTAAAAAAAAAAACAAAAAAAAAACCTATACCCCTAGGAAACTTTGGGATATTGACTGCATGGGAAATTCTAGTATGAATGTGTTCAACAGGCAAAGAGTTGTCTGGGAGGGAAATTAATGATACAGCATCATAGTTCGTCGAGTGAATTTAATTTATTCATTCTATTACTTTTCCTCTTAACAGGGATCATTTAAAGTCAATAGTAGTTTCATTTTAAAACCTGTGAATTCTCAAATCTTCTAATTTAATTATGAAATTGAAAGAGATGTCAAATCATTCTGGGTTTACATTTATACAAAGTAAATAAGGTGTGCATGACTTGGGTAATAAGTGACATATCTCTCAAGTGTTTCTAATTAACTTCATTCTCACATTTTAATTCTGTATTCTCAAATAGTTGCAATCATTAATGCCATGTTTCCAGGATAATAGTATCTGTTAGAGCATGTGTATTTTTCTCCACCTCTTCTCCTAAAGCTAGAAAAGCCAGGCTGTTCTGTTGTAAACTTTTATTGGCAGGGGTTCATAATTCAGCTGTAAAATTTCATGCTGGGCTGCAATTCAGTGCACAAGCCCTATGCCCTGAAGAGCTTATGTTACTACAAAAACAATTGTAAAAATCCATTTTTTTCCTCTTTTTAGGTGGGCCAGCAAAAAGGTACAGAGAGAAACATTTTCCTTTCAAAAATACGCTTTCTAAAAATAAAAGTTGGTGGATGGAATGATCTACTTGGCACTTAGGTCTCAGCCCTTACCCATCAAAATAACCATTAGATGATACCAACAGAAAATTTACACTTCCAACAGGTACAACTGGCTCCGTGGTACTCAGAGTGCAAGGAATGTCACCTTTCTTTATTTTTCTAAGTCAGATTAAATCCACTGTGAGGCCGCTGTCATTGGGGTTGACAAGAAGTCCAATATGAGTCAATTTGGGGTGCCCTCTCCTGCCCTCAGACTGCATTATGACTCTGGGGCTCATGCAATCCAGAAGAAGAGCAAAGGGGCACAGAACTAGGAACATGATGGCTTTTTGATCCCTGCCCAGACAGCCAGTTTTATTGACAGAATCACCACTATCCACCTACTACCCGCACCCCTGCCACTCATGCCAGGCTCAGTAATGAGACCTTTGATGAGGCTTCTTGATCCCCAGGACTCACAGTGTCATCCCCATCTGAGCTCTCGTCATCATAAGCAAAGGGTTCAAGACTGGGATCAGGTATCTGAGCCCAAAGGACCCCCAAACATTTGTGCACCTGCACACTCACACACATCTCCCTCACCTCTCCCTCTCTCTTGGTCCTCTTTACCTTCTACCCAGTTTCCGGGCTGTTCAGATCAATCACACCTCATTCAATGCCCATTTTTGGAGGATACAAGTTTACTTTATTCTGACTCTGAACCACAAAACCACTGTGTATTTTTACATTCTGACTATTACTGGGGAAGAAGGAGGACTGAGAAGAAAGGGGTGGAAGGAGATGATTTGTCTTACTATTGGAAAAAAAAAAAAAGAAAGAAAGAAAATACTACCTACGTGTCTTGTTTTGTTTTTATGAAATCATCTTGTTGCACAGTAAAGATCTATCTTACTTCAATATCCTCAGCACAGTGTGGAGACTCATAAGGTCTAGATTGTGGTTTTAAATTTGCAACTAATCAGCTTCTGTCTTGGGGTATGTGACTGAAACCCCAATTCCATTTTCTTCATTTTCAAAATGAGAGGGATGATTTAGATATTCCACAGATTTTTTTCCCCTGACCTAGAAAAATCTCAGAATTTATTTATAAAGTGCTTAAAAGGTTAATAATTTCTGAGTTGTTTTAGGTATTATGTTGTTTCTCTGTCAAGAGATTTTTTTTTTATCATCACACAAAAATTTGGAGAAGATCATAGTTCTGATAAAATTCCATCATTCAGGTGACTGCCTTGTGTCAAAATGAGCAGCACAAGCTGCTTGGAGAAATATGTGAGTGTCCACATGACTTTCTCAAAGGCTTCAATGCAAGCCTTCTCTTCTATCTAACTTGGTCATGGCCCACAGACCCACCTCAGCATGTCTGTGACCCCACGTGTTAGTCTAGCAGGTTCTTCTGTCTTTGGGACTGACAGACCAACCTGCACGTGAAATCTTCCCCAAAGACCAACAGAAAACCTCATTCCTGGTTTGGAACTTCCCACTTGCTCATACGTCTACTTAATTAGCCCCTGTCCCTTCTAAAGAGATGCTCATTTCGAAAGAGGGAGGGAGAGGGGGAGCTGCCCCTCAAAAACTAAGAGACCAGATGTGGCAGATATTAATTAACATGAATTTATCATATCGAATCCTCAAACTTCTAGTCCGTTCTGAGTGATAAATGATAATGGGCCATTATGAGCAGAACCGGA
This sequence comes from Vulpes vulpes, assembly GCF_048418805.1. Classification (NCBI taxonomy): domain Eukaryota; kingdom Metazoa; phylum Chordata; class Mammalia; order Carnivora; family Canidae; genus Vulpes; species Vulpes vulpes. The sequence continues at coordinate 53,324,425 of NC_132786.1, read as the reverse complement.
AACAGAGGTGCTATTAACATCCCGCTCCCACATCTCGAAACAAGAAAAATGCTGATGTGGAGTGCATTAAATGAAGGTGGTGGAGGTAGCTGCAGATGGGTAGACGTCCGTCTGGGGAACCAGAGGAAGTTACAACTAGTGGAAAATCTTGTCTTGCTCCTGTCCTTTAGCGTAACAGTTCCTCTCTCCCATTAATCGTTCAGTCTTGTCTGTAAATATATTTTTGTCTAGGATCTGCCCAGGACTGTGGGGAAGGGCGCAGGCCACAGGCACTCTTCTGTTGGCCGCCCCCCATCACCTTGATGCCCCATCCCTGTAGGCAGGTGAGCTCCGATGGCTTCCCTCACTATGTGGTTTCCCATTGAGATTGACCAATGAGGGGCACCTACCTGTAAGAGATGGGAAAGTGGAATCCCTCTGCTGAGGTCACACCCGTGTCATCCTGATCTCTGGCACACACCCCCCCACTGTCTGCTTGAGCCTTCAGAACTAGGGCAGGCGAGGTCTCTGTTACTGTTTTTGTACTTTTCCCCATCGTGATGGTTTTCCTATACCCACTGTTTTGGTCAATGGATTTTTAAATGAAACGCTCCTCGGATGATCCAGTTTTATCCTGCCATCTGTTTCCCTGGGGATCTTGACTGACATAAGCACCAAGGGAGGCCTTCTGTAAGAACTAAATGATGAGCTACATCTTGAAGGTGGAGAATCGTTGCAACAAGAAGGAGCAGGGTGTGCAAAAATGGAAAATGCTGTATTTAGTTAGCAGTGGCAGGATAGGATCTATGGCTTTAAGTGCGTAGAACCGGCGGCCGGTTCATGGTTGGCCTTGGCAAAACCCTTGCCTACTAGCCAAGTCCTTCCAGGCTGAAAGTTTCCAACCAGGATCCTTCCTATTTACAGGGTTACGTACAGCAACTAACAAACATCCCACCAGGTGGCGCTCATGCAGCAACTTTGGAAAACCAGGCAGCGGTGAATGTTAAAAAGCTGAATTGGAAAATATTACTGTCAAACAGATGTTCTTGTCTTTGATGCTGTATCTAAGTTAAGGTAGGAATGATGAGGTCGGAAAGGCTAATAAATTTATTATGTGGTGGAAAAGTTATTTCTCCTTGCCCATGAGACAGAAAAGCCATTATTTTTAAAGCACAATGCCTGCTGTACTTTGTTCACGGTGACACCACGTTCCCCTAATCCTTCTCAGACTTTGTTATTCTTTGTCTGATATGTGTCTTTGGTTATGAGTAAAGAAGAAGAGATTATAGTAGTTGCTGTAAGCTGACTGCTTAAGAGTTCAGCACATTTAAATAAATCTGTAGTGGAAGAAAATGCTTTGGACACTGATCATCCAACAGTGAATAAAAAATGTAGACAGCGCATTAATGCAAAGAGGCAAATGATGTGCTAGAGTGGCATCGCCCGTAAACAAAGCAGACAGTTTGACAAAAGTGTTTTTTCCCCCACTTTGATCAAATAGACCAGAGCATCGTTGCACCCAGCTTGTCAAAGTGCTGGATCTGTTTTCCATCTCTCTATATATGCCTCTTCTCACCCAGTCCCCACCGTTCTTTCATCTGGGTCTCCTCCCTGGGATGAAATAGGTTGTTAGTAGACTGAGGTTGGTCGTACCCACATAATGAGAAATGAGACAGAAATGTCTCGGGCTCTGTTGCTTTTCTCCTGTCCTCTTCTTCCCCAGCTACAAAGTCTGCAGACTTCCATGGAGAGCTTTTGTTGACAGCTAAGCAGTGTCAGTGAGAAGTAGGTCCACTCAATGCCCAAGTGTAGCCCTCACAGATTAAAAACTGGGGTGCAGGATGGGCCCTCAGCACGGGACACTCAGATACTTGGTTACTCATCGGGTACCAGTTAATAGACTCATGGATGGGACCATCAGTTCAGAGAATTGGAGGCCAAAAAAGAAGGTGGAAAAGAAGAGAAGCAAAGAACTCATATATTCCAGAGAATTCACATCCATGACTTTAGGAAATATCGATTAACCCGAGAATTGAAGCTTATCATCCCCATTTTGCAGATGGAAAAAAATGGAGGGAAGGGAAGTTTGAGGGTTTTTTAGAAGATCTTCCAACTACAAAGAGAAGAAGAGAGGCAATGACGGAAAGAAGTGCACTAATTACAATCTCAAATGAGTGATATGGAAAGGGAAAGAGGTCCTGAATGGAATAAAAGTGAGCTCCTGCCCAGAGACCACCCTTTAGGGTAGAGAGTCATTAGGAAACTGAGCTTATAACCAAAATGTATTTGTTTAAGGAAAGATTTGTCATGAAGGGAGAGATTTTGGCCAGACTTTGGATTAGCCCAGCAACCTCAGTGTGCTCACAATCGGTAGTTACACTACATGTGTCCAATGGGCCAGGCCATCTCCATGGAGCAGGAGACATGAGGTGCTTCACGGGGTCCTGTGCTCAGAAGGGCCTCTTGGTTAGTTCATCCTCTGCAGTCGCCATCTTGAAATTCTTAATAATTTTGAAAATGGAAGGGTCTCCATCTTCCTTTTGTTCTGGGCCCCACAAGTTCTATAGGCAAGCCTGCAGATAATCAGAGGATTTTCCTTTTTGACTATTGTTGAATAAACACAGAACTTCCTGTTCCTTCTCAGTCCATTTTGTAACCTTTCAGACTGCCCCTCCATCCCCAATTCAGTCACCAAGTCATTTCCTCACCTAGGTTAGCTGGGATGTGACAGTTGGATTGTCATTTATATCATGGTTCTTTAAATAGCTGATTCCTTCTTTCATTTGATAAATCCACACTGAGCATCCACCCTATGAGAGGCACTTGCCAAGTCTCAGACGATTTCCTAAATCTTGCTAGCAGCATGTTCTTCAAACTTTGCTAAAGGAAGGGAAGCCGCTAGCTTGCAACTCTAAGCCATTTAGTGTTCCTCCTTGTTCCCCCTCTCAGAGGATGACCTTTCGTGATCTTGTCCCTCAGCACGAGGAACATCTTGCTAATTCCCCTTTGTACTGCCTACAATTACCACCAACGCGGCAACTGCACTGTCATCTGAGAAATGAACCCCCATGGAAATTGCCATCCTTGCCCAAGGCTAAAAGAGTTCTTCTGGCAGGTCCTGGTGGATTCGTGAAATATTAAATATGTTCCATATTCTTTGTACATTAAAAAAATCAAATCCAAGAAATCTCCTTATGTATTAAGTATCTGTTTCTACATAATGTAATACTCGGCGTTGTGCAAGAGGGCTTTAGTTATAGTCTAATTTCTGTAGAATCTGTCAAAAGGAGATCACAAGACTAAAAATACCTGGATTTAAAGACAGCATATAGAAAGGCAAAACAAAACAATGAATAAAAAAGGGCCCCTCCCCTCAAGAAAAGAAGACCACTGAACAATGGACAACAGTGTATATTCTCGGTGTCCGTTTCAAGAGTTAGTACATTAGTAGAGCAGTGAGGAGTGAGAGAGCCTAAGTGGCTAATGCTCACACCGAATGGTGCGGAGAGAAGCTATTAGACCTCTTCCAAATAGTTCTGGAAGACTGTGAAGAGGAGGTGGGATTGCATGAGCTATTTGGATGATGAAAGAGAGATAACTTGGCAGACGGAAAGAGAAAGCATTCCAAGAATATGGCACAGTTTGGAAAAGGCTTGTGTAGAATGACTGGGTGATTGAGATATTAAGCCAATTGGCTTGAACTGAGTGGAAGCTCATTCCAAGGAAGGATTTCAAATTTGATTCAAAACAAAATAATGGCTTTCTGTAGCATTATTGTGGTAACTAACTAACTAACTATGTATAAATCAAATGTACACTATAGAAGTCAAGACCCAAGTTGTAGGAATCTTCGAAGAACAAGTCTCCTGAGTGATCCTAAGAGTGTGAGGTGTGAGACCGAGCAGCTTCAACTACCCTCAGGAGTAAACACAGATAACCCCATACACTCCACTCCATAGAACAACAAGAAGCAAATAGTTGGAATGGCGAGAGTCGAAGAGGGGAGGAGCGTGTCCTCGTTTCATTGTTGTGAGTAAAGAGAACGTGGCCATTAGCCTTGGCAGCTCTACTGTTAGCTTTGGTGTTGTATCCAGGAGCACTGGAGCTCTGAGACAGGATTTGGTGACCTGGACCTTTGGATGGAAGGGCACTGTACCTTCTGCATGATTGACTTCCAAACCTAAGTATGAGTGCATTTACCTACTTTCATAGATTTTAAAATTCTAAGAATGTTCACGGCTTGTGAGAAGCTTATACGTTAAATAAGGAGGGAAATTGTGCTCATTTGAAAAATGAAATGAAGGACGCCTGGGTGGCTCAGCAGTTGAGCCTTTGGCTCTGGAGGTGATCCTGGATTCCCAGGATTGAGTCCCGCATCGGGCTCCCTGCATGGAGCCTGCTTCTCCCTCTGCCTATGTCTCTACCTCTGTGTGTCTGTGTGTCTCTCATGAATAAATAAATAAATAAATAATATCTCTAAAAAAATGAAATGAGAAAAAGATGAATTATAATAAAGAGATGCCCTTACGTGCCACATGATTGAATCTGTCAAGAAGAGGGAGCAAGGCAACGTCAACTTTTGGTTGGAAAGACTGCAGGAGATCTTCAGGAGGGGTTGGTATATGGCCTGTGTCCCAAAGAAAGAGTGGAACTTCGATACTTAAAAAAAGGCAGGACAGAGCCTTTTTTCATGGCAAGGTGCAAAACTTGAGAGAAGAAGCATGGTAGCCAGGAAGGAGAAGTCATGACAGAGGGTGCTGTCTTGCTGTCCAGAACAGAAGGCTTCCAGAGGACGTTAGAGGAGGATGAAACTAGACAGGGAGGTGGAGATCTCATTGACAGAAGGAAACAGGGCTCATTTTCTCTGTTGGGAGGGATGAAATAATCAGAGAAGAGCACTTTCTGCCCAAATTCAGGGAAGAAAGTTCGCATTCTGAAGACTTTTTGAGAACTTCCACCCCCTGCCCCCCATGCACACGCACCACAGAATTTTGACTTGCCAGTGCATAGCAGAGGTAAATCACCCAGCCTATACGCTGATTTTGAAAGCACCATCTGAAGAGCGACCAGATAATTTGTCTTTGTGAAAGGCCGTAAGCATATTCTTGAGCTCTGCTCCTGCTACCAGAGCGAGCACCTCGTGGAGAGGCTCTGCAGTGCATCATTTGGCACGTCCCGCTGCTCCGGCCATCTGCCGCACCTTGCAACGCGCTCTGGCAATCCAGGAGATGGCACGGGCAGCCCGGCAATATATCCATATGTTATCCCCTCCTCCTTGCTTGAGAAGCAGCCCAGCCGTCTTCAAGACACCTCCAGGAATGGCAAGTCACATGACTTCCTTTGTTTCCTCCCAACCAAAGATCCCTACATCTGTTCGGAGTGGGGTGAAGGCAGGCCCCGCGGGCAGTGTGGTGCACAGAAACCTCCTTGGGTGCAAGTGGGAGCTCCTTTCAAGCCGGTCCCCACGACACCAGCCCACGCCCAGCACCCCATACTGAGGAGCATGCGTGGGTGGCAATGGGGGGGGTCAGTCCTTGGCAAAGTCAACATTTGTATGAAGTTAGGATAGCTTGGTCCCAGATCGCATCACCTAGAGCCTTGTGGTTCAGGGTGTGTGGTCCAGGTGCTGGCAGCGGCCGCATCACCTGGGAGCTTAATAGAAATGCGGCACCCAAAGCCCCCCCCCAGCCCTCCAGACCTACTGGATCTGAAGTCACATCGCCCAGAAGCCCCAGGTGATTCCCATTCACTTTAAAGTTTGAGCTGAAGCAATCTAGAAAAGGATGCAAAAAAAAAAATGATGTGACTTTTCTGGGCAAATATTCTTGAGTGAAGGAGAGGAGGGTTTGTCCGACCTGCTCCGGGAATCTGTGCATATGAAGCTCACAGAGGTTATCTCATTGCAAACTTTCTACTCCAAACTGGGAGCAGACACGCAGCTCTAAAAGGATGCCCATTGGGGTTATTTCATGTGTCTTGGGCTGGTCCTCCGGAAGGAGGCACAGGAGGGTGTGCATTCTGCATCCTTAACTCTAGTCTCAGGTCTGTTTTGAAGTGACTGCTTCCTGATTCACTGGAATCTCTGCTCACGGTCAGTGCAGAGAAGAGGCTTGGGTGCTGAAGGATTAAGTCGTTGAGCTGATGAGCATCTGCTCGGCTCTGCGGCCCGTGCACTAATCCGAGTGTCCTGCACGGGCCCCATGTCCTGCACGCTGGTAGCTGCCCTTTCTTCCCCCACTGGCTGGGTGTGCACTGGTTGCACACTCTATTCATGAGGGTTTCGAGCCCCCTTTGGCAGGGAAAAGTCTCTTCCTGTTTGGGGTCTGAATCGAAAATGAATTCCCTATTTGCACAGCACCATGACACTTCGCATAATATCATTTACCGCCCCCCAGGCAGCAGGAGTCCTGGACAATACTGCTTAAACGCTTCGTGCCCAGGATCATGTGGGTCGCCCGGGCTCGTATGGAAAGGGAAAGGACGGTTTCAGCCTTGAACAACAAGAACAAAAATGCCTCCTAGGCTTCCAAACCTCACCTCTAAAGGCAGAAAAATTACTAACAGGAACCATATTTTTAAATCATTAAGAATTTATGTGTTTAAGCCAAGAAAATGAAAGAAGGCTTAGGAAAAATTAATTCCATCTCGTATGGGGTGATTAAAAATAGAGATAACAAATTGTCAGTTAATGAAGCACACAGGCTGCAGAGGTGAGATAGATAATAAAAAGTGGATTATTCAGAGTACTATTTTTAATTGAAAATATATAGGACTATTTTCAGCCACAGTCCCTTCGTAATGACATTGTTGCTTTAAAAAATGTTTAGCTTTCTCAGAGCCCAGCACACAGGACGGTCCTGAGTGCTGCTCAGGGACACGATCCAAGAAGTCCATTACTCTGGGATTGGAAGTTTCCACTAGACAATCTACATGTAGAAACATAAGAGCTGACTTTGTGTGTGTGTGTGTGTGTGTGTGTGTGTGTTTTAACTCATGTAACATCCTAAGTATTTGTAAGCATTCCACTTTAATATGTCCGTGTAACAGGAAAATTATGGCTAAAAATTTTTAACCCCTCAACTGGCACTTCTTGGGCACGTACTCTATGCCGCGTACTGATTTAGGACTCTGGAGTTATAACCATTGAGTAAAACACAGAACCGTACCCTCGTGGAACTTACATTTTAGTAGAAGAAATGTGCAAACAAATAACCCAAAAGAGAATTGTCTTATAATTCTGACAGAGATAATTGGCACAAGAAAAATTAGCATTGCAGAAAAATATGTTAACATCTGGAGAATAATGAAATTATGAGCAACAAGCATCGATGAAATCATGCCAAATTCAAATGATGGCTGCTCTTGGTGGGTTTCCAGAATTAACTATTAAAATAACATATTAGCCTTAAACCCAATATGTCTTCGGTGATGGTAGTGGGGTGGGGGCTATGTCAGGCTCCATTCATGGGGGATGGACAGATGCCAGGGTATTTCACAGAGCCTAATTGTTCTCCCCTGCCAGGAAATCGCTACGGCATGACAAAACCCCAAGGATCAAAGTGCCTGAAGACAAGAACTCCTGTAGCAAAGTCTTAGTGCTTTGGGGTTATGTTATAGATCACCCCAAATACCCTGAAGTTGGCAGTGCCTCTGACAGAGTCTGGATCCCCCAGATTCACCGCAGGTAGTCTATGTGACTTTGGGCATGTGACTAGCGCCTTTGAACTTCAGTTTCTTCATTTGAAAAATGGAAATCACAGCACATCACAGGATCAGTGAAGAGAATAAATGAGACTCTGCATATATACATTGTGTGTGTGTGTGTGTGTGTGTGTGTGTGTGTAGATATACATAGATGTCTGGATACGTGTGTATCCGTATTCCAACATGTGATATATACATGTCCTATCCACTGCGGGCAATGCCCACCACCCAGTTAAGTACAGAGCAGATGTTAGTACCTTGCCTCAATCTTCCAACCACACAAGATTTAGAAAGTTCACTGTATTCCCTTTTTTTTTTTAAGATTGTATTTATTTATTCATGAGAGAGAGGCAGAGACATAGTCAGAGGGAGAAACAGGCTCCCTGCGGGGAGCCTGATGCAGGACTCGATCCCAGGACCTCAGGATCATGCCCTGAACCGAAGGCAGATGCTCAACCACCGAGCCACCCAGGTGCCCCCACATGCAATGTGTTTCACCAGCAAACTCAAACTTTCATACTTTACCTTTAGAAGCACTTGCACATTAGACCCCCCCACACATCCCCCCCCCCCCCACTAAGCTGCATTTCTTGTGCGTGTTTGGAATCTGTTCATGAACTGATGAGCAATCATTTCAATATCTCCAGGGGGCTCCTGCCAGCCACCAGCCCCATTTCACCAGCACACCCACACTCCTCTCTATCCAGTTTCCTGTGTGCTACTTGACTCTTTCCTTATGTTTTGTCCTTATTTTAGAAGAGTGGAAAGCTGAAACAAGAGGTAGATGCTAGCGATAGGGAGAGCTGTTTTTATAAATACAATATCATAGAGACAAAGACAGAGATGTGTATGTGTGGTTAAAGGGCTAAGCCTTAGAATGAATCAGCCCCTCCTTGGGCCTGACATGGGCAACGATTGGAATAAAAGGCAGGGTTGGGTGGCACACAGAGAACATCGGGAAGGACACGCAATATTGAAATTATATCTAAAGATGATCTCGAATTAGGAAATAAACGTGTGTGTATTTAGCTTTACTGGAAAAGAACTTTTTGTACTCTGTGGATCTGTTTGTCTACGATTTGCCTTTGCATGTGTTCTTATAGAAGGCATTACATGTAGACGTAGGGAGTTGTTTCTCTTTGCTTTCATTGTTGTTGTAATTGTCGTTCATTTATTTCCAATCTTCTATCTGGAGCATGGGAGGAACCGGCCCGTTTCTCTAATCTCACTATCCACCCCCTCTGAGCAATCTGGCTGGGGGGCTACAGATATCTGTCAGGCACCTACGATGTTCCAGGCATCCTGGCTCCCAGGACGTGGTCCCCACTAGAGTTAGCAGGAAGATCTGGCGTGGATCCATACACACTGAGAAATGGATAAGATAGGCCACCGAACCTCGATATTTGCTCACACGTGTATGAGCTTACGCTTGTGCAGAAGTACACATGGAGCAACCAAGGCTCGGCTTCTCCAGGGGGAGCCGAGCCACTCTGTGTGCACTGGCGCGGATGGCAAACCTTGGAAGGGAAGCATGGCCAGGTGCCACCAGAGCCTCCCAGGCTGTCTCTAGCTGCCAGACACAAATGCCTTTCGAGCTCCGGCTCCTCCGTAACCAGTGTCTCCTCCACAGCCAGGAGCTAAGTCAGAGCCTTCTACGCTCCAGCTCCTCGAGCCTCACTTCTCAAAGTTTCAGCCACTCTTCCAAGTTCTTCTTAGCCCTTGCCTATATGCCCTTTGAACATTTGCTTAATGATTTCCTGATGGCGTCTCAGACCCAATAGGCTAAGACTGAAATCTTAATCTTTGTAACTGAAATTGTGGATTATGGCAGCAAAGGGGATCTCAGACCCTAACTCAGCACATGAGGAGAAACTCAAGTCAAGAGTGAAAGTTTGAGGGATGCCTGGGTGGCTGAGGGGTTGGGCATCTGCTTTTGGCCCAGGTTGTGATCCCGGGGTCCTGGGATCGAGTCCTGTATCCGACACCCCGCAGGGAGCCTGCTTCTCCCTCTGCCTGTATCTCTACCTTTCTCTCTGTGTCGCTCATGAATAAATAAATAAAATCTTTAAAATATAAGAGTGAAGGCAAGAACAAGGGAGAGGAGAGAGAACCAATAAATGGCACCAGTCCAGGTAGCAGCACAGGCGAAGGGAAAATCTAGTTTGGGCCTAATATTCCTTCTTTAGTGGCTCCTGCATGTTGCATCTATTAACGGCATCACCAAAATTTCACACTCTTGAGCATAAAATGTCCTCCTCGTCTCATACTCTAGATCCTAGAAGTTAGCAAATGCTGCCAAACAAATCTCCAAAATAGTTTGCCCAATCTTGGCTTTCTATCACTTACCCAGTTGCCACTGCCATAGACCACACTGTGCCTCCGTTACAGCCCTACTCACCGAGGCCCCATCGCTCTGGCGTGATTGGTACCTCCCACCAGTCTGGTTTTCTTCAAGCATCTCAGTTTACCTGAAGCATTGCTGCCCTCAGGATGTTTACTTGTCAAGGTTTTGTTCAAAGCTTTCAGCCCAGTTTCGTCTTGCCAACTCTAAGAGACCTTCCTCACCCACCTCCGCAGGATATATCACAAGGAACGTATCCCATGCTTATCTGACATCCCTGTGCTCCTCTTCTCTATTGAATACATGAAACACCAGGCTTTGCTTCCACCACTTCACCAAACCTTTCTGGGCAGGATCAGGAACACCCTTTGAAAACTGACCCACAGTTGTCATCCCACTCATTCTGTCAGAGACAGCTGGCACAATCACTCCATTCTTCCTCTTAATCTTGTTGACTTGATACCCTGGACACCACTCATTCATGGGTTTCCTCCCACCTTCTCTGTTTACTTTGCTGTTTTCTCCTCATCCCTCTGATGTCTATACAATGGAGTGTCCTTGAGCTCAATCTCTGGATGTCTTCTCTGTGTTGGGTCTCTCTATGTCATAGTATCCAATCTCATGGCTTCAAACTACCTGTAAAGTTGATGACCCCAACTCTATTTGCATCTAGAGTCTAAAACTCTCTCCTGAACCCCACATTCATGTAACCCATGTCCAACCTGGTGTGTCTCGTTGGCAGTCTATGGGCATCTCTCTGACTCTTCTCACTCACATCCCAAATCATACCACCAACCAGTCCTATCAGCTCTATCTGCAACATGGCATCAGTGCCCTACCACTTCTAGACATTCTCACATCTGTTTCCCTTGTCCAAGCTACTATCAACTTTTGCTGGATGCCAGAGCCATTTAATTAGACTTTTACTTCTTTTGCATTTCTATAAATCAATTCACAGTAATCAGAACTAAAGCCCTTTCTGTGATCTATAAGATTCTCAAAGGCCAATCCCCACCAGCATACCTTCTCTCACCAACATATATTTCTCACCTAATCATGTACAGGTCTTCCTCTCATTCTCTTGGCTCTTATCTTACTGGCATCCTAAAACATTCTTAGATTATCCTAAGCCCATCCCTGCATCAAGGCTTTTGTTTCCTTTTACTTAGAGCATCCTTCCCTCAGATTTTTGTATGACTCCCCATTTTTCTTCAGTCATCTTTCCAAATAGTTCTTATCACTAAGGACTGCTCTGAGCATCTGTATAAAACAGTAACCCTACTCTCTGTGCTCCCTAACATCCTGCCTGGCTTTATTTTTCTCCATAGAATTATCAAATTACCACATTTAATTGACTCACTCCTTCCTTCCTTCTTTGCTTTCTTACCTCCTTCCTTCCTTCTTCCTTCCATCCTTGTCTATTAGCTTGTGTATTATTTCCCTGTAAGAATATAGGTGATCCATGACAATGGTTTTTGTCTATTGCTCTAACTTGATATTTAGAACAATACCTGATACATGGTAGATGATCAACAAATAATTATTTAAATACTGGTTACATGGATAATTGAAATCAAAATCTGGTCACCAGCCTTTCTACAGACACCTTCTCATGACATCATCCTTGGAAGTTGGTTGGGAATGCAGTGTTGGAGAGTACATGCCAAAGGGACCTTTGAGGAAAATGCTTGACTAACTAATGGCACAACATGTGGCTTAGAGTGTTTCTTGTAGTAATAAACACTGGAAAACCTGTGAGAAATTAAGTATATCTGATAGTGTGGTATAATAGAAAAAAACAGAGTACCAGAAAGCAGAAGATACATATTCAGATCCTGAATCTTATTACCTGTGGAATTTTGAGCAAGCTGCTAATCCTGTTTGGCCTCCCCTTCTCATCTGTACAGTAACAGTGATGGATTATCTTATCTCTGAGATCCTTTCTATACCTGCTATTTTGTTTAATCTTGTAGGTGTCTGAGGGGGATTAAAAAAAAAAAAAGAGGGAGGAAGGAAGGAGAAGAGGGAAGAAGGAAGAGAGGAATGCAATCTTTTGACTATCCATATTTCTCCTAAGGGGTAGAAGGAATGACATAAGTTGGCGTATTAAGAAAATTGTAAAAAATAAAAAAAACTGTTTTAATATGGCCACATAACATAGAAATTGAGTAGATAAGTGCTCTAGAAAGACTGCCTGACTCATACTAAATTCCATATTCTCTAGTGTTCTTTGTGACCAAGGGCTACATCTTTTCCCCAGGGTTGGACAACACGGGTGTAGTTTTGGTTGATTGCAGGTGGTACCAGGTGAAATTATTCATTTATAGATTAATACTAAAATATAAACTGGCCTGATTTTTGTTGGAACATTTTGGAATACTGAAGCCTCTACCTTATAAAGTTCTTAATCATTTATCTGAACAGTATCTATTCACTTTGTATCACTATATAAGAGGATTCCAATTTAGTAATTACTTGACAAAATTACCTTAAAAACATATAACCATGCTTTGGAATATTTTCCAATATAGTGAAACATTCTAACATGTTAGAGATCATGTCTTTATTCCTCAGTACCCGCCTTTGAAATTTAATATAAAGATATGATTGTCAATGCCTTGTGTGTGGCATTTTAGGAAGAGCTGCACTTATTCAGCTGTGATCACGGAAAGTTCATTGCTGTACTTAGGTAGTGTACAGTGTTTCCTTGGATAGGTTTCTCCTGAGGTTTTAGTAACGCAGAATGTGAATTCATAACTGTAGCTGAAAGGAACATGACATTGTGTTTCTTAAAAGCACAACCACCTATGGTGTCAAGCTAACAGCTCAAAACTATGGTCCAATTAACTGAGGACACTGCCGAGGAGGTCAAAGATCCCATAAAAACTAGTAAAGACACTGGAGTTTAGACAATCAAAAGAATCTGGAGGAATGATCTGGGGTCATAGTGATTACCTCCAGAGCTGAAAAGAGCACTCAAGAAAAGAAGATGTAAGCTAAAGTTCACATTGTCATTTATAAAGCTTCTCGCCCAGGCTAGTTACAAAGCAGATGTTAAACTCTTGTGAAATTCACCACAACATTTCATTCTGTATATTTAGGAATTTTTATTCAGATGCAGATACATGAGAGCTGCAGATAGCACACGTCTGTTGATTGTTTTATAAAATTGGAAAAACAGAGATTGTAGCTTTTTTTTCCCAGTTGTTTTAAAGTATACCCACACACAACTGCAGCCATTCTGTTTAAATGAAAGCTGAACCATTTGACACACCAAAGAAAAGTAAAATATAAAGTACATTCAGCAAAAAGGATGTGGATGGAATATGAGACACATGACTCCATGTGTCTCCTATTAATATCTTGAGGTTTAAAATTGCTGAATGGATAAGATCCATCGCTGTAGTTCACTAAAGGACAGAGACCTGTATTTGAACTGAGAACTCGCTTCTCTTGACCTAAATGTGTCATAGTAATAAATGACTTGCAGGGAAGTGGTATATCATAGTCATTAAACAAACAAATCATTGTGGACTGTCAGGTTCTACTTTGAAGGACTTAGGCCATCTTCACTCTTCTCTGGCCCAAAAGGATCAGTCCCTTTGAGAGAGAAGAGACAAATGGGCATCACACTTCCTCGCTGTCCTGCATTTTTACAATGCCTATGTGGTTTTATTTTGCATTAGATTTCTTTTCTTAATTTAGCTTTCTATTCCATGCTTCTCCACTCCCCTCTCCCACCAGCTATTTGTTAGATCTAATCAATCTCAAAAGTACTCTAAAAATACCATCACAGGTTTTCATTCCCGGTCCAGGAATTGGGCATTGCCACCCATTTTCCCAGGGATAATGTCATGTGAACATCCTCTGCTTTCGTTTGTTTCTTTATTTCTGTTCTGAGTGACCTGCTGCAAGAATTGCACTGCCCTCGCTATGGTAAGTGCTAATCCCCCACTGCTTATGATTATTGAGGTTCTTTGAGGCAGGGCTCACAATCTCAGATAAACTGTGCCCCTCAATTACAAGGGCCAGTTGAATATGATCCTTGCCTTACAAGTACCTTATTTTCCAATATGCAGTGTCTACATTCAATTATCAGGCATTATTGGAAACACAAAGGTCACTACTTACATCTCAAAAGCTCTTAAAGCAAACATGTTATTGCCTCCTGTACACTTTGGGCTTTGAAACCTTAGAATTCACTTCAGGAGACTATTACCATTGTCTCTGTTTTTTGAACACCATGGCATAATGGAAAATGTCCTGATCCAAAAACTGAATAAGCCAACAAAGCAATTCAATAGGAAAATGCTGAGTTGAAAAGATTGCAATACAAAATGATTGCTTTCATTCTCCATCTCCTTTGTCTCCACCCCTCAGTCCAATGTCAAATGCCAGGGCACCTCTTCGCTAGCATGAAAATTCAAACTAAGAATAAGAAGCCAGTCATTATTTTATCATTTAATATTAATTATAATAGTATTAGTCATGATGAACTAATGTTGCATTATGTAGCTTTCAAATGTATTCCCAAAGGACTTTGATTATAATTTGCCATTTTATTCGTGTTCAATTATTTTAAAGTGTTGCTGAATTAACAAGATCCACTTAGCCTTAATCACTACTTACCTCATCAGTTTATGGCGCTGACATGCCTGGCTTATAAAGACACTCTGCGACAGGATGAGACTGGAGCCATGGTGGCCACAGCTGCCATCAGCTGTCAGTTCTGTGGGGCCACAGTTGGAAAGAGAAGACACTACTCCTTCTTTTGTGATTAAATGTGAGCCAGCTCGTAGGAGGAGTGGATAGGGGGATATGGCTATGGAGAACCCTGTCTACTGCTTGGTTACATACTTGGCTCTGTAATAGAGCATTGCCCATGTCCTTTCTGGTGCACACTAATAGGCCTGGTTCTATTTCCTTGTGTCTTGAGAAGATAAAATAGGTGCATTTGATTATTTGGTTTTTATGGAGATACTCTACCTGACTGTCAACTGGCTCTGGTTAACGCTGGATGATATTACTGCGTATTATTTCTATGAGTTCCATCTTTTCTTAATCCAAATTTCGTTTTCTTTTCCACACTCAACTGGGGCTCTCTTCTAGGTTCTACCAATATGCTTCATTTCTCCTCTCGAGATTTATAACATCCTCTCTAATTCACATTGAGCTTCTCATCTTATTTCACTGCATCTTATATACTTAGAGCAAAGCTCACCAAGTAATTAAAAGGTTAACCAAGACCCCTGTGGCTAATAACTTTGCAATCCTGACAATAGCATGGCTTACTGTCTTGGTGCCGGGAATGTTTTAAATCACTACCATGGCTCAGTGGGAGCTATGTGATGGGCACTGAGGGGGACACTTGGTGGGATGAGCACTGGGTGTTATGCTATATGTTGGCAAATTGAACTCCAATTTAAAAAAATAAAAATAAATAAATCACTACCATGGGTCCAACACCAAAGTCAAACAACATGGTAGATCCGGAAAATTAACAGACACGGTGCCTGCCAATTCAACTTAACAGGCTTGGTAAGGTCACTGGCAAAGTTATTATGCTCACCATGTTGTAGATGCTACCCAGCAGAAGCCCCTAGATTTTATCAAGTACTGCTTTAGTAAGCAAAACGACAATCAGAATTCTAGCCCCCAGTGGTAACACTCATAAAGATTTCTAGAGTTCCATGTAGGAATTCTATACGTGGCCCTTTCAACTTGTTGACATTAAAATGAAGAGTTTCCCAACCATTCCGAAATCTTCCACTTTCTGACTCAAGGGTTTAATTCAAAGGAAAAAGTGAATTACGATGGCCTGCAGCAATGTTCTCCCTTTTATCTATCCTATCCACATTGTGCTACTTAAATGTACTATTCTCATACCAAGAACTTGCTTAGCAATTGGGATTGTGGCCTTTCATATTACTCTGAAAACCGATCATGAATGACTTGAGTGAGGAATTTTTAGTATTTTAGTCATCAAAAGAGAAGGAGATACATTCAGTAATGACATGAAATATATATATGTACAATCCCCACTGAAAGCAATGGCATTTTCAGAATAACAGAATAAGAGTTTTATGAATGATCATCAGACATTTTATTGTGTACACACACATACATATATACCTAAGTACATGTGTGTGTGTGTGAATTTGTTCATTATTAGTACTGATAGGAAACAGAGGCGATCTCACATCACATGGTTCGGATTATAACATTATTCACAGCTAATAGGTACTATGAAGTGGTACCAAATTCTGGCTGTAGTAAGTGCTAAATTGGTGTTAACTTATTTACTTATCGCAATGACCAAACAATGCATATTATTATCCTCATTTTACATTTAAGCAACTGAAATAGCAAACGATTTAACTGGTTTAAGGCACACAACTGTATTGTGAGGACACCAACATTAAACTCCAACTACAGGGCAGCCCATGTTCTGAACCCCTAAACTACACTGTTCACCTCTCCCTCCAAAAACGCTAAGTTTCACGGGCCTTTTGTGCAGCCACAGCCACATACTTTATTTTGTTTTCTTTTCCTCCTTAGTCAGAAGTTTCTCATATTTTATAAAACCTATTTTCCCAGAAACACTAAGGGAAAAAAAATATATTTCTATGATATTTTCCCCCATAGTTCCAAAGCTGGTAGAAGTGTTCCTTTGAAATAGCCTGTTAATAAATTTGCAATGCATTTACTATGCGGGTTAAATGTATTGCCAAAGCTCCTGATAAAATTAGCATTTATCCAGAAGGAATTTGGAACTATTCTTGAAATAAAAAAGAAATCATGAAATTGCCAGCCTCTGCTTGTGCAGCCTGCGTGGCTCCCGCATTAGTGAGTTCTTCCTTATAAAAATCACTGAATGGCAGTTGGGTACGGATCGCGTGTGCTCCCTGGCTTCCCCTTCCATCATCTCTCTCCAGGATGTGGCTGCTGGTATGATTCCCCTTTCTCACTTCCCTGACGATGCCTTTCCGCCTCCTTGAATCTCTTCATTGCTTGTCCTTTTTTGATATGACCTTCTTGTACCCTGAATCATTGCCGCTGGTTCAAAAACCTCTATTAATCCCATTCCCCCTTGCTCTGTCCAGACTGCCAGTCGGATTCTCTTTATCCTCTTCCTCATTGTTAAGTCTTCTCTCTCACTGGCCTTCTGCTTGGAAGGCAGCCTCTTAACAAGTATGAAGCTCTTCATTTCATTACAAAACAAAAGGCAGAGATGTGTTTTAAGGAGTGTTCTTGTGTCACTGTGATGAAGTAGCATGAATGGGATCCTAATTAATTTTACCTCTGAATGTGGCAGCCCTCTCAATAGTGTTCAGATTGATCCAACATACCCTACCCACTTATCACGGCAACTTGACCTTGGAAAAACTGCACTAAACAAAATATTTTAAACAAGCGTCTGACTGGCGTAATAATTACCACTCTACGAAGAGCAAATGCCGTTGGTAATAGGATGACAAATATTTGTACTGCAGGAGGGAGAAAAGCATGGTAAGGAGAGTCAGCAGGCCTCCCCACATCAACTCTTGTGCAGACATGAGTGGATGGGAGTCAGCCCCTGGCAGGGTGTGTAGCCTTCTAAATGGGCCCATATGCTAACCAAATTAATGAGTCAACATCACTCATGAGAGCGTGTGTTATTCCTGAATTTAATGTATTTAGTTTGTTTTCAGTTCTTTGAAATTTAACTGGCATTCTTTGATGATTGGAGTGCAGAGGAGATTTTTACAGTGTTTCCTTTAAAAATGAACCTTAAGAAATGTATTTATTTGTAAGTTAGAACTCTCTTACACAGTTCATAAGCTACTTGTGTTTCCCTCAGGGTAATGAGAGTCTTCTGGTAGCGTTTCAGTGATAGGTACACCTGGGTCACCTCCCATATCAATCCAATCTCCAAAGGGGCCAATTTTTAAAATCCTGTATTAAAAGCATCATTTACTGACTTCAGATACGATCATGATTTTAAAGTTGCAATTATGTCATTAACAAATTGTCCAGTCATCAAGTTGACTCATTGGGATAATGAGGAAAATGAGGGAGGAAAACCAATTATTATTTTTGAGAGAAATAAGCTAATATTAAGTGAAGACTATTTTTATACTTAAGTGAATCTTAGAAACATAACCTTTGCAACTACAGTTTTTTAGCCATAGAATATAATTTGTATCTAATCATTTCACATTAATGAAAGAAAATGAGAAGGAGTAGAATGTTTATCATCATCAAAATGATCCCAACACAAGTGAAGGTTATGCTTAAAGTCTGTTGTACAGCACAAACCTTTCAGATTATTAGCATTTTTAGTGAAAGCAATGCCATTGTCATGCTGTTAATATTAACTGTGGTTACGTTCAGGGCAATACACTTTACCCTGCTTTCTCCGCAGCCCCTATTCCCCTACCATCTGGAATCTCTTAGCAAGGGATGATTTGGTGCTATATTAAGCCTCTCTGATCTTTCAGATTGATTTTTTTTTTTTTGGTTTTTATCTTATTCTGGTATAAACACAGATAATAACTATTAAATCAAATGGACTCTGGCTCAACGTGAAGATTCTTGGATTCATTTTTACCCTGTCAAAAAATAAAGACTAATTTCTGCATGTCCCAAAGTATAAACTTTAGACTATAGGTCAAAAAGACTCAGATGCTAGGCTCTTTCCAGTCTATATTTTAATAAGGCAAAAGAGCATGTTCAAGTAAGAACCAGATGCAAAATTTAACTTTTAACCCCAGCTTCCTTCTAATTTAACAATCTATCCTCTTCATTTTCTTGTGTTTGTTGATGATTCCAAGTTAACATCAATGAATTACTATAAAACGCCTTAAAACATGCACTCATTTTATAAATATTAAATATGGTACTCCTTTTTTAAAAGATGCATTTAGTTATTTTAAAGAGAGAATGACCACATGGGGTGGGAGAGGCGAGGTGAGAGGCAGAGAATCTCAAGCAGACTCCAGATTGAGCCTGGAGCTGACGGCAGGCTCAGTCGCCTGGCATGGTCTCAGGACCCTGAGATCATGACCTGAACCAAAGCCAAGAGTCAAGTCGCTTAACCAACTGCACCACCCAGGTGCCCGTAAATATAATACTCTTTTTGGGCACAGTTCTTATAAGTGAAGGGAACCCACACACACACACATACACACACACACACAGAGGAGTTAACTAGTCAAGTATTCAGTTGCCATAGCAGCACAGCAATCTGTGCTCTGAGGTAAGGCTGCTTGAAGAAGCAGGAGCTTAAGAAATAGGAAGGAGTAAGAAATAGGAAAAATGGGCCTCATCCTAGCACCACTTCTCAGGTCTAGATCTTAAGACAGCTTCACCCTGAACCTCAGTTTTTCACTCCTAAAATGGGAGTGAACCCTATCTTCTTACCTCAAAGACTCTGCCAAGACTAAATATACTGAAACCCAAGAGCCTGCTTTGTATACTTAGAAAAATAGTATAGCAGTATAAAATTTGACATGTGGGTTTATTATATTTGTCAGCTGAGACAGTTTTATAGGTGAGAGATTAACACAAAAATACTTACAAATCAAGTTAGGCTAACGTAGTTAGTGAAAATGACTTTGCTTAGCATTCATACAGAGCTATTGGTGATTTTCAGGACTCCTGTTTTTGATTTCTTACTGAACACAGACCAATATATAAAAACTTACTCTTAAAGGTGTTTTAAAAATTCTGCCCAAACTAACTAGATTTAGGGAAAGCTGTATTCATATTCAATGATTAAAGTGATAATAATATTGATCCACACTTCTGCTAATAATAGCATCATCAAACATTTGTAAAAATTAATTAAGTTTCATACTTTTCTTACTTGGAAATGAATTAATAATTCATGGAATAATGAGACCTGAACAACCAACACCATTAACTGGTTCTTAGGGTGAGTTTAATCCCTTAGTCTTTTAATCTAATCACTAGGAAAGTCTTTCATCTTTTATTGACTTTTATTTCAACTGTCCTCATTTTAATTTCTAATAAATACATCTTGCTTATTATTTAACAATTTAGAAGCTTTGCAACTAATCTGGCTGCCACAAACTTATGAAATTAAAAGGGAGATGTTTGTATATAGTGCCTTTCATTTGACAAAAAAATCACATAAGAAAAACTTATTTGTTTAAACAATTACATTGTTTGAAGTGGGAAGAATTATTTCTAAAAACTTTAAAAAATAAAAATGCCTTTTAAATATTATAAAATCCAAGTCTACAATTTCTAGGATTTTCATTAACACTTTCAGGTTCCACCTCTCTCTGTGTAAAACTAAGGGGTTTAACCTTCTCTGCTGGAAGATAGGAAATGGATCTCTGAATGGAAACTTTTATTCCACGATAGAATGGTGGAATGTTCTGTTACTTTTCTTGAAAGCTAGCAGATTCTTTTTGAATTAGCTAACGATAAAGATGAAGGTAGAAAATATAGTGAAAATATTACTGGTGTGCACATTTCCATATTTCTTTGCAAATAAACTACTCTTGCCGGGTTAATTGGCAATGATTGCTTTTGATAAATAACTAATTCCTAAACTCCCCGCATTACCTCTGAAACCTCAAAAAATAATGCTTAAAAGCAATTCTCCTCAATGGGCACTGCAGGAGGCTGCCTGCCTCTTGTGATATTAGGGATAACAAGACATTCCTCTATCCTAAAATATTTCTTCTACTGAAATTGAAGCATGCTATTGCCACAAATATTAGCAAGAGCAATAATCAGGGTCACCTGGGTGGCTCAGCTGTTGAGCACCTGCCTTTGGTTCAGGTCATGTTCCTGGGGTCCTGGGATCAAGTGCCGCATCCGGCTCCCCACGGGGAGCCTGCTTCTCTGTCTGCCTATGTCTCTGCTTCTCTCTGTGTCTCTCATGAATAAATAAATAAAATTTTTTTGAAAAAGCGTAATAATCACGATAGTAATAATAGTCTCATTTATCATTGTTTACTTAGTGTCAGGCATGGTACTAGGCACTCAGTAAGTGTATTATTGCTTGTAATCCCCATCTCAATGCCATCATATAAGTATCATTATTTTCTTGTACAAATGAGGTCATTGAGGCTTGGGGTGACTAAGCAAATTGTTCAAAATCACACAGGATGACAGAAGTGTTTTAAACCAAGTCTGCTTAAATGCCAATCTCTGGAGATTTATTTCCCAGGACTTTTGAAGACTTCTTTATTCTATAATGCCCTATCAGGATGCAAATATCCTATCAACAGGAACTCACTGTTGAGGAAGAAAGGAAAAAAAAAAATAAAACAGTTAATTTCTTCATCATTTTCTTATGCAGTGATTACAGCCAGGAAACTTTAGTGTTCTTTAGAGAATGGATCTTAGGATAGATTTGTTTTGTTTGCTTTGATGCTGAGTGGTGGGTGAAGAGATAAATTGGAGGATAGAATCTTATCTGGATGAGGCAGGCCTCTAAGGCCTTCACTGTGGGGAGGACCTGGAGACCTGAAGACAGAGGATGGCTGAGGGAAGGCGAAGAGGCAGGGGAACTTATCCAAAACACCTTCATTCACTTTACAGTGTTGCTCACAGGGAGCCAATTGCCTCCGCATTTTCCAGATCCAATTTCATTACATGAAATGTGCATACATATTCTTTTGCTTATTGTCCCTTGACCAAAGCAAATCACTTGGGCACATCTAGCTCCAAGAAGATCAGGGGAGGCCACTCCTCCTATGAGCCCAGGAATGAGACAACTAGAATATTGGGGAGCACCTATAGTTACTACCAAAGCTACAGATATGGAAGAGTAAAATAAAGCCAGCCCCTTTCTTCAAACACAAAAGGTTATTCTAAAAGAATCAAAAACATACAGGTGAAAAATCAAATTTTTGGGGGGGAAAAACAGCAGACTATCTTTATGACATTGCCTAAGTGGTAATTTCCTTAAGAGGGGAGGAATAACACAGACCTCTAACAAGGAATATTAGTAAATAGTATTATATTAAGATGCTTTTGCAAGACAGAAGTATGTTTTTAAAAAGAGAAAAATATGAGCCACGCACTGAGATTAAAACAATCTAGCTGGCCAACGATAAATTCATTTTCAGAGTACATTTATGTGCCTACCAATCAATAAGAAAAGGACAAACCAATGCACAGATAATCCACAAAAGAGAAATTCATGTGTAGTCTGGAAAAAAGCAAATGCAAACGTACAATTGCACACCTATCTGGAGACAGAAGTTAAGCTTGACAAGACCACTGTAGTGAGACTTTGAGAAAAACAGGAGTGGCTTTGTAGACTTGCTGGGTGTGCAATGTTGACGTCATAATTTGGGTTTCATAACAGTTTGGGTCATGCAGTAGATGGAAGGTGTGCCCAACCTAGAAAACTGATATTCCACCCCTTGTATTTCTCCTTTCCAACAAATATACGAGTTAATAATGTTCGTTGTGGCACAGTTCCTAAGAATAAAAATTGAGACAATCCTAAAAGAAAGGATGCATTCATTGGAATCTTTACCCCAAAGGAGTAAACTTCATGCCAATAGCCATCCTGACTGTTCAGTTGACTACTATGCCCTCATTGCCTTAGATTGCTGCCTGGGATATAGTAGATGCTCAATAAATAGTTCATTAACTGGATAAATGAGTAATGAGTGATTGGGATACTGTAAAAAATCTAAAATGAATGAATGAACCAGAGTTAAATATATTAATATCTACAATTTTAAAATTAATGTTGAGCAAAAACAAGTTGCAGGACATGCAACTCTAACATGATTTCCATAAATTATAAAACACATAAAATCCTGTGTATTGTTTATGGAGAATACAAAAATACATACAAGCAGCAAAACATGGACAAGAAGGAAATAGGTTACCTATTGGGGGCAGAGATTCAGTGACCAGAGAATATAAAGGTGACTATAATTTTTTCCCGTATTATTTAATTTTTATTTTTTTAAGCAAATAGGACAAAATGGTAGTATTTTTAAAACCAGGATCTTGCCCTTTCACCTGAGATCTTTAAATATCCATTTCTGTGCTCTCTTTGCATGAAATATTTTATGACAAATTATTTCTTGAACTACTCAGCATATATCTATGTTAAATTCATAGAGCAACTCAGGCAAATTTATTAATAAAGTAGGATAATTTATTATACTCTGATTTTCAATAGCTTAGTACCTGATTTTAATAATTTACTAATTTTAACTACTCAAATTCTACCAATTTAAAGTATCAGTATAATTCTGTGGTTAAAGAGCACCGAACTGGATATAGTTCATTTGTGCCCTGTAGAATCTCACAATGGCTATTATAATTTCATCAAACAGAAATTAATAAGCACCTACAGAACAAATGACACTGTACTTGCTGCAGTACAAAACTCTTCTAGCTCTGTCCCTGCCTTTTAGGACCATACTGTTTAAAGAGCCTTTAAATACAGGCAAGTCTTTGTAATGTACAATAGGAAACGGCCGCATTAGTTCAAGGCATTATCTCTTATGGTTTTTGTGGCTGGACGTGTGCCTTCAGTTACGTGGCATTTATGGCTCAATTCTCCTGGGCAAAGATGGAAATCTCTTCAATATTTTCTGCCCTCCAAAGCATACTCTTCACGCTTCCTAAGTAATACAAAATAGTCACGATTTTTAGCCTTTCATTATAGTTGCTTTTGGCTATAACGTTCATCTCTTTAGGATTTGCCTCTAATTCATCTTAAAGTCTTTAATGACAATTTTAATTAAGTAAACCAGTTCCATATGGCTGTAGTTATAGATTATGCTAAGTGCAGTAAATATACACGTATGACAAAATTACATATATTTGTGACTTAAGGACAATCAAGGCTGTTTAATACTTATCAGTGACATCAGTGCAGACCCAATTAGCACAGTTTGCAGCCACTTCATAATTCAAAAGAATGTGATCATTCAGCTGGAAGCACATTTGACAGAAACTCCATAGTCATGAAGGTAAAAGCTTGCAAGATCACCCACTAGGATGGAGAAGCTGTCATTCTTTCATCAGTGCTGTTGAATACTAATGCCAAGGTCAGAATGGTGTAATTTTAGGCTGCCAAAATATTGCTGGGATTGATATACCAGAAGATGTTTAGGAAAGTAAAGAAAGAGAACTTTGGGAAACTTTTGTAAGGTATGGCTCCATATGACTCTTTACTGCCTGGAGACAATTCTCCATTTTATCACTGTTTTACTACAAAATCTTCTGCTAGGGCTCCTGAATATTGATTCAAATATTCTTCCTCTCTTTTGTCCCCTATATTATTAAATTCATATCTTGGCTAAGAATTGTAACTATTGTAAAAACCTATTCCTTTGAGATTCTAATTTTAAAAGAAAGCCTGCTTTTGTTAAGCTTACTTACCATTCACCCCATTCTGCTACAGGTGGAGCGAGAGTGTAAGATACATTTAATTCCAGTGCAATTTTCTAAAAAATGTCATTTCAAACACATATGTCTCTTCTCAGAGTGTAGAGGATAAGAATGTAATAAATGGCGAAAACAAGTCCATACCATATTGAATTTCCAAGACAATGGCTTGTTCTAATTTAATAATGATAATTATTACATTGTTACTAAATAGCATTTATCTATGAAACGATCTTTTTTAAAAGTGTTTTCATCCACACTATTTATGGAATTGGAGCCTTATAAGAATTCTGAGAAGCAGAGAGCTGTTTGTTGTCATTGTTTTAGAAGAGACACTTGAGTTTCTAGTTGCTCTTGACTTCCTGAAAGTTCACATAACATGCAGGGTGGAAACCTGGTCCTGGAACTGGGGCTCCCGGAATATGTATTGATATCTTTATATTGTAAAGGATTGGCCGTTTAATCCAATTTTTTTTGAACATAAGACCCTACATTATTCTCCAGATTTATTGCTTTCCTTTTCTTTGTGTTTTTTTTTCAATTTTTAGGACAAAATAATAGGCAAAATGTATTACATGTTTCTTTTATTTTTGTCTTTACTAAAAAATTTCCAGATTATTCACCCAAACAAGGAAAAAGAAACAAAAACAAAAACAATCCTCATAGCTGCTGTGATCTGATTGATTTTACAAACATAAATATGTCAATGAACTATGCCAAACAATAGCTCAGTAGGATTGCTTTCCATATTCCAGATACATTTTGAAAGATGTCTAAAATGACATGTTTGCAGTGAAATATACATGGCCGGGTGAACTTTCCTAGTCTTATCTTGCGCCTCAGTAACTCTAAAGAAAAAGTGAAATCTTTTCTTCTGCATCAGACATATTTTAAAAATATTTAAATATGGCTTTCAAATATCCCTTAGCCTTCATAAACATATCACTTACTTTTAACAGTTTCTGATCTTAACTTACTATTAAGGGCAGCTACTCGGGGCTTAAGGGCAGAAGGCAATCACCTTTTTAAGTATTTCTTGGTGGATGTTTTAACAGAATCAATGCAATCTGCATTAGATGATGCCTGTGCTTAGCTCTAAACAACTTATCAGCTTCCTATGGTGCTTTAAATCTTCTGAGATGATTATGTAGACAACACTACATGCTAGCTCAAAGTTAAGCAATCCTTTTTATGATTCGGGTGTAAAATAAATATTGATACATGATTTTAAATGACTAGCCACTTGGCCTTTGAGTCATGGAATAAAGGCTGCAATGAGCCATGCTCATCACTGAAATACTCAATGCCAAAGTATAAAGGACAGATCTGTCTCAGAGGTCACCTCCTTACAGTCAGGATTTGAAGAACAGGAGATGGCATCAGAGGGATTCAGAGAAAGGAATTGCAAAAGTTCAACCCAAGACATGAAGCAAACTGTGTGAAGAAATAGTATTTTTTTTTTTCCCAGAGTGTCTCATCTCTTACTCTAACACCTATTCTCTCTTGGTCTTTTTATATACTGCATTGGTGTTAAACCTGAACAGTATCATTTAGATAATCTAACATATATTTGTAGGAATCCACCCAGGCCCTGTGAAGAGTCAGGGATGCATCAGTAAATAAACTAAGTCCCTGCCCTCAATATACTCAGAGTCTGGGGAGAGCACTTAAACTAAATAGCCAAGGATGGTGTGATATATTCATATTCTACGATTCTCTTCACATTCCCCTAACTACCTCCCATTTTCCTTAAAAAAAAAAAAAAAAAAAAAGACAGGCATCTCAATTAAGATGGGTACAGACAATAACAATATTAAAATGAACAAAATACAAATAGAGACAGAGGCAAAGGATATGTCATTATCTCATGGATGGTATTCATCCTCTCTTCAACTTGCAAAATTGAGCTGATTATCAAAGCTGAGAAAAACCAATGAGTCAGTTCTTGTGTAATGAGTTGCAGTATGGTATGTGGCTCCCCTCACTCCCACCAGCGTTGGGGCCCAATAGGCAAAAGTTGTTTCTTCATTAAAAGGTTCATCTTCTCCCTGTTACTCCTCCGCAGCATAGGGTCTTGTGGAACAAGCCATGCGTCTTGTCTTCCTTGAGGCTCATGGCTCTACTTGTCCCCACAGGTGCTGGGCAGTGGCAGCATGGATCGGCCAACCATGTGAACTTGGGGATTTGAATATTGGGGCTCCAATGTGAGACGACTCACCTGCAGTTCCTAATGACATTCCAGACTTAGTTAACATTCATGATACTTGGTTTTCTTATTTTCAGCCTGAGAGAAATGAACATACCTACCATAAAGGTTACAGTGGGAATTAAAAGAAATGAAGCCTCAGTCCTCTCATCTGGTAGGCGAGTCAATAAATTCATTTTTCTTCTTTCTTTTGTCACCCCTCCCTCATTTTATATCTTCTTTGTCTTGGCCTTAGCCATCTCATTTTCAAGTTGCAGCCTGGTATGAACCAGATTTACATGAGGTTGAGAGAGGAATACAAGTGACCTCAGTCTCCCAGTCACAATGAACTTTGATAATCTATGATTACAAGACCATGGGTTGGTGTAAAGATTAAATGAGATAATGCAAGCACTGCACTTAGCACATAGTAAGTACTCAATAAATATTAGCTGCTGATAGCTATAATAGAGCCTCATTTTCCTGCAGAAGCAGCATGGAATTGGTCATTGTACAAAGATTGGATGAAATAATACAAGCAAAGCACTTAGCATGTAGTAAGTGCTCCATAACTATTAGCTGCTATTAGCTGCTACTAGCTGGGTTTTTACTGCATGAGTGGGAGTAGAATTGGCAAAATGATCTTAGGATGAGGCTTCGGCTGTTATCCCACACCCTGCAGACAGCCTTTGATGGTGGCTGAGGAAATTGCTTTATCTTGTACCTGCAGTGTAACAGGCTACTGGCATGATCATAATACTGGCTGAGAACTGGGGGCTGGTTGAGGAGGAAGAGAGTGAATTGCTCATTTTCTGTTAGCTCAGCAGAGCTGATTATCACATTCACCGGGACTAGAAAGGGAAAACAAGGCAGAACAGTATTGAAATTTTATACCAGTCTGAATCTTAATGAGCGTGATTTCATCCTGAATACTCCTCTAATCCATCGATTCAACCAGAGTTTGACAGGATTGCATTATTGAACGTTAAAAGCAATATTTTAAAACTTCATAATTCCTTGCAAAATATTTTTGTACGTATCATTTCCATCTTACAATAAGTAAGTGTTTATTTGGTACATAGCATATGGCACGTGATAGCTATAAAGATTGTGTAAGAAATTACAATGCAAACGTCAAATTTAATAGGATGCTGATGGCTTTATTTAAAATATTTACCAGGGCTGTGATTTTAAAATATTAACCTTAAATTCTAAAGGCCAAGGTCCATATCAAGTTTTCAGGAAACACATAAAAAGTGCCACTGTGAATAACAATAAACTAAACATCACTTTGAGTTTTGGCTTTCATATTCAGCTCAAAACCCTAAGCACACATTTCAAGGTTGCTTATGTATGTTAAAATATTCCATAGAAAAGTTTGAGGAAAGCTGGTATGTGAGCCCGAATGTCCTGGTTATCTTCTTAACAAAGAAATTCACTTGAACAGCTCAGCACAAAAGCAAGCCTTTCCAAAGCACTAAAAAAAAAAGTCTACTAAATCCCACACACACACAAAAAAAGTCTCTAATACTACATAATTTGATTTGGAACCCAAATACATTAAGAACAAGGTCCTCTTTCATTGAAGCAGTGACCCATTTTATAGTGCTGTATGGCGGCTTATTCACCTCTTTATTTAGATGTGACTTATGCTAACTCTCAGAGTCCAGGCTCCACCATTTTTAATGGGGGCACAAGGGTGGCAGTTGGAAGACTGAGCTGTTTTTTTCCATGCAAGCCTGATGTTTCCTCCTTGAAACATAAAACTTGAGAAATACATGTTGACGTTCTGTATTTGCACTGTGGGCATAGGCTGGGCATCACAGTAATTGTCAGTGACAGACATTCTTTTACAAAGATAAGTTCTCACCTAATTTGTGTGAAGCAGTCCCCCAAGAATGTCATGGTAACAGCCAGCACATGTGCAATATTGCTTTCAAATAGCATGCATGTGCCAAATGCCAGAACGAAAATTTGTGGGAATGATATATGCAATTGGAAAAAAAATATATATTCCTCATCGGAACTGTGAAGGAATCTACCTTTCGGGGAGTTGTTTTGGTCAGTGTTCTTTTCATCTAAACTGACTACTTCATCACTCTTCTTGTGAGCTGCTGTGTGCACTTTTGCAGCGAGGCATGAGAGGCACTGGGTCGTACAAGGGGCACCTCCAAAAGCAGCAAGTTCAGTGCTGTGACCTGTACAAAGGATTGCTGCCGAGACTCCTGGTGTCTCAAAAGTTCCCACATCAAATTCGATGTACTTATGTAATGCTGCATAACATTTAGCCAATTCATTGCCAGGTCTTCTATCAAGGAATAAGGATGATAGCAAGACGTCCCCTTTCTGTGGTGCTTTCCATGCCAGGCACCATTCTAAGTGCTTTGCATACATAAACTCATTTAATCTTCTTTAGGACCCTGTGAGGTGTAAGTATAATTGTTATTCCCATTTTACAGATGAGGAAGTTGAAGCACAAATATTGCATAAGGTTGGGGCTGGGATCGGATCACAGAAGCATCTGGTTCCAGAGTCTATGCGCTTAACCACTGTGTCATGCAAAAGAAGGATGTTCCTTTAATTCAATTTTATGAAAATAAAGCATTTGACATAATAGACGTTAAGCAATATAACCTATTATTATTGTTGCTGTTATCAGTATCATTATATTTGCACTGTGGACTCTGCAGTCAATACGCTCATAAAACAATCAGCTGGATAATGTGATCAGTATACACAGCGGCCTTGATAGTCAGACAACCCCACCAGAAATCACTCTTCTCATTTGCAAGTGATTCAAAGGTAAATTATATAGACAATTTCTTTAATAACCAGCTTACCTTTTGCCATGCATGTTATTATTTGGGAAAACCATTTGTAATTGTGTAATTGTATTAATGGCACGTCGAATTGTGTATTTTTTAGTCTCAGCTCAAAGACATCGCTTCCCTTTTCTCCCTATGCTTAATTCATTCTGACAGCTTTACTGAAAATGTAAAACTTACAAGTGCCCCCTTCTCCGACTTTGCCCCTCAGGGAGGAGGAGGTGTTGAGACTGCCTCCGACACTCAGCGAAACTCCCCTTGACCCGTATCTGCATCTCTGCATGTGATGAAAATTCATGAGCTGCCTCTTTCTTTGAAAGTGAGCAGGATCTTCCAGTTCCTTTATATGAATAACATCGGAAGGAAGCCTTCGCGCGAGTCCAAGGGTAGAGGACACAGTCCCCTGCATAATGTAGGAGAGAAGAGGGCTCTGCTCACATGTGAGGCAGCACATTCTCCGCAGCAGGCACTGCTCGGGTCCTGTCCTGGGTGCTGCCTATAGTGCCCACCCAACACGATCTCCGGGGGAGGGCCCAGAAACATTCCTTAGCTCCCCCTTACTTGACCACCTGCCTTGGTAGTACCCGAAATGATTTGTGTCCCAATCCCTCACATTAAGACACATCACATTTTAATTGAGGAAATCCAAACTTTGGAACCAATGGATTATTGTAACAAATACATTCAGGAAACACTAGAACATCCAGGAATGGTGGTAGTAATTGCTGTAATGCTGATGAAAACAATTCTTCAGAAGTGATTGATGAAACTCGAAGGCATAGGTTATCTTTCTACACATAATTTGTTGTGATGAAATTCACATAACCTAACATTTAACCGCGTCAACAGTTGAGTGGCATTTAGTAACAAGATTGTGCAACCATGATGCTTACATGATCCCAAAACATTTATGTCACTCCAGAGTAAAGCCCCTTGACCATTAGAGAGTTCTTTCTATTTCTTGAAGCCCCTGGCAACCATGAATCTGCATTATTTTCCTATGGATTTTATTCTGAGTCTTTCAAGTAAATGGATTCATACAATATATGACCATTCCTGCCGAGCTTATTCCACTTAGCACAACTTTTTCAAGGTTCATCCATATTATAATATATATATATATATATATATATATATATATATATATCAGTAATTTATTCCTTTCTACGGCTAAATAATATTCCTTTGTGTTTGTGCGGGCTATCCCACGTGTTTATACCACAATTTATTCATCCATCCAGGGGGTACTCGGGTTGTTTCTGCCTTTTGGCTATCGTGAATAATGCTGCTATGAACACACATGCATATGTACTTGAGGACCTGTTTTCCGTGTTGATGAGTATTTATCTAGGAGTGGGATTGTGGGGTCATTAGATTATCTTATTACTTAATTATGCAGATTCAGTATCTTCTTAAGGTCAACTAATAAGATCCTTGTGGGTATACGTTATTCTTCAGGTGCTCATTTGTCTGCAGAATTATTTACATCTTCCCTCCTATCATTCTTGCAAATAAGCTTAAGCATCACATCTTCAGCCTCAGATTGTCTGGGGTATGCTTTCGTACTCTAATTTTCTCTTTTGATGCCAATTTACAGAACAAAGAATGAATTCCAACGTGAAATATTGCTTTACAAAAGTGGCATTAATTGAGTCGTTAAACAAACGTACTAAACCCCTTTGACCTAGACTCTGTGTTAAACACTGGAAATACAGAGGTAAATAAAATATGGTGTGGTCCATACCATTAGAGTTTCAATCTTAAAAGCAAATAAGGGGAATGAGTTTTTCTTATCTACTTGACAATATGATTTCTAAAAGCCATGATGGTATTAGAGCATTTTTCAAATATGGATTGTTTATATTTACTTTGGATCATGGTCCCACCTCTTCTTGCTCAATTCTTTTCTTGCCCTGCTTAGTTCCAACTTGCAGGTGTAGACCTGTAATGACCCTTCAAGATGACTGGTGGTTTCATTACTGATACACTGGCAAATGTAATGTCAAAAACACCCTCTTCAGAAGTTACATCTCATTCACATAGTGCAACTACACATGTAATTCTAGCGTTTCCAAATTCACCCAAAACTTTTTCTAGCAAGAGTACATTTCAATTTTAAAACGAGAGCATTCATTTACATTTGAGATCCATGAGTCTCTAAAAAATATAACAAATTTAACGATTCAACACAAATGCAAAAAGTAATTCATATTCAAATCGATCATTCCATAAATTATAAAATAGTGAGAGTTTTGAAGTTTGGATACACCAGAAATAGATGGATGATGATAAAGAGGTATATACTATGTTATAGCCTAGTGGGTTCCCAAAACAGAGCCATTTAAACAATATAAGAGTTCATCAGTCTCACATGTAACAATGAAGGGCCAATAGGAACACATTTTTTTAAGATTTTATGTATTTATTCATGAGAGACACACAGAGAGAGAGAGAGAGAGAGAAGCAGAGACACAGGCAGAGGGAGAAGCAGGCTCCATACAGAGAGCCCGACGTGGGACTCGATCCTGGGTCTCCAGGATCAGGCCCTGGGCCGAAGGCAGTGCCAAAGCGCTGAGCCACCGGGGCTGCCCAGGAACACATTTTTGACTCTGGTTTCAAGATGGCTGTCACAGCGCCAGATAACACATCTCCATCCCAGCCAGTAGAAATAAGCCCATTCAGGGCAAGCCTATTCTTTTTTGGAGTGCACCCTCTGAATGGTACACATCACTTCTACTTGTATCCCAGCAGCTTCATCACATGTCCACATTATCAAGGGAGTTTCAAAATATGGTTATGGAGTCTACATCTCTGGAGCCATACTATAAAAGGAAAAGAAAAGGATGTGTATAAAGAAGACCAGCAAACTCTACCATAGAGTGAATTCCCTAACATGAAGAATGCTCCATTTGATTAAAGTAGATTCCATACTAATAAAAATGTAATCTGCCAAGATTCTGGATTCTAGAATGAATTCTTAACTATTCTTTTCAATAATAGAGTCAGTATGATTTAGAGTAGCAATCTAGAAATCACTCAGTACTCATATTTTTATTCAGTACCTATATATTTATTGATTTTGGTTTCATTTCAACAATGTAGAAAATAAAAGGAAAGTTTGGGTAAAACTCTTCAGTACTAAAGTTCTTCCTTTGTCAACATTTACTTATGGATTGATGTAGGTAGAAAAAATATACGTATATATTCTCCACTTTTGGGTCACTTCCTACTTCTGCACAACTAATGGTACACCAACATATTTTTATGTGTGTATATAAATCAATTATTAAAAACAAATTTGATTCAACGGAAAATTCTAATTTAATAGGAAAGGACAGAATCTGTTTCTTTGAGAAATCTGCCACAAAGATACATTTTACACTTGAAGTTAAACTTTTCAATAATTTATTCCCTCTCTAGGCTGCCTGAAATTGTAAATTGCTCAAATTACTGCTTGGGTGCATGGATGACCTCGTACAGGGGCACACCTGATGGCAATTGTTTATATATAGAACACAATCCTGATCAATCTCTGACACTTACTACTGACTTCCTGCTGCTCAAAAATGTGTACTGTAATAGCATTTGTATGTTTTCTTTTTCCCTCAAGATTTCAGATTCTTTCTCTACAAGAACATGGAAAATTAGAATGAACAACACAGACACTGTAATAGAAGGAGCACAGGCAATTTGATTGTACTTTAAGATGCCATATGGTATTTACCAAACAAAAATGCCATATCTGTATATGAAGAGATATCTATGTAGATATAGGTTTGGAAAAAGTTACTGATGCATCTACCTTTTGCAGATTTCACACTTATAATCATTCTAATTTTTATTAACTCTTAACGTGCAAAATGTCTTTAAGATTTTCACTGAGAATCATTTTTCAAAAGGCTCACATGAATAACTCAAAACAAATTGCTAAAAATTGACAGAACTATAGGTTAAAAAATACAACATTTAAGGAGAACAACTTCTCTTAGATTAATCAGCAATTAAATGTGTGCTGAACTGTTACTTTTTGTTTTTAAAGGAAATAGATAATGAACCTTTAATCAGCTTTACATGTGAATGTGTTGAAACAAATAGATTTTAGACAGGATTTACGTGGCAAGATTGAGAACCACTTAGTTTATATTTTTCTTTTTGATTTTTGAAGTTTTGAGACTTGGGAATCTAGATAAGTGTTTGAAAAAAGTTTTTGAATCTTCCAAAAAAAAAAAAAAGGGAGAGATTAGCAAGATGATAAGAACTGGTGGGAAATGTAACTCAAAGATGAGAGCATATTTGGTCTCTTCCTGGATGGTCGGCTTCATGTCCTCAGATGCCCACAGAGGTCTTTCTTCTCTTTCAACACCCCTTTTGAAATTATTGTTCTTAGAATTATTTTGTTTATTGTCTGCCTACACACGAGAATATAAATTCCATCAGATCAAGGATCTTACTTATGAGGCTGTACTGTGTCTTCAGTGTCTTGGTGGGATTTGCTTGACTCATAATTAGTACTTAGTAGATATCTGTTAAAAAGGCAGGAATCAATGGATACCCTAATTGGAAGGGTTTACATATTTATTTCTTTTTTTAAAAGATTCTATTTATTTATTCATGAGAGACACAAAAAGAGAAGCAGAAGGAAAAGCAGGCTCACTACAGAGAGCTCAACATGAGATTCGATCCCAGGACACCAGGATCATGCCCTGAGCCAAAGCAGGTGCCAAACCACTGAGCCACCCAGGTGCCCCGGGTATACATATTTCTACAAATGTTTAATAATAATTAAATTTGTAATAGATGGCTTACAATTTCTATTTTACCTTTTAAATCCCCCTCAAATCTGTCCATTTCTCTTCAACTTCATTGATGTCACCTGCTCCCAACTACCAGCACCTCTTGAGCAAGGAGCATAGACTCCTGCCTTGGTATCCATCGAAATATCAACCCCCATACATATTTCTAAATCCACTGAAGTGGAGTGATTTTTATTTTTAAATGCAAATGTTCTCATACCAAACTCCTACTTAACCACTTTAAATTTGCTCCTCCCTCTTACACCAGTATTTTCAATTTGTGCTCCAAGGTCAAGAAGAGTCTGGACTCTGGCTGTTTTTTTCTTTTCTTTTCTTTTCTTTTCTTTTCTTTTCTTTTCTTTTCTTTTCTTTTCTTTTCTTTTTTTCTTTTCTTTTCAGCCCTTTATGGCTGTTCTTCTCTATTCTCTTCAGTTCACCCATCTGTTGCTATTTTGCAAGCTCCGTCTCAGAGGACTTTTTACTTGCTATTCTGACTACCTGGCATGCCCCGCCCGCTCCTTCCTCTTTAGCTATTTACCATTTGGCTATAAACCCAGTTATTAAATTATTGCATTTGAGCTGCCAGTTAGTACAGAAAGGGGCCACGGTGTTAAGCTAAGGAATGCTAAGCTTGCAATTCCTTTGCATTACCTCTACTCATTATTTGTCAAAAAAAGGGGGAAAAAATGAGATTTTCTTGGAGGGCTTCCATTTATTTCCATGCCCAATCATGGTAACCGTGGCAGAGGCTAATATTCCCCATGGGTATTATGCAATCAACCACAATTACACTCTCTTTTTACCTCTAAATGACTGTACTTTGAAACTCAAGAGAGCTGTGGGATTGTAGCCAACTCTTCAAGCATTTATTCATTCATAAGTCATTCATTCAAAAATATTTATGGGAGCTGAACATGTGCCAGGGACTGAGCCATGAACTTTTATGAACCCCTGTTTATGCTGAGCCTTCTACTTGTTACATACTTTTCCTCTTTCCTTTCTATCTCTTTCAATATCCCTAAATCCCTGGTGAAGTCCTACTCTTCTTTCAAGGCCCAGTTGAAATGTGACCTCTTATCTGAAGCTTCCCTGAACTCCTTCAGGCTGAATTAATTGGTCCTTTATCTGTGTTCCCAAAGGAGTTAGTTCATACATTTGTAAAAGCACTTATCACATTGCATTATAACTATTTGCATATCTGTGTCCTTTCTGGACTTTTTTTTTTTTCTTTGTGGCAAGAACCATATCTCACTCATACCTAAAGCCCATTCTCTCATCTCATACTTACATCCCAGGCTCTCATCATAGTACATGACATGAGACAGAAACTATTTAAATTCTGTTGTTGCTTAGATATATAGGCTTCCTCAACCATTCATGGGCATTGCCATGAGTGGCGAGATGTAAACATTCATATGATACATTTTGCCATCTTTTCTAGATGAGTTGTTAAACAAATCCTTATGGAATTATTGTGCTTCCTAAGGGAAACTTCTATAGCCCAAATCCTTAGTGTGTAGAAAAAACTAAAACAATAGAAAAATACAAACTTTGCAAAAATCAGGGCAATCAGAAATCTGAAAAGCAAGTGGGAGTGCAACTATCCTTGGAAATTAGGCTAGGTCACCGAGGAAAGATCCAAAAAAAAAAAAAAAAAAAAAAAAAAAAAATAGCACAAGAGTGTAGGGACGTATTTAGGGGGGAAAAGCACAAAAGAAATAGAAGTATGTTATTATGGAAAGGCAACACAAAGATATTCTTAAATAATATGTATCAAGTAGATTTTTTTTTCTGCAATAAAAAACATAAAACCACAGTGCGTGAAAAGTAATGTTTACTAGAAAGGATTTGGACCCCACCCCAACCTCATTGTTATTGCACTTCCCTTGAGGTTAGTTATATTACCTTTGAGGTTTAGTTAAATTTGCTGCTTGCTCATACCTGAGGGATATTTAAGAATAGACAGGTTTAAGTCTGCTACAAAATATCAACTCTCGCAGGGAAACATTGCAATTATCTAGCTTGATCAGAGATCCCTAAATGCTAAGACACCTGGTAACTCTCAGATTCAGACATCCTGCTGAACACTCGCACAAAAATGCAGGCAACCTAATCTAACCTGGAACTGTCTACACCTCTCAAATCAGTTTGGGACTGGAGCATGATTAGTGATCTTGGATTATGTGATGGAGGCAGCTTTGATTCTACTCCCCGGACTCATGATGGCTCTGTTTCCAGACAGTCCTTGGCCTACATGCACGCTGCTGATACCTGGGGTTGGCTCAAGATCCCCATACCTCGGCTATGTAACCAGAGGCAGGAGTCTGTTAACAGTTTGTTGTCAGTGATTGAAAAGGAAGACCATGGGTTTACCAAATCTTGCTTCTCATTCACCCTGCTCTTTCTGTTTTCGATTCACTTTCACATGCTCCTGCTCCCGACTGGAGGATGTTGACTCGGATGAAAGCAAATATAGATTGCTTCCAATCCATTTGGCCTGGTGAAAGTTTCCAAACTCCAAGTGGGCCACTGGAGGAGGTGATCACTTTTTAAATAGTGTATGCAAATCTTGTCGATTTAAGGAGAGGGGAAGACTGGATTTCAGTGCTACTTGTAACTATGGAATTCAGTCCTCGGGAATGGGGAAAAATGTTTGAACTCTGAACAAGAGAGCATATTGTACTTGTGTGTAAAGAGAGAGAAAAGAATGAGTCTTTTGAATAGGCTAGCTAGTTTAACCTTCGTATTTAGCTGGTAACAGAAATATGATATTAATCTCTGAAGATCTCCAGAGGGTAGCAAATCTGGTACTGAACACAATGACTAGAAATACCAGAACAGTTTGCTTATATGGAGGATTGTATATTTAACAAGAAAGCAATCAAAAAAAAAAAAAAAAAAAAAACCAAGAAAGCAATGGATGGAAGACTTTTGTCTATGTTTTGTAAGAGGACCTCTCTGCCTGGACTCCATCATCATGTTCACTACCTCCTTGGAAGTCTCCTACTTGTCCTGGAAGACTCCACCAACATCATCTCATGAGAATTTTCCCCAGGTCACATTAATTCCCTCTGATACTGTGGCAGGCCAGATAATGCCCCTACCCCCAAAGATGTCTGCATCATAATCCCCAGAAACTTCACTGGCAAAAGAGATTTTGTAGATGTGATCCAAAAAAGGATCTTGAGATGGGGAGATAATCCTGGATTATCTATTTGGGCCCATGGCTCTCACCAGGGTCCTTGTAAGTGAAAGAGGGAGTCAGGAGTGTCTCAGTCAGAGTGGTACGATTGGAAGAAGGCCCAGACAACTATTGCTGGCTTTGATGATGGAAAGAAGCCGCACATCAAGGAACATGAGCAGCCACTAGAAGTTGGAAAAGGCATGGAAACTGCTCATCAGACTTTCCAGAAGGAATGCTTCCTCGTTAAGGCCTTGATTTTATCACTGTAAGACCCAGTCTGACTTGTAAACCTCCAGAACTGTAAGATAATAAAGTTGTGTTGTTTTAAACCACTAAATTTGTGGTAATTTCTTCTGGTGGTAATGATAAACTGGTACCATTTGGCACAATTTTTCACTCCCCTTCTGTGCATCCATTTTATCATACAGATACCTACTAGCACGTGCCTGGCTGTATCATAATTTGTTTATGAATTGCCTCCCCACATATTCTTCCCTTAACCACTCAACAGTAACTAGTGCTTTATCATCTTTGTGTCCCCGGTAGCCTGCCCAAGCCTTCCAATGGGCCCGATGCCCCACCAACCTGTCCCAGAAATATGAGAAAGACTCACCACAGATTCATATGTCTTAAGGATTGGCTCAGATATCCTTCTTTCCCTGTAACAAGCCATTTTTCCATTGCTATTCAACCCCTTGGTTCCTCACTCAATATCCCAATTCTACTTGAAGTCCTTGCTGCAATACAGAGACATAAATCTCTGGCTCTGACCGTTGACACTGTTTAGGTTTTCTAAGCCCAAGCTGTCTGCCTGAGATCTCTATCAATAGGGACAGCTACCTTCACCCAGTTTCTCAGTTTCCTGGGAGTAAATAAAACACTTGACCCAAGTAAATACCAAGCAAAAATTTACTAAATAAATAGGCAAATGCATAATGCAATCCAAAGACATAGTGATGGGATAAACAGTCAAAGAGATCCAAAGATTTCTATTACCATATTAGGTTACAATTGTACAGCTCTGGGACTGTCTCTGGTTTTGAACCCTCAATGACTTTGTCAACGATGTCAATGAGGTTTGGTGCTAAGTTAGTTTGTAGATGATATTAATTTACTCAAATCTTTAAGAAGTGAGGCATGGTGATTGCAACACTAGTTCTTCTGGTTTCCAATTAATGCTAATGTTAAAGTTTTTTTGTTTTTGTTTTTGTTTTTTAATTTATCAGAGAAATGGCTTTGTCTGCATCAGGAAAAACTCTAACAAAGGGGCATGAACATCTCCCCGGGCATGTGGAAAGACTATTTGCTTATTCAATACAACTTTATCCTCAAATCTCCCAAGGGTTAAAAATATATATACATAGTGTATTTGTTTGAAATGTTACCTTAAACAGAGATGTGGTATAGCAGAAGAATCATGGCCTGGTGATCCAGAAAATCTTTATGATATTCTTAGTTCTGTCCATAAGTTAGTAAGAATATCAGTAACTTTAAATCTCAGTCTCCCCACCTCAACATGAAATCTCAAGAAATTACTTCCAATTCCAACATTCTTTGATCTTTAGCAACATGCCAGATATAGCATGACCCCATTGTGCATGTTGGTCTAAGACCTGAGTTGGTGTCATAATGCAAAAATGATTTTGAAGACCTTGAAGGAGCCCAGTAAAGAAAAGCTCTAAGAAACTAAATTACTGGAAAATAAGCTTTATAAAGAAGGCTAAAAGAATCACGGTTACTTTGTTATTGGAATATGTTTAGAGGAGTCTTCCTAACAAAGTTCGATTCAATAGGAGCTCAAGAAAGGTGAATGGAAGATCATCATAAATACAAAAAAAGAAAAAAAAAAGAAAAGTTAGGATTCCTTTTTTTGGGGTGGGAGGGTTCTAATCGTGAGTATGGTTTCTTTACTATTTTAATTTCCTTGTAGTACCTACCACTTGGGTGGGTAAGCTTGGGGAGTAAATGACTTGATCTCTTTTTATCATCTGCTATATGCTTTTTTTTTTTTTTTTTTTTTTTTTTTTAGCAGGCAAAGTACCTGTGGATGTGTTTGTAGGTGTCAGAAATGTACTAAAGGGGGGTGCCTGGATGGTTCAGTCAGTTAAGTGTCTACCCTAGGCTCAGATCATGATCCCAGGGTTCTGGGATCAAGCCCCTTAGCAGGCTCTTTGCTCAGTGGGAGTATGCTTCTCCCTCTCCCTCTGCTGAACCCCCTGCTTGTGCTCTCCCTCTCTCTTGCTCTCTCTCTCTCTCTCTCAAATAAATAAATAAAGTCTTTTAAAAAATGTACCAAAGGGGAATATTTCTTTCTGAAATATAGAAAATCTTGTGAAGTCAAAGATGACTTCTCTATAGGAGTTAGAAAAAGGATCCTAAGGCTGTATTGCATCTGGGAGCCTAGCTGCCCCAAATACCCAGAACCCATATTTGCATAATAGATTCCAGTTGCTTTTCATCTTTTAACCTACTGAAAAAAATATTGTTTGTACATGCATTCTTCATAAAATTTTACACTAGATACTCATTTTGTACTTCTGGTAAACTGAGTATAACTTCCTACCTGTTTTGGGAGAGCTAAGTGTAAGAAGAGTGTTTATTGTCTAAAATTGAATAGGATTTTGGGAGGGATTGTGATCTTTACATATGAATGGAAATACTGAATAAAGGTAACTTCTCCGTATTATTTTATGATTTTTTTCCTCACAATAATTTTAAATGTTTTAACTAGAAATTTTAAGTAAACATCGAGACTGTATTTGAAAGTGTGGGTTAAGTGGGAGCCCACATAGAAGGTGAGAGCCCAAGTTTGCTTGCTTCTGGAGGCTCTAATGGGTTTACTTTCGTATTTGAGCACAAGGTAGATCTGTCCTCTATCGTAATAGGCCTGGTGGCTGTAATATTTTACTCATTTTCGGCTATAATAAGCTTTTGAGTATCCGAAGCTATAAGGTTTGTGTTTTTCCTCCAATTTGTTTTATTTCAAAGGCTCTCCGATGGGGGAAGGTGTAAAACAGTGCACAGGAGACTTTCAATATTAGTTTACTCACACCTGCAGTTTTTGAAAAATAATCTTTTTTTTTCCTAAAAATAAAAGTGAAATGTTTTCGGAGACCTAAGGAGCTGATTTTTTTCCTCACCTCAACCAATTTATAGGATTGAGCTGAGTACTTTGGAAGCAGGGGGTAAAGCAAAACT
Source organism: Vulpes vulpes (assembly GCF_048418805.1). Classification (NCBI taxonomy): domain Eukaryota; kingdom Metazoa; phylum Chordata; class Mammalia; order Carnivora; family Canidae; genus Vulpes; species Vulpes vulpes. The sequence goes on along the minus strand of NC_132786.1, from coordinate 53,283,834 downwards.
TGCTTTAGGAGATTTAACAAGCATTTGCCAATGGAAACGTATTTTTGTACATTTTCCCCCTCTTGAATGGTTTACGGAAAAGCCTGTTGGGTTGAGTATATAAATGGGTATAGTGAGTGATTTTTCTTTGCTCTTTGCATTATATTACTCTAAGCTTAATCATGATTTAACTCTTGGCTCTTTGCTTGCTTGAGATTTACCCCTATGTCATTTTTTTTTCACATCTGGTGAACATGGATATAATTGGCCAAAGGGATGTCACTTGGCCTTTATTTGCTCACCTTTCATATAGAGGCTGTACCTTAGATCTTTAATCTTACAATCTATAATCTGGATACATTCTAGAGATCCATCAGCCTAGGACTTAACAGCATCCATCCTGCGTTCATTTTTATAACTCCTTGAAAAATCTTTCCATGGTACCCTGAGAATTCTGGAAATCCAAAGGATCAAATGAGACTCAGCTCTCCAACTCTATATGTGTTCATGTATTTCAATACTCTTTATAGGATTATTGACATGCTGTTTACCTGTCCAAGATTACTGAGACTATAAAATGAAGCTTAATTATGTCTCAGTGCATTATCTGTCTGAAGACACCTTTGTTTACTTCGTCCTACACAGAAGTGGAAGCTAAACATTCTAGAAATCCCTCAGTAATATCTATTCCTGACCACCTATTTGCTGTCCTATAAAAAGTACAATTTTGTCATTTTTTTGTATGTTTTTACAGTTGACCTAGAAATGACATTGAGGTGAAATTACTAGTGTTTTTAGGGAGCATGAAGTGGGTAGCTACCATATGTGAGGCTCTGTGCCTAGACATGGGGCAGGATGAGTCAAAAAAGTGCTGTAATCAGTTCCTCAAAAATTCATAGCCTGATTGGGAAAATCTAAAACAATGCATATGCAAAAAGCATCTAATAGCATTTCTTAGCTTTTACTCTCTCCATTTGGGCAATCCCTTTATTACATTACTGAACCAATTAAATGTACCTTAGTGTCAAGAGAGCAAAAGCCATGCATTTTTCACACACACCCTACATATTATATCTCAATAATTGATTTCTAAGATACCTGTAGGAAATGTATCATGTATTTGCCATTAGAATACAACCCTGCAGGGGTATTTATAAGTATTTTGGTGAGTGTCGGCTTAAAAAGTTCCCCAAATCTTAATGTAATGAAGTTCTGGGAACTACGTATTTTGTTGTGATTTGCGGCAATTTTTTTTTTAAAGGAATGTTATAAACTCTAACCTAAATCAATAGTTATGACTAATTACTGATGTGTAGTAACAAGATAAATTGCAAATAACCAAATATAAAGTAGTAAACAAATACTACTTTGATAATCTTCAGTTTGTGGCATTAAAGAATTTCTGATATGGTTTTCATGTCAGTGACTGGAGGGAAAGAGGAAAAGATAAAGTATAGAAATAATTACACGAAAGCAAAGAGAGGAAAGAAAAGTACAAATTCCCCACGGCTTGAAATGTGTAAGGGTGAGAGATTGTTGTACGTGGAGTGTGAAGTAGTTTGGAATTTGCTATCCTAGTCCCGAACTTATTACAGTTAGGATTTAACCACTGTTAAATGAAATATTTCATGGAAAGTTGGTGTGCCCTACTTTATTTAACCAGTGTTTTCCACCGACACAGAGTGATTGTCATCATAACCTTTTTGCTCCTCTGTTTTGGCATTTCTAACAGGACTGTTTTCTACGTTAGGGGCCCCTGGGAGGCACGTTCTGCTAAGAGGTCCAAGTACAATTTTACATGTGAGGCATAGCTCCCAAATTCCTCCTGGGTTTGCCTATTGTTGCAGAGAGAGAGACTTTGTAATTACCCAGGGATTATAGCAGAATATGAAAAGCCTGAAAGCAGCTTTCTTGCAAATCAAGGATGTATTCAGCACAAACTTAGGGAGAAGCAGCCAGGAAGGGAGGCAGAAGTGTCTGGAAATGTTAAGGGTTCAAGTAGAAGGTCCTGCCTGAAACTCCTAATTAAAGAAGTAAAAACCACTTTTAAAGAATGTCAAGGACTGTTGTTTGTATTCTCCACCAAGAAAAGGGTCTTCTGAGGATTGTAAATGAGGTGATGGCACTGCCCAAATACCCTGGGTTTGTCCTTTTTTTTTATACTCCAGAAGTAATGAAAATAGAGCTTAATGGTACATAAATAAAAATAATTAAATAGAAGATAGTGGTAGTGGTGCATTACCTGAATTAATATACAAGATTAAGAGGCCAATAACCCAGAAACAACTTCGTTATTTTGGCCTTTCATATAAATTAGACAACTCTCTCAGAGTAGAATAAAACATAGCTTTCATTGTACCATTTTGATTCAAATTTAAAAACAAAACATTTGTTATGGATTATGTTTCTGGTGTTCTCGTTGACATATGGTTTCAGCACATGTTCTTATTGAAACAAGCCAGATTATCAGTTACACCTCTTCTGGGTATGTCTTTTGTAATTTAAGTTTAAAAAATGACTTATTTCTTCTTATTGATTTCATAACCCAAACTGGAATCAGTGATTAATTTACAAGTGTTAATTTTTATGTCCTTAGGTTATCTCTCTACTTGCAGAAATTTTGACAAATGCATGGAGCAATGAGCCATATAACATTGAAAGCCCATAATGATTTGCAAAGCTGTTTCAGATTGGGTGATTTTGTAGAAATAAAGGGGTAAATTGAATTCAGAAGGGAAACAGGCAGAGAGAACTCCGGTGATGGCTGATAAACACTGTTTCTTTTAAAGAATAGAAAGTATAGGTCGAAATGCTTCCTAAAAATATGGCCTATTTAACTTGCCAACATTTGATTAATTGAAAATGTAAAAGAAAATCAGGGGGAAAAATCCCCTAATTTCTTATTAGTAATTATCCTTTCTGCACTCATAGAAAAGTCAGCTTTTCATCATCCTACCATCTTTTAATCTTTTCCTCTCCTTTGCTAGGCTTTGACTCCCTTTTACTTATCAAGCTAACAGCTTACTCACAACCCTTAACATCAAACTTTCCCCAGGTATTAGAGGCCACTGTGATTTTTCCCCTCCTTTGAGCTTATTCAGAGACTCTATTTTTTTCCTACCAATCTCATATTACTTAGACGTATATACCCTCCCACCTCTAGCTGCTTCACGTGGAAACCTCATTCTCTAGCAGGGACAAAAGTCATGTCTTTGATATCTGTTAGAGCAACATTGTCCTATGGAAATATACTGCAAACCAAGTGTATAGTTTTCCATTTTCGAGTAGCTACTTGTTATTTTTATTTCATTCTTTAATTTTGTATTTAAATTCCAGTTAATTAACATACAGTGTCCTATCAGTTTCAGGTACACAATACAGTGATTCAGCACTTCCATGCAACACCTGCTCATCATGAGTGTGCTCCTTAATCCCCATCACCTAGTTCACCTACCTCCCCTCTGGAAACCCCCCATATGTTCTCTACAGTTAAGAGCCTTTTACTTGGTTCTCTCTCTTTTTTTTTCTCTTTTTTCCCCTTTGCTCACTTGTTTTGTTTTTTAAAACTCCACATATGGGGAAATCATACGGTATTTGTTTTTCTCTGACTCATTTCACTTAGCATGATATTCCCTATCTCCATTCACATCATTGCAAATGTCAAGATTTCATTCTTTTTTATGGTTGAGTAGTACTCCATTGTATGTATGTATATATGTACACCCTCTTTATCTGTTCATCAGTCAATGGATACTTGGGCTATTGCCAAGCAATTCTTTTTAACAAGCAAAAAGAAACAAGTGGAATTAAGTTTAATAATACGTAATTACTTAATATATCAAACATACTATTTCAATATATAAAAATTACTAATGAGATAGTTTACATTCTTCTTTTGTACAAAGTCTCAAAACCTGGTGAGTGTTCTACATTATAGCACCTCTAGTTTCTGAGTGCTCAATAGCTACATGTGGTTGCTTATGGCCGCATTAGACCACAAAGCTCTGGAGTATCATCCTCTAAATTAATGCATCTAAAAAACTCAGGTACAAATATTTGATTGATAAATCTAGGTCATTCACAAAGTAAGAATGTGCATGCTTAAGCCATCAAATCTTTGCAGTTGGCTCACTTGTGTAGAACTATGTTGAGAGTAATATTATTGCTCTTGCCTTAATAAGGTATTTGTTTCATTAATAATTTTAGAGATAGGCATCTATGTACTTAGAAAAAATATTTTAATATCTCAGAGTTTTAAAAAAGACTTAATGTTATGTATCTTTGGGCAATTTCATCTGTGTTCTGATATTGGGATATGTTGGGGTTTGAGGTCATTTTTAAATAGATTATAAGATGAAAGCTGGTGTTTGCATGATGCAGCATAGCTCCAACATAGGTATCTTGTTAGGAAGACATGCACAGAGCTACAGTGAATGGGGGTGAGCTTGGACAGGCAATGGGCAGCTAGGTCCCAAATCGACTACAGATTTAACATCTGTGGCCACATGACTTAAACTCTTCTTTGCAAATTTAGGATTAGAATCCCAAACCTGTTGTGATGATCATGTACAATAATATATGCAGAAGCAGCTTATAAACAGAAAGCTTAAAATACATGGAAGATATTATTGCTACATTTAGACTCTAATATTTCCAAACATGAGGAACAGGTCACTGGAGACTGGATGATAACAGGCCCTTTTGCTCTGCCCAGTTTTGTAGGGCAGAGGTTTGAAGTTTTCCAAAATTAAAGGGAAAGCGAGTCAGTTTTAACAAAGTGCAAATTCACACTTCCATACCACATCATCAAGTGGTATTCACTGACGTATGAAGTAATAAAGATAAAAAAAAAATAGACAAACTGTAAACAACTGGTATAAGTTACAAAAATAAGATATGCTTTTGGAGATTTTAAAAAAGGAAACTTCACCTGGGGGTTTTAGTAAAAACGATCTGCAACGATCTTTGGAAAACTGTTGAGATGTTCAGATATTAGCAACTACATTTTTGGTTTTTCTGACTTTTTTGAAGAACAAAATTGTCAACATTTAGTTGACAAGGTTCACAGCATTATTAATAACTATTTGGCAAGAAGGCATCATGATTAAAAAACACGACTTCTAAGTGGTGTAAAACTCCATGATTCCCACCAAAGGATTGTCCCTGAACTAAGTACCCTTCTAACCGAGAAAGCGACCCTGGGCTTTGTAACTTCACACTGTTGTTCGGGTTAAGCTACTTGCTCTCCCTTGGAAGATATCCAGAAATTACAGCTAGGGAGGGATGGTGGGGCGGGGGCGTTTGGCTACTGTGTGGATTGAGCTGCAGGGTGCTCGTTCCATCAGTCCTCTGCAGTCAGTACTGCCTGCCTATTTGCTTCGGAGTGCAATAGTCTATGGTCTATAAAGCACTAAATGGTTGGGCCTTCACCACTTAGAGATCAGCCTTCCTCCCTGGGCAACTTCAGGGCAATTGCGATCCACTGGAGTGCTACTGCTGTATTCCCAGCTGCCATCTACAGGGAACCAGAGGCGGGGAATCTTCCAAGGAAGGCCCCCTCACTGGTGGAAGGCCTTGCTTGCCATTAGCCAACAAAGAACTGATCTGAAGATCTTCAGGGCATGGCAGAAAGCCCATCTTTTCATCAGAGTGGAAAAGCAGGGATTTCTAATCTTTAAAAAGAACAAAAGAACATTCAGTGAGAACAATCTGATTCCTTAAAGCATTACATTAAACAAATAGGACAACTTCTTGTTTTCTTGCTTTTAGCCTCCAACATTCACTGGCTAACTACTCTACTTCCTTGTCTGACCTTTTTCTCACCTTTCTCTCATTTAGAAGGTGCAGGGTTGTATGAGAAAGAGATTTGAATGGAGACTGGATTTTATTTTTGAATTTTTCAGTTTGAGATTTAACTGAATACGTGAACCTTTACACATATTCGTGTATTTATATATTCTTCCAACAGATCAGAATTGGATGCCTGTGACATGCCAATATATATTTGTATTTATTTATAGTAGAAAAAGAATCCTCTACCTTGATATATGTAGTGGCCCACTTAGAAAAACAGAAGATAAAAAAATGCACATAATACTACACCAAAGGTGAGTAAGTGCGATGAAGGAAAATAAAGCAGGAGAGGAAGGGAGAGATTTAACTTTTAGATAGAATGACCTTGGCTGGTTTCTCCGCAGAGGTGATATTTGACCAGAGAAATGAAGTCAAAGGTATGAGCTATGCAAACATAAGGGAGATACCAGGTGCTTTAAAGGTACGCTCAGTGTCATTCTGGGCTGACTGAAGTGGATGGAAAGGAAGTACTGTTTAAGGAAATATCAGGAAGGGAGACAGAACATGAAGACTCCTAACTCTGGGAAACGAACTAGGGGTGGTGGAAGGGGAGGAGGGCGGGGGGTGGGGGACGGGCACTGAGGGGGGCACTTGACGGGATGAGCACTGGGTGTTATTCTGTATGTTGGCAAATTGAACACCAATAAAAAATAAATTTATTATTAAAAAAAGACATATGCAGCCAGGGTCAGGTCAGGAGAAACCTTACGGAGAGCAATAATTGTACATTACTCTCAGCAGATGATTTCAAGTAGGAGTATTGATGTGATCTGTGATCAAAATGATCTCTAAAGATTAGTCTGATTTTCTTATAGGCTGCAAGTGTAGACAAGGTGAGAGGCAATGGTCCTTTGGTCTTGGGTGATGGGAAATAATCAGATTCAGTATATATTTTAAAGGCATGCCCGACTCAATTTGCTAATGGATTAGATGTGGGATTTTAGAGAAAGGAAGGAGTAAAGGATGATTGCAAACATTCTGTCAGGAAATTAGTTAATATGGATTCTTTGCAGAACTATTAGGCACTAATTATTATATGGATGTACTGAGAGCTAGGTGATATAACAATGCCTATGAAAGAGAAATTTGAGTTGGGGATTATCACTTACTATTATCCAATTTGCAATAGGAATAGCCATCTGGTTCCTTTCAATAGCAAGATCCTTTGGTGCAGTTAAAATGTGATTCAATTATTATAAAATCCATTTAGAAAGAATTATTCAAGAACATAAATAAAATCTACTTTAATCAAGCACTGGACAAGAGTAGCAAAAGGCATACTCTCTTCAGCCATCAGAGGGCATATAATCAGGGTAACCATACATAATTGTTGGACCAGGGAGAGCATATCTGTTGCCATGGTGAACCTGACACTCGTACCCCTTTGCACTCTTAAAAGTGTCTTGTTTTGGACAGTAAATCAAATATCCACTCTACAGCACAATCTGAATATTGGAAATTTCTGCAGAGCAAAAGAAACAATCAACAGAATAAGTAAGGCGCCTTATGGAATAGGAGAAAATATTTGCAAACCATATACTAAATGAGGGATTAATATCCTAAATATATAAAGTGCCTCTACAACTCAATAACAACAACAGCAACAAAAATTGAAAGAAAATGGGGCATCTGGGTGGCACAGCTGATTAAGTGTCTGGCTCAGTTTTGGTTCAAGTCCTAATATTGAGCCCAGGGTCAGGCTTTGTGTGGAGCTGGTTTACACTTCTCTCTCACTCTACACCCCCCTCTCACTCTCACTCTCTCTCAAATAACCAAATAAATCTTTAAAAAAAATGGGAAGGTGACCTGAATATACATTTTTTCAAAGAAGATCTCTTAATGGCCAACAAGTACAAGAAAAGGTGTTCAGCATCACTCATAATCAGGGAAATGTAAACCCAAAACCCCAGTGAGATACCACGTCACCCCTGTAAGGTGATAGTGGCTATTATCAAAAAGACAAGAAATAACCAGTGTTGGTGAGGATGTGGAGAAAAGGGAACCCTGTGTACTGTGGGTGGGAATGGAAATTGGTGCAGGTCCTATGGAAAACAGAATGGAGGTTTCTAAAAGAAATAAAAGTAGAACTACCGATATCTCTATTTTCAACTGGACAACACTGGATCTTCAACAAATACGGTAATTCTATTTTATAAGAAGAATAGACTTTATTAACTGGGCAAGAAACTTGATCCTCCTGAGGATTACATCATAAGGGCAGAATCAGGGTAGGCCTACTGCACCGTCCAATGTAAAGATTAAATAAATTAAGTAAATAAGTAAGTAACTAATTAAACCACTGCCCAGAGTCTGTGAGGATCCTGACACTTGCCCAAGGGACTTTTTAACTCCTTGTCTTGCTAGTTGTGTTCCTCCTTCAGATCCTGGCTTCTTGGAGTGTAGCCGAGTTTAATGCTAACTTTCTCTTTGCACTGACCTGTGCCTTGAGCCCTATCTGTAAATCGTGAATGACACCCCCTTGGTTAATAATTCCCAGAAAGATGAGTGGTGTCGGCCATGATCCAGACAATTTTCTATTATTGTTACTGCTACTACTGGTGTAGGAATAGTACTACTGTCATCATCAACCAATTTAAGACCTATATGCTCTTAGAAGAAAAAAGAAGTGTATGGCTCAGTTCTTGGCCCTAAAGAGCTTATAATGTGCAAATAGTCATTGCTCATTACACTTGATTGATTCACATTCCTTAATAGAAGTGAATTTAAAATTATAATAAAGGCTTACAAAAGGTCTCATTTTTAGACAAGTAATATTACATGACATTTTCTCTTTCAGCTAGGGATTTCAGGGAAGTTTATAAATATTACCTTGATAAACTTCACAAAGCTCCTTTCAGGTTGTATGTATAAAACTAATTTGCAGATACTTAATAAAGAAAAAAAAAACCTGTATCAAGATCAAGTGATCTGTCCAAGTCAAACATAGCTCTAATACTGTTTCTTCCAGTTGGATAGAGCGGCACAGCCTACCACAACATCCTATGAGGTTTTCTTCATAAATATTATGTTACTGGTTCAATATGAACTGGTAAAACAATTACAAACTATTTTAATAGGCTCATCTTTCAGGTTAGAATGGTGAGGCTTACAAAATTTAAAGTTCTTACTGCTAGTTATTCAGAGATTTGATCACCAAACACAACATTGTATTCACATTTGGAAGAAGATGAGCCAATGAAGTGTATATGAGATACACAATTCAACAAAACTATTTTCTATGACTCTTAGATTAACAAAAAAATAATGATATCACTTTTTTTTAGTAGCAAACATTATCAGAAATCGTGTGTGTGTGTGTGTGTGTGTGTGTGTAATTTTGACCATTGAATTTTATTCTTAATAAGCTTTGGGAATCTTAATAAGTAAAAGCACCCTGAGGTTAATCCATTTTTTTAATAATTTGGGATATATTTAATAAGGTAAACAATGGTTCCCAATTTTATCTCTTTTAACAGTAGAGTTTTATATACCCAATTATCTACAAAATAGGTCACATTTATCTACCTGTAAATTATTTATTTTGATACTATTTTAACTCATTCAAAATAAGTCATTTTGTACTTGGTTATCAGCTCTTGTTTTCCCTTTTGACATTTTTCTTGTTCTTTGTGACATCCCTGCCTCTCCCTACCCCACCTCCTACATGTATGTGGCACCCCTCCTGTGTCTGCTCATGCTCTGGACCTTCCTACTCTGTGTTCCTACTACAAGATCACAGGCTTTTATACATCTTTAGAAGCAGTGAGGAAATAAGTCCCTTATAATTTGTTGGTGTTTCTTGGATGTTCAACATAGTTGGGTTTTATGAAGAATTCCTAAGGACTTAATATCAGCTCAAGACAGTTGGTCTCCAGTTGGCTTCCTGTACGTGTCTGTTTCCATGAGCACCTAGGTTTCTAAAGCATCACTGACATTGCATCTGTGAAAGTAAAAGGCATGGGGCACCTGTTGGCTCAGTGGTTGAGCTACATTGAGCTTCTCTCAGGGAGCCTACTTCTCCCTCTGCCAGTGTCTCTGTCTCTCTCTTTTTGTGTCTCTCATGAATAAATAAATAAAATCTTTTTTTTAGAAAAGTAAAAGGTACTACTTAGCAAGCACTTACCATATGTCAGATACGACTCTAGCCACTTTACATAGATTACTTTCCTTATAGTCACAACAACCCAGAAATAGTACTATTACCATTCTGTCAGTGAATATTGGGTAAGAAACTTGCCCAAAGCCACCTAACTAATTAGCGGTGGGGCTCAGACTTGACTCCTACTCTATCTAATTCCATGCTTCCAACCACCGTCTCCTTAAAGTTTTTATCTACTATGCTATATCTTCTCACATAAAATAGTTGCCTATTTCATCTACTTCTGAAAGATATTTTGAAAGCGATTATATTTACAAGGTAGGTTGGAAACCACTAGGTTTCAGCAGGAAAGGAAACATTTTTTATCAAAATATTATGCCATAGTAGTGCTACATGGTTTTTTTTAATATTTATTTATTCATGAGAGACACACAGAGAGAGGCAGAGACACAGGTAGAGGGAGAAACAGGCTCCATGAAGGGGACCCGATGTGGGACTCGATTCCAGGACTCCAGGATTGCGCCCTGGGCTGAAGGCAGATACTCAACCACTGAGCCACCCAGGCGTCCAGTGCTACATATTTGAATAGCACTTGGCAGTACATAGAATTTTTCCATGTTTGGTGTATTGTTCAACCTTCACATGTACATGCAGGAAGTTATGTTAACTGTATTTTACAGATGAGGAACTGAGACTGAGGTAGACTGACTTGCAAAAGGACCTCCAGCTAGTGTTCTGCAGAACTAGGATTCAAACTCTTATTTTCTAAATTATAGCTAGTAAATTTTCCAGTATACTATGATTGTCTTATATTAAGCTTTCTAAAAAAAAAAGCTTTCTAAAAATACAGAAATTACAAGATATAAGATTTATATTCTGGAAATCTCTCCCAAATGAGAGGATTTTTTTTAATTACTTACGGAAATGAGAATTTCTGATTTGACAGCCGTTACTCAGTGAATATTTTCTGAACATGTTGGCCTTCCAATACTTATCATTAGCAAATATGCCAGCATTGAAGGAACATGGTCAAGTGCTTTGCTATTTTTGTAACTGTGTGTTATTGTTCATATTACAACATAGGAGATATAGGAGATGCAGATCATAAATGCCTTGTGGCCAACTTCTTTCCCATGTCATTCCCCTCAAATAAGTAGCAGCAGCTTCTAGCGATGCTGACCTTGACATTAGGATGGAAAGCTGACACTGTCCATTAGGATGAAGCCCACCTGAGCCCAGGTTTTCTGAGGCACATAATCCACATGTCTTGGGACCACTTTATGAACCTGCCCGAATGTTCTTGGCACCGCCTGCTGTTCCCACTCTGGAGATGAGACTACTTGCTGCACTTCCAGGCTAGCATTACTCCGGAGCAGGAGTGTAGCATTCCTGACCACTATTGCTGTTGCCTCTGTTCCTAGTTCCTTCTTAATTTTCAGCTTCCTCCAGAGATGAGTGCCAAGCTTTGGCACAATCTCAGACATGCTCATGGAGGCAGGAGGTACAAAAATCCCTGCAATGAGATTAACTGGGTAACAGAACCCTAATCTCTGGCCTGTCATCATTCTTCTTAGGAAAGAATCCTCCTTCTTTAGTGCTTTATCCCAAATATGCAATGTAAAATGAGAAAGCACAAGAGCATTCCAGAAACACGGAAGTGTCACAGGAGCGCCTGTCCACAGGAACTTCACAAATTAAGTTGGGTGGATGTAGATAAAGATTAGTCTACATATAATCATGTGCAATTCACATCATAAATAGTGTCTTTCTAATGGTTTTAGAGTAATAAGGGAATACAACTGACTAAACGCAGAAGATGAGCCTGGTTGGGTTGAATGAAGCATGGTGAAGGGAAGAAACACAATGTGAGTAATACATGATTACCTACCAGTTGCTGTGAATAGGCAAGGTTTTAGGTTTGTACATACATGTATTGTCATATAACTGTCACTCCCTGCCAGAGTAGTTTTTTGAAGACGAGGAGATTAAGACAGAGAAAAATGAAAGAACACCCCCCGGAAGTGGCAGAGCCAGAGTTAAATCTGACACTCTGGCACCACCACTACCACTCTTGGATCCCTCTCCAGGAGGAGCAGGAGATAAAGCAGACGGTGGTGGGGCACTGTTATTTCAGAGGCACAAAGAGATGGGAAAGACAGGAACAGGTGATGATATGATTTGCCTTTAAAGGAAAAATACAGGGGCACTGGGGGACTCAGTTGGTTAAGCAGCCAACTCTTCTTTCAGCTCAGGTTGCAATCTCAGCATTGTGAGATCAAGCCCAGTGTCAGGCTCCGTGCTCAGTGTGGAATCTGCTTGAGATTCCCTCTCCCTCTGCCCTCCTGCTCATATGCTTTCTCTCTCCCAAATAGATAAATATTTAAAAAAAAAAAAGGCAAAAAAAAAAAAAAAAAGACAAAATGAGGCCATACCATGAGGTTCCTCAAAGCCTAACAGGTGAGTTGGGACTTGAATGTATTGATTTTTAATTTTTTTTAGAACTTCTTAAAATTCAATTTACTTAAACTAATATAAAAAACAAAAACACTTCATCTCTTCTGTCCCCCATTCCACCCCCATCTCAGCCTCTTACCAACCACTAACCTGTTCTCCACATCCGTGAACATGGTTGGTTAGTTATTTATTATTTATTTATTTCATATAAATGAAGAGAGATTGTATATAAGAGAGATCATATGGTATCTGTCTTTGTCTGACCGACTTATTTCAGATAGATACTGAGGACTCATTTTGAGTGTATAGGATAGTAACCTGAACAAAGTGATCTTTGCGGAGATTCGCTGTTCATAGGACATATTGTAGTAGAAGCTGGAAGAGGGTGATACTCATTTTTGACATTTTTTTAAGCATAAGGAAGTAAATGTGTTTGTACTTCTACATCACTAAGCACAAGATTTAAATGCCAGTGATCTTAGAATGTTGAAAGCTGGTAAAAGGTTTATTGCTTCTCCTCCCCTTCTCCTCTCTATGTTCCTTCCTTAGAATCCAGTGTGACCCTGAAAAGATGATTCCATATCTCTGATCTTACCAAACTCATGAAGTAGCTGAGAATGGTCTTCTTGTATCACTGGACATGGATGGCGTGCCATCGTACAGCTATTCCCTCATACTCTCCCCTGGATTTCAAGGGTATTTGGACTTTTCTTTCAGAGCTTGATTCTTGTCACTACTGACTCTTCTCCCCATTGCACAGATACAAAGCTCTAAGTCATCTGGGATACATCCTGTATCCAAACCCAAAAGCATTTCATCGTTTCTTCTACAATGTAGTTCTGTGTCCTGCAGCCACATATCTTAGGGAACCCTACACCCTGTGCCTGGACTATTGTGATCTTTCAATCAAATTGCTCCATCATATATAGTTTCCTCCTTCCCGTTCTGCACACTGGATTATTTATTAGAACAGCTTTTGTCTTTTTGTATTAATTAGAATTTTTATGGCTAAAAGTTACAGAATTCTAAGTAAATTGGCTTAAGCAAAAGAAAAAAAAGGAAAACAGTAGTTTTAAAAGATACAGATAGGAGATTTGGTTTATAAAGCATTTGGATGCAGGTGTTCAAGTGATACCATCAAAAATCCACATTCATGTGTCCAGCTGCCTACTTGACATCTTTACTTCAATATTTAGTTATCAAACTACTTGACATCTTTACTTTAATATTTAGTTAACAAACTTAACATAGGCAAAACTGAAATTTGAACATTCCACCCCTGCCTCACCCAACCTACTCCTAAGACTCCTTTGAATCACTTAAAAGTATTTCCACCTGTCTAGTTTTCCAATGGCTTAGGTCAAGCATTTTGACTCTATCCTTAATGCGTCTTTTGTTCTCACCCCATATCCAATGAATCAGAAGAATATTTTGGTTCTCCCTTCTGAATGCCTCCAAAATCTTAAAACTTCTAATCACTCTGTGATTACTATCCTACTCCAAGCCACCATTGGCTCTTTCCTGGACTAATACAATAGTTCCTTGATTCTGTCCTTTCTTCCTTTATCCTAAAAACATCATGCAGAGTAATCCTCCACAGTGTCACTGTGACCTATAAACTTCATAATCTTGGACTGAGTAGTCTAAAAACTTTTCTACCGGACTCCCCTTCTTTACTCAGTAGCTGAACAGATTATTATTATTTCTTCTTCTTTCTTCTCCTTCTTCTCCTTCTTCTCCTTCTTCTTCTCCTCCTCCTCCTCCTTCTTTTTTTTTTTAATACTCCAGATGTGCCTCTTCTCAAGGTCCTTTTGTGCTCTTACCTCAGACAGTCCCACGGCTCACTCTCTCACTTTATATTCTTTGTTTAATTATTATCTTCTCAGTTTCCTAACCATTTCATCTAAAACTGAAACTTCTCCCTACCTATTTTTATTACCCTCACCTGCATTGTTTTTCCCTTTATATTTATTGCAATCTAACATTATACATATCTCTCATCAACTGAAAGCTACACACATTTTCTTTTTCTTTCTTTCTTTTTTTTTTTTTTTTAATTTCAATATACCCAGCATCTGGAATAGTGCTAGATGTACTTTGTATTGATTGAATGAATGAATGAATTAGTCTAAATATCACTGCCCCCTACTTTCTCTGAATTTCTGTAGAAAATAAAACACCATGGTGCAAATGGACTATGAATGTGATCATAGTGCATCCTTTTTAAATTTTTCTTTTTTTTTCTTTTTAAACTTTTCATGAGAAAATATGCTAAGGTGTATAATTAAATTACAAACTTATTATTTAAACAGAAAATATGATTATGTCCTTTACCAACCCTGCTTGTCTAATTCAGACGTTGATGCAAAAGTAAATGAATGAATGAATGAATGAGAAATCCACCACATGGATACAGTAGGGTTGGTGAGTGATGTGCTGTGAAGGTCCATAGTGTGAAGGGATAGTAGAGACTAGAATCTAAAAATGATAATTGAAAATTGAAAATTAAGGCAAAAGAATTATGGGCACCTAACATAGGAGTCGAGTTGCATTATGCCATCTTAATGAAATATAGTTGTCCCTGATGAAATCAGCACTTGATCCACACACCAGCTTCTTTTAGTCAAGTCTTCAAATTTGTCAGAACTATATTTGGCAGATGCCAGATACTGTTCTGTTAATTTTAAGAAATGGGAACAATCTAAGCAATTGAGACAAATAACAGACCCCAGAAAGATTATTGTATTCTTGTCTCTATCACACAAACGTTCCCACTGAATCGATTCTTATATGCCAAAAGGTTAAGCAATGTAATTGTGGGACAAAATATAAACTTAGGCTAATTTCCAAGTGCCTCATTCTAAAACAATAAAGTTTAAAGTTCAACCCTGGAGTACTTTAGATTCAGGGAATATATTTATTATATATAAGGAATCCTGAAGTACCTTCGACTCATGTGTGTGTGTGTGTGTGTGTGTGTGTCTGTGTGTGTGTAAAATTTGCAGTATTAGCTGAGGATGATTTATTTAAGTTGAGTCATCTCACTAAGGGTGCCTGGGTGACTCAGTTGGTTAAGTGTCTGCCTTCAGCTTAGGTTGTGATCCCAGGGTCCTGGGATCTAGCCCCACATCAGGCCCCTTGCTCAGCAGGGAGTCCACTTCTCCCTCTTCCTCTGCCCCTCCCCCTTCCTGTTCATGCTCTCTCTCTCTCTCTTTCTCTCTTAAATAAATAAAATCTTTGAGTCACCAGACACAAGCTATCTCATTTCTCTCCTGCTATATGATTTAGCAAACTGGTCAGAGGAGAAGAGGTGTATGTATATAAGGGTGCTTGGCAGGTGAGATTGGTTAGAGGGTTTGGATCAGTGAGAAGGTGGAGTAATGAACAAAATCAAGAAATAGTATTTATCTGCTTAGTGTGCAAAAGCATTGAATGCAGTGAGAAAGCTAAGCTTTATTCTAAGAGGTTGCTCAGCCCAGTTGCTTAGACAGGCTGGTAGAAACGTCTACAGAAGGCATAGAACCAAGGAAGCCAGAAGAGGGAGAAGGATTGAGAGGCAGTGTGATGGGAAACCAGGAGTATAGCTTCTGAAAACAAGAAACCTAAAATAAATTAAGGCATTAAAGGTGGAGTGGGGAGCGGCTGAGGATGGGTTCTAGCATGTGAAACTGAGAGTTCTATAACTGTTCACATCTCCCCCATCCCCTACCGGTCACCTGCACTGGGGGGACGCCTTCAGCACTCAGAACCCAGCACCGGTCACCTGCCTCATGCCCGGGGCTGCTGTTTAAGATCGCTGTTATATTGGACTGTAGAAGCCAAGATTTTCCTATCAAAACTGATTCCACTGGACAGCCCGGGTGGCTCAGTGGTTTAGCACCGCCTTCGGCCCAGGGCATGATCCTGGAACCCAGGATGGAGTCCCGCGTCAGGCTCCCTACATGGAACCTGCTTCTCCCTCTGCCTGTGTCTCTGCCTCTCTCTCTGTGTGTGTCTCTCATGAATAAATAAATAAAATCTTAAAAAAAAATGATTCCACTGAGATTGATTAACTTTCTACCTGATATTTGTTAAAACATAGGCTGTCACTAAGTCAGCAACATTTCCTTATTTTTGTAATAGTTTCAAATTATCTACACTTTCAAGTTTTTTTTTTTTGTTTGTTTCTTTGTTTTTGATCTTCACCCTAACTTGTGGAGTTTTTAACCGACATCTTTGCAAACTATAGAGCTACATCAAGCTGCCTTCCACCGGAGACAGGCAATCATATTATCCTCACATTCTAACATGGCATTGCATCTGATCTGTGGCATGTTTCCATTGCTTCCATTGTTCTACTGAAATTCTATTGCTTTCATGTATCCCGTGAACCTCTAAATTCACCCCTTGCCTCAATTTTATTACTCCACATTGCTTCTGAAACTGTATCATGTAGACTGTTCTCATTAGAAGTAAGGAGTAGCTCTATTTCTGAGGAAATTACGGCATGTGTCACTCTCAGAGTTATTGGCCCCACCTTCAGATCAGCATTTCCAAGAATCAGGCTCATTGTTGAATGCGCTATTCAACACCATGATTATGCCCCTATTCTTTCCAAATCAATTTCTCTTCAGCTTCTGTTAACTGTAGAGGGTTCTTATGTCTCCCTACTTAGATGACGCTCCTCCTCCTCACAGATCTCATCTGAAAACACGAATTTTCTATCTTTTCTTTGCCTCTTAATGCCTCTCCCTTCTGTTATTTAACTTTGCAATTGTATTACTTAACTCTGTCAAGTATCTTGACACACAGCTTGCACAAAAGCTGCAATCCATTTTAAACCTCATCTTATTGTTGGAGACTCCTCCTGGATTAAAGATCTGTGGTTATGCTTTGTGTATCAGCACATTCATAGTAACTTCCATGGATGAAAAGAGACATGAGATTTAATAAAACCCAATGTTAAATCTTCCAATGATATATGTAGGTCAACTTAAGGATGTTAACATTATACCTTACAAGAACAGACACATTTAAATGGCTAATCGACAACATCTTGACAGAAGATAGTCTGTTAGGAAAATACAAACCCTTCCATAGAATTTATACCTTTTATCCTAAAATTATTGTACACTGAGCCATATGGCATAGAAAAAAATAAAGACAGCAAGCAAAAGAGAAACACCTGAATTCATGTAATGCTCCATTTTGCCCTTAGCCATCTGAGTGTCCACTCAAGACCACCATGCTGTTTTCACACCAGTTCTAGGACTGCAAATTAGTGCAGGTGATACTGGTTCACTGCAACTCTAACTGTGTTAAGCATAACTCTTTTTACCCATGGTTTGAGGCATTCAGACTCAGCTCTGAGTCACTGAAGCAAAATTGGAGCATCTGGGTAGAGTGTCAGAACAGCAGAGCTAACATCAATGCAACACCCCAGTGGCTTACAGCAACCCACACTACAAATGTACATCAGTCCGTAGTTGTTGGGAGGCTGTAGATTGTCTTGCATTCAGATCCAGATACAATGACTTTAAAAATTGGTTGGAAAACCACAATGATGTAACTAATCATTTTTCCTATGATCCTAATTGACTTCCTGAATACGTGTTGATGCTAGTTCAGAATATGATTCTACTGTTTTATTCTCAATTATTATATTAATCTTCTGGTTTTTCTCAGCATGCGTATAAGCAAATTGACAGGTGGAATTGTTTCATGTGTGGAAGAACATCACTTTAAAAAATAAAGAGATTTATGGCATATCCCAGTTATTCTTTGGAAAGAAGAATTATAATGTTATTATTGTCACCATTATTATTTACCATCATCAATGCTATAAGTATATATTATTGAGTCATAAATCATATAATCATGTTTTTTTCTGTCTTATTCAATTAAGTGGTCTGAGTAAAATAATATTGTCTTAGGTTTTGTTGTTATTAATTTACAGGCTGGCGATTGGATTTCATTCTTTCAACTTCTAGAGTCCTTGTAAGTAAATATGTAAACTTTTTTCTAAAATTGAGAGCTGCTAAAATGTCCTATTTGTTTTCATATTTTTCCATAGAGCTTAAAAATAACTCTAACAGGAATAGTTTTTCCTAAGTAATTCTTTATATTTGCTATGACATTCTTGTTGATTTCACAAATTTCGTATATATATATATATATATATATATATATATATATATATTCTCTGAACTTCAGTGTCAACAAAGTAACCCTCTAAAAGCTTTCTGACAAACTCTCAAAAATCTTTTAATGAATATTATAACTTGTGATGAATATTATTTTTATAAATTAAATACAAAATGAACTCAGGTTAGAAAACTGCAAATAGTGAGTAACACCTTTTCTTTTATCTGCATGCCAATTACCAGTAGTTCACTTAGTATTCTTTGAAGTTATACTGATCATAAGGAATTTCTTTGGTATTTATGTGGACAATGTATGCCCTTTTAGGAACACTATTATAAGTAATAGTAATTAATGTGAATATTAAAATAACTATTTAGAACCCAATTAGAACAATATTTTAAAAATAAGTATGTTATGTGCAGGTGAATCATTGGAGTGGTTGTTTATTTAATACAGCCCCAAATTAAAACTCAACACTTGAAATACTACACACACTGCTTAAGGTTTAATTGGATGGCCCTGTGTTAATATGATGTGGATATAATCCATTTGGTATTTGTGTTGTACAAATTATTGCTGTGCCTGTTTCTTAGTGCTTTTCACAAAGAGGTACTAGTAGACAAGATCTGTACTAGCAACTGCTCCCTAGAAAGGCTTCTGGGGTTGGGAAGAGAAGCAAATTATTAAAACCTCATGGCTTCCTGTCCTTTCCTTTGGCCATGTTCTGCTTCCCAGTAGTAATCCTGGAAGAAGGTAAAAATGGTGTCTTACATCCTAGACAAACTATGAGTCTTCTAAGACACAGCTGTTTTTTCTAAACCTTCTGGGGGAAGACTAAACTGAATATACTATTTGCATTTTGTTGGTTTCTGTTATTCTTAGCATTAGGCTACTGTTGTCTCCTCTACTCTAGATTGGCCTTATTCTTTATTTGTGTGCCAGGAGCAATTTGAATCTATATCTCATCGGCTATATTTACTACCTTCAATTCAACTGGGAGAATGCTGGTGAGGTCAGCCTCTTCTGGAAGGTGTGGGTGGTTGTGGCAGGAGATCAGAAGGTCTTCATCATGGGGCGATCCTTGGTGGTAATAACATTTCGCTATTACATACTCATGTGCTTTTTAATTTTCTAAAACAAATGTCCATGGGAATAACACAACTTTCCTCTATTTAGTACATTAATAAAGTGTGAATTCCTCTGGCAAAGTAGCCCATAATGAAGCATAAATGTGTAGGTGTTTGTACACATTAAGAAAAAGTGTTGAGTTTGGGTAATGTTAACATATTGCAATTGGACTAGACTTTCTCAGGTTCCTCAAAAACGCTAGAGCAGCCCTGTTGTGTAATAATCCACAATCACATCTATAGATGTATTTGGACAATAAAGAAACAGACAGGGATCCCTGGGTGGCGCAGCAGTTTAGCGCCTGTCTTTGGCCCAGGGCGCGATCCTGGAGACCTGGGATCGAGTCCCACGTCGGGCTCCCGGTGCATGGAGCCTGCTTCTTCCTCTGCCTGTGTCTCTGCCTCTCTCTCTCTCTGTGACTATCATAAATAAATAAAAAAAATTAAAAAAAAAAAAAGAAAAGAAACAGACACAGTGGGTTGGAAATAAGGTCACATGCTCTCAGAACCATAGGGAGTAAGGATGAGTGGAAATTCAGCACCCTTTAAAACAAGTAGGTTCTTTATTTAGAAGGCGAGGAAAACTAAGAAACATACGATGTTATTATCTTGAATTAATTTTCTAGTCATTATAGGTGTACAATAACAATTCTGATTGTGATAAATTTGTTTGGAATCCATGTAGTTCAAACATTTATTTTTAGAAGTGTTTGTCACTTTAAACTAATTAAGCAATTTCCTGGTTTTAATGAATTTACTGCTTGGAAGCACTGACTGTAAATTTGTGAGATCAACTGAATAGAGCTGCCCCCTTAGAGGGTAGTGCTAACTATCCCTGTGAGCATTTCATGTTATGAGTTTGTGATTTTAGTGCCTGCCTTACTTCAGTCAGTGGGATGTATTGTTGAATGCTTTGCTTAAATATCAGTGCCCATGCTATCTTGAGTGAAATTCTCTCTTGTCAATCTTTAAAGCTTTAAAGCACAACCACAAAATATCCAAGCTGTTTTTCTCAGCCAATCTGCTCCTGCCTCCAAATTAGAGAGTCTCATTATAGATTATATTCAATAAATTGTCTTTCAGTCATCAGTCATGGTGGCTCCAAAGTGAATCATATGCAAAGATGCTCCAGGTGTGACGCCTTATAACATTTCTTACCTGCTCCCAGATCGATATCCCTGATAGAACGCCATCATTATTTCTACCTTCTTTTCTAAATTGTCCCAAGAAGGCTGCTCTCCTACCTCATCAGACCCCTTGTAGGATTTCAACATGGTAAGCATGTTATACTAATACATCTGTAAAATGCTGTTTTCTCTTTCTGGAACACCATTTTCTACCTTCTGACTCTGTTCAAATCATACTTGTCCATCAAGCCTTCGGCAAACATCAGACTCTTATGAAACACATATAACCTGATGTCTCTCCTCAGTACTGATATATGCTTCCATTCTTTCTCTGAGTATGAAAACATTCGTAAGGCATTATTTTTTATCGTTGACAGTTTGCCTTTTATTGGTTTGTTTATTCCTTGTTTTTTCATCCAATTATATTTTCAGCACTGTGAGAAAAATCTCTGGTGTCGCCTTTCACTCAGTAGGTGCTCAATAAATATTTATTCGCATTGGTATTTCAGTTATTTCTCTAACAATAGTTTTGGAAACTTCCATACTTAACAGTGTAAATTTCAAAAGATTGAGAGAAGGCCTGTGTATTCATTCTAAATATTCGTAGTTTGTACATTCTGACTTGATATGTGTTTGTTTAAGATTATGTAGCCTTTTGATACTTTCATCCATCACAAAGGCTTCAGAAAAAGTTATACTTAATTTGGATCACGACAAAATGGCCTATATCAAAGTTTTTACTCACTCCTTCATTCATTAATTCTAAGAATATGGATATAAATCTGATCTACAATTTACATGCTCCTGGAGAAAACCTGTGTGATGTGGTGTACGGTGTTGTATACTCTATGATAACCATGTGAAATCATGTATTTTAAACCTCCAGGTAAGGAAGCTGTTATTGCTCTCTTAGGGATAATTATAGTAAGTGTCACTCAGATGTGGCATGTTTATTTGGTATCAAAGAGATATAGCAGTTTTTCAGATGAAGAAAGAATATCATAGGATATTATAGGTATTTATAGTATTTACTGATCACTTACTAAATGTCAGACACAGTTGCAAGCACTTTACATATGTTAAGCCCCTTAATCTCCATAGCTACTAACACTCTGGTCCACCAAAGAAGATTGTCATAGAGTAGTACCTTTCCCCAAGGCTACATAGCAAGATAGTAACAAAATTAAGATTCAAAATCAAGCAATTTTCTTCAAAAGCTCAAGCTCCTGATTATTTTTTTAGGATTATAACTCCGATGATTTTGTAGAGGATGGGTTATAGTGAGAGTGGCAAGAAGAGTAGGAAAGAAAGCTCTTGAAATTTCCTAAGTAAACAATGGTTAGGGCATACAATGAGATCTGATAGTAGCAATGGAAAAGAATAGCAAGTTCGAGAGAGGTTTTTGGAATGGGAGCAGGAGTGCTATTAAGATTTGGGGATTTCATTGACTGCATGTGGGAGAGAGAAAGAAATTGAGAATGTATATTCTAATTTTATCACTTAGAAGACTGTAGTTGTTATATCATTAATTGGATCAAAAATAAAGGAAAAGGGCTACATCTTAGGAACAAAATACTGAACCTATTGTAGACATGCTATCTTGAAGTTTTTATCACAGTAGAAATATCCAGGGGGTAACTGGGCAGATGTAAGTGGGAAACATGAAAGGGAGGGTCAGCTAGAGATAAATAGGTCTAGGAGTCATCAGAGGTGGTGGAGGAGCTCTGTGAGGAAATGAAGGT
This sequence comes from Vulpes vulpes, assembly GCF_048418805.1. NCBI lineage: Eukaryota > Metazoa > Chordata > Mammalia > Carnivora > Canidae > Vulpes > Vulpes vulpes. The sequence goes on along the minus strand of NC_132786.1, from coordinate 53,261,330 downwards.
AGAGCATGCAGGAAGATGCATCGTGTAAGCATAGAAGAGAACCAGGAAGGGACCTCAATTAATGCTAGTCAAGCCAAAGAGGGAGGGACAAACAAAGTTGCTGAGGACATGAGGGAAGGCAGAGAGAACATAGGAAAGAATGAGGATTGGGGATGGATGGGAGAAGAAAATTTCTAGAGTTAAAGTAGTCAGTGGAGTCATTACAGGTTTATCGAAGACTGAAAGAAAGCACTGAGTTACAAAGTTTAGTGGGTCTTGGAGTAAAGTTCTGGGGTAAAAACCAAGAAAGGGGTAAGATTTAAGTCAGTAAAAGCTGAAGATGATCCTCTTCTCAAAAACTTTGTTTAGTGATAGCTTGCGTCAAATGAAGAGTGTTTTTTTTTTTTTTTAATTGTTTTGTTGTTTGGGGGGTAAGTGAGCCTTGCATGTTTTGTGTACATGGAAAAAAGATGCCGTAGAGAGGAAAGACGACACATATTGGGGGAGAGGAGATAACAGAGAGTGTCAGAAGTTGGACAAGAGGGAAAGACGGAGATCAGTATAGAAACTAAGTCCTTGATTTCATCTGGAGAGGAACAGACATAATGTGATTCCCTGCTTGGAAATGGATCTGAGGCAGGATAGAGTCCCTGCAGGTCAGTTTCGTGGTGGAGGGCATCCCTCTAAGGGTTTTCATTTTCTTGGACAGGATCAAGTTCCTCTGCAAAGAATCATAGGAGTGAGGTTGAAGCCTGAAGTTAGCAAACATGCCACGATAGAGCAAACGGGTTGTTGGATAAAGATGGGAAAAGGCAGCAGCAACAACAAAAACACGCAAAGAACAGAAATGTTGCCAGACAGCAGCAAAGGCTCTACTGACATTGGAAAGCCTGCACCGGTCCCAGAATCACTTTCCCTGATTATATAATTTGCTTTGGCATTTGTTACAATCTTTTAGGAAAGCAGTAGAGCTGTGTCTGCCTTCCCTTAAGTAGCAGGGGTTTATTGTAAATAAAGAAATGTGGGATTTCAATTCCTTCACAGACTTCATGAAGTCCAAAAGAAGACCAAAAGTCACGCAGAATGATCCAGGATACCACAAATCTCAAAGCACTATTTTGACAACTCCTAGCACCAAGCACCAGTCATTGGCATCCGAATCTGTTCTGGTTAGGCTTTTTTGTTTCCCCCTCAGCTACAGACCTATGAAAATGAATACATTTCCCTATTGAGTTATACTGTATCATAACAGCTCTGTGTGTTGGGGTCCCCAAGACTACCCCCAAGTACAGTGTTTCACTGGGACTCACAAGATTCAGACTGCAGTTGCAGACACAGCCATGATTTATTAGAGCAAAAGGATATGAAGCAACATTCACACAGGAAAAGGTGCAGGCGGTGAAGTCTGAAGAAAACCAGGCACAAGCTTCCCAGGGGTCATCTCCCAGTAAAGTCATGGAGGACACAGTTGATTCTCCCAATAAAACAACAACAGTTTGCAACAATACATGTGAAATCTTATCTGCCAAGGAAACGCATTGACCTACTTCTGCAGATTTTACTGGAGGATGCTCAAGTAGGCCCCCATTGCCTGATGTGTACCAAGACTCCAAACCCCCCAAAGGAAGGCACGTGCTCAGCATAAACTATATTTTCTACATAGTGAGCCACTCTTTTTTTATTTATTTAAATTCAGTTTGCCAAAATATAGTATAATACCCAGCGCTCATCCCATCTCGTGCCCTCCTTAACGCCTGTCACCCAGTTACCCATCCCCCACCTCCCTCCCCTTCAAAAAACCTTCGTTTGTTTTCCAGATTTAGGAGTCTCTCATAGTTTGTCTTCCTCTCTAATTTTTCCCTACTCAGTTTCCCTCATTTTCCCTTATGGTCCCTTTAACTATTTCTTATATTACACATGGAATATAAGTGAGACCACATGATAATTGGCTTTCTCCAATTGACTTATTTCACTCAGCTTAATACCCTTAGTTCTATCCATGTCGAAGTCAGTGGTAGGTGACCATCTTTCTGATGGCTGAGTAATATTCCATGGTATATATAGACCACATCTCCCTTATCCATTCATCTGCTGAAGGACATCGTGTAGTGAGCCACTCTTACGAGTTTGGGTAGTGAGACCCATTTCACAATCCAGGTATCCAGATGCCAGCCAAGGGCTGAACTTGTAAGCAGGCCTTGCAAAGGATAACAGTCAGACCTACTAGCTTAACACTTCTATACACTCTGCTTCTGCTTTCCCTCCTACATCTGTCTTCTCTTTCCCTTCTCCTCATGATTGCCACTTATTTAAATATCCTACCCATTCCTCACTTCTTCTGACCCCTGTCTCTCTTTTCTACCTTCTCTACTCTCAGCTGCCCATCATCTAGAAGTCCTCCTATTGAAACCACTTGAAGAGAGAGCCTACTCAGTCACCTAGTCCCTCTGGACCCTGTGAGGCAGAGCTCTAATTGCTGGCCCCCTAAAGGCCTCTGGCAAGCCTGGGAATTTGGCATGCTTGGCCCAATCCATTGTGAGTAGAAAGGTAGAACCGAGTGTTAAATTTTGCTTAAAATGTTCATTGAGCATGTGAAGCTCTCAGGTAATAACAGAGTCCTTCCCAAAGCAGCACTATCTTGTATTGAAGGACCAGTAAGAGAGAGAGAGAGAGAGATGGGGGAGAGAGAGAGAGAGATAAGACAGAGAGAGAGAGAGGAGAGAGAGAGAGAGGAGAGAGAGAGAATATGAGATGAGAGTTAGTTTACTCAGGATTGGAGAATGATTAGGATGTGACAAAATGACACAGAATTATTCAAAGTTATTAATCCCAGAGCACAGACTTGAGAACAGAAGTGTCATATTCACCATGCTAATTTGTCTTTCTAAAAATCATCTTTGAGCACATGCTTTGCTAACGTTTAGTTACTTACTAAATAGAAGCCAAATCTGTTACCCTTTCTCTGTCCCTCTCTGCATCGTTATCAACCTAACTTCTGGTCTTTTCTGATACGACGCTACCCAAGAACCAAATAGAATCATTCCTTATTCTCCAGAAAATGTGTTGCAGTTCCTGATTTGATGCAATTCTCTCTGACTGGAATGCCATTTGCTGGAGTCATTATTCATCTCCCATGGTCTAGTTCACATGGTACCTCTTCCAAGGAGCCCTCCATCATTCCAAAGACCAGAGTTATCTTTCCTTTCCTCAGTGGAAAAATGTATGATGAAACAGGAATAAGAATATATTCCTCTGTATATTCTTATCTCCTTAGACTCAACAGAAAGCTCTTTTTATGTGCAAATAAAGCTTTGCAGCTCTGTTAGCAACTAACATTATTTTGCATAGACAGTGAGTGTGTGTGAATGAGCAAGTGAGTAAATGACTGTCCACCTACCATGAACCAGTGTTATTAGGCCATTATACCTTTCCTTTAATTGTACTGACTCCTTTGGACCAATTATACCATCTTTTCTTTAATCACTTGATATTTGATACCAAATAATTTTTGCAAGTTAAACAATAATAAGGAAAACATTTACAATGAAAACATTAGCTCTTACCCTCATCCCCACAGCACCTGCTATGTATTCAAGTTTCATTGTCATCCCAGGTGTTTTTGACAGCAGCTCCTTGCTTTTATAGGTATCATCAAATGTGTTATTCTTCATCCAGTTCTGTCATTTGAATGAAGGTCGTATTAACAGAGGGTTAAGAAATACCCAGCACAGAGCTCTGGAGATCCTGGCAAACATTCCCACTTCTGCTCGATTTGCAAATCTTTCTGCCCTGTAGGTTTTGTTTTAGTAGATGGTCATATTTCAGAAGTGAAATATGAAACAAAAATGGAGGCATTTGACTGTAAAAGCCCAATTGCATTGTGCTTTACTCTCAAGGAGTGACATGTGCAAATTAAAAAGCCCTATAGAATGGAACTTATTGATTATACTACTAAAATATTTGTATGCCATCATATTTAGAAAACCTTTCAACATCATCCCCATAGAGGTGATATGGTCTTGCCCGACTTAATTACTTTAATGATTGGTCTGTATGTGTGTGTGTGCAGAAGGCAAAGGCGAGGAGAATTATCCAGATGTCAAAGTAGTGACAACAATGAAGGATGGCATGCGCTGAGAGATCTTTATGCTATAGTTTTCCATTTCCTCTTCTAATATAGAATAGAATTTTAGAATAATAGGGAAAATTTAAAAATTTTTTGAAAAACGTACAGTTCTTCCAAGAAAATGAAATCTGTTGCCTATTTCTAGAAGATGTCATTAGGACAACGAATACTTTTTCATTTCTGTGGCGCTCTTATTAATACCTGATGCAGTGGATGCTCAACTAGTGGTGATGTCCTGATTATATATCTATTTCTCATCTCAGCTGAACTAAGTGGAAAGATGGTAAAATAAATATATAGTCTGCTTCAGTTAATCTTCTTCTCCTCTAGAATTTAGACATTGAATTGAATATCACAAGTGAAAATCATTTAAGAGTTTCTTCTTCCTTGAAGATCAAAGCAAAACTTATAAATCCAAGGATTTGAGAGCTTAAAGTTATTTGAGATTGTCCATCCATTGGTTCTCACCCCTACCCCTATTAGACTGATATCTCCCTTTTATACCAAATCGTTTATTATAGAAACTCTATGAAATGAAATTCATAGAAAATATAACTTGTGTGTAGTCATTTCAAAAAACAGTATAATCCAGTTACATAAAGGAGAAGTGGAAGTAATTTGTAATAGATTAATTGTGTCATTCTGCAAATATTCATTCACATGCCACTGCAAGAGAAAACATTATGAACTCGTTTCATCTTCCGCCTATGCATAGGAGCACAGCTATGATGCACAGCTATAAATGAAATCTTATATAAGTGTATTGACAACTCAAATATCGTGAGCAACATACCATAGGTGCTCTGATTTTTATAAAATGTTGAATAGCTTTAGTAAAATTTCAAACAAAATACCATCTTCTATTATATGTTTGTTGCACTCCTGGACATTGTTATGCATATTTAAGCTTTATCAAAATAATTTTGTGTTCATAATTAAATGGAATTAGGTTATGGGCTTGGACACTTACAAACACTATTTCCCCCATTGCAAATCCACCCTGGAATTGTCCTACACATTGTGAGACTTTTTCCTCCATCTCCAGTGCTGTGTGCAGTGCCAGGTCTGTAGCCTTCGCTGGCTTTCACCTGCTAGAGGATTATAGTACACCCAAGCATTGTTACACCAAGAACTGCATATCCACAAATTTTCAAAAGCCCTCAGGGACATTACTGCTTCTGTTGAGAACTTCTAATTCAACACCTTCACTTTATGGATGACAAGGCTGAAGCCTGGAGAATTGAAGTAACTTATTTCAAGTCACACAGCTAAAATAGAATATGGTGCCCGAACAGAGTTATAAACTCAGTTTTGAACTCTACTGAATCTGATCTTATGCCAGTACAGAAGCTCTGACATAGGCAGTATCGGGCAGAGCAGTGCCCCTGGGAACAATGGCTGTAGCCTAGCCAAGGATACTATGTGCATACGTTAGAGTATCCCAGACAGACATCCCAGAGGATCAGTTTATTTCCTGAATGCATATAAACCAAATCTACACCCTCCATTCCCACTAATCCCATCCATCAACTTGTTGTCTGCTAATACGCTCTTCTTTCCCACTCTTGGAAATAGATGTCTTCGAAGCCTTTCCAAGTGCTTTAACTAAATTCCCCCTTCTATCTGACAAACATATCATTTCCTCTCTATATGGCTTCCAAGCCTTTTCTTTTTCCACAAATATTTCCCATTGTTCATGGTGCTTACAGAATTTCGTGTTTACCTCCCACGTGATTGCACTTCTCTACATGTACTGCTTTTAACTATATGTCTGTAAAGATTTTATTTTTACTGATTTTACCTATCTTGCTAATTGAAAAATCCTGAGGGAGAAACTACTAATTCCAAGCATCTAATGCCATGATAAATACCCTGTGGCCACTCCACGAAGAGTTGAGTGACTCATGTCAAACTAAGGACTGGAATAGCCATAATTCTAATGACAGCTTAATGCAAGCTATAAAGGATGATTAGATTATATAAAGTAAACATTTCCAGATTCTTCAAATATTAGTGATAAATACGAGCTCTTCTTTGGAATACATTTCATGACATTTGATTATTGAAGTTCCTGGACGAGTGACTATTTTGTCCTAGTTGCTATGGGCCATCTCCAGGGAGAATTCTGTAGCACTCTTCACAGTGGAAACTGATAAGTAGAAGGGTCATCCAATTAGTTCCTATGGCTTCAGGCAGAACTATACTTAAACTGTCATCAATTCTTAACAGTCTTCAGAGAAAGAGATCCTACAATACCTAACAGTAACCAGACCCTTATGTCAAGAATCCATCCTCCCTCTATCCCTCTCAAAAACACAGTCTCATTTAAAATTATTTATTTTTCTTTCAACATTACTGGAGAGGAGCAATCTTGAGTGAAGTTTATTAGTATGAAACAACTAATAATCTTGAAGATGTTAAACCACTCCTGTTTTTTCACTTTCGTTGTATGAAAAAGAAAAGAGTGGTGACTTTTCTTTTAATAATTATACTCCCACCTCTACATATTAAACTGACTGTGCATTATTATGTTGTTGTTTTATCGTTGTTGCTGTTGTTGTTGTTTTCAATCTGTGCCAGCTACCTCCTCTTTTACCTATTGCTATTTAGTCAGCAAACATTTAGTGACTACCCCTTGTAAAATAACCTCAGTGCTAAGCTCTGGCAAGTTATAAATACTAAATACACTCGTACCCTCAAGGACCAGGTTTAGACGTAAATGACAAACATGCTTAAGAATGTATTATCACACTAAACCAAAAATACTCAATAATATTTATCAAAAACAATAATTAATATAAACATGGAACAGCCCATTAAATATCAGTATCTACCAATCAACATCAGTCTACCCCTGTCAATTTATCCATCCATTCATCCGACCAACACATATCTATTCCAAATTTTGCACCAGGCTGACACACAGGGATCACAATAGTGAGCAAAATATTTACAACCACTCTACTGCCAGAATATGCATTTTAATGAATTACATAACACAGACACACACACCATACTGAACAGTGCCATGGAGTGATCAAGAATAGCTGACCTAGTTTGGAAATCAGGGTAGGAAGGAATAGAAAGATAAGTTTCAAGTGACAATATCATATGTAAACTTAGTACGAGTTAATTAGGGAAAAGTGGGAGGACAGGAATAATCCAGATGAGGAAGCAACATGTGCAAAGTCCAGGGAAAACAAAGAGAATGAACAGTTGGAGGACCAGAAGACCAATTTTCTGGCATGTGGAAAGCAATAGGAAAGGGGTTCTCTCTGATGTTGAAAAGGGAGTTAGGGCTAGATCATTTAGAGCCCAATGGGCCATATTAAAAATATGATTATACCAAAAATTATTTGGGTTTATGTATTAAAATATATGTGCATCCGCATTGTGGAGAATTGAAAAAAGCCAGAATGAATTCATATAGACCACATAAAAAGATATTAAGCATAGAATATTATGAATATAATTATGATTTGGGATTATCAAAGGCAGTGGAGGGGGGGCAGATTTCAGAGGCATTTAGTGATAAAATTAACAGTTATTTTGATGGATTGGATTTGGGAGGTGTAGATTCACACCTTTTCCTGCATAGAAGTACGATAAGTTAAATGCACTGACGTTGGTATCATGGAGAATCAATGTTAGTAAGAAAATCAACAAGACCACTTTTGAATGTGCTAGGTTTGAGATTTGTTTTTAATATAAAAGGGGAGATGTCAAATAGGCAAGTATACACATGGATCTGGAACTCAGAGGGAAATCCATGCATGTGACTTAAGTTTGAAGTCATCTGGGTATGGATGGCAATTTAAGCCATGGGTAGATATATAGTGGCCCCAAAAAATACATTTTAGAAGAAACTGAAATTTCAGATAAGAAAGGAATCAGGGGATCTCTGGGTGGCGCAGCGGTTTGGCGCCTGCCTTTGGCCCAGGGCGCGATCCTGGAGACCCGGGATCGAATCCCACGTTGGGCTCCCGGTGCATGGAGCCTGCTTCTCCCTCTGCCTGTGTCTCTGCCTCTCTCTCTCTCACCGTGTGCCTATCATAAATTAAAAAAATAAAAAAAATAAAAAAAAAGAAAGGAATCAGAGAGAGAGAGAGAGAGACCTCAACACTGTTGAAATCCTGAGACTCTAAATGTGATGAAAAGTGTGTAGTCTGGCTGGCTCAATTGTTAGGAGACTCTTAATCTTGGAGTCATAAATTTGAGCCCCACAATGAGGGTAGAATTTCCTTTTAAAAATGTGATGAAGAGTGAAAAGCAACTGATGATTTTAGAAATAGGAGTCTTTTTGGATCACTTTGTAGCAGCCATTACAGTACAGTGATGAAGGCAGAGGCCAGATTGGAACAGTAAGGGGAAGGTGAGAAAATGCAGCTAATAAGCATAAACAACTTTCTAGAAAAGAATTTTCATAAATAGGGTGAGGAAACATGGAATCTTAGCTTTAGGGTTAGAAGGAGGGGAGATCCCTGGGTGGCTCAGCGGTTTAGCGCCTGCCTTTGGTCCAGGGCGTGATCCAGGAGTCCCGGGATCAAGTCCCACGTCAGGCTCCCTACATGGAGCCTGCTTCTCCCTCTGCCTGTGTCTCTGCCTCTCTCTCTCTCTCTCTCTCTCTTTCTCTCTCTCTCTCTGTCTGCCTATCATGAATAAATAAATAAAATCTTTTAAAAAGGGTGGCGGCATGGTCTGGGGAGAGAGGAGTATTTTTATAATGTTGATAATAAGAAAATCCCTATATAAAAAAGGATGAAGGTACAGGTGATAGAGCTGGCAATGAATAGTAGTAGGTGAGGTGGGATGTATTCAGAGTTCGGTTGAACTTCACCTGAAGGATGCATACCTGAACATCTGCTGAGAGTGGTGAGAAAAGGAGGTGATGTAATTATAGCTTTGGAGAAAGTCAACAATATCTGAAATAGGAATTAAACAGAAAAATGTAGCAGGGTTCTTAAGCAGCAAAGAGAGTATGGCTATGTCTGGTTATCCTGGCTTCATTTTAATACCAATCCAGGTAGATTTGGTAATCCTGAACCATTAGTAAGTTATTCATAATTCACATTTATTTGAGTTTCTACAACTGAACTCAGATGCCTAGATGCAAGCATGGAGAAAAGGGGTATTGGGTTCATCCGAGTTTGAGAAATTGCCATATAGTGATAAAAGGAGCAAGACAGGTTAGGTCCTTGGCAAAAGACTTACTGTTAGGTAATGGAATGTAACCTGGATAGAGGGAACAACAAAGTCAGGAAGGCAACTGACACAGAGAGTAAAGGTATGGTTTTGGGTACTAGAGTTTTGACACAGTTGAAGAGTGGTCACAATGGGAGTAGTTGAATAATTAAACCATAAAGTCTAGGAAATTGTGATCTTAAAACAGGATACCTGACTTACTGAGTTTACTGATGGAGAAACTTCAATGAAGACAAGACTGTTACTATATCCATGTAAGAGGGTAATAGAGTAGAGGTTAAAAAAATGCACTGAATATGTACACCTACCTCAGTTTACTCATGACTTGTGATAAGAATGAGAACAAGGATCATATCCTGCAGTTTAGGCATGGCACACGGGATAAATTAAATAATGCATATGTATTGAATCAATTTAACTTTCTGATTTTGTGTTATCAATTATTATGGCATTATTATTTTAGTTTAAATAATCTTCCTGGTTATTGAAAAACTTGAACACTGCTCAGAATATAGATGTTTGCTCTTTTCTGCATTATACAAATTGGAGAGAAGTCAATTATGACTTTTAACTCCTCTTTTACCTGAGGAAGTAATTTCTCTAGCTTAGTATGTATTCAGAATAACAATATCAATAAAATGACAACAAAAAGCTAAAACTTCTTTCTTTAGTTATATATTCATAATAGGTAAAGTAAGCAAAAACCTGTTTTGTAGAAGAAAAGTGGTTTCTACATATGACTGACAATGATTGCAGTTAGACATATGTACCATTATTGAGAAACTTTTATATCTATTCAATGATAAACTGAGCACGAGAATGACTATTATATTTTTAAACATCTACCAAAATTGCCATTATTCTATTATTGAGAGAGAGAAAAGTCCTAATAAAGTCCCAGCAAATAAGTGCTTGTGTTGCAGCCTGTAACTCCCAATTCCACACAAAAAATACACAAAATAAAATTAATGTGTAACACGGATCTACTGTGACCATGACTAAAATAGCCACTGCCCCAGTAGCATTTTAGATAGATTAATAAATCCTTTCCTTGATATTTCTGAATGAGAAATATTTACCATGTAAATATTTATTAAATAGTGAAAATTCTAAATATGGCTTATTTAATTTTCACAGTCATTGTTACACCTAGAGGCTAGCTCTTTTAAGATTATCCACATTTTGGGGATCCCTGGTTGGCTCAGTGGTTTAGTGCCTGCCTTCCGCCCAGGGCATGGTCCTGGAGTCCTGGGATCGAGTCCCGCATTGGGCTCCTGCCTGGAGCCTGCTTCTCTCCCTATGCCTATGTCTCTCTCTCTCCCTCTCTCTCTCAGGAATAAATAAATAAAATCTTAAAAAAAAAGATCATCCACATTTTGACTGGGATTCTTTAAAAAATGTGTAATGATAATTATATTGAGATACGAGATGTCTGTAAAACTCAGAGGGCACATATCAAGGGAGTCAAAGTAAAAAGCTTTGATGTTTCTGTCTGGTGATTGTGTTTCCCTCGTAGCCCATAGGACGCTGGTTCATGTTTTTCATAAATCTAATTTCAGATGAATAAGGTATACTAAAGATTGTTGTTGATCATTGAAATGAGGTTAATTGCTTGGTTTGAGCTGCGATTGTCAATGCGAATTTCCTCAATTTTATGCCAAAACACTAATGCTTATCTATTATTTGCTTACATAGTGGTAATAGTCACCTTTGTGTATCTCCAGTGCTAATCATATGCTCTCTGCAAAGTAATAACTCATGAAGATTAGAAGACAGAAAAGAATGGCTCTACAGCTATAGAGCATTTGTACCAATTTCCAACTCAGAATTTGATGGTTATTTTAAAAATTCACTTGATTTTGGCAGAATAGGACACATCTGAGATAGATTTATGAATCAGTGTTAAAGTACTGCCCTTGCTTCATGTGAATGTGAAAGCGATATTCTGTGATCGTAAACAGAGAGGTTTTTTCTTTCTTTGCAGTCAACTAATACAGAATTTAATCATGAGACAAAGAACCCTGAACAGACTGAAGGTAAATAAAAATAATCTGTTCTTACAGCTTTTCTGGTTATGCCTTTCAAAGTTTATGTGGAAATTTAATAGGCCTCTTTTTCTGTTATTTTTATGTTATAAATATGAAAACCAGAAGTACAGGGTGAATAATCCATGTTACAGCTTATTTCTTTCAAGATAATTAGCTGCAGTTACCAGTCCAATGTTTGTGTGCATGGATAGAAGTTCTCTCTCTCCACAGTCTTGCTTTCGACGATTTCAGCAAAGCACAGCCAACCTGCTTCTGAGGTAGCATCAGAAAGTCTGGGATCCCGTAATATTTTGTCACAAGGCCTGTGTCATTTCCTTCATCTGATCACATGGGCATTTTATCACCTCACATCATCACGAGAAGGGTGAGAATACAGGACAATAAAGTGTTGTGAGAGCCTGTGATAGAGACCACAATCACATAACTTTCATCACAACATATTGTTATAATCGTTCTATTTCATTATGGGTTATTGTTAATCTCTTACTGTGCCTAATGTATAAATTAAACTTCATCATAGATAGGGATGGTTGCATAGGAAAAAAAAATCCATCATAGGGATGGATGAATACATAGGGTCTGATGCTTTCAGGCATCCCCTGGAGGTCTTGAAATCTATTTCCCTGGGCAAAGGTGGGGGGCGGTGACTCTGTGTGTGTGTGTGTGTGTGTGTGTGTGTGTGTAATTACTACTTTCTCTTCAAATGTCGCAGTCCATATATATAATTTTAGTTGTCATATATATAACACATAATAGAAGAAGGTCATTGGCAATACAAGGAGAAATGCTAAGGCAAAATTTTCTCTGGCCACGTGAAAGAAGCTTTGAGAGAATGCGACTCCAGTCATCTTTAAATGTGCTGCGGGGCCCTGAGTGTCCATTTCAAAGTCAGCAAAATATGCAGACCCAGTCAGATTCCTTTCTGGAAGCCAGTGGATGGATGCTCCTCCCCAGCCACTGCAGGGGATTGCAGGCATCCCAGGGCTGCAGGGACCTTCTACAGTTGTGACTGCTGTTTTAAGCAAAACAAACTGGTGATTAAATGTCAGAACAGACAAACAAACAAACAAACAAACAACCAAAAACCTCCTTCTTAAAGAGCTTTCTTCCAAAGAGATACCTGGGAGGGGTGTGTTAGCCCTAAGCCAAGGCTTAAAACCTCCTGCAGGTAGTATTTGTGGCCAAATAAAAACAGGTCTCATCCCGGTGGAACTAGAGAGGACAACTCCAGCAAGAATAGTGTGACAGACACAATTTTAAGTGCAGATGTTTTAATTTTTGCGATACAATGACAGCCTAAGCCTTTTGACATCCTAATATTCTGATCATTTTTCTTGTCTAGAATATCATTATGCCTGGGCAGGCAAGGGGTTATGAACTGTACAGATTAGAAACGTATTGCGTCCACTCAGCACTGAAATACGGGTCTCATCTTACTGGGCTAGGTGTACATTGATGAATATTCAATTAAAAAACAACCTGGGTGTCAAATTTCAATGAAGAATGTGAACAAAATGTGTTGCTTTTTTTTCACTGTTAAAATAAACAGCTAAGTCATTTTAAGTGTTTTTCTGCTGCCACTCAGCCGAAATTGTTCGTTCAAGCTCGTAGATAATCCAAGTGTACAATAAATATGTATTGGTTGATGGATAAATATTACAGAGGCAGGAAGGAAGCCAGCTCGATGGAACCTGTGCAAGGGAGGCGTATTTAAAATATCGACTCTTTCTCCAGCCTTGGTACATATTCCTGAGAGGGTTTTTACACTTCAAAATCATTTAAAAGTTACTTTTCAAATTGATTTCAGAGACATTTGAAATTTCCAAGAGTTTGCTTTCTTTCAGAGGTCTTTTTTTTATTTTTTAATTTTTCTAACCATGCTTGCTAATACATTTCAAATCCCTAGCTGAATAGTTATTTCTTCGTATTACAGTAGACATCACAACTAATATATTTTTTGTCTTTTTTAAGATATGTTGCAAGAAAATCTACACACATAGTTAGGAGCCGTGTTTGAGAAATGATGTGTCCTTAAATATGTGATGCCCCAGAAATGTGTAGTCATTTTAAATTTTTAGTGAATTCATTCACTTGCAGTGCCTTGGAAAATAATTGAAGTTACATTATTTAATATTGCTCTCTTTGAGTTATTGCCTATTAAAATGTTCTAAGAAATTATAAATTCACCACAATAGATGACTCCATCGACTCTAAAATATAGGACCATTAAACTACCATTACCTTTATTTTTGCTTGTTTTTTTTGATTCATGTGCTTATCAGACAATAACTGGAGGGCTGGTGCCATTAATGTACCTTTAGTAAAAACACTAAAATCAAGGCCTACGTACACAAAAGGAATTAATGCAATTATGCTTCCATCTCAAAAGTTTGTGATTAAGTGCATACACCAAAAAATAACTATACCCCTTGTCACTAATATCCCTGCCTAATGAAGTGCACCTAAAGTATTTCTTTGCTTTTAATTCTCTGGTTTATTTTATTTAGGGACCAAAACACACATATCCACTTTACATGCACGCGTTTCTAATTGTAGTGATTCGTCACTGACTTGTCAGTTAACAATTCTGTATCCTATTTGGCATTTGCTATTGAACATGTTGATTTTTAATATAAATTTTTTAATAATATATTTATGTACTTGAGAGAGGGAGAGAGAACAAGCAGTGAGAGGGTAAAATGAGAGAGAGAAGCAAGCTCCCTCTGTGTGTAGGAGATGGGGAGGGGGTGTTCAATCCTAGGAGCCTGAAATCATGACCTGAGTTGAAAGCAGATGCTTACCAGCTTAACCTACTGAGCCACCCAGGCACCCCAGAGCAACTCATTTTTAACTACCAATCGTGATACCTAACTGTTTGGGAAAGTAAGGGGAATGAGTGGTAGGAAAGAGCAGAGTGGTGGGGATTCTGGGGCTGGTGAGCTCTAGGGGTATAATGTGTGTCTTTGCTCTGAAAATCTTTAAACCTCTATCTCCCAGAATGGGCTTTTTAAGATACGTTTAGAGAACATAAAACTCACATAAAGCTTTGTCACTAGAGCACTTGCATGCGCTCCAATCCTTGCAGAATCAAGTCTAAACCCCTTTGTTAAGGCATAAGTGAATTGGCCCTATTGACTCTTCCCACCCTGGTCCTCACACTGGCTGTAACCTATGTCATGTTTCGGTGGCAAGGAGGCACACGGCAAGCCTCTATCCCCTCTCTGAGCCCATGCGTTTGGTGCTTAGTTTGTTGGCAACACCATTACCATCTACGTACTCAGTCTGAAAGGCTCAGCTCAAGCATCAGCTCTCAGGGCCAGGCTAAGGGGCTCCTGCATGACCTTGCATCAACCTACACAAACTACTCTCATATCAGCCTCCATAATTTATCAAAAATGGTTTGTTAAAATATTTGTCTCCACCGCTAGAGTATAAGCTCCTCAGTGTCCAAGACCGAGTCTCATCCATCTTCCTCTTCCCCAGACCTTGGTTAGTATATAGATTAGACCAGTGCCTGCTTCCCACTGGGTACTCAGTTAATGTTCCTTGCATGAAACCATTGGTCAGCCTCTTAAGAGAGAGATAACGTGCATTTATATTTCAGCCACCTCACCAAGAATGGTCCACTTTTTCAAGTTCTCGTATCATTGCATGGTGCCCGGACTGTCACCAAAGCAAAGGAAGTGGTTTGTTCGGATCACTAGTCAGCACAGAGTTACAGCCAAATCTTAGGGATGCCTCTCCCTTCCCTCCCTCTCTCTCTTCCTTTCCACTCCTCCCAGAATCATGAAGTAGAAGGAAACATGAAGTTGCTCAGACCTGTCTAGGTCCCTGTTAACTCTCCTGAAAGGATGACAGGGGCTGCATTCCAGACATCTACCCACCCCCTTCCTCCACACACGCAGACTCACACCCCTCCCAGCATGCCAAGTCTTACACTTGGAGGCAGTTGCAGTTTGGAAACTACGCCTACCTAGAAACATTTTGAAATGCCAAGTTGTTTTAAACTTGTATGATTAATTCAAATAATAACCTTTCACTAATACCATCAGCTCTTGATTGTTCACAAGCCATTATGAAAGGTGTGAGCTCCCTGCTTGTCATCCCTTCCCCCACCCCTCCGCGGGCTCTCTGGCTGGGCTTGCTAGAGGGAGGGCCCTGGAAAACAAAGGGCTGAGACTTAAAATCAATCCATTGTTCCACATGTTATCAGCCCTGGAAAAGATTTTGCAGAGAAAAATGTTGCAACTATAGTCGAAAACACGTTTGGGGAATTACAGTGGAATTTATCTGTACTTACCCTACTAGCTGATCCCCCATGCAATCAAAAACTGAATACAAAGGTAAAGTTAAAAAAAAAAAAAAAAGCTCTTGTCAATAGCCAATAACACCTCTTTGTTTTAACATTTGATCTATTTTTTTTTAATTTCTAAGCCATTTGTAGAAATCTCTTTTAAAATTCTTTTTTTAAAAAAATTATCTAAAGAGGGCACACTCCTGTGGCCCAGATTCCTCTGACTTTTGAAGCTCCTTATCGATTTAGGTCCAGTTTTTTGAATTATTGATCCCTTAACTACTAGAATAATCAAGTGTTAAAACAAAAGAGCACCTCAAACCCTATCTGGGTGCTTTCTCTTTCTTTTAAAATAAAGAAACAGATCCAGAGAAGTGATAGGAAGTGCCCCAGGTCACATTTTCTCTCCTTGATGCTAAGTCATACTGGGTGGGCTGGGTCAGTCACTGGCAGGGCTGGAATGGGAACCATGGTGTTTTCTTATTTCTGCACTGTGAGACTATTGCAGAATCAGCTGTGTTTTGGTATTCTGACCAGTATATTACTTTTAAGCAATATCATATTACCCATAATTGTATCTCCCTTCTTATCAACATCTTTGAAAAACGCTATCCTTCCATGGGAAAATATTGCATATTTATTCAGGTCTATTACACAAAATGAATTGTACAGGTGCAGTTTTGGCAATTATTGTAACTCTTTTCTTCAGACTCTTTTCTGCTTTACTCATCATGCTCACTAGGAAACAGTCATCCTTTTTCACTGTTTCTTTTATACCCAGGTTTCCATATATTATCTTGGAATCATAAATAGGTTCTAAGGCTCCCCACATGTCCAGCTCATCAGGTGTTAGAGCAAATGTTAATGTTAGTATCCTTGTTCTTTTGGAGAAATGATGATGTGCCAAAATGCTAGCAAGTTGAAAGTGCTTAGATATGCAGAACTAAATATTTTTTTGCAAGGGTAGCTCTCTCTTTAAATCTTACCCATAGCACTTTTATTTCCTACATCTATCTGGCAGTAATTTTCCAGGAGCAATATAAATCCTAAAATGAATTCATTTGGTACATTGGTTGTTCTAAAACAAAAATCAAGACCCAACGGAGGCAGAAATGGTACGGAAAGTTCTGTTTCACCTTATGAAGGAATCTTTGCCCAAATCCCTGTTCCTTGTTAGCAGGGACTTCTCTACTGCTAAGCAATAGCAGTAATTATGTTTCATTTTTGTTTTTATTTTGTTTTTATAATTCAGTCAGTTCAGTAGACAAAATATAAAGTTAGCTTCCATACTTTGAAGGATGGTAAAGATCCCTAATTAACATAAATAAAATATCCTAGTTGGAATTATTTTCAATTTTAGTAGCAAAGCTCTCTGAAGCTAAGCCAGTTGTGGCTGTGGTAGGAACTTTGTCCTCATTAAGGTACCAAATCCCTGTCCACCAAAGTCAACAGAGGTAAGGTGCTGGCCCTCCTGTTCTCAACACTATGTTTCAAACTGGATCTGTCACTATGCCAAATGTAATAGAAGTGAAGCATCTGGAATATTCTGAGGCCAGGATTTACCCTGCTGGGTAAACATGGCTACAGAAATATCAAGGAATGCAATGCATTGGTTTTCAGCTATGAAGAAATCATGACTAATTGGTGTCAAAACCTTTCCGTTGATCTAGTTTTATGGCGATAGACATCTAGAAACAAATTTCTCTGTAACCGACTGATTTCAGAATGTTGACACCATCCTTCAAAACTTGGCGCCAGAGGAGTGGGATGACCACTCTTCGAGCTCTTCACTTTTGAGTGGTTGCATTTGCAGTTTATAAACAAAACCTGAAGTTCTAGTTTCAAAAGGTCTAATGTAATATGTGAGATGAGGGTAGTAATTTTTTTAATTCCCTAAAAATTTATATTTATCAAATGCCACAATGATTTCAGTGTCTACAGACATCATAGTTAGGAGAATGATCTTCATTGTGTTTGGATTACTACAGGAATAGTCAAGACAAGCATTTTCAAGTGATGCTATATTGCCGGCCCCATTGCTCTGCTTTTCTAAAAGCAGAGAGAAGACTATTAAAGACTGGGTATGAATGTGATTGGCCTGTGGAGAGCCAATCAAAAGGCTTTGTCTGGAAAACGCCATTCAGCATGCCAATCTATATGGCAGGCTAGCAAATGTAAAATCACCTTTACTTCGCAATTTCATTTTTTTTAGCAAGGTGATAGAATGCAGAAATCGAGGAAAATCTGTGATCATATGTGATGGAACTTCAGGGAAATATTTCCCCCATCCATTTCTGAGGGTAAATACAGCAAAACCATTAGTGAGGCTGGGCTTCAGAAAACTAAAACAAAAACAAAATCCACCACCAAAACAAAACAAAACAAAAAACAATCCAGTTTTCACCTCTAAATACAGTCTATAGCTAAGACTTATTTATATGATTTTTCAAAGAATGAACAAAATGCATTCTTTTTAATGTTTCCCTACTGCTCCTGAAAATGAATGACTCTGCCAAGATGTGCAGTGGTGCTATCCATACCCCAATGATAGGTGCTTTGTTGAACTGCCTCACTCACTGGCATAATTTCCAGAAGTTAGGCTTCTAAGCATAAAATATTCTATGTTTGTCCTGAATATTTTGCAGTATGAGACAAGCTTGGTACAATTTATGCTTCAGTGTGTCCTACAGCAACTGAGATGTCATATTGCACAATGCTGAAGGTAAATCTACAGTAATTTATTGTATACCTTTAGAGTGGGTTACTTTTACCTTGTTAAATGGTTCCATTGCCTCTGAGGGGTTATTTGCATATACTTAACAGAATGCAGACCTGGCCACATTTGTTTCTAATGTCTAATTAGATGTGAAGGAACCTTGACTTTAATATTATGCTTTAAATTTAACTCCGGTGAACTGTGACTGAAAATGATATTACAGTCTATTAGGTATGATCTGGAAAAATAAGCATGTAATTTGTAGTATTATTATTACAACCCCTTTTACTGCATATGTTTCAAACACTATTATAAAATGAATGTCACTACCATTTCAATTTTGACATTTTAAATGAAACTGGATGAGGAGTCATAAAATTTAAATAAAAGAATATTCCATACTATTAAAGTTAAGGCCTTTTCATTTCCCCATAAACTTGAAATTCTGTATTTAATCTGTTTAGCTAGTTAACTAATCGGTTTCTTGTTAATTCTGTGTCAGATAATTTTGCATGGTATATGAATTACTTCTTTTTTAGTGAGATTAACTATTAAACTTTAATTGGTATTCACAATGTAATGGTAATCTGCACAACAGATTTGCATTTCTGATTTTTAATTGTTAAAGGAGATACACAACTATCATATTTTGAAGGGCCCCCAACATTTCCCAGATTATAGTTGTTCCCATAACAATGCTATATTTTCAAGTTCATTTTTGCTTTCATAGTAAGTTCCAAATACTTTCTAGAAATGCTCCTGAGGTGATGGTTTGTGGACAGTGGCATTTTGTGCAGGAAATGAAGGAATGATAGGTGACAAAGGACTCGAGGGGTCTGGCCAGGTGCTTGGTGATTCAGGCATTTGCAGGAATAGGATAGACCCTGGTTCCTTTGTCACAATGATCATCAATATTCCTGGACTCAGTAAGAAAATGAAGAAGGAGAGGTAGTGAGGGGATTCCAGGCTTTATGAATCACTTCATTCCAGAGATGTGTTTTGAGATCCTGCTATATTCTGGGAATCTGATAAGTGCTCAAAAAAATCTGATAAGTCATTCTGTCATGAATGTTGGCTGATATTTTTATTTACGATAATGAATAAAATGAAATTCAAACAACAGAGATGCAGGTTAGAACTTTGCTCTTTCAGAGACTCTGAGAGCCATTTTGCTGAAACGTAATAGTTTCCAGATAACAGAGGACTATTTCTTTATTTTTTTGTTGTTATTCAAAATGTAAGGGCTACACAGTTCACTCTCAAATATAGTCTACATTATTGATATTTTTTCCATTACTTTCACGAGGTCTAGATGATAAAGAGAACTATAGGTCAAGTCCTGACTTGCAGCATTTTCCAATATCAGTGGTGTAAATTCACTCATCATGGCTAATGTTAAGCTGTCAAATGACATTACTGAATATGGAGTTGGGAAGATATTCTCAGTAACCCACTACAATATAGGATTCACACCATACAGACCCAGTAGATGGAAATAATTTTACAAGCTTTGCTAATATTAAAATCCACCACTATACTAACAAAGTGATGAATTTTGAGTAATTATTTTGTTTTCAGTGCAACTTGATTACAAGTACATATAATTTAAATTTTTAATACTTGCTGTGTTTATCAACTGGCTAGCAAAATCCCCAATAATTTAACAATTTAACAATAATTTAACAATCCCCAATAATTTAACAATCATGCTAGAATGAGTCAGTTCTCGCCCCTTCTCCTATGTAGAAAGTGGATTTCAAGAGATAAAAGTAGAAACAGGAATCTCTGCTAACAGTTTGGGGGAAAGATGATGGTAATTTGTACTAGGGTAGAGGTAGGGCAGGTAATAAGATGTAGTTGGATTTGGGGTATGTTTTGGAGAAGAAAATCTAGAAAAATTTGATAAATCGTTTATGGTGGTTGTATTTGTTGCCTTATCATTCTCAGGTTTATTTGATTTTAGAGTGTTTTTTGAGTCTACATCTGTAATTATATTTTTGTCCCTTTTAAGCAATACAAATAAATGTTAAACAGGTGAGCATATTTAATATTAATCTTATAACACAATTAACATTATTAAAACTGGAGATGAATAAGCCCAATTAAAACAGCATCAGGGATTTGTAGAAACCTAGATACTTGTGTTCTCTTCTCAAACCTTTTCAAAATCCAGATGTTCTTTCTTTGCTCTTTAAGTACTTTAAGTGACACACTGATGTTAGCACATTAATATTTGGATATATTGAAAAGAAACACGCATAATGAATTATTTAGGATGATGCAGAGTTTTATGAATTTGAGGAAGGTACACTTCTACATGAATAATGTTAATGCTGTCAAAGCAGGTATGTTCTTGAGAACTCTGATTTCTTTGTACTCAGTCACATCCTTCTTATTTTCAACTATAATGCATATTTTAGCCCATGGATGCACAATTTCAGGAGCGATTGAATATTTACTACTTATCATCATAAATAAGCCATTATGTAAAAATAGAAAAGTTCACAAAATCCACATTCATTTTAAGGGAGTAATTTAATCGCAGATCTGCTCTTTAACTTTCATCCTGGTGCAGTGTTAGGAACATAGCCCATGTCTTTTCAGTAATTAAATAAATTATGAGCATCCACTGATTCTCTGTGAACATGCCCCACTGTCTCTGGGCAAGTGTTAGAAAATTTCAATAAATGATGATTAGGTTAGCTTTTAAATTACAATTCAAATTAGAAATATTATTAATAATTCCATGTATTCATCTCCCAAAATGAGTCAGCTTATATTTTTCCCCTTTTGTGATTAAATATAAGCTTAGGATTGATTCCTCATGTTTTGTGGACTTTTTTTGTTGCTGTAATAATTAAGATTGAAATTGACTCCCTGGTTTACCTAAATAATGTTTTCACACTACCAGTGCCTTGCTGACTGTCTAAAACTTTAGGAAATCACAGCAGATCAATGACTCTTTCCTTTTGGAGTGGAACTGAAAAAATAACTAGTCACTTCCCACAGAAAAAGTTAGACTTCTCTACTACTGCACTTTGCCTTATCAAATGTGTTTTGTTGTCTCCTCAGTAAGAGCAGTTGGCAGGAAATGACTTATACACTGTGTCAGTAGTTAAGCCAAAATAACCCTGTGCTGTCTGTCCGGCTAGGAGTCCCGGATTTCTGTCTTATGCTTTCAACGAACTACGTGGTTGTTGATAGGCCCTAATTTTAAACTTTCTTTTCAGGAAAAATAATTGGGTAACCTAAATTCTGAGTTCCTTTGTATTTGTAAGACAATTCTAGAGTTTTAAATTTATTACCATTTTGGCTTTCCTATTTCATATGAAGAGTCTAAAAAATAGCAAGATGCTATATCTATACGGAATGCCTCAAAATGTGCTTTTCTTTATTATAAACATCAATTATTTGGGGAAAAAAAAGAACTTTCTTTAACTGCATAAGGTCAGTTCCAGCAACAAAGATATAATGGGAGGCAGTTGGAGAGGATACCCAGTACATATGCCTGAGTCAACTGCTTTATTCAAGTAAGTATTCAATGAACTTTAGAAATAAATATTTCCAACATAGTTTTTTTTTATTTTTGTGGTTGGATTTTGTTTATTCACTTCATTAGATATCAGTAATTAACTGAGAGATCCATTTGCCATCTTTCTATAGAGCCCTAATCCATTGATAGAGGTTAGTTGAAAGCATTTATCATACCTATTTAATTTCTGTAGCTATTAAATACATCATTATATTTTATTAAAGGTCTCCTTTTACTGAACGTACTAGGAAGAAAATATCTACAAAATCCTGCAAAAATGGTTTTGAAAGTTGAGATAGATTAGGAGATTAAAGAACTGTAGGCATTAAAAGGATTCAGAAGACCAAGCAAGTAGGATAAAGCAAAGATAAAAGACACATTCTTCTGCAGTGGGGCCTCATTCTGGGCTCAGCTTCCCACTGAATTTGCCACTCCACAGAAAAGTGGTTGAGGTCACACATCTGGTTTTTTCAAAGCCCCACATATATCTCAACTGCAACCACCACGAGAAATCAGGAGGTGAGAAGGCTTGTCAGTGGTCTCCTATTGCTCACATTTCTCACATCTGGATCATTTCTGCCTGCACGTCAACATAGCCATTCCAGCTTGCTGCCCTTCTCATCATGTGGCACTTAGAAAATTGCAATTCCACTTCCACCCTTTTCATTGACACTCCATTCATTAAAGTGACCCCCGAAATCCTCCCATGCTGCAGACAATCAGGTCTTCATGGACCCAAAGCCCTAGAGTGACTCTGGACAACTGGACACATTTCACAGTCACACTCGTGAGCTGTGCTAACATGGCCCCAGGAATAGATCCCACCACACTGAAGACAAGTCCTCCTGCCCTGTCCAGATTGTCCAGTCTACTTCCAGATCATTTGTTTTTCCTCTCCCCCCCCTCCCCTCACCTTAGGGTAACCATGTCTTTCTTTTATGGGTACTGCTTTCCTTAGGTAACTTCTTTCTGCCTCCACCTACTTTTTAAAAAATACTTAGATATTTTTCCTTCAGAAATAAGACCATTAACATTGATAAATTCTGCTGTGGGCTCTAGTAATAAAGTGGCACTCAAATAGGTTTTATTCAAATGGTTGCACCCCTTTCACAAGAGATGTACATTTTTTCTTGGAAGTTGTAAGTTGAACTTGAGCCTGTTCTTGTAGGTTTTTTCTACTTCTTCATGCAGGTGAAGCCTGTTTTTTCCCTATTGTTTGGCCCCCGTAGCCCCAGTACAAGCTAATTAAGGAGATGGTTTTGATGCCCACTGCTACCTGTAGCTTTACTACCTAAAATCCATATCAACTGTTTATTATGAGTTAGAAGAGTAGAGAGTCAGGCAAGCTTAGAACTTCCAACTACTCATGGCCACAATACTCCCAGAATTCAAGGTTTGATTTTCCCTCTCTAACCTCTGTCCTCAGACCTCTCTGACTTCCTTACCTACAGACCTACTTTTTATCTGTTTCACAATCTCTGTTTATTTGGGCCTCCTTTTGTTCCCAGGCCATCGTCCCCTTGACTCCTTGCACAGTTGTGATGTAGGGGCAGGCATCACAACCATGCTTTAAATACTCTCCTCCACCCTTACCTCATTGGCTCATCCAGTATGCCGAGTCTCTGGCTCTAGGGAAATCCCATTACCAAATATTAATTGTCCCTCAAGTGTCCAAAGTTATCAAAGAAAGTCATGAAAACTTCTATTAAAAAAAATTGTGCTGTCTCAATCAGCTGGGCCCTCTGCTACTCGCCATCCTTTTGTCCTTATATATTGATTAAATATCAAAATTATGAAAAATTCATTTGGGTGGTCACAAAAGTTAAAAGGTTGGTGTGTGCAAGTTCATGGAGTTGGAGACTGTACGGAGGGAAATCCTGCAGCAGGCTGGTCTTAGACAGGAGTGACAGACACGCCCCCAAGAGAGTCAGGTCAGAGGAGAGACCAGAACAGCCTGCTTGGCAGGAGTGGTGCTGCTATTTGCACATACTCGAATGTCTGTGCCCAGAGCCAACAAAGATAAATTCCACTGTGGTTGAACAAATAGGCTTTCCTCATCCTCAGCCAATAAATATCCCATATTCTGAATAGGCTCCCAATTGACTTCTTGGTACAATTTGAGTTGATGGTCTGCACAGCTGTGTAGAAATGAGAGCTTGGGTTACATCACAGACAACCTCTCTGACTATAATTGCCCCATTACAGAAGTGATCAACTGAGACGCCATTGCCAAAGTCCCTCGTTGTGAACTCCCCGAGACCGGATACAGACTGTTTTTGATGGAAGGCCAGTCGCTTAGGGATTTGCTGCCGTTAGTGGTTCTATGGAAGGCAACGGAGTTTGCTTTCAGGGTACAAGGAAGAAACCATCTGTTTGCTCAGAACTTCGCCTGAGTGCAAACCTCAGAGTCCCCAGGGGCTTTGTTGATGTTGTTGTTATTGTTATTCTTCATTATTTATTGATCATCAGGAATACATAATGTATTGAGAGATGATAATGTTCATGGGAAACATAGTTTATGTGTTTGAAAAATGCTCAATCTAATACACTATACGTAATGTTTGGAAGAATAGCGCTTCTTAACTGGTAACTGATGGAACTGGCTATTGGAGGTAGGAGATTTTTAGTATTTTTCTTTAAGGGGAGAGTGTGCGTTGAAAAGTAAATGGCTCCAACTACTGGATCTTTGTCCAAATCATCTCATGTGTAGTTGGCTCACAGAATTTATCTAATGCAGATCAGCTTGGATTCCCTATAGAGTCCCTCACTCATTTCTTTCCCTTTCTTCACATTCTTTATTCCTTTCACACGTTCACTTCTTTATTCACAAAATATGTACAAGCATATATTAGGTATCAGAACCAAAGGTAAATGGACTGCTGCCATTATCTCAAAACCTTATCTTTTAAAAAGAAGCCAAGACAATTTACCATAGATCACCACCCATCCTGGTTGAAATACACAAATGTTGCCCATAAGGCTAATAACCTTATAATTAGTATTGCGGTTAAGATCCTTAATAGCACAATTACAAGAATATTTATTATTTACTGTATGAATGACATTAAAGGGAAATTGTTTTAAAATTTTTCTTCAAGTTAAAGTTGTAAGTATAAATGTAGGGGTACAGAGGATTTTTCTTTATTTTCAGAGTTTCCTCTCTCCATATGGTACATTATTTCTTAATTTTTAGGTAGTTCTAACCTGGTTGTGTGATGATGTCTTTGCTTAAATTTCTCACAGTGAAATTTCCCAAGATTCAGGGAGAGGTGAATACTTACAAATTAATCAGAACTAAAATAAAACCAAACTTGTACGGAATATAAGCTTCTCTAAAATAAAATGAGCAATAATTTCATCCATTTTCCTTATTTAAAAATGTTAATATTCTATATTATAAATGTAATAGCATCTTTTAACATTGAGTTGCATACAGACTTTTCCAAATGTGCATCTGTGCTACCAGAAATTTTCAATAGTTGGAAAAATGTATCAATGTTTTTCTGTGACCTTGTAAACATCAATGTCTTTACAGAGGTTCCATATTTTCTTTTGAATTTGAATACTGAGAGTTAGTGGAGAGAATACCAAAGAAAGACACAATTCATTGTTATATACATGGCCACATACATAATTTTATAGATGGCACTTATTTTCTCAGTCATAATATTTACCAAGCAATTTATCACCATGAGGTTAATCCAAAGGCTGGAGTTGACCATAGTCTATATATCATCCATTGGGTGGGCTGAATTCATTCATAGAAGCTGTTTTTAATTAAGAAAATAATTCTGATCTCAATACTGTATTGAATAAGCAAATATGAGAGGCAAGTATATCTTTGAAAATTCCACAGTATTGAAGAGTTTTCTTCCTTAATATTATAATCACTTAATTGTTCTGTGTGTGTGAATTACACTGAGAAACTTGAAAAATTTAAAAAATTCCATGTACGTTTTGATCTGGGAGCTGTGGATTAGAACTTGATGTTTCCAAGCATTTCTTGAGCCAGTTTCTTATCATTCCCCCAAATAAGACTTTTGCTCCCATATAGTTTATGTGTTCGAAAAATGCTCTAATACACTATACGTAATGTTTGGAAAAATAATGCTTCTTAACTGGTAACTGATGGAAATGGCTATTGGGGGTAGGAGATTTTTAGGCAGTTAAAATAACTAGAGTTTATCCAACATTCAAGCCCTCATTAATTTTTATAAGTACTCATCCATTTTTGATCAACTAATATTTATGAATTAATACCAAGTACAGTTCATAGTACAATGTGTCAGACATATGGAGGCAAATGATTGCCCTGAAACTGTATTTCTCTATTCAAAATTTAGTGAGGACTAAATTTAGCCCATTTAATTCATCTGTATCCTATATAGTGTCTTTGTGAGTTTAAGGCTCAAGAGCATGGGCTGAATTTCAGTCACTTTGGACTCTTGTCTATATATTTTACATGTAATATGCACCCTCCCCATTCATACATGGCATCTTTGTGCATTTTTATATAGGCAATAAGGCACAGGTTGTGATTAACTCTGGCTCTAGAAAAAAGAGATAATCAGGGAAGCATACATAGCATGGAAATCAGATTCTCCAAATGGTTTTCAGGGATCCTCACCTTAGTATCCACACCTTGCATAGCTCTTCTAACAAATAGAATATATATTTTTTAAGATTTTATTTATTTATTCTTGAGAGACAGACAGAGAGAGAGAGAGAGACAGAGGGAGAAGCAGGCTCCATGCAGGGATCCTGATGTAGGACTCGATCCCGGGACTCCAGGATCACACCCCAGGCTGAAGGCGGCGCTAAACCACTGAGCCACCTGGGCTGCCCTAACAAATAGAATATTGCAGAGATGGAACTTCTCAAATTAAGCTTTAAAAAGACTTATTTCTGTCTTGAGCATTCTCTCTTGCTCTTTCATTCTCTCTCACTGCTTGCCTTGGTGAAGTGAGCTGCTGTGTCATGAAACAATTCTGTAGAGTGGCCCACAAAGCAGAGGACCAAGAAATGCCAACAGCCATGTGAATGACCTTGAAAGTAAAAGCCTCCCTCCACCAAGCGCAGCTTCTGAAGAAGCCCACATCCCTGGATTCTAGTTTGACTGCATTTCATGAGACTCCTTGAGCCATAGGCAGTCAGCTAAGTGATGCCTGAATTTCTAACCCACAGGAGATAATGATGTTTGTCATTTTTAGCCACCAAGAGATACTAGAGTCTCACTGACTTTCTTATCTCAATAAATTATCTTTTTATTTGTGTGATAGTTCAAATGGGTATTCCAGAAAGATAAAAGAATAGATGGAGATTTATTTTGTGGGGAGGTGGGGGAGAGAAGGGAGTGAGTAGGGTTGAAAATGACCTATATCACCTCTGTCCATATTCCCTTGGACAGAATTCAGTAACATGGCAACCGTTCATTGGAAGAGGGCTGGAGAATCTCATCTAGAAGTATGTCCAGAAGGAGAAAGAAAATGCCTTGGTAAAGGACTTGCCAGTCTCTGCCACATGAGGCATAAAATGTTTGAGCCAGGATGGTATGAGTGTGTGAGAGAGAGAAGGATGGAAATTTCAGGCAGAGAAATCAGCTCCCTGGAACTGAAGTACTTTCATGTAGAAGTGATGGAAAAGCCCAAGAGAGACCACATTCAGACAGTTGGCCCTGGATTTTCTTCATGTAATACAGAAGCAAATTTGAAAAAAAAAAGGAGAAATAAAATATACGTCTTTTAGAAATATAATTATGCCAAAATGTAGCAGATTTTGATATTTGGAAGTGTTGATGCTGATTACTCAGGTCAAATTCCAACAGAATATCAAGACTATCCCAGGCATGAGGATATCAGTGCATGAAAGCAAGTTAAATAGGCTTCACATCTGAGTATTTGATCACATGTAAGTGAAATATTAGTTCCTTCTAATAGCATTGCCATACTTGTTCACAGAAGAGTGCTGGAAATGAAAGAGCTTATTTCTAACAACAAAAATTTTCACTAACAAGTCATTTGGCAGTCAGCACATTGCCAATATTGTGCTTTTTAAAATATATTTTGACTGGCCAACCTTTTAGCTTCTTTGTGTTCTGGTTTTACCTTTCTTTATATTCACATTTCAAATAAATTTTAATGTGCCATCCAATGGAGGCTAAATCGATATGAAACTTTAGAAGAGAGTAGAGAGATTTGCATGAAATGAGGGAAGATTTGCATTGCCTACATACTTGCTTTCTGAAGCTGAGGATTCTCTTGTTTTCTTAGTCCTGCCAGTGGGAAATGAAAGAAACTAAATCCAGAACATTCCTTGCTGGCATAAAGACAAAACTACTTCCATAAATTTAATAAAGAGATAATTTTATTCCCATGGTTCATTCTAATTTGTAAAACCATAGCATTTAAATTATATAGATCACAGAATGGAAGGGGAAATATTCTACTAGACCATATAAACCATTAAGAAATATGTTTAAATAATTAACAACTAATTTAAACAAATATTTTCAATAGATCTGAAGTCTCTTTCATAATAACAAGTGATGAGCCCAAGATTTACTATTATTTTGAAAGCTGCCCTTTAAATCCAAAGAGTAGAGTTTAGGGTTTTAATGGAATCTGTTTTATATCAAATAAGCATTTGGGAGAAAGGCAGTAAATTGTATTTGAATCTAAAAGATGAATAGATGTTTCTCAATGAATGTGAATTATGCTGTTTCCATTTTTATTTGGATATGAAAACTTTGGAAGAAAATATTATTTGAGATGGTTTTTGGCTTACTTTATTATTTTAAGGAATGTTTTTACCATCAGAATAAAAGGCCATCCTTTATTTTTAAATGATTAGAATGGCATTCATTTTGAAAATAAAAATTAGTTGAAGGGAAAACCTGGTAATGTCACTACAGCAATCCTACTAGCACATCACCACCTGTAGAGCAAAGGGAAGACACTTGACTTTATGCTCTGGCCCAATATCTCTTCTTGTCAGCTATATAATTTGGGGCTAGCTATTTGTCATCTGGGATGGGCCTCCTCTAGCTTGTATGCTGCCTTGTATGACTTTAAAGAAGTCTCCTCCCCACTGGGCACCCTGGAGCAGGGAACAACTTGCCCAGCTGTACACAGTGGTCCCACACAAATAGAATCCATAGCACCTACTAACAGGACCAAAGAAATTTAAAGCATCTGTAAATTTAGTTACTTTTCAAACATCAGGTGCCATCATCCAGATCATGGGTTCTTTCTGTGAAGGGCTAGAGAGTTAGTATTTTAGGCTCTGCAGGTGATACCTTCTCTGTTGCAACCACTCAGCTCTGTTTTAGCAGCTACAGAAGCAGTAGCCACACATGATATGTGCAGGAATGAGTGTGGCCATGTTCCAATAAAATGTTCCAATAAAACTTCATTTATGGGACTCTGAAACTTGAAATGCATATAATTATGTGTCACAAAATATCATTCTTCCCTCTATTCTTTCTGAAACATTTAAAAATGTAACAATTATTCTTAGCTCACAGGCCATATAAAAATGCATAGTAGGCTGGATTTGGCTGAGGGCTCTAGTTTGCTGCTTTCGTATCTAGATCACTGATCAAATTACTTAAAAAAAAAAATCTCAATTCTTGCTACTCAAAGTGCTATCCTGGGAATTTATAGGAAATGTAGAATCTTGCCCCCCCCACCCCAACCAGACTGATGGAATCATAATCTACATTTTTAGCAGGATTTCCTAGATGATTCTAGTGCTCCTTTAAATTTGAGAAGCCTTGATGTGGAACACAGTTAAGAATCAGAGAGTTATCCAAATAGATATCCAAATAGAGTGAGTGTACACCACAGAACTTAAATGAACTATAAAGGCAGTGAAATTATTAATACAAGAGCCCTTTAGGCCCTTTCTAAGAACCAAGTTTTATATAAATGCATTTATGTAAATATATATGTAGTTATATGTATTTTGAATGTGTAGGTTTTTATGTGCACACACACAGTCTGATGGTACGGCTTACCATCCACAGCAAATTGCAAATGGAGGACATTTCTGTGGGTGGAGTCAATCTGATAATGCTAGCAAATAATACTGAAAAGCCTGAAATATTTTTTTTAATGGAATCAAATTAAACTTCTGAAAGATCAGGAGTCGGGACTCACTTTGTGTCAAGTTGGACAGTTGTATGTGCACTCAGCAGTCCCCGAGGGCATCATCATATTACAGCAAAATGCAGTAGCTGATGTTCATAGTGATAACCCTAGGGCAGCAAGGAAAGGTTAAATTATGTTCAGTGTTCCCTCCTTAAGAAGACTGGGACATGTCCCTGCACTTTAAGAAGGTTTCCATCACAAGCAGTTCAAAGGAAAAGAATGGCTATGCCTAAAGAAGCTTACCTTCAATCATATGAAAAGTTTTTATGTAGAATGGCATTCTCCACTGATGCTAGATAACCACCATGGTTTTGTCTTGTTCAGGGTTTGTGTTTGTGTCTGTGTGTATGTATGTGTGTGTGCTAAATTTCAGTTAATTTTTTTGACGATGGACATCTCTAATCTTTGAATTCACACTTTCCCATTTGCAAAGAGGCAAGATCATCCTTGTTTTTCACCACTAACTTCTTAATAAGACCAGAAGGCTGCTGTTATGGGCTAGCAGGTCGTTGTGGAAGTCAGAAAAGGATATGCTTTTATTCCCCCCCTTCTAATTCTTCTCTTTGCCAAGTCTCAACAGTATCCTTATCCATTGATTTACCATTCATTTCTCTCTCTCTCTCTCTCTTTCTCTCTCTCTCTGTGTGTGTGTGTGTGTGTGTCATGCATCTACTTAAATATTATTTTTAAAGTATTAAATGTTATCCTATGACCCTCTTCCTCAACCTGGCATCTGCCATAGCACACACACACACACACACACACCAAAAAGAAAAAAAAAGTAGGAAAAAGTAAGATTTATAGACAGCTGAGTAAATAGAAATAAGAAGTAAAGAATAGAGATAAGATTGTCCTAAGCGATATGCACAGGCTAAGCACTCTTACCACGGTTTTGAAACTCATTTTGCTCTCCTCTTGGAATGGTTGAAGCTAGGGCAGGTGAAGACTGCGTGAAGACCGATTAGAGACCCACCCATAATGATGACAGTTTGCAAGTTTCATGTCCTTCTTTTCCTCTGTTGGACTTTCAGGTGTGAGAGGCAAGGAGGACTTTCAAGAGGGTAGAATAAGACCAGTGGAGAGAAAGGGAGGGACTGGCTGTGGTAGGGCCCATTCTGGTTTCTTCCATGCAATCCTAATTGAGAACTCTCGGCATGGCAGACTGCAGAGGATTCGACTTCTTTGAGCTATGGTCAGGCCTGTCATGGATATGATATCCAGTTCCTAGGCAATTCTCCCCGTATGCTATATTTAAATTAAATGGCAAAATGATCTGCATTAATGAGGGCCCAGAGCACTGTCAGTACACTAGTAGGAAAGTCATACTTATGGTAATTCAGTTTCAATAGGTTGGTTGTGTAAAGAGAATGGCTGACAGCAGGTTATCAAAGCAATTTCCAAGTGGGCACCTGAAGATGGGCATTCTGACTGATTAGGGACAAAAGAAATGCTTCAAGGACATAGTGAATATACTTTGTAAAAACGTGGGAAAGTCAGCATTAGCTCAAAAGCCAAGCAGTTTGGAACAGCTGGCAGAGAGCAAATGGGGATTGAGTGATTCCCATTTAGGAAAAACATGGTGCTAGAAAGGGAGCAAGCCTACGTGAGGTCCCCCAGTGGACAGTCACGGTCCTAAGCCATATATCAAAATACACGTGCATCTATCTTAAAGGAGTTTCATACTACAAATTAGCTTTTGCAGTAATACCCATAAACAACATGTTTCATCTGCAGAAGACAATAATTATTTAATATTGAGGGGTTTTTTTCCATCCAAAATTAGAAAATGCTGATTTTCTTCCTTCAATATCTTTTCCCCCCCAAATATCTGCTATGTATTTGGCATTCTGTGTCCAGTTCCGGCCATTGCAGGGGCAGCTGGGAAGAGCACAAGCCCAGATCTTGCCCTGGTGGAGCTTATATTTGAATTCCTGACTAATTCAGTAGAATCTCTTCTTTCTGACTGGAAAAATACATCAGTGTTTCTATTCTATCTTTGCAAATGTTTTTCATCATTTCCCCGCATTTCCTTTCAGAGAGTTTTAATTATGGATTATATCCACACATTACCATTTGTGTTCGTTCATAAGAGCCCAATTTCCCACTTCTGTGTTTTAAAAAGCCAAACTCTAAGAGAAGTGAAGGGTTTTGTAGGGGAAAATATGTGTATTTTTCTCACCAAGGGAGACGCACATCATCAATCCCCCTGCTTAGATGAAGAAGGCTATAGCATCTTAAATTGTCAACAGCTTTCAGGGCTTGATATGCTAGATGAATGACACATGGAGTAATCCAGTTCGGGAGGTATCCACGCTACTTCGTGACAGGCTCAAGGACAAGAAGATGATCTGGGTCCCAAATCATCCTGTGATCAATTTTACCCAGAGGAAAGCAGAGGACTACGATTGTATCTCAAGTGCCATCGGGATGTGAATTGAACAAAAACACATCTCTTTACAGTTAAGGGTTAAACGTTGGGCTAAGAATATGGGTTGGCTTTTAACAAACCTAAGGAAGCCTTTCCCATTCACTTTGTGCACATGAGAAAGTAATATCTTTGTACACATTCATAAAGGCTGGATCCGAAAGAATGTTTTTCCCATGAAATTTTCCTAGGAGAGAGGCTGTCCACAACAAAGCTGGCCTGTGATGATGCCCCAGAACCTCACGGGGGTGTGGCAGGTGGAGCTGGGCCCTGGCCCAGTGTCCCCCTTAAAATGACTCCACTGAGAGTCTCCCATAGGCCTGTTATAACGGATGCTGCCTAGGAAACAGATGTTTGGATGATTTTTGTGTAGATTTCATCCAATTACTAAAGAGATGTTGTCTGCTTGGAATCATTTTGATGCTTAGACTCTGAATTTATTCAATCTGTTTCACAGGATTTAAAGACAATACACCTACCTTTCTTTTATCCTTCTTTTTTGCTCTCTCTCTCTCTCTCTCTCTCTCTCTCTCCTCTCTCTTTTATTTTTTCTCTTTGGAGGACCGATTCCTCTAACATACAATGAAGTTAATTTTGAAAGTGTGCCATCGGAATGATATGAAAAGTAGTTTTAGCAGAGGAGCGAGGTTGTTCAGGCAAGTCGAAAGAAGCCTGTATTCCTGCATTTGCATAACACACTGTGTATGGTGCTATTTGTTAAAGTAAGTTGAATAGATTAGTACTTAAATTACATATAAATGTGTGTTGTTTTGAACTGTTTATGTCAGTAAAGTAAATCTAATGACACAAACATAATAATACCTTAACTGCTTTTATAACCGGCTTACAATATTTATCGTTTGTGGAGCACAGCTAGTGTTATCTGCAATTCAACAGTAATTTTCAATCACAACCTCAAAATAGTTAGCGTTAAAAGGAATCAATATGTACTACATTTTATTGCATACCCATGGGCAATAGCTCGCTGTTAATGATCACAACTGCCAACTTATATCTATCACAGTAATTTTTCTCTTCATAAATTAAGTGGAGAGAGGTGTGAAATAAACTCGAAGATCATGCCGTGATATTTCAGTATCTTGCTCTCTCTCTCACTACCTGCCTCTCATTTTTAAGAAAAGGTATTTCTTTTTTTAAGCTTTGGCTATGCATTCCATTATTGGGAATTATTACTACCAAGGGCTCGGGTTTTGCTATCAATATCGGTAGTGGAAGGAATGCCAAGAAGGCTGGTATTAGTGCTTTTGACTTTATCTTTTTCATGTCACTGAGTATAAAAAACCTAGCTCTTTAAAATAGATTCCTAGGATGTTACCCGAAAAGATCCATCTACACCAGACGCATGTCACTGTGGAAAGAAATGTGTTTGATTTGATTTTTAAAATGTTTAAGATGATATATTTGGGGATCATTGATATGTGTTGTCTGTGGGAGGGGACATAACAGCCCAGTGAGGGCGTCTGTCTTAAACATCCTTCATTTGATGATTATTTTAATAGGTAGGTACTGATGTCAATGTGTCACTTTTGTGCCGGACACTATGCTAGTTACTGAACTTACCAAAAAAATGGAAAACAAACAAACAAACAAACAAGAAAGAAAGAAAACAATAACAACAACAACAACAACAAAAAGAAACTATCATGAGGAAGGCCTGGTAATTTAATTGAGACCAACAAAATTTGAAGTCAGTCCTGGATCAGAATTCAAAGTCCCACATTTATAGGTTGTATGAATTTAGACAAGTTACTTCATCTCTTTAGAAGAGTCTTAGTGTCATCAAGGGTTTCAAGGGGACAATTTAGTGCCTATCATGTTGTTGAGAGAATTAGATTAGGTCATTGTAGTTATGAATATTATGGATGGCACCAAAGAAGGTCCTTTCTTTCCAGGTGCTCAGTGCTGACAGGACAGGGTGAGGGGCAGGCAAACATGTCATTATGGTACAGAGTGACAGCCGTGGAAGGCATGTTCAAGGTCTTGGGGTGGCATAGCTGAGCACCTTGGGAACCAAGCCTGGTTGGTTTTGAGCTTGGAAGGCGCAGGCCAAAGGATCGCTTGTAACCCTTTGTAAATTGCCTGGTTGCTTCAAAGATTCTGTCCTGATCTTTGGAACTTCTAGGATCCTATGGAAACTGAATATTGATTAATGGGAGGCTAGCACATTTCACCACCAATCCCTTTGGCCCTACTGTGTGCAAGACATTGAGCTAGATCCTAGGAGGCACTGAAAGATGGATGGCGTGAACATCTATTCTCAAGTTGCTCATGGTTCGACCTGGGCTCTACAGAATGTACTCAACCCCTTTGTGACACTCAAAGTGACTGCACTGGGGTGGTTTTATTTCTCGTGGTCACTTATTCCACTTCAGGAGATAGCAGTTTTCTTGGGAGTGGAGGCAGATGAAAAACAACTTGAAATTCCAAGCACCAAGTCATAGGCCTGATGCTTTGGCACCTGTCCTTTGTCTCTTCTCTCCTGATACAGTGCAAGAGGCATTGCTCCCGGGGGTCAAAGGTCCTCCTGTTTTTTGTGGTCCCAACTGTCTCAGTAAATTGGCACTCTTAGTGATCACAACTCTTCTACATCTTTAGCTTTTCCCTTTCCAGGGGCTTCTCCCATTAACACTTAAACATGAACCTCGTGTCTTTTAGAAGGTCTTCACTTGGCCCATGTCTCTCTGCAAATACAATCCTTTTTCTCACTTTTTTTCCTCACGATGATTCTCTAAGAGTTGAGTGTGTTCCCAGGCCTCACCTTATACCCTATAATCACACCATGCACATAGCCTCTGCTCCTACAGGTTACATGAAGTGTCCCACGATGCATATTTACCATAATTTTGTCATTTTATTTGACCTTTTAGAAATGTTCACCTTTGACCACTTCCTCTTTGATACCCTGGATTTCCATGTTATTTCTTTTTCCTCTGGAGCCTTGACCTCAGTCTCCTTGTGTAACTCTACCTTTACTCCATTATTAAGCATACCTATATCTCAGATCTCATCCTAATCATCTTTCTAGCTCATTCTTTACACTCCACTTGGATTTTTTCCTTCATTTCATGGCTTTCCTGAGCATTTTTATGTTGATGCTTTAATGTATATCTACAACTTTCTGGTACTTTCTTTGTGTATTGGGCATATAAAGAATATGTGTAATCAGTATCTCCAGCCCTGGGGGAATAAACAGCCTTATTGGTAGCTCAGCCACATACCCAAACCAGACTCATGGATCGTATCACAAACCTGTACTGCTTCTCATATTCCTACTATAGGCAAGTAGCACAGGCAGTGGCTAAAATATAAGACAAAAATTTCTCTCTCCTATCTCTTTAATCACTTCCTAAGTCCCACTAATCCTGTAAATATATTTTAAGATATTTCTGTCTACCTTTTCACAAACCAAGATCTAAATTGAACCACTAAATGTCTTCATCCTGCCCCAATGTATTTGCTACATTGCAGCCCAAAGTGATTATTTTATAAGCCAAACCTTAGAATCTGTAGAACACATTATAGCACCTTAGGATAAGTAAGTTCCAAGCCTTTAATATGCCCTAGAGGTAGCATGATCATATCATTTATCATTCAATCCAGGATACTTTGGAGAGTAAAGGGAGTCCTTTTTACAACTATCCCAGGACAGCAAGGGTAACAGTCATGTCCCAACTCATCTGGGACATATGGTCACTATTCCTAGAGAACCTTGAATGTGTGGTCCTTAATAATTTCTCTGGTCTATTTTTTTTAAGCCTTTTTTCTCCTTTTTCACTTCCTTTCAGATTTACTGGTCTCCTACCAGTTGCTCAGGAGTTCCAAGATATCCCCCCTCCATTATTATTATATTGTTTCTTCAGCCTAAAATACACTTTCCCTCATTAAAAACTTCACAGTCATTCAAGTCTCAGTAGACAATCCATCCCCTCAAGGAGGTCTTCCAGATTTTGATTAGGTTTCTCTCACCAGGTTGCCAATACACACTGAGTCTTCTTCTCTAAATTTAGCCCAATAAGAATTACTCTTTAAACGTCTGACTGTGACTCAGTCAGTTAAGCATCTGCCTTTGGCTCAGGTCATGATCCCAGGGTCCTGGGATTGAGCGCCACATTGGACTCCCTGCTCAGAGTGGAGTCTACTTCTCCCTCTCCCTCTGCCCCTCCCACCTTCTCCCAGATTCTGTTCCCTCCTCTCTCTTTTCGTGCATCCTCTCTGAAATAAAAAAAATATTAAATAAATAAATAAATAAATAAATAAATAAATAAATATCTGGCTTGCAAGTTTCTAGATTGTAAGCGTATGAAGGTGATAGTTATTTGGCCTCACCTGTCTTTGTTTCTTAAACTTCCAGGGTAGGTTCTGGTTCATAAGATAGAATAAGCTCCATTAATGTCTGTTAAATGAGAGAGAAGGACTCAGAGCTCAGACAGGCAGTTGGACCAAATGATTCTTTCAGTTCTTTGTTCCCAAAGATTCTATAAATTTGTGTTTCAAGGTATTCCAGGTCAGTACATTTCATGTTTGCAGAAGATGAACCTTTGTAAGCCAAGAGCTTCTAAGGGCTTTATATCTGCCACTAAATCGATACAACAAAGTAAGTATGACCATGACTGTAACGTGAATTTTCATGTTACAGATGAGAAAATGCAGAATCCGGCAGGTTAACCTATTTTCTTATAGTTAGATAGCTAATAAGAAAGAAAGTTGGATCATAAAGGAGAGTGTCTCCTAGGAATACACCTGATATACGGTCTCTCTTCTGTCTGTGTCTTTCTGGTTCCCCAGTGGTAGCTTTCTAAAGATCACTGCTTCTAGAATATTTTTAAGATTGTACTTTAAAATTTACCTCCTCTGGTAATTTCTACATAATCCAACCTGATGCTAAGTGTTCCTTTTCTTATGGTGACATGACATGGAGTCTGTTGATAGTGTTAATATGTTGCTTTGTTCTCACTTCCTCTCATGTTCACCTATAACATTTGCATCTAAGACAATGAAGCTTTTGTCTTCAGGGGGGCCTTCTGTATGTGTGCATTGTGTGCATGTTTCTTTTTTTTTCTTTATCTTTTTTTTAGATTTTTATTTATTCATGAGAAACACAGGCAGAGACATAGGCAAAGGGAAAAGCAGGCTCCTTGCAGGGAGCCAGGTGAGGGGCTCCATCCCAGGACCCCAGGATCATGACCTGAGCAGAAGGCAGACACTGAACCACTCAGCCACCCAGGAGCCCCTGGGTGTGTAGTTTCTTTGTAGCATAAACTCTGAGTGGCCACAAACATAAGGGAACACTCAAATACCCCTGCCTGAATTCATAATGTGCTATAACTTTTATGAAGACTTTAAAGTGTGGTTAAGTGTATCAACACTTCACCCTGGACTGAATTGCATGACCTTAACCCATTATTTAACTGCTCTGTTTCAGTTTCCTTGTCTGTAGAATGGGGCAAGAATAGTACCTACCTTGTAGATTTGTTAAAAGGATTGAATAATTATTTAGACATGCATATAAATAGAATGGCCATTATAACTATGATGGTTGGCATATAGGAAGTGCTATAAATGTGAAGGCTGCTGTTGTGGCAGGAGGGAGGATCTCTTTATTCTTATTATTCATCAAGGATTATTGATGACTGACTTTATTCACGTTTGGAGACTTCACTATATCCAGCTCCCCCTGCCCCTACCTCTCTCTTCCATTCTCTTCTTCTGTTGCTTATCTATTGTTACTTTGGTTTTCACTTATTCTTTCTTTCTTGCTCTCAGAATGTGTTTCTCTTCTTTGTACTGTAGTACTCCAGACAATTAAAAAGACCCATGGCTGGCAGTGGTGACAGTAAAATTCTCATTGGTTTCATCAAATTCATTTAGTAGATGAAAGGCATTATTTTTTTTTAGTGGTGGAGTAGATGGTGAAATACAAAAATTGACAGGGAGCGGAGGTGGTTTGTGAGTCTCTATCTTGGAGGAGTTGACTGCAGCTCAAAGGAGACTTGCAAAGAACATAAAAATTCACAGTAATGCTTGAGTGAGAATTCCATAGAGTACTGTCAATTATCTATGATTTTGGATCCAAAAACAAGTTGATAATGTTCTTACAATCGCCTTCAAGTGGAGAATTCTAATTCCAATAAAGTACTCATTCACTTGCCCTCATTTCTTTCCCTCAATCAATATTAGTTGAGTTTCTTCTGTTATTTGGTGAAGAAAGCTTCAATTAGCTGATTATCTGTCTTTAGCACATTTCTTTCACTTCTTACAGTATTTGATTGCCTGCAAACAAAGAAAGCTAATAATCTATTTTTATCAAGGAGGATATTTGGTCTGCAGGAGTCAGAGGAGCATCTGAAATGAACTGGGCTGGTGCTTGACCTGATGGAGAAGGTCCCTCCCTGTATCTAAGCCTTCTCCATCAAATGGGTTATCAGAATACCCAGGGAATAGTCACAACACTGAGTTTAAAATACATAAATTCTGCATTCTGATTGGGAATATATATATTTTTTAATTCTGAGATTTTCAAATGGGTGTGTCCTTTTACTGTTTGTGGATACTTTAAATAAAGACATTAGGCACACTGTGCACTCTGAGTCTGCAGAAGTCAGCTTCCACACATGGCTCTGGATTGTTCTATCCCGCTTGCCAAACCATGCTAAGTAGTAAAATCTGTTCTGAAAATCATGTAAAGCTCCATATTAAACAGATCTGTCTTTCTTTCTTAAGTTTATTGCCTGTCTGACTTATGCCTGCTAAGAGTTTAGTGAGGGGAGTTCATGTTGTTTAGTGCCAAGTCACATTAAGAGTCTTACCAAGTAGCAGGATATACCAAGATCCTATTGGATCTTCACTGGGGAAAAAAATACTAACCAATAAAATTTGGAAGAAATGTTTTCTCTACTACTACCACCACTAGGTAACATTTTGAGGGGTGCTTATTAGGTGCCATGCACAGTTTTAAAAGCTTCACTTGGAAGAATTATTTTAATTTTTACAACAACCCCATGAGAGAGGGACCTTCCACCATGTGGATATAGACATACATTTAGGCAATAATAATAATAATAATAATAATAATAATAATAATAATTTTTTTAAAAAAGTTTATCAACTTGCCTAAAGTTAGTAGTTTATTACAGGCAAAACCAAAATGATACCAACAACAGTTTGACTCCTTCTTTTTCATGGATTTGAATCATTCTATTGATTTCTATAGCAGAAAAAGTAGTTTGACTCTAGTAAGCATGAGTTTCAAAAACATAACAATGTTGAGGAAAATGTGGATGAACTGAATAAGTGATAATGAAAGCATTCAGAATTCACTAGAGATGATGTCACTATTTGCATCCCACTCTGATTTTGATGTTTCTGGTCATTTCCAATCTTTCATTTTTCTCTTTTCGCCACAGTCATAAATTAAAATGTATATTTTTAAACAGATTTTATTTATTTACTTATTCATGAGAGACACAGAGAGAGAGGGGCAGAGACATAGGCAGAGGGAGAAGCAGGCTCCTCACAGGGAGCCTGATGTGGGACTTCAGGTTCACTCCCTGAGCACAAAGGCAGACAGCCACTGAGCCACCCAGGTGTCCCGAAAAGCTATGTTTGATCGTAGTTCCCTACTATCATAGAGATGTTAGGTATGCCGCTGTTTTCGGAGAATCAAACACTCCTTCAAGATGTCTTTTCAGCTCCGATTCATTGTGAAGGAAGAGTGATGGGCATCTTCCATCTGTCTCTCTGGACTCTCTCCACTCTCCTTCACCTGCTCAATGTTTAAAGCAGCTGCACCAGTGGATATAATTGCTGAGCAACACCTCTCCCTTGGTTTCTTGTTGAGTTTACTCAATTTGTTGCATTGATAGAGGAAGGGATAAAAGAGAATGGATCCTTTCTGACAGATCATCTTATGTTGGCTGATTAAGGACCCCCGAGGCTCCTTGTAGGTAGCCCTCTCTAAACAGTTCTTTTGAGGTTCAGCAAATGCTCCTTCCCTTTACTCCTTAGGCCTGTGGTTTCAATAATGCTCCCTACTCGTATTCCGATTACTTCAGTGGTGCTCCCATCCGCAGGTTTGCATATAGTGCCTTTACGCTCCTCAGTTCCTTGATTACTCACTATGAGCTGGACAACTAGTTCCTGCCTAAATCCTTATGGAAACAGAGACCTTTGGAATTTAGTATGATTTTATCCTTTTCATATCACTGTTTCTTTTCAAAACCATTTTTTCTACATTTGTTTTTTTAACTAAAAGAAACTCTACTGAGTTTCTGCTCCTAAACTTATGATAAAATTTCTGAAATTCAGGTGGAATTTGTAGCCTTTTATTTAACAGCAATTCTAAGTTGTGAGTAATTTCCATTTAAATCATAGAGGAAAAAATTAAATGAATTGTGCATGACAGAGTTAGGTAATGTCATTACCATCTCTGTATATTACCAGAGCCATTGGAGTCAAGAGCCTTTCTGATGATGAATAAACGGCTTAACTGCCTGATGTTGGTAGAACTAATAATTTTTTGAGTAGTTATTGAGTCCTGACATTATTTAGGTGCTATGAAGAATGCAAATGAGATGAAAATAGATCTGCATGCTACTATAGGAGATGAGCAACCTAAATACTTCTCTCAGAAGTTTTGGTTCTCTTATGAATGGGGGTAGGTAGAAAATCACTAGAGGTAGAACTCCTTTATCTTGATCATCCATACTGGTAACTCTTTTACTCTAGTGTGTATCATTTTCCAAAAATCCAAGTCTTAAAATGCCTGTTAATATTTAAGAGCTAATGGCTTATATTTCATGAAATGGTTGTCTGTATTGAACAAATAAATGAATAATTGACTTTATGCTGTGTTATAGACATACTCTTCATAGAAGTTTTCTTTTAAGTGTAGGATTTATAGATTAATATCTCTCAAGCCATTCTGTATCTTGAA
Source organism: Vulpes vulpes (assembly GCF_048418805.1). Lineage (NCBI taxonomy): Eukaryota > Metazoa > Chordata > Mammalia > Carnivora > Canidae > Vulpes > Vulpes vulpes. Next base: position 53,219,908 of record NC_132786.1, on the reverse strand, counting down.
CCATGAATATGATTAATATATCCAAGTGTTCGCATAAGGTTCTTGGGAGATTTATATAAGGAGATTGTAAGAAAAATGTGAATTTCAAATACAGATTTAATACTTAATGAACTTATCACTATGCAAAAATTACTAAGCTACCCAAGAAATCTAAGTTGGTTATTTCAACAGTTAGCCTTTTGGAGCATAATAAATCACCCCAAACTTAGTGGCTTAACACATATTTATTTAACTCTTCATACTACTGGTTAGGAACTTGGACACAGCTGGGTAGTTCTTCTGAGTTAAATTGTATTCATTCATGCATCCTGAGTCTGCAGCCAGGTTGGCTAGCATCTGGCTAGTCTAAGATCACCTCTGCTAGGAGAGCTCATCTCTGCTCCACATGGTCTCTCATCCTCCAGCAAGTTAGCCAGGGTTATTCATATGGCATCTGGGCAAAATTCCAAGTGGGCCAGTAGAAGCATGGAAGAAAGTCCTAACATCCCTTCCACCACATCGTATGGGCTAAAACAAGTCATAAGTCAGATCAGATTCAAGAGGATTAGCACTTATGTACTGATGGGAAGAGCTTCTAAATCCCAAAGCAAAAGCTATAGAAACAAAGAAAAGTGAGAGATTGTGACCATATTGTTATTTATGAAAATTATATAATAAGAAGCAGTGTGAGATGAGAGTGATGAACCCAATACACTTGTGCTTTTAGTGACCAAAGGATGTGGGGAAGGAGGAAATATTGTTTTATGTGTATCAGCATATGCAGATAGTACACACATAGATGTAGATACTTCGGTTAGGTATTTCTCAGACACAAGGGGATCTTTTTCCCCTACCAGCATTCTAGCCTTCTTTTCCTCCCTGCTCTTTTGCCCAACCTATAGGTTTTCTTTCTTTCTTTCTTTCTTTCTTTCTTTCTTTCTTTCTTTCTTTCTTTCTTTTTCTTTCTTTCTTTCTTTTTTTTTTTCTTTTCTGTGCTCTCCCCTTTCTCACTCCCTGACTCCCAAATCTGCTCTATTCCTTCTCTGAGTGAGTTTTATACTTCCCCAGTCTCTCTTATCCTGCTCACTGTATATTCCAGACTCTGGCAGAAACCAAGTCAATGAAGAAAACACTCAGTCATTTGGCAACACGAAGAGGCAATTAGATGCCAGCTTCTAAAGGGCTAGAGGACATTTAAGCCCCAAGTGCTGGAAATCGTACTGAAATTACAGACAGAACAGAGGGAGAAGTACTTGAAAGACAATTAGCTAGCCAGAGCTTGGCCCCATCACATTTATTCCATTGCCTATTACAAGAAGGCTTCCATGTTCTTGCTAAAGCCACTATGAGTAGAAGGGAGAATGGATCAATGAGCATCTGTGTGAGAGAGTTCCTCAGAAATAATGAAAGCCTGTCTTAGCCCTTTGAGAATAAGACCTAGAGAAAGTGACTCCCAGAGCATAACGGAATGCTGGATGCAGGTGAAAATGAAGAAAAGGGATTTCAAATTCCACTGATAATCCATAGTGCAGCTAATCTCCAAATGGTTACTGAGATGTGTATTGTAATTGGAAGCACAAAGGTAGCCATTCATTTCATTCTGTACAGTACTCAATATTGTACTCAGACACAGAGTAGGCTATTACTCAAACCTCTATTTTCTATTTTTTTATTGTTATTCTTTTAATACAGACCTTGCCCCTTACCCAAGCCAGGATTGTGACTCCACTGAGGGTTTTTCAGACATCATTAACCACAGGAAGAGAACATAACACAGCAGAAACTTGGGATTAGAATAACAACCTTGAAATTCAAACTGACATCATGTATTATTGTTTGCATTATATACTAAACAGTTATTAGGAACAATTAGCAATTAAAGACTCTTAGGTGCAGTTATATGGTTTTCTACAATATATCCTGAATAGCAGGATAAGTGCTTTGGCTGCAAGCCAATCATCAAAAAGCCCTCAGAAAACTCTAATCTAAAATGTGTGCTCCTTTATGGCCATTGAATGAAGCATGTTAATCAAGCAAAGCCACACACAAGATGGGGAGACTTCAGGTATGTACTTTCACTATGAAGCAAATTTCTATTTTATCCAAAATCCGTACAGCCCCTAAGAAATACTCAGATTTACACTATTTTTCCACCTCATTTTTATGAAAAATAAATATAAATAAGCACAGAGACAGATATCCAGAAATATTTTAGAGGAATATATCCTGATAGCAGGACAAATTTAGTATAATCTCTTCAATCTTCTCTTTCTATAATAGCTGATAGGGATACCTGGTGTTTATCATAATGATCCTGAGGCCCTAAACATCCTTTCCGAAGCGTCAAAGTAAGATTATATCATGGTTAAGCTAATTTTAATGTTAAGTGTAGTCTAGATATATTTAATTCTTTGAAAAGTAGATAATAGGGGATCCCTGGGTGGCTCAGCGGTTCAGCTCCTGCCTTAAGCCCAGGGCGTGATCCCGGAGTCCTGGGATTCAGTCCCACATTGGGCTCCCTGCATGGAGCCTGCTTCTCCCTCTGCCTGTGTGTCTCAGCCTTTCTCTCTCTCTCTCTCTCTGTCTGTCTCTTATGAATAAATAAATAAATAAACTCTTTTTTAAAAAAGTAGATAATATAGTGTTTTTTAGTTGTTTACAATATCCATCCTGGCAAAGGGTCATGTTCCCAATCATATTGAATAAATTGAATTTTTTGTTTTATTATGTATTGTGTTTATTTTATTAATCTTGGAGTGTTAATTTTAGTTTATTCACCTTTAATTATTATAGATTTTTAAATTTCTGAATCAGAAATTGTTTATATAGAATGATCATATGGCAAACTGATCTCAATTTCTAGCACAGTGTTAAGGAACATAAAATGATTGAAAGCAGGTATCCAGTTCTAGAGAGTACTCAGTATGGAAAAATAGAGAAACATATTAAGTAGAGCATGATAAATTCTCAATTTCTCGCTAACCTTGATTATTCAGATCTTTGGAATAATCTGTAATAAACATCTGATCCTTTTGAATAACACAAGTTACATCCTTCTGAATTCGAACATGCTGAGAAAAGCATTATGGATGTAGGAGGTGGAACCGAAAAGGCAAGGGGGCAAAATCTGAACCCCTCAAACTTTACATTCAGGTTACCTTAGTGAGCCAGTAGATACCTTTACACTTGATAGAGATGCATATAAATATGCAAAATTAGAGGTGAAGTTTGCATGACCAAGCCTTGTTTTTCTAACATGAAAATAGAAAAGCAGATGCTCAATAGAAAAATACTGTATGGAAAATCGTAACCAGGAGCCAGATATTAAGTGCAAGCTGTAATCTCATATGTAAAGTGTAAAGTGACCCTAAATGAAGTTTTGAATTTTTCCAAAACATGAATTTAAGAAAACAATCTATGATTTTGTTATGTTAATAGGTGATTTTTCATCTGGCTATAGATGTCCCCTCTCCCTCCTCTGGCGCCTGGAGCCTACATTCATGGGTTGGGTTTCTCCAAAACCAGAGCCAAACGTGGGCTTGCTTTCTCTTGTGCTGGAGCTAAGTCATTTCCCCTCGGTAACTGAGGGTTTCCAAGATATGTGTTCTTCTCCTTCTAATTATTCTTCTAATAAAGAATAATCCCCATTAGTGAGTGAGGCACAAAAGGTCTTTTACCTGCAGACTGAGGATGAGTGCTTCAGTGAAGAAATGTGTTGGATGCCTTTGGGTCTTTAGTTCCTGCTAATGATATGCACTTCCAGGAGATGGAGCTGTGGTCCAGTCTGAATTCTCACATTTTTTCTGGCCTGCTCAAGGAGAGGAAAAAAAAGTTTTGAAATCTTAGGATTTCTTTTAAGCCACTTAAAAAGATAATTATTTTCGGATGACACTGGAAGGTAGGGAATGGGTTGAAAGCACAGATATGTGGATTAAATACGAAAAGTTCCCTAACTGAAAGCAGTTGAACACATTAATATGTTACTGTAGGTAAATCAGAAGGGATTGAAATCCAATAGAATAGTTGGATGGAACACAGTACTGATGACCTCTTTCAGAGGGAAGAAGAAACAGACCATTTTTATTTTTTTTTAGGAAAGGAAAAAAAAGGGTAAATACAAATAGAATTGTCGGTGGTAGTGATTTGTTTTTAACAGAATACACTCATTGCAAAATCTGATGAGAGAATACTTATATAATTATGATAATTATTAAAGTGGTGCTATTTTAGATTTTCCATCTGTTTATCCTAAATATTTTTTACTTACATATCTCCCCTTGCACCTAACATGTTTTTCTTTTACCGTTTTTAGTAGTTACCGTATCTCTCATGAATTTGAAATTATATGCTTTCATCTCATTATATACTTTCTATACAAGAAGTGTCATTTGTAAATATTTTCTCAAAATGCAGTAAGAGAGCTATGTTGCCAGCTATGCAGGGCAATCATCCAATCATGAAAACCCACTCCACATGGAGGAAAACTGTTCTGGATGTTTGGCCTAGGGGATGAAGGTGTTCCTCATGGTAGCCAGCTGTTTCAGCAATATGGTAGAAATTTCAGAAATACACAACATCCATGACCATAATAGTTGCATTTGAATATCTTTTATAATTAAAGAATGCTCCCATGAGATTAACCTTCTATGACACCTGTGGGTGTGAGTGTGGTGTTGCAAAGTAGTCAAATCACCATTGAGTTTACACATGGACGTCCCATTGTTAGTGAGCAGCAGAGATTAGTTTATAATCCATATCTTTGGATTTGTAAACTTGTGCACTCGTGTGCATACCTGTGTATGGATATGTGTGTGTGTTTGTGCTCACAAGGATACAAAAAGCTTGGTTTCTGATGGGCACTGTGAGCCTCCTCCTGTCTGCCACAACTGACCAAGAATACAACGTGTTAGAGACTTGTCGCCAAAACTGGGTGGCTCTGTTGATCTTTGGGATCATCTCTTTTTCATCATCTTAGATTAAAAAAAAAGTGTCATTGAGCCACTATTTCTGCAATTTAATATTACAATTTCATCACATTCTTCTGTGACTGTTTTTAATTTATGAATGATAACATTTGGGGTTTATATTTTCTCTTTTTTTTCTAAGTTTTGAAAGTTCTTCACAATTCTTGATTTCGTTTTGTACTTAAAGCCAGACAAGTTGTGATGTCTGATAATTGCTTGTTAAAATTAAACTACCATAAAGAGGAAAACATTACATTTTTCTCCTAATGAGAAGATGATATTTTTTCTTTATAGATAGGAATGTGAATTTTATATAGAATTGGTACAAATATAATCTAATATATAGATTTTTCCCTTGATTTCTAGCAGCTAGAAATATACTGACCAGGTACAAATGCTCTCCATCATGTTAATTGTTTCTCAATACACTACACATATCCTGGGAAGAAACCTGGACTTTGAACCCAGACCTGAGTTTGAATTCTTCTTTCTTGTACTTACTATGTAACTTGCACAAGCTATTTATCATCCTTGAGCCTTGGTTTCTTCAACTCTAACATGGTCAAAGCCCAACCTTGCAGAGACATTGAAGAACCACAAATCTGTAATACCACTAATCAATTTAAGGGTAGGCCTGTCTCAGGGCACACTTTCTTCACGCATCTTTCTGTTTTTTTCCATTCAACAATTTGGTAAATGTATTTATTTAGGAGTTAGTTATTGTATCTCTGGTATTTATTAGGAGACTTGAGTGCTTTTAATTTTGGTCTGAATTTAATTGTGGAAACAGGTGATTTGTTTTGCTGAAGGAATGAGAATTTCCTGACTTTCTGAATCATGGAAGTTTTATTTTCTTGTTATAAACTTGAGTCGAGAGCATGTAAATACTCCTTTCGAAAGACTAAGGGGGAGTGAAACAAGATGAAGATGAAATTATCTCCCCAAAGGATTCTCTAATAATCTCTAGTGTTTTACGCAAGTGGGGTGAGTGGCTCTGGAAGAGAAGGCTCCTTGGAACAAGCAGCGTAAATGAACCTGCCTGCACGTCTTTGCCACCGCAGAAAATTGGCTCTGAAACTACGCGTGTGTTAGTTCTACCTGTGTGTTTTCAGTTGTCACTTGCCTACTCAGGGGACCAAAGAAGAAAGCTTTTTTCCAGGACCAGTAAGTCTACGGGGGTCTGAGAGTGGGGATCTGCCAACACAAAATTAAAGTAATAAGGAAGGCACATTAACAAAGGCTCTTTTTCTTTTAATAAACATAAAAAAAAAAAGCTGTCCCATCAGGCATGACTTTTTCCAAGTGTTACTGCAGTTAGCACTGTTAAAAATTCTCAAAATATAAAATACGAGAGAAAAGAAAATGTGACATTTCACTTTTTGTATGTTTTTCTTCGGAGTGGTCTCGTATGCTAATTATACATATAACTTATGCTGTTTACTTTCACCTATAAGTTACAGATTTAAGTTAGTGAAGGTATCGGTGTGCTACACATGGGGTCGCATCATTCATTATACATTTTCTAACTTTTGGGAGGATTTAATGCAAGATAGGCCAAATGCTGTACATGTACTTTGCAGAACTGCACTGTTAGATGTAGGGATGGAATTTTTCTTTTTTCCGAAATCAACTATTTCTTTTGTAATTCAGCTCCATCTCTGGCTGAGTATTTTGGCTCCTCATTTTAATGGTAGCAGTTGAAAAAATAATTTCATAGAAAAAGAAATCACAAACTAGACACTCTAAATCTCATATCCTGATAAAGGAAGCCTATAGACTAACATTAAGATAGGTGAGAAGAATATAAATGATATGTAATTTCAGAAAGGAAAGAGCGGCAATTTACATTTCTTCTCTCTCGTTCAGAAGCATTAATTCTTATTTCTTATTAATGAGGACTGACACCGTGCCCACAAGACAACAGCGGTTAAGTGCTGGCCCAGTTGAGAGATTCTGAAATAAGTGCTTCTGTCTCCATACCTTGCAAGCATGGTGACTTGAACGTCTTGTGTTTGAAGATGATGATGATGATTGATGATGATGATGATGATGATGATGATGATGATGATGATAATGACATGTAGAAAACATTCCTTTGATGTGGGGAGCTCAGGAGCAGGATAGGTAAATACACCATTAATCATACTATTATTTAGGCCCATGCAGAGTCATTGCTCAATTATCGCCACTAATGAACAGGAAGAGTAGACTGAGCAATACAACGTGGCAGCGAGGATCATTTATATTTGAGTCAAGATGACTTTTTGTACTTACATTTGAATATAATTGTGTCTGATATTCTGGGACTCCTAGCTGAGCACCCAGCGGGCAGGAGAGAGTTCCGGCAGATGCCCTCACTCACTGTTCCCTTGTAGAAGCAGAGGAAGCCCAAGTGCTGGTGCCTGTCTGAGCCGCTCAGTGGCTTGAGCTGGGCTACCCTACCTGAGCCTGGCACAACCCGATTAGTCTGTGACCACCTAGGCCTGCGCTGGTGCAGAGGGGGTGCTGGAGGTAGGGTTGGGGAGAAGGTTGCCCTAGACTGGTATTTACCTGTCTGTAAACCATGGGGGATAAATAAGGAATGATGCCTTGGAACTGAAAAACATCTTAATGAGGCTTTCAAAGATTATATGGGAACCCCAAGAGGTATCTCTGACCAGTTCAGTAATACAGCCACTTGGTGAAAAATGGACCTCCTTGCTACATTTACCTGAATCCAAGTGCCAAGGCGTGACCTGTTTCAGCCATGCCTACATTGAGTGTAACTCAAGATAAATGTTTGCAGCTCTTCAAACTCTCGAGCTTCCTACTTTGAGCCTGATGATTGGTTCAATCTAGTTTTTAAAGTGGGGAGGGAGGGGGAGCATGGTTGGGAATTACAGCAGCTGCCCAAGGAGATGGCAGATGCTTCTGGATCCATGTGGCAGGGTGGAAATAGCTCTGCGCTGGGAAGGCTGCAGAGGTCTTGCAGTGTTGCTACAATCAGAGGGTAGTATTGAATGCTGAGATTATTTCATTACAGAGAGAATGAGATTGCAGGGAAGGAAATACACACACACACACAGGATCTTAGCATATTGACTTCTGTTTTGTTTATTTATTTTTCTGCTAAAAACCTTTTCCTTTGCTTCTGTTTTTCCTTTCTTTTAATGATCATAGACTGCTCTATTTCAAAACCATCCTTGCATCATTATAAGTGCATTGTTGAGGTGGATGTCAAACTCTTCCTGATGTAAATGAAAGTCCTTCACTACCAGATACAGCACTAATTGAATAAGGGGTGACAATGGTAAAAATTATACATTGTTTTAAAAGTTGCTCAGCAAAGACATGTGCAGGCTGGTAGGAAATTATAAGAACTTTATTCAATAAATACCAACTGTTCGAGTCCATTCAACTGCTATGACAAAATGCCACAGGCTGGATAGCTTAAGAACAACAGGAATTTATTTCTCACATTTATGGAGGCTGGAATTCTGAGGCCAGAGTGCTGGAAAGGTTGGACAAGGGCTCTCTGCTGGGTTGCATACTTCCCAATGTATTCTCATGTGAGGAAGGGGCCAGGGATCTCTCTGGAGCCTCTTTCATAAAAGCATTAATCTCACAGACAAGTGTTTCTGCTCTCATGACCTATTTACCTTCTAATACCCTACCTCTTAATACCATCACATTGGACATGAAGATTTCAGCATATGAAATAGGAAACACATTCAGACCATTGCACCAACATTCCAGACACAAGTGTTAATGATGAAGCTTGGGAAAAAGGACATAATTCATAGCTTCAATATTTATATCTAATCGGGGAAATATCACCCTTAGATTTATTTTTATTTTATTTTTAAAATATTTTATTCTATTCATTAATGAGAAACACAGAGAGAAAGGAGGAGAGACATAGACAGAGGGAGAAGCAGGCTCCACGCAGGGAGCCCAGGACTGCGGGATCATGCCCTGATCCGAAGGCAGATGCTCAACTGCTGAGCCACCCAGGTGTCACATCACCCTTAGATTTATATAACACATGTGTTTTTTTATTTTGGCTGTATAATTCAAACACTTCTGAGTAGAGTAATTTTAAGACTTACATGTTCAGAGTAAGAAATTTGTTTCATCTTTGTATGTTTCCTAGTTCTAGATAAACTTTTATACATTAAAGTACATCTAAAATATTTATTGAGCTGAAATCATAAGTGTTTTATGCTGCACAAAAGTAAATGATATTTGTCACAAAGAAATACACAGACAACAAGCCAATCGTAGGATAGTGAAACAGCCATTCTTACTGTCATAAATCTATTTTTATTTTTCATTTTTTGTTCTTTTTCCTTGTCTTTTTTTTTTTTTAACTTGGCATTGTACATGGAGCCGAGGTAACTGGTTCTTTGTATCAGTCATGAGTTTTTCAGTCATGAGTTTTTCTTTTTTTTTTTTTCTTTTTTTTTTTAAGTCATGAGTTTTTTAATCATGAGTAAGTAATGAAATTCTAACAGGTTATGCAAATATGTTAATTTGTTGGCTATCATTAAAAAAAGTCCATAGGCAATGGCTTCAGGCATAGTTGGATCTAGCTGCTAAAACAATATTTGCAGGGTTTTCTTGGCTCTGTTTTCCTCTCTTTAGGCTTTATTTCAGGGACTGCCTTTTTTGGATCACTCTCTTTTTTCATGGTGACAAGCTGAACATCAGGACTTCAGGACTGAATTGTAAGCAATGAGGAAACCCAGCAAAGGAAGTGCTCCTTTGCTGTAGTTCTGCCAACAGCATCTGGGCTGTCACTTAGTGATCCTGATGAACCTGGGCTTGTATGGTAATAAGCACACTCTGAGTCCCTTTCTGCAATCAGGGGAAATGGCCACAGTGATTGGGTGGCCTGGGGTTCCTTTAAGAATGGGGGTCTTCATTCCCAAAGGAGAGTTAAGATGTGTCTAGGAAAAAGGGGAAGAAATAGTTATTATCCAGTCAAAATAGCAATGTCTAGGTGGAATACTGAGAAGACATTTTATTTACCTATAGCCACCTTGGAAAATTGAGTCGCAAATTTGTGTTGGGGATAAAGCATTTTTTTTCTAATACATAGGGAAAACTATACTTAGAAACTGAAGACCAGTGAAGTTTTATTCCTATGTGGACCAGGGCTTCCTTCAGGGTTTTCTTTGCTCACATGTCTTCTCATGGATCCCTTCCCTGTGACTACTTTCTGCAAGAGAAACGATGCTTTCACAAGCTCCTCCTGACAGTCCCAGAACTTTCTATTCTTTCACTTAACTTTTCTACATATTTTTATCCCCATTTGGTATTTTATATATTTACTCATTATATATCCTTTATATTTATTATCCATCTTCTCTTGCTACAATTTAAATCCCACGAGAAGCTTATTCATTTCTTGCTGTTCAGCGAGGTGACTGGTACATGAATAATATATTGTGGCAGGTGGATGGATGAGAGAAGAAGGAAGAAATAAAGGAAGGAAGAAAGGAAGAAAGAAAGGAAGATGCTTTAAGTTACCAAATTAGATGTTCAAAAGCCCAAGGGAACCCAATCCTATGGGTCAATTAATTAGAGATAATAACATTATTGATTACAACCCTTTTTAAAATATTGGCACTTAGAATGGAATTCAAGTACATATGATTTTAAAATGTAGAAAAGAAGCCTGCTTCTCTCTCCGCCTGTGTCTCTGCCTCTCTCTCTCTCTCTGTGACTATCATAAATAAATAAATTAATTAATTAAAAAAAAATTTAAAAAAAAAAAGGGATCCCTGGGTGGCGCAGCGGTTTGGCGCCTGCCTTTGGCCCAGGGCGCGATCCTGGAGACCCGGGATCGAATCCCATATCAGGCTCCCGGTGCATGGAGCCTGCTTCTCTCTCCGCCTGTGTCTCTGCCTCTCTCTCTCTCTCTGTGACTATCATAAATAAATAAAAAAAAAATTAAAAAAAAAATTTTTAAATGTAGAAAAGAATGAAAAAATACATGATATATGGACTTTCCTTAATTATCAAATAGTATTTATTAGCATAAACTTAAATTATTATTTTTTATCAGGTTGGGGATCATAATGAGACAATTTTTAATATAAATTATGCTTTTGCCTTGTTCTCAATGTATTATTTGATTTAATTAGTATTTGCAAAGTGTACTTAGAATTAACAGTAATGTAATAGTTTGGCGATACGTTAAGAAAAATAATAGTAATTTGCATTGTATCCACGGATGCAAAGAGACCCTATAAGGTACAACTGAGATTATATGATCAATTTCTGACTAAGTAAGTGCCAGTGCCTGTCCAAATTGTTGGCAATACATTGGAGTTAAACTGTTTTTCACCAACCAGTATGTGTACCCCCTACACTGTCCAGCACTGTTCATGGAGTGATAATTAATATATATCTATTGGAGAGATAAAGAAACAACAAAAATTAATGCATTATAGTCAAATTCAAGTTCCTAGGTTGTTTCTTACTTCCTTTTAGTCTGTGTAATAGCAAACTCAGAATTTAAACACCTGTGCAGAACCAGCTCAAATCCTCTCTCCTCTGATGCCCTCCTAGAATATTTTAATCTTCCTTCAACAGAATATTTTGTCACTCAAGGTCTACTTCTCTTGAGGCAATATAACATACAGAGTGTTTGGAATATCTCTTATATTCCTGTATTAAACTGTCATTTATCTTAGTTTCCAAAAGTAAATATGTGTGTTCTGATCATAAATGTGGAAACAAAAAATGTGACATGTTTGAACAAGAAAATGCCATGTGTATGGAATGAGGGTGTTACATTTCAGAATACTCTTCTTTTTCTTAACTATTCTCCATAGCCTCTTCTATAATGCCAGACCATGAATAAATTTATTTTCCCAATATAAACTTGCATTTATCATTCCACCCACTCAAAGGTCTTCAGTGATCCTCCACTGTCTCCACTATAAAGTACAAATACCAAACTTAGGTCAGTAGGCACCATCCTTTATAAAATAGTTTCTCCTACTGTCATATTCCATTGCATAAAACTTGTTCAGAGTCAGGGTTTTTTTAAAAAACATATTTTATTTATTTATTTGTGAGAGGGACAGAGAGAACACAAGCGAGGGGAGGGGCTGAGGGAAAGGGACAAGCAGGTTCCCTGCTCAGCGGGGAACAGGAGACCAGACAGGGGGCTGGATCCCTGAGATCATGACATAAGCCAAAGTCTGATCAACACTTTACTGACTGAGCCACCCAGACACCCAGGTGTCAAAGGGTGGGGTGAAGTGCACCTTGGTTCTTGCTATACAGCAGCAGTGAGGTCTTGTTCTCGTTAACTATGTTCTGGTGTTAAGTCCTAACTGTTCAAGGTCCATCTCAAGTCCCACTTCCTTCATGAAGCTTTATGAAATTCACAAACCACTATTCTTCTTCACAAACCACTTCTTCCACTGTTTGATGTGATCTTTTATCATTTTTCCATATATTGACAACCCTACTAACTTGTTAAATCCCGACCATAACGTAACTTTTTGGATGCCTAAAAATGAACTGATAATGAATACTCATTAGATTTTGCTGATGTCAGTGACAATGATGATTATGGTAAGAATTATGGCTTAGAATATGTATTGGCTTGGAAAGGGGTCACATATTCAGAAGAAATATGATGAAACTGAATAAAATAGTTCACTAGTGGGAAAATTCATTTTAAAATGATTATCTTTGAAAAAATTTAAAAATATTTTTATTTTTTAAAAATATTTTTATATTAAAATGTTTTATCATAGCATTTATTATACTTATGCAGTGAGGGTTCTACTATTAAGAATTAAATAAAATGATTTAACGTTAGGAATTAAATAAAATGATGCATGATATGTATGTCATGTATTTTACACTCCAATATATTTTTAATACAACCTTGCCATGATATTCATCTCCTTAACATTTCTTTTATACTTTTGTTCCTATGATAGTTGTGCTTAAAATATCATAAGATATAATTGCATGTATGCCATGGATCCCTGTATTAAAGAGTATGAAAAAATTAATACGTTATTGTTAGATTTTTCTAAGTGTTCATAGTGTGGGATGGCCCAGTTCTTTTGTGCTAAATCTTTTAGAAATTATTCAACTCCACTGAGGTAGAATCTATTTCTCTTTCTCCTCTAATCTAACCCCCAGGGCCACTGTTATATGAGCATCTTATCCTGCTAAATTAAGAAGCCCATCCTTGTTGTTTTGTGTGTACCTTATTTAGGCCATCAGCAGACAAAATGGAAATTGTATTTTGTAACCCACGGTGTGGTCCACAGGGGAAATGAGGAGTTGATAAGTATATATCCAGTACACTTACTCCAAGTGATAATTAAAACTGGAGCACAGAAACACAGAAGGAACCTTGGAATGAAATTGTCAATCTAAAAATTATCAATTTAAAAATCTCGCCTAATTTCCCTGCAAACAGTGGTTCCCAAGAATCTTGTCAAAGACCCACTTCTGCTCTCCTTTGGTTCAATTTAGAAGAGGCAAAAAAAAAAAAAAAAAAAAAGTAGAGAAAAATCTTGTCTGTATTGCTTGAAGCCCTCTTGGTGCCACAATGGTTAAGACGGTGTTGGCATTTCCATTATCTTCTGGGATTGAATGTAGCGTAAAAGGTCAAAGACATGGGTGGTGTACTGGTTATAGTCATTAGTTAATCAATCAATTTATTTATTTAATTTTTTGATTCAGGTAAGAAAATTGTATTCCTCCACTTTAAAGAAAGCCTTGAATTTTTTCTTATTCCAAACAATTATGACTCAAAGACAATCTCATACATTTTCTCCAGAAGCTAGGCTCTTATGTATGTATGCATAGAGTCTTTGTCTTTCCAGTTTCTACACCTTAGCATTCTACTATAAGAAATGAAATTCTATACTTATTGAACTAAGAAAATAAAGAGGACATATAGTGTCCAGTGTAATGCTTTACATTTTATTTAATTTTATTATTTTTTTTTCTACATAGGCTTTACATCCAGCATGGAGCCCAACGTGGGGGTTGAACTCACAACCCTAAGATCAAGACCTGAGCTGAGACTAGAATAGGATGCTTAACCAACTGAGCCACCCAGGTGCCCCAATGCTAATTATACATATTTATTGATTGATGGGATTCAGCTTTCTCTCAATTGCTATCAAGCTAATAGTATAGGAAGTAAGTTTTGTCATACCTTCCCAAAACAGTTTGAAGCAGTGGGTGTCCTATTGAGAATATCTAAGAAAAATTAGAATAAGAAAGGAATTTAGATCTATAACTCTAGGTTCTGGTCCTAACTTACCACTTACTGAGAGGCCTTAGGCAGGTTATTTAAATTCTCTAACCTTGGGACACCTGGGTGGCTCAGCGGCTGGGCATCTGCCTTTGGCAAGGGGCATGATCCCGGGATCCTAGGATCCAGTCCTACATCGGGCTCCCTGCATGGAGCCTGCTTCTCCCTCTGCCTGTGTCTCTGTGTCTCTCGTGAATGAATAAATAAAATCTTTAGAAAATAATAAATTCTCTAAGCTTGAATGTCTACATCTATAAAATGTAAGTAAAAATAGTACCTAACCCTAGATGTTTCTGTGAAATTTAAATGCACAAACAGAGCTTAACACATACTTGTTACAAAGTAACAAGTAACAATAAATGACAACTCTTATGACAACAAAGTATTAGATGCCCAAAGAACTAGTAGAGCATAAAACACAGCTACCAAATAAAGCAATATTCAAAACAAAACTATAAAATGAATACATTAACATGTAATAGAGTAATCTCTTTGCTATGTATACATGTAAGAACTTTGTTCAATATTACTGGGCATATAATGTAAAACACCCTTAGAAATTATTTTCTGAATTTCTTTTCCCACTGCCTTACAGGGTAAAGCATTGAAAGTAGACACACCAGGACTAAGATTGATAAACTGTTCATTTAAAAGACTGTGTATTTATTATCATAGACAGTGCTTTAGTGCACTATATAGGTAAAAAGAGTAATACTGCCCCAGAGATAATGTTGAGCAACAGCAGAAGATAAAATCTTGCCCTTTATGATTGCCTGGACAATCCAGGCCAGCAGATACACCCGAATGCACAGGAAGCTTCAAAACTACCAACATAACTGCCTGTGGTGGGTCTGCCACAGAGCCAAATGCTGCTACTGAAAAAATACCTTCCACCATGCTAGGAAGCGCAGAGATGAAGCAGCAATTAAAACCAGCCGGGCATCTTTGTGCAACTGTGATTGGATATTTTCTCTCTATATATATTTCCACCACCAGCAACAGAATCTTACTACAATGATATCAGCAGATTACTGTAGTATCCATCCCGTATTCCCAAGGCCGTTCACCTTTGCAGACCCCTAAGAACAGCAGCATGTTGTCAGTCATACTTTCTCTTTTTTTTTAAGATTTTATTTATTTATTATTTGATAGAGAGAGAGAGAGAGAGAGAGAGAGAGAGCCCAAGCAGGGGGAGTGACAGGCAGAGGGGGAGGGAGAAGCAGGCTCCCTTCACAGCAGGGAACTTGATCTGGGATCATGACCAGAGCCAAAGGCAGACATTCAACCTACTGAGCCACCCAGACGCCCCGTCAATCATACATTCAATTTAGAAGTGTCCTATCAGATGCAAAGTAACTGGTATCTAGGTTATCTAGAGGCACTGGCCCGTATTCAAAGGATGAGCTTCTGCCTCAATGGACATGAGAGGAATTTACAAATTAGGCAGTATATTAAATACACCAGCACCATTTGCTGCATAAAGTAATCCCACTGTGAATCTTTCTGTGGAGGGAATATCTGTTCTCAATATCTGAGTCAATCCAAGATTTCTCAGATCTATTAAGAATCTAAAAAACCTTCACGCATGTCAAAGAGAAAGGACAGGACCTAGGCAATACTGGATACCTACAATAGGCCAAGCGACACATGACCTGTTTTGCCTAAATTGTAGTATTTCTCACCGTAACGCTCTTAGACATTAGCAAAGCTGAAAGATTAAAGTGACTTGCTCAAGGTGGTATTTGCTTGTGGATGCACCTGAATCTCTATCATCTACTTATCTACCTAACACACCAGGGCTGCCTGACAGCCAGGTGTATCTGATTGTCAACACTTACTCTTCTTTATGCCTCTCGTTTCCAGCCTGCCAGTTGTAGATATTTACAGGAGTATCCAATTTAGTACACATATGGATCTCTTCCCAACAAGCATATTCTGGAAACCAAGTAGTTTGCCTCCATGAGAAACCACTTATTGCATATAGGTGTTATGATAAATAAAATGCAAATCCTCTTAAAACGTTTTTATAGTATAGTATATTTAGTCAATATTTGTGTTTTTCTTAGCATGCAGTAAAAGTAGAATTACTAAATATAGGAGTTCTGTGTGATTTTTGGCATTTAAAATGAATTCTTCAAAATAGGGGGACTTCTTAAATCACATGTAAAAGAGACACACTTAAAAAAAAGTAACATCTCTAAATAATAAGTAAATACAGAAACTTCCAGGCTTAGAAGAGTGACCCTGAGATGGTCACAATCTGGCATCTAATGATCTTGCTAAGCTTCCCACAGGCTCCCGTGCTAGAGTGAGGCTTGGAACCAGGCCTGAAAAGAACATTTGCAGATGTCATTTGAATGGCAGTCAGCACAGGCATCACTAATAGAACGCCTTTGCAATTATATTAACATGCAGATAATGAGAGGCCATAGCAATGCTGCTAACGTGACCCCTAAGATAAAGTATTTCACCCACTTTGGCCGCTATTTCTACTTCTTCTGGTGTCATCCAACCTTTACTCTTGATCAGTATCTAAAATGTTGTATGATTTGGGAATTTGATTTTGTGCATGGCGTGGTGGTCTAAACTCAGTGGGAGCATGTTCTCCTACGTGGCTATGATGGTTCTGCAGTAAATGAGAATCTCCAAAGAGTGTGTTATCGCAGCAGTATAATAAATAGCATTTTAATGGCCTGAAATAGTTAGTAAGCGCAGTAGAACTAAGCACTGGAATAATGAGTGAAAGCACTGGGGAAAGACAAGAACAATAAGTTTAGTTTTTCTTTTATTTCGATAATTGTTTTGATTTTCTTTTTGACCTCTATCATGCAGCTAATGAAGTTAGTGATTTGGGGTCTGGGCACACATTTTTGCCTGATGTACTATTTAGATGATTGAAATGACTTCTTTCTTGGTACCATTTTTTTATACAATTATTTAGAACTGAAGCTCTTCTTTCTGTGGGAGATTAAAAATGTTTTATCTGATATCTTCCAGGATCAGCTTGGTCTCCTTTTGGGGTAAACCTGCTGCTAGTTTTAAAATCAGTGGTTGTCTCTTTACTGACTTCCAAACATTGTCCCCACCAATATCTACTTAGGTGTTTCATTGGCTGTTGTTGAATGTTTGTATGTGCTGTCAGGCATCTCTCCATCCTTTAAAGCTCTAGTCCTCAAACCTATAACCACTCCTTGAATCAAGGTAGGTTGAGAATTGGAAGTTACAGTCGGCGGATCTTCTGGTTCTTTTGTTTATGAGCAGACACGATCTGTAAACTTTCTGGAGGTTGATGGAGCGAGACAGATTTCTCCAGTACTACCACCTTAAGCTATGGAATTAAGAGACGGTTTAGAGTAGCTTAAAAAGGGCTTCCCCTCCAGCTGCTAGGACCAGGCACACTGGATACCAGATGGCTGACATCAAAGACTAGATCAGATGTGTCATATAGTCAGTCATATGTTCACATTTTCATAAAGATCTGTTCCTCAAGACCTCTACGCATCAACCTGATGAGTCTTCTGTCGCGTCAGACACAAGTTTGCTATGGCTGTAGGCTTTCTCTTGCTGTCCTTCACTTTCAAATCCTTTCCCTTTTAAGTGAAATCTACTGCTGCATTATCTAAATTTAAACCTACATTTAATATATTTTTAGAACCCCTTTTATCTGAAAGTATAATTTCCATCTTTGAGTGCATCACTTTAAAATACACACGTGAAGGATTCTTTATAAATGTGAATGATTGATAGATAATGAAAGTCTGTTCACTATTTGTTATATGTGTAACACCCATTTCAGGCGAGAAGAGTTAAAATTGGGCAACAAAGTCAGAAAAACACTCTCTTGTTTTCGTCCGGGCTCCTTGGATGTTCATTCTTGCAAAGGGAAAAATATCTCACAGCCAGAGTGCAGAAGTCAGGGTACAAGCCCGCTCCATCTTCGCACATAACGCAGGCCAGTAGATGTTGCAAAAGGTCATGGGGTTTGCAAAAGTAATTAGCTGATTTCACCATACAGATTTCTAGTTTGTCAGGTATTTATTTTCTGTGTGAAAACGGACATTGATACGATATATTTGAGAAGTATGGTAAACGCTAAAAGCCCCGCTTCATGTAAATAATCATTTGATTTCTGGTCCTCATAATTCAGTTTGAAAGATGCTGGATTTATGAGAATAATTCCCCAAATTGGAAAAAGAATTCCTATTTAGGAATAGGAATATTTCAAATTTCTTGAGGTTTTCCAAATTCAACTTCTCTGATTACGGCTCACCAAAATAACCTGTAGATGAAACGAAGCCACATTTAAGGCTCATTGCAGCAAGTGATCCCTCCATTTACAGAATCTTATTAGCATTTTGGAGAGATGTTGGTAACTGGGGAGCAGAAGTTTAAGATTGGGCAAGTTCATGGCCTGTGGTTGGTGTGTCTACTGACACAAGGCTTTCAAACTGAGCCTTTTCCGCTTCATGAGCCTCCATTGAGCTGTCTAGTGTACTTCCAGGAAATTTCTGAAACAAATAATAACATTATTTGCAGTTTCATCTCTCTGAGAAAGTTTCCTAAAATAGAAGAAATATGTTAATGCAGCCAGTAAGCTGTGGAGCTATATCTGGTTTTGGTTACAAGGTCAAAATAGTAACTGTAGTCCCAGTCAGCTAACGCAGCCATGAAACATATAATTTTTTTTCTTTTGATTGCAAGCTACTACATGTAAAACCAGAGCTTTTAATTTAAGAGTTGAAACAACTATAAATAGTTGGATATTTTTAACAAGGATTTAGATTGTGTAGTCTTTAAATTATCATCTGTACAACCAAAATAATCTTGAAAACATATCCAGTATCTCAGAACGACGTTAAAGGGGAAAAAGAATCCAATCACAGATAATGCCAGGAAAACTCAAGATACTATAGTATTGGAGGGGGAAAAATCAACATAGCCTGAAGTGTGCATAATTTTTAAACCGTTATAAAACAAAGGTATTTTAATGTAAATTATATATGGGCAGCAAAGAGAAATATAATTTATGCTCTTCAATTTTACTTCTTGCATAATCAGCACATGAGACACAGATGTCCATTGTATTATTTGGCCCATAGCTAATCGTGTAAATATTTTTCCACTTTCCTTTCATTAACCTCTTACTTTCCCATTTTATTTTCACAGAATCTTATCACCGATGCCTGATTATCCCCATTGAGTAAATAGCAGAATTTATTTTCAGAGAGGCTGTTGGTGGGTCCAGGGATAGATAACTAGTAGAGGTAGAGAGGAGTCTTGAACCCAGGTCTTCTGACTTAGATTCTTTCCCATTGAAGGACTTACTATTATTTTTCTGGACTTCATTTGCTATGTTAAGTTGTACAATTCATAAAGTTCTGCATAAGACACCAGTGAAGGTTTCTTTTTTTTTTTTTCCAGTGAAGGTTTCCATTATGTAGTATCTTTTTGCCAATAGGCAATTTAAATAGAATCTGAACTAGGCAAAAATATGAAGTTGACAACACCCCACCCCACCCGCCCCAACCTAGTTCTCTCAGACTCCTTTCTTCCTTCTCATTGCCTTCTATTATCATCCCATGGCAAATTTCTTCCAGAGAAAACCATCTGAAATTCATTGATATTAACTTTTAAAAGAGCAATAATGACCACTAAAAGTATTATGTTCTGACCCCTCTCCCTTCCTCTGGGATTTTTGTGTTCCAAGTAATTAGGTAGAGAAATGCTGTTTTGATTGTCAACAAGAGCCTGTGAGTTTTTTGTTTTTGTTTTTTAATTTCAGTTGGGAAGTCAATCATTTTCTAGCATATCTGCAATGAGACATGCATTCCATACGTGCTGGATTTTTAGAGTTGTGTTTGTTGATCCATTCTCTCCTCGAAGAAAAGAGTTTCATGTCTTATCTGATACAGGACAAAATAACAAATATTCTTTCATGCTTTTCAGATTCTCTGAAGTAGCATAGTACATAACGGCTAAGGGGAAAGTTACTCTAATCTCCTCTTTTCTTGACCACACATCTATATCTGCATGTGCCCAAATGTTTCATTCATTCATTTAAAAACTCTTTAAGCCCTTACTGACACACAGTTCTATGCACTTGGGATTCTATTGTGAACAAAAAAGGCAGTATCTCTGCCCTCATAGGATTTGTATTTTGTGGCTTTTCTAGAAATCAAACACCTAAGAATAATCTTCCAAATCTGTTTCTCCCATACTTAGAAAGTCAATTAATATATATGTCGAATAAGCTTTAAAAACAGAAAATGTGGGCAGCCGGGTGACTCAGCAGTGTAGCACTGCCTTCAGCCCAGGGTGTAATCCTGGGGTCCCAAGATCGAGTCCCACGTCGGGCTCCCTGAGTGGAGCCTACTTCTCCCTCTGCCTGTGTCTCTGCCTCTCTCTCTCTCTCTCTTTCTCTCTCTGTCTCTCTTGAATAAATAAATAAAATCTTAAAAAAAAATAAAAACAGAAGACGTATAGATCATACTGTGCCACTTAATTACCCAATATTTATTAGTATTATCAGACATTCAAGATATTAAACTGCCTAAGACAGTGGCTCTTCCTCCATGGAGAACACAGAGGTAAAGATAAAAATAGTACAGTGAGATAAATATAGTAATTGTAAGAAGCCTTCCTGGTCACCTAGCTAAAGTGAACCTTCCTCCATTCTACATTTCCTGTGCTCGTTTTCTTCTTCATTTTTTCCTGATAGCATTCGCCATTACCTAGCTGTTCTGCATTCTGTTTATTTATCGTGTTTGCTGTTTAGCTCCCCATTAGAGGTGAGCCACAGGAGGCAGAGACACACTCGTCTGTTGTGTTCTCAGCCCCTAGAATGGAGCCTGATGCGAACAGGTGACCATTAAACAATTTATTCCAAAATATATAGGAATTATGGTGGGAATTACCATCTGAATTAAATCAGTCTTTGTCTTGTAGGTACAAAAAGATCCTGAGCTGTGAAGCATGATGTGTAAGGTAGAGAGATGTGCTGGTACCAGGGCTTAGACGAGAGAGTGTCTGAGTTCCAGAGGCAGTGACCCTGCCCAACTAAAAGATAATGAGAGCCGTTTAGACATCATTCCAGACCTTTGATGATTTTGACCCTGTAGAAAAACATGACATCAACTCATAAGAAAGATCATATTTTGCATGTAAACACAGACATTTAGCTCAGAACATGTAAGTCATGGCAGAGAAGCATTAATGTGGTTTCTAGAAATGCCTGATAACCCCAGAGGGCAGCCCAAACACTGGGAGATTCTGGCTCAGTATGTAAACAGAATTGGGTTAAGAGAACTGTATAAGGCTTGAAGAAACAGAGTCATGGAAATTAGAAATAAAAGGGACTATTAGATCATATTGTCTGTCTCCCGCCAAGGCAAATTGTTGCTGACAGTATATTATAGCTTTATTCTTTGCAGTAGATTTTTACAGACTTCCCAGGAGAGGTTGCTCCTATGTCCAGAATAATGAATGGGGTGATATTTTTTTTTCAGCATCTCACCACTAGAAAGCACAGCTTTTTACTGACATCACTAGTTTGAGGAGCACATTCAAGCCTGGCATCAATTTCTATTTGCTTTGTGTATTAGCAGTTTCAAAATCGTCTTAGCTACCAGGAAGAGAACTTCTGAGATTCCGTTCTCCTTTGTTTGGAACATTGGTTTTTTTATAAGATTCAATATACTTAACTTGATATGATGGATAGTTAAGGGGATGTCGATAAACCGAAAAATATTAAAACTCCTCAAATGATTAATCCAATCATTTTATTTTAGTAGGTTTTGTGTATAAAATGCTAAAACCACTGGCCCTATGCAGCTTATTTAAAATGTATTAGTAGTTTTGCCTAAATTCATCTGGTCCCTGTGCATACCACCTCTGTATGACAGGACTCAGGAGTTCTTATTCTATACGCAAGTATGCAGGAAAGTTAAAGGGGTGTGCTCAGATATTTAGTGGCAGTGCCAAGACTAGACATCAAGGTTTCTGACCTCCTCCAGTGCTCTGTCTGACCCACTGCTTTTGGTGAGAAAGAACTTGGGAAACCACAATGCTGGAAAATGTATTATGGTTACTTATCATAATCACTTTTAATGGCTTTTTAATTTGAGCAATTGAACTCATATCAGAAAATCAATTTTACGTCCTTTTCAACATGAAACATTATTACTTTCAAATCTATTTTTTTAAAGACAAATATCCACATTCTTCCCCCAGAGTTCCACAACTAAATCTAAAAATAGCAAAATGGTAAACAATAGCTTGTCTTGTCACTCCCAAGTTATTTTTATGTATGGGAAGCATGAGTCTCAAATTCTTTAATATGACTATGTTTGCCAGAGACCTTAATTATAAAATCTTAACCTGGCTCTTCAAATGGTAATGTATATTTTAACAATTTGTAGGATGTCAGCTTTTTCTCATAATTTTTTTTTTTTACTTTCTTTTGGTTTTTAATTTTTGAGCTTAATTTTTGTGTGTTTTTTTGTGTGTGCGTTTGTGTGTGTCTGTTTGTGTGTGTGTGTGTGTGTGTGTTTAGTTCCCTAAGTAATTTCTACACCCAAGATAGGCTTGAACTCACCACGCCATGATCAAGAGTCATGTGCTCTATCAACTGAGGCAGCCAGGTATCCCTGTTTTTTAGACTTTTGAACTGTTTATTTATTATGGTCAATGGGATCTCATTAGTCCATGTCCACCACTTTATTTAAGGAAAACAATCATGATGGTCAAAAGAGTTAAAAATTCAAACATCGAGAAATTACAAAATACTTGATGAAATGAGGCAGGTGGCCCAAGAACAGACAAGACAGCTCATGGCCCAACTAAGGCATGCAATAGAATTAGTCATACTTACACTAATATATATGAGACAGGCCCTGTCCTCTGTATTTTACAGATATGAATTTATTCAGTCTCCACAAGAACCTCAGTAAGAAGGTACACTTGTTATCTCCATCTTAAGGTCAAAGAAACTGAGGCACAAAGAAGCTTACTAACTTGCCTAAGGAACAGAACTAAGGAGTAGAAGCAGAAAGGA
The DNA here is from genome assembly GCF_048418805.1 of Vulpes vulpes. Taxonomy (NCBI): domain Eukaryota; kingdom Metazoa; phylum Chordata; class Mammalia; order Carnivora; family Canidae; genus Vulpes; species Vulpes vulpes. The sequence goes on along the minus strand of NC_132786.1, from coordinate 53,196,630 downwards.
AACCCAGGATCCATGTTCTTTACCATTTACAGTAGGGCCTCTGGTCAGCTCCCCAGCCGTGGGGACATATGACCCATTTGGTCACTTTCAGTTTTATAAGAGAAGCCAGAGACCCAGCATTTTACATGACTTGTCTTAATTTTGAAATGTGAACAACTAATTAAAAATATTTTAAAACACAATGTGGGCCCAACAGAAAACAACCGCAGGCTAAATCTAGCAATAAACCTCTAATTTATGACCTCTTCTGGAGGCCTAAAGAGCACATGATGAAGATTGGCAGATTTCCTGGAAATTTCCCAGACAGGCCAATTTTCATTTGTCACATCTCTGGGCACTCCCAGTGCCCCTGCACACATTAGAATCCATCTTCTGTCAGTAAGCCCAGGCTAGTGAGATGCCTGTTGGTCAAAGATATTTGTAAAATGCAGGCAGGATATGTCTCAGGGAACCTTCAGGAAACCCCCAGGATGAGGAAATAGAAAATTCAGACACGGGTAGACACGTGTCATACTTCTGCCCAGATCTACTATGATAGTTCCGTTCTCCGGCAGACACACACTGGTGCTGTAATGAAAGGCTTCTTTACTTCAGAGCAGCTAAAAACACTGCCTGAAAATTATGCCAGACTTGAAGCAGATACTTGAAATCAAGGCCAAGACCAGAATACATGCTCTGTTACAATCTCACAGCTTGTTAATAAGGCCATGATTTGAATAGGTTGGATCCTAAGTGGATAGTGCCCATCCCTCAGTTTGTTGCACCCTTAAAAAAATGCATGTGCCTGTGTAAGTGTGCACACAGGCATACACACACACATATATATATTGAGCCCCATAGGCCATATTTTTTATTTATAAAATTGTTGACCTAAATCTTAAATGGATTCACTTACTAAGAAGTGGTGCTCTAATGATCTGGGATTCTCAATGGATGTTACAAAAAAATGCATGTTAAAATAAGAACCGTACCTCTAATACTATTTAACACATATTTATCGTTTTCTCAGTTCTGGGGTCAACTAATTCATTTACAAGCACCAATCATTTAATTTTCACAAGCGTTAAGAGGACAGGCAGGATTTGCCCAAATTTATGGACTTACAGAGAGGAAGAACCAGGGTTTAAATCTAGACCTCCCAACACCAGATTCCATTGACTTGACTACTCATTATATACCAAGACTCTGAGATGAGCAGACTCACACACAGCACATGGAAGAAATTGATCATGAACATTTACTGATTTGAACTAAGAATTGGCTTAATATTTTTCTTGTAATACAAAGAATAGAAGATGCAACAAGAAGAAAATGTATATATTTTTTAAGCAATTATATCTATTACTCTTTAATGAACTACATAAAGAGGAATGAATTTTAATGTAATCTTCAGAGTAAAACACAAAACTAACTTTTTGGTTTCTTTTCATTTTTATTTATTTACTTATTTATTTTAGAGAGAGCAAGAAATATTGTGAGCTGGGGGAGGAGCACAAAAAGAGGGAGAGAGAGAATCTCAAGCAGACTCTGCACTGAGCACAGAGCCCAGTGCAGAGATCAATCCCACAGCCCTGAGATCATGACCAGAGCTAAAACCAAGAGCTGGGCTCTCAACCCACCGAGCCACCCAGGTGCCCCCCTCCTTTTTTAAAAAATGATTTTATTTATTTATTCATTCATTCCTTTGTTCATTCATTCTACGGAGTGAGAGAGAGGGTTTCCTTTAGATTATACTGTAGTTAGGTAATAACTTTTCCTCCTTTTTTGAGGTAGTGAGAAAGGCAAATGCTATACAGTGGTGTATCCCAAAGGATAGGTGTATTTTATAACTCTTTAAAAAGATACAGTTATATAATTAATTTAAATTTCACTGAGATAGGGATGCCTGAGTGGCTCAGCAGTTCAGCGTCTGCCTTCAGCTCAGGGCATGGTCCTGGGGTCCTGTGATCGAGTCCCACATCGGGCTCCCTGTGGGGAGCCTGCTTCTCCCTCTGCCTGTGTCTCTGCCTCTCTCTTTCTCTCTCTTTCATGAACAAATAAATAAAATCTTTAAATAAATAAATAAATTTCACTGAGATAAATTGAACTTTAATTTATTTACAAATTAATAATCTCTCTACTCCTTCACAAGGTATACTTTTGAATTTTGTTAATTTTAGTGTATAAGATGCTACCAAGGGTTAGTAGGATATATACACTGAGAGAAACTTATTCCTAGTAGTCCACAGAGACATTTAAGATTGTTCTTCTCAGGATCTAGGATCACAAATGTTGAGGCACTCTATTTGCAGAATAAATATATAATTTATGACACAGTTCTGGCTACATGTAGGCAAGTGAGTCAAAAACATTTTAAACTGATTTTTGCTATATAATCTGTTCCCCTTGCCATAAGATAAGTATTTTGGCAGCAGAGACTGAGTCTTATTTATTGCCACCTTCCTGGTCCCGATTTCTGCCACAGTACCTCACATCATATTATTTGCTCTATGATAAATGGATGAATAAATGATCCAGTAAATGAATGGAGAGACAGAGAAACAGAGAGCAAGAGAGCAAGTGGTCAATATTTTCACTGCCAGTCTGGAGAGTAACACACTGATGGACACGTCACAATCAAGGCCACCCCTAAGAGAACGTCCTATTGTATGTTGTTTCAGGGGTGTCCTGTATGGCCCAAGACAATCTGCCTTTCAAGCACCGAGGGCTCTTTAAGATCTCACCATCCTCCCTTTCTGAGAATCTATTCCCAGGAGAATAACTAACATCTCTCAATAAACCCCAGTATGAACCTCATGTGAATTTGTATTGCCCAAGGACATTTTATAACTCATTGCTATCTTCTGCTAAAGGAAGTGCAGGTGTTGGGTGGGGGTGGGGAGGTAGGTAATGAACCTTCCTAGAACCCTGAAATCCATTCTAGGAGTAAGGACCTGGTAAGAGGAAGTAGAGAGGGAAGAGGGTGGTGGAGATGGGTTGGAAGTTGAGAAAGAAGAAGAGATTTGTAAATGTGAGTTTCTCTAAGCAAAATCACCTGTTGAGAACTATTAAGACTGCATGCCCCTGCTAAAAAGCATTACTGGCTGGTATTGAGGCTCCTTTCTTCTCCAGACCACCCAGAAACCCCTCTCCTACTCCATGCCTTGCTTTATAGACCTAGGTCCTCAAAGGACTTAAAGATTATTTTATGAGAAAGAGAAAGACAGGAAGTTAAAAGCTCATTTAAAGGATCAGGTGGAGGGTGCCTGGGTGGCTCAGCCAGTTAAGCATCTGCCTTTGGCTCAGGTCGCTATCCGGGGGTTCTGAGATCAATCCCCACATTGGGCTCTCCACTCAGCCGGCAGCCTGATTCTCCCTCTCCCTCTCCACCTGCCACTCCCTCAGCTCATGCTCTCTCTCTCTCTCTCTTGCTCTCTCTCAAATAAATAAATAAGATCTTTAAAATATATAGAGAATCAGGTGGTTGATGTGCATACCTAGAACCATCAGAGAAGAAACTGGATTATATTCTCATTATGGTGAGCAATGACCCCTGAATCATAAATAGCATGGCACAATTTGTCATAGGACAGTTGAGTGGACATTGAGGAAGAAGATGGAAAAAAAAAAGAAAAGAAAAGAACAAAGAAGAAAATACAATGCTTTCCACCTGTTTATACAGTGATTTCTCCCTTGTAATAATTATTATAATATTTCAAAAAGCAAGGAGCAGTAATCTGATTTTGCAGGAAAGAAATCTGAGGCACCAAGAGGTTAAGGCAATCACTTCATAGCTCATTAGTGGCAAACTAGCAATAAAATCCAAGTTTTTTTGTTTTTCTTTATTTTTTTTTTAAATATGTACTCTAGGACTAGTTTCAATGGAATGTGCTAATTATAAGAATTTAAATATCTGTCACAAAATAATATAGAACAGTAAAAGTGAAAATATGAATAGAAAGCCATCCAGAGGGGTCAGCAGTAGTCATCTATTTAGAAAGTATTGTGATCAATACTGTAAGGATGATGAGAAATTGTTTTCCACACCAGAATTCCTCATAATGTTCCCATTAACAATCACTATACAATTTTGTTAATTAAAAAACTGTTTTATTAACAGATATTAAAGATGTTTGGCTTAATATCTGTTATATAAAGCCTTTACATACCAACATACTTTATAACTCAATAAATAATAAAATATGAGATTTGGTGTCAGAAAACCTCTTTTTGCATTTCACTTCCCTAGATGGGTGACCTTGAGCAGATGTCCTTATTAAGAAATTACAGTTAAAATAAATAAAGTCTTCCTATGGTTGTGGGAACTAAAGGAAATATTAGAAACAAGCAAGATCACTGCACATTAAGAGAATAGGGTAATCTTATGCCAATCTGTTAGAGTAGTTGTGGGACAGAAAAGCTATTATTAGCTTTCCTTTTGAACATTAGTAATATTTGCAATATTTGAGTTTTAGTATGGAATATATATTTCTGTTTTGATGAGAAAATAATGTTTATTTAAAATGACATTGTTGGGAGTGAGCACCTGGGTGGCTCAGTCAGCTGAGTGTCAGACTCTTGATTTTGGCTCAAGTCATGATCTCGGGGTCTTAGGATCAAGCCCCACATCGGGCTCCACACTGGGCCTGGAGGCTGCTTGAGGTTCCCTCTGGCCCTTGCCCTGAGCTTGCACACGCATGCATGCATGTGTGCTCTCTCTCTGTGTGTCTTTCATAAATAAACAAATAAATGTTCTTAAAAAAATGAGATGGTCAGTAATGGTGGCATGCAGTATGAAGTAGACAGCCTAACCTCTGTGTTGTTCCAGCCCCAAATAGATAAATTGAATCTAATTATGAGAAAACATTAGTCCAATACAGACTGGTGGTATCCTACAAAATGTCTGATCCGTAACCTTCAGAGATGTTAGTCCTGAAAGTTGAGGAAAGGCTAAGGAGCTAATCCAGGTTGAAGGAAATGAAGCAGGTAAGACAAGTGCAGGCTGGGGTCCTAGCTTAGACACTTTTGCTATCAGGGAATCATAGGGAAAGTATAGGAAAACTGAATAAGGTCTCTCCGTGGGTTTGTACTATTATTTCAATTTTTCTTTAAATTTGAAATTATTTTATAAGAAACTATGTTTTTGAAAATGAGGTGACACTTGCAAAAATACCTGATATAGTGATGGACATGTAGTAGGTGTTAAGTAAATGTCACTTCTCTTTCATTCCCAAGCACAGTAACTGACACTTTTAGTTAGACATAACATTTTAGTGTAAATTCTCCATTTCAATGTATTTTTTAACAACAAAAACAAAGAGAATAGCATAAAGAGCCTGATTAGATCATAAATTCCTTGCCTTGAAAGAAATGTTCTTCTTCATATTCGTCGTATCCTCTAGGAAGAATCTGGGACTGCATAAAGCAGATTTTCAACAACTACTTATTGAGTACATAAACTATTTGTAATTTCTTACTTCAAAAAGTTAAATAGAGGTAGACATAAGTTATCTTCTGTTGTTCTTCGCCTAGACATTTGATGGTTTACAAACACACTTCAGATTTCATTGTCACAGAAAACTGATCCAAAGAGTTTAAATATCTATGTTTCAGTATAAAATTCAACTTCAAGCTTTCCTTAAGAAAAATGAAAGCGAAAAAGAGCAATTGTAATTACTTTGTTGCTGGTCTGGTGGAGAGCATATTGAATAGCGCCCAAATACATTCTTCTATAGGCAAATCTATTTTCTATTAACTATCTTCAAATATTTTTGAGCTAACGTCTAAATTCAAATGAAAATGCATACCTCACAACCCAAGCCGTGTCAGAAAGGGCTTAGCTCTTCTTTTTGTGCATTCTCTTATGATTCAGCTGCTCCGAGAGAAACAGAGTGAAATCAGTCTCATTACTTGTATATTTTATCACCTGATTTCAGAGATTCTCTGCTTTGATGACTTAAAAGATGACATAGTTCTATGATGCCGCTGCTGACTGACATACAGATTTAAATCTCCAGATGAGAATGCGTGGCTAACAGATAAAAGGCCTGTGCTCTACTAAAAAGCACTAGTAATTTCTCAGCTGGAAGTGAGACTCCCCTAAACTGCAGAGATAGGGGAGGAGCGGGTCGCACCCATGCCCTTTTCCTTAGGAGAACCTCTGTCTCTGTAATCTCTATTCTTCCTCTAGCTGCAAAGCGGACCCAAGAGATTTGTCTCGGGAAAATGTCTGTTAGTCTTTCTGACACTTGTTTTGTGCAGTTGCTGATTAGAACTCACTGATTCTGTTCTTGATCAAGCACATGCTCTGTCAGAGAAGAGAATATGGGATATCTTTTTTTTTTTAATGCCTGAATCAGTCTCTTATGATTAGTTAATGTGCTAAATATTATCTAAGTCCTTAAGGAAAAAAAATTCATGTCTTCCTAATCTAAATCACTCATAAAAACTGAACATAACCTTGAGCTGCTCCTTTCTCTACTATGGACAGCAAGGATTCGAACACAAAATGAAAACCCAGGTATTCAAAGAACCCATTCAAAGATCATTCAGGGGCTCAGTCTGTTTTTTTTTTTTTTTCCAGGAGAGTAGGTCCTGTTGCCAAGGCCATAAGTAGCATGTTTCTCTGGTTATAAAGACAAAGAAAAACATCTAAGGGCAACTGGGAAAGCCATTCAATTCTTCTGGTAGACTTCATGGGGATGGATAAAAATATTTGCATTATAACCCATAAACCAATGGCAGCTATGATCAAGGGGGCTGCAGTCTACAAACTATGGCCAGCCAATTTTACAAAAAAACACCCGGCGGAGTTGAAGATTGCCAATTCTCAATGACCCCGTTCTAACTCTTTTATGACACCATGCTGTTACATACTTTTTTTCTAAGTTCAATATGATCACTCTGGAACTTTGCAGGACAGTACAATTCCAAATACTAGGCCAACAGAATAAGGAAAGGTAAAATAGTTAAGGCAAAATTATTCTTTATCTGTGATTTCTTGTTCTTCTATCGCGTATAGCAAAAGTGTACTTTTGAACCCAATTGTAAAGGACTCTAAAGGGTGTACGGTATACCTCATCAAATAGGAGGTTATCATTTGGGAAGGCAAAAAGCCATCATGCAAATTTTAAATTAGTATTAGAAAAAGCACCTACAATGGCTTTGATTATCCAGTCAGCTATGAATAGAATATTACTTGTTGGCTTTTATCAGTGTGTTATTTTGTTACTGCATTAAATTATTCATAATGTATAGTAATAAACCTCCAGCCTTTGATATTTCCAGTGTTCTGAAGACTGTGGGGTTTGAAGCAACTATTGATAAAAGAGAAAGGAGCAAAATGGTCAGTTCACACCTCAGCAAACCTCCTAACCGGAGCCTAATAGCAATTTATTATGTATCTTTAAAATGCAATTACGGTACCTGAAATTTTTCAAAGAAATGCTTCACTAAAGTGAGACAAACCATGACTTGGCTGAGATTGTGTCTAACCTCATGAATAATACCACATAAACATGCACAGTGCACACTCAAGCTCACCACCTCGTTGTCGTTCTCGCTGGTGGAAAAGCACGGAATAGAACATACTGAGAGAAGTAATTCAACACCTGTGTCACACTGGTCGCCCTTAATGGCTCTGCTCCCTCTTTTTGCATGAAGCAATCAGTAATAGGGTGGCTCTTCTTAAGGCTGGCCACGAATCTAGCAGGCAGTCACAAACAACTGAATGGCACCTGCTTTCCCCTAATGGCTCTGGCAAGCGTGAAAACACCAGGCATTTTTAGGGTCCAGTTGTCCTAGGGAAGGGATTACTGGTCATGAAATGTCCATTCCTGCTATAATTGTGCACTGAAAGAGGTCAATGAATTCAAATAAAGGGAGCCCTGTTCAGATAAAAGGGCATTCTGGGCAGTGCCTGGAGGGAGGGAGCCAAGAGTGAAGCATGACCCACTGGGCTGAGAGGGAGAGAAAATGGAAATGTGAGTTTGAGGCCAATTCATGGAAGGTCTTGGGTTTCCTTCCAAAGATTTTGCACATTATTATGTAGGCGGTAAAAAGCATCAAATCTGCTGCACAAAATGGTGGGAGCACCTGGACACTAATATATAGGGGTGTTTTATTTTTTTGTTTTTTAATTTAAATACAATTTACCAACATATAGTATAACACCCAGTGCTCATCCCATCAAGTGCCCTCCTCAGTGCCCGTCACCCAGTCACACTAACCCCCACTCACCTTCTCTCCCCCAACCCTTTGTTTCCCAGAGTCAGGAGTCTCTCATGGCTTGTCCTCTCCTCTAAATTCCCCCCTCAGATCCCCTCCTTTCTATAGGACTGTTTTAGAAGTCACACTTGCTCATGTCTGGGGATCACCAGCCATACAGTCCCTCTGTTCTCTCCACTTCACCTCTGCTCCAGCAGTTCGCCCCTGCAATTCTCTCTTCCCCTCTGCACCATTTAACCTAAACATCCCTGATGAACTCAGAATTAACCCCTCTACTGGGCTTCACCGGAGCATCCCATCTAAAAGTCCTTATAGTGCTTTAATTACCATTTTAAATTGATTTTAGGTGTGTAATTGTTCACCTTTTAATGTCTCTGGAATCCAGATGCACCTTACAATTCATGAGGCAGATATCCTAAGGTCATGTCCTCTGCTTAGGCATGTGCTAGATTGGTCATAATGGTTATTTCTTTCATTTCTTCCATTGAGTTATGTACCTAGTTAACACTAAACACGTTAAGGTTAATTGCCTTTTAAAATGCTTTTAAAAGACTACCCTCTCTTCACTAGTGAAACACACGTTATTGTGCATGCAGAGAGTATAGAAACAGAGCAGAGGGCCATGAATTTGATATTAGTGAAGCAAGTGTTTAAAAGGAACCCTCGCGTGCTTTATGGGACCTAAGAAAGGAAAATACTCGCACGTGGATGAAGCCGGATTGTTTTATTACTGAGATGTTTGCAGAAGGATTGCTAGCACACCAAGCCACGCAGCTGATGGCTGGAGCAGTCAGATCCCTGAGCATGGATGAAAGAAATTTTAAAGCCACAAGAAGCTGGTAGGACCCATTCTTGCATTTGCAGGATTAACAAGGCATGCTGTCAAACTTCAGTTGTATGTTGCTTTTTTTTCTTTATTTTCTTTTCTTTTATTTTTTACTTTTTTTTTCTTAATGGGATCTCTAAGAATATGTGTCCTTAATAACAATGGATCTTACAATTAGTCACACATTTCTTGAGATGTACTGTTTTCTTCGCCTCATGATTAGTACTTTTCATTTACTACCATCATTAATTTTTCCCCCTTGTGTTTGACATAATCACAATCAGACTACCAACTATTTGAAACCAGGACCCTTTTCTCAGTGTTCCTTCTATGACTCTCTGCCACTTGTCCAATCCCTTCCACCAATAAGAATTTTCATATGTTGGAAAGGAGTCATTGTTTTGTGGATGATTGATACATTTTGCACCAGGAGAAAGGCAGTTAACAGAGGAGAGGTTGAAAATGAGCTTCAGCTGGAACTAATCCACTGAATTCCTATCATTTATATTTGGCACTGTGGTCCAGTGGAGAGAATAGCAACCTGGAGACACACCTGAGTTCGTGTCCCGGCACCATCACTGATGAAATGGATAAATGTCACAAGGAGGCAAAGTCACTAGCTTCCCTAAGCCAAGTTTCTTCAACTGTGAAATAGACATAATGGAACCAATGTTCAGTGATATTGTTTAAATGGGAAAAAATTGTTTAGCGTTACATGTGACTAACAGTACATATTCAACAAGTGTCCATTCCCTTCCCATTCTCCTCTGTCCCTCTTGATGTCTGCACAAGAACAATGGGGACTGCTTATTTGTGTTAGCACTTGCATTGCAATCCCGTGTTCCACATGTTCAGAGCTGGCTGGGTTCTTTTACTGTTGTTTGTTTATTTTTTAATGGTGACACACCTTGATGATTACAGTGGTTTGGAGTGGTGATCGGGAATCTATATTTGTAATAGCTCCCTGACCAGGAGATAGTGTTAAACCCTTAGACCTGAGAATTTGTGTTCCAGTAATACTAGATTTTACTACCATTCACTGTAATTTAAAGGTTGTGTGGAAGTTTGATACCTATTTTGGAAAACAGACAAGTGATTTGGGGGGGAAAAAAACAAGAATGCAGAAAACCATTAAAAAGTGCCACATCTACAGTCCTTTCTGCACTAGTTTATTGAGGTTAGAAAAATCATGATATTTACTGTCTTGGTTTCCCTTCAGAGTCATATGGTACTTAGTGATAATTTTTTGAAGTTGCAGGCTAAAATGCGGTCTCTTGATTCACACTAAAATTAATGGTTACTGCTTAGTCTTTAAATATTTAAGATAAAATCTGCTCAGACAAATCCTCATCGTACCCTTCATATAAATTCTAGCTACTGTAAACTATTATCTCTTCCAAACACCATGGGAGCATTATAAGCATTAATATGGACCCAGACAACTCAAATTATTCAGATGGACACAAGAATGAGAGTTAAGAAAGAAAATGTCTCAGTAATCATTTAAAGCAGCTTTTGTGTTTGGTTCCCCAAAGTACCACCATTAAACACATCCCGAGGGGCACCTGGGTGGCTAAGTCATTGAAGCATCTGCCTGGGGCTCAGGTCACGATTCCAGAATCCTCGGATTGAGCTCCACACTGGGGTCTCTGCTCAGTGGAGAGTCTGCTTCTCCTTCTGCCCCTCACTCCACTCATGCTCTCTCTCTCAAATAAATAAACAAATAAATAATCCTTAAAAATGCACCTTGATGCTAAAACACCCAGTCACACGAGCTAATAATATTAATAGCCATTACGTTTCAGATCTCCTAATAGCTATTAATACGTTTGAAGTATGTAACCAAAAAGAGAAGACATGCCATTTATTGTTAGGTATCAGACAATACGCAAGGGGATTTATATATATACTGTATCTAACCTATAGACCAAATGTGGAAGATAGGAGCTATTATTTATATTTTACCAAAAAAAAAAAAAATCAGGTCAAAAAAAGTTAACTGACTTGCCTTAGATGTGACAAATAAGGAACATTCCTGGGGAAGTCTGACTTATAAAGCTGATAAGCTAATGTTCTTTATATCAATTCCATATATAAATCTGAGCCAATAAAAGACAAAGAGAGTAGACTAGATTCTTCCTCAAACCTAGGGAATTCAAAATTATTCATGAGACTCTCTCCTCTCCACCAAAAGAAATGTTGTCACTGTATAGTATGCACTTACAACTTTTGGCTTTGCCTATGAGCAAAGTGGTAGTCTGGGTGTCAGATGTGCCATCAGGAGCAGGAAAGGCCTTTGGTACCCCCTCCCTCAAGCCTCTGCCAAACCTCTGGGACCCTCTGTTGGATAAAAAGAACATCTCCTGGTGCTTGGGGTTTCTCTATCTGAGCTTCACCCACTAGCTCAAAGCTTTGAGACCTATTCAGATTTCACACACACACATGCCCCCCCCCCCCCCCCCGGGAGGTGTAACACTTTAAACTTTGATCAGCCATTCATATTTTCGTTTTGACCTGGGGATTACAAAAGAGGAAAGGAGGGCACTGATGCCTGACTTGGGAAAGAAAGTTTCCGAGAATAGAGCTGCTTCCCTGACAACCCTCACCCAAGAAAGGATGTAGCCTTAAGCTGGCCTCACGCACAGCACTCCTCAAGGTGGGATGTGTTACAGAATTTCGATTAGACGCAATCTTCTTGTCCCAGATTCAGAAACCACCCCCCAAGAAGCCTGAAACCTCATCAAATCTGGGCTAAACTGTATATTTATTCCATTTATATATTCTACATTTATGTAATCTTTCTCCCCCAAGTCATTACTTACAGGGAAACTGTTTAAAGATATATTTTTTTATCCTTTTAGGAATAATCTTTTATTGAGAAGAACTTCTATAAGTACCTCTATCTGAAAAGTACACTTTAGCCCTAACAGCTGGTGTTCAGGGCATCAACTCTGTATCTCTTGCTCATTCTCTTTATCCACTCACAGATTCAAATGTGCTGTTTGTCACTGGGGAGAAACCACAGGAAGTTCTTATGGTGGTCACACTTTAGGGGAGAGAATTAGGGCCGCGGCTTCTCCTTGTAGAGAGAGCTGTAGGAGGCCGATTAGGTAGCTGCATAATCTCTGCGATGTCTCGCCCGCTTTGCTTGACTCTGGCGAAACAGCCAGTCACCTACAAAATGTTGCCAAGAAGGAGGGATTCAAGGGTTGTGCCTCAGACCTTCTGAAGGAAGGAAGGCAATTTGATGTTATCTGGCTACTGGTTGCCACATGTCCCAATCTGATAATGGACATTAGCAATAACATGTAGTGAAAAGACTCTCTTCGGAAAGTATGAGTTGATATTTATTCCCTAGTCTGCGTCTTCCTATCTGCGTAAAGCTACATGCATGTGATGACAAGAATATGTGGGATTCTAATTTTTTTTAATTTAGAAATAGAATGGACTTGCATAAAAAATGTTCTTATAAATGAAAACTAATAAATATGTTGCTTTCTAATATTTTGCCATCATCACAAGGCCATGATAAATATTGTAAAGGATGGCCACTTGGTATCTTTATGAAATATTTGGAAGCAGGTATCCAGTAGCAGGATTGTTAGGTTAACCTTGACATGTTTATTGGATATTCTATTTCAATAATCAGCCATTGATACTAATGAAGACTATGTAGTAACGAGTAAACATGTTTTTATTAGAAGGAGAAAGAGCAGGGGCACCTGGGTGGCTCAGTCGGTTAAGTGCCCTACTCTTGATTTCAGCCAAGTCATGATCTCAGGGTGGTGAGATCGAGCTCAGCAGAGAGTGTACTGGAAGATTCTCTCTCCGTCTCCCTCTGCCCTTCCTCCTAGTCAAGCTCTCTCTCTCTCTCTCAATCTTTAAAAAAAGGGAAAAGAAAGGGAGAAAAGGCAGAATTAAAACTATATGCATTGGGGTGCCTGGGCATGCTCTCTCAAATAACTAAATAACTCCTTAAAAAACTATATTTATGTCGATTATTAAAAATTTAAAGATATACTATAATTAGAAGTAATAAAAAAAAAAACATGACATATAGACCTGTTAGTATCTGTGCCACTTTAGGGTGATGTGATTATGGACATTTTTTTTTCCAAATTGTATATAACATGGTTACATTATTTTTAAAAGTGAAAAAGAGAGTTCCTTGCTCCTGTGCAGAAAACATTAAATAATCTAGATTTTTAGTCCAATCAAATATTATATTTCTTTTTGAATTATTTAAATATAACTAATATTATTTTTATTCAAGTTAATATATTTTTCAGTATAGACTAGAGACTGATGAAGGGATCATTTAAAATTGAAAGCTACTAAGCAATCAGTTTCTCTGCATAAACTGAGAATGAGATGCATCTAATTTTGAATGGCATTTATTCTACTAGGATTTTAGCAGCTTTTCTAGGCACTTAATATTACAGCAGCAAGGAGTTCATTAAGTAAATGTATTCCAGAAGGTTAAAGATGAAGGTATAAAGCTATTTTTCCTGCTTTTGTTTCTTTTTGTTTTCGTTTGTTTTTGTTTTTTTTGCTTGTTCCTTTTTTATTTCTTCATATTTTGACCCTGGATTGTGAAATCAGTTCATCCTGTTCTAAGACATTTATGATGTATGGAAAAATAGAGTTTCGAGACATTACAGCTACAATTTCAACATCATTACAAAGCCTGTCACTGTTCTCTGTTGGTCTGATTGAATTCTAGCTTGTTTACATCTGGCCTTTGAACACCTCCCTCTCAGAAATTGGTGACACGAGCCATGGGTGGGGCACCCAAGCTTGTACCTGACTCACCCTTCTACTGAGTAATGGGGAAAACACAGACAGTACATGCCATTAATCTAAGACACCCAGTCATTTTGAAAATACAGATGGAATCTTCAATGGGAATTGTTAGTCTAAAGAGAAAATAATGCATGAAGAGTGAAATCCTTCTCAGTTATTAGGGAATTTAATTGCTACTCCACTTCTTGATAGATGAGTGACTGATCACTTAATTTCTGAACCTTGGTTTTTCCTAAGACTCTTCTCCACTATGGGTTCCAAATAAGGCAACATTTTCTCGAAGTCTAAAAATATCTCACAAACGTAATTAAAATGGGAGTCTGGGTCTGCTGGTCCTTGAAGTGGGGGAGAGAGGGATGGAGGAGAAGCAGAGAGTACCAAAGTGGGAATGAAGCAATGCCAAAATAATGAAGTGACAGTCTTTTTTTTTTTTTTTTTAAGATTTTGCTGTTTAAGTGTTACCATTGATCTGCTCTGCCTTTGCATGCTATAATCTTTAAAATATGATAATAAGGGTAACCCGGGTGGCTCAGTGGTTTAGTGCTGCCTTCAGTCCAGGGCGTGATCCTGGAGACCTGGGATCGAGTCCCATGTCGGGCTCCCTGCATGGAGTCTGTTTCTCCCTCTGCCTGTGTCTCTGCCTCTCTCTCTCTCTCTCTCTCTCTCTCTCTCTCTGTGTGTGTGTGTGTGTGTCTCTCATGAATAAACTAATAAAATCTTTTAAAAAATTATAGATAAATGTACCATGCATTACTCATTATTCTTATTAAATGTTATATTATAGGTATAATATTTATATATTCTAAAGGAAACATGAAGGAATGGACAATCATACAAGAAGGAATATGGATATGGGAGAAGAAAGACTAAAAACGTAGGGAGCTTGATTTGCAGCCCAGACTCCTGATTTTATTCCAGTGGCAAAGGAGATCTGGTTGCAAGTTTTCCATCTGGACTACACAAAGTGCTGCTAAGAGTGCAGCTTATTAGTAGCTGATGAGAAAAGGATTGCTGTGTGTTGGGCCCTTTGTTAACCACTGCGCCACACCATTTCATGAAAGATATATGACTACATGCGGAGCCAGGCGCTTGTCTTACCTCCACGTAACTGGGGCACATCTTTGAATAAGGCAACAAGCAAGGGTAAAATGGAGATGTAAATTCAGACCCCGCTGACTCCAAAATCCATGCTCTTAACCTGTAGACAACCCTCACCTCTCAGGTTAAAAACATCTCGCAGAAAGTTAAATACATAAGTCTGCAAGAGATTATATCTCCTTTCACATGCAGAAGTTATGTTTAGATAATTGTGGTGAAAAAGAACAAACTGGCTTGATTTTTTTTTCCTTAATATACCAAGGGCAATTTTGACTTAAATTCAAGACCATGTGAGGGAATATTATCATGTCTTTGTTCCCCCATCCTCTTTTGGCCTGAAAACGTTGGCTGGCACTTAGGACTTTTTTTTTTTTCAAGGAAACAGGTTGTTTCGCATCTTTCTTTGCTTTTATTTTGATTTGTTGTATTTCCATTTTAAGATAAGGTGATATTTTAACATTACACATTTGCACATATTTTTTCCTTTGTAAATATCCTCAATCTTGTATTTGGGGATGAAAATAAAGAAAATGGCTATCTTGATGTTTTTTCTTCTAATGTAATAGACTCAAGAGCACTGGCTTGGGATCAGGAGTTGTGATCCCAGTTCTTAAAGTTTTTAAGACTGGGGCCTGAGGCAAAGCACTGAAGCCTTTTGAGTTTGGGTTCCCTAATCTAAACGTGATGGCAACCTTGTTCTGAGACTTCCTCATTTATAGCTCTGACAACCGTGTGGTCCCCCCATATCTTGCCTGGTGCACAACATGTCCACAATATGGAACAGTTAACTTCCTCACTTGCTCTCTCCTTTATCTCAAATATATTTTTAAAGATTTATTTAGGGATCCCTGGGTGGCACAGCAGTTTGGCCCCTGCCTTTGGCCCAGGGTGCGACCCTGGAGACCCGGGAGCGAATACCATGTCGGGCTCCCGGTGCATGGAGCCTGCTTCTCCCTCTGCCTGTGTCTCTGCCTCTCTCTCTCTCTCTCTCTCTCTCTCTCTGTCTCTCATGAATGAATAAAATCTTAAAAAAAAAAAAAAAAGATTTATTTATTTTTAGGGAGAGAGGAGCAGGGGCAGGGAGAGAGAGAGAATCTCCAGCAGACTCCCCCGCTGAACACAGAGCCCAACCTGGGACTGGATCCCATGACCCTGACATCAGGATCTGAGCCAAAGTCAAGAGTCAGACCCTTAACTGACTGAGTCACTCAGGTCCCTATCTCAAATAATTTTTAAGTAATTAAGAGAAAAACAATTCTGATTTTTAAAAACTATTGGATATCATAGATGAGAATATAATCCACATAATGATTTATCATGAAAAGGTAAAATAATTTACTTTCACATTGTCAAATCTTCCATCAGGCTACAATTTGTCAATAAAAGCAGTTTCCTTTTTTTGTGACATATTTAATCCTTTTACTGTAATATTGCTATGTTGAAGTTCATAAAACTGCACACTTTAAAATGATTAATATACCTACTAAAATGACCTCCTGCACATGATCCTTGCCAAAAAATTGATTAAACCCACATTTTACATTTTTCATGACCCTTGAAAGTAATAGGAATCGTAAAAGAGAAATCCTATAGTTATGGTCCCTTTTCAAATGTTATTTATTTATATTCTAAATAATTAATTAAGCAATTTTCTGGAGTTAAACACAATCAGATAGACACTTAGATTTTTTTTAAAGTGTCAAAAATCATCTGCTTCAACTGTAAATTGGCAAAGCCAAATTTAAAAATAAGTACAGCGCTCAAAAACATTCCTTTTCCAGCCTCTTCTCTCTGTCATAACAGAGGAATTCTGGCTTCCATTTATCCAATCCTCATGGCAATTATAAGTTGTCAGCATGTTAAACTATTAAATTGAAACAAAAATTCTCAATTTTTTTTAAACTAATGTTCTGTCTAAATTACTTCTGAGCTTCAAACACAGCATGTTTGAAAGAACCCTCTTAGTCATTCAATACTTAGTTTCCAGAGTAATTATCTTTCTCATGAGAAGACAAATTGGTCTCCAAGCCGATTTTGTTCCCTTCTTTGCACTGGCTTCCAGAAAACTCATTTCTGTGTCAAATGTAGAGTCTAAAGTATCCATTTTTTTTTTTTATCGACTTTCACTCCAGGCTTCATGCTGTTTTTCTTATAATTATGTTTATATTATTCTAACTTGCTTACTCATTTTACTTTGAAAATTTTATTTTATTATACTCTGTAAATTACATTCAATCACTTTATTTTTAAATATTTGAGTGTGGAAAAACTTAAAAATAAGTTGATTTCACTAAAACCTCCTTTCGCATTCTTCAACTCAAGTGGTGACTCTGAAGATAGAATGGGGACTCATCCTCAGCCCTTCCTTTCTTTTCATTCCTGCATTCAATGGCGTATTTAAATCTTCGGGTTTTTAACGTCTTCATTGCTCTAAAGGCTCTCTCCTTCTCTTTAATGGGTACTTCATTGTCTTAGTTTAGAAATGCAAATATCTCACTATGTGGTCTAGCAGATATTGTTTCATCTCTTCAGAGCAGCTTTTAGACTCTTGCCAAGATAATCTTTCAAACGGTCCAGTTGTCCAGTCCACAGTGGAAAGCACAACAAAGGACTATGGTCACAAATTCTGTTTGGTGGTTGACTCCTATTTTTATTGAATTTGCCACCCACTTAAGTTCCTTATCCACATGTGCTCTTACAAATAGTTGTTTGTTAAGAACAATGATCAGCCATGCTATTCTGGAAGATACGTTGCCCCTGACGATTAAGGAGAGGATTTTGATTTTACTCAGGCTATTGCAATAGGGAGAACATTCACTAATGTGGAAAGTCTCAAAAACAAGAAAGAAGTCTGGAGTTTTATAGAGGCAGGTAGACAAAGAATCTACCCGTAAGCCTTAAAAGAGTCATGCAGAAGGATGGACATGAGTTTTGCCACATCATGAAGGAAAGGTGGAGGTGGGAATATGCGAGGCCAGCACATCCCCAGTGCTGACCATTTCTAGGAAGACTAAGGTGGGGGTATTTTGGAGAAGAAAAGGGTGGAGAGATATAGTAATTTTTTTTTGAGATATAGTAATCTTTGCTATTTTCCTGGAACACAGGGTTCAGGTAAAGTTTGACACTGTCCCTATTCACCTCTTCAATAAAACAATATGTCCTCACATTTATATTAAAATTGTTCACACTAGTGGAAAGAAAAATAAATGCCAATTTCCTGAATATCTTTTATTATTTCCCCCCTCTACCCTTGTATAATTGGTACATTTAGCTCCAGTGAAGATAGAGGAATATATCTCCATCGATATCTCCATCTATAGTCCTATCTGATCATTCTCAGAATTACAGAATAGGGAGAAACTGGATTATTCAACAGAGACCCTCTGGATTCCACTCCCAGATGCTGCTAATGCAAGTGGTTGGCAGACCACACTTTGAAAAACTCTGGCCTTCAATATCATCTATCTTAACATATGAGTTTAATTGGGATTCTTGGTACTCCTCACTTTAACATCCATGAGCACAAGTAATCCCTACAACTCAGGCAAGGAGAATGAATCCCTCACTGTTGACATCACCATTGTTTTGAGATCTCCCAATTGATTAGGGATAAGGGGCCATTTTGTAAGCTAGTTCCTAAGAGTACTTTAAGCTCTAATTTCATAGACATTAAATCACCCTGAATTCTTCCCTTTTAATGGCTTGTCGGTAGTGCAATAGTAGCTCACTAGAGAGCAGACTTGCCTCAGCTGTTCCTGCCTCAGCCAGGTGGTCAAAGGAAAAATAAATTTGCTTACCTGTGAAAACAGGTTGCCTATAAATCAAAAGAGGTCAAGTTATGTCCACCAGATGGAGGTTTTAAAATCTTAATGTGTAAGTTAAGATATAATGGATTACTAAAGGTGAAATTTTAGGAAGGTTGAATCATTTTGTTGCCTTCTGGGATCTAGAAGGAGCAAAAGGTTACTGTTACAGTGAATAAGAATGAAGTCAGATTTTCATCCTAGATGACCTAATTACAAAGGATGTGATTTTGACTCATTAATTTTCAAAATCATATCTAATTATCTATTGGTATGGCTCACTGAGGCTCAAAAACACATGGGCTAATGGGTTTCTTTTGCATGAATACTGGAACTTGGCATGTTATAATTTTACCCTTAAAATTATTCTGGTTTAAGGTACAAAGGGAGTTCTACTCAACCAGGAATAATCTCTCATTCTTTCTCTTTCCCTATCCCCTCTCCCTGTCTTTTTCTCCTTCACTCTTTTTGTTCTTGTTCTTTCTTTTCTCTTGTCTGCCATTTCTTTAGCCCTGGAAATATAAAATGAGCAGGGTTACGAAAGCAGGAAGAATCAAGTTTAGTCAGTATTCTGTTTTTGGACAGTTAGAAACTTGACATGTTGCCTACCGTGAAGCTTTGGTGTTAACTGTGGGTTTCATTTATCCATGGTCCATCACTGGAGCTAACTGAATGAACACATTTGACATTGAGTGATTTTTTATTATGAAAGGGACAGTCACAAGCAAAGCTAAAATAATCTACGAGTGGTAAAGGAGATTATCAAGAATGCATATCTATTTCTATCCATGAATATGATATCTGCTCAAAATAAATGATATTAGATTAAAGATTCATGTTGACTGGGAATTATGAATATCTTCTTCTCTCACTTGGTCTTTTTTTTTTTTTTTTCTGAACACTCCATGGTGTGCTTGTTTCTCACCACCAGTTGTGGGGAAGAGTGAAAATTTATTTAATATCACTTGTCACATTCTTGGCATACTGGGAATGACGTTTTCCTTTTTGATGCTCTGTTGCTAACTGATGAGCTTAACATCTTGCAACACTGGGATACCCAGTAGAGAACATGATGTTTTTATTGTAGGGAGGACATTTGAGTAAGTGAATTGTCCAAGGTGTAGACTCCCCTTGGGTCTCTTAATAGAAGTTCTTCTCCCCCCCCCATGTTAAATTCTTAGCTACCTTAAAAAGCCCACCATATTTACATTTCAGACCTCTGTGAAGTGTTTTCTTTGACTTGTAACTTTAAAGTTCTCCATAAAAAGAAGAGTCTGTTTTAAAATACCTAAACTTTTCTTTGAAACATTTTACATCATTTGATGGATACTATTACCCTTAATGGAAATGAATGAAATAATACACATCTTTAATTTCCTTTAGTAAAGTGACTTTTAATGAGAACAATGGAAATGTGAATTGTGATTCTAGGTGTAACTATGTTTTGACACAGGTTCCTGACTTAAAGTCATTTAATCGTATGTACTTCTAATTCATATGGGCCAGGGTTAAAATCTATTTCTTTAGCTTTTTTTTTTAAGTCACTATAAAGTGAGAGTGAACTTTTATTTTAATTGACATCATAGTTACTATCTTCCTTTATGTTTTAGCACCTTGTCCAGTAACTCCCTCCATTCTTCTTTATTATTACCTTCTTTGGCCTATGGACATTAGACCTAACTCAGATTTTAGTAAGTTCCTGCAATAAACTATTATAATCCAGGACAAGATATTCTTGGAAAGAAAATCATGTTAATGTAGATAGGTTTGTAACTGAAAGTGGCTTTAGTTCTCAGTAGAATGCTTGAAGTAAATTGAATACAGAATAATTGAGCATAAATGCTTCACTCCAGTGGGAGTGGTTGTCCACTCAGTATGTGTGTATGCGTGTGCATGCACGCCTCTGCACACACATTCAAGTACATACTATTCAAATACATACCTATGAGCTGGATAAAATCACCTATGAGCCAGATAATGTACATATCAGCTCATTTGCCTGGTTCTTTGATCTGCTCTCCGTATGTTGAAGCAAAGATAAAGACATCTTTTGTCATAGTCCATCTGCAAATAAATACATAGGCTTGTCCTTGGAAGGTGTCATTGTTGCTTGCTAAGGTAACAAATGATGCCTCCTTGCCTTTGGGGATCCAGATACATTACTAGAATAAACCATTGCCACTACCAGGCATAGGCTGTTCACTGCTCTATAGTTCCTTTCTATTGGAATTTAGAGAACTCAAGGACAACAAAGGATACAACTCCTCATTCAACAGCTCAATAAAGCATGCACCTAGAATATGGCTGAGAATCTAAAGAGACAAAATCAGGTATCAAATTTATTTTTACAAATTATTTCTTAAAATAGATAAAAATAATTGGGTAATCCAAGAGTAATACTTCCATATTGCCACTGAGATTACAGCAACAATTCTGGTTTTAATAGCTCTTGTTTTCCTCAAAGTAGGGCAAGCTCTATAATTGGTGGTATTTTTTGGATCCTAAAGAAATTTTTGTGATCCTTTGCCATGTCTAATATATATAACTCAATAGTTTTTAGTACCCTCTCCACTGTAATTGAACTTTTTTTGAGGCAAGTAAAGACAAATCACCAGACCTTGAAAGATAAATCTATTCACAGAATTTAGGTTTTTATGTCAATTTTCCATTGTAAAAAATGACCATTATTTTAAGTGTAGAAATAAAAATAAGTGAACACAAGTATACAAAACAGATTGCTATTTGGTAGGGACTATTCTAAGCATTCACATATAAACTAATTCAGTTATCAAAATAGCCCCATGAGGCAAGTACCATTATTGTTCTATTTTATATTTTGGGGGAAAAATTACTGTAGAGCACATTAAAATTACAACCAGCAGCAATGAAGTTCTGGGAGGACCGGCTCTCACAGTTTCTTTGTATTTTGTACTTCTCTATTCAGAAATCAGTCTACTTCTATGCTTAATATAATACAAAATTCATTGCTTCTCCAGTATGTTCATTGGTAGAAAAATGTAGACTTGGAATATGTGAGATTGCTGGTTGACCAATTATAGATCATTACCAGTCCAACTTGAATATCTACTGAATAATCTGCTGTGCTACCGTGTAACCTGGACTCAATACCATGGGTCCCGACTTCTGAACTCCTTCCTAGTCACTTATAAGATATGTATCCCATTAAGAAGAATCTTCTAAAAAAAAAAAAAGAAGAAGAAGAAGAATCTTCTGAGACTAACCCTAAGTTCAGTCTAAAACTCCATCAAGCTGGTCAGTTCTAGATGTGCTCTTGGAATTCCTCTTTCCCTTTCTATAGGAAGGACAGACCAAGTTTCAGAGATGGTCCCTTCACAGAGGTACTAGGGAAACAAACCATTGCTGTAATTATGCTCTCTAACTGTATAGTTTCAAAAAATGACACCTATCTAAAACTTAAAATGATTTATCTTTGAAACTGCCTTTTCTTGGTGTGATATACTAATACATGGCGACAACCAGAAAAAAAAAGGATATATTACATTAAAATCATATTTTTAATGACAATGAAAAACATGAACATAGAATGAAAAACATAGAAGCAACATGAACTAGGGGAAATGAAATCTCAAGAAGGAAGAGCCTTTATTAGGTTAGCTGAGAGTTGATAGCTATTTTCTTTTCTAAGAGCATTTACAGATTTAAGGTGTAGAATGAAGATAGGGCTTAACCTAGACAAACATATTCCACTGGTGGCATAGTGGATTGGTATCATGGATAGGAATCTAATGGCTCTATAAATGCAAAGCCAATTTTCCCCAGGAAATACTGTGTTCTGGAGTGGAATGGGAGACTAAGGAATTCTCCTGCAGTTTTGCAGTGATTAGAAAACAAGATCCCACTGGAGATGACCAGCTACAAATACACACCAGGTTCCCAGTCAAAACTCTCCCCAAATTTGAAGCAATGAGGAGTAAGAGACAAAACTGCTAAACTCAAACCTCTAAAGGACATAACTTACACTCCTCTGGTCTTTTTGAGCTCAGTAGAGAAGGATGTGCCAGACTCGCGATCAAAAGTCTGGGAGGCCACAGCTAAGGAATGGGAATGAAGCAGATGTGAATTTAACTAAATCTGCAACTCAACCTAAACGAATCACATTCCTTGTGATCAAAGGGTCTAAACTCTGTGTCTAACAAAGAAGAGCATATCCCCCTCTGGGGTAACATAGCATCATCTGAACTAAGTAATCAAGATTAAAAAACTAAAAATGGACCCCCTGATTATCCAGGTACTAAAGTTAATAACAAGGACATTAAAATAATCATTATCAATATATTAAAATAGGACCCCAAAAAAGGATGATGGTGATAGTTTTAAAGGAGAGTTGGAATCTGTTTTAAAAATTAGTATCTGTCCTTGATGAGAAACATACCTGTCCTTGAAATTCTCTGAACTCCAGTAATTAGATTATTGGTTGACAGAGATACTGGAGTGATTGCAAGATGAGGAGAAAGGGAATGAAAATCTATAAAACACCTGCTCTGTGCTAGACATATGCTAACTACAATGCATATATTATGTCCCTTAATTTTCTGTAAGGTAGCAAACTGATATTCCTACGTTATAAGCCAGAACTTTACATAAAGTGTTTATTTGTTTTTTTAAAAGATTTTACTTATTCATAGAGAGAGAGAGAGGCAGAGTCACAGGCAGAGGGAGAAGCAGGCTCCATGCAGGGAGCCCAACGTGGGACTCAATCCCGGGTCTCCAGGATCACACCCCAGGCTGCAGGCGGCGCTAAACCACTACACCACCAGGGCTGCCCACATAGTGTTTAATATGACAAAGCACTGTAGCATTCAAATACCTGTCTACTTATTCTCAGTGTTTCCACAGCCTCCCATCATTGGGCAAAGTTGTAAATACATTCCACTCACACCATCTAAGGCTCCTACACTCGTAACTTTGAGATATCAGTGTCCATGCAGCTACCTGAAAACTTCTGGATATGCATGCTAAACTGGGGCATTCCTTGCCCAGAGATTTGGGCACACTCCTTAAGGGAGAAACAGTGTTTAATCGGAAGTAGAAAATAACTAATTTTGTTTTATGCTTTTTCTTTTTTATGCTTATTAACAGGAGTTGAATCATGAAGTATAAAGTGAGCCACATGATTAGAAACACTCCAGGGAGCTGAAGACTGTAAATCTTATTTTTAAGAACTATGTGTATAGTACCAGGTCTGTTATTGATGGTGGGTTTTGTACACATGCCTGATCTTTGAGTTACTAAAAAATACCACTAGAAACTGCATTCCCAGGAACAATGGAATCCCTTGTGAAGTGTTCTTTCCCTAAAGAATAGTAAAATGTCAAACAGACAAAAGTAGGAAAAATTATGTCTCCAGACAGCTGCATTGCCAGTGTAACTTTAGAATGCACTATTCCATGCCGTACACAAAGTCTGCTCAACCCATCAGTTATTACCCAAAAATATCATTTTGATAAAGGAAATATATCTTAATTATTCACTGATATTCATATCCAGAATAACTAATGACAATAATAAAAAATATGCCCATCTTGAGCACCTTTGAAGCATATCTCCTATTTAATCATATTTCCTATTTAATTCCATTACTATTCTCATTTTAGAATTGAAAAAAAGAAAGAAAGAAAGAAAGAACGAAAAATGTTCTTTAGCAGAATCACAGCTTTTCCCAAAAATGCTCAGGTATTAAGCACAAAAGCCTGGATTTAAACAAATTTTGTCTGAGGCCAAACCCTTCCTGTTTCACTATGGTAGGCTGCCTTGGCAATTATAACACATAATTATAATGATAATACCTTGTTTACCTACATCTTTCTACAAGTGCTAAAATGCTGTAAGAGAACATGCAACTAACTGATTTTCTGTCTAGGTCCATGAGGTTACTGTGTGTTGTGTGTGTATGTGTGTGTGTGTGTGTGTGCGTGCATGCGCGTAAGCACATGCATATGCTTGGATACAATGAATCACTGGAGGCCACATGTACATATTGCATTGAAACTGGACTTGTATCTTAGGACCCTCAATGCAAAAATGCTTCTTACTCGAGCAGATTTCCAAAACAAATTATTATTATTATTTATTTTTTATTTTTATTTTCAAAGATTTTATTTATTTATTCATGAGAGACACACAGAGAGAGAGGCAGAGACACAGGCAGATTGAGAAGCAGGCTCCATGCAGGGAGCCTGATGTGGGACTGAATCCCAGGACTCTGGGATCACGCCCTGAGCCAAAGGCAGAGGCTCAACCACTGAGCCAGCCAGGCGTCCCTTCCAAAACAAATTAAATGGAAAGATCAGGAGTCCAAAAACTAATTGCCTTTTCACCTGGTTACTTATTTGAATCATTCGGCTTTGTACCTGTATACTTTTTTTTTTCATCTAAAATCATTTATCTGGATTACCTTCTCCACATCTACTACATGTCCACCCTCTAGTCCCATGTATGAAACATAACACCCACTCACACTATGGGCCTTTAGAAGAAAATACATTTATTTTATAGAAAATATACAAAACATCAAGAAATTATAAACTTCTTACTTTGATCCAAAAAGAATCACTGTTGACATTTTCCTTATGTGTCATATTTATATCTACCCATCTCAACTTCTATCTCCATCCATTTTATTGCTTTCTTTTGTTTCGAACATGTCCACTCCAGGTAGCATTTTGTGGGTTGTTGAACTTTCAGCTGGCAACTGTTCTTCATTTAGCTCAAAAGAATCAAGAAAGAACTGATCAATGCAAAGACAAATAGTTTATGTTGAATGTAAGCGAAGAAGCAGTGCACTTCTAACGATTCTGAAAATCAGGGTGCATATTCTGTTGGGAACAAGACTCTCCCCTGAAAGATCAAGGGATGTGAATTCTCCACCAAATAGTATTTGTTCCTCAAATTTTGGAGTTTAACCAATAATTTACATTTGAGAAGACTCCATAGCCATGCAGGGAGGAATCAATCAGTCTAGGTGAAGAATCAGGAATGCTGTTGTTTAGAAAAAATGAGGAGTGAAGTATTTGGAACAGTATAAAACAAAAGGAAAGGCAAATATTCTTTTTTAGTTTACTTCAGATTTCTTAACCTCTGAAAAGCCCTCAATAATTGGGACATGTCGATATGTATGTTTGGCCTTGGCAAAGAGACTTGAGCTGGGGTGGGAGCTGGAGGTGATACGGAGGCATGCCAGGGAGCAATAAGCAAGGATTCTATAGTTGAGTATTTCCCACGTACTCCGTTTTTGGTAATCAGTCTACAATAATGCCTCCTGATTTTTTCAGCTTGGGCAAATCTAGAACATTCAGAAAACGAGAGAAACAAAGAAGGAAGAACCCACCTCTCCCATCCCAGCCTTTTTTCTGTTGTAAATATTTCACATGTGGGCTCAACCACAATCCCCCACCACTATTCTACTGTGCGTATGATTACTCACAGACAGCCATATGCATACAGTAGTCATTGTGTCTCTTCTTTCATTGTAATTATGGCACCATCTACTAATGAGTTTCCTCATCAAAGTTGGAAAGCAGAGACCTTTGGACAGTGAGC
Source organism: Vulpes vulpes (assembly GCF_048418805.1). Classification (NCBI taxonomy): domain Eukaryota; kingdom Metazoa; phylum Chordata; class Mammalia; order Carnivora; family Canidae; genus Vulpes; species Vulpes vulpes. The sequence continues at coordinate 53,170,314 of NC_132786.1, read as the reverse complement.
ATTGTTACTGAAAAATAGCATAATTTGAGGTAAATAGTTTACAAATATTCCACAATAGAAATCTATCATGCTTCATGATTCTGTAAGAGTAAATGGAAGTCCCATAATGCAGACTATTGAAGAGGAGGAAAATGTCATTATGGCCTACCAGTTTAGGTATTGATTGAAAAGAAGAGTTTTAATCTAATGTTTTATTTATTATATTATTGTATAAAGCTAATGATAGCTAGGCCAAATGTAAGTATCTGGTCCCTAAATTTTCAGTATTTTTTTTTAGCGAATTTATTTTTTCCACTTTATCCCTGCTTGTACTTTTTACCTAAATTTGAATTTTGTGAATCTCTTAGTCCCTACAGAATTCATTAACTCTATATCTAGAGTGAAAAAGGGCCAATTTAGCTGTAGCCGTGTTTGGTGATTCTCATTTTAAGCACAAATGTCTAATCAACACCTACAGTCTGGGTGTGCATTAGTTAGTTTACTCTGCATGCTGCCAGGGCGGGTAACCTAACGATGCTTCTGATAGACTAAACATTTGCAAATGAGCCCTCCAGTGCCTACATTACCCATGCAGTATAAAGCAAGTGGGGCTGGTTTGAAGTCCTTTACCTTCCCTTGTTTATTATGACAAATATGTTAGGTTGGTATTATTTAAACACACCAGCAGCCCCTACATCTGTTATTTAAGGTGCTACACATGCAAGTGATTGAGAGACAAAGTGACGGAATAGTACGATTTGAGTTACCTGGCATTTTTCTACGCACTTTCAATTCTATCCTTTACTCAATATGAATGATATTTTCCATGGTATAGATTGTTAAAAAAATGAATGTTTTATATTGGTATTTTGGAAATAATAATAATATAACAATAGCTTTTTCATACCATGAGTAATTATATACACATTCTTTGCCTTCTGTATTACATCTAAGAATTACTTAGAATGTTAGGTAATACACACTGGCTTAAACTATTTGAAAAAATAAAAATATTCAATGAAAATAAAATAAATCACATATGCTTTGTTCTGAAAAATAAGCTCCAGTGTGTTAACATTTAAAGTTGAAATTCAGTATAAGTGCGTATGTATTCGGTTTCAAGTACAGAGGAAATGCCAAATTGTTTTACCACCAAAGTGATCACTGTATGGTTTTTTTTTTTTTCCAAGAGTAAAGAGCAAAATTCAAAATATAATTTTCCTGGCTGTGACTAGCTTTCTTTTTTTTTTTTTTTTAAATTCTTCTGCCTAGTGATTGGAATCATCTCTTCGTATAGCAATGAGAATCGTGTCTACTTTATGAAGACTAGGCTGGAGCAAAGTCAAAGCCCAAGTTTCCTAAAGTCCACAGCATATGAGCAAAAATAACCTCTCCAAACTTTAGATTCTAAATCCAGAATGGAAAATTTTCTGTTTTATAGTAATTAATAACAAAGGTATACTGCTGAGTTGAAATTAAAGAATTTTTCAGTGAACCAGAAATCCTCCCCAGGAGTTGGAAAGTCAATAAGGCTGTCTTTGCTAATGAAGGAAACTCAGTAGACATCTATGAGTTATTACTGCACACTTGTTATCAGTCATAGGTGTGTATTGGAATCAGGGAACTTTTGGGTTCAAAGTTGGTCTCACATGATGATATTCATGGAGTAACTAACATTTAAGTCCTCGTATAGAGAAGGGGGAGCTTGTGTGCAAAGTCCTAAGCATATGGAATGGTTGAGCACTAGCTTATCTCCAGGGCACTCATAAAGACCAGTGGCATTGGAACTTGACCCATGCTGGCATTTACTTTCTTTGACTCATTTTGTTACCCATAGTGTTGGTGATTTAACTCTATCTAAATCCAGACATAATGTTAATCTTGCTAGCAAACTTATCTCAAGATTATTGAAGAAAAAGTCAATGTTGAAATAAAAAATGTGAACAGCTACAGGAAAAGCATGTACAGTATACATACACACACAAACAAATACAGAATAGTTCACAAAAATCCTCATTTTGGTTCACTTAGGACAAGCTACATAAATAACAAGAACATTGGCAATGATGTCAAAGGAGGAGGACTTTGGAATTCTGGAAACTAGAACCAGTGTGTGATTCTTGATTGAGCCTCCTTCCAATCTAGGGTGGTGCATTATCTGTTTACACTTATAGCCTCTTCCAAGACAAGCCCAGATCTTCCAACTGTGCTTCTTTTTTAAAATTCAGCCTAGGTAAGCAAAGAAACAATGCTTTTCTAATAGTTCTGAAAAACAGGGTGCCTGTTCTGTTGGAACAAGATTCTCCATTCTTGGTCATTGTTTCTGGCCCTCTCTCTGCAGTCTGGATATCCTTCCTTCCCATCATAAGCTGTATGCTCCCATATAGTTAGTCTTCCTACCATAATTACACCTTGAGAGTATTTCTGCTGTCACATTCCTTATGGGCACAGAGCTTTGTTTTTGTGTCCCCAAAGCCTAGCAAAGTCTCTTTGCAATGGTAGGCACCAATAATGGATATTGAATGAGTGGATTCTAGTCTGAGTATCCCTTACTCCGAAAATCTCAGATATGTCACGCTGGATCCCCTCAACTTAGTTTCTTGCACAGGAACATTCAACTCTTTCCTTCTGCAGGGAGTGTCAGCCAGCCCTGCTCATCATGTTCAATATACACCTACCTAGAAATAGGAACTTGAGTTTTAATGGGCATATTATTTTTTTCCATTTGTCACTAATTAGCTAATATTATCATACTATGTTGTTGTTGGTAGCTACTTACTGATTCCCTGCATTTTTCATTCTGTTATATACTCATCCTCAAAATTTTCTCTTTTTTTTTTCTGAGAACAACAGCATTAAGTAATTAGGACTTATTATGCTTTTCTCTACAATAAGGTGATTTTTCACTTCTCTTTCCACAGAAAAGAGAATAGCAAGGGAAGTTTGTTTTGTTTTTATTTTGTTTTGTTTTGCTTTTTAGCAAGAAAAAAAATCTCACACTCTGTCATCTATACATTGTATATTGCATGATTATCAGGTGTAAAGATTTCATCTTATGTTTAAAAACGTACTTTTAATCTGTCACAAGGCAGAGGAGCAGTTTCATTATCAGATTTTTTTTTTTTTTTTGTAATCTTAAAGGTACAGAAAAATAGAAGAATCAATGGTTATTTATCAACACAAAGCAGAAAATGCCAAAGCAAACACACACTGCTAGGATCCACTTACTTTGGCAGATCTAACCCCTAGGGGAATCTACACTACCCTGAAGGGGAGACTAGGTTAGCAGGGGAAACAGAGCAGTCTCAGGAGCTCCTGAGCTATTGAGAAGGTTCACAACTATGACTTTCAATCCGATAATGCCCAGATCTATTCTAGGTCTATAAAAAAAAAAAAAAATACTTGGACTTCCAAAGAGAAATTGGAATTTCTTTGACCCTCCTAAGAGTTAAGTAGAAATTGAAAGACCTTTAGACAAGCAGGCAGTACTGTTCATTCTACATGGCTTGTTTCAATGCAGAAAGGCCATTGCCGGACTACAAGGAGTCTTTTACATAAGACTACAAAGAGTCTTAGGTAAAAAGCCATTATTAAAGGATTGCTCTGGGTACAGTTTACCTAGCAATAAGCATTGCATTTGAAGAGACCATCACAATAGGGGAAATTAAATGTTTTATTAATAAAATCTCATGTTTTTTTTTAAATTCATGACATTTTATAATATGAAAACACATCATATAATCCATACTGTGGCCATGCCAAATGTAACATGAATCTTCAGCAAGAGTTCTAAAATTCTTTCAAAGATTTTTAACAAATCTCTATAGCCAAATGGCAATTCACTGAGCCAAAATCGGAGAAACTTCAAAGACAATTTTATTCTTAGGTGTTTATGACTTGACTTAACCGAGAACAATTTTAATGATTGTTCATTTTAATTGACACTATAATATTCCTTAAACAAATTTCCAATATGCATTCACATGAATATACACAGCTATATACAGTTTAAAATTTATGAAATGTTTCGCACATAGCAATGTACATATATGTGGGAGGATTTATAAACAATAAAAAGATAATCAGGATACACTTAAACCAAGAGATAAAATCTTACTAATCCCTGTAGCCTTATTTTGCTCTCATCTGATCACAAACATCTTTCCCCCAGTCTTAGAGGTAAAAAATATCCTTATTCTTCTGCATTTCTTTATAGTTTTCTCACATCCAATATGTTCTTACTAGTACATGTTACCAATTTTATATAGGTGGAATTTATAATGTGAGTCCTAGTATGATTTGCATTTCACTCAATATTAATAATCTTGTTGATGTGTAGAGTTGTTAACTTCTTAAATATAGCAAAATATACCCATCTGTTCTCCTTCAATAGACATTTATATTATTTCCTTTTTATTATTATTAAAAACTATATAGAGGTGGGGAGGGAGAATCTTAAACAGGCTCCACACCCCGCATGGAGCTGGAAATCATGCTCCAGCTCAGGGCCCTGAGATCATGACCTGAGCCAAAATTAAGAGTCCGACACTTAGCCAGCTAAGCCACCCAGGCACCCCATGAGCATTTTTACATATGTTCTCTAGAAGACATGCACTGCAATTCTCTAGGACGGTATTTTTCAAACTGTGAGTATGATCCATTATGAAAGGTAGGGTTATGAAATCAATTCGCTGAGTTAAAACCAGTATAGTTTAAAACTGACTTTTAATAGAATAGAAAATATCCAGATACCATTTTTAACTTCTAGAAAGTATTTTCTCAAAGTATTGTTTGTTTTATATATGTGAGTGTGATGTACATTTTTATGTGGATTGTGATAAAGATATGTTCTATATTTTGTGTATTTTTATATATGTAAATACTTGGCACAACAATATAGGTATATTCCTAAAATGAAGTTGCTAAGTCATAGGGTGAAAGCATATGAAGTTCCTGAGATAATGCCAAACTGTTTTCCAGATTTGTCGTCAGAAAATTAACATTTTCACAAACAGTTTCCAAGTTTTCATTGTGCAGTATCTTTGGCACTTGTTATAGCAGACTTTTTAATTTTTCCTAATATGGTGAATGCAAGAGGGCAAGCCCTGGGAGTTTGACAGACACACTGTGATTACACAGAGCGTCCATCTAGTACGTGAAGCTATTAAGATTTCCTCTAGGAGAAGCACTTCTTCGTGCCTTATCCCCATCTTTTCTTTCTTGGTTCTTTATATTTCTGCTTGTAAATTTCAGGTATCTGTTATAATGTTACATGTTTTAAAATTAAAATATCTTCTCCCAAACTATGGGTAGGTTTTTCACTTTATTATCTTCACATTAACAGAATTGTTCATTTTCATGTAGTCATACCAATCAATCCTTTAATGACGTGTTTTCTACTCCACATCATAAAACTAGCACTGTATATTTTCTCCTATTATTGTTGAATGTTCATATTTTGTCCAGGTGTGTTAGCTATTTTGACATAATAATTATTTCATCTGCAAATTGGCCTTCATTTTCTTCCTTTATTTCTAGTTCTTATTTCTCTTACTTATTGCTCTCTTACTTTTTTCTCTTACTTATTCTCTTACTTATTCAGTGCAAGTAAATTTGTCTTCATCCTAACTTTAATGAGAATGCTTTTAGATAATTAGTTACATGTAATGTTGCTATAGGAGGTTTGTAGATATCATGTGTCGGATAAAGGAGGTAGTCCTATTCATTTATTTTTTATGATTGATGGATTTTTTTAAGAACAGATGACAGAGAATCCAGATGTTTACACAGTAATGGAATTAAGGATCCCCATTATTCCAGGAACAAGGAATAGCTTACTTTTTTGCAAGATTTCTAAATTCCACCATGGCCAGGTGGCCCTTCCCTGTGGCCTTCAACTTTCTTCTAATCCCTTTTGTTTCTGTTGAATGACTTATCTTTGTTGTCCCCTAGGCCTGCTTCTTGGGCTACTTCAAGGCCTTCTTCTTGAAACCTGCACAGCTGAATATGGTGCCTACTGCCTCTTCCCCTACTCTTCTATTTATAGTTGTTGTTGTTTAAACAAAGTCATGAATGGGTATGGAATCTTATCAAATAGCTTTCTGCATCTAATGACATAAGGATACATATTTTCCCATCTTCAATCTATTTATATGGGATACAACTAATATATTTTCTATATGTCAATATTTAGTATATTCCTATATTTCTGTCTTTTTGAGAGAAAAGAAACAGGTATAATATATTTTTAATTGATATATTTTATTAGTATTTTGTTTTAAGTGTTTACATTTATATTCATGAATGAGATTGGGCTATAATTTCCAATGAAGAGTGATACCTGAATGGAGTTTAAAAGCCTTTTTATATCGGGAAGTGAGAGGGAGGGGAAGCTTTTCCCAGATGAAGGAAATATTAACTAAGACTGGGAAATAAGTGCCTATTGTTTTGAAGTGGTATTTTTACATGTCTTTACCCTGAATATTAACTTCAGAAATTTATGAACATTTATATAATTATATGGTATTTATGAATAAAGAATTAGGCAAATGGACTTTGAATCCTGGCTCCATCACTTATTGATGCACTGTGCTGATGTATTTATTTATTTGTTTCAATCTTAGCCTCAGTTACCTTTTCCAGAAAAATGGACATAAGAATTGTGCCTATTTTATAGGAATGTTTTCAAATTAAATCAGTCATGTGTACAAGGACCTAACATGGTAACAGACACTCAAAAGTGTTAGCTGCTTTTACTATTTTATTTTTCTAGGAATTTATTTGTTTGTTTATTTATTTAGAACAAGCGAGGTAGGAGGCAGGGCAGAGGGACATGGAAACAGAGAGTATCAAGCACACTCCACACTGAGTGTGGTGCCTGATGGGGACTCAATTTCATGACCCTCAGATCATGACCTGAACCGAAATCAAAAGTTGGAGGACAAATCCCCGACTAAGACAACCTGGGCACACCTGCTTCTATTATTTTAATTTCATTGAAATAAATTATATTTTAATCACAAGTGAGTCAGCACATAATTCTTTTTTTTTTAATGTTAAATTTAGGAAAGTATGCTTTTCTTAATCTTAACTGAACACATTTATTATTTTAAGAGAGAGATTTAGGGTATTACTCCTGGTATTTTAAATTATCATTCCTGGAAATTTTTATTTTCTGAACTGTAGCCCAGGAGACAATTGAGGATTTTGTTAGTCAGGTGGTTTTTATTTCCATCCATCTGTTCATCCAAACTGACCATCCTTTCTTAGAGAATGTAGGTATGTCACTTGCCGAAGTCAAGAGCAAGCTGAGGGCTGGACCAGCAGAGGCTGTATGAAGATGGCATTATAGTCTCTGTGGGACCTCTGGAAAAAGCATCACCAACTCTGAATGGTCTACATGATGCACGCTGGATTTATCTGACTTTCTTTCCCCTAGAAGAAAGGAAAGATAACCCATAATCAACTTTAGCAACTGTTCCTACTTCATATCAATCTCGTCACATTTCTTAATTAAAAAAAAAATCTTTACAGGTATGCTGACTCCTTAGTTATATAATGTCAGTAGTTGCAGAGGCATAGGGTAAAAAGATGAGAATCTATTAGCTAGAGAGCATGTATTCAAATCCTAGCCTACCACCCTGGATGAGAGAGGGAACCTGTGTCTTGGGTTTTCTCATCTGGAAAGGAGGATTAAAATCATTTGGGGGAAGAAATGAATTAATGTGCTAAGAACTACACTGATCCTTAGGCAGCCCTCCATTTGTTATGTATCATCTTTATACTTTACGAGTAGAGAGAAGCTGTCTCTAGTTTAACTTTCAGGTAGTACCTACCAATGTATTTTGAACATGATTAAAACATTCCAATCAATAGATGATTTTCATTAGCCAATTCAAAAATTTTTGTATCTTTAATTAATATCTTTTATTTCAGTCTTTGTAAATATATACATATATACATTATTTTTAAAGATCAAATTATTAGGCGATCTTATCTCTAACATGAATAATCTAAACTTCTTTAAATTTATTTCCCTCATTACTAATCACAATGTATTTTAAAAAGATGATTTTTTGAGTGTACTGATTGTACCAAAAACATTCTTTTATGGAATTCACAAATTGTGCCTTTAATGTTTTCAACCTGATAAATACCTGCCAACTTGGAAATTTATACTCACAGTATCCAAATGAGTTATATTGCATCTTGCTAGAAGCAATGTATCTCTATCAATGTCAAAATACCATGGACAACACAGTCATTATTCCAAGTCAAATTTTTATCCTTAAATCCGCATATATATTTTTCAAATAAATGCACTGCTTCAATCTCCAGTAAATATGTTTTTGGAGGAAATGAAAGTCAGTTCAATAATACCTCTGGGCACCTAATACCCTTGCATAATCATTCTGACTTGGTGGAGAAAAGTTGTTGTATGGACATTACCTACCTCATAGGAATGCTGTGAAGATTAGAGAAATATCTGAAAAATGATTTGAGCTTCTTTGGGAAAGATGTTATTAATATGAGATGGTATTTTTATTTGAATGGGTAGGAGATTGAAAGAGGATTATTTCTAAAGTGGAAGGGAGGCCTAGTGGTGAAGAAATCAAATACTCCACCCTAAGTGAGATGGATTACAGTGATAGGGGGAGGACACTCAGCTGGTTCTGACCTGAATGACAAGGAAGAGGAAGCAGTTTCTAATCCTCAATCCAGTCAGCTTTGGTTTTTCTGAATAGATTCACTCTTGAGGAGAGTATGTAGCAATGGAGAAAGTTTGGGTTCAAGATAGTCAATAGCTGGTGAGCTAACCCAGTTTATTCTCCCCTGTGTCACTCAAGATGTGATACATTATTGTGGGAGTAGAAATGCTGGCCATAGTAAGCAATAGGATTGTGTTGAGTGTGTTTAAAGCAAATTTTGATTTGAGTCTGCACAGTCATAACTGCATAGAGAGGCACACTGATGTTTAATCTGGGGATAGGAATCCTGCTAGTTGAGTTTAAGACAGATAAAGCATCCCCATCTCCCCAAATCCGATAGACTAGCATAAAACTACATAATGCATACGTTGGCTCGCTAATATGATAAATACTAGATTTGAATCTCTAATGGATTTTGTTAATTTAGCTGTTTTCCTGTTACCACTTCCACTGCCATCTTTCTGCTTTGTTATATTTAATCGTCATGTTTTTTTTTCCCTATAGAATGTATATTCTAACCTTAACATCTTCACTGCACAAAACACCACCACAGAATATAGTGATACAAATGATATCTGTTTATATAATTGACAGTCCAGCCTATATTGGAAAATAAATAAAACAGATTCAGTTAATATCAAGTACAACCATGATAGGGTTCTCAGAAAATAGTCAAAAATCATATTACCATTGAATACCAACTATACTCCCAAAACCTTGATGTATTCATAGATGAGAATTATAAAAACTTTGGAGAAATTTGAACTTCCTAAGATTGATAGAGGGAAGTAGTGCCAAGAAGGCATATAAGGTAGATTGTTTGAGCACTGGGCCGGGTTCTGAGCTGGCTGTGTGATATGGAGCAACTCACACTATCTACTTCTCCATTTCTTCATCTGTTAAATGGGAATATTATGGTATCAACATCATATGTCCTTGTGAAGAGTAAAGAGAGAACACATATAAATACATATATTTAGTATAGGATTAGCTATATACATAAAGTGCTCAAGATGAGCTCTTGTTATAATTTCTACCAGTTGATCTTTAACGTCCCATGAAATTTTAGGTAAACAGAGCCACAGATTATAGTCAGTTATAATAAATGCTATGAGGTGTTAAAGAAGGGACAACAAAACAAATATAAGCAGAGTATTTTGAGGAATATCATCAGAAAATAATTAGGTAATGCACCCAGTATCCAAAAACCTATCTAAGACAGGTGTCAGACACAGTGTTCTCATTCCATCTCACTGTATCATCGTGTCAGATGACATGGTCAGGAAAACAGAGTTCATGCTATGTGATTCCATATAAGGAATTAGGACAAAGGTGTCAGAAGAACTGAAAGCCCAAACAAGAGACACTAAAGCAAGACAGAGATTAATAATGACAGAAAAATATTGTGATACGTCAAGCTTGTGAGGCAAAGAGAGAATGTGGTTGTCACCCAAGCCCTGCAACTGAGACCATCACAGGACATGACGTACTCACTGCTTGAGATACAGCAAACAGTACCGAGGAGGACTGTGTCTTCCTTGAGTTGGCTATTGCTTCTCCTTGATTGAAACTACCCAGGAGCCTAGTGGGGGAATGAGGCGGGTGGGTAGAAAATGTGTTTTGCATGAGCTCTGCAGCTAAGATAGAGGAAGGCAGGTATGCTGCCTATTTTAGGAAAAAAATAATAAAATAAAATAATAAAATAAAACAAAATAATATAGAAAAAGGTTAGTACCTTAAAGTATTTATTACCTATTTTAAAATAGCACAAATTTGAAAAAAGTATATTGATAGAACATCTCCATTCAACTGTAACTCAGATTTAATTTTATTAGGCTTAAATTAACCTGTTTGCTTTGTGGGTTGGGGACATTACAACATATTTTTGATGTATCATTATGCGATTTGTTGGGTGTGATTTGGACATGCCAATATTACAGTTAAGTAAAAGATTTTCAGTGTTTCTTGTTTAGAGTTTGAATCCCAAAATCTCAGAGTCTTAAAAATTCACTTGACCTAAAACTTGCCTGTTTAGGGATGAAGAACAAAAAGCAGAAATAATATAGAAATAATACATTCTTAAAATGTTCTTACTTTTCATGCACGATTTACCCAAGGAAAATCAACAACAGTGTAAGAAATAAATAGATGCATAGATAAAACAAAAAATCCAAGGAAAAGGTGTTAAAATACTCTTTTCTTCTGATTTTTGAATGGGAGCATGGAGAATAGTCATCTGATTGTTCAAGTTTTTAAAGTTCTCATGGGGACTCATCAACCATCCCAGACCATAACCAGGGATTTAGGTTGGTCTCTCTAGGTCTTGAATCATAACTAGGAGGGTGTTCTGTTCACCCACTTTCCCATCCAGCCTCTCAAACCATTTTCACTGTAAATTTGGTCCCTTCTTTTGACAAATGCTTTAGTTGCTATTATAGATAATTTGTTCTCTGGTCATTATTTCAGTACCACCCACTCAATGTATTTGCTAATTTTATTTAATGCTGTTCTCTGTATACACATTACATATAAAGAGAGTTTATGCCATTTGGATTAAGATTATACAAATAAACACTTGATCGGGGTCACCTGAGTGGCTCAGTCGTTGAGCATCTGCCTTCGGCTCAGGGCATGATCCTGGGGTCCTGGGATGGAGTCTTACATCAGGCTCCCCACAGGAAGCCTGATTCTCCCTCTACCTGTGTCTCTACCTCTTTCTGTGTCTCTCATGAATAAATAAATAAAATCTTTAAAAAAAGAAAACAAATTCTTGCTTGTAAATTCCACACCCGTAATATTTCTGTGGAAGTCCTGAACTGGCTGTGGGGAAAAGCAGAATCCTTAGAGATGGAGGGATTTCTTGCCAAATATGAGCTTTTGCCTCACATGCTCTCATGTTCAAGTACAAAGAACAAAGGCACATACATGTTCATGTATATGCATGTGTATGAATATAAATCATATGGAATTTGGGATGGAAAAAGAGGAGTTGGGTGGAAAAAATAGAGAAAATATATTCTGGAGTTTGATTTGAGTAAAATAAATTTGGAGCATAGCATGATTTTTTTTAATGCTTTTTGAGCATGTCTTAAAGAAAATCTTTCGGAAGTTATGAGCATAAACAGATTAAATTTACCTTGTCCCAACACTTGGACGTCTTAAACTCGTAGCTACATTTTTAAATTTTTTTAAAGATTTATTTACTTATTTGAGAGAGAGAGAGAGAGAGAAGGAGAGAGAGAGAGAGAGAGAAGGAGAGAGAGAATCCTAAGCAGGTTCCCGGCTCAGCACCCAGCCTGATGCAGAGCTTGATCCTATTACCCCAAGATCATGACCTGAGCCTAAACCAAGAGTTGGATGCTTAACCAACTGAGCCACCCAAGTGCCCCATAGCTACATTAAAAAAAAAAAAAGTATTGATCTCTGGGTATAAACCCAGAGATTCTGGTTTAATTGATGGTGGGGGAGTCATAGATATCAGTACTTTTTAAATATTCCCTGTTACTTCTAATATGTAAGTAAAGATAATAACCAGGGTTGGTACAGTCAGTCCTTTGCTGATTTCGATGTGAACATGATTTCTATTTTTAACATACTCCCAAGCCATGCTGATGCTGCTGGTCTATGGTCCACACTTTGTGTAGCAAAGAGATAGATACTTTAGAGGGTGGCTAATGTTTGTAGGGAGGAGCTATTGAGGTGAACTACTCTTCATACTCTTCACCTGGACTCTAGCATCTCTCTCTTCTAGAAATGTTAGAGCTAATCTATACTGAGTTTCCACTGGAAAGGCCGGCAACACCATGTATTTGCACACCTTTGCTTAGTGTCTACTGTGGTGAGGTAAGAGAAAAAGCTGTTATTAGGAGTTGTCATAAATCTATTACAGCTCTATTCCCCAAACATCAGCCTTTCTTTCTTTCTTTCTTTCTTTCTTTCTTTCTTTCTTTCTTTCTTTCTTTCTTTCTTTCTTTCTCTTTCTTTCTTTCTTTCTTTCTTTCTTTCTTTCTTTCTTTCTTTCTTTCTTCTTTCTTTCTTTCTTTCTTTCTTTCTTTCTTTCTTTCTTTCTTTCTTTCCAGCAACATTCTCACATTTTCCTCCTCAGGTACTTAACAAAATATCAAATAAAAAAAACTGTGACACTTTTAATTTTTCTTTCCGTTAAAGATTAAAACACTTTTATGGCATAAAATCATTAACAAGGGATGACTCTAACGTGTTTCCGATGGAATGTTCAAATCGGTCATCTTGTGTCGTTTCTTAATGACATGTGTCATTATGTAGGTACTTACAGAAAATATGTAAGATGTTAGCTAAATGGACATCTGTCTTATATGGTAAACTTTTGATAAAAATTCTATTATTTTTACAGGAACTAAAAACAAATAAAGGTAGCCTATTTTTTTTCCCATTTCTCCTCTTTTTCTCCCCTTTACAATTGAGCAAGTGAGTTTAAAAGTACATGTCAGAATTGCCCCAAAATGTGTTGTAATTCCATTTCAACGTGACAGTACATTTCAGAAGAAACTGTTTCTGAGGTGATCTGCTATAGGTTACAATGCTAATCTCGCAGCTGTCTCTATAGCTATCGGTACTCATAAATCATGTGGTCTGTAATAAGAGAAGTAAGTTTGAGAGGTTAGAAATCTTAAGAAAATTGTGACAGAGGTGATAGATGATACGAAATGACTACATTCTAAAGATGTTATATAGAAGGGAACGTGTTGCATTTGAGATAAGTACGTTCTGGATTTTTTTTTTTTTTTAACCAGAAGAGTATTAGCAATATAATACATGGCATACTTCAGTAACATCATTTGATAGGTTTTAAGCATTTGTATATTCAAGGGATTTATATACAATCAAGTTTTATCTAAGTTTTCACGGAATCTTAGAGGCCATTCTAATTATTTTGAAGGTTTTAAAGATATCACGTGTTCTCAAGTGTGCCTTATCCGGATTTTGAAAACGTTCACTTTCTTTCTAAGTCTGAATTCATTAACTGGTCTGAGAAATGTTTCAAATACAATGTATGAAGTAGAAACCCTGAAAAAAAAAATTACCATGGGGCTAGAGACCTTTTGATTTCTGTGAGTGCATTGGGATGGTCACAATGAGCAAATAAACCCTGAATATCATTACATAAACACCAAGAAACTGTGGTTTTGTGAATGCTTGTAGCACAAACACTGTGGCATTATTTCAATGTCTGAAATTACTTATTTGATTTGAACTGGAAAGTATTCCAATTCTTTAAACAATTGGTAAACTTTGAATTACCTTAATTGGGCTAAAGTAACACTTTTGAATGTTGCTGCGAAGCAGGTTTCTTTTGACTCTCACTAGAGTGTATTGAGTTCCTCTGAAAAGCCTGTGAATACATCAAGAGGGTACACATAGAACTAGGAACAACTCACTGAAGAATTCACAACATGAATTTATTATTATTTATTCTCAGTACGTGGTTTTATGTTATAATAAAGCACTTGTATATTGCTAATGGTTTAGTCAATCTTTACATTCTTTTGAAATGCCTAGACGTATCAGAGACAAATTTTACCAGTGATTTTTTTAACTCAATCCCTATGAGTTATAAAATCTAAATTTTATAACAAATATAGATAAACTAAAGTATGTGAGGTACTTAAAGCATATTGTATTCGCAATGGCCTTTTCCCATTTTGATTGAATCCTGTAAGTAGCTGTCTTCTATTACCACTAAAAATATATGATTCTCGTATACCCCACACCCAGTTTTTCATGTCATTAACTTCTTTTGCTGGTGTGGTACAATTACAACAATCAATACTCAAAATTGCTGCGTAATTATCTATATTCCAGACTTTATTCAGATATCACTAGTTTTCATCTGACATCCCAATTTCTACTTCAGGATCCCACCCACGCTCTCACATTACATTTAGCTGTTACGTCTTCTAAGGCTCTTTTTGGCTCTGACAGTTTCTCAGACTCTCCTTGTTTTTGATGACCTTCACAGTTTTGAGGAATACTAGCCAGGTATTTTGTAGAATTTCCTTCAGTTGGGATTTGTCTGATTTTTTCTCATGATTAGACTGGGGTTATGAGATTTTGTGAGCAAGATCACGAAGATAAAGTGCCATTCTCATCACATCATATCAATGGCATATACTATCAGCATGACTTATCACCATTGATGTTAACCTTGATCATCTGGCTTGAGGTTTGTCAGATTTCTGGGCTCTAAAGTTACTCTGTCTTCCCCCCTTCCATACTGTTCTTTTAGAAAGAAAGTCACTATGTACACACAGTTTTCACTTAAGGAGTTGGGAGTTATGCTCTACCTCCTTGAGGTCAGAGTATTCACATAAATTATTTGGACTTCTGCTCAAGACATCTGTCTATTTCGTACCATCTGTTTGTCCAAACATTTATATCCATATGGGCTAACGAGTATATATTTTATGTCATAGTTTATAATCCAATGCTATTTTATTTATTTTGTAGCTCAAATTATTCCAGCTTTTGGCTTTGGGAGCCTTTTCAGTTAGCTCCTATGTCCTTTTGACACATCTGATGGGGCTACAACTAAACCTAGGATATAAATGAAATCTAACAGTGGATTTGAGATATTTATAATTCCAAATTTTCTGGAAATATGACTTTTGGGATCTTATTTGCCTAAGGAAGTGAATGGTAAAGAAACTGATTTAACTTATTGTGTGAGACACTAGTTGACCTCGAGTAAAATAAATATAACTTGTGGGCCTCAGTTTCTTTATTGTTATGGCAAGAATACAGTTGGCTCTTGAAAAACATGGTTTAATTGGGCAGATCCATGTACACATGGATTGTTTTTTTTTCAACAAATACAGTACAAGGATGCCTGGGTGGCTCAACAGTTGAGCACCTGCCTTCAGCCAAGGGTGTGATCCTAGAGTCCAGGATTGAGTCCCACATCAGGCTCCTGCATGGAGCCTGCTTCACTCTCTGCCTATGTCTCTGCCTTTCTCTCTCTGTGTGTCTCTCATGAATAAATAAATAAAGTATTTAAAAAATATAGTACAGTACTTTAATAAATTTTCCCTTATGATTTTCTTAGTACTTTTCTCTGGCTTGCTGTATTGTAAGAGGATAGTATATAATGCACGTAATGTATAAAATATGTGTTAACCGACTGTTATCAGCAAGGCTTCTGGTCATTAGTAAGCTATTAGTAGTTAAGTTTTAGAGGAGTCAGAAGCTATATGCACTGTTCATAGGTCAACTCTACTTATAGTTTGAGCCATATAAAATTGCCAATATTATAAAACTTTTGACCTACAAAGCAGTAATTTCATATGGCTCAAGTGTAGCTGTACCTAACTTGTGAGGCTCTTAAAAAGATGAAATGAAATTTTTTTGTACAAATGTTAATGCCCTTCACCTGGCCGCTATTCCCTTTCCTTAGAAAAAGCTGATTTGGCTGTTGATAGAAAAAGAACCATACCAACATAAACCACAGCTCGTTGTCCCAGGCCAGGAAGACAATACTAGGGGGTTCTAAAACACTAAAACCCACAGTCCTCCCAAATCTCTTAATCAGATGCTGGACAGCTTTTAGTGATAAAATCTTCAATATTAAATCTTATTTTTAACTTGTGTCCAAATCTAGGTATTTTTAAAAATGAAGGTTTGTGAACTAGTATATTATTAGATACTGAAAGCAAATTGTCTCCCTAGTACATTGAAAGCCTTCATTCTGGAACAGAAAACAAGCCACTGAAATGATTACATTACCTCATTATAATGAGATACATTAGATGAAGTGACCCCAACCCATTATACTGAATGGAGGTTCTTTAAATGCGGCAACGCACCTGGTTGCCCAACTCAAGAGGAACAAGTGTAATTATTTCCTTGCTTCCAATTAGATGGGCTTTTGCCAGCCGTTGGAAGTTTATTTGGTAGCAATGATCAAAAATCTGTTATATTCTTTATGAGATTCCATTAGGGGAGATTTTCTATGCTTTTCATACATTTACGGGGTGAAAATTGGGGCCTCATGCTATAGTTTCCTCTGCTATCAGTGGTGTTAAGGCTTTGAAGAAAACACAGCAATGCATAAGACATATGACTTATTTTATGACAAATTAGAATAATTGGCCATAATAGAAAATAGACTTGCCTATGTATCCTGTATCCATGAAGTATGTGTTTGTTTTTTTTTTCTTAATTTTAGGTTGGAATAGGTCTTGAAAAAAACGAAAGAACACCATCATAAATGTTTAAAGCAAAATCTTGGGGTGCCTGGGGGGCTCAGCCAGATGAGTTCCACTCTTGATTTTGTCTCAGATTGATCTCGGAGTTGTGAGATTGAACTCCCATGGACTCTGCACTCAGCCAGGAGTCTGCCTGGGATTTTCTTCCTTCTCCCTCTGCCCCCCTCTCAAAAATAAATAAATAAATATTTAAAACAATAAAGCAAAGTCTAAATTTCACTCATAATGGTATGTTTGCCCAGTTATTGAAATATTTCATTCCTGTTTTCTTCCTACTACCTTGTGTGAACCTTCCAAAAAGGTTAGTTAGGGGAAGGCATGAAATGAATGAGAATTATTTTTCATAGAAAAAGAATGTGCTTATGAATGTTCACATATCCTTTGTTGTAGATTCTAGTATGAACCAGTAATGGAAAATAATTTGGGGAAAATTTGTAAAAATTTCCAGTGCACTCTTAAGGCCACCTTTGACCCCATCTGCCATCTGTCTTGCCAAAGATGCAGCTACCTATATGGCTTTGTTTGTGAGATCAAAAGGCATCCAAAAATGCATCCTTTTCCCCCAGAGTTCACTGAAATTTCACTACTAGAGAATCACTCTTTAGGTTAAGAGCCTCCTGTTTTCATGAATACCTGGTAAATTGCAGTTACACCTGGAGTGTTAATGTGTTGAGCTAGAGTCACTTTTGCTATCAGCCAAGGTGTTAATAATAGCAGGTTTATTTTATTTCTTTCCAAGCCCTATAGAAAAAGCAGATCCCTTCACCCTTATGCTCTCTTTGGCTATCACTCTATAATTTCTTCTATTCACCAGCCAAATTTCCAGTAGAAGTAATTAGCACACAATGTCTCCTATTTCTCCCTCCCCCCACCCCTTTAACGTTTCAACTCTTTGCTCTTAGACTTTGGCCAAAGGACAGTTATTCTATCAGAATTACTTCCTATTATTTCACCCAGGAGCATTTTCAGTTCAAATCCTGCTTGAAACTTTTTGGACTATCTATTATTTTTTCCTTGAAATTCTTTCTTCTCTTAGCTTAAGGAAATGTCTCTCTCTCCTTCCCTCCTCCACCACATTGTTCTCTCTTCATTACTGAATATTCCTCAGTTTCTGTGATGGTTAATTTTATGTGTCAACCTGAGTGGGCCACAGTACTCAGATCGTTGGCCAAGAATTATTCTAGATGTTTCTATGAAGATTTTTTTTTCAGGAGATTGTAATTTTACATCAGCAGACTTTGGATAAAACATTACCTTCCAGAATGTGAGTAGAACTCATCTAATTGGAGTTAAAGGCCTTAATTTAAAACAAAACAAATTAAAACAAACAAACAAACAAACAGAAAACTTCTCTTGAGGAGAATGGAGAGTCTCTAGGCTTCTGGTTTACCTTGTGGATTTTTTGACTTGCCAGCTTCCATAATAGCATGAACCAGTTCCTTAAAATAAACTTTGACATGTATGTATATGTCTATATACTTTAAATTAATCTCACTATTTTTATTGTTCTGCTTGTACCTTAACTATGGCATAACAGAATTGCTAATTGAAAAGCTCATAGAGCCAGTAACCCCAGGGTCATGTTCCTTTGGAAAACGCTTACTAGCACAGAGTAATTCTAGTTTTCTCCTCTTTGCCCATCTCTTAAATAGCTACAACTTTTAAGGTTCTGCCTCAAGCCCTGTCCTCTTCTCATTTTGCATTAAGAGAAGTTGTAGGATTTCAGTATATTCCAAACACAGGTGCCAGTGCATAACTCTATTTTGAATTCCAAATTTTGAATTCCAATTTCCAACCTCCCAACTGACAGCACTATGGAGGTATCCCACAGGACTTTTGAAATCTAAGTGTACAAGTGCAGACTTATCTTTTCCATCCTTGCTGCACTTTAGCATAGAAACTTAATGTCTGTTAATAAAGTCCTTAGCTACCTAAACCAGAAATCTGAGTGATCCTTCAGTTCCTTTGAACACCTGATCTTTTCTGCAGTCTCAAATCCACATCCACACCATCTTCTCTCCCCTGAAAAAGCTAGTCATTTGTGGAGTCCTAATGCAGTATGCCTAAAACTATTCCCTTTTCTCAATTTTTACTCTAGGGCTTTATACAGATTGTCATTACATGACATTAAATCAAAATACAATCTGAATCCTGCCTTCCATCAGATCTCATGGTTTGACTCTCTCCTTCCCACTATGCTTAAAAATGTGGAGTGAGTTACAATTCCTTGAACTTGCTTGTTGTTTTGTATTACTGTGACTTCACCCTATGGCAGTGCCCCTTACCCACAGTTTTGTTTTCCATACCTTATTGCATGTAGTCAACCGAGGACCAGAAACATATGTTCCTCCTCCTTTTTTTCTTAAGCTTTAAGAATTATTAATTAATTAATTAATTAATTAATTATACTACTAATAGGAGGAGCAGAGGGAGACATAGAGAGAAAATCTCAAGTAGACTCCTTGCTGATTGTGGAGCCCAACACAGGGCTCAAATTCACAGCCCTGAGATCACTTTTTCAGCTAAAATTAAGAGTTGCACACTTAACCAACTGAGCTACCCAGGTGTCAGCATCAGAAGGTCAGGAGCAGCCTAACACTACATCACAATATCTATATCATTCATCTCACCTCATCTCATCATGTAGGCATTTCATTATTTCTCAGCATCACAAGAAGAAGAATAATTACAGGAAAATAAGATTTGGGAGACAGCAAGCAAAATACCACATTTACATATGTATTGCAGTATATTATGACTATTCTATTTTATTATTAGTTACTGTTGTTAATCTCTTCCTGTATGTAATGTATAAATTAAATTTTATCATAGATATGGGCACATGGGGAAAATAGTACTATAGGTTTTGGAACTATCAGCATCTGCTGGTGGTCTGGGAATCTTTCCCCTGTGGATATGAGGTGGGAGGCTACTGTAATTTTCATTGTTCCTAGAATCCTTTTCTCAGTTTAGAAAGTACCTTCCCGTGCTTTTAGATGCCACTTAAACACACTTCTTTTATGAAGCCCTTTCTGATTCTTGAATTGATTACCCTGTATTGAATGTGATTACTGTACCTTACTGTCTACATCTCATGCTACTATGATTTCTCCCTATTTAAAAAGTTGTTTGTCTATTTGTATCTGTATTGCTCAATGAGACATTTAAAGGTTGAAATTAAGTTTTATTCATCATTGTATCTCCTTGTTTAGCAGACAGGATATCCATGGTATGGTACAGTGAGGTTTGAATGCATGAGTGATCAAGGAGAAAAAGTTTAAAAATCATTTGCAAAGGGGCACTTGGCTGCCTCTGTCAAAGGCATGTGACTCTTGATCTTGAGATCGTGAGTTCAAGCCCCACACTGAGTATAGAGATTGCTTAAATAAATTTTTAAAAATCATATAAAAAGTATAGCCCTGTAAGAAGTAAATGGAATTGAAACTTTTTTCATGTATTTCATAGGCAACATTTCCTGACCAGAATATAATAATATTAGAAATGGAACAAACAAAAATCCTTAAAGATATGGGAAATTAAAAATAAGTTTTATAAAATTTGGGATTAAAAAAAAAAGAAGCAGTTGGGGAGCCTGCGTGGCTCAGTTGGTTAGGCCTCTGACTCTTGATTTTGGCTCAGGTCATGATCTCAGGGTTGTGAGACTGTGCAGCATTAAGCTTCGTGCTAAGTGCAGAGCCTACTTGAAGTTCTCTCTCCCTCTGCCCTTGCCCCGCACCAAAAAAGGGAGGCAATCGAATTACAATTAGGCTATCTATAAAATAGAATTTTAAAAAGCAAGATATAATCCAATATACCGTGTATGAACCAACAACACATGCGAGTTTGCATTTAAACTTGCATATATGTGTGGTAAGCAGTAGGCGCAAATCTAAGAACCACAAATTAAGTTATACAAGAAAAATAGCTATAATTTTTTCCCATGTAACTATATTTTCAACTTCTATTCTGTTCCTATGCAATTTAGCATAATCAGAGCCAATTCAGAATATTTTTAATAAATTCAAGGTTCTTCCCACCAGCCACTCCCCTTTTACCCCTGGATTGCATAATGTTGGGAGGAGCGATGTGTCATTATCATCCTCAGTGAAATTATCCTTGTCATAATAGCTAACACGATGCATGCCTTCTGAAAACGCTTAACATGTATTAACTCATTTAATCCTCCAGAATGCTGCAAACGGGAAGTCCTATCACTGCCATTTCCGAGCTGAGGGCACAGGCACAGAGAAGTTAAGCAGTTTCCTGAAGTTCCAACAGCTAATACATGGGGGAGCAGGAATGAAAACCCTGGCAGTTCTGTCCCCGAGGCCATGTTCTTTGTGCTGTGATGCTGAGGAAAGCCATGGCAGGCGGAAGGCTTTCTTGTCCCACGCTGACCACTGCCTCTGGTTCTTTCCATCTTGGCTGTGCATTCTTCATACCAACAAAGGATACTTAATTCCTGGTGGAGCTAAACGGGCACTTCGCTTGTCTGACTCAAACTTCAAAGCATGCTCCTATGAATAGTCTGGGCCCTCTCCGCAAGCCCCCTATGCCTGTAGAATTATGCCTGTATAATTTGGTGATCATCCAAGCATTTGGGCAAAGTTCACGTTCAGACTGTGTGCACACTCACCATCTCCGTCTATTCCTTGCATCTGGGAAATCCTCTTAAATTTCCATCTTTTCCACCAACTTCTGGCTTTGTCTTCTGACATCTCAACCCAGGAAGGCTTCAGGTTTCTGCTGCAGGAGCCATGCATGGCTTGGCAGGGTCTTCCATTCAAAAAGCAGCTGATTCACAGAATTTGTCCTGGTGCATCCAGGTCTTTCAGAGAGAACTTTCTCTCCGGTGTCCTCCTGCCTCACCCGCACTCCAAGGCCTCTAGATCTTTCCTGCATCAGGGAATTTTGAAGTCTCCCTAGGGTTTGGGCAGAATTTGTACTCAGATTTGGGAGTAGCGCCCTTTTACTCTCACTTCCAGAAATTCCCACCCGCCCCAGACTCCCAGCTTCTCTTCCAACAGCGTATTCTTTTTGCTGTGTTTAACCACAAATGAGGCTGCATTTTCTGCTGTCACAGCCATGGTTTTTAGGGAGCGTACTTGGTCAAGAGAGCTAAAAATTCACAACTCTCAGCTTTTTATAGCAGCTTTTTCAAGAGTACCATGGTTTGGTGACTTCTTCCTGGTTTTAGGTACTTTTCTCTGTTTTCCCAGCCCTGAACTCTCTCTGCCACCGAAGCTAAGCTGGTAGGGCTACATGTGATTTCTACCTACACGATAATCCCAGGAATTGGGAAGAATAGGGAAGTGCACTTGGGCAAAAAACTATAAAATCCGTTCTCCAGTGCCGGGTCTTTTGTTTGTTTGTTTTTGTTGTTTTAAGAATCTATCCCATTCTGCATGCTTTTCAAGACCTTTAAATAGTAGTTAAAATTCTGTCCAGGTTTCATCGTTGGTATCTGTGAAAGGGTTTGCATGGCCACTTTGCTGTTATTACTGGAAGTCCTCCAAATGTATATTTATATTAGCAAAAAGTGTATTCCACAAACATGTATAATAAGCACAAACCACTATGCTTTAGATGTGAAGACGTATGAAAACCCGTCTTACTTTAAGTTCATGTTGAATCTCTTTCATGAGGCCAGATGCAATGACCTGAAACTTGACTATGTCTTTATAATCTGACTGCATATGTTTTATAGCTGCGGTGAACCTAAGTCCCCACTTGCCAGATCAGTCTCCATTCATGCTCGTTCTCCTGATGTAATTATTGATTTAAGAGGGTTTACCTCTTCTCAAAGGCTGTTTTTTTTCCCAAAAATGGTTGTATTCTGAGGTACTAGGCATTAGGACTCCAACATGTGAATTTCAGGGGTTATGCAATGCAGCCTATAATAGTCCTGGAAAACAGTGTTATCAGAATCATGATTATTAACAACCAGAGTGGCAATATTGGTACAATATAGCAGAGTCAATAAAAAAATAGCATTTGGTTGAATTCCCAATTACTGAATGCCTTATACAAGCCAGATGTTGTTAGCCTCCCCCCTTTAATACTAAGCTTCTCTGCATTTGTCAAATTGATACAAGCAATGAATGGGCACCCAGTGTTCCTGACCCTGCAGTCCAGCCACACTCTATTGCCAACTCAGCTTCTACCTTCTTGATGCCTGTGTTCATCAAAAGTGTGTGGACTGTGGTTGAATAGCATCAGAACCATTTGGAAGACATGTTAAAAATGCAGAGCCCACACCAGGTCACATAACTGAAAGTTTGAGCATGCATAGCCCAAGAGCTTTCATTTTTAAAGCTCTGCAGAAGTTCCTTACTGAGCGCTACAATTTGAGTATGTAATTGAATAGACACTTGTGCATAATCCACCACAATCTGTGAGGCCTCCTGCACTGCCCTTGAGGACGAGGATAGTAAACAGCTTCAGGCAAAGTGGATTGGTCACTCCATTCCCCCTTCAGATGCTCTGCGGCAGGATCTTCAGATGCGAGTCCTAAGGCCAAGCAAGATGCGCTGCTCCTGGTAAGTAAGAAGTTTAACATTAAGTTAATTCCCTAAGGAGCGAGCTGGGGTTGGCCCCGAGGGAAGCCGTATTATGCTGACATGTCACATGGGCTTTCAAGAAGTTTTACTTTCCAAGGAAAAAAAATGACATGCTAAAGATACTCGGTAAACATTTTTAAAGGCAAAAAAAAAAATTAAAGGCAGATTTTTCTGAAACATGATGTGTTTGGAACTCAGAGAATGATACAGATTTTTGCACCTCTACATCTTGACTTTGAATACATATTTTTAAGCCTACCTAAATAACTATGGCAGTAGTGAAATCAGATTATTGTCCTGTAACAAGATTATGAAAATACTGAAATAACCCCGATGTAATGGCTGACTTTTAAAATGTTAGCATTGTTCCTTAAGTGAAATTGACCTTGTCGCAAAGCATATCACAATACTCTCTTTTTGCTACAATGAAATATTACTGTGAGATTATTAACATTTATGTGGAAAGGTAAATGTTTTAAGGCCACTGACTCCATGATGCATGCATGCAAGTGTGGTTTGATGTATATTATGGAGATTCAATAATTATTACTGGATTAGGTCAATAAATCTGAAAAGATGGAAAAGGATTGCAGAATGAGAGCACTTTGTATTTAAAAAAAAAAAATGATCTAATGCCTTCTTTGGCTAATCCATCCATGACAACCAAATTTGGCCCAGAGTTCCACATGCACAGGTTCCATTGACATCCATAGAATTTGTGCATGAGTTACTGAGGTCAGAATTAAGCCCTAAGGAAATAACTAAAGATTTTTGGTGAGATATACTTGTGTGATTAAATAAAATCATTTTTATGGGCTTCGTTTTCTTGTTTTCAGACTGTTTCTTATGAAGATAAATAGCCTACGCACATTGAGGTTAATATTGCTTTTAAGCTATTTGTCTCCATTTGGGAACTAAATGCAAAGAAAAATGAATGTTTTACCTTTCAGAAGCTTTCTTCACTTAAATGTTTTCACTAAGTCCAGAGTCTAGCAAACTTTTACGAATTTCCCAGGAATAGGCATTAATCACCTCTAAATATTTTGGATAAGAGTGGAAAATGTATGTCATAAGAGGAATTACCATATAGTTATTTATTTCCTTTCTTTACTGCTGTGACCATAGTGAAATCTGCTTTAGAAAAAAAATGTAGATAACATATGCACCTTTAAATACGCACATATTAAAGGTGTAAATCTTGACATGCAGCCTTATTTGAAATATAGAAACAATTAATTTGAAAACAAACTAAACATTGAGCTAATGTAACTGTTTTTGACTTATTTTTCATGAATGCACTGAGATGCACAAAATTAAGTGATATGGGCCAGGCACTCTGCTATGCACTTTATATTTGTAGTCCTACTTTATCCTCAAATCTCAATTCTGGGGCACCTGAATGGCTCAGTCTGTTAAGCAGTTGCCTTTGGCTCAGGTCATGATCCCAAGGTCCTAGGATCAAGCCCCACTTTGGGCCCCCTGCTCAGTGAGGAGTCTGCTCCTCTCTCTCCCTCCACACCTTCCCTCACTTATGCTTTTTCTCTCTCTCTCTGATAAATGAATGCAATCTTTAAAAAAAGGATTGCATTTATTGAGGCTGTGGACCATGCTCTCTCTGATAAATAAATGTAATCTTTAATAAAAATATATCTCAGTTTGGGACTCCTGGGTGGCTCAGCGGTTGGGCTTCTGCCTTTGGCTTAGGGCGTGATCCTGGAGTCCTGGGATCAAGTCCCACATTGGGCTTCTTGCAGGGGTCCTGCTCCTCCCTCTGCCTATGTCCCTGCCTCTCTGTGTGTCTCTCATGAAAATATAAATAAAATCTTAAAAAATAAAAAGTCAAAAAAATTAAAAATCTCAGTTTTACAGGTAGGAAAATTGAAATATGATGAGGTTAAGAAATGTATTAGTTAAACCCAGGATTCAAATTCTGGTGGTTGCTATATTTACTATACAAGGACACTTTAAATTAAATGTAAAATAAAAAATCAACTCAGAGAAACAGTTCTCAAAATTCAGTTTCAGGTAGATTTGCATTTCAAAATGAATCTAGAGGAAACAATTGTAAATACAAAAATTTCTCAAGTCTCTGTGGGGCAGTGAATTTATCTTTTTGAAGAGTTGCTAAGAAAAATTAGAAATGCATTATCTGCTAATAGAAAATGTTATAAAAAAAATGAATAGTTCAAACATAGATAAATACAAATGAGAAAAAATTTGATGTGATGTGTGGTTTACTTTGTACTGGGTTCTGTACACCATATAAAGGGTTCTAAAAACCTGTAACAGAATTTTAAGATTCAAATAAAATACGTAGTCAAGAGATGGATGGTTAACACTCAAAATTAAACAGAGCAAAATAAACATTCCTAATAATAAAATAAATGTAAATTTAAAAATCTAGTTGGCCTTTCTAGTTTATAAAGTAGATAAATTCTAGAAAATAATATATAGCTATAAAGTTGAGGTCAAATGATATACTCATTTTTACTGACAATTTTTTTTATTACTTACTGAGGTCATTCAACATTATTTTTGTCCTTAGCTATTTAGTTGTTTAGAAACCAGTTTCAAGAATAAAATGGACTGAAGTAGGTCAATGTTTATTTGTCTTATATAAAATAAGTCCTGGGACAGGCAGTCAAGGAAAGGTGTGGGGACTCCATGGTTATGAGGGATATAGGTTTGTTCTTTTATTTGTTTGCTTGTTTTGTTTTTGTTATCCTAGTTTTTTTATTTTATTCTCAAAAAGAACTCATTATCTAAAATGACTGCTGGAACTCTAGCTATCACCTCTATATTCCAGGTATCCAGAAAGACGATTGCAGGAAAGAAAAAATGGGCAACCTACCAGCTAGGTCATCTTTATTTAAGCAGCTTCCCTGGAAATCTTGTATAACATTCATTGGTCAGAATTCAACTTCACATGTAGCACTAGCTACGCATCGCTTCCAAGGGAGGCTGAGAGATTATCTTCAAGGTGGATTCATGACATGCCAGCTGAAATCTAAATCATGCTTCTTCAAATGGGGGAGAATGGAGAGTTGCCGGCAACTATCAATCAGTCACACTTGTTGAACAAGTATTATTGAGCATCTTCTAGGTGCCAAGCTATGTGGTAGGTACAGAAGTTCACTAATTAAAAAGCATGGTCCACAGCCTCAAACAATTCAAAGACTAGTGGGGACAGAGATACTTAAACATTCATGTTTTATAGAAAAAAATACAAAGATGTTTATCAATAGCTATTAAAATATTTACATATGTCGACCTATTAATTCTCTTCTAGGAATGAATCATAAGGAACTAATTCAAAAGAGGAGTTGCCTAAGCAGGTTTATTGCCACATTGTTTATGATAACAAAGTATTGCCTATAAACTACACAGGGAGACTCCAAACAAATTTTGGCAAATCTACTTAAACATTATGCAACCTTAAAGAATATTTAAAACTTTTATAGCATATCCACAGACTAGGAAAATATTTTCAGGAATATATGGATGACCTGAGGCTAATATATGATCACTTTATTATTAATTGAAAAAAGAAGATATTAACTGTTTTCATATATTAATGTAACCATCCAAATATGTGATTAAGGACATTATATGAAAAAGGACTAGAAAACATCAGGAGAAAGGAAACCAGTTTAATTTGTTGTGGTAAGAATGCTTTAAGTGAGTTATTTTATTTAGACTTCTGTTTAGTCTTGGTCTAATATGGATTTGTATTTTGTATCTTAACATAAAAAGTTTCAAAGATAGAAGTTGAGTGCAAAGAATAGAAATGTCAGCTCTTAGACTTTCCAACTTGTCTGTCTACCTCCTTTTTGCTTTTTAAATTTCTATACTTTGTTATTAATGTGATTATCTCATCTCTTTATTGCTAGGAAGTTCTCCTGTTTAAGATTTCTTTTTTTTTTTTTCCTTTCTGGTGGTTCAGGCACCGTACTAATAATATTAGGTGTATTAACCAATTCCGTATGGCTAGATCCTATACTCCCCTAGTTGAAATCCCCACTGCCCTATCCATTGGAGAGGGATCTTTTTCATCTTTCAAGCCAATGTGGCTTTGACTTTTCTTATCTACTTCATCTCCCTTTGTCTGCAAACAGAAGCCATCCTTCTTACTTTGACATTAGTTCTGTATTTCTTTCTATTGCTCTTACTATTTTTCACCTGTTAACATATCTCACCAACCTGGGAGCTCTCTGAGAGCCAGAACCATATCCTTTTCCCCTACACCCCAGATCTAGCATGAGACTGGCACATGTTAGGAACTCAAATATTCGAGGCTTTTCAAAAACTTTCTTTGATCCAAGGGGATCATCACAATTTGCCAGTCACTGCAGATAGGAAACAAGTTGATTATAATTCAAGATATTGTGAAATGAGTCAAGAATTTATAGGAAGAGAAGAATCACTCATTTTCCGTTTTTTTTCTGCTGAAAAGTATAATCTCTTATCTCTTTTCCATATTAATCAGTAATGAGTTTGTGCTCAACATTAGCTGAAAGCCTATTGTTTAAAAATATTTAGTAAAATTAGTAATATGTAGGTTGCTTATTCAAAATGGCATTATTAAATATATTTAGACCTTTATGTGTATAAATTAAGATTTTACATGAGATATTCAGGAAAACCCTATGACTGTTTTTATGTAATTAATCGTACATATATTACTATAAAAATGGCATGTTGAATATAATTTGTTTAGGTTTTAGGTATATTTCTATTCCTGACCTAGCTAACTTCTTAAAATATATTACAGCATAGGTTATATATTAAATCACAATTTAGATACCATAATCACTGAACTGCATATTCTAAATATCTGGTAAACATATTTGCGGGAATGTTTGGTAAAAGAGGATGAAAATGAAAAAAATTCAGGATGTCAATCAACAACTGTTTTTTCTGTCTATAAATGTGTGTCCCCCTTTCTTAACCTAATTTATATTTTTATAAATTATAAATAATTTATATTTTATTTTTATAATTTATATTTTTATAAGAAAAAGTTTATTGCTCACTGTATAAACTGTTTGGTCCTTAAATAACATTTGATATTGATATCAACTTAAAAGGTTAGAGAGGTAATTTATTGACAACCCATTCTCCTCTATGTTGATAGATGCTTCCTCGCTAATTGGCCTCTGAAGATACTCAGAGCTGTTGCAAAAAGGGAATAGGGGAAAAGTGAGCCCTGCTCCTCCCAGAGAAATTAGCTGCAGACCACAGCAACCAAAATATTAGAACCAGACCTGATTCTTGTCATCACTTTCATCCCCTAATTTCAGATAAGAAATTGCCTTATCAGAAAAGTTTTCCATCTGTGCTTAGGAAGAACAATGAAGAATTATGATATTTTTTTTCAATATGCCTCTGTATTATTAGAGATATCTGGCCTAGCCTATTTAATGAAGGCAGAAAGTAATTTTCTAGGATGATTTTAATTTGTTGTTTACATTTACTTGGATCATTGGGATTGATTTGCATTATTGTCAAATTTCTAATCATATTCAATATTTGTGTCTTCAGAATTTTGGAGGAACAAATACATTCAGAGAAAAGTTAGTTTCTGTCTTGACCAATGCATTTTGTCTTGAATAGGTTATTACAACTCCATCTGAGGGTTAGGAACCCAGTTTGAAGTCTCTATTTTAGGTTGAGAGTAGAAATATTTTAAAGGTAGACACACCACTCAGATGTGAGTACAGTAAGGAAGTATTTGTGTGACAGCAGAAAGAGCATCATGTTTACCTTTTGAGGCTGGTTCGATATCATTTCCAAGTTATTACAAGGTTTAATTCTGTCTTCAGAGAATTTTTTTTTGGCAGTTGGCATGTTTATTCCTTGTTTTTTTAACTGTCACTGTCCAGGGACGTTTTTATTATGAATTATGCAATATTATTTCACCATGAATTGTACTAATGGCCGGAGAGAAGCTGCAAACACTTTTTCTCACAAACACAGTGTGTCCTCTTGCTAGAAACTGTGTCAGCCTTGCTTCCTTGTATTTACGATGCAAGGCAAGGTTAGTCGTGGCAGATCCACATTATGCCATCATTTTGGTCGGGGCTATTTTATAAGCAGGTAGCACTGTTTATCAGTCTTTGTCAAAGAACTGAGCGTTTGACTTGAATATGACCACGGAAAATTTCCCTCAAGAGCAAATATTCTTTAGAGGGAATATATTATGAAATCTATTTTCAGGACTATTTATTGCCTCTCAGAAAGGAAGAGCTCCAAAGAGACTCAAATAGACCTCAGATGCCAAGGCGCAGCTCTGCTTATGGTCTTGATCGGGGTACAGCTCCTGATGGTATTTAAATGCATCCACTGTCCACCACTTACGTGTTTCACCCCCTTTAAATTACAAGTGTTCTCAGTCTGCAGAATCCCATCACCTCACACACCTACCTCATTGTGTCCAGGCTTCCTGGAAGTCCTACCTTAGGGAGCCTGCTTTTGTGCAAAGGACACAGGTCTCAAATCAGAGTCTACCTGAATCCCCACTGCAACCCCTGACTTGATAACTCCTAGTTTTACAAGATTATTAATCTGATTTGTTAAAGGCTTAAATTTATAAGACATCCCTATTTTTTCTTGCAAGAAAACTTTTCAGTTATTTTTCTCTGTTACAACACTATCGGATAAGTAGACACAGTATTGTTCTCATTTTATGATTAAAAAGAAGAGATGTGTGTGTATGTGTGAGATAGGTTTATAGCTTTAAGTGACAAATAAATGTCAGATTCCAGGAAAGAATCCAGGGAGTCTCCAAGAGTACCTCACCATACCCTAAGCTTCCCCTTTCTTTAATAAGCATCCCAGTGGCATGGATTTAAATGCTGTGTGAATTCACACCTCCCTCAGTATCTTCATAGCCCCACACCTCAGTCCTACAATCAGCCAGGTTCTGATGGAACAAATAGGTGCCACCAAATCCACAGGCTTCCCTGAACCTACTCTGTTCTGCAGGCTTTACTTCCAAGAGAAGATGAATCTCACTATTGAGTACTCTGAATGCCATTCCTTAATTGCCTTGTCTGGAATCATAGTTTGACTCCCGGATCTTCTGGCCACTGTATTTTCAATGCTTCTCCCTTCCTACATTTGATTCCTTCCCATCAGCCTTCAAAAATCCTAAAAATCAATTCTTAATTGAGAGTAGTACATAAACATCTCCCTTAACTGTCACAACAGTACCGTGAGGTATGCAATGTGGATGATATATAAATAATGAACATAAAAGTCACACATTTGCCAAGACTGTACCGTTACCGAACATCAGTGGAGGGCAGGACTCAGATCTTCCTACCCCTTCCCCAATATTATTTATAAATCAATGTCTAGTGATTGGACTACAGTTCACCAAGTTTTGTAACAGAGTTTCACGTCAGGTGAGGCAGAAATATAGAACTGCATATGGAAGGGTACACTCGCTGTTGAGACCATTCTGTGACAGCCCAGTGTTCACTGCTGCCTGGACTCTCTATAAAACAAAAAAGCAACACGTTAAAATGCATTCACTTAGATTAAAAATAACGAGAGCCTTTTCAGGAAACTCTAATATCTCACCTCTTTATCTGCCTTTTATCTCTGATATATTTTCAGGGATAAGTCAAAATGAAACAGTCCTTCTGCTTCCCTTACTCCTGGTGACTGCATTGCATGTGACTTTTCGAAATGTGAGACTTCTTATATATAACCGAAAAGGCACTATTTGGAAGTGTAAATTGCATTGCTCATAGGGTTGTCTTTTAAAATGTTACCGCCCCTTCTTTAAATTGTCTTCCTTTCATTCTTTTCTCTCTGTCTGCTTGATTTTCTTCCTCTTCTCAATTTCGTGAAGGGTGGTTTTCTCACCATTTTTCGTTTCGCTCTCAGAGTCTTTCACCTCCTGTTTTCCAAGGTTGGCCACAGTCTCCTTGACTGGTGTTATAGATTGAGTCTGTTTTAAGCGGGGCTAAGACTTATTTTAAATACAATCTTCAAAAATAAATAAATAAATAAATAAATAAATAAATAAATAAATAAATAAATAAAATCTTCAGCTGTTGTCTGGGTTCTCTAATTTACTGATTCCTCATAGTAATATCTTTAACCCTAAGCCACACTTAACATATGAAAACAAACTAAGAAAGTGGTGGAAATCGCTCAATAAAGTGGTTAGAGATGTTCTATACGAATGGAATCACAGATTCATAAAGCATTACCCATGGGAGGGACAGATGAAACTGTGTGGTTTAGGTATCTCATGTTTAGAAAACCAAGATCCAGAAAGGCCAGAGGCTTATCCAGGGTTATCCATGGCAGTACTTTGAACTAAGTGTCTAGATATCACAACTCCAACGTGGTTGGTCTTTCCAGCTCTGCAGGCATCCTGAGGGTATCATTCATTAAGCTAATGACTACCTATAGATGGGTGGCATCAATATCAAGAATATCTTAGACTTACAGCAAAGAGAATGTATTTGCTCACAAAACAAAACAAAACGAAACAAAACACACACCCCGAAAAGAAGTGTATTTATAATTGAAATGTGCCTCTTTATTGAAATTAAAGTAGAGTAAGGGCCCTCTTTGGCTTGCTTGGTGAAACATTTGACTCTTGATCTTCAGGCTGTGAGTGCAAGCTCCATGTTGGGTATAAAGATTACTCAAAAATAAAATCTTTATGCAGTGAAACGCTGGGACACCTGCACCCCGATGTTTCTAGCAGCAGTGTCCACAATAGCCAAACTGTGGAAGGAGCCTCGGTGTCCATCGAAAGATGAATGGATAAAGAAGATGTGGTTTATGCATACAATGGAATATTACTCAGCCATTAGAAACCGCAAATACCCACCATTTGCTTCAAGGTGGATGGACCTGGAGGGTATTATGCTGAGTGAAATAAATCAATCGGAGAAGGACAAACATTGTATGGTCTCATTCATTTGGGGAATATAAAAAATAGTGAAAGGGAATAAAGGGGAAAGGAGAAAAATGAGTGGGAAATATCAGAAAGGGAGACAGAACATGAAAGATTCCTAACTCTGGGAAACGAACTAGGGGTGGTGGAAGGGGAGGTGGGCGGGGGTTGGGGGTAGCTGGGTGATGGGCACTGAGGGGGGCACTTGATGGGGATGAGCACTGGGTGTTATTCTATATGTTGGCAAATTGAACACCAATAAAAAATAAATTTATAAAAATAATTAAAATAAAATAAAATCTTTAGGCTCAGGCAGCTAAGCAACTGCCTTCGGGTCAGGTCATGTTTGCAAGGTCCTAGGATTGAGCCCCATGGTCAGGCTCCCTGCACAGCAGACAGTCTGCTTCTCCCTCCTCCTCTACCCCTCCCTACCACTCGTGCTCTCTCTCACTCTCAAATAAATATTTTTTAAAGTACTTAAAAAATAGAATAAAATTTTTAAAAAAGAATTAGAATAATTCTATATTAATAATTTTGAATGTTTGGTATTTAAAGGCCTCTAACAGTTTTGACTAGTTTAGTACCAGGTCAATACTGGCAGCAATTGGCTTCCCAGTGCTTTAATAACCCAGATTGCCACAGAGAGCTGGTTTCAGCTGTTCTAAGCAAGATTCTCCTTAGTGGCCACATACCTTGACAGTGGTCCAGATGCTATGCTAATGGCAGGTGAACACAGGGGATGTTTTCTAAAGAGTAAGGGAGAGGTAACATTAGACTCAGCAAGGAAGTTATTTCTGTTTTCATATATGCTCTTGATCAATTCATCAAAACATTAAAGTTCATGTAGAACAAATTTCTGATCTTTGTGAAAACATAGGCATGTACCTTCTGGCCAGTTGAGTTGAACTCCGACCTTAGAAACTACAGTATGAATGTAGTCAGGAAAAAAAAAAAAATGGAGAGAAAACTTGCCTTTCTCAGTCATGGATGACAAAGGATTCTGAGCGGTTTATTCAGTTCTGTCAAAATGATCACTGAACTAGTAGCTTGCTCAGGCCTTCCATGGAGACCTGAGGTTCCGGTCAACCATTCATTGTCCCTCTCATCTTGTGCCTTTGGAAAGGGAGCTCATCTGTTTCTTTCTTTCTTTCTTTCTTTCTTTCTTTCTTTCTTTCTTTCTTTCTTTCTTTCTTTTCTTTCTTCTTTCTTTCTCTTTCCTTTTTTTTTTCTTAACGCTTCAAAAGCCTAACATGAATAAAGGCACAAAGGGTTTTTACTAATTATTTCACCCAATTGAGATGGTTTATACAGTTGTTGTTTTGCCAAATAACACCTAGACTAGGTTGTAGTGACAAACTTTTTTCTGGCAGATAATTGCAATTTCTAAGATAACATATTTTAGCATTTATAATAATGGAGCGGAAACGCGTTTTTTTTTTTCTCACTTCAGAATGGTTCAAATGTGAACAGAATTGATAAAACGCAAGATGTTTATAAAGTTCTTATGCCACATTAAAACTGATTAGCTTTGAATGAGGACCTGGTGAAAGAGAACTAAAAGCATAACAGGGAACTGTGTTTCATTGAGTTTTAATACTGGCATTGAGTTTTGATACTTTAATAATAATCTCTTTTAGGGTTTGTCTTTTCAGAATGCTTTCATTGCTGATCTTTCTTTGGTAATCACACTATAGAAATCTGAGATGATGCTTAGTATATTGCTAATTAGATTAAAATTTTATATATTTTGTGTGCATGTCAATTTAAAAAACAGTGTAGATGTTTGCCACCATCAATATGGTGGGTTGCAGTTATACAAAAAGAGTTATGTTGATGCCAACAAACTGTGTCAGCTAGCAGGGTACACTTACTTACTTATTTAGTCTTTACAATCCTGTGAGGGAAAGGCTGTTATTTGCCCCATTATACACATAAGAAAACAGAAGCACACAGAGACTACTCAGACCTAGATTTTAGCCAGTGCAGCTTATCTCTAGAGACCATGACCTTTGTCATATACATGGGGAAAATTATAGAATAATATACAGGTATAGTTTTTCTTTGGTCTTATAATAATTTGTTTATCATAATTATAGGCTATTTGTTTTTTTAAAGATTTTATTTATTCTTGAGAGACAGAGAGAGACAGAGGCAGAGACAAAGGCAGAGGGAGAAGCAGGCTCCATGCAGGGATCCTGATGTGGGACTCAATCCCAGGACTCCAGGATCATGCCCTGAGCCAAAGGCAGACGCTAAACCTCTGAGCCACCCAGGTGCCCCAATTATAGGCTATTTGAAAAACAAACCCAGTGTTAGTATCTGTTATAGACTGAATGCTTGTGCCCCCCCCCCCTCAATATGTTGAAATATTGTGATGGTCTAAGAAGGTGGGACCTTTGGGAGGTGGCTAGGTCATGAGAGTAGAGCCATCATGTATGGAATTTGTGCCCTTATTTAAGAGAATCCAGAGTATTTCTTCTTCCTTTCCCTCATGTGAGGACACAGCAAGAAGACAGTTGTCTATGAACCAGGAAAGAGGCCTTCTCCAGATATCAAATTGACTGGCGCCTTGCTCTTGTCCTTCTCAGCCTCTAGAAATGTGATAAATGTCTGTTGTTTAAGATACCTGGTCCATGTTTTTCTGTTACAGTAGCCCAAATGACATATACAGTGCCTAATTTAAAGATTTATTTTTATTTATTTGAAGGGTAGGGAGGGGCAGACAGAGAGAATCCTCAAGCAGACTCACTACTAAGCACGGAGCCCAATACAGGGCTTGATCTCATGACCCTGAGATCACAACCTGAGCCAAAACCAAGAGTCCAACACTCAACTGACGGAACCACCCAGGTGCCCCAAGATAGTGTCTAATTTAAAAAGACAAAAAATCTCCAGAAATTTCAAACAAAGAAGTTATATTAATTTCCTGTGGCAGCTACAACGAATTACCACAAACTGGTTAGCTTAAAACAACAAAAATTTATACTCCTCCAGTTCTGGATGCTGAAGACTGAAATCAAGGTATTGGCAGGGACATGCTTCCCTGAGGATTCTGGAGAATCCTTCCTTGCCTCTCCCTAGCTTCCGGTGGTTGTTGGCAATCCTCAGCATTCCTTCGTGTATAGATAAATCACTCTGATCTCTATCTCCATTGTCACCGAAGGTTCTCCTTATTTGTCTGTCTCTGTGTCCATATAACTGACTTCTTAAAATGACACCACTTACTGCATTGAATGTAGTAATCCCGTATGACTTCATCTTAAAGTGTTTCCATCTGCAAAGAATTTATTTCCAAATAAAGTCACATTCACAAGTTCCAAGTGGATGTGAATTTTGGGGGGGCCCAGTAGAGGTGGGGATTTAATATAGAGAATTGCATAAGTAGATGTTAAAGGACAACTTGCTATCACCAAGGCTAACCCAGCGGTCAGTGCTAAGTTGAACCTATGCTGCCGAGCAGAAGTCAATTATGAGCCCCAAGATGGTGTTATGTCTTTAGAGACCAGCCAGTTACATGATGACAAGTTGTTAACATTAGACCCAAACCCTTTGATTTTGTCTGTGGACTTTTCTTGACCATGGTACCTCTGTCTGCATCACCATAGGAGGACATAGGAATACCTAAATTAATATCATTGTAACTTTCACAAAATTGTGAAACACTATAGCAGTTGAGATTCAGTCAGGAAAACAATATACATGGAGGGGAATTTAATATAGGGATTTGTTGCAAAAGTGTTGTAAGAACTAGAGAAAGACAGGAAGGATGTTGGTGTTAACCAGAGATCAGAAATTGCAGAAAGCATCTATCTCCATTCTTCAGGCTGGAAAAGTGAAAAACAGAAAGTGGCACTGCTTAGACCCCAGACACTCACACTCTCTACTGTCACTGCTCGTGGGGCCACTGACATACTGTGACTATTGCTGCAATTGTGTCTGCTGCGACTAAGCAGTAACATAGATCCCAGATCCCGCACTCCCTTTGTGTGCTCCTGAAGCCCACACTGATGCTGCCGCAACTAGTATTTCTATAGCAATTTTATTTTATTTTATTTTATTTTATTTTATTTTATTTTATTTTATTTTTTAGTTTTTTTATTTATTTATGATAGTCACAGAGAGAGAGACAGAGGCAGAGACACAGGCAGAGGGATAAGCAGGCTCCATGCACCGGGAGCCCGACGTGGGATTCGATCCCGGGTCTCCAGGATCGCGCCCTGGGCCAAAGGCAGGCGCCAAACCGCTGCGCCACCCAGGGATCCCTATAGCAATTTTAAAATTAATTTCAATTAATGAAGAACATGTCCAAGAACTGTTGTGGAATTCCTTTGACTCTGAGTTATAATTTTCCAGTCCTATCATTTTCTAGCAAAGTATTAAGTTATCACAATCATTTGGGAAATGTCCTGGAATGGCATACATCTAAATACTGTTGTTACGTTGAGCCTGATATTTGATAAGCATTATATTTAACTGCTAAATCATATGTATTTTCATATAATACTAGCTCTTTTATGTATTATCCATCCAATATTGTTTGCACTGCATTTAGGGATTTATGCCATATAGTTTGTATTGCAATTTTTTAAATTTTATTTATTTATGATAGTCAGAGAGAGAGAGAGAGGCAGAGACATAGGCAGAGGGAGAAGCAGGCTCCATGCACCGGGAGCCCGATGTGGGATTCGATCCTGGGTCTCCAGTATCGCGCCCTGGGCCAAAGGCAGGTGCTAAACTGCTGCGCCACCCAGGGATCCCTGTATTGCAATTTTTAAAAATTATTTTATAGTCCAATTTTCTTTCAAATCTAAGACTGACAGTCTAATAGATGGATCTACAAACTTTTCTGTAAAGAGCCAAATAGTAAGTATTTTTGCCTTTGCTGACCAGACTATCTTTTCCAAAACCACTTAGCTCTGCTGTTGTAGTACAGATGTATCCATAAACAACATGTTGACAATTGTGTGCAATTATGTCCCCATAAAACTTTTTAAAAAGCAGGCAGCACTATAGATTTGGCCTGTGGACCATAGTCTGTTGACCCTGATCTAGTAGAAATACCTTAGACATATGATTTATACCGTATCTGATGAATCCACATACACTATAGAAGGACTAATAAGATTCTATAGTGAACATTCCTTAATCTGGAGATAAATCCATTAATCCTAAACAGTACTGAGGCACACTGTTGGAGTAGTTGGTTAAGCTTCCAACTCTTGGACTCTTGGTTTTGGCTCAGGTTGTGATCTCAGAGTCATGAGATTGACTCTGCACCAGTATAGAGTCTGCTTAAGACTCTCTCTCCCTCTGCCTGTCTCTTCCTCAAATAAATAAATGAATTTTTTAAAAAAGCTATCATTATCATAAACCAGATTAAAAGGAAATCACTCTACTACCACACTGTTAAAAATAGCTTATAAAACTTATTTTAATTTTTTCAGTGATCCATAAAATCATTATCTGTGTATCAGAGATGAGGAGACTACAAGCTCTGTGAACTCATCTAGGTTCTTCTAATGAGTAAATGATAGGATTCAAACCTATGTTTATTTCGCTTTATGAATATTAATGCCACACCGTGTTGTATAATAAATACAGCGGCTTCTATACATTTCCTGCCTTATGTTCTATAATCACCAGAATTTTAATATTATAACCAAATGTGATATTATCCCCATATTCACATGCACATATATATCCATATACAGAATCAATTAGAAGATATTTGGGTCAACTCCATAAGAAAATCTATAATCTGTCAACCAATACTCATTAGAGGAGGCTGTCTATGAAACATTGAAAGTTTTAATTACCCTAGAAAATTATAGAGATGAAAGTTTTGGGCATAAGGCAGGGCTACCTCCTTGTCTAGTGTTCTGGCAAACTTGAGAGATCTCAATCCCTAGAAACCTGGACCCTTTCCCTGATCACCAGCCTCTGCCCATTCTGACCCTATCACCTTTGCGTTTCAGAATCATTTGACTAAATGGACGACGATTGCCATGAAATGCTTGTACTTTTGCCCTTACCCTGTGAATTTGATTTGATCTGCATGTGTCCTCAGGTAACACATTTTCCATGAATTATTCTAGCTCCAAACCAGTCTGTTTCTAACTTACTCCCTCTTCCCTTTCAATGGAGGACAAAGAAGGCCTGAGAGAGTCTGTTTTCCATCTTGCAGTCCTTAGCTTGTCAGCTTTCCCAGGCTATTGGTCCTAAGTGCCTTGTCTCTGAGATTATTTATTTGTTTCCCCCAATAATCTAATCTCTTGGCTCAGACCACTGGCATCCCTTTGCTTCCTTGTGATAGCCTAGAGTATCCCTGGCATTAATTTGAGAAAACTCTATCAAGTTTAACACTAGTATTTACTGAGTGTTGATTGTAGGGCATATGTTGTTCTAAAAATCTATTGTTTCTGTTAATTCATGTTGTCCTCATATCAACCATATGAAAGAGATACCGCAGGTCTGATCACTTTCTAGCAGACCATGCCTGTCTTCTGAGAGCACAGCAGATGCACCAACAGTGCAGATTCGAAAAGTCCACACTTCTGTTCAGTAACCTGGCCTGCTGGTACAATACCACTTAGCCAATGAGTCCACTACTTTGTAATATAAACCTTGTCCACACAAATTACCTTAGTGAGTGCTTGGGTCTTCTGTTTGTTTTTTGTTTTTATTTTTTCCCACAAAGTCAGAAATCAGTATGTGAGATCCCCAGACTGCTATTGGTGCTCACAACTACACGAAGGCCATGAGATCTCAAAATCCTAAAGATGCTACTTGAGCTCAAGATATCCTCATGTTCTACTTCCTTTCCTAGGTTGTGAAATGGAATAAAAGCCCGTTTGTATTAATCTCAAGAATAATCATTTTCTTCTGGTTTTGGATTTGAGTTGAATTGCTAATGGGTTCTCAGGACGTCAAAATTCCTGTGAAATCCTTCATCTGAATATCTGAGTATACCAATCTCAGAAGAGCATCTAGGAACGTGAATTAATAAATCTTTAAACTAGGACCACCAATAAGACACAAAGAGTGAAGTATCAGGGCAAAATTAGACACAGAAATCTAATATATCAAGCTAGGGCAGTAGGTTTCCACTCTTTAGGAAGCAATCCTGGGCAGTATATATGAGTAGTGTTACTGGCCCTGGCTAAGTATTATATAACTGCTGTGGTACACTGAATGGGAGAGCCACATGCTCTGATAATTCAAGGAAAGGTTGGTATCATTTAGATAAAGTGGTCAATAATGCTGTGTTGGGACCTTAATACCCAGGACATTTAGCTGGAGGAAAGCTCAGACTAGACCCACAATCCTGCATTCAGTAAACTGGCTTCTGAGTGCATGAAACTCAATCATTCTAAAGTACTTCTTTAGTCTTGTAGGGCCACTAGCTAGGAGAATAACTGTAGACTGGGAGAGGAAGCATGCGATTCCAGTCCATATATTTATATATACTTATTTAATCAAAAAGCTTATGGAATGGAGAGTAGAGAAGCTCCCTATAGTGATGCTCCCATGTCACCATTCTTTGGGACACTGATTTGATTTCTTATCAGACACTAAGAGAATTCCTATTCAAGACCCCATGGCACAGGTTCATCTGGTGCTTCCTTACCTACAGGATCACTTCAAAGGATATTACATGTTTTGTTGGTTCTTATATTGTATACTGCTGCTAAAACACCCATACACACATAAATGGATAGATAAATGGAAGACTGTCTTAAAAACTTGTCCTAGAAATTTTAAGTACAAATAAATGCTCTCTGAACTTTCCACTTGCCAGGTAGTGCCTCTAAGACTTGTGAACAGGGTAAGTCTAATGAACTAGTAGACTAGTGTGGTTATTATGTTTCTAAATGCATCATGATTGACTCCCATGACCCTGTCTACTCAGATCAATATCTGAAGTATCTGAGTAAGTGCCAATAGATACTCAAAGTTGAGAAATGAAAGGGTCTCCCAACATTCCAGGTTCTATTTTATCCTCATGTAGAATCCAGTAGGTAGTGAACAAGTTAGTAATGTGCCCAAATAAATTCAACTGTATGTAACATGAAGGACAAGCAAAAGTTCCATGCATTGTGACTTGTTATTTCTTGATTTGTGGCACTGGCATGTTTTACACTTTTCCTCATTGAATTTCTGAAAAAAGAATGGCTATTTCAGTTAAGGAAACTTTCCAGAGATTGCGATGGCATTTGATTTTGGCTCTGCACATTTTGTCTGGAATACAACCAACTATTTGCATTTGAAGCAGATTTATTGATTTTAGCTCTTCGTAATATCTTATAGGAGGAGTGTGAAGCTGGATCCCACTTCTGCTTGTGTACATTTTAAGAAGGTTCTCCCTAATGAAATGTATTGACCCTCTCTGCGGGGGGAAGAATCCTGTGTATCAAGCACAAGCTTGAGGACTGGCATTTGTATTAGTTTGGGACTTTCAGGAAACAGATGACAGAATGGAATTATGTGTGCAAAAGATTCACTGGAAAAAATATCAGTGAAGAATAAAGGGGAGAGAAGGCAGTAAGAAGCAGAGAGAGCATTGAGACCATGATGCAAGTCTGATAGCCACTAGGAAAGAGAAAGAGGACAGTGTGGAAACAGGAGGATTGGGTAGGAGGAGCCTCTGCATCTTTGAGGCTCTGAGACCATCCCAAGCAAGGCTGAGAGCCAGAGGGCCAAGCGTGCTCCTTAGCATTGGGTGGAAATAGCTACCTTGCAGTACTTCCACAGAGCCAGGCATCAGCTGTGAGCAGCCCAGGGAGAGAGAACATGACCTGATTGAGTGCTGTGTGAATGCCGGAGGCTTTTTAGTCACACTATAGCTTTACATAGAGACCTCTCTTAAATGGAGACCTAAGTGGTATACTTCCATGACTGCCATGGACGTGTAATGTTTTTAGCTCCCATGAAGAGTGTTTTCCACCAAAATATATATATATATAAAGGAAATTCTCCCAAATGTGGGAAATAGTTCAAAGCCCAGGTGCCTGAAAGGAATGATAAATGTCCCCCACACAATGTCAGGGATTAAAATCGAAATGAAGTTAGTCCAAGGCTAATTGGTGAGTTATTTAAAAAGAGAAACCATCTTTGCATTCCCCAGTGCTTCACAAAGACTTTATAGTACATTAAGGTTGCTCCATCCACTTTTATTGAAATAAATTACAAAATACTACTCTATATTGGAAGGGGTCAAACTATTAAAACAAACTCAATGCTACAGTAATGAAACAATCCCGTCTTTGTGTATCCACCAACCACACCCCCAACATGCCTTGACAAATACACATTCGGATCAAAAGCAGTTCCAAGTGTTAGCAACATGAATGAAGCATATAATTTAAGAACTTTAATGTAAACTTGGCTATAGGTTATGTTGTAATCCTCACTCTTACGACTAATCCCTTGTCCTTAATTCATAGCAAAGAATGTTGTAATGATTCCTTGTTCTACTCAAACTTGTTCCAAACCTAGACATTAAAAGCAAAATGGGATGGGGTGGTGGAGGGTGAATAAATCAAGTGACATAATTGATCACGATCCACTGAGTGTTGTTTCTGTGGCTCAGAGATCCAAGTCAATTCCAATTCTGCTTGCTTCTCCCTGAATCCTTTTTCAAAGAAAGTATTTTCACATAATTTAACCTAGAGGGCTATACTTACATTTACTGCAGTATCAGAAAATGAGATCCCTCTTAGTTCTGATTGAAGAACACACATATCTCAGAGAAGAGCTTCTGGGGAAGTCTTCTGAAATGGGTTAAGGTGTGTGATGTATCAGCAAGGTCTTCTGAACAGATTACAGTCTTCCTTTAAATAGATTTCTAGACATTATGTTTTTGTTTGATTTTTTTTCAAAGTAGAAAAATAAATTTGCTGTGATCTTAACATATTTATTCATTTAACAAATGAAAGGAAAACCCAAAATACTTTAAACATATAGTTAGTTCCGTGTCATAAAAACAAAGCTGAGATAAAATGAGAAACAGAAAAGATCATGAAAGAAAATTTGAAATTATTTTATACACTATTATTAAAATGTTTAGAT
The DNA here is from genome assembly GCF_048418805.1 of Vulpes vulpes. Lineage (NCBI taxonomy): Eukaryota > Metazoa > Chordata > Mammalia > Carnivora > Canidae > Vulpes > Vulpes vulpes. The sequence goes on along the minus strand of NC_132786.1, from coordinate 53,127,839 downwards.
TGTTGTTAATAATTGTTAAAATGTTAGATTGTTGTTAATAATTGTTAAAATGTTAGATTGTTGTTAATAATTGTTAATAATTGACTTTGAACAATGGGACAGTAGTTATATTTATTTATGTTAAGAAAATCTTGCCTACCTCCAATCTAGTTCTATCCCACAATTGATTTCATTTAAAACTCAAAATAACAAATATTCATTGCATTTTTAGAATTGACTATGTATTACACACATTTGTAGAATCATTTACTTGAAATACTATGCAAGGTGCTTGGCCCCATGTTTCCCCTTTGGGCTAATATACTGTTTTCATATTAGATTTTCCTTCTTTTTTACTAAGCTAGCTTTGCATCTCCAAACCTATCCACCTGGATCTTTGAACAGAATTGCTTTTTCCCCAGGAATTTCGCCCCCATTCATCTTCTCTCAGATCTGGCGTCCTCACTTCTTCCCATTTTGAGTATGTTTTAAAAACAAAAACAAAGCCTCACTTAATCCCATTGTTTTCTCTATCAACTAAAGAATTGTTCGCCTCTTACTAAAAATACCCCAAATAAATGTAATGTTCTCATCATCTGCATATTTAAGAGCATTTGATTTATAGTCTCTTGCAGTCAAATGTTTTCCTCCTTAAGCAAGAAGCTGCTCATCAACAGATTCCATCACCTTTTTCTTCAACCGGTTCTCATGAGCTCTTCAGTTTGGAACAAGTGTGATTAGAACCAAGAACCACTCCTGAGATTTCTTCCTTCTTCACAAACCCACTGTGACTTCACAGGTCCCATGCTAATTATCCATCACTTCTTTTGCCTTCTCTTATCTCCCTGACCCCATTACTCTCATTTGAATATTTTCTACTTTAAACATCACCTTGCTGTTCAAATAACCAAAAGTAAATTGTGCCACAAAATGTGCTCATTCACCTGAATGTGTAATATATTTTCTTGGTAATGACATAACTACAAAAAAATTCATGGACTATCCCCTTGCCTGGATCAACAGTCTTCTATTTGGGAAGCAAGGATATGTCCTACAAACAAAGCATGCTTTTAAAAATCACACACATGCACACATGCACACACACACACACACACACACACACCCCTTTAATCCCTTGTTCAATGGATAATGACAAAATGTTCATCATTTATTCCATCAAAGGTTATATTTCAGACACTAGAGAGAGATTAATAACACCAATATAAGTACTTTCTTATAAAGATAAGGACCAAGGAACACAGGATCTTTAGAAACTCTTCCCCAAGGATGTCATGTAACACTCCTTTTAAAAAATAATACTTTGACACTTGAAACTGATAATTCATTCCCATTCTGCTTTTCTAAAAGCACTTAAAATGCTTTTCTCATTTTTGTTAATTAACAAAGGACTTTGAAACTGTTACTGCATTTGGTTAGAGTAGTAATGATCTGTCAATACCCTACTAGGGGAATTATCAAATTGTTACAATGGTGTTGGTGTTGGGAACACACCATTGGGGAAAAAAGAATGTACAGTGTGGTGCCTAAAAATGCAAACACAGATTAAACTTCTTTAATTTGTGGGGGGGGGGGATAGATAAATAATGATTTGCAGTAACCAGGGATCACATGAGGCTTTGTTCATATTTTAATAGCGTGCTCCTCTTTGCAGTCTGAGTAATTAAGTCTTATGACATTCCCGAAACCATAAATCCTGCTGAGATGTTTAAGTTTAGAACAACCTCTTGATGTACAATCAAAATAATAAAAATAAAAAAGGACACTTCTCTGGTTCTTAACAAGCTATTTTGCTTTTACCTTTGAAACACAATTGAATGTGGCCTTCTCAGACTGTTTGGTCTCATTGTTAACTAGAAGTTCCCTTTGAAATTCATTGCCTTCAATTACATTTTTTAAAAGAATTTTAATTGCATGGCTGTAAAGAATAAAGATGCTCTAGGCTCCATTTGTTTATCATGGAGGGGCCTAAAAAATGAGGACAGAGCTTCCCAGCTCATGCAGGGGTTGCAGAGAGAGGGAGATGACTTTTAATTCGACAAGTTCAGAGAGATTTCTTAGTTTGACGCGCTCGGCAGGGGGTCTTTGAGCGCCTGGCAATGCTTCAGCATTCTGAGCTTTGAAAGTCTTTCCCTGCAGCAGAAATTGTATCAAAAGCCAATGATAATATTCCCTGCAAGGTAAAGCACCCTATTGAAGATTTCGAGAGCTGTTTATTTATTCATCACAGTTTTTCTTTTAGGACATATCAGGCATCTAGGTAATAATTCACATAGATGATAGAAAATGCAAAAAAAAAAAATCCCCCTCATTAATCTTTCACCTTTTCCTTCTTCTGCTTCTCTGTAGGCCACATGTAGATATAAAATGTTCTTTCTGCTTGTCCCAAGCATATATATCTTTATTCCAAATCTCAGTTTCTACCCCTCGCCTTCCGTTTTTAAACAAAATTGTCATTTCAGCCTACCTTCCACCACCAGCTGAGCATATAAGATGTTTATGGCCATTTCCTCCTGCTAAATCCTCAAAGTGATTAATTAATTTTACAGAAGTATGTTCAGTTTCTAAGGCTCTTTTTGGATCTTGGTATTTTAAGTGTGCTTCAGGAAACTGTTTTCAAAGCAAGTGTTAACAATCATGTTGATCTTTTGGAGGATATACATATTTTAATATTTTGTATTATGTTTTGTATATATGGCAGGAAAAAAATATGTTTCCCCCTCTTTCACGGTTTCTAGGGCAGAGCTGGGAATTAGAGACTATGACAACCTTTCCCTCTTGTAGCATCAGTGTCTGCTATGGGTTTGGCAGATTCAGTGAAGACAAAAACAGTTTCCTTTATTTTTTTCTCCCATCTTCTATGGCATTAAAAGTGACCTTGCCTTGCAAATATTGGTGAGTGACCACAAGGGAAGCAGTAGCCATGTAATAGGAAGTTTTCTTGATTTTTTTTTCAGACTATCGGAACTTGAGCATAGCACATTATGCTACAGTTCTTTTTGTTTGTTTGTTTTTAATGGAATCAATGAAGGAAAACTATGCATGCAAAAGAAAAAAAAAGTTGGAAAAAATTCAGTACCTCATCATATTTGGGAATATTTAAGTACCTTTCACTTTACAAACGTAAAGCTAGTTATAGACTCTATTTAAATATCAAAAGTGTGAGAGGAAATCGCCAGGCCAACTAATCACTTCACTAACAAAATATCCATACAATCGCATCAGCAAATATTCCACTCAACCATTAATATTAATTGAACTTCCATAGAATGCAAAGCAAGGCACAAGTCACTTTAAAAATACAAACTGGTCCTTAGGATTGCAAACTTTGTTGTTGGTTCATGATCATTTTTACACATGAAGAAGAGCAGGACCAAAGATAATCCAGAACTGTACCTAGTCCAACACTGGACATGTTACAAAACAACCATCCATTATCAGTTTGGGGGAAGGAATTTTTGGGAAACATATTAGTGTACTTTAAACATAATATTAATATTTAGAGCTAGCTGAAGCAAGTTTCTGGAAACTTGCTTTCACCCACCTCTGATACAATAAAGCCATTATTACCACACACCAGAGCACTACGGTGATATAGCCTAGTTCTTTTTCTCAGATTGATATTAGGACTTGCTCTCTCAAACCATCTTTGGGATGGGAGAGTTAGTTCGAGTGTCTCTGTATTAACAAAATGAGCATAATTAGTCATACAGTCAAACTGACCAGTTATAATTTGAATAAGCTGTATCAGTAAACTGAAAAGTAAAATAAATTTGATATATACAAATAAATTAAAATGTGATATACCACGCCTTATTTAATATCTCATATTTATTTCTCAATGAAATAACTGCTGAGATCTCTGTGAATTTTGCACTTTGAAGCAACCTCTCTATAAAGTTCAATGAAGAAGAGATGTGAATAAGAAGATATTCAAGTATATTATAAAAGGAGTAATATCAAACATGAGTGTACTGAAAGCACATTTTGCCTCTAATGTTTCCTTTCATTAGTATTTCCAGGATTTCTGTGACTTTGGCATTCATAGATGTGGTCCCGTGAAGTGGTATATAGGAAAATTTAGTTTTGCTCCTGTCAAGTTATTCATGCTCCTACCTCCTGCTGATGGAAAAATAGTGTCTAATTTGTATTGTGGACTCAGATCCCAGTTGATGTGATTTGTTCATTTATATTTTAATTTTTTAATATTTTTTTAAATTCATGAGAAACACACAGAGAGAGAGAGAGAGAGAGAGAGAGAGAGAGAGAGGCAGAGACACAGGCAGAGGAAGAAGCAGGCTCCATGCAGGGAACCCGACATGGGACGCGATCCGGGGTCTCCAGGATCAGGCCCTGGGCTGAAGGCGGCGCCAAACTGCCGAGCCACCCAGGCTGCCCATATATTTTAATTTTTTAAGCTGCATGATGGCAAGCCAATCATTCACTTGACCAGCAGATGACCTGATTAAAATAGTTAACTTACATAACATTCCATATCATTTAAAAATCTTACCCTAAAGGTCTGGGATCAGTAGGTATCATGATTTTTTTTTCTTTTGTTTTCATCAAATGCACGTAAAAGAAAATGTTTTCTCCTGTGAGATCTTTGAAAAAAGCTGAAGTGATTATATTGAAAGTATACCATCTTTTTCTCTTCATAACGATGTCAAGTGGTGACTGGAATACTGAAATTAGCGCAAAGTTTGTTGGTAAGAGACAGATTTTATTTAATACTTAATTGATCTGGATTTGATATGACTGTATATGAGGTTTCCCTTAATTTATATACTAGTATCCTCAGTAAGTGATCTGAATATACCTAAGGCATCTTCAGCACTATTTTTGGTATTATTTTCGATCAGGTGAACTGTTAGGGAACATGCAAATAGCCTGTGCACCAATATAGTAAAATAAAATAGTAAATAAATTCAATCCAGCATGGTAGATAAGTTTGCTTAATATCCATAGCTGTTAACATAAGAGGGAAAAATCAACTTATAGTTACCTGGGTTGTTTGAAAGTCAACATTTTGGGGAGAAACATTTTGTTTTACCTAACAAAACTGAAAACTCAATATATTTTGGGATGAAACAGAGCATACATCTTGGATATATCTAGTCTTCATTTCTGCATTATTGTCTGCAAGTACGAATAATGATTCCTTGTATGAGGACACCAGGATGCCAATGAAGACATCTCCCAGGTTGGCTATTTCTCTATTTGCTTAAGGGGATTCTTTGTCTCTATTTCTTCTTCTCCATTCTAAGGAGGTACTTGGCACATCATTTCGGAAGCTTTCAGGTGGCATGATCTGGAGGAAAGAGGGGAGGGGATGAATGAGAAGGAAATCAAGCTACCTGGAAGCTGAGTATCTTAAGGTATTAAGAATATTACAGAGACAAATGGGATGGTAGACAAATGGGTTTTCAAAGTATTTCTGTGATTTATCTGTCCTTATTACTTTGTGGTGAAAGGTAGATAAAGCAATTTAGAACTATATTTTGACTATCACATTGTGTTTCTTTGCAAATGGACCATATGGGTGACTTTTCAATAAAGGTCACATTTTACATTTGCATGATGAGTCATCATGCAGATATATGGCTTGAGCAGTTGTTGCTTATAGGTGAATCCAAGGACCAGAACTACACTCCTGTGCAGATAGTAGTGTAATTAAAACTCAACTTGGCTTTTAAAATCTTGGCAGAAGCCAAAAACATTTACTCCTCTTTAACCTTGAGGCCTTTGCATCTCTCCAGAGGCTGAGGACACTAATGGCGCTGCTTACCAAAATAATTGAGCAGCAGGTGGTAGATAGAAATGTAAGACAAAAGTAGAGATATATGTGGGATTTGTTTTTTGTTTTGTTTTTTTTGTTTGTTTGTTTTTTGTTTTTTAATTGGCAATGACAGAAGAGAGTTAGAAATGGTGTCTCTGGCAAAGCTCATAAAGAAACCATCAGGGGCCACCCCATGAAAGCAGGAAGAGATATAATGAGAGAAGGGATCAGGAAAGTCTTAGAGTTACATCAAAAGAAGTAGGAGATTTGCCTTGGATAGAATCATAGATTTGTACAGAGTTCAAGCAAGTGAAGTCTGGTAATTAGGAAAACAAAGAAACAAAGACATGGCTCCCAGTTAAAATGCTTTAGAATCCTCTAGAAAGCGGATGGGAATTAAATAGCATGAGGAGCTTGAGAATTTACTCTTTATCAACAAATAACTCATAGTTTTCCATCCTCTTCCACCTACAACTCCCCACAAATGACAATAAATCACCTTTAAGTTTAATGAAGAGCCCCAAACTTAGGGCTTGAGGAAGGTGGTGTATGCAGTGTCTGAGGGTGTGAAGACTGCATCTCAATATTTCGAGACTTCTTAGTTTTGTTTGGGCTAATGGAAGAAAATGGTGAGAGCCCACATACTTAAAAAATCCCTCCTGGATAAATGGAAATCTGAGGATTCTATTAAGTTTTTCCACTGTATAAACTTTAGGAAAGGGATCCGTTTGTGTTTGTCTTCATATTTTCTGTAAGAAAAATGGTTATAGAGGAGAGAACGGGGACATATTTCTGGAATAAATGAAAATAGAAAATAAGCCATTAACTATAGTAATTTTTCCCATGCTTGAACTGTCCTTCCACACCCATTTTCCATTGTCTAGCTTCACAAACTTTGTTCTTTTACTTTCTGTGTTTTGATTTCTCCTTCTTCACACTCCCATAGTTTTCTCTAACCTTCCCACCCCCACCCCCCAAAAAGAGTAGGGAATGGAAGGTTTCCGGGAGAAGAAGAAAGGTAGGCAATACCAGGTCAAGAGTGGGGCTTCACATAACAGGGAGATAATTCCTTAACTAGATTGAATGAACCATGAATCTGACCAATATGGAAATCCTTGAGTTCTTAAAATTCAGCGTCTCATGTGGGGATATTGATTTATGATGGAAAGCCCAGAAAATGGAAGCTTCATTTTCCTGGCCAAAAATAGAGTAGAAAGAAATGTGCAATGAATATATGTTACAAACAGGAAAGGGACCATGGCATTTATCTGCAACCCACATTCCAGAAATGAACTTGAAAAAAAAAAGTTTTGTATATTACACATCCAAATGTTGGGCAAAGTATTTAAGGTCTAAAATTGATTATGAAAATGATTATTTTCAACTTGTTTGGGGGTTAAAAACAGTATCAGAATTTTTTTTTCACAAACATGCTTGTACAAATAGGGTTCAAGTTCACAGTCAATGAGTTTGTATAAAATATACTGGAACCAAAGGTATTAACCCTCATTTGTAACATTATTTCTCATTGAAGTCAACAAGTAGATTTGAATGGCACCTTTGCCATTTCCCAAGTACTTGGCTTCAATCTCTTCCATTGCAAAACTGAGATGAAGATTCAAACCTCAGATTTGTTGTGAGAAAAAGATCCTTGTCTGGCGCCTCAGTGATGTATCCTGCTGTAGCTCTGCCACAAACTGCAGAGCAAGGTGGGATTTCCAATGGATCTTTAAGGCTTTACATGCAGCTGCAAACCAAAATTGATCACTACCTGGAGTTAGAATAGCAATAGACCTGCTGAAAAAGTAGAAACACACTGCATGCACACACGTATGTTAATTGGCAAAGATTTTCATCCGGATAATGGTAGAAAAAGATAGGCAAGGGGTAGAATATTTAGTCTCTGTGTCTTGGGAAAATTATAGCTGCAGGCTGGTCCTCTGGAAGGATGAGTAGGACATCCTACTGGTACTCAACAGTGTGAAATCTCTGGTCTAATGGCATTCCTTTGGTATAATATCTTAAAAATATTTTATCTTATCCACATTTCCAGGGATAAAGAGATGATGTTAAGGGATAAGGGAACCGTTACCAGACTGACCTTTGTTAAATGTAGTTATTGAAGAATTACAAGTTAGAGTCAGCTGTCTAAGCTGTCTTTTTATAAACATACTTCTGAAATTTTATTGTCCATTATCCTCATTCCTTTGTCCACAAAAATACCCATTAATAAGCATATGCCTGTTTGCAAAATTAAACCCTGTTCATTCAATAAATTTTATAGTAATTTACATTTCTCTTGTATTCAATCTTATGTCCCTTTAGATGTCTAATTTGTTTTATAATTTTTTTCAACTTCATAGTGGACTTTGATTCTTCTTTTTTTTAACTTCTCAATTTTTATTTGGACTTTGATTCTGTGTTAATTTTTATATTTCATATGGATCTGAATTCAAGAAAGCATCTGAATAGAATCACCATATGCTGAATTCCACTGCTCTGATTCCTGAATTGCTGTATAGACTTTCTAGTCAGCTTTCTCCCCCATACATATGAAAATGGCCATTTTGTTTCTATTTTCATTGTTAAAATAAAAGCGATATTCTTGTACTTTCAAAACTCTCTTTATCTAACATTTCATTGTGTAATGTCCTGAGATGAACAGCTTGCATTTTGAATGCTCATGATTACCTACAATTTCTCATGGCATTCAGAGTGGAAATTTTACTGTATCTCATTTTTGATAAATAATTATAAAAATGCTTTTTCAAGAAAAAAAGTAGCCTTTAGAATACCTTGAAAGTATAAAAAATGTCATTATAAAGCTTCATAACTATGTGGTCATCTTGGAAGCAAAATAGAGAAAAAAATCAACTCAACTTCAGCCTTTCAAATCACAAGAAGTAGCTCCTCTGTCATCCAGACAATATGTGATGGGTTCTTGTGTCTGATTACCAAAGGAAATCTAAAATGAGTTTTATGCAAATTTTTCTACAATGAAACATTTTATAAGTCATTATACTAAAAGGAACTTTTACAAAGCACTTGCAAAATAAAATCAGCTGATAATTCAGCAACATCTAAAGAAAGTATGATACAATTAAATATTCTCATGACTTACAAGAATTCTGCTTAGACATTCCTATATCCTTGCAGATGTCGAGGTAGATATTTCCCCTTGATTTTCCTTCCTCAATTGCCACTTCCCCACTTAAAAGTGATTTTTAAGGCTATTTTTGGTCCGCTTCCTACTGCTACTGAGACATTTCAGTTGTAGAGCTTGATTTTTATTTTAGTATCGTGAGAAATGGTTTCAACTCGGGGAAGCCCAAACTTCAAATACCTATGGAAGTAAGATTAATGTAGTTTGAATTTTGCAGGAAAATAACTTCAAAGGTGACATTTTTGTTGGAGGTACTGAAATATCTACAGTAATACTTTTAACAAGGGTTAGTCTAGAGCACTGCTCGGAGCAAAGAAATCTAACATATCCTATAACTGTCTAAAGGCAAGCTAGAGATGGATTTATGGTCCATACTTAGCACTGTCACCTTGCAGTGAAGCACTTTGAAAGGCTGAATGAAGATGAACAGTCAATCTCTTTTGAGGAACGTCTTGCCATTTATTTTTTATTAGTTTTAAGAGTGATGCCATATTGTGTCATGGGTTGAACAGTGTCCAATAGGAATATTGACTCCACTTTGCAAAAACTGATTTATTCACTTCTGTACCCCGTGGAGAAGTGCTAGAGCCAAGAGAAGCGTCAGGGGGAAGGTGGCATATCTGGTCCCTGGGGGAAACTTTGGAAGATGCCAACCTGCTGAGGGTGTTCCTGCTGCCTTTCCCTCTCACTTACTGGTTCTTCTTTTCTTCTTTTTGCTCCTCCCGTCACTCTCCAAGGGCTAAAGAACCAGATCAATGAAGTAGGTTGTGCTTTGAGTAATGGAGGTGAGACATAGAGTATCATTACCCTTTAAAGGCACATCAGATGGTGCTGAGGCCTAGTAAAATTTAGATCATCAGAAAACTAACACGAAGCCTGAAAGATTTTAACACACCTTTAAAATTAAAAGGCATCATCTCTTGCGACTACTAGACATAAGTCTGAGAGATGTAAGCCACAGAATAGTGAATATAGGCAGCAATATTGTATAGTAATCATCAAACATGCTAAGAGACTAGATGTTAATTATTCCAATAACAAAAAAGAAATAATTATGCCATGTGATGTGTTAGGTGCCACCTACCGCCATAATAGCAGTTATAGTGCAGTACATAAATGTATCCCATCAACTTGCCACACACCTTAAATTTATAGTGTTGTATGTCAAATATGTTTTGATATATTTAAAATGTGAAATGGCATAATCACCACTTAAAATATAATGTGTGTCTATCTGCAAAATTGTCTTTCTTTTGAGGGATAGGGTAGAAATTCCTATGGAAAAAAAATTGTTTTGAACAAGAAGCTTTTCTTTTTTTTTTTTCCCAAGAAGCTTTTCAAAGTTTGATTTGCTATACTACCAATGATAATCATATTTGTAACAAACAAGTTATTACACAATGATCATAATTGGAAAACATCAAAGAACCTAGCACTTTTCCCAAAAAACTTAAGCTCCATTAGGGAAGCTAGTAGACATCATGTTATCTCTGAAGTCTAAAGCCAGTGTAGTAACAGCAGATACGGCCAGGGGTCTGCTATCTGGGTGCTCTCATAGGCCCATGTACTTAGAAGTACATAGAAGGGTCCCATGTTGGGTTTTTGCTCTTCTCTTCATGCTTCTTCAAAATTTTGAACTAGAGTCACCCAGTTTTCATTTTGCATTAGGCTGTGCAATTATCTAGCCAGTCCCCATAGGAAAGCACAATGAATAACCGATGAGGTGGTACTGGAATAAGTAGAAGACCTGCTGTCGCATTCTGAGCAGAGGAAGACAATCAAGGGCTGCAGTTATGGAAAGGAACTTCTCAGTGAATTCAGAGCTTCGGTTGAACTTTGGCTGCTGTAGAGAATTTGGGTAGGGGAATGGAAGGGAGGAGGGTGTTTCAGGTGGCAAGGGTTTGTAAACAAATTTCAGGACCAGGAATGAGAAGAGATTGTTGGGAACCCATTTTCCTGGATCAAATAGTTTTTGTGTAGCCATTGTGAGCGGTCAGCCTCAACCAGGTTGTAGAGTAACTACTAGGATGAGAGATATGTATTTTACACCATTGGATTGTGGCAGAGCATGGATATTGCTTCAGGAAGATTAACTCAGCAGCAGATTTAAATTTTGCACTTTAGTAATGGTCAGGGGGATAGAAAAGAAGGGACAGATGCAAAAGATGCGTGTGAGAAGAGTAGATTGGATGTGGTGCTACCTTGATTACTAGGGCAACGATCACGTCCCTGTCACCAACAAGAAAGTCATGGTGGGAGAACGGAGAGTGGCAGATTTAAGGACTGGCATCATCGTGTATAATTTGAGGATGGAATGGATTAGTTAGCCAACAACCGAAAGCGGTCACATGGCTTCTAGGAGTTTCTAAAACTGAAACCATTTATTTACTTTGACAGATCACAAACATTTATGGAACACATTCCATTGGACAAGTGCTTTAAATACAAAAACATTTCTGCTTTGTGAATCCGAACCACAGAAAGTTTTAAATAGGCTAGCTCCCTGGTATCTTCACAAAATATCATTATATTTGAATATCTTCTCAAAGAGTTTAGAAGAAAAATCATCTGAATGTGTGTACAGCAGACATGCACACTGACAAAAAAATCTAAATTCCTGTTTTTATGTGGAGGCAAGATGATTGCATTCCATGGCCCACACAGTTTGGATTTCAGTCACCTCTTTCTCACTACTTTCCTGTGCACACAGATGCTAAAATGAAATGTTTATTGTACAACAAAAGTAAACCACCAGTGCAATGCAAATGTGAGGCAAAGCTCAACTTTTTTTTTTTTTATTCTTCCCAAAAGAAAGGATTGCAGGCTAGGTAAATTTATGCATCAGTGGCTTTCTTCCATTTCCTTCTGATAACGCCTGATTGACACCACTACAGCGTTACTTTTAAAGAAACCAAAATGAATCCACCAGCCTCATGCGGTTAGGTCTTAAACTGTCAGTGCATTATGACCACTGAGGCCTGACTGGTGTCACCAGCCACTGCATGAAATGTTATCTATCACTTAGAAGATCCATAGTGCTGTGTATTAACTTGCATAGTTAGATATTATAAAGTAAAATCAGACGTAAAGGACATTCTAAATGTGTTTTCTTGGTCCCTCTTGGTATTTGTAGCTACTTAAAGAGACTGTCCTGATGAAAATTGGTACCCCTGCCCTCCTTCTACGTTGCCTGAGGCCAACTATTGTGGTTTTATATTGATTAACCAAGCAACTCTCAATTACTCAAGTTGTGATTTATCCAACTTATTATTATTGTCCCACTAACTTGTGCCCATTTGACTATCTTTCAAAAGACAGATAAAAATGGTGAAAGAACGCTCAAATCAGTCATTTTGCCATGCTTTAAAAACAAAAGAAATTCTACTACTTCTGTCCAAAAAGCATGTATAGGTGTAGAAGATGGGGCCCTACCTCTATGCACATTCAAATTATAAATGCTCTCTCTTTCCTGATGATCATGGAGAACTAGAGTGATTCATATAAGTGCATATATCATAAATTTTTTCTTTAATGTTGTTATATGTATAATTGATAGGGTACCATGGAATTTAAGTATTTGGTAGCACATAAGAGGATGACAAAATTTCAAAACTTCACAGACAGAAAATAAATCCACACGTATCTTCACATATATATGTAAATATACATGTGCACATCTATACATACATACATATGGTGAATGCAAATACAAATTTGAAGTGTAGTATTTTTAGATGTCATGGATTAAAGTTCATTACTGTAATGAAACTAAGCATGCTGATTTCCCTCAAGCCAGCTTTGGTTAAGGAAAAAGGTCGTGTTTAGCTATTGTTACAGGGATACACAGCAATAGAAACCTAAGGAAGACTGATCTAAGCCAGGAGAAAGTATCCAGCCAAAAATAGAGGAGAGAAATATGTGCAGAGATGACTCACTAAGCATGCCTAAAATTAAAAGACTTTGCGACTCATTGGAAAGAAATGACTATAACAGGTTAGGTCCCTGCAATCCTGCCAAAATGGGATACCTCCCCTTTACTGCATCTCTGGGGAGGCACACAGAATGGCAAAGACAGAAGCAGTGATCATGGATATTGTCCACGAAGGCACAGACATCGCACCTAACACCGTGGAGACAATGAAGGTGATAACAGCTTTCGGGGTTGGGTACCTAGCTCAGGTGAGGCATGGGAAGAGAAGACTTTGCAGCATTTACCTCCAGTTACTAAGAAGAATGACTGAAGTAAACATACTGCAGACAATGAGGAAAACCACTCAACTAAGCAGGAGTCAGAAGAGATCCAAAAGCATTTTGAGAAATGGGAGATGGTTGGATTTGACAAATGCCACGAAGAGGTTGAGAAAAGATGAGGTTTGAAAATTGGACTGGCCCTTGGGTGTAGTTGTAATGAGGTCGTCAGAGACCTCGCTGGAGGTCAATTCCTCCCCAGCGACAAGGGCACAGACTGGACTAGATGAAGTTGAAAAAGGAGTCTGGTGAGAAAAATTGGGGGCAGTGCATACAAGAAAACATAGTTTAGGAATCAATGTGTGATGAGGAATGAAGATCTGGAGTCTCCTGGTCAGATAATTCTTGGTGCTTGTGAAAATTTAACAAGGCTTTTAGGTTATGCTAGAAAACAAAAACAAAAACAAAAACACCACTGGGGTTGAAATAACTTCATTTGCACTAGAGATGTACTTAGGACATAATTTCTACTGCATTTCTTTTAATTCCTTATTTATCTGCTTATTATTAGGCTAAAAGCATGTCAACAACTGCCTCTAGGGAATCTCAAACTAGCCCCAGTACGTAGAGGAGACAGAAATGGAGAAAGAAAGTCAGAGAGCAAGGAGCTGAGGAAGTGAGGAGAGAGGAAGAGAGAGATGTGCAAACACACGGGTGCACTTGACGTGGACACCCATGGTAGGAAGAAAGGCAGAGGCTATGAGGACCAATGACCAATGAGTTTGCTATTCTGTGGACTTTGTTTACATTCATGACTATTTTCTAACTAAAAGGCCTAAGTTTGGACTCAGGAATTCACTGGTTAGTCAGCAGAAACATGTTTAATATTGCTCCCTGTGTCATTTGTCCTGTACAATACTGTATTTGATAAAAAGCAAGCCCTTAGAGTTATGTAAAAATAATCACAAAGAAAGGTAATGATTCAGCATTGAGAGAGTTAATGATAAAAAAAGAAGACACATTCTTTTAAAGTGTGTCAGCAGGCATGAAATCTAAAATCCAGTAACTTTTAAGTCATTCTTCTGTGCAGATGCTGTCAAAGGTAAACTTGTTTTCCGACTGGGGTAAGAGACCATTGTGGAACATTCCATCCTGTGTGAGGGCAGAGTTACATCAGGAGGCTATTATGGTCATGCTAGCACCAGGCATTGATAAGTGTGAAATTATCAGCAACTGAACAGTGGGGGAATACATTTTTGCATCAAAGGTGCCCTTTACTCCTCAACCAGAAAACCAAACTGCTGATTCAAATGAGCGGACCACTTAAAATTAAGGATTCTTCATCTGAAAACTCCATATGCTGTATTTAACTACCTATTTCTAGGGATTTGCCCCTTTTTTTTTTTTTTTTAAAGAAGGAATCACTTTTAATGTCCTAGGGAAATTTTAGTGTTAAAGGTTTACATTAAACAAAAAGCAACTGTAGGATGTCTATGTTATTTGGAAACTATGTTTAATGCAAATTTACAGAAAGGGTATATGTCACTCTGGGTCACTCCTGAATATTCTTTTTGGGCTTTCTCTGTTGGATATGCAATCTCAGCTAAATGTTTTGAAGAGGAGGAATCAAATAAATTGCCCTATTTTGGGTCTTTCTCATCTGTATACAGTTGTGCAGCTCTACTAGACCTGAAAATTGCCCAGAGACAAACTTTAAAAAAATAGAGTGCTTTTGAGGCAGAAAATTGCTTTTCTGCAGTATGGTCTAAAGGACAGGCAGTGACAGGAGGACAAGAAGTTGTCACCGTGCAGTGATATTGTAAAGCATATCCTCCATAACAAAGAAGATAATTTGTTTTTATTTTCCTCCTTATTAGACCACAAAAGGATTTGACGCGATAACACCATGGCTTTGACTTAAACCCTTGAAAGCAGATGCACAATTAGATTTTTGAAAGTCCATCTGTAACCCATACATGGTAGTTAGTTTCTCTGAAAAACAAATAGCTTAATATACTAGATCATTCAATATTTCCCAATTTCTTCACTAGCTCTAAATGTTTGGGCTTTGGGATAAAATATAAACTTACTGTAGATCGCCTTGGTTTTTGTATATATAAGTCAGCTCCTTACTAGCATTTCAACAAGGCTTTTGTAGTTTAATATACAAAAAAAGTATTTTATGTATTTGGATTGTCCCCTTGATATTTTTGGAAGATTTTTTATGTGGTTTAATTTCCATTTTTATGGTGGTATGAACGAAAAATGGGAGAAAATATGTCTTTGGTGTGTTAAGGGATTTGAAACTCCTTTGGGCCTGTTATCATGTTAATGAGACAGTTGAGAGATATCAGAGTTTTGTGTATTAATCTTAGCAGGCATTTGCACACTAGAACTGCTCATTTAGAGTTTTAATGGCATTAGCTGTGAATTTGCACAAAATTAACAAAAAAATTGCTCCGCATTATGGATCCATAATACCAAATGTTTATTAAAACCTATTTATAGTACATACACAATGAACCTTATCTAAGGATAAAATATTTCAGTTCAGATTTTTTTATGGTTTTCAAATATTTTCTTTCAATTGTTCACACAGAGGATTTTCGAAATAGTTTTATACCTAATCAAGAGATCTATTTCAATGTTAATATTCTTTGAGCGCAGTATTTTTTTTTAAATTTAACAGAAAGCTTTCATTCCTTTTAAGACCTGTTTCTTTCACCCCACACTGATCCACAGATGTGCACAGTGCAATCACACCAGTAGAGTTGACTAAGTGGAAATGAAGACCAGCTGGACATTCTTCACTTTTCAACTTTTACTAAATTATTGAACTATAAATTCATAGAGTGGAAGGGACTTCAGAAACCATCCAGGCCTGCGTTTACATTCCCAGTAAAGAATCATTTTCATAAAAGAGACTTATCCTTTTGTTTTCTCATGCTAAACTATTATTAGATGAAATAAATACCTATTTTTTTTCTTTCTTCCAAAGTATTTGTCGTTTTTATAGCATACATCTTTTTTGATGAAAGCATTCTTTTTTCATTCAACAAATTTTTCTTGAACACTACAAGAAATAATAGTAGCCAGGTACTACAGACGCTCTCTAGACCCAGTCCATTCTCACAGACATTAGAGTTGGAAAGAGCATGAAATCAGAGCTCCCGATGGGTAGTTATGTTCATCATATTCCTCGCTATATTGAGACTGAAGCTGAGATGATCCACAGTACTTACGCTGACCAGTCAGTCTCCTTGGGGATGATGCTTTCACCTTTCTGTTTCCAGATTTTATTCTGACCCACCTTCATTTTTCTGTTACAACAACAAAAACTTACCTAAGACATATATCCTCAAACAGGTGTCACTTTCTTTACATCATTTTCGGAATTCAACTTTCTTTAACCTATACCCTAGCCTCTTTGTTGGAAATCTGGAAGTCTCTGAGTCTCCTCAGTGCTCACCTTATAGACCACATCGGCAGGCAGTGGATGCATGCTTGCTGAATAACTAATGGTCATGTCTCTGTTCTGAATCCTGAAGGAAAGCGCCTAGGAGATTACCACTTATTGGTGAGACTTTTATTGGAATTTTCAGTGATTTAACTACCATATATAATGAGTCCACATTTTGGATGATAATTGCAGTTTATCCTGTAAAATTGTATGTTAGACATCATTTCCCCTGAAATGTTAGCAAGTGTCACCTAAATAGATTTTGCATATGAGTTTCACATGTAATCCATAATTGGTCTATCCTATAAATGCTACTCTGGAGTTATTGTAAAGAGACATCCAGCAGGTAGGCCCTGTCTTCATTAGACACGGATGTGCTGAGCTGCAGTGGTCCCAACACTGTGGCAGATCTCGCTGACATGTCGCACTGCCTCTGGCCTGCTCACCTCTTTCCCTCCTGTCCATTGTAGTTGTATCCTCTGATTCCTTTGGTGCAAAATGCTCCATTATTTTCAATTTGTGCTATGCCCATCTCCTGCCTAGACCTATTAATCCATGCCAACCACAGGGACAAATGGAAGCGGATGATTGCACACTCAGCATCAACATTGTTGAGTTTCTATCACTGATTCTGAGGACTGTACCAGAAGTGTACTCGGAAGACTCAAATGGTATAAGCGACTCTCAGTTCACAGATGGGCCATCTCACACCAGGATCTCCTACAAACGGCCATGCAATAATATCAGAAAAATCACACAATGGCTCCCAGTGATAAATACCCCAGTAAGTTTTATAGAACATTTTAAAACATTAGCTCAAGAGTAAGTTACCTTTTTTTTTATAAGGTCGTACTCTATAGAATGAATTTTTAGAAATCTTCCCTTTTTCTGAATCTACATTTAATCATAATTGTAAATATACCAATAGAAAATTCACTTTTAAATTGATTTCTTGAAGGTTTATAATTGAATTTTAATCATGTGAAAGGAAAGTGAAATTCATTATTATTGAAAATCTCTTCTCACCACTTTACACTCTTAATATTCTATATTGTGTTTTTTACATAAAGGATAAAATAGTCACTTAGGTAAGGCATCAATTTAAAAATGATGGTTAAGCATCTGGCTTTTGGTTTCAGCTCAGATCATGATCTCAGGGTCCTGAGATGGAGGTCTCTCCCTCTCCCCCTGCCCTCCCACTTATACTGTCTCTCTCTTTAAAAAAAAAAAAAAAAAAAAAACAACTTAGAGAAATATTTGTGTCCCCTCACTTAGATAATGGTTTCAAACTGTTCTCCCAAAATTCCCAGAGACACTAGAAGAAAGGCAGGTCTGGAGCTGCCCAGGGTCCTTACCCTGCCTCATTCTGAATGTTGTCATTTTTTTACGTTTTATGTGATTGGCCTCCTCATTATGTTTCAGCAAAGTGTTCTGCAAAAGTTTGAAATTCATTATAGAGCTGCAGTATAGAAGATGACTTTGTCACAAGATAGGATTCCAAAGTACCTTCAAAGTCATCAACAAAATTAAATAAGCATATTTAATATGAACAATATAATATTAATCTTTGCTATTATGAATATGCTACTGCATGTAAGTATTAAGTGTTTTAAACTTCATGTTTTATATGTAGTATGTGTGCAATATACAGAAATTTTCTTTAAACAAACTACCCAATTGAACAATTGATTATCTAATAATTCTGAATAAATGAATTTAATCAGTTATAGGTTCAAAACTGTGTAACTTACTTAGAAATAGATCAAAAAGCAATAAAATATGCACATAATTGTCAACGTTATTAATGGTTGTTTCAAACTATTTTAAGAAAATCGTTGCTTTTTAGAAAAGTTTTCTTTATGTAAATTAGATTTTATACATTTGCAAATTTTTCATTTAAAGTCCAGTTCTTCATATGACAAAGTAATTCAAGTGTTGTCCCCATATTATTTTTAAAATCAGATTATTATAGTATTCTAAATTAATCGATTTGATGTCTATCAACTTATATGAAAATCTGGGAATATTTTAAAATTCTGAGCAACTTTGCAATTAAACTTAGACCCTTACTACTTGGATCAGCAGGTAAAAATTTCAGATTTTTCATGTCAGATGTCTCAAAATTTTTACACATCTTGTGATTTTGGTGTTGATTATCTAAGATATATCTAAGGTGTTTATCTAAGGTGTTTACTTGAGTGAATCTATAAATGTAGGCAAATGGTTAATTAGGTTGGACACAAATATTATCACAATTTATATAATAACTACAAGTTTGTAGCTACAAGTTTGTAGCTATTATATAAGGTCTCCTGCCTAAGTTTGGTATCCAAAAAGATTTGAGTGGAGAAAGCAAAACAATAGTTCCCATAAGTCTTAGGTTGACAATCAAGGACTAGGGACAGTTTGCCTTCTCAGCGGGCCTTTGACCAGACAGCCAGGTGGAATTTTACATCTGCTGTCTTTGGAGACAGATCACTTTTGTTGGATATAACTATTTGTGTCTGGTTTAGGAGAATTCCCCACAACCTGTATAAATGTCAAATAATATGTAATAAATATGCTATTTTACTTTTTAATATTTAAAGTGTACTAACTTTAGATAATTTTAATCCACTAAATTTTCTGTTAAGTATTCTATAAAATATATTCTCTAATTAATATGTTACCTTACTATTATTTATCTCAGGCTCCCGACTCTTCTCTTGGCCTCTGCGTACATGATCAATAACTTGCTCTCCTCCTAGAAAGATTAAGGGTCAAAATGAGATTCTTTAACTTTCTTCTCAGTTAATATATGGGCTCTTTCAAAATGACCACTTTTAATCTTTCTTTCTTTCTTTCTTTCTTTCTTTCTTTCTTTCTTTCTTTCTTTTCTTTTCTTTTCTTTCTTTTTTTCTTTTCTTTCTTTCTTTCTCCCTCTCCTCCCCCACCCATGGTAAAATTGTCCCTCTAGCCCCTCCATTCTATGATCTTGAATGCTCTCTTTCCTGCTTCTTTTGGGATCTTATTCTACCAATTAACTCAATTAGCCCTCATTTCCCTTCCTTAACATTAAATTCTTATATTAGAAACAATTCCACATCACCAGTTTCAGTAGTAAGTAATTCAAAAGTAACTCTTATTCCAGCAAATGCTTCTTGCATGTTTGGAATTTTGGGAACATCGACACTTTGTGATTCCTTATAGTTTATAGAGACTAGATGCCTTCCAATCAAAAAGAAAATATTAGAATTCTACATTTGTACATTTGATAATTCTGCTTTAGGTGATTTAATGTATTCTTCCCTAAATTAAACCATGTTAAAGCCACAAAACTAAGGAAGTCTTATTTTAAAAACTCAGTTGAAATTATTTCAAGGAGTAAAAGAATACAAATAAAACTTGGGGGAAAAAAGTAAAATGGACCCTCTTGTTAAAGGGTAAAGTGCCTAATCAGCATTTTTCTAGAAAACTTTTTGTCAGAGCTTTATTCCATAGGATCTGCAATTATAAATGACACAACTTTTCTTTAGATCTAACAAAGTACCCACACACATGCTCAAAGGTCCTCCAACATTTAGTTAAAACAAAAGCAATATGCTACCTCTGTGAGGATTTATTTACTAATTGTCTTGCCTAATATGGCAGCCACTAGCCAACAAATTATGATTTAAATTATAATTTTAATTAAAATTAAATAAAATTTAGAATTTATTTCCTCAGATGCATTAGCCACATGCTCAATACTCACATGAGGCCAGTGGCTACCATACTGCAAAGTACAGATTTATAGAACATTTACATCACTGAAGAAAATTCTATTGGACCGGTTTTCTTTAAACCTGTTGTACCCTCTACTTCCTCTTCTATATTGAGTGATGATACTAACTGGCTCAGGAAATTGTTAGGGAGGTTACCTGAAAGCACATGCATGAAACTCATTGTCAACTGATATACATGCAGTAACATATTTTATTCTTTGCTCTGCCATTTCTATTTTTTAAGATTTTATTTTTTTATTCTTGAGAGACACAGAGAAAGAGAGGCAGAGACATAGGCAGAGGGAGAAGCAGGCTCCCTGCAGGGAGCCAGATATGGAACTTAATCCTAGGACCCTAGGATCACCACCTGAGCCACAGACAGATGCTCGACTGCTGAACCACCCAGGTGTCACTACTCTGCCGTTTCTTAGTCTGTTTTCTTTTCCATAATTATGGCTATTCCTTAAATTGAGGAGCAGATAAGTAAAAAGGCACATGGGATTGTATCACAAAATTGTTCTTCTGATTTTAAAATTATTTTTATAGTTTATTTTGGTAATTTCAACTTTTTAAAAAAGACTTTATTTATTTATTTGAGGGAGAGTAAGTGTGCAAGTGAGGAAAGGGACAGAGGGAGAAGGAGGAGAGGGAAAGAATCTCAAGCAGACTGTGCCAAGCATGGAGCCTGACAGGAGGTGAGGGGGCGGGAAGGGGAGGTAGGAGGGAGGGGGAGGTGGGGGGAGGGCAAGGGCTCAATCTTATGACTCTAAGATCAAGATCTGAGCCAAAACCAAGAGTCAGGTGCTTAACCAGCTGAGCCACCCAGGCACCCCATAATCCCAACTATTTTTTTATCATTTTACTTGGTTACTCTCCTGTATCTCAAGATGGTAGTCATTTTTTTTTCCATTCATGAAAAGTAGCTGAAAGTTCTAGAATAAACCATAAGGACTATAGATCTTGGTTGTTTTTACAAGGGGGGGGGGAGCAGAGGGAAAGGAGCAGAGAGAGATTCTTAAGTAGTTTCTACCTCCAGTGCAGAGCCTGATGCAGGGGTCTATCTCACAACCCTGAGATCATGACATGAGCTGAAATCAAGTCAGAGGTTTAACCAACTGAGCCACTCAGGCACCCTGATATCTTGACTTTTCTGAAGTATCTAAAATAATGTTTTGATAGTACTTGTCTCCTGAAAGCCAATACTTAGATACCACAGACTATATAGCTATTAAGGTATTAATCTGCAAGAGTTGTATCAATGACCACTAAACATTTCCTTTGTAAGGCCAACTTAATTTATTCATAATTTATTCCATTCTCATTTTTGCCAAGAATGAATTGGAAGAATTCATGTTTCAACTTCTTCTTTATCAACACAGAGAAGTCTAATCCCAAGAACCAAAGCCCAACCAAAAAGCAACAAAGGCATAACCATTCAGCTTTTGATTAAGGCAGTGATTTGAAACTAGTTGGAGACTTACAGCTAGACAGATGGTCTCTAAACTAGTGAGGCTTGACTTGAAAATGTTATTTTTCTACATCATTAATTGGAATTCTCAGGACAGTATTAAGGGAAAAGGGGGGAGGGAGGAAGAAACAAAGGAAGGAAGGAAGATAGAAAGGAAAACAGAGGGAGAAAGAGGAGACAGAAAGTATCTACAGTCCTTTCCAAAAGCCTAAAAAGGTCATAGCCAGTCCTGTCTGGCTGGAATCAGCACTAAGTTGTCAGGATAAACTAGGTGATTCTAGTCTCGTTAATCTCTTATTTCCACAGCTCTTTGAGTTAAGCTGCCTGGGTCAAGTACTCCCAGGGGAAGCCAAAAAAATTCATATAACCCCTGCCATAAAAGAGCCCAGGAACCCAGTGAGTCAAACACAGCCTAAAATTAGCCTTACAGGTGCTAAATACCCTATCTTGGGCAGCTGCTTCTTCAAGTAGAAAACAAACATTGATTAAAGAACCTAATAGAATGTTTTGCCTTTATAATTGCAGAAGCTGTGGGAAAGAATACACATTTTGCAAATCGAACTTTGCTAAATGAGGGTCAGTAGCTCTTAAGCTTTTTATAGTAGAAGCTCAGCCCTGCAGTAAGTGAATATTTTAACCACAGGAACACTGAAAATTCAATGATATTTTCATAATTGCAATTCGGATAGTCAATAAACACTGTAACCTGAAGTAGCTCACTTTGAAGAAAACTTGATTGCCTAGCTGAAAACATTGTACTACATAATATTAATAAACCTAACTACTGAACTCTGAATATAATAGGACAATTACCTCCAGGAAGCATTAGTATTCATTATACCCAAAACATTAGTTTATATAGACAGCTGCAGACACAACCCATGTAGTACAATTATAGCACATCAGAGACGTTCCATAGAATGTTATTTGAAATTTTCTGCACATCTTTGTTATCTGCCTCAGATACTTTCTCTTAAAAATGTCTAGGCTGAATAAGAAAAAATATATACATATAGTTATCTATTTGTGTAGATAAAAATATAGATAAGGAAACATGATTTTTGAACTCTTAATGAAATGTGGTAATCTATAGGATATGAATTTATGCACATTTTTGTATTTAAAATAAGAAATATTTCAGAGAAATAACATTATAAAATAAATGTTAGACATTAAGAGAGTCTTATACTTACCACTAAAATTTAAAGTATCGCCTTCAATTGTTTGACTTCAATTTGGCTTCACCTAATTATGTATATTAATTTCAAAACATTATAAAATAACTAAGGAAAAAGAGGAGGCATTATAACCAATCTTCTAGAACAGAATGTAGCCTTAGAAATGAAAGTTTGTGTGATGCTCAAAAAAGTAGTAAAGGCCACCCTTAAGTCCTCAAATATGCATATTGCTTTTTGGAAACCTAATGCATCCTCGTTTAGAAAGTAACATGCAGAAATGACATCTCTCAAAAGTTCTAAATAATTAATGAAACCACAAAGCAACCCCAGATAAGTAAAGAACTATTTAAAGGGGAAATAAGATAGCAGAGCATATTGAATGAAGATAGTAACCAAAGACAATGACTTTATCAGAAAGATCAAAATTATTCGGAGCTCCTCCTAACTTCCTTAATGCTTTGTGCTGAGATACTATAGCAGTGACTGGTCTCTCATGGAAATATCTTTGACTTTGCCAATTGAGGGATTCCAGAATCCAGAATATATATCAGATTAATATTATAGGCCTTCAGTCAGGCCAACAGCACTGATGCAGAAAATAACTGGCATTGAGAAATTAGACAAAGTCAGGGTTAGCATCAGGGTGATTGGAAGGATCGCTATTCACTACTTTTGTTCTTTGAAAGAGCATGTTTATGGTAGACGTATTTAATTGGGTTTAATTTAAATCAACTCTGCAATTATTTTTACTGACTTTTAGTTTGTGTTGGTCATTGTCCTTTCAACTATTTCTTATGCTTAGGAAGGAAAAGAACAGGAACATCAGTGAATTAGGTTTAAAAATAAGATGCAAAATGTACATTATCCAACATCACTATTTCCATAGACAGCTAAAATTGATTGACATTTGTTTTTTATTTTGATTATGAAACAGTGATGCTAATTATAAATGATTTGGAAAATACAGAAAGATAAAATTTAAATTTTTAAATCACTTTAATTCTAACACCAAAGATAATAATCGTAAACTCCTTGGAAAAATTTTAAGAACCTTTCTCTAGTAATGTGTGTATAGTATATGTTTATTTAACCTGTTTTCCTAATATCCTGTTTTGAGCATTTCTAAAGATATCAAACATTCTTGAACTTTTGCTACAAAGTATTGACTGCATCATTTCTTTAGGCAATATTAGACAAGTAGCTCATTTCTAATTCCTGTTACTCTAATTTTGCAGAACATATCTTATGCATACATTTTTATGCCAATTCAATTTTTATTTTTTTAATTGAGGTACAATTGGCATATAACATTATATTGGTTTCAGGTATGAAACAAAATGACTTGATATTTGCATGTAGTGCAAAATGTTCATCACAATGTCTGTCACCATATAGAGACAGAATTTTTTTTCATTGTGATGAGGAGTTTAAAGATTTATTCCCTAGCAACTCTCAAATATACAAGACAGTATAATTAACTGTAGTCACCATGCTGTACATTACATCCCCAGGACTTATTTACTTATAACTAGAAATTTATGCCTTCTGACCTCATTCACGTATGTCACACATTCCCAAAGCCTCAACCTCTGGTAACCACCAATCTGTTCTCTGTATCTATGAGCTTTTTTTTTTTTCCCTAAGATTTCACATATTAAGTGACATCCTACAGTTTTTGTCTCTAACTTATTTCGCTTAGTATAATGTCAACAAGGTCCATCTACATTGTCAAAAATGGCAATATTTCATTCTTTCTTAAGGGTAAATATTATTCATATTTTGTTTATTTATAAATAAGGTAAATTTATTCCTTATGTATCTGTCTCACATTTTCTTTATCCTATCACCACTGATGGACACTTAGGCTGCTTCCACATCTTGGCTATTATAAATACTGTTGCAATGAACTGGTGATGGAGGGGGAAGTGGCAAATATCCTTTCAAGTTGATGTTTTGGGTTTTTTTTATTTATTTATTTATTTATTTATTTATTCATGAGAGACACAGAGAGAGGCGGACACACAGGCAGAGGGAGAAGCAGGCTCCATGAAGGGAGCCCGACGTGGGACTTGATCCCGGGACTCCGAGATCAGTATGCCTGTGGATTTTATACAAGTTAGTAGAAGAGGGGAAAAACAAGTCATCACATTCTAGTTGACTTTTTAACATCTTTCATTAAAGAAAGTATCTACTCTATTGAGCCCATCCTTCATCTTTGTTGTTACACATAGTTCATTCCTTTATACCATTGAGTAGTATTCCATTGTATAATACAATTTATTTAACCATTTTTTAAAAGATATATCAGCCAAACTCAAGTCAGATGCTCAACTCACTGTGCCACCCAGGTGCCTCAAATGTGTGGCTTTTAATTAAATGACATAACTTCCCAGGATTCTGTGCCCCCATTGCTGAACAAGAATGATGGTCAACTATTTAACCTCTGTGGCCTTCTGTTATGTTTGTAGGATAAGAATCTCCTGAGTTTGTTTCTAATTCATAACAAATTCATTATTTTTAATGGACTCTTCATTATTTCTTTACAAAGACAATGGAGATTTAAATAAGGACAATATTTTAAAATTTGGTAGTAAACTCATACCCCAAGTGAAAAAAAAGATGTGCAAATGAAGAACTGACTTGAATAATTTTACATTTTGGTTTCCAAGTTGACAAAACAAAGCAGAAATCACAGCCATAAACTTCTCAACAATACTTCTATTCGGCTTAATATTGTTTTCCAGCAAACTTAAAGGTGTTTTACCTTCTTCTAGTTAGTTGGAACTTGTAAGGAGAATGTACACACTACAATCTGTCCATACACAGAAATTAATCTTCTCTGATGTTTGATTTCTTCTATTGTTGCATTCTTCTGGCCCTAAGAATAGAGATATGAATAATCTTCTGTATAAATTTGCTGATGGATTTTATAGTAGCTCCCATGTCTTCATTTACTTTTCTTCGAAATGTCTGCGTTTCACTTTAGGCTCTGAGGATATTATAAACATAATTAATGTGCAGCTACGAAGACCCATGTGAGATAATAGCCCCACTCACCACTGTTAAATTAGGAAGTATAAAATAATGGATTAGAGAAGTAAACTACTGACAAATTTGCTTTAAAAACTTGAAGATTAAAATGGGTCTCTTACAAATGATATAAATCAGTAGATAAATTTCTAATTTTATGCATTTTTTTCTATGTGTTTTCTTAAATGTATTCGGAAAATCGCCCGTTCTGTGTTTCAGGTTTTCCAATTATAAATAAGATTATTACACTTAATGCATAGAAGTGCAGTAATGATTAAAATGAGATGGCATAATTATAGTGTCCAATAATGTATTTGGAGTCATTGTGGGAACTACATAACATTTAGATCCCATATATTATGGTTCTAGAATCTGATGCAGGGCTTCTATCTCAAATGGCATCTTCATGTAGTTTTATTATCTAAGGTCAAAATATTTCCAGGGAGAAAGAACTCACAACCTCTTGAGAGATAGCTATTTAATTTTAAAATAGTATCTATCAAGCATTTACTGTGTATCCTCAAAGGGATGCAAACAAATTTTAAAGTCTTACTTGTATTTTCAAGTTTCTTATTTTCTCTTTGAGGAGAAAAGGTTGACACACATAAAAGGGGTAGAAGGCATGAGCACATAGAGGTAACCAGATCTACATCTAGGAAAATACTAAGCATAGAAGGAATTTAAAAGAAGAGGGAACCCATGTGGGCCAATCAAGTGGCTTCATGATGAACGTAGGCTTGCAGCAAGCCTTAATGAACCCTTTTCCTATTGAAAGCAAAATCAGAGCGTCAGAATTAATAAAGTAAATACAGTAGGAAATATCAATAAGAATATTGATTGTCAGCAAAAAGATAAAAACCAAGCTGCATAGTTAGAATGGGACCAAACTGAAAATACAGAATATGCATATTGAAATGTACTTCCAGTCGCAAAGAATCCTTCAACCAATGGGAATTTCCCATTCTAATGCAACTTCCTTGGCCTTAGTGATCCAAGAAAATTTGTTGAATCAGGCTACCACAAAGTATAACTACTATTTGCCATGAGCAACATTTTTCAAAATGTTCCTAAGAGTGAATATTACCTGTTTTACATAGTGTGTATGAACATTTGTCTTTAAAACAACCCCCCACCACACAAAAGATAGCAATATTAACACCATGTTATAATTCATTTTATTCATGTGAGTTCATTATTTTTTATTAAATTAAAATATTCACGATTAGCAGTTCCAACAAGATTATATCTAAAATGGTATTTAGTAGGTAAAGTAGTGATAAATCACAGTAAACCAGAACCTCTTTTCTGGATTGTATTAAAGCTCCCAAGCCTCAGAATGGTCAGTTCACTTGACATCCAAGAGGAACATAAGGTGGCTAGATATATGGTGTAAAAGAACAAAAAAATCAAGGTGATTTTTCCTTCCATATATATATAACTGGAGACAGAGCCAAAGAACCCCAATTAATTCAGCACTATTTGGCACAATTGGCACTCCCTGCTGAGAGGAGACTCAGATCTGAGCTAAGCAAAAGGTCTGAATTGGCTCTTCATAGTTAGAAAGATGTGCCTCCCCAGATGAGTATTACTTACCAACATTACCTGCATTGCATTCTGGGGGCAGCTAATATTGCAAGCTGCTGCTATCATACTTAGCTAGTCAGTAAAGAAAGACCAATGTGCAACATTTCCCCCAAATTTACGAAGAATCTGGCCATCATGGATCTGAAATTTGTGTATGTGTTTGCAAGTGCATGCATGGGTGTGCATGTTTATGTGTAAGGTTTATATGTGAAGTTACTGGGTTTGGTAAAAATAATTCCATCAATCTTTAGCTCTGCTTTTATGTGGGAGTGTGCGCACTCTGATGTCTGTAGCCAAGGGCAAGCTTTTCCACGATCCGTTTGTATTAAAATCTATTAAGTTTGCCTTCACATCTCTTAAGGCCTTCCTTTTTTCCTAACCCTTGACAACTCAGTGTCAATTATTTTGGAACCAAATATACAATGAATTTTTTAAAATAATCCTGACTTCTATTCAAAGAAAAACAAATTTCTTTCTTGCTTCTTCTTTTTTTTCAGAAAAGTAAATTTCTTACTAAGAAGCCAAGAAATTAGTCTGGATCATATTTGATGAGAAGGTGGATAGCTCACTTTATTCTTACTATCATTGCTTTAAAAATTTGTTGATATTTATTATAAAAACTAGATTTTCATTAGTAATTAGGAATCTAATAAATTGCTCTTTGGTCAAGAATTTGACAAACATGTAAAGCGCTTCATCTTTTTGTTGATAGAAGTAAATATTTCATTAGCATGGATATTTGTAAATTATTTAAGAAGTTTTTAGATAAAGAGATTTTAGGATAGATACATTGTGGTTTGGTTTTTTTTTATGACAACTCGTGTTCAAATAAATTTTGCTAATGCTTTATGCTTCAATTATCTTAAGCATTATTGTGTATCTGGGAAGTATGAGTTTTACCTGAAATTATTTTCAGTACTGTAAAATGGAGTGTTCCTTTCTCCAATTCCTGCTATTGAGTGTTGGATTGGATGCTTCCTCTCCTTTTCCATAGCCCTCCAGGCAACATATGTTATTAAACCACAGACAGTCACCAGGGAGAGCCGTGAGCATGTGGGAAATTAGGGTTCCTAAGTAGAGAGAAGTTGGTAAATCTATAAAAGTGTGGATAATCTCTCTCTTGGGCCATCTCTCTACTTTAAATTATCCCTGTTAACCAAAATAAACTTACGGAATCATTCCATGGTTAATGCGCTTTGATATATTTTGCTCAATTGTGGTCAGGAGGTCTGTCTTACATTTCTATAACAAATGTTTTCTCTTGGTACTCAATGCTATTGATTTTGTGGGCAAAAGGACATGATCAATGAAGTGACAGTTGCAGCCTAAAAATGATTGGGGCAGGAAATATAGTAATGATGAGCTAACCTCAAAAGGCTTAGCTTTGAGATGCTTATCTGGACCTCTTGCCTTCTCAAAATTGGGAGGGAATCCTGAGAGAGCTACTTTTTGCAAAGATTCTGTTGACACATACTTTCTGTCAGGTCAAAAATACCATAAGAGCAACTTTTCCACTGTATTTTAGCCGAGGGGCTATAAACTCTTAAAGGGCAGGTTAAAAAAAAAAAAAAACTTATATTCGTTATAAGTTTATAACGTTATATAATGGAGAGAGGTGACACCAAGAGTTCTTAACTTCAAGTCTATGAAAGGATCAAGTTACATTTCTTACTCATTTTCAGCTATAAAGGTAACCATCCAAGAAGTAAATCTTCCCTACCATAGAAACATTAGCTGACAAGTATATTTTGTCTGTATTTATATTTATACTAAAGCTTTTGCAGTGTCCATTGTATGCTCATCTAATTCATGATGTGTTTATGCTGATAGAATTATATTGTTTTTAAGATTTTATTTATTTATTTGAGAGAGAGTGCGAGAGTGAGAGAGCACGAATAGGAGGAGGAGCAGAAGGAGAGGGAGAAGCAGACTCCCAGTTGAGCTAGGAGCCCTACATTAGGCTCCATCCCAGGACCCTGAGATCATGACCTGAGCTGAAGGCAGATGCTCAATCGACTGAGCCACCCAGGAATCCCTCACTGATAGAATTCTTAAAACTCTTTCATTCATAGAGCAGATACTGGAATACTACAGTGATAGGTAGGTACCTTGCTAGGTACTGAAGATCAAACAGCATTAATTTATGTATAATCCTTTGCTGTTACGATACCCCATAGTTTATTTGTCCATATACATGACATTGTGATATGTTGATTAAAATAAGTATAATCCATACAAGATAAAGAAGAGCAATTTCATATGAATGAAGAAGGCCATTTGGGAAGGTTGTTGAATGAGTACTATCTGAGATTAGCAGGAAAATTTGGCTCTTGTTAGACAGACAAAAGGTGAAGGCAATACCAATGCAAAGGCCCAAAGAAGGGAAATCTCTTGGCAGTTTTGCCAGAGAGAGCTCAATAACCCTAGATCATATAGGGTGGTTTGAGAAAGGGAGAAAATAGAGAGAAATTCGACTAAAACTGGGCCAAGTATGCTCATGAATGTTGTCCAACACACGGCTAATGAGTTCCACTTTACCGGCAGCACAGTCATCAGTAAAGAAGAAAGACAGCTCAATTGGTGGCCATAGGTGAGCTGATGTGAGTGTGCTTTGAGCCACAGAAGCATTGATGACTCTTACTGTATATCTCTATCTGTACCAGTTTGCCCCCAAATGTTCCTGGGATAGCTCTGAGAACTGGCACACCCGTAAGGGAACTGAACTCTTATTAATCTTCTTTCCAGTGATATGTTCGCATTTCTTTGGAAAATAGGAGCAGTTTGACAAATGATAGAAATGCCCCGTACATGTGCCCATTGGATTGCAAAATGCTATCACGAAAAGAGTTTATATATTTCTCACACTAATCTTGTATACTTATTTTAAGAATAGTGGGTATTTATGGGGTGCTTAGGTAGTTCAGTTGGTTAAGCACCTTCCTTTGGCTTAAGTCATGACCTCAGGGTCCTGGGATCGAGCCTCAGGGTTGGGGTCCAGCCCCCTGCTCAGCGGGGAGTCTGCTTTTGCCTCTACTTCTTCCCCTCTGCCCTGCTCATGCACTCTCTTTCTTGCAAATAAATAACTAATTAAAAAAATAATGGACATTTATAATTTATTAGTTGATTCTCTTACAACATGAAAACATACTAACTAGGAGTATATTATCAGACTACATTGAACACCCCAGAAAGTTAGACTTCTCCTAGACAAAGGTATGTATATATGTGTGGTATCTATCCTCTAGCATTAAAAGGCAGAGCAGGAAAGAGGGACTTTTTAAATCTACTACGTAAAACTATGAAATATGTCTTTGGATATGTGTCTTATAAACTGACATTTCTCCTTAATAAGATTTAGCAGTATTTTTACAAAGCAGGCTATTGATTAACAACAACAACAACAAAAACCAACCTCCCTTTATGAGCCGTGTGTCTGATATCATATCTTTTCAAAATTAAGGATTTTTTTAGTATTATTTAGATATTTCATTGATATAAAAACTGAACACTTGAGACTGCAGGCAGCAGAATGCCTGAGGCAACCAAGCATATCAAAATATAGTGCACAGAGAGACTTTTACTACTCCTGCTATTTAAAGACCTATTTTCATGAGCTTATTAGCTACTAGTGATCCCGAAGGAGAAATACAATTAAAACTTAATCATACCAAAAGCTGGGATTCTTCTGATTCAGCGAACTTGTAATCTATTATATTTAGTAGTTTACTTGTAAATGTCTGAACACCGAGAATGAGAATCATATAAATGGACTTCATTCTGTGGCAGTACAGCGCCTCTGAACTCACATCACAGGATTGGCCTTTTCTGGATGCACTTCAGTCTATCAGGCCCCCTC
Source organism: Vulpes vulpes (assembly GCF_048418805.1). NCBI lineage: Eukaryota > Metazoa > Chordata > Mammalia > Carnivora > Canidae > Vulpes > Vulpes vulpes. Next base: position 53,096,393 of record NC_132786.1, on the reverse strand, counting down.
CTCACTTTTTTTTTTCTTTACACTTTTCTGGGTTTCTACATCGTGCCATCTCTCTTTTCTTTCATGAAAGCAGAATAGCTTCCGTTCCCTGTAACGATCGTATTATACCATTCCCTAGATCTCAGATATGAAATCAAATCCTTATAAAATGGATGATGCTGAAGTATTTGAGCCCACATTAGCAAGTCAAGTGAAGAGTGTAGAGATATGTAAAAACCACCATCAGATGACCCTGTATTTGCCCAGGAGCTGGAGGTGAATTGGGAGGTTTTATTCCTCCAGGACCAAGATGACTACGCTGTTTCACTTGCAAATATTGATTCTCATGTGTGTCCCTGTCCTACCTCCCTGCCCTCACCATTGCCTTTTATTATGGGTTAGTCTGAGCTTTTTGAAACCATGTAAAACAGAATGAAGCCGTAAGATGAAGAGGGGAGACTGGCATTGCACTCTGCAGAGAAGAAGTGGTGTCCAGTGTTTTTATCCAGGGGCTGTTTTTGCTTCGTCACTGCAGAAGGAAGAGTGGTCAGGGTATATGGAGCATGATGGGAGATCATGGGCAACCAGGGATTCCAGAGGCCTGGCAGCCACTTCCCTGCTTAACTGCATTGTGTTGCTTCTGAGGGGACATTGGCAATTGGCTCTGCTGGCAGCCGGTGTCACAGAAGTGGTCTCCTAATCAGCGGAGACTCAAGGCCTTCAGAAAGGAAAGGAATTTTTTTTTTTTTTTAGTTTTTAAATTTTATTTAAAATCTTTTGGGAAGGAAAATTTAAATGGTCTATGTGGCATGTGGACAAAGAACTTGACACTCTCGAGGGTACTTCTGCCACACCTCTTTTATTTTGAGTTTACTGGTTTTACAAATGGATTATGTTAGGATGAAGCTGTGTGTGTATTTTAACTTTGATTCAAATTGTAATTAGTTTTGTGTTTGCTGCTATCTTCCTGTGGAGAAAAAGAACAAGGAACACTGGGACCGAGGGTTCTCTCTGCAAACTGAAGATTCAGTCTCATAATTTTGAGTACATTAAATGAAGAGAAAAGACCAAAGTCTATTAGCTGTAAAGGTGGAACTGTAGGCAAGATCATATGTGCCACATTACTGATAGCTAAAGGAACTCGTTAGCCCTTGTTTTCTAGGAGGGTCTACCAGTAGTTCTGCAAAATTTTGTACCAGTGGGTCTCCTGGACTCTCTTGCTTTACTCTCACTCTTTCTAATTTCTACTTGTCCCTTTTAGCTTCATCTTTCTTCTTTCTTGTCCTCACATTATACCTGTTGTCTTGTGATTTAATGTTTGGAAAGTTTTGCCATTGAGCATTGGGACTCCTTAGACCACCTTGAGGTAAATGAGACAAATTGCCTTGTATATATATTTATTTATGTAAGTGAGTGGCAACAAAATTACCCAACAGTGCTGAAGAGCTCTGATCTCTCCTTCTTGTACAGAGAGCTAGTAGTTTCCCATGGAGGCACCGATCGCTTGTCTGGTTGTATATCCCTGATACTCTCCATCATCTACTTTAGGCAAATTGCTTGTAAACATGACATAACTGTGCATCAATATGACTTAAGTGTTTAAAGATCAAACTCATGCAAGAGGAAAAACTCTCCATTCATCCTGTGCACATTGATTGCTTATCTACTGTGTGCTGGATGCTCTTCTTGGAACTTAGGAGATTCTTTTTTTTTTTTTTTTTAAGATTTATTATTTATTTATTTATTTATGATAGACATAGAGAGAGAGAGAGAGGCAGAGACACAGGCAGAGGGAGAAGCAGGCTCCATGCCAGGAACCCGAAGTGGAACTCGATTCCGGGACTCCGGGATCGCGCCCTGGGCCAAAGGCAGGTGCTAAACCCCTGAGCCACCCAGGGATCCCCGGAACTTAGGAGATTCTTATAAAGAAAACAAGCAAAGCTATATGCCTTTGTGGGTCTGAACTTTCTAGCAATATATAGTAAACCACATGCAGAAATGTGTGTATACACTATATTATATATTATCATATTATATATATGATATATTACCCTACGAAATATAATTTTACATTAAAGGGAAAAACAAGGATATGGTAAAGAGGATTGGGAATTTTGAGGACAGAATGGAGGGCAGCTCTGTCTCTTTTCTTAACCTGAAGACAGACATTCTTTACTCTGAAGGCACAGTTCCTTTCATATGCCCTTGGCTAAACCTCCTTTCCTCTCACATGAGTAAGCAGGCTACCCAAGGGTTCAATTTCACTGCTGTAAAGGGATGTATAATTCAGATTTTCACTCTCTCTCCTGCTTGGGGTCATGTAAGATTAACAAGCATTCTTTCTCAATAGTTCATCCTTTGGTGCCTGGCCATCAACGGGGCTGGGAGCTGGGGAGTTTGGTCCTTGTCCATGACATCATGAGAAAACAAGCCCCAAGTTGTACAACTTACTTTCTTGTTATTTACCCACAAAGAGCAAGCAAATAAGAAATGGCTTGTGTAGAAGGCTTTAATTGTTGTTGCAAACAGAAACAGAGAAGACCATGTAAAGACAAACAGTGAAGACCGGTGTCTCTTCAGTGATACATGCAAAGTGTTTATCAATGACCGGGTGGTTCTCTAAGCACCATGCCCTACAGAAACTCATTTCTCTCTCAAAATAACTTCTAAAATAGTCACTACTATCATGTACATTTTCCAGTGAAGGATCTGTAGGTGAAGCATTGATGTTAAGCTACTTGTTCCTGATAGTTGATTATAGAAATCACTATTTCTATCATCTAAAATGAAATTAATAGTATTTTCCTCATATATATATTAAGGACCAAGTAACTTCCCTAATCAAATGGCCAAACTTATGATCTGAACCTTAGTTATTTTCATCTCTAAACTTTACTTTTACCCTCTAACCCCTTTCTGAAATATTCAGGTTACATGATAAATTTGTACTTTTTTTTTCCTGTGCTGCATTTATCCCAACATATACAATTTATCATGTATGTAATATATTCCAGCTTCTCTTCTTAATTAACAATTTGGGAAGCAATATCTCAATTTATATGCAATATAAAATAACAGCAAGTACTCACACATTTCCTATATTCCAGGTACTGTTCTAAAATCTTTACATATAAAAAAATAAAATAATAAAATAAAATAAAATAAAGTAAAATCTTTACATATATTGGGGCACCTGGGTGGCTCAGTCAGTTAAGCATCTGCCTTCAGCTCAGGTCATGATCTCAGGGGCCTGGGATCAAAACTCAACTGTCCAAATCACATTTTTGGTGAAAAATTTGATCTCAGGTTATTACTTGTGACATACTATAGATCTGAAAATTACATCAAACTGCTCCTGGAAAGAAATATAATTAAAATGCTTGGAAAACCTTTTAACTTTTAGTAATTGTAATCAGTGATACATATCTAGCAGCACATTTTTTTCCTACAAGCTGTTTACAAAGGAATTGTACTGAGAGGAGACCCACTTCATTCTGATTTTTTTTTTCCTTTAATGCTATTGAAACAGAATCTTTTCTCTGCTAGTGGAGGAAAATCTAACACAAGTCTTTTAGAGATATAGCAAGTTTCCTATTATCTCATTCTGGCCTTCAGACTTTAAAAAAAAGTCCATAAATACTGAAAATGTTCAAGTGCCCATTTAGACATCACTACTATCACCACTATAGTAAGAAAACATACTATATCTTGTGTTTAACAAAGTTCTTGAACTTCAGGTTTGCAGGTGATCTGAAAGTCAGGGAAGGAGGTTGGTATTTTTCTGTTTGCCTTATCTTAACCGAGAAGCGTAGGAGGGAGGTGATATGCTAGACTTTATTAATCATCATAAATATTAGAACCTGCAGGTTACTTGGGAGATTTATTTAATCTAAAAGTATCAATATAAACTAAAATTATTGTGAAAAGTCAATATTTTCAGTTTCTAGTCTTTTTTTTTTTTTTAATCTTTGCTAACAGCCAAAGGGTGTGACACTGAGCAATAATACCAAATTTTCTTATAATCTCAACAGACTTTGCGGGACACCTGGGTGGCTCAGTGGTTGAGTGTCTGCTTTCAGTCAGGGGCATGATACTGGAGACCCGGGATCGAGTCCCACGTTGGGCTCCCCACATGGAGCCCACTTCTCCCTCCCCCTGTGTCTCTGCCTCTCTCTCTCTCTGTCTCTCATGAATAAATAAAATCTTTCTAAAAAAAAAAAAATCTCAACAGACTTTGCTTATCCTGCTGGCTCCTCAGTGTTTCTCACTGACTTTGACATCAGATGGAACTACAGATATGATAGTTAGTGACAATGGTCATAAGAACTCGTATTTGTTGAATGTTTGATATGTGCCAAGCTCTGTGTTATTTAGTTCACAGATGGGACCTCAGTTAATACTCTCAGCAATAGTATGAATGAAATACTATTAGTATTCCCATTTTACAGGTGAGGAAAATGAGGTCTAGAAAATAACTTGCTCAAGGTCACATGATAACTGTCACCCCTGAATACAGTCTTGAAGTATTACTTTAGAAGCCAAGTCTTTACCACTAAACTATTTGGGTTAAATGTCTTTATAAGGCTTTGCACATCGAGCTTTATTCTGTAGTGCCACCTCATATAATGTAACAGTATCTGAGAAATCTCCCAATTTCCCACAAAACATAAAATAAAAGTACCAACATATTTTTTATTCAATCAGGAAAAATAGTCTTCATCAGACCATAGGTGATTCCATAAAGTAATTAGAGATCTTTGAAAAAGTAGGTTGTAAACTGTTTTTATTTATTAATTTATTCATTTTTAAGATTTTATTTATTCATGAGATATACACAGAGAGGCAGAGACACAGGCAGAGGGAGAAGCAGGCTCCCTGCGAGGAGCCTGATGTGGGACTCAATCCCAGGACCCTGGGATCATGACCTGAGCCAAAGGCAGACACTCAACCACTGAGCTACCCAGGTGCCCCTATTTTTTTTTCTTTTTCAAAGTTTTTTACCTCTGTTCCAAAATGAGGTGAGCTATTGCAGACAAAAGCCTGTCTGAGAATAACACCCTAAACTGAGCAATGAATTAACATAAACCCAATTTATTTACTGAATGGCTATAAAGAGTTGGGGGGGTATTAATTTCCTAGGGCAGCCATAACAAATTACTGCAGATTTGGTATCTTAAAACAAGAGCAATTTATTCCCTCATGACCCTGGAGGCCAGAAGTCTGTAATCAAGGTGCTGGCAAGGCCACACTCCTTCCCAAGGCTATAGGGGCAAACCTTCCCTTGCTTCTGCTGGTTTCAGCAGTTTTAAGAGTTCCTTGGCTTATGGCTGTATAACCTCAGTCTCTTTTTTCATAGGGACTTCTCCTTGCCTCTTTTATAAGGACATTTATCAATGAATTTAGGACATACTTCCATGATCCAGGATATTCTCATCTTGAGATCCTTAAATTAATTGCCTCTGCAAATACCCCTTTCCAAATAAAAATCACAAACACAAATCCTGGGAATTAGAACACAGACCTATCTTTTGGAGGGAGTACTATTTACCCAACCACAGTGGGAAATGAAATATGAAATGATCCTGACATTTCCAGCCTGCAGACTAGAAGTCAGGTTTGTCTATTAAGTGAAGCAAGGAATACAGAAAGGCATATGAAGAGAAGAAAGACGGAAAGGAAGCAATGTATTTTGCTGTAGACCGATTGAGGTCGAGATGCTGGTGTTTATGCCTAGGAGTGGATTCACATTTTTGTGTTGGAGCTCAAGAAAGAGGTCAGAACTGAAAATTCTGGTTTTTGAAGTCTCCTCAACATAAGCGAGGTGAAGCCATATGAGTGTTTTAGTTTGGCTAAGGGGAGGGTATAAATAACCACAGCGGGGAGGGAAAGAAGTCTGAGAGGATACTCCAGGGCTTGCTTTGGGTCCATATGGCAAACAGGCAGAAGAAGAGCCATCAAGAGAGATTGAAAAGGACTGTCCTTTGTGGCAGTCAGATATGATACAAGGTGTTAAGTAGGTGGAAGAGTACAGGAGAGGGGTATAAGAATCCAACAGAGCAGAGTGGATGCAGAAAGATGCCAAATATAAATTGCCTGTGTCATATTATTACTGGAAATCAGGTCTGTGTCTTGCTAATAGGAAGAGTCAGAGCAACATTTCCCTTCCTTACCCACTTCATGGAATGATAACTTGTCAGAATAATGTACGGAGTGCATACCTTTTCATTTATCTCTAGCCCTTTGGTTCCAAGTATGAGGACAATAAGAATCTAGTATAATTTTACTGTATAGCAAACTGACCAGTATGATAAATAACTGTGCTTGTCACTGTTAGACCTGACCCATGGTCCCTGTAGACCAGAAGGTTCTGAGTGACTGATTTCCTTCTCCTTTTGAGCACATGAGGATAGTTAGTGATTCTGTCTATTAGACTAAGCAAGTAAACAAGCTTGGTCCTCTGGGCCACAAGGATGACAGTGGCGGTAGGCTCAAGTTGTTTCCTGTCATTGTGTTGGCGTGTATTTTCCAACTATTGTTTGGCTTAGTTTTGATGAAAGCACAAACTTTGAATTTATTGCTTAAAAAAAAAGAGTACTTGCCTGTACAAACCTTGCACCTAAACCTCATATTGGTAGCAATTCTCAAATATGTTTCATTAATGTCCCCCTAAAAAGCTTTGTAGACTTCAGTTTCTAACCCATCCATTAAATTTTAATGCCACAGATATATTGTATATGTATCTGTGTACCGTGACCTTTGTAGGAACAAAGTTCATTGTAATATAAGAGGCTTTTTTGCACACTCCTCACTCTTGATCTATTTTTTGCCCTCGGGGGGTTCATATCACCATGTTGAGAGCACATGGATTTGGGCCTTTGCATGAAAGTTCATTTTAGCAACTACGGTAGTAACTAAGCATCTAGTACATGGAGGCAAGTACTTTACTTCAAACTGGTGATCATTTTATGTCCAGGAGAGAGCATATTTTACTTGCTTTCCTCCACTGGAGATTTGGGCACCATTATTAATAAAGCTAATGAAAATTTAACTTCATAGGTACTTATTGCTGAAGTTAAATTTTCATCACTATTACTTATGATTTAAATTTAATCAAGTGCCACACTATAGTGGGTGCCTCCATAAGTCCATGTCTTGACTCAGTGAATTGCTCCTGGATGACCTAATGTAAAAGTCATCTGCTGAACTTAGTCACACAGAAAGGAGATTCAAAAGCATTCCCACCTATTAGTATTAATCTTTACTTTTTAAGCTGTAATACTCGAAACCAGATTTAGTCTATCTTCTCAACACCGATATATTCTTAATGTACTGATTTTCCACCTCACAAACTTGCTTCTTCAGAAGTATTCAGTAAATGGAGACTACTTTTTTCCTTTTTGTGGCTGTTCAAGCCAAAACCATTGGAGTTAGCCTTGTCACTCCCACCTGAGTCTACACAACCTATTGATCAGCAATCTCTGTTGACTCCGCCCTTGACAGGAAACCAGAATCCAACCAGTTTTCACCACCCTCACCAGAGTCTAAATCACAGCTGTCTCCCACCTTGATTATCCTGAAGTCCTCCTACATGTTCCCCTAATTCCAACCTTGCCTTCTATAGTTTGCTTTCAAAAGCAGCCAGAGGATCTGTTAAAATAGAATTCAGATCATGCCACTCTTCTGCTCACTACCCATCATTAACTCCCATCTCATTCAGTGTAAAAGCCAAGCCCTTACTCTGGCCTCTGAAGCCCATGGTGACGTGGTGTTGGTCGTATCTTAAACTTCCTTTCCTTTGCTCACTCTGATCCTGTGACACTGACTATGACCTCTTCGCAATTTCTTGAATGGTCTAAAACACTCTCACCTCAGGGCTTTGCATTATTATTCCCTGAACCCAGAATGTTCTTTGCTCATATGTTCTCACAGTCTGTCCTCAATTTCTTCTTCTCTCAGTTCAAGTATGGCACATTAGTAAGGTTTTCCCCAGCCGCCACATTTTTAATAGCCAAAATAAAAACAAACTCTTTTAGGAGACTTCTTATCTCTTGTACTCTGCTTTATTTTTGTCTCAGAATTTGCACCAAAAACATCTTCACTTTTTATGAAAAAATTGTCTACCTCCATTGATCATTAAAGTCTGCCCAGGGCAGAAATCTTACATTCGTACTCTTAGTTCTATGTCTGATATCCAGCAAAAAATAGGTACTCAAAATATTTTTTGAATGCAATCCTGCAAAAATTTTCCCATGTATTATCTATTTAGAGATCTTGATATTTAGATTAACTCATGTGTTATCTATTTCATGACATGATTTCAATATTGTTTTTAGTGAACTTCAGAATTGCCGGGTCCTATTACTGCCAGAGCTATCCTTCCCTCTTCACATGCTGTCGCCTTTATTTAAACCCAAAAAGCTATTTGCCAACAGCTTGTTTTCCAGGAGGTGTTCTAGGGTCAGAGGATATAAAAGTGAGAAAAACAGCCTAGCCCCTTGCTCTGTGGTCAACAACTTTTTGTTTTTATTTGCTTTTATCCCACACATTTTCTTGAGTTCTCATTAAACAAGCTTCAAAGTGTGTATATTTAGTTATTTCATAATGATTAGCATCCCTAGATAAATTCAAATAATATTTCTCTTATTAATGATTACAGATACAAATGACTTTAACAATCAATTTATCTTATAATAATGAACCTATATTTTACTTGGTGGAAAATATTGTATTATGGTATAAACATGCATTTGTGTAATTGGGGTCAAAATCTAAATCACTCATAGCTAAAATAAACTTCCCAAAATGGAAGTCACTAAGTGGTAAAGACTCAAGTGAGAATAATGCTTTACCCTCTCCCATTATTTTTTTCTGATACCTAAGCACAAAAAATTAATCACCCGAGCCAGAGATTCTCATACGCATGTTTTATCAACAACAAAAGCATGTGAATTCTTCACATTTTTATTAGGTATAGAGTTTTATTGTGAATGTACAGGATGTGTCTTAACTTTCTATTTAGTACTATGTTATGAGCATTACAACTAAAACTTCCATGGTAAGAGAGTTTTTTGAGTCAACCATTTCTGTATAATTACCTGTAAAATCATGGGCCAATAGATTATACACTGAATATGTGGAACACTAATAGAAAAAAATCCAGCTGGCATTCCATCTTCAGAAGTTCGACCATGGCCCACTACATGTGATCCATCTTTCTATACTTGAATCTTTCTGCGGTTATGAATCCAATTCCCAATGACATATGCAGCTGTTCGTTTTATTTCTACAAAAAAAAATGTGGAAAATATAGCATAGTTAGCACTACTTTGAGAGGTACTGTCCATTACTAGATTTCTTGACCTATAAAAAATTGTCTCTCATATTTGGATTAAACCCACCTTATTATAACTTAGGTTGATTGTGGTACTTATTTTCATGTTTATTATAATCATATTCCTTTTTGACCTCTTAACACTGAAACCAGAGTCAAAGATCAAATAATTAGAAGTATCTCTGAACAAATATTATGTCTGTAAAAATCTGAAGTAAGAAAGATTTTTAGATAAAAATTAAATTTAAAAAATATCCCATTTGAGAGAAATGTCCTACCAGGAATTCAATAAATATATTTATCCTCTGAAAACCTAAACATGCTAAAGTACAACCATGAGATGACATAAACATTTACATGGAAATTACTGCATTGATCTAGAAAACCCCAAGCAAGAAAATATTAAAATTAATTAGACCTGCACTGATTCTTCTTTCTATTATTTTACATGCACATCTTATTTTGCCCAAGCCAGGTAATTTAATGTAGTAAATGTAGTGTTTTAATGTTAGAGTCTCGGGGCTAAGAAACCTGAATTACTCCTCTAAACATTCTTTTCATGTTGACAGCACAATGCAACCCCACACTAAAGAAATGAAGAGCCTCTTGCTATAATTAATGTAATTAATTTTTAGAGCATTAAAGATTTAAACTGATTCATGAAGAAAAAACTCATAAGAAATGTATTTCCTTATTCCACACTTAAGTCCTGTCTTTCTGTATTTCTTTATGTAGAATTTAGAACTGTTAGATTGACTTTTTAATTACCTCTCCAATGACCACTGATGTGGCTGACCTTGAAGGTAATATTAATTACCTGATCTAATATCTTGCAGCTGGATATTATTAAGGAAGATATCACTGTGCATTACATTATGTATGCCATGGCAAATATCTTATTTTACTGTGATATTAAGATGAAAGCTTTACAGTTTTAAAGCTTGAGTATAAGAAAATATTAGTAATGAATAATGTGTTATACATTCTCGTGAAATAAGCACAAATGGTGTGCCTGTTAAATTTTCTGGGGTATCCCACCACAAACAGCAAGGCAAATAGTTGTTTAGCATTGCAAGACATTTTTGTAATTGACGTACATGGATTTTATTGAGGATTGTCTTTGATCAGGCTTTAGATTGAGAGAAAATGTGTGATCATCTCTAGATCATGAGGGAAGATTCCAGACAAAGATGAATGTAAGTGAGAAAGAAGTGTTCAAATATGGAATATAAAGACTTATTTCAAATGTAGAAAAAAATAATAATTAGATGATGTAGAATTTTAAGACCTGGATTTTTAGGAATATAAAGTAAAGAGAAATGTGCCAGCGTGACAGGTATGTATTAGTGTGCGATTACAAGACAGCTTGAGCAATAAATGAGAGTAAATAAAATAAATAGTTCAAGTGTTTGTGTAGTGGAGTTTGGGTAGCTTTCTTGGTGAACTATAAAATATACTGAAATTAATTTGGGGAATTTTCAAATAATATATATACTTCACTGAAAGCCTAAGGCTTATTTATTATTTATTATTAATGTATGAGTATCCTCGAATGTACTATGAGTTAGAGTATTTTTGGGGAAAATAATAGAGCCAAAGAGATGGTATCACAGTGATTAAAAAAAGTACATAGTGGGGCAGCCCCGATGGCTCAGAGGTTTAGCACCACCTTCAGCCCAGGGTGTGATCCTGGAGACCCAGGATTAAGTCCCACGTCAGGCTCCCTGCATGGAACCTGCTTCTCCCTCTACCTGTGCCTCTGGCACTCTCTCTCTCTCTCTCTCTCTGTCTCGTAAATAAATAAAATATTAAAAACAAAAAAGCTTAACATGATTTTAAAAAAATACATAGCCGTGATTTGGGGTCCCAGGAGGAACTTCCTGGTTAGTTTGGAATGAAGGTTGAAGGATTTATTTCACTCTTCCTTTAGTAAACTTTACACAAAAGGTCATTCAGAGTGACACAGCTGAGGCCAGTCCCTTTTATGCCCTTTGAACAGCTTGAGGCATGCCTCTAACTTCCTGAATCATTCTTAGTAGAGTGACAAGACCAGACATTATGGGCCCCCTGTATAGTGGCCACAGCTTGGGGATAGCACCGTCGGCCAGTAAGGGGGAACAGCTGAGCATCAGAGACTGGAGTCTGCTTTCCAGAAACTGATGCCCATGGGTTTCTTGGTGCAGATGACCCTACATACCTGCCATGTTTTCCAGGGAAATCCTCCTTAGAGCCCTGGGTCCTGGCTGGGTGCCCTCAGCATCGACTCATTTCAAATTCTTTCTCTATTAATCACTAAAGAGACATCTGTTGGAATAGGCCACCTTTAAAAGCCTATTTCATACTAAAGCAGTAGGGCATAGATAAAGGAAAATGTTCAATATTTACTAAAGAATTTTGAATTCTATTCCCTGTAATGTTAAGTATCAGGAATATTAGCTCACCTAAATTACAAAGTGGGAGGGGGTCTCTGGAAAAGCAATACTTAGGGTTTTAAGTCCAAGATATTTTAAATGGGTAATTGGTACAGGTCTATATTGGTCAATCAGTGAAGTGGGGATTATACTGTGTAACAGGAACTGCGCATGGCGTCATCACCCTACCACTCAACTGGGGTTTGACTTGACATGTGATTGAGTCACTTTCTGTAGCCTCAGGAATTTGTTTAAATATAGGAATCTGAATCAGGTCATATATTTAGTTTAATCTATCCTGATCCTATATTCTTGTTTCCTGGACTATGATCCTATTATCCTGGAAGGGCTATCAAATAGTTGCTGCCTCCAAAGAATCACAATTTAGTTAGAGAATAAAATTGATGCAGCAATCAGGAGCTAAACTAGATGACATATATATGTAAAATGATGAAAATATCAATATTAATTGACATAAAATTAGAGGACTTTTCAGAAACAAGAGAACTTTGAACTGAGGAGGGAGGTAAGTTTCCTAGGTAGGGGAATAGACAAAAGAAAGGTTCTGGAAGCACCTCTGAGTGCTCTGAGGAAATAAACCAGATTGTAAAAGAAGTGAAACAAAGGAGTTTAGATTTGATGACATAACCAAAAAGAAAAGTTTCTTTGTTTTTTTAAAAAAGAGTAACAAAACTAAACCAATATTTAAAAATAGCAGTCTGACAGTAGTGAAGGATTTATTTGCTCAACAAATATTTGAGTGCAAATTATATGCCAGGCACCCTGCTAAGTGCTGAAAATTCAGATGTGAACAAGGAGACACCATTTTCCTACATCATGAAATCCCAGAATGTGGCAGTGTGAGTCAGATGTAAGAGACTATATTTTGGGTGACACCTACCTGGGAGATAAGAGTCAGAGCAGACTTTGAGGAGATAGACTGACTTTCGTTTTGAAACTGAAAGTTGGAATTAGCCAGGAAAGTTAGGTGACAAGGGCAAGATGATTAGTGGGAAGTGTTCCAGATAGAAGAACCAGCATCTGCTAATGTGCCAAAGAGAAAGGGAGGTGAAGTAGGAAGATAGGCCAGGATGTGGGTATAATTATCCAAGCATAGGCTAATAATGGTCTAGAGCAAGTTGGTAGCAATGAGAAAGGAAGGTACAATTCAAATATGAGAGTTATTTTTTTATAATAATAAGTTACAAATGTATATTCAGAGAGCTCCAATGTTAACATTTTTACCGTTAAAAATCAAATCATTCCCCGTGATTTTGTTACGCAGATATGCCGAAGAAATTCATGGAAAATGCCTTTCCTTCTGCCTTTATTTTAATGTAAACATCAGGATAAATCAAAGATTATAAAATATTTACCTGCCATCTTGGACATAAATGAAAAATTTTATAACTTAATAATTTATGTTTCTTTGGGATATTATTAGGCAGGGTTAGAATGTTCATTTTAGGTTTTCTATATTTTCTGCTTCTTAGGTAATTATTTGAAATCACTTATTTCACTTTTTTTATACTTTGCTTCTCTTTCTGAGAAGAAACATTTCTTGTTTCCATATGGCAGATGTAATGTACATAAATGGACCCTTTAAAATCCTCTGAATGTTCTGAGTAAAATCTCTTACATTTCATATATATGCCTTTTTAAATCTACATATCAGTTGACTACTGCCTAAATCTGGAAAAAGTTTAGCTCATGTTTTTTTTTTTTTTTTAAGTTCGTTTATAGACTTTTACTGCAGTCAATTCAAAAACGAAGAAGTTAATTTTAAAAGCTCATTTTATTGAGTTAACAGTGAATTAAAAAACCAATGAAATTAATTTTAGAGCCATTTAATTTAGTTCAGAAAAGAGTGAGACTCTTTTATTAACTTAATTATTTTGGAATTCACTGTTTTAAAGTCCAATAAATGTTATGTATTTTATTTCCAATTAACTTCATTGTGCTCTGAGTCATGTTTGCTTTCTCCATGTGGCTAAATCTCACCTCTCATGTTGCACATAGGCTGACCCATTTACAATGGGCTGTTCTGTTTTAGGCCATTAGATGTAAGTATATTGCATCTTTAAAAACTTAGCATTTTGGTGACTTTTGTTTTAATTTCTAGAATTGACTTGTACCTGGACAGCAGAAGGATAACAAGTCAGCAGTTCTGTGACAGTGCCTATTGCCAACTATATAATCTGTTGTATGGTTATTATCTGTGATATCCTAACTTTCCCATTTGCTGATGTATAGGAATTAGTGTTGTGTGCGTGTGTGTGTGTGTGGGGGGGGGGGTGTGTGTTTAATAGTGAACTGGGGAGTACAAAGGAGATAGTGTTTCAGGAATGCTTCAGGGTTTGTTTGTTTTTTTTCATCAGGTTTTATGAAATAAAAATCTGAAGAAGGTAAAATAATGTCATCTATAAAAAATGTGTTTTACTTTTACTTTCAATAGTTTAGAATCCAAAGGGGTGAAATTTTGTGGGTGAAAAGAAACTAAGTGCCTCAGAAGATGGACAGCTTAAATTTTACATTTCCCCACCTCCCTTTCTTAATCCACCATATTAACTTGGAGAAACAAAATTCTCTATACCTTATCCAGTGAGCAAAGCAATATTTTGGCTGACATTTATTCAAAGATAAGATAAACTTCAAAAACCCCTCTTCTCCTTCTCCTCTTTCTCCTTCTTCTCCTCCTTCTCCTTCCTCTTCCTCTTCTTCCTCTTCAATTATGTGGTATGTTGTTGGGGGTGAGCCATCTTGTGAGAAAACTCAGCATCTTTTTTATCTGCTGATCTTCCTTCTGAGTGAAATGAACAAATAAAATTGGAGAAGCGTACCTCCCTGGTTGAGGCTGAAAATGGAGCTTTCAGACAGGAGGACTGTTTAGGGCAGCAGCCATGTAAAACTTCTCCACTAATTGGCTGACATTCAGAGCTTGAGGATCAGCAGCTGTTGAAGCAAATTTAGTCTGAATATAAGGCAGATTTTTCATTTATTTCAATTAATTACCACACACATCAAAATTTCTTCTCAAAAAATTCTCAAGTGAATACCTGTAAGAAAGAAAGAGTGCTTAGGTGTGCATAGATCCTTACTGACTCTTCCACACTTTCTCTATGCAAACAACTTATTTTTATTCATGTAGGAACTTGCTTGACCTTTTTTAGAATTATGGAAATAACATACATGTACATCACAAACAATTTTGGTCTGGTTCCAAGGAGAAATTGCTAATGGTAGCACATATGTATCGTAAAGCATATGGAGAATGTGGGTAATTGTATGTATTTAGTGTATGTGTTTCTGCATGTGAAAATAATGCTACTATAAAACTATGGAAAATTGTCATCGCTTCATGCTTATAATAGCTATAAAGTATACAACATGCATATTGCAGTATCTGTGCACTTTACAAAAAACTCTTTATCTAGAAATAGTGTAATTCTGTATGATACAGTGCTCTAATTAGAAAAGTGCTTTATTGGACAGAAAAGTAAATAGGCCACCCCAACCTACATGTTGTGATTGGTTACTATAGAATGTGTAATGTATATAACATATGCCTAAAATATATATGCTTATTAATTTTACTGTAATATTTTTCTTATATATGAGTTGAAGGTAGTCATTTATTGTTTGCCTAACAACTGTTTTGAAAGAACAGGAGAGGGACTTGTTTATGCAATAAAAAATTATTTGTATATATTTTGGCTTTAAAAAAATTCATGTTGTTATAGCAATTAGGTCATTATTTATTGTCGTAATTCTGAAATCAGAATACATGTCATGTTTTAGACCAGTCCACCCTTGTGGATTAAATATTTATGAAATGGATGTTTATTATGAAGATACAGAGAAAATGGGCTCTTTGATATATGTAAATAAAACACCGTGCTTGTTACCACTTATTTTAGGCAAAGAGAAATGGAACACTGAAACACTTACCCATGCAACCCTGCAAATCTTTCTTTGTTTGAATTACAGAAAAAGCAAAGTTACTGTGGTAAGAGAACAAATTAGAGAATTGATAATTAACTCCCCAAAACTCTGCCTCCATAAAACATTTGACTATAAGCTCATTAAAATATTTTTTATTTTGATATATTTATGCAGCATTTTAGACATACAAGAAAAGTGCAGTGATATATATGTAGATATATATGTATATATATCTACATATATATACAAACTACTCCACTTTAAAAAATGCAGTTCTCTTCTGAGCTCTTTATGTCACTCCCTCTACCCACTACTGGACTGAGATGTAAGTATTAGAATAGTACATGTTTTATTTTTAATTTTTAAAAAATATTTTATTGATTTATTAGAGAGAGCAAGACCATGGGCAAGGGGGGAGGGGCAGAGGGACAGGTAGAAGCAGACTCTTTGCTGAGTAGGGAGCCAGATGTGGGGCTCCATCCCAGGACCCTGAGATCATGACCTGAGCTGAAGGCAGACACTTCAGCTCAGGTCACATGTACATGTTTTAATGACAAAATTCAGTTTACCTTGGAAAGAATTCATTAATTACAGAAATTAGCTAAAAGCAACCTAGACATCTTCAGATGCACTAAAGTTGAACCATCTTAGTTTCCTAATGTTTTGCTTATATTCCTACCACTCAGTAGAAATCAAACAAAACCCAGCCTCTGGCAATTTCTTACTTATTTGTTTGTCTGTTTTGAAAAGGGAAAGGCATATCTCAGGGGTTGCCTGAATTACCTGGGAATATGCTTTCAGTTTCTTCCCCCCTTTAGTCTTCACAGGGGGGTCCTTGCAAATGTAGTTCTTTGAAACAATGTTTAGCTAATGACTCAAGAGGACTACTCAGAACCATCCAAAAGCACCTCAAAAACAGATGCTAAATGGACTTTTGTCAGGTTCTACTAGTAGAGCCATCAGCAGCACACCAAGTTGGAATAAATTGAATTGAAATCAACAAAGGCGCATGCTGTTTATGGATAGTACCAAATCAGCCTTCCCTTCCCATTGGTATTCAGAGACAGTATATCATAGGATAGTGAGTACTTCTGGAAGTCCAGCACATTCCCCAGGCCCAAAGCAGTATGTAGGAATTACATGATTCAGGTTTTACTCCTTTTAAAATGTTATTACACGAGTGCAGTGCAGTTGTTTTACTTGATTAATCTTCATCATGATTTCATAACTTGCTTTGCCTATATCAATAATTTGTATTATATTAAACAAATCTATAAACAGAAATGTTTTTATTGTGGGAGGCGGTGAGGAAACGAGCATCTGGCAACCACACCTTGATTCATTTTAGCCCCTAGAGTCATGGTATGGTGCATTAATTTCTCAGTTTGTAATTTGCCAGCTGCATTTAATGGAACCAATTTTCATTACATCTGTTCTATGGTTCAAAGAGCTCTTTTAGTTGCCAAAGGGGGCCAGCTTCACACAGATTCTGAGAGGGGCTAATACACCGTTTCTTGAAGTATTAGATAACCAAGGAAGATTCCTAGTTTTACAGCAAACAAATTATTTTTACAGAGGCAAGTTTTATATTCATGACTTACCACTGGTAGATTTCAAATTAAAAGTATAGCATGCCCTTTTCCCAGGAATTACATATTGATTTTCATGTCATTTTCTTCATAATACCTACTGATCGCCTGTCTTTGCAATCGGTGGTAGATTTATTGTTTACTAGTTAAAGGAAACGTAATTATGCTTAAGTAAATCCTCTTTGTAAATTGCAAGTGGTTAGAAGACGAATATTTCATAGGCAAATACGGAATTTATAAATGGCTTTTAAATTTCTCATAGTAAGCATTATTTATGGACAAGAGAAGGTCATAGCTCTTCATAGTGTGTAGTGGGAGCATTTTTAATAGTAGAAATGGTTTTGCTTGGGCAACTTTACATTCTTGGTGTGTAATTTTAATCTCCATAAAAATATGTCGCTGTTGTGTAATACCAAATGTAGGATTCCAGTTGAAAGCAACTTTCAATGCAAAGGGTTTTCTCATGGGCAGAAGAGAAATTTGAAATGTTCTACAGTGCTTTGAAGTTCTAAAGCTTCAGCTGGGAGAATTATAAAGCATTAAACCTGAAAAGTTTTCACCTGATGGTCATGAAATAGCATGCCTATATGAAACCAACTCCGCTTCATTTCCTCGGGCAATTTTTTTTTTATTTTTCAAGAATTTCAAAAACACCATGCATCATGTTATATTGTGAAGATCATCTTAGATTTATCCTGTTTATAAATCATTAAACTATGTAACATAACTATATTTCTGTATGACCTGTAATAATATAATTACCTATTAATCTGTTTGTACTGGGAGCTTCACCATAGCTGAAGAAGTCAAGTTTGTACCCAAATTAGAGAGGGCTTTGTATTTTGTAACCAGGTTCAAATGATCAGCTTTGTACTTGCCTAAGAGTAGAAGATTGAGCAGTTTGCTGCTAATTATATTCCAAATTTACAGTTACAATTTCACCTGACAGCTTTCCTCCCCATTTCCTCTCTATCACACTCAGGTCTGGCCACCTAGTCACAAAGGGAGAAGGTGACAAAAATCAAACTCAAGTTGTGACCCCAAGTACCAAATACCTTTCCTCTGAATTATTCTATTATTACTGTCTAATTATTAGGTCTTAATTTCAGGCTTTTATTTCTAGTGCTGGGAAATATAGGAATGGATGTTGGGATAACTTACAATGCAATGAACAAATTGGCACAACAAGACTGAAAATATAATCACAGCAACCAGTATCATTAAAAACTATTTACTGAACTCTCCAAAATTTCAGCAGGCATTGATAGGAGGGCCATAGAAAACATAAAGACAAAGCCTCTGCTCCTCAGGAAACCAGTTGAAAATAGGAAATTAGGCATTGAGCATTATTTCAGTGGTGAGCTTGATATTATGTCTGACATCCAGTGGACACAGATGTGCCCTGAAATCTAAATTATTTGTTCATCTTTTGAATAATCTGTATTGTATTTCTGTAATCACCAAGTACCTCATTTACTGGAGTAAATATTAATGAACAGAATCCAGTGTCTGCCACCAAACTGGAGTGTAAGTAAGGATACTGTCTTATACATGTTACTATCTTGTTGAAAAATTCAAACAGATATAAACAATAAAAGCACCCCACGTTGAGATGATTCAATCATGGTCAAATGACTACAGTTTTAGTGTTTGAACACTAATACAACAATTTAGAAAAATGTGTGAAGATCCCTAATGGATGAGTTTAGTGCTGAATGATAGAATATATGACAATTGGTGATAAAGTCTTTGCTTTGAAAGAGCTTGTATGTATTTGGGAGAAAGAAGAGAGCAAGTCTCTGGCTTGATAAACATCATAGAGGACTGTACCATTCCTGTGAGGGCTAACAGTATAACTATTAAGCTTTTTAAAGGTTCTGGAATTATACCATAAAACATATATTTACAAAGGACCCCCAAGAACCCAGTGACAACTATACACAGAAATGTATCCTACATAGAGTTTAAAATTAGATCCCTAAAATTATTGTCTGTCATTTTTCTAAGATGTCTATTTCTCACATTCAAATGCATTTTGAAATTTGGATTCATCTTACAAGTGATGGCATCTTAATATTGTGTCTTGGTTTACTCAGCAATTATTTTTCACTTTCCCAATGATATATAAAATAATGGTGAACCTTACAATCACTGATAACTTAGATGTAATGAAATGCAGTATATCATTTTTAAAAATATGCTCCAGGTCACCTAAAAGTGGTATCAATTTTCCAATTTTCATGAACTGTTTTTACAATTCCACATACAATATTAAAATGCTAAGTATTAAAATATCACCAATTGCGAATGACTGCCCTTGTCACATCAGTAACCCCTCTATAGATGCTGTTTTACTTAACTCAAAAAATTCCTACAAAACAAGTGCTGTTGCCGTTGCTTTGTACATGGGTGAACTGAGGACAGAGACCTTTATTTGCCCAAACTCATTGTGACATCAGAATTCAAACTTGGAGATATCCAAATCATGCATTTTTTTTTTCATTTTAAGTCAAGTGTGTTCAACAATCAACCATAATGAGGTGGTTAATAATTATTTCTTTTACCCTCTTAAAACTTAGAGTTCTTTGGAAATGATTTAGATAATATGAGTTTCTTTAGAAAGATATATATATATATATATATATATATATATATATATATTAATGTGATATTGTACCTTCTATTCCTTATTCTCGGTGAATTTCCTCTACTAGGTAGGAACGACCAAAATCATTCCACCGACTTCTGAACTCATTAACTTGGGTTATGTTAGGGCTGTAAGGCCCTTACAAATCATCCACTGAACCACCATTAAACAGCTGATGTTCAGAGTGCTTCTGTCAAGGTAAATAGGTACACGCAAGGGTGGAACCTTAGCTGCGTACTGGGTGCTATCCCATTTCACTCTTGCCTTGGTCTCACCCTGAATGGGTTAGCTGAACTGTCCCTCACGAGGGAAGTGTTCAGCCAGTGCTTGTCATCAGTGATGAAAACTGTGTCGTTTCTCTTTGTCATAGAAAATTATGTGCACAGCTACCTAATGATTCTGTATTTCTTTCATCTTCTACTTTCTCCATAGTTCCTTTACACCAACAAAGCTACACAAATGTTCATTCTAAAAAATAATAATAACAATAACAGTAGGGAATAATAAATACATTTTGATCCTATGTATTTCTTTTTCATTGTCACAACCATGGCTTTATTTGTCACTGTGCTCTGTCCATCTTCCTGTCCCAGAGGTCTGAGCTGACCCCGATGGATTTCCTATGTGTAAGATGCTTATTAGCCCTTTGACCTTCTGGGAGCCTAATCCTAAAACTTCTTCTCTACTCCTCTCATTTGTTCTATAAATCTTCATTTAAAAGGATCAAGTCCCACATCAGACTCCCTGCATGGAGCCTGCTTCTCCCTCTGCTTGTTTCTCTGCTTCCCTCTCTGTCTTTCATGAATAAATAAATAAAATCTTTTTAAAAAGGCAAAACTATTAAGATTAGCTGTTTTTTTTTTCTACTGCAAATTTGGCTCCTCTCATCTATCTTTAAGTCCAGCAGTCATAATTATAATACAAAACCCAAAGGACCAGGCTACACAGACTACCACATAATTTCACGTGGTACTCGATAGTTTGTTGACATGCTTTGAGGACTCTGACATTTGAACAGAGACAGAAAGGAATGCCCTCCAATATGAGAGTATCCCGAGAATGCTATGCTATTGCTTTTTCTACTGTAGAAGCTGCCTGGGGAATTAGAAAAAACAAATTTACCCCAGAGAATGGAAAGATGTGGGTCTTCACTTGGATAGGCAAAAATAGGACAGCTAAAGAGCAAGAGAGGAAGGCAAGAACTCCCAGCACTCATTGCCCTGACCAACATTTCGGTGGGCTTTTGTTTTTTTCCTTTTCTTTTTTTCCCCCCGAGTTTCCTCCAGGCTTCTCTGGTCTCTTTGAATATCAGACTTGTGATCCTTTACTAATTTGCTTTGCTCAAGCAAAGCTACCTATACAACTGGAGCCAGAGCAGGAGGCCAGATGCTAGCACACTGCTTACACCTGTTTCCAGCCAGCCCTGCAAAGAAGACATGGAAATGTGTGCACACATACACACACGGACTCTGACCATATGCTTGAATCTGCACAAAGCTCTATGAAACACTTCTTCTCCTTTGTACTAAACCTCCTCAAGATTTGCTGAAGGACAAAAGAACACAGATATTGGGTATTGGGCCCTCTACCTCCACCTTAAAAGATACAATCATTGCCTATAATATTTAAAATAATTACGTAAGGCAATTTTTCTAGTCACTGGAGAGTGATGCTACAGTGCACATTTCTTTGCCACCTAAAAAAAATAAAAAATAAAAAAAAAACAGAAATAACTTCTGCCTAATTTTCAATCTGATTTGCTCCCTAAACAAAACCCAGGAAGATAATTCACATGGTTCCTCTTTAAGTTAGAAGGCAGCGTACAACAGAGCCATAAAGTAACTGCGTGAAGGCTCACATGGGTAAGTTCTGCGTATGCATTTTCAGTGCTATGCTTAGAGCAGCCTGAGATTTTTTCCCCAGTATGAGCAAGATCAATCACAAGATTGCAAGGTAGACTCCCTCTGGCGTTAGATTGGTCACTGTATTTGGAATGAACTGGGGTCCATATTGTCAGCTTTCTAACTTGTCAGCTTTGGATGCTAAAAATGCAGTTCCTTCTCCCAAATAAGAGATAGAGAGAGAAAAAAAAATCCAATCCTCAGAGCCTTCTAATCTCTTGTCTTTTTTCATTACATGGAATTACAAGAAGAAAGGAAGCCTGACAGTTTCTAAACATTCTAGCAAAGAGCAGGACAGTCGTGGGGTGGATTGTCTTCAGATTTTTGTTTTATTTGGGGGGGTGTTATTTTATATGGTAAGTTAATTATCACGTTTACATTTTTCAGAGGTAAAAAACCACTTTATTATGAGGGGGGGGGTTTGATGTGTTTGTGGTAAGCCTGGAAGAATCAAAACTCAACATTTGTTATCATAAGGTAATGCCACAATAATTTCTACACTGTTTAACAGGGGAAAGATCCTCCTAAGCTATACTTCTGTGGTAATTTTAAACAAGATATAATAATACAAAGAGAAGCAAAGCCTCCAGACTGGTATTCAGACTTGATAATTCCCTTTGTTTTATTTTAAGGCTCAGAAACACAAACTAAGACAATAGGGTTTTTCAATTGATTTTGAAATGTAAAAGTATCATAAAAGGAACAAATGGAAATGCATAATAAGCAACAAATTGTAGGAGTCTGAAACAGAGAGAAGAAAACATCAGTTCCATGGTTAGCTGGGTAAGAGATGTAATTGTTGCAGAAGACAATAGAATCCTGGAATCACCCCTTTGAAAGTTAACTACATTGTCTTGTTTAAAGGACTCTTCTTAATATTTTGGAGCCCTCCGTGTTGATATTCATTCTCAACACAGTATCTGAGTTCTGCCTCCCAATATCTTACAATACCTTTGTTTTTGTAGTTACTAATGTACAAAATTGAGTTATGTTGCATAAATGTGTATATAAAAATTGGAAAAATTTCATCACTACTCTAGAATAATAGAGAAAAAAAGAAACTTCAGGGCATGCTCATGAGAGATATTTCTCTTTACGTAAGTATAAAATAGGACATTTACCTTGCAATGAGGAGATGTTTTAATTCATTTAACTTCAGTTAACCCGGTCTGTGCACTGTACTATATTGGGTACCGTAGATGATTCGAAAGAATCATAAAACATGGTTCCTGCTGTCAGGTCACTGGCAGTGTGGTCGCTGGAGAAAAATGATGTATATAGGAAACACTTACTAGCAACACAATAAATCTTAGAATTTCTTTTTTTTTTTTTAAGATTTAATTTATTTATTCCTGGGAGACACATAGAGAGAGGTAGAGACACAGGCAGAGGGAGAAGCAGGTTCCTCGCAGCCCAATGCGGGACTTGATTCCAGGACCTTGTGATCACGACCTGAGCCAAAGGCAGATGCTCAAACCCTGAGCCCCCCAGGAGTCCCTAAATCTTAGATTTTCTGTGAGGTAGGCATATGTATAATTTCTTTTTAAGAAAAGCAGGCACCATTTGTTGAGAGCCTTGCATGTGCCAGGCACTGCACTAGTTTTCTCCATCTTTCCTTTCTTTCTTGAAGTATAGTCGACACACAATGTTACATTAGATTCAGGTGAACCATGTAGTGATTGTGCAAGTCTATATGCATTATGCTGTGCTCACCACAGGATAGCTACCATCTGTCACATACAACATGGCTACCTCACCTTTGTTTCTTCTATGCTGTACCTTTCATCTCCAGGACTTATTCATTCCGTACCTGGAAGCCTGAACTTCCACTCCCTTTCATTTCTTTTTACCCACTGCCCCCACCCCTCTAAAATTGAAAACAAAGAGAGTCAGAAGATAGAGGTTGCTAGTTCCAGCTCCACTAATAATTCTCTATGTAAATTTTCTTGGCCTCAGTTAAATAAATAAATAAATAAATAAATAAATAAATAAATAAATAAATAAATAAAAAAAAGAAAGGAAAGGAAAGGAAAGGAAAGGAAAGGAAAGGAAAGGAAAGGAAAGGAAAAAAAAGAAAAAAAGTTGGACTTGAATTGTATACAAGTGTCCTTTCAGCATTGGGGACCCTGGTTGGTCAGTTGGTAAAGCATCTGACTTTTGATTCCAGCCCAGGTTATGATCTCAGGGTCCTGCGAACAAGCCCCATAGGTAGGCTCTGTGCTCACAGGAGTCTGCTTGAGATTCTCTCTCTCCTTCTCCCCTGCCCTTTCCCCCACTTGTACACTCTCTCTCTAAAAAAGATAAATAAAATAAATATTTATTTTAAAAAAGGCCATGTATTTCAATATTTGCATAAAGAGAAGAAAGGGAAATTGAAGGACAGAAATGAAGTTGGGCCAAGATGCTAAGGAGGACATTTGTTCATAAAAGAGTTAACACAATCTGGCCTTTTAAATAAGGTTTTTATTTATGCTTCGTTTTATACCCAAGGTATACTCTATACTTATAGTAAGCAAAGTAGCTGTTGTGAGTGTTCCTAGGAGCTTTAGAAGGAAGTAAAGATGAAAACACTTCATTTTAAACAATAATGTGTCCATTTTAGTTTTTTGCTTTATTTCCATGCCATCATCTAAGGGCGTGTATAAAGATTGAAACTATTTTGTAGAGGTAGCCTGATAGGAAACTACAGATAGGAAAGAGCAGAAATGCATTATACTACTATAATGTTATTATGAAATATATCCATGTCTCTGTTTACTTCTTTAAGCTTCTTGTCAATTTTATTTAATATTTAGTTTTTGGTCATGAGTTCGCCAGTGCCTCTTATTGCCACCATATAGTTGTAGTACTTTGGGAGATTTCAATGACAATTCTACCCATAATGACACTGTAAAATAAACTACCAACCAAACGTACAAAGAGTTTTTATAATAGTGGCCAGATAGGTCTAAGGATTAATGTCCATAAGATAACTTGCTACTGAATAATGTGTCCATTATTAAAAATAGCTAAATTCTGGCAAAGCTTGACTCAAAGACGTCAAAGGCACCAACCACTGTGGATTCCAGGAGATGCCATAAATTCTTGGGCAAGACACTCCACCCAAGTTGCACCTGGACTCTTGGTAACTTTGTTTCTTTCTGACTGTCCTCCTAGACAATCAGTTGCCTCACTATCCAGGGAGCACGTTGGAGGAGCACTGCCATCAGGGAGAGCTTAGTATATCCCAAGAATTTGTCATTATCTTACAAATACATCCTCTTTCTTTCTTAATCCTCTGCACCTTTATAATAGTAAGTTGCCTAGTGTTGTCACATCCCTTTGGAAATGTGTTGCCTGAAAGAATATTGGATGAAACAAACATGTTTAGAAAAGTCAATGTAGAGGAAAAGATATAAGCCCTTCTGCATACATGAACCACCCCTTGTATGTGGGTGGTATGTTCCAAGATCCCCATTGAATACTTCAAATTACTAAGAGAATACTGAGCTTTATATATGCCATGTTTTCCCCTATACGTATCTCTGATAAAGTTCAGTATATAAATTATACGTGTTAGGAGATTAATAGCAACTAATAATAAAATGGAACAATTACAACAATATACTTTAATAAAAGTCATATGATCTCCCCCTCTCTCAATCTCTCTTAGAATATCTCTTCGAACTCTACTCACCCTTCTTATGATGGTGTGAGATGATAGAATGATGATGGATGTAGTGAGGAGGATGACACAGGCACAGTAATGTAGCATTAGGTGACAATTGACCTTCCAATGACACATCAGAAGGAGAATCATCTTCTTCCAAACCCTGGTTGACCCTAGGGTGACGAAAACTATGGAGAGCAAAACTGTGAATTAGAGGGGACTGCTGTATATTTAAAAATATGAATAACCATTTCTACTACATTAAGAATATCTAAAAATCTATAGACTATCAATAGATCTAATACTTCAACTGGTACCTCAGTTCTTTCAAGGTATATTGCATTAGAATTTTAAAAAATGAGAATATTGGAAGTGTGAGTGTGTCGTTTAATATGGTCCTCTCTGGTGCACCTGAGGATTTTCATATTTTCTTAGTACTGTATAATTAAATATTTTTTCTATCAGTTATTAATAACTGAAACAACTACAGACCATTGATCAGTTTATACATTTTACCCATTGTTTAAAATAGTTTAATAGTAAATAAAAAATTATTGTTCTGAGTTTTACTGTTTATGGAGAATACTTCAACAGTATTAAGTGCCTATATGTCCTGTAATAACCATTTTTTGAACTTTTATTCTCAATACTAGTATTTCTTTTTGTGAAAAGTTTTGCTTTATGTTTCTATCAAGTATTCAGATTTGTATGTTAAATTTATTTCTTCATTCTGCCTCTCCATCTGATGAGCTTAATATTCTTTGTTTTAAGGTATTGCGTTTTAGATTTTTTTAATTTAAATTCAATTAACATATAGTGTATCGTTAGCTTCAGTGGTACAGTTTGGGGATTCATGAGTTGCATATAACGTCCAGTGCTCATTACTTCATGTGCCCTCCTTAATGCCCATCAGCCAGTTACCCTGTCCTCCCACCCTCCTCCCCTCCAGCAACCCTGTTTGTTTCCTAGAGTTAAGAGTCTCTTATGGTTTGGCTCCCTCTCTGATTTTGTCTTATCTTATTTTTCCTTCCCTTCCCCTATGATCCTCTGTTTTGTTTCTTAAATTCCACATATGAGTGAAATCGTATAATTGGCTTTCTTTGACTGATGTATTTCACTTAGCATAACATCCTCTAGTTCCAATTCCATCTCAATGGAACTAGAATATAGTATTTTAATTTAATTTTTATTTAATGGTATATATTTATGTAAATTTTTTATCATATATCAAAAACTTGCTTCCAACTTAGCACCGCTATTTTTCTGAAGAAATAAGCCATTCTTAATGACATATTTATTGAAAAGATATAGAAATATTAAATGTAGATGTCTGGTTACATGTAAATGTCTAATACTTAAAAAGGACTCTGACTTACATTTTAGAGAAGAAAATTTTAAAAATCACTGATAAATATAATAAAATTACCTTCTCATTTTTTAAAAAAAAAGAATGTAGAGCTAGGAAGAATTACATTTCTTTCTTTTTCCCTTTAGGATATGGAATTAGCTAGAAAAAAATTTAAAAACTAATGTCCTGACATCCTAACATCCTGTAAAGACCCTATATATGGTATGGAAATAGATAATTGATATTGTGCAGGGCTTCCTTTTGAAAATGTGATATATATATATATATATATATATATATGGAATTAGAAAGTATCTTGTCTGTAGTTACCTCATATTTGTTTTGTAAAATGAAAAATATAATCCCTGGAACAAACATTTTTTTCTTATCACTAAAACCTAGACAATATAACATATCTTGAGGATATATAGTTCTTTTTTTAAATTATGGAAGTCAAATACTATATGTTTAGAGCAATAATCTGCATAAAGAAAATAATAGTCAAGGAGGGATGATACAAATGCCTCATGTGTTTTCTTGGTTGAAAATAACAATACAGTGGGAAATACACTGAACCATATGTAGCTTGTATATTTCAACATTTTGCAAAATCAGCTACTCTTTCCATGCACAAATGTGCTACAGCTGATTTTACAAAATAGGCAGCAATCTTTGCCCAAGTACCTGATTCAGCAGCTGGCTCACATATTTTATTATGAAAAATGAGGATTAATTGATGAGAATGTTGACCTTCCTTCTAAAGAATCAGACTTTTTTTTAATTTAGCAAATTTGTTTGGGTTGGCAACTGAATATTGTTAGACTCAACTATTGGTATTTTAAGCTAAAGAGAGGATAGGAAAGGTAACAACACATACATGAATTTGACAACAACAACAACAAAGACCCATGACTCATGTAGTCAATTTTTTACAGATTTTAGAGCTGCTGTTCACTGCTCTATTTTCAGCTATGAATTGAAAAATAATTTGGGCCAACTACAATGTTTGCTTTGAAAATTATTTGATTTTATTCATTTCTCTACACTGGTGGAAACCAGATACTTTCTGTGTAAATTGATTCAGAAAACAGATAAAATTATTCTATAAGCAAACTGTTGATGTACTGTAAAGCCAATGGATGTATGCTGGGCACTGAAAAGATGACAGAGATTAATTATGTGTGAATTTCACTTTCAAGGAAATATTGGTCATCAGAAGAAAAAGACATCTATTCAAACTACTATTGTTTCTGCAAATAACTTACTTTGTCACATTAGACAAATGAATTCAATTTTTCAGTCCTCAGTTACTCTACATGTGAAATAGTCTGTCCTTCTGGTTTGCAAATTCTATGATTCTATGACTTTTTTAATCTAAGAAATGTAAATACATATATAAGAAACATGTTTAGGCTTAACAGAAAAGACAATTTCACTAAGTTTTGCTGCATCCAATGTGATTTTTTTAACCTTGCAGTATAACAGTTTCCAAATAGATGGAATATTAAAGAGGATATATACCTCATAAGTGAGATTAATACCTAGTTTGTTTTCCTAAAACATTTTAGTATAGATTATAGATAGCATGGTATTTCATGCCCAAATACTTCATTACAAATCCATTGTCAAACCTCACAAAATTAACAGGAGTTCCTTAATATCAGCTAATATTGGTCCATGTTTATGGCTTCCTAATTGCTTCTAACTATGTCTTCCAGAAAGGTTTAATCCGTGTCCATCAGCTGCATTTTGGTGTTGCATGTCTTTCAGCCTAGATTGTTCCTGGATCTCTCCATCTTGTTTTAGGTAGTCCTTATTTGTTTGTTCATGACACAGACATGCTCAACTTGTTGGATCCATTGTTGTCCTATTGAATGTTCCACATTCTGGATATGTCCTTGGGTTCTTCTCTGTGTGTTTTACTTCTATTCTGTAAACTTGAAGTTAGGATCACAGATTCGGTTGGATGCAATTTAGACATTTTGAAGACTTCAAAAGTAGGGCTGTATATTTCATATTGGGTCACACAGGGTATTTTACTATTAGTCAGGATAAGATTGATAACTGAGTTAAGAGGGTGATAACCTTTATTTCTTTCTAAAAAGACTCAAGACTCTAAAAAGACTCAGACTTTCTAAAAAGTCTGAGTAAATGTATTATTTTGGCAATCTTGTTATAACATTGAAGTAATATGGGCATAATCAGCACATTTACTCTCTGATAATGTCTTGTCTTTAAGGGGCAGGATGATAAAGATAGATAGGACATCCTGTCATATTAAATAACTCTTCTTCTTAGAGTCAGGATCTTTACCTTTATTTTACTTTATTTTCTAGGGGATGTCATCTCATCTTCAGGCTCCTGTTATCATACTGCCTAACAAAAGCAACTTTTTGGAATGCTTGCTAGAAAATAGTATTTAATTAATTTTTTTTAGAATATCTAAGGAAATAACAGTTTTATAATTATCCAGGGAGTATAGTTTTAATGTTGATGTTAATAGACCTTTAGAAATAAAAATCTGAACTCAGTGTTATAGTTTAAATTCAAGATATAGTAGAATTTCCCAGGAGGTATGCTATAAAGTACTTAAAATGTTACTATTATGGATTCAGTGATAAATGATTGAAAATTATACTACCGTGTATTTTAAATAACACTATATAATTTGATTGGTATCTTCAGTGTATATTGAGTCATAGAAATATGAAGCTACTCTTATGCTGAGTCACTATCCATGCTTAATTTCTGCCTCTTAATACAATTATAGCAGATCTTGTCCATGCCTTGTCCCATCCCATTGATCATTCAGTACATTGCATGGTTTTCCAGAATTTTCCCCATGTGATTAAACTGTCATCAGCCATTGTGATAGCTGATTTACTAGAGTCCATTTATTGGCAAGCTTCATTTACTTCTCTATATCATTTCCTTGCTTCCTTACCAGTGTTACCATTACCCAAATAAACCACTGGGACTCAAATCCTTGTCTCAGGGTTTGCTTTTGGAAAAAAAACAAAGACAGCCATATTTCTTCTGGTCATACCAAACTATACACAATTTGAAAGCATAAGACCTATTTTACCTCCACTCTTGTTCATTCCTATGCAAACCAACCTTCAAGGAACACCGCCCTTTCCTCTTCTTTCTCTAATTGACAGATATCCATCTTCATTTTATACATTTAGTTTTATCTATAATAAATTTCATATATATATTATTTGTTATATATATGATTTATATATATGTATATATATAATGGACAACATAGTTTAAGATTAATTTTTAATCTTAAAGAGCATGGGTTTTTATCTTTCCTTTTTAGTTTCTTCTTGATATGTTTAATCTGTTTCTCTAATCCTTCACTTTCTCAATATCCTATTCCCTAGAGGCAAGTATTTTCAACATTTGCAGTGTATCCTTATGGGTTGTGCCTCACCAACTCTTAATCATATGACAATAATGTTATTTTTTTACTGTTTTCTGCACCATCTCTTCATTCCCCAAAATGGAAGAGGATCATTTAGCTTTCTTTACTGGCAAAATACTGCACAGATGCATAAACATTTCTGTCCCCCAGTCCTCTGAATATGTTTACATGATAATCTAGGTTAAATAAATATTCATTGTTTATACTGAGTAGGCTATATAAACACTACTGACAGTGGAGCTTTATTATGATTACTCTTTCCAACAAATTAGATTTTCCTAATTTAAAATTAACAATTTTAAACTGTTAATTTAGGATAATTAACAATTATCCTAAATTTTAAAAATTTTAGTGAACTTAATTAAAATCTGCCTGTAAAAAGAAATGATTGAAAGAATGAAAAGACAAGTCTTAGTCTGGGAGAAAATATTTACAAACTACATATCTGATTAAAAAAAAACTGGCTTCCAAAATATAACAAAGAAACAAAACAAAACAAAAACAACTTCTTAAACTCAACAATAGGGAAACAACCCAATTTAAAATGGGCAAAATAACTGAAAAGACCTCTCCCTAAAGAAGTATCAAGATGTAAAAAAAGCATTAAAAAATATGCTCAGTTTCAAATGTCATTAGGGAATTATAAGTTAAAATGGTGCTGTATCACTACAGACCTTCTTATCAGGATAACTAAAATCCAAAACACTTGTAACCCCAAAAGCTATTAAGAATGTGGAGTTATGGCATCTTCTCATTCTTATCAGCTGAAATGCAAACTGGGACAGCCACTGTCGAAGACAGTTGGCAGCCTGGCATTTCCTTACAAAACAAAACATACTTTTACCATATAAAAAGTTTAGTTCATTTTCTATTTGCATATCATGAATTCAATCCAATCTTTCTCTTCATTAGGTAAAAATCTCTACACTCAATTATTTAGATATCCTGTCAACATTTTTAATAGTTTGAGTGGGTATACAATTATGGATCAGCTGTATATATTTTTTCCTCCAAATTTTCAGGATTTTGCTCCTCCCTCTGGAAGTTTATGGGATATTTTTATATTTTTATTTTTTATATTAAAATATTTTTTTTAATTTTTTAAATTTTATTTTGTTTCTGATATCCTGAAATGCTTGAAATTCATATTGATGAGCTTAGTGGTTGTCAGTCTATTTCCATCCTTTATATGAGCTTTCATAATGCTTTTAAATTGCATTCTTGGGATGCCCAGGTGGCTCAGTGGTTAAGCATCTGCCTTCTGCCCAGGGCATGATCCTGGAGACCCAGGATCGAGTCCCACATCGGGCTTCCTGCATGGAGCCTGCTTCTCCATCTGCCTGTATCTCTGCCTCTCTGTCTCTCTCTGTGTCTCTCATGAATACATAATACATAAATAAATAAAATCTTTTAAAAAAATAAATAAATAAATTGCATTCTTTGTTTTGGGGGAAATTTCTTGAATTGATTCTTTGATTCAATTCCCAATTACCTCAATTTTTCCTTTATGGAATTTTTATTATTTAGATAAGAGATTTTTTGATTATTTATTACATTAATTAGATTTCTCCTGGGCATTAATTTTATTTAACACTTTGTTTTCTAAAACTCCTGCTAGTATATATTCTTAATTTCAAAGAGCTTTTTAAAATCGGTATTTTTGTCTCTTATAACATCCTGTTTTGTTTTGTTTTCGTTGATGCAGTATTTCTCTGGATGAGTCTCAGTTTTGCTTGTTTGGTTGGTTTTGGGTTTGGTTTGTTTCTCTTGCTTACATGATTTCTGCTTCTTACAATATGCTTGCTTTTTTGTTTTGGAGTTTGTCTTTAATGTCATATGTTCTCTTCAAAATCCAAAACCCCTTTGCTGTTAGCTTATATCTAAAAGTCTATCAGGGAGAAACTTTGTGGAAGTTCTGTTTGCTTTGCTGGGTTAGCTGGAATTTTCACCATAGGTTGCCCTGACTGGGCAGTTTCACTGGAGAGCCCACAAAGTCAGTGTGGTTGGTTGGTTGGTTGGTTGGTTGGTTGGTTGGTTGGTTGGTTTATATGTTTTTTGCCAGTGCTGGCCAGTTTCCCCAAAGAAGTGTTTTTCAGTGAATTTTTGTGTGGCTGAGAGTATTCCAAGTTAGGTGGGTTAAAAAGATAGGAATCTCAACCTTCAGCATGTAACTAGTTATTTCTAATATATGATCTCAATCATCTGTCATCCTAGGGCTCTCAGTCTAGAATTTCTGTGTTTTACCATTTCCA
This sequence comes from Vulpes vulpes, assembly GCF_048418805.1. NCBI lineage: Eukaryota > Metazoa > Chordata > Mammalia > Carnivora > Canidae > Vulpes > Vulpes vulpes. The sequence goes on along the minus strand of NC_132786.1, from coordinate 53,063,914 downwards.
AAGATTAAGCCTACAGTCCTACACAGGGTAGAATGAGAAGTAATTGCCTGGTTATGAGAGAAGATCTTCAAGGTCTACTTGCTTCTTAAATAGCTTTCAACCAATCCCCAAGGGTACTTGGTGCAACCAATGCCTTTGCCTTTTGGTGACTCTGTGGTACAAATCAGGCTACTTATAAGCTTTTTCAAAGCTGACTTAGGTCCAGCCTTCTAAGGTAGCGTAGAACTGCTAAGACAGTTGCCAATATCTCTATTTATATATGTTTGTGAATAAGATAGTCAATTTATTTCAGTTATAAACGCCTCTGGTTAATTCTCCATTTTAAATCCAAACTGCTTCTATTTGACTTGTTAGAATATTTAATTCACAAAGTTCTGCTTTGGGAAGCAACTCCTGCTGTGTCACCTACTTGTGGCCTATCCTCTTCCCTGGTGCAGAGAATCCTGGTTATTCCTGAGTCTATCCTAATGCTCTCCAAATCATTAGTCAGCTATTGATTTTATTGCATTTTACCTTTATCCTAAATCCATGCAAAAGCCTTGAGATGAAAGCTGTTTTCCATCCTGTGCCTCTGCTAAGCCAATGTTCATCTTGTAGTAGGCCTTCATTATGCTTATAACACATTGATGACTGGAGGAAGTGTTAAGGAATTTAGCAAAAAGCTAAAATAAAAAGTAGAGAGATTAAGTCATATTTTAGCTCTTACAAGTCGCTAATTAAATCTTCTCTGCTGTCACAGTTTCACTGTAGGTGGATGAAAACAGCGTGGATAAATGAATAAGGAATTTCAGTTCTTATTACTTGTTTATGTTAATAAAAGTAAACACGGTACCAAAGCAATCCAGAAACAATTTCTGGATTGTTTTGTGAGGCTATAATTTCTGCATCAGTATATCATCGCCTCGCTGAATTTTATTTTCTCTTTTTTGTTCTGTTCCCCTCCCATCTAAGCAGAAAAAAATCCTGAAAGGATAGTTATAAAATTACTATGTATATTTCATAGTTGACTACTCTTCACTAAAGGTAATATTTATTTGTTTTAACTAAAGTTCTGAGGAAAATGTGCAAAACCTCTAACATATTGCTTGGAGGTTAAAGAATATGTTCACTTCATAACCTTGAATTAATGTACTGTTTTCCGTATTCACTCTATCAGAGCAGGAATCTATCTCCTGAACATCTATGAAAGGAAACTCCCCCAGGAAAAATATTTTATAAATATCTGACCACTCTAAACTTGATCTTTGATGTTGAAACTTCAAGGGAGCTGCTTTTGGTTATGAAAGTTTCAAAAAATCAGTTGTCAAGATTCTTAGATTGCTCATTTGATGTATATTAGCTCACCATTTTTAGGCCTTCATGTAACTGAAGTATTCCACTTTGGGTATCACTTCTGGGAGGCATCCTTACCTGCTAAGCAGAGATGAAGAAAACGCAGTCTAGAATTTTCCTCATGAAGGCAATACACTTTTAACCCATTCTGTTCAGGTAGAATGGAGTCAGGATGCTGTCAGTAGAACCCTTCTGTCTGGACCGTGAATTTTGTCATCACCTGTAGTGATGCAGGGTGGTGACACAGATTTTGGAATGTGTGCTCTGTGCCTGATTGGAAAGGGGCTCCTGCTTTGGGGATTGTGGAAACAAAGGAATTTTCATGGAATAACCAACTATATTGGGATAAGTTAAGGTAAACAATAAAGTTCTGTTATGCAGTAAAGTGGCTTGTTAATTAACTCTGATTCCTCAGAAGGCCATCGTGTGTCTCTATCTTGAGAGTCACTCAAATCTGGATCTTATTCTACTGGACATCTACTCAGTGTCTGATTGAATTTTTAAGAGTAAAAAATGGTGCGAAGGTATTTGCTCTCTCCCCAGTGGTCACTGTAACTCCTTTTCCTTTTCTGAATTTTGTCTGGTTAGACATCCCAATGCTAAACTGGGTTCCTTTCCATTCTATGTTATTCCATTTCTCATGCTGTCATTAATTTTCTTTTCTTTTTTTTTCATTAATTTTATTTTCAATAGACTTTTAAAATGTCTAATTATAATTCAAAATTTCTATAGGATGAATGATAATACCAATTAGCATTGAAAGAGCATTTATTCTATGCCAGACTCTGTAAAAGCACTTTACAAATATGATCTTAAATCACTTTCAAAATAATCCTTCTGTCTGCAGAGGTTCTCATTGTATAAATAAGAAAAAGATGATATTCAGCAAGGTTTGGTATCTTTCCCAAGATCACACAGCTAGAAAATTGCGAAGCTGGGATTTGAACCTAAATCCACATAACTACCATGCCCTTGCTCTTAGATATGTACCAGAGTAAAAAGGTGAAAGGCACCCATAATTCCATTATATGAAGGAAAAATCGGTTTTATATACTCTAGGATTTTTTTCTTGTTCTTTGTTTATTATAGTGTGTGTATATGTATACATAAATTTATACATACAGACATATATTTGTATAAAGGTCTTTGTTTTTTTTTTTAAGATTTTCTTTATTTATTCATGAGAGACACAGAGAGAGAGAGGCAGAGACACAGGCCGAGGGAGAAGCAAACTCCATGCAGGGAGCCCGACGTGAGACTCGATCCCGGGTCTCCAGGATCAGGCCCTGGGCTGAAGGCGGTGCTAAACTGCTGAGCCACTGGGGCTGTCCGTGTATTTTATATATAGTAGAATAATTATATGTATTTTTTACTTGTAACTAATGCGAACACTTTTGCATGTTATTTTGTAGATCTTGTGAAAACAAGAATAATTTAGTTTTGTGAAAATAATGTCATTCAGAAATATCAAATATGTACCACCCCTTGACTGATACTTATGTTTTTTTTCCCCTAACTTTCATTATGAAAGAGGCGGGCATGTGCACATTGTACTGTCAACCCCCTAAAGACACACCTTGGTCTCCTTTGCTATATTCATTCTCATGCCAGACACTTTCATTGTTCTGAACAAAATGGCCAGTCTTTCCTCATGAAAATTTCACTGGCCAGCTTATCTCTCTCATGGAATTGGCCTGATGTAGTACATTGGGCCTTCTCTAACTCTAATCAATCCTCATAAATGTGTATAGAGAAAAAAGACTACCTTCACAACAGAGAGACATTAGAAAGACTGTTCCCCCCACAGAAAACAAACACACCCCACTCTCTCCGCCTTCCTCTAGTTCCTTATCCTCATTTCAGTTGGCAAAGGCAGCTGGGGAGGCCTGGGCTTGTCTTGCATGTGAGCATATCATTAATCAGGTTGTCACTAAGTGATGTGGAAAATGGACTCTAGCAGTCCAATGATCGGCTACTTGGCTCCTGAAATTACTTTTTTCCTGCTGCTTTCTGGAATATCACTTCTTAAGAGCATATATTAAGAGTATATTCTTATGAAAATTTAGATTATGACATTAAATCCAGAAATTATCGATGAGTGCTAAAAGAGTTAAGCCATGTCTAAGATACCTGTAAATGCTTTGCTATCTTTAAGATGTCCATGCCCAATCCATGCCCAAGGAGTGGATTTAGTTACTTCTTAAAATTATCCTTAAATACTAAACATAACGTTTGTTTCACTAGGTTTTACTAAAGCATGTGGGAGGGGAAAAAAATCTTAAAATGTATAGTTAATTCCCAATGCTCATTTTTATGACATGTAGGTCATTTACCAAGCTTCAGGAATTTGAACATGTGCACACTTTTGTAAACTGCCTGACTGCAATTTTTCAAACAGAACTGTGTAATGTTTTCTGTCTCCCAGAGCTCTCAAGGAATCTTTCAGAATCAGAACATTTCTAAGTTCTTTGCAGATTACATATAACTGATTTATTCCTTATTTAAAATGTTTGGTTACATACTCTCAGCAGTGAGAGTAGGTAATATTCATGCTTCAATATACAAAAGTCATTCACTCTTTCTTGCCATAAATAAGTCAGTAAGCAAGGTGATGTGTTCATTAATTAACAAAGTAGTTGGAGGGGTATCCTTTCAAAATATATGCATATATCAAATCACCACAATGTATACTTTAAATATCTTATAATTTTGTCAATTATATCTTGGTAAAGCTGGGGAGTGGGGGGACGAGGTACTTCATTCTTTTTTTGTTCAAATATATTTTAAAAGTTACAGTATTCCTAGCAGTGGGCTCCCATTGCTCTAGTTTATAACTTCATTAATTTGTTAGCATCTGATCCCTGTCAACCTCTTGCCTGATAAAAATGGAACTGCCATGTATAGCGCTGTTGGGCAAAATGCCATTTATTAATAATAATGCCAGTTATGGTTTGCTGATCACCAAGTGCTGTTCTAAACACTTTACATGCTTATCTTAATCCTCCTAACAGCTCTGCAAAGTTGATATTATGACTTGAGTTTATAAATCAGAAAATGGAGTCAGGCATTGAATATATTGTTCAGTGTTACCTGGTTCGTAAGACACAAAAATGTGATTTGAACCCTGAACTTAAAGAGTTTGTGTTCTTTCCACAATTCTCTTCAGACTATCTTTAAGGATTTCCTGGAAGCTCACATGCAATACTAGCCAGTGCACGTATCAACAATACATGGTAGATTTTAATTAAAATTGCCCAGCCTCATTTACAAGTTTCATTGCATAGTTGGAATCCATTCACTTGTTGCATATTATTTAGTGAACATCTACTATGAACCAGGCAATGTGCTGATTAATTTAAAAGATAGCATGGGGAGAACAAAATAATTTGTTCTCATGATTTCTAGCCTCATGAGAATAAATGTCTGGTGTGTAGATGATATCACTATTGCTATGCAGTTTCTATAGTCTGGGATTTTATAATCTAAGATCACATTAATAAAAGATGCATCCTTACCAAAAACTGCTGTCCTTTCTCCATTTGCCATGGTCTTAGCTTCAAACTCATTCCCTCATTGACCTTCTATCCTAGTAGTTCTCATTCCCAGATACAAAGGAATACTTTTTTCAATAGTCCCATACCTGTTCCCCATCTCACCTAGGTTATGACTTAGTTTTTCTGGGCTGAGACTCGGGCTTCAGTGTTGTAAAAATATAAGGAAATGATTCTCAATGGGAACAGTGATTGAGGAGCCTCTCTATATGTCCTTAGTAAACTACTAGGTCACTTAGGATTTTCCATCATGAATCTCGAAAATTCTGTGGTTGGAGAAGAAATCTGGTTCAGAGTCAAAGCTCTGTCTGCTGCTATGGCCCTTTTCTTTTCTTTTCTTTTCTTTTCTTTGCTTTGCTTTGCTTTGCTTTGCTTTTTTTCTTTTTTTCTTTTCTTTTCTTTCCCTTTTTATAGATTTTATTTATTTATTCATGAGAGACACAGATTGAGAGAGGCAGAGACATAGGCAGAGGGAGAAGCAGGCTCCATGCAGGGAGCCCGATGTAAGATTCAATCCCAAGACCCCGGGATCATGCCCTGAACTGAAGGCAGATGCTCAACCACTGAGCCACCCAGGGGTCCCATGCAATGACCCATTTCTATTGCACATGTTGGCTCATTGGTTTGTTGGTGGGTTTTCCCTATATTTTTGAACCATTGTTGACTCTACCTTTCTGACTTTTCCTTATGGATTCCAACTCTGAATTATTCCTTCGACTTGATGTTTTCTAATTCTTTCAGGATTCTCTCTTTGCAGAGTATATGACTATTATTCTGACTTTGAATGTTGGCCTGTGGTCCTTATCTGGACTGCCCAGGGACCTGATCCTTCTATCTTCCTGGTTTCTCTTCCCCGTGGCAGGCCTCTGTGGACTCACATTTTCTGATCCTGTAGCTGGGTAGGAACCAGGTCAATGAAAAAAGGGTTGGAGACTCACACGCGTCATCAGCCCACCAACTTCTGTTCTTTCCAAACTGTCACCAAGACCAGAGAGTGGCTAGCTTTCCTCACTTCTGTTCACAGCCTCAGTCTGCATTTCTCTTCTAAACTACCTTTCCTTTTAAAACCAAGCCTTGCTTTTTATTTTAAATTCAGTTATTTGTATATTAAGGTATTATTTGGGTGAAATTTTAGAGCGAGGGCAGAGCAGGGACTAAGGAACACTGCATTTGGCTTAGGCTCTGCAATCACAAGTCTTCATCTTGAATACTTGGGCTGCTCTGGTTACCACTTCCTTTACTTTAGCTCCAGCCTTTTTTAAATTTCTCTGATTTTGATGCTAATTCCAAAATTCAAGATTTTAGGAGATGTAGCTGTACATAATTGTGTAAAGGAATGTATTCTTGAGTGGGGTATATCATGTGTTTTAATTGTTAGGTAATTGACTGAAAATAAGGAAAGAAAACAGAGGTAGAAAGAGATTGGTAACAGGGCACCTGGCTAGCTGGCTCAGTCTGTGGAGCATGTGACTCTTGATCTCGGGGTCATGAGTTCAAGCCCCATGTTGTGTATAGAGATTACTTTAAAAAGTAAATAAATAAAATGCATTAGAAAAGAAGAAGAGTAAAGGGTTTAGTAACAATGGGGAGCAATTAAAGAGGTAACATGGTAAAGTGTAAGGAAGACTTTGCAGTCTGACAGACTTGGCCTTGAATCTGGTCCTGCCATATCCTAGCTTTTTGATGTTAAATTTAAGTGGTTAGGAGGTTTCATGTGTTCATTTATAGAATAAATTTTACTTTCTCTTGGGCTAATAGTATGGATTGCATGTGGTACAAGGAAACAACTCAGCTTATAGTAAATGCATTGGACTCTTATGATGCAGGAAAACTAAGGCAAAACGAGGTCCCTTTCAGTTAATAGGGTGTATGCAAAGGTTGAACTTATAGGAACATAAGACTCTTTTAACAATTTGCAAGGCCCTGTGATCTCTTGATGGTCACATTCCATATCATGGCAAAGTCATTAAAAGGTATCAAAGTTCACAGTAAATAAAAACTTTTGCAGAAATCAAACATTAATACCTTTAATTCTGCTATTGAAGTAATTAGGACCTGAATCACTAATATACCATTGGTTCTATTTACTTGGTGATGAGCAAGCATTGGGAAAAAAATCATGAAAAGATCGGAAAATCTGATGTACATTTTTTTTCTAGAATGAATGAAACTGTTACAAAGACCAGATTTACCAACTCTTGTGATGTTTCAAATATATTTTATTAGTTTCACATTTGAATTTTTATGCTTTTGTTTTGTTTAGTTTTAGGTTTCAAAAATATTTTTTAGGCTAATATATTCTTACAAGGTCAAATTTAGGTGTTTTGAGTCCCTCATGAGGAATATGACTCAGCCAGTGGCTGGGTCTAGCAGAACCTGGAGTATGGATCGGATACAAGTAGCCTAGCTGGCTTCTCTCCCTCTCTGCAGAGGTGCTCTGCCCCTGAATCCAGAACTCCACCTCTGCAGTGAACAGGCTACTGTCTCTCTGTTTTCATGGTCTATCATGTTAAATACCTCTTTGGTTCTCCTCTCCTGCAGTAAAGAATCTGGTTGATTCTGCTGGTCCAAAATGGGACATTGTGGTCAACTGAGTTTCGTCAAGTCCCACATAGGCTACTGGTCATCTCAATGTTTGGCTGCCCTCTGGGCCTTTGCACACCTTGAAGGCAAGAGCATCTCATGGGAAAAAGCAAAGAGAATTAAGTGTAAGGAAACCCTTGGCAAAAACCTGTGGCAATGACACAAAATTGTGTAGTGGACAGAAAGTGGCAGATGAATGATGCTATGGTCACATAAGATAATGCATTCAGGTGAAAGCGATAAAAACTATAATTTTAACATGATGAGTTCTCCCATAAAGCTGTCATTTCTGCCATATAAATTTGTAGTTTCAATATTCAAGGGGTTAATTGTACCAAGCTATTGTCACCACTTAAGCAAAGGATGTGGGAATTATTGCAGACTCCTTCCTAAAGATCTTAACCCAATATGACATTGAGTAAAACAACCAAGCAGATATTAAAGAGTATAAGGCAAAGTTTGTCGAGCTACTTAGTATTACATATACCTATCAAACAATGATAGCTACAGAAGATTTAGGTTACCTTCTGGAAAAAATACCTAAGAGATCTGATAAGAGTTTTAAAAAAGAATAATTCCCCTGATGGAGTAGAAATTAATAAATCAGAGTCCCAGTCATTGAAGAAATTACATGGGGAACCACTGAGCAGACAAAAAGTTTGGACAATTAAATTACTGAATATTACAATACAAAATATATCAGAGGCATAAGAGATTGCTATGATGGCTCAGAGGGTGGAGTACCTGATTTTGTCCCAGGGACTCAGGGGAAGATAACTAGAAGAATGAACATTTGAGTTAAAAAATCAACAAATGAGTTAGAATATTCTGGGTTTAAATGTGTTAAATCTTCCAGATACAAAGAATAGTATGGGATATGGTGTCATTAAAAAGCTTGATAGGTTCACCCAATGGTGAATTGATTATTATCCGTACATGGGGTATGGGAATGGGCAAGGCTAATTAATGAATGGAGCCAAGATTGCGAAGGTGAAGTGAATCATTCACAATAGGCCAGGTTAGCTATCCTGACAAATACTCCTGCGTCTCAGTACTTTACAACAGCAAGGATTTACTACCTGGCGAGCATAGTCGTCAGCTCAGCATTCTGCCCCTCATCCTCCTCTTTCAAGGGCCCAGCCTAACAGGCCCTCCACCATCTGAATGCAGCTAGACACCGTGATATGGAAAGGAGAAACACGGCAAATCATGCACTGGTTATTTAAGGACACTCGCCAAAAGTGACACATCTTTTACTTTTACATTTCATTAGCCAAAGCAAGCACATGGGCCCAGATAACTTCAAAGGAGCAGGACAGTGCAACTTTTCTATGTGCCCTAAAGGAAAGCTGAAAATATTGGTGAAAGGAGCTACTGACCACCACGTAAACTTTGCTGAAGATACCAGTCTAATCTTCTAGAAAACTAGTGGGTCTGTGCCCTGGAGGAATGACATAATTGGGTTTCTTACATAGGGAACCTCTGACCGCCAGAAAAGACACCAACTCAAGCTCAGCTTTCATCAGAATCACCTGGCAGGCTTGTTCAAAATACAGATTGCTGATTCACACACCTGGAGTTTCTTACTCAACAGGTCTGGGATGGTTCCTGGGATTTTTCTATTTCTAACAAATGTGATAGTGATACCTCTTATCCTGGGACCAAATTTTGGAATCATTGAAAAATGGTGGACTCAGATGCTGGAGATACTTCAAAAGTTTGATGGGAAGATGATGGGTTGAAATAAAGCAGTGACTGAGTGACAACAGAAGCAATGATAGACCCAAGAGACATTTTTGAGGATGAATTGAATTTGAGGTTTTATGACAATGGATGTTGGGATAAGAATGAAAGAAGATTTGAAATGACAACAGTGCATCTATTTTGGGCAGATAATTGCCCCATTTAATGAAGGTGGAGACTATACAGGATGGAATAGGGTTAGGCATGAATGAATGAGGAATGAATGGAAAGCAAGAGAAAGAGTGCAGTTTATGACATTTTAGCTTTAAAGTGCTTGAAAGCAGGGCAGCCCTGGTGGCGCAGTGGTTTAGTGCCGCCTGCAGCCCAGGGCGTGATCTGGAGACCCTGAATCGAGTCCCACGTCAGGCTCTCTGCATGGAGCCTGCTTGTGTCTCTGCCTCTCTCTCTCTCTCTCCCTGCATCTCTATGAATAAATAAATAAAATCTTAAAAAAAAAAAGTGCTTGAAAGCGCCTAGAGTTGATATGTGCAGTTGGCTGTTGAAATGCAGCTCTGGATCTCAGAAGAGTGCTAATACCTGAAGAATAGAGATTGAGAATCATCAGATTATAATGGATGTAAAGCCACTGGATAAAATGAGTACATACAGAAGGAGTATTTTGCATGAGAATGTCAAAGAACCAAGATCAGAATTGTGAAGTGCCTTAACAATTAGATAAATGAAGAGTATTTTGAGAAGCCAGGATAGGACAATAAAACTGAATAACCTGAGGGTAGAAGAACTAGGTGAGTTCTAAGTGCTTAGCTAGAGAGCTAAGTGCCAGGAAATAAGAAAGGAGATAGACTGAATGATCAGGGAGTAATCAGTCATGTCAGACATTTTAGAGAGATCAAACATCACAAGGACTTAAAAGAGCCCTACAATAATTAAATGCCCTTTATTACTTTATTCAGCCAGGCCCTAACCCAACCACTGGGTTCATTTTCATCACAGGTCTTTTGTCCTCATCCCTGAATTAATCATGAAAACCATCAGAGCCACCAGGTTTATCCATTTAAAGCTGGAGCCACCCATGAGGAATTAGACCTTTGAGAATCACAGATACCAAAAGAAAGCTATCTTCCCTGGCAATGGGAGGGATGGTGAAAAGTGGGGTGATTCTAAGCCTTGACAACACCTTAAAGACTGTTAGAAACTGGCATAGAGAGCATGCTGCCCCTGGGTCCTGCAGTTATGTACGTGCAGGTGATGCCCCTGTGCAAGTGATGCAACCCAAGGGGCCATCCTTTTGCTCAGGATTCTGAAAATCCTCCCAACCACCTTATGGAACATCTGTATTCCTACTTTGTTTTTCAGATCCCATTCAAATCCTAAACTCTAAACTTTGTCTTTGACTTTTTATCTTCCTTAACTCAGACCTCTATATATCTATGTCAGCCTGCATTCCCACATATATCTCTTTATTGGGTTGTCTAGTCCCTGGCCTGACTGGTCCACCTGGTTCTTGGGTTCAGATACAGAGAATTGCTCAGGTCATGCCAGGTTATGTGCACACCACAACCATCCTGCATATACCCCTCTGGCATCTTTCCCCAAATGATCCAGTCTAAGCCTAAGCCCTCCCTCCTCTTTATTCTGACTGGACTATGCCCAATATCCTGTTTAGGCTGCTGAGGATGCTGAGTATGGATGCTACAACCATGTCATGTAGTTTCACTGATGAAAAAAGCCAAAATAGACCTAAACAGTGTAGCTATGTTTCAGAGATCATGAAAAAAAGAAGTTATGTGTTTTTTGCTCTGTTTTTTCTTAAGCACATCTGTAGGAAAGTCCTTTTTAATCTTCATTTTATTTGAAAGAGAAAAATATTCTCTTTTGGACCCTTATCAAAATATTTCAGTTTAAATTATATCTGTGTGTTGAGTTCTTTTTTTATTTTTTGGTTTGAAAAATACCATAAATGATAAGTGAAATGATACGGACTATTGTGAAATTATTGTAGTCATTTATCATTTTCAATAAAAATGACGCAAATGTAAGAGAAACAGTTTCTCAAATAGTTACTCATTAGAAAAGAGCCAAGAAAGGGCATATGATGTTAACTTCAAGACTCTTGATCTAAATATCCTGGAGACTCTCAGTCTTGACTTTCTTTACTTTCTCATATCCACAGTGGAGGGAAATTTAAGTATGATGATTTAATGTCATTCTTCAGCCATGTTTTAATTTAGAAATGTTCAATAACTGTTCTATGAACAAATATGTAAAACCACATTCTGAATTCTATCTCATTTTTCTGATATTAGAGACTGAATGTGAGCAACACCTGCTCCATAAATAACTCACTGATTCATCTGAACAAAAAAAGTTCAGCAAAATAGTTGACTGCTTTATAATACAGATGGCATCTGTCATTTAAATAACTTTATTTAAATGAAATAGCAAAAATATCTGACAAATCTTTTTGAGACAAATACAGCAAAGAAATCTGGAATAACATCTAAGATATCAGAAGTTATTATTAGACCTTCAAGATTTCTTTTATTAGGGGTAAACGTGCATCTGTACCTCTCTCTCTCTCTCTCTCTCTCTCTCATGAACTCCATCTGCTTGTAAGTGTCATTGCTGGAGCATGTAAGGAAACACTTCTGATTAGCACTAAAAAGGTCTAATGTTTGAGACCTTGAATGCAAAACTTCTGATAAAAATAAACTTCAAGGTCTCAGAATACTCGTATCAGATCAACTGTATGGTCCCAGAGTAGGTTGCTTAAATCTTCTTAGCTAAGCTTGAGAGTGCAAAGCTTAATACCCACAGGCTTGCAGTCTTTTTGAATGTGATTATAATTCAGCACCAGCTTTGCATCCTGGATAAAGGTTCCCCTTGAACACAAAGTATGTTACATGCTTGTGTGCTAGTGATCAAAATACTCAGAGGATTATGGCACTTGCTGTTCTTAAACCTCCAAAATGGTGTTAAAATGCTACATCCAATCAGCTAAGCTGTAAATTAAATTTTTGTAGATTGAAGACATAATTTTATTTCATATGCCAGAAACTCATTTCAACCCTAGCATTTCTGTTAGCACGTTGCATCTAGTAGCATAACTCAAGAGGTTTAATGAAAGTTTAAAAACAATCTGTTGCAGATTTTGTGCCTAATTTATTTTTAATTGCAAATTGTACAACACATTATTGCCTGTGAAAATAGAAATTTAATTTCCTTCCTGTTTTTTTTTCCTTTTTAAATTTTTTTTTTTATAACTCTAATGTAACCTTAGATAGGAAACAGCATTTAACATGCTGTTTTCTGGATTTTATTTCTTTATTCTTAGGTCCTTGATACACAGTCTTTGGAAAATATAGTTCATGCTGCTTAGCATTATCCTTCAAACACATGCTTTCAGAACGTGCTATTTAGAATTTCTGTAAGAAGTTTGCATTTACACGATTATTGCAAGTGTACAGCATGCACTGTGGTTACAACTCCGTTTCATGTGAAAATCCTCCTCACTGAATCTGCAGCTAACAATCTTCATCGCCATATTTAGAGTTATTTTAGATTGTGAAGCTTTATTGGTGAGAAAGTAGAAGCACACACAAGATAACTTTAATTATAAGCATAGCTGGAGAGTTTGTAAAAAATAGATATTCTGTTCCATATTGTCATAATAGCAGGGAAAAAAAACACTCTCTTAGCATGAAGTTTGCTATTTAATGTGACCTTTAGTTTTTTTTTTTTTTTTAATTGGTCTTTTCTGTAATGCAATGAACAAAAAATCAACAAAAGCACTCATTCCGGTCTTTTCTTTTTGGGAAACTTTTGTCACACTCTGCTGCATCTGGTAGTTTGACTTTGGATGGGAATCTGAAATGAAGCTTAATGTGAGTGCTATCAAGTGATTCTAGGAAAATGTCAAAATACAAGAGAAGGAAACAAAGGTCTTCTGTGCTGGATTTGCATTCCCTGCTGAAATCTTTGGCACTTTATATCAGAAAGTGAGTGGTATTATTTATTTTAAATTCCCTGCCTTTCTATTCCTCCCCTGTCCTTAGAGAGTGGCCATCAGCTTGCTCCCCGCAGCCCTTTCTCTCTCTTTGCTGGGCATTGTGTCAGCCAAGTGAGCTGCCTTCATAGCTAGTGACAAGAGAAGGGCTGTGTCTTGCTGGAGAGGGGTGTGAATGGGTGTTGTGACTGGGACTCAGTTGGTTCTGTTTGCCTCCGCAAGGCCCAGCTTCCAGCAATGGCTAGATCAATGTGATATCTTGATTCAGGTTTGCTGTTCTGAACAGGAAATTAGACGACATCACAGTCTCCACGAGGAACCCTTGTTTGAGTGAGTGCCTTGACCTCTTATAAGACATTATATAGTTCAAGTTTAGGTAGCACCTCGACCTGGGATGGGGGAGATGGACTTAAACTCTAATCTTTAAGCACTTGAACTACATTACAGCTAAAAATTAACTAAAAACAAGGCAGGCCAAGGGTCAGGACAGTGTTTTATGTATAACAATAAGTTATAAATAGAAAAAGCCTTTTAAACTGGGGAGGCTTGATTATTTTAAAATAGTATATTCACACAGAAAACAACTGGTTTGTTTAAAAGTTTTCACGGATAGTTGTTTTCCTGAGGCATTTGTATGTTTATATTTAAAATTTTTAGAATATGTAAGCCCCTTATATGATGACTTTTCCCCATCATGAGCTGTACATGCTCAAAGTATTGTTTAAATTTTCATTTCTTTAAGTATTTTCCTGTTTCCAAATCTGCCACATTGGTTCTGAACCTAACAAAGCATTAATATAAATTGTTCTTAATGAAGGGAATAAAAATGGAAGTTTGAAACAGATAAATGGCACCCCTATGCTATATTAGAAAAACTGATTATCTATTGTACTTTTGTCGCAGTAGAAGTATAGATTAAAGAGATTTGATGAAACTAGAGCCTTTTTAGATATCTGATTAGAGACTGAGACAGCCATCCCAAAGAAAGTTTCTGTTTGCTATTAGCAAAATTAATGGGGAATACGTGAATGGATAGAATCAGCTCCACAGGGCACTAAGAATACAGGAATGTATACATCCGGCTGATGCAATCGGTATGCACTCATTTAGAAACCATTGTGGCAAAAACCACAATTAACTATGAATAGGATATGAACTAGTACCTATTGTTGTAAATTCATACTAGAGAGTGAAGGACAGATTTCCAGAAAGAAAGTGTCTATTCCCCATTTTCTTTTTCCACAGCTCTTATGGATAGACAGTAACATGGATAGATCCTTTGGAGAGAAGTTTTGCTGTTGAGTGTGAGGGCAGCTGGACTTTTCATCAGCCTCAGCTCTTTCTAGCTAGATTTATGCTCTCTAATTCTTAATTATGTGCTCATAAAAGGGATGTGTGTCTCTTTTCTCTATCCATGTCCTTAGGTTCAGTGTACCCTTGAAATATTCTCATACATATGACTGTAGGGGCACACGCCCATGTGCGCGCACGCGTACACACACACACACACACACACACAGGCTCTTGCTGGTTGGAGATTCCACAACTATCTATCAGCTTTGAAGTTTTGGCAGTCTGCTGAAGAGGAACAGATCTTCCTTTTAATTGAAATTTTCAGAATGTGATAAATCCTTACTCAGGTGAGAAGATGGACGTGAATGCACCTATTCCTTGCTTTGTGACTTTGCAACTTTAACTCCTTCCTGAAACTCTTCCACTAAGTTAAAAAATAATAATAAAATAAGTAATAATTTCCTTTACTTTGCATGGGTAAATTTATGATACATTTCATCCCAACCCAAAATTGTTTGCAGTATGTGTGTGTGTATATAACAAAAACAAGTTTTTGCAAGTAAAATTTTTGAACATAAATATAATTTATATTTAAAAAGTAAAAAAAAAAAGACTATTGGTTTATTTCCTTTACTAAGTTTCAAACTATCTTGTAGCTCATAGATCTCTTGTATCGAAACTGAGCTTAAAAGGTAAAATTATAGCCACAATGTAAGGCCATAGTTAGTGAGATTTAAACCAGGTGATTTTCATTTGAACAATTTTTATTTAAGGTTTGTGTGGTTCTATATCAAATGTATTATGAATATTCAATTCTAACTTGTATTATAACACACACATACACACAAATAAAGTTATAGTCTAAAGAAACACCAGGAAAAAATAAAGGCAAAATATGAGAGCCCTTTGAAACACATGAGAATACCATTTGTGTATCACACTGAAGAGTTTTTTAAATGTTATTTTTCATCTCTTACTAAAATGACCTATGCAAAGCAAAACATTTTGACTTCATTCAAAGATGGTGTATGATTCAAATTTATTCTTTCACTGACAAATGTTGTGTTGGTGACTATATCTTTGTCTCAAAACCCAATGTCAAAATATCACTTCTTATGGTATATTTTGTTTGGTGTTGGTTTTAGTTGAAAAAAATAGTTATACAAATAAAAAATGAGCCACTCAGAAAGTGGGATAACTTTTCAAAAGGCACAAGAGGGGTAAAAGTTATTAACAGCATTATTTGAGGTAAAGCTTCTAAATATCATACAATCTAGTTTGTCTCCTGACACAACCTTTGAAGTAATAAGAGATTTCCAGTTTCCTATGCCACAACCAGAAACTTCCACAATGGAACATTAGGGCCAGAAGATACCTTGGAGGTAATTAGTCTGAAATCCTAATTTTATATTTGAGGAAACTGACACTATCAAATGATTTGGCCAAGGTTATAAATCCAAATGGGACAGAACCAAATCTCCTTGACTTCCAATCCAGTGGTCTTCCCATTTTCTCTCCTGCTCTAACTGAACTGACTCCCAGAAATGATGCATCACAATTTTCTGGGATCTAATAGGTGAAAACTATCTGGGGCACTAATTCAAGTGGACATGGGTGGGGTTGGGAGGAGACAGACTTGAATTTAAAATCCTTAAAGGCACCATGATTTTTGAGTTCAAACTGTATCGTAGCTAAAACATAAGTAGTTAGAAAGTCAAAAAGATGATTTTAAAAAACCATTAAGTAAACAATTACAACAGGCTTTCCCACTGAGCAACAAATCAAATTGCCCTGTTGTGGAAAATGGAATAACTCTAAGCATATGTCCTATCTGCTATTGAAGTTTGACTCAAGGATAATCATTCAGCTGTGATCTGCTCAGCACTCTGCAAAATAATTAGAATTATGCACAGGAATCAAACAATGAGGATGAAAATAAGATTTAAGTGGCAACACTGGATATGACTTAGACTTGCAGTCCAAATTGGGCATCTTACTGCACATCCCACACATCTAGACTTTTAGAGCTATGGCTGACAATAGTTGCAGTTACAGTGCATACTGTTGGGCAGATATGGCAGTGTGTGGCCTGCTTACAGCACTGGACAGCTTTGCCCTGGTCAGTAGGAGTGGAATCTATGTCACACAGGATCCAAGAGAACACATGAGGCTGGTCTATGTGTGTGCCTAATAGATAAATGGGTTAGAGAAAAGACAAAGCTTCCTCCCAAATATTATCAAGAGCCTGACTGTCCTGTTTAAGAACTGAGACTAAGGGCACCTGGGTGGCTCAGTTGGTTCAGCCTGTGATTCTTGATTTTGGTTTAAGTAATGGCTTCAGGTCATGGGATCAAGCCTGGAATCAGGCTCCACTCTCAGTGTGGAATCTGCTTGAGATTCTCTCTCTCTTTCTCTGTCCCTCCTCCTGCCTCATATTTTCTCTCTAAAATATATTTTTTTAAAGAATTGAGGCCACAAATAAGAAAGATGATAAAAAAAATTCTGTATGTTTCTCCTTTCCTAGATTATAAAATGTTTTTGAGCAGGAAATATTCATCAATGCAACACTTCTCCACTGAATATTGGGACACCAGTACTCTACCTGGTGTTGAGTATATGGAGGTGAAAGATTTGGATATATTCTGTGAACTCATGGGATATAGAATCTTATGGATGTAGATTCTTATTTCATAATTCCTTTCACTGTGTTATTATACAGTATTCAATAATCAAGTCAACCTATGTAGTCACGCTTCTTAGCATACCATCATTCACTGATTCAGTAACATTATTTGCCCATTAAATGCTCTGTGCTATGATGCATCTGGACTTCATAATTTTTTTCTCAGAACTGATTTCACACATAATAACAGAATGGGGGAGACAGAAAGAAATGGAAAAAATCCATGAATAGAAAGCTAAAGCTAATTTGTATTAATATTTTTTAAGAGAGGGAGAGAAGAGAGTAGGGCAGAGGGAGAGGGAGAGAGAGAATCTTAAGCAGGCTCCATGTCCAGCAGAGAGCCTGACTCGGGTCTCCATTTCATGACCCTGAGATCATGACCTGAACTGACCTAAGGAGTTGGATGCCTAACCAACTGAGCCACCCAGATATATATTCATGTATACAGACTAAACCAACAACAATAAGCATCATATTTCCTGGATCCAGCTCATTGATTTTAAGTTGTGCCAACCTGTAGATGTTTCCTCTTATTCTAACTATTCAACAACTTGGTAACTTGTTATTCATATAAGATTTTTAAATTTTCATTTATCATCATGACATTTGACTGGCTGCTTACTAAGTAAAAAGTATCCTACAAATCTCATGAGACTTTTAGTTCTACATAGATGATAAAGATAGCAACCACAAGCACTTGTTCATACAGAGGTGCAGTGCAAAGAGATGGCCAAATACATAGTTAGAATTTTACTCCCTTTGAGTTACAACCTTGGACAAGTCATTTTAGATACTCTGGCCCGGAGAGGACATAGAATAATATAGTGAGTTCAAATGGTGGCCCTCAAAATAGGTCATCTAAGTAGGACTGATCCAGGAGTAAATAGGTGTTTCTAAAACCAAAAGTACATGTCCACAATTGCTTAAAAGGTATAGTTGCTAGGTGAATTAATAAAAGTACAAGCAGGGGAAACAACCTCCTTTTATTTCTACACACTTTCAAATCATGAGTACCTGTATTATGTTGGTCTTTTTTTTATTATGTTTTATTTTTTTTAAGTTGGTCTTTTAAGCATAGATTAAAAGGTATGTGCTCTGAGTGAGTCAAAGAAAATTAAACACAGTTCTTTCTGTTAACAAAATGAAAGCCTGTGTAGTGAAGTAAGGCATCAACTTAGGCATGAGATAACGATCAACACCGGGCCATAGTAAGCACTGAACAGCTATCTGCTAAACTTGGGTTAAGAAGGAGAAGAGGATGGTCTCGGTGAGAGACAAGACTTCTAACTCTGGTTCTAGCCCCTTCTACGAGCGGTTCACTAAACTCCAAGGACTCCAATTATGCCTTCTGTACAATGTGGTTATATATCTGTACACCTCAGGGGAGGGATGAGAATTCAGAGGAAGATTTTAGGTAAAGTACTTATAATAATGTCCCCAAATAATTGATATCTAAGTAAACATTAATTTCTTTCCCATTCTTTCTCTTTAATCATTTGACAAAAGGGACCAATATATCGGTTCTGCCCAATTTAGAGAGCTACTTTAAGAATAAAACGAGGTCAGGCAGTCCAGGTGGCTCAGTGGTTTAGCGCCACCTTCAGCAAAGGGCCTGATCCTGGAGACCTGGGATTGGGTCCCAGGTCAGGCTCCCTGCATGGAGTCTGCTTCTCCTCTTCCTGTGTCTCTGCCTCTCTCTCTCTCTCTCTCTCTCTCTCTCTCTCTCTCTGTGTCTCTCATGAATAAATAAATAAAATCTTAAAAAAAAATAAAGTGAGGTCATACTTGTGAAAACTTTGAATATTGTCAAGATTTAAATGATTGTGAAGTATCTTTATTGGTAATGGATTTTTTTAAATTCATTATGCCAAAAGGCTTTACCAAGAAATATAATTATATTCCAGAAGACTTCAAATAATCATATAAATGACAAGAGCCCAATGAACTACCACTTGAATGTGGGTTCCAACTCATGTTCACTTTAGCAGAGGGAATACAAGGGCTCCCTAAGGACTGCCTGCGGACAGGGGTGCTACCTACAAAGACATACCAGGCTGAGTTCATGAAAAACCATCAGAGCTTTAACTCTCCTGCTGTTAGTTCACAGATGACAGCATGGGGCAGAAGCTAGAACGAGTATAAGAAACATGTGCCTAACAGAGACGGTATTTATCACATACAACGTACTGACTTTGGAGCCCTTCTATTTGCATTCAAGTTCTGTTACCACCATCTACTGTATGATCTTGGTTAAGGGGTCTAACTTCTCTAAGCATTAATATCCTCCTTTATAGAGTAGGCCTAGTAACTAGGCTTATCGCATGGATTGTGTGCAGGATAAAATTAATGCCTGCCACGTGGGAAGTGTTCAGCGATTTTTAGCTATTATTATTAAGTCTAAATACGCGATAACATGACACAGTTGTTTTTACATTTATTAGACCTAAGTAAGTAGATGGGACCAGAGGGGTAAGTGTGGCAAGTGTGTGCTTCCTGCCCCCTGAAGCCTTGTGAAAGAGATTGCTCTTGGAATACAGACCCTGGTCAGACCCTGAGAGAGGACTTGAGGTCATCCTCGATATGTAACTGAGGCGAAGTGGAGGAGATACCCTGTGGACGAAGGCAAGACAAAAAAAAGCTGTGCAAGATTTAGGGAGGCCAATAATAGAATGTTCGTAGTGAGCAAAGGAAGGGGACATGGCAATATGGAGACCATATAAGTGCACAGCGACACTCCTATTTCTCTCTCAGATTTGCTGTCCTGTCTATCTAGAGTAACAATCTTCCATCAAAATGCACAGCACAAAACAGCTCCATGATACCTGAGCTGCTCTGTTATTTTAATCCACTGAGTGAGGCCTGAACATCCTCAGTGTTTACTGTTCCTGCTTTCACTTATCCTTTGCCAGGACGTGTGAAAGCATTCTTTTTTTTTTAAATTAATTTTTATTGGTGTTCAATTTACCAACATACAGAAAAACACCCAGTGCTCATCCCGTCAAGTGTCCGCCTCAGTGCCCGTCACCCATTCCCCTCCAACATTTACCTGCAAAAGTTGAGTAAGCACCATAGACCGACTTAAATTAGATAACTTCTATGAAGAATGGAGTGTCTAGCCATCTCTTTTCCTTAATGAGATTAAGAAAATTAATGAAACGATAAATCCTATCCTGTAAGGAAATGTGGGATATACACACGTATTATAATTTAGACTGCTTAGGGTAAATACAAGAAGCTTCATTTTGTGAAGATCCATTGCAAAGGCTCTTCTAGCAAAAACTTAAAGCACATGCATGAAGAAACAGGCAAATTCTGCAGTGTCTATGTAGGAAAAAGTTGATTCCCTTTGGTAGTGGCAAATGGTGACGTGTGTTCTTGCGGACAAGAAGGCTCCCCTGATGTGCTTTTAAAATCATCGACTGAAAACAAAATAAAATAAAATCATCGACTGTTTGTTTATCCTTAGCTAAGCCTAACACAGAGAGAAACGAAATAATGACCGTGAGTTGATTGATTTCCCTTTTCTATTTTTAAGTGTAGGTAGTTGCTGTGATTGCCATATTTACTATTTCACTTTTGCAGCTTTTAGAGCGACAGAAATCCAGCCCCCTGTCATGAGTTTGAGATGTTAAACTGTCCTAAACATTGGCAGTGCTGTGATAGATGAGCATAACCAACAAACACTTCATACATTGTCACGCCAGGCTAATTTAGAGTGTTGCAAATTAGCAGTATGCAGAAAAGAGACCAACGTAGTAAAAGTTGGATGTGCGAAACTGCCAAGTGACAGGCTCTTCTGTGATGTGATGCGGTTTTATTAGTGTCTCCTAAGATCTAAGGAGGCTTTGCCTTGGGTTTTGTGCGTGCGGTGATCATTTAACTATGTAAGCTGGCCCAAGAGCAGTGCTGTGAGCAAGATCACGTTTTTGCATAGTATTTGTTCTGAAATATGGATTAGTAATGAGCGTTACAAATAGGACTTGTCAGAAGAGAACCACAGAGACTTTTTGCTAAATCAAAGACCCATTCCTTCACCAAAGATAGACTTAAATTCCATAGTTAATGATTTGTCCCAAGATCTGATAAGTATCCTTCAAATGTACAGTTGATTTTACATGAGAGCCGTTGAAAAATACATCTCCACGCCTAAACACTATGTCTATTATGAAATCTGTACATGTGTTCTGTGCAACTTATTATCTAAAAATATTAGGGGAAAAATTGAGTAACTTTAAAATAAATTAAACTTCAATATTCAATTTGCTCTATATTTTCAAGCAGAATTAGTTTTGAGAATTAGTATTTTAGTTCATTTATTATTGGAAAAGACCTTACTAGCTTATTCAAGCAAGAAAATTACCCCAAAAGCTAGCAAGATTTATAATGCTTAGGGAAAAAAAAAAGGCAATTCAAAACCTAATGAGACATTTTAGGCCTCATTTACATCTCTAACCTGACCCATTTTCTGCAAAACGTTTTTTGTTGGTAATTTACATACTAAAAGCTAGTTATTTATCCATCCCTAACCAAAAAGTTGATGAGATTACTAATACTATAGTGAAGTTAACATTACCCTAAAAGCTAAATATGGCCATTTCTCGAAGGTAGACTATTTGAGTCATTTATTTAGCTGTAATCTCCATTACATGCTGGCGATGCATCTAAATTCTGAGAGGATGACATGAAAGCTCAAATATCTCATTGCCATCCTCTTTTTATTGGCAGGAATTGCTCCAGGAATGCACATTTTGGAAATGAAGCACATTATGGTACTTTGTGTATACACGCACATGTATCTCCCCAGGAAAATAATGCAATGAAATGTATTCTCTAAAACAATGATAAAAAAGTTGATCCATAAACTTATTTCGTTTATAAATATATGTAGGCTTATACAGTTTTATCACAAATACATTTATATTTTAACAACATATATTTCTTTTCCTATTTTATATATTTACATTTGAATATATGTTATAGATATTGTTATAT
The DNA here is from genome assembly GCF_048418805.1 of Vulpes vulpes. Classification (NCBI taxonomy): domain Eukaryota; kingdom Metazoa; phylum Chordata; class Mammalia; order Carnivora; family Canidae; genus Vulpes; species Vulpes vulpes. The sequence continues at coordinate 53,041,770 of NC_132786.1, read as the reverse complement.
ATCTTATTATTTGGTATGTAATATATATGGTATGTGTAATAGCACCATCAGTTGATAATTGTCACCTTAATAACTTATTCTAAAACAGTACTGAGTTTATAGTAAATTGGCTCATGCTCATAATATAGGCATCTATGAAATATGAACTGTTGATAGATGTTTAATTTGGTGATGTTCTGCTTAGAAGATCTGTCTTTTGCTGAGAGTGCTGTGTTGAAGTATCCTACTATTAATGTATTATTATCTATGTGTCTCTTTACTTTGGATATTAATTGATTGATATACTTGGCTGCTCCCAAATTAGGGGCGTAATATTCATAATTGTTAGGTGTTCTTGTTGAATAGGCCCTTTAAGTACGATATAGTGGCCCTCTTTGTCTCTTATTACAGTCTTTGTTATAAACTCTGATATATCTGATATGAGGATTCCTACCCCAGCTTTCTTTTGAGGACCATTTGAGTGGTAAATCGTTCTCCACCCCATCTTATTCAGTCTGGAGGTGTCCTTAGGTCTAAAATGAGTGTCTTGTAGGCAGCAAATAGATGGGTCTTACTTTTTTATCCAATCCGATACACTGCATCTTTTGATGGGATCATTGAGCCCATCCACATTCAGAGTAACTATTGAAAGATATGAATTTAGTGTCATAGTATCACCTATACAGTCCCTGTTTTTGTGTATTGTTTCTTTGGGTTTCCTCTTTCTTTTATATTGTTTCTCAATATTTCTTGCAGAGCCAGTCTGGTGGTCACATATTCTCTCAGTGACTTTCTATCTTGGAAGCGGTTTATCTCTCCTTCTATTCGGAATGACAGCCTTGCTGGATAAAGTATTCTTGGCTGCATGTTTTCCTCATTTAGGACCCTGAATATATCCTGCCAGCCCTTTCTGGCCTGCCAGGTCTCTGTGGAGAGGTCTGCTGTTAATCTGATATTTCTCCCCATATAAGTTAAGAATCTCTTGTCTAGAGCTGCTTTAAGAATTTTGTCTTTGTCTTTGAAATTTGCAAGTTTCACTATTAAATGTGGAGGTGTCAAACAGTTTTTATTGATTTTTGGAGGGGGATCCTATCTGTCTCTTGGATCTGAATGCCTGTTTCCTTCTCCAGATTAGGGAAGTTCTCAGCTATGATTTGTTCAAATATAATTTGTGGTCCTCTGTCTCCCTACATTTTCTGGAATCCCAACAAGATGAATAGTATTCCTTTGCAAGCTATCATTTATTTCCGTAAGCCTTTCCTCATGAGTTCTTAATTGTTTATCTCTTTTTTCCTCAGCTTCCTTCCTTTCCATCAACTTGTCTTCTATGTCATTCACTCTCTCTTCTACCTCATTAACCCTAGCAGTTACAGGATCCAGTTTAGACAGCATCGCAGTTAAAGTATTTTTAATTTCAGCCTGATTAGATTTCAATTCTGAAGTAAGAGAATCTCTAGAGTCCTTTATGCTTTTTTCCAGAGCCACCAGTAATTTTATAATTGTACTTCTGAATTATATTTCTGACATGGTATTTAAATTCGTGCCCAGCAATTCTGTGGCAGAGAGTATTACTTCTGGTTCTTTCCCTTATGGTGAATTGTTCCTTCTACTCATTTTTGTCCAGTGCAGAGTGGCTGTATGAGTGAGCAGAGTCAAAAATATCAACCATGACCTAAGTAAAATACACCCCAGACCATTCCAAAGAGGTCAGAGATCATAAAATAAAAGATTAAGAACAGAACAACAGAAAAGAAAAGGACCACTAAAGTGGAAAACAAATTTTAAGACAAAATGGCAAGAATAAAAAAAGAAAAACAAACAAAAACAGAAAAAAAGTGGTGGGGAAGTGGTGGTGGAGAGAGAATATAGTCTCCCCAAGGGGACCTAGTGGGTGATCCTCTTGGTTCTGAGTGTCTTTTGTCCTATATGTTAGCAGATGCCCAATTCCAAATTCATATAAACCAGCAAAACTTATATAGAGACCCAGCCTTGACCACAAAAACAGAAACAAGATAAAAGGGGGGGGGGGGGGCAGAATGGGAAGGAAGAGAGAATATAGTCTCACAGAATGAACCAACACAGTGTTCCAGTGGGTTCTGGGTGTATTTTGGTCCGTGTGTTAGAGGACACTAACTTCCACCATGATAAATCAAAATGAGACAGAAAAAAAACAAAACACAGAAACCCATAACTCATATATCTACCAAACTTAAATTGAATACATGGAAGGGAATCCAATAATGAAGAATGTATCTAAGGATGTATCTAATTCTAGAAATATGAAAGAAAGGAAAAAGCTTAAAAATGAAGAGTTAGTAAAATATTGTAGCTAAGGCAGGAAAAGAGAAGCAATATTGGAGATTCTTATCCTGAGATAAAAATGAATCGTAGTGAAAAAACCCTCTAGATCTTGGGGATCCCCGGGGGGCTCAGCAGTTCAGTGCGCCTTCAGCCCAGGGCGTGATCCTGGAGTCCCGGGATCGAGTCCCACGTCGGGCTCCCTGCATGGAGCCTGCTTCTCCCTCTGCTTGTCTCTCTCTCACTCTCTCTCTCTCTCTCATGACTGAATAAATGCAATCTTTAAAAAAAATAAACCAACCCTCTAGCCGTGCATTACATTGGCTCAGTCCCACCTTGCAGCGCGGGCCGCTCCGCGCACCCGCTCTCCCGGGGCGGGGCCTGCAGCGCCGCAGGTGTCTCTACCTGAGGACGCGGCCCCCCGCCCCCGCGGCCGAGGTGCTCCGGGGTCCGCACACCCGCAGGGCGCCCCCCCCCCGCCCATGCCCCAGGTGCGCCCCCTCCCCCCGGGAGCGAGGGTTTCCCTCCCCCCGCCCTCCCGCCTGCTCGGGCCGCCGCGCGCCTCTGCCGCCTGCCAGCTCTTCTCTCGGGACGTCGCAGCTCCAATCCGCAGGTGTTCAGGGTGCCCGGAGAGAGACCCGGGTGAGCCCGCGCAGGTGACCTGAGGACCCTGCTCCTGCCCCCGCCCCCCTCCTGTGGTCTGTCCTGTCCGCTGGTCCCGAGCGGCTCCGCATCCCGATGCCCGGGGCCTTGCAAGTGACCCAGGTGAGCCAGGGGCAGGTGGCCTGAGGACCCTGCTCCCGCGCTCCCGCCTCCTCCTCCCCAGGCCAATACCTAGATGCATAATTTACTTGGACATCACTTGGGCACATGCTTAGAGTTACACTCCCAGACCTTCAAGACTGTCCTGAGGTGTGACTTACCTTTCCCCTTTCTACGTGGCATACACCAAATTCTACCAAAACCCAGAAATTGAGAAGTGCTGAGTACATCTGTGTGGCTCCTCTTCCAAGGAGTTCCTCGCCAGCATGTATCGTGGGTCCTTTGATAAGTTCCTGAACTCTGGGGCAGCGTCCAGCCTGGTTTTAGTTTGTTCAGTATCTGTGGCAAATCCTCCTGCCTACGTCCGTCCAGGATTTCATTATGACCAGGGCGGGTCTGGTACAAAGAAGGACCCAACCCGACCCTGCCAGTGGCCCTAGGAAGCTCAGCGTCTGAGGAGCTGGGACAGCTGCAGATCCACGCTCTCCCTGGACAAATGCAGCCCTTTCCTACTTCATTTCACTTGCTCAATGAGTTTGAGATTACATATTTGTTTTCAGAAACTCTGTTTGCTGTTATATTCTTCCTGTTAGAAGATTTACAAGAGGATATGCGATCGATTATAAGCAGAGAAAACAAACTTTGGCAAATGTACTTGCTAAAAACTCATCTGCAAACTACATTGCCAGTCACCAAAACCTATTATCTTATGACATTTTAAGAATCATGTTTTTGTGTCCTACCTTGAGGCTGTCAAATGCTGCTGGCACCGCACCCGCTGCCTTCATTGCTCTTACCACCATCACAGTTATGGCTACCAGTAAATCTGGCTCGGGAAAAAAAAATCACACGAAGAGTTTGATTTCTCAACTCTTTGAATAGTTTGAAAATTGAGGTTCTGGTGGCCCCATGTGCTGGATACCAGTCCTTCAAATGGCATGCTGCTGTTGACCAGATTTCTACGTGGCCACTTGGTACGTAGATGTATCTACGGATGATAGATCTTTGGATAGATGGATCTTTGGATGATGTATCTAATGCTATAAGCATTCGATAATATTCAATGAATACTTTTTTGTGTGTGTGAAAAGCTTTGACTTTGTGTTTATTTCCCGAGTATAGCCATGCACTTGGGAAATGCTATATACCAGATCTAGGTTTCTTATTACATGCTAACATCATATGGCACAGCAAAGCATTTTGAGAGGGGAGGGGCAGGGAGCGTCTTGGGTTGGATCTGTGAAGATGGTGTCATTTACCTCTTCAATCTCATTTGTGTGAACTACCGTAATATACATCGACATACTCCAACTACAGGGCCTTTTTCCATTTTTAGTTATGCTGTGCTGTACTACAGTAAAATCTTTCACTGGCATCCTCTGCCTGGAATGCTAGTCCCATTAGATTCCCTTGGCTGGCCTCTTCTCACCTTTCAGTCCTGATTTGACTGTCTCCGGCTCAGTCAGTCTTCTTGACCATCTTATCTAAATACCAACCCTCTCTCCATTCCTGAATTATAATCCTCTGTTCACTTCCTTCTAGTGTAACTCACTGTGCTATTATTTTGCAGTCTTTTTGTTGGTTTGGTTTCCTCCCCTGGAATCTAGGTGCCGTGAGGGCAGGGGTCATTCATTACTACTCTGTGTAAGTATTATCCAGCATTTGTAGAATAGATAATTGATAGACACGGAATCTTAAAATATATTTAATTTCTAGGAAATACTAAAAGGGCCGTGATGGTTTAAGATCATCACAAAATATCTTTGAAACGAGTATGTAAGAACTATAGTGTTCAAATGATATTATCTTCACAGATCAAGCCCAAGACTCTCCCTGCCCCTCCCCTCCCAAAATGCTTTGCTCTGCTATCATAAGATGGACAGGCTATATATACCCAACACTTGATGACATCAGACTTGAATACTGTAACTTGAATATCCTAAGAAAATTAAATCCATTGGCAAGAACATCAGAACCAGAATCTTGATGAGCCTGCTACTTAACTATAGGCATCCATATGCTTTTAGAGTTTTATTTATATCTTAAGCGAATACTGTATACCTACAAATGCACAATCATATCAAATTTAACCATTTATTTCTCTTTTCCAGAAAAAAAGAAACTTTAAAACTCACAGAATTGTAAATATTTGAACATCAGAGTTACCAATAAAAATCAAATTTATGTATGTAGATTATTCATGTGCAATCATAGTGATTAGTTGGTCTCTGTCTGAGGAATGTCCTTCTCTCTCCAGGCCAAGAGTTGTTTTCTGAGAGCTGTTGCTTCCTGAGAAGGCTTGGTGGCCATCCTTCTCCACGTAGGCAGAACCAGGGTGCCTAGGCCTGAGTTTGCTGGCAGCTGGCTCACCTGAAGGTCAGAAACAGCTTCCTGGGACTACAGACAACGGTGAGTGCCCATGTGAGGCCAGGTGCTTTGATAGCCCTGTCTCCTGGAGAAACTCGTTTTCTGATTTTCCAGTCAGCCCTGTCATTCTTTGAGACATAACTTCTAAGGAACTGCCAAACATCTACCTCTTCTTTTTACACTTTTTTTGCACCCTGCCTATAGCCAGAATACCTCTGTAAATAAATGACATCTCGCTTTTGCTTTGTGCATAAGCGTGCAATGCCACACATGCCAACCCACAAGCAGAAAGAAAGAAATCAGGCTATTTTGTAAGTCTTTAATCTCAACATCGCATTTCTTTCAACATCAGTTAGAAATAGCTATTATCAAGTGTCCAGCTGCCAGGAACCTTTGAAATCCAGTAATTATTTATGAGAATTTTATAGAGAAGAGGTAGAAAACATAAAATAGCTTTGGTTCATAAAACAGGAAAGATAAATGTTGCCAGAAAAAAATCTATAACAAGTGTGTAGTGAACTATGTGAATGAGAATCTGTTGTATGCTAGTGAGATCGTTAAATGGAAATCAAGTTTATTTTCCATGTTAATGAGCAGATCCTGTGCATCTACATAAAGCCAGTTTACTTCATAAGAAATACATAAATCTAATTTTTAGTGTGAGAGTATTGTTGGGCGTGCGGTTGAATATATCGTAGAGCAAAACTATTATAAGGCTACACTTTTTGTTTTCCTTTTTCTGGGTGGTGTTATGGTCCCTTTCAAAGATTTTAATTTCAAATTGCCAAGTTTTTTTTTTCTAAACACAACTATAATTTTATTATTCACTTTATAAACAAGAATTAAAAAAGCAAATAAGCATAGAAATTTACTACTTGCTGCACCGTATATCCTCTGAGTGCTCCACTATTTTATGGTCTCTGACTATATTCAAAGAGAGCTCAGACTGGCATATGATGCAGGCAAAGATTGAGAGCAGGAATTCTATAGAACGTCTAAATGTCACAGGTGTTATTGGAATGCAAATGTACTTTTCTATACATTTTCTAGGTATTATATATAGCAAGAGTTCTACACCATATTTTTACACTTTATTTTCTTACTTTGTCACCTATTACCTTTCCCAACTTACTAGAAACTAAAAATACCCTCATGAAATTAAGAGCACGGATGCTTTGGCAAATAAAGACAGTGCAAGTTTTCTGCTGTCATTAGGATATAGGCTATATATCATTTTCCAATATTGCTGGTGGGTTGAACTGAACTAATTACATGCTGAGAGAAATCTTCCTGACATGGGACTCCTGTCTGTCAACATGGGATAGATTTTACTTTGGAGATGAGTAATTTGAGTAATCTAATTATTTGAAGAAGGAAGGAGGATAAAAATTAGTAATAAAATTATAGGAAAATTATATTTCAATAACAGTAGAATTAAAAGTCAGAAAACATATGTAATTAATGAAGGGGCTCATTTTATTTGGTATTTTAACCATAAAATCAAAGTCTTTACCTTCTTTCATTGACAGAACTCATCATTAAGTTTTGCAGAAATTAAAATTAAGAAACATTTTCCTTTCAGAGCAAAGTGAGATGGTATATTTTTTGTTGAATACATTTTATGAAAATGTATGAAAAAACCTGTCACTTATGTCATTCTGCATATTTTTAAGTCACATTGTTCATTGAGCTACTAATTAATATGTAGGGAAAATGCTGTATTTAAATGATATCCTCATTTACTTACTGATATTACTTTAATGGGAATATATATATATATAATCATTTAACACAGGCATTCTTTAAGCCCTTGAAAGTTGTGAATATCCAAACTGTGTTCCATCTGATGATATCACCACAGCATCATTTATAGTTAAATGTGCATTCTTTTTAAGTACTGTAAGTCATAAATATGATGGGTTCTATTTTTTATGATAGCATTTTTGGAGTTAGTTACCTGGGTAATATTCATTGCAAACACTTTCAGAGCAATTTTGCAGAAATAAAACAAGCTTTGAAGGGCTACAACTGCTTTCATACTAGAAAGAAGAATATTTTAAGGAGAAAAAAGCATTTGCTCCTTTTCCCCCTAATGATTTTATTGTCTTTGGGATCATGGGAATTTGCTGTGGGAAAAAGAGAGGTGTGTTGCCATTCAGAATTGCTTTGCTCATCTGGGAGCTTCAGCATCCAGTTCAGAATGTGGCCTAACTTGTTCAAATGACACTGGTGTCTCATATTCTCCTGCTATCATTTCCATTTACGTTTATGTTTTGACAACACTCTTCAGCGGAAAGCATAAAAAACACCCAAGTGAACCTCTTGAATCCTCATTTGTAGGCCTGGATGCATTATTCGAGCCCTAATGATTCCATAATATGTGGTGTCACCAAGGTGAATGAAAATCTCACTTTGGATTTGCCACTGCAATAATTTTCAGTTATAGGCTATAATTAATCTGAATAATGACAACAGAAGAAACACTTAAGGAAAGTAATTTTAGTCTTTAGTTAAAGAAGTTTAATGTAAGCAACATTCTTCCACTTCACAAATATTTATGTGCCAGGAACTTTGTTGCAAGGTGTTGGGGATCATGAAACTCACACCTACGCTGTGTTATCATTACAAGGTTTTCTGTGTGATATACAAAGTAAAGCATAAAAATATGTCTCAGTTTACATGTAACTGGCAGAGCTACCATTGTCATGGAAGGGAAGAGGGGGCACTCTGGGGATTTGCCAATAGAATAGACTTGAAGCCTAAGGTATCAATGTAAGAAAGAACAATGTGATGTGCGTAGCAGAAAGAACAGATACAGAATTCTTAAGACCTGGCATGTTTGTTGAACTGAAAGGAGTCTACTGTGTTTGGAGCATAGAAAGCAGAGAGGACAGTACAGATCATACCACTGCAATGAGTGCAGGAAGGTGACACAGGTCCTTGTAGACCCTTTTCAAGAAATTTTACCTTTCTTCTAAGTGCAATGAGAAACCACTGGGAAACTTAGGCAGGAGAGTGATGAGGGAAGATTTTTATTAAAAATCATCACTCTGGGGGCACCCAGGTGGTTCAGGTGGTGAAGCATCTGCCTCTTGATTTTAGCTTAGATCATGATCTCAAGGTCATGGGATTGAGTCCTGCATCGAGCTCTACACTGGATGTAGAACCTACTTAAGATCCTGCTTTTTCTTCTCCCTGAGCCCCCCTCTCCCCCAACTCATTCTCTTGCTATCTCTCTCTCTCTCTCTGAAAAAAAGAAAAAAATCATCATTCTGATTCATGTTTTGAGAATAGAATGGACCTAGAAAGGAAAAGACATGGGAAGACCGATTTGGCAGATTTTACACCAGTTTAGGGTGAAAAATGGTGAAGGAATAAGAGTCTGGTAGAAGATGGAGACAAGTACATGGATTTCACACCTGGTTTTAAAAGAGAATGCGTCAGATGGGTTAGAGATGAGAAGAGAAGAGCCAAAATGACTCACCTGTTTCCGATTGGAAAAACATGATGGTCTTCTTAATTTTTGTTATGTTTGGTTTGAAGTGGCTACAAAATATCTAAATGGATAGAATATCTGTGGTCCTGGAGCTCAGAAATCTGGACAAAGGTTTAAATTTGGAGTCATTGGCTCTTACAAGGTAACTGAAGTCATGATGGAAAATGAGATTGTTTGGAGAGAGGTCATAGAGAAATTTAAAAAAAAAAAAAAAAGTCCTGAGCACAAGGAATGTGAAGGTCTCTAAACTTTAATCATTGGTAGAGAAGGAACAATGGAGAAAGGAGACTGAGAAGAAATAGAAGGGTGGGGAAAACATAGAAAGTGTGATTGTGATAGGAACCAAGGGAAGAAGAGAGTGTTTTAACAAAGTGCTAAAAGGTCAGTAAGAGGAGAATTATGAAGTATCTCATTGAACTAAACAACAAGAATATCATTAGGAGCTTTAGCAACAGAGCTTTGATGGAGCATTGGCTCAAAATCCAAATGAAAGAATGTTGTTGAATGGATGATAGAGGAAGATATAAGATCAACAAGTGCAGAAAAGTCTTTTCAAATTTGGCTATGAAGTTGAGAACATAAATAGGAATGCATAGAGGGAAAGATGTGAAATGAACAGAGGAGTTTTTTTTTTAATGATAGCACAAAATTCTGGAGAAAATTGGCAGAGATGGGGTGCAGCAATCCAGAGTAGATGTCTTTAAAGGAAAAAGACTATCTCTCACATTATATCACAAGATAAAGAGGAAAGGTTGGATGCTAATGCTAAAAATTTTATTGATTTGATGATGGGAGGGTCAGGTATTTGCTATAGGAAGCGATGATTATGGTTAAAAAAAATGAGCAACGATAGAGTCATGGGGTAGAGGAGATGGGGTAGAGGAGAGTAAGGAGGTTTTAAAATAGTCATTATACTGAATGGAGAAGAATAATGGCTTGAGAAATGCAGTGGAATAGCTCAGCATTGCTGAGAGGTTGAGGTTGGTGACTATGACTTTTCATAGGACTGCATGATTTTCTCCAGCCCTCCAGCAGGAAAACTCAGAGAGTGGCATTAATCCAGGATGAAATTTTCCAGTGTGGAAAGAACAAACAGCATGAGATTGCAAGATGGTGTTAAAAGAATAATTTGTGTGGCCATTGATACTGACCAGCATAAGAAATGAAACAAAGACCAGAAAACCAGGTGTAATGATACTGATGGAGTCACATAAATGATTGAGCCAATAGGGCAGAGGGATAGAAGCTTGTGCTGAGACAAAAGGATATTTTATTTAACATTTTAAAGTAGAGTTCCAGGTATAGATAGCCTATTATGTTACACTGAGAGTGGGTGGGTGAAGTGGAATGGATAAAAGGTCACCGAAAACACGAATATCAAGAGACTCAGAGGTCATCAGATCATGCCATCCAGTGATGGCAGTGATCAGGATGGGGAGAGCCAGTTGCCCAAATCTTTTTTTTTTTTTAAGGATTTTATTTATTTATTCATGAGAGACAGAGGCATAGACACAGGCAGAGAGAGAAGCAGGCTCCATGCAGGGAGCCCGATGTGGGACTTGATCCTGGGACTCTGGGATCATACCCTGAGCCAAAGGCAGACACTCAACCACTGAGCCACCCAGTTGCCCAAATCTTAAACCAATGAAGAAATTTATCTAGAACTTTAGCTGTCACAGCAGAGAGAAGAGATTAAGGGAGGTGTGACTAGGTAAGTAAGTATGGACTCCAAGAATAGTTTTCCCTCAAGACAATGAAGGGATGATGCCGGGCAAATGCCGTGGGGCAAAGAGCAGAACATTCATCTTCCGTAAATAGTGCCATCCTATCCTTATTCCATAAGGTCTGTCTGTGTTATGTGGTTTGAGAGGAAAGAATGGTCTTCAGTACAAACACCTACACCACTAATCCCACAATCATGCCTCAGTATGTTATGATGCCCAGGTCCTTTACTAACTCCCCTTGGCCAACAAAGGAATGTTCTAAATCTTAGAATTGCACAGGAGACTCTTTGGCACAGTGATCAGGGAATCCTGGATTTGAAAGGTGGCTCTGCCACCTTATTGCTTTCTAGCTGGTGATTGTAGGTGTGCTAATTAACATCTCTGTACTACAATTCTTCATGTGTGAAACGAGAATAAAAAATAAGTGCCGGAGGGTCTGAGTCATGCAGTTAGTTGACTGTCGGTCTCTTGGTTTCAGCCTAGGTCATGTTCTCAGGGTCAAGGGAACTGGGCCCTGTGTTGGGCTTCTCATGAATCTCTCTCTCTCTACTCCTCACACTCATTCTCTCTCTCTCTCTCTCTCTCTCTCTCTCTCTCTCTCTCTCCCTCTGAAATGAATAAATAAATCCTTAAAATAATAATAGTAATAATAAGAAGAAGAACAAGAAGTGCCAATGCAGGATTGTGAAGATTGGTGAAGTAATGCATATGAATCCAGCTAGCATTACTTGTCACAAAGTATTTAATAAGTAGATACCAATGACATTATTATTATTATTATCATCAGCTGTCATGTATCCCGTTTTGCTAATATTTAAGCACAAATAATTTAAAAAGGCTTCTTCGACTTTTCTGTGCTCTCTCCTGCCTCCATGACATTACCCATTCTGAAATACCCCCAAAAGTACCTGTTACTCTACACCTGACTAGCACATTCATCTTAAACTGGTTCAAGCCCCAAATTTCTATTTCTTCCAGCCCAAAATATGTCCTTTTTCTTAAATAAATTAATTTTTATTGGTGTTCAATTTACCAACATACAGAAAAACACCCAGTGCTCATCCCGTCAAGTGTCCCCCTCAGTGCCCGTCACCCATTCCCCTCCAACACCCGCCCTCCTCCCCTTCCACCACCCCTAGTTCGTTTCCCAGAGTTAGGAGTCTTTATGTTCTGTCTCCCTTCCTGATATTTCCCACACATTTCTTCTCCCTTCCCTTATATTCCCTTTCACTATTATTTATATTCCCCAAATGAATGAGAACATACACTGTTTGTCCTTCTCCGATTGACTTACTTCACTCAGCATAATACCCTCCAGTTCCATCCACGTTGAAGCAAATGGTGGGTATTTGTCATTTCTAATTGCTGAGTAATATTCCATTGTATACATAAACCACATCTTCTTTATCCATTCATCTTTCGATGGACACCGAGGCTCCTTCCACAGTGTGGCTATTGTGGACATTGCTGATAGAAACATCGGGGTGCAGGTGTCCCTGCGTTTCATTGCATCGGAGTCTTTGGGGGTAAATCCCCAACACTGCAACTGCTGGGTCGTAGGGCAGGTCTATTTTTAACTCTTTGAGGAACCTCCACACAGTTTTCCAGAGTGGCTGCACCAGTCCACATTCCCACCAACAGTGTAAGAGGGTTCCCTTTTCTCCGCATCCTCTCCAACATTTGTGGTTTCCTGCCTTGTTAATTTTCCCCATTCTCACTGGTGTGAGGTGGTATCTCATTGTGGTTTTGATTTGTATTTCCCTGATGGCAAGTGATGCAGAGCATTTTCTCATGTGCATGTTGGCCATGTCCATGTCTTCCTCTGTGAGATTTCTCTTCATATCCTTTGCCCATTTCATGATTGGATTGTTTGTTTCTTTGGTGTTGAGTTTAAGAAGTTCTTTATAGATTTTGGAAACTAGCCAGCCCTTTATCTGATATGTCATTTGCAAATATCTTCTCCCATTCTGTAGGTTGTCTTTTAGTTTTGTTGACTGTATCCTTTACTGTGCAAAAGCTTCTTGTCTTGATGAAGTCCCAATAGTTCATTTTTGCTTTTGTTTCTTTTGCCTTTGTGGATGTATCTTGCAAGAAATTACTGTGGCCAAGTTCAAAAAGGGTGTTGCCTGTGTTCTCCTCTAGGATTTTGATGGACTCTTGTCTCACATTTAGATCTCTCATCCATTTTGAGTTTATCTTTGTGTATGGTGAGAGAGAGTGGTCCAGTTTCATTCTTCTGCATGTGGATGTCCAATTTTCCCAACACCATTTATTGAAGAGACTGTCTTTCTTCCAATGGATAGTCTTTCCTCCTTTATCAAATATTAGTTGACCATAAAGTTCAGGGTCCACTTCTGGGTTCTCTCTTCTGTTCCATGGATCTATGAGTCTGTTTTTGTGCCAGGACCACACTGTCTTGATGACCACAGCTTTGTAGTACAACCTGAAATCTGGCATTGTGATGCCCCCAGCTATGGTTTTCTTTTTTAAAATTCCCCTGGCTATTCGGGGTCTTTTCTGATTCCACACAAATCTTAAAATAATTTGTTCTAACTCTCTGAAGAACGTCCCAAAATATGTTCTATCATCAAGCTGTATATAGTGAACAGGTAATCTTATCTAAATAATGTTTTCATTTAAAATGGTACAAAAGAGAACTTATGATAGGTTGCTAAAAGATATGTTATTTATTTTTCTTCTAGAAGTAGTACCAGGCAGAGAAAGCAGGTGGGTGCAAGAGACAGGCAGCCTGTTAATTGGATTGAGTGAGGAAAGCGAATATTATTTTCTTCATCATTTTAAGCACTGTTTTCTGGTGCAACCAACTAGGAGAATAGAAAATTATGAGTTATAATAATCTTAGGAATTTTGAAAATTCTAACATTCCTCCCATCATGCCTGCTGAGCAGGGGTCTTAATCTAGCAATATTTCAAATATGATAGAAAAATGTTTGAGTAGCATTCTTCAAAGGTATGTAAAACATTAAATTCTACAGAAACATATCTAAAAGACCTAGTAGTATTTCAAGGTATAATAATTGGGTTTTTATTTAAATGAGTCACTTTTTAAGATGCCATATGCCCAACAGGAAAGCAATGATGTGAACAAAACTTCAATGTTTTTTTTTTAAATAATAAATAATATCGGTTGCTTACATATTGATGATATTGTTTCTAATCTAATGGAACAAAGCATCAGCTGCAAAGAGGCGTAATTAGCTTAGTCTTTCAATATATGCTCATTGCAATTTTTTACAAAGTTAATGGAGGGGAAAAAAAAAGCTTACACTTCTGAAAGTAGTGGATTCAACTTAATTTTTCGTATTAGTGACAAGGTTGTCCTGACAAGAGAATCAAGTGTACGAGATTGTAGAACAGGCATTCTTAGCAATAGAAATCAGATAAACATGAGTTGTTCAACCACTGTTCCTATATTATGATGACAAGGGGAAGGGCAGCAGCATTCACTGAGCATTTCTCTGCTGAAAGATTTTAGGACCACTCCTTATGGCCTATCTCATTTAATCATCATTCACTAACTGTAATCCCAATTTTCATACTTAAAAAAAACATGATACTAAAGAAGATTGACTTAGTAGAAAGCACAGCTATTAAGTGACAGAGCTGGAATCTGAATCCTGTCAGATGCCAAAGCCAGTAATCTGATCACTGACGTATGAACTCTTGATTTATCCTTGGATTGTCTAGAGAGCCTTGGACCATTAACCTATTCATTGCAAGTTCTTAGCCAATTTGTTCTGATGTTGACATAACATAGATAAGGCAGCTAAGGGCTTAAAACCAAAGAATGAACAAATGATTTATGGAGTCTTAGAAAATGCAGCAGGACTGCTAGAACAAATTTTGTCAAAATTTGTCATTTTCGTTCAAAATTTTTAGACTGACAAAGCAGGAGTCAGGATTCTAAGCTAATAGAACAAAACTCCTGTCATAATAAACTTATGAGCAAGACACTGAAAGGGGAGCTAGCGGATAGAACAGATAGGCAGTGCTTGTGCTGAGAGTTTGCATTACCAAATAATTATATTGACAAATGAAGGTTATAGATATGAATATGGAAATTATGGATTTCTAATCCATAATTTAATTTTAAATTTGTTTTTATGGGGTTTAAATGTGTAAAACAGACTATACAAATTTTCTGTTGAAAATATTTTAGGAAATATTTTGAAAGAATGATATAGTAGGGACTTCTAAGTCTACAGAGTAGATTAAAAGATTTTAATTGCAAGACAACATTCTCTGAATAATTTAGAAATTTAATTCAGAATTGTCCATAGACTGGTGGAGGCATTTTGAAAAGAAAGGGTATGAGCTCTCTATAGCTCAGCTCTTGCCCTGGGGTAATTTATTTGTGGTTTGAACATTTAGTAGAAAAATGCTTTCCCAACTAATAGACAACATTAATACAGGGATATTCTTTCTCAAAACAGTCTTTAGAAGTATCTGAGTTCCTCATGACCTTAATTGGGATAAAACAGAACACACCCAGAGAAAATGAATTAAACCTAATCGGGAGTTTATTCACAGTTTGCATTTTATAATAGAAGATGATTTTAAAATAGTGATCATGGCATTTCAAAATGATTTCTATTCATTTTTAATTTCTTAATATTGAATAGCATATAGGAAAGTAAATGTCAGTGGGCTCTATAGGAGCTTAAACTTGGTGAAGTAATAATCCTGTTGGTAAGCAGCTTATTATGAAAAATACAAGTCAAAAAAAGGCAGAGCAAACAGAGACATCAATATGTTTTCCTCGAGTTTAGAATTATTATTTATTTTAGAAGTTTGAGTCAATTTCATTATTCTGTCTCCTTCTTGGTAGTCAATTTATTGTTTAGGGCTCTCTCGATTAAACCCTGTCACTTCAGGGGAAGTTCAAGAGAATAGTGCATTATTGATATTACAGAAACAGTTGTTACTGATCAATACATTTTGAACCACATACGGGTATATCTTTAAGGACATAATTCATCAAAAACAGGCTTACTGGGGCTCTTCATGCTATTTTCATTGATTTTTTTCCTTTTGTGGGAAGACATGGTAGATAGTCTATGTGTGACATGAGTTATATTCAAAATAAAGAAGTCAGTTGCTCAAAAAAATGCTCCGTTACAAAGAAAAAAATCAAGTGTAAGGATTTTAAAGGAGAAATAAAATTGAATTTAAGTTACTATTCTCACATTTTAATATCCTGTACAGAAAATGTAATTGAATTACTTACATTTTTTTAAAAAAGTTTACACATAAGGAATACCAAATTCAAAGTGTGAATTCCATTCTTGACTTACTGTATGAAATGGAGGTAGAAAATTACTTTTATTTAGTTTCACATTGCCACTGCATAGCTTTCTTTTAAATTTAAAATCAAGTATAAGTATACATTGCTTTATGCTGTGTTCTACATATTTGTCTGTTAAGGCAAATTTTAAAAGAACAATTGAAATTCACATTGTAGGGCACCTGGATGGTTCAGTGGTTGAGCACCTGCCTTTGGCTCAGGGTGTGATCCCAGGGTCCTGGGATCGAGTCCCACATTGGGGTCCCTGCATGGAGCCTGCTTCTCCCTCTGCCTATGTCTCTGCCTCTCTCTGTGTGTCTCTCATGAGTAAATACGTAAAATCTAAAAAAAAAAAAAAAAAAAAAATTTTTTCTAAATTGCAGTTTAAATGTTCCTCCATTGGTGAGTGGATTCATAAATCAAATATATCCATCTAATGAAACATTGGTCATTGGTCGTAATAAAAAGTAATGAGTTGCCAATACACATGACAAGGAGTAAAGGAGTAAATATTTATGGAAAATAACACACTAGAGTAATATATCAGATGGCTAGGACTGATGAGGTTTTGGGATGAATGAATGGGGGAGATCAGGTGATCAGTAAAGCCCTAAATGAAGACTGGACTAGAAGAGAGATAACCTCTAAAGTGGCAGATTGGACATCCAATGGCTATTTGAGTCAGTTGTCACATGTAGCTGTACACACAGCCTCTATTTTCCTCACAAACAGGATTTCTTTATGGCAATCCCAGAAGATGGGTCCAACAATGGTGAATTGCACTTTTAATGAAAAAGTTAGAATAATCGGCTATTTGGTCAAGTTAAAATACAGAATGTGGCCAACATATCTGGATTTCAGAAAATAAACAAAAAAAAATCACTTTTTGAAAAGCGAATAAACCTCACTTATAGATCAGCTCTTTCCCACTACTTCTTCTGCTGAGCTCCACTTATCTATCTCATAAAACAATTTAAGATATGTCCTCTTTACCACTCATTTCAGATGCTCTGCGAATACTGAAAAAAAAAATACAGCATCTTGATTTTATGCTAACATTATACATGAGAATGCAGGTTTGTAAGATGAGAAGGTTATTATTCTCTTAATAAATCAATTATTTGCTGTACACAAGGGTTCATTTAGGAGACTTTACAATGTGAATTTCTTTTCTTTTTTTAAGATTCTATGTATTTATCCATGAGAGACACAGAGAGGCAGAGACATCTGGAATTAAGATACTATTAACTATTTGAGAACAAGTGTTCATATAGACCTACACTTTTATTTCTCTTTGGTAAATATCTTGAAACTGGGATTTCTACGTAAAATATATATTTACTTTTAAGACATTGACAAATGGGGATCCCTGGGCAGCTCAGCAGTTTAGCGCCTACTTTCGGCCCAGGGTGTGATCCTGGAGTCCCAGGATCGAATCCCATATAGGACTCCTTGCATGGAGCCTGCTTCTCCCTCTGCCCCTGTGTCTCTGCTTCTCTCCTTCTCTCTTGTCTCTCATGAATAAATACATAAAAACCTTAAAAAAAGAAAAGAAAAGACATTGACAAATGGTTTTCCAAAGTGCTCATAGCATATTGCATTTGCATGACCAGTATATGAGACTTTGATTTGTACCGTATTTCCACCAAGACTTGGTACTGCCAGTTCTTTCCATTTACGTCATTGAGGTGGTTATGTAGTGGTATCTCATGGAAATTTCAGTCTGCATATCTGTACATGCATGTCACTGGCTGTAGTGACATCAAACATTTTGTATGTGCTTATTGGATACTGGGATATCTTCTTTTATTTATTTTTAAGGATTTATTTATTTATGAGAGAGAGAAAGAGAGAGAGACAGAGAGAGACAGAGGAAGAAAGGAGAGAAACTTTAGCAGACTCCATGCTGAGCGCAGAGACTGATGTGGGGCTCAATTTCACGACCCTGAGATCATGACCTGAGCCAAAACCAAGAGTCTATTACTTCACCAACTGTGCCTCTCAGGCACTCCTGGAATATCATCTTTTATAAAGTATCTATCTGTTCAAATATTTTGTCCTTTTAAAAATATAGTTATTTATCTTATTATTGAGTACTTTGTGTGTTCTGAGTAAATCTTTTGTCAGATATATGTTCTGCAAATATCTTTTCCCAGTGCATGACTTACCTTTTCATTTTCTTGATAGTGCCTTCTGAAAAGCACACATTTTAAATCTGAAGTAGAGTTTATCAATTTTTTCCATGATTCAGGATTTTTTGTATCCTATTAGAAAATCTTTGTCTAAAGTCACAAACATTTTTGCCTCTGTTTCCTTTTAGACGTTACATAATTTTGGTTTTTATATTCAGATTTCTGATTTATTTCAGTTTTTACATATGGACATCCAATTGTCCCTGCATCATATATTCAAAAGTCATCTTTTCCTCACTGAATTACCTGGAACTTTGCCAAAAACCAATCACGTATATAAAAATGGGTCTATTTATAGACTATTCTGTTCTGTCAATCTTTATCTTTATGCCAATAGCACATATTGTCTTAATTACTGTAGCTTTATAGTGAGTCTTGGAAATCACGTAATGCAAATCCTCCAACTTTGTTTTACTCTTTGGAAATTATTTTAGCTACTGTAGTTCCCTTGCATTGCCGTGTATACATTACAGCCTTTCAAACTCAAAAACCTGTTTGAATTTTGATTGGAATTGCATTGAAAAAATAAATCAATCTTGGGAGAATTGAACCCTTAGCAGGATTAAATCTCTTTTCTTATTTGGCTCTTACATTCAGCAATATTTTGGAGTTTTCAGTATGAAGATCTTAGACATATTATTTTTTATTTATCTCTGCATATTTTATGATACTGATGCTATTTTAAGTGACATTTATTGTAGATTTTTATTTTCCAAATGTTTGTTGCTCATACCTAGGAATATAGTTGATATCTGTGTACTGATACTGTGTTCTGTGACATTGTGAAACTCATTTATTAGTTTTAGGAATTGTTTTGTGTATTCTGTAGTACAAGTAAATAATCATTCCGTCTGTAAATAAAGACAGTTGTATTTATTGCTTCCCATTTATGTTCTTCAGTACAAATATGAATAGAGATGGAGAAAGCAGACAACAATGCCTTGTTACTGATCTTAGGGATAAAGCATTCAGGCTTCTACCAGTAATAGGATTTATCTCTAGGTTTGTCATAAACAACACATATCTGGGGTGTTGCTTTTTTATACAGTCTCACAATCTCTGTCTTTTAATTGGAGTCTATTTTTATTTATGTATTTATAGTTTAGGAAATATATATTTATACTTAATGCCATTATTGAAATGATCTGGTAAAAAATTCCTAATTTATTTTTCCATCTGACCAGATGTTGTTTTCATCTTTTTTCCTGCTTTAATTTAGGTTAAAGGAGTATTTTTAGTATTCCATTTTATCTCTACTGTAGGCTTATTAGCTAGCTATCATCCTTTGTTTCTTTGTTTTTTAAGTGGTTGCTCCAGGGCTTACAGTATACACCTTTAAATTATCACAGACAACTTTTCAGCAGCATTCTTCTGCTTCATGTATACTGGGAAAAATTTGCAACTTCTACCTTTATTTCTTCTTTCATAGTTACCTTCTGTGCTAATGCTATCATACTTTTTACTTTTAAGTGTTATAAACTCCACAATACACTATGACGATGTTTTATTTTCAAGGGTTAACTACCTTCTAGAGAGACTGAAGGAAAGAAAACCAGATTGCTACTTACCTAAATACCATTTCCGGAGATGTTCTATCTCTGAACATCCAAATTTATCTTTTACCACTCTCCTTTTGTTTGAAAAGCATCCTTTACTGTAATTTGCAGTGCATATCTGCTGATGATGAATTCTCTCAGATTTTGTTTATCTGACAAAAGGTTTTATTTGACCAATGTT
Source organism: Vulpes vulpes (assembly GCF_048418805.1). Taxonomy (NCBI): domain Eukaryota; kingdom Metazoa; phylum Chordata; class Mammalia; order Carnivora; family Canidae; genus Vulpes; species Vulpes vulpes. The sequence goes on along the minus strand of NC_132786.1, from coordinate 53,021,910 downwards.
TGAAAAATGTTCTCACTAAATATAGAACTCTATGCTGACGTTTTTCTTGCGATTTAAGGATGTTGCTCATCTTTGGACTGTCATTACATTTCTATTGCAGTCATTTGTGACAGTCTATTGCCATTCTTCCTCTATACCTGATGTATCTTTTTTCCCTCTGTCTACTCTTAAGCTTTTTTCCCCCCATTCTTTATCATTGCTTTTGAGCAATTTGGTTATACTGTCCCTTGGTGTGTTCTTATTTGCATTTATTCTGTTTAAAATTTATTGATCTTCTTTGGTTTGAGGGATTATGGTTTTCTTCAAATTTGGAAAAATGTTAGAAATTTTAGGTATAATTTCTTCAGGTTTGGTGTTTTGTTTTTTGTTTGTTTGTTTTTGTTTTAGTCCAGCTCCTCCTTTTCTAGAATTACCTAACAATTACATAAATTAGTTTGATGTTTTCCCACAGGTTATTAGTGCTCTCTTGATATTTTTTTTTCCCTCTGTCTTTTTTTCTCCACTTTATTTTGGATTATTTCTATTGCTATGTTTTTAGGGTCAGTCATCTTTCTCTGACACATAAAAAAAGCCATACATCTTTTAATGATACATTAAAGTGTATCATTTTCTATTAAATTTATTCAGTTTACTTTTTTGCTTTAGATATTTTATCTTTAGAAGTTTCATTTCATTTTTTATAAGTCCCATTTCAGTTTCTTTTCATGATTTTCATATTTCTTCTCAAAATTCATAAGTTTATAGAGCATTTTATAGTGGCTGCTTTAATGCTCATTCCTATCTTTCATCTGATTTGTTCATTCAATTGTTGGATTTCTCTCCTAGTTATGACTCATATTTCCTGTTTGTTTTGCATGTCTACTAATTTTGGGTTGCATGGTAGACATTATTACATTTTTTTAATCTGAATCTTGTTTCATTCCTTTATAACAAAAGTATTGGACCGTGTTCTCACATGCAGTTAGACTACTTGGATTTAGTTTGAGCCTTTCAATGCTTCCTTTTAAGATTTTCTAGAGAGGGTCCAGAGCATCTTTAGGACTAACGGAGCCTCAATATTAAAATGCTACTTGATTTGAGAAATCTACAAAATTGTCCATATATTATGATAGCTTTCCATTCTAGTTGATGCCAACTCAAACTCCTCTTAAACTTGTCTAATCTCTGGGTATCTCCAGTGGTAGTACTTTTTGTTTGTCTGTTTTCCAATAGTTCTTCCTCCAGCTTCAGGCAGTTTCTCCTTATGCATAGACAGAATAAAGATTCAAGGGAGTGGGACCCATCTACAGATCTCCAGAGTCTTCTCCAACACTCTGCTCTGTGTGTTATAGCTGCCCTGGACTCTATAAACTCATTCTGTGTCTCCTCTCCTTACTGCAGTGGCTGGACTTTTTTTTTTTTTTTTTTTTTGGACATTTTTTAGAATTCCTCCTTCTGTGCTGTGGCTTGGAAACTGCTTCCAGGCAGTAAATTGGGACAGTCTTGAGAATCATCTCATTACTTGTCTTAGGGATCAGAATCGTATGCTTCCCATCATACAATATCTGAAAACTATTATTTCAAGTATTGTGTCTGGTTTTATCATTAAGACAGGATGCTCTGTCTTGTTCATGTTACTCGAATATTCTCAGAAGCAGAAAGTTTTCTTTTCTTCTTTTATTTTTCTTCTCCTTATTCTTTTTCTTTTCTTTTTTTTGGGGGGGGGGCATATTTCATGTGTCATTCCTACCAGGAAGCTACCACTGATTGCATTTTTCAAACTGAGTGCATCTCCATTCACAGCGATCCTATTTGTTATGACACTTATTTTACCTTGCAGAATGACTGTTGGCATCCTTTTGTGCCTCACAAAATGGTCACCTTTGAGTATGTGGACTGGATCTTCTTCCATTTCCATGTCCTCATACAAGCACTTCACCAGTATTGGATTAAATCAATCAAATTTACTACTCCATAACAAACAAACAGCTTGAATTTCTATGCCCTGTTCACATATTACAAATATATCTCACCTTGGTTTTCTAGACTATCCATAATATGGAACATTCTAGTATCTGACCTTTTTCTGTAAGAGCCTCATTGCTTAGCAATGCTGTAGGGCTCAACATTTATAAAACTGCACAACCCACTTGCCCCTAGGCTTTTCCTAGGAAAAAAGAATATCTTCTATTAGTAGAATAATAGAATATCCTCTTCCATCAACCCTACCAATAAAAACTCTGTCCTTCTTTTAACATACATATGAAACTCTCCATCATCTTTGATTTTTCTGCTTGACCACCATTTTTAACTCCTTGGAAATTTATTCATACTTCTCATGTTGCCTACTTTATCTTTCCTATTTGATTTGATTCTATCCGTTCCTCTCTATTCCATAGTATTCTGTGTATTTCCTATTTAAGACTATTTCATATTTCATAACATTATGATGTCTAGATGTCTAGATTAATCATACCCACAACCCAACCTAATTTTCCCAGTCTTATTCAACTAGGTTTTTTCTTTTTCTTTTTAGAATAGAAGCAATGCATTTTTTCTTAAAAAAAAAAAAAAAGCTTCTCTAAAAATACTGGGCATTCTATAATAATTTACTCAAAAATGGAAATAATAAAAGATTTTGGTTGTAATTATAAGTAGCAAATATTTTAATCTAATAGCTTTATGAGGTACAATTCATGTACAAAATTCACCTTTCTAAATTGTACAATTTAGTACTTTTTAGTATGTTCACAGAGTTGTGCAACCATCATCTTTGTCTAATTTGAAAACATTTTTAGCCACTCCCCACCCCAAATACCTCATAGTTATTAGCAGTCACTTACTATCCTCTCCCTAGTTTCTGGGAGACTTTCTGTCTGCTTTCTGAGTCTACTTTCTGTTTCTGGATTTGCCTATTCTGTACAGTTTATACAAAGGGAATTACAGAACATGTGGCTTTTTGTGACTTCTTTCACTTAGCATAATGTTTCCAAGGTTTATCCATGTTGTAGCACATATTCCTTGTCAATTCCTTTTTATGGCCAAATAATATTCCCTTATATGAATATACCCTGGTTTGTTTAATCATTCATAAAATGATGCACATTTGGATTGTTTATACTTTTTGGTTATCATAAATAATTCTGCTGTGAACATTTGTGTATAAGTTTTTTGTGTAAACATGTCTTCATGTCTCTAAAGTATATGCCTAGGAGTAGAACTGCTGGATCAATGGCAACTCACTGTTTAACTTTTTAAAAACTGTCAAAGTTCTTTAAAAGTAGTTATGTTATTTCACTATCCAACAGTGATGTACAAGCAACCTAGTTCACCAACAATTATTATTTACCTTTTTTATTGTAGCAAATTCTAGTTGATTTGAAATGGTATTTAATGGTTGGTTTGATTTACATTTCCCTTGTAGATATTTAAATTGAGTACTTTTTCCTGTGCTTATTGGCCAACTACATATCTCCCTTTAAGAAAAATCTATTCATATTATTTACATTTTATTTTTAGGCTCTTTGTTGTTGATTTGTAAGAGTTATTTATGTATGCTGGATAAAATTTATCAGATATATGATTTGAAAAGGCCTTATATCATTCTGTGAGTTGTCTTTTCACCTTCTTGATAGTCTTTGTTGAAGTAGAAATATTTTTAAGTTTTTAAAATTCCAGTTAATCTATTCTGTCATTTGGATTTTTGGGTGTCATAGCTAAGAAACCACTGTCTGACCCAAGCAAATTTTCTCCTATATTTTCTGCTAAAAATTTTACAGTTTTTAACCCTTGCATTTGTGACTTTGATCCATTTTGAGTAATTTTTGTATGTAGTTTGAATAAGGATTTAATAACTTTGTTCTTTAAAGATAGGTTTTTCCAAAGAAATAAAAATTTTGCACCCATTTTTTTAAAAGATGTTATTATTCTATTATCATGTTCTTTATTTTTTTTAAGAATTTTATGTATTGGGCAGCCCAGGTTGCCCAGCAGTTTAGCACCACCTGCAGTCCAGGGTATGATGATCCTGGAGTCCCGGGATCTAGTCCCATGTCAGGCTCCCTGCATGGAGCCTGCTTCTTCCTCTGCCTGTGTCTCTGCTTCTCTCTCTCTCTCTCTCTCTCTCATAATTTTTTTTTAAAAAAGAATTTTATGTATTTATTTGACAGAGTGTGAGAGACAGAGCACGAGTTTGGTGAGGGGGAGAGAGTGAGGGACATGCAGACTCCCCACCTGACCCAGGACCCCAGGATCATGACCCAAGCCAGAGGCAGGTGCTCAACCAACTAGGTCACCCAGGCACCCCAATTATCATGTTCTCTAGTAGGATCAACACATACATGTGTTGAGGGAGAAAGAAAAACTGAACAAAAACTTGATGGATTCACATATTTATGACAGCTTCTGTATTTTTTTTATTTAGATATATTTTATTGAATAATACATGTCTCAGAGTTATCAACTGAGTGTTATGTTGCCTATGATTTCTTAAAAGCAAAGAGTACTTAGAAATTATATTTTTATCAATTTCCCTTAAACTCCATTCCTCTGAAAATACATCATCCCAAAATGATAGTTGGAGTAAGCCAAACCCCTGAAATGAATAACTTTAGAATTACACACACACACACACACACATACACACACATACACACATATAGAAATATTTATATAAATGTTATATTTCTTTACTAGCAAGATTCTAGATACTATAAAAATTATGCTTTAAAAAGTAAGATGTTACAGGCATGTATTTTAAAAGATCACCAGGGGTGATATACCACTGCCCTGGAATAGTTCTGCAGTTTCTCCTCCCTCCACTTCAGTGTAGCACTTTCAGTGAGTGCTGAAAAGAGGAGAGTTCAGGGAAGAAAAATGACAAGGACTGGGCCACAGAAGATGGCCATAAGCGCCTTCTAAATTGCCTTATTTTGAAACTCCACAGTTGACTCCACACTTCACCTTCAGATGGTGAATCAGATACTGCCTACATGCTATGGCTTATTCCAGGCAATCACACTCTTGACATCTGTGTCACCATGTAGGAGGACTGTGCTCATGTGGAAGAAGGTTCAGTCTCATAGAATTTAAGGGTGGTGTTGCTATAAGGAAACCACATGCCACAGTGTGATGGCATCATGCTGTGTGAGCCGCCTACACTTTTCAGGAACTGATTGTGTGTATGCAATTTATTCTTTGAGAATCCATTATTATAATACAAGAAATTGTTGGAAAGGTAGAAGGAAGAACACATCACAGTCAGATTATAATAACTATTTAGACTATTTAAAATCACTCAGCTTGTTCTATATTAGAAAAACAAGCCCTCTACAATTATGTAGTTTATACATTTTATCTGGCTTTCTGATTTCATACTTGAGACAGAACATGTTATTACCTATTTTAATGTTGATGTTTAGGAAAACAGTTGTTCAAAATGTGAAATATTGCCCCCAAACATTTATCGACTAAAGCAAAATATTTCTCTCAAATTGTTTAGGTTTCTTACAAAAATTTTGAATATGTTGATATATATTATTTTATCCAATCCTTTTAAGAAATACCCCTGATTCATTCAGTAGTTCCTCCTTGCTACTCTCAAAATTCGTCATTGGCATTCTTTTTAGGAAAAAAAAATAGATTTCTTTTTATTTTAATTCACTTTTGACACATGCATAATTTTTCTCCAATCTATTTTATATAAAAAGTCTGAACTTATTCTGTTCTTTGTGACAACTGGAAACTCAGTAATACTTTTACTAATTTAGATTTACATTATCATTTTCTTCAAGGTGTACGTCTCTTACACCACAAATGCAGTATGATATATATCTCATTACTACACTGATTGCCTCCTTTTAGTGGATTTAAAAAAAAATGAAGGGGCATGCCAAATAAACTGGGTAAAAAAAAAAAAAATACACCAAATTGCAAAGTTCCTGTTAAGTAAGTAAATAAATAAATAAATAAATAAGAGTAAGGGATAAAGGAAATGAACATTAAGTATACAAGAACATTGTAAATCCAGGATCTGAGACAAAAGGAACAGGGGAAATAGCAAGGAATAAAAGAAGTTGGAGATTCACTGGCATTGACACAATTTTTAAATGTGATGCAAGTGACTCTTTGGTGTTAAAGAAAGAAAAATTAGTGATCTCTGTTTTATTAGCTAACAATGACCATTATTTTCAGTACTCTTATCACATTCAAGGAAGAAGATTGATCCTACATTATATATTTTCAAGATTTTCCCGGTTAAATAATTTAAAATTTACAGCCAACAGCATTATTTGGTTCTATTTCAAGCTCTATCATCAAGTGTATTTAACCAAATATAATGTGAAATCAAAACACGCATACACACACACAAAGGCAAAGTATTTCCTTAGTTAGACCACTCGTTTTATTTCTTTCTCTTATTTCTCATTTACATTTTATGTCTATCCCAAATGTGCTTGAATTTTCTGCATTTCCCTTTACATAGTAAAGGACAAACACAGAGTGGTTTCTATTTCTGTATGCATCATCCCCAGATGGGAATTCCAGTCAACATAAGTCACAACTGATCATGCATGTTTGGCCACCATCTGTAAAGTACTCTCTTAAACCCCTTCATCTTTGCTTCCCTTCCCCTTCTTTTGCAACTACATTTATGTAGTATAACACATTAGTGCTGGAGCTTTTCTCCAGCTAGTATGCCTAGGATCTACAGCAGAAAAATGAAATCTCAGATCTGTTTCTCACTCTATATTGCTGCCAAGTCCTTAAGGTGGATGCCTATCTTTTTATCATTCCAACCTAAGTTTCAACTTTTTATAAATGTTTGAGTTTTGCCAGCACTTTGCCTTTGGACTCACTGATTTAACATGCTTTTCACATGATATCCTCAGCTTTCCTTACAAATACAGCTTTTGGAAATGTCACTACATTTTCCTAACTTCTTTTGAATCCAGTGGACCCATTTGCCTCCTCTATGTAAATTTGCCTTTTGCTTCCTTTTGGTATATCAGCATGTAAATCTAAGATGTCAAGTTGGATATCAGAAATTTTCTTTTAGTACATACATGAATTAATCACTAACTCTGTTAAATTGATAAATGTTTGACCTACAGGTGTCAGATCTAAAAATCTAGCATAAAATGTTAAAAAGTTATTTTTTTTTTTTAGTCAAGTGGCCCTTAATTGTCATGCAAAAACTTTTCCATTAGTTTACTCTAGGTGTATCATGAATTTTGATTTGGAGTGATACAATGTTATGCTTCCTGACATAGCAGTACAATATAAGCTTAGAATACATTACACCCTCATAATCAGATTTACTCAATCCTTTCTATTTTCCCCCTTTCCATATATAATATGATTTGTGATTATGTCTACTTTTATAAATTATTATGGCAATTAGGAAACGGTCTAACTGGCTCAAATATCTTATCTTATTTGGAAAGAAATGTAGGTACTTTGCAGTCAATCAACTTTGAAGATATTTATTCATTAAAATTTTGTTCTGTTCTTAGAAATTGGGTTTAGACATAATTTTGAATAGCATTAGACTTCAGTAAATAAGTAAGTCATGGCTCATGGCCAGAATAGTAAAACTGACAGAAAAATTATTAGTAATTCCTAAACATCTGTAGTTTTACATGAATGTAACAAAATACCAATTCCAGAAAATTGTTGTGAGTAGTTAAATGAAAAACTAATTTCTTGGTCCTTTTTCTGTTACTTTAAAATAATAATTTATATATTTTCCTTTAACTGTCTTCTCATCCAAAAATGAACAAGTTCATAAAATAAGATTTCATTAAGTTGTTATGCTTGAGATTTGCTATCTTTACACTATACTCTTAGAAAAACTACTTCATTATAACCCCAGAGTCATTTTATGACATATACACTATGAGAAAACAGCAGAACTTCCATGATGCCTTATTATTAAGTTTGATGATGATGATGATGATGATGATTATTATGAACATGCTATATTACTGCAGTAGATCTGATTCATCTCAGAACATAGCACATGGGAAAATGAAATGTTTTCCTTCCCAAGTTGTTAACTGTGTCTTCTTTCTGCCAATTCATAGTGTAAGATGTACTACTAATTGAGAAAAATGAAGGTAGCTTCACCAATGAGAGAATATAAAAATTACTTTAAATAAGCTATTTACCAATGTATTTAATAAATTATTTTGAGATCAAGTCAGGAGTCCTTAACCATATAATAAATTACCTTGTAAGAAAGAAAATATTTTAAAATATGCTTGGTTAGTTTTAGTTTGTTGGGTCTTTGTAGAGAATTGATGTTGAGGAAAGAGTACTCAGGTGCTTTTTTCAAAGCTCTTTAAATTTTTTTCAGCCTTTATACACATAAATGCATATATATAAAACCAAAGTATTTGTTTCATACCACATAAATACTTGATGGTAACTGCTTGTACTATTTTGCTACCACTATGGTAGGTAAGCCGGGGTGTTGAAATAGGCCTGTAGGGTTGCTCTGTGAGTCAATGGCAAACTTCCAAAAATATGTGTTCCTTAAGTCATTTCAGTCCTAGAGCTGTAAAACAACATGTTCCCATAGTGATGGGAGCTTCCTGACGTATTTCTGGCTCCAGATTTCCATTCAAGTTTAGGGACCAAATATTTCCTCTGTTAAAGAGCTGGGATTTAAACCTCTTTAGCCTTATCCTTTTTAGAAATACCTCTAAATGAATCAGCCCATAGTAATAAGATCTGTCCAAAATACTTGTTATTGCCACTTTTTGTTCATCCTTAATTGCTTATAATTATTGACTTAGAAAACCAAATTCTGGCATCAGCATGTATATAAAATATGCCTACCAAATCATGATGCTATAGGTCATAAGGTGAAAAGTTCTATCAAATACCAATAATTTTACCCCCTTGGTATGAAATAACTAATTTATTTTACCCAGTTGTTAACATGTCTTTGAGTATTTTTCATCTATTGCATAATTTTCTTGTTTTCTTGTTGATTAAAGAAAATAGACATCATTTTAAAGAGGTCCCATGAGCACTATGAGAACCAAAGCGTTGCATGCTGATTTTTCAACATATCCATTCCCTGACTAGCATAAAAAATTGCCTTATTAGCTTCCATACTGTTAATTTTAAGAGAAATTTCAGCAATGCATCTTTTTCTTAATATTAATAAAAATACTATCTGAAAAAAAGGAAACTGGAGTCCAGTGGAAACTGCATCCACTTTGTTAGAAATTATCACATTCCTGGTTTTCTTTTAGTAGTAGTAGTAGTAGTAGTAGTAGTAGTAGTAGTAGTAGTAGTATCATTTTAATATTTCAGTTAAAGCATTATTTTGCAGCAATATATACAGAAATTCAGGAACTGGAATGACTCACTTTCCTTTGAGTGTAAAACTGGTAATGGTAGGGGCTGCTGAGCTGGGCATTTAAATATAACTCTGGTGAAATGAAGACAAACAAACAAACAAACAAAACCATGGATTTGGTTTGTAGACATCTGGGTTCAAGCCTTAGATGCTAATGTTGTTTAAGTCCCTAACCTCATCCAGCTTCAAATGTGTCTAGGAGGTGGTGCCCTCTAAGCCTAAAATGATTTTTTTTTTTTATTTTTGAGGCTGTTTTCCACCTGCCCAGACATCTGTCTAAAAATCTGATATGCACAAGAGTTGGCTTATTTTTCCTTTGTCATTGATGTATAGGAGGAGGTGAGAGGCTATTGGACCCTGCTTGAAGAAGATGAGGGTGGAAATGAAGAGAGAACAAAAGGCATGTAATGGGGTAGTCGTATTCTAGCAGAAGGGGAAACAGCCCTTCAGACAGGAAATTCAAGTGACTAGAGAAGTTAGGGGCTTGGAGACAAAGTATGCCATGCATGGGAAAGGGATTTGATCTTTTGTTCAACACAGGACATGAAGTCACTTGGGTAGAGTAGAGCTGAGGAATGGGGGAGCACCAAAGGGTGCCCCAGGCACAGAGCCTATTTCCAGGCCTCTCCATGCATGAGGAACCAGAACAGATGCCAATGAGACAGTTGGAGGCTGGGGGTAGGGCTAGGGAATCTTCCAGACATGGATGTGGGAGGTGAACATAAATCCTTGTTCTTGGAGTTATTTAGGGTAGAGGGATTGTTTTTGTTTCTCATGTTTTGAGTAGTAGTGAAGCATAATCGCTAAAAGCAAAGCATGGGCCCTGGATCTAGCCTGCCTGGCTTAAATCTAGGCTCTTATAGTTACTAAGTATGTACACCCTGGGAAGTTACCTATGCTCTCTGGGCCTCTGTGTAATAGTACCTACTTCCATAGGCTTGTTATGAGAATTAGGTGAGTTAATCCATTTTAGAACAGTGCTTCCACAAACCCTGGTCATAATAGTAAAGATAGTTTTGAATTTGGCTGATCTAATTTTGCTTAATTCCCCTTGTCATAGACATCCTCCTATCAGCCATGAAATATAACAGGCCCATGCCAAGAATTCAAGAATAGATATAAACAATATTTTAATGAAATACTTTTAAAAGTCAAAATTAATGTAAAAAATCTATAGTGGACAAAATATTAAATTTCAAAAGGCAACAAAATATTAAAATTGAAGGCAAGGATCCATCAGCTTATTTATGTAGATGCTTGTCACAGTTACAGATCATGCTACGATAATTGTGTCTCAAAGCCATCATTCTTGAATACATGTTGTACCATAGTGACAAAGGATCACTAGAAAGATAAGACACGCCTATCGGTTGCTCATTTTCAACTTATCTTTCTAACCCTGTAGCCATTTAACCCAACTGTAGTTATGTAGTTATGTGTATGTGTGTGTATATATCTATCACCAGAATATTATGATAGATTCAGTTTTTAAAATTCAGTTTAAAATACAGTTCAATTTTTACAGCTTTTAAAATACTGTGATAAGTTCAATTTTAAAAGGGTTTTGCCAGTTAATGCTGATGTACCATGAAAGACTAGAAAATAATTCTAAAAAAAAAAGGAAAAAGAAAATAATTCTAATAAACACACAAAAAAGTTTGAATCATCCATCCAGCAAATATATATTGAGTGGCTAATCCATGCCAGATTCTGAATATGATAATGAAAGGTTTGATCTCTCTGTGCAGCGATTTTTAACTTTCTTCCTTGCATGGAAATTCAATACCCAAAGCTGATGAATTTTGAGTTGCTCTGGTTGAATTGGACACAGGGTGCCAATTGCCTGCCCTTGCTTTCCTAACATATAGCCTTCCACCTAGAGCCATGGCTATTCAAGAGACCCTTGACTCCAAGGGTTTGAAAGAGTTTTAAACACGTGACTGTGCAATAAATATCTTAAAGTGAATAACAGTGTAGTCCTCAAAAGACAGGGAAAAAATACAATTTCCTTAGGAATATTTTATCAGAGACTATAATGATCATTGTATAAAATCATAAACTTTATATTTACACTTCTAATTTATAGTATATAATGAATACTGTAAAATTATACAATGACTATTATAAAAATATACTTCGTGTAGCAAAGGCTAATCTATTCTCTGGGAATTTTGCCCTGAATGAGGCACCGACTCATACCTGAATATCTTCTGATACCAGTGAATCGCAGCCTCTATTCCCTCTTTGGCGGAGCATTGGGAAGTTTTGTTTGGTGTCTTTATTTGGGCCCATGTAGACCGTCAGGCTCCAATGTAACAAAGTCATGCAAATGAATTCTCTGTCTCTGCATTTATTAGCTGGTGCTCTTCCATGTGAAAACACTGTGAAGACAGGAAAGGAGTTCTGGGGGTTTTATTGAGCAATTGCTGTTAATTGACTGAAAGTGTGAAAATCAAGAATTCCGAAATCTGTTCCTTTGCTCTCTGGAGACAGTGGAGACGTCTATAGAATATTTTTGCCTCTGTGGCATATTTGAGATGTGAGACACATTAACAATGAGAAGGGTTCCGGGTCAGAATCACTCTGCATCATAGATGCCATTATCTGCTGATTTAGCGCAGCTGAAAACTGCTGAAAAATAATCCTTTTGTGTGCCCTTGTCAGTGACTTCAGCCTAGAGTTATAGAAAATCAGCTCCACCTGAGTCAGATAATCATTACAAAATGAATTTTGTTCTTGACTCAATGGAAGTAATTGGGGGGAAACATTTGATAGGCAAGACAGAGATTAGCTTCAGTTAAAGCTCTCGAGTACATAAAGTACTAAGTGCCGCTAATAATTGAGCCGGTGCTGGCATGGGCAAATTATCCTTCAAACTGAATGTGGGTGATCACTGAAAATGCATCGCTGTCCCCCAAAGCTCGCCGCTCTCCTTTCCCTGCACCCTGGCAAGGGGCACTTGGTTCATCCCAGCGAGGTCTCCCCTTGCAGCGCGGAGCGGATTCCGCTGCAGGTGGTGCGGTTCCAGCGGGGAAGCCAGGATGGGGCTGACTGTTCCCTGGGGAGGGACATCCTGTAAAAACACCAAGGTTGAGAACTGTCATATTCACAGCAGTAGGTGCATTTTCCTCAGAAATTAATGGAGCAAGCTGGGCAAAAATGTTTTTAAGCTACATCTTCCCTAGAGTAAGATGCAAATTCAAAGCTCTTTTGAAGCCCTGGAATGAAAGTTAAAGATAAGACTTTTTAGTTTTTTGACATTGATAATATAGGCAACCCTGGCACAACGGATGTGAAATGGAAATGCGTTAGATAAGTGGGGTAGATGTTATTCAGGCTGGCTCAGGATGCAGCCACAAATCCTTTCTGAGCCTGTTTACCTGTGCCACTTTTAATATATGATTATTGGGAATTTACTTGTATACGTCGTCTTCCAGTGAGCCACAGACAAGCAGTTCGATCAGATCATGCTGGTATATTTTTAGGGTGTAATAAATACATTCACTGAGTGCCTTTAACCCTGAAAATAACATTGGTGAGAGAAGCAGTAGCAGCCTTTGGAAGTTCTCTGCTCAGTGTTCTGCAGGGTGAGGGAGGTGGAAACAGCATTACTTTTCACTGCACAGCATGCAATAATCTTAAATTATACATCCCATTCAAGGAAGGGAAGAGAGAATTATGTGCTAAACTTAAAAGAATATACAGCTCTTTCTTAAAGAATGTGTCCGTAAATGTTTCGAATGAGTTTGTGACAGCCACAGTGAAGGTTTCTGAGGCTCCAAAACTACCTCTTCTATTCGTGTAATTTAAGTAAAGGAAAAATCTAATACAGAAGCCCTGTCCACCTTGGATGTTTGTGCATAAGGACAGTTCTCTGACTGGAACCTGGGCAGTCCTTTCCAGAAAGACATATTTGTCCAGCACCTTCTGGAAACACATACTCTAGGTACACATGCATCATCACATTGATCTGAAAAGTGACAGAGACCCTTGTGTGTTTTTCTTTTAAGATTTTATTTATTCATGAGAGACACACACACAGAGAGAAGCAGAGACGCAGACAGAGGGAGAAGCAGGCTCCCCATGGGGAGCTCGATGTGGGACTCAATCCCAGGACCCAGGATCACACCCTGAGCTGAAGGCAGACGCTCAACCACTGAGCCACCCGGTTACCCTGGGACCTTTGTGTTTTTTGCTTCACTTTATGAACCAGGAATTGTGGTTGCTGAGGTTAGGTAATTTGCCTAAGAGAAAAGAGGAAAAACGGACTAATTTTTTCCTTTGTTTGTATGTTTTGCATTAATTCATTCATCTATCCATTTAATCTCGTATGCAAAGAATATTTCTCGAGTAACTACTATGTGTCAGTCACACATACCTCCCAACCACTGGCTAGTTTTGTGGTGCTCAGTAAATCCCCAAATTCTTCTGAGATCTAGTTATCTCAAATGAGAGCTTCAGAGGAGAAAATGCCCTGGAAATTGGAAGCTTGAGTAAGTGATGTTTTAAGATCCCTTCTAAGCTGTTTTTGTATTTCCTTTTTTTCTCTATTGACTTACTAATATTTACACCTCTAAGATCTGTGTCTCACTTCTGTTTATTTTGTACTTGAAAGATCCAGAAAAATTCAGAATAAATTAGGTCACTATCCTTTTTATATTTTTCTGATGAATACACACACACACGCACACACACATGCACACACATCATGGCTAGCTATCTAAGTGACTTTTCCCATTGCCATATATTCAAGGCCAGCCAAAATATGACCTGGCTATTGCTCCCAGGTGAAGCCTTTGTTTGAAAAAGAATTGCCTTATATACATAAAATATTTTTATCAGAACTTAAAATTTTCAATCACCAAAGTGCTGCCAGCAACCAAAAAATATTCGGATCCAACTAATTGGAAAGCATTGGAGCATGAGCATCTGGGTATGATTCATTATCTCTGATGATGTTTCCAATTACTCATATGTATTTATACATTCTGAATCATGTGAGTACTTACAAGGAGAAAAACAGGAGCCCACAATTTTGGTTTTATGTGTTTGAGTGCGGGTTAAGAGATTTCTAAGTGGCCTAACCAATCCTCTGCCCTTTGCAGGAGGACAGGGTAGTCTATTTAAATCATTAATGGTGGAATAAGATTTGCAGCTTGCTCTTATACATGAGCAATGAACTGGATTATATTAAAAGTTGTCTCCAAACATTCCATAAAAATTATAATCATATCAATTAAATGCTAGTGGCAAATATTTCAATTATCCTTAATGGGACAGAGCTTATAAATGAGCATATTGGGAGACTACTGGTATTTTATGTGTAGCCGTTCTCTTCAAAAAGCAACAATTATAGTTTCACTCATGAAAATCAGCCCATAAAATATAAATGCGCTACAAGCTTGGAGTTTATTTTAATGTAGCATTATCATACGGTATTGTAATAATCTTACTATTTCTCTCTGAAAAGGCTATAAAAACAAACATTTAAAACCATATATTGGTATGGTCTTTTATTAAAATGTCATCTCTAAGTAGACTCAGAATTTCTTTTCTAATTTTACTGCCTCTCCTTGCTGCCTGATGGATCCAGCAACTTGATTATGAACCTATTGTCACACCACGCTGCTTTGGCCAACAACAAAGATCACAATAGAAATTCTGAACTTCCATTCTATCCATTTACATTTGCAAGATTCGAGTTAATTTTTTTTTAATCATTGCTTTTAAAAGTACACTGGCCATTTCCAATCTGTCACTTTCAGTGAAGACGGAGAAGTTTATTAATTCTCTCGGTAAAAGAGCATTCCCTCTCTTCAATGTACTTTCTTTAGATATATCAAGAGATTTAAATTTAGATATCTGAAGCTCCCGCTAGATGACACGTTATTAAAACATCTGCCTTTCCATAAGCCATTCTGTTCCTTGCCATTCCACATGTCCTTTCTACTTCACCAGACAAAATTGCCCAATCTAAATTTCAGCTCAAGTGTTTGATGGTTTTCACGCTGAGCTCAAACTGTTAATGCTTCCCTGAGAGAATAGAATTGAAACGGGATTTAATCTAAAATAACAAAATAGAATAAAGGTTTTACATATAAATAAGTAATGCCCTGCACATTCTTATGCAAGTTTTTCTTTTCTAGATTTTGAATGTTGTAGGGTGAAATGACAAATTGCAGAGATTCGGAAATTGACCCGATTGCAAAGAACACTCAAAATAAATGAACACCCTGTGTTGTCTGCCGTCCAATTAATGCACTTTGTTGAAGCCAAATTTAAAATTATTTTTAAAAGCTATTCCTAATATTAACTTTTAATTTCATATGGTTATTTTAAACAGTGACATTTTCAAATATCATGTTAGGTAACCATTATGAACATCTTGGAAAATGCTAATTGGTAGATCATACCTTTCCTGGTAGACATGTCACAAAAGACTTACACTTGCAACTGTGCATTCCCTTGTAGAACCCATGCTTCAAGTGACTACACATCACAAAGCAAATAACAGATTACCTATACATAGCAGGGCTGCAAAAACTAGAAGCAGGATTTTGGAGAGAAACCCTGTGGTCTTTGCCAGAAGGAATTTAAAAACCTGTCTTTTAATAGAGTGGTCATAGCACCAGAGTGATCTGTCTGTCCAGCCCTCCTGTCTTCCTTTCTCTTAAAAAAGAGCCCACTGTTCCACTCTCACAAATGTGATCTCTCTCAGTTAAAAATAGGGAGAAATTGTAGTACTGTATGGAAAATGTTAATAGGAGCCATTTAAACATAAAATCATGATTTGTACTACTTTGTTGATACTGAAAAGATAAATCTCTTTTGACCTGTTTTCTATATGTACGTGTGTATATGTGTATGTGCATATTTATATATATTTGTTTTATGAACAGATTTTAAATGTACAAAAATTTTACATTTTAGGATGTAAGTTGAGTTCTTCAGCTATAATGTGAGAAGAACAAACTGCTTTTACTCACCTCACAGGACAGATGTAAGACTGAAAGGGAGACAGAAGATTTTGAAAGTACTATGTAAAATGTTAAACTCTAGGCCATTGTACAGTTTCAGCTATTCCTTAACAATCACATGATATATAGGTATGGTTAATTAACGTCACTATGTAATCATATGAATAAATTTAAGTTACAGATAATCCCAATATTTTTGAAGGATTGGCTGTGAGTTTAACCACAATTACACTACACAGAAACCGAGCTGAACTCCTTTGCTGAATTGCTAAGAAAACCACTATATTTGTGTAAAATGTTTACTTTTTCCTTCTCTTCTCTACTGTCCCTACAAAATAAAAACATATGTTTAATTGAGATTAACACCTGAAAATAGTTGCTCAGGCGCAAGGCCATTGGGAGCACAGAGTTTGTGTTTCTGTTTCAATGTGTCATTATTAGGAAAATGTTGAACAAGCTCAACTTGGGCAAGATTAAAGTCAACCATTAAATGAAGAAGTAGAAAAAAAAAATAAATGAAGAAGTAGATTCATCTTTTATTGACATTTTTGTTGACATAGTGTTTGATGTTAACCAAACATAAAATTCTGTGTTAATTTAAGCATATTGGGCCTTTTCATGCAGGGCATATAATTGTAATATACATAATTAAGACATTTTATTTCTGAATTAACCGTTGATACTATTCTAGAATAGACATCCACTATTGATGAATTGGCTGTATTATTGAGATAGCCAATGGTTTCAGGTCTTTCTGCTAAAATTAACATACCTGTATAAAGATAGAGAAACCATGAAACTTTCTAGTATGAGTTTAAAAGTCAAATGAAAGTTACAGATTTATATGGCATGGTTCATGGATGTTGGCAGCGTTATCCTGAGGATAAAAAACAGTGAGGGAAATCATTGTGATTTGAAAGTAAAAGTGACTCTTTAGAGTTGGAAATATTTTTTCTTTTTTTTTAAGTTGGAGCTTTTCCCTGTCACAGTAGTATCGTTAATAGTTCATATCATAATAATATCATTTTCATACTATAATAGTTATTTGTCATGAAACCATGAGAATAAAACTAGCTTTTAGAAATTCTCCAGGAAAAGTCAAAATTAAGTAGTTAAAAGAAAGTATACTTACTTCAGGATGCTGCTTTAAGAATTGTGTAATTACTATTTGTATGAGAAAAAATAACAACCTAAAAATAATCTGTGATTTCTGGGTCACCTGGGTGGCTCAGTCAGTTAAGTGTCTGCCTTTGGCTTAGGTCATGATCTCGGGGTCCTGGAATCAAAACCCAAGTCAGGCTTTC
The DNA here is from genome assembly GCF_048418805.1 of Vulpes vulpes. Taxonomy (NCBI): domain Eukaryota; kingdom Metazoa; phylum Chordata; class Mammalia; order Carnivora; family Canidae; genus Vulpes; species Vulpes vulpes. The sequence goes on along the minus strand of NC_132786.1, from coordinate 53,004,280 downwards.
TGCTCAGTGGGGAGTCTGCTTCTCCCTCTCCCTCTTCCCCCCTACCACTCATGCTTGCTCTCCTTCTCTCAAATAAATAAATAAAATCATTAAAAAAAATCAAAATGAAAACAATCTATGAATATTTATTTCCTGGACTTTGTAAAAAAAAAAAAAGACTAAGCTTTATTGTTTCTATATAAATATCAGAAGTAATACAATCTACCTTAAAATATTTGCACACTACTGAAATGTACCAAATAGAAACTTCCCACCATTACCATCTACCTCCCTGAAAGATAACACCCAAGAACAGTCGAGCGCTGGCACAATCTTTCAGGCTCTTGTTTTCCTGTGAGTATAGAAAGTCAAGTGACAATACATATAACCAGATGCCTTTTTAAAGATCTCCTCCTTTCCATTTGTACATATGTCCACACTGGAGGGTATTTAGGTTGCTTATAGGTCTTCACTTTCATATGTTTCAGTAAATGTTCTCTACATGCTGAGGGAAGGAATAGGTGTAACCTTATGCTATAACCTGCTCGTGTTCAACAATCCTATGAAATACTTATTATTATCTCAATTTCCATAGCAATGAGACTAAGGCACAGAGAGGTTAATTTGAATAGAGAAGCTACATAACCACAAAGTTCTGGCTCTCCAGACCATGCTTTCAAAGACAGGCTGTTTTCCAGCAGCCTGTGCAGAACCCCAGCTGTGAGGGGTTGGGTTCATTTCTTCTCCTCAGTTTCTTTGTGTACCAAAGGAGAGAGAAGTATCCTATGTGTCTAGCACATAGGAAGTGCTCAATAAATGTTAGCTATCATTATTCTTATCATGAATTTGATATCTATGTTCATACATTCTTACTGACATGTCTAGAAGACAGATTTCTAGAAGCAGTGCTGCTGGGTCACGTTGTTTCAAATTTGGGTTTTTATTATGACGTTAGCAATTAGCATTGAAAAGGCATCAAACCCAATCAGATATAGGTAAACATCAAAGCGATGAGGAAGTATTTACTAATAATCAGCCCTTAAGAAAGTGAAGTTGAATGCCTTCCCAAGAGAGGGACAAGTTGTGGGGGGATACTTTTTAAAATACTAGTGAGTTTCTCCTTTCAACACATTCTACAAATGTGTTCTCCCTCCTCCCACTGGGTTCACTCACAGAAATGCTACTCGTATTGACTTCCATATTTTGTGATTGTTTTGCTGTTCATGTGAGCATGGTTGCAATTTTTACTAGAGTCCACATGCTCATTTTGTCCATCCTCACCACTGAAACCATGCAGGGAAATGAGTGGTGTTGTTTGAACATTCCAAATGTACAGGTATGGACTGTAGATTTGCTGTGGAGAAATGCTTGATTGTTTCAGATTGTGAATTTCTAAATGGAAGTCATTGGTCTGTTTTCTTTTTTACATGCATTCACTGAAGATGAAGCATCAAATGGAGGCTTTGTTGATGACTGTGGAAAATTCTTCTCTCTTTTCACCCTCCAAAAAAAAGCTCTCTTACTAGCATGAAAGATATCCTCGCTTTTGCTTTTTGTTACTTTTTGTTACTTTTGCTTTTACTAAGTAGTTTCTAGAAGATCTATTGGATGTTTTGTGTCTCTGTATTTTGCCAGGCTTTTCTTTTATATGTCTGTACAATTTACCATTCTTTAATTATATCCCCATCCATTGACTAAAATCTCAAAGAAGCAGACATAAATAAAAATGGAAGAAAGGCACAGACCATCCACAGGCAATAGTTCTTCCTGGCATATGATGTTCAAATGCCTAGAGTAAGATAGGAACGACCTACCTTTTGTACCACAAAACAGGGGGTATTCTGGATGCTAAAAATAATTGTCACTATTTTTTGTGTATATCATTGCCCTTTGCAGGTGAAAGCAGAAAATTTTTGCAAAAATATAGAAATACAACTGTCAGTGGCTAAGTCTGAATTTTTCGTCTTCAACTCAGTCTTAAAGAGAATTTTTCACTCTCCTAGAAAGACTTAATATCAAGTGGCAGGTTGAGACTGACCAGGTATTTCCTCGATAGTTTCAGAGGGAATTGTCCAGAAGCTGTATCTTTCTTGCCAGTTTAATATTGCTTTTTCAGAAAGGTATTTTTAATTACTATTTTCAGCTTGAGACTGCTGTGAGACTTAGCTATTGTGAGAGGTATAATTTTCCTGTTTGTTGTCAGGCATAGAATGTTCACACTATGATGCTAATTGAGTGAGCCTCATCAGAAAGGAAGGCAGAGACCATCATAATCATTCCATGGATTAAATCCTTAGCTTTAATAAGGTAAACTCTTTCAAACTCACCTATCGGTCTTAGAAATAATACTGAGAGAATGTTTGCTAAAATATACACCAAGAATTAAAAACAAAAGATGTGGGATTGCCTTCTCTTCTTACTACCACGTATACTTCTTTTTAAGACTGATTTACAGTTTAATTGTAAACTAATTGCTTTTCTAGTTATAAATATTGTTTCTTTAAATTCTCTTATGTATGTTTTTATGACATTCATGATTTGGGGATTTTACATTTGATTTGGCTCCTGTGCCCAAGTCTAAAGATCAGAGTCTGTAAAGAAAGGGGATGAAAATGCGGTCGACACAAGTCTCACTGTGTTCTTCATCTTATTATAAAAATCCTTCAAACTTCTCTTGTAAAATGCCATGCAAGTTCTTTATCAGCAAACCGCCCCCCTCCAACCAGTTAATCAGTCCGGAGTTCTTTTCTGGGTACTCAAAGCTGATCCTGATGCCTTGATTTTTTTTTTTTTTTAGTTTATTTCCTGTGCATAGAATACATATTTAAAGCAAAATGAAAGATTCAGAAACTTTCAAGTATTTTCAATTTTATATATATATTTTTCAATTAGAGGTACATTTTTAGTTTCTTTTTCTTTTCTTTTCTTTCTTTCCTTTTTTTTTTTTTTTTTGTTTAAACTTTAAAGGATCTGCCTAATGCTGCGAACGCAGCTTGTTTTGTATTTCCCAGCTCTTGCGTGTGTGCCGGCGTGTGTGTATTTTATCCCAGCTAGTTATACCTGATAACCTGATTTCATACTGTGCTTTAGCACAACAATACAGTCATCAAACTAAAGCAACACAGTAAGCGGTCACATTAACCATCATTGTGCTTGATCACTCGGGAGAGATTAAATTTATTCATTTTTACTATAGATAATCAAATATTAAAACATGTTAAGGTAAAGAGAGGTAGAGCTATTGAGCTGTGACGTGCTCATTGCCAAAACAATGTCCTATATGTGATGTGTGATGCTCTTGGCAAGATGTTTGGAGGAAATTTCATCAGGTCTTTCTGCTTCTCATTTGCATTTGGTTTATCTAAAGTGAAATCCATTCAATTTTATTGAACTGTAATTCTAGTAATTTACAATATTTACATGCTGCGGTTAGATTGAAATCAGTCCTTAATTCAAATTCAATCTAAATTTACTGCATAGTAATTAGGGCTTTGTAAGTGACACTAGGGGCCTATTGATTTAATGAAAAACTTAACCTTACAGTAAGTGTTTAATTAGTTGCTGCAGTAGATTCTGTTCTGTCCTAAATTGTGGACTTTAGAGAATCAGGTACTAATTTAAATTACACAACTATATAAAGATCAGAACTAATTTTTTTTTTTTTACATGTAGCCTAACAGATGAATTAATTTCTTCCTCTGAAAAGGATAGTGGAAAGAGGCGGTAATGAAAGTAATTTCCTACTCTGCCTAATTTTATGTAAGGCCGGGCTAGCTATCCTGGAAATGATTACCTAGCTCTGTTAAATATTGATATAAAGAGTTATGAAAATTAAAAGTCAATGAGATTTCTTACAGGATTATTTTGTAAATGGAAAACTGAAACAATATACATATCTGCTTAGAGAAGAAAGACTCTTAGTACAGAAAGAAAAATAAAAGATTACCCAAAAGAAAACCAAAGGTGTTTTTCTTCAGATAATGTTAATCGGCAGCCCCAAGTGTCATTTTTAGCAATCATATTAATTTTCTAGATGAGAATTTAAAACATTTAAATCGACCATGGTGATTTTTAAATGGTAGTCACTGTTTAAATGATGGTCTCTGTTTAAATAAACCTAAATCAAAACAAACTATTTTAATTGCAAGCGGTATTTTTTCCTAATCTAAGAATTAAAATAAAATGTTGAAATGAGGACACTTTTAAACTGAATTTTAACTTGTCTATAACCTGTCAGACCTATAACTAATTCCTTTTAGTATACATTTGTGTTCTCGAAGCTAGAAATAGTAATGTTTCTATATAAATCTAAGAGATTAATGCCAAAGGAAAGAAGATTCCTGCTGGCACATTATTCATTACTTGTCTAATTTATATTAGATGTACTAAAGGTACAGTGAAAGGAGACTTATTTTTAAGCCAGTATCTTCTTTGATTTTCCATTTCTTGTGAGATACAGAATTATTTGGTGGTTAAAAAAAACAAAATATATATTCTAAAATGAAGACAAAGTATTTTAACATATATTTTCAAATAATCAAGTAACTATTAAAAGCATGTAGATAGATAACACGGGTAACATCACTTATATATAAAATTGGAATTGATTAATAATGATAAAGTTAATTCATTAATGCTACATTGATTCCTAATATTACAGTGAGGGAATCAAGCATTTCAATATTGATCAATACTGAATTAGTTCTAAAATAGTAAGCTATAGCTGCAAGGCAGTTAATATGAAATAAAATCTAGTTTATGCCTCAGAATGATTGGAACGCCTGTCTCAAATGAACCAATTCTTACGAAAATTAAAAATGTTTAGTTTAAAGAGATCTCATCTTAAACATTCCATTTTACTATAAAGCTGCAGGAGAAGGATTGTATTATAAAATACAAAATTCCTAATATGAATAGAGAAATTAGAATGGCACCCAGAAACTTGGGAGGGAAAAAGAAAACTGTAATATGTGTTTGAGTTTGTCTCAGACTTTATTTCATGAAAACATTTTGCAAATACATCTTTCCTCTCTTGACAACACACAAGATTCAGACTTCACCACCTTGACAATACACCAGATTCAGACCTCATTCCCCCAACACACCTCAGCATGGAAGCAATACACACCAGGTACAGAAGGTTGAAAACCACACACTCTTCTCTTTTTAATGCTCGCTCTGATGAATGGCACACACAGAAGCCATATTGCCCATCTCTCAGAGTGGCCTTCGGTGCCAGCACAGCTGAAATCTGGAGGCTTGCCGCATTCACATTGTCAGCTTAAATACCCAGTAAGGACTCAAACTGGGAATAAGACAAAGTACCATTGCATGTTGATCCACTTCACTGGCCCCACCAATTAGCTGTGAAGAATATGGCTCATTTAGAAGTGTATATGATAATACTGGAGCATAACTGAAAATTAGGTATATAAAAAAGGAGGTCATTAGCTTGCACTTGTCTTATCTTCAGCTAAATGAATCGCAGATAAAATCAAATAGGATAAGTTAAGTCTTCTTAAGCTTTTGAGCCCTTTCTCATGTACTTACATTAGATGGATCTCTATAAAGAAAGTTTATAGCATTGCTATTTACAACACCACAGTTAATGTTGTGTTACAGTTTTCATTACCAACCTCTATTTTCAGAGGTGCATAGCTTTAACATAAAAATTGGTTCTAGGTTAAAAAGAAAAGCAGTGTGGTAGATTACATCTGGAAAATAAACCTACAAGCAGTATCTATTGAATTTTCAAAGTATTAGAATTCCAAGATAATGCACAATTACACTGGCACCTGGTATATCTTAATGAATTGCTATAGATTAAAAATGTAATCTTCTAATAGAAAATAAAAATGTAATTTCTCTGAAATATATACTTCGAGTATTTTTGTTTGTGAGGAAAAAAATTGAAATGCAACTCATTATTGGTGGGATTTAACCAAATAAAGAGAATAATGAAGTTTGCAGTTATTTAAAATAATAATTATGAGTTACCTGCAGTTTTATGGATTATGCACTTACCATAAAAAACATTATGAGTACTATAAAGATTTATAAAGTATCATCTTTATTATAAAAATATTGTCTATTAGAAAATGTAAAATATCTCCAGAAGCGAGGGGGCGAGGGGATCATAGCAGACTTGTAACAGATTCTAATATACACACTAGGTTGGATAGGTTGATAGATTAGTGGTGGCTGTTTTTTGTCTGTTTGACTATTAATTTTTCAATTCCTGACCCTCGCACTGTTTTGAGCAAGCCTGACAACCATAGCCTGAAACATCTTGATATATCTGACCTCCTCAAAATCTAGAATCCCTCAATTGAAGGACAAGGTCCAGAAGACCCAATCTGGGAGACTTCTTTCAACATTTATCTGCTCCAGTGAGTCTCCATTATATCCAGACACCTGTATGTCTGTCCCTAAAGGATGCTAAAAGAAAGGGAATATGGTGTCCAGGCTTTGATAAATACCCCTTGATGACAGGATCTGCCTCTGGGGGACAAGATGGCCATGAAAAAAACACCCCACTCTGCTAGTGTGGCTGTTGAAACTCTGGAAGTAAATGCTGATTCTTGAAACTCATGAGAATGTCAGGCTCCAGTCAAACAGATAATTGAATTGCCTATTGGGCTGAGCTACTTTAAGATGATCATAGATTGTCTCAGATAGAGTATCTGAGGGAAAGGCTGTGGAACAAACCCGAGCTTGGCAATCAGGCAGTCAGTGGGATTTTGGGCTTTGTCATTGAGCCTCTGCTTGACTTCTCAGAGCTGTGTTTCCTCTAAATGAGAAAATTGATATTCACCTTGCATAGTAATGGCAAGAACTGAATGATATTTTATTAAATGTGTGTCCTATACTGAGTACTCTATAGATAGAAATGATGGTAATTATTATTATACTCATCAACAGTAGTAAAATTGGTGAGTGTTTGGCAGCAAGCCTTTAGGTTTTCCTTGGGTTGATTCCAAGTTTCCCTATCTCTGACCTCCATGAATTCTCACCTGTGTGTCATTTTTAAGGTTACTAAGCAGCAAAATCAAGACAAGCCACAGGCTGAATATCACCTCTTTCTCTCTAAGGGTTTCATTTTTTTTATTCAGTAAGCAGCAGTATTAGAAATTTGATTTTGAATCCGAAAAATAATGTAGGAAATGTTTGTCGATTTTACTATGCTTTGGGCTGATATCCAGATTGGTTTTTTTTTTAAGATTTTATTTATTTATTCATGAGAGACACAGAGAGAGAGAGAGAGACAGAGACAGAGACACAGGTAGAGGGAGAAGCAGGGCCCCATGCTGGGAGCCCGATGTTGGGACTCGATCCCGGGACTCCAGGATCACGCCCTGGGCCAAAGGCAGGTGCTAAACTGCTGAGCCACTCAAGGATCCCCTCCAGAATTGTTTTAAGTTGTGTTGACATCTTGTCATCTAAGGGACTCCTTTAAAATAACTGTATCTTTGGCTATCTTGAATATATACATTGTCATCTAAGTGACTTTTTAAAAATAACTGCAGTATTTGGCTATCTTGGATATATACAATCAATTAAACTGGATTTGATACAAATTTACCAGTAAGTTGGCCAAAAGGACTGGCTTGATCATTGTCTTATTTACTTGTGTGGTTTTAAATAGATTTGTATTATATGTTATATATATTATAGCAAGTATACCTATATATATTACAACAAATGTAAGCATAACACAAGATTTAGTGCTCTTATTTTTCGGGCTGAATGCACACAGTAGATAGTATTTGAGTCACCAAATCACACTGAATGGTAAATGTGTCATAAGGAAATATTTGCCAAATCCCCCAAGGCAATGGCATTTGCCTCATCAGAAACCTGGCTGAGCTTCCTCTCTAGCATTCTGTATGAGACAAAGATCACCTAGCAGCAGCACTTTCTTTCCATAGCTACTTTTGTTGACATCAAGGTCCTCAAAGCATTCAATAATATCCTCTCAGGAACGCTGCCAGACCCAGTGGCAAGTGACCAGAGGGGACTCTCCTGCAAATTGTCTAGATGCTGAGAAACCCATTCATTCATCTGCAGGCAGTGCACTGCAATTCTGAAAATGCCCCATGTTTCTTCCCAAGGCAGCCTCTGGCCTGAAAACCTCTCTTCTGCTCCATGAACAATATTATTGAGTTTTAGGACATTACTGTCTCTAGAAGAATCACAATTGTGCCACTTCTGGTTTCCTCTTCCGACAAACCTCTACTTGGCAATGGCTATCAGAAAGCTCAAGAATAAGCTAACAAAGCAATTCTAAAAATAAAGAAACTAAGGTGGGCTTTAAAAGTACAATTGTATGTGTTCCTGTGTGAGGTATGATGTGTGTGTGTGTGTGTGTGTATGTGTGTAAGATGGTAAAAATCAGATAAGACCGAGATTATAAATTTAAATCATAATCTTGTGGGTTCTTTACTTTCAGTAATTTATTCTCAGTAATATTCCTAGTTTAGGAATTTTAATATTTAATCTGGGAACTATTTAAATCATCTGGAAGGCTGACTGTTTATTTTAAAAAGCTATAAAAATATCTACGCAAATCTAACTACACAAATAGAACAGTATAGTAGGAAGAACAATCTAATAATATGTATGTGTGTGTGTATAACTAGAAATTCCAGATATAGAAAGCTAAAATATATTAAGATTTTTCAAATAGCTAATTTTACCTTTTTTTTTTTTTTTTTGGTCAATCCTGGTTTTAAGTGTAACCAAAAAGCAAAGTTCATGGAAAATTTGATTTCCCACTAATCACAGTACACATTTAATAATTATTTTCCATTTGTAAATTATCCATCAGGATACATTTCTGGTTCAGAAATGATATTTGAAATATTTTCAAATCAATTGATCTGAGAATAGGTTGGTTCAATAAAGTTCTCGATCTTAATATAGCTATTTATATTATATTATGCTTGCATAGAGTTAAGATTATATTTTATATTTGGATAACCTATTTTTCGTTTGCATTTTGATGAGGGAATATTTTTAATGTATACCTGGGGATGACTCAGTATCACCAGATGGTATTTTGCCATCCACAGGTTCCACTTTGCCTGTTTTGCAAGTTTGTGACAGCCCACAGGGACACGCTGAGGCATCCATCCAGTCAATAATGTATCTGGGACAACTTCAATGCTGCAAACATTTTTATGAGTTTAAACAGCATCCGTTTGTCCTACTACAATAAAATTGGTTAATACAATAAGGCATGGTATTCCATCCACAAAGAATGCACTGTGCTGATTGCCCTGATCTGGGCAAGAGGATGGAATTAATTATAATCATTTTTCCAGAATTTTCAAATAAGACTAAAGAAACTCTTACTTGGTTTACGTTGACTCTTATCATGAGTACAGAAAATCATTTCAGTAAGAACACCCTTCATATTGGTAAGAATTATAATAACAGCAATTGCTATCAATAATAACTTCTGTCATTATTAGCAGTCATGTTATTTTTAAAAATTAGAATCTATAATGTGATGTGTGCTGTGCAGAACTTTTACCCTTTGATGAGTCTCTAGAGTCTTGTGCTATGGAGCAAATAATTTTCCATCTGTCCTCAGATTTTTCAAGTATCGTGCTCTCTGATGACTTGAAATTTTCTGGGCTTTTCCTCTCCAATCTTCCAAGAAATGGAATTTTACAGTTTGTATATAAAACAAACTTGCTATTTAACATCTTTTGAAGGTAAAATTATTTTTTATTATCTTAAAAGTTAATTTTGATTCTGTTTGTAAATTTGTTCTTTAAAATACCTTCTGAGACTTTATGGTTAGGGATATCATTTATGGTCTTCCTGAAAAAAAAATTGTTCTTGAATTTTATGGAAAATCTGACACTTATTCACTTCAAGAAGGAATGGAATGGTAAATGCCCTTTTGAACAGAATAGGTTTTATTAAAGCCCAAGTATAAATTTTGCTTGATTATTTATTTTAATTATAAAATAGGAATAAAAGTTGAATCACAATGAAAAAATTAAGACATAATTCATGTTCACATTACAAAGTTTCAAAGCATAAATATAGGACTACTAAAAATGAATATATATATTGATCATTCAAAATAAAATGGAATTTAATTTTATATGATTTTTCTCATACATGTTTCTTCATTTCTGTCAGCTTTTCTCACTCCAAATCTCAGGGGAAAAATCTTAAAAACAGATAATGAGAGTTGAGTTTTTTATCACATTCCTGAAATAATTAATTAATTAATTTTAATGCTTTTGCAAAATAAGAAACAGGTAGTATTTCCCATTATGTGAGATATGTATTTTACGAATTCCCTAAAAAGTAGATACAGAGATAGTCCTGCCAATTAATCACTTTTGAAGGATGTTGAATAGTGCTAAGTAATGATTCTCTTGAAAACTCATTGTTGAAAGTTCGTACAGATGACTGCTATTAAAGTATATTATTCTAGATGTGATTTCACTTTAAGCCAGAAAGTGGACATTAATTTGTAGTTTTCTACATTGGTAATTTATCTACTTATGTAAGTCAATTCATTTAATATATTCTGACAGTTTGGTCTAAATGGAGCACAAGTGAATACCACTTCCTTAACATATTATGTGAATTTTTTAAAAATTGAAATCATATGATAATGTTCTTTTTACCATTTCTTCTAATGAATGGCATTTTGGGAGCAAAAGTATGTAACTAAATATACCTGAGTTTATTATTAACCTACCTTTCTCCTTTGTAGGACTAGAGAAACTTTTTTGTCATTGTATTATTCCCCAGTTACTATTACACAAATATAGTGTGGCTTTATAGTCTCTTTATAGACCATTTTTAATGATATTCTTTTAATGCTTGAAGCCTGACCTCTAGGCTTATGTGTGTGTATTATCTGCATAGGAGGTCCATCCCACAATTCTTCAAAAAGGCCTTCTTAATTTGAGGATTTTTAAAGTTGGAATAAAATTAAGCTTGTGGGGGATCCCTGGGTGGCTCAGTGGTTTAGCACCTGCCTTCAACCCAGGGCCTGATCCTGGAGTCCCAGGTTCGAGTCCCACATCGGGTTCCCTGCATGGAGCCTGCTTCTCCCTCTGCCTGTGTCTCTGCCTTTCTCTCTCTGTGTCTCTCAGGAGTAAATAAATTAAATCTTAAAAAAAATATTAAGCTTGTGTGTATCTTTGGGAAAAAGCTAAATACTGCTTCTCTTTTTTTCCAAAATACCACATATTTTAGCAAGTCCCAAAAGAACAGGTTGTAGAAATTTAGTCCATCCCTTTTTAGCTAACAGAGTCACTGAGAAAGAAATGAAATAATAAATATATACTGACAGTATAAAAGCATAAGCATAACATATTAATTATTTTAATGATGTAGATTTTGTAAGATGGAAGTGAAATCAGAAAGAATAGGGATCTGGTCCTGATGAATTTGTTTGTTGTCTATTAGCATACACGTTTCTTGTTAAAGCAGCAATGAACATCTTTGGCTATGACAGAAATTATGATTTTTATGGTGAATAAAAATCACTTAGACAGTGGGCATGAATTCTATCTTTGTATTGCAGGTTTTGTATTCCAGCTACATTGCATTGTTAAATACAACACCAGACAAATTCTGGTATGATCATAGGCACATCTCTTAATCTTCCTGGGTCCACTGTTCACATCTGAAATATGGAAGAGCTAGGTTAAATAATCTTTAGTTCTCTTGAAACTATGAATTTTTATGTATATCTATTTAGTGTACTTTCTCTAGTTAGTAATGGAGATAAACTCTTTTTAACTCAAGTTGGGGTAGGGGGAGAGATTAAATATATTGGCTACACTAACCCAAAAGAAATAGACTCCATCCATTTGATTATTATATCCATTTGATTATTTCCAAGTTCTCACTCCACCCCAAATTCAAATAGAAATAAAAGTCAGTAGTGCCTAGTGAGAAAGAAAATTTTGAATGCCCAAACTCAGAGCAGTGAAGGTGATGCATAATGAAGAATAGACACTAGGGAGATTTTGGTCTAAATATGTAAAGATTATCCTACCTAAATCAGAACTCACACTTCAACACATCCTAGATGAATTCTGCAAACATAAGCATGCCAGAAGATTGAGATAACCAAAAGAGGATGGTGTTACTGGTATCTTGACCCATGAAACTTTGGAGACTCTGGAAAGAAAGAGTGGTTTACAGTTATGCAGATAGGTTATATGTTGTATACTTTGATTTATTCTACCCCTAAAGCTTTGATAGGCATCTATATGCTTATACTCCAAAATTTGTATATCCATTCCAGATTTTTCTATAGATCTCAGTATCTCTAATAGGCAAACAATAACAATAGCAACAAAATATTGAGTTCTTTCATATGGCTTCTTAGATGCTAGGATTTATTCAAGGGGCCTCACATATGCCAACCAATTTAATACTCATAGCAACACTTTGAGGTAGATACTATTATTTTTCCCATTTAATATATGAGGAAACTGAAACCCAAAGCAGATAAGTCACTTGCCCAAGGTTACACAGGTCATATGTAGTAGCATCAAGATTTGAATCAGTCTGGTTCTAGACTCTTTGCTGCTTATGATTGTGCTATATTTTCTCTGCTGTTCATAGATCATTTAATTGCTATAAACACCAACTAAGAGTTCAACATTTACAAATCTGAACCTATCAGAGTCTTGTGTTTTCCTTATCCTCACATCTAATCAGACAGTGAAGAATTTCCCTTGGGGGAAAAAAAAGTCCATTATCTGTCTCATTCACTTTTCTCTTGCCTCTCCATTAAAGGCTTTGTAATTTCTCTCCTGACTAGTAAAATTTGTCTAATTGTCTAATTTATCACCAGATGGCCACTCATTTCCTTACAATCTCCCTTCCATACAGATGCTTAGAGTCAACTTTATAAAATACACATATGCTCAAGTTATTTCCCCAATTAACCTTCTTCAGTGGTTCCCCTTAATCCTCAAGATAGTGTCAACACTTCATCAGAAGTCCCTACTTTGCCATTCCAAGGGCCATCTTTCCAAAGTATCCCCTAATCCCCATCTCCTTCTGCTTCCTCAACTTCACATACCCTCTTGTTCTAACCAGTTATCTTTTATTTTTTTCTTGAGTGCTTAACTCAAATGTCATCTCTATTCGCCCATTTAAAATGACTTATTGAGAGTATATTAAGTTTTGGAAATGTAGCTAAATATTAAGAATCCACAGATATTCAACTTGGAGATAAGTCTTTTTTTGCCCTGAGTGTATGGTTTAATCAACTATAGTTGACTATGGTTAGTCAACTATAAACAAGTTTTTAGAGAGTAAGAGCTGGAAGGTAGAAGAACCGTGTTCTTTAAGCATGAATTTAGGAAGGAAAATTGAAGGCCTTATGACATAAAGAATAATAGAAATTAATTGTGGTGTTGAGAATATAACCTTCTGGCATGAATGACAATGCCTCCAATGTTCTACAGGCCTTTGGTATCTCAGAGGAAAGATGAGTGCAAAAGGGAAAACCATCTAGAGGGAATTTCCTTGCACTCCCCTCTTCTATGCTCTAATGAGATACCAAAGCATCCATCCCTTGTTTCCCTCCATCTTGACAAAGGATCAGTACATGGAGAAAACACTTACATGCCCACTAAACCTAAAGCCCATTTATGACAGGCCCTCTGCAAACATTTTGTACGTATTGCAGAGATTTATAAACTGATTTTTAAGATATTGAGATCTCAGCAATGTTGTATGATATTGAGGCTTTGTGTGTAAAGTTGATGTAGAATAAAATAAAAACACAGATTTAAGGAGATTGAGGTGGACGATAGATTTTGTGTCTGTGTGTGCGTGTAAAATGAGGAAGGAGCTATATCTGTTCAAAGAATCAAAGTTAGCAATAACAAGAAAAATTACTATGAGAGAGAAGTGGAGTGGCTGAGAGGATGTTTTATTTAATATAAATATCTATCACACAAGGAATACGGAACCAACAACAAGCTAGAAAATGTCTAGTAATATACCAGATACTGTGGAAAGATAGGAGGATAGGAAAAGACAAAGAAAGAAACCCACGAAATGTGGCTCATCCAGTTTACTTGAGGGGCTCACTGTTCATTTTTGGAGATAGAATATCCCCCAAATAAATTCAGGGTGGCTACCAGCAAAATATTAGCAAGCTGCCAGAGCAAATGACCAGAAAATGACAAACTGTGGATGTGAAGTCCTAGTCATTAATGAGCAGGCATTGAATATATTTTGTGATCACTTAGAGCTGTCACAAAAATGAACACTGGGCCTCTGAGAAATCTGAGCAGACCCAAGGTAAAAAAATAATAAATAAAAGCATCTAAACTTGGAGAGCAGAAAACAAGGCTGGCATGGGCAAATGTGGTATCTATTTATTTGGTAGACAAAATTACATCTTTGACTATGTGATAATCTGAATGCTATTCAATATCCACCCTTCCCTGCGGTATTGAATGCACTTATCTACTTGTAATTAAAATCCTTCACTCTCCATCCACATATTATTTTATTCTGAACATTTTGTTCTCGATATGTGTGTCTATTTAAGTGTACTTCTTTAGAGATCAGTTACCCGGAGGCCACACCTCATTAAGGATTTAATAAAATATATATTTTATGATAAAATAAAACTATTCACTGCTCTTTACTTAGACTCTTTCTTGCCATAAAAATAAAATATCAATCTGCAACTTTTCATTGTTTGATTTTAAAGGTTCCTTTTTAAAAAAAAAATCATAGTTTATCTGAATTCAACACATTCATTAGCGCTGATTTACAATGGAGTGTGTTTGAAAGTGGATGCAATATGCACATGCCAAATGAATTCATTAAGGCCAATGTGATTACAGTGAATGTCACATGAATTAATAATAATGGGACCTCTAAGTGTTACCATTACTTTCACAGTGTGTTACTGTTCTTATACTTATGAGCCCTGAGGATAAATGACACATATTACCCTCATATGTTAATTGTATCTTGATAATCAAAGGTTGGTCTAGCAATCTTGTGGGCAGTAAAAATTCCTAGCCCCCTATATATGGAGAAATTACTATTATTTACAAGTTTCAATGAAAGGTGATTCAGTATTTTAGATTCCAATTATAAATGGCATTCATGTTAGGCCTCCCACACATTCACTGAAATGTTATAGCCTTTAGACATATGTTTTCCGTGGCCAATATTTACAATGAAGAATTTAAATTGCTGAGGACTTTTTCCAGGAGTTTGTTTTTCATTTACTTGAGAACAGACATCTTATAAGAGATACATACATATGTGCCTATATGCACGTTTACTCTGCATTCTAATAGATGTGTTCATACAGAGGCTCACACATGGACATGTACACTCATTGTGGCTCAGTTACATGATCTTGGGATACTTTTATCTTTGACAGCAGCTCCCTCATCAGCAAGATTATAATCATATACTTTTTAAAAATGAGCTTCGAAACATATGGCCATATAGGAGGTACACAACATCCCTCTTCCTTCCCATTCCTAACCTAGCTTTTCTTTTCTTTTCTTTCTTTTTTTAATTGTTTTTTTTTTTCTTTTCTTTATTCTAGAGACAATTGTTTCAAATCCCAGGTGGTTAGGCTTTGGGATGGATGGAGAGGAAAGGGTTGAAATGAAAGAAAACCCATTTGCAGCTACACAAGGAATAATGGATTTAATTCCTAGGTGAAGTCCTCATAAGGTCCAGGCCTTCAAACATGGAGGAAGAGAAAAATAAGGAAGAGTTTTCAAATCCAGGAGGAAACAAAAAAAAAAAAAAAGGAAACTACAGTACCCTTATTCTTTTGTCTTTCATAAGCATCTGTACCTAATGTCTTTTATAGTTTGATAAATAGGAGACTTTTTTGCTTGATAATTTTTTTTATTTATTTATTCATGAGAGACACAGAGAGAGAGGCAGAGACACAGGCAGAGGGAGAAGCAGGCTCCATGCAGGTGACCCGATGTGGGACTGGATCCCAGGTCTCCAGGATCACGCCCTGAGTCTAAGGCAGGCGCTAAACCGCTGAGCCACCCAGGCTGCCTTTTGCTTGCTAATTTTATTGATTAAACATAGTAAGTCCACAGACTCCTTCCCCACTTCTTGCTTTCTACTCATTACTCTTCCATATTTTTTATTGCTGACTAGGAATACGGCCAGTGAATATTACCTCTATTTCAATGGTAGGGGGACTTCTAAAGAGAAACTGGATGATCTGGAAAACCATCGTTTACAAGGTATAGAAAGCATTCTGATTTTCAAACAGTCACCCCACAAGCATCTTTGTGCAGTACGATTAAGAAATGGATACTCCACCTCCTGTTCAGAATGTCAGTCACTGCCTTAAATGTCACTAGTGGTCTGCATCTCAAGTTTCTAGGTGCTAGGAAACTGACAAATAATTTTATTGATGGCAGCATCTAGATTCAAAAAGATCTGCACCAGTTTGAACAATAGGTCTATACTTTAATAACAGTTCTAAACCTATATTCACCCCCCCAAAAAAATAAGTATTTAAGCAAATCTCAGGGAAGAGTCAATGAACCTTGGCAGAAATATTCATGAAAATTACATTTTAGTTAATGATAAATTCAGTAATGGTCAACTGTATGATAAGAATAAAAATATTAATACCTTTGGACCATATCAATAGAGTTATGGTATCAAATCAAGGAGATGATATCCCGGTTTGGTAGGTCAAATATGAAGGACTGTACTCAGTACTAAGCATCCCATCTCAAGAAGGCATTGCCACACTTGCTGCTTCCAGACAAGGCAGTGTGATATGCTTAAGAGGATTATGAAAGGTGCCAGAGGAGAACTTGCTGTAGAAAACCAAGATGAGAGATAAAATTCAGGGGGAAATTTATAGCTGTCATCAAATACTTAAAGGACAAACATAGGAAAGGGGAAAAATTTAGTTTGCGTGCTCCAAAGATTAGAACCTCACTTAATAGGAACAGATACAGTTTTTTTGGCTTGCTTTAAGAAAAAAAAAAAAACTATAACTATCGGTGTTGAAAATGGAATTACTTATTACATGAATAGATAAATTCATTACCTGGTAAGATTCAAGTAGATGTTTAAACACCTCCCTGTCAGGGGAAGGAAGCAGAGGTACATTACATAGTGGAGTAAGGCATTACCTAGGATGGACAAGATAGCAAATTTTACTTATTTTTTGGATTTTTTTACTGTGACCCACAGTAAGAAAGACATTTTACATTATCAGTACTCACACATATAAGTACATATAACTTAAAATGTTTACAAAAATAATACCCATATTACACAGAATTCACTCATATATCCTCTCTAGTATGGTTAGGCTAATTTTAATTTTTTAATACTATTACATTTTGCTAGATTGATTTCACATCCCAATAATGGATCGTGATCCAGAATTTGAAAAACACTGAACTAGATGACCACTTCCAACTCTAAGAGTCTATCTTCCTGATAAATGTTACGGAGAGGGCTAAGCACCTCTGATGTTTAGAAGTGGATGCTCCCTCTGCATCTGACAATTATAGGCGAATAGAGATCATTACCATGAATTTCCTGGAACTTCTCTCATGATTTGTTTTGATTTAAATTTGGAAATGTAATAATGAATATTATAATTTGGGCCACTTTTTAACATACACATAGCCTATTTTGATTTCATGATAATGCCTAGCAGTAAAATCTAGTACGTCAAGAAAAAGGATGCAACAGAGGTTTTTACCTATTTCTTGATAATTCTGTGTAACTGAATTTATCACTAACAAAGAAAATGTGGTGCCATGAGAAGGCATGGCTGGTGACAGTAAGGGATGCAGGTGGAAGATGATGAGGGATGGCAAATCGAACAGTAATACTTGAAAATTTACCTGTGACTTGGCCTAGATACCAACACATGTCTGTGAGTATATGATTCATAGACAACAATCTCACAAGGAGAATCTCAGACAATGAGGAAGAGGCTTGGTGAAGTAAAGGGACTTGTCCAAAGCCATGCAACCAGAACTCGGTGTAATTGCTGTAGCATTAAGAACATTATAAAAAAAAAAAAAGGGTAGAGGCTTGAATATATCCCTTGTGGGCCTCAAGCCCCTCACCCTAACCCACCCTTGGGATATAGAATAAGGAGTTTTTTTAGCTAGGAGATTTTTCCAGAGAGGGGAAAAAGAATTATAGTAGTGATACAGCATAGAAAGTTAGAGTCATCGCAGTACTTAAATACATCTTTCCAAGCACTTTCTATATTTGGTTTTCATGATTTTGAATTATATTTCTTTAAAGAGATCATTTTCACTGAGACATTTGAAGAAACAAAATCCACATCTTCTCGGGGAAAAAAATTATGCGGACGCAGATAGCTCTTAAAACATACACCCTCCCTAGTCACTGTGTGCTCTGTCGCCATGGTTGAAGAGACTGCAAATCTACACAGGTTGGTCTCTCTGTATAATCAATCAGATATTCATACACTTGAGATGTTTATACCCTATAAATTTCAGTTGCTTCCATTTTGTAAATCAAATGTTTATTATATATTGCTGAGAAATATAGGTAGAAAGGAAACATAAAACAGTCATCTTCTCTGCTTTACTTAGTATAATCAAATTTGCTCTCACAGATACCATATTCACGTATTTATATCCTCTGTTTGTCCCCATATGTATTTATTTTTATGTATAACAGTAGACAGCTACTCTACTCAGAAATGCATTTTTTATTCTTTCAGGAAACATTAGAACTGAATTGCCCTGGGTACCTTCCAGAGACTGCTGGTTTGTTCTATTAAGCTCATGCAACCCTGGCAGGGCCTGACCCATCTTTAGTCACTGGGAGATAGATTTATTTTCAGCGACAAACCTAAACATGTAGGGCTGGCCTGACCATTTGGACACGGGGAATCCCTGCCCCACCTTTCAGTACCCCTTATCTCTTGTTGGCACTTTTCACCTGGGGGCTTCACAGCTAACGACCTGTCCACCTGCCCACACCTGGCTCCTGGCCTACCTCATAGAGTCACCAGCTGCCCTCTCTGGGCCAATCAAAGAAAAGAAATTACTATAGCAGAAAATGACTTAGGGACTTGGCTGCAAGTGGTGACTTAAAGATTTGGCACCATGTTTGGGCCTTGCTGGTGGTGGCAGGTGGTAAGAGAAGGCAGCTGTTTCAGACCTCCATCAGGGATGGCTTTGGGGCCCAGAGGCATTGTAGAAATGGGAGATGTCCCAACACTGTGAAAGTAGATTTTCTTGCTCAGGCTCCAAGCCCTAAAACTTTCTTTCAGTGCTAGTGGAGGAATTAATTATTCCATCTAGGCATGGGACCGCTCATGACCATAGGCATCTCAAACATCTCCCTAAATATCTGTGAGTTCTAAGGGGAAAACAGCAATTTAATTAATTGGTCAGAAAAGCCAGTTCAACCCAATGTGAAAATGAATTGAGCCTGTGATGATGAGCTCAATTATTGCAAGCCAGTGCTAGGGAGTCTGAGGACGCGGATGCTATAACTCATGCAGCTTCAGCTACAGGGCAAGTGGGGGCATAAGTAAGAAGAGAAAGAAAGCAAGATGAGCTGCAGGTCTGTCTGCAGGCCTAATCAGTGCCTGATAATTTCAAGTATCTAGAGTAACAGGCCTATTCCTGGTCCAGTCCATAACCTCTAGTGGAATCTAAGAAGATGGGGGCATATCAGCCAGGACCTCAGAGCATCCTTGATTCTCAGGGGGTGACAGCATTACCGTTCTGGGGGGACTCAGTCAATCTGATGGAAAATGTCATTTGGTAGGTGAAGTGCAGGAGACTTTTATGGAATGAAACTATTCTGTATAATACTGGAATGGTGGACACATCGTGGACATTTATCAACATCATGAGTGAGACTGTGATTCCCCAGCTGCCCCCTGCTGTGTCTCATGTCCTGGAAGAGTCACTGCCATTGACCAAAGAGAGCCCACCTTGCTTCTAACCGCTGTTGTGGTGGACACTGGGTCCCACGTCTGCAAGCCCACCTGCTAGAGCTGCACGCCTGGCCCGGGAGAGGATCGAGGGAGGTAGGAGCTAGCCCAGTCCCTGCAGTGGAGAGAGTGCAAGTCCAGCCTGATGGTGGGTTAGGGTGCTCATTCCTGAGTGCTCAGTTCATTCAGAAACTCTTCCATGGTGGAGTCGGGTAGGTGATCTCCTGGGCGTGCTGTCTAGTGAAGAGGAGGGGTGAGGGAGTCCAGCAATAGTGCCACTGCTGCTCACAAAGTAGCATAAAGCGTGTTTTGGGGTTTTTTTTTGTTTGTTTGTTTGTATGTTTTGTTTTCCACTAGCTATAATTAGTATAGGAAGTCCCTACCGTTTGGGGGCATAAGGTGTGGGCGTGGGGGCCACTGGCTAGTCTGGACTGCTTGTAGGCTGTGACCACTTACAGCTTCCCATCTCTGACCTTCAGTTTCTTCTTCGAAATGAGAGGGCCCTTTGGAAACTCTACGGCAGAGATTAAATAGTTATCACATATATCATGAAGCATATTTAATAGGTTAGGAAAATTTTCTTGCTTTTCCGCTTTTTTTATGTGCAGGATTGCAAAAGCGAATGACTAAGGTTGCCCTCGGAAAGAGTGATCTGCAGAGAATAATGGGTCAGATAACTACCTCTAAAGCTGATTGCACGTGAGGCAGGTTATCAGGGCTTTTTTCCCTCTTGGAGCAAGCTGCCGGGACCCAAAGAGAGAATAGCATTTCCTCCAGGGGTGCACAGAGAGCATCTGATGTCAGCGCTCCCTTCTTCACTTCTCTTTCATCTGGAGCACTTTCTCCCCTCAAAGGCAGTGATCCCCAAATGATCTGTCTACACTAGTGGGAACAGAAGCTCTTCCCCTGCCAGGGTTCTCCACTGAGATCGTAGCACTCAAATCCTCTCCTTTCTGGGGGCAGCAGCTGTGTTTGCTCTGCAGCACCTGCTCGGAAGGAGGCTGTCAGGCTCCCCAGAAGCCAGTCCTTCCTGGCTGGCAACACCCTCAAGCGGGCGAGGGCACTGCTTTAGACCCTATTCTTTTCTCCAAGCCAGCAGCATCCCCATTCTCCAAGCCAGCAGCATCCCCACTTTTCTTGCTGTCTAATCCAGGGCTTTAGTGGCACAGCAGGCTTCCCTGTCGCTCTCTGCCTTAATCGTGCTGTAGGTTACCTGGTTGACACTTGAGCCGCACTGGAGCAGAGTTGGAAGCGTTAACCATGGCATTTTCCTGATAGGCCCCACTGTCAAGTGCAAGGAAACCAGGAACGACTTTCTGAACACCAGCAACCCCTTGACTTGGAAGCACCCAACTAGGGTTACCCATGATGGGCCCACGCTTGCTCAAGATCACAGAATGCACCTCTTCCCCTCCACCCCACCCCCAAACACACACATAAAAGCCATACTTACTTGGCAGCCATCCGTCACTTCTGCATTTCTTCTCCTTATCTTGTTCTTTCCCTTCCGGCCTCCCTGGGACAGATCCCTTTGAACAGAACAAGAGAGCAACGCAGGAGAAAAAGGGACACTGCTGGCTTGAATTACTTCTGCAGGGAAAAGGGGAATGAAAATTCCTGCTCCCCCCCCCCACCTCCTCTTTGACTTTCTCATTCCCTCTCCGCCCTCTCTGTCTTCACCCTCTTATTCTCAGTACATGACCTTCCCATTCTGAGGACCCAGAATTCAGGATAATTCTGGTAGTAGCACCGTTCGATGCAATGCCCTGGACTAAACACACTTTGGGGGAACAGCCTAAGAACCAAGCCATTTTGATAAGGTGGTTACGTGGGAAATACACTTGAAGTTCCAAACAACCCACTGTTAAGTTGGGGACAGCTTCGAGAGCCGTGTGTACCTTTAATTTTTTTTATTGAAGTATAGTTGGCATACAATTATTATTAATTTCAGGTGTACAACATCGTGATTCGACAATTTTATGCTGTGCTCACCATGATCAGTGTAGTTACCATCTGTCACCATACAGTTATTACGATATTGCATATAGTCCCTATATGAGGAATACTTTTCATCCCTGTGACTTATTTTGTAACTAGAAGTTTGTATCTCTTAATTTCCTTCACCTCGTTTGCTTATCCTCCCAATCCCTTCCCTTCTGGCAAATACCATTTTGTTCTCTGTATTTATAATTCTATTTCTGTTTTTTGTTAGTTCATTTCCTTGTGTGTTTTGGTTTTTACATTCCACATACGAGGGAAATCATATGGTATTTGTCTTTCTTTGATTTAATTCACTTAGCATAGTACCCTTTAGGTGCATCCAAGTTATCACAAATGGCAAAATCTCATTTTCTTGTGACTAATATCCCATCGTGTGTGTGTGTGTATATACAAAGACATGCACACCATATTTTCCTTATCCATTCATCTATTAATGGACACTTGGGTTGCTTTCATATCTTGCCTATTGCAAATAATGCTGCAATAAATATTGAGGTGCATGTATCTTTTCACATTAAGTGTTTTTGCTTCCTTTGGGTAAATACCCAGCAGTGGAATTGCTGGATCCTATAGTATTTCTACTTTTAAGGTTTTTGTTTGTTTGCTTGTTTAAAGATTTTATGTATCCATTCATGAGAGACACAGGGAGAGACACAGGCAGAGGGAGAAGCAGGCTCCATGCAGGGAGCCCGATGCGGGACTCGATCCCGGGACTCCAGGATCATGCCCTAGGCCAAAGGCAGATGCTAAACCGCTGAGCCACCCAGGGATCCCCTTTTTTTATATTATTTATTTTTTTATATATATTTTAGATATTGACCCCTTATCAAATATATCATTTGGAAATATTGTCTCCTATTCATTAGGTTGTCTTTTTGCTTAGTCACTGCTTTTCTTTGTTGTGCAAATGCTTTTTATTTTGGTAGTACCAATAGTTTATTATTGCTTTTGTATCCCTTGCCTGAGCAGACATTTAGAAAAATGCAGACATCACCAATGCTAAGATTGGTGTCCTAGATATTAGTACTTTATGTTTTCCTTAAGCAGTTTTGTGGTTTTAGGTCTCAAATTTAGGTCTTTAATCCATTTTGAGTTAATTTTTGTTATATACTGTAAGAAGTCCAGTTTCATTCTTTTGCACATAGCTCTCCAGGTTTCCCAGCACCATGTATTGAACAGACCATCTTTTCTGCATTGTATATTCTTGCCTCCTTTGTCATAGATTACTTAATTATGTATGTGTGAGTTTATTTCTTGGTTCTCTATCCCTTTTTGTTGATCTATATGTCTATTTTTATACCAGTACCATACTGTTTTGAATACTATGTTTTTTTGTTTTGTTTTGTTTTTATTTTTTATTTTTTATTTTTTATTGGTGTTCAATTTGCCAACATATAGAATAACACCCAGTGCTCATCCCATCCAGTGCCCCCCTCAGTGCCCATCACCAAGTCACCCCAACCCCCCGCCCACCTCCCCTTCCTCCACCCCTAGTTCGTTTCCCAGAGTTAGGAGTCTCTCATGTTCTGTCTCCCTTTCTGATACTTCCCACTCATTTTTAATACTATGGTTTCTTTAGCATGTTACAAAATCTGGGATTATGATATCTCCAGTTTTGTCCTTCTTCTGCAAGATTTCTATGGCCCTTTGGAGTCTTCTGTGGTTCTATACAAATTTTAGGATTATTTGTTGTTGTTTTCTGAAAAGTAGTATTGGTATTTTGATAGAGAAAGCTTTGAATCTGTAAATTGCTTTAGGTAGTTTGGACATTTAAACAATATTAATTTTCCCACTTCATGAGCATGGAATGTCTTCCTATTTGTGTCATCTTCAATTTATTTCATCATTATTTTATAGTTTTTGGAGTACAAGTCTTTCCCCACCTTGGTTAAAGTTATTTGTAGGTATATTCTTTTTGGCACAATAGTAAATGGGATTGATTTCTTAATTTCTCTTTCTGCTGCTTTGTCGTTATAGAAATGCAGCAATTTTCTCAATGTTAATTTTGTATCCTATAACTTTACTGAATTAATTTATCAGTGTTAATTGTTTTTGGTGGAGTCCTTAGGGTTTTCTATTGTAGCATCTGCAAAGAATGACTTTTTTTACTTCTTCCTTTTATTTCTTTTTCTTGTCCAATTGCTGTGGTTAGGCCTTCTAATACGATGTTGAATAAAAGTGGCAAGAGTGGACATTCTTGTCTTATTTCTGATTTTAGAGGAAAAACTCTAAGCTTTTCACCATTGAATCATTGAATATAATTTTAGCTGTGAGTTTGTCATATATGGCCTTTATTATGTTGAGGTATGTTCCCTTTAAAACCACTTTGTTTAGAGTTTTTATGAATGGTTGTTACGTTTTCTCAAATGCTTTTTCTTCATCTATTGACATGATTATATGGCTTTTATCCTTTATTCTGTTAATGTGATATATGATGTTGATTGATTTAGAGATTTTGAACTATCCTTGCATCCTTGGAATAAATCCCACTTGATCCTAGTGAATGACCCTTTTAATGTTGTTGAATTTGATTTGCTAATATTTTGTTGAGGGTTTTGCATTTATTTTTACCAGGGCTATTGGCCTGTAGCACTTTTTTTGTGAACATTCTTTGTCTGATTTTGGTATCATGGTAATGATGACTTCATAGAATTCAAATGCTTCCTTCCCTCTTACATTGTTTGGAATAGTTTGAGGAAAGTAAGTATCAGATCTTCTTTCAATGTTTGGTAGAATTTATCCATGAATCTACCTGGTCCCAAACTTTAACTTGTTAGTGTCATAATTTTGTTACTGGTTATTAATATCTTCAGATTTTTTTCTTCCTTCCTGATTAAGCTTTAGATTATATTTTTCTAGGGATTTATCAATTTCATCTAGGTTGTCCAATTTGTTGGCACATAATTTGTCATAGTAGTCTCTTATAGTCCTTTGTATTTCTATGATGTCAGTTGTTCCTTCTCTTTCATTTCTGTTTTATTTAAATACTCCCTCTTTTTTTTTTTCTTGATGAGTTTGACTAAAGGCAAATCATTTTTGTTTATCTTTTCAGAGAATCAGAACATGGTTT
This sequence comes from Vulpes vulpes, assembly GCF_048418805.1. NCBI lineage: Eukaryota > Metazoa > Chordata > Mammalia > Carnivora > Canidae > Vulpes > Vulpes vulpes. Next base: position 52,979,261 of record NC_132786.1, on the reverse strand, counting down.
CACTAATCTTTTTTTATTTTTTTTAAGTCTCTACTTCATTTATTTCCCCTCTGACTTTTATTTGTCCTTCCTTCTACTAATTTGGGGTTTTGTTTACTTTTCTTTTTCTAGTTTCTTTAGATGAAAAGTTGGATTTTTTATTTGAGATTTGTTTGTTTCTTGAGGTAGGCCTGTATTGCTACAAACTTCTTAGAATTGTTTAGTTATATCCCAAAGATTTTGTATCATTATGTTTTCATTTTCATTTGCCTCCCTGTATTTTTTCTTTTTTAATTTCCTTTTTGATTTTGTTATTGGCTCATTGGTTGTTTAATAGCATGTTTTTTAGACTCTATGTATTTGTGGGTTTTTTCTTCCAAGTTGTTTTTGTTACAACTGATTTCTAGTTTCATACTGTTGTGGTTCAAAAAGATACTTGATAAAGGGTACCTGGCTGGCTGAGTCAGAGGAGCATGACTCCTGACATTGGAGTTGTGAGTTCAAGGCCCATGTTGGGTGTAGAGATTACTAAAAAATAAAATTAAAAAAAAAAAAAGGTGCTTGATAGGATTTCAATCTTCTTAAATTTATTGAAAATTATTTTATGGCTTAACCTGTGACCTATATTGGAAACTGTTACATGTTCACTTGAAAATAATATGTATAGATCCAGTCTAATATGTCATTCAAAATACCATTTACTTACTGCAATTTTGTCTGGATGTTCTATTCATTGATATAAGTCCCCTACTATTATTGTATTACTGTCAATTTCTCCTTTATTTCTATTTGTTTTATTTATTTAGGTGCTCCTATGTTGGGTGCATAGGTGTTTACAATTGTTATAACATCTCGTTGGATTGTTCTCTTTATTATTAGGTAATACACTTCTTTGTCTCTTGGTATAGCCCTTGTTTTAAAGTCTAATTTGTCAGATACAAGTCTTACTACTCGCTGGCTTTTTTTTTCTCTTTCATTTGCATAGAATATATTTTCTATCCCTTCTTTTTCAGTCTCTATGTTTCTTTAGGCTTGAGGTAAGTACCTTATAGGCAGCATATTGTTTGTTGTTGTTGTTGTTGTCATCCATTTATTTATCTCATGCCTTTTGATTGGAGCTTTTTTTTTTTTTTTCTTAGAGAGGGGGAAGGGGCAGAGGGGGAGAGGCAATCTTAAGCAGGCTCCATGCCCAGGAAAGAGCCTGACACTGGGCTCAATCTCACAACCCTGAGATCATGACCTGAGCTGAAATCAACACTTAATTTACTAAACCAACCTGGCATCCCTGGATTAAAGCATTTAGACTATTTATATTTAAAGTCATTATTAATAGGTATGTACTTATTACTATATTGTTAAATTTTTTGGTTGTTTTTGTAATTCTTCTCTGTCTCTTTTTCCTCTTGCCCTTTCCTGTGATTAGTGACAAGTAAATGCTTACATTCCTTTCTCTTTATGTTTTTACATACCTATTATAGGTTTTGACTCATCTCTAGCATCTTAAATATATAGGAATCCATATTAAGTCAATCACTTAAATTTGAACACATTCTAAAATAACTTTAGAATCTTTGCTTCCACTTTTCATAATTTTCTTAATTTTCTTACCTCTGATTATGGCCTTTTCTTTTCCACTTAAAAGTACCCCCTTTAACATTACTTGTAAGGCTGGTTTAGTCATGATGGACTCCTTTAACTTTTATCTGAGAATTTCTTTTATCTCTCCCTAAATTCTGATTAATTTTGTCAGGTAGAGTATTCTTTCTTATAGTTTGTTGTTGTTGTTGCTCATTTGTTTCCCCCCCCTCCCCTTCAACACTTTGAAATACTATGCTACTTTCTTCTGTCTTCAAAGTTTCTACTGGAAAATCATCTGATAGCCTGATGGAGTTTTCCTTGTATGTAACCAGTTGCTTCTCTCTTTCTGCTTTTAAGATTATCTTTAATTTCTGACATTTTAATTATTGTGCATCTTGGTGTGACCTCCTTGCATTCACTTGTTTAGGGACGTCTATGCTTCCTGTTTCCTTCCCTAGGTTAGGGAAATTTTCAGCTATTATTTCTTTAAATAAGGTTTTTACTTGCTTCTCTCTCTCTTCTCATTTTTGGACTTCCATAATGTGAATGTTAGTATACTTGATATTGTCTTAAAGGTCCCTTAAACGATCACTATTTTAATTTTTTTTTTTTTCTGTTCAGCTTGGATGCTTTCAATTTCCCTTTCACATTGCTGATCCAGTTTTCTGTATCCTCTAATCTGCCATTAATTCCCTCTAGTGTATTTTTTTCATTTTGGTTATTGTTTACCTCAATGTTATTAGTCCTTTTTGATATTTTCTATCTCTTTGTTTAAGTTCTTACTGAATATATCCGCTTTTCTCTCCAGTGAGGTACACATCTTGATAACCATTATTTTAAACTCTTTATCAGGCAGATTGCTTATCTCCATTTCATTTAGCTCTTTTTCTGAGTTTTCCTTTTCTTGTTCTTTCATTTGGAGCATTTCTCTGTCTCCTCATTTTGTTTGACTTTCTGTGTTTGTTTCTATTATTTAGGCATATCAGCTACATTTTATAAACTAGAGAGAATGACCTTGTGTACAAACGTCCCCTTTGTAGATTATGTGTTCCTGGCAGCTTTGGCTGGCCGACTGGAGCTGTAGTGAACTGAGACTGAGAGGTCCCAAGTTATTTTCTGTTATGGACACAAAGTGGGATGACTGGAGCCAAAGCAGGAGCTGGGCATGGGGAGTCCCAGGGTGTTCTGTGTGGTGGCACCTTTGCAGGACATCCGGAGACAAAGCAGGCACTGGTCAGGAAGTCTGTGGTTTCTCTACACATGGGAGGGCTATGGCAGGACAACTGGACCTGATGTAAGTATGGGTTAGGTAGTCTCCAGGGTGCTCAGAACAAGGGGTGCCTTGCTAAGTTGTCTTGAGCTGAAGAGCATATAGGCCTGAAGTGTCCTAGGGTGCTTTGCACCTATGTCACCTTGGTGAGATGGCTAGAGCTATAATGAGTTCTGTCCAGTGGTGACCAAGCAGGTGCCACACTGGGGATGCCTTGATGGGAACACTGGAGATGGTGAGGTATGATTGAGGGAGCTGCCTTTGGGGCATGTCTGGAGGTCATATGCGCTAGAGCCCAAAGCTTGATGAAGTGGCAGGCTGGCTGGGACACTCAGCCTGCTCCTGTCTGTGCTATCAAGGTGGAAGGGGAATATAAACATTGGCATATACCAGCCCCTTTAACGCAGAGAGTGTTCTATGGCTCCTTCCCCAGTTGGTAGACACTCAAGGACTATAGCTTGTTAAATTCCAGTTGCTCGTTTAAGCTGTGATTTGTTTTTGTTTTTGTTTTCCTGTGACCCAGGACAGACAAATCGGTTCCCAATCTCTTAGTACTATTCCAGCCTATTGCAATTTGCAGCCTTGGGGGTGGATGTTCCCACTGTAACATTGTCTCTGTCTCTGCTACTGTTCTCCATGTGGACTCTCCACCTTTGCTATTCAGTCAACCTTCAGCTCTTCTTTTGGAGAATTGCTCTGTATGTAGGTAAAGATTTAATGTGTCCACAGTGGAGGTGAGTTCAGGGTCTTCCATGCCACCACCTGGGACCCTCCTCTAATGCTGTGTGGATTTTGGAATCCTGTCTCTTATAGTTAAGAAGTCAAGGTAATCCCCCAAGTATAGGAAAGTATTGAACAGTTGCATATTTTGCTAAATCATATTAATCTCTGATAACATCATAAATTTGTTTACTTAGCCCTGCCAGCCTGAATGATGACATGCAATTGATCTTTGTCTGACAGAGCCTGAAACACTGGCTCAAGACAACACACTGATATGACTCTGGAAAAAGCATTTGGGGTTAAACATGCCAGGTGTGGGCCAGGCAGATGGCATAGCAGCGGTGCCTTGTGTTGTCATGCACATAATCTGATTTTCTGAAATGACCTCGAGACACCAATTTGCTCTGCTCGATATCAGGTGTGCTGTGAGGAGCCCAGTCTCTGGGGAAGGCTCGCACCACTTTTCAGCACTTCTCATCTGTGGACTAATGGACAGCACTCTCATTGGAAATGGCACTGTTTGCTCTTCGAACAGGAAAAAAATTGTTAAAATGCTGGTAGCTTTAGCAGGCAGCAGGTGTGGCAGTAGATCCTGAATAGATAATTGAAAAGATTTTTTTTTTTTTTTAGTTGCAACTTTGGCACCCTGTAGTAAATAAATAATGCCATTAGGAGTTCCTACAATGCATAAAAATTGTTTAATTTTTGTTTGAACTATTGATATACACTTTTCTTTCTGTTCTTTCTCTCCTTTCTGTCTTTTCTTCCTTTTTGTTTTCTAAAAGCTGTTTGCTATTTTTCCATATTCATCCTTGAAAAAAATTAAATTGTGCAGTGATATAGCATTATTTTCTGTTCAGTCAATGATAGTAATAATAATAATTACTTTTGCATTTATTTCTGGTCAACTTCCTATGACTTTTAATAGGACAGGTTGTGTGAGAAAGGTATCTGTTTTACTCAGAAAATTGAGGGAACCAGATTCTTGAGCTGTCTAAATTTAAGTGACCCAAAGACATAGGATTTTGCAAAATACCAGAAATTCACTTAGGAGACCTGTACCAACTTTCCCAGCTTGACTTAAGTGCATTTCTGTATTTTGCTGGAAAAATCAGATACTATGAAACTTTCAGCCAAAATTTTACTTCTGCACCCTAAACCATTTCTCTCTCTGGATTTATGAGATACTAAAAGCATATTATTTTATTGGTTGTCAAACACTTATTAATAGGTCAAACAATTACTTTAAGTCCTGAGAATTACTGACGGATTGGTAAGGATTTTAACTTTTTAACAACTTGGGTTGCTAACATGAAGACAAGATTTTATCATTAGCAGAAGCTTTCCATCATACTAGAACTTAAAGTATGGGATTTTAAAGATAAATATATAAATAATGACCTAATTCTATAGTTTTAAATTATTGCCTCTAACAATGGAGGGCAATATTTCTCCCAAGAACTTTGAGCTCTAGGCAAGCCGTATACTGTAGGGATTTCTGGATGTAGAATATTGTTTTGATTTATCATAAAATCATTCTTATTTCCTAGAAAAAAAATCTACTTTCAATATTTGACATTTTTACTTGATGATGTGCGTGGGGAGGCACTGCTTTGCCCACAAGTGGATATGATGTTCATTTCTATCTCTTAATTTCGGTGTCTTAATTTGGAAATTGACACCCTAGAATATATTCAAAGGAAAAGACTGAGATCTTGAAAAAGCTGGGAAAAATTATTATCTGAAAAATGCCTGAGGGTAGTAGGAATTTAGCATGGAGAAACGAAGGGCTAGGGGCAAGATAGAGATATGCTTTCAGGGACTGAAGGACTAGCCAGGAGGAAAAGATGTTAATCTTAGCCTGGCCCTCAAAGACAGAATTTACCACTGGAGATTAGAATTGAGAGAGGGGCAGTCTTTAATTCAGTAAAATAATGAAGTTACTCATCTTTGGAACTATCACATATAGTGTGTGCTTGTGTATTATGTAGTCACCTTCACTGTTGCTGGAATTCGTGAATCAGCGATGCAAACCATTTATGGTGAGAACTTGGACCAGATCACTTGGAAGTCCCCTTTTCCAAGTGTGGCTTCTCTTCTTCTGGGTGAATCTGTACACAGCCTTTATCTTTGCATACACATATGTTTCCATATCCATTCCTGATACTATGGCTCCCGGTCCAGCCTTAGACTTTTCCAGTACACACATGCTCTCAACCCTTCTGCCTCCAGTGTTGATTCCACAGACTGATTCATCTGCATCCCGTGGAAGTATTTATTTTTTCCCATGCTTCCAGTTTTGGGGAAGGGGGGGGCAGAAAACGCCAAAGTCAACACTTCTCAAAGAGTGTTCGGGAGGAGAATTTTCCTTTTGAAAAACTGAGAGTGTCTTAAAGAGTCGACAAGTTGCACGTGTGTCATCTAAAATTACATCACACCAGCCAATGGCACACTATTAAATGCATCTAAATTCCCTGCCTTCCTTCTCAGAATCTGTTTACAAAATGATTCCTAAACACAGATGGAGCCTTTTCTGTCTGCACATATTAATTTGTGTTTTTATTTATGCACTTCTGATCTCTGTGACGTTTTGTCCTTTAGCCTGACACCACGTCATTTTTTATGCACGTCCTGTGGAAAGGTGGCCCTTGCCCTGCAGTCAACCTCGCAAATCCCTGACACACATGCATGCATTTTTTATTGTTCTCACATGTTGCTTAACAGCCTGCGTGATTACTGCTTTACAGCACAGCAGATGGGGTTCTTGCATAGCGGTGAAACAGATGAGATGCTCAAATCGATTGTTTTATCAACAATCAGTTGCAGATAAAAATCATTTTAATGAGAGAAATTAATGGTGTTTGCAAACATGATGTTAATTAAAGAACATTGCTCAGGCGGTTTTTTCCTTCGCCTCTCTCTTTTTTCTGCGCACAATTTTTTGTTACCCGTGACATCTTTCATTATTGACTCATGCCCCAAAGAAAAGGCGATTAAAATCTGCTTTTGTTTGATGTAGCTTTTATTGAAGAAAGAAATAGATCTTTCTGAAGCTTCCTGGTGAGATGAAAGTCTAATTATCTCCACAAATGAAAGGAAAAGCTTTAATTAGGCCTGTGCTGAATCCGCGCGCTGCGAATTTGTGCATTGTGATGGATGGAGGCCGCATCTCCTCCGTGGCTGCTGCGGGTATAATGAAGGAGGAGGCGAGGTAGCCGCTCCCCCGATGCCGCTGGCGGAGGGGGGCCGGGGGCACACCTGGGCTGGGAGCCCGTGCCCAGAGCAGCTGCCACAGGCCAGGTTTCGGTGCGGGCACTCGGCTGTTTCACGGTCTCCGTCTGAGCTTTGATCTCTTCTCAGACAGCAGGGGTCCTAACAAATCAAGCTTTTCATGTTTCACTCACTTTCACTCTCTTTGGCTTCGCCATTCACACTCGCACTCCAAAGAGGATGGATAAAATATTGTCTTTTTCTGAAGCAATTAATGATCAGCAGCTGACATGATTGAAGTGGGTATTATGCCTTACAAGCAGTATTTTAAGGGTGACTGTAGGGAGGAGGCCAGGGAAGGGAATGAATTATTTATTTAACTTTTGAGTTGTTTACTTCGCTGTCTGTGATTTGACTAACCATTTGTGTATAAGGCCTAATCGGTATGTAGGCTTTTGGAAATGCGCCCGACTGTCCACTTGGGTGTGGGGGACGGGAGGTTGGCAGTGCACCTTCTTTTAAACTGCTAATTGTCACGTGGGATCATTAGCTAAGAATCCCCAGGATGGTCAGATCCCTTATTCTGTCCCGCTTTTACCATGGTGAATGGGGTTTGGTCTACTTTCAGGTTGTCCCTACCGTCAATGCCAGGAAGGCCTCACTCCTACTTGCTCTCTCCTTGCTTGCTCTCAATTTATTTTTTTCGGGGAATCTGAAAGCACTTCTAACATCAAGTGATGATTAGGATTATTTCACACACTGTTTTGTTTTTTTGTTGGTGTTTTTTGTTCTTTGTTTGTTTGTTTTTTTTTTTTTTCCTGTCCACAGTTCACCAAGAAGTTAGGAAGGGAGAAATTATAACAAAATAGAGCAGCATGTATAGGGACTTTGACTTCCCCCTACTGCCCACCCTTCTTTGGTGAGGAATTCCTATTTTGAAAAAAATGATGAATTTATTTCCGAGGTTAAAAAAAAATTAAGCTGTCAACCCTACATCATAGGAAAAAGGAAATGGTGCATAGAACATAGCACTTGCAGATACTTTAAGTGAGGGGGTGAACTGATAGGTTACTTTGGTGATCTAGAATGTCAAAACCTGGCAAAAAAAAGTTGTCCTGTGAATGGAATGTGGTCGAATTACGGAGGTGGGGTCTGACTTGCTCTGTGCGATGGACAATTTGAAAGGAGTGCTTTCTTGAACAGAGTTTGTCACTCTCCTAAAATTATGAAGATTAGTTTTTATGGCTGTAGTGTGATGTTTGTTTTGTTTGTTTGTTTGTTTTATAACACTTCTGGTTAATTGTTAGATCTCTTTGTAACTGTTGGTTACCTCCCTCCCTCTCTGCTTCCTCCTTGTCGCCTGCCAACTGTTTTCCTTATTTAGAGAAAGCTTGATAGCCTCCGTGTTTTGTCTTAGAGTACGATCGCTACTGTTTATAGATCTCATCCACAGCACTGACCTTCTTGCAGGTGGCTGGCACTCAGCAGGAGGGCCTTATTAAGGTCACAATAAGGAATCAGAGGGCTGGAAAAAAACTTGACAGCTGCCTTGCTCTCATTCCATACTGAAATGATGTCAGTTATGGTCAAAACAGCACAGAGGGAGGAAGGCATTTGCAGAGGTGCTAAGGGGTGACAGATGATGCGGATTAGGGAAGAGTAGATGAAATCAAACACTTCATTCCACAGCACACGAGACTGCCCAGACTGTCCTCCTAAAATCAGAAGTGTCTAGGGAAGGGTGGGAACCTTCGTAACTCTGTAATTTATTTCAGTGGAATAGAGCATCAGAGTTAGATAGTAAAATACGACTAAAACGGAATGCCAGAGAACAGATGCAAGCAAACCCCCTAATTAAATGCTCACTTTCCTCCTTTCAAGCTTTATCTGCATCAACATTCAATTTCACTCTTTGGAGCTCAGCACCATCTCCTCCATATGTGAGTTCAGTAGTGATATAAATGTCTTACGTGGGAGTGTGTACAATGCTTATTACATGAAGTGGAAATAGTGACATCGTGGCCTCACGCAGCTATGAAGCCTCTAAGAAGTTAGACCATGGTTATTGGTAGTTAACTTTCACAGCAAAAAATATTTTAAATGGACTCTCCCCCCCCCCTCTCTTCTTTTTAAAATTGGCGTGATATTTAAGGTCATTTAAAGCCAAAGCCATTACACTGATCCTTGAAAAGGTAGGAAGAATAATCCAAGACTCAAAAAGAGTGGGGAGATAAGTTTGCCTTTTGGAGATTTCCCCACTTTCACCAGAGCTAGCTATAACTTTTTGCTCAGTCCAGCCCTAATTCTCCAGAGGGGTAAAAGTGTCTTGGAAAAATAGGCCCAAAATAAACACTTCTTATGAAACACATAAATAAAACCTATTAAAGTTGGGTGAATGATTATTACTTAGTAAATAAATTATTAGTTGACTACTCATTGAATATTCAAATGAGAATTCAGTAAGTTCATAATCACATTTGAAAAAGGCAAGTAAATAAGTAGGTAAATAGATGTATGTGTAAACAGCTTCAGAATTCAGAAATATCCAAGTAAAATACCCAAAGTAAGGTTCATGTAATACTCTGGAAGTGAGGAGAGAAGATTTCTGTTTAAAAAGGTTGTTATAGGGGCCCCTGGGTGGCTCAGTTAGTTAAGCATCTGACCCTTGGTCTCCATTCAGGTGTTCATCCCAGGGTTGTGAGTTCAAGCCTGGTATTGGGCTCCATGCTCAAAAATATACATAAATAAAGAGATTTTTATAAACTATCCCCCCCCCCCCACACACACACACAAAGTGATTCATTGGAGGGTGAAAGGGAGAGATAGGGAAGGCATTTGTGCTGGTGCCCAGGGCTTGGTGAGTACAGGTTGGGTTCCAGAGACCTCAGACTGCACCTCCCCCTACCCCACTGGGCAAGTTCTCCATGCCTTAATTTTCTTACCTGGTAAAGGGGATTCCAAAATGCCTGCCATCTCTGCTGGCTGCTATGAGGTTTCAAAAACAGTAACCACGATCTCAGTGTAAATGTCTTTATTATATTCATCAGAATTGTTGTCGCTCTTGGGACTTAAGTTAAGTTGGTGTGGTAGGACTCTCCTGTCTGTGAAGACTTTCCTAAACGGAGGTCCTGCTTTCTCTTTGATTCTGGGATGAGAAGTAGCCAATAAGTACAAGATGTCTTTAGAAGAACTAATCCAGGGAGTGTTGCAGGAAGAGGGCATCTGGGGCTCGGTAGCTGAGATTTGGGTAGCCTGAAGGTCGAACGTGCCGGGGGTGGTCTCCAGCAGTGGGAGGTCTTCAGCAGTGGAGGGGAGTTCAAAAGGAAAGAGTACCATGAGACGGAGACCGCACAGGCCTAAAGGCCAGTTATCTCCAGCCCTGTGCTAAGGATCGATCCACGTGCCTCCAAGAGTCTGCTTTGGGGTACCAAATGTCACACGTGGTCCAGAACCCTTCAGTGAACTCTCTGTCAGCTTCAGAGTGAATTTCAAAGTGCTCGGCACAGCTCTGTGAAGTCCTCCTTGAAAGCCTGTCTTTTGATTACCCACCATCTTTTATTGCTCACTGGTTGCCCTCATGAGGCCAATGTCCCAGCCACCCCAAACTCTTTTTCAGACATGCCTTCCCCTGCTGGGTTTCCTCCTGCAGGCTGCCAGCCCAAGTCTACCTTCCCCATAACATTTCTGTGTAGCCTTATTGTGTATCATCATCATCTGTTTGCCTCATGTCTCCCTTGGAGAAGAATCTATCGCATTCCCCATAGGCTGAGGACTGTGTCCTTTTCCTCTATATACCCAAGTCATAGTGCAGTGGCTTGCAGGTGCCAGCAGTAGAAATAGAAGCCTTTTGCTGTTGTTGTTAATAAAAAATGGTACACGAGAGTGAAGAAAGGTGTGGAATTGGTCGATCTGTATAACATAAAGCCTGTATTTATGAGTTATTATAATTCAGACTTTCATACTGCCTTCGGTTCAGCGTGGTTTCCTCCCTTACATTTTAAATATGAAAGTTCATTTCTTCATAGGAAAAGCTCAATGCTTATAAACATCTAAATTTGACTTCTTGGCTAACCCATTTATCACCCAGGCTCATGTACTTCCACCTACATTCGAAACCAGGACATATTTCTGCTGCAGAGTCTATGAACCAGATTGTCTATTGCACTTAAAAGTGTTTTTATAGGAAACAACCAAACATAAATAATAAATAGTGAAGTACATTTTACTCTTCCATCATGGTATTAATTTGCCCTCCAGTTCCTATGTAATGCATCAGGTGCACAAGTCTAGACTCATTTAGATTAGAAATAGCCCAGAATGTGGATTAGACACATATTTATCATCTTGATTTATTAAGGAGCAGCTGTAGAATGATGCTAATTAAGTGTCTATGCTTTCTTTTTGAGACTATAATTGTTTTTGGAACAAGCAGAAATATAAGGAAACAAATAGTCAGGGTACTTGAATACATTAAGTCTCTGTTGTAAGGATGATGTTCCCTTACATGTTCCTGAAACTCACACATTTAAGGAGGACATTCCCATGGCTTATAAAAATTTGCATACAGTAGGCATTCTGCTGAAACATTTTTGTGGCATTATTTATACCATTTTGAATCATTTAGCCAATAGATCCTGAGTGTCCTTGGCCTGTTAGGTTCTGTGCTTGGTTTGCCGTGCCCTCATTGTCAAGTTTTCAATCATTCATATTTGTTTTAATCGAAGTGGTCTAAGTATTCGCATGCAGGGGGGATGTGAGCATATAGTATGCTGAAAAGTATTGTTCTTCAGACTTTCTATAGAAATTATATAGTCTACCTTTACTAGCTAGAAGCAGAGCAATTGTAACATTTTTTTTTTTAATATTAAGCAGAAGCCCTCTTATCTCAAGGTCAGTTTCTTCATTAAGACTACCTAGAAAACTCAAGTAAAAGTAAATGTATTTTTCTGCATTAGTTATGGCAATAACCTATATCCATAAAGTGAGAGGCATGGTTCCAAGAAGTTTACGGTAGGTAAGTCTAGTAAGAGAAGAAGAATAGGAGAACTTTCCATTGAAAACTTCTGGCCTGGGCAGCCCCCGTGGCCCAGCGGTTTAGCACTGCCTTCAGCCCGGGGTGTGATCTTAGAGACCTGGGATCGAGTCCCACGTCGGGCTCCCTGCATGGAGCCTGCTTCTCCCTCTGCCTGTGTCTCTGCTTCTCTCTCTGTCTGTGTCTGTCATGAATAAATAAATAAAATCTTAAAAAAAAAAAAGAAAGAACGAAAACTTCTGGCCTAATAAAGAAATACAATAAATAACCCCAAGTCCCTGCTTCCACACCATCCACAAAAGGAAATCGTTTTTTTAAAAAAGGAGTTTATGGAGCCTGGGGGGTTCTGTGGGTTAAGTGTCTCCCTTCAGCTCAGGTCATGATCCCAGGGTCCTGGGATCGAGTAACATGACAGGCCCCCTGCTCAGCGGGGAGTCTGCTTCTTCTTCTGTCCCTCCCCCAGCTCGTGATCTTTCACATAAATAAATAAAATATTGTAAAAGATGAGTTTAAATAAAAATAAAAGTTTCACACAATTATAAAATACACAGGTTTCAGTAAGGTGTTCCCTGTATCTGATCCCATTGTTTGCTTTCCTGTTCCTATAACTGTTCCGCTTAAAGGCCATGCTGTTTAAACATATCGTGAGTACAAGAACCTACAAGCTAGCCTTATACGGCTGGCCAGCTCCTGGTAAGTGGACTGCCCAGACCACAGCATTAGACCAGTTTTCTTCTTCTTCTTCTTTATTTCTTTTTCCCCATTTTCATTTTAGAGAAAACTGCAAAGCTGACTTTAAAAGAAGTTTACTCGGAAATAATTTTCAGCATCAACTAAGAGATTTATATAAATATTTAAAAACAAATAGAATAAAGAAAGTACACCAGCAGTAATCCTGTCAAGCACAGTAAATATGTTCTTCAGTTGCAAAATGAACAAAGAAATCACAGTTTGGCAAAACAGTAAACATTATTGCCACTCTAAAATCTTGACCCAGATAGGGTTCTTGAAAATCAGGGTTTGGCTCTTATTTTCAACTCAGACCTTTCCTGCAGCAGGGCTATATGTTCCTGTGAGGATATACGATTTATAATTCCATTTTTGAAATTGTAGTAGCAGTATTTTTTTTTTTAATTTAAAGCATTGGTTCGCTAACTTATTCTGTGCCTAACTTATTAGCATCATATTAAAAATTCCAGGTTTGGAGGAAAGGTTGTCATATATTCAGAGCATTTGACTACTCTCTTCAATTGGTCTAATCTGTACTTTTGCTATAAATTTTCTTATAGAAAAAAGGTGAAATAAAATTAGTAGCAGGTGGTTATAGTGTTCCCTTGGAAAAAAAAAAGTAAGACAAATTTTCAAATCTGAGGAATAGTTTTACGTTAGATCGTTTGACTTTGCAGAAATTTGTGAAAAGACAATGTTTTTGAAGTTGTAGAACATGTAACACTTCGAGACCAGTCCTGGGCACGTGAGGTCTGTTGTTAAGGCAGTGTGTTAGGTGTGTTGGGGGTGAAGGGGGAGCTTCTGGCCAGATCTGTCCTCTCTAGGGTGTCAGGCATGACTGCCATTGATGGCGAGGGGATCCTCCATCCTGTCATTCTCTCCAACAAAATCTAAAGACAGCAACAAAACAATGTTCTTAGAAAGGCAAAGCCTGCACTCCCCAGCATGAATGGAAAGGAGCGTATAATAAATATTCTGACATCTACTAGTGCAAAGACTGGGGCCTAGTAGACACTAGAAAAAGTTGAGGAGTGAATGTCAAGTGGACCCTCCAGGCAACACTCTAGACATGTCCGATAGATTATGGTGCTACTTTAGAAAGTCCTGTGAGACAGGTCTTGGTTATTCCCATTTAATAGATCAGGTAACTGAGGCCAAGAGAAGTGACATGAATGCCTCAGGGACACACAGCATAGTTAACAAGTGGTGGAGCCAGGGATGAAATCTAAGCCAGCTTGTTTTTAAAACCAACACTTGTTTAGTTGCATGACACTTTTACAAGCATAACCACATGCAAACATCTTTCTATGAGATAGAAGGCCCAGATGTAAAGTTCCAGCTCTTCTTTTACTCAGGTGTGTGAGAATTTTTAGCTGGAAGTGAATAGGGACTTGCATCTGTTCTCTCTTGGCCTGCATTTTTCTACTTGCAACACCCTCTTGTGTTAAGGTGTGTAGCCCTGACTGTGCACCATTGTGCTCCTTATTAGCTCCATGCCCGCCCTTGATGTGGGAAGTTTCTATCAAGTGTGTTTCTAGGGTTCTTCTCCAATATGCTTTGAAAAGGCCTGTCAGTAACAACCCAGGAATGGTCTCTCTAGACACTGTCTCTTCGCCAGTTTGCCTTCTTTTTGCTGTCTCTGCCTTGTGCACCCTTATCAGGGAAGCCCCACAGAAATAGAGTAAAGGGATGTCTGCAAGCACTGTGCAATCACGATTGGGATTGAGAGTAGGTATCACCAGGCCACTCTTTAAAGTATGACTTTCACAAGACTTCGCCTGGAAGACTGTCAAATACCCTTCCTGTAACTCAGTGTTTGGGAGCATCTCTGATTTCCTCTCATCCTTTGTTTGCTGATACCATGATAAGAAATTGGTCTAAATCTTTTTTTTTAAGATTTTAAAATTAATGTATTCATGGGAGACACATAGACAGAGGCAGAGACACAGGCAGAGGATAGAAACAGGCTCCCCAGGATCACTACCTGAGCCAAAGGCAGACACTCAACCACTGAGCCACCCAGGCGCCCTGAAATTCTTCTAAATCTTGTAAAGAATGAACCATGATTCACGCAACGGTTTCAGAGTTAATCCTTCCTGTTCTTTCTCTGTACCGCTGGAGCCTCTCATTCTCTACAACCAATGCCCATCCTGAGCTTGCAGGTCTTGAAAAGACCAATTCTGAAAACTGATCAATGCTACAGCCCCTTGAGGAAAATTAATCGAGTCTCAGGGCAAAGACGGAGTAGATTGGACTCCAGGCAGCATGAACCTTGGGGGTCTCTGCTTTTAGCCTACAGAAACCCTATTGGCTCTTGGATGCTATGATTGTAACCACCCCTCCTTAGACTGATTATACCTTCTCCCCGCAGGTCTCGGAGCATGTCCAATATTTCCAGGTTTCTTCATGTTCACTATGCTCTCTTAAAAACAGCTGCTTAGAGCTTCTATATTAGGACCAGGGCAAGGGTGAGGGGAATGAGGCCCTGATCTCAGGCACAAAATTTAAGGGGCACCCAAAAAAGTCAGTAATCAAAATAAATGGTATAGTAAAGCAATAATTTTAAAAATCAAAATTTGGGGATGCCTGGGTGGTTCAGCGGTTGAGCGTCTGCCTTTGGCTCAGAGCGTGACCCCAGAGTCCCAGATTAAGTCCTGCATCAGGCTCCCTGCATGGAGCCTGCTTCTCCCTCTCCCTGTGTCTCTCCTTTTCTCTCTGTCTCTCGTGAATGAATAAATAAATAATCTTTAAAAAAATAAAAATTTGTACAATAATCCATGGCAAACAAGATATAAAGATTTTCAATAAACACAGAATCGGTATCACTGTTTCTTTATTTTTTTTCCCTAAAGCCCCAATATGGTGCTAGCAGTGCCCTGCTCCAAATCAGTGCAGCCCTGGCATTCCATCTCATGGGGAACAAGGGTGTAGACCGAAGAGCTGGTTGCTTGATCCTTATCCCCTAAATACAGCTACTACTATGTATGGGCCTCTTACTATGTACCACTTTCTATGTATTATCTCATTTGACACCTTGAAGGAGATATTACCATTATCTCTATTTTATATATAAGGAAACTAGGGCCCAGACTTACTAATAAGAGATGGAGTAAGGATTCATATCTCTGCAGCCTGTTCCCATGGTCCTGCGCTCAGCCACTAGCCTCATTTGCACTGACTTGCCATTCAATCGTGTTAGCCACCTTAAAAATCCTGAATGTCTCCTCTGCTTTGTACATTCTAACGTATTCAACAGCCAACGAGCTATAGTTATATTATTAACAAACGCAATTAGATGGAAACTAGGAAATTGGAAAGAAATAAAAATTATCCTAGAGTCAGTAAAAGTGAGGAAGACAGACTTGTTCTCAAACCAGATAATTAGGCTCTTTCAATTCATGACCCCCCTGTTTTTTATGTTTCAGGGAATGCATATTACTTTACTCAGTTTTCATCCTCTAGAACCATATATACAACACCTGTGTATTCCTCACTCATATATCTTTTCTAAAGTCAAATAAAACTCCAATCAGGAAAGGAGATGCCCCAGAGTATGGAGAATAGGTACCTGCCGTATATCTAGAAGGTGGGGGCGCACAGGGATTGTGCTAAGCACAAAAATAGAGCATAAACATTAGCGTGGGCCCCGCAGAGCTAGGCTGTGCCTCTGCAAAATGCTTTTATTACCCATTATTAAAGAGATGCTATAGGACTCAGGATATTAACAAAAAAAAAAAAAAAAGCTTTCTTTACACTCACATGTCTATTGTAGGGTTTATTTCCCTAGCATATTCCAATTGTCTAACAATTGGTTTGTTCATTTATTTTCCAATAACCAGAAAGCTTTTTCCACTTCACAACTATTTCATAATAGGGCTGATGCCTAAACCATAGGGGAAAACCTGAATGGTTCGCATACACTATCTTATGTACTAAATTTTCTACCACATGGGGCTTTCCAAGTGATAATAGAATAATTCTCTACTTTTATCAAACATTTTTTTTTTTACCCTTTGACTTTTTTTTTCCCCCGTTGGAACAATATTTTGGTGTGTCTCAGATTTTACCTAAGGAACAAGCATTGAATATTTTGCCAGTTTTAATTAAGTCCTTTCCAGCACGCTCAGGTGCACTCATTCAAAGCTATCCATCACATCCAAGCGCATCAGAAGGAGGGTTTAACATGTGTTGAGTAGTAATCTTGTTGTATTTGTGTTCATCTGTTCATCAAGGAAAAAAAATAGTCAATTTAAGGCAACGTGGGAGTGGCAATCCTTGTCTTTAAGGCAACTGTTGTATAATTGACCTCCTTTAGCATTTAATTTCTCAAGTCTCTAGGAAGCTTAATTTTGAACATCAAAGGGGTACCTGTGGAAGAAAGTGTTCCAGACTGGTGAGTAAACAAATTAGAGTTAATAGGGTCATTAGCTTTTGTGGTAAAAATTTAGACTGGGTATTCCTCACTAATGGATGTGTAAACTGTCAGCATGTGGGGTTTTTTTTTTTTTTTAAGCCTTTTAAAATATAATTAGATCTGGAATTTGACAAAATGTTATATATACTCTTTGCTTCATGTATTCTCTTGGTTTAAATTGGGCTTGGTTTTTGTAAAGCTAAAGTGTTTATGAAAATCCCTTCCTAGCCACATGTAATTCGTGCTGATAAATGCATCCCTGTATGTCCATGAATTATAGAGCTCCGTGATTCCAGCCACACGGTGAGAATCACACTCCACCATCCAGGGTGCCAGCTACGTAACAAAGTGTCTGGCTCCTAATTGCCCACAGCACAATATCAACAGTGATCTGTTTAAACACTTTGGGTAATTCATGAAGATACAATGTGGGGGGTGGGGGGAGCAGAATTAATAAAACAGTTTGTTTTGCATTAAACCTCAAGACTGGTGAAGGAAAAAAATAGATATGTTTAACATAGAGGAAAAGCAAATATTTGCTAGCTTTGACAGAGGAGACTTACAGCAGCTATTTAGACTGGAAATCTACAGCTGGGCAAGCACATCCAGTGGTAAACCACCTCCTTACTGTGAAAACTTATTGTACCAGCAGGATACGGGAAGAGAGAACAACAATGAAAGAGAAAGTTAAAAGTGAAAGAAAAATAGAGTAAGGCAGGGATCACGGGGTGCTCTGTGTTTTAAAATGTGTGTTTGGGAGCGACATAATATAATTTAATTATGAATGAAGATTTTCAAATGCACATTTACTCTTTCCCTTCTGAAAACATAACTTATTAAAGCCCTGTTGCAGCTTTTCTGATAACTGGTACAAGTCACTTTTACACTAAAAATGTGTCTTCTTAATTCCCTTTTGTTCGTCTCCTATTATCTCCATCAAAAGAAGAATGTTGTATTTCCCATTACTGCTCGCATCAAAACAAAACACACATATAAAGATTTAAAATGCCATGATTAATATTCAGAGTTTTTAGAGGGACACAATTATTGTGGTGGGTTTTATACACCACTCAGAGATAATGATGGTGAGTTTTAGTAATTTCATGCTTCTGGGTGATTATGTTAACATCATTTTTATCTTGTGTCAGCTGGTTTTATAGTTATGGAATTAAGATAGTTCATTACTTTCAAAGCCATATAGTGTGACTTTTTTGAATTTCTTCCCCCATATGGAGAAGGCGTGTTAGCCAGTGAATTTCCAATGCTGGTACCTCTAGACCATAGACCATAAACGTCTAAAAAATGGAAATAGCACAGTAGAGGCTGGTGAGCAAACCCGAGTGAGGGAAGTGCAGCAAAGCCTCCAGGACTCGAGCACAGAGTGTCCCCATGAACTCACTCAGCACATGGAAGCTTTAGAATTGCTCAGTCAGAGTTTCTATCTTCATTCCAAATACATGTAGTGATAAATACCCACATGGACCTCAAGCCCGTGAGGCTGCCCGGTTACTGAAGTTCATTCTAGGCCCAGGTCAGCAAATGAAGCATTAAGCTTTTCTTTAATATGGTGGCAAAACCCCAAATCTTCTACTCTTTTCAAGCTTTGCCATCCTTAGGGAAATAAACTCTGAGGAGCCATAAAGGCCTTCAATTTACCACTTGTAAACAGCCTTATCATTTGCTGTGGTACTGACACACCACTTCCACACAATGCAGCAACAACCTGCGCCCAGCTAAGCCGTGCTGCGCTGGCAAAAGAGAGAAAAATGCTGATGTGCTTTCTGCACTGGATTTATAGCCTGAATTTTGGAATATTCCTACCTACACAATCCTGCTGTCACTCCTTCACCTTTGCAGCTGTCAGAGGGACCCGTACGTACGTGTGTGCGAGCGCATGTATCCATGCACACATCTAATCTAAAGGGAAAGAGAGGGGTGTGTGAGTGAGACTATTTTGTGTTAGGATTAAACAAATAACTATGCATAAGCACAAAGCAAAACAAAAGCCATATTTTCTGTAAGAGAGCAAAAATGGAAATTGCTTAAGTGGCTGCGTCCAAGGAAGCATCGGAGACGTTTCAGGAAATGCAAGGATGATAGAGATGAAAAATTGATCCTGAAAGAGAAAGAAAAGCCTTTCTTCGAACCAGATGGAGCCTTCTCTTTCAATATCCACCTAATGAAAATTATTCAGTGGATAATTTTGGCCACTGCAAATGCAGGTGTAGACTTCTGCTGGTCTGTGTTGTCGAACATGAAACAACTGCACAACCCCAGAAGTTCCAAGCATCTGTGTCTTTTACCTGAATTAATCACAGGGCACAAATTAAAAGAAAATCATCAATCATCATTAATTATCTGTTCAACCGAGGTCTGTACTTTCTTACACTTTAATCTTCATTAACATGTAGGAAAGAGAACGTCCCAGAGGGCAGGCCACAGGCCTCTGCGTGGTGCGTGTTTGTCCCTCCGGAACACGTAACCACTCAGAAAAATTGCTCTCCTCGTTGAGAACCCGATCCCACCAGGGCTCTTCTTCTGAATGCTTCAGATTAAATCAAAAGGCTCAGTTGGAGCAGCCATGGGCCAACCCAAGATTCAACTCTTTCTGCCTGAGACCCTGGTGTCCCATCACTTCCGTACCTCCTACTCTTGAGGATGGCACTCGAACCATCCCCCTGTACCGCTCCCTGCACATCACACCCCTGTGTCCTGGGGGAGTGCTGCGGCTTCTTCCTTCCAGATGTGTTTCCCTTACTCTGCTCTGAGCTGCTCGGAGCAAAAATAACTCTTCAGAATTCCATTAGCTTCTTTTAGTTCATGTCGCATATACAAGTAAGCGCCTGTCTGGTGTGTAAAAATTGCTTGCAGTTAGGTTACGTGAAATAGTTTACCTGTAAAGGGAAAGGTAAAATGCAAAGCAATTTTGATGAGCTGGGTAATGAATGATGGATTTTATGCAGAAGCTTCCCGTTTTGCATTGTATTGTTTCCTCTACTGAAGGATATAGATGTTCCTGGCATGGGCAATTATGACTCAATGACAAAAGATTCCTCTTGTATGCCACAGTGTCCAGAAACATAGGAACAGCTTTGTCTCAGACTGTCCTCGTTGCTCAACGAGTCTCTCACTGTAAATTAGAAGCTATGCTGTCCTTCCCCAGCCTTCAACCGTGTCCCTTGCAATCCCCTCTCCCTTATTCCATGTCCATCATTACCAAGCAAGTATGCGATGGCCCATCTGATCCAGAATCTGCCCCAAGGAACCTGAGGAGCTAATGTGGGAAGCCTACATTCCTCAGGCTAGCTGCTCTTTCTAAGGGGAATGTATCATCATACTTAAAATATTGGTGTTTTATAATGGAGGTGATTTCACATCAATGAGAGGGTCTCGCAAAAATCCTAATAGTATTCCCTAGAGCTTGAAGATATTTTGTGCTTCTACACATAGCCCGAGAATGAGATTACTTTTATTATCAGTTCTCAAGCTTTTAAAATGTTCTGACACGATTAGAGTGATCTTATGAAAATTATGTAGTTGCACCCTGATTAGTTAAGCTAATCTCCCAGAAAGAGCCTCCAACCTTTTCTCTAAACATTTTTCTTAAAAAAAAAAAAAAAAATTGGTAATTAGAAAAACTGTTGTGATGTGTCTCTTATTAGCGATGGAAACATGAAGACTCAGTAGGTCTTCTTGCACAGAGCTGATATTAGAAAAGCAGCAAATGTGGAGAAATAGGTGAATTTAGTCTGTTCCTCCATCGGTTTGTAAAGGCCTCAGATTACAGTGCAGGGGTGGTTTCCAGAACTGTTTTCCGGGGGGCAAGGTGAAGACCAAACTGAAGGTGCGGGAGAATGAAAGGACCAGAGATGAGAACCCATCTCTGATTCGGCTCTAAATGCTGCCTTATTGACAAATCAGTCTGCACCCTCAGGAAAATGGGATTGCATATTTTCCTTCTTCAGTTAATTCTAGAACTTGCTTTGCCTGTTCCCAAATGCCATTGGCCAGCCACGTCTGTGGCAAATTGGTAAACTAGCATGGAAACGTATTTCCTTAAAGCAAGCTCTAACTGAGAGGAGAGTATGATGTTCTTCTCTCAAGGATCAGATACCCTCACAGAGGTCCCCCATGCACCACAAAGCAGTTTTTACCTTCAAAAGTAGCAGCGTCCTTTGGTGTACTTAGAGCAAAGCTACACAGAATGATGTCCTACAGGATTCAAACAGTAGTATACAAGAGCTCAATCATCTCTGAAGAGCTTTCATTTGACAAAGAAGGAAAAGGAAACAGGTCTTTGTTGGTTTTGCCTTTTTTAAGAAACAAAAGGCCGTTCAATTCTCTTTTCCCTTTCCTCTTCCTATTACACTCCCAGAATTCTGTATGGTTTGCTGCTGTGGAAGACAAAGGTGGCTAGCTCCTTTGTCATCCCCCTAAACACTCACCTCTTTAAAATGATGCAAATCTTTCTTAAGAAAGATTCACTTGCGAAAATGTGGGTTAATAGCACTTACAGTCATTTCCATGGTCTTGTTGGTTTTAGGAATATGGATTTTTTTTTTCTTCCAATTCTGCTTTAGAGCGTGAATCCAGATGGGACAATGACTCATCAGTTTATCACAGGACAAGTAGAAATCGTGTCTAATAAATTGGTGGCTTCTTTCCCTACTGGATTTCTTAAGACAGGGTTCCCTTCCCAGAAAATCTCCTTAGCAGATACGGATGCTGTTGGAATGGAGAGGAAAGGTTGAAAAGGAGCAAAACTAAACTCAGAATCATTTCCTCGTCTTTGGGATGAGGCACAGGTCTGCAGTCAGCAGTATGTAGGCTATGCCCCGACTTAACTATGAGTAAAGAAGCTATTTGATTAATCAGTTCCTAGCAGGTTTTACACATTAAATTTACTTTTACAAAATCCAAAAGTTATTCTTATCCATACCTCTCAGTTTGACTGATTAATTATCTATGGTTCCCCAGCATATACCATGATCACAGTAATGTTCTTTGGAGATATAATCATCAAAGAACATCCCTTGGTTAGTGTGGTACATGAGAAGGGCATAAATAATGAAACAGAACAGGGGCCATTAATTCGTTCTGTTTTGTTTTCAGTGCTTGGAGCTTGGTTTACTAGGTAGGGGGTATGGAGTAGATGGCAAGTCAGGGGAAGCTGGAGAGTAGGGTTTCTGTATCAGAATTTTGCACTGTGCCTTTCAGCCAGTCCTTCTCTTTGGGCCATGAGCCCTGGAGCCCTGGCAAGCCTTGAGGGCTTCGAAAGTTCTCATTTTGACTTGCCAAGCCTTGGGTATTCCTGCGGCAGAGAACTCTGATTTGGAGCTAAATATGTGCTTATGCAACATCAGATGATTAGAAGAAAGTGCTTGGCTGTGACTTACACGGTTTACGTTTTAACCCATTGTTTAATGCAGATTGTAAGCAGATTTTTTAAAAGATTTTGTTTATTTATTTGAGAGAGAGAGAGATCGCGTGCGAGAGAGCACAAGCAGGGGGAGTGGCAGAGGGAGAGGGAGAAGCTGAGCAGGGCTCCATCCCAGCACCCCGGGACCATGACCTGAGCCCAAGGCAGCTGCTTAACTAACTGACCCACCAGGTACCCCAAATAGTTTTTTTTTAATTTAAAACATGCTATTGCTAATTAATGATAAGAAGAACAGAGGGAAAAAGCAAAGCTTTTAAAAACAGTCTGCCCTTTCGTTTGATGGGTTTGAAGCGCTGCTAGCTGAGTGCACTTGGCACCTCTACTGTGCATCATTCTTCCCAAATACTTATGCTAGATAACATTGATGTCCATAAATTCTGACAGTTTGGTTCTTTGTAATATCCCTTTTCCTATTTACGTTCTTTCCCCATGTTGTCATTTTTCCCGGACTCGAATGTTTCCATTGTATAGATATTTTAGAACAAAATTATGGTTGACCAGCTAACTTATTGAATACTGATCTTTTCTCAAATGCAGTAGTCAAGGGCTGTGGCCTGGCAGGTGTTTTTACCACATACTAATGGGAGCAGCTGGGTTAGAGCCCTCGGGCAGAACTGAACCGTGCATAGGGCCACTCCTCACATCTCCCCGTGGGTAATTAAGTGGTGTAGTGCTCCAGCCTGCTAAGGAAACGTCAGCCCTACTCCTGGGTTGATTTTTTTTCTCTCTCTCCTAGTGGAGAAGAGAACAGCACGATAGGTCTTAACCAAATAATGTAACAACAGGACATTTGAGAGAGGCATGTTTTCTAGGATCTCCGCATTTAGCTTTCCCTGAATAGTCCTACACCAAAACATTCAATTGTAGCATCCCTCTAACAAGCCCACTGAACAAAGTTCTGAGAATGGAATACTGTGTTGTTATTTTCCTTTGTCGTAATCTTGTATGTAAGTGGTTGATCCATTTCCCTGGTTGAAGGAAATCATTCTTTCAACCTTCTGAAAAAAAAAATGAATTCTATGAAATCTAATCATTTTTTTTTGTTTTGTTTTATAACTTTAAAATGGTTGAAAAGCAAGCAGGGTGTGTCAGGGGACAAACCAGTTCAAAAAAATGGTACTTTGGTCATAAAGACCCCACAAGGTACAAAATGTAAGATCTATCAGAAACATATTTCTGACCCCATCAAACTCATATTTTATAGACAAACCAGAATGTTGTGGGGCTTTTGTTTTGTTTTGGGGTTTTTTTTTGGGGGGGGGGGGTTCTTCATTTTTTCAGGTATAAGCTCCACTTCAGTGGACTTACTTGTTTTGTAGCCAGAACCAATTGGGGTGTTTTACAATGTGACTCAAAAATAGAGCTCAGCCAAATGGGAATGGGTTTTGTCTGATTGCCACTTATTAAAGAGCTTTTCTTATTTATCCCTCTGAGTACGATAGTAAGTATACTCCTTGCTCTTTTGCAATTTATGCAAGGATTTCTCCTTATAGTGTTTAGAAATTTCTGTGGTGGTGGTAGTGGTGGTGGTGGTGTCTACCATTTGCAGTCAGGACTTTATAACTGAAGGATTAGTTGAGAGAAGCAAGTATTGTGGAGAGAGCTGTTTATAGTTTAACTCTAGTTAATTTTCCCTCCGTCTTCTCTGGAGACCCTCTTTCATACTTTCTCTCCTGCACGTCTGTCTCTTTTTCTGCTTCTCTCTGTATCTCTCTGCATCAGGCTCAGAGCCAGTTCACCTGTCTCTCTCTTTTTTAGTAGCAGTAAAAACATATTTGCATGACTATAATTCGGTTCTGAATTAAGCACTACAATTAAACCCACAAACACCGCCTCCTTTAGTGATTGGGAGACCCTTCCCGGTGATGCTCCTTGGCTCAGGAGGCTTAGCTTGGGATTTCTGAGTTCACCCTTGCTGCAACTCCCTCCTCTGACCTCCTGCAACCAGCACTGTTGCTTGCCGAGAGCTCAGCCTCTGTCTGGGTTCATAGTTGCTAGAGGTTCCAATCTACAAAATGTATCCCTATTTCCCTGTTTCGTTCGAGAAACATTAAATGTGATTTCCAAGTGAAAAATGTTAGAAGTGCCTGACCAAACTGTTTTTCTAATGGCTTTGTGTAAATGGATTCCCTGTTAAGTGTTCCTTTTTTTTTTTTTTTTTTAATTTATCTGAAGAGGAAATGCGTTAGAAAGCTGAAATTTTTGGTAGCGGGTTTTTTTTTTCCATTATAGAAGTGTAACATTGAACATTTGCAAAACATCCATATAGATGTAAATATGTGTGTGTATTCAGAAGAAAATAACAGTAAGAACATTTTTAATTCTCCCACCAAGAAAATTATATATTACATTGTGGTACATTTGCTTGCAGTTTTTTTTAATGTAATATATGTACATACACTTGGCATTTTAGTGTATAAAGCCATCTGTAGATCACCTTTCTTTTCATTTAACCTTACATCATAAATACTTCTATGTTAAATTCTTCAAAAATATTATTTTAATGTCTGAACAATATTCCATTGTGTGACTATACCTCAATGAACTGAAAAATTATTTTTAGAAAGAGGGTTAAAACAAGAACCTCATACATAAAGTTTTATATTTATCTCTGATTACTTTTTAAGGGAAAAAATGGAATTATTTTGTCAAATGAAAATCTGTGGTTTCAAATATGTTATCTTCACAAAATAGATATTTCATATATGCATTTTCTATATTGAGCTCTTACTTTTTTGGCAGATATTCTACCTAATATCATACTTTAAAACAAAGCTATCTAATTTCTATAAAGTAGTCATTATAATAAATGACTTTCAGGACAATTATATATATATAATTTCATATATATAAAACTATATATATATAGTTTTTACTATATAGTAAAAACTATATATATATTTTTACTATATATATTTTTACTATATATATACTAAAAACTATATATATAGTTTTACTATATATATTTTTTACTATATATATATTTGATATATATAATATATCATATATTTTTTCTTCCTAATCCTAAAGAAATAGGATTCTTTTCTTAACTAAAAATAAATATCATAAGTTCTACCTTGATAGCTAGAAAAAGTAAGTTCCAGCATAGTGCTAGACTTGAGGTAAAATTAAAAAGATTTAGCGATAAGATTTATGAACTTCTCACATAAATGTGGCTCACAAAGTATAGGCAAGTCTAAATTACTGATATTTAACAACACTGATAATAGCTAATACACTGAATTCCTTTTTTTTAAAGATTTTATTTATTTATTCATGAGAGACACACAGAAATAGAGAGAGAGGCAGAGACACAGGCAGAGGGAGAAGCAGGCTCCATGCGGGGAGCCTGATGTGGGACTCAGTCCCAGGTCTCCATGGTCAGGCCCTGGGCTGAAGGCGACGCTAAACCCCTGAGCCACCCTGGCTGTCCTAATACACTGAATTCCTACTAGCATCAGCCACTGTTTGAAGTGTTTTATATGCATTAAATCATTTAATCCTCATAACAATCACATGAGGTAGAATGACTTATTGACCCCATTTTACAAATCAGGAAAGTGAAGGTCAGGGAGGTGAAGTAACCCTCCAAAAGACACCCAACAATGCGTGGAGTGGACATTCTTCAATCAGGTCTACCTCAAGGCACCTGCGCACTCCACCTCTACACAACGCTGCCCCCTGGTGTCGACGTGCGTATGCTCTGCAAGTGTCTGTGCATCCAGGGGCTGCTCACTCAGAAATGACTTTAAAAGGTTTTCTATTTTATAATATGGTGAAGCGCTTATGACCACACTCACACACCCCCCCACACACACCTGCACATATATGTGTAGATATATATGTATGTGTATATTTGATATAAATATATGTGTATGTTGGACTCTATGAGTAGTATAAATAAAATACACACACACACATATATTACATTTAAAGAGGTTTTGCTTACATTTTTCTGTCACCCAGGAAGGCACAGCAGAGATTACTAAACCCATTTTATAGAGGACAAAACAGGCTGGGAGAGGTGAAAGTAGCTTATGGCATGTCCTGCAGTGAGGAGAGGCCAAGAGGGATTAGAACCACATCTTCTGTTCCTTCTCCTCACCTTATATATCACCAGCAGCGCCTCTCCTAAAGTGCCCAAAGACATGAGCAGAAACTAATGGGCAATGACAAGGACAAGCAGGAAAGATCTGCCGTCAAATATGAAAACTCTAGAGGGACATCTGGGTGTCTCAGGGGTTGAGCGTCTGCCTTTTGCTCAGGCCATGATCCAAGAGTCCTGGGATCAAGTCCCACCTCAGGCTCCCTGCGGGGAGCCTGTTTCTCCCTCTGCCTGTATCTCTGCCTCTCTCTGTCTCTCATGAATAAATAAATAAAATCTTTAAAAAGAAAGAAAAGAAAACTCTAGAAAACAGAAGGGCATGATAGAGCTGCTCTCTGAAGATGGGAGTGTAATGTTAACAGATAACCAAGTAGGAAAAACTACTCATTTTTTGCTTCCATTCTCCTCAGGAAGAAGGATTAACTTCAAACAGAAAACGGAGGGAAGATAGGGTGGGGGAGGCAAATACTGAACGCATAAATCCTTTCGAGAAACAAGAGAAGTTACCAACTGACAGCCTAAGATAAATATAATCACATTTGGTTGGGGGAGGGGAATAATTGCTATTAATCTCAGGATAATATAGATTCTTGCTCATGGCACCAGTGGGATAAACAGGCGCTGCTCTGTTGCTTCACCTGGAAGGTGAAGGGAGGGCCTGCTAACGTGGGGCCACAGGCGTCACATTTACGCTGAGTCACTCAGTGGCCGGGCCAACCTCCCTTGTGGTCAGGGACAAACATTTGTGAGGCCGGCACTTGGGCCAGAGTTCAGTTGGCACAGTGCTATTATGTTCATAGTAGGTGCTTGAAAAATATTTGCTGAATTAAGTAGAATTGGACTGAACTCTTTCATGAGGTTGCCCAGGCACAGAAGCTCCCTTTCTCTAAAGTACAACCTTCCTTCGGGGCCTGCAGAAAAGACCAAAGTCACTCAAAATGTGTCATGAGACAGAGAAAACTAGTCGTCATTAGAAACAGGCCACGTACAAAAAACGTTTTGATAGCACAAAGACTTGCTCTTCTCTTAACACTCTGATCTCGGTAAACTAGAATAATAACTGTGTACAATTACATTTTAATTTATGCTCCAAATGAAAAAGTACTTTTTTTTTTAAAGTTGCATTTTAAGTGTCACAGAAAAGGCATATTAAACTATTATTTCTTTCTCAGTGATCATAAAAACATGCATTCTGAAACCAGGACAGCTAGATGCTTAAAAGCCCTACATATAGGGTAATAAATAAGATGAATGAATAATTGAAATTTTGCATTATGTGGCACCAATAGATTAATTTTTACAAGGGAACTTATTTCCAGTAATGATCTTAGGAAGTGATCACTCATTAGTAGCTGTCAGTGGATGGAGGAGGTGGCCAGCCTTTCCTACAGAAAATGAAGCAACAGAGCTGAATTCACGCAGATTTCTCTTAAGAAGAATATTTTACAGGTAAGTCATATCCACTCTAACAAGCCAAGCTGATCCTGAGGTACATCTTGCTGACAGAACATAAAAAGCCTTTTTTTTTTTCCCCCCGTTGCTACCAAGGACAGAATTTGTGAATTCAAGCAACTTAATGAGTTTTAAGGGGACACTTTATGCCTAACATGGAAAATAACGCATCTTCTTTTCCAAATTCTGTAGAAATTTAATCCTCAAAACAGACATAACCATAAAAATAAAACTGATCTTTAATGGATGTTGATTCAACAACAAAGATACAGCCTATTCAAATGCCAGATTCTTTGGAGGAGTAAATAGGTCGTGTGTGTGCACACACATGTGCGTGTGTGCTGCGTTGCGTATTTCTAGTTATAATTCCTCATAAGGCCCACATGTGCCATTTGCATTTGCGTTTTGCAAATTAGAAGTGGTTTCTGCTACTCTTTTCTCCCTCTTCCTCCCTCCTTCACCGCCCCCCTCTCTTTTTATGTCAACCCTAATTGTTCAGGTCTGACTCTGATATCATTCTTACTCTGATACCATGACTTTTGGAATGTATCATGCCTTTTTATCCATAATGAATGACTATTAGCATCAATTTTTATTACATTCAAAATAGCCATCAATTTCTCCTTCAATTACATGTTTAAATGTCATGTAGTTATTTTCTGCCTCATGGATTAGATAATAATCAGAACCAGAGTGACTTTAACTTGAACTGACCCATGGAATAAGAGTGGCCTGCATTATACAGAAAAGAAGTAGGAAAATAAATATTTACAGTGATGCTCTGGGAAGAGAAGGAAAAGGTTGGTCCAGGAAAGCCTTTCATAGACAAAAGTGCCAGAGGAAAGCTCTGTCTTGCTCAATTCTTGTCTTAGCCTTGGTGCCAAGACGACCATCTATGTGTCAAGTGTCAACAGACGTAGGCATGCATGTCCTCCAGTCTATTTCTGCTGGGTTTGTTGGCCCCATGCTCTTTCGATCATGGGCTTTACCTCTTTCAGAAGGGAGCACATTAAAAGCCCCATGACATTATGTTTTAAATCATGAGTTTACACATAGGTTGTGAACTGTAGCAAATTATTTGAGCACCCACCAGTTTCAGATACTGTTGAAAGCTCTGGGAATACAGCAAACAAGACAGCTGGGATTCTTACTTTATGGGGCTTTCAGTATAATGGGGAAGAAAGACATTAAACAAATAATTACAAATGTTAAACGCTGTAGAGGAGAAGCCCAGGCTGTTATGGAAATCTAAAGTGGAGGACCTCTGCAGGTGTGTGTGAACGTCTATGCAGGGGGAGTGGGGTGTACAGAAAGCTCCCCCGAGGCTCTGCTGCTTAGGCAGAAACCCGAAGGAAGCAGAGCTGTTAGTACTATGCCATTGGTGTTCACTTCTGGACTCCAAACATGCCATTAACTTAGACCATGATATAAGGATAGAGACCACCCCTGCGGGTGCACCTGGCACACTTTGCACAACTGTTCACCACTGTGTCTCAGAGGCAGCTAGCTGGAAAAGAAAGCAGGGCCCAGCGGCTGAATTGTGTATGCGACGTTATGGCTTTAGCATCTTGTACTAAAGAAATGGAAAGCCATTGGCGTGAAATCCGTTGAAAATGTTCCTCAAAATTGAGATCTGATTGAAGGAGGATGAAACAGGATGTGGAGATTAGGATTTAGACTTTTCTAGTGGTTATGGTGAGCAAAGACTGTAGCCAGGATTATGACCATGGCAAATTCCAGCCATGTTAGGAGGTAGGCTCTACAGAGTAACATGGGTGTGGAGGTAAGAAATAGGGACAAGAATAACATTGAAATTCCTGGCTTGTACCTTATCCTGAAATAGGCGTAATAAGGGTCAGTTTTTAGCATGTCGAGTTTTAGGTGGTGGTGGGACAGACAAGTGGAAATACTGAATAGAGGAAACAACAGGTGGTTCTGGAGAGATGAGAGTTTTTGGTGAGATATATAAGTTTGGGGATAAAGTAACCTATTTGAGTATGTTAAAACCAAGACTCTCTGAGTGTACCTCTACTAGCAAAAGAAAAGAGATTAGAAATCAATGATATTACAATATTTCAGAGCTCATGAAGCCCATATAAGTGGAGAGGAAACATCTATATTCTAGTAGTTAAAAAGAAAAAGCCAGAATGATTATGAGTGGCTATATAGTTTTCCATGTGTGACAATTTTTAGGCCTGTCCCTTTAAATTTATAGCATATCAGATGTTTTGCCCTTTAATTTTGTATATTAATTTTTGTATATAAATTTCTACTTCTTTGATGATTTCCTTAAAATTATTCTTAGTTAGGATGATTATTTGTTAAAGACTTTAATGTATTTCCAAAATTCTCTCCATAATCACTTTACAAATTTAAACGATCAACAGCATTGTAGGAACATGTGAGAAGAAAAACTTTTCAGCTCAGGGTTCTAGGGGAGAGGATCTGTGACGAATGATTTTACTAGAGATGGTTTTTTCCTTTTAAATTCCCTCTGTTCCGGGGCACCCAGGTGGCTCAGTGTTTTAAAGTCTGCCTTCAGCTCAGTCATGATCCCTGGGTCCTGGGATTGAGCCCCACATTGGGCTCCCTGTTTAGGAAGGAGTCTGCTTCTCCCCTCCACCCTTTGCTCCTCCCCCTGCTTGTATTCTCTCTCTCTCTCTCTCTTTCTCTCTCTCTGTCAAATAAATAAATAAAGTCTTAAAAAAAAAAAAGAGTAAAATTCCTTTGTTCCTGGAGAACTCAGTCATCAGGGTAAGACCCTGAGGGGAAGAAGAATCGAGGATGTGGCTGTCCAAGGCCTGCTCTGGTTTCTGAAGGGATGGAATCCTGTGGCCCTTAAGGTTCTGTCTGGCACACTGGGTCCTAAAGACAGAGCGTCGCAGGACAAAGCCCTACTCAGGGTTACAGGATCTACACGCCACCATTTATAAACAGTACCCCTGCCTCTATCTCAAACTAGATTGTGGATATAGGATTCTGATTTCGGAAAAAAAAAAAAAAAAGGAGTATCACAAACTGCAATACAAAAACATTTTCCCACTTGTGTTTTCTCATGGGCCTGGTGGATGATCAGTTACATCTGGGGAAAGGGATGGACAGAAGGTCAGCATTCTCCAGCATGTTTTCTGTACCAGTATTTGTTCCTGGACCTCTCCTTGGTCCCTGAAAGACTGTCTGGTTTTCAAGCTACTAGGCCCCCAGAGGGGAGGGAGCTGTCCCCAACACTCATTCCCTGGCACAGACATTTCCTATGGGTCTCCCTCCCACCCGGTATCCTTCCTCTCTCTTCCAAGGAGCCAGCCAACACTAGGCACGACGAGATTAGCCTTCAACTACTGCCAAACTCACCACGTGTTTCTGAAATACTGTTAAAACAACTTGTTTGTGTGTTTACCCCTCTGCCTTTATTTTTTTTTTTTTACTTTTTATTAATTTTCTAGGCATAGATAGACCTTTACTCAGACTCATTCTCTCTCTCTCTTTTTTTAATCCTCTCTTCCAAATTCTTCCTTGTTGGGTAGAACCTCCTTGATGGAGGTTACGGGTATAACCTCCTGTCTTCAGTTTACCATTACAACTGACAACGTTAGCCACTGTTGTCATCACTGATAAAAACAAAAACCTGTGGTAGACTCTGAACCATAACGCAGAGCCCCTGAGCACCAACCTTGAAGCCAACCGGATAACAGGTGATCTAGTGAAGGCGACACAATCATTCTGAGATTCACACATTAGAAAATCAACTGGGTAACTTTAACTTAGAAACAAAGCTTTTTACATGTAACAGAATTTTGAAAAGGATTGCATTCAAGATGTTTGTAGTTACAGGAAATTGATATAAATCTCAAACAAGAAGACTTGAACTCTTTGTATGAAATGACCAAACATATTTACCAGCTGATTGTAAAACCCAGTGATGAAGATAATATTTTCAAGTAAGATTTTTTTTTTTCAGTTCCTTCAGTGGCCATGTGATCTTTATAGCAGATGGTGACTTCCCGTACAGTCTTCTTTCTCCCTAATACTTTCCCCTTCCAGTCTTGGTACACTCACTTTGGCTGTTCTTGAAATCTGCTGTTGTCCCCTTTCCTTGAACAATGTCTACTATGTCTTTTGAATTTTAATGTCAGTTCTTAAGAGTGTTTTCCAAGATGCCTGGAGTGGGAAGGATTTCTTTGAGGTACACCCCCAGAACACCTGGGAGTTCCTTCATCACATTTGTCACACTGATTTAGACCGGAAACTGTGCATAAATACTTATCCCCCTTCAACACCCATGCACACACTCACACTTCTATTGTTTTCCCACCTTGTTCTGTGAGATCTCCCTTCCGGTCTATGAATGATACTCTAGGCAGGTCCCATAATTGTTCAGATATTTTGGATATTAAGACTCAGATCAGTCCTCGAAACTTCCAATCCTGGATCTTATTGAAAACTACCCCTCCCCCTTTGGGCTCTAGCTGTTTGTTGGAGATAAGAGCCTTCCTGTACGCAGCAACCACAGCATGAACACTCTCCTAGCTGGTAATTTCTGCTTCTCTGACCTACCCTATCTAGCTGCCCGTGTATTTTGATGGCCTGACTTCAAGTGCTGGCACTTTCATAGAATATATTTTGGGATGTCTTAGTGGCTATGCAGAGCCTCCTGAAGTTCCAGGATGCCCCAACTCTAGTGCCATGTCTTCTCTCAGCTTAGCTGCCAGGCAGAAGTGAATAGTGTTTCACCTACACACTCTGGCCTCTGAGGCTTCCTGACCCATCAGTGGACCTTCTCAGGAGCTGGGGTTAGTGGTGTTCAATATCAACTGAGCTTTGCAGTGTCCATGTCAGGGACTCATGTAGTTATGCAGCACCACCAACACTGGGCACACGGCCTGCTCCTTCCCACTGCTCCTCCAGCGATCTTGTCCTTTGTTCATAGGACCACAAAGGCTTTTGCTCAAAAGCTGGTCAACATCATGACCAAGCTATTATCTCTTTCCTAGACTCTTACAATAGCCTCCAACTGGCACCCTAAGCCCTGTAGTCCATCTTTACCAAATAAGCAAGGTAATACTGTGATAATGGAAGATAGATCAACCTTATACTCAAAATCCTTAAATGGTTGTTTTCCATCTCATTCCAAGTAAAAGACAGACTTTTTACAAAAGCTTACAGGGCCAAGGGATTCAGCCTCACTAATTCAACCACATTCTAGTCTACTCCCACTTTGCTCTAGCCACATTGGCTTTCTCAGTATTCCTCAAACACGCCACAGCAGTCCTGCCTCAGGACCCATGCACTGGTTTCCCCATTGGCCCTGATGTTCTAGTACCTGCATGATGGCTCAACCCTACTTCCTTAGACTCTGCTCAAACAACACCTTATCACAGAAGTCCTCTCCAACCACCCACATTAGATGCCAATCCTCTGATTCTCTCAACTACTTTGTTTTCCTTTATAACTGTTATCACCACTTGACCTATTATGTGTTTATATCCCATCTCTATAAACCATGGACATACCAACACATACACATATACAAAATTAGCCTTATGCGTGAGGTTAGAGACTTTGCTTTGTTCACCTTGGTATTTTCAGAGCTTAGAAAAGTTCCTAGCAGGTACACGGTAGGTATTTAATAAATATTTAGTTTGAATGAATGGATAAATAAATAAGCCCACTAATTAAGAATCAGTAAATCTATTTCTTAAGTAGATATTTGAAGCAGACAGTAAAATGCTTTCTGCTTCAAATCTCCCCTTTATGCACAAGTGACACTAATACCCACCTGACTTTAGAGAGAACCACCACTCACCCTCTTCCACTGGGGAGCAATGCATTTCCCGCAGGCAAAAAATCCCCAACCAGCTTCTTCTGTTCCCAGTTCTCAACTTACATATAGTGGGATGAGTTGGAAAGACAGGTTTGGCAGCCTCTTATTAAACCCTGGGGGAGGGAGAAGTCTGACTCTAATTGTTGGCTCCTCCTGAAGCTATTTTTTAAATTAAGGGCATTTGTCCCTGTAGTTCTCAACTTTAGATATTGTTATATATCTAGAATAAAAAAGAAAAAAATCCTACTCAACATCCTATCACAAATTTGTAACTACTTGCAGTATGCCCTCCTTAACTTGATTATATAAAATGGGAACTAAAAAACCACCATAATTGGGAGGAATCCCATGCACCCAGCAGGGGTCCTGGTATATAATAGGTGCTCAATAAATACAATCTTCTGAGCCTCCCTGCAACGCATCAGTTATCTTTCAACTTCCACAACTGGATGCTGCATTTTTGGTTTTTGCTTTGTTTCCATTTTAAGACCAGTGCTGCCTTCCACATGGCCTCTACACTTCTTCTTCCTGCATGAGGGGTAATTGTAATGCTTAGCCATTATGAAGGTCAGAAATGATTAATATATCCTGAGCAAGCTTCTCCCTCCCTCTTCATCTTAACTGACAAATTCTGCTAGAGCTCTCTGACATCTCAGAGATTACTGCAGTGCCTCCAAGAGGAGAGCATTCTAGAATTTCATCACGAAAGATTTACATTTTCGAAAAATATATACATGAGAGTCACAGATATTGCCACATCAAATAAAAAAAGGCATTTCATCCTATGGCACCATCAACTGCCATTTGAGTGATAGGAAGTTCTGATAAGAACCTGTTAAATTAGAAATAAATCTTCATCTTTCCAAAGAGAAAGTGGTCAATTTCTTTATTTCTGCCATGTCATTAGTTCTTTAGACACTGGGGCCATTGAATAATTTTATTCGTCTAGGACACTCCATAGCATTAGTAGTTAATACATCTTTGAAATAGCTTTCATTATTCTGTACTACTGGTAGGTTCTAGTCACAGAATTATTCAATAAAGGATATCTTTACAGAGTAGGCACATGAATTTTTTTTCCAGTGGATTAAAAAAGGGCAGTGTTTCATGAAAGTACTGAATTAATTTGTGATAAGAAATATGGAATGAGGAAATAGGAAGGGACCCTGGTGAACTCTACTCTGTGTTACAGATTGCCTTATAAAACCTTAATCAGACCTTCATCAACTTACTAACTCCAGATAGGTCGACTAGTACCAATAGAGTAAAACTTCCCTTTAACAGATAAAGAGAATTGTTTTTAAAGGTAATAAAACTTTCTGTGTTTATATTTGTCTTTCTTAAGTGAGTTCAAAGTCCTTTATAAACCTCACTGTCTTCTAAAAGAGGCAGAGAAAGATGACCTTTTCCCAGAATACTAAGGCACGACAAGGTTGGGCTGGTTAAGAGAGGGAGTCAACAGCAAAGTCAGAAATCACGTTCAAGTTTCCTGACTCCTGGTTCAATAGCCAAAGTCAGATTTTATTTTCCATTATGACTACAGTTTATCCTGGGAGTTTGACCAAGTATTTTCTTAGAAGAACTTCAACATGAGACATCCAGCCACTACATATGCATTATAATTACAAATATAAAAATAGGCTGGAAGAGAAGAGATTGGCAGAGCATTCAGGTCCTTGTAAAAGTGTGAACAAGTCTGCAAATTTCTTTCAGTGAAGCCCATTGAAGGAAGGGCTGGTCTGAATTAATAAAAAGACTGCATTCTGAGATCTTATATGTCAATTGGGTTAATATTTCAGAGTACACCAAGAGAAAAGAATACAGAAGTTGACTGAGTCCCTAAGCATATTTTATATTCCAAGCACTATATGAGCAGATTTGTCTCTAAGATTTAGTGACATGCAACCTTCCATGTGATATAAATGCTATTCACCTTCATTTTAAAGTTTAGGAAACAGCACCAGAGAACCTAAGTGATTCCCCTAGGTTTACACAGCTAATAAGAAATGGTGGCTAGGAAAATCTGTCGTCTGCTACCCAGTACCACAGCCTTCCTATTTCTGGTAACACAAAAACTGAAGTCAGTCAGTGCAGCAAAACAAACCCAATCCTTGCCTATCAATTTACCAACACTAGCACATTTATAATTAGATTTTTGTACATAGATGCTTAATGTAAAACTACTTGAAACATGCCATACTTTAGGAAATGGGAATATATTCTTTTATTCTTTTATCTGCGGGTTGGAGGCTGAGGGGGTTCTGGGCTTGATATACCTGGTGAATTGTTTGTTTCAGCCCAGGCTGTGTCATAACTAGAAGAATCAGAATTACAGGGCGTGATATTTTCAATGTTATACTTGCTGGATCTTCTAAGAAATGGGCAAGGATACAAAAGGGAAAAAGTAGAGATATCATGAAAGATAATATTTGAAATGTTAAAGATGTTCTCTAACTCTGTGTCCACCATGTTTTTGTTTTACTTACTGGATTAAATTGGTCTACTTATTCAACAAGACTGGTGCCTGGCTTAGAGCAAGCCTGAGATGAATAAGCACAAACCCT
This sequence comes from Vulpes vulpes, assembly GCF_048418805.1. Lineage (NCBI taxonomy): Eukaryota > Metazoa > Chordata > Mammalia > Carnivora > Canidae > Vulpes > Vulpes vulpes. Next base: position 52,942,944 of record NC_132786.1, on the reverse strand, counting down.
TCATTTTTCCATTCAGTCATTTATGTATTTAGTGAAGCATCCTAATCAATGTGCTAGCAGGCACTGGAATACAAAGACAAATGAGATAAATATTGGAGTTCACTGTAAATGGTATGGGATGAGGGCAAAAGGGCAGTGGTTCATAGAGTGAAAGGTGATCACAATGTAGGGTGAAGTAATCGACAAGATGAACCTGGAGCATCTTATGGTTCCAGAAAGTAAGGAGATACTAAAATAAAACAAAAGTCTATGATGGGGATATGTGAAGTCCTCTAGGAGCCAACTAAAAATGTTCCCAGTGGCCAAAGCTGAAACAATTTGAGCAACAAAATAAAGCAATAAAATGAAGTAATATTGGATTATAGCCCAAAGTATAAAGTATGTATCCATAAGCCATAGGGATATGAGTAAATGACCAGTAAAATAGATGATAGATAGAGAGATGATAGATGATAGATAGATGATGATGATGATGATGATGATGAAGATAGATAGATAGATAGATAGATAGATAGATAGATAGATAGAAGAGGTAAATATCCTGTGGAGAAATTTGTAAATATTTTATGTAGTAACTCCCCTTTTAAGGAGGTAAAACACAATGCTCCACTGGGCTGTGCAGACTTTTTCAAGGGACAAAGAGTAACTTTACAATGGAGAAAACTAACAAGCCTATTGTTAAGATAGGCAATCAAGGTTTACATCAACAGTCATAAGTCATGGTGGCATGTGCCCTTGATATGATGTGATGAGAATGACACTTTACCTCTGTGGTCTTCCTTCCAAAACACATTATCCCAGTCTCCTCGTAAGAAAAACAACAGACAAATCCCAACCGGGGGACATTCTGCAAAATACCTCACTAGTATTCCCAAAATTGTCAAAGTCATCAAAAATAACGAAAGTCTGAGAAGCTGTTACAGCCAAGAGAAGTCTAAGGAGACGTAATGACTAAATGTAATGTGGTATCCCAGATAGGATTCTGGAAGAGAAAAAAGAAATGAGGGAAAACTGAGGAAACCTAAATAAAGTATGGACTTAACTTAATAGGAAGGCATCATTATTGGTTCATTAGTTGTGAGAAATGCACCATATAATGTGGGAAACTGGATATGGGGTATATAGGAACTCTCTGTACTATTTTTACAATAATTCTGTAATTCTGAAACTGTTCTAAAAACATGTTTATTTTAAAATTCATGTTTGATAATTCTTATGAGAGAGGAATCCACTTAAAATATATAAATTCAAAGTTCAAAAATCTAGAACAATTGGGAAGCTACTCAAAATTCTCTAGTCAAATGCAAATAGAATTAGAAACCTGCTCTGGAGTTTATGTTCACAGATGATTGATTGAGGTCACTCTGAGTCATTCAACTCTGTTTTGGTTTATGGTTTGGTAACTCCAACACCACTGTTAAGAATGATTAATAGGAATGATCAGCCTCATTGCATCCTTTTGCTACAGCACATGAGAGAAGGAACAAAGTATCAGACAGCAAGGAAGATCCTCCAACAGCTGGCCCATTTCTATTATTATTTTAGCTACTCTCTTTCCAGGAACCCCAACATCTGGGTTGATAACTCCTGGGATATATTATCAGAATGTAGTTACCCCAAAACTTTCAGAACACCAGCCTTTTCTACCACACAACATAGTCACTTTAAGGATTACTTTGGCTGAAGATAATTTTACCATAAGAAATAATTTTAAGCCTCTAGGTCTAGGAGAAAGTCTAGATCTCCTAATAACTTCTTGTTTACCATGGTTTCAGATGAACTCTTTTCCTCGATTCACAAATTAGAACTTTGATACTCAGTGTTAAAAGGTGGGTCCTAGTGGAAATATACCACCTTTCTGTCATTTGTTGGGTATTAACTACGTGGTAGGTGTCCTTATAATTGCCAAACACGAGGGACTTATAAACCTCTCCCTTATATTTTGGTGTGGAAAGATGTTAATAATGTAAAGCACTAAGACATTTCATGTTATTATGGGTGTTTTGAAGGAAATAAAATGGAACATAACTTTGAATAGAGGCCTACAGAATGACAAGGAGTCATCCAAACAAAGAACTGGGTAAAGAGCATTCCAGAGGCAAAAAGAAGTGCAAAAACCCAGGGATGCATGGTTGGCTCAGTGAGTTAAGCGAGGTCCTGGGATGGAACCCCATGTTGGGGATCCCTGTCAATTGAGAGCCTTCTTCTGGTGCAAGCATTCTCTCTCTCAAATAAATAAAATCTTTAAAAAAATGCAAAATCCCAAAACCACTTGATTATGGAGAGCTGGGATTCAAGGAGACAACTCTGGTCAGCTTGTAGAAGTAGCATCTAAATCCTACATAGCAGATGCCTTAGGCCATGGTAAAGCATTTAGGTTCTATCCTAGGAACAGTATGAAGCCAGTAAACCATTTGAGTAGTAGACCCGATTTATAATTATGAAGGAATGCTGGCAATTCTGTGAAGAAGAAGTTGGAGGGGAAGACAGACAGCAGTTAGGAAGCTACTGAAGTTGCTCTGAAAAGAGACAGTGATAAGTTAGATCAGGGAAGTGAAAGTGGGGATGGAGAGAAGTGGATATATTTAGACCTAACAGGATTGCAGATGGATTAGATGTGGTAAGTGACGGAATAAAGAATAACTCCTAGGTTTTAATTTTACCTGGAAAAATTAATTAACTGGCTTTGCCTAGATTTAGATGACTGAACCCAATAATATCAGAATTGATTCATTTAAGAGCACATCTAAGGTCCCGAGCCTTTGATCTACTAAAAGTATATTCTCTTTTCATAGCAGGTTTCAACTATCTCTGCATGTTTGAGTCAAGTACAACCATCTGGGTGTTATTTTGCATAATCCATGATTCAAAAATACCAAAAGCCTTTCATCACTGAAGTATGTCAAGGATGCTAGCATCCTCTGCCTCTGCTTACCTGTCAAACTGGATAATCCATAGACTCTATACACTGCCTAGCAGCCCCCCGCCCCCCCAATCCCAGCCAACACTCAATGACACTCAAATCCATTTGAGTAATTGTGAGGGCAAACTTCAGAAGACTTTGAATAGAGGCAACTGCAAAGTTTGATGAACCTGGAGAGCTGGAATCCCAAATATTTTCCCTAAATTTTATCACATAGATCATATGCCTATTCCCTCTTGTCTTCCATGTTTTTTTTTCCAGAAATGTCGTCATTCATATCCATTCCAAATCTAGTCCTTACTTAGCTTGAAATTGGGCATGTTGTGTCACTAGGAGTTTTTTGGATAAGTCTGGGACTCTCAGAGAATGCAGAGAAGAAGTAGAAAGGAGCAAGATGAAGGAAGAGGAGGACCAGAAGACAGGAAAGAGCAAAAAGGCTTTAAGATGCAGATTTAGGCGTGGGGTCAGCGGCTTTTCAGGGTACTATCAGAAGATCTGATTTCTCAGTCCAAAGCTCGCTCTTTCTTTTTTTATTTTAGTTTTTAAAAGTTTTTTTTTTTTAATTTAAAGTTTTACCCATTTATTTGAGAGAGAGAAAGAAGGTGATCATATGAATGAAGGAGAGGGAAGGAGGAAGGGGAGGAGCAGGCTCCCTGCTCCATCCCAGGACCCCAGGATCATGATGGGGCTCCATCCCAGGGCCCCAGGATCATGACCTGAGCTGAAGGAGATGCTTAACCAACTGAGCCACCCAGACACCCCAGCCAAAAGCTCTTTCTGACTTAATGTCTGAGGCTTTCTTTCTGCATGATGGCCAGGTCTCTCATTTTGCTTTGGACTGTACTTTTCTGACTTCGCAGTGCTAATCCACAGCCTGCGTTTTCCTAACTAACCTCTGCTGCCAGCTACCTGCTGTAGGTCAGGCTTGATCTGAACTTGCCGACTGCCCAATCTCATAAATTCAACACATGGGTGAGGCTCAATTATAAAGCAGGCATTGGCACCCTAATTTTCCCAGTCCAGTTCCCAGAGAAACAGAGAAATTTATCATAAACTAGTCTTTAGTGTCTTTATATTATGCTTCGAAGCAGAAAGGATACTGTCCACCTTAGTTTTATGACTACAAATATATATGTTCTTTCTTAACCAAAGTAGATCAACCAAGATGTAAACAACAGAAAATCTTAAAATACTGTAATTATACATTCTGCTTAAATAATAAATAGCAAATAAGATCTTCCTGGAGTTTCAGTTTTAGGACAGCATGAAAGAATATCAGTTATCCAGTCAACTGAATATTTACACATTTTTTTAAATTGCAGTGAGAACCCAAATGACGAAAGGCAATAGTCAATCAAGTAACTTAATTGTTTTTAAACAGATTGAACAAATTTGTTCACTGTCTAATCCTGACATATTGGGATTCCAAATTGGTATCAAAATTGGCTAATACCCAGACATGGTGAATCATTTCTTAACATCATATCAAGATCAAAAAGACATAGAGGTATCCATTCTATAATAATGAATTTGAAACTATAAATAACCACTTGCCAGGAGTGTTTCATATTTTTCCTTTTAAAAATAAATGAATTTCTTATTCATAGCTGAATAGTTAAGTTGAAATGAAAATCTGACTTTTACTTAATATTAAAATATGGTCTTTTGCATTAAAATTCTTCAAAAGGATTTTTTTTCCTTCAGGATTAAAAAAAAAAAACTAATATTATATGTAACTACCTCTCAATTACCCACACTTGGAAAGCTCACGTTGACCATTCTTCATAGAAATGTTTAATCCAAGTCTAACTTACTCCTGCCACCCACTTCTGGATTGCTCCCTACTGCTGTCAATCTGCATGCGCTCAAGGAATGCAAACATATTTTAATATTAGTTCTAGCAAAGCATTAGCAGCAAGGTAAACCTCCCAGGGAAAATTCACATAGTATATTTGAAAGTCAAATATAAAATGGTTTTGGATTATCAGTACCACCCTGGGTTTCCATTCGGACATCTAATTGAGAACTGCCTTAGTACTGTGTTCATAAGCTATGTACCACATATGATCCATGGAAAAAAAGAAAAAAAGATTTCTGAAACACAAATTAAAATAAGCCAGTAAGTGTGGTGGAAACAGTAGGTCTTCATAAAGAGGGAGCTGGAGCCGCCAAATGTTTTTACTTTTCTTTTCCACGAGAATATGAAGTTTTAAATGATATGCAGCTCGAAGCTGATGAAATTATAGCTCTCAGACACTTTATAATTCTGAAACAGATATGTGATTGATTGCAAGGTGGCATTGCTGCTGGCAGTTTTTGTCGGCACATTTTGATGATACAGTTTCTTAGGTGAACTTCAAGTGCATTGGTGACACACACTACGCCTCAGACACATTGAATGATTTTGAAGCTAATAATTTATGAGAGCTTTTGGAGCAAGTTATTAGGTTTGAGTCAGGATAGATTTATTTTGTTTAATCCTAGATTCCTTGCTGTGTATTCTGTTTATCATCTTATTTTGCTGGTAAACAAATATGTAAAACTTTAATGTAGATGTATCCCCTTTATAACAGTGCATCATCCACCTAAGGAGGTTTGCCATTTGGACCACTTCCACTCATCAGTGCTTTGGGGGCCACCGTGTTTCTTGAAAAACAGGACAGAGAAAATGAGGCATCTTAGGCTGGGATTTCATCAAGGAGAAACTGATTGGGAAAATTAAATTCTTTGCCCTTAATTAGGAAATTAAAGGATCACCTACCTCCGATTTTATTAAATTCTTGGTATTTCTATTTTAAGGTGAGGATAACAGTAGATTTTAGAAAATGTAGTGTTCTTATGAGCTTTTTAGGGGCTGTAAATGCCAAATCAAAAGGAAATGCTGAAGTGTTATGAGACAAGGTCTCAAGCCATTTTCTTAGAAAGAGTTCTTAGGGCCATGTTTTCTTTTTCAGAACCTGCTGAATATTACATACACCAAATTCTATTTAAATTAAAGAAAATTTAAATCACTTTCACATTGCAGCTGACTTGAAAAGAATTTCAGTACTGTAAATCTATTTTATAAGTAGATTTTATTGTATTGTGTGGAAGGAAGAAGTGTAAATATGTGTTTCTTTGTTATTTTTCATGTATCTTTAGCCATTCTTTTGCAGAAAAAGACCCAATGAGAAGCAACATCCTTCTTTAGAAAAAGTGCATATATGCACAATGCGTGGTTATGGCAATAGGATGTTTCTCTTCACTGGGCCTTCAGAGTACACATAGGAAGGCTTCACACATGGCCTGTTATTGCCATGGTTTGCCCATCTGACATTTTCTCTCTGGTGGCCACTGCAGTGTTCTTGTGTTCTTATGCACTGAGTGCAGGTCTCCTGCTCAGACCATGATGGCATGTGTGTGAATGGCCCCGCGAGGCTTCTCCACCCAGATGGCCCTTACAGGATGCTCATATCTTCTCTCTTCAGATAAACTGTTGCAGCTTCCTTTTCCTTACTCCTGCCCTTTGATCTGTCCAAATGTGCTAAACTATCTACGAAATGTATGCGCACGGTACAGCTGCATGGCCATCAGGAAAAACTGGCATCCTTGTGATTTATTTACTATCAAAGCCACCGAGGACTTGAAAATTATTTTCATAAAGAGCTATTCCAGTGAAATGACACCTCAGATATATTTGGATTATTATAGACAGTAGTTAGATTTTATACTCTTCTTTGCCCAAGTATCTTCATGCTGCCTTTTAGCAGGTTTTTCTTTGGGTTGGTGGGGGTGAGTGGACAGGGGTGGCAGAGCATTATGCTGCCCTTGTCACCTCTCATTACATTTTTCCTGAACATTCTTTGTGGGCAGCAATATTCTTTGAGCCATCCAGACTCAAAATCTTAATCATCTGTCTGTCCTCCTTCTCCTTTGCCACCTTTACTGGTGTACCACATGTTGCCAATTCTTTCCTCAAAATCCTGTTTTAAGTCATTGTTTTCATTCTATCACCAGTGGAATGCCTTAGTTCGAGACATTATGGGAGATTTCCATCCTTCATCTCAGTAGATTCCAATAACAAGTGTATTTTCAGTTGTGTGCTCCTCCTTTTTTAATCTTAAGCATACTAACAAGAGGGAATATGTTTGCTTGTTTTGCTTTATTTCACAGACAGCAATGTTAGAGAGTAGAAAAGCACAATCAGTGAGGGCAAAACGATCTGGAATGTAATTCTGACCTTATGTTTATCATCTGTGTACATTAGTTCAAATTGCTAACTTCAGTAACTGAGTTATATTTATCTGTAAAGATGTTGAATGAATTGTTCAAAAACAGTTATTTGACTTGTCGTGATCTTGAAATAACACCATATTTACAATAAATGCTAATAAAGTGCCAGACACATAGAAATTGCTTAATAAATGGTAATCTTACCATTTAAAAAAATTAATTTGTAGAGCTATGTTCTGATGGTAGCCCTCTCGAATTACAAGTGTATTTATATTGTATATGTATGTATAACACATATTTATACAAATTTTAGAAATACATTTATATATCTATATTTATATATCAGACATATTTGATTCATTGCACTCTTGTCTCTTGCCAAATTATCTCAGGGAAAAAACTCTCTTTTTCTATGGATTCCTCTTGCCATTTATAGGAAAAGCTAAATATGATATATATATATATAAAAAACAGTATTGTTTTGAAACACCTGTCCTCAAAAAAAGGCGTAATTTCTCAACAGGGGTCTTAACTACCTGAGCCATTACCCATATAGATTCCAAAAGCAGAGTACATTTGCACCAGTAAGAGTAGGCCTAACAACCAATGAGAAATGGTTTTAAGATGGAAAGCAGATGGAAAGATGGTAATTTGCTTATCAGAATGGTAGAAATTACAGCCAAAAGCTTTGGAGAGGGGGACACACTGAGAAGCAAGCCAGTTAAGCTCACACAACTCCACAAATACCTCTCAATTTGAAACACCAGGTTTGGTGATTTGAAAGTCTTTGCAAAAATCAGATCCCCAGGCCTCCCTGCATTCTCCATAGCTCTGTATTCTTTGTCCCTGCATAAGAGAAAGAAAATGTAGACTAGAGGTTTTCTGACCCGGAGATGCCAAGCACAAGAGGAGGCAGGATTGGGTTCCTGGCCTGAGGACTGGGGAGGAGTGTTGTGTTCAAGGCTGTGCTCTGAATGGTGAGCACTCAGTTCTCTCCCAGGGCTGGCCTCAGACACAGGCAGGCTGTCTTCCAACTCTGGAGCAACATTGTGTGAGCCTTGTCTAGGGATGAGCAGGCTCAAAGCAAAGACTTACAGACACAAATATCTGTAGGTTTCCAACCCATCACCCTACACAGAAGCCTTCTCACTAAGCCCTGCCCATGTTCACAGAGTACAATTACTGTTTTTTTGTTTTTTGTTTTTATATAACAACTTCCTCTTAAATATAAACAGACGAAGATGCCAAGACATTTTAAGAAAGCCTCTTAAAGTGAAAGATAGAATATAATCCTGACATAAAATAAAGCCAGAGGAAAGAAAACATGCAGAAAGCAAACACTTCAACATATGATAATGTTTTCAGAAACATAAAAGATAATATTTTATATAGAGAGAAATAGATGGCCCTTATAAAAAAAATCACAAATTTTAAATATAGTGGTATATTTGGAAGATGAAGTTGAAGAATGCTCTGAGAAGAAGGAAGGAAGGAAGGAAGGAAGGAAGGAAGGAAGGAAGGAAGGAAGGAAGGAAGGAAAAGAAAGAAAAAACTAGTAGAATAATCTAGGTAATTTGGAGGAGATGAAACATCAAACTAATTAAAATTCAAAAATGCTGAAAAGAGAAGAAAGAATGGAAACTTTTTAAAAATGATTTTTAAAAATGCAGGAATTGAAGGACACTCCCACCAAGTAAAACTGTTTTTGAATTTCTGAACACCAGGAGTAAAAAAAATATCCTAAAAGGCTCTAGAAGGTAAAGATCACTACTATGAAAGACAAGAAAACATCAGATAGTTTTGGTTAATACACTTGACACTAAGAAAACGGAGGGATGCCTTTTTTTTAACTTCTAATTCAATATCACTTTTAAAAGTTTATTTTATTTTATTAAGGAAATACATAATTAAAACCTATTGATGGTAGTCTCAAAAAATAACTTCCTGTACACCTTTCCTGGATAGATTTTTGAGTATACATATCACCCAAGCAAGAGAGTAAACCAAGAAATAAGGATGACCAGGTCAAGTTCAAGATAAAGAAAAGAGTAGTTCCAGAGTATTAGGAAAGAGAAATAGAAGATGACAACTAGAAAGTTAAGCATTTAAAAGTAAAAAATTTACATTGGAAGTGCAATTAGAATAAATATGATTTTTATATCAGTAAACATATGATGAACATTTAATAAACAAAGGCATCATACTAAAGCATGAAAGTCGAGAAACAAGCTATGCTTCGGGAAATGTGTAACATTGGGAGTGTAAAGAAGGAGTAGAAGCAAGTCAAGCAAGTTTAGATTTATTCTAAACGTCCTTGCCTGGGAATCAAGGTAAAACACAACGTGGCATCTGGGTCTCCATGTCACCCCTGGAAGGAATCTTGGGAGAGTGAGCATCTCTGCAACGGAAAGACCATAACAGAAGACTGTTCACAAAGCTCCATTCTTCCCACGGTGACACCAAAACTCCTGGAACTTCAGCCTAAATCTTCTCCCTAACACACACACACACACACACACACACACACACACACACATGCGCTGCCCCCCCCTCTCCCCAGCTCCTTCACCCCACACCACTACCCCTAGAGGCTGCTCTAGCAGACGTCCCTGGGGAGAGCTGGTACCTAAAATAAAACATGGGAATGGCCCACAATGGGAGACAAAGTCACGCTGGAGCTGTTGCCAGGAGTGACTCAAAACCTTTTTACTCTACAACCTAAAGATATGGGGTTGTTTTTCATCACAAATATCATTATTAATAGTTTGGCTTGCTTGCACATTGCTCCTAGAAGCAAGACAGCATTTGGGAGCTAGGTGGGACGAATCAGAACATGGGATTCACACAGTTAACCACCCTCTCTCTACACGTGTCTCTGAATCTTGGAATACTCACCGTGTGCCAGGCCCTGGGCTCATGTGAAGAGGGATCTGTTTCTTTTTGTGCCTTGTATGTATTTTTTTTTCCTAAATAGGATTATATGGTATATTCATCTTCTAAATTATTTCATATTCCCCCCATACCTAAAATTCTTAAAAAATGCCCTGACTTATTTTTAGAAAACACATGCTGCGCTCCAACTATCCTCATTCACTCTACTAGGTTCTCAGAAACCATACCTTGGTTAGCCTATTTCAAATTGCTCCCGAAGCTGGTTGGGCAGATTCACAAATTTTATTGGTGCACTCTTAGGCAAAATAATCTTGTCCTGGTTTTCTCTGTGAAATAAGGAAGCTGGATTAGATGCTCTATAAATATCTTTTCAGCACTGAATTTCTCTGATCCTGGTACACCTAATACCCAAATGTGGTTTTTAGAAATCACACGCTTTTTTTTCTTTTAACAACTTAAAGATATAATGCGTATAACGTGTCTCGTCAGCATTTCCCATGGTGACAAGAGTGCTCCGGGTTCATTTTGCACTTCTGGTTTTCCAATAAAGTGTTAGGTAGCACTTTCAATTGACTAAGAAATGTGGTAACCTAAACAAAAGAGTTACAGGGCATAAGAGGCAATTTGTTTTAACCGGCGTCACAAAATATGAAGTCCACAGAAGGGCTGCAGTAATGTCCATAAAGCAACAGACTTTTCGCACTACAACATGGGATTTGGATAATAACAATAATTCTCTGAACTTAAATAATTTTCTTTTGAGGTATCCAAAATCTGGTTTCTGAAGGTTTTATGATTTGATCATAGCAAATGAGGAGCAATTATGAGAAGCAAGATAATAATGGTAAGCCTCAACTAAAGGCGGCATTGAATCAACAACCAATTTCTGACACTTCTGGATTCAATTCCTCTGCAAGGGAATTACTGAAAATCCTCTCCCAAAAGAACGAAATGAGAAAGTGTTCTGCAACTATATTTTTCTTATAGAATGCTATATATGATGATGGCAAATTATTGAACTCCATCTCAACCTTTTATTGCTGGTATCCAATGCATGCTCACACTGATAGACTGATGTTTACCGGTTACTTATGGGGTAGAGATTCTGAAAACATGAATGTGAAAAATGCACCTTAATACTACCAGCAAGGTTGCAGAAGGAAGAAGAGAATGGATTTTTAAGAACAGCTTAGGATACATCTGAGCCTTTTATATGTTATGAGATTTTACTCCTGAGCATTTCTCTAAGCAGTACTCATTACTATCCCAGTTTCATAGACGAATACCTGGAGTCCAGGAGAGACTAAGTAATTGTCTCCATATCATACGAAGACAGTGACAAGCAGTGTTAAGACTGGCATTCAGATCTATCTGCCACAAAAGTACAGTCATTCCTGTGTTTTACACACCAAATCCCTACTCCTAGATGTGCATGGGCTCACCCATGACCTTTCTGATGACGAGTGCTATTAAGAATCCTGGAAATCCAAGGTAAGAAGCAGAGTAACTATACATATATTGGTAATACAGACAGATTTCATTGATTTTACAAGACTACTGAAGTGAAGAATTTCCTTTTCTTTTTTTCTGGGGAGCGAGTTATGGTGGCATGTTTCAATTCCCTATTGACAGACACAGAAACAAATTCTTAACAGTAGGTATTGAGTTACTTCAACTCAATTATCACCGGATTGAGTATGGCTGTATTTTGTTTCCACTCTTTCTTGAAAACCTAACACCAACTCCCAAGGAGGTAAAAACACATCGCGAGAATAAGCGTTTGTTTTTATAGCTATAATTAATAAAGGTCTTACTTGAAATAAATGTTATACGGTTTACAGTGGATGCACACTCAGAAGCCGAAAGCTCCATGTGGCATATTCACATGATAATGTTTAACGTGGGCTGGTACTTAGGCCTTCCTGGAAACATGTTTTGATCCTTTTTGATCACACTAATAATACACTATGAGGTGTTGCTCTGTGGGATGTAGTTAAAGCTTATTTGAGCTTCGGAAACCACTGGCACTTTCCTGGGGGGAAATATCAGAACATTTTTATTTTTATCTCAATCACTCCAGAAAACTTCATGGAGAATAGTCTCTGTCAGTGATACAGGGCAATTGCTGTCACAAATAGTATTTGAAAAGAAATGGTCTAAATAGTCCATACACTGTGCTGGGAAGGGGTGAATAAAGAGATTCAGTGGTAAATGTCTAAACTGCCCTTGAGCTGGGATTTTGTTGTTGTTGTTGTTTTTCAAATTAGGCTGTTAATGTATGGTTTTGTCAATTGTCTTTCCAGCAAAAGTTATTATAAAAAGTAGAGGGTTTTTTTTTCAAATATTTAAGACATTTTTCCTGATTCTTGGCTCAAAAGCCTAGGTCATAAATTATTTGTATGTGTATATGAATGTGTGTGTGTGTGTGAGAGAGAGAGAGAGAGAGAGGATGTACTTGAATGTGAAAAACTTTAATACATACCTTAAGGTATAAAAACACTACTTTTATTCATTTTGTCAAATAGTGGGCAATAGCAAATATATTCTAGTAAACATGGAAGAATTAAAGTTTTCCTAAATTTATTTAAGAATGTGAGTGCTTATGCCATGAGTCATAACTAGATCGTTCAAATAGTCAAGTTGGTAGACTTGTTCTTTGACAAAAAAACTGCACTTAACTTTCCCATAGGTGATAATGGCATGGATTAGGTATATTGAAGAGAACAGATTAAAATATATTACGGCACACCATCTTGTAAGCATTTCCGGTGTCATGATTGCTAGCTGTATCTTTCCAATATCTCTTTCTTTACTGTTTGAAAGCAGTGGTGCACTAGAAAGCTGATTTACTCCTGAACGCAAAGGCTCCAATCCCTGATTCTGAGCCATCATTAGTTCCTCCCATCAGAGCTTCCTCAAAGCACTTGCTGAAGTCTTGTCAGGGCTCTTAATGATTTTCTATAAACCAAAAGCTACTATGAGTTATTATGTTGAGAATGTGCCCTATCACAGGCTTTAGCTTCAGCTGTGTATGTTGTCTGAATGCTTAGTCACCAGGGGGGGAAGTGGACTTTATTATTGCATTCTTCTCAATGGTTGAGAAGAGGAAGATTTACTCTAGAAGAAATTCAGGGAGAGAAATTATAAGAGCAGGAGACAAAATGGCAGCAGAATCCTTAGAGCAAATGTCAAAGGTACTGTAGTATTCCATTTTCAGATTTGGGCTTCCCCAAACTGACTTGTTTACAACCAGTTTGCTGGTTCATTGGATTTTATAATTTTGTGCACGTGTGAACTCTCTCCCTCCCCTCTCCCTCCCCAATTCCTCCCTTTCTGGACTTGAGGATGAGGCTGCAGTCAGCTGATGGTGCTCTCCATTACTTCCCTTCTTCTCTCTCTCTCTCTCTCTCTTTCTCATGAATAGAAAGATCCCCATGCAAAGCATATTTGATTCCTGTGTTACTGAAATGTACTTAATTAGGGCTTTAACCTTTTGGTTTGTTGTGTCTTTCATCCTGCAAGAGACATTTTATTGTTATTGTTTTTAAATTTTTTTAATTTTTATTTATTTATGATAGTCACAGAGAGAGAGAGAGAGAGAGAGAGAGGCAGAGACACAGGCAGAGGGAGAAGCAGGCTCCATGCACCGGGAGCCCGACGTTGGACTCGATCCCGGGTCTCCAGGATCGCGCCCTGGGCCAAAGGCAGGAGCTAAACCACTGCGCCACCCAGGGTTCCCTGTTATTGTTTTTAAATGAGTGGTTTTGGGGCAACTCCCTGGTCTCTGTATCCTAGATCCTAAAAATCTAGAGACTTTGAGATATTTAGGCTCTTCATTCTGGAAAGTCTGGTTGCTATTTAGTCATTCTCTAGATAGATAGATAGATAGATAGATAGATAGATAGATAGATAGATGATAGATAACATCTATCTATATATATGTACAGATATATTATTTTCATTGTATATGATGAAAACTATATCTAAGCAGGGTACATGCTGTCAAGAAATTAGTGAAAGAAGAGTTCAAAGAAATGAGAAAAAAATCATAACAGCTCTGGCTGGCCTGAAATTCATGGCTGTTGCCTTGCGTGGCCCTGCCTCACATTACATCCCTGCATCTCATAGATGGCTATTGGTTACATTCTTGGATCTCTTCCTGCCGCCCTCTTTCTCCCCTTCAGCTAATGACCTTGCACTCTTGTTTCAACTTTTGCGCTCCAACTACATAGAAACTTGCAACAGTCTAGTGATTGTGTATTTGGGGGAGGAGGGAGAGGTGACTGCTACAGCAGAGTGGAAAAACAGCCAGAAGCCAGCCCACCTGAGGAGAAGGTGTAAATTGGATAGATATTGGTATTTACATAATTATTAGAGTAGACTGAACTCTAAATCACACTGACCTGGGATTTTATTATCCAAAGGTCCCCTGAGAAAAGCCACGGGTATCTCCCTGATATGTCAGTCATGTAGAGGGAAGGAAAAAAAATGGACAGAATAAGTTTCATGGGGTGAAAGAATAAACTCACTTCTTATTTGTATCTTAGTTGAGCTTCTTCTATTCATTGGTTGTATTGCCGTGAACAACTCCATGCCTAATGATACTTTGATGAGGATGAGAATAATCTTCATGTCGTACTTATTTATAATGAGAATACAAATTGAGAAGATCCAAAAGAACCTAGTTCATGTCTAAGCCTAAGAAATGTTCTGCCTAGAATTTTATATATATAATATTGTGCATAAATAAATATATATGATATATAATACATATTATATAATGATGTATAACAATGCAACATTACATACATATATAGTATGTATAGTAATACAGCACGTATATTGTATGACTATAGTTTCAAACCAGACATTCTACTGAGTTCCAATGCCTACTTCCCATTCACTCAGTGAATACATTAAATCTCTTATTAAACTAACCTTCTGAATTGTTTTTGAAAAACAGTATGTCAGTGAGAGGTAAAAGCTTGAGGCACAATAATAAATCTCAGACTTTTAAACTGGAATCTGGTTTTACTGAAGTTAACAACCTGTTGAAGAGTTACTTTGAAGTATTAGCCTATATGGAACCAACTTGTGTTTAAAAATAAAATCTGCATGTCCAATCTAGCTCTAAGGGCTTTATGCCTTTGTATTTTTATCTATTACAAAATCCATTTATTTTGAATCAGCACTGCATCTGTTGTTTATCTTAGCCAAATTAAAAGTCATCACTTAAAATTGCTAAGATAGAATTTAGTAATATTTTTTATCACTTTCCATGGTAGGAGATTTTTTAAAGTATGAGCCTCTTATAGCATGTTAGCTTTTATTAGCTATAACAGTAATAAGCACTAACATTTAATGAGTAATTCCTATGTGGCAGGCGGACCTAGTACTTTAAACGCATTGCCATATTTAATCCTCATAACCATGGGGGTAGGTACTATTATTTTCCTCACTTTACAGATGAGAAAATTATGATTTGTAGGAGTTCACAAACAGGTCCAAGGTCACATAGCTATTTACTGCTTGAGCTGGGATACTAATTGAGTTCTCTCTCACTCCAGAGTATATTATCTTACCCACTAAAATTCAGTTGCTTCTCACTCTAAGTGGCCAGAAAAGTACTCTTCTTAAGATTCTGCTTCAACTGTCATAATTCCCATGCTTGTTTTAGTAAAGGTGTGATCGGTACACAGAAATTTGAAGTCAAATTTAAATAACTCAACAGGAAACCATCTTTAATTAATAAAACAAAGTATCCAATGTAGGCAATATAGTTTTATTTACAGGTTCATGTAGAAAGTGACCTCTAGTTCTAAACTGGGCTTTTTCTTATGTGTAATCAGATAATAATTATAATCCCTAATTTCTCAAACAGCTAAACCTAACAAAGATGAGTTCCAGTTTTGGTTAAAGTCTGATGCAAATTGGCTCATTTTCTGTTCTATGTATTAACACACACTTGCTCCCTCCAATTGTGCCCCTACCATCTCCCAAGTCTTCGTACTTTTCCCCTGTATCCTGTACATTTGGTCAGACTTTGGATGAAAAGAAAGAATGTGGAAGATCAGGCTAGAGAGATCAGGAATTGGCCTATGTAACTTCTACCCATAAGTTATTGACAAAATATCAGTTCTAAGACCTCACCTGACTGCAAGGAAGAACAGGTAGTGTGGTTTGGCAGTGAGTCCAGGAGCAAGCCCATGGATATTAGTGAATAACCAAGTGGCTGGTGTCTCCACATCTTTACAGACTTTAAGGTGTACTGACCGACAGGTCCAGAAAGTACACAGGTCAAAAGACATCTTCAGATTTTCATGTATTTACTGTTATCTTAGAGATGATTGGTCCTTAATGTTTCCTCTCAGCTGTGAGTCTATAGATGACATAATTTGCATTGGCAGCAGCTGGGCTGATAATAATCAAAAATATTTTATAGATATATTGTTTATTTTCTTCCTTACAGCCATAGAACCCTCCATGTCATTTATCCGTACATGTATCTTCAGTACCTCACCGAATTTTGTCGTTGTTATTGTTGTTGTTGTTGTTGTTGTGAGAAGCTAATGTATGGGGTTGAAGTGCGATTACACACTTGATAGCTTACTAATTGGGTATTCAGTAGTTCTAATCTGTGATTTTTTTTTCCAAATTGAATAATGTGTAGTATATCAATTTTACAACATAGCTTTATGAAGACTTAACAGTAATTAATCAACTGTAATTAACATTAACATACATAAACATATGTTGTTCTAACAGTGAGTTAAGAAACTAGATGTGAAGTATCAAGCTTTTTCATTGTTTCAAGACTTAGATTATTTTTTATTGTGTACCGCAGATACTTTTCTATTACAACTGATTTTTAATATGTGTGCCTAAAAGACATTGCTTAGTATATAAAGATAGCCAGTGTGAGTACATCTGCCACTTTCTTTATTTTTCCACCCTCCCTCAATATCTTTACTTAATTCTCATGGATTATTTATTCTGCAGTGTTGATGCATTTCTGATAAAATTAATCTGTTATTCTTTTCTCACTGGGTCATTACCATGAGACTTCATAACATTTTTCATTTGTTCTTCTTTGCAATTTTGCATTGTCTTCATTTATTACGTTGAGACTTTATAACTTGCAACATCTCAAGTGCATAGTATACCAAATTCAGTATAATGAGAAGATGTAACCTTTTTTACCCTATGAAAGCTCTCCAAAACTCTTTGATTTCACATAATACTACGTCTTTCCCCAACAGCCTTGATGTGAAAATTTTCGTTACTAATGATGGTTGAGTCATAGACGTGTATCTGAAAATTTGGCAGTGTTAAAAATTCTACATTTTCGACTCTTTTCCCATTAACCCTCTTAGGGAAAGTTTTAAATATGTGTGGCCCAAAGAGGAATACTGAGATTAAAAAAAAAAAAAAAAAAAAAAGTCATGTCCTGCACAGAACCTAATGGTCACAGGAGATCATTTACTTAGTGGAGTAAATAAGAATGAGGAGGTGTTACTCGGTGTGTGTTTTATTGTCTCCATTGTGCATTCGGGAAACAGAGTCAATGGACCACAACGTCAGTATTTAGAAGATGAAGACATGACCTTTGATTAGTCACCTAAGGCCAATTTCTTCTCTATGGCTGTATTAGATATGCCATCAGGTTGAAAGTAATAGATCTCTTTTCATCTTTTACATATCAGACTATGCTAAATAGAACAGAAATGACATACTGAAAATATATTCGAATTTTTAAAGTAAGCTAAAATGTTTGAAGGTACTCCATAGAAATTGAATGGGATGCGAAAAACACATACCCCTTTAAATATTTCAAGTAAAATTGAAATTTGGGAACTAAAATTCAAACCGGGATTTTCACAGGCTTGGTAGAAGTAAAGTCACTGTGAGCAAGTGGGGAATTGTGAGTCAACTGAAGCCTAAGTGATGGTTTGTTTATTCCTCCGGTGATTGCTGAAGCTACTACTGTTCTTTAAATGACAGGTTATGAATTTATTCTATGTAATGGTTTCCAGAGCAGTTGGGAGATGTGACCCTCCAGAGACTTGGAAGGGATTTGATTTTCGATGCCTGCGTACTGTTGGGAAAATTCAGGTATTGAGAGAGTGTATAAGAAAATCTGTATGGTAGATCGTTTCATGAGTACTCGGTAAAAGCAAGAGACAGGAGTCTCACTTGACGCAGAATATAGAAGTTCCATGCCAAAAATTTGTCAACACTTGATCCTGTGGACAAAAATACAGATTTGACTTTACAGAGTATGATGTCCTGTCAAAGCACTGATCACTTTACACCTGAGTTCAGCAATAAATTCCAAGAGGCTTGTACAACCCACCACTACTGATAGGATTCCTGAACATGAACAAAACGCTTGTCCACCACTCTGCTAAGATATGAATTTGGATCACGACATGGATGATAAATCAGTATATGAACTATTATGAACTATTAGCCAAGTACTTCTGAAGACTCTCTTTCATAAACCATTCTATAATCCAAGCAGACAGTTCTCTGTCAGCCTAAATGGATGCATTTAGGGTATAATAAGCATGCCTGGGAGGACCCCTCTAGATCATTAGTGGTGGCGGCAATGCCTGTGTTGTGAGGATATAACATTTATCAATAACCAGTGTTCTGCAAAGAACATGGAAACACCTGGCAATGCTCCAAATGCATAGGAGAGCAGATCTATACAGCCAACTGCAATGTGGTGTGGGTCAGGCAGTAGACATTTGGGTTAATCAAATTTTATGGTTAATAGATACCTTGCATGCATGGATAATTCTCAAGGAATCAAAGTACACTAAGTCCAATTTATGCAAAGAAAAAAAATGTTTTAACCATTGCTTAATAGTTGATAACTTCAAAAGCATTTTGGGAATTTACAAAGCCCCAAGGATATAACTATGAATCTCGGTTATTATTTTACTGTAAATATGTTGAAGTGCTGGTTGCTAGAGCTTTCTGGTAGATAGCACACTGGATCATCTGACCTTTGCTTACCTTCTACCCTTGATATTTCAGAGGGTGGAAGTGAAGACGTTACTAAGGATTTGATTCGTTTTTTCAAATTAAAGAAATAATCACAGTTCCACTGAGCACAGATAAGCACAGTGCTTCCTAAAGAATATTTGGAGTAACTTTTCACAAATGATGAAGGGAAGAACATAAAGATTGTTTTGTTTTGTTTTTTTTCCCTTCTTTCTCTGGTAGTATACTAAATGTTCAATGATTTAATCCTGAGACAAGGAAAAAACTGCTATTTTCTTAAAAAGTCCAGTGAAGAAAGTACATATATAGGAACCCCACGTGGCAAATTGACACAATGTGTCTTTTGACCTGTTTCAAATCAGGACTTGTATTTTTCTGAGATTTTACACACGTATCAGTAGAGTAGTGATTGAGAGTGTTTCTTGGGTCAAAAAACCTAGGTTCAAATCCCAATTCTACCAATTATTATTTTTCGTAAGTCTGGGCAATATAATTAAGCTCTTCTAGTCTCTGTTTCTTCCTTCAAAAAATTGTAATAGCAGTCTTTATTTTTGTGGAGATGAAATGAGTTGGCACCACATAAAAACAGTGCCTGGCAAATACGTAAGCATTCAATAAATGCTATTATTACTATATTTATTGCTGTCATGGTTCTGATTCTTCAGTGGCAGCCCCATGCCATGCCGTTCTGTTTCAGGCCTTTGCTCCTGCTGCTCCCTCCACTCGGGAGCTCCTTCCCAACAGTCTAGCGGCCAACCTGTTTCTACATCTCAAGACACAGCCCTACCAAGTCTTGGTTGAGCTATTTTGAACTGTTCCAGGTGTTATTTCCTACCTCCTTTGTGCCTGTATTCCACCTCATATAATTCTCTATTATTTTTAAAGCAACCTTGTATTGGAAATACTTATTTATATTCTCATCTCTCTCACTGGACAGTGAGCTTCTTGTAGACAGTGAATCCTAGTGTCACATGTAGGAGGCCCTCTAGTTTAATTAACTTCAAGATTTTGAATCTTAAAAACTAAGATTCAGGGACATCTGGGTGGCTCAGTGGTTTAGCTTGTGCCTTCAGCTCAAGTCGTGATCCTGGGGTCCTGGGATCGAGTCCCTCATCAGGCTCCCCTGTGCCTGTGTCTCTGCCTCTCTCTCTCTCTCTCTCATGAATAGATAAATAATTTTTTTAAAACCCTAAGATTCAAATATATAATTTGTAAATGTGTGGCCCTCATTTTTAAGGATGACAATGACATATTTTTTTTCTTTTGTAATGGATATTGGATTGCCGTTTGCTTTTTAAAACTTATTTTTAAAGTTTTGTATGCATATAAAGGAAATCTAAACACTATAGAAGAATATACAGTGACAGTAGACTGCTTTATCCTCTAGACTCCAGCCTCCAATCCCTTTTCCCAGAGATACGCTTGCTGTGTTCAAGCCCGTGTGTATGGCTGTGTGTGTATGTCTGCCACACATACCTTTTTAGACAAATATATTCTGTTGTACCATTTTTCGGTGTTTAACAGAGGTAGATTGGAATTCTTTAATATCAACAGCACAATAGATTTGCCTAGATTGTTAACAGCTGTATAATATTCTATTATATGAGGATTCATTCCACAGGGAAAAGGTGCTCTGATATAAGATATTGATTCTTTTTACTAATCAGGCTACCAGGCAAAGGAAAACGATGCCCCTAACCCTTACTCAGAGACTTAGTAGGAACAGTAATGAGGAGGAGGGAGGCTTTGACTCCCCCCATATTAATGATTTTTATCTCTCAATAATAAAAAAAAATCAAATAACTTTTATGTGATTTATAATGTATAGTTCAAAGAGAAAAATTTTGCCCTGTGCTGTTGTAAAGCAAAAACGTTCTGGAGTGTGACATTAAACTTGAAATTGGGGTGGCTATGTCATTCTGTTTGGGTAAGCAGATACATTTTTCTTTTCTGATTATGCAATTGGAACATATGAAAATCAAAAGCAAAAAGTGATAAAAATAGTTAACAATCTCAGAGCAGGGATAACTGATATTAACCTTTCATAATTTTTATACAGTATTATTCAAGAAGTTGCTGCTTCACTTAGTAGATTATCCTAAATGCTCTATGGCATTATATGTTTTTTGTTTGTTTGTTTGTTTTATGGCATTATATGGTATTAGCAACATGAATGTTGCACTCTAGAAAGGTGCTGTGATTTATTTATGTAGGCATTTTACATGTAACCAACTTAAAAATCTACCATTGTACTTTTTATTTCCATTTTTTGCTATTATTCATAATACGGATAGGAGTATGAATCTTTCATTACTCTCAGATAAATTCTTTAAAATTATACTCTAAAAGTAGCATTTCTAGTTTAAAGAATATGAACAACACTGTAAAGCCTTTTCATACCTAATGTCAAATAACCACCTAGAGAGCTGGTAACGATTTAGCCTTCCACTCTGTGCCAGGGCTAAAGAAAATGTATTTTCCTTTGCTAATTGTGACGTCTTGTTTTCTTTTTTAAGCTTTCCTACTTGAAATACAGTTCTAATTTTTGTGATGTCCATCACTTTTATATTTTGTTGCCGGGTGGAAATTCCTTTTTTTGTCGTTGGTATAGATCAGAAATACTTTCTACTGTCTATACACTAAAATTTACTATCATACATTGAAAATACTTCCCCAGTTTTATGTTACTTAGTTTCTTTGTCTTGATAGAGGAAATATTTAAATTTCTTTTAATCGAATATAGAAACCTTGTCTGTTATGTGTGTTTTTCCTTTGGTTTTATGTTGGAAAGCTCTTCCTATTCATAGGTTTTTACCCTTACTGTGCATATAGTTCAGATAAACAATAACTTTTCATTTCATTTTTTTGTATTTTTTAACCAAATGTATTAACAAGGGAATAGAATGCAGTGGTATAATTACCAGCATCCAAAATACAAGAGAAATTAATTCCTTCTCACATAGTACTCTAGATGTAGACCAGGAGTCTAAAACAGGGAAGCAATTTGGTATAATCAGTCTTCCAGGGACCTATATATTTTCCAGCACATTCCAACCCATTTCAATCTCTATTTATTTAGTTAGTTATTATTACCTAGTAGTAGTAGTAGTAGTAGTAGTAGTAGTAGTAGTTGTAGTAGTAGCAATAGTAGTATTTGCCCTTATGGGTAGAATCAAAACTGTCTTACCATTAAACAGCTGCTTTCCAATCTGTGAGAAAGAGAAAAGAAAACAACAAATACCTTCAATTAAAAAAAAAAACTGGAAGTTGCACATAATACTTTTGTTCATGTTATTTAAGCTGGGATTTATTTTCATGACCAAAGCTAGCTGCAATGGATCCTGGGTATATTAGTTTGTGAGAGCTACTGCCATAACAAAGTGCCACACACTGGGTGGCTTAAACAGCAGAAATTTATTTTCTCACAGGTTTGGAGACTAGATGTCAGAGATCAAGGTGTTAGCAGGTTGGTTTCTTCTGAGCGCTGTGAGGAAGAATGTTTTCCAAGGCTGTCCTCTAGCTCCAGGTGGCACTGGCAATCTTTGGCATTCTTTGGCTTTAGAATATCTTTACAAGTGTTCTCCTTGTATGCATCTCTCTGTACCCCCCCCCCCCATGTGTTTTGTTTGTTTGTTTGATGTTTGTTTACTTTTTATAAGAGCATCAAATCTATTGGATTAGAGCCCTAAATGACCTTATCTTATCTGATTTTCTCTTTAGTTATCTATTTCCAAATAGGGTCATGTTTGAGGCACTGAGGTTAGGACTACAATATATGAATTTGAGGGTTCACAATTGAAAATGTAGCCTTTACCTTAGCAAAGGAAAGTTAGGGGAATATAGAAATGGAAGCCAAACAGTCACTGGAACCACATAATTTTTGTACGCTGTAACTTTACAATATAGAAAAACTATTTTAAAGAGGTCAGAATGACCTGAACATTTCATTATAATATTAATAACACACATATTCAGGATTTACTAAACTCACAATTAATTTACAAGGTAGGCACCATGTTTTGTTTTGTTTTGTTTTTCCATTTAAAGAATGAGGATGAATGAGGCATAGAGAGGTTGAGTGACTTCCCTAAAGTCACAGAGTTATTAAACAAGGAGCAGAATATGGATTAAAATCCAGGGGCATGTGATTTCAGGACCCAAGATCTTAAACACCATATGATCTATCCCATCTCTAGTGGCTCAGGTATAAAATGAGAGCAACAATCTGTATTTAAAAGCTTTTATATATATATATATATATATATATATATATATATATATATATATCAGCTTTTAGCCAGTATCTTGCATGAATACAAATCTCAATAAAAACATCACTCCACTCTGTCCTTCTCAGTGGCTAGATCAATTCTCTGGTATGAAAGCATAGAATGTTAATGAAACAGTTCATAGGTAAACCCAGTCAATCACTATTTCTGACCTCCCATAATTTGCAAAATATTTTTGTATCCTTAATGAAGGCATCGATTTACATAAGCCAGAGTCTCCTGCTGTGCGAGTCATCAGCATTAGGCAGGTTCACCTTTAAAGTATTAATGAATCTCTACTTTTTCCTCTTTAATATCTCAGTGGGCAGCTTTGTGGCTTTTTGATCAAACTATTCTCTCACTGAAGGCACTATCCATGGAATTCATCAATATATGTCTAGTGCAGGGTGATATCCTTTTATCCAAGGGCCTCCAAATCCTCAGATATTACCAACACTGTCTCTATCAAGGTAATATTTCAGCTTATTTATTTGTGAATGTGTCCCTTTATAACAAGGGAATTATCAACCTGATTATACTGTTACCACTATAGCACTTTTTATAAAGAGAGATTGTTGTTATTAGCTGAGTGTTTCCCTGACTGGCACACTGTTTTTCTCCCTAAAACTGCCCTGCGATCGTCCCTGGAGGACAAGCTACAGCATAGGAGAGTGTGGGCGACTAGGATGTATGTTCTGTCCTCATTAGTTTGGGACACTGTGCACAATAATTTCAATCTATTATTGAGCAAAGTTACATGTGCCTATTCATAAACTCAGAGATTACAAAGAAAACATGTTTAGCGAATAAATTTTACTGAATGGTTACTCCCTATCTGGTATTCTACTAAGCCTTAGTGAAATACTGACAAACATGAGAGTCCTGGCCAACAAAAAGCCAACTGTGTAGTGTGGGAAACAGGTACATGAGGTGAGAGGCACAATACGATAGACATAATGATAGACATATACACAGGATATTGTGGGGACACTGAGAATGGCACATAATGGAGTCAGAGGGTGGAGGAGAGTTCGTAGAGTGACCTCCTATAGAAAGAAATAGCTCAACTAAATCTTAAAGCATGTACCTGCTATGTATACACTTTGTATAACATTTTGTTTTAAATATTATCATTTTATATTATATATTTAATATTGTCATTTTTCTTAGTCTACTTTTGCATTATCGTGGAGAATTTCATACTAAAGAATTATATTGAGAACTAGATTTCAGTTAGATTATTTCCTTCCACACAAAAGTCCATAATTTTAACTGATACTGAGAAAGGGAACATCATACATTTTTTTTTCTTTAGGAAAGAGCATTATTGAAGCCATTAAAAATTGCCAACACAGCTATATAAGATGTCACTGTCCTACCCCCGCTTCAACAATAACAACAACGTGGTTTTCATCCATGGGCAGAAATGTCTTTGTGGGATCCTTGGGATCCGACACCATAAGCCAAAGGACTTGGAGCAGCCTCACCCACCTGTGTGTTGGGAAACAGGTATATGGCTCTCCATCCCAGCTGTGGACTCTCATGTGACCAGTGAACTGGCTCCAGTCTCTCTTGGCTATAGTCTGGAACCTCTGAGAACACTGCCTTGGACAACTAGTCATGGATGAGAAAAACTTTGTGGGAGTCCAGGAGTGCAACAGAGAGTTCTAGCACACTTCTGGAGAAGAAAGAGAAAAGAGAAAAGAGAAAAAAGAAAAAGAGAAAGAGTAAGGAGAAGTGAAGTGAAGTGAAGTGAAAAGAGAAGAGAAGAGAAGAGAAGAGAAGAGAAGAGAAGAGAAGAGAAGAGAAAGAAGAGAAGGGAAGAGAAGAGAAGAGAAGAGAAGTTGGACTCACTGGAGAGGGTAGAAGGAACAGTTTGACTTTATCCATATCACTCTTCCCTCAAGTCAGCACAGCTCGATCCCAGGCAGACCTTCCCCGATCCATAATTTCTCCTGTTGGGAAAAGTGAGAGCACATGAACAAGTGCCTAGCTGGGGGGATGCTGCCAAAGAGACTCATTTCTTTCTCGCCCATGTAGAGTCCTGAGTCATGAGCATGTATTTATATGTGGTATTGAAATGATTTGGAGAATATCAGTTGAAATTAAAATGGAAATGTTTTCTTTTTTGCAAGATTTTTTAGAACTTTGATATTTTACAGTATTTTCCTGAAATTAATAATCAAAGAAATTGCTGCTTTCCCTAGAACATCTGTGAACATGCCACAGAACTAATGTTTCACAGAGCACTGTTTGAGAAATCATAACATTAAGAATGCAAGGGAAATTTTGGAAAAGTAAAGCACAAAAGTGCCAATGTCCTCAAACTCTTCTAGACACACATTTGGAAAAGAAAAAAAAAAAAGATACCCTTTTTCTTTTACTAAATTGAATCTCTATCCTGGACTTCTATTCCACTAGAAGAGGTTTTTGTTTAGTCAAGTCCGGGTAAACTCAATTTCATGTTATAATACCGTCGGTTTGAGAGTTTCCTCTTCCACACCCCTCCTAGGGTGGCATCAAAGTGCTGATGAGCTTATGGAGGATCTTAGCGTTGGGATCTGACATCTGGTTCTCGTCTGGTAACTGTCCACACAGAAGCCAGCTGTGGTTTACGCAGCCCCGTCTGCTTCTCACTTGTTGTTCCTCTCTGAAATGTCTGTCTTTACATCTGGCTTCCCAACCGCAGATCTGGATCACACCCACTGCAACATTACCTTCTCTTGACTGAAAGACCCCTTCATGTTAGCCAGCTCTTCTCTTTCCTGTTAGACTGCCCCACCATACCATTCTGCATCCTTGGGAAGTTTGGTGAGGCTGTCTGAGACCATGTCTGGCCTAAAATTGCTCCCATATTAACTAAAACAAGGAACTGCCTATGAAGATGCTGTCTCCCAGGGTTCCAAAATAGGAAGTCTCACATCGCAGCTTCCCCAAATCTACCTGGACGTAAGCCATTCTACTCTCTCAAAGGAAGCCTGGGTGTCGGGAGTTAGGATGTGAAGGGTTATTGCAGATGATCCCACTTCAGACACCGTACTCTGATCAATAAGAGTGGCTACTTATCCAGTGATTTTCAAGTGAAATATTTTCAGACTCTGGGGGCAGGGTAGAGTATATCTAAAAGAGCATCTTTTTGCCATCGCCTTCAAAATGAGTGGTAAAAACCCGTGTATGGTAAGCTTTGTGCCCTCAGTCAGTACATTATAAAGATTTAATGTATAGTTTATAAAACAACATCTCAAAAATACACCAGCTTCTATTCTGTTAGATGTCCCCTGCAAATGTGGCAACTTTATCTTGACTTAGATACTTTTAGCAAAAAGGAGGAGCCTAATTAGCACCAACATAAATTATTCAATCACCACATTAGGCAGACACCATTGGATGGATAACCTTGTAAATAAGCAATGTAAATTTCCCTAAACACTGAACATGATTTTTTTTTTCTTTAAAAGTCTGATTTTAATGCAGAGCAAACAACAAGGCAGTGAGGCATCCTGTATTTCTCAGACTATACGTCTTTAGTTAGGATTGCGAATAAAGCAAGAAAATCGCAGTGCATGTGTCTTCATGAGCTAGCCATTAGCAACCCATACAGTAAAAGGACACTAACATATGTCATGTGTCTGTGTTGTACAAGATGTTTCCACATGTAATAATGCATTTAGGTAGGTGTAATTGTTACTTATTTTTATGCATGAAGAGACAGAGAATAAGAGAGATGAAATAATTTGTCCAAGGTCAAAAAACTGTAAGCTTTTATGGTGGAGCTCATGTTTTCATCTGTTGACAAAACTCATGATGCCTTCATGATGTTATTAGAGATGTGTATTCTCCAAGAGACGAAAAGGAAGATGCATATATCGCATTGGAAACTAGGAAATTCATTGAGTTTGTTAAAATTTGATTCAAAAATGATCACATATGAACAGTCTTGCTCACCCCTTTTCACAATTGATAGGTTTCAAAGCATACGTTTGACCCACACAAAGGGCAAGGGCGGTTGGTTGTTATGCGTACTTCTACTCTTACTTTTGTCATCTGAGTGTCTGAGCATCCTCCTGTCATCTCAGGGCCAGCATGGGCCTCCCCTCCCCATCCAACTCCTCAGGGAATTCAAGCATGTTGAGTCTTTTTCTCCCCTCTGGAACTATCTTTTTCTGGCCTTCTTCCCAGACAGTAGAGCCCTCACAGAAAATCTGATACTTTATTCAATTCTTTGGAGTAGCCAGCTTAATAAAGTGTTACCCTCATTGGAAAACAGACCCTGATTTTCTGCTTCTTTTTAAGTTACCCCAAATCTTGCTATTCCCAAGAGCAGACATTGCCCTCCGTTACAGAGACAGCGTATCTTGTCATGCTAAGGCATCTGTAGAATTGTAGTCCTTTGGAAAACAAGAGGAACATGAAGTCAGCTCCCAGAGGACATGGATTTTGGTGTCTTCTGTTCTTTGGCGTGCCCCAAGAGCCTAGAACTGTGCCTGGCATATATCTGGCACTTCAAAACATACATTTATTGAGTGCATAGTATTAAAAGGGAGAAAAAGTAATAAAAGTGAGTTTCCCTGCTGCCCAGCTCTTTCTCATTTTGCTCTCTGATTCTCCAAGGCGGGAACAGAGTCTGGAGATAGATCACCAGGTCCTTGGTTAAACTTCTTGTTGAGTTCAAGTGCCCTATTTGGTCATTGTGAATCTGGGAATTAAAACCTGACTCGTTATCCATATTCTAAGTTCTGTTGCTGCTACGCTACAACTTACTGAAATTTTTTTTTATGTTTTGGTGTGTACATTTTTATTTTAATGGGTGGATGGAACGGGATGTCAGGAGATAGCCTCTGTGTTAAGATTCAACCAGTCTCTAACTTATTTACCCAGCTAGGGTTGGTTAGTCTTTACTCAATGGATTTCAATACGGCCTGCTAGAATTTACTGGAGTTCTCACCGATGAATACATAACCTGTTAAGTATCTAAAAGGTGTACTAGACCTATAAAAATTTTATATGCCCTGAAGAGTAGGGATTTTGACGTTTTCTATTGTTTGGACATTCGCCAGCCTGTGAAATGACTTCCGGTCTCAGGATAGTTTTTCCATCCTGCCACTAGATGTCAGGAACAATAAGAGTCAGCTTGTATCTGCATTATCAGAAAAGAATCATTATTCCAGAACTATGCTCTTCAATCTTTCTCAGAACTGACAGTCATTTATTCAATAATTACTTGCTGAGCACCTACTATGTGTCAGCTTTACACATTCAGGGTCCATCAGGAAACAAAACAGACTATAACAGACCTAAGTGAGACAGACGTGAGAGAGCAAGGTGGTGCATACAGATAAGAAGGGGTTGAAAAACAGAAAGAGCGTAAGAAATAATCGGAGGGAAGCTTCTGGAAAGCAGTGGTAGCTAAAGCAGGAAAGGGTAGCCAGGTCCCTAAGGTAGATACCAAAAGGGTTAGTGTTAGCTGGGGTCTTCACTGAAGCAGACATCCAAGACAGGATGAGAGTGCAAGAGATTAATTGGGGGAAAGATCCATGAAAGAAAAAGGAGACCCAGCCAAAGACGGTGCAATGAGCCATTTGTCTGCTGTGATTTTCTATCCCTGGGAAGTAGAGGGGAAGGCAAGAGTGCTGGGGAAGGAGTACCTGACTTTGCAGTGCATCTCTAATGGCCAGTCTGATGAGGGACAGTGAACCTGAGTTGCTCTGAGTTGTCTTATGTCTTTCAGGAATCCCCTACATTAGTGTTGGCTGAGGGCATCCTTGGGATTTATGTGCTCTTTGTACAAAGGACATAGTGGGTGGAGAGGGGAGTAGTTGGTGCTAGTCAGTTATGTTCACCATGGCAGGGTCCCCAACTGATGCATTTTTTTGTGGCCTCAGAATTCAAAAAAAGTTAGAGAATGGAAGGCAGGATAGAAGAGACTAGAGAGAGACTGGATGCATTTACTGGGTAAACCATTACTGAGTCGATGGACAGCGCATAGTAGGCATTCGTTAAATGCTATTGAATTTTTCAAATTAGTTCATTTTTTTAGAGTTTCTTTGTATTTATTCTCCATGAAAAGAATTATATATTCTCAAAAAGTAATTAAAATAATAAAATGAAACAAAGCATCTGTTCCTTGTAATGCCAATTTCTATTTTATCCGACATAAGTTACAAAGTCTTTTGTTCCAACCTTTATGTCATATGAAACCTTAACTAGATTTTTGACCTCCTAGACATGCTAATAATTCCAGTTTCTTATTGTACATATTATTGTTACCTTCCTTTCTCTTTCATAGAAAAAAAAAAGGAGAAAGAATATTTGACCACCATGATATGAGTCTTTATAGTACTTACTGGCTCAAGTAAGAAGCAGGCACTTTTATGGTTGTAGCAGAGTTTATCTTATCATATTTTATCCTTAGAGATGCTGCAAGAATTCTTACACCATAGATAAACCATCATTCTGATAAACTGTGAAATTTAAACAAGTTTACAAGTATTTTTTCTACTCAGAAACTTCTATCAGGTTCAGGGATTTGGTTTAGCAGTTCCCAAAGTTTGAATGCTTGAGTAAAAATTTCCTAAAAACGAAAGTACTGAACAAATAGGCTAAGGGTCTCATGAGAAGTAAACTGTCGGAATTTTTAATACTTCCTACAATAGCTCAAGGAGAAAATCCCAACAGGATATGATTTTCATTTTTAATGTATTGCTATCTCTTTTCTTTATGGAAACATAGTAAAAATAAGAAGGTGTACAATGTATGATAAACCACAGATTACGGAATAAGAGTATGCCTATATTCAGGAAAAAGAAAACGAAAAATATTGTAAAAATGTGACTGTCTTGCTACTCTGATAAAAAACAATATATTCCTTAAATGCTTTTTGTTAAAGAAATAGGAATCTTCATGTTAATTTATACAGCCAGATGACTAATCATTACCATTTCTAGTAGAAAATAATTATATGCTGATAACATAAAACTGTCAAT
Source organism: Vulpes vulpes (assembly GCF_048418805.1). Taxonomy (NCBI): domain Eukaryota; kingdom Metazoa; phylum Chordata; class Mammalia; order Carnivora; family Canidae; genus Vulpes; species Vulpes vulpes. The sequence goes on along the minus strand of NC_132786.1, from coordinate 52,912,657 downwards.
CCTTGCTAATAAGATATGAATTGGTGAAAACATGAAATACAGAAAATTATTGCTTAAGGAATTGGACCAAGGCAAATTAAGTGCCACAGATTTCGTTTCTTCTCTTCTCTTCACTCTCTCCCCACCCACCCCTCTCATCTTAAGGCATAAAAGGTTTACTGCAAAAATTTGAACCTAGCCAATGTTAGGAAATAAATAATTCGTGGTAGACACTTACTGACTGCTTTAAGATATTTTGTTCTATTAAAGTAGTCAAGCATTAAAATTACACTCTTATTCACCCCCTCTTCTTGTCGTGCAAGACAAGTATATTGTTTGGAATGAGCCCATCTTGAATACCTCAAATTATAAACTAGTAGCATTCAAGGCAATATGCTTTCAGAAGCAGGAAAATTAAAAAAAAAAAAAAAGCCTTCATGATTATTACATGGGTGTAGTTTGCACGCTAAGGAACTTGGAGATGTATCCACAAATCCTACCAAAATTGAGAACTCAGAAAAGAGGCCATTAATAAAATTGAAATTCCCCAAAGATTTAATATTGTGAAATACACAGTGAGTGATTCTACAGCTGTCTCTGATACCTGCTTTTATGCTTCTGTTCAGCTGAGGGAAAACTCTTCCAAAGTTCCCATCTAATCACTTTTCCTGGGGTCTTGGCTATCAAGGGGACAAAGTCTCTTCACCTCCATCAAAATACCCTCTCATTTATTCGAATATGATGATTGATTCAGAAGCAAATGAGTTCAATAAAGGTCATAGTGGACAAACTCTACCTGAAAAGATGAAGGGAGAATGAGCTATTACACCACCACAGAAATAAAATTAATTGCTTCCCTTTTTTGAAGTGAGAATTATTTTATTTTTAAATACAGCATCATTATGTGGAAGCCATAGGGACTGAGCATTGGATTAGAAGGCCTTAGGGGTCATTTAAGTCAAAACCTTCATTTTACAAAAGTGAAAATGAACTAGAGAAGGTAAATTACTAGAGTAGATGTCTAGTTGCAACAGAATTGAGAGATTAGGTTACTAAGTATAGAGAAGCCAGTATATCTAGTCTTAAAGTTTCTGGAGGATTCTTTTTTTTTTTTTTTAAGATTTTATTTATTTATTCATGAGAGAGAGAGAGAGAGAGGCAGAGACACAGGCAGAGGGAGAACCAGGCTCCATGCAGGGAGCCTGATGCAGGACTCGATCCCGGGACTCCAGGATCATGCCCTGGGCCGAGGGCAGGCACTAAACTGCTGAGCCACCCAGGGATCCCCTCCAGAGGATTCTATATCTGGCTTTGTTTTTCAATCATTTGGAACATTATTATTACTTTTGAATTTCATGCACTTTTAAAAATAATTTTTATTATAGAAGTAAGCCATGGAAGTAGATTCTTTTTTCTAAATGCTAGCAACGTAGGGATTTATGAAATGTATAATAAAATTCTTGACCTCTCCTAATTCTACAATCCTCCAATTTCATCGTCCACAGACTATTAAGAATGTAAATTTCTAGTTACTCTCGTGGTTATTATTGTAATATCTTTCACATATTTATTTTTAATTTTTCTTAATTTAATGAAATTTAGGAAGACTATTGGTCTCCAATAAAATAATTTCAAGAATTTATCTTAGCAATTCTACTTTCTGATGTATTAATTATATTCTTATGTATATTTACATTATAATTGATTATTTTATGTTCTATCTATTGTTTGACCTAAAATAGAATTAACAGCATTTACAATTCTGTGATAATGACATTTTTTTTTTTTTGGTTCTAAAACTAAATAGAATAATTCAACCCATAACATGTAATCCTGTCTTTCCAGAGGTACCAATTAAAAAAAGAAGTCACCATGCATCTCAGTATACTTATCTGCTATTGCTTTCATTCTAGCTTCTTCTGAGTCAGTCTCTACTGTGTCTTACAATCCGTGTTACCCCCTTTCTTGAAATTATGTATTTTTTTAATTGGTGAATTTGAAAAGTAATTTTTTAAAATACAGGTTGAGTAGTGAGTAAACTTTCTGAAGAACTGTTACTTTCCTACTTAATTTGATAATTGAACTCTCCATAAAACTAAGTTCAAATTCTTTTTTTTTTTCCTTCGGATTTTGAAAAGATGACTGTTCTATCCTAACACCACGGTTCCCTGTCAGCAGTTGGTTGTCAGACTTTGGCTAGACTGACTGTCACTCTGTAATAGAAACTGCTAGTTATTCAACAGAATCTGCTTTTCTTCTCCAAGGACACACAGATAGATGGCATTTCCCAGCCTCCTTTACTTGAGGCCAGGTATCGACATTGGAAGCTATATATTTCTTTTAGGGGCCAAGGCTTTTATGAAGCAACTGTGGCCTTTCCACATTCTTTCCTTTCAACCAGCTGGATGGCAGATGGCAGAGCCACAGGGTGGATGGACCCTGATTCCCTGAATTACTGAGTGAAGGAAAGCCACCCAGAATGCTACGTTAAGCTGCAAGCACTTGAGAAGTAAACATCTCATTATAAGGTTTAAGTGTATTTTTACAGTAGCTATCATTCTTCTTTTCCTCTCTGGATTTTTTTGGGATTTCCTCTTTGTCCTTGGAGTTCTGAAATCTCACCAGGATGCATGTAGGTTCGAGAGTATTTCACGCATCCTAATGAGGACATCGTGGGTTCTTTTAACCTAAATACTTGGAAGGAACATTTCTGCAGTTCTCTATCTACATTTTCTTTACCAATATTATCTCTCTTCTTTCCTTTTTCCTTTCCGAATTCCAATGGGATAAATGTTGGACTTGTTACAACGTGCCTTCATCGCTGTACACTTTTCTCTACTACCCTTCACCCCTTTGTCTTTTGATGGATGGAGAGGATAGATAGATACCTCAGCTTGGTCTTCAAGATCGCCAGCAAAGTTCAACTGTTGTGTCCTGTTCCATGCCCTGTCCATTTGGTGAGAGGGAGGGTGTGTGACCACATCTTTACTACCCGGAGCTCTTTCTTTCTATTTTGCTCACGCCGGTTTTATAGCAATTTGATCTACTTTTATGTATTTTTAATGAATATACTCTCTTCTCAGATCTGTTTAAGAACTCTAACTTAAAAAAAAATTATCTTCAGTTCCGAGAAATATCTCTGTTTCTGTCTGACAGAAGTTTTTTCTCTTGATTCATCCTCCATCCCTTCTGTGTTTCTTAAGAGTCTGACAATCCTTCATTGCTCTTTCGTGGTTATTGATGAACCCATACACTGAGTTTTCTGGAGTCTCAAGGTCTGTTTTCTCCACAAGCCTTCCCATACACACAAAGGCAGGGACAGAGTTCTAGATAACTGGGTGGTCAGTGGTGTGGCCAACAGGCTTCCATGTTGGGAAGGTGGATAGGAAACAACCAGGAGGGCCAGGGACCCTGTCAATAGTTAAACTAAGGTGAGCCTTTCTTTGGGGGTAGAGTTCTTTGGTATGTATTACTTCGGGAGACATGCTTTTGGTTTTCTATCTTCTTCCTTCTCATGTGGAGGTCAAGGTGTACCTTGAAGTCAGCACTACTTCCTGCTAAGGTCCCACACCCTCTGATTAGGCTCCTTTGCTAAGCAGTTGCCCTACCTTTCTGCGAGAAGCATCCCCGCGCTGCACTGACAGCAGAAACAGCAGCTTTCCAGCCCAAACCCGAGTGTGAGAGAGAAGCAGGAGTGGCAAGGGCCTGGCTCCTCTGACAAGAGTCCATGGTGCTCCAGGTGGCCTCTGTCTGCTTTCCACTCGATCTTCTCAGTCAGCCATGGAGAGACACTTGTCCCACAGGGGAGAAGGGCATGGCTCCCCAGGGCCACCTGCCAGTACCCAGACTGGACTCTGCCACTTGCCAGGGATGTGACCTTCACAAGTTGCTCATGTCTGCGAGCTTCAGACCTTGCATCTGGAGAGCGAATAATCACAGCATCTACACCAGAGGCCTGCAGCGAGCAGAGCACTACTTCTTACGTGTGTTAGCTTGCTAGGGCTGCCTTAACTAAATGTCACCAACCGGGTACCTTGGACACCGGATTGTTATTGTCTTCCAGTTCTGGAGAGTAGATGCCCCAGACTAAGGTATCTACAGGGGGATTGTGTGTGTGTGTGTGTGTTATTTGTTTTTGGTTTTGTTTTTATTGTCTGAGACCTCTCTCCTTGGCTTGCAGATGGTATAGCCTTCTTTCTGTGTCCTCACATGGCTGTGCCCATGTCCAAGGAGCTGTGCCTGATCTCCCCTCCTTACAAGAAAACCAGTCATGTTGAATTAAGACTCACCCGTATGACTTCATTTTACCTTAATCACTTTTTTAAAGAACCCTATCCCCAAATACAGTCACATTCTGGGTCACTGGGAATTAGGGCTTCAACATATGGATTTGAGACTATGGGATATAGTTTGGTCCGTAACATGTATAAGCCACTGGGAAAGGCTCCGCACATACTAAGCTCCATATAAATGTGAGATATTATTATTAATAGAAAGAAGCAGGTTCTCCTTTCTTTGTTTATATCCTAGTCATCTGATTTCTCTGTTCCTGACTCTTCATCATCAGACAGTGAGCATCGGTACTGAGGGGCTGAGTGTGCCCGACACGACCCACACAGGAGGGGATCCCCACCTGGAAACAGGGTTCATGTGTGAGAAGCTTTCTACGTGCCCCCCTTACATCTGCTCTTACCCCTAGAATACTCCCCCAGGCTTCTAAAACCAGATAATAGTCTTTGTGGGGTTAAGTAGGCAGGCAATAAGTTGGGAAGGTTGAATGTATTCCTTCTGAACTTCTAGAGAAATGATGATAAGATATGGGTTTTTCAGTGAATCCTTATTATTATACCAAATTGGTCACTTTGAATTTTGAAATGTAAATTATCTCTAAATCTTTGCAGTAACTTTCGACTCAGCAGCTTTTTACAGAAACACACAGATGGCCAGAATAATAGTAGACTTCAGATTTTAAGAAGTGTTTGAAGCTGAGGGGAATTCCTAAACCAAAATTTCCGAGTAGCTTTTTGCTACGGGTCATCACCATGAAGAAGAGCCTAGGTCTGTCAAGAATGGGAGAGAGGCTTTTCTCGTTTCCGATTCAGTCTTGGGTCATATCAGAGGGACTCACAAACATGCCCAAGACTTTGGGCCCCTCTGCTGCAGGATGAAGAAAATATTTGTAAAGCTGCACCATGGGTTTGTCAGGAGAAACTCCCATAAGCTTGGAGGGTGTGCACGGTGGGGGCTTGGGCCTCTGTAGAGGCTCACAACACAGCCAGCACTTCACCAGCACCAGCCTCTTCTCTGGAGGCCCAAGTAGCTCTTCTCCACACACACACACACACACACACACCCCTCTGTGTTAAGTATGATTCTCTCACAGAGAGATCTTTAATAATATGTAATGTTTTCAAAATAAAATAATTCCAGTTAACAGCTCCGATGGGCATAGGAGGGCCCCCGGTGCCTGACTGTGGTTCAGAGTATCAGAATGTTTTCTCTAGGGGAAAGGAGAAGGAGCAAACATGGGAACCCAAGCCCCCCAGGAAGGAGAGACTATGAGAGTTAGGTGGGGGTGGGGCATCATTCGCCCTGGTGCAGTGTGAGAACATAAACCAGGCTCAGAATTCACCCAGGTAGGAAACTACCCCAACTTGATACTTAATAAACGCTGCATTCTTGACTGCATCTGGTGGCCCCTGGAAGTTGAGAATTTCTCCCAGTCAATGAGGAACGAGGAGGCCTGACCATGTCATCTCTCAGAAGACAAAAAGTGTGCATTTGGTTTGGTTTTGTGCAACAGAGAGAACTATCCACGTAGCCAAGTTGCCTTGGGTTTATTTTGTTTTCCTTAAAAACCCAGGGCATGCAAAGGGAAACCTACTATATACCACTTCTGCTGGGCTTCTCAGCTCAAGGCAGATGGGAGAAATAGTACACATAGTGGAGAAAGGAAAGTGTAGCTCCGGGAAAATAATTAGAGGAATGAAGAGCCACGAGCAAGAAAAGCCACAGCGGGTTTTTCAAACATCCCAGCTTTACTGCTGCCTCGCTTTTGGCAGTCTTTTGTAAGAAACACCAGAGACGACCAGATTTTTCCTAACTCAAATTCTCAAAATGCCAGTGTATTTATTAAAAATGTAAGAAAACAAATCATCGCCCCCTTTGTAGGGTTGGTGGAAAAATACTCTACCTGTTTGGGACGTTGTGATGTTCTCCAGGTCTCTACCTCGTAAATGATGCTGTGCCTTGAATTTGCTTTTGTCAAGCAATTAATTCTCAATGAGCACAGGCTCATATTGCAAGCCCATATGTTTGCTTTTGAAATAAAGTTGTTAATGGCTAAATGTATTCATTGTTCCTGGTTTCACAAGCTCATGATGGCAGGCACCATAATGTTTTCCAAGTACTGGTGACTGTTTTTCTTTGCACGGGGCACTGGCCTGTCTCTCACATTCACAGCTGCTGTACATGCTTTGCATTTAGAAAGAGAAAAGGGAGCAGGAAGGGGGAAAAAAAGCGTTTGTGATCGGTGTGTGAACAAGAGCTAGCTTGGAGTCTCCCAGTGTGTCCCTGGAATGAGAATGGTGCTTGATTGATATGGATGCACTTCACTCCGATGAGCTGGAGTCCATGCAGGTGCAGGTGGGCTGTGCTAATCAAGACAAAGTTTCTGTGACTTTCAACCACAGAAAGAGTATCCTGCATTCAGGGGAGAGAAATAAAATTTGTTTGCTCTCAGTGGTGAGAAGGAACAGAATGTAGTGGCTCAGGGGCTTTGAAACCTGCTGTTCAGGGACGTCCCTGCACCGGTGGTCAATGTCCTTGTGGTTTGCTAAGGAAAACTGACAGCCCTTTTGGTGCTGTTGTTGGTCTTAAAGTCAGAAAGATTTTTATTAATTTGGCTTTAAAGAATGTTTCATATCCTCCACATTAACCATTCTAAGTATGCTTATTTCTTAAGAGAGATAAATTATATTATTACCTGTGAAGCATTAACTGTATCAACATAAATAGACCCACACAGTCCCACTCCTACATAGAGCCTTGGATGGTTATTCAAGAAATAGTGAGTAGCAGGACCAGGGAAGCGATGGAGATATTTACTCTTTGTTTTATAGCCTTCTGTATTGTTTAAATGTTTAAATATTCTGTATTGTTTAAGTATTATTGCTTTCGTAGTAAAAGGAAAATGGTAACACCCATGAGATTTTTCCTTCTAGCATCCATATACTTTAAAATGATCCACCTTATGAGGGTGGTATTTTATCAGAATATTCAAGGTGGAGTTCCACCAAGCCGTCCTATGAAGCAAAATTTTGAGGGAGTTGGCGCTGCCTTGTGCGTGCTGAGTGGAATGTTTGCTGGTTGCTTTTGAACATCACCTCTGCTAGGCAGGAAAGGATAGACAGGGTGGCCACACTTTCCAGTATACACCCTTGTTCCAATGCTTTCATGTGCAAAAGTATCCTGATCTTAGGGGCACCTGGGTGGCTCAGTTGGGTGAGCATCCAACTCTCTCGGTTTGGGCTCAGATCATGACTTTGTGATCGTGGGATCGAGCCCCAAGTCATGCTCTACACTCAGCACAGAGTCTGCTTTAGACTCTCTTCCCCTCTCTCTGTCTCTCAAATAAATAATGTCTTTAAAAATAAATTAATAAGTTAATTAAAATTTTGGGATGCCTGGGTGGCTCAGTGGTCGAGCCTCTGCCTTTAGCTCAGGTCATGATCCCGGGATCCCGGGATCGAGTCCCACAGCAGGACACCTGCAGGGAGCCTGCTTCTCCCTCTGCCTATGTCTCTACCTCTCTCTCTGTGTGCCTCTCATGAATAAAAAAATAAAATCTTTAAAACATTAATTATTTTTTTAAATGTCCTGATCTGGACAAAAAAGTTTTGTGATCACTCTAGTTATGGATAGCCATGTGAATTGTTTGTTTTGCCTTTCACCCACCCTTGAAAAGTATACTTTTAGTTTAAAAAAAATGAGTCACTGTGATAGCTTCTTTATAGGCATTACTTAATCACAAATAGATTTTTGAGGCAGATGAAATTATTTAATGATGAAGAAATGGTTTGGTGACATGTCCATGATTTTGTTTTAAACATCATCACGTTGATTTTCCTTCTCGATGATTTCACAAACTCAGCCATGCCCTGTCATTGACTATGTCTGGACTTTCAAAACATTTAGATACACGCAAACGTCTAATGCCTGTGTAATCCATCCCATGTACTCCTCGCATCTTCTAATAAAAGCCTCCTACAACTAATATAGTTAACACAGATGCCAGAAACAGACTTTGTCTTTGTTTCAACTTAAAATCCATTCTCTCTGGGAAGTTTCCTTGTCCCCTGAGCCTGGATCACTTTCACTCACTGCACACTCTCAAAACCCCCTTTCAAAGTACTTACCAGTTTACAAAGATTCAGCTGATGAAGGTCTCTTTCCCAAATATGCCAAGCTCCTTGCAGTTAGGCAGCACTTTGTTTTGTTGTTCACTTATTTATCCACCAAGCGTAATGCATTAGTAGTGCTGTCACGTTGATATACATGCAATAAGTATTTGTTGGGGTGCACCTGGAAGGCTCAGTGGGTCAAGTGTCTAACTCTTGGTTTTGCCTCAGGTCATGGTCTTGGGGTCCTGAGACTGAGCCCCACATCAGGCTCCACACTCAACAAGGAGTCTGCTGGAGATTGTCTCTCCCTTGTTGTCTACCCTCCCAGGTATAAAGTCTTGCTTCAGATAAATGGCAGGTATCACCCCTGAAAGAGGCTTCGTTCTATCACTTTGAGTTAATCTAGCAAACTTGCCTTGAAGCTGGACCCCCACTGAGAACCCTTCCTCATTTCTCAGTCCCAGTGCCAATGCTTAGCCTTTATAGCAGTGATTTTGTCATATCATAATTATTTTAATAGTTTTAGTTTTAATAGTTTGTGTGGTTTAAGAGTGGTGCCCTGGAAACACAAACACACACACACACACACTCTCAGATCTCCTTTGGGAGAGCAATTATTCCCACTGTCTGTGTGGTAGGAGTGGGCATGAGGGAGAGCCATCATGAAGTAGTGAAATGCCTCCCACCCCCAAACAGTCCTTTTTAACGTAGGGATGTAAGTGGTGTTGTTATTTTTTTTTTATTTTTTATCTTTTTAAAATTTATTTATGATAGTCACACAGAGAGAGAGAGAGAGAGAGAGAGAGAGAGAGGCAGAGACACAGGCAGAGGGAGAAGCAGGCTCCATGCACTGGGAGCCTGACGTGGGATTTGATCCCGGGTCTCCAGGATCGCGCCCTGGGCCAAAGGCAGGCGCCAAACGGCTGCGCCACCCAGGGATCCCAAGTGGTGTTGTTATTATTTCTCATTTTATGGCTGCGTAAATCATCTCACACTGAAATAAAGGGAATGACAAAAACTAAACACCTTCAGTGGTTAGAATTTCCCTCTCCTTTGAAATAGCCAACTACTTAAGCAAATCTTTTAAATTAAGGCCAAAAAATCAAATATTTCTATTTCTGTCCTGACCCTAAATGAGGGAAATCTAGATGAGTGTTGCCTCAGGACCAATATTCCATCCAAATTTTTCTCCCTCTAACAGTATTAGACTTAAGAGTTTTTTAAATAGCACGCTTTCCAAAACTTAGTTTTTAAACTTCACAAATTTAAATTTTTAAGATTATAAGTATACCTCACTTTTTCATTAGTAATAACAACAGTATGTACATAGGTGCCTAATAAAATGTTTTCCATTGAACTAGCTGGTTTTATATTTAACAGCAGGAGGCAAGGGCATAAAGCATAGGTTGCTTTTGGCATTGTTAGATTTGATTAATCCGCAGGGATGCTTTAGAGCTAAGGAGTCAGGATTCTCATATAGTTCAATTAAGGGAGTGATATAAAACAAATATATCCACTGGCTAAAAATCCCTCCTCCTTCCCATCATCCAATTATTTACCCAAGCAAGGATCTCCATAATATATGATTTGGTCACTACCTACCTTTGCAACTTTACCTTGTGGGTTGGAAGAGGGCAGAACTTGGTAACTGAGCATATATATTTCAATTAATATATATATATTTCAATTAATATGCATATTCAATATATATATAATTGCTTTAGAAAGCACAGAGCACCTTGTATTTGATTCACAGGTGGATCAAATTAAAAAAATAAAATTCTTATTTCTTACAGACTTCAACCCATGGAGATGACATTAGGTATTCAGAGAAAACAAATGTAGCCTCTAAATTTAATTCTAGTTGCATTATCTCTTGTTGTTCTTATTTGTATATCACAGCCTGAAGCTTTGACATTGCTTCTGTATTCATCTATGAGGCAAAGTGTTTGGGGAAAAGGAATCACAAAGACCCATAAGAAAACTCATATTCAACTACTGAGACTTGTAGGTTAATTTAATGCAGGGAGAAAACTCTATTTTAAATGTGGTGATACACTGAAAAAAAGAGAGAGAGAGAGAGAGAGAGATGATTTAGCATCGTATTTTCCCTCCAGCAAGGCAAAAGGGCACTTGGTCCTGTGTTTTCATTTCTTTTCTTTTTTAAATTATTATTTAAACAGGACAAAAATAATGTAGTGCAGAACACATGTCATTAACTCCAGAAAACTAAATAGCAAATGAGCCCATTTCAATCAAATGCCTAGGATTCTTTTAATCAAGTATTTATTGTTAGCAGGCCAGTGCTCGCTGGCCTCTGTAAACTACAGTGGGCCCGTTAGGAACCTTTATTTTACTTCTCTTAGAGATGCTGTTGCTTTTGTGCCCCTTTTTTTTTTCCTATTAATGTATACGAGAGAAGCTGACTTAGATTTTTGTGTGTGTTTCTATTTTTTGTTTAGTTTCACCACTGGATTAGCAGTAGCCAGAGAGGTTCAGTAACTAGCCTCAGACATCCCAGGAGTTGAGGGGCTGGGCAAGAATTAGCACTGAGGAAAGTTTGGCTCCCAGCTTTTCCTTCATCATGGGAATGCAGCGCTCGAGTGAAGAACTTATCCAAATAAACTGAAAAGTAATCATGTCTTGGCTTTGGACTGTGTGGGGTGGAGGGAAGAACAATAACTGAACTCCCTCCTCAGCCCAAAATTGCGAGCTGATACATTATCCCTAAAGATGAATGGGTTCTTAAAACATTTTCCTAATTGGCAAATACCTGTGGTAAGTCTCCATTCACCCACAGCCAGAGATCACAAATCAGAGCAGAAAGTCCTTTTGAGTGTAAAAGAGGTGCATTCAGAGACCTGAGGGAATTCCCAGATTTCTTCCAATTATGATTGTGACAGTGTCCTCATCTATAAAAGAGAGGTAATCACATCTTCACATAATGGTTGGGAGAACCAAACCAGACAATAAACTGAAGGATGGCAGGAGAACGACATTAAGGGACAAGTTCTGGGCAATTCGAGAGTGTAAGTCCAGAAAATGGTGGTTGGTCTAGAACTACCTGTGTTCGATTCCAAGGCCAAATCCTGGACTTTCCTTTAAATAGAAGCAAAAGCAAACCAACAAAACGTATTATTTTTTTCCGAAAAGAAATCCCATTGGCCTCTTCATAAAGTACGCTATGTCATGTCATTATTGGTCAATAACGCACTAATTAATTTGACCCAACCACACGTTCCTTTATTCTCCTGATCTGCGAGAACTCGGTGGAAGTTCCTCCTCTCTCCCTCCTCTCTCCCACTGTATCTGTTGTTTTCTGTTCAACCTCTACCCTGTCCATCCAGAAAACCACACCTTTTGACTTAAAAATAGATTTCTAGGGCAACACGATTAGCATCAAATTCTGTTTTTCTCTAGTGCCTTTCCTTACTTCTGTGCCAGCTCCTTAGTCCTATAGCTGAGAAAAAAGAAAAAAAGATAAACAAAATCAGACCCTTACCAATTTACCAAATTCTACCATCATTTATTGAGCTCTGGGTGCGCTGTGCTTGGTGCTAGGCAATTCTCCCCATTGACCCACTGTCTCAGTTCACCCTACCCAGCCTACCCCGCCCCCGCCCCCCGCCCAGAATCTCTGTACATGCTGAAGCCATTCTTATCACGCAGAAGACCTGCTCTATCCTCTGTGTCTCCTCAATGTCAAAAAGTCTGGGAAATATAGCCTCAATGTGCTACTGAATAATAATGAGCACAACTAAACACTTTCTATGCAAACATTGTGTCTGACTTTTAAGCCTAACAACCATATGTGAAATCAGTGCTATCCTCATTTTACAGATGAAGAAACTGAGGCAGAGAACTTGAGTGGCATGCCCAAGTCTGACCACCAGTAAGTGAAAGAGCAAGGATTTAAACTCAATCATTGTGGCCCTGGGGCCCCTCCATTAACCAGAAACTGTATGTGCTGTCCCTCCAGTGCTAATGTGAATGCTGAGGATTCCTTAAATCCTTGTACCTAGCTTTGCTGCCACCTTATTTCAAGATCATCAGTAACTTCAATATAGCTTCCTAATCTCATCGTAGAGAGACCCTAATTAGTATTCTTAAGATACCTACCTTTGTCTTTGCTTTAGCATGAGTGTTTGAACCCTGGTGTCCTGGGGAAAGTTGGAAGGGATTACTCTGGGGGCCACTACAGCAACTTTGAATGACAGGATGCAGCAACCTTTCTGGGCAGTCATGAGACAGAAGGAAGAATTAAGCAAGTTCATTGCTAGGGGAGGGAAGGTGCGCTGCAGGGGTTCGTGAGTGATGGTCTGGGTGATAGGAAAGCATGGGGCTTCCAGGCAATATATCCTCTCTTGATGAGGCACGTCCAGATGCCCTGTGGCCACTCGTTTGCAGCCAGCAGGAATGAGGGAGCTGCCTTTGGTCACCACCCCGGGAGAACGCGTTGAGGTGTGCTGTGAACTCAGCACTCCAGGAAGGCAATCCCTCTCCTCACATCAAATACATTTCAAGTTCACATACCCTAGGAAGGAATACTCCTTAAGCTGTATCTCCCAACATTTAATCATCTCTAAATCCTTTTGAAGGAGTTTTCTGACTCCTAAAAGAAATTTAGGAATAGAAACTTATGCTTAATCATAGCTCCTCAGGACATGTCCCTTACTGGAGGAAACATGACTATGGATTGTAAGAAATAAAGTGGGACTTTGTTACTTACCCCAAATCATAAGTTGAGGAGTCACTGGCGATGGAAGGGGGGACACTCCAGCTGGGACCTGTAGTGCCACCTGTTTAGGAATGAAATGGGTAGATCCTTAAGCACAGCTAAAACTAATATAGAAATTCTATGGGTTAATTAGTAGATTTCATAGTTTGTTGCATTTTCTGTTGTAAATAGAGAAGAGAGGGAGAAAAATAAATCTGGAAGAAAAAGTAGACCATAAAAGTACAAATTCAAGGAAATTGCATTTTTAAGAAGTGGAATGAGTCTACTTTCATTAGTTCAATTTCCAAATGTCTGTAGGCTATTCAGTGGACAATATCCTGTGGAAAGTAAGAATTATAGACTTATAAGGAGGGTAAGAGGTCAGGGATGGAGATGTCAACCCCATACAGAGCCTAATTGAACCATGTGTCTCTTTGAAAAATTGTTTAGGTCTCTAGTTCTAGCAGCTGTGAGAGTTAAAATTATCTCCTTATTCCACTCAGTGTATTTCATTATTTAGACATCATATATTAGACATAAGGAAGAACGTCTTGAGTGTAAGAGTGATTAAACACTGAAACAGACTACCAAAGGAGCTTGTGAAATTATCGACTCTAGAACATTTTAAAAATAGAGGCAGCCATCTGTCTTCAGTGATTTGGGTGGTAATCTGTCTTGGAAAAGGAGATTGGACAAAATAAACTTGATAAGGGAATATTAAGTAAATAATTTTCTGGACCTTTTTTTTTTTCCTAATTTGATGACCTTCTATGTGTGTGTGTGTGTGTGTGTGTGTGTGTGTGTTATTTGTCTGTTTGTTTGCTTTTTATTATTGTGAATCATTCTGACTCATACTCTATCATTGTTTTACAACATTGGGTTATACACTACTCGAGGACTGGTCCGAGCAGAAATTACTATATCCCCTATGTTTTGTGTTTCATCTTATTACCCAATATCTGAATTTTTCTAAGAGAACATTGCATGCTATGTACAGTATATGGACTTTTGGGAAGTGAGTAGTTTTTTCAAACAATTGTGATAAAGTGTGGTAAGATAAGTGCCTGGATTGGGGAGACGAAGCTACAAATGCAAAGGAAGCAATGGGCAAAATGTCACCACCTAAAAGGAGGTATTGAATCAGATATAATTCTAACCTTGAGGAATAATGGAAAGAGACCATTTTGATTTATATCCCCAAATCTTTTTAGCCAACCCTCCTTTCCTCCAGGGCTCTTGATTCAAGAAACCATGTACATAAAAACAGTGCCATGAAATGGGATAGAAGTACCAATTCGTGAATAATTCTTCAAGGGCCTGATACCCCCAAAAAAGAGGGTTTCCATGGAAAAATGCATCAGTGAAAAATATAGCTTCAGCCAAAGAGCCACCTCCCCAGAACCTACAGTTCTCAGCCTTCCAGCTGGAGAGAACTCCTGTATGATTTCCCTTCCGGGTACAGATGGTCATTTTGGAACAGAAAGTGCATGGCAGATCTGGGGGGGAGGGCAGGCTCTCCCCACCTTTGGGAACTTCTCTGAAAGGAGTAAGAAAGGACAACGAAGCTACCCTGGACCTGGACACTGTCCTTTACCACACAGTGACCCTTCCCACTCCAAATGTAAGCCAGTAAATGTCTTGATCTCTGACCAACCAGATTAACAGTTTCTTCTTCTTTGGGGAAAACAGAAGGATTCCCTGACCAACAGATGAGAAACATGAAAGTCTACAGCAAGGACTCTCAAACAGAGAATCCACAGAAGAATTTCAGGCATCAAACTGGGTTTTCCGGAAAATATTTCCATTTATTTCTCTCTAATACTTTGATGATTTGTTACATGTGGGGAAACTACAAAAGAACATCAACTGTAAAAATTACCCTTGTTCAGTTTTGCTATTAAGCAATTATTTTCCTCCAAACAAGTATAGGGATGCACATGATATGCACTGTGATCACCATGCTATGCTGCCTAAAATATTTTGATAGAAATAATCCACTCCTGTATTATTGACATTTCTCTTTAGTTTACATCAAGTCTGGATTATCCAGGACAATTGCAAGGAAAAACAAATACAATGAATCTTCTGCATCTTTGGTTAATCTGCATTGACAAACATGTTGGAACACCAAAGCCTCCGAGTAGCTTATGTAAAAAGGTTCTTGCTAATCGAAACATAAAACCAGAAACAAAACTATAGTGATTTCACCTTCTTTTTATTTTAGTGTCATCTCTAAAATAAAAAAGCCTCGCCATACCAAGTGTTAGCAGCGAGAACATGGAGTAAGTGGAACTCTCATGCATGGCTGATGAAAATCTAAAATGGTATATGTACTTTGGAAAGAGTTTGGCAGTTAAATGAAAAAAAAAATATACCTGTGCTATGACCTAGCCATTCTATTAGTAATTTACCCTGGAAAAAAATGGAAGCAGGTGTCCATACAAAGACTTACATAGCAAAGTTCATAGCTGCTCTATCAGTAATAGCCAGAAACTGGGAGAACTCAGGAGCCCATCAATAAATATAGACCATTATTCAGCAATAAAAAGAAATCACTTACCAATACATACAATATGGGTGAATCTTAAATGAATGTCAATTAGAACTCAACAGAGTTGTTTACACACACAGCTAACAAGCTCAAGAAGACCCTTATATCTGTCCCTCTGTCCCTCCTTCAATAAAATGACCATGGGGCTCCCCTTTGTTCTCTTTCCCTATTTCTTTCTCTTTCCCTCTTTCTTTCTTTCCCTCTTTCTTGCCTGCTTTCTTCTTTTTTCCTTTCTTTAATTCCGACAAGCTTTTAGGGACAGAAACAAATTTAATTACCCCGATTTCAAGACACTAAACTTGAAATACTATACAAGGTTGCATTCCAGAGGACAAATCCCAAAGTCCACGACTGAACAACAGGCAGAAGTTCTGTTTGCTTTTGGAGGAAAAGGAGCCCTTCTCAGAACAGTCTGACAGGAAAAAGTTGGTTCCTGACTTGGATATTTGGCTGATATTTTCAGCTATAAGAATGAAAGTGAAACTTTTGATTCAGATCTCTGAAGTTACTATTTTGGATACTGCTGAAAATCTACCGTCTTTTGTCCCAGCTGCCTCTCTGGAAGGAGAGATTGGAAGTGGAGAAGAATGTAAACTTTTCAGTGTGGAGGAAGCATTTCTGGAGGCTGGTGTAAAAAGTAACCTAGCCTTTCAATTTCTCAGCAGGCAGAAATCTGCAGAACTTTTCTGAAGGTTACTTCTGCTCAGAAGGCTTTAAATTGAAACGTAGAATTGTAATCCTTTCACTGTTAACACAGATGGTCTCAATGATTCAGCCCTGACCACAACGTCTTCTTTGACTTGGATACAAAGGAAATGATAGGCTTGGGATTCTTACACCCCTTGACAAACCCACCCTTCATATGACAATGTGAGCCATGGGAGTTTGGATTTTATTTGCTACTGCATTCCTTTGTGAGTACGGATTGTCTTCACTTTTTCTATCAAAGCCAAAATCCTCAATCAGTTGGCTTTCAAAGATTATTTACGCGTTTCCAGTTATGCCACAATCTCTTCTTATACAGAACCAAACAATGAGACTCTTCATTCTAAGTTGTTTTGAGCAGAATTGAAGTGTATTTTGTTTTAGTTGCACAGTTTGGAGCCATTTCCATTTTACGATTAGTAAGTGATCATTATGAAAATCAAGAGGCAACGTGACCTGATGCCTCAGAGGATTTTATAATCTAGCTATGTAGTGGAAATGAGCATGGAGAGAAAGGAAATAAGCTGTCAAAAATACTTGCACATGTATTCATGTGTATTTTTTTAGAGGTCTCTAGGCTTCATCAGCTTTTCAAAGAGACACTCAAACCAAAATAGTTTAAGAATCGTTGGTCTAAAAGCAACATTGCTTTGTTAGGAAAAACTGATGAGCACAGTTGTACAAAAGTTGTACTTCAAGCAATGACCAGATCCTAAGATGGAAACATACAGTACACATCACCATATTAAAAAAAAAAAAAGCATTACTATCAAAAGATTTTTAAAAGAACATATTTGAAATATTCTAAGAAATATTGAAAGTCAGATAAAAATAGAACTCTCTTACTATTATGTATTTTAATGTTTTATTTTGACTTACACTGATGAGAAGGGGACCATAAACTTTTCTTAATCCAGCTCTGCCAGAACTCCACCAAGAGATCACGTGAAAATGGGGAAAGGGATTGGTGCTGGGTATTAAAATCCGGCAGTATATATTGATGTGATAAATGAAGCTGTGGACAATATTAACAGTAACTGGCATTTCCTTCCAGTTTCCTTGTTAGGTGAGTTTAGATCTTTAAAATCTGAGTAAGAGTTTATTATGATAGAGCCAACTTCTAGTAATCCCAACACAGTGATCCTTAAAATAAATACCAGGGTGATGGATAACTCTGCAGGAAGTTTTTGTTTTTAAGTAATGAAATTGATAGTAGCTACTTTGATACTTTCATTTATCAGTGAATACAGAAGTGATAGTCAACCTAATAAGGGAGCTGTTTCCAAGTGTAAGAAGAATCCCTTTGATTTATTCATTCTAGACTGAAAATCCATGGCTCAGTTTGAAAAGAGGAAAACTTTTTCTTTTTTTAAAAAAACTGTGAATCAGCATGATGAATGTGATAAAGTGTGATTTATCTACATGACCCAATAATTTAAGGTTTTCATAGTCACCCAGCTGAAATTTTCTAATTAGGTTTTATTTTTTTCCATAAAACAAAATCCACCATGTATGTTTAAGAATTAAAGCTAACACTTTAAAAAAAAAATATGCTTGAATTGTTGAAAAAAATGGACTGATCTTGTCCATCAGTGGTCACTTCTTGAGTTACCTTTTAACCTAAACCCTCCTGGGATGAGCTCTCCCTTTTACTTCTTGAAATGTTTCTTTTTCTAGAAGTTCCATATAAAACACCTCCTACTTTTCTGTCCATCTCTCTGGTCATTCCTTCCCATAGCCCGTTTTGGGATCATTTCTGTCTTCCAGGTCTCTCAGTAGTGGGGACTCCCTTACCTCCCTCCTGACTTGGTCATTTCCCCTTCATTATCTGCTTCTCTAGTTAAGCAGCATTTTCCAGCCCATGACCACACATGACACTGATATGTGGGTGATTCTCCAGTCCATTTCTTAGTACTGATCTAACTCCTCAACTAGACTCATATTGTAACTGCCCAATAGATACGTCCATTTGCTTAACCATTAGACATCTAAAACCTAATGTGGCTGAGCAAAATTAATACCCCTTTCCCCACCACCAAACTTACAAAATGCACCTCTCCCCAAGTTTTCCCCATTATAGAAACCTGTTGCCTGGGCCATTCATGCTCCAAGCCAAACTTGATTCCTTTCTCCTTCATCTTCCAATTCAGTGGAAAGCCCCATTTCTCTGTGTTCAAAGTATATACACTGCATCTCCTCTTGAAGTCCAAGCCACCATAATCTCTCTTGTGAACTACCAAAATGTCTCACTGTTTTCTCTGCCCATTTACAGATTCACTCCACCTCTCTCTTTAGTCTGCATGACAAAAGTAGAGTTTGATCTAACACCTCACTATTGTCTGAGCTTTGCTGCTTGGAGGGTGGTGTTGGCACGAGCAACATGGATTTCACTTGAAAGCGTGTCAGAAATGCAGGGTCTCAAGCATAATGAACCAAAGTTTGTTTTCATAAGACTCCCGAAAGACATATGATTTGAAACACATCAGTTTAAAACACTCTATAAAATTAAAAGAAAAAAATTAAAATTTGGGATCCCTGGGTGGCACAGTGGTTTAGCGCCTGCCTTTGGCCCAGGGCGCAATCCTGGAGACCCGGGATCAAATCCCACGTCGGGCTCCCGGTGCATGGAGCCTGCTTCTCCCTCGGCCTGTGTCTCTGCCTCTCTCTCTCTCTCTCTCTCTCTCTCTCTCTCTCTCTCTCTCCCTCTCTCTGTGACTATCATAAATAAATGAAAATTAAAAAAAATTAAAACACTCTATAAGATATGGGCCTGGACTTCCTCTCCAAACTTAATATGTTCTACTCTTTCTTCTTTTTCCACTATCCTCAGCTACAATGAACATTCCATTATTCAGTCCAAGAGAACAGGTGCATTCTATCTTGAAGAATTTTTCTTTGCTCTTCCTTCTACTTAGAACTCTAGTCTCCCAAAATCTCAACATGACTAATTCACCTGTCATCCAGGCCTCAGTTTAGATATCATTACTCAGAGAGTCATTCTGGGCCACTTAAGTCAGAATGCTCCCACCAAGTCACTTGATCACATTGCCTATCTTTTCCTGCACTTACAAAGTATTTGTAAATACTTTCTCACTTATTTGTTTGCATTTGTGACTTTCACTATCACTGGACTATTAAATACCTTAAAAACTTGGGTCTTATTTAACTCATTTGTCAATATATCTTCAGCATGTAGGACAATTCCTGGGCAAAGAGCAGATGCTTAATAAAAGTTTATAAGTGGCTGACTGTTTTAAAAATTTTTTTTTAGTTTTTAAAAAATTTTAACTGCCTACTTTTGTAGATTATGAGAAATAGATACATGTATTATTTTTTAAAAAGTTCTATTTATCTCTAAGCCTTGAAGATGGCATAACTATTCTCCAAATCTGATAGAGAAGTAGCTGATATCTGGTCTGTAGCTGTGTTTTGATAAGCTTATGCACTTTTAATAAGCCAATACTTAAGACAGGAAGATTTTTACCTAAAAATTCAAGTTGTGGTCCTCTTGAAAAATCTTGGACACCTTGCAACATTCAGTCTGCTTTCCTCAGAGCTACAGCTAAGAAGTCCAGTAGCTGTTCACAGGTTCCTCAGACTCCTATCTTGTATTCTCTTGACACTAAGCCTGACTTTCACTCCTTTATGGGACCTACTAAGTCTGTGACCCCTGAGCCCAGGCAATGTGTTACCTTTTCATTTGTAGCTACTTTTTTTAAAAAATTAGAGCCATGCAGTTACAATATATGTATAGTTATAGTAACATTGTGCTATTAAACTTTTGTTTAAAAGTTTGGGAGACATACCTAAGATTCAGCTTCAGTGATCTCTGTCAAAGAATGGCAACTTCTTCTTTTCAAAGATTTTATTTATTTGAGAGAGAAAAAGAGAGCATGAGCAGTGAGGGGGAGAGAGAAGCCAACTCCCCACTGAGTGGGGAGCCTGATGTGGGGCTTGATTCCAGGACCCTGGGATGATGCTTAACCGTCTGAGCCACCCTAAGAATGGCAAATTCTTAAACAAACTGTATATATTTCCTTTGGAAAAAAAAAAAAGATCTGGTCTTACTATTTATTTAGTGAAACAAGTTACCTAACTGTATATTCAATTTATTCATGTTAAGTCTTTCCTAAACTGTGTTTGTGACAGGGCATAAACATGATGCTAGATTTAATCTTAAGAATGCCTGACAACTTGGGGTTTCTACCTTTGGGACTAGAATAAGACATCAGGATTTCTGTTTATATTACATCCCTCTTTATCTTTTATCTGCTAACATATCTATATATTATCTTTTATTAAATTTCTGCCTGTTGAGGGAAGATGTTGCTTTTTCTCTCTTTTTTTTTTTAGTATTAGCATATCTAGGGCTATATTTTAATCCTATTTAAATATTCCTTAACAGTTGTCGATAAAATATTTTAGTTTGTCACATATTGCCTAATTGATATACCACTGAGTCTCCCTGGAGAAAGAGCATTGTAAAATAGCTTACCATTGGTTCCCTCAATAAATCAGTGCCCCTGTTGTGTTGAGACACACTGGGAAGAGCTAAAACTGTAGTTTTGATTAACACAGAGAAATCCAAAATGTTTCTCAGTTTTGAATGTTTCCATTAATCAATAATTCAGCTCCAAAGTTGCCATAAAAGGTTACAGGAGAATCCTTTTGCTTTCTCCGTGCCAGACAGTGGGCTATTCTGGAAGGTCATATTTTTGCCAGCCTGCGCCTAATATTTATCACCTCAAGAGTGATATTGATAAGCTCTAATGATAGATCCAGGGCATGAGATTGATATCTTTCTATGGGTTGTTTCCCAGCTAAGGCTCTTCTCTAGAGTCTTCTGTAAGACATATGACATAGTAGGTGCACCAAAATGTTTTGCTAAGGAACTCCCAGAGATTCTTCCTCCATCCTTATAGAAGAAATGCTAACATCCTTCCTCTTTAAAGATTACTTTTTATTAGGACCATTTTTTTTTAAAAAATGGATAAATTTTTTATCATTTTGTAAGATACAATGGAAAGACATGTTGACAAAAGCTAACATGAATTTTAGGCAAAAGATTTCAGGTATTTCCTAAGTTACATTTATTCTACCATGAAAAGGCCGATATTGGACACATCTTGCTTTTATGATTAAAGAATCATAAAGAGGAAAAAACTAAAAAGGCCATCAAAATAGAAGAGATTATATCTTGCAATCACACAGCCATGAAATTCTGACCAGAATGAAAATATGAGTATAAAGAGAGTAATCATTTGCTTATTAATTCAAGGAACAATTTGCCATTTCCCAAGTATTATGAAAATAAGAGATTACAGGACTCTGTTTTTAACTATGTGGGTTTTTCAAATGTATGTGTAGTAATCTCATTATATCTGTGGTGCAAATTCAGATGAAAACACATTTTTCTGTCTTCTTTTATGTGCACTGCCCTTTAAAAACAAAAACAAAAAACACTTAGATTAACCCCGTGGATGATTTAGCTACCTGAAAACCTTCATTCATCTCTATTCTCTCAGTGACCATGGTTGAAAGGGACAAGGTAAAAGATTATGTAAACATCCAGGCAGGACCAAAAGTAGCTAGTTATCCCCAAATCCTAATAAGCACATAGGAAAATTCTTTCTACCAAGTTAGAGAGAATGAAGGCATCCCATTGAGCAGAGATGCCGTATTCAAAGGCCTCATTATCTCAAGGCACCCCAATTGAATGAGTGTACCGCTATTCCCTTCATTATGAGCCAACACCAGAGATATCACACAAAGAGAGAAGATTCCAGTGGTTCGCTATAATTATAAGTGCTACATTCAAATATGGAACAAAAGCAACAGTCGGGCACTGCAAGCTCCATAGTTGAGGATGGCAAACAGAGGAACTTGTTCCGAAGCCACCACAAATCACACGATCCAGTCCTTTGTCACAGGCAAATTATTAAGCAGTAACTGTGGTGCTGGTGCAGAATTTGTCACTAGTAACATAATTTGCATACATCCTCCTACCATCAAAATAGTCCTGTTTCCTACATTGCTACATTTGTATATATAACCAGGAATGCTTAATTCCTCCAGCATTGTGTGTAACTAATATAGCTCCCCTCCTTTTTTTTTTAACCTCAATATTCATTCCATTTGGGCAAGGCTCTTTGGAAGGTATGACAAGTATGACAAGAAATACCTGCATAAAAACAAGATCATCTTTTTTTTTTTTCTTCTCCATCTTCTTTTTCTTTTCTTTCTTTCTCTTTCTTGTTTTCTGTCATAAGTGTACTTACTCTTTAATCCCCATCAACTATTTTCCCGCATCCCCTACCTAGCTATCCTCTGTAGCTAAGAGTCTGTTTCTAAAACAAGATCATCTTTGTGAGTGAAGAATTTGAATTATTGGACCATAAGTGCACAAAATTAGACAAGGTCTTATCACATGTTCCTAACATTTATCTACCTATGAATTCATTACTTGAATTGGTTGTAAAAATATCAACTCTGTGAGCACACCTCACAATTCCGGGCGTAGATTATTCCAGGTAACTTGTATCTACCCAGGAGATCCTTCCCCATGCCGAATCCTCTGCCCTCCAGACAGAGGAACCCCTCTCCTGAATCTTGTATTATCTTCCCCTCTCCTCCAACCCTGAAAAGTGTACATTTAAAATCATATATTTTTCATTTTGTTTTCAAATGTGTTGCATTGTTATGCTGAATATACTCTCCCACAGCTCCTCTCATTATTTTATTACTAAGATTAACTCATACAGGTGCTTGTGGCCATGATGCCATTTTGACTGTTGTATAATATTTTACTGTGTGTCTCTACAAATTCATCCATCCTTCTGCTATGGGCACCTGTTTTTCCAAGTGTTTGCTATTGCATGTAATGCTGTAATGCGCATTCTTATTTACCAGAGGGTAATGCGAGGGCTCCGGAGTGATGGAATGCTAGAAATCCAACTTTGCCCACTGCCTGACTCATGTCCCTACCCCAGGGACCCACAGCCTGTTCTCAGGAATGGACCTCTAACCCAGAGGCTAAAGGAAATGTACTGTCCCCTAGGCCACCGTGCCTTTGTGACACGAAGGGGCAGACTGCCAGAAGCTATCCCTGGGAGGTGCCTGAGAGGTGATAGAACCACCCTGAGCCCAAGATGGAACAAAGTCCAACTTCCCTGGCAGTAAAGGCAGGAAGTCCTCCCTCCAGTTCTTGGCTTTTCTGACTTGAGATTTCCAGGTCATTCTAGTCATCCCCTAAAACTCTTCCATCCCGGTATAAGGGAGACAGTGTGTAGTATTTGGGGGAACCTGATTGGCAGACTCGGTGTTGGGGCTTGGGGGAGGCAGCCTTTCCTCCTCTGGTCTTCTAGGGTTGTGGCTGTGACACCCCCCCACACACACACTGCCACCACATCCACACACCCACACTGTCCCTCTAACATGCATTTTTGATTTGGGATGGGGACCCCAATGGGCTTGGTGGGTCCCTCACTTCTAATTTTCATCAGCTCAATTGTTAAATTTCAAGAAAATGTCTTATGTTACCCAAGAGAGGAAGCACACACAAACACACACACACACACGCACACACACAAACCAGATTGTGTTTCCATGTTTGTAGTTTGTAGGAACCTCTAAAGGTTGGAGCCCAGGCAAAGGTCCTTCTTGCCTTGGTCTAAGAAGAGGACTTCTGGTGTACATGTGCAAGAATTTCTCTTTGGCGTGACACTTACCTCAACTTCCTAGGGTTGCTGTAACAAATTACCAGAAACTGGGTGACTCAAAGCAACAAAAATACATTCTCTCACAGCTCTGAAGGCCAGATGTCTGAAACCAACAAGTTGGCAGGGCTTTACTCCTTCTGGAGGCTCTAGGGGGGATTCCCTTTCATACCTTGTCTTCTAGCTTCTGTTGGTCCTAGCAGCCTTTGGTGTGTTAGTCTGCTCGAGCTGCCACAACAAAATACCACAGACCTAACAACACAGTGGCTTAAACAACAGGAATTTATTTTCTCACAGTTCTAGAGGCTGGGATTCTACGAACAGGTGCCAACAGGGTTGGATTCTTCTGAGGTCTCTTTTTCTTGATGTAGATCTTAGCCCTCTTGCTGCTTCTCCATTAGAACATCCCTCTATGCATGCGGGTCCCTGGTGTCTATTTTTTTGTGTCCTAAGCTCTTCTACTTATAAGGCCACAATTCAGACTGGATTAGGACCCACATTAAAGGCCTAAGTTTAACTACATTATCTCTTTAAAGGCACTATCTCTAAATACATTCACATTGAGAGGTACTGGGGGTTGAGATTTCAAAATATTAATTTTGAAGGAACACAAATCTGTCCATAACACTTGACTTGTAGACCTATCATTCCAATGTCTGCTTTGTTTCACATCACCTTCTCCACATGACTCATTTTCTAAGGACACTTACCTTTGAATTTAGGCCCTACTCAAATCCAGGATGATCTCATGCCAAGGGTCTTAATTACATCTATAAAGATCTTTTTTTCCAAATATGATCACATTATTTAGGCTCCTGGTAGACACGTCTTTCAGGGACCACAATTCAACCTGCCATAATACCCTTTATATAAAATTTAAAAAAATAAAACTAAACAATATTTTTAAAATGGAATTGCTAAGTAAAAAGACATAGATACTTAACTTTATGAAATAAACTGTTTTCCAAGTAGTTATACCAATTCATACTCCCACAGCAATAAAGGATTCTGTAGATCTACATTCTATCACTTGCTAAGAAGTGTTCCTTATTGAGTACTTTTGCTAATCAAATGGAGGTAAATGGCATTTTATTGTTGTCTCAATTTGCATTTTCCTGGTTCCTGCTGAGGTGATTACTTTTGAAGAGATTTTTATTTTCATTGTAGTTAGTATTAGGTATTGCAGATCATCTTGTGTACACGATTTTTGCCAAGATTTTTTTGAGTCATTAGTGACAAGTTTTATATTAAATATAACCTTGAAATGAAAATTCTACATCATCAGCAATTGAAATATCCTTAATATATGCCCAAACCATCTTGTGAGATGCTAGACCAGTCATCTACTCTCAAGAACTGTTCCTCTCAGAGTATAAAAAAGAACAGAGAGAGGGAGGTGGAGGGGTACAGGGGAGAGGTAGCAGAATTGTACTTGCTATTCCTTGCAGGTATGTCTACAGTTCAGGGTTGCATTTGTACAGACTACATTTCAGCCTCTCTGGTCAACTTCTGACACATAGATACCACCATAAGAGCATGCTATCAGCCCTGAAGAAAAACTCATCTGAAGAAAACTCATGTGACCACTTCTCATTGTTATATTTTAGCTTAGTGCATGTGCCCCATAGTGCATATGCTTTGGATCACCAACAGCATCTTCTGCGTACTAAAGTTAGAAATTAACAAAAAAAAAAAAAAAAAAAAAGAAGAAGAAGAAGAAGAAGAATTGCAAGTGCACAATAGGACCAATCAGTGGTTGCTCATTCATCATGCAGCCTTCAACTATGTTGCCTAAAGGAGGATCAGAAACTGCAAATATGAGCAGTGCCACCTGCTGAAATGGCTATTTCCTGCTCCTCTCCAAATGTTTATTAGGGATATAACCAGGCTATCTGGATGACTCAACATGAAACTCCTAGGAAATGAAGAGGCTCTTAATGACAAAATGCCATACTTGTTGAAATTATAGCAATATTCATTTACTGACTCTATATGAAGCAATAAAACTTTCTGATTTTTAGTTGAGACAATCAGCTGATCTTGCATATATCATGATGTGATAGTCAAGAGCAGAAAACTCCAATTGAAGATCCTAATACATCGATAATTGTATTGTTGGAGGGTCTGTGGAAGTGAAGTGGTGACTATGAAAGAGAACTGTAAACCTTAAAGCATAGTTTAAATATTTAATAGCTTATTATTAGCCATTTCAGTTAGGACTGGTTTGCTGGCACTGGAGAAATCTACACTCATATAGGAAGAAGAGAGACAACAATGCCGTCAGCACAATCCAGTTTCTCATAATCCTGAGCAATAGTTAGGTTCAAAAAGAAAAGCAAATACAGCTCCAGTGGACATGGAAAATTAGCCCCTAAATGTTTCCTCTAAAATTTCAGTAAAAATGACATGAAGTATCATAGAAATAATGAAATATTAAAGGGCTTCCCATCCAGCTAGCACCTACTACTGCATGTAAGGAGCTGTAGAAGCCAGTTTGATAAGTGTAAAGGAGCATAAAGATATAATCCCTGCCTTCAAAAATCTTAAAACCCATTGGAAATATAATCATAGAGAAAATATGCTTTCAGTACTAGCTTCAGAAGAGAATCTGCCATCACTAATAAATTGCATGAAAGAGGGCTAGAAATAAAGATGACTTCAACTTGCCTAAAGAAATTGCTATTGTGGTTACTGCTTTGAGTTGCCTGCACGTAGCTAGTGGGTTGCAGTGCAATGGTAGTCTTCATTGAAAGATGGAAAGATCTGTGTAGATATTTGAAAGAGCTTTTTTTTTTTTTTTTAAGATTGATTGATTTGAGAAAGAGAGAGAGAGATAGTGGGCAGGTTGGAAGGCGCAAAGGGAGAGGGAGAGAGAGAATCCCAAGCAGACTGCTCACTGATCCCAGAGCCTGACATGGGGCTCCATCTCACAACCTCGAGATCACGACCTGCGTCAAAATCAGGAGTTGGATGCTTGACTGACTAAGCCACCCAGGCACCCTTTGAATGATCTTTAATGGAATGCAGTGATTCCTTTCCTAGCAAACAAGCATTCATGAAGCAGGGAGGAGACAATTCACTAGAAATTTCACTGTATATTCAGAAAAAAAAAAATAGGAAGCATTATACTGTCTTATAAATTATAAAAATTATCTCCTTAACATACCTCAGGAGGGCACCTCAGTAATCCCCACACCTCCCTTTAGATAGCAGATTTCTTGCTTTGAGCCCCACATGGGGTTTCCTTCAGGCTCCCAGAGATCACATACAGTGGCATATCCAAATAGTGCCCCCACTCCTAGGAGTCCAAGCAGTGTGTGGTAACCTGACCCATCCTGCTGCCTTCTCCTCTGCCCTGCCCTTCACACGAAACATGAAATGGAAAGACAGAGGATCTTGTATCCCTACCCTAACTCTGGCTAATGTTGTTGGAGGAAGATTTTTCCCTAAGACTATTTTTAATCAATGTCTTGTAGTATCTGGCAGATTATGATTTTATCATAGGATTTGAAATTCTACTATAATAATATTTTTTTTCACAGAAAAAGGTAAGGATGATATATATATAACATTTCATCATCTTACATTTTAAATCAAGATTCTGGACATGATGATATGGAGTGCTAGTCCCAGGACCTAGGAGGTAGCACAGAATCAGCCTGTGGCTTCTGAATACAAACTCCCTGGGTCAAATTTCAGCTCTTTGTGACCTTAGAAACTTAATGTCTGTGCACCTCAGAATTTCATCTGTAAAGTGGAAAAATAAGACTACCTCAAATTGTTCTTGTGGAGATTGATTTAATACATGTTATTGCACAAAGTATTTTTTAAGATTGATTGATTGATTGATTGATTGATTTGAAAGAGTGCTCCAGCAGGTGGAGGGGCAGAGGGAGAGGGAGAGAGAATCCCAAGTGGACTCTATGCTGAGTGTGGAGCCCAATGCAGGCCTCAACACCACAACCATGAAATCATGACCTGCGCCAAAGTCAAGAATCAATTCCTTGACTGACTGAGCCACCCGGGCGCCCCTGTATAAGGTGTTTGTTAAATGATGACTTATTATCATCTTGGTGGAATAGAGTCATGCAATCTTAGATTCACCATTTGGCTTGGGATCACTTGAGATTAAACATACAAGACTAGTGTACAATGGCACATGAACCTACAAGATGGTATGATAACCAAAAAGATACACAAATGAATAAATAGGAAAACAAGTAAACCAGTAAAATATGAGATAATTATAGTGAAATAAACTCCTCTTCTTAAGCATAATAGAAAGAATATAAAGCAAGAGTACGAAAGAGTACTAGAATAGAATCAAACTCATCCTAGAAATGGTATTTTTGGAACATTATTATAATCTAATAAGTGGTAGCCTAATTGTCCAAAAACAAGTTAGCAGTTAAAATCTTTTGATAGTATTGGGCCTATGGGATTTGAGTATAAGTTGAATTTTTGACTCAGTGTTTCCTCAGGGCAATTTCTAACTCTAAGAATGTAGAATTCATTTTAGGATTGTGTTTAATTTGGACAGTCCACATTATCTTTTTCATCAAATGACTCGAGGGGTCCTGCTCTGAGTTCCATTCATCCTGTTTCCTTCATTCTTCAGCCCCTGGGCTTGGTAAGCGCTATGACCACCCACCCAGGCACTCCAACGAAAAATCTTGACTTCCTGTCCTTTGGAATGTACTTTCCAGTTATACCTCACACCCCCCTGCTACTTTTCCAGATCAATCCACCAGATCAATCTGGCACCTGGGTTTCCTCCTAGAACACTATGTCACCAGTCGCATCTCCCTGAGACTACTGGAGCAGTCAAAGGGACGCCACCTGTTTCGACAGTCACTTCATGCTTTCTCCTTTCTTGTGAAATAAACCCCAAACTCCACACCACATCTCTGCCCCTTGCTGGGCCACTCCAGCCAACCCAGCCTGTGACTCTTACACCACGCTGCCTTTGTTTCTTTAATTTGTCTGGCTCTTCTTCCTGCCCCAGGATGATTGCAGACATCCTTCTCTCTGCCAGGAATGCTTTTTAAAATCTACTCTACGCAACTTGTAGATCTCAGTTACATACTGTGTGCGTGTCATGTGTGTGTATATATACTCACTAAGGAGAGAAAGGCCTGTGGTCCAGATGGACACAGAGGGAATTGTATTAATCTGGCAAAAATCTGGTTTTGAGCCCAAGTGGATACAGTGCCTCCCACATAGTCCCCAGAACCTGGTCTCTCCTCTTCCCCGGCCTCTGCTGTCCTCTCTGTAGCCAGCTGTCACAGGCAGTCGTCCTTTAGTGTAGTGAGATGGTCACCAATCCGAAGTATCTCCCCCACATCTCTAGCCATAGAGGGAGGAACATCTTTCCGCTCACTCAAGGATAAGGCCAGAAGGATCTCTAATGAGATCTGATGGGTAGGACAGTTTGAATCTATTACTGCGGCTTAGGACTTGCAACACTCCAGTGGGCCAGACCGGAGTCATTTCCTGGAGCCAGGGGTAGAATCACCTCTACTTACAGCACTTGGCTGAGCATAACAGAAAGATGATTGCAGCCAGGAAAGGCAAGAGTGGACACTAGTCAGTCAAAAACATGAGTAAAATGAAATAAATCTGCCCAGGTGCATACAACCAAGTGGGCTGAGATGTTCTCATCTTTCCTTCACGCTCCATGCTGGTGGGAAGAACCCAGTCTCGCACAAGTAGGAATAGTCACAGTTTGATCTCTTGCAACTTGTCCTGCCTGCTTTGGGGTCATTTTCATCCTCTGTATCAAGAGTCTTCCTGCACGTCTACGGCCACCACCCTTCATCTAGAACATTCCATATTCTTGAACATCATTGTTGCCCAATAGAACTTTCTTCAGCGATGGGGATGTTCTGTATCTGCATTGTCTGGTGGGTAGTCACTAGCCACATGTGGCTACTGAGCACTTACAGTGTGACTAGTATGACCGAGGAGATGAGTTTCTAAAACTGCGTTTGGTTTTAGTCAATTCGCCTTGTGGCCAGTGGCTATTGCCTTGGCTAGCTCAGCCCTAGAGCTTTCCTGCCATTGAGCCTCACAGCAGAACCTCTCTGCCAAATCAATTCTTTATAATGAGTGAAAAAATGATTTAATTTATTAATATTTTCAAATTAATTGCTCATATTCTATCAGGAGTTTTCAAAGCCTTAAAGGGAAAGAGTGACAAATGGTGGCATTTGGAGCGTTTCTCTTTGATGCAAGACTTTTCTTGGTTGCCTCTTGGAGACTCTCAGACGTTTGGCTGCCTAAAAGTCACATTCCCAGATTAATGACTGGGCAAACTGCAAGTGATTTGTAGGGTGTGAGCACATCCAACAATTTGTTATTGCCCTTGATTGGCAAGCTCTTTAGATTTTACAAAACTCTTATCTCTTTATACTCGAGCCTTTCTAACCCAATTTTGTCTACTTCTTACGGGAGAGGGGGAGGGAGAGAGAGAGCCTGCGAGCTGGAGAATCACTTTGGAGGAATTTGCAGAGTACCTTTTAAGAGATGAATGCATTGGCACGACATTGAAGTAAACAGGCCTAATTTGAAAATAATTTGGGGAATTTGCATTGTTTTGACAAAGTGAAATCTGCCCCTCTCCGTGAGGTTCCGGGGAGACCAGATGGTAGTGTAGCGTATTGGAGGGGGTCCAAATGGCTTTTGTGTTAATTGATATAGTGTGCTAAGAAAGGTCTCCGGGGAAAAGTATCCCCAGGTAGTTGATTGCTTTGGAATTCCAGCAGAGATGAACTGTGTCAGATGAGAAGGGAAACATAAGTGATTGAGGACTAATGCCTCAGATTGGACCAGCTAATTTTATCACTGGGAATTCAGGACAATGTTTCAAAAAAATATATATCAAAAAGATATTTCAAGACAGGAAGAGGAATTGGTAAAGAACTGAAGTAAATTAGCAGCATGCAGGCCCAGTTGGACTCCCCTTTGGTGTGTGGCAGATCCTTTAATGTTAGCAAGTGTGTATATAGCTGTGACAAGGGGTTCAAGGGCTTCGTTTTCTAATTTTAAAGCACTGACCCTAATCAGCTGCGCGAGGAAAGGGAGTGGATGGAGATGGAACCTGACATCGCAGAGGCTCTTAGCGGCATCGCAGAAAGCGTTTGCTATTTAATTGGAACGTTCACACCTGCTAAATAGCAGTTGTTGAAAATGACGCATTGAGAAAGAGATCAACCCCATTTCAGGGGGTTTCCAAAGAGGAAGAAAATACCTGCACTGCTTGGGCAACTCTGCACTTTTTTTTTTTTTTTACCTAATGGGAAGTTGAGGTTTTGTTTCCGTCTTAGGGGAAGGAATGCTCATCCTTCAGCCTGCTTTTTTTGCAGACCTTTGCAAAAAAAGAAGGAAGGAAGGAGGGAGGGAGGGCTGATGGGCTAGGAATGTGGTGTGTGAATGAAGTCCTGAAGAGGGACGGGAAGGAGCAAACCTTTTTTATGGGCTCTCATTTCTTCTCAATTTACACTTTCAACGGTTTTCCGCCTATCAGTTTATTTTCTGTCTGCTTCTTTTTCCATAAGGTTGGATGGAACTGCTTATTGCTGGAAAGAAAATAAGACACTTTTTTCCCCCATAATAGTCAGTGAAGAGGGCTTTATTCCACATCATTCCACGAGCTGTTTAATGTGATTGCCTAATACACTGCCTAGGATATATATATATATATATATATTGCAGAGTTTTTTGCATTTCTCTTTTAGCCCTTTTAAAAGAACAGTCGTCTGACCTTTTTTCTAGGAGGTTAATAAAGAATGCGCAGCCTCATAAGGCTGATTCAATTTCCTTTATGTGAACACGCTGCATAAGTGACCATGATGGTATTTGTCTGGTTCGTGGTGCTTCGTCTTACAGTGACCAGCCTTTCATATGAATGACCGCATATGTTGTGCATTTGGCCACATAAGGTGAGAAACAGCAAAATAGATTTTCCCGGGCATTCAATCAAATTTCCACACAATGGACTCTCTAATGTGGACTTGAAATGTATCTGGTCATATATTATTTAACTGCATTGTATGTTGTGTTTTAAAATTTTTCTACCACATATTCAATTTTAATAAATGCATGAGTAGATGCAATATTTGAGCTCTCTATCTTAGAAATTCAACACTTTCAACAGATTCTTCTGACTTCAAAGAATT
Source organism: Vulpes vulpes (assembly GCF_048418805.1). Taxonomy (NCBI): domain Eukaryota; kingdom Metazoa; phylum Chordata; class Mammalia; order Carnivora; family Canidae; genus Vulpes; species Vulpes vulpes. The sequence goes on along the minus strand of NC_132786.1, from coordinate 52,880,411 downwards.
TAATATTAGTATCATAAAAGGTCTTTTGAAGAATAATACTGGAACATAAGAAAAATGACCGCCTGAGTGTGCCCTATCATTTTGAAAGTGTTTTATTGCTTTAATTTCCTGTCTTAGTAAAGTAACAAGCGGCATAATAGAAGATATATTGTTACAGAGTTCGCAATTTATTAGAAGACTTGAGCTAGTTGAAGACTTTATGTGAAGCCAAAAAGAAAACCTCTATTTAGCTGAAAAATGGAGGAACCACAACATCAATGTTGCAGCAGCTTTAAATGGAGTCCTATCTTTGACTGATAAGTTATCTCTACACGCCCTGTATGTTTGCATGAAATAAATCCGGGAGCACAAGCCTCATTCTGTGCTAGCTGTGTGTCATTAGGTTCCCAGAAACCTAATGTTATTTCATTTGGGAGGCGTGTGTCAGATGACTGTTGCTATTTGGATTCTATAGCACAAAGGTGCCATTAAAGCAGAAATGACCCATAACATACATTTTCATTCATTTATTACATTTTTTGCATGCGTGACTGAATTTTAATCCTGAGCTTTGTCAACCTAGTATAGTTATATTAAGCTTTTTAACCTAGTTTCATGTACCTCACTTGGCTGTGTTTTACACAGTGGCATAAAAGCATCAAGGAGGAGGCATTTTTCCCATGGAAGAGCAGAGAGACAATTCATTGCTGCTTCTAAAATTGTAGAAATGAATGATGTGACACTATGACCAACCTGTAAAAATATGTGGTAAAACTGCCTCATAAATAACTGCAGGGAAGGGAAAACAGGGAGCTTAGCAGATTTCTGATTTGCTTTGTTGTTGTTTTGTTTTGGGGGGTCTTTACACACTGTAGGTACTCAGTTAATCTGGACATCAAGCAGCACTCCTGACACGGAAGCTACACGTTTAGCGGAGTAGAGCAAGAAGTGCGAGAGCCATAAGGACGTCTCAATCCTGTCACCGTTCCCCACCAAAAGATTGCAAATAATCTGATCCTTAAAAGATTGTTTGGTTTTTCTACACAACAAAACAAAATGGGATACGCTGTCATGTGGACAGTTCATTCGAAAGGACCGAAAGGCCAACCAATCTCATGTTTTGGTCAATGACCACAATTTTTTTTTAAGATTTTATTTATTCATTCATGAATAAATTCATTCATGAGAAACACACACAGAGAGAGAGAGACAGAGACAGAGACACAGGTAGAGGGAGAAGCAGGCTCCATGCAGGGAGCCCGACGTGGGACTCGATCCCAGGACCCCAGGATCATGACCTGGGCCAAAGGCAGACACTCAACCGCTGAGTCACCCAGGCATGCCAGTGACCACAATTTTAAAACAAATGTGTAGGTTCCATGAGTTGGGGAGCCATGTCATTGCGATTGCTGGTATTTTGGACACATCCCAACCGATGTGCTTTGCCATAATTAATAAGCTAAACCCATTGGTTGATGGTGTCCTCAGGTGAAGAAGGTTTTATGACATTTAAAGTAGTTCACCTATAAAATCTTCACCCATGTGTAAGGCAGCATGGCTACACTACCTACAGGCTGAAAGAATAGTACCAGAGCACGGACATTTCTGGTTTCCTCTGTTATCTGTGCTCATCTTTGAAAGAATAATGATTTCCAAGCTTTATTGCTAACTGAAGCACAAAAGATTTCCTCTGGGCTTGCCACAGACAATCCTCAGGCACATTAGACGAGTCAACTAGAGTTAGTTCAAAGTGAATTACTTCATTTTAATCATGGTGACTTTACCAGCTCAGTCAATATGCTGTAATGGCATATTGTCAAGCTTTTATTTTCAGCCCCTTTTCCCTTTTTTCCTTTTTCCTTTCTCTTCTCTAAATGATACCCAGGTCACTTTATTTTCAGGCATATTTTTGAGTCTGTTCAAGATTTATGAATTGAACAGCACTTCAAAATGACTCATCTTGTTTTACAACATTTGAAGTTTTGTTTGGTAACTCTTTTTCCTCTTCATCCTTGGCTAAAATCTGTTGAGAATTTTTTTTTTTTATTTTTGAACAACCGAATGAGTCCTGAGTAAGAGGCATTGCCAATTATAGAGTTATAATGAGTGCAAACTTTAAAATGCAAATAAATAAAATGTTGCACTGAGGATTACTAGTGACTAAATATTTACTTCATCCTCATTCATTCACAAATAGGAAGCTGGAGTATGCAGAAAACAGGCACATATGCATATAATAGTCATTTAACTAATTACAAGAGAAATTTTATCATTTGGAATTCACTGTAAAGGCTGTATAAAATCATTCTACAAACCTCTCACTGTGGTGCTACATTTTTCCTATCTGACACCATTACAAAATGCATCTTTTTTTTTTTCTTACTCGGTTATTTTCTCATTTATTTATTCTTGTCATGAGGTTAATGATAAGTGTGGCTCTGTTACCTGAGGAAAAGAAAAAATTCTTCTCCTGACCCTTCTCAGGGACTTTGCATTGTTTTCCTGTTCCTTCTGTACAGAAAACCTCCCATAGTCCCCAAACCTCCAGCCTCTGAAGCACCAGCAGTGTTCTGTGCCGTGGTTTCATTCATGATTTCTGAGTGTGAGGACCCCCTCACCCAGCACACGAAAGCACTATAATTACTTTCATTTCTTGGTTAGCATAGGTCATGGAACTAGTGTTAATAATAATCTTTCCCTCTGGACTTCTCTGTATTTATATATCTCTGATGCAATAACCATGGGGACCATAGAGGTGTATTTTATCTTCATTTCCGTCCTCTTGGTATTGTGTTAGCCCAGGGGGGAAAATCAAATGAGGTACAGAACATGGTAAACTCACACAACTCTGAGGTCATTAACACCTAATTAGAAACAGCTTAGAGATCGAAATGATTCTTTGGTTAAGATGTGAGGGAGAAAAAGAGAGATCAGACAATATTTAACTTCTTCACTGCCAGTGTGGTCTTCATCACCCATGGCCATGCTGTGCTTCACTGTGTTCTTTCAGACCTTGAGAGGGAGTGTTTGTGTGTTTCCTGTTTCTTTTCTTATCTGATAGAATAAGCACTCTGTTAAAATGCTGAATAGCAAGAAGACTTTGCCCAAAGGGCTCACATCCTCATTGATTTTTCCTTAACTGAAAGTCATAATATTCCTTCAGTCTAGGCCTAGATAACCTAAAGATAAAGTGGTTTGTTTGTTTGTTGTTGTTGTTTTTTTTAATATTGTGTGACATGTGGCTTATTGGCGAATAAAAAAAAAAAAAGACACCCGTTTTAGGGAAGTTAAATCTTATTTTGTCAAGATTCAGTAAATATTTATTTCTAAAAAATAGTACAGCCCTGTATTTTTATTACATTTTTAGTGGATTTTAAGTTTTGCTACGGGGCAACATTTGCAAGTTTGTCACATTTTCTCTTATAAAGGAATAGTCATTCTAATTTCTGTCATACTGTTTGGTAGATTACGAATCCATGTACTCGTGTATGCTGGTCTACCGAGGGCCTTTGTTTTCTAGAAAGGATCTATATTGAAACCTGAGAAATGAAATGTGGGAAACACTCCTGCCTCTAGCATAAGTGGTAAACGAAGGAGGGACCTTTCCCTCTTCTTGTTCCCAAATCTACAACTCAGTGCTTTAAGTATTCATGGCATGCCTCCCACCAAAGGATTCCTTTCCCAAAGGATTCCCTCCCCTTAGGACCTGAAGCCACCCTGGAAAAGCTGAGTTGGTCCAGGGGAAGCCGGGGAGCCACCAGCTGAGAGAGTGTGGGAGGGGGTGAAGGAAGCCTGGCTGCTCTATCCCCCTGTCACCTGGCAAGCCCATGCTAATAAGTTTCATCATCATGAAACTCTTTCAGTCCTGGAAGGTTTGTGTTGCTTTACCTGAATGGGATTGTCTGCTGAGAGGACATGGCTAATTGCTTGCTAGCTTATATGAGGCAGCCAAAGATCCCCAAATCAGAGCAAGTCATCCTTGTTGATAAATTGGCTCTAGACTCACCCAGTTCTGCCTGCGGGAACTCATAAGGGCCGTGGTCTGTCACAAGAGTAGGCTCCTAAGATAAGGAGCCAGCTACACTCAGAGGCAGTAGATGTCAAAACCTAAGCCAGTGACTGCAAGCTAAGCTCTTATTTTGAATATCCTGGGAATATGTTTGCCCTCAGCTTTCTAAACCTAAAGGCAATATAACATCAGGGTCAAGGTCTAGGGTGCTGGCATGAGACTATTGGCTATAGGTCCAGCTGTGACTCCCTGTAATGCCTCTCTGTCCCAGTTTCCTTACTTGTTAAATAGGGATAATGATAATAGTATGTCCTTCACAGGTTTGCTGTGGGGGTTAAATGACAGAAGGAACTCAGAACTGTAGTGACTTATTAATATTAGCCATCTAGGGATGCCTGGGTATCTCAGCAGTTGAGGGTCTGCCTTCAGCTCAGGACATGATCCCAGGGTCCTGGGATTGAGTCCCACATCAGGCTCCCTGGGAGGAGCCTGCTTTTCCCTCTGCCTGTGTCTCTGCCTCTCTCTGTGTGTATCTCATGAATAAATAAATAAGACCTTAAAAACATAAAATCTTAGCTGTCTATTCCAAAACTATGGTGGAGTAGGGGAGCCGTGGGAGGGTCCTTGGAATCTTTCTTGTGGGTCCAATCCAATCAAAATGATTTTCATAATAATGCTGAGATGTTATTGGACTTTTTACTCTTATTCTCTCATGAGTGGGCTTACAGTGTACAGAAGCTATGGGACCTCTGACTTCATAATAGATTGAATATAGGAGCAGGTAGGAGAATCCAGCCTGTTATGGCAAACACAGTAGAGATTTGCAAAACTATAGTATGATGCCACTCTTTGCATCATATTTTTGGTTTGAAAAATACAGTTATTTCTCATTACAAGCTGCTATTTTTGTTAATGTATAATGGGTCTACTGTTATATTAAATACATTCATAAATATATTTTAAACTTCTCATTTTAAGTTTATAATATGATAGATATTGATAGATAAAAGTCACATAAAAAAAAAGCCTTTAAAAGAAAAAAGGCTTTTGGAGTCTGTAAGGGCTTTTTTGTTTTGTTTCTTAAATGTAAAGGAGTTCTGAGACCAAAAGATGTAAGAACCATTGATATGAACTACTATTACTGTCAGCTTCTCCCATCCTTATTATTTGGGGTTTTATCCTGCAAATTTGTGAGGGCCTAGTAGAGTACTGTCTTCACAGCTTTCCCTTATAAGAGAAGCTGATCCTTTTGAGGGAGATTTTTTTTTAATTACTACACACACACACACACACACACACACACAAAACCCAAATTTATTCAGAATGCTGATTCCAGAAATTCTTTTTTTTTTATTTTTTTTTTATTTATTTATGATAGTCACAGAGACAGAAAGAGGCAGAGACGCAGGCAGAGGGAGAAGCAGGCTCCATGCACCGGGAGCCCGACGTGGGATTCGATCCTGGGTCTCCAGGATTGCGCCCTGAGTCAAAGGCAGGCGCTAAGCCGCTGCGCCACCCAGGGATCCCGAAATTCTTTTTTTTTAGATTTTATTTATTTATTCATGAGAGACACATAGAGAGAAGCAGAGACACAGGCAGAGGGAGAACCAGACTCCCTGTGGGGAACTTGATGCGGGACTCCATCCCAGGACCGTGGGATCATAACCTGAGCCAAAGACAGACGCTCAACCACTGAGCCACCCAGACACCCCATGATTCCAAAAATTCTGATTCCAAAGTTTGGGTGAGACCCCAAAATCTAGATGTCTACCCTCTTAATAATTCTGAAATGTTACCACATTTTTAATGGCCATATTGCCCAAGGAACTCCTTTTTCACTCCCTCAGGTTGAACACAGTGTCTGTGTTCAGCTTTTCCCCTCACCGTATGGGCTTTTCACCTTTTGTCAGTGAAGGTCAACTGGACCTTTGGTCTTCTCAGCAGAAAGATATAATCATTGTGACCAATAGGTGTCTTGCAGACTTCTGTGGGTGTTTTGTAATTCTGAGGATTGGGGGGAAAATAAACTATATACCAGTTTTCTGGGCCTCTGCCTAGCTCAGCAGTAACTAACCTTGGGGCCATAAGTAGGTCCTTCAATTGTGACTTTCTGGAGGCTAAGTAAGCCGAGAATTCTGGAGGTGAAGGAGAAGCTACAGGAAGGTTGAGCTGTGGATAAAGGGCCAGGGAAGGGTGGGCATTGATTCAGCTAGCTGGTGGTTGGAGTCGAATCATGAGGCTGGCTTGAGGTTCTCGCAGATGTTTATGTTTTGGAGAAGACATGGGTAGGGTACACACAATCCACAGCTTGTTGCTGGATCTTAGTTCCCAGGATTGCTGTTTGCCTGTGGAAATGTATCTGTATGTTCCGTATATCACTCCTCTGGGATCAGAGAGGTTTATCTGTAATGCTTATGTTTTCAAGACTTACCAGAACTGGGATGTGCATGTCTGTGACTTCAAAACTGTTCTCCAGTCTCATTTTCTAAATAGCAGCTCTCTACTGCACTCTGATTTGTGACTGGTTATGAAAGATTCACTAGAGAAAGATACACTAACCCGAGATAAAACTTACAAAAAGAATCCTGACCACAACTCAATATCTTTCAAAAGAAAAGTGTCATGAAGCCGACGATCACTTAATGAATACCCTAACCCCTTCTCCAGCCTCTGTGCACCACCCCCTACCTCCACTCACTAAAATTTTCTCAGCATCAATCCTTCAGTTATAATCATGTGCCCTTGGATGTATTACCATTTTTATTAAGTATTTTCATGATTCCATTTAGAAGGCAAATGAATTATTTCAGAGGAAAGCAAAACAGAATGGGTACATCAAACATCCAATAATGAGGAACTCCCAGCAGCTCAAAATGCATTCTAAGGGCTTTATATACCAGCCATGCTCCCACTAAGGCTTAGAGAGAATTTTTCTCCTAGTTTAAAATATACTATTAATCCTACAAGGTCAGAGGGCACCTCCTGAACAAAATATGTTAGTTGAATGTGTTCATAGTGATTGTGGCAATGAAAAAGACCTAAGAATGTGAAACCTTTGAAAAATCTGCCTGTAGGGAAGATATTTCACCATCTATGAGAGAATAATACTTATTACTTTGAGAAAGTCATTTTATTACCCACATAAAGAGGGAAGTTTACTATGAGAAAATTGAGGCAGGAAAATTTTAAGTAGTTTTCTAAGTAACCAATGGTAACTAACAGTCTCAGTTCCTGTCTTAGTTTCATGGTTATTAGAGCAGGTCTTCTTGATTTGGGCTGAGAGAGAAAGAAGGACTTGTGTTTTGTTTTGTTTTGTTTTGTTTTGTTTTACTTTTTCCTTTGGCAATTGAATGTAAATAACAACAGGAATAAATATCCATGGAGACAATAATTTTCCAACTTGGTTTGGAAATTTGGGTAATTTCTTCTGTGATGGGAATTAATATTAAAAGGAATACATATACAAGCTTAAAGATGAATGGATATATTTCATATGTTAATGTTTCTCAAATCTGAGAAGGTGATAGAATCCCTGTTTCTAAAAACAGGGACATATATTTAGTGTCTTTCATGTTTCCATCATCTTGCTATCCATGTGCCCATGACCACACACACACACACACACACGAATAATAGTGCTGATTCATAGGTGGATGATGGATGGTCCGGTGGATTTAGACTTGGAGAAATTCAGTCAACAAATATGTATTTGGAAAGTGGCTGGGAGGCATAGTGGGTTAAGCATCTAACTCTTGGTTTCAGCTCAGGTCATGATCTCAGGGTTGTGAGATCGAGCCCTGAGTCAGGCTCCACATTCAGTGTGAAATCTGCTTGAGATGCTCTCCTTCGCCCTCTGCCCCTCCCTCCTATGTGCTCTCTCTCTCTCTCAAATAAATAAATACATCTTTAAACAAATACGTATTTGGTACTATGTGTTAAGAATGGTTCTAGGAATGAGGATCCTGTAGGAAACAAAACAGAGGTGATAGACAATAGCAATATGTTTAAAAGCTTGTTTCAATTTTAATAAATTGTTATGAAGTGAACATACAGGGTGATGTAACAGGGAGTGACTAAGGGATGAGGAATTTTTAGATCAACTCTGCAGAGGTAACACCTCAGAGAGAATGGACCTAGAGACGAAGTCAGGTGAGTAGCTTCCTGTAGTGAGAACAGGAAGCACAGTGGTCCAACATGGGGCAGAACTGTAGCTGGAGGGCAGACAGGGGGTGAGGGGAGTCAGATGCAAGACATAAACCTTGTCTACCATAATTATGAGTTGCCGGTTTCTTCCCTTTACAATAGAAAGCCTTTGGAATGTTGAAGCTGGAAGTGACATGATTGTCAATGAGCTAGGGAGCAGTGATTAAAAATAGGAAACACCTAATTACGGTGGTACTAATTAACCTAAAGAAGAATCTCTCCTTCTACCCTGCAGCTTGTTTGTGGGCCTGTGGAACCATCATGAGTAAGTGACATACTCTACAAGCCTCCATTAGTAAAGCCAATAGCAGCGTTGAAAAGGATTCCTACGAAAACATACACATCAGCAAATGATAGCTCATTTGGTGGACTGGGGAAATAAGGATTCTATGGTTCTGTAACTAGTGGCAGCAGCCACAAGCCGAAGGGCAGCCTTTATGAGTGCATAGTATGATTGAACCTGAAGTCCTGCATCAGGGTTTCCAGCTTCCCTACACCTACACAGCATAATCACCATCAGTGGTGTCATCTTTGAAAACTAAGTCCAACAATATGAAGCTTGCAGTTAGTGGCTTAGGTTTTGACAACTACTTCCCCTGAGTGTAGCTGGCTCCTTAGCTAAGGAGCCTACACTTGTGACAGACCATGGCCCTTATGAGTTCCCGCAGGCAGTAGAGGGTGAGTTGGGAGCCAATTTATCAACATGGATGACTTACTCTGATTTGGGGCCAATCATGGATCTTGGCTGCCTCATACAAGCTAGCAAGCAATTAGCCATGTCCTCTCAGCAGACAAGCCCACTCAGGTAAAGCAACATAAACCTTCCAAGACTGAAGGAGTTCCACAGAGATTGGGCTCTTCAGCAGACATAACCATCCTATTGCCCACTTGCTTCTGGGAAGGGATTTGAGGGTGTGAGCCTATCAGCAGCTGGCCAGAGGATGATTTAGTTCTCTGACAGTGTCAGTTTTAACTTCCTACAAGTTGCTGATGTCTGCAGCTGCTGTGTTGTAGTGGGAGTCTATTTTTGACCAATGATTTTGGAGGCAGTGGTAGTTTTGAAATGCCCAAGGCTTCTAAGCCAATTTGGAAAATTCAGGGGATTCGAATTGAATAAAATTCTATAGATAGAGCTCATCCCACAAATATTTTCATTGCAAAACGAAGGCTTAAATCCCATTTCAACTGGGGTTTTCTTGTCTGAACATGTAATAAGTTATTCATTGGTCAGACTAGTGTTAGTGGATGCAATTTTTACAGGAAGGATCTCTGCAATGAGAAATTTGTTAGGAGTTTGGGGGCGAACTAGGTTTCCACTTCAGTGTTTTGCTTCTAGAAGATAGGGAGTAAGAAGAAGAGAGAGGATATTATTGATGGAAATCAACTCAACACAGAGGGTCAAAGCAGAGAACTCAAAGCAAGAGAAACAACTACTCATTCTGATGGATGTTTTCTGATCTACTCACTCCCTTTCTGTACCCTATGGTCCCTGGAAGACTGGCCTTTATGGATTCCATCAGTAGTGTTCTTTGATCTCTGGCTTCCAGTTGAGTTAAGCTGATGGGAAACTAGCAGGGGATCAGAGGAGTGGCATTGTTAGTCCCAGATCCTTCCCAAGTGGCTGTGGGGTAGCACCATCCTTCTGGTAAGGCCATAGCTACCTTTTGAGTGTCCTCTTCTGTATGTGCACCTACTTTTTCTAGACACCACTAAGGAACTCCTCAACTTTTTAGGCCTAGGATGGCTTTCCCTTTACCCTGCCCACATCTTCATAAATAGTCCTTTATCAAATTCTTCAATGACTCTACGTAATGTATTTCTATTTCCCATACACACAGGTAATTCTCATCAATACAATCTATGGCTAATATTTACAAAGGAACAATTTTAAACAAGTCAGTGTCATGGAAACCTTAAATTATACCCCAAATGCAACAGGTACCCCAAATTATACCCCAAATGCATCAGAGTCCTTTGGACAGTGAAAGGAGCTCCAGCCCAAGGCAGGTCCACCTTGGCTCTAAGAACGTTACTCATTCACGGTCACTGTCAGCAGCCATGTCCATTGTGTGTTGGTCAGGAAATATAGCTTTAGGTATTTGATATCCTAACCTGATAGGTTTTTGGTGTTTTGTTTTGTTTTGTTTTACCCATGTCAGCATTTTACTAGTTTAAAGTACCTTTTAGGAACCTGATTTGCAGTTTCAATTTGGTATATAACTCATTATAATTTTTATCACTTGAAATAGGTAGATATTGGCTCTTAGTTTCTGTGCAGAAAGTCTGTTTTCCAGGAATAGATTCCTGACATCAGGCAGGTAATGCCTACATGAAGAGAAAAGAAACAGTTTATAGCAACTAAACTTTTAAGACTCAGTTTCATCATTGAGTAATGATAATAATTAACTCATGAAATTATGAGAATTAACAACAAGCAGTGTGTGCCAGGGACATGTACAACACCCACAAATGTTAGTTGTCCTTTATCCTAATTGATTATTTTCCTGATTTATCAAATGGGAATTGTTATATTACCACTTATGGGAAAACAAAGTATTTGAGGATGCCTTAGTAACTTACAGATAGATATTGTACCTCTAAGGATAAATAGAATTTAACTGTCCTCTTGATTTTTGCAGTTAGTTAACTTGTTTGGCATTGATGAACCTCGAATCATTTTAACCAGATCGTTTTTATGTGTGTGTGCATATCAAAGAGATGGATGGAATAGGAGAGAAGGAAAAACAAAAGTGGACCCAGTATGTAATAATCAATGAGGCCAAATTGCTAATATAGCTAAGATACTATGGTTGAACTTTAATGACATTATTAACAAAAGAGCTAAATGTCTTCGAGTACAATGAACTCTTCCATAATCAGAAACCACCATTTCAAGCAAATCTGAGCCCTTCAAAGTGCTCATAAACTGAAGAGGCAACCTTTTTTAGGCTTTACCATATGCTTTAGGGACAAGGCTAAGGTCAAAGTGAAGGAAAATATTTAATGCCTTCGTCATAAGTATGTCTTTATTTTTTCAGTTTTGATACATAGAAGAGCAATTTGACAAGTTAACACTCATATTTTTCCCCTATAGTTTAATGCTACAACACAGAGAACAATAACATATCAATTAACTTTAATTGCCCTCCAGCTCGCTCCTCAGATACCTGCCATTGTAAGCAGTGTGCTTTTATGAATAGCCTCCTGGCAGTGAAAACCTCTCAAGGTCTATAACTTGTTCTACAATTTCTGTCCAGGGTCTCACAAAAAAATCATTTAATATATTCTGTATGTTGTCTCATTTCTCCAATATTCTCAAAAGTCAGAATCTTACCATTTATAACTGGATATTAAAGATAGACTCACAGACTCAAGAATGGAACAGATGCAACAACAGTAAAATGAACTCTCGTTGCCCACACAAGGAACTGTGCGTTCCAACAACTTTTAAGTCTGTACTTAAGTAAAACAGTCCAAGGTAAGAGGTTCTCTTAGTCACGGTTATAAAGCTCAGGCAGCTGGGAGGCAGCCCTGAAAACTAGGTGAGTTCTCTGGTTCCCCCATTTCAGATCAAACATGCGGTATCCTCCACGTTAAGTCAGCTAGCACATGTAGACACTAATTTACAGTAAAATGTGAGCTGTGGATGTACCCAGATTAAAATTATCATATGCTGGGAATTACGTCCCCTCTAAGGTGGACTTTGACTAGTTTTAGACATGGGGTCAGTTCACTCTCCATTCCTGCCTCTTGGCCTTTCCAAGATGGTAAGATGTTCCATATTAGCCTGTCTAGAGATATCCTATGTGGTCAGCTAGTTGACCCCTCCTTCCTACCTCCTCCTTTCTACCTCATTCCCTGTTCCTTCAATCCTGCTGCTTTTGGATTGCACTTGCCAAAGAAAGCACTAGCAATTGGTCAGTCTAGAAAATACCAAGCAGCAAAATGTGTTCCTTGAATCCTTCTTACAATAACTACTGTAGATAATGTGACCTTCATATGATATGGGAAAAGGTGTTTTCTCTAAATACAGAACAAGCTCTGAGGTGAAGGACATTTAAATTAGGTTTGCCTTTGATGCCTACACTCTCATTCTTTGGTACTTTCCCATTTTTGTTGAGTCTCTGACTTTTAGATACCTGAGACTTCATTCTGCCTCTGACTCTCCCAGAATTAATTTGTAAGTTAGTACACCTTAATAATCTTAATAATTGAATGCACATTAGTAACTCAGTGAGATACCCCATTAGTAGCATTACATTTTTTAAAAAAGAACTAATAAAAAATACAATGATAAACCCCAATAATAAAATTTTAGACACTATCGTACATGCTTCATTGTGGTTATATGTTTATATGAAGAGAACAGATAATTGATGCAACAGAAATCATACCAGGTTGATGAAAAAAAAAATCAGATTCTAGAACCCACCAGACCTGGGTTTGAATATTAGCTCTGCACTTTATAGGCTGTGTGACATTAGACAACACTTAATACTCTCTGTGTTTCATCTATAAGATGATGAAAATAATACCTACCTCATAGGTTCATGATGTAATTAAGTGATTTATTACACAGAAAGGCCTTAGCAGCATAAAGACTTATGTTTATAGCCTGGAAAGTCTCTCAGACAATTGGAGGAACAGATTGATTTCACAGTATGTGAGTACTTCCCTAGTAGGAGGAGGTACAGAAGCTACAGGAACAAGAAAGAGGGTTAGGCTAACCATTACGTCTGTGAAAATCAAGTATTTATTTTGTTTCCTATTTGACAAAACTATTTTGTTATCAATTTCTAAAACAGGCAGTGGTTCACAGGGACAATCAGGGTAATGTCTCCTGAAAGGCAGCCTCTTTATTAAGACACCTGATGTGAAAATCATTCTTAACAATCTGCAGAATCATAGTTTAAAATCGCCAACTCTCCTGTTTAAGAGCCATTGCTGAAATTATTCAGTGAGATGGGCTTTCTTATGCTTTGTAAACAGCTATTTGTTATATTCCTTGGAGGTTAAATATAAAGTTACCAGCAAGAAGATTTCATGTACAAGCAGTAATTTTGATGACTCTGGGATATAGAAATCTTCATTTAGATGTTAAGCAATTTTATATTTGAGATACAAAGTTAGCTTAAAAGTGAAATATGATGCATAGGAAAATGTCTACAGTCTTAATGTTTTGCAAATATTAAGGACAGAGTGATAGACTACTTGCAATTCACTGTTGCTCTTTTATTCTTTTCAACAAAGGAATTGCTCTGGGACTCTTATGAGAATAAAGTTCAAAGAGGAATAAATTTGTTCCTTAAATATTCTAAGCAAGCTTTTGGGGGTGGGGGCACGTAGGCTACAGTGCTTTGGGCAAAGTAGGTATCCACCCCATAACCAGTCGAGGATCTACTACCTGAGTGTCTTTATCTGGCAAGATAAGTGAATTGCCAGCGCAGTAACAGCCCCTAGCTCTCCAGCTGTGTGTTCATCTGGGATCAGCTGGAGACTCTGTGTGGCTTGTCCTCACCTAAGAATATAGACTGATGGAAAAACCACCATCTAGAACATGACCATCATAGTATATGAAAAGAGAAAGGTGAGAAGTGTCTGGTTATTCACTGGCTCTTAGGGCTTCCACCTCAATTTCAGTGGCCAAAGTAGATCCCATGGCACACCTCACTTTGAAGAAGCAGGGAAAGGCTGGTTAGCCATGTCCTAGAAGAAAGAAAGAACTGGAAAAATTAGAGAATGTCCTCATGATCGCAGAGATAACTGCTTTATTCCTTTTTCATTTCTTGTGTTTTTGTTTATGAGCTTCTTTTCTCTGTTTGCTGCAAAGACATGTAACACATCTAGGATCTTCATTGTGAAAGAAGCAAAGGACACCATGAGAAATGAGTCTGTGAAATTAAGGGGAATAGTCTGTTCAAGGTTCAAAGGTCTTGGTAATATCAGATGGCATTCATATGTGCCTTCCTGTATACCTTCCCTCAGGCATCTACTGCTGCCGAATACAACACCCCAAAATGTGGTAATTAAACACCAGTGATTTGCACACGATGCTGAACTTTGGACTGGGCTTAGGTCTAAGGTGGCCTCACTCGTTTTTCTGACCAATGGTCTTAGCTGATGGCTGGGCCTCTTTCCTCGGGGTCTTTTCTTCCCCAAGGAATCTAGCACGGTAATGCTAGACTTTATACTGTAATCTCTGGGTGATTGGATGGTGAGAGGGAAAGCTGGAAGCCTTCTTAAGGAGTAGCTAGGAAGTCCTATAGCACCATCACTTTCCCCGCTTTCTGTTTACCAGACCACATCAAGGGACCAGCCCCGCTTGAGGGGAGCAGAGAAACTCTTGATGGAGGGGGTGGGGGAGCAGCAGCATCACATGGCCAAGGAGCATGGCCCAGGGATGGAAGGATCTTTATGTCTGTCTTCATGAACAGTCTAACCACACCACAGGGCATGGGTCTGACCATGCTTTATGGACTGCCTGGAGAATAGGCACAGAGCCAGAGAAAGATACTACCATTTTCCAGAGATTTCTCAGTTTCTCAGTGGGTTTGTTTCTGTTACAAATGAACTGCAGTCTGGAAAATAGCTGAAAGATAAGTTTCCATTTGTGGGACGTGAGGAGCTTTTCACTTGATTGTTTTTATATGTCCTGCCAGTCATGGCACTGCTGCTACCGCAACCGTATCTTGCGTCTAGGGTAGCACAACAGTAATCTGCTCTTGGCCATTTCTCATTCTGTTTTGCTCTTGTAATGCTATTGTATTTATTTCTTATGGTAAAACCTCCTCGGAAATTTTATCAAAGTTGAGTGTGAATAAAATCCTCTTGACCGATACAGTGATCATTTTCATCTATTTCAAAGATTTTTTTTCTTCTATGGACATTTCTAAATTGTACATGTATAAGCTTTATAATGGGCTTTAAGAGTCTGCCATCTAATCTCTGTGATCAGATCAGTTGGGGAGAAAATAATTTATGAAATAATTAGGTCGTAATAAAATAGTAGAGTTGTATAGAATAAGTGAAATCTCTCACCGTTATACAAACAACCTCAGTAAAATAAGTCTTCAGTAATAATCTTGCAGCTCATGAGAATCAGTGTCATCTTGAGATTGTTCTCTTTTTCTGACTTAAAATCTAACTAAAATGATAAATAATAACTTTTTTTAAAGATTTATTTATTTATTTATGATAGACATAGAGAGAGAGAAAGAGGCAAAGACACAGGAGGAGGGAGAAGCAGGCTCCATGCTGGGAGCCCGACTTGGGACTCGATCCCAGGACTCCAGGATTGTGCCCTGGGCCAAAGGCAGGCGCTAAACCGCTGAGTCACCCAGGGATCCTGATAAATAATAACTTTAGGTGAGGTTCTCTCTATCACAAAAAGTGCCCTTGGATTCCTGCTTGAAACTCCTTTAACCTTCAAAAACTAGACCAGTTCCCTTTTCCAGGGTGGGGAGGACCTCCAGGTAATCTCATGCCATTCACACTGTATGGTTAATACTCCTGTGTGGTTGCTGAAGGCAAGCATGGGCAGTCATCCCTCTGTGAATTGGCCTCAGCAACAGACACGGCCACTCACGGTAAATGTCATTGACTCATTTATCAGTATTTAAAAATTCAATGGCAAATTATCTGAGGATAGCCACAGAATATATGGAATGAGCCTAAACCCCAAATAATAGTTATGACATTATCATAGTCCAGAGCCAAGCCAAAATATGTTTCTTCATCTGATTTGGTCCAAGGCCTGAGCTTATAACTATCTGGAGATACTTGGGAGAAAAGGGGATTTTAGACTCAGAACCGATGTCTACAGGCACTACTAATACCTTAATTTTCTTAGGAGATTCCACAGATGCTCTAGACTGGGTTTTGGAAATGTATACCAGGGTGTTGTAACACATGGAACATAAATTTGGTTGAGCAACTTTTGTTTCCACCCACAACCAGTTTCAGCAAACCACTCGGTTGTACATGTTGGGACACTAAATTGATTCGTGTCTGCCTCTACAGGACACTAAACCCATGTTCTTTCTCAGTTTCTTTATGCAAAGTGCTAGTTTATGTTTAAAGTCATGCTGCCATTTTATCCAGAGAAAGTGAGGAATAGCTTTCTTTCTTTTTTTTATTTTCTTTTTTCTTTTTCTTTTTTTTTTTTTTTTAACTCTCTTCCATATTTATGGCTTGGTCTCCAGTACTTTCTTCTTCAGTTCAGCCACACTGATAGACTCTCTCTAACACACTGATGGTAGGTAGCATTTGGCAGTGATCACATTGAGTTAACAGATACTCTATCTTGTCACAATTTAGAAGGCCTGATGTTTGGAGGAGCTATAAACCTTATTTACATATTTGCCTTTGCCAACTGTAAATTTCCCTTTTATCGTTTTTGGCCTTATGGGGCTGTAAACATTCACCATTTGCTCTTTGAAAGTTCACCCTGGATAAGAAATATCGAAGTAACAAATGTGTCCTTGTTTCTTCAATCCTTTGAAAAAAAGAAATCCGGTCTTCTCCAAAGGATCCATTTTCAACATATAAGTCTGATATTTTTTTTAATCCATTTTTTTTGCAAGAGTCTTTATTTCCTTTATAGCCATTTATAATTGAGGGGAAAGGTGTGAAATACTTTTTTCACACAGCCTACCTTGCAAATGCGAACCATATGTTATCTGTTTTCCTATGTATTTTGTATTGCTAGTACCATATGCCTCAAGTGATTGATCTTACCGTTGTGAGGAACCTAAAGATACGTGTATTTTGAGTCTCTCTTGTAGGAAATAAGATGTTCCTCTATTGCTCTTTCAGATTAATGTGCTAAAAGCCTCTGTTCATGTCTAATGGATGATCCATAATTTACATCAAAATTTCAATCATTTTAAATTAATATAGCCATTTCCTTAATGAATCTTGGTACTAGAATCTCTGACTTTTACAAAACAATCCAGTCATGGCTGTTTACCATTTTTTGTTTAGCCTAAAATTTGAGTATCCAGAGTCTTTTCCATTGCAGGTTTTGAAAATAATTAATAAAGACTTGTGTTATTTTAATTAATTAATAAATGACTTCCATGAACCTTCTGTGAAAAATACATTCTATTATTCATCACTCTGTTTTCATCTTCTACTGGATCTCATAAAAAGGAAAAGAGAACACATATATTCTACGAACAGACATAAACACTGTGAGACTTATCTCTGAAAATAAAGCTTTCGGGTTTTCTTGCTTTTTTTTTTTCTTTTTTCATAAGATACAAGAATAAGCCTTTAGTAGTCAAATTTTCTCTCTATCAGCAGAAGGGATGTTTATGGGCATAGCAAAGGAAAACGTTGAAAAATGAATGTGACTTAATTTCTTATTATAATTAGTACATAATTAGTATTGCACCTTAATACCAGTTCAGCCAATTATGTATATAAATATCTGGTATGTGTTTACTCCATAGTGAAAATAAACAATGAAATACCAATCCTATCTAGCCATGGGGTTGAAAAACTAATCCATTTTCATGGGAGACATTAGGACTCAATTTGCATCTAATGATCAAGTTGAATGTAAGAGGATATCTATGAACATGTTGATACTGAGGTGGAAAAAGTGATTCAGTGCTATTCAGCAGAGATGGCCCCCTTGTGACCAAAGGTCTTGTCTAAATCAGAAGAACGAGCACCAACAGCTGAGCCTCACTGTACTGACCTCCCATCAAGCCTATTGGCAGGATGCCTCCCATGGTGGTTTCCAAACTGGGTGCAGGGAGCCACTGAGTTACCATTTAGGAAGACTCTAGGGGCTTCAGTGGGTAGGAGGTATGAACAGACCATACTAAGGCCTAACACTTCTGCTTTTCAGCTGGAACAGTTCTTCTCTTTTTCCTGTTTTACCTATTAGTCTTCTTTGTGGGATTTTCTCTGAAGAAAGGACTCATGAGTATTAAGAAAACTATTGCAAAGCACTGTCATGACATAGTAGCTAGATGAAGTCAAGAAGTTCTCAGGGGGTTAAAATCGTAGAAGAGTTACACTCAGGAAAGAGTGGACTGGGCCATTCTTGTGGGAATTGGAATGAAATCACATTATGTTCTTTCTCTTCCTTGATAACATGTAGGGACACACATGCAGTATACACACATATATATTTATATATATGATTCATAGGTATATGTATGTTTGAGTACAGGTTCTATATATATGTATATGCATACATATGTGAGTACACAGAAATGTGTAGAGAGTATACACACACGCACACATATATATCATATATACGTACATATTCATGTGTGTGTGTGTATGTGTGTGTGTAGGGAGAGAGAGAGAGAAATCTGGCACCACGTATTGTTAAAGCATCTATTATATTCCAGGAACAGTGCTAAGTAAGTACTGGATCTACATGAAAGAACCAGAAAGACAAGGAAGATTCCTGCCTGCACAGGAAGACAAACAATTGACAAGTAAATCATAAACAAATGAATTGAACAATTATGGATTTTGAGTGGTGGTGCAAATGAAAGAGGAATGTGTAGAGGACCACACAGACAGAGGCACTGGGCAGATACTGGATGATATAAAGGAGCATGTCCACTGGAAGAACTAAGGAAAAGTGCCAGTCTGAAGCCATCAGTTCTAGTCTAGTCTTGGATGGTCTGGGTGAAAAAAGTACATTAAGTGAGATGATTTCTGCATGTCAGTGTCAGGGACATACTTTGGTGTGGTCCATACTATTGGAACTCATCCAACTAGATCTAACTAATGTGGACAGAGAAGTCTTTAAACAACTGAGAAAAAAACATGAAATTAAGACTTTGCTGGGATAGTACCTGCAGAGACACAAATGCTAAAGTTTCCTGATATCCTTAGCATTTTTGGTCGAAGTCGGTAGTTCAGATTTTAATCTGAAACCCAATCTTAGAGATCATGTAGGCAGGCATGAGTCACAGACTAAATGTCCCCACATATGGGACAAGTATAATATGATGAACTAGCCAGGGCATAGAGCAGAGTAGCCGAGGGGAACACACCCATTCTAAGTGCACAGCGGGTCCTCACCACATGGGAATGCAGGCACAGTGTTGCCAGAAGCTAGGATTAAAAAGGAGCTAGAAATCCAAGTGTTCCTGTTAAAGTCCCTCCTTTTTTAATGTTGCCAACTAATAAAACGATTAACACGGGAAGAAATATCTTCAGGTTATGGAACTCAAGTTCACACTAATTTGTCCAACAAATCAGTTGCTGAGCCCCCTTTCTTATTTTCCAACAAGTAAGGAAAGTACAAAGAGATTGAGTGGCTTCCTTAGGTGCAGACATACAGTGAATGCAGAATTAAGTCTAGATCTTCTCTGATCTCATCTAGGGCTTATTTCCCACTTCTTTCCACCATTCCTGAGGGATAAGTCTATAATGCATGATCAGGGAATAAAGTATCTCATCCTCAGTTCGGTAACCATTTCTGACTTTCAAAAAGAGAAAAACAACAACAAACTGCAGTGGAACTGAGTTCCATGAACAGCTAGACACAGAAAAAAAAAAAGCAGTTGTGAAGGAGGAATTTACTGGACTCAGGATCTCACTGGATCACGGGGCGAGGATTGGAAGGAATCAGAACAGCTTTGAGTCTGTTAGTTTGAACTTTAGTGTGGAAAATTTCACCCATCAATTGAAGTAGAGAGAACAGTATGAAGAACCTGCACGTATGCATCCCAACTTTATCCCTGATTTGCCAATTTGATTCTTATTTATTCTCCTACTTTTCAGGAAAATTTTACCTATAAATCCTGGTTCCAAGGTTATAAAGCTGGTGAGGCCCAGTTTCAGACAAAGGACAGCCAGAGGGAGATACATTTGTGTGTGTGATGGTGGGGAGCAGAGGGCAGGGGAAGCACTGAGGGTAGAAATACTGTGACCTTTATTTGGGGCCATGAGTTTGAAGTAGGAGGGGTCTGGATGGGAGCTGAGAAGAGAATTCAGAAATTAAGATCAAATATGGGGTCCCATTCCATAGAGATGATATTTGATACTATAGAGATGGGTAAAATTACCAGCAGAAAATGTACAGAGAGGTGAGAAGGAGAGAAAAGAACAGAGCAGAGGACAGAGGGAGGGAGAGGAGAGAGACAGTGAAGAGGGGAGGCGGAGGAGGAAGATGACCCATTGGCGGTCAAGCGAGGTTGGTGAGGCATGAACATTTCCAGAAGATAATTCCCGCAGCCCCCATCGTGATATCAACCACCTGTCTGCACCTGTGCCAGGCTTTCCTGTCTCAGGAGGAGACCTGAGGCAGTTCCATAGCAAAGCCACCGCCTGCACGGCCACTCAGCCGCTCTTCCCTCCCACCCCCACCTCCAGGACTCTGGACAGTGCTCCAGCATCTTCCCTTCTCTCCCGCCTCTCCAATTCGCCTCTTCTTTGTCTGACCTTTATCGACAGGCTGCTGTTTCTTCCGCCTGCTACCTCCTCTCCTGTTCCCTTTCTTTTAAGGCAAAACTCTTCTGAAAGAATTGTCAATATTTGCTTTTTCAAATGTCCCACCAAGTCCCTCATGAACTCCCTAAAGTCAAGATTTCACCTCCACCATGCTCATCCCTAACGTTTTTGTCAGACATGAAGGACCTAAATCCTCACTCCTTACGTGAGCTGCCAAAATTATTGAGACACTGATCATTCCCTTTCTTTCTCCTAAAAATGCTTCCTTCACTTGGCTGTTGGGAAATCATGCATCTAGATCTCCTTCTCATCTCACTGGTTTTTCCTGGTCAGTGTCCTTTGCTCAGCCTTGCTGTGGCTGGCTTGGAAGGAGGGTTTGGGCCACAAGCAGTCATTTTTGGTAGTGAAGGTAGAAGTAAGGTGGAAGCCGTCCTGAGGGCTAGGTTATACTCGGTGACTTTATCCTATTCCCTTTATCTGGTAATTGAGTTTCAGTATCATATAACTTCTCAAAAGTTGATGTACTCAAATCTAGGACATGGATATCATCCTAGTTAGGCCGATCATTGGTAAGAAAATCTACTAATGCCATACAGCCTAGCACAGAGCCTGGATTGAGAAACCTACACTAGATATTGGCTGAATAAGTAATGAAATCCTGGATAAAGGGGCATCAGGTTACATTTCCTTCAGGCTAAGCACTAGGCTTCTTTGCTTCTTCAGCAATTACAGACAAATAATGCTATTAATGCTCTGAAGCTGCAGTTATATAGAAGAATATTTGATATCTCTCAGTGTTTTAGGATCACCGAGTATTCTTTTAGAATCATGGGAACCATTAATGTCATTTTTTTCCGATTTCTTATTGTCATCATTATAGCAGATTCCACTTGTAGGACAAATCTAAGTCAGAGATTGATCATCTGAAATTCCAAGATCATAGTTGTATCTTCATCTTTTCATTGTTTTAGAACTTTAAAACATCAGCATTGGAATAAGGATGTTTGCTGTCTTTTGCTGTTATATTCCACGTCCCTTTTGGTAAAAACGCAGACTTTCCTGAAAAATATAACGATTCAATATGTAATTATCATAGTTCAAGACAGTATAGTTTTTAATGTTGTTTTACTGAGAATCCCCATGTATAAAAAAATGCAAAGACTTATGTTCCAAAGCGCCTTGAAATCAACAGAGTCGCACCTGCATAGTTTGATCTCATACACAAGAAGAGGGCAATTAGCTTCTGAATTAACACATCCGTGTATTAATCACTGACATTTTGTAGTAGCCCAGAGGTCGTATTGAAAGATACTGTTCGTGCATAAAGCTACAGAACTTCCTCTAATCACATTGTACCTAATGGATTCACATGTGATTGACTGACCACCTCATTAAATGAAGGAGTGGCTGAGAATTTATTTCGTTTTATATTTTTCCGGTTGTTCGAAAATACTTCAAGTCTATTTGTATCATCACTTATGTTTGCTCTGAGATGGTAGAAAACGCTTTTGGAATCTAAGTAGACACTGGGAGCAATAAGCAAAGGGAAATGATGTCCTGGAAAAAAAACAAAAACAAAAACAGGGCCAACAAAAGGGTAAGCGAGCTTAATAATCCAAATGAAATAGTAAACATCATCATGGCATATTGCATTTAGAGGTATTTTTTTGATTCATTAGGAATTTCTTTTATAGGGGAAATTAGGCCCATTGTACCCTACTTATGCAAATGGTCAGTCAGATGGTGACCATCCAAATGCAGCAACAGAGCTGTCATTGTCATTGTCATTACCATTCCATGACAGTGTTTTGTTAGGAATATTGGTCCCCTGCTCTGAGTGCTATCTTTTCTTTGGCCGCTGTGATGCTAACCACTCCTAATTTGGGTTCTGCCTCTTAATGAGAGCCACAATGGCAGACAAAATTTCTGCCAAGAGGCTTAAGGTTGCAAAGCCACCAAGTGTGTCATCCTGGGTTGTATGAGTATAGTATCATGTGTAGTTTACAATGCTCTTTGTCATTTATTTTATATTGCAGTGGATTTTTTTTTATAAGGTATCCAGGTGTGTCAGTTAATCCTAGCAGCACACAGATAGATGGTACACACCAAAGGTAGCAACTAAAGAGAGTGGACAGGGTTAAGAGAAACCAGTAAGGTGCTGGTGCTTATTGTGAGGTCTCTATACCAACAGCATGAACATCACCTGGGAACTTGCTAGAAATGCAAACTATCAGTCCCTACTCCAGAAGTGCTAAGTCTGAAACTTGGGATGAAACTTCAAGGTGGCCAACTCAATTTCCTTTATTACAACATTCTTTTCTGTTACAACTTGAGATTAATTCAGGCTACCTCAGCTCACCAAGAAGAGCCAAGTCAGGGCCAAATTCCTAGCTCCCTGCAGGACTAGACTTGGCTGAGTTTTCTCATTTTCCAGTTTCAAAAAGTCTCCAATGTATATGGAATGTGGTTCATGGGATATAGGCTAGCATCAAATGATGGGGGCAGAGAGACCAAATGGTTGTGGTAGTTGATGACACTGAGTAGAAATTCCCGATTGTCCAAGGACCAAGCCCATCAAGATAAAGTAGAGCTGTACAGAGTTGCTTAGCAGACTGGAGCCAGAGTCAAGGGTAAATCACAAAAACATCATTAGGATAATTAAGT
Source organism: Vulpes vulpes (assembly GCF_048418805.1). Taxonomy (NCBI): domain Eukaryota; kingdom Metazoa; phylum Chordata; class Mammalia; order Carnivora; family Canidae; genus Vulpes; species Vulpes vulpes. The sequence continues at coordinate 52,857,130 of NC_132786.1, read as the reverse complement.
CATTTAACTTAAGAGCACCTTGTAAAAGAGTCTTTCCTTCCTTCCTTCCTTCCTTCCTTCCTTCCTTCCTTCCTTCCACTCCCCTCCCCTCCCCTCCTCTCCCCTCCCCTCCCCTCCCCTCCCTCCCTCCCTTCCTTCCTTCCCTCCCTCCTGACCTTCCTGCCTTCCTTTCTCATTTCCTCTCTTTAACTTCTTACCTTTGGGACTTCTGGGTGGCTCAGTGGTTGAGTGTCTGTGTTCAGCTCCTTCCTTCCTTCCTTCCTTCCTTTCTTCCCTCCCCTCCCCTCCCCTCCCCTCCCCTCCCTCCCTCCCTCCCTCCCTCCCTTCCTTCCTTCCTTCCCTCCCTCCTGACCTTCCTGCCTTCCTTTCTCATTTCCTCTCTTTAACTTCTTACCTTTGGGACTTCTGGGTGGCTCAGCAGTTGAGTGTCTGTGTTCAGCTCAGGACGGGATCCCATGGTCCTGGGATTGAGTCCCACATTGGGCTCCTTGCAGGGAGCCTGCTTCTCCCTCTGCCTGTGTCTCTGCCTCTCTGTGTGTGTTTCTCATGAATGAATAAATAAAATCTTAAAAAAAAAAAAAACTTCTTACCCAGATTTTCACCCACAAAGGTGAGTTCAGGAATGGATCCAGCAAGAAAGTCTCTTTGTAGTCCACCATGTTTGTATCTGCTATCTGATTTTATAAGCCATGGAATAGAGCTAAAAAAAAAAAAGAAAAGAAAAGAAAAGGAGATGTTCACCTGGAGGGTCACTAAGAAGATCCGTGGAACAGATAAGTCAAGATTCCCCCTTGTGAAAAGTTTGGTAGAGGAAGAAAACGCTGGGAGGACTGAAGTTTAATGGATATTATCCCCGACACTATAGCTTACGGAAAACAACAACAACACAGGCATTCAAGTAGTTAATGTTCTAGATACTTCCCTAGGCAGGGACAATTATGTAGAATGAATTGTTTTCCTAGAAGTGGTTAATAATGTAAAGATTAAAAAGGGTCTTCTCAGGGGCCCATGGGTGGCTCAGTCAGTTAAGTATCTGCCTTCCACTCAGGTCATGATCCCAGGGTCCTGGGATCGAGCTCTGTGCCAGGATCCCTCCTCAGTAGGGGAGTATGCTTCTCCCTCTCCCTCTGCCCCTGCTTGTATGCTCTCTCTCTCACTCTCTCTCTCTCTCAATAAATAAAATCTTAAAAAACAAAAAATAAAAATAAAAAATAAAATGGGTCTGTTCAAAGTTGAAGATACATAGATGATCAGATTTTTCTAGGGCAGAAAAAATATTTCTTGAATCAAGAATCTCTAGCAGGAAAAGAACTCTAGAAGCTTTTGGAAAGCCTCTTTACACAATCATGGTCTCAGGCCTGATTCTTCTACCTTGACCCTGCTCCTCCTCATGGTCAGCTCCTGGCATGATCCCCAGGATTCCAGAAGTGTGGCCTGTGTGGATAGGCTGCCTGTGGGCCCAGGGAGAAGGAAGTGTGCAGGGGCTCCACCAAGGCTCCCCTTCCCATGCTCTCAGGCATTTGGATAGAGAACATTCGGTCCTGGGTCATCCCACCCTTTTGGTAGGACAATAGTCCAATTTCTCATTTATTCTTAAAATTAGTGCCAAGCTTGGATTACCCTTTGCTATTGTTGAAGGTGAAATGCTTAACATTATAAAGGTGAGGGCGTGATGGACGAGCTCAAAAACATTACCTTGTAATAAATCATCAGCTAGGTGGAACTCGTCCAAGCAACATGAAGGAACCATAGAATGAAGTAGCTGTGCTACTCACAAAAATATGTCATTTATCATTGAAAACAGCCGCTGAACTGGAAGACTGGAAGGCTGCCAAGGTGATACCCATCTCTTTAATAGGAGTAAAGGTGATCTCAGAAATTATACATCTGTGGGCTGCATATTGACGCTAAGAAAAATGTCTTTACAATTAAAATGATCTCCCATATAGCCTTGCACATAGTTTATAAAAATCACTGGGGCTACAAAATTGTCATTAGGTCTAGAAAATGTGCCGTTGCGCCACCCACATTATCTCTCACAGAATCAACTTCCGTGCACACATCCAGTAGAGCCCCAGTAGGCACACACATTCGTGAGTTAAATAGGCCAATACATGTCAGGTCCTGGGCACAATGTGGTCTGGCACAAAATGACATATAAGGGTGTTTAGTGTTCTGGTGTGTTATTAGAATCATCTACACAAACATTAAAAGGTGCATGCACAATCGTGAAGGCATGCCCGTCCATGCTGTGCATTTCTTCCCCTTCTCATTTGTGCCATTATTAGTGTTTCCTTCTCGCCCCCCTCCCCATACCGTTCTCTTCATAGTCCTGTTTTATTGGTTTTATAATTGGAAGTTTCTACCTCTTAAATACCTTTACCTATTTTGCTCATCCCCCACACACACCCCCTCTGAAAACCACAATTTGTTCTCTGTATTTATGAGTCTATTTCTGTTTGTTCTTTTGCTCATTTTGTTCTGTTTTGTTTTGTTTAGATTGCACATATAACTTAAATCATATACTATTTGTCTTTATCTGTTTGACTTATTTCAATTAGCATTATTCTGTCTGGGTCCTCCATGTTGTGGCAGTTGGTAAGGTCTCATCCCTTTTTATGGCTGCAGAGTATTCCACTGCATAGATAAAACACATCTTCTTTATCCATTCACCTACGGATGGATACTTGGATTGCTTCTCTGTCTTGGCTGTTGTAAATAATGCCCCAGTAAACATAAGGGTACACATATCATCTAGAATTAGTGTTTTCATTTTCTTTGGGGAAATACCTAGTAGCGGATTTGCAGGATTCTATAGTATTTCAATTTTTATTTTTTTGAGGAGACTCCATACTGTTTTCCAGAGTGGTTGCACCAATTTGCATTCCCAGCAGTGCATGAGGATTCCCTTTCTTCCACATCCTCACCAATACTTGTTATTTCTTGTCTTTTTGACACTAGCCATTCTGACTGGTACAGGTGACATCTCATTGTTCTTTTGATTTGCATTTCCCTAATGATGAGTGGTGTTGAGCATCTTTACATGTATTTATTGGCCATCTTTATGTCTTCTTTGGAAAAATGTCTCTTCAGGTCTTCTGCCCATTTTTGAATCAGGTGATTTGGGGATTTTTGGTGTTAGGTTGTGTAAATTTTCTTAATATATACTTTGGGTATTAACCCCTTATGGAATATATCATTTGGAAATATTTTCTACCATTTAGTAGGCTGTCTTTTTGTTTTGTCTATAGTGTTTCCTTTGCCGTGCAGAAGGTTTTTATCTTGGTGTAGTCCCAATAGTTCGTTTTTGTTCTTGTTTCTTTTGCCTGAAGAGACATATCCATAAATATACTACTAAGGCCAATGTCCAAGAGATTATCGCCTGTTTTCTTTTAGGAGTTTTATTGTTTCAAGTCTCACATTTAGGTCTCAAATCCATTTTGAGTTTAGCACTTACTTCTTTCATCCTGCATGGAAGATAAGGAAATTTTATCTTAAGGATGAAATACAGCATTATTTGGGCCTGGTATCACAGTGATCTAGAGACAACTACTGCCTCACAGGGGTGGTGATCTGAAGAAGCAAAAGTGAAATGGAAGGAAAACCTTTGAACTGTATTATATGAATAAAAGGGGAATGGAAGCCATCAAAATGATCTCCAGAACCATGAAGCAAGAAGCGTTCTCTTGCAGCCCACTGTCATTAATTTTGCTCAAGCTGAAATCTAAGTAATGAAGAGACTTCATATTTGTTCAGCTTCAGCTGTTATCCCATTAATTCTCCTAAAGATCCTAAGAAGAAGGGCATTTTTATTTTAAAGGTGATGGGATTGAGATGTCATAGTAGCTAGCCTACGATCACAATAGGCAATACCTGGAATACATACCTAGATGGGCTCGTGCCTTTTGTACTACACCAAACTGCATATTCTAAGTGCCTAATGAGCAGAATGACAGTTTCTACAATACTTTACAAACTTTCTGAGAGCTACAGCAGCAATGAAAAATAACTCCCTGAGTATAATTTATTGAAACACTAGGTAGTCTTCTGAAATATTCTCTCAGTAGAACGTGTCAAGGAAACTGAGGCACAGAAAACAAAACATCTGTTGTGGATAAAATGGACAGAAGAGAAAAATCATTATTTTTTGATGGCAAGTTTTCATCAAGGCAAGATCAGGAGTGAAGGAGCCCGATTAAGCATAGTGCACACACTGCCTATACTGATGTCTCCAAAGACAAGCGGAATATGAAGTATCAATATTTGCTGATGATACATTTTTAGGGTAAGCCCAGAAAAGGAGATATGATGAAAGTCTCCCACAAACATGAAATGCCAACCTAAAACCAAGCAAAAACTTGTCAGGTAAATTAAATTTTGTACAGACAAGTGCAAAGCAACAATATACATTGAACATGTGCGTGTGTGCGTATACATTTATTTTCTTTGATGGAACATTTTAATATTTCTTTATCCAAGCTGAATTCCAAATTAGCTGTACACCTCTCAAGACAAAGAGAGAGGATCCAGCTTTAAGACCTGAGTAACAATATCTATTTCACATGCAGCAGCTGTAGGGAAAAAAAAAATGCGTATAGATGACATTTAAACTAATATTAGACCATAGCAATTAAGAAGCAGGCCAGAATGCACCATGCCTAATCGTGCCATGCACAGCTTTCTAAATCTGTTGTGTGCTCACATTTTGCTCTTATATTTACTTTTGTCACCCATTTCACAAATGAAACAGCCCCAAGACAACACAACAGCAAAACAGTCCGGGAATGTGTCATGAAATTTGCAGGCACTGTTTGAGGGGCCAGGGGTGGGTGGGTGGGTAAGTCTTCCAAGAAGAAAGGTAAGAGCCAGAATCTAGAAACGGGAGCAAGAAAAAGGCCATGCTCTAGGATGTGCTGTAGGAAATAAGGAATGGTGTGAAGAAAACAAGCTGGATCCCCTTATTTTCTCTTCTCAGTAGCAAAGTAACAAGGAAAGTGCTCAGGAAAACCACGTGGCAGCATATCTAAAGGGAGAGGAGGCACCAGATTCTCAGCACAGTGTATAATTCCACCGAGATGCCCGTTTGGTTTCAACAGGATTCAGACATTTGGGGTTGGTTTGAGAAAAGGATCCTGCATTGCTATGAGGAAGAAGAGCACTGGTATTTTATTGCCAAGGACAAAATTACAAGGATGCTCAACTCCATTGCTTCAGGGCACACGCTGCTGATCACCAGCTGGGGACTGGGAGAAACGGCCCCCTGTAGTCCTGTGTTGCACAATTAGGTGTATTATGGAGGGGGGGTACATCTTCAGGACTGTGCCACAGTGGAGAGAGGGGACCCCGCTCCCTGCTTCCTTGGTCTGCTCCAGGATGGTAATTACTGTGTCTGCACAGCGATCTTCTAGCTTTCACAGGTGTCTGATGCACAAGAGTGCTGCTAGGCACTCCGGTGGAGCTGGGCTGTCATTCTGCTACTGCTACAGAGTTCGAGTAAACTGTAAAGAGAAGTCCGGTTTCCTTAAAAGGATTTCCCTGCCCTGGGGTCCGATTGTTGCCTGCTTCATCCCCTGCCTCCTCCTCTGAGCCCCCAGACTCATTCACGTCCCACACAGCGGCTCTCCTGCCCCTCCACTTGCCTTAGCAAAGTCCTTGGACTGCCTGACCCACTGGCAAGTGCCATCAGATAGAAAATAAACAAAAAATACGCTATGGACTTTTGTACACAGTTGCTACAGAAATTCTCACCTTAGTTTCCTTGAATAAGCTCCTGCCCTTCACCTGGGGAGCTGGCTTTCTTATTTACAAAAGGATTCTGGTTTACTAGGGGGCCGAGGGCAGGACAGTAGGGTTCTCCTAGTTCTCTTGCTCTCCGATTGGCAGCAGTGGACTCCTAAGGTAACCTCTGCACTGCCCACCTGTTACCCCAAACCAGAAATGCCTCTTGGTGGGTGTCAGGCCAAAAGCCACACCCAGCCAAAGGATAGATAGGCCAAGGAAGGGTTTTCCTTGCAACAAGAGCACCAGGGCTATCTCCCAAAGCAGTGTCTCCCCTTGGGGTTACTATGGGAAGCTTTCATTCGCTGTGCCAAGGGGGCAGGAGCAGGAAGCTTGCATATGCATGAGGGAATTTACACATATCCCATGACTTAGGCTAAATGTGCATGCCTAGCACTATGTGGAGAATGGTGGGACACTCTGCCCCTGGGAGATTTCAGTATTCCATGCTCTAATAGTAGGGCAACACTGGGGGCTTCTGTGCAGGTCCTCTGCGGCTCTGATCCGGCTCAAACTAGTTCCATGAGCTTCTGCATCTGCACCTGAGTGCTCCCTTCCTCTCCGAGGGGTTTTCGTGGTTAACTCTTCATGCAGAGTTGGTTCCTGCAAAACATCTCATGGAAACGACTTCTGCATACCTTGGAGATTCTCACCGGCCTTCAGTGCCCAAATCCCCCTGACAGTGGCCCTCTCTGCCTGTCACACACCTAAAAGAACGAATTCTGTGCCTATGTCCTTCTAGCAGGACTAGGAGCCCGTGGTGCCCGTTCTGAATAACCGCTGGCTGTGGTGCCAGCTTAGGGGCCCGAGCCAAGATCACCCAACCATTGTAAATCCAGACCCCGCAACATCGCAAGCCTGAGAGAAGGTGGTGCCCAAACTTGGACAGTTTGGGAGGACATGCTCAAGGACAACACAGTGATTATAAACAACCAGGAAACAGTACTCACACTTCCTCATTTGTCAACCTTTCTTCCATATTCTGTGCACATGTCAATTTTTTTTCTGTTTTTTTTTTCTCTCTCTCTTTTTTCTTTATTTTTGGGGGGTGGGCAAGGTGGGTGGGATTCTGATGGTTCCTGTGGGTAATTTTAGGCCTTATCATTTTTACCCATCTCCACCTCCATTTCTAGCCGAGAAGGGATTTTTCAATCTTTGAAAACGCATCAGGCTGAGTATTTGAATAAATGGTTAACTGCTGCGTGAAAACAGTTTTCATTGGCTCCCTATTGCCAGAGCTGAGCCTCTTTCCTGTCAATTATTGAGGCTGGTGATTACAGTGACTAATGCGAAGCCTACAGCCATGCTCCCCCACGCGTCCGTCAATACCGGCATGAGGCATATAAATGGGATCAGGTGGGAAAAGGCAATAAGTCATATTTGATGGAAGATTCTTTTTTTTTTTTTTCCTTTTTCTCTGAGTTATCTTCTAAATGGCTCTTTCCATGTTGGCCCAGGCTGGGAGTATAACAGTATAAGGCCTGTGGGTTGACAAATTTGTATCAGTATTTATATTTCTTGGACCCTTGGCTGAAGGAAGCCAGACAAATATTTAGGGAATTGCTGAATAAGAGTAAAGGACAGTCAGGTGCCATTTTGGGGAGCCAGTTGGAAGGGACGGATGTATTTTTCCTTGCAAAAAAGTGGAGAAAAAAAGATCTAAGAGTAATGATTTGTTTGTTTTATACTAGCACAGGTTTAGTTGAACATGAAAAATGTATTTCAGTACCCCTTGGTAAATTTCATTCATTTCCGATCACCTGGGGATAAATAATGTTTGACAGTGTAGAAAGTGGGTGATGTTTTATAATAATATCATTGTCTACAGTCCCTGTTAAGTAGAGCCGTTACGGTACAGAGATAATGTGTCATCTCAATCAACTTGGATGCGGTGTGGCTTTGGGCCCTTAAAAAGTTGTACCTGGGAGGAAATAATAGTTGAAATTGATGGAGTTCTGGTAGGAGTGATTATCATTGGGTGAGGGATTTTGACAGCAGAGACAAACTTTGTTTTTGGGAAGTCACTCATCAGACAAGTCAGGTAGACTTTTTCAGAGCATGTGGGCTTCTGATTATAAAAATCTGAGCAGGTTTGATAACAGGAAAGGAATACCTGTCACTCAAAGATTATGCATGATAGCCTCACACTGGCATATCACTCTGGCTGTTTTTAAATTCCCAGGATGCTGCATTTTCTTAAGCAGATACACTAAAAGTTAAATCTGAAAGCTTTGTGAGTCAACAAAGTCTCCTTTGTAATTCCACCCATTAGAACCTCTTAGGATTCTGTTTCAGGTGGGATGTTCAGAACTCAAATTAGAGAAGAAAATGTAAGGAAAGCATCTAGGAAACCAGTGCATAGACTCATACGGTATGTGTGGTCATTTATTATGTTCTTCTGTTACACTGGAGCAATGCAGGTCTTGTTAAGCCTTTTCCACTTGCTTAGAAACTTCTGCTTTGGAACACTCCATACCCCAGCCTTATCATGTGAAAACTGGATGTTCATTATCCATTTTCGCTCTGACTGTCCCAGTTGTCATGGCTACAGTCACTTTGTTTCCTTATCACCTGTAATCCTACAGCTCCCCATTACTAGCAGTTGTAATAGATTGTTCTGGCTTAACTTGCGTAGGAAAATCATATAATCACTGAGTAAAGTTTGCAAACCCTGGGTGTCATTTAATAGTAGTACCTGAATAACAGAAATCTAGAACTTTCTCTAAGAAATGCATCAATAGAATGAGAGGTAAAACAAATGTTGGAGAGAATGATAGCACATTTAATGTTGCTCGTGGGGCAAATGTCAAATTCCTATCTTTAAATCAAAATGTTATATAGTATTTGGAAAGATAACCAACAGTGATATTCTTATATTTACTCTGATTTATAATTGAATTAAAATGTACATTTTGCAAGCATATGGAAGGGCAATTTATTTTTTCATTAACAATCACGTTAAGCTTTATTCCCATTTGCAGTTCTTTAGCATGTGTGGCATTTCTTTTGCCTTCTAATGAGAATGAGGTGTGTCTTCCTGCCCAGGTTGCTGAAGATGTTGCTGAAACTTTAGGAATAAAAAGGATCAAAGTGAAAGAAAATACTAATCTATTGTTAATGAGCATAAAATAAAAATTGAAACATCTATTGATGGTATTAATTTAAAGATTACACAAGGAACATGCATTGTCAGAATTTAGATGAAAATTAATGTGAATTGTTTTCCAAAACTAACCGAAGGAAAGACATCATCTTAAATAATAATCCAATGTAATAAAAAGCAGCAGTGTATAATTTTAAACTGATGTCAACATTTTTGTGACTCATCCTAGGTAGGGAGGACTCTATTAGTCCCATGAGTAGATGCACAGTACAAACTGACATCACAGCTGCCACCAAGTAACTTTGAACTTTTAAATTTTTCAGAAATAATGTGATTAAGATAGCGTGTCTAATGTGTTATCTGGGCTTGTCTGCAATAGCATATCACAGAATAGTCCGAATATCTATTCCAGAGAAAACTTTCATCCAAATCAGAATGATCTGCCTATGTTGTACTTTAACTGACAAAAAAAAAAAAAAAAAAAAAGACAAAACAAAACCAAAATCTCTACGCAAGTGAGCCCAGGTCATTTTAATTAAGGTTTCACTTCAAAGATTTTTGTGACTTTTATGTAGAGACTAGCTTTCAACTTTCCTTTTTACAGGTGAGCACAATAGCGGTTTGCCATAGTAGTTTATATTGTATAATATAAAATTATTTAGCATGCAACTTGGTTGTCTTGTACATGGAATTGAACTGTTGCTCTTCTTCTGATCCCATTTTTTTCCCTTTTGGCAAACTATCAGCACTTTGAAGGAAAACAAAAACAAAAACAAGAAGCTCAGGATGTTGTGGTCTTCTACAGGATATGGTTGAAGGAAGCCCATAATTCATTCTGACGTTTCTTCAAAGAGGAAGGTTTCCAAAGTCATCATTATTGGACCAGTAACAATGTGGCACTTTGCAGAAGTCAGTGGGACCACACTAAGATTTACAGGCTGCTCTAAACATTTTGACCCTTTTCATCCACATGTTCTCCTCTCCATCCCCTGCATTCCCTCTACAAAGGAACACGCGTCTTCTGCTTTATTAAGACAAAAGCCAAATGATGTGACCGATGCAATCATTCTTCATTTTTACCCCCAAATTTTTCTACATCTTAATTATATTTGCATTTCCATTACCTAGCACAATGCTTAGACATATAAAAGATATTCCATATTAACTGAACAGAATGATTCCTATGTTGGACCCCTGCCATTTCAACATTGTCTTATGAATTATTACCTCTTCTTCCCCATGAATCTTCAGTATGCCCAGTGATTTCTGTGGCTTTGTTCAATTCCTTTGGCCTAGAAACATACTGTAAACTTCCCAATCTTTAAAATACAGAAACAAAAGCAAAACGCCAAAAACCTTAGCTTGATTCTCAGCTAAAATTGAAAAAAATACTCAGTATTTCCAAAAACAAGCTTATTCCCTCCCATGACCAAACAAACATTTTAATGGAATGAATAGTTCCCCAGTTTCTAAAGCCTGAAGATTTGAGTCCATGCTAAATTTCACCACTCTACCAGCTATGGGCTCTTCACCAATATTTTTATCCTCTTTAAAAGTTTTCTCTTTTGTGAAAAGAAAAAGGAAAAGCTTATCTCATTAGATTGTTTTGAAGATTAATCTTTCATACACGTACAATGATTTAGCATTCAGTCTAACAGGATAATATCTCTGAAATTGATAGCTAATATTATTAATTCACTCTGCTGTTATTTATCAGGTGCTACTCCAAGCCAGGCATTGTACCAGACAGTGGGGATGCAGTGAGGGATGCCACTGACTGCAGGCCTTGCTTGCATGGAGCACTTAGTCTTGGCCAGTGGTTTTTAGATGTCAGCATTTTGCATTATCACCTGGAGCACCTGTAAAAACACAAATTGTTGGGCCCCACCCCCAGAGCTTCTAATTCAGTAAGTCTAGGGTAGGACCCAATAATTTGCATTGCTTTTCTTTTCTTTTTTCTTTTCTTTTCTCTTCCTTTCTTTTATTTTTTTTTCTCTTCTGAGAAGGGGACACTACTAGGGTTCAATTGGTTCAATTGATTCTTGAAAAAGAAGCTACCAGAAATGGACTCTGAACAATAGTATCTACCTCATAGTTTTCTTGCAAATACTAAGTGGGCCAATGAATTCAAAGGCCTAACACAGTTTCTTAAACGTAGTAAAAAACCAACAAGTTGTATCTGTGATGACAGTGATGGTGGAAGAAAGATGAGAGGAGTAGTTAGCTAGAGAGGCTGGCAATTTTCAGGTGCAGAAGGCATCCGAGGAAACTGTATATTTTAGGATAAGCATGATATGATGGAAACAAGTTAAAATAGAAGACTCATTCTGAGGAATCAGAATAACAGTGAGGAAACTCCATGTGAAGACTGAGGACTTTGAGTGTTAGCCTGATGCACTGAGACTTAAATGTTCTATAGGCTGTGAGGAGACATTGACACTTGATGTGTTCCTCCTTGAGGTCTAATGTGGCCTTATATCCTCTTGCCAAGATAGGTACAACATGTACCTCCATTTCCCCAATACAACACAGTGTAAAGAAAAATTCAGACAATCAAATGGTAATTTTTATCTAAAATTGTCTATTAAGTGGATTGACAGTTTGGCTTTCTAGCAGTTACTTTCCCTAACCTGTTATAATTTGCATTTCTAACAAGTGAAGATGAGTTGCTATGCTACTGGTCTAGGAATATACTCTGTGAGAATCACTGGTCTAGGCTATTATTTCCATTGTTGTTACTACAATCCTTATACCTGTCTCTCTTTTGTGGGCACCACCATATTTCCAATAATTCAGGCAGGAAAACTAATAGATATATTTTATTCCTCTTACTTTCTCACTGCCATCCATTTTTTTTAATATTTCTGGGAATAATATGAATTCTTTCTAGTTACTCCTTTTTTCTTCTGCAACATTTCCTACATGCTGCTTCCAGATTAATATTCTTAAAACAGGTTCGAAATATGTCAACTCTATACCCCAAATCCTTTTCTGATTCTATCTTGCCTTAAAAAAAAAAAAAAAACACATCTGAATTCATGACCCGAGACATTTCAGGCTTCAGTGATCTGGCCTCCGTAATTACTCTGCTGGAATAAGTAAAACTCCACAGAGTTTTGAGACATTTGAGCTTGATTGGAGGAAAAGAATATTCCCAGGAAATGAAACGATATGTGCTCATTGGTGTGAAATGGCATGATGGATTCATTTGGGTTGCAACAAGAAGTTTACTTTGGGGATCCCTGGATGGCTCAGTGGTTTAGTGTCTGCCTTCAGCCCAGGGCGTGATCCTGGAGACCCAGGATCGAGTCCTGTGTCGGGCTCCCTGTGTGGAGTCTGTTTCTCCCTCTGCCTGTGTCTCTGCCTCTCTCTTTCTCTCTCTCTCTCTCTCTCTCTCTCTCTCTCTCTGTGTGTGTGTGTGTGTGTGTCTGTGTGTGTGTGTGTCTCATGAATAAAAAAAGAAGAAGAAGAAGTTTACTTTGGCTAAACCATCATTTGTCAGTGACCTTCAGTTCATTCACATATGTTTCTTATGAATGCAGATTCCTTGGCTGAAGCTAATTTCCCTGAATCTCAGTCCTTGGGATTTAACAGTTCTCATTTTTAACAAGCTCCTTCAGCTCAAAGTGAAAGAACCACTGCCCTAGATCAAGAACAGGAAAGAGGTGAATGTAGAAATATAATGTGAGACCTAGTTGAAAGATAAAAGATGGATTGCTAGCCATTTTCAGGTATTGGTAATAGGGAGTAGCTAGAGATATTTAATGCTACAACTGTAATCCGCTGTGCTTCTTCTGGAAAAAGTACTAGACACAGGAAAAGCAGCCTTGGGGAGAACCATCAGGAAACAAGTGTTGGAGGAATCCAGGTAAAGAAGATAGGTGATGCTAGGAATCAAAAGCCAAGATTATTTAGGAGGCATTTCAGAGATATCTTAAAAATAGCTTGGTGTCCAATTAGAGTGAGAAGTGAGAAAAAGGAAGGAATAGGATTGAGTCACTAAGTTTTCTCCTCGAGGGTATCTAGAGAGTTGGAATTGCCATTAAGACAAATCACAGGTAAGAAAAGAGTCATAAGCTAAGGAGAGAAGATAATTAACTCAGTTTTAGTCATGCTGAGTCGAGTCTGATACCACAAAGATGTGTGGAGGATCTATTATGGGCCAGATATTATGTGAAGCCATGGGGAGAAAACAGAGAGAAAGATAGTGAACCCCTGTGTTCAGGAGACCTACCCCCAACAGTGGAGATAGTTGAACAAATGATTGAAAAAATGAAGCACCAGGTGCTTCAGGAGTGCATGGCAGGTGTCCTTTTGCTATAGTTGGGAATGGGGGCAGTAGAATTCTATTATATAAGCGTCATTCTATTAAGACCTGAAGGATATACCCAAGTCAAAGGGAGAAGAAGAGAAGAAATGTTAGCCAAAAGGAAGGAACAATATATGCAAAGTTTGGAAGTGATTGAGTGTATGACACCTTTGAGGAACTGAAAGTTTACTGGAGCTGAAGTGAAGGAGGAAGTAATGATACTCAGGGAACAGGTTAACTAAGGTAGTGTCCACTCTTCAATAATAAAAAGGTAACAAAACTAAGTGTGTAAATATGATAGAAGCTTCTTTCTCCCTTGTGTAATGGGCCAGAGATGAGCAAATCAGGGGTGATAATGCGTATGAGGAGCCTCTGCCCTCCTTGACATGAGAGTTTCCATCTCTGGGTCCAAGGCTGATGGTCCAGTCCTTATAATTTCCTTCCATAAACATTCCAGAAGGGAACCAGTGGGCTCATATCCAGTCATTTAGTGGCAAGCCTTAGAAGCAAAACACATCACTTCTGTGGCCCCATCAACCAGAACCTAGACATAAGCCACAACTAGCTGCAAAAAAAGTGAGTGAATATAGCCCTGCTTAATAAATTCCCCACAATCTGAAAGAGGCAGAATCAGTAGTACAATATAGGAGCTGGTGACAGAAGCCACCCAACAAGGGGACTTAGGAGCAAGAGCAAGGCATTCAAACCATATCCTAAAGGAGCTGGAATGAAGAGATTTAAAGGTAGCACTATAAATAAAGGATTTAGTGATGAGGCAGGGAGACTGGTTAAGATGAAGGAAATGCAGAACGTATGGAGAAAAGTGGACTTGCTGAATGACCTGGCCATTGCTGGGGGGCAGCCAGGGAAGGGAAGGAATCATTGTTCTCTGGTTTCTTGATGGAAATTGAATGGATGGTGATGTCATGACTGCTCTTGAGAACACAGAAGGAGGCACACATGGAGATGGCCCAGCAGAAGAATGGGAAGGATCTGAGTTCAGTTTTGAAAAGATTTACTGAGCAGTTTTAAATATAAACTGAAAGGCAAGGATAAATACTTAAGAAACAGGAAATAGCTCATTGATCATTGATGTCTTCTGTGTTGTACATCCAAGGAAAATATAGAAAAAGGGAGGAGTAGAAAACTATGAACTGAACAAAAGGAGTGGGAAAGGATGTAATGGCAAACTGGCAAGAACGTGATGCCTGGAGAGAAATATCTCAAGGAAAGCCAAAGAAAGAAGGAAGGATGAGAAAATAAATATATATTTAGAACTCAGCAGAGACTGGTATTTTTCTAAGCTCCTCACTGGCATTGCCTTATGACAGTGCAATGAAGTAGCACTTGTCATGGCCTCTGTTTTACAGTTGAAGACCCTGAAACACCAAGATACTACGTGAGCTGTTCTAGCGCACAGTGCAATTCCAATGTAGGGAGCCCAGCTCCATGGCCTGTGCTCTCAGTAAATAGAACAAAGAGGGAGAATAAATTGTTAGAGTTGGTTCTAATGCTATGTATGTGATCAGGATGAGAACAGTTTAGAAGACCGACATTGTCTTAGTTGTCTCCTCATAGCACTAGGTCAGTGACATATACCGGGAAAAACATCATTCTATAGTCCAATGGGTTTGGAAAACATCGCATACAACTTCCCTCCCTGGCAATTTATTACCCACACTAGTTTAAGAAATACATGAGAAATTCAGTAGGAAAAAAAAATAATAACGTCCTATAACCCAGGGTTTTCCTAACTTACTTGGTCATAGGGCTACTTTCTTACTACCTATTAGAAGAAGATAACATGGGTTGGCAAGTATTTCAGGAGACTGGTGGAGTCTGCGAGTAAGTGACCCAATGGCAAAAAATTGAGCATAAAATAAGCTGAATACATTTGAGAGGTAGATGAAGCAGAGGGGGAGACCCATGGCTCCAATGGACAACCTCAACCAGGAGAGAAAGCTCTGCTGGACTCCTCTAAGACATCCGTGCCTCCCACCCCCAGCACTAGTGTAGTCATCCCGCACAGCTTGCTGCTTCCTTACTTCCTACAATGCCTATGTTAAGCTCTCTCCAAAGACAGCGTTTTGTTATATTGATTCTGGCTGCCATTGCACAATTAACAAGGGAACATTTGTGAAATATTTACCAGGTTCTAGACGCTCTATCTTGACTTCATGTTCATGATGTCGTTGTGTCTGCATTGCACATACACTTTATCATTTCCCACCTTGCGGTGCAAACACTGAGATTTAGGTGGGAGACGTCATCTTAAGCCACAGCTGCTGAGAGCGGGAGCCCTGAGACCCAGTCCCAGATTCGTGGGACTCCCAGGTCTGTACCCAGAGCCATCTTTCTCTACAGAGTAGGATCAAAGCAATCATCTTCTGAGTGAGTGCACGTAAATAGTTTTGGTGACCTATGGCCACTTCTCTGGGTGCATTTGCATTAAAATTAAAATCTGAGCATATCCCTTGTAACTAAACATCAGTGGGCAACAGCATATAAGGTAGAAAGACAGTGGCCTGTTCTCAAATTGCGTGAAGCGTGCTGGATCGTTTCGCTACCTACAGAGTTGCCAGCTATAGCATTACCTCTAAGCCAAGAGCCATTTTTCATCTGCTCTTGGATATCTGTTGGAAGGCTTCCCCTTAGCCCCAGATATTAAAGGAGTCACAACCAAACAATGCTGTGTTGACTGGGTAAACATATTTCCTTTTTATCACCTTTTTCCCCCAAGTAGGACTGTATTGAGTTACAGCCTTATTCATCGCTTCTTCCAGAGAGAGACACTTTGAAAAATTGGGCCCTTGTAGTAATATTGACAACAAAAGCAGGTGTTGTCACCTCCCATTAGCATTCATTTAATCGGTGATTCACTAAAATAGACAACTAATGCAACCCTGTGCTAGGCCTTCCTAGGAGAAAGGAGGAAGAACAGCAAAAAAACACCATTGCAGAAAATGTAGCGAGACAACCTTTTGGGGAATATTAAATGTAAGCTGGATAAATATTTGTTTTCCTTTTATCAGTAATGAAAAGTTCCTAATTCATTCTATACAGGGAAGACCATAGCGGGGGTACGGTTAATTGGTCTTGAAAGACAATTAATATCTGTCAGGAACACATACAACACACACAGGTTTTGCAAACAGCCGGTCCCTTTGCCCCCTTCTTCTCTGTTGTTCTGTTTATTGTGCCCAGTTAATGTGCTCTTTTGCCATCATAATCTCCAGCTAAATGGTAATTGCTCTATTGACGGCATTACTGTACATTTTTGACAGATCATTATTCATACTTAACCACTTGACCTAGAATAAATGTTAAAGCAATTACCACTGAGAGCTTTTCTATGAGAAAATTGAGGCAAAGTTTAGAGATAATCAAAATGCAAAGCTGATCATGATAGCAATTGGAAAAATGGCAAATCCTATTAAACAGATTTTTATTAGGCAAGTTGATGCCAGTAGATATTATCTGGTAATTTAGTCTTATTAAAAAGAAAATAAAGCAGCTAATTGTTTACTATTCTGGAACTTATTCCAGCTTGCAATTTGCAACTGAAATTAGGCTTTATGTGGCTCATCTATTTTGTCACATTGAAATATGAAATCATTCGGTACAAAGCACATCTGCTCAGTGCCTCTTACATTACTGGAAAAATCCCTCATTCAATATGTTTTGTACCTGTTGAGGCATTATGAATGGATAAATTTATAGCAACTAATATAAAAGCTAATATTCAGTGTATTTTTTATTATTTCAAATGTTTTAAAAGTCTATATTTCTAAAAATGAAATTTTATCCCCGCTCTATCTTACTTTGCATTCGAACATTGACACAAATGATTCTATCTTTATCAGCTCAGATGGCAACAAGCTTCTGAAAGCACCACCGATGTATGTTCTGGTCATTAGAAATAAGAAACTAAGTGTGAACCCCAAATTTAAATAATGGAAGGAACATGATAATTTTTAAATTTTACAAGCAAAATGCTATATCAGTTATGTAGTAACAAAAATATTTAATGAGCTAACATTGATTTTAATATCCATGGTGACAATTTTTTTTTTCCTTGATCTTTACACTTTAAAATCAGCACATTCTCGTGAGCTGGCTCTTGAGAATGAGTAAAAATAAAATCCACGACTTCTTATTTCATGATCCAAGTGGCTCACAGAGAAGCAAACTTTCAGGATGACAATATTGGGAAAATTGTCTTTTCATGTAATCTTTCCATACTAAGTTGAGAAATTATGTAAGACAAAGTTTGACAAAATCACAGTTTAATTTCTGCACAGAACTCTCCCTTCCTCCCTACATCTTAAAGGCTGCTTAGCTAAAAGTTTGATGTAATTCAATCTTTGGACTAATATCTGGAGCAAAGCTCTAATGAAAGACATGTACCAAAAGGGAGAGAAATCCTTACACGGAGAAGGTAACATTTTACTGGCCCCTACTGAATCATGAGCCCGGTTTGAAAACTATCATTAAAATTCAGAAAATTGATTACTGATATACTGATACTGTTACCTTGGGAGGTATAGTTATCAGGGTCTCCTCCAGTCGGTTGCTATAGTTTCTATATTAATGAAGTGTATCTGTTGTTGTTGTTGGGATTTTTTTGTTTTTGTTTCGCTCTTACAGTTAATAAAAGGAGAGATTTTCTTTTAAAAGGTTCATAAAACATTAAGTGGATTTCTCCTTTCTGTTTTTTGTCAGTTTCTTCTCCCAAAAGTGCCCCCTTTGAAAGTCCAAAAGTACCCATTTGGCAGTCAGATAAGGAGTGGCCGTCTGTAAAACCACTCATTCTGCTTTTCGGGTCTCGGGCTTGGCCTTATCACATTGATAGTGTTTGAGAGAAGGGACTCGAATTGTTTCAAAATCTTTCATATCATAACATCACTTCTTTTTAAAGAGGCGTTCCCACAAGCTTTCTGGATGTTCTCAAAGCCTAGTGGCCAGAAAAGCAAAGGATGTGACAGGATTGCAATTCTCCTAACGCTGTGTTGGTTACCTTAAATTTAATCATGATGGGATATGTGGATCTCAAAATTCAAATGGAGTGTTTATCCACTCTGGATTATGTGCACGGAGTTATTTTACTTTTGATATCGACGCAGAGCTAAATAAAGTTGTGTGTTTTTTTTCTCAACATTTTTATTTAATGCTGAGTTTGCATGATACATTGTATAAGTGAGCTAAAATGACTGACTTATTTTCATTTGATTTTGAAAACCTGAAAAAAAAATCCATGGACCTTCATACTTGAATGTATGTAGACTATGAACTGGGTTTATTACTACAGTTAATACTGTATATGTTCTGCAACCATTGCATTATTTCATTACTTCTTTGTACAGCTTTTGAACTAACATCCTTGTCCCTTTTCTCTCGGATATTGACATCCCAGGAATCTGAGTGTGGGACTTTCTTTCTGACCTTGGCCTGGGCATAGACCCAAGACTCTATTCTCCCATTAGGGCATCGTGTCACGAATTTAATGTATGCTTTCTACTGAATAATTTTAGTCTTGTGAAGATCCAAAACAATTGAACCATATGTGTCTCATGTCAGCCACATAATGAAAGGGCTAAGTCACAGAACAATAAACAACTAAGTGCTTTATATTCTTCTCCTTGAAGGGTTTTACACATTGATTCTCCCCAATTTATTCTAAGAGGCCTTTTTGCCCCCTTAGAATTACTCTTTTACCCTCTCCTATTTTCTATTAACACAGATAGGGTAGAAAAAGGAGAAAATGTTCAATTGCTGACAAACTGTATTGGTAGTAAATAGCCATAGATGAATTAAAGATAAAAGATAAAGATTGAAAACTATGATAGTCTTGGGGAGCAACTATATCCTAAGCCTAGAACCCACCCAGTACTGCTAAGTTGGCCAGCAAGGCTTTATTTTCCTGTCTCCATTTTTATGTAATATCAGATTAATTTCTAATTAGTAAAATTATTTCAAACTTTGTTTTCAATGAGATCTGAAAAAATTACTACTGGATACTGATGACCTAGTCAAACAAATGTTCTGCTTCATGGACATTTTCCAGGAGGTTGAACAATATTCCATGTGGAAAGTTTCATTTCTTGGTCCCCAAAGTGCCTTCAAGTCATGGTATTATTCCTAGTATGACTGTCTCCACAGGCCATTGGTTGGTAGAAATGGAGGTTGGCTGTCTCCTGGGTTCTGCATATTCCCTCACCTAACACAGCAGCAACCGTTTGAATTTCTCCAAATGCACATGGATTTAGGGCAGTCATGCATCCTAACATAATGGTGTTAAAAATTCATCAAAATTATAGCACAAATAATGGAAGACTCTCCAATAATTTCTCCAAATCCATTTTCCTCGCTTCTCTCCATATCTCCATCCTTGCTCTCTCGTGGCCACCTCATGCCCCTTATGTCCATTCTCATCAATGAACTTATTGTTTTCAGAGGGGGGATTATAAAATAGAGTTTGGGGAACTCAAAGTTAGGGAAGTTAATTCCAAATAGGAGTATTGGGAAAAGTTTTATGGACCATAAATCTGTATCTTAGCCTTAAAGTGCCAAATGATTTCAGCAAGCAAAGATGGGGAGAACATCCCTCAAAATTAAAGGACCACTTTGGGATACCTGAGTGGCTCAGTGTTTGAGCATCTGCCTTTGGCTCAGGGCGTGATCCTGGAGTCCAGGGATCGAGTCCCATATCGGGCTCTCTGCAGAGAGCCTGGTTCTCCCTCTGCCTGTGTCTTTGCCTCTCTCTGTGTGCCTCTCATGAACAAATAAATAAAGTCTTTAAATAAATAAATAAGGAACCACATATGCAGAGTGAAGTTTGACCCCAGCATTCCCCCCTGATGGCAGGCGATGCAGGATGGAAAGAAATGTGCAAGGGAACTTCAGCTCTTCCTTGATCCCCATGACTCATGACTGCCCCAGTCTTTGATGGATTGGACTTCCCTGCCTCAGTTTCCAGCATTTGATTTCCTTGCAATACATTTTCAGTTATCAATGCCATCTTCTGCTTCCTCTAGCAGCTCTTTTTATCTTCCGTGACAATTTCAGTGTTTTATTCGTTTCCTCCACCATTCTCCTTAATGACTTCAATTGTCAAGTAGATGGCATTTCTGACTCTTTGAACACCATAACTCCTTGATATCACTCAGATAATTTCATGTCCCAGTTGAGAGACTCATGTCTGGAGTTGAACCACTTGGGCAAGTTCTTGCCATCTGTACCTTGGTTTCTTCATCTTACAATAGGGATAATAATAGTACCTACTCTAGAAGACTACTGTTGTGAAGTTTCAATGAATTAAAATATGAAAAGTGCATAGGATGATAACCTGTACCAGCTGTCATCATTAGCATCATAGATGTCTCTACAGATTCTCAAGTTCACTACTCAGCTTCCATGCTTGGCCACGCCTTGCTAGCACAGTGCTTCAACAGCTACAGGGCCGAAATGGAGTATATACCCCTCATTATCAGCCTCCTTACAGGACTTTGTTGATCATCATATCAGTTGTGCCTTCTGGTACTTCTCCTTTCACCATGCCACCTGCACATTTACCATCTGCCTTCCCCACTTTTGGTCTCAGCCTCATACTTCTGCTAGAGAAACAGGAAGAACCCCTAGGTCATATAACTTGCTCACCCTCTATGTGTTGGTCAACTCATACTTCTTATGTTCTCCCAAGGACCTTAATTATCATTTATTTTTACAGGTTTTTTTAAAGATTCTATTTATTTATTCATGAGAGACACAGAGAGAGAGGCTGAACATAGGCAGAGGGAGAAGCAGGCTCCACGCAGGAAGCCCAAGGTGGGACTCGATCCCAGATTTCCGGGATCACGCCCTGAGCCAAAGGCAGATGCTCAGCCACTGAGCCACCCCCCCCCAGGCATCCCTACTTTTTCAGTTTTTAAAGTGAGATAATCCTACTAGTAGGTAACATTGAGTGTGCCAAGTATTTGATAGAGGTTAACTCATTGCATATTCAGGTCTGTTCTTTTAGGTAGTGCTACTCTTATTCCCATTTCACTGAAGTAGACAGTGAGGCTCAGGTAGCTAGGCAGTGTCCAGCACATTCTAACAGCTGGCTGAGTCAGATTCCAGACTCTACTGGAGAGAGCCCATAGCCTATACTCTTAGGCACTACAATATCGTCTCCTCTGTAAACTTCCAAACAAGCACCTGGGAACTTACAGCCCTTAAACGTTAGTTCATTTTCTCTTAAAAATAAACCAGTCTTTAAAATGTTACCAAAATAATATATAAACATCGTTTAAAATGCAAATAGAACAGAAGATACAAAGTGAAAACTGAAAGCTTACTTTTCTTTTTCTCCTAATTCCATTCCCCAAGAGAAACATATTCTGTTGCAGTCTTCCAACATGTTCTACACATATTTGAGCATCAATACAGATGTCATGTGTCCATTTATACATATAATATGAATATATATATTACATGCATATATATATATATATATATATATATATATTTGTTAATGGATGAAGTCATTGTGTATATGCACTCCTCTGCAGAGACATGGAAACCTAGCACATTTGACACCTGAAGATAAATTTTAAACACCCTCCTTTATTTTTCATAATAATCATAAAATAAAAAGCAAAAATAATATTCAAGAAAGAAATACAAGGTGTGAAAATGTATATTAAATTTTGGATATGTAAACTTTATTTATGTGTGTGTATATATATACATACACATATATGCATGCATACATATATATATACACATATATATGTACCATGCTAGTAAAAATATGTATTTTATACTAATATTGTACTAATTAGTTTACTAATGATATGCTAATAGTATACACACACACCATGATAGTAAAAATCTAAAAATAAGTATGATAAATGCTATGGTACATAAAGGGAAAATAATGAATATTTTAGCTGCATATATGTTTTTTAAAAAGAACTTATATCTACATATTGGTCTGTCACAGTAGTGAATAGTTCTATTTCCAGCATTAACTTCTGTGAACTTATCAATGATTCTGCACTGTCAGGTTTAATTGAAAGTATAGCCAGACTTGTCAAACTATCTTCACTTCCTGCTGACTGAGGAACAATTTTTATTAGTTTTAATTCTGAAAAGTTTCCTTCACCTGAGACAATATATACACAAATTAAGGAAAATTTTAAATATAGAGGGTCTGGCAGAGATTCATAAAATTCCATACCATAAAAATTCAAGAATTTGCAATCTTTTCCATGGCTTTTTTCCCCCTTTGGGATAGATTTTAACATCTTTCCAATATATATGTAGTCAAATACTTCCCACTAAAATATCCTCACCAGAAAATACACTGTAAATTTCTACTGTATTTTGTAAGAACTTCCAAAATTCATAATGGCTCAGAGTTGTTCAAGCTGTCCCTGAAAGCAGTTTGTGCCTCCACTTCCTACATTTAAGCAGTAGATTCAAAATAAACTATGATAGCACAGTGATTGAAAAGATTAAAAAAACAGAATTTGAGTTCTTACTCTCAAATTGAACATGCGTTGCTGAGTCAGGGGTCAGTTCTATCATTGGAAGTTCTCTGAATTGACTTCTAAAGAGAACACAAGATTTATGAAGGGATAAGTAATAAAAATGTATTTTGAAGTTTGCATATATATTATTAAAACTCAAACATTACCAAAGCCACTGTTTCAAACTTAGATCAACATGATTTTTTTTTCCAGGAAGAAGTATTTTAATCACTGTCATTTAAGAAATACCATGATAATGATATTGAAATGCACACTGGACATAGTCTCATGATTGCTTTTAAATCCTCTGCAGACAATGCATTTCATCACTGCCTGCCCTGGCATGAACCTGCTCCCCCCACTCTCTGCCCTAGCCACATCTGCCTTTTCCACACCAGTCCCATTTCATGAAGCAATAGAGAGACCTTTCCAGATTGGTACTTAGAGGTCTACCTCATTCTTTTTCACGACCACATAATATCCTCCTGCATAGATACAGCCATACTGTCATATTTCGAAAAATGCTGAAAGAAAGAATGATGTACTATGCAATGGCCCACATGCATCTTTGCACACATTTGTAGGACAAGTTCTAAGAAGTCTATTTCTTCCTAAATCCCATATTCTTCTCTATAAATCTTACTAACCCAAATTCCCCATCAAGAAATCACTGTGGCTATGGTCATCCATTATTTTTGTTTTTTGTTTTTTATTTTTTATTTTACATTCATCCTTTTTTTTTTTTGTCTTTCTCTTCATCTCTTCTTGTTCTATTCCATCCTGCATGTCACCACCAGATGGTCCTCCTAAACTAGTCTTTTCATCATGTTACTCCTTTGTCTAGGAACCTGCCACCCCTGCCTTTGGTGTATGATAATGGCTCACAGTCCTCTTCACAGAAAATCCTACAAATCTGGGAAGAGGCTGAGGACCTGTCACTGTGGCACTGAGTTGTGAGAGTTAGATAGTCACCACTCATTCCCTGTGCACACTCATCCTCACTACTTACCTTTTCTACAGGGCAATTTTACTTTTGTTGATCTTACATGTCTTATGTATTTTATATATTTTATGTATATTCCACTTAATATTTTAAATGAAGAAATACTTTTACTCTATGTGTGTGTATGTGTGCAAGCTGGAACACAGGCACCACAAGGCAAGTTTTCTACGTACAATAATTTTGTTTGGGGCCGAATGTATCTCAAGTGTCTATAGTCATGCCTGGCATGTAGATAGCAGATGCTCAGATATTTGCTGAATATGCACATGCACGCACATGCACGCACAAGTACACACATTACAACAAAGTCCACAGCTCTATTTTTCACCCCTCATCTCTCCATCATAGTTGTGTCTACACTTACAAGACTTACTTTTTCACTAATTCCATTAATCTGAAACTAGATCAATCTTCTGCGTGTTCTATCTTTATTCCTGTATTAGTTTGCTAAGGCTTCATAGCAAAGTGCCACAAACTGAGTGTTAATAAATGACAGAAACTTGTTGTTTCATGGTTCTGGAGGTCAGGAGTTCAAGATTAAGGTGTCAGAGGGCCATGCTCCCCTGACAGTGCACAAGAAGGCTCTATTCCAGGCTGTTTGCTAGCTTCTGCTAGTTCCTTGGGCTATGGAGGCAGAACTCCAATCTTCACATGGCAACGTGCCTATGCCCAGATTTCCCCCCTTTGTAAGGACACCAGTTATGTTGGATTAGGGGCCAACCCTACACCAGTATGACCCCATCGTAACTCATTATAGCTCAACAACCCTATTTGCACAGAAGGTTACATTCTGAGGTACTGGGGATTAGAACTCTACCATATGCATTTTGGGGAGCACATACCAACCCATAGCAATTTCTGCTCCTTGCCTCTCTACTCTCTCTGTCCCCTCTCCCTGGAATGTTCTGCTTTTCTCCCAGCTTTTCTAACTATCACTCAAAGACTTCAACTCTCATATGGTCAGAAAGTTAAACTCAACTTACAACTTTAATAGTTTGATATTATTTTTCTTTTGCCTCTTCTCCTTGATAGCAAGGTCTTTAAGAACATAATGATAGGTAGATGAGAGGTGATAGATAGATGATAGATAGATGATAGATAGATAGATGATAGATAGATGATAGATAGATAGATGATAGATAGATGATAGATAATAGAGAAGAGAGAGAGAGGGAAGGATAGGGAAGGGGGAAATAAAGAAATGAACCCACTGCATAGGGAAGTGCTCTATCAAAATACCACCAATAATAGCTAAGTGATGAGTAATTGAGACATTCTCACAATTTACAGCACTGTCAGGAATGTCAGGAATGAAGATAGTTTCTTCTATCTTCAGTTTCTATCTGAGAAACATTTTGCCAGTAAAAATCTAGCCCAGTTTAGGCAGGAAAGGCTTACATCCCTCACATTGCCAAGGATATTTTATAACAATAATAGCTAAGATTTATTGAAGACTCATCAAATGCTGGACACTGCTCTAAACTCTTCACATACCAATGCATTTAATCTTCCCCATAATGCTGAGAGATAATAGAATCATCATCCACCTTTATTTGATGAAGGGATTCCCAGAGAGGCTAAGTAACTCGTTCCAGGTCCTATGCTACTTAATGATTTCTTGGGATTTGTACCGAGGCTGTTTGGCTTTGGAGACTGTGCACTCCAAACTACTATTCTAAATTATATACTTTACACCCTTTAAGAGGTAATACTTGGGTAGAATCTTATCAGGAATCCTGGGGAAGTGGAGTAAGTCTTTTTCATTCACTTTTGCCAGTTCCCTCCCATCATTTGTTTCCCTGTTCTGTATTTCCCCACATCTCTCCATTCAAATTGGAGAATCACTCAAGTGGGGTCAGGCATCCTCATCAGCTACATGGGAAACTTCTCTAAGAGGACTGATGGCTTGTGCTCCCTTTCTGTCCTGCAAATCTGGAGAAATATCTGTGCAGTGCCTGGCACACCTGGATGCTGTTCAGTGGATTAATCTTACCTTGACTTTGGAGACCACAGATGAAGCCCACTCTGTCTGAGAAAGTTGTGACCGTGTTGAAATTCTCTTATCTGATAGGAACTCTAGAGAGAACTCGAGTTTGGGTCTGCCTGCTGAAGTCTTTCAACATAGCAGCATTAAATTGAAACCCTTTGTTAAAGGGAATGTAAAAAATGGCTTTATTAGAAAGCTATTAATAAGAATCATTTTATGATTATTCTGTGAAAGAGCAGTTTAAAGTTTCTAATTTTAGAAATGAAGTTTGCTTTTTCATAGATTATCCTGAAGTATCTCTTAGCCAAGAAAAATGTAGACGATAAACAGCTTATAATACGACTTCTAGAAATTGATCTCCACACTCAAGGTAAATGGATTGCCAGTATTGATTAATACTTTGGAATGAATACCATTTCATAATTTTTAATTAACCACGAGGTAATATTTAATGGAAACTACATAATGTAATATATATGAATTTGAAAAATGGGAAGGTAAAAGGGTTCTGTCCCCTAGTCCCATTGTGGTAAAAAGTAATTGCCGGGAGTGACCAGTTTGTTATCATGTTTTCTTCTCTGGTAATTCTAGATTATTAATGTCCCAAAGCACAAAGCGATGCTGTTATATTAATTCTCTTGGCCCTGATATGATCTATCACACAATTTAAGACTCATGCATTTTGTTGCATGGATTTAAAATGGATTGTTTTTAACCCAGTGTATGGAGAAAAAAAATAGGAAGATTATGGAACTAGAGAAGAAATTCACCTATATGTACTTTCTTTTGAAAATACTAGCAAGACTAAATATTATTAGTTCTGCCATAGATACCTGGCACCGGAGTAGGAGGGAAAAGATTTATACTTGGTTGTAAAGCATTAAATACTTTAGGTAGCACATCAGTGTATAGCCTTCCTGTCAGAGTGGAAACAATAAAGGTACAGTCTTCACATAGAGAACGATTAGAAGTACTGTGTGTGTTGCAGGAAGAGCCCAGAATTTAAATGAACCATTTATGCCTCTGCTGCCCTAGGGCAAGTACAAGGTACATTAATAATGCAGTGTTTATTTGAAATATTTTATTATAACACACATTTATTACTAAAAAAAAAAATCTAAACAGCAGAAAAAAGCCAGTATTGCACAGGTTCAGCATTCTGGACAAGTTATTTTCAAAATAGGATTCTTGGCAAATTATATCATTTCTTTCAATACTTCACCTGTGACACTATAAATAATACATATTTATTTAAGTAGTGGTATTATACACTGCTACTTGTGTTGTACATAATTTATAGAAAATGATCTACCAACATGGGTGGGTAATGTTCTCCATGAAAGTAAATGGTTGAAACGAAAAAGTAATGAGGAGCTCTAAGGGTTGCCTAATAGTAGCTGGAGTAAATTAGACTCCGTAACACGTTATTTCATACTTTCCAAAAATTATAATCGATTTGCCTTCAATGATAAACACGAGGATAATTATTACCGGAGTTTGTCATGAATAAATTGATGCACTTACTAAATACATAGAAAATAACATGAGAATGACGTTACGATTCCTCCTTCTGATGTTGCCATCGTCAAGCTGTATTTCCTAGCACGGAGTGGTGGAGAAATGAGGGCAGGATCTGAGACCTCTCAAATCTGCTTGTTGTAAATGGTAGAGTGTAAACTCGGGAGTGAGGAGCCCTCTGCAATTCCTGGCTTGAACATGCTTCAGCTGTATCATTTGGGGCAAGTTTTTTGTTTTCGTTTTCATTTTCCTTTTTTTTTTCACCTTTCTGACTTTCTATTTCCTATCTAAACAATACCCGCTTCACAGAGTCAGTAGAGAAATGCAAGAAGGGAAACTATGCAATGCTTACTGCCTGGTGCTCAACAAATGTGATTATTGCTTGAAATGGCCCTTTGCATGGAGGAAGAGTACCTGCTGCATAGCAGCTTAGTGCCTGGTTGTCTGTCTTTTCAGCAAGCCAGTTATTCTTAGGAAGGAAACTTTACCTCTTTCATCTTTGCATTCACTGTGATGAGCAAAAGGACCTGGCACCTGGTAGTCCTGGTTCACACATTAATACAATTCCCTCTCATGTCCTTGTCTTGGACAAGGCCATTCTTTGGGCTGGCCCAAGGAAGCAGTTCTGATATATCTCTGGCACATGTGAAGGATTGTATCCTAAGATGGAATACATTTGGGGGTTTTTGTTTTGTTTTTTTTTTTCCCCTCCCGTTCTTCTTAATAAAAAGATATCCCTTGAAACTTCTTAGGTTTTTACTTAAATTGCAGAATTCCAAAATGTTTTTTTTTTAATAACGCCTTGGAATATTTGCCCCCTCTGGAGAGTCAGCCACCATGTTTGCGTATGCAGAATAACCTGCAAATGTTATATGCACTCCTCCCATAATAATAATGCGGTGACAGTCTGTTCAGAGGACACTGTAATATAACAAAACCATCACACAAGACTCCAGCCCCCTTTCTTAATCATGTCTTTAAACTTCTCTGAGCTTTATTTTTCTTTTCCTGTGAAATAGAGACAATACAAAATCCACTCCAATTTTTAAATAAGATTGAGCACATGGTAGGTGCTCTAAAACTGCAAGATTGGCTTTGTTATTTCTAGAGATGGTACTAACACTAGTTTCCAAAGCAAAAGAAGAAAATTAACATTATTGGGTACTTTCTGCCAGCCAAGCACCATGCTAAAGATTTTTCAAATATTATCACATTTAGGGGATCCCTGGGTGGCTCAGTGGTTTAGCACCTGCCTTCAGCCCAGGGAGTGGTCCTGGAGACACGGGATCGAGTCCCATATCAGGCTCCCTGCATGGAGCCTACTTCTCCCTCTACCTATGTCTCTGCCTCTCTGTGTTTCTCATGAATAAATAAATAAAATTAAATATATAGATACATATTTATATATAAATATATATATAAATATAATATATATTAAATGAGATATATTATCTCATTTAAACCTGCAAGGACATCTGTAAGTGAAGTGATATTAACTCCCTTTATTATCCAAGGAAACTGCTGGGTGAAATTAACCAAGATCATAGGATGAATAAGCAACTAGGCAGGATTCAAATGCAACTTTCTTCTCACCTGTCATACTGTATAAAAGGCTACTCAAATAAAGGGGAGAATATTTTAACATCAGGATGTGTTATCATAGTGATTGTTGCTGATTTTATTTTTTTCATATCAGTTAACAGAAGTGCATCCAAGTATATTATAGGTCCTAGCAATAACATCCTCTTCTATGTGCCAGGAATTGTGCTAGTATTTTGCATATAATGTAATCAGTCTTTAAAATAAATTACATGGTGGGCGTATCCTCATTTTATAGACGTAGAAACTGAGGCTGAGATAGCTATGTACTTTGGCCTTGCCACTGGCTCATAAACCATGGGCTGGCACTCCTACTCAGATCTGATGCCCACTCTTTGGGAGCTGCTCCCAACATCTACGTTAGCTGTGTCAGCTTATTTTAAGCAACACTAAAAGAGCAGTCTCCATACTACAGGTAAAGACATTGTACTAAAGGAAATATCCTAAAAATGGGGGGGGGGGGGAGCTAAGGCTAGAAGCCAGGGCACAATCTTAGATGATACATACTGAGCATTAACACAGTCTTTGTAGATATCTAGCATATGTGACAAGCTCATGAAATTCCCTTCCTCAAGCTATATCCCTATTATCTCAGTGTGAAAGACCAAATCTGTTTTCCACAGTGCCACAAACGTGTTACCATTGGTAATATGGATCTTTCCATGTACTATAGATGTTTCTATAGTTTCTTAGTTCAGTGACTTTTTCTATTTTGTCACATCTGAACTGAAACAGCTACCTCAATATATATGTTATGAAAGGCCAGTCATTGATTTAAAAACCTATATATTTGTTCCATGTCATATGACTGCAGGAACACACAAATTAAAACAACAATGATATACCACTATGCACTTACAAAAACAGTCAAAATCTAGAACACCTATAATACCAAATGTTCATAAGAGTATAGAGCAATAGGAATTCTCACTCATTACTGGTAGAAATGTAAAATTACAGCCACTTTGGAGGGCAGTTGCTTACAAAAGTAAACTAAATGTCCTCTCACCATAAATGCAGTAATTACGCTCCTTAGTTTACCCAGAGGAGTTGAAAATTCATTCTACCCAAAAATTTGCACAAAGATACTTATAGAAGCTTTATTTATATTTATCAACACTGGGAAGCAATGAAGATATTCTTCTGTAGCTGAATGGATAAATAAAATGGTACATCCAGACAATGGCTATTATTCAGTGCTAAAAATAAATGAGCTATAAACCATGAAAAGTGATGGAGGAAAGTTAAAGACACATTACTAAGATTTCAACCCAATGAGGTTCTGGAAAAGACAAAACTATGGAGATAGTAAGGTCGGTGGTTGTCTGAGGATAGTGGAAAGGAAAGGAAGAGCACTGAGGATTTTTAGGACAGTGAAACTACCGCATATGATGCTAAAATGGTAGACAGATGGCATGATACATTTGTCCAAATCCATAGAATGTACCATATGAAGAGTGAAACCTAATGTAAATTATGAATTTTGGTGATAACAATGTGTCAGTGTAGGTTTAATATACCATTTTGGTGGGGGGTCTTGTTAATGGGACAGTCTATTCATGTGTAAGGCCAGGGAAATATGGGAAGTCTCTGCCCTTTCTTCTCAATTTTGCTGGAATTTAAATTTCTCTAGAACATAGTCTATTTAAAAAAAAAAACAAATAAACAGAATACCTTAGAGTAAAATGTCACATAAAAGCAAGCAGTTCAATAAATATTAATGGTCATCACAAGAATTGTGGAAATTTTATACCATTTCATCTACTTAGTTATAATGTATTGAACATCTGCAATGTACATAACACTGGGGGAAGAGAGTGGTCACAAAGAAATCAGTGCCTGCAAAAGACTAGCAATGATCTCATTTTGCAATAAAGACTTCCAGAACATACTATTTCAAAGAAGCAGTTCACTACTGACAATTCCTTTTAAATAGAAGGACTAAGAAGGAGAATAAAATGAATCTATTGTTGCTTTCTATTATTGTTTCTTAACATGTGGAGCCATTGTCAGTCAAGTTCAATCTGGATTCAAAATCTCCTGGGTTACAGTACTTCCTACTGGGAAATTTTGACCAAAGACATGGTGGCGACCTTCAAAAAGACACGTGGTGTGTGTGTGTGTGTGTGTGTGTGTGTGTGTGTTAGAATTATAGCAAAGGGGGACACCTGGGTGGCTCAGTGGTTGAGCATCTGCCTTTGGCTCAGGATCTGATCCTGGATTCCTGGGATCGAGTCCACACCAGGCTTCTTGCATGGAACCTGCTTCTCCTCCCTCTGCCCCCCTCTGCCTCTCTTTCTATGTCTCTCATGAATAAAAAAATAAATAAAATATTTTTTAAAAATATAGCAAAGGGGCCACACATGACCTATGATTGTGCCTGTAGCCTTATAAATCAACAGTTGCACGTGGGCTACTTACAGTGCTCCCCAGCACAAAATAAAGATTTCACAGTAATACTAATAATTGTATCAATGTATCTAGCTCACATTTTCCAAACTGGAGTTCATCAGGATATGAGGAAACAGTCAATGAAAAAGAAAAAACCATTCCGTGTTTAAGTTTGGGAAATGCTGAGGTAGACGCAATCAAATGGGTTCCTTTGGTGCAGGACTTCTCAGAAACCTTATTATAAGCCACATTGTGAAATTCTATGAAGGTAGTTCAACAGGCAGCATTTCATAAAATTCCGTGAATATGTAAATTTTTGCTCCACAAGCCTTCTATTACATGTTCCCAGAACATCATCTTAGAAATGCTGATTTGGAAAAATGGACAGTTGAGGCCACTGATGAATTTCCTGGACCAGAGTTATTCTGAGTGAACATTATGTTATTCAGCACGTCAGTATGCATGCTCTATTAGTGTTTTTGGACCACGAGAAGAGCACTCTGTGTTTCCAAAATTTCTTGCTTTGTTAAAATCTGATTACCAGAAATCATATTGAAATGTACAACAGGGACCCTTTATATGTATTTTGTATAGTTATCACGTTTTCCCAAATTACTGTTCCATATTTTTTTAGCCCAAAATTGAATTAGGAATAGAGTCTGTGTCTTTAACACTGCCCCATAAATCACCTCCAGCAGCTGGTTCAGTGTTTTAGACACAGAGGGTGCTCAAATCAAAGCTATTTGATGATAATGACTTAAGGTCCTTAAAGACTTCTCCTGTGAACTACCCACTGGAAAGCATGCCTGGGTCTGCCTTTTCAGAGACGCTCGCCTGAATCTAGGTTTGTTTGAATAGGACTTATTTCCCAGAAATATTATCAAATCAAAGAAGGATAGAATGCCCTTTTGGAAACATAAGATATAAGACTTGTACTTTATGTAGAAGACAGAGCTTTTTTTAAAGTCATCATTCATATTTTATAATGTGAGCCATTTCCTTGCAGTTTGGAAAATGAGTTATATTGGAAGAATTGTGGCTTCTGGGTGGTAATAAATATGAATGTTTTATATGGCCCTTTCTATTGTTTCAGAACTTAGCAATATACTTAAATTCTTTTTCACTAATAGGATTTACAAACTTCCTTACGATTGGCCCTATCCGTCACACTATGGAAAATAAACATTAATTAGATATAAGGCAAGCTGGAATTAAAGTAAATGTAGAATTTTAAGTGCGGCAATATATTTTATTATCTTTTTAACGGGTTGTGCATTAAGTGTTCACTCTGCCAGGCACTTTGATGGGCACCGCAAAAAGAAACGTGGTTGGCACATGTTCCATGTCTTCCAAAGGCCATCAGGATAATATTTCTCTTATGTGTGGCCATAGAGTAGCCAGCCTGATTTTCATGTGCTGCATGAAAATTGTTATCATCACTTCACAGTTGTAGCATAACGGGTAAACATTTTTCTCTGAAAATAATTTTTTTTTGCATGCAAAATGAAGATAGAATTGGTGAAGAAATGCGGTTGGACTTCTCCAGCTCAATGACTTCAGATCCCATATTAACTGCTCCAGTTTGAGTTGGGTTAAATTGGCAGGTTTGATAATAAAAGTCCCTGAGGGAAATAGGGAAATGTCTTATGCAGAAAAATATCTTCGAAGAGAGGACATAAACAACACAAATGTTACATCGTAAATCAAGTTTCTTCCTCATCCACTGACCCATTTTCAATGTGTTTTCCAATAAAACCATCACTAATGAACTCTTCTAAAGTGTTATGTGAGGCTTGGGGAGGCGGGTGCATTTTCTTTTTCTACAGTTTAAGTGCTAGGCACCGTCTTTTCAGGGCAGTTTTGAGCTTCAAAGCGTGCTGTAAATTGGACTTGCAATTCTGAAGGAATGCGGATTGCAATGAAATGCATGCTGGCCTAAATTACAGTGGATATCGGATCTGTATAAAGACAAATTCACAAACAATATATAACGGGAGAGATAAACAGCAGTGAAGGGAGAAAGTAACTCATGGTTGGAAAACCTGGCCTCTATTTTAGACTCTGTGGATGAATGTAACCTTGGAAATGTGCCTGGACTCTTCCTTCGTCTTGTTGTCCTCGTCTTTTAAAATACAGCTGGGATTAGAACGGGTCATCTCTTCCATTATGAAAATTTAATGAATCTCTTTCTCAGCAAAGTCAGAAACTCTCATCAACTTTATAGATCACAAACATGTTAAAGTCGGGATGTGTGTTTTCACTTGGTTACATGTATAAACTCGGTCGTATCAGTCACAAATCGCAAAGCCAACCCCTCCTCAACACATCCTACCTGGTGTAAGCCCAAGAGTCCCCATAATATAGCTGTGCCTAAGGTGACCGATACCTTTGCAGACCATTAAATCTGAGAAGCATGTGACCCATCTTACTGACTACGCTTTTCTTTCTGAAATGTTTTTTTTTTTTTTTTACACTTTGGCTTTGGTAACAGAACCTACTCTCTTGGTTTTATTCCATGTATATATATGGCATTAGTGTTCTCTGCTTACCCCATATTCCCTTTGTAAGTGAACCTATGTCCATTGCTTTCTTTGCCACCTAAAGTCTGTGACGCACAAACTTCAGTTCTGACTTCTGACTTTCTGATTCATGTATGCAACTACCCCGTGTCCTTCTCTATTTGGATATCTCCTATAAGTACCTAAAACTTGCCCTGTTTCAAACAAGTTGGCCTTCTTCGACTCTCCTCCTCTTCCATGGTTAACATCCAGAGAATGGCATAGTCATCATCCTGCTGTGCAGAAGAGGGACTTTCTGTGAAGTGTTTCCTCCTTCCCTTCACATGATCCAAGCTGGTAACGAGTCTGCTTATCTTAAGTGCATCTCCTGTCACCATGTCCAATGCTTCTCCCATAGTCCAACACATCCATTTCCATTAGCTAAATGACAACCTAGCCTTCTAACTGTTCTTTTTTCTTCTATTCATGTTTGCCCCAAATTAACAGTTTCCATGCTTCATTTGGAGTGCTTCTTTAAAAGTTCAAATAGGGCTTTGTTTCTCCCTTGTTTAGAACCATTGTCACTTTTCTTTGCATAATGAAGATGCTTAAATGATCAATGAGGCCTTTTGTGACCTGGCTCCTGCCTCGCCCTGGGGCCCCATTTCACACGCCTCGCTCCCTTTTTCTGAGATGCAGACTCATTAGTCTTATTTTAGCACCTTGAATAAGCAATACTTTTTCCCATATAGGAATTTGCACATATGATTCCTTCTGCATTTTTCCCTTCTCCTGCTCATTTTCTCTTGAAAACATTTTCTGATCCTCTCAGTCTTATGGCCTTGTGGCACCATGTTTCTCTGGGAGAATTTATCTCAGTCATATAGTTATGTTATATATGGCATTATTGTATGCACACATCAACGGATTTATTAAGCACCTTGCTATGTCCTAGACACACTGTAAGATGATAGTAAACATTGGGGAACAAAGCAGACCAATTCTATGCCCTTATGATCTCATGTCCTTTGAATCTAATAGGAAAGACAGAAAATTGAAAAATATACCACAAAAGATATAAACCGTGAACTATAGTAACTGTTTTAAAGCAAGATTTCAGTGAAAGAGAAGAAGGGACTTGTGGGGCAGCCTGCTTTAAGAAATCAGGAAAGATCTTTCTGAGAAAGTACCATTAATGCTGAGATTAAAAAAAAAAAAAAAAACATATGAGAGGGGCACCTGGGTGGCTCAGTGGTTGAGCGTCTGCCTTTGGCTCAGGTCATGATCCTGGGGTCCTGGGATCAAGTCCCAATTGGGCTTCTCCTTCTTCCTATGTATCTGCCTCTCTCTTGGTATCTCTCATGAATAAATAAATAAGATATTAAAAAAAAAAAGAAAACATGAAGGACTGGGATGAAGGGGTGTGTGTTAAAGGAAAAACACATTTATGGCAGAGGTAAGGATATTGAAAAAGTCTGGAGGCAAGAAAGAATTTGGCATACATAAAGACCATAAAGGAGGCCTTTTTATGGTCTTTATGTCTGTCTCTCCCTCTTGTCCCTGAATTCTGAGGGGGGAGCATGTCTGTTTTTCTTGCCAAACTCATAGACTAGCATATACTTACTGAAAGAAAATAGATACCCAGATATAACTCATTTTACAAAATGACTTGGCCCTAAAACAAAATGCATAAATCAGGTTTCAAATAAAAGTGCCATTTAATGATTACTTAATAATGCATTAAGAAAAAATGTTACTTACCAAAATGCTTTGTTAAATTGTCTTACATATAGTTGTACTAAAGAATAAACTGCTTGATTTCCTTCATGATACCTATGTCTTTTTCTATCCAAATCATCTCTCTTATGCTATTTGGATAAAAAAACTTCTCGGAAGGTTTTAAATAAAACCAAAAAGAGAAGACACCATTTGGGTTAGCATTGTCTACCAACAAAAGCTGTAAATCATAGTAATATAGTGATAATACAAATAATCTCTTTCATATCACAATACTTCTCAGCAGTAAATTATAAACCTTCTAACACAATCAGTTTAAAATACATTTATGTTTATTCTTACATAAAGATCCTTAAAACAGGCAAATTTCCAAATTCAAATGAGTACAAATGAGTAAAATATATGTTAGATACCATCTGAAATATTTATATGACTTGATTACTGTTCTGGATGGAAATTCAATCAAACTGATAGTTTTTCGAGCTATTTTTATCTAGGCTAACCCATTCCGAAAACAATTCATCTTCCTCCTCTAGGAATATATGTAAGTGTGTAAGATACTGATTTAATTCACTTTAAAACTGCTATAACTTCCAAAAGTATCACAAATTAAAACATTTGATCAAGTATATTATTGGGACTGAATTATACTAAACTGCATATGTTATGCTAATATAAATAATACATATGACTAAGCCTCTATGTTGAAAATAAAATGGGAATTTGTCTAGATAATTTAAACATTCACTTCTGCATTATTTATATTCTTAGTTCAAAGTGGGGTTCAAGCAGGATGAGACTTGATATGCAAATCATTGTCTCAATCTCCCAGCTGGTTTGACTCAGAAAACAGAACTTTCCCTGGCAAATTGCTCAGGTATATCATGATCATGTTTAATCAATTTCCTTTCCAAAATTGTATCTCATTGTTGTAAATACCTATGTCTATAAAAAGTGCCAGGTGTAGCTCTAAGCTACACCTACCTACAGCTTCCTGCCACACTATATCATAGATTTAGACACTCTATTTTACACCTGTGAAATTAAACCCATTTCCTCCTAAACCTTATTTCTGGGCGAATATCCTCCAGAAATATATCTCAACTCTCTGATCTGTAAATTAACTGCTTTACCACACACATACTTTCTCTAAAGAAGGTAGACTATAAATCATAAATACTTCTAATATAATAATTCCTATGCTATTTGCTGCTGCTGTCCCGAAGACTATCCAATTTTTAACTCCTCTTTCTAAAAATATATGATATTTTTATCACTTTTAATTGCTCAAAAACATCTTGACCAAAAAAAAAAATCTTGAACTGAAATTTAATTGGTTTTGTAAATATGAAGAACAAAGCAGTCAAACTACAGGTCTGTAGAGGAAAAGCTTTACTAGGGTTGTCCTTGCCAGACACGGTAGACCTATGTTGGTCACCGTGCTTAACTACCAGAGGTCCATGACATTTGTTGGTTTCCCCGTGATACTTTGTTCTAAAATAAAATATGTTGTTGGCTCCAAGTACCCAAAGGCAAATAGTGACTTTGTTTTTTGAAAGAGCATTGAAGATAATTCAGATGGCATATAAATTATTAATACCTACAATTCATGCTGATGAATTTAACCAAAAGTCATTCATTGACAACTCATCAGGATGTTTTGATGAGAATGTTTTCTCATAAAGAGCAATTACAAAGCTTTTGAAATCATGATTATAGAAAATGTGGAGACAAGTATTACTGCCACCAACAATCCTATAAAATCAGTGTCTATTTTTTTATGTTTGTAACCTGTCAGGTTCTCTGTCTTGCCTCTATTTCTGAGATCTTTACTATGATGTGTTCTACTTTGTAGTTCAAATAGCCAGCCAGGGAGTCATAAAAATAGAATAACTCTAAAATGTAAAGATATCATAAGTTATTCTAATTTTTTTTCTTACTACAAAATATTACTATGAGGAATCAAGGTGTTCCATAAACAGTAAAGTGCTGGATGGATATGAGATATTTATTACTCAGGTCAATCTAAAGTGTTCAGTTTTACCGATGCATCCTTAATCCCAAAATTCTAAAATTTTCATTGACTTTGTTTTCTGAAAAGGTGCTTTCTACCTTAATTATTCAAATGATTGTGTCAGTTGTCTACAAAGAGAAATACTAAATCATGTGCAGAGGGTCTATAGAAATTGGGGCATCCTAAAAGCTAAAATGTGAGCTGGAAGATATACTGGCTATTATCTTTCTTTGTTTTTCTTTTTTTTTTCTTTTATTAGATTTTCATGGCAAATTGTATATGTATATAAGTATACTTATACATTCCTTTAGCTTATGAGAGAACTAACGTAGGTTGTGTCCAAGATAAGCACATTCTGGTTAAATGGAAAGAGTTCATATGGAAAATTTCCAATCCAGACAGAACAAAGATAAGAAGAGAAAAAAGGGATGATGCATTTGAGCAATATTTTGCAAGTTAAATCTCATCACTTGCCAGGATTTGGAAGTGGTCTAACTGAAAATGAGTGATGAGACTATTGCATTTTGGCTTTTAAAAATATGATAGAAAGAGCATTTCTATTTCTACCATTTAACTGGACCTTGATATTTCCTTCTCTGTGAAAGAAACCACTTGAGTGGTCATATGCAGGTGTGAACAACACCAGAGACTTTTTCTCCCTTGTTCTAAAGGCATTTATCACTAAGATTGCTCAATTCCAGAAAGCCTTAGGGTTCCAGTTGGCCATTACTGTATGAGTACTGTTTTTACTATCCAGGACTAGCAGGTATTTTTCCTTTATTGCCTAGATGCAATATCCTTTCTTTATAAGTAACTTTACAATAAAGTCCGCTAATGCTTACTCTGTCTGTCCTGAATTTTTCTTCACCCTACCAAAAATATTGCTTCAACTTTAGCATCATAATAATTAAAGGAATCACTACCTTATGACTATATATCCAGAAACCACTTTCCATTTCTCTGAGAAAGAAACGCACATACAAAAGTTGGTTGTAGGCAGACATACCCACCCACCTCCTAGTACAGATGAAATATGACATAAAGCAGGTTATTTTTCTAAAAATTTTAATATTTTAAATACCTTATTTAAAATATGGCCATATTGAGATGAAACACTGCACTTAAATTAATCAGTGTTTCCAAAATTATCTGTGCATATGAGATGTGGCTTGAAGGAGCGCTCCAACATGTTGTACTCTAACTCAGTGGACCTCATCCCAAGTGAAACCTTGATGCCATTTATGCAACATGCCATTCACAAAGGATCAACCATCTGTTTCAACTGAATTTAAGGAAAATGTATTGTAACAGTATTGAACTGGTCTTGAAACCTACTAGACATGGATGATCAGGCACTTAAATATGACTGGTATGGAAGACTCTAACATGAAATGCAATAAAATTCAAATCAACTGCAACAATTAACAGAAAGAGAATTCAGTAAGTCATGCAACAAGAAGGCCTTGTGAGTATCCTGCCACAGCCATAGAGGATGTTTATGTCACTGAACTAGAAACCTCATTAAACCAGCTATAGCATTTACTTTCAATTTCCCTCTTTGTGGAGATCTTCTGTTCAGTGACAGCCAGTGTTTTCCAAGCTTTTTCCCTTTGTTTTCCCCTTCAAGTTTGCATCTGTAGGCAGCTTACCAGGCAATTCAGTGAAAAATATGAAAAAGCAGTTGTTTCATCAAATTGACTGGTTGATTGTTAAAACAGTTGATCCTATGACCTCTCTACATGTA
Source organism: Vulpes vulpes (assembly GCF_048418805.1). NCBI lineage: Eukaryota > Metazoa > Chordata > Mammalia > Carnivora > Canidae > Vulpes > Vulpes vulpes. Next base: position 52,817,937 of record NC_132786.1, on the reverse strand, counting down.
GACACTGATGTTTTTTGTGAACGTTGGACATGACCTCTGTTATTTAAAATAAAAGCAACAAGACTTGCTTTTGGGTCAGATTCAAAATAACATTGCCAAGATGGGAGAGAAAAAAATATATATATATACATACATATATACACTCATATATGGTATCAACTTCTACCACATATAATATGACCAGGCTTTTAAATGACCTTGACAGACTGCAAGAGTAGTCAGAAATAAGTAGTATGAAATTAAATAAGAAAAGAAATATCTATCTAGGGCAATTCACTTGGAGTGTGTGGCAGAGGAAGAATGAGCAAATTCCAACAAAACATGATTAAATGTTGGAGCTAAAGTGGATAAAGAACAGAACTCACTGAACTTAATGTCTGGGCAGTGTGCATCCAGCAGTATGACTGTCCTGAGGACTCCCAGCTGCAAGGCCAGTGCAGGATCCTGACATGTCAAGGGTGACTTACAGAGATTCTTAAAATAGAATGTGTGAGGACAGGTCAGATAATCGGGCTGCTTATTAGAGAACAAAATAGGCCCCTTAAAGGCTCAAGGCTTTATATTTTTATGATATCTTCACCATCATTATTTTACTTGAATTTCATGCCTACTCTTTAGGTAGATAGGACAGATAATCATCATTCATTCCCTTTTTATATCTTTTGTTCAGTGACAACTGGAGCAAGTATGGTTCTGAGAGGTTAGGTAACTTTCCCAAGGCCACATGGGAATATGGAGGGGCTTAGAGATGAGATGGGATCCTTCCCTTCTTTTATGTCCAAGCTCTGTCTCCACCATGTGTGGCCCCTAACAAATACTCACCCTGAGCTTCAGCTTCTCAACTCAGATTTTTAAAAATTTATCAAGCATGTATCTACTGGATAGGGTGAGATAGACAGATACAGTGAAGAGAAGATATACAACCCAAGAAAAACTTGAGGTCTGGAGTAGGTGTATATATGAAACAAATTATAATACAGTATCAGGAGCATAACAATAAAAGCAAAAGGGTTGGAAGTAGCAAAAAGAAGGAAGTGATTGGTTAAATCTATCGCCAGAGAAAAGTTCCAGAAGTTTTCTTAGAAGAGGTCATTTCTCTGCTTCGGTTTGGAATGACAAATAGAAATGGTTCTAGTGCAGAGACAAGGCTGGCAAAAGAAGGATAAACACTTGAGATAAAGAAGCAGCAGCCCAGAGAGCGGAGCTGCAAAATGTGGTGTGTTTGGAGCAATACAGGGAATTAGAAAATGCTGACATTTAAAGTTGGATGTAGGGAGTGACAGGAAATAAGGATAGAGGATTAGTAATCACAATAATAATAATTCCTAATATGCACTGAGCACTTATTGTATACCAGGCATAGAACAGTGATTCATTCATCTTCTAAATAAAATCTATGAAATAACTCGCCCGCATTTTACAGAAAGAAAACTGAAAGCCTGTTGGGACTCAACCAGGGTCTCAGTCATTGGTGGAACAAAGATGCAAGCATTCAAGCATTCTGACTCCAAACATTACACTTCTATCCACTGTCCTCCGCAGACTCCTAGATGGTCATAGTCCTCAAATCTCGAATCTCTCGCCGAACACCCAGGCCACTCAGACTCAGTGTGTGTCAGAATCGCCTGGAAGCCTTATCCACATGCAGATGGCTGGGTCCACTCCCAAATCGTTTTGTTCCTCACTATGTCAGGGATTGGGGCCAAGAACTTAAGTGTCTACAAGTTTGTAGGTGACACCAATGTTGCTTGATGGTCAGACCACGGCCTTAGAAAGTAGGGAGCAGGTAAAGCGATTGAATCAAAGTATGGGCTGTGGTGAGATGAAGCATCCAGTTATGCATCCAACGCAATGGTCCAGCAGATCTGAAGCAGGTATGATCCCAAGCTGTGGTTGTGGGAATGGAGGGAGAGTCAACCTGGTGACAGAACTCACTCTGTCTGCAACACACAAGATAATAGGGGGTTAAGCGCCTGCCTTATGACTGAGTTGGGTACTCCACCATCTTTGTAGTCTTGGGCACACAGCTTGACTGATTATCCCTTCCATAAGATGAATTTAAGATCCATACCTTCTTCATAAGTGTGTGTGTGAAAACAAATAGGTTAAATTTTAAAGAAATTAATGTAATGCCTAGCACGTAGAAGGATTTAGCAAATATTAATTATTATGATAGAGGAAGAAGGGGTTTGGGATAAGTCTAGGCAGTTTCTGGCTTAAAAATCTAAGTAGATTGCTTTGCTTAGAGTTCCTGGTATATTCCATGTAGGCTTATACTTCTGGGTCTTTCCTTATGCTACTCCCACCTACCATGCACCCCACGATGCCCACACCCCTCCTCGGTACCACACCTCCAGCCATTCTTTTCACTGTTCTACAAGGGTGCATGTGGGAGAAGTGGGGATGACAGAGTTGAAACTAGACTAGGAGCCGGAGACCAATCCTTGTACCAAACATGGTACAGATAAAGAAGTTAGATTTTAAAAGTCCATTCTTTTTAGAGAAATACAGAAGCCTCTTCCTTCTTGCTATCTTCCTATTCTCCCATCCTTCATCCTCTGCTCAATATATAAAGAAAATAAATCCTATGACTTTTAATGTAATGTTTTCACGTCTCACTCATTTGCATGGTCTCTTGAGAGTCTGCGTGAAAATGTAAGGAATGTATTTTTAAAGGAAATGAATATGATGATGTCAGTGACATCTTAGACAATCCCTAAATGCATTAAAATACACAATGCATCCAGAGCTGTGCGTCATGGATAAACTAACTGCTGGAGGAGTCTGTTCTGTAGGAACGGATGGGTTTCTGTGATGTTTTAAGACGAAGAGAAAGGAAAAGTGGTATATGTAATACTCATTCATCATTGGGAAATTAAAGACATAAACTAATGCCTACTTTTTAAAAAAAAATGCCAGAAGACAGTTACATGTATGAAATATATTCAAATCATTTCTAGTTTTTAACATTTGGTAGAAATCATTATTTGTCTTCTGGTGAAGATTTTTACTTGTTGAAATAGAATTATTTTGGTCATCGAGGTCTAACATTACATAATTATATCCCATTAATAGTATATTTCTGGAGGCAAAAGTTTAAATGAAAGTTCAGATTTCAGATATTCACTAAAAATCATGCCCACAAGAGCATAATACATTTCCTCAATTGATTCAATGAGATACCCTTGCATGTTCCTTGGGCTTCTATAAAGTACAAAATATTGATATTATTTCATTAACCTCGTTGCATTTGTAATGTTTAATTAAATCCACATCCATTTACTGTAGGCAAGTAAATGATTTTTTAGAAATTTTCTCAGACATATTTTAGAAGTAATATCCCAACAAGGCAGTTAGAAATTTCCACATTCACTCGTGTGAGAAGATCTCCTAAAGTACAGGACTAATCGAAACTGAATAATATGTAAAGAGCAAACTAGAATAATGTCAAAAGATGAATTCCCACCCCGCCTCCCCATGCCCACCCCGCAAATGGCAAATGAGTTTCTGACTTTGCAGACGTGATGGAGTGCCCTCTATTGCTGGGAAGTCAGCGCGTAATTAATGATAAATCCATTTGTTTCCTGAGATGTGTAGAGGTTTTTCAGAGATTGCCAATGTCAGGATCACCCTATGAAATCCCTGCACGTGTTCTCTCGTTCACTAGTGGGTGGTACTAGGAAGCAGGTTTAATTGTAACTTTTAAAATATTGTCCTCGGGATATCCGTATTATTTGTCTCTATCGTTCTGACATTTTAGGGGTAGAAGGTGTTTTTGTATGGGAAACAAAATGCAGGCTGACAAATGAAAATCAACCAAGTTGAATCAGGATGCATATGTTTCTGAGTCACCATGCCCTTTGCTGAGCTCTGGCAAACTAGTTTTACTCATCTTTGTAGGCGAAGCACAATAAACAATGACTCTAACACCCGTGGCTTGGAAGTCAGCAGCTGCAGATCTTAGAATGATTCAAATAGCAGCACGCGGTACCCACCACCCTGACAGCATAAATAACAGGGAACGAGATTTTCCCGGTAAATGTTTCAGGCTTGCTCTTAATTTCTCAGTAGAACATTTTCCTTCAGATAACTCCTGATTGCAGAAGGATACTCTGGGAATCGTTTTTAGTTTGTTTTCTAAGCAGTGCCACTTAACTTTTGTTGAGTCAGAAATATTTTTCTTCTTTTCCCTCAGTGAGAAAATCTAAAATTGCTTTTCCTAGGATAGAACTTGATATGTTAGGCTATCTGGTTTTAACATAATTTAAAGGACAAAAGTTCCCCATAGCCTTCTTTGCTTCTTCAATAAACATTTATTGAGCACAATTATGTGGAAAGCTCTGGACTAGATGTTATGGAAATGCACAGATAAGTAAGGCATGGCTCCTGGTCTTAAAAGATTTACAATTTAGCAGAGATGCAATGTGCACATGTTTATGTAGAGAAAGAAAGAGGCGATTTTATAAATTTAATGCGTCTACATTTTTGAAGTAGTCGTGTTCATTTAATTCATTTGTTATATTTTATGGAAACCGTGTAGTAAGCCCCTTTTTAAAATTTTAATAGCTGCTGTAATTTTTTAATTAAAAAAATCAGACGGTTGTTTCTATACTCCGATGAAGTATAGAAGTATACTTCACACAGTATACTTTTCTGAAAATGCTTCAACATGTAGAACAAACTAGATTTCTTTTTTCTTCCTCTTTCGAACTTCACTTTTTTTTCTTTTTACACTGTTCCATTCACTAAATGAATAATTGTTTTCTATTAAAAAAAATAGTGATCTCTGCTTCACTAATGGCTTATATGCTGCTACGCTGGGTCTTCTTATTAAAAGAGAGGGAAGCATAGCGTTTACATATAGAATGAGTTTTAAAAATATGCCCTGTCGTGCCAAATTAGTGATTTTGCAGACCTTCAAAATAAAATTTTATTAAACCATTTAATAGTCACATAATGGCAGAAGAATACCGATTTAAATAAGGCTGACCATTACATGTGTTAGTAGAAAGATATTAGGCTAGCTGTTACTGAAAATGACTATTATTTAGTGGTTATTTTGTTCTTTTTCTGCATTGTAATGAAACTATTTAATCCCACACTCTAATGACTAATCTGTGGGGGTATATAGTGATTTCCATTTCATCAAAATTAGCTTTGCCATGAAGATCACACAAACTTTTTTAGACACTTAAAGTAGTTGTCCTTTGTTCTCTTGTTCATAGCTGTATATTTCTTTCTAAAAGCTGACTCTTTTATTATTTTCCAAAGTATGTTCAATAAAAAACTGCAGAATCCAGGGAGCCTGGGTGGCTCAGATGGTTAAGCATCTGCATTCAGCTCAGGTCTTGATCCTGGGGTCCTGGAATTGAGCCCCGCATCAGGCTCCCAGCTCAGCGGGGAGGCTCCCCCCCCCACCCTTCTTTCTGTCTCATTTGCAAATAAGTAAACAAATAAAATCTTTAAAAAAAAAAAAAGAAAGAAAATTACATAATGCCCCTGAAGGCTTGTTTTTATGCCTTTGTCCAGGCCACAAGCAAGTCACCCATATCTAGACACTGGTGATCACTTTTGACGGCGTGTTTATGGAAGCCTTTGTAGACTCTCCCAGTCTAGGTGAAGGTCAGGATGCACATCTTGCTCAGAGCAGTGTTCAGAGACCCAACTCAAAATGATTTCATGTAGGAAATTCCCATGAAGCCGTTCCTCCATTGGCCAGATTTGGGACTTCTACTCTGATTCCTGAGTTAGTGCTAATGTCTGATCAGTGAAGGCTGCTCCCAGCTATCCTCCAACATTCGGCTGCTCTGAGACCCACCAAGTGCGGGCTCTTTGTATTTCATTTGAATTAACACTTTGTAATATTTTGAATAATAAAAGCTTTCAATCTGCCACAGAAACATTAAATATCAATCATACTAACAAACATCTAGTGAATGTTTATTATGTACCGTTGTAATTTGAGCTGCTGTGAGTGATTTACATAGACTCAATCTCAGAAAATCCAGCAATGTAATTGTCTTCTGGTCATTCTCTATTCTTCAGTAGCTATGAATAAACTCCACAAATGTTTGCCATATAGGTTTGCTAGTATATGGCGCCCCATTGCAATCATCACTGTAATCACCTTCATACAATGCTTGCAAAATTGTCATAGACTTTCAACCAGAGTTATAGGTACTCATTAACCCACGGTGGAACATAATTGTAAATTTGTTCACTGGGAAGTTTCTTCACTCAAGTCTAATCCCTTCTTAAAATTTCCATCTCGTTCTACTTCTTTCACAAAAGAAATGTGATTTTTTTTTTTACAAAGATAATAGCTAGGGAAGAAATGCAAAATCAGTATGTTGGGTGCAAGTCATGTCTTCCCACTCAACAAAGTTAAGTTTTTCTCTAGATAGAAACCAATTCATGGGTTATAGTCTGTTGTTAAAAAATTGTTTTTGATCTTGTTCGGAGTCAGGCCCTAAGGGTTTGCAAGTAGGTGTCATTGTGTCTCACATCCCCTACTGTGAAAATCAACTTGCATTTGAATGTGCATCTTGACCCATAAATGTCACTGTGGTCCACTGAGCATCTGACTTCAACATTTCCTGTTGTAAAATGGACAATGGGAAACAATTTTTTTTTCTTCAAAAAAGGTCCTGTGACAGAGTATGTGTATATGTGCGTGAGTAAGTGTAGCACAGACAGGAAAAAGCTGCAATACTGGAGGTTTAAGTGCATGTCTTCAACTATTGAGCAAGATGATACAAGACAACAAAGTTTCTCAAAAATACCAGATTATCGTTTCGCTTTCCAATTCACTTCTCCCTTTCATAGGATTGCATTTACCCTGGTTACCCTTAGTGTCTAGCTTAACACTTGGCCTCAAAGTGAGGATATATCAAATTCTCTCTTCCCCATTCACTGGGCTGCTTTCTCTTCCCTCTCCTTGGCACACATAAGCTTTATTTATCTTTAAATCTGCACGGGTAGCCCAATGCAGAGAACCAGACAATTGTGTTGCGGAATGAAGGAGTGAATGAGTGCACACATGAGCAATGCAAGACTTAGTGCTGCCCCCATTTATTTTTCTTTGTATGGGTGACTAGTAACTATTTTTAAAATTCTACTTTCCAACATTTTTTGTAAAGAATCTCAGGATTATATGCCACTACTTTAGATAGAGCAAAAGTCATCTGAAAATTAGAGCGCACAGTTGGTTTAAAAAAAAAAAAAACCTGTTTGCTGGAAATGATTGCTTTCATCTAACTAAATTTGATATTTGATTGATTGATTGATTGACTGATTGATTGATTGAAATCTGGCAGACTTATTTGACCCAACTAGAATTTTTATCCAACTTTGAGAAGCCATATATGGAAAGATTATTTCCCATTTGGGTCTGCAGATCTAAAGGTATAAGAAATAAAAGAGAATTAGCATTCACTGAGCCCAGGCTCCATAAGTAGATACTTTTCCTACATCCTGGATTCTTTTGACGGTATTTATGATTCTAGCAGAGTAAGGCAAGGCAGAGTAAGTACTGATTACAATCTGATTACTCAGTGGTGGATAATCCAGTTTTTTGCCAAACTACCAAAACTTACCAAAACTAAGGCATGGTCTTCCTCTACCTATCTAAAACTGGACTTCTTAAGGATATTCCTCTTTCAATCTTTCACTAGACAAAGAGCAAAGTTGGAGAAGGGACATAAAAGTCACGCAATAATCCATAAGTAGCTTTCATGGTGAAGATTTGATGGACTATAAAAAAAAAAAAAGAAACTGGTTAAAATGTGCTTTTCCTGGTGGTATACATTCATGACAACACTAGGGCAAGTTGACTGCATACGTAACAAACATAAGCATTAGGTACATAAAGGTGAAAAGTAAAACTTTTAGTAAGAGAAAGGAGAAAAAATATGTGTGGAAGGTGGATAGAGGGGAGGCAGTGTCAATTGCCTTCAGAGAGATTGCCATGTACGTGTTGGACATGTCGGTCTAAATAAAATGTGATTCCTAAGCATCCAATATGGCAACCGAGTCTAGTTGATGGGGCTCATTAAAGCAGTTCGAAACATCTGCTTCCCCTGTTCAAGAGACTAAAATTCAGAGAATAATGTATTATTTAGTCACAGAGAGGGCAGGCCTGTTCACATTTAAGAACCAGCAGGAAAGTACGGGCGTGTACGCACACACGCCCCTGTGCTCACAGACACACACGAAGACTATTTTGCACTCCTCCACACAAGGAAAATAGACATTAAGATGTTCTGTGGTATTAAATCACTCAAGCCATCTACTTTGTGAAAAGCTCTGTGATTGTGTGGTATCACTGCCAATAACCGTTGTCACCATGTCTTGTCAAAGCAAAGACCATTTATTTCTGGAAGAAAAGCCTAGAATACATAACTGAGGTAGATAAGGATTTTTTTAATGGAAATATAAGCCTTTAAATAAATAATTGTCTTTTCTGAGCGCATTAAAAAAAACATATGTATAAAAAATCATACTGAAAAAATTTATACTCCACGAAATTGTGACACTCACTCATCTAAAAAGCTTTGCTCATTCAAACCAGAGAGATTAATCACAGAAAGGAGATAAAAAATTCCCTGAAAGAGAAGGGAAATAATTTAGCAGTAAATCATAGAGCAGAGCTAACATGAATCACAGAAAAAGGTACCAGCTCTTATGATTTAGGTGACATATAAAAAATAGCCCTTCGTGGATTGACAGTTATAGGTATAAATGATAAAATTATTCAGCAGTGGTATGTTCTCTTCTTGCCATTTGTCATTTTGCATCTGATTACTCCTAAGAATTTAATTAAAGGGGCAAGAAGACCATATAGACCTTTTGCGACTCTAACAATCAGATACCTCTTTAAGCCTTTTTAACGAAAAATATATGACTACTCTGTCCTTTTGCTTTGTCTTTACTAAATGCTCCATGCATCTTCATGCATGTTATTTTTTTCCTTTGTATATCACTTTAGGCTTGCAAGAAAAATTTATTAAGGAAACATTGAAAATGAGATGAAAACACATCCACTGTTATTAGCAGAGAAATTATTTTCATTTAAATATACGCTGAGAGACAATGAATAAGAACAGCTGCTTATCTGATGTCTCCAGATTTTCTTTTTGAACTAAAAATCAAACCTAATTATACTTTTCCTCTCTGTCTCCTCAACTCAAAATAATGAAGATGAGCTGTCTTTGTGCATGTGTGTGTGCACCAGTCCATATGCACCTGTGCGCACACACACACACACACACACAACCATGTATTTCACATAAGCATTATAGACATTGTTCTCTAACAAAATTATAAATCGAAAGCTAGTGTTTAATATAGAAGGTGAATGACATCTTTTAAAAGTGTGTGTCAAAATGCAAATTTAGCAAAGAGGACCCCTTTACACAAATGGGCTTTCAGGTACCCCAAGGGGAAAGTGTGTGTGTGTATTTTCTCTTGTACTACTATAATGGCACGTCTAGTGGATATGTACAAATAAATCCCGCAAGAAAATATTCACTCTCAAAATTCTTAGAAGGAAAATAAGAGTTTCAAAGACTATTGTGACCATTGTACAATGTGATCAACCAGTGCGTCCTTAAATATACACCTCTGTGTACATTTTATTTGCAGTTGAGGACTGCTGATACACAAGCCCTGTTCACAGTCACCTCAAAGTTTTGCTTCAAACAACTTCAGTGTTTTAACTGACTAAATTAAGGCTTTTCTGTGTTTCTCCCATCTCCCAGAGCAGAAATTAAATCAGTTTTAATTTATTTTATTTGCTAACACTGTGGATATAATTATTGCTGCTGAGTCTTTTTAATTGTTTTCAACTAGGTGCTTGTCTTTAAGTTGCAATAGACTTGTAATTCCACATTGTTGATATTCCCTTGTTAATTCTGACAAAGCGTCATAAATCCAGGTATTTAGGTTTATTGAATTTTGAAATGAGGTGATTAGTTGGTGCATGGATGAATGAATTGATGCAAAGCAAAATGAATTTTATGATTTACTATGGTTTACAAGTTCCCTTGGAACCATTATGTGCAAATTGTAAAATGTATTAAGAGGTAAGATATCACATTGATAATCAACTTGGCAAATTTTGCTCAAGTAAAGATATTCAGGCATTCTGCAAAAGAGTCACTGTTGAATAAGTGTTTGGCATACACAATTAATTTTTGCCGTGTTGTCTTACATTCTATTATTTATACATCTAAGAGGCTAACGTAGATGTCAGAGGCTTTGTGATCATCGTGGAACATCACACTGTGTCATGCTTTAAGGTTTCCGTTTGCAGTCTAATGTTCAAGATAATTACCAGAACAAAATTCCAATAAGACACATGTAACTGAGCATTTCACCTTGAAACAAATGGTTCATCACATACCCCTTCACTGACGGAAGCCACGAATATATGGATTTTACATTATTGCTCTTACGGCATATCATCCATGCAATTAGTTTGGTATCACGATCATTGTGGAATCGTGCGCCTTGTTTCCGTTACTACAGTTGATTTACATGGAAAATGTTAATATCATACAGTTACAATAACACCAGAGATATTAGACAGGTCAGGATCCAGGGCTGGAACAAGTCGCAAGCAGGTACAATATGATGTGAAGGGCATTAGGGGGTCTTTGCTGCTACTGAAATGCTACTATCAGTAATTCACCTCTCTTTTTTATTTTTCACCACTCTTCTTTTTACCTACTATTATTATTAAGCCCCTAAAGTGGGATGTAGCCTCCCATCTGCTGGCTGAGATCAGCTATGCCAACAGGGCTGCTTTTGCAATAGAGTTTGGGGAGGGTAGGACATGGCAACTGCTCCAGGAATTCAGTTCTAAGAAGAGACACTGCCAAGGAGAGCTCTGGGTGGTTAGGAAGTCCTTCTCAGGGCCACGGAAGAGGCGTGCAGAGAGAATAGTCAAAGGGCACGCTTATCCTTGTCCCCACCCCAGACCTGCTAGCAGGTCAAATGCACCAAACCCTTCCAATCCAAACGAACTACACGTTCTTACATTTGGTGTCATGCAGCATCCATCCCTTTATGACTGTGTTAATTGAGTGTGATATGTAAAGTGCACCATAGTTAAGAGTGAACTAACCATTGGGAATATCCTCTGGCAAATGTATACAGTTGTGTCTATCGGGTTAAAAACCAAAATATTCATTTTTCCGCGACTCGTCTTAGAGACTTCACAAGCCTTCAGAGGTGACCCATTAGATTTATTTGTTCCTAATCAGATCCATCACCCATAATTTTTATTTCTTTTGTGTGTTAATTACCACTGACAGCTCATCCCTTAGACACCCCCGCGGAGATGGCCCAGAGTGCCTGATATATTCTCATCATACATCACTGAAACGTGGAGCCAACCAGGAAGAGTACAGTTAAGTGGTCTCCTGACTTTGACTTTGGAAAAGAAGCAGAGAGCTGAATTACTTTTGTTCTCGGGGAAAGAAAAGGAATCTTTAGGAGTCCTCATTTTTTCAGCTCCAGGAGCTCAGAGTTTGGGAGCTTGAGTATAGTTCTGGGAGTGGGAGTCTGGGCAGAATTACTTGGCACTCCCTCTGAGAGCTCGCCATGGTGCCTAGTTCAGCATCAGCGTGGCTCCCCTGGAAATCCTGTCTTTAGGCAGAAAGACTTAGATTTGCTTTCCCCCGCATGGAATAAAATGAGAATTTTTCACATGTAATAGGCACCAGTGGAAATCTGATTGGCTGATTAGGTCATCTTGAGCGAATCTATACTGGACAGTGCTAGTTTATTAATTTGTATTCTATTTTAAGAATGCGATGATATTCTAGGGTGATCCAACTATAGTAATTAAGATCACAGTGTCTATAGTCAGTGTGCCTGGGCATCTTGAATAAATTACTTAATCCTTCTAAGCTTTCACTTCTTTATGTAAAAATGGGATAATAATGATAATACCTGTCTGAAAAGATTATTTAGAGTATTACATGTGATTATTCTATTTGCCAAACCCCTAGAACAACACCTAAAATATGGTAAGATTTCAGTAGAGATCAGCTGTTGTAATTAGGGGGAGAAAATGGAAAAAAATAAGTTTCTGATCTCTGCTCATGCACGGGCACGCCCACATGCATCCACACCCACACAGCCTATTTCAGAATACACAGGTCCGAGGTTGGCTACAGACCCAAGCCACCTGAATAAACTCTAATCAGATTTAGTGCATAACTATGTATAGCAACACAGACATTTACTGGGTGCTCACTCATGTGCTAGACCTACGGAGACAGTGGTGAATAAGATGCAATCCTTACTTTCAAGAAGCTAATAGGCTAGTTGGGGACATCCACAAGTTAATAATCAAGACACAGTGTTGAAGTAAAGGTATGCTTAGGGTGTACTAGAAACGCTCACGTGACCCAGCCAAAGGGGAAAAGATGACCTTGGGAATGGAATAGACACAATTTTGCTTTGCCAACAACCAATTTGCTCAACCCAGCCTTCCCTCTTACTTCTTGTGTCTACTTAGAGAAGACAGAATGTTTATCACTGGCTGTTTGGTGCCTTAAGAGTTTGCCATTCTAGAAGGAGGAAAATTATCCTCACCTTTACTATTATTCCAACCGCCTCTCTGTCACCTTGACTTTAAAACCAAACTACTGCAGAGTCAGTATGACCCTCTCTGTACCCTTGAACCCAACCTATCATTAGCTGTTGGTAGATTAATTTGATGTTGATTCTATCGTAAGCACTTTGCCCACTTCAGAAAGCATGGAAAATATAAAACATGATAAAATGATCATCTCTTATCATTCTGTTCATTGTAATTAGTTATTTTCAACATTTGCCTAATAAGCAATTCTGCTAGTAAATTATGTGTTCAGTTGATGATGCAATAATCGAATAATCTGATTCCAAAAATATCTGGGAAAAATATATAGCTAAGGAAGGCCTCTCTGTCCCTCAGACTGTAACATCATTTTATAATCCAGAATTTATCTGAAAACAATTTAGCAAATAGATTCAACTCTTGGGTAATAGACCCAAGGGAGGAGAGCAGTGATGTGAACAATTCAAAACCTTGGGTAATCCCCAAATCAATTAAATGTAGCATTCAAATGTGTTTTTATTAGTTACTGTATATTTAAACAAAGTATTTGTAATATTTTGGGATTTCACAGAAGAGCAAGCAAAATAATGAAATCCTGATATCTTAGCTGATTACTTAACTTTGCTTTCTTTTCTTCCACTGACATATCCCCTCCCACTCCCTACTTTATGTTCAGAGGGGATGATTTTACTCCTCGTGCTGATATTGGAATGGAACTTCCTTATGCATTTGCTTCTTCATATCTTCTCTAGGACAGGGGGAAAATTGTTTTCATTCGAAAGATTTCTAGCTTCTGAGCCAAAATAGGCAAAAATCCATTTATGTTAACAAAGTACTTCAGTAAGCAGAACAGGTAATTTTGTAGATTAAAAAAAAATTTCTTTTCAGCGGGGGGGGGGGGGGGGCCTACTTATCTACCCTGTAATGGAGACTTGGCCAAGCCAATTGCCAGCTTGATCAAGAGAATGGACAGTTTATGCCAGGGAGAAATCAGTAATCCCGATTATATTCTTTTTACAAGCTAAGCACTTTCCAGCAGAAAGTTTTTTTTTTTCTTTTTAATGTAGGGGGTTAAAATACACTGAATACATTTTTATTATTCTGGAAATTTTATTTAGAACTATAATTGAAACTAAAGCCATGTGTAAATGAGCTCCCTAAAGCTGGACATGTGTTTGCATTTTCTAAGACTATTATTTTGGCATTTCATGACAATGCAACATGGTAAATTATGACTGGTGGAATTATGTTACAGGTATCAATGAACATTAAGAACTAATAGAATGAGACATTTTAGCTGACAGTCTAGTTTTATCACATGTACAGTAGCAATCTCGTACTGATAAAACATGCTGCTGCTACGGTTGGAGCACACAGCGGAAGACAGCACTGCTTTCTGCTGCCGCCTCACCCACCCCTCCCCTTTCTCCCTCATCAATACTTCCTTTACTACCTGACATTTACTCACCAATGTATTGAACAAAAGGGAAGTTGTCTCCCAAAGGCCATAGTAATAAACTGCACACAAGAAGAATATATCAGGAGTGCCCTCTAATCGTGTCAATAGACATATTAACCCAAAACATTGCATCCTAATAACACCATGGATTTATGTGCATATCGTTATAGACCACAGTAGCTCATATGGAGCACTTGCATCTGTCTCCCTTCAGGGGTTCCCAAGAAAAATGTGGCTACGTAGACTCTTCAGGTAGAAGGACACATTTGCTGCATTTTCATGGCCTTAATGCCGAGCACAGAGCCTGGCTCCTCCTACTGCTGCACCACACTCAGGAAATGGCAAACCAAACTGAGTTATCATGACTTTCATTTTATGGTAGAAGGGACTGTGTTTGTACGTCAGCACCCACCACGTCAGGGCATGGGGGGAAGAGTGTGAGTCGGAGTGGCCTCCTCAGGATGCCAGGAACAAGGGGACAGTGCCTGGAACAAGACCAATTTCAGAAGCCGGACTTCATCTTTTTTTTTTTTTTTCTCTCTCTCGCTCACAAATTTTTGGGAGGCAGCTAATTTCTCTCTTTGTGGCTCATGTACCTGCAACTCCTCTCCCACTGACTAGCATCTCTCTGTTACTAATAATTATCTGTCTCCCGTTGCTGAACATTTTTGAAACCAGAATCATGACTTCAAGCATCTTCAAACAGAAGGATACATGGGCCCCAGGTAAGCCCGGTCCTTTGCTCTGGCATCGACTGACCATTACAAGTTACAAGGGAAGTCATGGGTGAGGATACAGGTTTTCCTGTCTTTGCATGAAGTCCATCAGTATAAAGTCATCTTTTCCTTGTCCTTGTTTTATAATCTTAGACCCTGGGGCAAATATCATTGCATTTGTATTAACCAACATAGTTAAGTGAGATGTATAGAATAATCAGGTTCCCTGGCAGCGTATGGTCCCTTTAATGCTAATTTCTAGGGTTAAAGAGGAAGAAACTAACAACCATTGAATGCCTACTCTGCAAAGCACTGTGTCCAAATCTTAAAAGAAAAAAAAGGCAATAAAAGCCTTAAGATAGAACTTAATACCTCTTCCTTTATGAATAAAGGTTCAAAGATGTAAATAAGGTATCCAAGACCAAGAAATAGTGAAAGACTGTTGAAATCTGATTCCAGAGATCCTTGATGCTCTCCACGGTCCATTCTAGGTCTTAAAGATATTTCTAGTTATATATTTTGATGCCAAAAAACTTACCAATACATAAATTACCCATAAGTCATGTACTGAGAGGCTATATTTTAGAATAACCTAGTCTGGCACACTCTGAATATTGAACTGTACTCCAGAATAGTAGCCATCTTATTCAGCAAGCCCCATGGCCTTCATAAAATTATATTTTTGGTTTCAGGATTCCGTACTGAAAGGCAGTGTGGAATAAAGAGAAAATATGACCCAGCGCTGAAAACTAGCAGATCAGGATTCTGATCTGAAATCTGCCAAAATCTGGCAGTAAGATCCTGACAAATCACCTAACTTCTTTGTACCCCAGTTTCCATTCAAATAATCAAGATGATATTGAAGGGGTTTTCCCTTCCTAGAAGCTATACGTACATTTTAATGATCTGTCATGAAAGAAAAGTGATTTCCAATTATTTATTCAATACACGATTAATTGTACCTCCCTTTTAAAAAAGCCTCAGGGCCATAAATCTGTTGTTTTATGCTCCCGCTAATATAATTTACTGATACTAACGTGGTTAAAGAATTTAAATGAAAATTACTTTTATTTAACATGTTTTGTTGAGACACAAGGCTTAGGTAAAAACTCTTGCGCTGCAGATTAATTGATGGGAAAATAAATTTGCCTTTAGGTAGAAGAACAAAGTGAACACTTGAGACAGAGCTTCAAGTATCAATTTATGGTCACATGAGGGGCCGGGTGAGTTAGTGTGTCCACCCCAGTCTCCATCAAGATTCATGCCTGTGGGCAAGACTGATAAGAAATACTGAAGTTGTATTATTAACACACCATTTTACCACTTATGGAAAATAATTAGCTGAGGACCTTTCACAGTTGGACAAGATGCAAAATAGGATTTCCTTCAAGTTGGGAAGGGAATTTAGACCAAGCACTGTAAATATATTTACTTATGCAGTTTCATTTTTAAGACTTTGAACTAGAGCTTCACCTACCATCTTCTCACACGAACAAACTTTTGTTTCCTTTTTATAATAAAGCAGCTCTTTATAGGAACTATATGAAGTCGAATCATTGCAGAAAGAAAATTGGATATGCCCTATGAGACAATTAGCACCTAGTAGTTTAACCTCCACAATTAATGAATGGCTGCTTAACTAATATGTACTTAAATTCAGAGGAGGATTAACATCAAGTCTTCTGAAGAGGATTTTTTTTTTCTTTGAACAAAAATGATCATTGACAAATGAGCATAGTATCTTAATGAGGTATGTCTATTTATCTTGTTTTGTTTTAATCTTCCTATAGACTTCTCCACATACCCACGAGGACACACACACACGCATACACACCAAATACTCCAGAAAAATTTAAAAGTGACCCTCCAGGGCAACTGTTCAGTCATTCACATTCAGAATCAGTGAGGATTTCCAATAAAGTAGGCATTGACCGCGTAGAACAATGTTGCTATATTGTGGGGATTGCATGTGGGAAAATAAAATGCTCATGAAAATTGCCTCCTTGAAGTGAATGTCAGCATTTCTAGGTTTCATTTTTATTTCATTTCAAAGTCACTTTTTTTTTTCCTGGAAGAAAGCAATCTTAATAGAAGTGAGTGA
The DNA here is from genome assembly GCF_048418805.1 of Vulpes vulpes. Lineage (NCBI taxonomy): Eukaryota > Metazoa > Chordata > Mammalia > Carnivora > Canidae > Vulpes > Vulpes vulpes. The sequence continues at coordinate 52,801,054 of NC_132786.1, read as the reverse complement.
CAAAAAGATGTATAATTTTGTGCTTCTCAGAAATACATTTATTTCTTAATTTTAATCAAGTTAAAAAGAATCAATCGCTTCTAAATGAAGCTGTAAATATTACTGATGCAAAGAAAAAGTCAGTCTGCTAAAATTGGTGAGATATGAGAGGAGAAAAATATATTTTGTATGTGATCTCATTAAGCCTTGACTTTGACATTTTTTTTTTCTTAGCTAATACAATACACTCAGTTTGTGTCTCATTTCATTGGCTACTTCCTTGCTTTTGTGTGTTTGCCAACTGAAACCGAGTGCTTTCGAGAATCCTAGAAATCTTGATGAAGCATTTAATCTCATCCAAGATTATCACCTTCCCCCCTACCTCTATTCTTGGTGTCCCATTTATACAACTGCACTATAAAAAAAGATGAGCTATTTTGGTCATAAGAAATACATTTTTGCAAGTCAGGTTCACTTACTGGTGGGAGCTACTATCATTTTGTCAGTTTGTCGCTCTGCAGAGCCACAGAAGAGTGAAAAAGGAGAGCATCACTGCTTCCCCTCGGTGGGATGGAGCAGAGCTACACTTTTGATGTGAGGTAGGAGAACACGGAGCGAATCACCTGAGTGGTGTGGACAAACTTTAATTTCTTTCTTTCTTTTGTCAGATAGGGAGTAATGCAGTGTCAAATTTCCCATTTTTATCCTTCAGAGATTTCAATAGAAAACATATCATCTTTTGTTTTTAATTCCACCTTTGCTGCTGAGGTGAAGGCAGTGTCATTCTATTTAATTGCTACCTGCAGTTCATTAAGGGAGGCAGGATCGTTAAGTCCTACCGGAGCATTTGTAGGAACTAATCTGCCAGGCGCTGAGCATTCCCCTTGACCTTGTTAAAGGTAAGGGGGCCAGACTTGGGTTCACCAGAGGCACTCTCTCGCCAAGGAGACTGGCATGACAAAGTAATCGGTGTGTGTCACTTTTCATTAATCACACCACTTTCCTTTTCATGAACTACCAGCAGATAATTGTTACTAAATGCGATTTGCAACACTCCATGCAGTGGTTGAAGAACCAGAAATAGGCAAACAGATAAAAACATTGTTTAGCTCGCAGGCAGCAAGTGTTTGCTATTCAGAGGTACATCATGCATAAACATTGATTTAGCCATGAGCTGACACTTATAAAGCTTTTGCTGTTTCCAGAAAACCCTGTGGTCAGGCTAAGTAATAGCCAAGGGCAAGCGCTTTTACCTGTATGGCAAGGTTGCCTTCTATTTAAATGGCCTGATCTGAAATAAATCAGTTTCCCTAATGTTAGACCAGCTGCAAGATTGCCATAGGTGAGAATCAAGTGCACTAAATAAAATGTTTGCCTTTATAGTGAAAGACTCCTAGAGGGCAGTTTGTTGATTTTGAATAAATATTTCATTATGTCCGAGCTGCTGCACATAATTTGGAAGCAAAAGGATTTATTTAAATCAGCGCAGATTTTCAGCTTTCTTTAATATATGGGTTACATGTATGCACAATGAACAGAACTTTTCTTATCAGGGCTTCCCAATTTTTAACTCCTCCAAAGCAATTGAAAGCAGTTGCTTCGAAATGCGCTGGCAGGTTTGGCACTGGATGGCACTCCTGGTTCTCCGGCCGCTCAGCCCATCGCAGGAAGCAGCCTCGTCCTGCGCAGTGGGCCAGGTTGGTGGTCCTGAGTACAGAACATATGTGTGCAGTGTGCCCTGAGAAAATGTTGCCAGACACATGATGGAGCAAGTAAAGAGTGCAGCACGCCTCTCCCCACTCTCTGGCGTTACTCGCTCCAGGCTGTCTGGAAGCTATGATAGCAAATGGAAGAGAGAAGCATAGCAGAAGCCTGGAACCCAGACTCTAGCCAATGTGTTCAGGCTCCTCCTCACTGCCATTTGTCTTTTGTTTTCCTCTCCTTTAGTCGCTGAGATTCCACGTGAGGTCTAATATACACAGCTGCTTTATTTGATGTTAAATTACATAACTAAAGTTGAAGAATTGAACACTAACCTTCTGCACTAACTACAAAGAGGATTTCTAAGTGAAGGTATATTAACGTTGGATGCTGATGTTGCTGTTAAAAGAAAAAGTGCAGGAAGAGCTGTTAGTGACCCCAACTTCCCAACATTTTCTCAGTGGTTAAGATGAGCTTTGTCAAACAAAGCTGTGGTACTCAGTAAAAAGGAAAAGAATAAAAAAAAGAATTTAAAAAAGGGGGGAAAGAATATTGTATTTTGGTAGAATAGAAAAAGTGATTTGATCAGATATGTACAGATTCTTATTTACATAAAAGTTATTTTCTTATATAAAATCTATTTTGCAAGTGGTTTGATTCTGAGAAAGTGTTTTCATAAAGCATATTAAAAAAATCCAACCAATATTGCATAGCAAAACCTACATATTACACTCACTGCTAAAATGAATTAAAAGTCCCCATTGCATAAGCAGGTGTAGTATTCTATTTTTATGAATCTCAATTCCATCGTGTGTTCACATTTTTTCTTATGATAACTTCTACGATCATTAATCTTTATCTTGGTTCTTAGCCATTGGTTACCTTAGAGCGTTGAACATCTAATGAAACTAACACTTTCTAGGATTATAAGTGGGAATCATCCTAGACAATATGAAAAAAAAAATAGCTAGCACTAAGAGTTGAGTATATTCCATTATTCTACCCATAGTGACTTCATCCTTGCAACACTATATGAGGTTGGGAGGCATTATGATCACAATGAAAAGAAGGTGCAGAAAGCTTTGATGTCTTGACTAGGATCACACCACAAGCACTGGAGCTGCATCCAAGCCAAAGCACAGCAGCCAGAGTCTGTACACTTAAGTCACTGAATGACACTGCCCCCAAGCACTTTCAAACGTTCCAAGTTGACACACCATATACCAGCCAGGTCTCCCTTGATTTGAGATGCGGTAGTCGTACATATCATAGACTGTACATGTCTACTGTTAGAGAACCTTCTGTTCTCTGCTAAGTGCTCAGGGATTTGAATAATTTACCCTCAGGCTTGCTTTCTTACAGTATAAAATATTATTTCTAATATCCATAAAGTAAGGTTGGTTAGTTTTAACATAAATGGATGCATGCAGATCTGAGAGGGGAAATAGATAAGACCTCATAACTAGATGATAGATTTTGTCCTTAACAAGGTGTGATGTTGATGCATTAGAACATTCTTTTTCCTCTCCCCACTGTGACTTTCCTCCCCCAGTCCCAGAAACCCTATCAGGGCCACCCTGTTTCCTGCTCTCTACACCAGAGCAAAGTGCAGAGGCTCTTGTGGGGTTGTTTCATCCTTAGAACAGCTGAGTTGGCTAACTTCACGTTTCCTGTTTGGAGCAGGTGGAAGCAATGTCTGTCTGCCTAGCTAAGCTAATTTTCCTTTTCCTCACAGCATCCAAGACTTATCTTCCTTCTTCTTTAATGGGTAGACATTCTTTGGGGAGGCTTTTTTTTTTCCTTCCTTGTGTAAGTATATTAAAAAAAAAAGGCAGCATAATGTTTTCTGCAACTTTATTAAATTGCATTTCACAGTTGAAAAATGACCCGGTGGTTCAGTGATTGCTTGGGTGTGAAAAATGACAGAGTACCTACATGTGTACGAAGCCTGGTCTCGGGCAGACTTGTCCAGAGTTGAAATCACACAGGAAGACAGCAAGACGGCACTCTCCTTGGTCTTCTCTGGCAATATCAGCTTCTGCAGTAGGGTGGATGGGTGGGGTCATGCAGCACTATAGAGAAATTAATGCAACAATGAAAAGAACATCAAGGTAATTCAGATCCTTCCCTCTTATTGCTTGAGGCTATAACATTGTCACATCAGCCACCACTCCAGCAGCTCCTTTTAGATTCTCCCAATCACTGTCCCATTTATTAGCGTCTCACTTCCCTTAGTCACCTCTGGTCCAAGAGGCAAGCCTCCCTTAGCCATGGCCTCTTGTCTATCTTTCCTTTTCCAGCCGATCTTTCCATGCAAAGTCAAAGAACCACATCTGGCCTAGGAGAAATGTCAGGGGTAGCAATGGGCAGATAAAGAGAAAAATAGGAATTCTCTTTAGGAGTGTGGGGGAAAGGAAAAGTTGGTCATTCTCATGTGAATACATTTTATTTTCTACAAGTAGGCCACCTCTTTTCTTTCCTCCCCTCCTCACTACAACCCCCAGCCACTCTTGTTGAGATCAAATGTCGTTGCAATAAAAATTGTGTGGTTTTTCTCCTTCTGGTAGATATGTAAACTTACAAACAAACTGAAATAATAATTTATAATAAGAATCCCCCTACGTTGGTTATTTGTTAAAAGTTTCTCACCCTATAATATTTACTCAGAAATTAATTCGATTTTTTTTCTATGTGTTTCTACAATGTGCTATAAACACTAGGGGATGAGATTTTAATCATAAAAAAGAGACCTCCATCTCTGTCCTGATTGGATGTGAGGTCGGTAGATGGAGGGAGAATTGTCATCACATAAAGTAACAGCGCCATAGTAATTCAAGTTATTAAAAGAACTATAAGAAAAAGTACAGTCTGCAATGAAAACTACCAGGGTGAAGCTTCACATAAAAGTAGGGATGGGGTCAACATTTCCTAAAAATTTACTGAACAAGTGAACCAACACATGCAAATATTATATGTATTATACAAATGTACACAAATATACATCTGGAGAACTCCAATGTATTGGAAAGCCTGAATTATCTTGTGTTCTCTTTTTGATCCATTGTTTACACTGTAGAACACTCTAAAGATAAATCTCGAAGGTCAATAGCAGGACAAATCTTGTTTAAATTTCAGCTCACTGCTGTTTGAACCATCATTTTCATTGACAAGAAATGGCTGATTGCTTTTTCATTCCTGTCTTTCACTTTGGTTGATAAGTAAACACAATGCTATTAAGCATTAAGATCTTTAAGACTTGGTTTTCTCTGTTTTTCAAGCTTGTGTATGCATGCCTGCCAATGGTCATAGTAAACCATCTCACCCATGAAGGAAAAAGTTAGAAAAAATTGAATAGGGACCCCTGGGTGGCTCAGCAGTTGAGCGCCTGCCTTCAGCCTAGGGCGTGATCCTGGAGTCCTGGGATCGAGTCCCACATCAGGCTCCTGCATGGAGCCTGCTTCTCCCTCTGCCTGTGTCTCTGCCTCTGTGTGTGTGTGTGTGTGTGTGTGTCCCTCATGAATAAATAAATAAAATGTTTAAAAAAAAAAAAGAAAAGAAAAAATTGAATAGCATGGCCCTGTTTGCAGAAGAGACTCACCCTGGCTTCCAAACCTTATGCTATACTTTATTGGTCTTGTTGAATATAAATTCAAGTCACTGTATTTGTTTCTTAGGGCTGCCATAATAAACTACCACAGAATGAGTGGCTAAAACAACAGAAATTTATTTTCTCACAATTCTGGAGGTGGGACATTGAAGATCCAGCTATTGGCAGGGTGGTTCTTTCTGAGGCTGTGAGGGAAGTGTCTGTTCCAGGACTCTCTCTTTGGCTTATAGAGAACCATCTTCTCTTTGTAACTTCACATCACCTTCCCTCTATCCATGTCTGTGTCCAAATTTCCTCTTATAATGACACTGCTAATATTGTGTTATAGCTCACCCTAAAGAGCTCATTTTAACTTCTCGACCTCTGTAATGAATCTACCTCCAAATAGGATCTCATTCTGAGTACTGGGTGTTGGGATTTCAGCTATGAATTGAAAGGGCACAATTTTATCTACAGCAGCCATCTTCCTAGAGTGGCACATAGTCTGGTTGTGACTAGAGTGGCATAGCATAGCTTCTCTTTGAAGAAAATTAAAGTCAGACATGGCAGTGTTATTGAGATAAATACATGAAATACACAATCATGAGATTCGAATTTTGTCCCATTAATGGTTGGTTTCCTCAGGTAAATATTCTTCTGCATTGAAATAGGATAATTTTAAGGCATTTTTAATATTATCCATAGTAAATGTGGTAACTAGAAATGATACCATGTTTGTTAACCTCACTGCATTCTGAGAAAAAGGGAAGTATCTCTATCTTTGAGTTTCTAAGGTCTGGCAACATCATAAGACCTGAATTATAAGAAGTAATAGGGAGAGAAACAAATAAGCCCAGGTTTCTGACTTGATTTTCCCCATCTGAGGCCATCGTAGGTCTTCTAATATTTATTAGGCTATTCTTCCATTTGTGGCCATTTCATCTGGCCACTGATCTCTCGAGTGCAAATACCAGCAGACTCCCCATCAGTGAGGTCGCCAGCTTCCTTGTCCTGGGAGTGGCCAGATAAGGATGTTCAATGGCTTTTACTTCTTCATCCCCCCCAAGTGAGAATCCGATTGAAGTGGTATATTGCAGACCCTATCAATATATTCTCCAGGAGATACATTAGAAAGTGCTTCACAGATGAGTGGGTAGTTGTGGAGGGTGCAGGAAAAGGGAACCTGTCTTTTTCTGCCTTCCTGGCTGTCAGCTTTGCTTGACCGCAGATCAAATCACTTGGAGAAGTAGCAACAACATGTGGGGAAACGTAAAAACAAAATAATATAGATGTGCCGTAATAAATCTGGAAGCAGCAGGCTACTCTTTAATTTCTGTTTTACTATGTTTATATATTTTCAGCTGAGCCCATCTTTTCATTTTAAAGAATCTGACATTTCAAGGACAAACGGGAGCTCAACATGTTGATAAAACAGGAAAGCACCATCTTTGGAGACGAGTGTGAAACTCCTATGTAGATATAATAATAAGTGAAACACCAGAATAATGATCTTTGAGTTCTTGGTAAAGTTACTGTCCCTTTGTAGATTTTAGTTTTCTTATCTATAAGATGGGCTTTTGAGAAGTCCATGACTAAACCTTCAAGAATAGTATGAAAATGTGTCTGTGGTCATCCATGCATTATTAGTTTTTCTATAGACAGAGTCCATAAATTCCCCGTGATTATAAAAGTTGTCAGCAATCAAAAGAGTCTGTGAAATACCTGGAGTAGGTGTCTTTCAAGTAACATTCAACAATTATAAGTTTTATAGAGCTTACCTGCTTTGAATCCTTCTCTTAGCCATTCGTACTAAGAATCTATCAGTCTAAAGAGTGTTTAAGTACAAATTCAAAGTTAGCACACAAATTTGGCTTAGCGTCTCATGGATTTTAGTGGGTCTAAGAGTTGGTTCATAAAAATAATTAAAAGATAAATTATTTAAAAAAAGGATACAGAGGAAGTGGGCAAATACATAATAGTTCCGATTTCTTTTTCTTTTTTTTTTTTTTGTCTGTGACAAATGATTCAGTAGCAGGACATGTGCTCATTGGTGGCTTCAGAGCTATTTAAAATTCCCAACATGTTAGCTGTAATTTAACTTTTCTTCTCATTCTTGAAAGTATATTACAGTGAGTGAAAAACAGTGACATTAGGGTCTTTATACTGTCAAACTATTTCTAAGACATTAGGTTACGAATCTAATAAGGAATAAGGCATTGTATATCATGTAGTCATCCACATATATATTTTGCCTAAATATCCTTGTCTAATTATAGCATATATTATTTGTTCTTAAGCCCTAAATGGAATGGTAAAATGAATAGTGAATCGTGGGTATATTTTCAATGCATCCAGATAAGATACAATTGTGTTTAAGAAAATGGAAGGCTTTCGATATTTTAAATAATATTGTAACTTACAGACATAATTTAGTATGACAATATATAGCATGGTATTGCATATGTCAGATAAGGAAGCTGGTACTTCTGGAAGTGCACATAAATTTTAAGTTTTCTATCAGAACAAGATAAGAAAGAACTTAGTTGAAAAAGTTATATTGAAAACATGAACATGAATTCAACCTTCAGTAAAAACAGTATTTTTTCTTTAAAAACTGTTTTTTATTGTTTGTCTTTAAAGTAACAGAAGGAGCTCTTTGCATCATTATTTTTAATTAATACTCAAAATATGAAAATCTATTCGGTCTTCTGATTTGTTTTCAATTTTGGCTACCCCTCCAAAAAGCACTGATACTCGGCTTCCATCACTAAGATTCTAAATTTGGTAGGTCTGGGGTGCAGCCTGAGCACTGGGAGTTTTAAAAGCTCCCCAGATGATTTTAATGCACAGACATGTTTAAGAACCACTACCTGCAAGAAATTAGCGTTCTTGGAGAATAACTGATTCCAGGTTTGCAGCTAGCAATATCAGGATAAATTTAGAACATCTTGTGTTGTTAAAAAAGCAAGAATAGTTTCCAAACTATTTGAGGTAGGGCTTAAAAAAAATGTAGAAAGAATTCAACTTACAGGAATTTACAAAATTGATGCAATTTGAATATCAAATGGAAAACAAATAGTCAATTTGAATAAATGGAATCTATTAAAAGCACTAAGACCATAATAATACAAACGTATGTGCAGGAGGGTCATAAATATAAAGCCACTAAAAGCAAGGTATATTTATTATAAATTTATAGAAAGTACTAAATATTCATTAACTCAAATTATTTATTCAAAATTTCCTAGTTTCTTTATTTCTCAAGAATTTGAATATCTATTATGTGCCAGAGACTGTTCTAGGCACTAGAGAGATGTTGTTAATGTCAGTAAAGTCCTTGACTTCAAGGAGTGTATATTCTAGTTGGAGGAAGTTGGGGCGATGCATAATAACACATCAGTAAATGCCGAGAAAAAAAAGTAATTCAGGGTAAAAGGATAGAGAGATAGGATGGAATGTGACCACAGTAGAGATGACTACTGAGGAAGTTTCTAAAATGTTAATATTTGAATGGAGATCTGAATAAAATGAGGAAATGAGATTAAGACTCTGTAGGGGCAGAGAAGCAGCAAGTGCGAAGTTCCTGAGGTATAAATGGTCAGCAGAAATGACAGCATGATGGAAGCAAGAAATTGAGGTCAGAGGGGCAACCAGGAGCCACATCACTTAGGGCTTAAGCATAAAAGGGAGATGGTCTGCTGCTGTGTACATGTGGATTGAAGGGGGAAGCCCTGGAAATGGGGTACCAGCTAGGTGAGACCTGAGGGTTCACCTCAGGTCACCTGAGGGTGACCTTAAGACCAGGTGAGAGTCTGAGGGTTCACAGTAAATCGGTGGAAAGTGATTAAAGACTTTTTTTTTTGTAGGGCTAGAAGAGAGTTTTTGACTGGGAATAGGTTTGGGAGAAAGGATAAAATTAAGGATGAATCTTTACTATTTTCCTTGAACAACAAGGTCAAGAGGGGTGTCATTTATTGACATGTGGAGCCTAAAGAAGAAGTATATTTAGTGCGGGGAAGGAATAATTGGTAATTTATTCTGGACATATTAAGTTTGAAATGCATCTTAAATATTCTACTTTGAGGGGACCAGTTAAATATTTTATTGTCAAGCTGAGGTATCATGTTGATGCTGGTAACAGAAGTTAGGGAACCATCAGTACATAGATAGTATTTGATGCCAGGGTACCCAATAAGGAGCTAGAGAGAAATCAGGGAAGTGGTTTGAGGATGGAGTCCTGGGGTACTAATATTTGGAGGTCAAGAGGTGTCAGAGAAAACAAAACAAAACAAAACCACATGAGATTGAGGAGCCAGTAATTCACAAAGAAAACCAGAAATATGCTTTCTAGAAGTCAAGTCACAATTCTAAGGAGAGAGTCATACACTTCATAAAGGCTTCTGAGGGTCTAGTAAGATGTGAATTGAGAATTGAACCCTGGATTTGGTTATATAAAAGTTTTCACGTAAAGAGGATCAAAGAAATGGGGTCATAACTGAAGGGCAATATGAGGAGTCAAGGGAGGGCTCTGGACAACATCTAAGTTAGCAGTCAGACAAGGGTGCTTGTAAGTATGATGTGTATTGTCTGCTAAATTTAAGTAAATATAGTCAATTCTCACTGTTTGCAGCAGTTATGCTCTATACATTGTTGCCACAAACACTGAAATAATGACTACTGAACCATTGCTTCTGAGGTAAATAGAGTTTGGGGAACCTCTGATCCCATTTCTTACAGAGAAATCTTAGCAAGTAGGTGAATTCATAAATATGAAATCCACAAGTAATAAGGATCATTTTGTTTATATCCAAATAAATGATTATGTCAGGATGGAGGTACTTCAACACCAGCCAAAGAGAAATAGACAGTCAAGTTTATCAAATGTTGAAGAATAATGGGAATCATGCCTACCCCTTGTTAAAGTCATTGACACAAAGAATGGTTTTTCATCTTATACATTGTTAAATGTTTGAACATCTAAATTTCTTCAAAGTTATTCAGTGTCTGAAGACTCCATACACTGGAAAATATTTAGAACTGAGGTAGGATGGAACAGCACAGATTACCTAATCTAATTAGAGAAATTACCTACCAGCTATCAATTCATGCTATGGCTCCTATAGTCTATCTGACTAAACTGGTGACTGCAGTGAGCTAGTCTGTCCAACAAGTTATATGTGCACAGGAACTAATATAAATGTTACTGAAAGAACTACAAATATTTGGAATCTCTTAGAAAAGGAGGAAATACTAAAATAGCATCATTTGATCAATAAATCATATATTAAATGCACTAAATGCCTCCATTAGAACCACAGTGTATAAGGACATAGGAAGACTCTCTAAAATTATAGTGTGTTTGAGTCAGAACTCACACGAACCCAGAATATTATTCCTAGACTCAACTATTTGAGGAGGAATGAGATCTGCCCTCAGTTCTTAGATCCTCTGCATCTGAATTAAATAGAAGCAATGCAATCCTATTTGATTTTTTTCTAAAAATTTATATAAAATGAGAGGTTGTGGTCCTAAAATAAAAGTTCAACAATATCACCCGTAAAAGTAAGTAAAATAAAACTTTTACCTGGTGATGTACAAGCTATAAAAGTTAAAGGAACTTGGCAAACACCCTCTGTGCATTATTGTTCTCATTAAATTCAGTATTTCATTAGAAGGCCATGTGCAGTGTCATGGTTGCATGCACAAATTGGAGCCGTCTTCCCAGGTTCAAATCCCACCTTGGCTGCATGTTGGCTGGGTGACCTCAGGGAATCTTTCCCCTCTGCCTTAGTTGATCAGCTATATGGTATGGGTGGAAGTGGTAACTATTTCACAGGGTTGTATGAGGATGATATGAGTGAGCAACATGCAGTGCTTAGTTAGAGCCTTGCACATGGGAAGCCCTATGTAGGTATTTATAGAAATCACCATTATTTTTGTTTTGGTGTAGTGATAATGGCATAATCACTAAACAAATGATCACCAGCTAAGTTACATATCTCTATTTTGTATTAAGTCAAGAGAGAGAATATTTCATTGCTACCACTCACTCCCAAATTTCCCATCAATTCAGAATTAAAAGATAATCAAAGGGAGAAACATTGTCTGAGCCCCTTACTTCTATTTTTCTTTTGTAGATTTTAAGGCACCTACTACTTTCTTTTTTTTTTCTTTTTTTTAAAGACTTCATCTATCTATTCATGAAAGACACACACACACACACAGAGAGAGAGAGAGAGAGATAGAGAGGCAGAGACACAGGCAGAGGGAGAAGCAGGCTCCATGCAGGGAGCCTGATGTGGGACTCCATCCTGGGACCCCAGGATCACGCCCTGGGCTGAAGGCAGGCGCCAAACTGCTGAGCCACCCAGGGATCCCCCACCTACTACTTTCTAATCCTGTATTCAATGGTTTCTCTTCCTTGGAAAGCAAAGTATAGTAGGACTGTAGTTTGTTATAGCAAAGTATATTATACAACGATCTGAGCTTATCTTTCTCAAAATTATAAGTACCTAATGCAAAAAGTAAAGAAAAAGAGAAATAAACAATTAGAAATTATAAAAATCTCTCTTAAAGCATTATGCCATCATCAGTAAGAATGATTTTGGCAAGTAACAGAAGCCTCAACTAAAATTGGCATAAAAGTTAAAAAGGAGGATTTATTTTTCTCAAGTCACAAGAAGCGTGATGTAGGGGAAATTTAGAGATGATTAATTTACTAAGAACATCATACAGGAGGCAAGTTCTTTCTATTTGGCTCCCAGTATCTCATCATCACTATGAACATTCAGAGGTAGGAAAATGAATTATTATCATTTTGTATGATGTATCTCTATTTTAACTTCTTTTGAGGAACCTCCATACTACTTTCCACAGTGTCTACACCGATTAACATTCCCATCAGCTGTGCACAAGGATTCCTTTTTCTCCACATCCTTCCCAACTTATTTCTTACCTTTTGTGATGCAGCCATTCTGAAAGGTAGGAGGTAATATCTCTTTGTGGGTTTGATTTGCGTTTCCTGATGGCTAATGAGGTTAATTAAGCACCTTTCCATGTACCTGTTGGCCATTTGTAGGTCTTCTTTAGAAAATGTCTACTCAGGTCTTTGCCCATTTTTTAATCAAATTATTTGCTTTTGTTTTTCTTTTGCTATTGAGTTGTAGGAATTTGTTATATATTTTGGATATCAACTCCTTATCAGATAGGTGGTTTACAAATATTTTCTCTCATTCTATAGGTTGCCTTTTTGTTTTGTTGATGATTTCTTTTTCTGTGCAGAAGCTTTTTATCTTGATGAAGTCACACTTATTTATTTTAGCTTCTTTTGCTTATGCTTTCATGTCATATCCATAAAATTACTGTCAAGGCCAATGTTAAGGCACATTTTCCCTAGGTTTTCTTCTAGGGGTTTAATGGTGTTTGGTCTTATGCTCACGTCCTTAATCCATTTACAGTTAATTTTTGTATGTGCTGTAAGAGAGCCAATTTCATTCTTTTGTATGTGAAAATCCGTATTCCCAACACCATTTATTGAAAAGACTGGGTTTTCCCCATTAAGTAGCTTTGGCTCCCTTTTCAAATATTAGTTGGCTATATGTGTGGATTCATTTCTGGGCTCTTGGTTCTGTTCCATTGTCCTATTTGCCTGTTTTTATGTCAGTAACATATTGTTTTGATTATTTTAGCTTTGTGATATAGTTTGAAATCAGGAAGTGTGACGCTTCCAGCTTTGTTCCTTTCTCAGGATTCCGTTGGCAATTTGGGGTCTTTTGAGGTACCATAGACGTTTAGGGCTCTTGCAAAAATTTTTGTAAAAATGTCATTGGAATCCTGAGAGTCATTACATTGAATCTATAGATGTCTTTGTGTATTATGGACATTTACCAATAGTAATTCTTCTAATCCACGAGCACTGAATACTTTTCCATTTATTTATGTATTATTCAATTCTTTCATCAATGTTTTAGTTTTCAGGGTATGGATTTTTCACATCCTTTGTGAAAAGGATTTTTTTTTTTTTTTTTTGCTTTTGATGCAGTTGTATATAGGATTGGTTTTTTGTTTTTCAGATACTTTGTTATTAGTGTCTAACAATGCAACTTATTTTTGTATGTTGAGTTTGTATTCTATAACTTTACTAAATTTATTAAATAGTTCTAACAGTGTGTGTGTGTGTGTGCATGCACACAGTTTTTGGGATTTTCTATACATGAAATCATGTTATCCACAAACAGGGTAATTTCTTTCTTTAAGGTTTGGATGTCTCTTTTTTTTTTTTTTTTTTGGGCACTGGCTAAGATTTCTTGTAATATGTTAAATAGGAGAGGTGAGAATGGTCATACTGATTTGATTTCTTTGTTTCTTTGTTTGATTTTTGTTAACTTAGGGGAAAACCTTCAACTTTCATCATTGTGTATGCTAGCTCTGGGCTTCTTATATATTGTCTGCATTCTGTTAAGGAACATTTTTTTCTCTACCCACTTCATTTAGAGTTTTTATCATGAATGGATGTTGAATTTTGTCTGCTTTTGAGCAGACATTATCTATTGAGATGATACAATTTTTGTACTTCATTCTGTTAATGTGGTATATCACATATTTTGATTTACATATGTTTGAACCATCCTGGCACCCCAAGGATAAATCTCACTTGATCGTATATGATCCTTTCAATGTGCTATAGAACTCAGCTTACTAGCATTTTCTTAAGAACATTTGCATATTTTACCAAGGTTATTGGCCTGTAATTTTCTTGTAATCTCTTTTTGGCTTTGATATAGGAAAATGCCGGTCTCATGAGTTTGGGAGTATGCCCTCCTCTTGAGTTTTTTGAAATGTTTCAAATGATTTAGCATTAATTCTCATTTAAATGTTTGGTAGAATTCACCAATAAAGTCATCTAGTTCTGGACTTCTCTTTGTTGGTAGGATTTGATTCCATCTCCTTACTTGTTGCTGGTCTGTTCAGATTTTCTATTTCTTCATGACTCAGTCTTGATAAGTTATATGTTTCTAACAATGTATCCATTAATTTAATTTAATTTAGTTTAATTTAATTGACTAATTTTTTTAGAGAAGGAAAGGGAAAGAGGGGGGGGGGAGCAGAGGAGAGTGAGAGAGAGAATCTTAAGCAGACTCTCTGCTGAGTGCAGAGACCAACAGGGCCTCAGTGTCACAACCTTGAAATAATGACCTGAGCCAAAAATCAAGAGTCAGATACTTAAACAACTGAGCCACCCAGGCACCCCAATTTTAGGTTGTCTAATTTGTTAATGTGTAATTTTTCATATTAGTCTCATGATTCTATATATCTCCATGACATTAGTTGTATTTTCATCTTTTATTTATAATTTTGTTTGAGTTTTCCCTTTTTTCTAAGTTAGTATGTAAGTTTATCAATTTTGTTTTTCTTTTTTAAAGAAACAACTCTAGGGTAGGCGTTATGATGGCAGAGGAGTAGGGAGACCCTAGGTTGTCTCATCCATGGAATACAGCTAGATGGCTATCAAATAATTCTGAACATCCAAGATATCAATCAGAGACCTGAGAGAACAAATATTGCAAGTCTACGAGTAGGCAAGTGACCACCTTTTGGAAAGTAGGAGGTGCAGAGTTTTGAATCAGGGGTGGTATAGTCATGGATATGGAGGCAGGAAGGGAGCCTGCTTAAGGAGGATACCACAAAGTATGATAAGCAGTAGAACACAAAATCAGAATTTTTAGAGGTCTGCTGCAGTGGGGTATGTCCCTGGTTTAAAGGTGCTCAGGTGGCAAGGTGGAGCAGAATCCCAGGTGTGACACCCTGGTCTCGGGATCCCAGGGTCACAAGAAGAGTGGGTGGCACCTAGGTGCTGCATTGTTCCCAGACATAGCAGGGAAGCCAGCTGATAACAGCGAGTCTAGGTGCCAGCTTTCTGCTCTGTATTGTCATAAACTGCAAACCATTGTACAGTCGTGGAACCACTTTCTTGGGAGGGGAGGGGTAGGCAAAAAGCAGGAGCATGGCAAGACCCTCTGCATGAGGAACAGAGCAATCTGTGCCATGGGAGTCACCAAAAGTTGGAGTTTTGAAACTCTGTTGCATGCCTGAGATAGAGGGGCTTGGACACAGGCAGAGAGAACACAGGTTCTGATGAAAACCAGGGAGACAAGAGTGATCAATTGCTCTTTAGAAGAGTGGGGGGCGTGAGATTTCAGCTTGGTGCTGGAGAGCAAGGCACCGCCATGTTCATCCCACCCATTAGTGTAGAAAGCCTTCAGGGAGAAAAAAATCCATGCAACAGGTTCTTCCCCCAGAAGACCAGCAAAGACAACTTGTTAGCACCACGTTAACTAATCATAGAAAGCTGCAAAGCTCCAGCTCTAGGGGAAAATAGTGTCTAGCCTCCTTTGTACATATATTCTGTATTTATTATTATTATTTTTGGATTTATTTTAATTTTCTTATTTTTTCCAATTATTTCCTATTCTTTTTATATTTTTACTTAAATAAATTTTAGTTTTATATATATATATATATAAAGTATATCTTTGTTTCCTTTCATTATATTATATATATACATACACATATATATAAATTAATATAATTTCTTTCTTTCTTTCTTTCTTTCTTTCTTTCTTTCTTTCTTTCTTTCCTTTTCTGGACAAAATGACAAGATAGAGAAATTTTACTCCAAAAGAAATAACAGGAAGTAGTACTCACAGCCAGAGATTTAATCAATACAAATACAAGTAAGATGTTTGAACTAGAATTTAAAACAACAATTATAAGAATACTAGCAGGACTGGGAAAAAGGCATAGAAGACACTAGAGAATTCCTTACTGTAGAAATAAAAGAACTAAAATCTAACCAGGCTAAAATTAAAAATGCTATAACTGAGATGCAGTCCCAAGTGGAAGCCATAAAAATGAGGATGGACAAAGCAGAAGAGTGAATCAGTGATATAGAAGATAAAATTATGGAAAACAATGATGCTGAAAAGAAGAGAAAGAAGAAATTATTAGATCATAAAGGTAGACTTAGGGAACTCAGTGATTCCATTAGGCAAAATAATATCTGTATCATAGGAGTCCCAGAAGAAGAAAAGCACGAAAAAGGGGCATAATATTTATTTGAACAAATTATACCTGAGAACTTCCCAGAGGTGGAGAAAGAAAAAGGCATCATGTCCAATAAGCTGAGAACACCCCTCAAAATCAACAAAAATAGGTCAATGCCAAAATGTGTCATAGTGAACCTTGCAAAATACAAAGATAGAGAATTCAGAAAGCATCTTAGGAATAGAAGTCCTTAACCTACAAGGGTAGGCACATAAGGCTGGCAGCAGACCTGTCCACAGAGACCTGGCAGGCTAGGAAGGACTGGCATGATATATTCAATGTGCTAAATGGGAAAAGTATGCAGCCAGGAATACTTTCTCCAGCAAGGCTGTCATTCAGAATAGAAGAGAGAAAGAGTTTCCAAGATAAAACTAAAGGAATTTGTGAACACTAAACAATCCTGCAAGAAATATTAAAAGGGACCCTTTGAGTGGGAAGGGAGACCAAAATAACAAAGACTAGAAAGGAACAGAGATAATTTACAGGAACACAAACTCTACAGGTAACACGATGGCACTAAATTCATATCTTTTGATAATGACTCTGAATGTAAATGGACTAAATGCTCCAATCAAAAGACAAAGGATATCAGAATGGATAAAAAAACAAGACCCACTGATATGCTGCTTACAAGAGACTCATTTTAGACCCAAAGACACCTCCAAATTGAAAGCGAGGGGCAGGGGGCAGCCTGGGTGGCTCAGCAGTTTAGCACCACCTTTGGCCCAGGGCATGATCCTGGAGACCTGGGATCGAGTACCATGTTGGGCTTCCTGCATGGAGCCTGCTTCTCCCTCTGCCTGTGTCTCTTCCTCTCTCTCTCTCTCTCTCTCTCCCTCTATCCCTCTATCCCTCTCTCCCTCTCTCCCTCTCTCTCTCATGAATAAATAAAGTCTTAAAAAAAAAAAAGAAAGTGAGGGGGGTAGAGAACTACTTATCATGCTAATAGACCTCAAAAGAAAGCTGGAGTAGTCACACTTATATCAGACAAACTAGACTTTAAATCAAATAATAAGAGATAAAGAAGGATACTATATCATAATAAAGGGGTCTATCCAACAAGAAGATCTAACAATTGTAAAAATGTATGCCCCTAACTTGGGAGCAGCCAAATATATAAGAATACAAATCAATTAAAAACAAAGTAAAGAAATTCATTGATAAAAATACAGTAATCGTAGGGGACTTTAATACCCCACTACAGCAATGGACACATCATCTAAGCAGAAGATCAATAAGGAAACAAGGGCTTTAAGAGACACACTGGACCATAAGGACTTAACATATATTCACAGGATTTCATCCTAAAGCAGCAGAATGCACATTTATTTTTGAGTGCACATGGAACATTATCCAGAATAATTACTGGATCACAAATCAGGACTCAACCAGTACAAAAATATTGAGATTATACCAAGCATATTTTCATACCACAAAGCTATAAAAATTTGGAAGGACCACAAATACTTGGAGGTTAAAGAACATCCTACTAAAGAATGAACAGGCCAACCAAGAAATTAAAGAAGAATTTAAAAAATACATGGAAGCAAATGAAAATGAAAACACAACAGTTCAAAACCTTTGGGATGCAGCAAAGACAGTCCTAAGAGGGAATTATATAGTAATACAGGCTTTCCTCAAGAAGCAAGAAAATCTCAAATATGTGACCTTACACTTAAATCTTACATTTAAAGGAGCTGGGAAAAAGAACAGTAAATTAAACCTAAATACAGTAGGAAAGGGGAAATAATAAACATTAGAGCAGAAATCATGATATAAAAATTAAAAAAACAAAACGACAGTAGAACAGATCAAATAAACTAGGAGCCTGTGGTTCTTTGAGTTAACAGCCCTTGGCCAGACTTATCAAAAAGCAAAGAGAAAGGACCCATATAAATAAAATCATGAATAAAAGAGGAGAGATCACAACCAACACCACAGAAATGCAAAGAATTATAAGAGAATATTATGAGCAATTATATGGCAATGAATTAGGCAACCTGGAAGAAATGGATGAATTCCTAGAAACATATAAACTACTAAAACTGGAACATGAATAAATAGAAATTCTGAACAGACTCATAACAAGAAAGGGAATTGGATCAGTAATAAAAAATCTCCCAACAAACAAGAGTCCAAGGCCAGATGGCTTCCCAGGGAAATTCTACCAAACATTTAAAGGAGAAGTAATACCTATTCTTCTAAAACTGCTCCAAAAAATAGACATAGAAGGAAAACTTCCAGACTCATTCTATCATATGATTTCCCTCAGATGTGTAATTTAAGAAACAAAACAGATGAACATAGGGGAAGGGAAAGAAAAATAAAATAAGATAAAAACAGAGAAAGAGGCAAACCATAAAAGACTCTTAAGTCTAGGGAACAAATTGAGGGTTGTTGAAGGGGAGGGCAGTGGGGGGATGGGGTCATTGGGTGATGGGCATTCAGAAGGCTATTTGATGAGTACTGGGTGTAATATGCAACTGGTAAACCACTAAACTCTACCCTGCACTTAATAATACACCATATGTTAACTAAATTGAATTTAAATTTAAAAGAAAAGAATTTCTTTTTTCCCTATTTTCTATTTCATTTACTTCTTTAATCTTTATTATTTCCTTCCTCCTGCTATTTTTAGGTTTTGTTTGTTCTTCTAGTACCTTGAGGTATAAAGTTATTTATTTGAGATTTTTCTTTTTTCTTGATGTACGCTTTTATCACTATAAACTTTTCTCTCACAAGTGCTTTTGCTATACCTTATACATTTACGTATGTTGTATTTTCATTTTTACTGACTGAAGATTTTTTTTATTTCTCTTTTGATGTTTTCTTTGATCCATCTGTTGTTCAAGGATGTGTTGTTTAATTTTCATATATTTGTGATTTTACCAGCTTTCTTCTCATTCTTGATTTCTAGCTTTATATCATTGTGGCCAGAAAAGATACTTGATGTTATTTCTTTCTTCTTGAATTTGTTAAATTTTATCTTGTAGGATAACATATTATCCTAGAAAATATTCTGTGTGTACTTAAGAAGAATGTATATTCTGCTATAGGTGGATGGAATGTTCTGTATGCTTCTTAGATCCATTTTGTGTGTAGTATTGTTAAAATCTATTTCTTCATTGATTGTCTGCATGATCTATCCATTGTTCAGAGTGGGGTATTAAAGCCTCCAACTATTATTCTATTGCTCTTTATTCTCCTTTTAGTTCTAGTCACATTTACTTTATCCATTTAGGTGTTCTGGTGTTGGGTGCATAAATACTTACACTTGTTATATTTTATTGACGAAATGATCCTTTATCATTATGTAATGATCTTCTTTTTCATCTACTGGCCATTTTATTTTAAGGTCTATTTTATCTGATGTATGTACAGCTACCCGTGATTTCTTTCGGTTATCCTTTGCTTGAAATATCTTTTTCCACCCCTTTATGCTTAGTCCATGTGTGTTCTTATAACTAAAGTGAGTTTGTTGTAAGCAGCATATCATTATATTTGGGTGGGGGGGTGTTTCTCCCTTTATCTATGCAGCCATTCTATGTCTTTTGATTGGAAAATTAATCCACTTATATTTAAAGTAATTATTGACATATAAGGATTTATTATTGCCAGTTTGTTCATTATTTTCGGACTATTTTGTAGATTCTTTGTCTGGTGCAATTTGGTAGGACCAGAGACTATGTTTTGTGTTCAGGTGTGCTTGATGCCCAGGCTCCTTTGCTGAGTGGAGCTGCAGGCTCTGCACCACAGTTGGGCAGGGTCACTGGTTTGGTTTCCTGCTAGGTTGAGGCCATAGGCTGTATTCAGTAATCGGACAGGGCCATAGACTATAGGCTGGCTCCTAGGCTGCCCAGGTTCACTATTCTGTCTTTCTGGCTATGCAGGGCCAGAAATATGCTCAACTATTGGGTAAGGCCAGGCCACTGGCTTGGCTCCTTGTTTGAGCAGGGCTATAAAATGGGTTCTCTGGCTACTTCAGTTCTCTGGCCAGTCTTCCTGAAATCATAAGATGGGAGGCTATACTCAAAATTGGGAGAGGCTGAAAATTTGCTTCCCCATCTAAGCAGGGTGCTAGAACAGACTCCATGGCCTGTGTGGCCCATTGACTGAGGACCCAAATCAAGCAGAACTGCCAAACAGACAAGGCCAACTTCTCAGCTCTGCAGATAGGCAGGGCCTCTGGCTCAGATCTCTGCTTAGGCACCACTGTAAACAGGAATGTGGTCTGCCAGGATTTAAGCACTGGTCACTGGTTGCTATGAGCCTTGCCCTTTTGTTCATCTCTGTCTGAATCCCAGTAGCTGAGTCCCTCAGGTCCTCCCAGTATTTCCCATGAGGCAGACCAAAGTGGACTTTCCCAGAAATATCCTGCAATAGTGAGGAAGCTGGATGTTGACTACGGGCTTTCTTTTCCCACAGGAGAAACAATAAGCCCAGGGGTCCCTCATGATGCAGAAATGTGCTGACCTAGGAAACAGGCAATGCAGTCAGAATGTATCTGGTCCTCTTCCCTAATGCAGTCCTTATCTGTCTCTATGGTCCAAGCAAGTGCTTCAGCCTCAGTCCCAGGCTCTGGGATTTTCACAGTGCTGTTTTGTCTATGGATCATTATTACTAGTTGGTCTAAACTGAGGGGGGCCTGAATTTGGGAACAACCTATGTCACTATCCTGATGATTCACCTCCTGTCCACCACATTGTTCTTATTTATTTTTGATTTTTAATGTATATTTATTGAGAACTATCTGTGTTTAAAAATATAGAACAAAGAAAATAAAATATACTTATTAGCTCCAAGGAGACTTCCAGTTTAAGAAACTTTACAAAGTGTTAAAAAATTCCATAAAAAGATAAATGTTTATTTCTCTTGTAATTGTTAAAAGTATCTACAATACTTTAAAATATAAATTCACAGGTAATTCCTTAGAGGATTACCAGCATATTCTAGGTAGAAAAGAACCAAGACTTAGGGACACCTGAGGGGCTCAGTGGTTGAGCGTATGCCTTTGGCTAAGGTCATGATCCCGGGGTCCTGTGATCTATCCCACATCAGGCTCCCCGCAGGCAGCCTGCTTCTCTCTCTGCCTATGTCTCTACTTCTCTCTGTGTCTCTCATGAATAAATAAATAAACTATTTTTTTTAAAAAAGAACCAAGACTTAGATTTGTCTAGTTTCTTTGATCATACAAGGTGAAGTAGAGTCTAGAACTCGTATCTTTAAATTCAGACCCTGTGCTAATTCTCTTGTAACAAGCTACCAGTGTCTTTCTACACATCCTTTGATAGCAATTTTATAGTATTGGACTATTTTCTGAAAAACATAATATGGACATGGCAGAGAAAATGGGGTTAAGGGGGGAAAAGAAATTACTGTTCTTTCTAGCTTATTCTTTTTTCTCTATCCTTTTCCCTTTATCCCCTCTTGGTTCCAGAGGATCTTCAGAGCTTTTGAAAAAAGACTTATTACCTATAAAGATGCTGTAGTCTGAAATTAAATTTTTTCTAAGTTTTTATGTAATATAACTTTGGGGGCTTGCTTATTCCATTCTGTTCTAGTCTCTGTACACACTTCCAGGTCTGGATGACCTGGTTAAATGTGCATGTTTCCAATATCATATTGCTCTATTTTAACCTCAACGTTGATTAGGTGGGGTACTATTGTTTACCTTGCAAACTAAGGTTCAAAAACCAACCATGAGAAGGAGGTGTATACCTTCTTGGGATCTAAGAACCTTGGCATATTAATAGCTAGTGAGAACAGAGAACCCCAACTTCCACATAAATAGCCTTATCAAACCACAAGACCTAGAAGTTCCTGGTGTGTCTGATTTTTAGTGTGAGATTGTTTTGGTTCCATTTGATGTTTTAGTAGAAAATTATTTTATTGTTGATTCTTTTTATGAGCTAAACAGTGGAACATGAAAAAAATTGAGACTATTACTGAATTTGTATTCCACTTTTTAGGAAAACAAATATACTATAGTAAGAATAATTATTCTAAGGCATACAGTACACAATTCCTATCAGAGTGAAAAGTAACTATGCTGACTTTTATAGTCAGTTAATTATATTTTGAAATAGTAAAATATATTTTAGTTTTTAAACTGGAAAAGTATGCATACCAGTCTTTGAATTAAAAGATATTCTTTCTTTTCCTGAAACCCAATGATAACTTGCTTCTGATTTTTAATAGTTCATTGATTTCTTGTGTTTTTTAAGCATTTTCATGCTTATAAAATGACACTAAGGAAAGTTATCTAAATGATCTGTGTGCTGTAATCTGTGTCTAGAAAATGACAAACTTAGGCCAGCATTTCCAACATTTGTTCTGTAGAACATTGAAACATATTATACAAGAGACTTCCGTCATCACATAAATTTTGGCAATGTGCTGTTATAAAGTTCAGGGGGAATATTTTGCTAGTAGGCTTCTCAGAGCCTTTTTACTCTATAACTTCATATTCTGAATTTGCACAGAGAATGTAGTATATGGTATCTCCCAAATGCATTTGACCATGAAATGCTTTTTTTAAGAGCATTCCATTATATATGATACAGAATGAAATTTGGTTAACATTGATTTCTGTAAAATAAGACATAGAAATAGGTTTTATAATGGGCATTACCAACATTATTCTTGTTAAAAATTAATATGGTTATTATTTATAATAAGAAGGAAAATAGCTTGTATGGCCAAAGAAAACTAAAAATCATCTTTAATAAAATGCGTCAGAAGATTATTTCTTTCCCACAGAGATTTTACTATTTAGTTTTAAAATCACATAATATGATGCCATAAGTATTTTTTATAGTCTTTATTACACTTTTTAAAATTATAATTCTTAGTCTAAATCAGAATTATCCATTTTTGTCTTTTCAGAACAATATTGTTATATTCATTGTTTAAAAATTAAATGTGCTAGTGATAGTTACCTTAGTTAAGCTAATTGTCAACAATTTTTGTTATGCTTACTCTGTATTCTATTTAATTATTTGGAATACCAGTAGACATGGGGTAAAATCAGAGTAATTATTGTATAATTACTTATTAAGTGCCTACTATGTGCTTAAGCAGAGTGTTAGGACATAGAGAGGTTATCAAGGTGAATAGGATAGCAAGCCTTATGATCTTTGGTCATATGAATTTTTACCTGCTCAAATTAATGCACTATAATTTATATAAATATCATTTTTTCAGAGTTCTTATAGATATGTTTTTGCCTATTTTTGCCTTATATTTTAAATAATTCTGTATCTATACAAAGGTAGAGAAAATAGTGAAAGGGATTCTGTGTAGTTGTTTATGCTCCACTAAATTTTGTAGGCTTATAGTTTAATTTGCTTTGAATTCTGTTGTTTTATTTCTTTTTATTTAAGGAAAATATATAGGGAATGTATAATTCTATCAGGTTGTATCTCTTTTCCTTAAGGTGGCAACCATGATGATCATCGCCTAAATCATTATTCCTTGAAGATTTTGCCAAATAGTGATATTCTAGTTCTATAATTCCTTCTTTATTAACTGAAATACTATGTAAAGAGAAGCTTTCTCTCATTAACTATTTGGTTACCCTGAAATAACAATCAGAGCAGGACAGACAGATTACGTGTTTGGTTCTTTCCCTTTATAGTTTGCAAAATGTTTTAGATGAATTTTGAGCAACTTCAAAGAGGAACAGTGAAGTCTTACATGTGTTAGTTTGGTATCATAGGGAACTGACACTGGATTTTTAACATATTTAATATACTTTTGATTCATCATTATTATACTTACTGATGTTCAGATTGTGTCATCTTCGGTCAGTAGAAACCTGTTGGGGGGGGGCGGCGCTGAGTCGTTTGGAAATTATCATAGTCATCTTTGATAGCTTCCTTGCCCTCTAGTACTACAAGAAGGTTGGGTTTATCGAGTGCATGTCCAGCCTCACACCTGAATTCAGTTGCTTCTCAGGGAATTCAAGTTTCTTCCAGTGGGAAACGAGATTTGGAGATCACAGCTCTGTTCCATGGATGCATGTGGCTGGCCATTTGTTTCTAGGCCTTTTTTGTGGATGGGACTGAGATTTTTTTTTTTTTTCGAGAGGACATTTATCATAGTTCAGAGCAATAATACCAGGTTTCATTTATAATTAGACTCTTATAACCTGAGTGCTTCATTTTGTGTTTGTATCTCTTTTCTCTTTCAATGAAATCCTAAACTGCTGGTGACATTAGCATAGTTCCTGATTTCCTTGATCCTATAGAAATATTAACATTACATACTCTGAGAATACCAACATCAGCATTAGTGGTAACAAAATTATTACTGCAAAGAATGTAACATGTCTTTGTAGTTCTTTTTGCTCTATTAGGCATACCCTAATAGAGTACACATAACTGTGCTTTAAAATTACTAGGAATAATTGTATTTTATTACACTACCAACTAAGTACAGGTTCATTTGTTTTACTTTGTATTTAAAAAAATTGTATGTATGTAATATGATGCCAAATTCAAGCCAGAGAGGTCCGGCTTCTGTGCATGTCTCCTTCCTCATGATTCTTTCACAGATAACCATTTTATACAGCTTTCTTACCTCTTATTTATTTAGTGGCTTAATTTTCTATCTTTAAAAAGCACATAAGCAAATATATATGTACAGTATAATTATATATGCATGTATTTGTATTATATTCTCTACCCTTCTGTGAAAACCAGTGGGACCATGTGTAGTAAAAGCTTCAAACTCAGCTGTATATAAATCATTGTGGGGGGAGGAGGTACTTGGTAAAATAGGTTTCAGAGTCCTACCGCCAAAGTTTCTATTTCAGTAGGTTTAGGACAGAACCCAATTATTTGCATTTCTAACAAGTTCCCAGGTGATAGTGATGCTGGTAGTGGCCACACTCTGAGAACCATTGCCGTAGGTAATACTCTGTACCACATTTTTCCACTTCAGGTTCTAATCTGGAGATCACTCCAGCAACAGAAATAGCTACTTATTTTCGGTAGCTGCATAGTACTCCATTGGGAGGAGTTATCACAGTTTGTTCTACTAGTTCCCCAGTGCACACATTTGAGTTGTTTCCAATATGTGATACTACAAATAGTGCTGCAATGAATAGCTTTGTGGACAATTCCTTTAATAATTTTTTCCATTTTTCCCAATCTGTCATTAGGATAGTGTCCTAGAAATGGAAATTCTGGGACACAGGGTCATTGCATGTATAAATGTTTTAAATTCCTATTAGCTGGATATTTACAATATTCCATCTCTTATACATTTTTGAAAACAAAATCTGTTATTCCTCCATTTAATTTTCCTTAAGGAGGAGCATTCAAAATTTTGAGATAATGAAATCCTACCCTGAATGACAAAGTAAGTGCTTTCCTATGCTTTCAGGGGAGAATACTGAAGATAGTAATTTGGAATATAAACTCTTTAAAAACAACAAGTTATTAATAGGTAACATTTAAAAGTATCTTTAAATTGTATATTTTAAAATGCATTGATATAATAACTTATATAAATTATAATATGTAGTGTATTTTGTAATATTAAATAGTTACATATAATTTATAAGAAAAATAAAAAGACAATATACTCATTAATAGATTTTAAAATTTTTGAATCTCAGATGTTGACCTCAAACAATTAAAATACTTGTTATTTAAGCCTCAATTTCTTTTTCTTTCCAAGATTTTATTTATTTATTCATGAGAGACACACAGAGATAGAGGCAGAGACACAGGCAGAGGGAGAAGCAGGCTCCATGCAGGGAGCCTGACGTGGGACTCGATCCCGGGTCTCCAGGATCAGGCCCTGGGCTGAAGGCAGCACTAAACCACTGAGCCACTCGGGCTGCCCTAAGCCTCACTTTCTTTATCTGTGAAATAGAGATTTAAAAAAATGTACCTACTTTCTAAAGCTTGTAATTTTGGAAGATAAAATTAGTTAATACATATAAAGAATTTAGCCCAGCAGTTCTCATTCTTACTAGAATGATATGCCCTTTCTTAAATTAATATTTTATAATGCCCATTTACTCTCTAAAAAATAATTTATGCATATATAACCTACTACATACATAATTTTGAAAATGAATTAATTCCTTGACTCTAATTTAAGGAAGAAAACAAAAGGAAACAATTTATAATTAAGGAATATTCAATATGTACATGATTATGCATGACAAATATAAATGACATATGAAATAATCCTATACTGGCAGTTTACCAACTTTACTAGGGCAGATACAGTAGTATAAATACAAGTGTGCTGAATCTGAAACTTTAATACCAAGAGCAGTATTGACACCAGGGATATAATTTTCTAAAATAATAAATGACTTTTGTGAAGTTCTGATCAAAGTATAGTCTTTCCTTGATTTTCATGGTAGCTGAATTCCTGGAAAACTTGGTGCATATTAAAACCATGCAACAAATATTTTGTGTTTTTATGTAAGGTTTTAGGTTGAGCCAGTTAGGCTGAGATAATTATGTAATGATGTCACCTCTCTGAGAATATCCAGTGGCATCCATCATTGGGCAGGATTGACCCAAGAGTTTTTGTATCACCAGTGTCCTTTGGGAAAACTGAAAATGGGCCAACAAATTTCCAAAATGCCTCCTAGTGGACAATACCAACACTATGGATGACACTAGCTTTGCCCAAGACCTGGGACACTGTAGGTTCTTAGTAGAGGTTAGCCATATTATGATTATTATTATTTTTTTAAAGATTTTATTTATTCATTCATGATAGTTACACAGAGAGAGAGAGAGAGAGGCAGAGACAGGCAGAGGAGAAGCAGGCTCCATGCACCGGGAGCCCGATGTGGGATTCGATCCCGGGTCTCCAGGATCGCGCCCCGGGCCAAAGGCAGGTGCCAAACCGCTGCGCCACCCAGGGATCCCATGATTATTATTTTTATTAAAGGTCCTGCAGATTATATTGGATCATTCCTTGTGCTGATGACTTGTTCAGCTTCACTGTTTATCAGTCACAGATTCATCAGCAACCCATAAAAATAACTAATGTCCCTGTACTTGGTTCATTGGGTGGTTTTATAAAAGAGGTTCAGTTTATGTTTCTAAGCTTGAAGAGATTATATTACAATGCATATGTAGTAAATTAATAAAATATGGAATAAAATGAAGGAAGCATCTATGTTGGGGGTAATATTCACTCTGATTTTAAAACCAGTATTGCAGGGGTGCCTGAGTGGCTCAGTTGGTTAAGCATCTAACTCTTGATCTTAGCTCAGATCTTGATCTCGGTGGTGCGTTCAGGTTCCACATTGGGCTCCACAGTAGGCATGGAGCCTACTTTAAAATTTAATTAATTAATTAAAAATAAAACCAATATTGCAGAATAGGTAACAGCTCAGACTAGAGAAGCACATGAGTGACTCAGTGGGTTTAGTGTCTAACTCTTGATTTCAGCTCCGGTCATGATCTCAGGGTTGAAAGATGAAGCCCTGAGTTAGGCTCCAGGTGGAGTCCGCTTACGATTCTCTCTCCCTCTCCCTCTGTCCCCACTCACAATCTCTAAAAAAACAAGAGTTCAGACTAGAGCCAACATTCAAAATACAATGTTAGTCATATATATAATTTTAGGTATTCTAGTGTTCACCTTAAGAAAGTAAAATGAAACATGTGAAATAATTTTAATAGCATGTTTTATATAACCCAGTATATCCAAAATATTATCATTTCAGCCTGTAATCAATACAGAGTTTTCGATGAGATGTTACAGAGGCAAGAAAAGATATTATTATATTCCTTTCCTTACTAAGTGAAGTCCTATGTCCATTCCTATGTCCATATCATGCCCGCAGGGCATCTCAGGCCAGAGCAGCCGCATTGTAATGAATCAGTAATTCATCAGTCGCCCTCCATAGCTGTGGCTACCACACCAGCCGGTACAACCCAAGTCACACCTACACCATGCTTCCTGGGTTTGAATCCCAGATCTCTCACTTGCTAACGACATGATCTTAGGCTATTTCTCTAACCTCTCTGTGCTCCCATTTCATCATGTATAATATCCAGGTTATAGAAATTAAGTCTATGTCAAAAGGCTTTGTGGAAATGTAATGATTTAGTTGATGTAAAGTACTTAGAATTGACACAAAGTAGGTTCTCAGGAAGGGTTAACAATATTCCATAGATTTAGTTTTTTTAATATAATAGAAAAATGTCAAAAGCTGGGATGGAAACAAAAAAACTTCATCAGTAGATTTTATGACACATGTGGAATCTTTCTCCTTGTTGCCACCCTCTCCTCAACATACACACAGACACACACACATACACACACACCCCTCACAAACAGAAACTGTTTCTCATACCATTTCTTTCAATTTGGCATTATTAGCACGTATTTTTGCCAAATTTGGTGGATAAACAAAAGCACAGAATGTACTAGTCTTTTAGCCACTCCTGATACTGAGTCTTAGAGCATTGATTTGATTTTGATCCCTCACCATATATCATGTGTTAAGGGATGTGTAGATTTGAATCTGGAGGTTGCCTGCTGACTTCTAAGTAAACAGGGGTTTATGCAGGCAAGATGATTCACATAATTATCTCATTGCTGGGCGCCTTGCTGAATCATACATTGGAAGCATATGAATGATCTAGTGTTTGAATGTGGATGCACAATTATTGACATGTCACCATGTAATAGGAGTTCTGTTCTTATGTTTTTTGCCCACGACTAACTTTTTCATGTCAAAGTAAAAATTGCAGGAGATGGCCATGGGCTGTGAAATGATCCAGCAGAGATTTTAAATTTTTTTTTCCTTTTATTCTCTACACAACAGGCATTCTTCTGTTTTCAACCTGATGGTGCCATTCTCAATATATTTTTTTAGTAATGGCGATAGACACTGTAAGTAAACCAGATAATAGACTCTTAAAGTTTCTGTGTGTAAATTGAAAGAGCACATCAGAGGGCCTGCCTGTACTGAAGTCTTGCAGCCCAACCAATATGGTATATAAATACAACACCAGCAGAAGTTATAACAATAGTTTCTGTCAGCCTGTCTGAGATGTTTAGAGCATAGCAGTTGGGAATAGCACAGTAACCCAGAAATGTCCAGATTCTTGTGGCCCCTTTTATTGTGATAAATCTCTTGTGAACTTTGAGAAGAGGTATTGTTTGCATCTGGTATGTCTCTGTCTAGAATGTGGCTGTGTGCATCTCTTCCTTCTCACTGAACTATGTAGCACAAAAGCCAATTCAATTGTATACAAAACAAAAAAAAAAAAAAAAAAAAGAAGAAGAAGAAAAGAAGAAAAGAAACACTGTGCAGCAAGGGAGGGGAGATAACATATTTGAATAAGATGAATTAACTACTTGCTATACTTTCACCATATGAGATATAAGTAGCGTGAGGTTGGATGTTTAAAAATCCAAGTAGTGTTCTTTTGTCGTATCCAGAGAATAACACTTACAGATGCTGGTTTATGGCAAGATATGTCAGATAACTTACTACAACCTGAGAAAATCGGGGCCATGCATTCTGCATAAAATTGTGTTGTTCCTTTATAGAAAAAAAACTAACAGGAAGTAATTCCCATGAATACTGGCAAAATCTGACATTCAATTAAGTGTTTCTGAATGTGTAGTTGAAAGAAATTAGTGAGAGTGTAAGAGCATGCAAGAATGGAGACTTGGAAAGACAGTCTCGATCTTTTGTGAAAGAGCTTTCAAAGACATTTTGTGATCTTGGAATTTGATATATTTCCCATGCTGGCAGGTAACCTCTATGCCTGCCTGCCTTTAGATCACATGCCATGTATATTCTCTTCTCTGAAACGTCCTTCATTCCTCAAAGCCAAGTGACCTCCTCCCATCCAAATATTGTCTATCTCATTCCTACAGGGCACTCTAGGTTCAGTTTGAGACCTGCCGGACCCACCAAGTCTTTCTAAACTCCCATAGCGCTCAATTATGCCTCCTTTTACTTCTTACAGTGTTTGATAGACTAACTTGATAAACATGTACTCTATGCTCAAGTCACACAGCTAGCAAGAGATAAAGCCAGGGTTTGAATTCAGAATGAGTGCAAAGCTTATCTAGGGTTTGTCCTCAATGGAAATTGCCACAAATGTGTGATGGTAGTCAGTTACGTCAGAATTTCCAGGCTTCACTGAGCCAACCGCTCATCTGATCGCACATTGGTTAGCCTTGTTTTATTGCATTACAATAGGAGGTTCCTAGCTGCCTCACTGGACACGCCTGAAGGCAAGGATTGGGTCTTGCTTTTCTTCTTTGTATACTCAACAGCAAGAAATTGTAGCCCTTCCCTAAGTGTTCAATAAAGGTTCGGTGAAATAGAAACTTCTTATGACATGACCACAGTTTTTTCTTCTTTTATCATAAAATTGGTATGTATCTGTGTATCTCATGTATGAGAGTTCTCCTTGCAAAAACAACACACATGTACCAAAAACAAATACAAAGCCCAAAGTCACACTGAAAAGACTTGGACACCAAGTATTTCCAAGTGTTAAAAGATAGCCCACTATTTTAAGCAATAGTCTACATAATAAATTCAAATTAGAATTGCAGTGATTTCTTAATGCTCATTAAAATGAAGTCTGAAATAATGGAAATCATGACTGTAAAAGTAACTTTGGGTCACTTTACCAATTTACTGCTACCTCCCTTGATTTATATTTGGTGTTCAATTTTACAAAGACTCATTAAGTTCCTACTGCATGCATTGTATAATTTGATTTAAATTCATGCCATGATTTTACTGTGTGACATTCTCAAAAGACTTTGATGCTTTAATGTGCTGGATGAATATTTTTTAAGGATAGCTCTTTATCAAGCTAGATAGTGTTATCTATTTTAATTTTTGCCATATAGTTTTAATTTAAAATACTCAAGTACTGAGCAACAGTACCTCTAAATCAATATGTTTAATATTTTTAAGTAATTTCTTTTTCCTTCTTTTCAAGCATAATGTTATTCATTGAGAGAAAATACTAATGACAACTAATAGTTCCATGGAAAGATATTTCTGACATTAGTATAAGAATCAACATATAAAACATGAATTAGACTTTCACACTAGTATTGCTATATACTTCCCATTAAGAATCTATTCCTGTATCAGAATGTTCTCCCAAGATTTTCCTATCTGATATCATTTTTTATACACTGCATTTCTTTTTTTATTAAGATTTTATTTATTTTAAAGAGATAGTAAGAGAGCACAAGCAGTGGGGAGAGGGAGAAGCAGACTCCCTACTAGACAGGGAGCCAATGCAGGGCTCAATACTGGAATAATGACTTGAGCTGAAGGCAGACAGTTAACTGACTGAGCCACCCAGGTACTCTTATTCCTTGCATTTCTTAATGTGGTTATTTCGATATGTTATAGTCCTATGTTCTGTTTATGGCTTTGCATGATGCATTTTTAAATCATTTTTTCTTATCCACTGATCTGTAGCATTTATATATAGGTTTTCTAAAATTAAGAATTACTTTGTTTTCATTTAAAAACTGTTTTTTAGGGAACCCCTGGGCAGCTGAGCAGTTGAGTGCCTACCTTTGCCTCAAATCGTGATCCCAAGGTCCTGGGATCGAGTCCCATATCAGGCTCCCTGCATGGAGCCTGTTTCTCCTTCTGCCTATGTCTCTGCCTCTCTCTGTGTGTCTCTCATGAATAAATGGATAAAATCTTTTAAAAAAAGCAACTGTATTTTTATTTACTTGGTGATTTTTATTGAAATATGTTTTGGAAAGCATGTGTACTTAAAACTATAGTTCTACAGTACTTTGGCTATTTTTTTTTTTTTTTTTTTTTTAGCAAACATTCAAGAATTCTCACATCTGATAACAGTCTTTTGAATATTCTCAGTGGGAAGAAGTATTTGTCCTTTGAAAGCATATTTGAATTTTTTGAAATAGCCAAAAGTTATTCAATGTCAAATCTGTTCAATAATTTTGGTGATCACACTGGGCAATACTACTTCTGAGCAAAAACAAAGTTGAACCATAAAGATAAGTTTTCTTATGTGACTCAAACTAATTCTGAAAGAACTCTCTCCAGAGGAGTTCTAATGAGGGATACGTCATTGAAACGGGGTGAGATTTCCGGTGGGATCACCTTGCAGTGAGTTTGATAAAGCTCTAAGAGAGAGATATTAAAACAAAGCTTGATGCAGGCACATAGGGATGGCACTTAATCTACCCTAGGATAAAGGGGAGTCAGGAAAGACTTCTCTGATGAAGTAACTCTTGAATTCATGAAGATAAATAACAGATACATAGAGAAGCATGAAAAAAATCATTCTAGAAGTGTGGAACATTATGTACAAAGGCAGAAAAGCAAAAGAATATGTAAAATCCAGTTCTTTAAGGGTAGAATATGAAGTTAGTAGGAGATAATATTGAGGAAAGAGGCAGAATCAAGGTGAAAATGAATTGTATATGCCACAGTAGGAAGTTTAGACCTTATTTTGGAGGTTAAAAATGTCATAATTCATTTAAGTAAGCACCTGACCTAGGTAGGGATATAGAAAAAAGGAGCAATTTCAAAGGTAGCAAGAAGGCAAAATCAATAGATCTGATAGATAAATGTGAGTGATAAGGTTAAATAAAAGTAAAAAGTGCAAAGTAGCCTTTACCCTCTTAGTTTGGAATATAGATTAGATGGTGGATCTGTCACTGAGTTAGAAAATACAGGGTAGGAAAAAAATTAGACCAATAATGAATTAAGTTAGGGATGTGTTGTATCAGTGGTACCTATGGGCTGTACATGCGGAATTGTCACTAAGGCTTATCAGTATTTGGTCTGGAGATCAGGGAGCAATCTGACAGGGTATTTAAATTTGGAGTCAACAATGGTCAGTGAATGAAGCTGCATAGTGAACACAATCCATAACTTCAGGAATTTGTAAAATAAGATGGAGAAAGAAATGATGAAAAGCCTCTGGGAAGCCACGGATTTTTCAGGCTATTGTGGAGAGTTTCAGAGGACATACAGATAGAACAAAAGGGAAGAAAAAAAGAAAATAATGAAAGGAGAACTAGATACCAGGAGTCATGGAAGCCAAGGGAAATGAGCGTTTTACAAAGGAGGAAGTAGTCCTTGGTGTCAAAAGCCTCATAGTAAGCACTCAATACATATTGGCTGGTTGGAGCTCCTAGATAAAATAAGAAGACTGAATAATATCCACTGCTGACATTTTCAGAGTATATTCTGTGGAGTGTTTGGGCAGAAGCCATAGTGCTATGACATTTAAGAGTAATGGGAGGGTTGGAATTGGAGACCACTCTTTCAGTAAATATAAATATAAAGGAAAAGAAAAGGAAAGTTGTCATTAGAAGTATTAGGGTCAGAGATTTGTTTCTTGAATATATGTATTTAATGCAATTTTCTGATTTTAAAATTACACTTGTTTATAGTAGTACATAGGAAAATAAAAAAGACACAGTGAATAAAATTACAATTACTCATACTAATATATCTTCTTGTATACAAATTTTATACATACAG
Organism: Vulpes vulpes; assembly: GCF_048418805.1. Taxonomy (NCBI): domain Eukaryota; kingdom Metazoa; phylum Chordata; class Mammalia; order Carnivora; family Canidae; genus Vulpes; species Vulpes vulpes. The sequence goes on along the minus strand of NC_132786.1, from coordinate 52,767,179 downwards.
TACATTTTAAAACAAAGTTGTGATAATAATATGTACACAATTTTTCATCTACTCTTTTTTACTATTTATATGTCATTTTATTGATTTTTCTCTATTCTTAAATATTCCTCAAAAATATGATATTTAATACTGCATAATACTCAAGAACACAATGGCAAAATCATTGGGCAAAGCCCAAGGTAAATTATAAGAAACATGGGATTCATCATGTGAAAGCCGTCTAGCAGGGCCACCATGGGCCTGACTAGCTGGTCAGTGGGCCTGCTATCAAGTGAGAATGTTTTTCTGTATTTTTTGTTTGTGAACTCACTATAGCCCACCTCTATCTCCAGATGTGATCATAACAGAAAACTACCTTTGCAAAATGTACATATTTAACTAACACAAAACAGGGACATGGAGAGGAGCCAAGAAATACCATCATCAAATGGTTAAGCCAAAGTACAGATATCATCTAAAACAGACTCAGCCAGGCATGATATCCTTAATTTTAAAAACTGTACAGTGATATTGAGCATGTTGATAAAGGCAGCCCTCAATCATGTCTTTTAAATCTCTACAATCCAGACTGCCTACTAGGTCTAACTTGGAGCTATTTTCCTAGAAGCTCCATATGTTATCCCTCTTTGAACTCTTGATGCATTTCATCTATGTTGGATTTTCTCTCTATCTTGGAATCATTTCTTCATTTTCTAGATTTTTTTTTCTCTTATTTTGGTAGAGTACAGTCTCCAGTAGCTAAAGCAGAAAGGAGTGAATATAAAAGTAAAAGTCTTATTTGCTTTAGATATCTGAAAATATCCTGATTACACTCTCAGTTGATTGTTTACTTAGCTGTGGTTAGAAATCTAACTTGGAAATAGTATTCCTTCAGAATTTTGAACATATTGTTCCATTGTCTTTGAGTTTCTAGTGTTACAGTTGAGAAGTCAGAAGTTGTTATGACATTGTATATGACCTGTTTTTATCTCTCTGAAAACTTTTTAAAAATCTGGCATATCCACATTTTGAAGTTTTACAATGATGTGCTCTGGTGAAGGTCTCTATTCATCAAGTAGACTGAAGACTAAGTGGGCTCTGGAAACTTTACTAAATTCTTTTATTGATGATTACTGAAAAATAATTCTCCATGATTTCTCAGACTTTAGGCCTGTACAATCTGAGAATTCTAAGCAAAGGACATTTTTGATTAATAAGCAGTCTTATAAACTAGAAGTGTATCTCCCTAGAAAGATTTAGAAGCATACTTCCTCAGAGATGTTCTAGATTAGAAAAGATTAAAACTTTATGCTTCTTCCTGAAAGTATTTGCTTAAATCCCAGGATAATAAATAATCTCTTTCCTTCTGGGAGGAGAATGACAAGATATGTCAGTAGCTTATAAAAGCTAAGTTTTCTAAAACTGGGGATGCCTCTCCAATGGTGCACCACATGGTGGGATTTTACACTCAAGTAAAATCCAGCCCTCATCATGTCACACTGTGGGGATTGAGGTGTAAAGAACTGACACAAAATGCTATTCCTGCTGCTGTTTTTGCTTTGAATAACAAACTATCTGTATCTCTGATGCAAGGCTTTTGTGTCTTCTATAAGCGTATGTTTATAAATCTGTGGCAGACAAACTTGTGAACTTCCAAGTAGAGAAAAATCTCTAACCCATTCACTGTTTCTGACTTAATAATAGTTACTTATTGGCCATTTTCTCTATTTTTTCTTTCTATTGATTTTTTCTTTCTCCTGGACTGGCTCTTCTCTAATGTTTCATTGCCTATTTTCCATCTCAGATCATCTCAAGTTTATTTTACAATGTTCTGTCAAGTTTTTCATTTCTGCTGCCATGTTTTTTTGTTTGTTTTTAAAGATTTTATTTATTTATTCATGAGAGACACAGACAGAGAGAGAGGCAGAGACACAGGCAGATGGAGAAGCAGGCTCCATGCAGGGAACCCAACATGGGACTCGATCCCAGGACTCCAGGATCTGGCCCTGGACTGAAGGCGGAACTAAACCGCTGAGCCACCTGGGCTGCCCTCTTTTCTGCTGCCATGTTTTTAATTTCCAAAAGCTTATCATTTTCTAAATGTGCTTTATTTGTAATAATATCCTATTTTTTTTTCTTGGATGCAGTACCTTTTCTTATCTCTTTGAGAAAATTGGTGTATTTCAAAGCTTTCTTCCTTCTGCGCAGTCACTGTTTGATTTATTTTTTTAATTATTTGTTTTGATCTACATATTTTATATTAAAAGTTTCTTATAACTCTAGTCATCTTTGACTAGTTCAGATTTAAAAGTTGGAGACTAAATATTAAATGAAGATTCTACTCACTTAGGTAACATGATTTGACCTTGAACTTGACTTAGGAAGATGTTGTCTGCCTTTTATTGCTACATGATGTCAGGTGCTTCTTAGGCCTGTTGGATCCCCAGAAAATCTTCCATCGTTGTTCTGTCTTGAGGGTAAAGTCCAGATTGCCAGTTTTCAAGAGAATAGAGAAAGAGATGGGAGGGGAGAGAGCATCTCAGCATTAAGTAAATACGTATTTTTAAAATTCTCATTTGGTGAATAGTAACTCCACCAACTGTGTCACTGAGTCTAGAAATCCTGTGGTTTACTCTCAAGAGACTAAATCTCCATACTTGCCCTAGTGCAGAGTGTAGCACAAAATAGGAGTGTTTTACAGCTTTATCAGCTGTCAACTTGGGTTTTAGCATCCTAAATCCACTAAATTCATTACCACTCACCCTTTGCTTTCAGCCTTTAAAATTGTTACTATTCCTTTCTCTCTCACTCTTCCTGCTCTTGTGGGTTTATGAGTAAATATATATTTTTATGTTGTTATAAGGGGTCTCAGGAAGGAAAAGTATTAAATGGATGCATGCAAATCCTTATCTTTTCCTGAAACCAGGTTTACTTCTTAATTTGTATTTTTTGCATTTACCTTTTTAATACATTTGAAATTACAAAATAGAGACCCAGCATTAGTTTGTGTGGGGTTTTTTCCCCTCAAATATAGCTAGATTTTTCCAGACCATTTTAAGTGATTCTTTGTCCTTTGCTGGTGATGGCTTGGGATTATTAAAAACTGAGATCTGGTTCAAGACTACCTATTGTGTTTCGTTCATGAATTCATTCAATTCTCGTACATATCATTGGATTTTATCAAGGATACTTTCAGCTTAATATGTTGAATGACAAGTCTCAATGAAAAAGTTGCTATTGTTTTAGTTTGTTTTTCAAAAAAACATAAATAGTTAACTTTTTAAACATTGGAAAGTACAAAGAAAGAAAATTGATAATGATAAGAGAGAGTGTTTAAACTTTTAAAAATCTATTCATTCAAATATAAAACTGTTCATTCAAATTACGTAGTGTAGAAATAAAAATATATCTTTACAAAATTACAAAATTTTTATAAAAAATATAGGATATATTAATTCATTGAAAAATAAAACACAGGGACACTTAGGTGGCTCAGTGGTTAGCTGATCTGCCTTTGGCACAGGTCGTGATCCCAGGTCCTGGGATCGAGTCCCATATTGGGCTCCCTGCGTGGAGCCTGCTTCTCCCTCTGCCTGTGTCTCTGCCTCTCTCTGTGTGTCTCTCATGAATAAATAAATAAAAATCTTTTAAAAAATATATAATTTTTAACCATCCACTATATGCTCAATAAACTCTCTGGGATGGTGAAGTGAGTAGAAGAACACCAATTTTCTTTCCCACTATGTGAAGTTATCAGAGGGCTTTATATGTAACTAATGTCTTATATTCAGTATTGTCTACTGGTCCTATAATCAGTATTTTACATGCAATTTTACAATCCACTTATATTAATATCATATGTATTATCATCCCAGTCTTTAAATATATAGGAACTGTGGCTCAGAAAAGTTAAGTAACTTGTAGAAATTCACACAGCCGTGGAATATTACTACTGAATGTCAAATTCATGTTCTTCTAGTCTCTTAAGTATAGGAAAAATATTTTAGAAAAAGAATTTGATGATTTATTAATGTAATACTACCTAATTCACATACACTATTTAAGAACATGGTTTTCTTTAGTCTTAGTGAAAGGTAGCATTTAGAATATTAGAAAGAGAAAATATTTACCATGCTTTATTAAGTCCTATTTAATAGATTATGTTCAAATAAGAGCATTTGAGAATTGAGTACATAAAATCTGTAAGTGCATTACTAAGCCTATTTGAAACTTTTCTTTCTGGTTCCTAGACTTTTAAGTATTAGGGACAAGTCGAAATGTTTTCTATATTTCCATGTTCTAATTAGACTGTGAGTCAGCTAATAAGAACCAACTGAAAACCCACAGTTTTGATGGCTTGCCCTAATGTTAACTTCAGAATCAATCAAGAATCTACGTGCCTTAATTTGGTAGGTGACACATGATTTGATCTTATAAAGCCTAGTAAATAAGATAGCCAGTGAGTAAATATCAGACATGATTTTTAAAATGGCTTATAGATTTTCCACCAAAATCAGATCAGTCTGATCTTTATGTGATTAACTATATAATGTAGCGAGAGTTGGTAGTAGAATCATGTTCATGCCTTTTAAAAATTTTATCTAGGAACAGTTGAAAAGAAATGATGTTGTTCAGTTTAAAAGAGAATCACAACTCCCATCTGATATTTAAGTCTTTTGGTTGTGTCTAACTTGAATGGTAAGAAAGCAAACATTACCATCATTAATTATTATTATTTTTGTCAGTTTATATGGCTTCTGGGTTAGAGTGGAATGTTTTTTTTATATCCAATTTACATCATGATATTATTTCCTTAAGCATAATAAGTGATGTTTTATAATTTAATAAATGAGAATTTATTATTCACTGTTATTGTCAGTGTATATTTATGCTGCTTTAAGTACACGCAAAATACTGTGAATTCAACAGTGATATAAGTCAGATATAAATTCTTCATTGAGGAACCTTGGCTCTTCATAGAGGACAAAGTTTACATGTAATCCCAGTAAGTGCCAGAAAGTCCCAAGTACAGATACAATTGTGTGGGCATTCATAAAATGGAAAAATCATTAAACTAGTTGGAAAAGTAAAAATATTATCTCTGAGCAAGTGGTATTTGATCAGACCTCAAAAGATAGTCAGGAGCATTGACATCATCTGAATAACTAATGAGCATGATATAGTCTGTGTTTCCCATAATGACTCTAGAACCTCTGTGCTTCTCTCCTTCTTGCTGTGAAGAACAAATAAAAGAATGCAGTGGAAGGGGAACTTCTATTAACATAAAGACACCTTAAAAAATGAAAGTTCGTAATATACTCTTCAGAGGACTGTGAAAGTGCCACCAGACTGTTCCCATTGCTTTATATTATAAAAGAAACTTCTATGACCATATCATTCACAGACATAGTAGGGTGAAGATTAAGTTAAATTATCAAGGGACCTCCAAGACACCAGATCTTAAATAATACAGAATGCATTCCTCTTTCACACGGCAGTCAGCTGGTCAAGGCTGGTGGGGCGCCTCTTCTCCACGGGGTCATTTGGGGAAGCAAGCACCTCCATCTTGTTGCTCTGTGCATCTTCCAGCTGATGACAAAAGTGGAAAAGCCAATGTCTGGAGAAAGATGACTACTCACATTCCATTAATCTGAATGTAAATACATGGTCACACTACCCCCTAAAAAAGCTGGAACCTTATTTTCTGGTTAGATAGTTATGTCCCCAGGAAGAAGGGAGAAATGCATTTGGAGGAAGGGGAGAAACTAGCCGTCTGCCATAGATTTTGGTTGCTTCATTTTGTTGTGTGTGTTTTTTTTTTTTATAATTCCTCAGGATTTGTAGAAAATTTACTATTTAGATAGTTTTTACACTTTTATAGTTTAATATAATCTAAATCTTATGAACAATATGGAAGGCTGCATTCTAGAATTAACACAGTTAATTTTTAAGAGACTTCTAGAATAACTTGTACATGAGACTAAGGCAACTCCCAAATTTAAGCTGTGAGATTGAAGCTATTCAGACAGCAAAGTAAAAATGTGACTCAAGTCATTTATGTATTTTAAAAGGTAAGACCTGTGATTCTCATACTTACTTGACTGTTCCTTAACAACAGTGTTCAGTGTGCAAAATGGGCATTTCTGGAGACAATATAAAGATTATAAAAAACGTCAGGGCACCTAGGTGGCTCAGTAAATTAAACATCTGTCTTGGACTCAGCTCATAATCTCAGGATCCTGGTATCAAGCCCCCCATCGGGCTCCCAGCTCAGCGGGAAGTCTGCTTCTCCCTCTCCCTCTGCTGCTCCCCCAACTCAATGCTCTCTCTCTCTCTCTCTCTCTCTCTCTCTCAAATAAGTAAATAAAATCTTTTTAAAAGATCATAAAAACCCTATTCTAGATTATGATTTGCAGACCACCCAGATGAACTGGATATGCATTATGATCATTTAAATCACTTTTGTGCAAATGACCAATGACAGAATCACAACTGAGAGTCTTGTTGATTCTTTAATTCAGATTGTATCCAATTTGGGGGATGGGGCAAAAAGCCATATAAAGTCAGGACTGGGACGCCTGGGTGCCTCAGTGGTTTAGCGCCTGCTTTCGGCCCAGGGCATGAACCTAGGGTCCCAGGATCGAGTCCCACGTCAGGCTCCCTGCATGGAGCCTGCTTCTCCCTCTGCCTGTGTCTCTGCCTCTCTCTCTCTCTCTCTCTCTCTCTCTCTCTGTGTGTGTGTGTGTGTGTGTGTTCTCTCATGAATAAAAATAAAATAAATAAATAAATAAATAAATAAATAAATAAATAAATTTTTTTTTAAAAAAAATGGGATGCCTGTGTGGCTCAGCTGTTAAGCATCTGCCTTTGGTTCAGGGCATGATATCAGAGTACTGGGATCAAGTCCCACATCAGGCTCCTTGCATGGAGCCTGCTTCTCCCTCTGCCTATGTCTATGCCTCTCTCTGTATCTCTCATGAATAAATAAATAAAATCTTTAAAAAAAAATAAAATCAGGACTGATTCATACTTTTAAAGTTCTATATTATTTTATGAAATCGACAAATATCCTATGTAGAGGAATCTCCACTAAATATTAATGTTAATGAAGATTCTCTTTAATGTGTGAGTAAACATTTTAACAAGTGATTATTTAAAACATTATTCAAATGTTATTTAATAAGGGTAATATCTCTAAAGTTCAGTTCAGTTTAACAAATATTTATTGAATGTCTATCCTGGGTAAGATAGTGTGGGTTTCTAACTTAATATGCTGATTTATGATGGTTCTTGTCACATGGACTTGATTTTTCCAAGGGTGGCTGATTAAAAGGAAGTGAATGCTCAGTTCTGTTTACTGAGAAGACATATATAAAATAAAGTAAAATGATTACAGTCTACTGTACCATATATCAACAAAGCAGTTAAGGGACAAATGAACATTATTATAAATAAACTTTACACTGAAAATTATTGTTCCAATGGTCTGACCTCCCTGGGCACCAGAGTCAGTTCTATAACTTAAGGGAGTATGTAGGATGAATGGGATATGGCCAGACTGTATTTTATTTATATATCAATCTCCCTAACTTACATAAAAGCCTCAAAGGCAGAAGGAATCTAAAATTAAATGAGAAAGGAAAAAGAATATGAGTCCAAGAAAAAAAAATTTCTGCATATATTTTACTTATCAGACACAAAATTAGTTGTCAGATTTCCCCTACTTCCTCTTCCAATTTGCTTTAATTATAGCCTGAGGCAGGAAACCCAATAGCAATAGCAATGGGCTGAGAATTGATTGTACAGATAGGTGGTAGGAGACAGGACTAGGAGAATAGAAGAGATAAATGGTGGGCAAGAAGCACACTAACTGACCTTGGCAAGGTAAGATGTTGAACTTAAAAATTACTCTCAGAGGAAGAGCACACCAGAATAGGATTATGAACCTCATAGTGGAAGGACAGTCTCACCCACTTCAACACGTCTAGGGGCATCTTTCTATTCACTTAATTCAGGTTATTTTGGTTTTATGGTTTTATTTCCTTTGACAGTCTCTTAAGTGCAGGAATGTGTGATGTCTTCATTTTTTCTAAGATTCCAAACAAAAAAAGATAAAATAAAAACATAAAACGATTCATAATGGGTGAAGCAGCCATTGCTTTGAAAATCCACTAACCCCCCACACCGTTTTTAGGAATCAGGTAAACTCTAGTACAGTTATTATATTTACACAGTTATCAATTGTGTTTCTTGTAAAAAAAAAAAAACTTTCCATTTGATATTTGCATAGCATTTGCCTTTGTAATGTTGATATGTCAGTTAATACCAATTAATAGAAAATTGGATAGCAAACCAAGAAAAGGGCCAAAAATAATGAATGAGTCTCTGCCTCAGTGTGACAAGAACTTGGATTTTGAGATGGGAGTAGGATGGGAGCTTGGGGATGAAGTGAATAGATAAGTGTAGTGATAAATTGACTCAAAAATAAAATAGAACACATAGAGCATCTTAAGAACCACCAACCACCAAATTACTTTCAAACCATTTGCAGACTATTGTATAGACGTTAATTTATTTCCAGGAGATAATTTTTGTATATTAGAATTAAAAAGTCAGCCAAGACCCGTTGTTGCTTTATCCATTATTTATGGAGACGGAAATGAAGGAGGAGAGTGGACACAAATTAGAATCGCCTAACTGTTCTGAGAGTACCCTAAAGTGTTGTGATTTTATATGGCCTGAAAATACCGAGGATGATTGGGAGCTGCATTTCTGTCCTTGGACCTCTGGAATTAAAATCATTATGGAAGCAAATTTCTTCCAGTTACACTTATTACTATGGAGGGAAGGTTGAACTTTATTTTTCTTTGACTTCTGAAGATGGTTAAAGAGATAAGTATTGATAGATATAAATGATATAAATGTATAATTAAGTCTAATTCCCTAATCTGTTCATGTTAAAACATGACCTTAAAATGCAGGTATTTTATGGAATCTTCTTTATAGTAATTTAGGCGTATCTTTGAAACCCTTGGAAAGGTTACATATCTTTATAACCCCAGCTGTTGCTTATCACTATTGACTAGTGTCATTTTTCTGTTTTTATCAGAAAAGGGTGACTGAATTCACTAAGCCTCAAGAGAAGTTGCTAATTCATGCATCCTTTTATGGTTTCCTTTTTAGCTTTTCATAAAACTTGAGCACTCTGAGGTCCTTGGGTCAAAATCAATGCTGTTGCCAGATGGTCATTTCCTTTTGTGGGCATCACATGTAGTTATTTAGACATTTTAACCAGATCTGCACTAGTTTGTAAATGGCAGAAAAAAGACTGATACTCTGAGTATCCTACGGGGCAGGGGAGTAAGGAAGGGGGAGGCGCTAGAATTGAGATCAGAGCAATCATATCAGACTGTTTCAGCCACTGAGAGTCTCTGGAAATAATTACGTTGTTGAGTATTTTCTTCCCACTCTTTGTTTTTTTAGACTCTTTTGGATTGTACTTGAATAATAATTTAAGACTCCTTACCATGAAAATCTGGCATTATGCAGTCTTAAAAATGTAAAATCTATTAAATACTAATATGCTGTGACTCAGATCTTTGAAAGAAAAAGTTCTTTGTTTGCCGCTTGGAACCTGCCATTCTATTTTATTATTGCAGAAGTTCCCAGCAGGCATATTCACCCAGATTTAATTATTAAGCCATAAACGTATCTTTGAAAATTTCCTTTTATACTGAATGCCTAGGAGTAATTTAGAATTGCTTTTTCAATCATCTTAGGTGGCAAATCAGAATTCAACACAAAGTATGTTTTCAAATGTTTTTGGAAAGTGAAAATCATTGAATTGATAACAGTGTCAGGATGCCATGGCACATAAAATAGATAAAAAAGGAGACTGGGTAAATGTATCTAGGTCTCAGGGAACATCTGTACATCTACCGGAATAGAAGCTCAGTGAGGGCAGGATCTTCATCTGTTTTACTATTACTTCTCAGATCATAGAAGAGTGCTGGGCACTTACTTGGGGCATAAATAAAAATTCATTCTAGAAATATACGTTGTGAATGAACCAGCGAAAGTATCATTTACACCCCACATCATCACCACTTGCACACTTATTAGACAAAGGGAGATGTTGAAGGTTTTTACCTGACATTAAACATATACATGCAAACAGACATATTGAAGATTTCTTGTTCGGATGATATTTCCTGGAGGAGACCAGTTTTTAAAGTGATTCATATTTTATACGAAGCCATAACTACTTAAATATGACCCTAAAGTATCTCAAGATTTTCTAGATCACTGAAAACAAAGTCTCTATTGGTTTTCTCCAAAAAACAGGAGAAATAACTCTTCACATTCATAGTCAAAATGGATGATAGAATAACCCAAAGCTCTTTGAAAAATATCCTGTGCATAGTTTCTACACGGATTTTAAGGAAATGACCTAATAAAAGTGAAGCTTTCTGTATACAAATACCGAATCATTATGTTCTCACCTGATTCTAATATAATGTTATTTGTCAATTATACCACGATGAAAGAGTGAAGTTTTTCAAATGTCATGACATTTACAAACTTATTTGGAAACAGGCGATATTTGTTGAATATTAAAAAGTTCCCCACTCTCAGTCTTCTTTATAATAAAATCACTTACATTAATAAAAATGCAATTAACAGGTATGGGTAGCATATGCTAATATGCCCACTTATACAGTCTACATGAATACAGAAAAAGGAGAGTATATGAAAAAAATATATTGCTTAAGAATATAAATGAATATGGACTTCCCTTACTGGTTTTCACCACTGTGGTTTCACCTGTAGAGTGAATAGTTTCACTAACTGCCAAACTTTTCATTATGAGAGACTGATCTTTAATTCCAAGATCATGTTCAAATATATTCTTAATAAACTTCATTAATCACTGCCCCCTTTTATTATTAAACTTGTAGAAGAGTTACAAGAACATAATTTGGTACTTGAGACATTCAGTACAAGTACATTTTAGTAGGAGTTACTTACATAACCTAATGCCCATAAAACTGTTGGAGGGGACTCTTCTCTCCCTAATAATTTAGATGTCAAAAAAGTAACTAGAAACTAATTTTCCTAAGTCACAATTGGGAAAAGATTCAAAAAATATGTAGCTTACTACAATCCTGACATCAATACTGGACTAAATCATCATTTATTTATTATTCTGTCTTATAAACATATCAAAGCAGAAAACCTCTAGGCTCATGTACAATAAAATATTTTAGCATTAAAACTAAATAATAAAATGTCAAAGATAAAAGACTGATAACCCACTCAAACATCTCTCTATGGCTTAGGGAAAAATCTATCTAAACAAGTAGATTTTGCAGAGCACTAGCCCAGTCTCATTCTCCAAACCCACACGTTCTAAGACACTTAGACTTGCTTTGTCTTTCCTTCGCATTCCTAGGTTGAATCAGTATCTGCAAAGTTTTTTCCTATGGAATCTTGTTAAATATAAAAATCTCTGACAATGCATTTCATAATTGCCAATCTGAGTTATAAAATAAACTCAGAGTTGGTGGTTTTGTCCTTTAAAGGCTGCTGGAAGGCCCAGTTTATATTTAATGATACACGTGTTCTTGAATCCAGTGTTCTATTTAATGTCCATATTTTTTTTCTCAAGATATGTCCCAAAAATGAATTTCTATTCCAATATAACTTCTCAAAATGAGTAGAGGAGGTCAGACAATCAACCTGTTCTTTCACACTTAATCACCAGTGATAAGACAACATTGAACTGGGTTATTTTTATCAACAGCTTCATTATAGTTTGCCTTTGGATACAAGTCCCATGAGGATACAAAATGTGGCAAATTAATATATACTAGCTTGACTGATTTCACTGAATGAATTAGCCAAATGTTCAAAAGAATTTACTGGCCCACCTGGTAAAAATTATTCTATAAGTAAAATGTACTCTAAGTCTTTGTTTTCTGAACCACATAGCTTCATGTGGCTGTATTCACTCAAATACAGTTAACAACACAATAATACCAACTCCAACTATGCTATTCTTAAATAGCAAATGAATTAAAATTTAAATTGAAATAGATTGAGTCTTCATGATGTCACTGCCAGGGCCTACTTTTTTTTTTTTTTTAATCAACCTCCAGTTCATCAAATTATGCATATCAATGACCCCTGTCAGAATGCCAGGAAATAGAGGAGGCTCACCAGAACCCTTAGAGAAAAGACAAGGCCATCTATTTTCTTGTCTTGCAGCTGTCATGGTGGCCACTAAAGAGGAAAAGATTATAAGTGTGTAGCTAGTAACACAGAATCATTTTCTGAGGAGATAAGAGTCTTGGGCAATGACCTGGTGGGGTCACAAATTCAGAATCTCTGAAATATGATGTGATTTCTTAGATAGGGTAGAGCAGAAGATAAACCCAGGTCTTCCGTCAGGAAGACCATTCTCCAAACACAGACCAAAAGTTCCTTCCTTGGAATAGCATGGCATCCTTGCAAGCAATTTCAGAGCAAATCACAAAGCCTAGTATGGATCCATTGTTCCAGTTATAATGTGAGCTGGCCTTCTCCTTTAGCCAATTTAAACGGTGCCATTAAGTAGAGAAAGGGTCTTAGAGAAAAACAAGGAAGTTTCATTTAGGAAAAGGCTTCCTTCTACCTCTAGCAACATACAGTTGGGTTATTTTGAAGCTGCAAATTAAGTAGTAAGAAAAGTCATATCTTTGGCTAAAAGCACAAAAATTTACTACCTACACTGACACCCATTCCTTCTGCCATGCTCCTAAGAAACACAGTCCATAGTAACTGACAGGGAATGTACAGCAAAGGCGCTATGGTCAGGTTTGCTAAAAGGTCCTTCCAGATTAGAAAACTAATTGTAACTTATTTGAGGGGGAGGGTAGCATAAAAAGCTGACACCTGATGGAAAAGTGCGTCATGATGTATTTCTTCTTTGAAAAAAGTTGTACTAAGCATTCATTAATTTTAACATTGTCCTGTCCTCCGTCCATCATAAAGACAATTTAAACATTGTCTGGGAAACAGAATCCTGAGGTACCCAAATTACACACAGTCATAAAACACAAAACTGTGTTTTAATTTAATATTACCATTTAGACATCCTTTAGTGGAATGAAGAGGTGATTTAGCTTAGTAATATACCCTGGCTTAAATGCAAATAAAAAGATGCAATGAAGGACTCAAACGCGGGATGTTGTATTACATAAATTTTTCAGGCACACAATATTGGTGTAACCAGCGGAGTTGCCAACTTGTATCTGGGGAGTACTACTCTATGTATTGTGCAATAAACATTATACAGCACAATAAATGAGGCAAAATAGCTGGGAAAATATGTGAGGGGAAAGAGTAGAGAAAGGATTATAAAATATCTTTATGAACATTAACATAAATGATGAGTTACAATTTTCCAGCTTTATTCTTTTGACAAATGGTCTATATAGTAATGTTTTCCTTATATACTATCATTTAGAAACATACTGCACAAACCATCTGCCTATAAAATCTATAGTTTCCTTTGTCAGGTTTGTTGCAGTTATTCAGTTTGTGTCAAGTATGCTAGTTAGGTGGTAAATTTATAGCATATACGCTAACTGGATTTTCTAAACACCCTCCCTCGGAAAACCAAAGTGAAATATAATAGCAATGTGAACACTGGAACACACTTTCTGTTCTGTTGAGGCAGGGAGCAGAGCGTCCCTTGTGTTCTGAGCCACCTTCCCCTTGTACTAATCGTCCCTGTTAGAAACCCCCTTATGATAATTACGTCATTTATTTTATTCTCCTTGTGCTTGGACTTCTGTTTCTCCATCGTCTATAACCTTGCTGAAAGCACAAAATTTGCATCCCTACTTTTTCTGGGACTGATTTTTTGGAATGTTCTGCTTTGGGTAATTTATTCATTATATCTGTGACTTATGACACTGTGTCTATGTCCCATATTTTTTTCCCTTTTGTTCTATTTGATTTTTTTCTTGACATTGGCAAGAAAATTTGTTCTATTTGATTTTTTTTCTTGACATTGGCAAATTCAGTTGGTTTTATTCTCCCAAGCAAGCATCCTGACCTCCCCACCTTAATTATGAAGAGGGAGGGGTTAATAGCTATTAGTAGATATATAATTCCCTTCTAGAATCTGAACTAGCTTTTAAAATTTGTTTCCCTCCCTTAATTTATAAATATTTTAATCAATAATGTATCTATTATTTCCCAAGTGAGCCCTACCGAGTATGCTTGATGGCCTCACACAAGCCATTCCAGGAGAACGGCCTCTCTCAAGCAGCTGACACCAGTGAGCCCTGCTAGTTTTCTACCTCTCTGGAGTCCCTACATTTTTTTAGGTTAGCAAACAACGGCACACTCACTCCATCACCGAACCAATGAAATTGATGTGTTGTGCAAGTTTCCTCACTCCGTTTTGCTGAACTTGCATTGTATTGCCCACTGCATATTCAGTCCGAAGCTCGCCTGGAACAAAAAGCCAGCCATCAGAGAAAAAAAACACTGTCTGTCCTCAACGTTGTAATTCCACTTGATCAGCATCAGCTCTGCATCAATAATTAGACAGGGGTCCAATAATTATGTTGGCAATGAAACCACACAGTCAAAACTTTAGTTATTTCTGTGAAGTGATTTCCAAGGGCTGAAACCAAGGTTTGACATGGTTGCTTCCCCCTCCCCCCTTTTACTGGTAAGATGGCAGATGATTGAACACCTGTGCCCTTTGTATTGTTTGGAATATCCCCTTCCAGTTGTTGCTTCACATACCAACTAAAGTACTATACTTGCTTTCATATATGACATACTTGCTTTTAAAAATCTAATTAAAACTTTCTTTTTGGTCCTTAGGTAGAAAGATGGCTCTGTTGAGATGAGCTCTTAATTAATGCACTGAGAGCTTACGAGTCCCACCTCTCAACAGGAATGATTGACGTCCAAGGATACATAAATTACACTAATTGAGCTCTGCCTCTATACAGGCTTTCCACAGCCAACTCATCAGAGAAGCTAGGTGAGTAGACCAGCATAAAAAGTTATTTCAATATGTTCTATGCTTTCCCAAAGGGTTGAAGAGAAACTTTCCAGACTGTTGCACATTTATTATCACAGAAGGCAGTTCTTTTCTTCAGTTTTAAGATGTAGGTTTTGTGTTGTAGTGGATTTTTTTTTAATTATGAAAATTAGCATTTTTAACATAGCCATTTAAATTTAAATAACCATGTTCTCTTTGCAATTTTCAAGCAGCAAAACGTGCAAGCCAATTACAGTATGCAAAAATCACTTGGCATCATTTGTTGATATTAAATTGTGTTGCATAGCAACCAATGCATATGCTACAGAGGGATTGTTTGAAATCAAACCCAATCTTAGTCCTTGAGTTTGGTTTTCAGAAATGTACCTAATTGTAAGCACACCTAATCCCCAGCCTCACCAAAGACCATATTGAAATGTTTCTTTTATGTTTATTTTATCCTGAGGTTTTCAGTTCATCCATTTCATTTATGCTATTATAGGTATTCTGAGGCTCTGACTTTCATAAAATCTAATAAACCACTTGGTATAACCTAGATGGCTTATTAGTCTAAAATAAAATTCAGAGACAGAACTATCTGATAAAAATGAAGACAATTATGCCATATTAAATGTCTCCATTTATATCTTAAATTTTTATTCACAAATTTTTAAGACTGTCTCAACAATTATGAAAAGCCCACCATTTAAATAATTTTCAAGAGCAATATGGATAATATAGGAAATTTAGGATAATGAATTATTTAAAATTTGTAAGTAAAATATATGTATTGTTCAGACAAAATATAAATAGGGAAGGCCTGAGTTCTACTGTGTAAAGTTTTAAATGACGAAAGTAAAAACATGAAGACCACAAAAAACTAGATTAAGAAATTATTAAGCATGAAGTAGATACTTCAAAATGAGTAGAAGTGGAAAAGCAAACAGTAAGAACAAAGAGGAGAGAAAATCCAAACAATAGAAACACCGAAGTCAGTTTTAGAAATAATAAATAAAGTACCAAACCTAAACATACCCCCAAAATCGGTAATGGCAGAAAGTAGAGAAAATAAGTGATAAAAGGAAACAAGACTAGTTTCAAAAAATATTTAGGGAGACTATCATGTCCGGTACCGAAAATCAAAAAGAATTCTTTTAAGACTTTGGGTTCCTGAGACATTCAGGAGAACATGTTGCTCCCATACTTTCTCTCCTTCCACTCCAGTGCACTTTGCTGTGCCTACTGTTTCAAATTGTGAAAAATGCAGAGCCCCACTTAAAAAGCAAATCATAAGATGGCTACATTTCTATCAAATAGCTATATTATTACCTGGGAGAAAACCTGAAGTGGAGAAAAATAGAGAGAGATCAGAAAATCCTGAGCTTATAATCTCATAAAAATATATATATATATATATATATATATATATATATATATATATATAATGCTTTTAACATCAAGAATATCTCGCTAGGACTGAAATGAAATAAAAATGGAACAGCTTCTTGACCATAAGATCCTTTTATTATTTGGTGGCTAACAGGACCCAAATATGAGACATCAAGACCATTGAAATACAAGTAACATGACATTTTCTCCTTAAAAAATTATTTAGGTGTAATGAGCGTGAAGCATGTCCCTCCGAAAATCTACACATTTAATTCGATTTTCTGTAATTATGTGTTTATGTCGCGTTCTTTCATTATATGCTATGTGCTAAGCAAGGTGCGGTCCGTGAGGTGGTTTTCTATGAAGCTGGGCTTGAAATGACCTAAATCTATTCATATCTCTTGAAAATTATGTATTTAATAATCATGAAAAGGCAGTATCACTGTGCACTTCATTAGTCTCATATCTGTAGAAATATTTATTAGTAGAAAAAGTAACCATATGTTCATCCGTTGGCAGATAGTTCAAAAACTTGAATTCACATATTTTTAATGTGAGTTAAATGAGTTAACAAAAACCTCAACATACTTGAATAATACTATATGAGCAATACCTTTGGATTTCAATTGGTAGAATGTGCCTGAATTAGTACCAACGTCTTTCTTCATGTATGTTGGGTGATCAGACTGCTGATGCCCGACAGAAAACCATAAGTCATTACGAAATGGAGCACAGTCAGCACTGCGATGAGCCAGGGCCACCCTGCCTCGAATGGAACCATTAATATAATAGCCTATCACTCAAGCTAATAAAATCAGCTCTTACTCTATTCTGTTTCCGAACACGGACTATCAGGTCCAAGTTTCCAGTTGCTATATTGCATCAGAATCATACTATTATTAAGGGACACATCAACAGACATACCAAGAGATGTGCTGATTACCCTCTACTACTGTACTATATACAGTAAAATAAAACCTCAGTAAACTCTTCTTTTGTCTTCCAAACAGAACACTTACCCTGTGCTTATTGCTTTGGTCAGTTGATAGGCTTCGTAGACTCTTTCCTCGTTTAGAATTCATGTAATTCTTTAGATGTGGGACTATTCAGTTAGCTGGACAACTCATTATACTACCACTGTTTGGTCTCTGGGTGAATTGCTTGCTTGTAACTATAATAACCGTTTTGAAGATGTTGTGGATTTATTTAAAATAAAATGTGTTACTTTTTAAAAAAGAATAATAAAAAAGTCAACAAATATGCTATAACATCCTGGAATATCAGTGCCGACATAGTTTTTGTTATAATTTTAAGTAACAGAAATGATAGAGAAAAATGCAGACATTTATAAAAGTCTCTGCCCTCTAAAATATTTACTAATTTCTTAATATTTATTCCATAGAAATGCATATATCTTTAATTATCTACATATCACTTATGCATCCACTCAACTAGCTTTTTTATTCATGGATTTTTATGTATCAAGCACTAGTTTTAGTTTTAGTCTGATGGTAAGCAAAACAGATGAGAAAAAAGAAAAAATCCTGGCCCTTGTAGGTCATGCATTCTTGTATGGAAAAACAGACTATAAACACAATAAATAAGTGTGTGTGTGAAAGAAAAACAGATACAGAGAAATAGTGATAAATACTATTGAAAAAAATAAAATAGAAGCATGCTTGGAAATGCCTTTGTAAATAAGGAAGAGTTTTTTTGAGGAAGTGATATTTGAGCAAAGATTTGAAGAAGATGAGGGAAAGGCCTCTGTAGCAACTGGGGAAAGGGTTCTAGGCAGAAAGAAGAGCAGGTGCAAAGCTTTGAGAAAGGACACACCTGGTGGGGGCACCTGGGTGGCTCAGTGGTTGAGCATCTGCCTTTGGTTCAGCTCATGATCCCAGGGTCCTGGGATTGAGTCCTGCATCAGGGTCCCCGGAGGGAGCCTTCTTCTCCCTCGGCCCATGTCTCTGCCTCTCTCTGTGTCTCTCCGAATAAATAAATAAAATGTTTAATAAAAAAGGCACACCTGGTGGAGGCAAGTGGCACCAAGGAGCTAACAACAGGGAAGCAGGAGTGTAGGCAAGGGAGGAAGGCGTTGGAGAATCATAGACACAGAGGGCGAGAGGCTACCAATTGATTTTGGCTCTTAGTGTATGTAAGATGCAAAGGTAATAAAGGATTGCTTTGTTCTCTGTGTGTGTGTGTGTGCGCGCGCGCACTGTTATTGTTGCTGCTTATTTGTTTTCTGGATGTGGAATAATATTAGATGATTTTTTATAATAAATATATTTTTATTGGTGTTCAATTTGCCAACATACAGAATAACACCCAGTGCTCATCCCATCAAGTGCCCCCCCTCAGTGCCCGTCACCCATTCCCCCCCACCCCCCGCCCTCCTCCCCTTCCACCACCCCTAGTTCATTTCCCAGAGTTAGGAGTCTTTATGTTCTGTCTCCCTTCCTGATATTTCCCACACACTTCTTCTCCCTTCCTTTATATTCCCTTTCACTAATTTTTATATTCCCCAAATGAATGAGAACATATAATGTTTGTCCTTCTCCGATTGACTTACTTCACTCAGCATAATACCCTCCAGTTCCATCCACGTTGAAGCAAATGGTGGGTATTTGTCGTTTCTAATGGCTGAGTAATATCCCATTGTATACATAAGCCACATCTTCTTTATCCATTCATCTTTCGATGGATTTTTGAGGAGGAAGATGGCATGGCCAGATGCAAGTTGTAAAAGGACAGCCTTGGATACCATGCTGGGAAGAGATGCAAGAGGAGAAAAGACAGAAGCAGGTGCACTAGTTAGGAGACTATTGCAAGGATCCAGGCAGAGATGGTGGTGGCTCCAACCAGGATGAGAGAGGAGGCAGTGGCAGTATGTGGTTTTACATTCCAAATATATTCTGGAGGTAACACCGACAGGATTTTCTGATGGGTTGCCTGTGAGATGAGAGGTTGGGAAGAGCCCAAGATGCCTCCAGAGTGTTTGGTCTGAGTGACTGGAAGAATGAGTGGGGAAGAGTAGCAGGAAAAAGTTGGTGGGGTTCTGTTTTGTATCCGTTTACTTTGAGATGCCTACTAAGTGTCCAGTTTGGAAATGCCAGGAAAACAGCATGAGTACAAGAGTCTGTCCTTTAGGTCTTGGTTAGAAATAGAACTTTAGAAATTCCCAGTGTAAAAAAAGTATTTAAGTCACCAGATTGGAGGAAGTCACCAAGGGAGCAGTTGTAAGCAGAAAGGAGCATCAAAGGCTTAGACATGGGGACCCCAATGTTTAGATGTCACAGTTCTGAGGTGTAGTCAGTGAAGGAGGAGGGAACTGGAAAACGATGGTTTCCTGGAAGCCATTTGTAAGATGCTGTCCACACATCAAGGAGCGTGAAGATCACACTGGATTAGCAATGGCGGGTCATTGGTGGTGTGGTGGGAGAGAAAATCTAACTGAAGTTGGCCTGAGAGAATGGGAGGAGAGAAACTGAAAGTAATCCCTACAAGCACTCTGGGAATTTTGCTATAAATAGGAACAAACAAACAAAAAATTAGATGATAGCTAGACGCAGGTTTTTAGCCTAAAAATTTTAGTATCCCTTTGTCATATTAAAATATTGTTGATTTTTAAAATTTTATTGAATTATAGTTAAATTAATAGATAAATTGGAGAAAAATCAATACCTTTGCGTCTTGCACTTTTCTTATTCACTTGCATGCTAGGTATAATCATTAGCTTATTCTGAGTTCTTCAGAAGAGTTTTTGTGGGTTTTTTTGTTTTTAAGATTTTATTTATTTATTCATGACAGACAGAGAGAAAGAGGCAGAGACACAGGCATAGGGAGAAGACCCGATCCCGGGTCTCCAGGATCACACTCCAGGCTGAAGGCGGCGCTAAACCACTGGGCCATTGGGGCTGCCCTCTTCAGAAGAGTTTTAAGGTTTCCTTCCATAGATCCTACCATTTATTTTAGTTTGTTTTACAAGTACGAGTACATAAGCATCATCCCTAGTTTACTGGATCAGTAATAGAACAGAGAAAAGAAACTATTATACTCAGAGGCCCTCAAATTCACACATTAATTTGCTTTATAGATATTGGGCTGTTATTTCACCACCTAAATTACTAATTTCTAACATGCAGTATTTTGCTCATGTTTTTGCAAGTAGCAATTTGTACAGTAGCCAGAAAGCAAGTAAAGAAACAGATTTTTCATATTTTCAGAGGTAGGTGTACCCGAAATGAGCATCATGTACATAAAAAGAGTAAGTTGTAAAAATAAAATATGCTAGAGTGGATAATCATCTATAATGTTGACAGTCCAATTGCTTGTCATGTAGAGGAAGGTTGTGCTTTAATTAAGCAATAATACATGACAGGGTGTGAATTATAGAGTAATAATTCTTGTCTAGTGTTTTGTTAGACAAGAGGCCAAGGGCCAGGTGTCACTGCATACACCATGCATAAATTATTACACTGTAATTTAAATCTAGAATGTTGTAGAGGAACCCCAAATTATTTTTCAAACAATTTTGCAAAATAAGAAATATATTGAGTTTATTAAATTCTGTGTCAGAAACTATGGTAATGTGGTAAAATTAAGAAGTAAAAGAAAACACTTACTGTAAAGGAGGAATATAGGAAGACAGTATGGTAAAGTTGGCTTCATAATCTGTTACTCTTCATGCAATATTTTTACAGAGATGATTCCTAGGAAGATGATACATTAATTTGACATTTCCCCCTATGATTAGAACACAAACGGCAGAAGCTTGAGGTTTTTGGACATTTTAAGAGGGGTCCATTTTGGCTTTTTTTTTTTTCTTTTCCCATTGCAAAGCAGTGCTAACTAATGAATGTCTCTAATATAAATCTTCCAGAGAAAAGTACATCTCCCTGAAAGAACTTGGCAAGGGGTGGAGCAGTTTTACAGAATTTTGGGTCCTTTTAAACTTTGTAATCCTAACGTTTTCCCCCTTTAACACACCATTTTTGAAGGTCCTCTTTTGTAAAGACATTAAAACAGATCTCTTATCACAAGAAAACACATTGTTTGAAATACTGCTCTTTAAAAAAAAGAAAACTCATTTCTGCCCATTCAAAAGAAAAATGTTTGAGGGTGAGTATGTGATTGTAATAAAGAGAAAGTCTACTTGCTTTTCATCTGCAGAGCAGTGTTTCAAAAGACTACTTCCTTTTAAAGTTATTATATTTTGTGCTCCTATTGCTAATATTGTGTACTTTTATAATGTTTGAGGGGTTAACAAGTTCGACTTCTTTTGTGAATATCGCAAGACGGATGTTATATATTACAACCTGAGGCCATTATTTTCGTCTCAGGTTTTCCTTTAAATTGGTACCTTTTATCATCAAATTTGATCTCTTTCTGTACACGTGATAACCAGAGATAGCTTAATATGGAGATAAAATATAAAAGTATTTTTGAAGGGTTCTAGAAATACCCACTTGCTCAAAATATATTCCTTAATATCTTATCACAGCACCATTAATATTTACTCCTTTGGATTAGTGTGTGTGTGTGTGTGTGTGTGTGTGTCACGTTTTTATTAAAATAAAATCCCTTCCAAGTCAATGATAGAGAATCTGGTTATCAGCTTTCAATCCCTTAATTTATCCATTTGATAAACTAGTAGATTGTTTATCTATATTTGCTTGAGTCCATGACGGAAAGCAGAAAGCAAATGAGACACACAAAAAGGAATGTTTTAATTGATATAAGAAAATGTCCAGGATGGATTGTGGGCAAGGTATTGGTGGAAGGTACTGGAAGGTGGCTTGAGAGCACACTTTTTACATGGTTGTGTGTAGAAGAACCCTGAGGAAAGGAACAGAATTATGAATTCTTCAGGCAAGGATGGACCATGTCATATTTGGTGCCTAGTGTGTGTCTTAAATGATGAAGAAGTGGGAAAAGCCAAAAAAAAAAAATCTTAAGTACTTAACAGTCTCACCCACTTTATAAATTATATTAGGTCCATAGGTCTATCACAGTGGTTGAATAAAACCCTTTTTTTTTTTCTTGCACATTTGTTTGTTTCTGTTTTAACTGAATTAGGCAAGGCTGACTTTTCTACTCAGTGGCTTCAATTGATCCTTTCCTGGAAATATATCTCAATAAGATTTTACTTCATAATCCTTGACCACAAGTTTCTCTCAGTCCTTCTCCCAGGTCAGTTGGGTCAGCTTTGGGCAACTCATGTAATAGGTGGCTTTTAAAAAGCATAATGGCCATCCAGAGAGTTATCTTTAGAGGACAATATCGTAAATTATGCCATTAGCTCACAACATAGGAAAATGAAGAACACCTATATAGTTTAACAAAAATATAATCAATTATTGTGCTTTAGTTTTTATACTGTCACGTCCTTGACTTAGGCTGTATCTACTTCTACACAGACTTAATTATTTTAAGATATTTTAGGATGTAATAATTTGTTATATAATCATCTCACCAGTTGGTTGTCATTTGAGTCTACAGGCTCATTCAAACAGGCACCAAATGTATGTTTCAGCTAGTCATACCACTCAGCAGGTTGACCAAAATTGCTTCCTATAAGTTTATGTTTATTAGGATAAATTAGTAGTACTTACTTTGTAAGAGGTTCAACGTTAGGAACTCTGCATCATTATCTCATTAATGTTTACAATAGCATTGCAGGATTAGCATTAATTTAGAGACTGAGACACAAGTTCATAGGGTTCCTCATTAAGTAAGCAATGGATCCAGTCTTTTAACCCAAGACTATGATTTGAAAGCCAGAATTATTTCCAGTGACCCATATTGTCTCCTGCTGAAGTTAGAGTCAGAATTTTTTGAATTAAATTTAGCCATAACTAAGTCCTTCTTTAAAAAAAAAAATAAAAGAAAAAGAAACTCAATTACCAGGCAACAATCCCGACTATTCAATTCCTTCTCATGACCATTCTAGGAACTTTCTCCTCACGTGTTGCTGCTATCTACTTCCTTTCTGCTCCAGAACCCTTACACATTTTAAAAGTACAAGAGCAGAAGTAAGTTGTGAATTAACAGCCATGAGCACTGACTTCACGTGCAGAACCAAGGGTCAGTTCAACAAAAAGACTGAGCAGGCGTCTTCCTCATCTCTACCCATGGTTTGCTTGCAGTCCATTTCGATGAACTGGTCTCACATTTTGTGCATTAAAGTGGGGTTGGGAGTTTTGATTATTTATGTCATGATCTCTGGGGAGAAAAACAAATACTTCCCTCTAAATTAAGGGCAGATAAAAAAGAAGACATAGAGGCAGTATCCAAGCGTTTGTGCCTGTGCCTGAGCCCATGCTTTTCCATCAGGTATGCTTACATGCTTTTTGTAAATTCACCAACCTGACTCCTATTGTATTTCCTAACATGACTTCCCTGGTTTTGATTTCAATTTTCTTCACCAGAGTTGCTGTTTCTAAGGTCTTTGACTTAAAAGCGGCAGCCTGGACTCATTCCTAATCTCTCTCCTGTAGAGGCAGTTACTTCTGATATTGACAACCTCAGGCTGTACCCATCTTTTTTTTTAAGGTTTTATTTATTTATTCATGATAGAGAGAGACAGAGACATAGGCAGAGGGAGAAGTAGGCTCCCCATGGGGAGCCCGGTGCAGGACTCGATCCTGGGACCCCAGAATCATGACCTGAGCCAAAGGCAGGTGCTCAATTAGTAAGGCACCCAGGTGCCCCAGGCTGTACCTATCTTTGAATCACTCCACCAGAGCAGCTCGGTGGAAAAGACATGAGTTCTCATTTCTGACAAGGTCACTCATTGTACAAGTTTGTTGAGGTTCCTTGTCACTACATTTGGACTTAAGTGGAAGGTATGCATCAGTCAAGACCAAAGTTGGGAAAGGCACTCATCATACTCACACTTTGGAGTAAGAATTATTAACAACATACCTCAGCTTTGTTTTCTCAGAGCCCTGCTGCATAGACAGCCCAGAACAGAAAGCAAAATGATGAAAAAATCAAGTCAACAGTTGCTAGAAATTTCTATTGCTGCTTCTAAAACAGAAAAAAAAATCTTGCAAATCATGGCATATAATATAACCAAGAAAAAAAAGTACTGAAAAAAATAAGAAACTAAAAATAGCTAGTGGCAGTTTAATAACTGACAAGACTTATCCCATCTGCTGGGAAGAGTTTAAAACCTTTACCTGCTGCCACTCGACGATAGAGATTTAGAGTTCATGGCTGAAAGCTAACATCTGATGTGGAAATACGTGAGCATGATTCATCTGCGGATGCATGTCTCTGCTTAATAAGTGTATACTGTTTGTTTAAAGGAAATAAAAATCCCCAAGTTTTCAAGTATAAAAAAAATAAGACACAAAGGACAGGAAGGAAGGAAAATACTTGCGTACAAATAGCATTAGGACACCTGAAGGTAATCAGATCTGCACCTGGTACTCAGCGAACTACAGGTCAGGTGTACTTCACACAGAAATACATTGAAAGAGGAGAGGTTGTTTGGAATCCTATATAATCAGCCACTGTCAAAGCATAAAAGAGAAAAATATCTCCCCCATGAAAGCGAGCACAGAGACAACCTATGCCACTGAATCCTTATCTCTTGGATTCCCCTCCCAACTCTCCATAATTCAAAACAGGCAGGCAGCAGGCTGTACAGATGGAGACGCAACAGCCAGAGTCCGCATGGAGCATTATAGATCTGGCTAGTTGTCTAGTTAACAGTCAGCTATTTTTGGATAATACCCACAGTTGTTTTACAAAAATGAAAAAAAAAAGAGAGATGGATTTATCCTGAGTTCAGTATATGAAAATATTTGTACAGGTTGGTGCTTGGGCTTGTGCCATGTTCTTCACATTTAGACGGCTTGCTGATTACTCAGGCTGACTTCCTTTACCATCGACAGCAGGGACTCTGTTGAAATGATACCGTGGACCGTATTGGTGGCATATTACAAAATTTTCGGTCCCAAAAGAAATGTTTGAGGCACTGATTTTTATTTGCGCATAGTTTTGTTTGTTTTTGACTTTGAACAAGCAGATGGCAGAGAGGCTTTGAGACTTCTTGGCAAGTCATCCCAACACACGGTACTAGGTACAAAGGAGACACTATGTTAAGTATGTGTTCATCAAAATGATGCCTGGGATTCCTCAGCCAAGCAGACGACGTTGGGGAAAGTTCTCCAGTTAATGGAATTTGGGGGCTTAATGAGGCTTGATTCATTTATGTAGTGAAACAGTGTGGGGAAAGGAAGCAGCTATGTACAATTGACTGAGTATGTTCCTTGTAAAACACTTTTTACAGATGTAGTTACACTGGTGGATATTAAGCTATCTTCCAAGCCATAAACCAGTTTATGTGATTTATTAATCACAAATCTTCAGTCTAGTAACGAGACCAACACTCACAAGAGCATATTTGAAAGGAGCAACACTTAAGTTACTCGTGCTAGTTTTAACGAGAAGAAAGAGGTAACAACAATTCATCATTTATTGAATGCCTGTTCCTTACTGGATTGTGTTCTGTATTCCTAGTGATTTGTATATGTGTGTGTGTATATATATAATTATCATATATATTATATATCACATGTATATTATTACACATGAGTACATATATATAAAATCACACAATCTTGCTTTCTCAAGTTGCTTATAATACAGTAGGTAAAGACCTACACAAAGTAACCTGTTTTTGTCAAAGTGCAGATAACAAACTCAGAAGTTCAATGGGGGGCGGAGGGGAGGCACCTGGGTGGCTCAGTTGGTTAAGCTTCTGCCTAAGGCAGAAATTTTAAAAAATATATTTAAAAAAAGAACTGGACAATTTTAAGGAGTTGTGTTTTGTTTTTGTGTTTTGTTTTGTTTTGTTTTGTTTTGTTTTGTTTTAGGTAAGCTCCACACTGGGCTTAAACTCACGACCCTGAAATCAGGCCTGAGCTGAGGTCAGGGATTGGACACCCAACCAACTAGAGCCACCCAGGTGCCCCAAGGAGTTTCTGATTGTCCCATAGCAATCCATGTCTGACATTTCTATTCCACAATTAGTCAAGATCCTTAATTAATCTAACCTGCAACCCCCAGAAAACTAAAATGTGAGTTGTATGGGCCCACAGGCTACTCTCTACCCCTGATATTTGTTGGCTTTCCAAAGGCATTATCAAGGTCATTGTTTTGTCAGATTTTAGACAGTCAGATCTCAAGTACAAACCAGGGTATCTCTTGGATGCCAGTGAGCGCTTCCCAGTTTCTCCTGTTTCAGATTTCAGGTTCAGCTCAGTGACAGTTGTTTGGACAACTCTCTCACTAAGATGCCAGTAAATTAGGGCAACGATGTCCTTGGTCTTCCACACATCTCAGATACCTTTTTTTTTTAATGCTTTTTATACTGATGCTAATTAAAAGAGAAAAAAATTTCTCCTAATTGTATAGTTTTCACAGTTCAGTTATTTGCAGAATATTGAGTTCATTATTTTTTAAAACTGTATTCTTTTTAAACTTTTGAAAGTTTTAGTTTCATGAAAATCATTTCCTTTTCTATAGTCTTATTGGGTTTTTTCTCAATAAAATATAAATGAAAAAAAATATTTTCCAGGATAACATGATTGTAGGGAAAGAACTCAGATTGTTCTAGTCATAAATCAATCGTTTCCTTGAATGCTACACAGTTTGAGTCAACCTCCTAAAAGAATGGAGTATACACAGTGCTAGACAGTTTTAATCTGAATGCAAGAAGTTGAAGTGGGCATTCAGAAATTAGACCAACTATTTATGATTTTTATCTTCAATCAGCTTGTTTGGCCAACACTGAGCAAACTTTAACGCAAACAAGTGATCTGAAAGAGATCCATGAACACATGGAGACGTGACATCAATGTGTAAAATGTTATGAGTTTACCCCCTTGCTGATGTTTCTCTCTGCCTTACTCATTCTTTGTGGATCATGGTGGGGGTAAACATCAAGCAAAGTTTGTTGGATCTTGAGTTCAATACTAGTAGCATAGACAAAACCATTTAGATTTCCCTTCCTTGTAGCGGAAGAATAGTGCCCCCGATTGCAGGCTCTCAGTGAGCAGAAAGCAGACCGGTTGTAATCCCTGGTGCCTGTCACCTCATCAGCCACCGTGGAGAGACCCTTCCTGGGAAATATGTGATGACATACCCAATATCTAGCGGTTCCTCTGTGAGCACCTCTGTGCCAGAGGAGCTGGTCCCTGACCGAGGTGTGGGACTCTCCGTATTTCACAGATCAGAAAAGCAAGTACGTGGGTGCAACACCATCCCAAACAAAGGGCGAGTAGGGGCAGGATTGCTAATGTCTTTTCCCAAATGCTTCTTCTAATCAAGCAATAACCAAATCTCTTCTGATGAGCTGTCCTAGAGGAATAGAAGTGTGACTGTGCTTCTTCTCGGCAGCAGAAGCAAGGAGAAAAGCAGCCACAGTTTGAAGAGGGAGGAAAAAGCATTCTCATTTCCATGCTGGTTTGGTTCACAGTGGATACATTTCAGCATTGTTTCTTCAGCAAATAATAATAATAATAATAAAATAAATGCCTCTGATTTTTCTTTTATCAAACTAATGCAGTTTATCACTCCATTGTTGCAAAGCCAGTGGACACCGATGAAGCAAGCGCCGTTAGCAGGTACAAGTGAGTGCTGTGTGCTTCAAGGTGGCCTGTGCAGGCAACGGGAATAATAGGAATGATTAAACCCTGTCGCACGGGGTTAGGTTTAGAGCCTTCTTGCCTCGTGACAGGCTGTGACAGTCAAGTGGCACTGAAGCAGAACAAACTACAGTGGCAGTTTGCTGTGAGCGATGCAACTGTCAAAGCTGCTGTACAAAAGCAAATGTTGGGGATAACGACCGGCAGCATTGGCAGCCTGACTGCTCAGAGGCCGGTGGCCCAGATGTCCTCACAGTAAACTCTGGGTTCCTGTCCTGCGCCCCACAGTTCTCATCGTGATGGCCAGCCCTGGCCGTGCCCCGGGTCCTAGCAAGGCCATGTGTTAAAGTGGGCCTGCTTGCTGTTAGAAAAGTGCTAGTGGGCCACCCCATGACCCACGCCGGGCCTGGCCCCCCTGGACTGATCTGTAAGCCTCGCCTCTCATGTTGGGGCAACTGTGCACAGTCCCCCGAGAGAAAGGCCATCCACGTGGGGAATCCAGCTCCAATTATGTGGTTGTAAGACGAGGTTACAGCACAGCTGTAAACCTGCCATCACAAATAGGGTGAAATACTTCACACCCAAAGCTAAAACAGTGAACTTAGCATTGTCACCAGTTGCATGAAAAGTCGAAAAAAAAAAAAGAAGGAAAAAACCAACAACCAAAACCCCTGCTTTACACCCATGTGGTTTCACAGGTTTTTATTAGAAGCCACACTAGACCCTTCTCAGCAGCAGTAAATGAGAAACCTTTCAACGTTGTAATCACCCGGGGAGAGTCTCTGAGCCTCTGTGATCCTCCGGGGCTTCTCCCATTGGGTTTGCACAGGTTGAAGGGGCCGAGAAGGCTGCCCACAGTCTCGCTGTCCCACGCGGGTTCAATTCTAGCAGGGCACACTGTCGTGTTTTTCATGTTGGGGGGAGTCCAGGAGAGAAGGTGCAACTCAGGTGTGCAGTCTGCAGAGTGCCAGGCGTCTTACCTCTGATGGGGTCAGGCTGTCCAGGTGTAACACCACCGAGGAATTCCCAGGTGAGAAGAGTCATCTTTCTCTCTGAGAAATGCAATCTGAAGGACCTCGCCAGGGTCCCCCTTCCCCCCCCCCCCCCCCCCCGTTGGCTCTGCCAAGTTAGTGCACGTGGTTAGAGCACGCACAAAGGCCACCACTTACCTCTCGTTAGTACAAGTAATGACTGTCTCTTTATGAAACACCTCTCGGCTGAAAAATCACCTACCCGTACTTAGGTACCTGAAATAATTCATAAGTCCTATGATTTAGAAGTTTCATCTTCCTTACCTGCAGCTGAAGAGGCAAACAAAAATCATTCCACTTTTACTGTTAGGAAGGAGAACATATTTTTTTTAAAGGGTAGTAAATTAGCTGGTGCTGGAAGCATCTATTTTCCTGCCTTCATCACTGCCAACTCCCTCTGTTTCCTTTGATCTATGATTTGCAAGCTACTATTATTATTTATGTGTTCTACAATTACGACCAGCGACACCTCCCCTTCTCCAGCCCTCAGCCACAAATATGAAAGGAATAAATGCTGTTTATTGTGACAGTCTGCCTTTTGTCTGTGGAACAATGACAAACTATACCACTGACAGCTTGCTACTGTTTTTACTACCGCTCACCAGCTTACTTCTCAAGTGTTCACCAGAATGTGGCAATAGATGGACTTGAATAAAAATGCCTAGTGAGAATCTTTTGCATTCATTTACCTCCCAATGAGCTCCTGTGGGGACACACAGCGGATAAAGAACAGAAGGCCCAGCAGTATGAGGACATTTTAAAGATTTTGTACATCTTTCGAGGGAGGGAGGAAAGAGACTTCCTAGCTTAACAAGGATCTCTAACCACTAATGTACTTAACTTTTTAAATGTATTTAATTTTAAAATCACACAGTCTACAGATAATGTGGAGAGGGAATGCAGATCAGAGTCGTTTGTGAATTTTTGGAACGCTTTCCGTTTCCTCAGCCTGGGAACTTTTAGCAGACGCAGACACAAGAATGATTGGAGGAACCAAAATGTTGGAGGTTTTCCGAAGGGCCTGCACTAATTAGCTTTTGAAGCGGCATTAAAATGGTATGTTTACTGGATAATGGTGCTTCACATAACAGAATAGATTAATAAGTAAAAGAGCCACTACAATTTTTGTATGCCCAACTTAGAGCAAAGTGCAGGCTTGTAAACATTAGACAGCCAGCCTGCTTCCGTCTGATGTCATTAGGCAGAGAACAAGACTAAAAGCCAGCACCTTGCTAGGGTCTCAGAGAGACTGCATTTAGGGACAGGAGGTTCTGTTTCCTCTTGCTTTTAGTGGTAGTTAAAAAAAAAAAAAATATATATATATATATATATATATATATATATATATATATTCACTATTCTCTGGAATTCCACTCCTAAAGAAGTAATATTTTTTTTCCTAAACCAACCATGTTTTCAACCAAATTTCTATTTTATTTTATTTTATTTGCAAATTTCTATTTTAGAAAAAACATTTTTAAAAAAATCAATAACAATTTTCTCCATTGTTAAAAAGCAGCTCATAACTTGCTCAGATTGTTTAAATGGTTTATCTTGTTTTCATTCTTTGATATAAAATCTTCTAGCAGCAGTCCTTAAATATCTGAAATACAGTGTAACCACTTAAAGTCCACCGCCTAGAGTTGCCTGATGAAATTCTTCTTTCTGGAGGAAGTGACTGGAGAATACGAAATGACTTAGAAGCGAGTTGATGAAGCAGGCAGACGTGAGAATGAGGGGGAAAAAAAACTCAGCAATGTATAATATTAGTTAATAGTTTGTTCAGGGAAGGAATGGAATTAAATCAGCCATGCAACAGTAAATGGGAGTGTTAATGTTCCAGTGGAGAGCCAAACACTTTCAGACTGGGATAAAAGACAAACTCCAACTATTTATAAAGAGCATATCTAAAATATAAAACATATATGTATATTTTAGAGTTTAGAAATAGAATCATAAATAAGATGTGCCTGGTAAATGCAGAATAAAAACAAAATTGGGGTCACCTTATCAATATCATCTAAGGTGCAATTTCAGGCTATAACCATTAAACAGAACAAAAGAGGTATTGTAGAAGGAAGTAGGAAACTTTGTATTCATAGGAAAATGAAGAATTATAAACTTTCTTTGTACCCTGCAATGAGCTGTGGAATACATAATACAAAAACTCTCAGAAATACATTTGGATAAAACCAAATGATAATGGAGAATTGGTTTGCAAAATTCTGAAAGAATTGTAATTAAGTACAATGCAAAAAAAAATTTTTTAAAAGGATCTAATAATACAATCAGGAGATATTTTTGTGTGTGTATGCATATGAATAGACAGGAGATGGGTAAAATGTTAGATATTTAATAAACAAAGACATCAGGTTCACTACGTGCCGAGTACAGTTGCAAATTTGGATGTATTAATTCATGTAATTCTCATAACAACCTTTTACAGATAAGGGAACCGAGGTATCACCTGGACAGGTAGCTCGCTCAGGGCTCCCTGGCAGATAGAAGTAATACAGGATTTAACCCAGATGGTCTGGTCTAAGACTCTTAACACCTCTTACTGCCTATAGAAAGTATATGTGCTGTTTTTGTTTTTCTTGGTCCATGAAAAAATGTGAAACCATTCATGAACTGATCAAAACACACTTTAACAAATATCAAAACATAGAGATTTACAGATAATATTTTCTGACCATAACCCAATAAAACTGAAAGTCACCAACAGAAGATCTCCCCTTCCTCCAACAACAGCAAAATCTCTCCATCTATAGATTCAAAAATCTTTTGTAATTAATTCCGGGATCAAAAAAGTATCCCAAAACTAAGATTCAACTAATTTAGCAACTAAATATGCCATAATTATTCTCTTAATACATGACACTTTTCACTCACCATTCTATTGTTTTTAAATTGCTAATAAAATTTCTAAATATTGTCCCTAATTCCCTTTATTTGTACTAATCTAGTCACTTAGGGTATATCTGTGTTGAATTTAATAGACCATGATTGGGTAATTTCCCACTGTTAACACAGAATTAATTTTATACCTTTGTAAGTCTATATTATTTGTAATTTAATTTCTCCTAAGTTAGATCCATTATGGTTATGATAGTGGGATATGTGACCTAAAAATTTTAATCAGTCCAATTCCAGAAGTCATTTATAGCTTCAAGGAAGGAGATGGAGCTTCCTAGTCACTATCAGGAAGTTCAATGATAAGTAAGACATGCTTATTTGACCAACTACCTTTTATTTCTTATGATTTGCCAGCCCATGATTGTACATTGTATGGTCGATGATTATCTCTTCTCACATTTGACTACCTTCATTACCCAAGGTTTTGACCCATGTGGGTTTTTATACTTTCTTTCCTTTTTTTCCCTTCCATTATGTTTTTTATTATGTTTATATATACATGTGTGTGTATGTGCACACACAATAAATAACTTTTTTGGTAAGTCTAGTCTATGAAGAATCATTCATAATTAATTCAGTTGTCTATATTTTAACCAAATTACTCTAAACATTTCATATCATCAATTGCTTAGTCAAGGCAAGAGTTCACAGTTTTATTGATTTTTTTTTTTTACTATCAATTACACTAAGCTGGTTGGAAAGAAACCTCATCATTATCAGTCTTACAGTGTATTATTATTGTCATGGTTATTGATGGCTAAAATAAGAAATGTGTTCACACAGGGGAGATGAATCATCTCTTGTAACTGCCATATAAGGTAAATAGCAAGTTAGAGTTGTGACATTTAGGAATGAGGTCCAGCATAAACGAATGTGCAGCATTGCATCCGTTGTTTTGGTCACTTCAATTGTGAACTGTGGGATAAGCACTGTTAGTTTGTGTACAGCCCACTATTGAAACAAAATGGAGAAATAGCTCATATTTTCTAAAGTCTTTATCATCAATAATAGATTAAGAGGAAAAAAACGGTCCTATTGAAGCTTAATTTTAGTCTTCTTTACACAATCATATTCCACTAAATTTTTATATCTAAAAATGTATATGTAATTCTAACATAACATCTAAAACCTGTTTTTTAAATACCAAAACCATATTATAATGATTTTATTATACCCCTCACTAACAATTATATTTGTTTTTTTTTTTAATTTTTTATTTATTTATGATAGTCACACAGAGAGAAAGAGAGGCAGAGACATAGGCAGAGGGAGAAGCAGGCTCCATGCACCGGGAGCCCGACGTGGGATTTGATCCCGGGTCTCCAGGATCGCGCCCTGGGCCAAAGGCAGGCGCCAAACCGCTGCACCACCCAGGGATCCCTAACAATTATATTTGAAAAAACCCTCACAGTCTATATATGATTTACTAAAATGTTGTCAATTACATGCTGCTTCCTGTCAAGTATTCCTAAGCATTGGATATATATACTACATTTCTATATCAGGGAAAGATTTGAAATAATCTATTTTAAAATGCCTAGTAGATTCTCTGGCACATAGGGTTTAAATTTAAGGCCTGAATGTCATTGTCCAATATATTTGTGACGTTTGGAATATGTCACTCATCACCTTAAATATCAATTCAAGAAAATGTTTCTAGGATATCATGATTCTTCTCTATAGTACCTTCCTTTTCATTGATAATAGACAAGCTTCAGTGACCACTTGGTTAGTCTACTCGGAATTTTTGGATGATAAATTCTCATGAGAAATTCTTGTTTACCAGCACACCTGAGGAACATAGGCCGCTCCAGTTAATATCAGAGCTCACTATGCATTTTATCTCACAATCTTGTGAAAACACAGTTTGAATATGCCCCCGCAGGTCATTTTGTAGTGATGCGAAAAGTGAAAATCTCCTGGTCTAATGGGTGGAATTCCCTACTGATGCAGTTGAGCTGGTTAGTAGCAGTAGACTTCATGGCCTTAGACCATCTCTTCCTCACTGCCAAGCAGGAATAGCACAGGATAAATACATGAATGAATACATGAATGATGCAGAGTCTAGAGTATACATATAATCATCAAAGTATCACCTGGACTTGCTCCCACTTCTAGCCTCCACACCCCAGACTGTTTTTTGAGGTGTGGGTATTTAATGCATTTAATGCATTTCCATTAATGCTTTTCTCTCTACTAGAAAAGGTCAGCATGATGCCAAACTGGATGGTTTGAGATTCCAACATAGTGGCAGCTGATTTGGGAGGACTATTTTGTCTTAGCCATCCAGGTCAGTTCTATTTTATGCCAACTAAAGACATTGCTAAGAGTTTCACTTTAGCTGAAGTCCAACTTCCCTAGTTCGAAGGTAAGGAATAGAGAGGGACAAAAATCCTGTGTCTTTCTTCACAGCATCCAGACTGGTCAGGACACTACTACAAAATGGTCTCAATATTCACCCCATCATCAAGACCTCTTCCGAATCAGTGACTTTTGCAGCTCAAATCAACTACGGATAGAGTACAGCAGCTGGGGAATGGTATAGCTAGACATGTGGTACCGAATTCTTGCTTAGTTCTTAGTTCAATTGCATTTGAATTAAGGTGGGATAGGTATTATTACTTGGAGGAATTTCAGGTACAATCATAGATAGATACTAATAGTTCTGCCTCACAATATGTATATTAGAGAC
This sequence comes from Vulpes vulpes, assembly GCF_048418805.1. Classification (NCBI taxonomy): domain Eukaryota; kingdom Metazoa; phylum Chordata; class Mammalia; order Carnivora; family Canidae; genus Vulpes; species Vulpes vulpes. Next base: position 52,732,469 of record NC_132786.1, on the reverse strand, counting down.
AATGGTAGTTTAGAAAATTAAATTATGTTTATTAGCAGGTTGTATTCAACTTTCAGTGGAAAAGAATTCATCAAATGGAAACATAACTGAAAACCTGCAGAACAAATATGACAACTATAATATACTTTCTGTTGCAAAATCTTGAAAAATGGATGATAAGAATTATGAATGATGACATCCATTTATATTTGATATGAAAATAGGAGGGTGGACTACAGTGGAGAATTAAAATACAATAATAAATAAGAAAATGCTATCAAAAGAATCATAGTATGAATTCAAGAAATTTGTCCTTCATAATTTAAATGAATGCATTGGATCATGTCTAGTGTTCACAACAATCGCTTTCTTAGTTGTCACCATCATTAATCATTTTCTTCATCATAATCATCCACAGAATATTTATCATATGCTTATAAAATAATTAGTATACTTTCCTAGATAGGGTTCAACAAACTCCAGTCCTTGGGCCAAATCTGGCCCATCACCTCTTTTTCAGTAGCCAATGATTTAAGAGTTGTTTTTACATTTTTATATGATTGAAAAAAATTAAAGGAAGAACAATACCTTGTGACTTGTGAAAATTACGTGAAATTCAAATGTCATTGTCCCTAAACAAAGTTTGCTAGAATGCAGCCACACCTATCACTTATGTCACTTATGGCTTCTCTGTCTGCTACACCTTCGGAGTTGAGTACTTAAAACAGACACAATGTGCCCTGTGAAGCCTAAAATATTTGCAGTCTGGCCCTTTACAGAAAAAGATTGACAACCTCTGTCCTAGATGATCCGTATCCCTTTTAGCCTTAACTCAAGGTAATTCAAAGCCAGAGTCAAAATTGTTTGGTAAAATCAGGTTACTGTTTATCCTGGGAATGTTTTATTTGGGAACTTTAATTTGGGTTCTTATTAAATTGTGGAAACTTTCATGAACACAGAGAGTATGTTGACATACACATTGGCAGAACTGTTATAGATCATTTTGATTATGACTTTCTATAAGGCTAGCATTTGTTGCCTAGAGCTGATTTGTCCAACTGAAAAATATAAATGAGTAATTGTTATTATTCTTTTTCCTTGCTTATAGAACAGTGTACATGTAGTGGAACAATTTTAATTTGACTCAGGGCTATATTATAACATTCTGCTCCTCTAAAAGAAAGATTTTTCAAGTGGAAAATTCAAATTAAGGTTTCATTTGTCATAGCTTTCTTTTTACAAAAGAAAAAATTCATAATGTATTAACAAATTAAAATGTTTTAATAATTATAAAACATAGACTAAGAAAGAGAAACATAAGAGAGAACTCTGTCTCTTAATGGATGGCAAACATGGTAAAATGAGTAATCTCTGAAGCCTTTTCATTCGTTCCTTGATTTACCTGCTTATACTTAATTGCATGTTACTGCCTTTAAAAAAGTATGACTTAAGGACACAGAATATCCTATCATGGAATTGTAATCAACAGCAATTCTCAATGGTTTCATTTAATAATAACAACCAAAGAAGACCATTAATTTCTGAATGTCTAAGCTTTGAGTAGTTATTTTAGAGTTGATACTTCATCTGGTCATTCATGGGCATGTAGCTGGTAAATCATTATAATTTATTTATATTCTCTCTTTAATTTATATTCTCTACTTAATTTATATGCTCTGCTTATTTATATCCTATACAACTAAAATGGGAAAATGATTATTTCATATTTATCTAAAAATTTTATGAATTATTAGAGAATAAATGTAAATATGTACTTGGGACATGACTAATAATCATCACACTTCTTAAGAATGATTTGCCAAGTTAAATTTGCTTAGGTCATTCTTTTTTATGAAAAAAGCAGAATAAGCAATTTTTAAATGTATCCTGTCGCCTTTGATTCAGAAAGATGTGTCTGAGTTTTATATCCCCCCGCCCCACAAACTTTGATTTTGTTGTGTAATATTATTCTTCACTTTTTCTTTACTTTTGCTTTTTTATTTGTTTATGAGGACTGATCTCTTGGGAAATGTTTAGTATTTATTTATGTGTAGAATTGACGTGTATACACATAAAAAGCAGGATCTATGATCTAAAGTCCTTTACGTATGATAATGTTAAATATAGGATTATTGGGCAGCCCAGGTGACTCAGCAGTATAGTGCCGCCTTCAGCCCAGGGCCTGATCCTGGGGACCTGGGATCGAGTCCCATGTCGGGCTCCCTGCATGGAATGGAGCCTGCTTCTCCCTCTGCCTGTGTCTCTCATGAATAAATAAATAAAATCTTAAATATATATATGGGATTATTTCTTACTTTATAAAATCATTTCTTTTTTGTTCATTCAAAAGAAAATAAGCATTCATAAAATTACTCCATTGATATCAATGATTCCTAGAACAATCTTTCATGAATTGTTAAATCTCTGACTCCTTGAATGATGGATAAAAAAAAAGAAATCTCAATAGGTTGCTACACATAGAATAACATTATTTAAGATGACTTCACAAATGTTGATTCAAGAAGAAGCAAACTGCTTTCAATGACGTTGGGGGAAAAAAAGAGCTATCTCCTCTCCAGTCAAGTCATCATAATATACTGTGAAGCTTTCCTTCCCTCATCAATAAGAATTGAGAAACACAAATAATGATACACAATGGATACACACTTATACTGCAAAGGATGTGAAATAATGTTCAGATTAAACCCCTAAACATCACTGCCAAAAAGAAGTACAGCTGCAATCTTGAAGGGAAAAGGCTTAGAAAGGAAAATATGTACTGTCATTTCTGTTATTATTTGCCATGACTTAAAGACATGGTATAGCATAGAAGAGAGACTAATGTAGTTTAGTGTATATGTGTGGGTTTGAGATTTATGGAATGTTAAATTAAGTGGACAACTGGGAAAAGAAAAAAAAAAGTGGATCTGTAGGAAGAAGACGACAGGAAGACATTGTTAAAAGGATGGTTTTCCTTCTGAAATAAGACTGATCCACCTAGTCAATACCAGAAAGAGGCATGGGAAAGAGAATCCTGGTGGCAAGGGTCAATGTGCATAATTAAATTGGTGCTTTTAAGTTTCTCGCCTTATTAGGGCCCTCTCATTCTTACTATCAGATGTGCCACCATGCTGGACTTCAGGGATTGTACTGGTTCCTTTTTTGTTTTTTAAAGAATTTGTTTATTTATTCATGAGAGACACAGAGGGAGAGGCAGAAACATAGGCAGAGGGAGAAGCAGACTCCCTGTAGGGAGCCCAATGTGGGACTCAGTCCCAGGACCCAAGGATCACCACTGGATCCAAAGGCAGACACTCAACCACTGAGCCACCCAGGTACCCTGTACTGTTTCCTTATGAAAAGCTGTCCCTGGAGGATATGAGCAGCTGTCTGGATCTTCATAAATCCTCTTTTAAAACAGAAGGGGAGAGAGAGAGAGGAGAGAAAGGGAGAAAAAAAAAAGAGAGAGAGAGGAAAGAAAAGAATGCAAAAGAAAAAATGCTTTTTGCGTTAGTGGGAGCCAGACAGAAGTAAGTGCCAGATTCCACCAGAGCTCTTGCCATTGCTACAAGCAGGTGGATTCTGAGATTGGGGGAGCGTTTAAGTGACTCAGCTAGAAAGAGAGGCAGCGCGGAGATTTCTCTCCAGAAAGTCGAATACTATTATCAAAATAGTAAACAAAGGTCTGGAGCAGGGAAGTTCATAGCAGCAGTAGTTACAGGGAAGAGACTCAAGAGTCAGCAGAGCAGGACTGGCAACCTTGAAAGTGTATTTCTTCTGAGAAAACAGGAGATGAAGAGGACTAGGAGCAGTGCCCTTCAGAAAAATGGGAATGACAGAATTCAGAGGGGCACAAATCATTCTTCAGAAACATAAATGAAAAGAAAAGCCAAACAAACACTAAACTGACGGAAGAGGGTGCCCTTGAACTAGGAACCCTGCCATGGTTCCTAGTTCATGAATACTTACACAGGTATTCAAAGAAAAAAAAAAGTCAAACACCATGCAAATTGTGTACAGAGAAAATAGATGACGTGAATCAAAATATTACAGCTAATAAAAAGCAACCACAAAGCAAAAAAGAGTTGTTAACCCAATAGTGCAACTTGAATTTAAGATCCACAGACAAGAATTTGGAGATAATTTTAAAAGTGGAATCAGAAATTCAGAAATTAAAACCAAAAATGAAAAAAAAAATGCAATGAAGGATGACTAAATTTAGGAAATATATTGGGAAAAAAATCTTAGAAATAAGGAATAATTTATTAGGTGCCTTGGGGAGGATGTATTCAAAGGAAAATCTAATAAAGGACGTCAGAGGTAGGCAGGAAAGTAACCAATTGAACAAAGTTGGAATAAATAAAAAAAAAAAGAGAGAAAGTAACTGAAGTGGAAGGTAGGAAAAGAAGTCCAATATACATATAATTGAAGGACCTGAATAAAAAAAATATAACAGTTAAACAGAGAGGATATTTAAAACTGTAATCTAAGGAAATATCTCTAGAAATTAAAAAAACTTAAACCCTACTAGATTGGAAGACTTCACCCTATATACCTGAGAAAATTAGAATGAATTAATTAACTCCAAAACTATTCTAGCATTTTAGATTTTAAAGAATAAAAAAAAATCTCCAGACCATCCAGGAAAATAAATATTTATAGGAATACAAATATTCAGATAGTACCACATTTCTCAAGAGCAACATTTTCAAGTAACTCACAGGAAAGTATGAAAAAGGGTTTTATTTCAAGGCAAACTATCAAGAATATTTATTTCCATAGTTGTTCTAGACTATAGAAAAGCACTTTTAAATGTGTAAGAACTCCGAGAATACTATATTCATTAACCCTTCCTTACAAAGTACTTGAAGATAGGTCTGAAGATAGGTTTCCTACAACTGAGAACTGAGGAAACATGAATAAAAAAAAACTGATTATGGACATTTATTATACTTAATTGTGGAACAAGGCTAAAATTAGTATGAGGACTCAGGTCGAAACTAGTATGAAACAGTATACATTCTGACATATTATATGGTCCATATGTATTCTTGACTTTAGTTTTGTGCCTGCCCTTATTGGATTAAAATTTATTCTCTACCTTTATTATTTTCACCAATCTTAGCAAAAAGACTATGGAAACTATCTGGACTTCTAGAAATTATTATGGTACATTTTTCTAAACTTGGATTAAAGAGGAAAAAGTGGAAAATATCCCTTTCTTACTCCTCTTCAGAACCTCCTAGAAATTACTGGGTTTGGGTGTGGGGCGGTAATTGTTGTCTTGCTCTTTTACTTAGGAGAGATAAATGGAACCACCAACACATTAAAATATGTCTTTTAAAAATTGTACATAAGCATTAAAAGTTATAGTTAGCAAAATCAAGTTTGGTGCATGACTATCTGAAATAACTTAAAATTGGAAATGTGACATGGAAAGAGAGACTCCAGATATTGGAACTCGGCATTCTTAGTTTCGTCAAATTTTCAAATGAGTGTTTTTAAATAAAAGGTAATTATCGGTTTAATGTAAGTCAATTGCATAAATGTTCATAGACAAGCAATTACATTACTGTCCACTGATGAGCTTAAGCAGATCAATACAGACATTTAGTTCAGACATTACCTGGCAAAGGAACAGCCTTATGTAAGGGAACCAAATGAGAGCTCATCGACCCCGTGCCTAGCAACCCAGTAAAAACTAACACCAAGCTTTTGCAGTGAACAAAGATAGGCTACTTACTGGTATGGTGCGAGAGAACAGAGAGCTAATGCTGGAAAATCCTGAACTCCCTGATGGCTTGCAAGTGACAAGGGCAAAATTTGGGGAGGGGTCTTCTGAAAATGTGGACACCATTGTTTAGAAGCCCATGAGGTCAGACTAGCGGATGTTGTAGTGCAGTGTTGTCTGGTTCCTTGGAAGTCTTTTCCAACTTAAAAGACTTGGAACCTAAAAAATATTTTTATTCTTTATGTTGGAGTTTTTATTATTGTTTTTGTTGTTTTTTAAGGGGCTCGAACTCACGACCCTGAGATCAAGACCTGAGCTGAGACCAAGAGTCAGATAATACCTTACTGACTGAGCCACCCAGGTGCTCCTGTTGGATATTTTATTAGGTACCTAGGTGATATATTTCTAGGGTAGTGCTGATTAACTACTTGTCCTGCAGATTCCTTTTAATGATAAGCAAACATTCCTATCCCTTGACCCTGGGCCTCCTTGACTGGTCAAGTCATGTGTGGGGTTGATATGATCTCTACTGTTCATTCTCCTATCTGAACTGACAAGGTGGACACTGGCTTCACTTCCTAAGGGACCCTTATCTTAAATTTGGGGAATTCTAGTGAAAGATCTCAAGTGCTTATTATTAATCAGCATAAAGTAGCTAAAATATGTTAAATCAGACAGGTCCAAAAAAAAAGATACATTATAATTTACATTGAATGAATAGTTTCAGTAATACATTGCTTTTCTTGTGTCTATGGCCTGTGTCCATGACTACTGAATGTGTGGGTCTCTATAGTAAGCTATGGAACACTGGATCCCCTGTTCCAGAGAGTGTCACTCAGTAGATCTGAGGAGGGGACCAATAATCCATAATAGTAACAGACCACTTCTGGAAATCCTGGCACATGTGGTCCATAAATTATACTTTTGAGAAACACCAAAGATAGATGTTTGTTTTTCAAAGAAATTATGATTTTGTTTGGCTAATTCAAATCTGCTTATCTCAGAAAAAGTCATATTGACTTAATAAGAAAGATTAAGAGAAATAATTCATGAAGATGATTAGGCAACCTCAGATTTAAGAAAAATCTATATATGTAATGGATAAATTTAAATTAATGCATATTGACAACAAAGTCATCCTACATATAGACAACAAATGCCGATTCAGTTGGAAACTCTGGAAAAGGTCATTTAAATTTTAGTTCCTTGACCTGCAGACTTGAATATCAAAAACTAGTCACTTTGAAGATTTATTTAACAGAATTTTGGACAGAGAACATACAGTGCAATTATTTGCTCTTGTAGGCTACCACTTTAAAGCAGTTCTCCACATAGGACAATTTTGTTGCCCCCAGGAGATATTCTCAATGTCTGGAGACATTTTTTGGTGTCACAATTGGGGGAGGAGTTTTCTGTGTGCTACTGAATCTAGACCAGAGATGATGCTAAGTATCCTACAATTCACAAACAGCCCCTTACATTAAATTATCCATACAAAATGTCGGTGGTGCTGAAGTTGAGAAACTCTGCTTTACAGTTTTAATCTTTATGGGTTAAAACCATTCTGTCTAAAATATTCAGACTCTTTACTCATTAGTTTTTGCACAAAAATATTTCTGATTCTTGGAAGGCAAAAATACAATAATTTAGCAATAAGAAAGACTTCCTGGATGTACCAAACACTAGGTAAATTAAATGCCATATTTACCATAGAATTTTTAGTGTTGCTTTTTTTTTTTTACCTCATTTGTCTTGTATTAGGTTGCACTATCACTAGTGATTTATAGTAGAAAATACTACGCCTTTTTTCTATCAAACCAAAAGTTATTCATAAATATGCTTTTATTACATTGGTAACATTCCTATCAAAGACACAAATATCAAATGATTTATGATGATGTGATAGCAGGAGACATAAAATATTTATGGGCATAGATGTTTTCACAATCTTATGGGCAATTAAAACATAAGAACAACATGAAAACATAAAATGTCTAGAGAAGACGAGGCCCTTCTTGCCATCCTTCTCATTTACTTAATCTCCATGTCTTTCCTCTTTTTTTTTTTTTTTTTTTTTGAATCAGGACTTAGAAATGTTTTGTTGTGAATGTTTGAAAGCTTTCAAAAAAATGACCTTCATTATAACTTAGTTCATGTTTTCAAGTGCTTTCTCCTCTTTTAGCAAGAGGCGCTTATCTGAGCTTTTTGATATGTGAATTTCATTATGAAATTAATAATAGTTTGATTGGATTTTATAGAGTAGCCACCATTTTAAGGAGCTCATTTAAGTCGGTTTTACTCATTATCTTTAAAAGATAGTAATGCAAACAATCTAACTCAACCCTTGTGAAGAATCTCCTGGATTCTTCACAGGGCTTGTAGTCGTCTAACATAAATTAAGCCTTAGTCCATCACTAACAAATTGTATAACCTTAGATATTAAACTCTCCGGGTTTTAGTTTACACCTACAATGAAGAGATTGTGGTGTTTAAAAATTGGACATTAGAATGGTTTTCTAGGTTTTATCCTGGCTAAACCACTTGCTTTAGTGTGTCACCTGGGCAAGTCACCTCTCTAAAACTTATGCCATTGTCTGCACAATGACAGTAATAATAGTTTCTCCCTCATGGAGTTTAAATCATGTAAGCTTGTTAAGCATTTAGGCTATAGTTAGCATTTAATAAAAATTATTTGTGATTATTATTAAAACATTTTGACTCTAAAATCTGATAATTCACCAATGGATTAAAATGTGAAATATCTACATAAACCTACTAGGTATATTTGTATCCAGGTATAAATTATTGAATTGGCTGAAATCATTCCTGTATAACCTCTAATATCTAATACATTGGATTTTTTCCCCATCATCAATCGTTTGGCAGTGAGTTATAATCAAAACGCACTATTATTCACAGACATAATTTTTGGGAGGAATTGGGTGTTACTCTTACTTATCTAATCATCTACTATACCCCATTCTGGAAGGAAAAAAATCACAATTATAGAGTTAAAAAACATCTACTAAGTTTACAGAGTATAAACTTAGGGGAAAACATGCCATCTATGTTTAATATTTAAGAATCTGTGCCTGGAACACCAAAGCCCTTAAACAATGCAAATGTAGAGAACAACATGTTGTAGGAATGCTGGGTGGGATGTGACTAATTCTGCTTCAGAAAGGTTTTATGGTGACCGTTTATGTTAATGCATGACTTTAAAATTGTGAAGAGGGATCCCTGGGTGGCGCAGCGGTTTGGCGCCTGCCTTTGGCCCAGGGCACAATCCTGGAGACCTGGGATCGAATCCCACATCAGGCTCCCGGTGCATGGAGCCTGCTTCTCCCTCTGCCTGTGTCTCTGCCTCTCTCTCTCTCTATCATAAATAAAATTAAACAAAAAGAATTTAAAACTGTGAAGAATTTCCACAGAAATAGAGAGGAAGAAAGGAATTCCAAAATGAGACTAGACAAGAACAAGGCACAGAGAGGCAAAATGCAAAGCATTTTGAGTGACCTTGTGGGAATGGAGAGTATATGGAAAGCAGGAGAATCCCTTAGTGAAAATGTAATATGTGGGGATCCCTGGGTAGCTCAGTGGTTTGGCGCCTGCCTTTGGCCCAGGGCACGATCCTAGAGTCCCAGGATCGAGTCCCATGTCGGGCTCCCGGCATGAAGCCTGCTTCTCCCTCTGCCTGTGTCTCTGCCTCTCTCTCTCTCTCTCTCTCTCTCTATCATGAATAAAAATAAATAAATCTTTAAAAAAAATAAAAAATCTTTAAAAAAATATTTTAAAAAATAAAAAAATATTTTAAAAAATATTTAAAAAAAATCTTTAAAAAAAGAAAATGTAATATGTGATGCAACTGGAAATGTAACTATTACATGCTAGATTTTATAATATATGTTATATATAACTTGACCACTGATTCCCAAGGGGTGAAGACTTGCAAGCTTGATAAAAGTGGATCCTAAGTACAGAAGCTTCCATGTGTGATTCACTATCATAGGGGGCCAGCATCAATGAGAGGCAAGTATAGATCCTTCCCATGGAAAACAATAGCCCTGCCTTCTCAGAGATGCCCAGCAGGCACATTCTCCATCTCAGCCCTTCCTTGACTGAGAACCAGCTCTCCTCTACTCCTAAGAGTTTTTCTATCATGAGGCTTCTAAAACTTAAATGTGCATCCCAATCAACTAGGTGTCCTTTTTAAATGCAGATTCTTTTTAGTAGGTCTGAGATCTGGCATTACTAACAAGCTCCCAGTGGCACTCCTGCTGCCAATCCCAAGGAATCCATTGCAAACCAAGGCTTTCACATAGAGAAGGGTCACTAACCAAACTGTTCTCTCAAATTGAAAAGATGTTTCCGTTGTTTTGGTCAGAACCTGTTCCTATCCAAGACATCTAGAATAATGTTCTGAAATAACTTCTCTATGTTCTTTAAGGCAGGAGAGCATAGCCAAGCATTCAAATGTAATGGACATTTTTACATAGGCACTGAGATTTTCTTTTAAGATCACATGAATTACGTAAATGGCATAGCATGTACTGTGTACCAGGTATTACACTAAGAAAGTAATCTATGACATAGCTGTACTAAATAATAATTGTAAAAATAGAAAACATTTCAAACTGTGTGAACTAATAGGAAGAAAATTCAGTGATGTCACTCTAGCTTCTTCCTCAAATATGTGAGGAGGGTGAAAGTGACTGATACAATACTTGGATTTTTAAAATATTCTTAATGTGTTATATGAATGAAAATGCAGAAGCAACTCCATGTGTCGTTCACTGATGAATATTTTACCCTCATAATCCCTGGTTTTTCAAGTTATGTAAAAATCTACTTAATTCTGACCTTTAGGGGAGCAAACCATTTGTCAGATACTGGAATTAAACAATCAGTGTCCTGAAAAATTTTGAGAAACCAAATGAAATCACAGCATCATCCGCCAGTCTACCACAGATCTTGGTTACTTTTCAAGATGGACTTACTTTGGATTCTACATGTTATCTGAATTTTCACCTTATTATATGTGAATACAGTAGAAAATCTCACTAGGTCATCAAGGACTGCACTTACATCTGGCAGAGAATGCCCTGCAGTTTTTCTTAAAACCTTCAGATAAGTAGATTAGTCAACATTCCCTGGTAACATATTTCATTATCTCAAAGACACTTAGGGACACAGGGCAGCCAAAAAAAAAAAAAAAAATCAGTCCCACATTACTCTAAATCCATTTCTCTTCTTCTGCTCTCATCTAACGCAAAAACCATCTGCTCACCAGCCCCCACATGATTTCCTGTGAGTACCTGAAAATCGTTGTGAAGTAGGATCCAGACTTTGCTTCTTCAGGTTAAACCTCAGCTCCTTAGCCTTCCCTCAAAAACTCCTTACCCTAAGGAGTATTTCCTTTTATGCTTCAACATCAGATAGACTCAAAATTATCCATTTCACTTTATGTAGTGGAGTCATGGAACTCTCGAGGATATAATCAATAACAGTACAGTGATAGCTGTTGCTTTGTAAAATAGGCTCCTATTTCTACATCCCAGAATCCTGGGATGTAGAATTTAGTATTAGTATTTGCTAGAGTGGATATTGAGGACTTTAGCTATCATTTAGGACAAACCTATTTATAAATGTATAGAACTGAGACTTTAAGTATACCTTAAAGGCCATCTTGTTCAAGTTTCTCATAATCCATGCTATTCAAGAGGCTTCACAAATTTAAATTACCTTGTGTTCTAGATCAAAAAGTTTTAAGACATTGAGATTAAAACTCTTAATTTTGAATATTTCTCCACCAAAACTCTATTACAATTACTTTTAGGAACAATACCCCCTGTCTTACTCTATATGGTTGCTTCTGTGGTTGATTTGTTGTTGCTTTATAGATGATGGGTCTCACTTGAGTGTTGGGTGAGTTTCTTGTCTTTAAGCAGAGGATTTTATATGTCTTCCAAATAGGTTCTATCTCATTGGGTATAGCCCCCAAATCTCAAGTGGTTGATATATTTTCCTATAATTTGTGAATTGGTCATGTGTCATTTTGACTTAACAATATGGGGGAATTGAATAAGCATACCAACTATGTTTTCTACTAAGTTATTGGTAAACCATCAGACAGGAAGGGCCAAAGACAAAGGCCACGAATCTGCTGTGGATTCCTCTCTAAAAATAGATACAGAAAGGATTCAGCCCTTTTTTGGAGTTTGGTCATTTGCACAATTACAAGCTCACCTTCACCATTTTGTTACCCAGCCTACACTTCCTCCATGTTGTCACCAGGATTGTTTTGCAAGGCTTTCCCAGGTATTTTGATTCTCAAAAATTGCCTAGTTTGGGGGTACTTGGGTAGCTCAGTTGGTTAAATGACTCTTAATTTGGGCTCAGCTCATGATCTCAGGGTTCTGGGATCAAGCTCTACATCAGGCTCAGTGGGGAGTCTGCTTGGGATTCTCTCCCTCTGCCTCTGCCCCTCTTCCCCTTGTGTGTGCGCTCTCTCTCTCTCTCTTTCTCCCACCCCTCTCTCTCTCTAAAATAAAATAAATACATCTTTTGAAATTGACTAGTTTCTAGCCTTAATAACTCCATAATTACTCTGGATAAATGTGCTAATTCCTATTACTAATTTCTTAGAAATCACTGGATATACTTTAATAATACCATATAGATATCGTTGGATGATTTATGTCAAACTAATGTCTGTAATTTGTGAAATCCTTCTTCTTCCCACTTGGAAAATGATGGCAGTGCTTCCAATCTACCCCATCTATCATGTACCTGGTTCCCCTTGGTCCCTCAGAGACTACCAGTAGCTCATACATAATCTCCCAGGCAAATGATCTCCAGTTCCTAAAACACAGGTCCTCTGGGACAGGAAAACTGGCTTAGAAGATCATACAGTTAAACTTCCTTTTACTTTCTCTTCACTTGTGCTGGAACTAAGCTCTAGAGCAATCTTTGCCTGCACCAGAGCCAAACCAAAAGAGATAAACTGGGGAGAGAGAGGGGGAAAAAAAAAGCACTTCCTCAACAACATATATTAAACTTTTATTTTATATCAGGTACTATTCTGAGAAGTGCATTTCATTTTTTTTTCATTGAAATGGATAATAAACCTGTGAAAAAAATCTACCTTCTTACAACTTGCATGCTCTATTTAGCATAATGTTGTCTTTAATAGCACTTGTTTATAAAGCTTATCGTAGGGTGTTGAAGTATTTTCACATAAACTACCTAACTCAGTGCTGATGAAATTTCTGCTACAGAGACATTGTTCTTCTTACTTACAGATGCAGAATAGGAGTCTCCAAGAAATTTAGGGAATTGCTAAAAACCACAGTGCCTCAAGGCAGGAAAAGGGTAATTTCCAATCTAAGCATCCTTCAACAGCTCACACCCACCTCTCTAATGAGTATTTCCTATCCTTAGTTTAAATCAATTTTTACTAATGTATAGACACTTATATTATCATTAGTGATTTTGTTGTAAGAAACATAGTGTTGGGCCACCTGGGTGGCTCAGTTGGTTAAGCGTCTGCGTTCATCTTGGTCATGATCCTGGAGTCCTGGGAGGGAGCCCCATGTAGGGCTCCTTGCTCAGTGGGGAGGCTGCTTCTCCTTTTGCCCTTCTCTCTCTCTCTCTCCTCCTCCTCATTCTCTCTCCAAAAGTAAATAAAATCTTAAAGGAAATTTATAGCATTGGTAATTTTATTATAACAGTTCTATTCTTGACAGGATTCCTTCCTTTGGTCTGACCGCCCTTTCAGGGATTCAGAATAGGAAAAAAAACTTATCAACCTTTTATCTGAGCCAAAATAAGAAGTTCCCCTGCCATTTTGTCCATTTATCTGATCTTTTCCCATTTCCTTGGCTTGACTCCCTGTTTTCATAATAGGATAGCCACTTTCTCCTAGAGTTCTATTGCTTCCACTCCACTAGGCTGCTTTGACTTGGAAGTCACAATTTGATCCTGAAATAAATCTTCCTTTCCTCTGCTCAGACATCCTTAGCAAGGCAAGAAAAACATCATCAGAATCTTTGCTTTGAGCTGGATCATAAAGTTTAGCTCACATATTCTTGCTGTAAAAAGAAATCCAGTGCACGTAAGCAATATCCATTTCTCTGAATAAAATTACTTCTACTCCCCAACCTTTTCTTTCTTATCCAAGAACTTGTCACAGAAATCTGCCCTTAGGATGTCTTACCTGACTGTCTGAGTCCAGGGTTCAATCAGGGAAGCAGAACTACTGGAAGTATTATGGAGTAAGGGATTATTCTAGAAATAAAGCCTTTCATAAAAGGAGAAGCAGGGGCAGTTGGAGAACTAGGCAGCCCTGTAGGAGGTGTATCTAGTTGCTGGAGTGGGTCCACTCCCAGGGGAGAGTAATGGACAGATCTGTGGAGGCTTTCTGTGTGTACCTGGTGGTTGACCTGGCATTGCTGTTGGCCAGCAGGGCCAACGGCGGAGAGAAGAACCAGAGGGGAGCTGTGTACAAGAAGAACAAGCTGGAAAAAAAGAAGAAGAAGAAGAAGAAGGAAGAAGAAGAAGAAGAAGAAGAAGAAGAAGAAGAAGAAGAAGAAGAAGGAGGAGGAAGAAGGAGAAGAAGAAGAAGAAGAAGAAGAAGAAGAAGAAGAAGAAGAAGAAAGAAGAAGAAGCTGGAATCCACCAGCACATTTGCATCTGTTCTCACTTCCTCTCTGGGATGCAACTTCCAGAGGAAAACCTGCCTTTTCACTTTCATCATCCAAATCATGGTTAGTTTTCCTTTATCGCCAATTCTAAACCAGAAAAGGAAGTGGATTCTGAGAAGAGTTAATTCCAGTCTAGCCAAGTCGACACGGTACAAAGCCACAATCCTGGGCAGCATCTTTGGAACACGGAGTTCCACCCTCTCTCTCTTCTACCAATTCTGAGTCCTTGGCATGTATTTTTAATTAATTTTATATTATAATTTTGATTTTATTATGTTATGCATTTACATCCTCAACACTTACAAATTTTCTAAATCATGAAGGGAAGTGTTTTACCTAATTTAAAATATGCTCTGAACTATATGCCAAATGCCATTTGAATCTGTCTCTTTTGACTACTCTGTTTTCTTTTGTACGTTAGTTATCAATTCCTGCGACAATACCACATTGTTCTATTTACCGCATCTCTGTAACATATTTTACAATCTACCGAGGGCATTTCTTCCCTCAACGTTTCAATTTTTCTTTCTTTTTGTGGCTGTTATCATCTGGCTCCCCTTCCATATGAATTTCAGAATCATTTTATCTTTATTCATGCCTCACAAGTATTATTTTAAATTTTATCAGAATTACATTCTTTTAGATTATCTCAGGAAAATTATAACTTGAAAATATAGAATATTTGGAATCAAACAATGTGCACAGATCTACCTGGCACAATCTTTAGGGTTATTCCTAGATTACTAGATTTATGGAGGTGGCACTTATTGTTGCTACTATGATGAGTCTCCTGTTTCCGATTTATTTCTAACCAATAATTATATTTTGTATATTAAAATTGAATTTGCCTAACTCATTGAACCCTTATTTTTCTAATGATTTTTAAGATGTCTCCTTAAATATAAAATCACAGCATTTTCAAGAATGTAATTTTATGTATTATGTTTTAGTACTTCAAAGTTCCTTTTCTTATTCTATTGCTCTGGTCAGGACACCAAGGACAATAAATAACCATGGCTGCAAGAATGGCCATTCTTGTCCTATTCCTTACTCAAATGGTAATGATTCTATTATTTACCACTAAGTGAACTGTTGTTTCCTGAAACATGCCCTTAATTACTTAAGGAATGCTTCTTCTTTATGTTTACAGAGTTTTCATTTTAATCAGAAATGAGTGACAGCTTTTATCAAAGGTTTTTTTCAGAATCTATAAAAATAATCATGTGATTTCTGTCTCTGTACTCAGTAAATTATATTAATAAAATATCTTAATATGCATATTTACTTCATTCCCTCTATAAAATCTATTTAATCACATTTTCTTCAGTATAGTGTTAAATTAGATGTAATATTTTATCCAGAGTTTCTCCACCTTACAGTCACAAGTGACATTGGCAAATAGCTTTCAGATTTGTTTTTCTCTCTGTTATGTCTTTGTTTTGTAGTTATTCTAGACTTGTCAAATGAATTAGAAAGCTGTCCAATTGTTTATTTTTTATCTCTTCCCATGATTTCATCCTGTGGTTTCCCAGGCATCAAATTCATTGTTTTTTGAATTTTCAATCTCTCAAAAAATAAAAAGGGGGGTTTCCTTCTTCTTCTTCTTTTTTTTTCTCCTAATGGGGAGGATTTTTCCCTGTCCCTATTTTAGGTAATCATTTCCTGCTAGTTTCTCATGAGGGCTATTTTATTTAAGGCCAAGAGACTATCACCCCATTGTGGTAATGCATGATTAGAAAGAACATATACTCTACTCCATTGCCCCATAGCCATTTTTAAGTTTATTCAACTAACACTTATTGCTGCGTATGTAAGGAGTATCGTAATGGGATTTAAGGTATGGGAGATAAATTGTTTTAAGATAGACTTGAAAGACATCATCTGGCCTTTAGAAACTTAAAATGTGTTTGGAGAAATGACATGCACTCCTGAAATAATTTAATGAAAGTACAAATAAATGTATTCATAATATTTCATGATAAAGCATAAAATGAGTATGGAAATGTAGAGAGGATGTGCCCAAGTGGTGAGGAACAAAAGTTAAGAGGAATTAGTCAGAAAACACTTAAGAGGAGAGGTGAGTTCTGAGCTGAATATTGAATTAGGGGATACACATGAAGTGGGAGCTCTGAGAGAATATTATGAATAGTATGTGAAAGAGGCAGGAAAACAATAATAAGCAAATATGTGGGCAGATAATAATCTACATTCATTTATCTGAAGCTAAAGGAGGCATTTTAGAAAGCTCAATAAATTAATCTCAGAAAGCATGCTGAGGTAGGTCCAGCAGTCAAGGCCGAACCTTGCCTGCACCAGCAGGTGACTGGTACTTTCTGTCTCCTAACATTCAACTGGGCTTTGTTCAGGTTTAGCAAGAGGCAAACCGACTGTGGCATACCTACAAAACTTAGTTTAAATGTGATCTTGAATTGACATATATTATCATAAGGAATATGTATAAATATACACACATACCACACACATGTTCTGTCTCTGAGTCAAGTGGAATAGTCTTGCAGTGTCCTATTGTAGAAGTGGGGGGGGGGGGGATTGACCTTAACAAGTATGGCTTAAGTGTTATCGTATATAAATGAAACAATGTCTGAATATAAACTAATGCCTTGAAGGGTGTGAAGCTCTCCTCAGTATAAGGAAAAAAACTATATCTGATATCATTACCCCACTTTGTGACCCCCCTAGTTAGGTAAAACCATAAGGAATGGTAATTATTAAGAAAGGAAAGAAAAATGAAAAACTATAATCTGATATCCTCACATAATTTTTGTGATTCCATACTTATGCCAAACCATGAGAAGCATGAGGGGGACAGTGGTACAACAGTTGAATTCTCAGAGAAATCCTGTCTAAAAAAAAAAAAAAAAAAAATCTGATAATAATTAACTTTGGTACTTCAAAACCTTTAAACAATCACCTACACAAATGTGGCCTGGTTTGCAAAGTTACGTGGCACCAGTAGCTGGTGCATTTCAACAATCATGAATTATCACAAAACCGCACAGAGATAAATCTGCTTTCAGATTTCCATTGACCAAAAAGGGCTTTCTACGGATTGAGGAATGTTCTAAAAAATAAGTCACCTTCAGGATGCCTCGGTGGCTCAGTGGTTGAACCTCTGCCTTCAGCTCAGGGGATGATCCCGGGATCGAATCCCACTTTGGGCTCCTTGCAGGGAGTCTGCTTCTCCCTCTGCCTATGTCTCTGCCTCTCTGTGTCTCTCATGAATAAATAAATAAATAAATAAATAAATAAATAAATAAATAAATAAAATCATTAAAAAAAAGTTACCTTTGCCACACAGGAAGCTCTCTCTCCCCTTTAAATTAAAGAAAGACCTAATGAGGGAGTAATGTAGATCTGAATCTCAATTCTGATTGTCCCCTTATTCTCTTCCTATCTTGGGTGATTATTATTAATAATGTATGTTAAGTACTTAGCACTATGTTGGAGAATAAGAGCTTAATGAATGGTAAATCTTTTATTTTTTCCCTCATTATGAAGGGAACCACTTAAAAAGCATTTGCCGGATGCCATGCCCTGATCCAAGCACTTTACACGTGTCTCCTTACTTAACCATCACAACAACCTGATGAGATCGGATACTATTAATACCCCAACTTTATGAATGGAAAATTTGCCTAAGGAAAGCCAGTTAGTAAGAGGAGGAGCCAAGATCAAAACTGATGTCATCTGGCTCAATCAGTAGCACTGCCTCATCGCACTCTCTTGGTACCATGCAGTAACGGTCTCTGATCTTTTAATTTTGATCATATAATATCTGCTTAGCACATAGCAGAATGAAGGTACTAGCTCCACCTCTGGCAAAGTCCAACTGTTACTAATTTTGGTGTGTAGGTGTAAAGACAAGGTGTGAACACGGATAGAATGCTGGTCGGGCGGCATATGAAGTAGCTCACTTTATTCCAGGTAGGGAAAACAGTTTGATGTACTAAGGATTAAATGGAAAATTGCTACTAAGAACATTTTCAAGGTAGTGACTGCAGTGTGGTGCCTTATAGAACCCTAGCAATAATTCATTGCACTGTACATACTATCAGTTCACTTTACTCGTTAACCTTTCCCTATGGTTAAAGCCAAGACTATGGAAGTTACAAAGTATGACTCCCATCTTTAAGTGTAGGAAAGGAAATAGAAATAGAAAATTATTGCTTTTGAGTAGAAAGAAACAAGAAATTTCTTAATAGAGAGGTGAATATATTGGAAGGAAATTGGTGGAAATGTCCCATTACAGACATTTCAATCTAGGCTCAGGAGAACAAGGCTTTCTGAGTTAAGTCTGAACATTTTTTAGGCAAAGACAATAAAACATTCAGAGGCTTCCAGTATCAAGAAGTGGTCCTGGAGTGAACTCTATTTTTCTTAATCTGTGCTCATGGAGTGGGAAAATAGAAGCCATCTTTGACAGGCATTGAGAATATTCCTCGTGGGCATTTCCTTTCTTTCTTACTCTGTGTCAGATCCTTTACTCGTTCCTAGGGCTAAAATAGGAATAAAACCTAGCTGTTGTCCTCTAGCAACTAAGAGTCTACTTGTGGACACAACAATGTAAAAGATGAGTGTGTGGCCACATGATAAAAGTGTTCATGGCAGCATGTACAGAGTACACTGAGAAGTCTAAGAAGGGAGTGAACCAGTTTCCTTGGGCAGAGTTATTAAAGCTTTAGGAGCTCGATTAGACAGGTAAACTGCAGAGTACGCAAATCACCTTGAATAAAGGAAGCATGTCTTCAGGATAGTTGTTCCTAAGAAACATGGGCCTCTCTCAGCTCCTCAAGCTTCTGCTCTCTTTATGCCTGGGTCTTTATCATTTATATTGCCACACTTACAAGATACCTTCTACACAGTCTTTTAAATGTGTGAGAATTTTTCCACTTAATGAAATCGTGGAAATCTAAAATAATTTTTGAAGTTTTTACCCTTCATTGATTTCCTCCTAATAGCAGAAATTGAATTATAAACCATAAATAAGTATCATGATTTTTAAAAGTGAAACATGAAGATAAAGTCAGGCCTCCAGTGTGGTATCTGTAAATATCATGTGAACTATTTTTACTGAACATGAGTTCTGGCTATTTTGATGCTCAAATATAAATCTCAGAAATGGAAAATAAAAATAAAAGCAGTTAGTAGTCTGGGCCTACCTTTTACCTCTAATTCTTCACCTGCCTGATACCTTGTAGGAAAGGAAGTAGAAACAGTGTTGAGCACTAAAGACCTGGTTATCATTGGGAGCTATGTTGAGTGAGAATGCAATTTTACTCAATTAAGCCTTAAACAACTGATGTCGGCAAATGTGGTCTGTGCACTAGAGACCCTTATTATATCTAATATAAAATAGTTAATTGCTTCCAAATGAAACTCAAATCAGACAGAGAAATGTCTAGTCTGACTAATACTAAAATAAAAGTAGGCAATGGGCACTGTTGTGTTTTTGCTTGACTCTGTGGATTCTTGAGAATATTCATTTACTTAATAGGCAAAAATCAAGGCATGTGTCCTCTAGGGACAGCCACTCTTGGGACACATGGACAGAAATGCAATTTTCTCTGTAATTTCTTTGATGAATTCAGTAAAGATCTCTATTAGTCTATGTGATAACAGTGTTTCTGGGCAGTGTTGCCTACTGAATTTTGGCTCATATCTATTAAATACATTCAAATATAAAACTTTACTATCAAAATAATCTGAAAATCATTCTCTTTGTTATTTTAAGTGATGCTATCATTAGCCTATAGATACAGTCTCATGTGATTTTTCTTTTAAAGTTGTTAAAATCAAGGGAATACCCTAAAGATTAATTTTATTAGAAGAAAAACATTTCAACTGCTTGTAATTAGGGAAACAAAGAAATCCTCATGTATTTTGGAGCTTTTATTTTGGCCAAAAAAAAAAAAAAAAGGAACTTAAATTGCCACAATAGTCACAGAATGCCAAAAGGAAATCCTCCCAACAAATTCACAATTTACTGTTAAGCTTTTCATTGTGAGTTATGTTTACTAAATCTCAAGAGCATTACAGTGGAAAAGAAGATAAAGACATAAATAAGTCTAGGTTGTGGTATTAAACTAGATCCTGTCAACATAAATTGATAAAGGAAAAAATAAATATTTTTAGTATACAATTATGTTTGAAAATTTGATTGCTAATGGATTTCTATATTCCTATCAAGGTCAGATGGGCAATTGTTTATGAGAAACCTGAAATCCCTTATAGCCTGTTCCAACAAGTTTTATAGCATCTATTCATGTTAGACATTTTGCCATTTCAAATGTTTCTCCCTCCTGTTTTTTTTTTTTCATAAGAGCAACGTGGTACATTTTGTCAATTTTGCACTTGTTTTCAAAACCCTCCTTTATTTTAGTGGAGAGCATGCAATTAACCCACTTCTCCCTATTGAGAAGCATCTTTATAATAACAGCTTTCCTGGCAGAGCTTTTGTTAGGCAGATTTTAAAAATCAAGAGCCCATAAAGGTTGGACAAAATCCAGTCATATTAAAGTTCAGCAAATCTCTTTCAAGGTCATATCCCTTAAAGTTATAAAGGTTTTGTTCCTGTAAAAAGATTGCCAAGTCATTTTCTACATTAAAAGAAAAAAAAAGGAGACAAACAGTGTTACCTGTTTTACCAAATGTTGAGAGAAAAGCAAAGGTTTTACTTCTGTCAATGAATTGACAAGGAAGAGATTTTCTGCTCCCTTTGCCACTTTGAAGCTTGGTTGTAGGAAGGGCGAGACTCTGTAAACTGCCCCACAGACTCATTCAAGCAGCCGGGGCTGGCCAGAGATCCAGCTGCATGAAAGAGCTTAATAGTCAAAGGGCATGGTAATTCCCTCCATCTGCCTTTTCTTTCTTCTAAGGCAAAATCTTCACCTGGTGTTTTTGATTCATGTGTTCTAATTATGATGGCTGCCATCAGCAGCCCTGTGGGGGACACCACAGACTCACTGAGCCCACAGAGCATACTGAAGCTTGTTAAGAGACCATGTCAGCCTGATTTTAGGGCCCATTTTGCAGCTCTCCCCAGGCCTATCTAAAAGCATCAGGAGTCTCCGTCTTGCAGGACAAGTGCATTGTCTTTCTAAATGTCTCTTCCTGATAAGCAAATCCAAATATGGTTCATTCACCGTGGCTTTGAAGACGCAGTGGGGAGCTTGGCTTGCATGGTGGATACAACAAAATGCTTAATATTATCACTTGGTATAGAGCTAAAGAACTCAATTTCCAATTCCAAGATAAAAACCTTTGCTCCCCAGCTATGATCAAGAGTTTGAAATTTAAATCAGGAGTCTTGAAAGCTATTCTAACTCTCGAAAGGGCTGGCTTTCCCATACATACAAAGAAGAATATGCTGTGCTTGCATTAGTATCTGAATCAGGAAAAAGCTCACATCATTTTAGAAAATGTAATACTTTCCTCTTTCAATTGCAATGCTGTGGAGTATTTTCAGTTCATTTGTTTTATTGTATTTCCCATTATTTAGATTATGATTAGGGCTGGTCCCATAGTCCTTTTTTATTACTTTATGTACCTCCTATTGTTTTAGTATTTCCACACTAATAATACCTGGCCACATCCAAAAACATTTTTTGATTTATTGTAATATAAGGACAAAAAGCAGCATCAAAAAAATAAACTTGGCAACATCCTCAGCACCACATAGACCCCTTG
This sequence comes from Vulpes vulpes, assembly GCF_048418805.1. Lineage (NCBI taxonomy): Eukaryota > Metazoa > Chordata > Mammalia > Carnivora > Canidae > Vulpes > Vulpes vulpes. The sequence goes on along the minus strand of NC_132786.1, from coordinate 52,710,350 downwards.
CCCATATATATTGTATATCTTGAGTCAATACTTTTAGTTAGTCTCAAAATAAATGCCAAAATGAGAGTTTCTTTATCTATGTGGTACTTTGAAGAATGTTCTAGTTCTGTTTAGGTTGTGTTGGATAAGAGAAATTGAGTTCATATAAGAAAATCACAATTAGGGAATGAAACCTAAAATCATCCCCGATGATTTGTTAAGTGGTGATTCGGGATATTTCAGAACAAATTCTCATAGGCTGTCATTCTAATTCCCAGCCCAAATCCCAATTTTATTAGTCCAAGGATTCAGAGAAGCCACTCACCAGTTTGCAAGATAATTTTGGTTGGCAAACCATCTTATAGTTGACATCTAAATTAACAATAGCGACAATGGCTTGTAATTCCTTATGTTGTTGGGTATTCTGGTGTTTAGTTTGGATAAGAGTCATTACTACCCTTGCATACTTGCTATTGGTTCTTTGTCTCTCTTAAAAAAAAAAAAAAGATTATTTGAGAAAGAGAGAGGGAGAGAGCATGTGTGTGCTTGTCTGCTTGGGTGGGGGGAGGGGCAGAAGGAGAAAATCCCAAGCTGACTCCCTACTGAGCACGGGGCCTATACAGGGCTCCATCCTACAACCTGTGAAATCATGACCTGGGGCGAAATCACTAGTTGAATGCTTAACCTACTGAGCCAACTCAGTGCCCCTATTTATCTTTGAATGCTCACTTTGGCCTAAACGGAACAGTTGTGAAATGTGTTGCATCCAATCAAGTCTCTTAGGAGATGATTGATGCCATTTGCTGAGCTACTGAGCCATCACCAAGTGCTTGGTGCAACAGGGTCATATCAATGGTTAAAACAAATGTTTCCTTAACTAATAGCTCAAAAGAAAAATAATAGATAAATACACATGTACACATACATTTCACTTTCCAAATCAATAGATCCTATCCATTTTACCCCTAAATATTTCTCAAAACTATTCCCTTTCTCTTCTCCACCATCACTACTGTAATACAGGCATTCTTCATTTCTGGCCTTAATGCTGGTGGCATCTCCCAATGGATCTGTTCACTTTTCATTGTCCCTCTTAGGCTGATCTCCCAAACAGTTACCAGACCAACGGGAATAAAATGCAAACCTACCATGCTATTTCCGTTTGAAATCCTTTAGTGACCCCTCCTGGCCCCTGTCTACCTTTCCAATCTCACCTCTCCCTATCCACCTCCCACTACCACACACACCTTAAACCCCAAAACCCCAGTGAGGCTGCTTTAACCCATACTAATTTCCTCTGCTTTCTAATCATTTTAGGTTTTATCATTTTTTGCTTGTCTCCAATAATAACAGTTATGTTGGGATCCCTGGGTGGCGCAGCGGTTTGGCGCCTGCCTTTGGCCCAGGGCGCGATCCTGGAGACCCAGGATCGAGTCCCACATCGGGCTCCCGGTGCATGGAGCCTGCTTCTCCCTCCGCCTGTGTCTCTGCCTCTCTCTCTCTCTCTGTGACTATCATAAATAAATAAAAAATTTAAAAAAAAATTAAAAAAAAAATAACAGTTATGTTTGCTTGCCATTGTTTAGATAGCTTATATTCATGCAATGTTATAATAACATCCACTCATTCACCAAAAGCACCTGTCATGTAAGGTAATATGTATAGGCACTGCACTGAGTCTTAGGTATTCAAAAACATAGGCATATCATTAAAGAGCCCAGCAACAGACTTCTAGGCAGATAATTATAACAAATGGTGCAGTGGTGGATATGTGTCCAGGGGAGTCATTGAGAGGACCTCATGGGAGTCTGAAGTCTTGAGGAATGAAGGAGAGAAGGTATGCAGGAAAGCAGCTGTGTAAAAAGTAAGATTCTTAGCAAAAAGAAGTTAGCCACATGCAGACCATTTGTTGTCAAAACAAGAGCAAAATGTGAGAAGACTGTCAAGGTAATAAATATCATGGCACATGGGTAAAGAATTGAATTTGGAAATGAACCTGGAGAGGTAGACAAGGTGCCAGTTGAAGAGGGTGCTATATACCGTGTAAAAATAACTTTAGATGATCAGAAACTATTGAAAAATGTGACCTCAATCTGACATGAGTCAGGTTTGCATTTTAGATGGGTCAGTTTGGTACCTCTGCAGAGAGGGAATTCAATGTGCAAAGCACAGAAGAAGGAAGACCCAGGAGGAGGTCTTTGTAATACCCACACAAGAGACAACAGAAGCCTGAATATGAGACAGAAAGGGGATGGAGTACAGTTGAGACTATTTGGTAATTGACTGGATTTAGGCAGTGAAAGAAGTGGAAGAGTCAGAAATGGTTTTGTGTCCTAAGGGGTGACAAAGAGATCCAGAGAAAATCAAAAAGTAGGAATATGTTAATGATATAACAGCAATTAGTTCCACTTTCTTATTGTGACGTATGCTTCATAGGTCAGTAATTTCTCTGATGGAGTCCTTATAGAAATGCATACACTTCTGAATGTATCAGAAATACATTAGTCACTATACCCAGGACCTAAGCAAAGTAGGTCCAACAGGTGAATCAAACAAGTGCCCTCCTTTCACTAGGGAGCACCTCGGTAAATACCACCATGCAAAGTAGAAAAGGATAAATACCTCATAAAAGGCACAAATGAAAACCGGTGTTCAGTGGAAGAAGGGTGACGTTCAGCTGGGGGTTCAACTGGAATGATGGGTGAGATAGCAGTGAGAAGATCCTTGAAGCTTATATAGGACTTAGGCATGTGGAGATCAGCCTGAAGAGCTTCTGGGCAGAGGGTGTTGTAACAGGTTAGAAGAAAGGAAACAAAGCCCTGCACTAGGAAAGTGAGATGGCATGAGTCGATCAACAGGATTACTAATTACTTGAGAATGAGGGGCAAGGGAGGGGTTCAAACATGATACAACCCGGACGCACTGTAGGAGAGGGTTCGTAAGTCGAGGATACCACCAGTTTGGAAGCTGTGTAGACCAATGACCCTGGCTGTAAATTGACAACCACAACTGTGATATTTACCCTTCATTCCAAAAGGCCACTGTTCCAGAACTATTCCAGTTCATCTTACTCAAAGATAGTAAGCCACTTCTAAATCTTTGACTTTGGAGTGCGGCCGACCCCCCGTGTTACATTAGCCTTGGGTATACAACAGAGTGATTCGACAGGTTTATACGTTACCGTTGTGCTCATGGCAGGTGGAGCTGATGTCTCCCACCGCACAACACTATCACAGCGCCGTGGACTCTGTTCCCTGTGCTGGGCCTTTATTCTGTGACTCATTCATTCTCTAACTGGAAGCCCGAACCTCCCACTCCCCTTCACCCATTTGGCCCATCCCTCTCCCTGCTCCCCCTCTGACTCTTAAATCTTAGGGAACTCTTCCATCCTGTAAGGGCGACTCTGGGAGTCTGCCTTTTGTGTTTCTGGAAAAATAATTTTCAGAAGTTCTGCTGCTTTCATTTGGGGGTTTTCATTGATTTGAGATGATGTTGGACGGGGGCGTTCCACAGGCCACTTCTCCAACCTGGGCACTGTCACGTCTGCAGCTGTCTTGCTGCGAGAGCCAGAGTGTGGGCCCTCCCCCTCCAGGGCCCCATAGTGCACAGCCCCACAGGCTTTCACTGTCTCAAAATATGTTCCCACCCCCTTTCTTTGTAAGTCTGTTTTTATCTTTTTTCCCTCTTTTTTTTGTGGCTCCCTTCCTCCCAATCCTAAAAGAATTCTATGAAGCTTACCTTGCTACTGATGATGTGACCCCATTGCTCACCATGGTCAACATCCCTTTCAAAGTGTTGAGCTGCGAGAAAGAAAAGAGTACCCAGCACATAATGGCAAAAGGGGCACCCCAGGAGAACAGAGAAGGGGTCTTGGACTCCTTGCCCTTTGATCCAACCTGACTTTGGATTGATCCAATCCACTTCCTCTCCTTTTCCCTCTGGTTGCTTTTGATTTTTGATTTAGTACTCTATCCGCCTAATTCAGTCCTTCAGCAAAATGTATACACGTATGTGTATATGTGTGTACATGTATGTAATGTCTGCATTTCACTCTGACGCTCTCTGCCTGCATCCGGGCATCTCAGTATAGGCGGCAAATTGTCACCTTTTATGTAGGCTCAAACAAATAAAATGTAACTGGGAGCAGAGGTAACTGGGAACAAGAAAGGAGACACACTATAGCATCCGAACATGTGTTTTCAGCTCCTCGCCATAGGCTTTGCAGTGATCATTTATTTTTAATGAAGTAGCACTAGGAAGAGCTGGAACTGCCAGTGAGTTCTGCTCTCGCCATACACTGTACTGTAACGTGGGGGCTTCTCTCTGGCACCACCACAGGGTGGCCTTGATGGTATTTTCACAATGGGCAGAACTACAAGGCATCAACCCTACCAATGTTCTGTGACTACGGGGGTAAACTGGGCGCTAGCTTTCTCTCTGGATGTTCTCCTGGAGACTTTTATGGTTCACCTAGGAAATAGGAGAGGTAGGTGAGAGAATCTACATTTCTCAGCCATTCTCACTGTTGCTTCTTTTACCACGCTTTATTCTTTCTTTCCCAGTTTCCTTCCTCTCTTGAAAAGGATATGTTAACGCATATATTAAAATAGGAGTGTGTATACGGGTTTTTTTTTTCTTTTCTTGTTTTTACTCTTAGGTATCAGAATGATAGAACTTAGCAGCTGATAGTACAAGAGCTAATTCTTTAACCAGTCCTTTCTTCTATAAATAAGGAGACTAAGGCACAGGGAAACGAAGCAGCTTGAGTCACACCACAGCAGAGGCTGAGTTGGAATCCAACTCTCCTGACTCTCTATTGGCTTCTCCCAGCACAGCTGGGGTACGGTCACAATGTTTGGGAAAAGACCCTTATGGGTTCACTGGGAAAAAACCTAAATAAACATTTACCTTCTCTTCTGAGTTCTGAATGTTTTAAGGTGCATTCCTTTCCACAAGTAGAAATGAATTCAGGCTGATGTAACTGTGTTGTTTCAGATTGCTTCACATTCTGGTTCCCAAGTAATTGTTTTTATTATTATTATTTTGACTTTCATTTCCCTTCTTTATAGATTTGGGTTAGCGCATATTACGTTGCCTTGTTGGGTTGTTATTATACATCAAGACTGGCATGAATCCAGAGGCAACAAATTAGAAATATTGACTTTTCTGCTGGGCTAATAAAAACAATGGTGTGTGAGTTAACAAATGTAGTTTTAATTTTATAAGAAATGTAGCAGTGCCTGCCAGGGTGATCCCTGGAAATACAAGAAAAGAAAACCTTTCTAAATAGTAAGAACCAGAGAAAGAAACTATAATGCACAAAGAAAGGTCAGGCTGAGTCTTTTCATGAGGGAGGAGGGAATCTACTAAAACAAAACTTAGAAAGCCACTTATGCACTATTTTCAATTGAATATATATAAGTTATGTAGAGTAGAATGGAAAAGAATATATATAAAAATTGGAAGTCTCTCTTTTCCCAATAGCAAATCCAACATCTTTAAGAACAATAATTCCTCAAGAGAGATAGTATAAGTGCATTACTGATTTCTCTGCTTTTGAGCAGCAGCAATTAGATAATCTTGAAACCGGTGGCTATAATCCTCAAGGTTGGATCTGATTAATAAAGTGAACGATAGCCTGCTGATTCTAAAATAAAAAGCTAAATAAATACACGTTGCCGTTTTCAGCAATAAAGTAATAAGCAGTTTGCAGTAAATGTGATTGGCATAAAACAATGTAGAAAATAATGTCAAATACATTGAGGAAACCGCTATTGCTGTCAAATTTGCAAAATAAGATGTTGCTCCCACAAATGTATCTACAATTTAAAGCTATTGAAATAGGTTGACAGATATGCTAACAAATTATTCATGCCATGTTTAAATTGTGTACCTAACTCCTCAATAGCATATTTATTTAATCAAAGCATGATCATTTCTGACAATTACTTATATAAACTTTCATAAAATATACTAGAGAATATCCGGAGACATGTATTACCTAAGTCATGTAAGCAATAAGAAAGCTGACACAGCTATTCAAAACAGCAAAGGGATGGGAAGAGTCTAGCACGTTAAGACACTGCCAAATGCTTCCTTAGCTGGTAAATGCCTGAGATAATAATAGATGAATACAAAAGAAAGAGCGTGGAGAGGTTATTAAATTATGCTACTAGGGTGTAAGTCTCTAACATGGCATGCTTTGACTGCGTCTATAGATTTTCCAGAAGATTCACAATACAATGAATGAGCTCTATTTGGGTGAACAAGTCAGCAGCTGTATGTCTATTAGGAGTTGCAAATTCAAAAGCCTCAGAGCTAGGCAGATAATGCCATGCGGTCTGTGGAGACGGGCAAACTGGAAAGTACTTGCCCAGGACAGAGACAACTGACAGAGCCAATTATTGTTCTCTAGGACCTAAGCCTGGGGTTGCAATATCTTCTGATATTTCAAGAAAAGCCAAAATTGAGATCTTTCCTGTGAAAATATATCTATTTATTAAAAACAACAACAATAATAGCTGTGTGGACTAGATTCAGATGGAAGCCACCTGTTAGCAAACTCAAGGGTCTATCATGATAGAACCAGGATATCTGTATATTCCACGTAGACTGTACCGTGATCATTAGTTGAACAACCTATGGCCAAAACCACTTTGGAAATAATCATTCCAAGAACAACAATCAGCCCAACCAGAGTATGCTTTGGGCTTTGGGGAAATAAAAAATTTCTTTGAACTATAATAACTTACCTATAGTATGGTATAGAAGGAAAAATTCAAGTGGCTGTGGTTGACCCTTGCCCCTCACTTCCTTTTCTGTAAAATGGAAATAATGGTAGTACCTACCTCTTCAGGTTGTTGTGAAGACTATATGAGTTATTTATACAAAGCACTTAGAACAATACCTAGCATATAGTAGGTTCTCAATTTTTTGTTCCTTTTATCATTATGAGTAATGCTACATCATTGGCATATCCAGAATGTGACAACTCAGTGTAGCAAAATAAAATAAAATAAAAGCCTCTTTCTTAAATATAACCACTGCCAAAAAGGAAATAACAGCAAGATATCCAAGTAATTGCATTATGGTGAGTTGAGAAGCAGCTGAGAGGGGAGAAGAACTAGTTCAAGGTTAGGATGAAGCACAGCTTCCAATAATGCTCTTTTGGACAACGAGGTAATTATAGTAGACAGGCTGGCTTGGCATGTAGTCATTAGCAGTGATCAAGTAATGTGTATGTGTATGTCTGGAAGGGAGTCTTCTCAACTTTTTTGTGGGCTTTTGGGAAGAAATCTTTTTTTTTTCCTGTTTGTTTTTTCTCTAAGACCCTTTATAAGACTGAGAGAGATAAATAGTGACAGGTGTTGCAAAGCCGAGAAAGTCTGCAGATTCGCACAACAAGAAAAGTACTATTGCCTACATTTATTTTCCAGCCATGCTTCATGTAGATATCCCTGGGTCCTGTTTTCAAGCATCAGTCTAAAACTCGTGATCCCCTCCAGGTCATTGCTCCAGGTGGATGGGCACGGGTGGTGTATAGGAGATCAAAAGAGACTTTTATTAAAATTCACAACTGTGAGCATTCATCTACATCAGGGGTCTGCAAACTGCACAAGGCCAAGTGGCTGGCCTATGGTCTGTTTTTGAACGCCTGGTTTTTACATTTTTTAAAGGGTTGTAGGGGAAAAAAAAGAAAAAGAATATATAGCAGTGACCGTATATGACCCATTAAGCCTAAAATATTTACTATCTGGCCCTTTGTCGTTTTCATTTACTATTAAAAGGGGAGACTAGCATTGGTTTTCTTCATAACATATGATAGAGACAAGTCACCATTCGTATTTGGAGTTTGTCCTTGTTCATCTGTTATTTCTTTTTAACCAGGAGGCAGAAAAATGCCCAGATTTTTTTTTAAATATAATGTCTATTGTACCCAGTTGTCTTAAAGAAAATTTAGTTTAGTTATCCCAGTGACTTTAGCTTTGATGGTATGTACACAGTGACTTACCACCAGCATGGCTTGGTCTTGCGTGGTTGCAAAATTATGGTACAAATACTTTTCATTGATCGCAATTTAACAGCCAATCAAGGCGCAGCTTCATCTCGATTTCACTGTGCCCTTACAATTGAGAAGAATAGTGGCTATAATGGGTACTGTTATAGCCATTGTGTTCCTACCAGATGAACTCTGAGACAGTTGCTGAAGCTGGACAAGTTATATAAATGTCTGCAGCCAGGACGTTACGGAAAGAATTATGTAACCTCACAGGATATAAAGATTTTGCCATAACTTTGCACTCACTGGAATCTCCTCTAGCCCATAAAATCTGTCGTGTCCATAGAAGACTCTTTGTAACACAATACTTCTTATCACAATCACAGTTTTCGGAGCCAAGAAATAGCCTGAGAAGAGAAAAAAAAAATAGACCTCTGGATCAGAAGTTGGAAAGATTTATTCTGAATAACTAGTTTGAGTTTGAAAGTAAACTTCAAATTTTCCGTGATCAAAAATTCAAAACTGTTTTACCTTTTGTTACTGTTTTTGAGTCTCTGTCTTGATGCATTTTTCTCTGGGTCTCTGCATTGTCAGTGAGGTATTCAAACTTTGTTGATATATTTTTTTTTAATTTTACACATTTAATTATCTGTTTATACCTATGTGAGCAGTCAGATGCTCCAGCTATCTATTTTTATCATTTGAACTCTTAATAATTCTATTTATAAAAAATACCGGGATTCCCAAAGATTCAAAAACATGTTTTATAAGCTATAAATTCCATTTTATGCATGGAGGTGTTAAATTAATTAAATAAGGGGGACATTAGACTGAGGTGGTTCTAATACCTCCACCACCCAACTAGGCAAACCAAAGCTTCAGCCTGCAATGTCTCAAGGTTAAGAAGTAAAAACCTTAAGAAAATCAACAACAAACAGCCAACTAGGCTTTCAAATAAGGCAAACACTTAAGCTATAGCCAATCAAATAATGTCCCTGCTTTGCTTCTCTGTCCTCCCTGTGATGAAGGTCTTTTCCCTGGGTCCTATCTGTGGACCACTAACCACTTCTGGTTTGGTGCTGCCCTCTATTTAAATCAATTTTGGCTCAAACAAATTCTTAAAAATTTAAAAATTCAATATGCCTCAGTTTATCTTTTAACAGGAAAGCATGCTTCATACAAAGGAATGTCAAGGAAATTATTTTAATTCCTTCTGTGATTACTCCATTTTAGGGGGTTTTATTTTTACTTTCTTCATCCACCAATGGATCGTGTTAAATCTGAATCATTTGGATGAGCATATCATTAGAAGAGAGGTTCTTTTTATAACATTGGAGCACGAGGAATTTTTTTTTTTTTTTTTAGCACGAGGAATTAAGAATGATATATCCTTATTTCATCGTTACAGATATGTTAGGAAGAATTCCAAACTGTCAAGTCTCCATCACTAAAACCAGTTATTATACGTGCTTGTAAGATATTCTCTCAAACAAATACCAGGTATGTAAAGCCATGCTAACTCTGCTGTAGCAAGTCATCTACAACATGGTCTCCACCAAGCAGAAGCCAACCCCCTGCCTCATGTTTACCACATACATCCAAAAAGTTACAAAGCAAGCAAGCTATGCTAATTCAGTCAAGAGTTTATCCAGCCTTCTGTTCCTTCCTCACATACATTTATATTTCTTTACACTGGAAATTGAGTTTTAGACTAAGCACAAAGAGGTCCTATCAGATTTTGCCCACACATCCCCCTCCCTCTAGTTAAAGGCACCACCATTAAACCAAGATAATGACCCTGAAGTGACAACTTGAAAAATTTTCCCTCAGATGACCTAAACAGTCAGTCCTGGATTACGTAACTCAACACACAATTGTTGGTTAAATTCAGTAGGAATTTTATAGCCAATATCCCAAATTCAAAGTTCTTCAGGCCAGGCTAGTAATGTGAATGAGTCGACAATAAGGTATGATGAGGTGGGAGATCACAGGGCAGACGGCAACTCCAGCTGATGGCTGAGCCTTTGCTTCTGAGCTTTTATGTGGAATTGGCAAACAGAACAAACATTTCGCAAAGTCAAAATCAAATACTGCTACAGTCCATCCGCAACTGGTTGCAAGCTTTGCATAGATGGATAAAATATAAGATCTGGTCCATCCAAGCACTTTAGAGGAGGGGCATTGACACAGAAATGATAATATGAGGGGAAAATGTGAACAATATACAAGTAGAGGTATGTGAATCATTAAAGCTGATGTAGAGATGATAAGCAGAGGAAGGGAGGAATTACTTCAATTAGGTAAAATTCTATGGAGGAAGTGACAGTGGATCCAGGACTTATAGAATGAACACAATTTTGAACTGCAGCTATAGAAGGAAAAGCTATTCCAGGGAGGCTCAAAGAAATATAGGAAAGGCAGATCCATGGAGAGTGTTCAACAAATTAAGACCATTTTAACTGTACTTTGGGGTAAGAGAACTCAAAAATGAGAGCCTCTGAGGAAGCCTCTGGAAAGCTTTTTCTCACCCCTCTTCAATTCCGCAGCCCACCAAGCTAGATTTGTGTTCCTCCCTTATGGTCCCATATACCTCCATCCAGCCTCCTGTGCATCTGCAAAAATATGTTTCTCTCTAATTATACTGCCAAATCTGGACCTAGAGTGGCCCTCTAAAAGATTCTTCCTGTGTTTATACTTTCTCCACAAAGTTATCTATAAATAAAAATCTGATCATATTAACCCCACCCTCCATTAAAACCTTCATTGACTCAGTGGCTTTCCATTGCTATTCAGGTAAAGACCCAGACCTTTTCATCCTTCACAAAAGCCCCTATTCCCCACCCAGCCCCCTCTATTCTTATTACAAGAGTATAGTACAGACCATATTGGCCATCTTTACCTCCCTGCAATGGAAGCGTCTTGACTCAGATTTTTACCCTACTTATAGTCCCCTAGCCTGGTAGGTACCCTCTAGCCCTCCCTTATACCACTGCTCACCCCTCATCACTTTCCTTCCTCTGCCTTCATCCAAATGCCAACTGAAAGTTATCTCTTCAGGGAAGATAGTCCCAATCCCCAGAGCAGCTTGAGTTCTGAGGTTCTATTCAGAGGTTCTGTGTTCTCAATGTTCAATTGTTCCTTATACACAGACATTTTATCCAGCAAGCTCTCTCCACTCTGAGAACTGAGACCATAAATATCTCATTGGGCATTTATAATCCACTGGGGAAGCTCTGCTCTGGAGTGTGGTGGAATTGGGGCTGTATTCTGAAGCAATATAGAGTCAGTAGTTTGCGTTTTTGCAAATTTTACATTTTACATTTTACACCCTCTCACATCTTGCTTCCGTTTTCCAAATTTCACTGATACATTTACATTGGTGCAAAATTATCCAAATAGTTTCTAGCCAGCCCTGACCCTGTGCTTATCCAGCTCTCCATCTTTGAAGCATAGTCTCATCTCTTTACACCTTTTTTTCCAGGAGCAGTGATTCCCTCAGATTCTAAGATATCCTCTTATGACCCAGCCTAAATATCAGATACCCTCTCATTTTCTCAATGCAACCATTACAGACCTGCAGTATTATTTTAGGGAACTCATTCAACTTTTAAAATCTTATTTTTCTCATCTATAAAATAAGAACGTTTTGGGTTAAATGAGGTAATGCATGTTCAAAACCTGATATAATGCTAGACCTATAGTTGGGGACCAATAATGAGGAATTCACTTTCCCCCTTTTCAGTTCTGCTTTCCAGAACCATAAATTCTTATGCCTAGTCATGAATTGCATGATTCACTTAAGCTCCGAAGAGTTGTGTTTCTTGTGATCATGGCAGCCATTTTTTAATATGTGTCTTGGGACAAAATGGGTCTTAATTCTACTCATCCTTCATTCCACTTTGCTATCAATCTCTTCTACTGTTGTCTATCTCCACACTCAACTTCACTACTCCATAATCAGAAAATCCTTAAATTAGGACCTCTAGTTCTATGTGCTCATCAAACCCTGTGATTCCTCATAGACTTATCGTATTTGTAATTCATTAATTTTTGTGTCACGTCTTACCTAAGATTTTTCTCCCCTGCTGGACTCCGTCATGTCCCGCACTGCCAGACACACAGTAGAGTACTCATCAGTGACTGTTCAGTGTTCACTTATGTCATTGCAAATATCCATCCTTTATGAAGCCTTCTCTGATCCCCATTCTTTTTTCTGAGAACTATCCCAGAAAACTGATAGTTCTTTATTTACAACTCTATTAAGCCACTTGCCATTGTCTGCTCTACAACATAGTTGTCTCTTTCCTTTTACTAGACGAACTGTAAATTCCTGGATGAGAAAGTATGTAAATCCATCACCCTCCCACCACTGTGACTATGTTTAAACATTAGCATATCCTTAATAAGGGTGGATAAATGAGTAAACAAAAATTAAAAACAAATAATTTATTAAATGTGACAGTTATTTACCTAAGGCATGTGGCCAATCATGGGAATGCTTTCATATTTTTCAGTTTGGTAATCATCAAATATACATAATCATCAAAATCACGTTATTGAGAATGCTGCTTGATGTCAAATTAGTATGTCCCTACCAATGGGAGGTAAGGTTACCTGATGTAAAATTGTATGCTGAAATCAAATAGTAATCAAGGTTGAAGTAGTAAGTCCCTCTGGCTTCAGTCATGCAGTAGAAGGGTGCTCAGTAACCAGAGGAGAGCTATACCCCAGAGTCCCCCAGGGAAAGTGACTCTGAGACGAGAATGTGTTTGTGGCTAACAGGACACAAAGAGCAGATTTTTCACTTCCTAATGTAAACAGGTTCAATCTAGGTATAGTATTTCCCATGGGTGCTCCCTAAATATTTTAACAAGAGGACCGGAGCGTTGAGGACAGAAAATCCACCACTGATTTCCACTGCCTAACCACAGATAAAAAATTGATTACATTTCAGTTGATTTGAGAGGTTTCCAGATAACGATTTTTTATTTCTAAACTGCAGCAGACCATTGAAATTGTAAGCTGATGTAATGCCACCCTCATTGCAGTGAAGGACCATAGCAAAATCAATATTCTATATCTCTTCATTCACAGATGTTCATGGATTTGAGCATATAGATAATGAAGTTTATTTATTCAAGTATACACCACTGTCACTAAATAATGGGTCTCAAATAGGTTTGTGCTGCCAAATAGTTTGATGACATATGGCATTTTAGATAGGTCATTATATTCCTGATTATGGAGCAGAGCAATATTTAAATAGTAAAGAAAAAAACTAATAGAAGCATTTAGGTTGGAAGGCATGGAGAAGAATATTACTTTCTATAATCAACCTTTAAAAATAAAACTTCATTAGTGGTTGGAGATGTCTAGCTATATATTTGTCCTGCATCCACAGCAAGGCACATGCTCAAAATATATAAATTTATTTTCCTAAACAGCTAGATGTCTGCCTACATACTCCCTTCAATTCATAAGGAAATTGCATGTGAAAATGGGATACATGCCAGCAAGCAAGTGAGCATTCAGAAGCTGAATGTATATTGGTATGAAATTTGAAAACACACGTAGATTGGCTCTAAAACACTTCTTTTTCCACAAGCCACGAAATGGAATTCTATTACAATCACATAGTAGAGGCGCACAAGGGGGTATATTTGCTTCTCAAGGCTAATGGGCGTCCATCAGCAACAGGATAATATGTCCCATCATCCTTTTTCACTAACAGGGGAAAGGTATTCTGGATGAGATGGGTGAAGAATTGGACAAGGTAGTTTATATTAGCATCTAAGCAATTTCTATTTTAGGAAGGAAAAAAAAAAAGATCCACACCAAAGATTTGACATAAACCAGAGAACTATTCAATCTGAAAGTTACTGTTGATGTGACTGATAAAAACATCTTGACATTTGAGTCTTTTAACTGCCAGTCTATCGCATGAGTGGCTCCAGTGATTAGTTCACTTGAAGAAGCTAACAAAGAGAGAACTTAAGAGAGCCATTTTACCATTCAGATGAGTAAGAGACAAAGTTAGAAACACAATACATGTACTTACAGGAAAAGTGAGCATTTATGTGGGGAATTTTGGCCATAGATTATTTATTTAAATTCAAAAAGCAACACTACCTAGCAAAATGGATTAAATAACATAACTTTATTTTCTAAAGTATAATGGCTATGGAGGTTTCTGATCACTTATATGCCACTGCACAAGTAGTGTTGGGTAGATTTTGAATTTTATGGAGTCAATAGTACTTAGGAATATATTTCACAATTATCCAGGGTTTAGGTGTCTGTTTAAATAAGTGTCTCTGTTTGTGGCCACGTGCTTTAATTGTGTGTTATACCTTGCTACTTACTGAGCTGGAAATTCCTGGTTCAACCCTATTATTCACCATTTAGCTTCCTGTACTACTACGCCAAAGAAAGATATTATTTTTACTAACACATAATTCAATTATAAAGGTGTGGTAGGTTGAATAACCCCCCAAAGGTGTCCACATGCTAATCCCAGGAATTTGCAAATGCCACCTTATGTGGCAAAACAGACTTTGCAGATGCGATTAAATTAAGAATCTTAAAATGGAGAGATTATCCTGGATTATGCAGGTGGCCCCAGTGTAATCAGAAGAGTTCTTATTAAGAGGGAGGCAGGAAGGTCAAAGGCAGCAGAAGGTCATGTGTTGACAAATCAGTGACGAGAGCGATATGGCCATTATCCTATAGAAGCTAGAAGATCCAAGGAACACAATGTCCCCTGGAGCTGCCAGAAGGAATCAGCCTTGCTGACACCTTCATTTTAGCTCCCTAAAATTCATTTTGGATTTTGAACCTCCAGAACTATAAAATACACACTTGTGTTGCTTAAGCTGTTTGTAGTAATTTGTTATAGCAGCAATAGGAAACTGATACAAAGAAGGATCAAGAGAGAGTAAGTAGATTACTGGGTCTCCATTACCATACTCAGTGGAAAAAGAGGGGTGTGGATAGGAAAATTTATATAAAAGGAAGTAAGCTCTCTCTGTTAAAAAAAAAAAAAAAGGAAGTAAGCACAGGATCCATAGTTATAGAGTATGGTAGAAAAGCAGTGCCCTTTAAAGTCAAAAGTTCAAAATCACTTGGTTTATTTACTAACAACTTGACCTTTGGCAAGTTACTTAAACTCTGAACCTCAGTATCTGCAAGCTGAAGTGAGAAGAACAATGACAGCTATGCAAGATTGTCGCAAAATAAACAAGAAATTGGGTTACTGGTATATCTGACACTTAGTGAATAATGAACACATACAAATCTCCTTCTCTCTGTTTCTCCAAAATTATTCTTTCCTTCTCTCCAAAATTATTAGACTTGTCACAGATTCTGGATTTTGAAGGGGGGAGAGTATATTTGCACTTTGATAGGTCTAGAATCAACACATATTTTATTGATGATTATGTGGTTTATATAGGGCCCTGTATTTAAACTATGAGAATCAGAAGTTCAATGACACCCAAGCCTTAGACACTGCAGCTTATTATCCCATAAGAGACAGACATGTATGTGTAAAATGAACAAGATGTAGACAGAAAGAGCTAGAATACATTCACAAGGACCCATGAAAGTGTAGGGGACAGAACTGTGAAATTTAGATTAAGAAACTCCAAGATAACCAATGCAGGGTCAGTGGCATTGTAAGTAAGATTTGAGGAAGGAACAGTATTTCCCTCAGGTAAATGTTTTTGGAAAAGTCTCGGTTAAAGAACAGCATACGCAAAGTCAGGTGCCTACGATGTTCAGGGACAGGCAAGTGGTCCTGTGTGGTTGGAATTACAGAATGCAGGAAGATGAGGTAGGTTTCCCATTTTTCCAGTTTGGGTGACTAGATGGAATTATCAATACATAGAGAGAATGAGAGAAGAAGGATGAGTTATGAAGAAAGAGAGGAATAAAATGTATCCAAATTTGGATGACTTGATTTTGGAAGACTGGCAGAAGCACCATATGGGGATATGCAGCAAGCAGTTAGGAATTTGGAGTCAGTTGGATTATTTTGACTCAAGTAATTTGTCTGCCAAACCAAATGTCCTTCCTATAACTATATGAATATGCACCACGGAATATTTTAGAGATAACAGCCTTCAAAATTGAAAGAATCACTTGACAGGCTATTTTTCTACCCCAAGAGTTGAATACCTCCCCCCCCCCAATTATTCTTATTTACGTATCTTTTGAATATTTCACACACATTCACTGTTATATTTGTTATATATACCTGTTTCAGATAGCCTGGAAAAAAAATGCATCATATAATTCCTCTCAATGGTGCCCCACAGAAGTGATAATTAAGGCTGTGTCTTTCTAGATACACTAGCTCCAACATTTTGGCCAAAAAGTTCTTTGGGAAAAAATTTATGCAAAAGTTCTGAAAGTACTTTAAAAGTCAAGAAAATGAGTTATGAGTTAAAAGTTGGCCTGCAGAATACTGTGGATTTCATTGTCATAAATATGTGGACTGTGAATTACTTGAAGAAAACTGGGTAGAGGGTGGTTAAACATGAATGTTTAATGCTCAGGACAAATATTGTTCTTTGAAGATGGTTGATTTCTACTCCCTTAAAAATAACATGTCTCACTGGAGTGAATTCTTTTTTTGTTTGTGCCTTTCTTTCTGTTCATTGTAGCCAGTAGGAATTAAAGTCTGGGTCAAAATGACATAAATCAGACCAACTAGTTGGGCTAATTAAAGTGTCCTGAAAATTTCTCCACAAACCAGGTGGCATTTTTTAAACCTTGAGATCTGATGAGAACTATAGAAACACTAATTTTTTTTTCAATATCCTAGAGAATAAATAGGGAATTTCAAGTTACTATTCTAAAGTTGTGAAAACTAATATGAATAAAATATCTTAGTTTTTTTTTTTTCCAATGCTCTTTTAAGTCTAGGAAAACTTGAACTCATTATTTATACCTACCTGATGCTAACTCCAGAGTTTATATGGTCAAAATTAGTTGTGTTGGTAATTTATATTTAGAGAAAGATCAACCCAAACAGAAAATCTTTTTCAAAGATCACTTTGGATATATTTTCAAAAGCATCATGTAAAGAAGATTCTGGGAGATAGTGCCTAGGCCTTACCAAGCCACTGTCTCTTCACTCTAGATGTCAATTTCTCTGCCTTTCCCATGTCCAGCAGATGCTGGGCTTGTGGGTACATAAGTATCATAATATTAGCAATTAAGAACCAAGCACAGTACCAAACCCAACAAAACAAACATTAAAACATATATAAATGGTATGAGTTAAAAATCTAATAGATTGGTTGAAGAAGAGAAACTTAGGGGCTCTGGGTAGCTCAGTTGGTTAAGCATCTGATTCTTTGTTTCAGCTCAGGTCATGATCCCAGGGTCATGATCTTGGGGTCCTGAGTTTGGGCCCCCAGTCAAAGGCCCCTCTGAAACCCTTGCAAGGCTCCACACTCAGCAATGAGTCTGCTTCTCTCCCTCTGTCTCTCCCTCTGCCCCTCCCCCTGCTTGCATGCTCTCTCTAAAATAAAGAGATCCTTGAAGAAATGAAAGATAGCATTGACATCCAAATTGGCACAGTTAAAGAAACATGTGGGGTTTTTTTATCTTAAACCTAGATCTGATGTACACAAATGCAAATATCAAGGAAAAGATAAGAGAGTAGGAAGTGAGATCCAGCAAGATCAAAATTTCCACAAGTGGTATTCCAGAAAAGGAAAAGGGAATCAATGTAAGAAAGAAATATTAAAATAAATAAATAAATAGTCCAACAAAACCTCCAATTTGGGGGTGTCTCTACTGGGGGAGAGGAATGTAAGGATGGGAAGAAGGGTGACAGAGGGGATTCTACAAGCTTCATCTCACAGGTCGTGGGAGGTAAGAAAGGTAGTTAGTATCTTATTTTCAAGGAACAGTAGATAAATATGAGTCTGCATAAGAATTGGGGAAGGGGAAGCAAACATTAAGGGAACAGAAAATGAGAAATTCCAATTAGTAAGGGAAAAACTGGAGAAAAAAGTGGTAACTCGATGAAACCCGAAAAACCGAGGAAGAAGAAATATAAAGTAAAATATGTAATAGCACAGAGAGAAATGAAAACAACAAAATTGAGTTTTTCTATTACTACACTAGACACGCATAAAGGAACACATGCTATTAAAAGGGAAAGGCTTTAGAGAAGGTTAAAAAAGATAATTCAGCTTTAAAGTGCTTGTAGGAAACACTTTTAGGGGCCCCCAGGTAGCTCAGTCAGTTAAGCATCTGACTCTTGGTTTTAGCTCAGGTCAGAATCTCAGAGTCATGAGATCAAGCCTTGCATCAGGCTATGCACTGGGCATGGAGGTTGCTTAAGATTCTCTCTCCCTCTCCCCCTGCCATTCCCACCCCCTTAAAAGGAAACATTTAAAATAGTGATAAAAGAATCCAGAATTGAAGAAAAGACAATATATGTTAAACATAAAAAAAGAAAAAAGAAAAAGCAAGAGTGGCAGTACTCATGATATACAGCCAACAGCCAACTGCAAGACAGAGGGTGTTATGAAAAGATACAATCTAGTATTTGATTTATAAAGACAAAACTTAAAATGCTGTCCATAAATCAATATGGACCAAAATCCTTAAACAGACAGAGAAAAACTTTAGAAATGCAAGGAAAATTTGATAAAAACATCAGCTTTGTGAACATTCTCAAATATATATCTTTCTGAACTGAAAGATCAAGTAAACAAAAAAATAAGTCAAGACACAGAAAAGTTGAACAACACAACCAATAAGATTTATTTAATAGATACATACACAACTCCTCAAATAAAAAGGTAGATTTTTAAATATGTATGTTCTTAAATGTATGTTTATATGAAATAATTATAAAAATCCATTGTTTATTTGGTCAAAAGAAAAAAAGTCTTAACACATTTTTTAAAGTAGAGATTTTATACGGGCAACTTTCTCTGGTCATAATCAGATAAAATATAAAACAATTTACAAAAAGATGACCTTCCCCAAAGTATCTCCCCCTCACACACACCCCAGAATATCTTGGTCTTATTGTCATATGAAACATTCGGGATCTAACAACATTTGTGATCAGAGGAGAAGCATAAGAGAAAAGCAAAGCAAAGAGGAAGGTAGGGAAGGGAGGAGGAAAAGAAAGAAGGAAAGATGGAAGGGAGAAGAATTTTAAAAAAGAGGCAAAGAGCAAAAGTTTAGGAAGGACAAAAGTACAAAGAGAAAGAACCAAAGAGAAATTTGATGATGGTTAAAAACTGGTGCTAATGAAATTTGCCAAAAGTAGAAAGTATAATTAAAGACCTATACAAGAAGAGAGATGCCTGATTAGACAACTTAAGAGGAAAACATGTCTAATTATGGCTAAGAAAGAAGCATAACCAGAGATACAGAAGGGATGGGGTAAAATGGTAAAGAAATACCATGTTCAACTCTGGCAGTACCATGAAAAAGCATAGCGGACATGCATGATATATCAGCAATATAAAAATTACATACTTTACCCCTAAAATGCAGGGAACTTGAACAGTGGCGATGTTAGGAGAATATGGAAGATTATTAGAAACATAGTCCGCCTCCTCCTTGAATCTTGAATCTTGAAGGTGTTCTCCTCTCCAAGAGCAAGAGGTCCTCTGACCACACCCCTGCCCAGGCGACCAAAATGTATCATTCTCCCAGGAACTAGACAGAGGGTGGGGGGTGCTCGAATGAAAATTTCAGAAATTCAGATCCAGAAAAATCTAAATTAAAAATCAAACCTGTCTCTTTAGTGCACTTTTGAATATGTGTCTCACGTCCAAAAATAAGTCTTCAGAAACATTTCAACTGTGAAAAACAAACCTGTGAACACCCAGCCTTTGCAGAGCTCTTCCTCAGAACAGCATGGTTTACATTGCTATTGGAATTGAAATAACATCAATGTTCTGAGATTAAAATGTGTCTCAGTAAATGCATTCCTAAAAAGTTACGGGTAAATCAAAATTTGTTCATTCATATCTTTCCATTGATTTACATTATCATTTCACAGATGACTTATCTTCATTGCAAATTTTTTTTGAATTGGCAATGCATGCTAATATTTTTTATTCAAGTTTCTCTCATCCCCTTTGTTCATGTACTTAACGATCTGTAAAGCATTTCCACGTACAGTGTCCTCACCAGTCCATACCGACTTCTCCAGGTATCTCAGCTAGACGCATTCCCAGAGCCCTCCTGAATGTTCCACTCTTCCTAACCCTCCACAACCTTTGAGGACCAGGTGAAACCCCTCAAAGACGAAACCCACTAAAGCAAAAGCTTATCCCTCGTTTGTTTGCTACTCTCACACTCAGCACTTTCCTTTCTAAAATCTATTATTCAGAGTTCGAACCAAGAAGAATGGCTAGTCTCCATGGTCTTGAATGATTCACTTAGCCTCTCTGAGCCTCAACTTTGTCATCGAAGGAATATGGGAAATAAAGCCAGTTTGTTTCATCAGATTGTGGTGAGGATCGAAGTTTCGGTGGAACAATACATGTGGAAGTGGCTTGTAAAACATCAGTATTCCACTGGATCTCCCTCCAGCTGTCCTGAAGGCACTCAAGACCTTATGTGTCTGAACCTGATGTCATCATCATCCCCCATAAACTGGGTGCTCTTGGTGGGTTTTGTATCTCAGTTCATGGTAAGAGCATCCATCCACTGTAGTCATCTTTGGCTCCTCTTCTCTCTCCCCATTCAACAAGTCTGGTAGGTTCCAAGAAATCTTTCTCAAGTCAAATCCCTTTCACACAATAGTAGTGTCATTACTTAATTTATGGTCTTATTGTCTCTTGGCTGTGTTATTACCAGAGCTGCCCAAATGTTTTCTTGGGGTAAGAGTAATATTTATTTGGTAATATCAAGAATTCTTTCAATGATAAGCTGAGAATGGTATTTTCCTCATTTTATAGATGAGTTTATTCCGGCTCCAAGAGGTGAAGCATTTTGCCGGAGATTTATATGGGAGGTAGATGTTAGAGTTGGCTTTGAATTTAAGACTCTTTGATCTGAACTCCTGCTTCTTCCACACTATGGCATAATGCCTCCAGAGAAGACAGAGAGCTGATCCTGCTCCCTGCTTCCTCGTCTTCCTTCTTCTGCATGAGTCCTGTAGCTAGTCAATAGTCACATAAAAGTCAGGAATTAATTTAGACTGAATATCAAGTACATTCTGCCTATATTCATTGTATCCTTGAGTTTGCAACCTTGGCTTATTGACATCTGAGGCTGAATGATTCTTTATTGTGGGAGTGAATACTGTGCATTATAGGAATTTTCAGCAGCATCCCTGGTTTCTAGTTACTAAATGCCAGTAGCACACATCTCCCTCGATTTGTCACTACCAATGTTTTATCTCCAGATGTTGCCAAATGCCCCCAGTGGGGAGGGGGTGACACAAAATTGTCCCTGGTCCAGATCTACTGTCCCACTCCTAAAGATCTCCTTGCCCCCATAGGCTGGGGTTTTATGAAGTTTCATGGTTTTGTGGTGGTTTGTTACTAGTTTCTTTTGTCTTGATTTTGGGTTTTTGACCCTCTGCCCTCGTTTTCTATCTCCAAGAACTCTGTCCTTAATTCAGCAGACTTGGTAAAAGTCATACAATATTTTATCTTAGGTGTACTATTTCTCCAGGATTGGGATCTCCCATCTTGCCTTTCTCAGTTCTGCAAACATGAATTAGGACTATCAGTTTGGGCTGGGGAGTATACTCCCTGGTTATTCCTTCATACACTAACCTAGGCATCACTGTGAAGGTATTTGGTAGATATGATTAAAGTCTATAATCATCTACTTTTAAAAGTATGGAACATTATGGTAGATAATCAGAACGGTCCTTATCCAATCATTTGAAAGTCTTAAGGATGGAATTGAGACTCCTCAGAAGTTTTGCTGGGGGACTGCAGTGTCAGTTTGTGCCTGGCTCTTCCCTTCCTGTGATAGGACTACAGAGTACGGAATTGCTTAGCCGCCCCCTGCAATCACATTCAGACAGCTCCTGGTGATAAATCTCTTAATTTATGTCTCCTGCTCGTTCCATTTCTCTCATTGAGCCCTCATAGGTGAGTCTTCTTCAACTTCCACATCCATGGTTAGGTCTTCCCTACTAGAATTTACCTTTAATGACAATCATCAGGCTCTGGAATTCCACTTGCCCAGGCAGTAGCCATTGAAGGACCACCTGCCTACATGGCTGTACCTGTTGTCACCTGGCATGAGATTCCTTCTGATGTCAGTTGCACACCTAATGGTATTGCCTTCTGAAACCAACTTCCAAATCTAGCCAACCAACCAACTCTAACTGGTGGCTCTGTCCATTATCAAGTTATTTCCATTTCAAATCTGTCTATTCCCATCCAAAATTATATGCAACTACTAATGTCACATGTGCAAATTAAACAAGTTGTTTAGAAGCTCAATGAAAGGGCAGCCCAGGTGGCTCAGCGATTTAGTGCTGCCTTCAGCCTAGGGCGTAATCCTGGAGTCCTGAGATTGAGTCCCACGTCGGGCTCCCTGCATGGAGCCTGCTTCTCCCTCTGCCTGTGTCTCTGCCTCTGTCTCTCTCTCTCTCTCTCTCTCTCTCTCTTTGTGTGTGTCTGTGTGTGTGTGTGTGTGTGTGTGTCTCATGAATAAATAAATAAAATTTTAAAAAAAAGAAGCTCAATGAAGGTCCCATTTCTTATTCAATATATTTCAGCTGTCAAAAAGTAAAAGGAACGCAGATAAAGGGGAGGCAGTTTTTTGCCAATGTACTTCCCTAGCCATTGAGAAAAGATATGCTACAATTTCACTGACACTCTATTGAGATTATTTGTAATTTTCCCTGGAGAATCATGTACACCTCTGGATTTTTATCAACAAAATCAGAATTTGTAGTAATGTTGTGTGTGTGTGTGTGTGTGTGTGTGTATGTTTTAAATTTTCCAGTCTCTACTAATAACAAAACTGAAAAATATTCATTGATGAATGTAATTCTTGAGCAAGTTAATTTTTATATAAAACATATTTATTAAAATGGGTTTTACCTAGGTTTGTGCCCAGTGGGTGTGTGGCTATCCAGATTTGTGGAGCTTGTAAGTTGTCCCGCAGGAGTATGGGGCATCTAGAGAAGAAGGCTGGAGCAGCTTCAAACCCCCAACTCTGAGATCACTACCATTGGCTGTGCTTTCCATATAGGGAAGAGTATCCTCTGCTGGTCAAGTGATTTATTTCCCAGGACAGTTTGATTTTACTTCTTAATTTAAGAAGTAAAAAACATCAATTATTTGGGCTATTTTTATTTCAGCAGACAGTTCCACAATACGTATAAGAATACTTCGTATTTCCTTGCCATGATTAGTGGTAATAGGCACAATTAACTACAAATGTTCTAAAAACAGGCGTTTGGGACAAGGTACATTTACTCCTCGGCACCAGCTTTGATTATACCATTTTCTTCACACCATGTGCCATTGCTCACAAAAGTCTAAGAACTTAAATATCTGCAAGGAAAACTTGCAATCCCATGGCAAAAACACCAGTGCTGTAAATATTTTCATGTTCTAATGGGAACCTTGAGATGTTGTTCTATGAAACAATATCCCTTTCTTATGTGCCAGAGCTGGAGAACAGGGTGTTTGTGTCTTTTCTTTTTATTTTTTTTTTAATTTTTATTGGTTTATTATCTTCTCGAATGCCAGTGTCAGCACATGCGGTTAAGTGGATCATGTTTTTGCGCTCTGTATTTTATATCATGGCCTTTTTTTGATTCTTCTACTCCTGTGGAATGTTATGCCCTATTCAACACAACCCAAAATCCAAAAATAGTCAGATATAAGTGCATATTTTAACCTGCTAAAGAAAAAAAATTCAATATAAATAGCCATAGATTTGTCATCTTTGTATCAGGTTCCCAGGTTGGGCGGTCCTATTAGTCATATAAACTATTCCCTGAGGAAATTCAGATTGATCCACTCCAGCCATGGTTAGATGGCAGAGGTTACAGTGCTGGTTGTGGCTTGCCTCCCATAACTTCCCTTCTCTCCTCCCACGCTTGCCAAACTGGACACTCTTTCATTCTTTAAACAAATTCTATACTTTCTCCCCTCAGTGGCTTTACATCCTAACCAGACAGTATCTCTTTCTCTTTCCCTTCTCATCCCTCCATGCCTGGCTGAAATGCCACTCGCTCCTTAGAGCCCTCCAGGAATCTGCTAGAAGGAAATCGTCTCTTCTCCCTGGAATTCCCTTTGGCATCTTGTCACTATTCTCATCTTATATCCCACATTATAATCGTTTGTCTGTAATTAGATTCCTTGAAGACACAACTCTGTCTTAATTATTCTTTAAAATGCCACAGCACCTAGCAGAGTGCTTAGTACTACTGAACGCTGAGTAAATATTTATAAATTGAATGAATAAATGAATTTGCGGCACAATTTACCTGTTTGTAGCAGCCTTGTTCTATTTGCCAAGAAGTGGTTTCCATGTGAGATGTTTAGACAGCTGTTTTACAAAGAGCTTAAATGGAGTAGCATATGTGTGTGTTGAAACAAAAATAACTTACAGAGACTGCAGTGATAAACTGACTTAATGAAATTCATCTCTTGAAGGCCTACTATGTCTAAATTACTCAGAAGACTTGGCCAAACACCAATGGATAATGATAGCATCTCACATATCTAAAGTACTTCAGTTTCCACGTAAGCTACTATGACATACAAGCCTTTGTTGGTTGAATTCATACTCAGTTTACAAAGTAGTGTCATCAAGAGAATCTTTGAAAGCACAGGGGGAAGAGAGATCACGTTTCTACTATTTCAGGGATTTTTTTTTTCTCAGAATGATTTTTATACATCTACTCCAGAAAATTATTTTGGTCCGAATTATTCTACACATCCTATTACATAATGAGAGCTGAAAACCAAGAGAGCTTTTCTTTGGTAAATGAATAGGAAACTAGAGAAGGTGTATTATTTTGAAACCATAAATGTTACTCTATCAGATTTGTGTGGGTTTTTTTTTCTTCCACGGGTCTTTGATATCTTAGGAAACCTTTCCCCTTCTCCCATCACCCACTTCCTGCTGTTCTCCAAAAATTACTTGTCAGTGGAAATTTGCTCACACAGTGAAATAAAAACCCTAAGCAGATAAAGGAAAAGAGATAAATCACTTGCCAAGCTAACTGCCTTAATAGTGAGTTTATTACCTCTTGTTTCATTTTGATACTTTAAAATCCTTAAACTTTGCAATGGAGACTGCATAACTGGTTGGGGTGTGTTTGGTGAAGTATTTGAAGTTAGAGTCACACACACAAAAAAAATGGAGGGTTTTATACTCTGTTAGAAACTTTTAAAGGAGGGATTTATTTAAAGGAAGACATGGTGTCCTTAATATTCGTTATCCCTACATTTTTGTAATTTCAAAATTCAGTGTATTTGTTGAATTGAGCCCTTACAAAAATTAAGATAAAAATAAAGGCTGTATCAAACTAGTCTATTTATTCTCTGTGTTGTTCAGAATGCTGGTTTTACATGGTTTTTCACTTTTCCACTGATGCACCTGACTTAGGAGATGCAGCTTCCTATCCTGCTTATACTGCCTAACATACGAGAAATGTATGACACTTGCAGGATGTCCTTTGAGGAGAAAGTAATGATTTCCTTTAATGCACTTTTACTTGTAAGGCATCTACTCCTGGCAGTTTTGAAAGACAACTTGAGTCCTTGAGAATTTCCAGGTTTTCTGTGTTTAAATTTGGGAAATAAAAGAGGGAGCACCAGATCTCCTAGGTGACTCCAGAAAATATTTCCCCTAACTCTATACAAACGGAATTATTCTATCAGTATTAGCTTTAGTGAGGGAGTTGACATATAATTGTATGTAAATATTGAGGCAAAAGATATGCCATCTAAGAAAAGGTAAAAAAGAAAAAGAAAAATCTCAGGAGGCAGTAGAGGGATTGAATGGAGGCAGGTGAGAAGCAACGAGCATCTTGCCTCTTCGAGGTGACAAAGTATGAAATCACACAAGATGATGACTATGTAGTGCTAAGTAGTGCTAAATATTTGAATGGCATGAGCAATGAGTGAGAGTGAGAGTGAGAGTGAGAGTGTTTGGGTAACAAGTTGGTCGACAGTGATTACTTTCTTTAGTCAGAGCTGGAATAAGTGAAGAAGCACCAAATGCTTGAGTCGTCTTTTTTCAGGGATGGACCTTAATTACAAGCTTTCCCTTCCATCCCTGTTACCCCACCCCACCCCACCCCCGTCCCACCACCTCCTCCCCCCTCCCCCCCTTGGTGTTATTTTGGTGTCTTTTTCTTTCTCTCCTCTGTAAAGTTGTCATAAAAGAGTTATTGTTGAAGGATTTGAACCATTCCTATCAAGACCCTCCTCCCTTCCAAAAGAATGGCCTTTTTGAAGTAACTTCAAAACTATTCTATCAATCAGAAATTTGCTTTTTTGAGTAGGAGTCACAAAGGCATCAAGAGGAAAATAGTCACTTAGATCTCTGTTTTGATTGGCTGGACCCCTTTAAATAATTTATATACGACTTGTAATCACAATATTTCTTGCCTGATGAGCTTCTATACTTGAATCAATCATGGGGAAAAAAACCAATACACGAAGTTGTTGATAGTAACTCCTGGGGAAAATATTTCTCTACTAAAGCATTCTTACTATAACTATTGGAAATCTGGAAATGTAACAAAAAAATTGAAATTATGAAACCACTGAAGGAAACTATTGCTTGTAATCGTCCTCTTTCTCACAGCTTGACTCGATGACAGCTTGATGGGTTTATTGCAGTTGGCATTGGATTGCTTTGGCTCACTAAATGGCAGCTATCTCATATGCCCTTGATTGTACTCAAATTAATCAAAGGTTTTTGAAGCGATGGCTTTTGTGTATAGGGTGAAACAACATCATTTTAAAGATTGTTGCATTTTGAAAAGATACAGATATATGAAGACATTTAAAGACAATTTCTGCTGACTTTCCTGCTTCACTTTATAAAGATCTTCTGTCTATGGCTTTTTCATATTTTCCTAATAACATAATCCATTAATAGTGCTGTGAGTGTATTAGCCCAATCTACACATTGTTAAGAGCAGTCCCTCAGCAAACATTTTTTTGAATATGATATAGCACAACGTGAAACAATAATCCCAACTGTCTAGATTCTACAACCAGAAAAGTACATACACTCAAATGCCATTTCTTTCCATTTGTATATGTCATGAAGGGGAAATGTGAAAAATGGCTAAATCGTAATAGCATGAGTTGCTGATCAGGCCAAGACTTAATATTCAAAGCACCTGTAACAATGGGGAAAAATCAAAATTAATGAAAAACGATCCTCTACTTCACTGGACTCTATTGTCAGTGCCCTGGCCGTGCTCTGACAGAAAATAGATTGCTTAGGGACAGACATTAACTATTTCAGGCCAGTAGATTGCAATGTATTAAGACCACTGGGCACTGACTGACATTTGAGGACAGCCTTAGTCACTGGGTATATAGAGTCCATTTAATTGACAGTTACGTAGAGTTATGGGCTACCTGACACATCTTTAATTTAATTCTCAGAAATGATTTCAGTGGCCTTAATAGTATGTTTTCTTACATGTCATTAACCTTAGAATCTGTACTGTCTGACTAACACTCTGAAACTATTATTTTCAAAAATTTAGGGGTGCCTGGCTGGCTCAGTCGATAGAGCATGAAACTCTTGATCTCGGGGTCATGAATTCAGGCCCTGCTTTGGGTGTAGAGATTATTTTTAATTTTTTTAATTTAAAAAATTGAGTAAAATAAAAAATTCAGATTCATTGATATTATTTTCTCAAAATAATTATGAGAAAATGATATCAGGTATTTCTCCACCATTTTATTGGTATGGAAATTGATATACCAAGATTTGGAAAGGAATTCCAGGCTGCAGTATCAAGTGAAGCAGATTGGAAAAGCTATTGTTAACCTGAAGTTTAGATATTTGATAAACTTCAGAAAGAAAATCTAATTCAGCAAATATAATGTCATATTTTATTAACAGTAGTACCATACAGTTAACATAGTAAGTGTTTTCAAAAGAACAAGAAGATTCATAAACTTCCTTTTTGTGACATAAAACATGGAAAACATACATCTAAAAACTCGATGAATGTCTTGATTTGGAGATTCAAGACCAAAGGTATGTTTTTTGTTAAGAAATGGCTTGCATAGACTCAATGAAAAATCAAGTCCTCTTTAATGTTTTTGTGTTCTTCACTCTATATATTTATTTGAGAGAGAGAGAGTGCATGGAGGGAGGGGCAGAAAGAGAGGGAGAGAGAGAATCTGGTCTTCGGTTGTAAAACTATTAAGGTAATGTAATTAAAAGGTGTGAAGGGATCAGAATGTAATTTATTTATCCCACAAAGTTTCTGGATTGACAGCTCTGCTGTTACAGATCCAGGTTATAAAAGTGTTTCTTTACCATCCTGTCAGTCAATCTCTGGATAAATTTGAATCCCTACTAAGAACCAAGGCCAGGGCTTATCTTCTGAGACTGCCGGTAAAGTTGCTACTAGGATTTTTCATTACTACATTCCCAGAGTGGCTTGAGATTGGAAAAAAAAAAATGCAGTCAGTGTTTTCTTGATTATGACTCCCAAGCAGCGAATCTTAGCTCTCACGCTACACATTAGAGACACCGGGGGAGCTTTTGAAAAATACCGATGTCTAGGCCTACCCCGAGGGATGAGAACTGAATTGGCTTGGGGTGGAGTCCCAGCAAAGGTATTATTTAAAAGCTCCCAGATGATTTTCTGTGCAAGCAAGGTTGAGAACCACTGCTCTACAGGAAGATAAGATCCACAGATCCCATTGTTCATCTTCACTGAAAAAGGACATTTTGAGCCGCTCATAGACACTCTTCTCTTTCCCGGGATAGCATGATGTTGGAAGCTGGAGGCCTGGCTCTGATCCCATTTCTGTCATTTCCCAGTTAACACTGGACAGACGAGTCCTGTAAAACAGCAATCACAGCCATGCCTCTCTCCCTCACTTTCCAAGATTTGGGATAGAATCAAGACAAACAAGGTCATGTATGGGAGAACCCACGGAAATGGCAAAGGTGTGATTAGAGTCCCAGGCAGACTCTGCTTAATCAGTCACTAGCAAGTCCCTATCTGCAAACAGAGCAGCACTTTAATCGTCAGCAGCACTAATTGACAGGTGTAATAGGACCCTGTGAGACCAGGATCACTTTTTAAAATCAGCACTGCTGGTTCTTCAAATACAGCATTTTATCTTATCGTTTTGCCCTCTCCCTATTAATTCAGAGCACGCATATTTGCAAAGGAGAAATGAATTGTATACGGTTCAAGTTTGGCTCCATTCTCCTTGCAAACAGCTGGGAGCAGTGTGCAGCGCCAGAAGCAGGCACTGCCCCCTGTACCAGCAGAGGGGTCTCAAAGGAGCTCACACAGGGCTTTACCTGCTCCAGAACAGCACTTTTTCCCCATAAAACGCTCACTTAGCACCACCAACCCTTTGTTGATGTGCCCTCTTCTAGGAAGAATAGTCCAGTTTGAGCAATTCTTTCTGCAGCTCTTGCCTCTGTGACACTGACTCTGCAAACAGTGTCAGCTCTTCAGCGAGGACAAGTCGAGCGACCCATGCCTCTCGTGGCTCTGTGGCTGATAGAGGAAGCCCCGTGGCAGAGTGCCTCGCCCCAGGGATGAGAACATCTTAACCAGGCAGTGAAACATCCCAAATAAAATAATTAGAGAACGGGACAAGGCCTAATAAGGCAATGGAGTCTTTGGAGAGAGAGCAAATGTGAGAGCTGTTGCAAATCAGACCAACTCTGCACATTGTTTATTTTCGTGCATGAAAACAAGGCAAGACAGGAGTGTTTACTTTTGGAACGGTCATAATAACCGGTTAATTAAAAGAACAAAGAGCTCTCTTCCTTTTACTTTTCTGTGAGGAATATCAGCTTTAGTGTTGATACCCCAGTCAGGCCTCCAGAAGGAAAGAAAATGCTGCTTGCTTGGAAACTGGTTTCTGGGAGCTCAGATCTGGGCCCTGAACCTTTTTGGAGCAAAAAGGGCAGAGCCATTTTCTCTGACTAAACCAAACTTATTTGCAGTCTCCTGGTTAGTGGTTTGGTGTCAAGAGAACCAGCTAGAGTAAAGCCACTTCTGCCAAGATACAGTCATTGATGAGCTTCTGTAACTGCCAAGGATGCAGTCCTGTCCACTTCTCCTGATGAATGGACCCTCTGGATGGTCCAGGCCAAAGGCTCCTATACCAAGAAAGCTCTTTTGGTTTTCTTTGGTATTTGGAACATACTGAATATCATTTCTTCTCTTTTTCTTCTCATACTAATGATATTATATTGCACTTTAGAGTTTACAAAGCCCATTATCTTCATGAGTCCTCAACATATCCCAATAAAGTGGCTATTATTATCCTATTTGCTTGATGCAAAAGGTAAGACTTCAAGAGTTCATGTGTCTTGTCCAGGATTACACACTTAATAAGTGACAAAACAAGGTTTGAACTTGGGATTTCAAATTTCAAATCCCATGGGCCTCCTTTAATTCTACCTCATCCCTCCAGGGGCCACCCTGTGATGATACCACCTGGTCTCTGTACACACAGTGAGTACAGTGTCTCTCCCCAGCCAAGAAAACTTAGATCCATTTCTCCTTCCTTATTCATCTCATAAATTTTTGGGTGAAATAACACCTTAAATAACACACATGCACACACACATGCACAAATACACATGTACACACATATGTATGCATGTACACGCACAAACACAAAACACAATAGGGTTTTGAATTCCTATCATAAATTCATGATTAACCTTAGATTGTCCTCCATAATTAGATGATCATAGGGTGAATTCTTTCTGTGTTTGCATCTGAAACTCACACCGTCACAATAGCCACAACAGATCTTTCTCAGCTTACAGAGCTTCTGACCTGAACCTGTTCTTATAGTATGACAGGATGCAAAGCAGTGTTTTTATCTAAGATTTTTGTGTTTGATAGATACTGATACTTGCATAGCAACAAAGGAGATATAATTCATGGGGCTAAATATGTATTAAAGGGGGCTTTCATCCACTGGTTTCAGATAGTTTGTGGGTCAAAATCACAATTGTTTAGGGTTTAGTCCTACACTTGAAATATCTAGAAACTAAATTTTGTCAGTTGGCCTAGACTTGATCAGGTTAGGAGGACTGATTCACTCCTGCCACATGCACAAAATAGTAACTGATAAATCAGAATGATAATATCATTCAATGAATGTTCGTTGCATACCTACCATACAGGTGGTCCCATGCTAAGTGTCAGCGTGGAGGATTTTGTGCCAGATGCTGCTGGGCCCACCCTGTCCCCTCATCCCTACCACTTCAGACACTGGTCTTATTGTCCTCCCACTTCCAAATGCCAGCAGCTGTATCCCTTGCCACACAAAAGCAATGCTTCATGAGTTCCTAGTGGAAATGGGGGTGGAGTGGAGTGGGGTGGATAACAGACTTGCGTGTTGGACGTTGGCTTCCAGAGGTTCCCCAGTGTGAGTAAGGTCCAGTCACCCACAGTGATAGCTAGTTAGATAATGCACCTGCTACTGGTTGCATTCCCTTCCTTACCTTCCAGTGGCTTTTTCGCCTTCCAAGTAAAGGATTTACATGGAATCATTGCCTTGAGGTGTGCCTCTAGGGCCCATGGGGACCAAGACTCAGCCCTTTCCTTCCGTGTTCTAGTGGCAGAGAGAATATTATTATTATTATTATATTATATATATTATAATTATATTATTATTATTATGCTGGTAAGTCAGACCCCAGGGACAAATTCTCACACAAGTGTGAGCAGAGGGTGCTATGGGAAAATGTTGATGAGCATCTTGGTCCTAAAAGAAAGCAGTCTGCACAAACTTTCTGAGAGGGCTGCATTTGAGTGCTAGGTTTTATTCTACAAGAACCGTGGTATCTAGAGTATATCTTGTTCTTTCACTCTCACAAATCTCCGTTTTCTCATCTATAAATTAGGAAAAATAATATTGCCTCAGAGTAAAGAGATAAGGATTGAATGAGATCATGTTATATAAATTGCCTTACATGGTGCCTGCTACACAGGAAACACGTAGCAGTAATTTAATAACATTGCCTTTCCCAAATGGACTAAAATACCTCAATTCTTGATAGTCCTAAAAAGACTCCTTGGGTGATCTCATCATCCAGGTTTTCCCAGGGAAGGCTATTCCTGCAGATGTTAAGCTTATCCACACTGATTAGATCTTTAAAAATTTTTTTACTATTTTCAGTTTCAGGATATTTACCTAACTTTGTGCCTAAATTCTGGGGGATTTTTTCCCCTATAAATTCTCATTCGCATGCAGTCTCAATTAGACATTAGACTAATGGGAATAAAAACTATTATTAAAAACCTTCCCCTTCCTCAAAATGCTTTTTCACAATCAATAAAAATCTTTTTCTGATTCAATATAAATGACACAAAGTAATCAGGAAATAATCTTATTTTTTACTCTCGTGTATTATTTAAAAATAGGTCTATTGTGACTTAAGAGATAATTCTTTCATTCTTATCCCTTGCCCACCACACATTTTAAGAATCTATGATTAAATTCTCCACTTGTTCCCAACTGCAGTTTAAAGATTGCAAAATTTTAGAGGCGATTTTGTCATGTGCAGGTGTTAATGCTAATGGGTCCATCTTTGATAGTCATAGAATTTTTATTTCTCCAGTTTGGTTTTCTGCTATAGAAGTTAGAAAATCCAAATGGTTTATTATTTAATATTGTTGCCATCAGTTCTTCGACCCTTGAAGCATTAACCCACCATTTTAATTAACATGTGCCTAATGTGCCAGTAAAACTGATTTTTGAGAGTTATAAAAGGCTAGACATAAAGGAATGTTATTTTTACTGTAAAAAAAATTAAAATAAGATATCCCAGTCTTTTTCAAAGATCACTGGTCTTAATTTCCATATTTTGAAAAATATGGGGAAATATCATAAAAATCTGCTTTCAAGCATATCAATCACAGGGCATTGGGTAAGGAGAACAAAGCTTTGCAGAGAACAGATTCAGCTAAGCTGGTTGAACTTACCAAGTAGTATTGCTGGTCCGGAAACCAGCCAATATTTAATCAGTTACACAAAGATAAAATAGAAGCTACCAAGATGATGTTACAGACAGAGACAAGTTATTTACGAGGAATGATAAGCCAAGAGTCTAAAAGGATCCCTCTTAAGCCAACATACTCTGTGCTGGCACTGCACAGAGCGTGGGCTAGGTATACAGACGTAGACATATATACAAGGGGGATTAAGACCTGGCTCCTGCTCTCAGGCCATTCATGGGATAGAGGAATTTGAAGAGACAACAGGAAATAACTGGCAATGAAATGGGAGAGAGACTTGGTATACTTTTTTATGCTTTCTGATTATGTGATGCCTCAACTTCCCTGCCTACTTTTCAAGACCTTCAAACTTATTTCTGGCGGCCCCCCAGGAGGTAGATGCTGTTCCAGATAAGTCTGCCTCCCAAATGCCTTAAAAATATAACATACTTTGGTTTCTCTTTCTCTCTTCACCAAAATACCATCCAGTATCCTACCCAACCAAATTCTAGGGCCAGTCCTTCCACAACGATCTCTTCCCTCTCTGAGCAGCCTTGAACCGACCCCATGCTATTTGCAAAATGTATGATGTATGATGGCTGTGTTTCTCATCTTCCAAACTACATTATGAACTCAGATGGCTTTTTACTTTCATTTGTGGCTTTTTACCTTCATTTGTGTTCTCCATAGTGGGTGCCAGAGTTTGAGTACATGGTGGATTAAAATATATCTGTAAATGTGCTGAAGCAATGAAATAGGAGGCCTCTACTGGCATCTTCGTTAGAAAAGAAGAAAGAAAAGAAAGAAAGAAAAGAAAAGAAAAGAAAAGAAAAGAAAAGAAAAGAAAAGAAAAGAAAAGAAAAGAAAGAAAAGAAAAGAACATCTGACATCATCATGGGTCTATGAGAATATAATATGTTAAAGTATGGTTTCTTTTAGCTTCCTGCTAGAGAACCTAACTCTAACTATCTTACAGCACAAGAAAACTGATTTGCTCACCAAATAGCAGCCCAGAAGTAAGGGTGGAGTTTCTGGGGTTTTTTAGCCTCATAGGTCTGGGTGCAGCTTTCTATAATCCTCTTAGCTCTCCCTGCCTACATAAACCAGCTTCTTCTTCAGGACAGGAGTGAGCTGGCTATTTCTAGCCTTCACATCTATGACATATCTTCATCCATGGCCATGAAGTATCATCCGGAAGTATCATCCGTAAGAACACTAAGAGACTTCCTATTTCTCTCAGAGAAGCCAGGAAGAACTTTCCCAGCTGCGCCTAGAAAACCTTGTTTCATGTTCTTGGACCCTGACCAACCACTGGCTATTGAGATGGAATTATTTTTAGATTAATGGCACAGCCCCTCTGGGATAGCTGAGAGGTGGAAAAAACAGGTAGCCTCACCCGAGGCACATGGATTGTGGTGAGCCTGGGCCAGTGCCCGAAGAGTGGCATAGACACTCTGTGGGCGATGAATACGGTTCCCTCTAACATCAGATATTTCCAAGGCACGATGATGCAAGAAATGAAGAATGTCTTCAAATTAGTGTGAAAGACAATCATTCCAATTGTCACCCGGACATTTGAAAAAACGGATGTGAATATGCAAAAAACATCCAGGCAAAGAACAAAACAAATTCAGGACACTGCCCTAGGTTCAAAAGAAATGAGATTGCCTGATCTAGATAAGAGAAAGTTAAAAACAGATGCAACAAATGTCTTCAATTATTCAATCGGTCTTGACGAGCATGCTGAGTAATTGTTTTCTGTTTCCCCGGAGAACTCAACAAGGACTTCAGTGAGATCAGGAGCATGCAGTTTGGTATAGAAAGAAACTTCCCAACCATAGAGGTGACAACTCCCAGAGAGTCGATCAGGGATTCTTAAGGCTGGCATCGCCCTGCCTTGCTTCTCAGGCCTCAAAGCAATGATGACCAGATCTGTCTGTTCCAGAAAATAAATCCCTTTTCCTCTGATTTCCCTTGTTCTCTTTCTCCCTCAGCTCACTGGCTTTACTCAAGCTTCTACTTATTGGTGTTTACCTGGGCTGTTATAGTGGCTTCCTGACTGGACTCCACCTCCTTTCTGTTCACATTAGCCAGAAAAATGCTGAATTATCTCACTAAAAGAGAAAGAGGGAGAGAGAGAGAGAGAGAGAGAGAGAGAGAGAAAGACCTGACCATGTCACTCCCATGCTTCAAACCTCTGATCAGTTCCTGACTTTCTTTAAGATAAAAATCAAACTCATTCACAAGTTTGCCAAGCCCTTTGTGCATGTGTCCAGCTTTCCTAGCTCTCCTTTCCTTTACACTCAAGCATGACACAGTCACACTCCTAACAGGAGGGGGAAATCTCTGTTTTTACACCTCCTTGCATTCCATTTCGCTCCCCCCGCTGATCTTCTATGCGTGTCTACTCCTTTTGGAACTTTCTCTAGCTCTCTCTGACACAATTGGTGACGTTCTTAACAACTTGCACTGACCCGTGTATTTAATTAGATTGGAATTCCTCGGTTACCTGTCTTTTTCCTCTGTAGGCTCTTGGCTTCTCAAGGGCAAGGGGTGTCCTCCTCTCTT
The DNA here is from genome assembly GCF_048418805.1 of Vulpes vulpes. Lineage (NCBI taxonomy): Eukaryota > Metazoa > Chordata > Mammalia > Carnivora > Canidae > Vulpes > Vulpes vulpes. The sequence goes on along the minus strand of NC_132786.1, from coordinate 52,674,642 downwards.
TATCCACCTGGCTCCTCACACAGCACCAGGCACCTGAGTGAGAACTTATTAAACCTTGGTTTTAAAATCTGTCTAATTCATTATGGCAACTCTAACTTGGAGGATGTTAAAATACAGGCATTTTTTTTAAGTCTGCTTTAGATGGTTTAAGTAAAATACCAACTGTATTACCCCCTGATGTGCATTTTAGATTCATGTATGCAGTGGAAAGAAGACTAAACTTTCAAGAAAAATAAATAAATATGCCAAAACAAATGAGGAGAAGATGGAAGGGGATTTGTATTGCCCGTTGCGTTCACCCCTACTGCCTCACTCATGGTGGTTGCTCTACAACTTCCTACTGAATCAAACTTTTTATTCTCCAGCTCAGACATATGGCATTTTCAATAACATATTCCCATGTCATGTTTGTTTGTTTTAGACTAAAGAGAGATGCTCAACTTATTCGACTAAATCTGTAAAGAAGAGTTGTGCTGTTATTTTAAATGCATTGTTTCCCTGTCCTGTCAGTCACAAAGCATTTTAAATCCAGGCCTAATCACCAGTATTCCAGGGGGCTTACCACATAAGGGAGGTGGGATGCAAGAAGGCTCAGAATCACAGCAAGTGTGTAGCTGGACGCGTGGGCACCAACTGGCACACGAGCAGCATCCAGCTGACACACACCTGCATCTGGGATCCCACCTCCCCAGGACAAACTCCAGTTCCTGCCCTCAGCCTTGTCATGAGGTCGGGGGTGGGGGGAAGAGTTGGCCTCTAAGCCAACCTGTATGTGATCCTGTCAGGTGCTCATGCACAGGCTGTTTTTTATGAGATAGATTTAAGAGTCAGGCAGGTGGTTATCTTTAAATCAGAGAATGAGGGCTGCATACCATCTCTCAGCTAGCCTGATGGGGACAGATTTGGGGGGTGGTCCAGAAAGAGATGTGTTTGTTTTTTTGTTAGGAACTTTATAGAAAATGATTTCTTGTTCCTATTATTCATTTCCAAGTGCCAGTTATAAATTCAGATAAACCAGAGTTTTGATATTTCCCTAAACAGAAATCAACATAGAAATCAACACAGAAAGTTCTATAATATTTTCTAAGTGTCTTTTTTGACCAAGCATTCTGCTTCAAGAAGGACAAAGTGTGGAGGGGAAAGGGGACACCCAGCAAGCCAGTAAGATTGGTTGAAAAAACACTGGTAATCAGTAGGGTGGCTTGTCACAGCCAGGTCACCCTCAAATTTTAAAATGTGTCAGCATATTAGGTCACCTTTGTGAATTAATTTATTTTGGATTCAAGAAACTGAGCTGGATTTTCCAATTTAGTCCATTAGAGAAGAGTTATACACGTACCGTGTATTCACCCCCACATGGATTCATTGTATAAATAAATTTAACCATGGTCACACTATGGTTATATTCACTGGTCATGCATATACCCAACTGATTATTGTCCTCTTGGTACTAATTCCCTATTTTTAACAGAATACCAAAGTTTCATTTCCCATTTTGTATACTGTCCTTTCATGGACACATATTTACACTTGTTAGTGAATTAATTTCACACATTTAGACTTCAACAGTCATTAGTGTCATAATGATTACAGTAATTATATGAATAATGAGGCTCAAGTGATCAAAGAAAGATGACTTCCTGTAAGTGATGAGCAAAGTCAACCACTGTTGGTGACCAGTGTAATGAGTTTCAGTTTGTTTAGTATGTGTTCAAAGAGGTTTTTCTGTGATTCAGGAAAGTATACCTTATATTTCAGTTAAAACTTGACAGATCTAATGATCTAATACTACACTTATTTAATGAAGAGCCTTGCATGTTTACTAAACCTTGTTGTTTTCTAGCTATCAGTACTAAGACCATTAAGGTACATAATTAAAAGAATTAAAAGGATGTGCGTGTAATTGATATAAATACTACAAGTTATCTTATTCAGTAGCCAGTAATTACACTGGGTTAATTGTCTGATTAAGAATTCAAAACAATGGATTCATTTTTTTCTTCTTCAAAAAGGGTTCTGTGTGAGGTTATATCTTCAGGGATCTATTCTAAGTGATTCCAAATCCTTGGACTTCTTGACTTTTGTAACTACTTTGGACTGTCTCTCCTTTCTACGTTGCCTATGACAGCATGGAGGACGGAGGATGGCAGTGGTGATAAAAATAGCCAATTAAGTTTCATGAGTAGTATCTGAAGGACTGTGAACAATTTGAGGGCAAAACTGATTCCCATGCATCTTCTTCCCAGAATCTTTTCCAATACCGTAACAATCACGTTTGTTACACTCCGTTTCCATACACATAGACCTCACTTTCCCTATAGAAATTCCCTAAGTAACACTAATTCTAGTCACAATACTTATCTTCTTATTGGATAAGTTGACATACTTGTCTATATTTAAGATGAAATAATAGCCATTTATAATTTCACATGTATATACCACTCTTGACTCCCAACTTCACTTCAGCGCCAGGTATAATGTACTACTAGCATTTAAATTTTTTAAATGACACATGGCATAAATACATTTAGATCTCTCATCAATCTGGAATTGAATTACGCATGCTGGATCTGGATGGGTCCAATTTCTTTTTCATATGAATAACTTATCGTAATACCATGTATTGAAAGTCCATCCTTTCCTCATTGATTTCCAATACCATCTTGACATTTGTCAGTTGTTTATCTATATGTGGCTCAGTTTCTTAGATATTACTGTATTCCACTGTTCAGCTGGTGCCAATATTACAATACCTTAATATTCTTGCTTCATGATCTGCCCCAACCCTGTTCTCTTGCAAGTTTTGCTTTGGTTTGTTTTTTTGTGGGGTTTTTTTTAAGCTATTGCTGGAACTTTTCACTTCCATATACATTTTAGAATTGGTTTCAAGTTATAAAATTAAAAAATGTTCTTCTTTGGGAGAGGGGACTTTAAAGTAAATCCATAGTTTAATTAGAAGGAAAATTGACATCTTTAAGACAACGATTTTACTAATCTCTGAACCCAGTTTATGTCTACATTCTTTAAGGACATTTTAACATATTTCAATAACATTCTTCTATAACAGTTTTGCATATATTTTGTTATATTTTTTCTTAAGAATTATAGGGTTTTTTTTAAGATTGTATTAATTTATTCATGAGAGACAGAGAGAGAGAGATAGAGACACATGCAAAGGGAGAAGCAGGCTCCATGCAGGGAGCCTGACGTGGGACTTGATCCTGGGTCTCCAGGATCAGGCCCTGGGCTGAAGGCGGGACTAAACCGCTGAGCCACCTGGGCTGCCCTCAAAAGATCTTTCTTTGGCAATTCACTGCTCTAGCCCAGAAACAGTTCATGTCACTTCTGCCCTCCAGTCCTTTTCCTAAATTACTTATGTGAGGGTAGGGAAATGCATTCTTCTGTATGCCAAAAAAAAAGTAGGGAACTTGGTATTGGTGAACTTTAGAAGCCTCTGCTACATTTGCATTTCTATGACAACTCCATTTTGTTGTAAGAGGTACATTTCTGTACTTTACTGGATGCCTTTTGGAACTAATCTGATATTATACCTTTGGGGGCAGGTCTTGGAATCAAGGTTATGTGAACTTCATAAAATGGGTTTGAGAATTTTCCCTCTACGTTGTGGAGTAAATTGAAGAGAATAAGTACTGTCAATGTGTGGCAGAACAAATATGTTTAAAAGACTAGGCCTAGAGTTTTAACAGTGAGAAGATTTTTAACTGTAGATGAAATATCTTACAAGACAACATTACTTAAAAAAAAAAAGACATTCCTAAGATTTTCTCTTCATCCTCTGGTTATCATGGTAAGTTATATTTTAGGAATTTTTATTTCATTAATTATCAGATTCATTGGCACAATTTACTCATGTATATTGAATATTCATATCTTTCTTATTTCTTTATTTTGTTGTTTATTTTCTTTCATTTTTTATGCTGAATCCTCTGAAGTTCAGCATTTTATTATCAGTCTTTTAAAGAAAAAAAATGGGGTTTCTCTCTTCTGATTTTTCTTAATTTCATTCTTTATTGAGTTTTTTATGTTTCTCTTATCTCGTTGGTCTTTTTATAATTTCTTAAAAATGTATGTTTGATTCATTAGCTCTTAGTCTTTCTTCTTTTCTAATATAAACATTGAAGACTACAAAGATTTCTCATGCATCTTTCCCAGATTTACTAGTTGTTAGCATTTCTCTTTCTGTGTGTGTGTGTGTGTGTATGCGTGTATGCCGAGATATATGAGAATATATACACATATTCATGTTTCTGTATGACTATATAGCCATGCATATGTATATACACATATGCACACATATATATACCTTTACATACAGATATATATAATTATATATATATTACATAAATAATTGTATATATGTATACACACACACTTGTAGAATTACTTTTGTTGAGGTATGCAGATAGTAAACAAACTCACTTTTTGCTTGGAAATCTTTAATTCACCTCAGTTTTTTAAAACACTAGAATTTTATTTTATTTATTTTATTTTATTTTATTTTACTTTATTTTATTTTAAGAGAGAGAGAGAGGAGGAGCAGAGGGAGAGGGAGAGTCTCAAGCAGACTCCCTGCTGAGTGCAGAGTCCAACACTGGGATTAGTCTGACAACCTTGCAATCATGAGCTGAGCCAAAATTAATAGTTAGACACTTAACCAACTGAGCCACCCAGATGCCCCTAAAAAACTAGAATTCAAGATTGAAAAGCTTTTATTTTGTTTTGTTTTCTTTTGTACACAGTAAAGATTTTATATCACTGTCTTCTTTAGTTTGTTGTTTCTGATGAAAATTCACAGATTTTTTTTTTAACTCTTATTTTGCTTCTATGGAGTTTGTCTTTTCTCTCTGGCTACATTTAAGATATTCTTTTTGTCTTTGGTATCTTGAAATTTCACAATAGTGTGTCTAGATACAGATTTCTTCTTATTAACACTGCTGATTTCTCACTGGAATTCTGGAATCAGCAAAATGATAGTTTTCCAATAGGTCTGAAAACTTGTCAGTCATGATTTCCTCAGATACTGTGTCTACCACCTTTCTCTTTCTCTTCTTATGAAATGTTAAGAAGTATGTTAGATCTTCTAACTGTATTCTCAATATCTCTTAACCTCTCATATTTTCACTGTCTTGTGTCTCAATAAGAATTCCATATATATATATATTTATTTATTTATTTATTTATTTATTTATATATGGAATATATTTATATATATACACAATATATACAGTATATATTCTCCAGTTCTATTTCTAAGTCACCTATTCTCTCTTTGGCTGTGTCTAAACTATTGTTAATCAACTGATTTTTTTTTTTAATTTTGACAATTACACAGTTAGTGTTAAGAGTTCTTTCCTTAATGGTTTTCTTTTTGATTTCTTAAGACATTTTAAGTATATGTATTTTGTGTTCTGAGGCTCATAATCCCAATATCTCAACATTTTATAGTCTGAATCTGCTGTCTGTTACTTCTGCTGGCTCTTGCTTATGATGTCTTATTTTCTGTATGTACTTCATGTTTTATCTGTTTGTTTTTACCTTTCGGGCTATGAACTATTTTTTATTATAGCTATTTTTTGAATATTAAAATAGATTTCAAAAAAATAAATAAATAATAAAAAGGCAAAGCACTAGATTTCTCCAAAATGACTGTAAATGCTATTAGAATGGTACGGGTCTGGATCTGTTCTAAACTAAATTCTCATTTTGAGGTATTTGAGTAAACCTCAAATATTCAGGCTGCATGAATATTCAGGCTGCAAACATTGGTGAGGTCTGGCTTCTATTCATTAACTGCCAGAGTAAGTTCCCATATTATTCCTGCTTAATTCCAAGTTAAGATATACACAATTTTGCTTGCAATCTTCTGGGCCAAGGGTTATTTTATTTCCCCTTCTGCTGAAGATGTCCAGGTTCATAGATGGAGGAAGATTTCCTATTAGAATCTATACTCTAGGTGAGCCTTAGGCTTAGAACTACTTTGCTTCTGGAAATTAGATGACAAATCTCAAGATCAAAATTTTGACATAAGCTCCCAGAGGCAAAAGAATGCTTTAATGCTTTGCTTACTTTTCTGATTTTCACCTTCACTCAATTACTAGCTTGAATATTTTCTGGAATGACTATAAATGAGAAAAGGATTTATTTCTTTGTTTGCTATTATTGTTTTTTTTTTACTGAGAATCTATGTTGTCTTAGATACTGTCAATGGCTTATAGTTTAATGAGCACTTTAATTCAGGCAGTTTCTACTATAAATTTAGAAAGCCTCTCAACAAGACTAGAATTGGAATAGATTCTTCTTATGGTATGTAAATATACTTATCAAAGGGCTGAAATCTATGTATTTTCATTTGAGAATTTTTGTCTCTATAATTACCTTCTACTATTTGACACTTTACGTCTAATGATGCATAGAATTTTCTTTTTCTTACTAATGATCAAAAATACTGTATACCTTAAAAACAAGTTAAAATTTAGGGGACAGCAATTTGTAAAGTCTCTTGTTTGGCTGTATAAATATTCACATTTTAAAATTGCATTTCAGAAGCGTATCTGAAGGTCAGCTGCATCTGAAAATCTTGAAGAGGTTATTTAAAAATCCACATTTCTAGGTCCCACTTCAAACCTGCTGAACCAGATAGTGATGCCTATAATCTCCCATTTCTTTTAAAGATATTTATTTATTTATTTATTTATTTACTTATTTACTTATTTACTTATTTATTTTGAGAGTGAGAGAGGGCATGAGTGGGGATAAGGACAGAGCGGGAGAGAGGTATCCCAAAGCAGACTCCCTGCTGAGCTTGGAGCCTGAGGCAGCTGGATCCCAAGACACTGAGATCATGACCTGAGCCAAAATCAAGAGTTTGTCACTTAACCAACTGAACCACCCAGGCTCCCCTATAGTCTCCATTTTTAAATAATAGTGTACTTGGTTTCCATACATCATAAAGTTTGAGAATCACATGCTAACATTTGTTTTAGAAATACAGATTCAGTTTTATAAATGTATTTTTATAGCACAAACATGCTTTCCATTCTTTATAGCCTTTTTTAGTGTTTCAATTCTTTTAGATTTTGGATTTTTAAAAAAAATATCCTTTAATACCACTTCACTTGAAATAGAATAAATGCCTTTTAAAGCAGTAATAATATATTCCAGATATTTCCTTTGCCCATTTATTTTTGATATACAAAGAAAAGGAAGTATAGAGCTTCATAGATTTGTGGACTTCTTGAGAAAGCCAAAAAATTCCATCAATGTATCAATTAGTTTATGTGCTACTCAACATGGAAAGAAGCCAAAAATTGATATCTATAAAAAGAAGTCCCCTTGAATGTTAGCAGCAGACTGAGTTTATTAGCTGTTGAACCCTGAGGATCAGAATCAACTCAAAGAGCATTGTTACAGATAAAGCAATCTTCACTTTCAATGTATTAAGTACATATTTAGTGATACATGTGATTTTTTTCATCTTTCATATCTACATATGTTTACTAGTTTCTATTTATGAAGTTTTTTTTTCCAATTTGGATTGTTGATTATATGCAACATTATAAGAATATCTTTTGCTGATAATATTTTTAAATTCATCACTAAATACATAAAAATGTTAGTTAAATGTAATCATTTTTAAATAACAAAAATAATCAAATAATAGCTAAGAAGCTTTGTAAGATCATCTGTGATTTCTGGAATAGAAAGACTGTAAGCTTGAAATATTATTTTTGTTTTTATTACCCATGAAAATCAAGGGGAAAAGAAGGTTACTTTTACTCTTTACATGTGGCCATATTATGCACAGGATGCCTGGGTGACTCAGTTGGTTAAATGTTTGCCTTCAGCTCAGATCATAATCCTGGGGTCTTGGGATCAAGCCCTGTGTTGGGTTACCTGCTCAGTGGGGAGTCTACTTCTCTCTCTCCCCACCCTTCTGCTCACTCTCTCTCCAACAAACAAAACAAAATAAAATAAAATAAAATAAAATAAGTGGCCATATTAAGCCATATTATAGTTTCACTTTTTAAATATTCTATTATTTTAAGCCCCTATTCTATTTTAAGCATCTAATTCTAAAGCAGGCTGCTTAATTTATTTTCTTGTTTTATTCTTATAACAGGCTTTTTTAATTGGCATGACTTAAGTGCATAACTAACCAATTCCCCATATATGAGTTTTATAAAAATCTTTTAAAACTTAATATTTGTACCACATAATAAATATTTCTCTGCAACTCCCTTTTGGCTAATCCATTTACTATTTAATGTTCAGGAGTAGCAAATCATGCATGAAGCAGGTGTTCTCTGACTGAGCATTCCATAGCTGGGTCAATTAGCTTAAGATGTTAAGAGGTCACTGGAGCATAATCACAATTGTTTTATGATAGACCAAATCCAGATATCTCTAAGGTGAGTTGCATAGTAGGGAATGAAGTATGCTTCAAAATCTCTTTTTCAAGGAAATGTTAACATTGAAATTGTTTGTGTTGGTGTTATTGATCACTAATGTATCATAGGCAGTCTGACAGATGGGCAAGGAATACTACTTACATCTTTCCTAATTCTTAAATGAGCCCACAGGATCGTAATTCAGAAGGAAGCTCATAAATGAACCATTGAGGATAGAATGGAGTGAAGGACAAAACTCTATTTTTACTTACTCTACATCCCCAGAGTGTTCTGTTACAAACAGATTCCATCTTCTCTAAGTATCTTTGACTAAAATCTCTTCACTTTTAGGGACTATATTAGGTGAACTCGTTATTATATTCCCTGTTGTATTAGCTAAGCTTTTCCTTCAGTAACACAATTTATTTTTATCTTGAAATTAGTAGCAGCTTTATGACTTTTGACAACTTCATATCACCTTCAAACTCTCATCCTTACACTCACCTTTAGATACAAAATGTTCAAATTCAAACTATATTCTCTTTTGAAATACCAATTAAATTTAGAGGTGATATTAAGGTAAAAAATGAAATGTAGAAAACACTAGAGCTTTACTTAATAATGTTATCATCAATCTCCATGCCTAGGGACCAACTTATGGTTAAAATGTAGTCCGAACAAGTTCCTTCTGATTTGTTCAATAACTTACTTCCCTTGGATGGGGTCCATGGTAGCCCGTCATATACTAACTTCCGTATAATATTGACTCTTGTCAGGATGAGAATCCAATACATTAAGACATTGAGTCTTATCTTTTAGGCATGTTTTTAGCTTTCATCACATTAGGTGCTATCTGCAGAATAAAGGAGATTTTTTTTTAAATTAAAGTGCATGGAACTTAAATACCAAAAAGAAGTGTGCCATGGAAGAAAATTCCAGATCAAATGACCATTATTACTAGTGATTTTATAACTCTTTCAAATTAGTTCTACTTTTTTCAACTCATAAAACTTGTTATAAAGAATACAAGTTATCTAACCAATGTGAGTTTCAGATACAGATGGAAAATCATGACAACCTCCCAAGATGCTCTTCGGAGTAAGTGGAATCTCCTCGGGAACCACTTTCCAGATCAATCTAGCCTATCCATAAAAACACGTTTAAATTGCCCTCCCTGAGCCTGCTGCTAACAGTTGTACTCTTACATTATGTATGAGTCTTTGCTTGTTGCATGAACAAACTGCACAATGTTCCATTAGTGATTTTCAATTTCATGCTAAGCTTTGCAATTTATTAGTGTTATTTAGACTAATGTACTATTATTTTGCATATTTTATATCATTTGTTATTCATGCAATGTGATATTTAGGTATTGGGGATCAATAAGTCTTCTTTGTTTAGAAATTTGTACACTTAAAGAGTAAATCAATTAAATATATACTGCATTGAATTTGTTTGGGGAGTTATTTTTTTAGACATATATGCTGTCCTTTTCTTTTCAAAATTTGGGATTATTTTTTTGGTAAGCAATGTTTTTAAATATTTTAACAAGTACTTGAATGGCTGTATTGAATCTATATAGTAATAAATTATATTTCACATTCCAATTATGAAATGCTATTGATAAGTGAGATAATTTGGTCCAGTTTTGCCAGTAAATTCATAGGACGCTTACACTTTTTAAAAAAATATTTACTCATTATTATTGTACTTGTTTTAAATGTTGGAATGTACAATCTGCTAGATATATCTTTATATTTTTTAGACTAAAATGTTAGTGGATGGAGAAGGAAATATATCTCATATATCTGTTATATATATATATATATATATATATATATATATATATATATATACCCATATAAATATACAAAAATACATATGATGTAAAATTAAGTGTTTGAGAAACCCCCCTGTCTAGCATACTTACTTTACTATTTTTCTCTATCAAGTGCATGGGTAGGTTCATAGATCCAGGTACAGAATTTGCACCTTCTCTGATCTTAGGACCTAGTATTGGTAAGACTTCCCTTCATTCATATGTTTATAAATGCTCTAGTCCTAAAAACAGGACTTATGGCAGCAAGAAATTTAGCTAGTCCCACACTGAAGATAAACCATTCCCTGAGTCTACCACAAAACATTGATCATTCATTGCTGATTCCATCCTGTGTTCTTGATCCCTAGTCAAGCAGGAAGAGGGCACATGTGCTTCACTCAGGGAAGCATAATTCAGTGGCTCACGCTTCTCATTCTATCCTGTTGGCATATTGCACCTTCCTTCATTTCCTTGCTTCCTGACTACAACTCTCATCATTCCTATTTATACTAAGGTTTTTCATCATTTCTGAAAAGTACTTACAGACTCTCTTTCTCATTTGCATACTCTTTTTCCACTGTATTGTTCAGTTTTTGGCATTTAAAATTATTTTCCTACTTTTTAAAAACTATATTCCAATCTCTTTCTCCTGCTATTCTTACTGCTTTCCTGACTATATGATTTTCTGTGAATAATTTTAAAATGCTAGAACTGTTTATTGTCCAAAACTCCTGAGTCACTGGAAGCTTGTCCGTATATAATTTATGAAAACATATATACAAATATTAGGAAATTCTTTAATGCTATATTACATTTTTTAACTCTAACTTTGGAAAAGTGTGGAATATTGCTAAGGATGTGAACTTTACTGCAGGACTGGTACAGAGAGAACTTCTAGAAAGAATTAGATTGTTTAAAAGAATACTTTATGTCTTTGTAAGATTGTCTCCAGGGTGGATTATTATAGAATAAGTCTAATTTTCCCATTGACTCAACTTAAAATTTAGTAGGAATTTCCTTTGAATCGTTTTGGCCCAAATTTTTAAAAGATTATTAATAGTAAGATGACAATTTTGCTTGGGTTCGCATTTGCTCACTTGGGTTTTTCTCTTTAGAGAAAATAGAGTAATGGTTCTTATTCTTTAATGTTCATTAATTCATTCCCTAAATCCATATTTATTGACTCCCTATGTGTTAGGCTCAGGGCTAGACACTGGGGACACATGAAGAGAAGCCCCACACATCATCTCTGCTGTGATCCTGGGCTTGGAGCCCAGGAATCTGTATTCCACTCACCACCACCAGTGATTCTGATGCTTGTAGAACATGGGCCCTGCCTTAACAAACCATATTATAGTGCACAAATGCGTTGGAATATCAAATAGGTAAATTGCAGACGATGTAACTTTTTTTTTAAAGAAGTCACAGTGTTTCGACCAAAATGACAGCTAAAACCAAATGATAAGTTTTGTTTACTGCAGCAAAAATAGGAAGGGTCCTCTCCTCCCCCTTCTCGAGGTCCTACATGGAAAGGTACAGCAACAGTGTGGTTTGCGGTGTCCTTGCTCTCCTGTGGTGAGACAATGCGGCTTTCAGAACACCAGCAGCTGGAAGCCTCGTTGCCACATCAGGAGAAAATTCATAGCTCCAGAATTTCCATATGGATATATTTTAGATATGAAAATCCTATCCAGATGGAAGGCATTAGAACAGGGAATACAGCGAATTAGTAATTTCACAGCTTTACATACCTAAATCTTTAGCAGTAAGGTAATTTTAACTGATTAAATTAAAAAATAAGAAGGAAACCTGTCTTGCTATTGAGGTACAATATCTTCTCAGCAAAAATAGATATTGTGCCATAATCAAATGAAAGCTTAAGGGATAAATTTAATTTGACTAGGTATCATTTGCACTGATCTCTCTCCAGTCTGTCCCCAAAACTACCCTACTCATGGGTTTTATATGACCCATATTTTTTTTTCCAGAAAAGCTAAATTCACTTAGTAACCAAAATCTTGCATTTACCTTTTTTCTTCCCCCCACCCTTTACTGGGTGAATTAATTGTGTTGCTTATGACACATATTTTAATATACTGTATAATAGATAGAAGATGTGTATATAAATAAGATATATGTATATTTATAGATCTACTGAATGTATAGAATATAAACAAGATAGACATTTTTGGTAGATATACTAATACACTGTATGTATTCTTGTGTGTGTATACAGATACATATATAATATTAACGAGGACTATTAGCTTTCTAGGCTTAAATATTAGAGCCCAGAAATTCTGCAATGTGTGACAATATGGACAAACCTTGAGGAATTATGTAAAGTAATGCTAATTAAGTCAGTTGTATAGGCAAATACTACCTATAGGCAAGTAAAGGCAAATACTACGTGATTTTACCTATATAAGGTATTTCACATGGTCAGAATCATGAAATCAAAGATTGGAATGTCTGGGACGGGGGGAAGAACTTTCTCTTTATTTAAAGATTTATTTATTTATTTGAGAGAGAGAGAGAGAGCAAGAACTCAAGCAGGAGGGGCAGAAGGAGAGGGAAAAAATCTCAAGCAGACTCTGTGCCCAGCACAGAGCCCTACTGGGGACTTGATCTTACAACCCTGAGATCACGACCTGAGCAGAAACCAAAAGTGGGATGGTTGACTGCTTTGGAAAGGAGAAATTTCTGATCAAAGGGCATAGCTTCAGTTAAGGAAGATGAATAATTTATGAAGATCTGCTGAACAACATTGTACCTTAATTTACAATACTGTATTGCACACTTAAAATTTTGTTAAAATGATAGATCTTGGGCAGCCTGGGTAGCTCAGCAGTTAGGCGCCGACTTCGGCCCAGGAAGTGATCCTGGAGACCCGGGATGGAGTTCCACATTGGGCTTCCTGCAGGGAGCCTGCTTCTCCCTCTGCCTGTGTCTCTGCCTCTCTCTCTCTCTCTCTGTCTGTCTTTCATGAATAAATAAATAATCTCTGTGTCTCTCATGAATAAATAAATAAAATCTTAAAAAATGATAGATCTTCTGCTATGTATTCTTATCTTAATAAAATAAAATTTAAAAATAAAATTAAAGGTGAAGAATAAAAGAGAGCCCAGTATAAGATAGAATCTCATCTTAAAATTGAAGTGAATTAACAAAGCATATACTCTGCGAGTGTCTATAGTGTCCTGTGAAGCCCTAAATGTACATTCCAGCATACAGGGCCCATGTAAGCTGAACATTTAAGCTAGAAGATTCATAGGTCACCTAGTGACTGTTACTTCACAAATGAAGGACCAGCGACGTAGAGAAACTTGATCTCAGATTGTTGGTAATGAAGCCAGAAGTAGAATCAATTTTTAAACCCTATCAATGAGACACAGCATAAATGTGATTTTATAGAAAAGTTTACATCCTAATATTTTTTATGAATAACCTTATCACAGTACAATCTGGAGGGAAGGGGGTACTTAATTTCAAATTTAGTTATTATTAATCCAAAAACAATTTTCTACCTGCCGGTACTCACACTGCACAGCAGTGAAAGGATGACTGCTTTACCCTGACATATGTCAATCATCAAATCAATCCCAACATTCCTAGCAAAATGAACACCAGGGTATTTATACCAGGATTCTTGGTGATAATAAAAATAATAATATAATAAATATCGGAAATGCCCAAGTTCAAAAGAATAAATCTGTTGAAGGAGGAAAACAATGGAGGGACTTAAGAAGAGGTTTGCAATGGAAAACACTGACCTGATGAATTAGTGTCAGCCCTGAATCTCCAAGGTTAATTTTCAAATGCAAAATACAGTTTCAAGGACCTAGAATCGTCCCGGATACAGCAATGTTGGTAGAGGGTAGAGGCTGCTGTCAGGGGCTGTTTGAGCGGATGACACAATTCAAGAGGAGGACCAGATTCCTTTATGAGTCAACTGGCTTGCCCATATAAAACACCCACACATCCATTTGTTTTGTGAGCTCCAGATGGATAAGCAGAAAATAACCATTTGGCACTAAAGTTTACAGTTCACTCATAAGCAGTATGAACAAACATTCCCATTTCAGCTACAGTAAGGGGGGTCTTCCACATAATTAAATCCGCACTGAAATCGTCATGAGAAAAAAACTTAATATTTGAGTCTATAACTAAGGGGGAAACATCATTCCCCTAATTCATGAATGGAAAAGAAATCAATATAGTTAAAAGAGCTGATAAATCAGATTCTTTTTTTTAAATTTTATTTATTTATTTATGATAGTCATACAGAGAGAGAGAGAGATACAGGCAGGCAGAGACACAGGCAGAGGGCGAAGCAGGCTCCATGCACCGGGAGCCCGACGTGGGATGCGATCCCGGGTCTCCAGGATCGCACCCTGGGCCAAAGGCAGGCGCCAAACCGCTGCGCCACCCAGGGATCCCCGATAAATCAGATTCTTAATTTTAAAAGATAAGGGAATAATGCCTGTCCTGAGAAAGATGTAAGAGCGTCCCAGGCATCTCAGTTGGATGGTTAATTTCTTATGTAAATTGTGTGAACATAACTAATAAAAATGTGTACAAGCTTTCACAAAATTATACTGTTGCCCCAACTGAAGCATTTTCAATGATGATGAGCAAAGTCATTTTTTCTATTGTTGTCACAATAGTTGTCTTTAAAAAAAAATCTCCAGAGAAAATGATTAATTAGATTTCAATTATGCTGCAGGAAAAAAAAAATGTACTTTACATACGCACACACTAAAAAGCATTATAGTGTTTCTTTAATGTGTTTAAAAATTCAAAAATGTTTTTAAAAGCCACTTAAAAAGTCAAAGCAAAAGCAAGCTAATGGAATATGGTGTCATCCTTCAAGTTGATGTATGTTGAGTTTTCCCAGGTCCTTTTGTATGACATTACACAGACATTGTTGGAATTCTCCTGAATTATCTTTGAACATTCTGAAATACCCATTATGATCTGTTGATAGACACAAAGGTAATCTCTGTAGTTTTGCCATGACTTGCAGGAAACTTGCTGAAATAAATGTTGCTCCTTCTTCAGAGGAAGGGGTGTTGGCAAGGCAGAGCTGCTATTTTGGGATTGCCTGCATATTGGGATTCAAAGTACCTCCCCCCACCTCCCTTATCATTTCATTAATGAAGTGTGTCTTCTCAAATTTCATTCCCCTTTCTCAGCTTTTTTTTTCTTCTCTTCCTCATCTCCCACCCTCCCCCCTTCTTCCTCCTTCCCTTTCTTACCCTGTTTGTCAGTTTGATATTTTTTTCCTTAATGGTCTCTTTAATTTCAATTTTTTATTGAAGTAGGATTGACAGACACTATCCGTTTAGTTTTAGGTGTGGATCCTAGTTATTCGATATTTGTATGCATCACTAAATGACCCCCATGTAAGCAGAGTGACTATCTGTCACCATATCGTTATTACAGTATTTTTGTTGACTGTTTACCCTGTGCTGTGCATCCTCATGGCTTATTTCTTTTATAACTGGAGATCTGTACCTCTTTCTTCCCTTCACCTGTTGGTCCATCTCCCTACCTCCTCCCCTCTGACAACCACCACTTTGTTCTCTGTATTTACAAATCAGTTTCTGTTTGGTTTGTTTCTTTTTCTGTGTTTCAGATTCCATGTGAAAGTAAAATCATAGAGTTTGCCTTTCTCTGACTTATGTCACATAACATAATACCTTCTAGGTCCATCCATGGTGTTGGGAACAGCAAGATTTCTCTTTTTATTTCTTTTCAATTATTACTTCGCCCTAACTCTCATTTGTTTTTGCTTCTCAGTGTAACCCTTTCCTTGTTTAAGTAAGGATTACAAATATAATTCTAACAGCTTTAACTGTACTTTGTTAGTCAATATGGCTTGATGAACAAGATAAAATTTTAATAGCACAGAATAAATCATCTTATATGCTTTTAATAGAAACTTGATACATTTTTGTATCAAGTGTGTCTAGAAATAAATTTTGGTATTTACTTTTTTCGGATGACATTTAAAGTATTTTTAAATGGCACTTGTTTGAAAAAGCTGCACAGGAAGCTTTCTTTCTCAAAACTTGTTTTCAAAGTATAACAAAAATCCGTATTTCTGCAGTATAGTAATACTTGTTATATTGAGAGTTTTAACAATTTCAGTTATAATGCTTACAAATCTACAAACCATGCTACTATAACAACCATGATTTTCATGAATACAGATATTCTCCTTAGGTGTTTTTTACATAAGTGAGTTACTACTTTTGTGATATGTTCTGTATGTTCTATGTCTTTTGTTTTAATGTCAAAAGATTCAAAATATAATTGGCAACATATTTTTCTTAAAATTTCCCTATTACTCTAAAAGGGCATCATTGATTTTTTTTAAAGTCTTTTTTTTTTTTAAGACACAGCTCAAATTACCTTTCTTTTGAGATGGCTTTTAAGTATACTGCCTTATTTTCAATCCCCTCCTTCACTCCATTCTACACATCCAAAATTATTTAGTTTCCAAGTTACATTGCCACTGCAAGTGAAGCAGTTGCATCTCATATGGCCTGGTTAGCTGTTAGAAGAACATGTGAAGCCAGGAAGCCAAGCCAGGCAGTATACAAATGCATCAAGAGTTGAGATCATAGAGCCAAAGTAATTATTTTAGACTAGTGAAGACAGGATATTTCAAAAACAAATGGAAGTTTGTAGATAGCAACTGTAGTTGTATCTACATACTTTTTAGCTTTCAGAAAAACTCAAGTTTATGTATTCAACATCAAGTAACTTTAATGTTTATCTGATCTTTAAATACAGACCTCCTGCCCATGTGTTATATGCCTGGTCTCCTCTGAGGAACAGGAACATGTCTCCCTGAACCGAGTAAAGTTTTTAAAACAAATATCTAAAATACTCTATTTTCTGATTCCAATCAAAGTACTTTGTTTTATACTAACTTACACTTTTAAGATGCCAAACTAGAACTGTTCATAAAATTCTTGAAGCTGTGTTGGGTTATGTGTATTTAAACCATGTTCTACAAAGAAAAAAAATGACCCCATAGCATTTGCAATCTAATGATAATTCATTTCATAATGGCAATCTCAAAACACGTTTGTTAATTTTGTTAATTACATCACTGTCGCTGACTTTCTCAGCTCAGTTTAACTTTTAATGAAGAGATACTTGGGACATTTAGTGTTTAATGTCATTAGTTGCTGTGTTGCTTTGTTGTTTTTTGTTGTGTGTGTGTGTGTGTTTTCCTGACTGAGGATGGGAATAGTATTCATTAATTTTGTATCTCACAGGAATAAAGGCAGGATATGGACGTACATGTTGACTGTGTACAGGCTAAAAATCATGGTTAGGAAGAATTAGCTGTAATCTGAAAGGAACGGAAGTATGCTGGGGGAAAATGGTCCAGGAGGGTTAAGAGGAGGTTCTTTGGCAGATTGCTTTGCCCAGCATGCTGTAATATCTCTTTCCAAAGCATATTGGCAAACTACACTGAACAATCTTGATAAAGGAGATTTAATTAAAATGCTGTAAGCATAAGATCTCTGTCTTCTTACTATAGAAGGTATTGTCAAAAGAATTTTATTACAAACCTAGCAGGATTTTTTAAATGTTTTATTCACTTTTAGCCATCCCACTGATTACTTTACAGTTGGAAGTATAACACAACCAGTCAGTTCTTAATAAGGGCTTTTAAAAATCACAGCATGTTCTTCAGGCCCTCAGTACAGGATGAATGTGGCATGAGGGACACAAATATCATTACCTTGATAAATTACTGACGGCATAATGATTATGGAAATCGTCATCGACTGATCATCAGTCACAATTTATTTCAAATCAATGTCTACAATTTGTAGCCTGGATGGAAGTTTTATCAAAACCCCCTCTGGTATAGAACGTCTCTTCCTAGCTAACTTCCTCCTAAGAGCATTACAGCTTTGTCATGCATCATCTGCTGTTCATGAATGGAACCACTCAATGATTCCATGGCCTCCAGCAATCCAAATTAGTCAGAAGAACATTGGGCTACCACACACTCATAGACAAGCTCGTTCAGAAAAGCAGTTAATTTAAGAACCAGCAAATGTGCCAAACTACAGAATCCCTCCCTAGACACAGAGTTTCCCATTTTTCCCCCTTTCCAATTGGCAATAAATGGTAATGTTTGACTTTACTATGCTGTTAAATTGCAAATAAATTGTTGCAGAATCATGACATAATAGACACTTACATCTTTAAAACTATCTCTGTAACAGGAAACATCATTTGCATGTCTTTGAGAAGTAGTGTTTCATTACTCTTCTTCTAACACACTTAACACTTCAAGTAAGTTTAGGTCTGAAGGGCCCAATGACTCAATCCTCCGTGTGGTACTTTTATGTGACATTTACCTGATTTTTAAGTTAGATGTCATTTATTAAGTATCACAAAATAGTAGTCATTGTCAATGCTAGCTAATGATGAACCGATACAAGGAAAACTTTGTCCCCAGAAGGTAACCTTCTCAGAATTAACATCAGAGATGGTAGATTAATACTTTAGCTGGAATGGAGATCTGGGTTGAATATAGACAAGACTGTGTTTTGTTTTGCTTGGTTTGGTTTGGTTTTGAAGAGCTGCCTTTTCTACTTCTGCCTCTTTACTAGACAAACGAAATCATTTACTGAGTATATACTTTGGTTTGGATAGACAGGCTGACCTGGAGAAGTACAACAAAAAATAAACCCAGAAGCACTGAGTTCAGTTGTCCCTTGTGAGGTAAAACTGCTAACAATGATTTTGGAGATAGAAAAATAGTATTATCTCTATAAATTGGCCGATGCAAGTAAGACTGAGGTAAAATGTCGTGTTTCATTTGTCATGTTACTATGCACTTCATGCTTTCTTTGCATTTTAGAAAATGTTTCATAGTAGTAATATTACTCCTCAACTTTATAGTTTTACATTCAAAACATGCAATTAGACACTTAAGAGATGGTTTCCCAGAAACGTAAGATTACTAGTTCAAGTTTAAGAGTGATACATACTTCTCTAAACATGTAGAGCGATTGTCAAAAAGCCAAAACAGGTAGAATTGAAAATGAATACTATTAAAGATTTATCACTTATTAAGCATCAGTTATGATTCAAGCATCCTGCCAAATGTCCCAAGTATATTATTTTTCTGTAACTCTCACAAGAAACCCTGCAGAGGTTGGTTTAGCCTCGTTTTTCAAAGGAGGAAAGTGAATCACAAATGCCTGAGGTTACAGGAAGTGTAGGAGGCAGGACAGTTTGACTTCAAGGTCACCGTTCCTCAGCTTTGCAAATCTCCTTGGTATATGGGTAGTCGTGAAGATACGGAGTCTAGTTAAATTTTGGTTTTGGAACCTTTATGTGTCTGGCATTTATGAATAGTTTCCCATATAAATAGTTACATATGAATTGCTGTGGAAAAAGAAAGAAAAAGGGAGGAAGATGGAAGGAAGGAAGGAAGGAAGGAAGGAAGGAAGGAAGGAAGGAAGGAAGAACAAATGGAAGGAGCAGACAGACATGATCTCAGGCCTTAATTTTCTCCTTCCTCCTTAAGAATATGCATTTCCCAGGGGAAATGAGGACACTGGACAAATCTTTTATGAGCGCCAACAATTTGCCAAAACCTGTAAGTCTAAATGAAGGCGAGGATATTCCCTGGCTTCATCATCTGAAACCCCCTCTCCTTTCTAGGTGTCCTATGAGCTCGATCAATGACATCATCATCTTCTTAATCAACCTGTTTTGTGACTTTATTGTTGTTTTTGACTATTCCATCTGATATCTGATGAATAATATATGTTGCTGACTTAACTTCGTTAGTGTACTTTACATAGATGTTTCCCCTTTGACCATTCTGTCCATTCTCCATGCCTCACACATTGGGGTAAACGCTAACTTTTCTCTAACAAATTTAAAAGTGTCTCCATTGATAGCATATGATAGCCCCTCCAGCAGATACCTCTGTGATGACTGCCTAGTATGTGATGAGGTCTGGGTCACAGTTCTGTCGGAATGTCCGGGCCAGGCTGCTCTTCCTGACACGCAGACACACTGACTTTCTCTGGTGTATTTATCTTAAATCTAAAGCCTCTGTTCTGTATTTGCCAGAGCAAGTTATCTCTCAGGAACAAGGATGGCAAAGTAGATATTTGTGGCACTAGACAGATGTGTCAGCATTGGACAGAGTGCGGGAGGCACCATATTGGTCAGAGGTAGGACAGACTTGGGTCTCATCTAGTCTCATCACTTACTAACTGTATAACTTTAGATAAGTTTATTCACTTGATATAACTGACCACACACTCTGTGCCAGGTCGTTTTCTGGAAATACAACGGAGATTAAACAGGCATGGCCCCTGACTTGGTGGTATTCACTTCAAGTGGAAAGCAATAGATACAGGCAAGTAAACAACAAAAGAAAATTATTTCAGAAGTAGGGACTATTTTAAAAGAAATTAAGAGAATGATGAGACAGAAAATGTGGTGAGGAATTGAGAAACACTAAGCCTAGATTTGGTGGTAAGAAAGGCCCTATAGAGGAGAAATGTTTGAGCATGGCCAAAGGGATCTGCCAGGAAAAGATCAAGGGGCACAGTGTGTGGTTCAGAGGAGCTGTAAATGCAAAGACAGGGGAGAAGAGCAGAGGCCAGTGTGGCTGGAGGGTGGTAGACGACAGGAGGTAGAGTGGAGGGTGAGATCTCATCAACAGACCTTGTAAGTCATGGAAAGCAACTGAATTCAGGCATGATGGGGGATCAGCAGGGTTGAAGGGGAGGCATGACATGATGTGATTTTCATTAAAGAAATATAGCTCTGTGTGCTGTAAGAAGGATTAATATAAACAATGGATCCAGTTAGGCAGTTGGAACAAGAGAAGAGTCCTCTCCTCAAGGCAGGTTCTCATACCAAGAGCCCAAACAGAAACTAGGAATCCTGATTGCAAGATGTATTCAACTACTTGGAAGACCTGAAGTATTTTTTTTATTATTATGACCCATTAGAAGTGTTTAATGGGGACATATACTTTAACACACAATAAATTAGATTTCGCTTCCTCACAAAGCCCAAATACTTTGGAAGATTTATGTGCTTTCCTGTCTGCCTTACTCTTACTTTGGAGAGGTGGAAGAAAAATTTGAGGGGAGGGATCCCATTTTTTGGTAATAAAGCTAGCCCTTTCCAGATGACACTGGTGAGACAGATGAGATGCTGTAAAGCACATTGTGTAACCGTAGCTACTCATCCAGTGCCTAGACTGTGGCAGATGCATAGGCTCTACATAGAAGTACAAAATCGATGCCTCGCTCCCATGGAGCCTGCAATCTCCCAGAGAACCTGTACGCGTGAGTTGAATGGGTAACCAGAGAAGACAGTGTGTGCCATCATCCAAAGCAGCGCTAGAGAACGTACATGGGTAGAGCTGAGAAATGGACAAGAGGAACACCTTGGGCCCTGTACAGCTTGAGAAAATAACAGGAAAAGAAGGAAGTGAAGAGTCTTTTCAAAGGCAATTGAGTTGTCTGGAGCAGAGAATTCACGTGGCCCACCGCATTATAAGGGAAGAGTGGGAAATGAGGCCAGAAAAGAAAATTGGAACCAGATTGTAGAAGGGGCTTAATGCTTGGCCAAGGAATGTGGACTTTGTGCTGTTGGTATTGAACAGCTATTGAAGGATTTTGAGCAGAGGAGTGACATGCCAAAAAGGCATTTGGGAAAATTAGGTGGATAGCCATCTGCAGGAAGCCAGGAGGGGAGCAGATCGGGAGGGAGCTGCTGTAGGTGATCTGGAGAGTGAGTGGTGTTTTGATTTTGTTGGTTTTAAGTTTTCAGAGTAGAATCATTCTACGAAGGTGTCAAAAATCCTCCTCATCTGTGCTTAGACTGTGTGAATTCTCTGCTGATGTGCTGCTTTTTATCAAAAAGTGTTCTTTCTATATAATTAAAATGAATATCCCCTTTCCAGAAAAATTATTCACCCTTTTCTCCATTCTTTTCTTGATTAATAGTGACAAGCCAACTAAGAACTGACAAGGAAATAGTAAAAGGGTAGGAAATTATGAAAACAAGTGAATGTTTTGCTAAGGAAATGTTTATTACTGTGGTTCTCATCATTATGAGTTAATTACAGGCTCTCAACAAATATCCCATTGTGAACTCAGAGGTGCAATATGTTTTATTTGAGAAAGTGAAATAGCGATTTCCTTTCCAGTATTCAGTTGTGTTTCCTGCTATTTTAAGACTACTCAGTGGTACCAATATACTTTGACAACCAATTATCCCAGCATGTCTTTGCCATGTATCTTAACTACAATGCTTTTTAAATTCTTAAATTGCAAAAACAGAATTCTATCTTAATTGATCAGATGTGCATCTAGAGTTGCCTGAACATTGTTTGTGTAATATCTCAATAACTTAACTGGCTTATAGGAGCCGAAACAAACAAACACCTGTTGGAATAAGACATACTTCCTTTGAAGCTGGTATTTACATATTTCCCCCAGACTTTCTTTTCTCCAATATCTTGACTCTTGCAGAAGGACAACATGTGGCCCCAGAGTTCTGGCCATATTGAAGACGATAATGAACCATAGACCATCTCTGGGAGCTCATAATCTGATTTACTGAGGCCAGTAGCCTTCCGACTCACAGTTACAGGCATTCCCCACCTTAGACTTTGCCCATACCAACGGATTCTGGCAAACTTGCTTCAAAGAACAGCACAGTACACATTCTACAAGCAAAAGGTGACTTTACAGAATAAGAATTCTCCCTGTGAATGTTGCACTCGCTCCTGTTAACTACAATTCATTGTTTAAAAGCTGATGTCTGTGATTGATTCAGGCACAGGGCCATTGCTTAATTTACTTTGGTTTGATTTTTTTTCTTCACCCTCCCAATTGGCTTCTCCAGAGGAGGAAAGTCAGACAGTAGTTACTGCTTTGGAAAGAAAAGATAAAGCTGAACACTTTGGAATGCATTTTGCTAACACTCCTTCGCCAAGTGTTACATGACTGTATCAAATTTCTTTAGACTTTGATAATGAGAAACAGACAATTCCATAGAAAATACAACCAAGAGATTTGCAGTAATAGAGGATTTCAGAAATACACATGGCTCTAAATGGCACTAAGATTATGTGCTTTAGAGTTTTGAATCTTTTATTTTTTCCATGTTTGAGTAGGTTCTATGGTTGATTATCAGGTTGAAGGAGGGCAGAGGGCCTGCCTGCTGATTATAAATGTGCATGTGTGTAAAATTTTCACACATAATATAATATTTCAAAGTTATTTTTATGGAGGCTCAGGGGTCCCAGAACTTAAACAAAACTGCTGATCATTGGCTCCAAGAAATACTTAGAAGGAATCGTAGCTTTTCTTTTTTTTTTTTTTAAACATCATATAGAGTCATTTGCAGACTTTGGGGCTACAGATCACATAATGTTTATTTATTCAGCTGGCTTTGGAGATTTGAGCAATATTTGGAGACACACGAGTCTTTGCCTTGCTTAATAAAAAGTATACTCAAAGGGATAGCTACAGCATTCTTATATACAAAAGGTTCTCACAAGCGGAGGTTGATATTGACAAAAATGTAATTTTAAAATTAAAAAGAAACTAAACAATCCCAGAAAAAAATTTGTCCAGCATCGTCTTTCTTGAGCAATCTTTGGCAGACCTTACGTTGTTAGATCGTATGTGCTATAATGCTTGAAAATACAAGCACTCTTTCTCTTCTTTCACAAGAACACTGTAAACAATACTTAAATTATTCTAGTATGATCATCTCCAAGAAACAGGACCTGGTTCACCTTCCAAGAATAATCATTTAACAGAAGATGTGTAATTTTGTTGGTATTAGTAGAGATTTATGTCACAGAGTCAACTCATTCTTTTCTGTGAAAGAAGGGGGAATAAATATTTCATAGCTCTGGCTTTTGAGGAACATTCCGCCTTTCAATCTTGAGGCAGACTTTCAACATATATGCCAATCAGAAGTCTTTAACAAATGTAAAATGCATCCTGTCTCCTTGTCTTTGAAAAATATAAGGATCTCCAAATGCACCTGAAATATTCATTATGTGGACACTATTCCGAGCAGAGCTGGAACTTGCTAAGTGTTTCAGTCACTACTTATTTATTCAGGTATTTCTTTCTTTTTTCTCTCTTCCAAGCTCCTACTAATTCGTTAATCTATGACTTGTCAAAAAGTCCTTATAAGATAGCTACATAACTACATTTATTGACAGTACTTAACATCGCAGTTTTATTCAGTTAGCTTAACCATGGTTTGTTTGATGGAAGACTATATTTTGTACCATGAATCACTTCTGTTTCTTTTGTTTCCATTTCTCTTCTTTTTCTTTTTATTTACCTGTCCCTGTCAGTTAAAGAAAGCAATGAAATTATCTTTTCTATGAGTTCCTCAGTTAGCATCTTATTAATAGAGTGGAATTTCATGGACAGTAAGGAGACTAATGTGCAGTTGGCCAGTGTTATATTTACACTTTGCTCTGAGCCTCGATGAAAAATGTCCCCAGAAATTGAAATCATGACCCAGTCTTCTGATCCATGTTCACCTCTCCAATATTGATTTATCATTGTTTTGGGTGAAAACTATTACATTTTATGCTAATGCTTAAGGCTCTTTCATAGAAAGTGATATTATTTGATAAGGTATTTAAAAGCAAGTCCCTCAAAAAGATTCCTAGAGAGAAAACAGATATTTAATAACTGTTAATAGGATCAGGGCAATGTCCTTAATTACACATATTCCCTTACACACACACACACACACACACACACACTCCTCTATAAATATGAGACTGTGAAGAACTGCGTGTAAAACAGCTTATAATCATAGAAGACCACAAGCTAACATTAGTTTTCTATAGACTACCATATTTCTTATGAAGTGCAGTAAAACATTCAAATTTTCAGTGAGTCCTTTCATTTTTGCTGATGATGCACAAAATTGAAACATTTTAGGGGGTCTTATGATGGATCAGGCACTATAGCAGATAGCTTTTTATGTGTTTTTTTTTTCAATAAAATGAAATATTTTTAAATTTTTGCTTCATTATATTATATATACAACTGCATTATATTTATTTTATTACTGTTACTTGACTATTTTTATGAATGAACTACCATTTCCAGTTTGGAGCAATAGACCTCTGTTTCCAAAGGAATAAAATATAATAAACATGAGAAGGAACTCAAATGAATTTAATTTGTTTATAGAGTGGTATGTTTCATAAGAAGACTATCTCAGTTCCCATCCAAATTATCAGTAGAGATAAGTACAGGTACGAAAAAGAAAAAAAAAAAGAAATTTAGCTCAGGCATCAGGAAAAATGTTCACCTGTATAATGTATTTTAGAAATACGTTATGTAAAATTTTGGTAAGTTTTTTATATTTTTATGGAAAACTATATAACTGTATTTGTGGGCTGATTTAGATACATTGCTGCCTACATGGCTTTTTTTTAGATACTGCTTTAACCCTGTTTCATGCTTTTAGAAGCTGAAAAGATGGGGATCAGGAAAAAATTAAGCATTCATCTAAAAATATTAAAGATGAATTTAATTCCTTCTATGAAAGTGTTTCTTCTTTTGTTTGTTTGTCTTTTTAGCTGAACATTCATACTTCTTCAAAGAACTGTAAGCAATGCATTTTAACACAATCACAATGACTCTGTTACTTTCATGAAGATTTATTAATACTGACTACAAAATAAAAATGTCAAAGACACAGTAAATATCATGCATAAAAAGCATAAAGAAATGCTACATTGGTTTGAGGACAAATAGGAAACATAATTTACATTCTGAGTAGAAAATGAATTTCTAGTAACATTCAGCAAAACAAATTATGGGCAAAATGCTAATGGTTCTCATGATACCTAGAGAAGAAGGCAAAATTGAAACAAATTTTGGATCTCTGTGATGTATAAACAAGGCTGACTCTGGGCAAGACACCAAATTATTGCCCGCCTTTGACATCATTCCTCGGGTACTTGGTCCCCCTGAGTTTTTCTCCTGGATCCAGGCATCTACAAGTACCTGGTCACAAACAAGAATTGTTAAATTTTAAGTCCCTGCTCGTGAAACTTTTTCTGTCTGGACTTCCATCCTTTTATGGCAGTGGTGCTCAAACCTTTTGACTGTGGTTCACTTAAGGATTTATATATCCCAATCTATTTCTACTTTTCAGAGAAAAAAGACCCCATCATCATTAGCAGCAGCAGCAGCAGTGGCAGCAGCAGTAGTGGGGAGGGACTAAATAACAGGTTACATATTACCAACATAGCAATTACACAACAAAGCAAATGAGGAACAAATATAAGGTTAGATAGTAATACTACAAATATGTTAACTCATATATATTTGTCTGCAATCAAGACCAGTTCAAAACAGTAGTATTAACCACATGTCCCTTCCCAGATTTCAGGGAAAGATTCTAAGACTTTTCATATGAGCATAAATAGCAGGAGCATTGCAAGACTCCCAGGCATTGAGTTGCAGTGAAAAGTTTTGTGAAATACTAATTTAGAGTTCTCAATTAATTCTGGTGACATGCTAATATTAGTTTATGAGTAGTACCTTCTAGCAACTCAGCAAATACCAGTGAGTATCCATTAATCTCTATGAAAGTGCATGTTATTCAACTGCAGGAGTCAAAGATGAGTTTTCTATCATCAGGCTGAACTTTGAAGTTCCACAGAAGTCCATAGGGCATGCTTTGAGCTTTAGGGCCCCAACATCAGCTCACTGATAATGAGCTGATAGAGTCTGAGGCTTTCCCAGATAGAGATTACATTTCCACCCTTGTTCTCTTGGGTGCTAATGACTATACAGTTGAAAGCCCCAGGCTACCAAAAAGATAAAAAAAAAAAGTGGGGGGGAGTGACAAATAAAGAAGAAAAAGAAAAGAAAGAAAGAAAGAAGAAAGAAAGAAAGAAAGAAAGAAAGAAAGAAAGAAAGAAAGAAAGAAAGAAAGAAAGAAAAGTTGTATCTTAGTAAACCACAGAGATATGTCTCACCTTGAAAAAAAAAAAAAAAAACTTACAATCAGGCCCTAATTGGGCCACAAACTGAGGAATCAGTCAGGGAACAATTAAATTTAACAGCAATATAGTCAATGGTCAAATCAACCAAGATATTGATGAGGATCAAATAAAATTAAGGGAGGTCTGGGAGGATGAAGATATATCAGGAATGACTCAGGATGATGGGTGGACTGCCTTTATATGTTTGAAGTCGGAGACCCTAGAGCCCTCTATTCCAGGTGGGGAATCTCAATATGCAGAGATTCCTTAACTGCAGCAAGTTGCTGTCAGTGGTTTTCAGAAGGCATTCTTTTGCCAAGACTCTGAATTATTAATGCCAAATTATTGGGCGACATCTTCCATTTATTGTTCTTTACTTGCTCTCCAGTGAGTTGGTCCTATGACTCAGTGAGGGCTCTGATGACATCCACCTGTCTGAACATGTCAGACCATCTGTACAAGTGATTTAAAGTGTGTTCCAATGTAAAATTACTATTATTTGTCCTGTTATAATTTCCAATTACATTATTCAAGTAGTGCCAGAGTCGATTTACACACATCTTTCATCCTTATGTGGAGCTTACAGATGGGAAAATGATTTAATAAATTTCACCTGAGCTCTAAAGTAGGCTGTGTTGGCCGTTGATTAGCAGTGTGTTGTTTGGATGTCAGCTTGGAGTTTGGGATTTAGATCTCACTTACTGTTGTCAGTAGTTATTGTTTTTCTATCGATAAATGTTTAAAGGAAAGATTTGTCTTGAACACTATAGATTTTATTTCTAGAGAAGCCAAGGACAAATGTTAATGTGGTTTTTGGTTCTTTTTTCCTTCCTTCTTCTTCTTCCTTTTTTTTGTTGTTCTTGATGATGATGGCTTTGAAGGAGACAAGGGGTCAGGGAGACATAAAATGCACTATTTGGAGTAGGTTTTAGACAGTCTAGATGTTCTGATAAAAATTCTTCTTTAGTTGACCCTGAATGCTCTTTGTGTTTGATCTTGGACACCCTGACAGTAACGTCACCCACATGCTTACACAGAAGATGGTAAAAATAAGGGGTTGGAGCCTTGCTAAAGCACTTTCCTCATTGATAAAATTGGCAGTGACCTTAATCAGTGACTCTCTAAGCTTTTTAGCACTGACAGAAATAACCATTTCTTTCCACTCTGTCTATTTTCATCATGGACACTTTTTCCCTTGATCTTCAGATATGATACATATCCCTAGGTTTGTACAGCTCTAGAAGTCTGGCTGCTTCACTCATCTATTGTTTGTATTATGATTCTTATCAGAAGCCTCCCAAATATGTATTTAAGGAGACTTGATTGGCAAAACTCGCAGAATGTAGAAAAATTGTGTCAATAAATATAGAAATTCAAAGTTTAAGGCCGTTTAAAATACTAAGTTTGGTTACCACTGTCTATAAACCAGCACAGAATATGTGTGGTTCTAAGTTATATATACCATATCCACTTTTTAAAAACCCTGGATCTTGGTTGTCTTCTAAATATTTGTGAGGCGTTTAAAATTACTGAAAGCCAAAAATAGTTTTTGCAAGAGTAAAGTTAATAGTAAGTGATTATTTTAATTCACTTGATATTTGGAAACCATAATCTTGATTACATGGGTAACCTCAGTAGCACCCTTTTGTAATTACTCCCCATAAATTAACATGCTATTTCTATCTTCTGCAATTTTCAAGAAATCGAGGCTGTTAACTATAAACTATGGATGAGGCACCCAAGTGACAGTCAACCTAGAAGTCTCTAACACCTTCGTGATTAACTCTATGGTGATCAGGTGTATGTCAGTCTAACTCATAATTTGTATGGACAGAACAATCACAAGTATCTCACGTGAGTTATTTATTTTAGATACTGCCTTGGGTTATCTTTTGGCCTATAATTATACTTAACAAAAATCCTATAATTTTAAGACAATGAGAACTCACTGGAACTACATATTTACAATTGATAACTTTAGGAATGATTATTTTTTAAATGAATTATGCTGACCTGTGAACCCCAGGAAGGTTAAGTCCTGAATCATTGCATAATGTTCATGATTAATTTGATGGAGAGACTGCTTTTCAGGAAAGAGAACTATGGTTCATCAGGGAGAGAGGCAGAGATATAGGCAGAGGGAGAAGCAGGCTCCTTGCAGGGAGCCCGAGGCGGGACTCGATCCCAGACCAGGATCACGCCCTGAGCCAGAGGCAGATGCTCAACCTCAACTGCTGAGCCACCCAATTGTCCTGAAAATAATTCTCTAAAATCATATAATTATAGGCAATGAAGGATTGCTTTTACCGGTATATCAAGGTTAAACAATGACAACCAAAAGCTATTGTGTTTACCTTGATATCAACAGATCTCTTAACTGATTATGCTTTATTATGATGTTTGAGTAAATAGAAATACCATGTTGAAAATTCAAAGGTAATCATCACCAACATTAAAAAATAGTTATTTGTATTATCCAGAAGTCATGGCAATCACAAATAGTAAAATTTCCTTCAAACATAGTTGGCCGATATCTCTGTCTGTCTATGCTGGCCACTAATTATAAAGAGCCAGTGATACCCTTTTGGCATAATAAAGGAATCTCTATGAGAAAGGAAATGGACAGAGGTTACCCACAGTGCTACTCAGGGACACAGCAAGATAGAAACAGAGCTGCAAACAAGAGGCATCATGATCTTAGTGGAGAATGCATGTTCCTCAGACTCAACCAAATTAGGCTTCGAAACAGGGAAAGAATCACCAACTTCACAGGACTGTTGTGAGGATGAAGCGCACCACGTGTGCACAACATCTACCAGTGCCTGACACAAAACATGTGCTATGTTCTCCTGAGTTCATCTCTGTCTTTGCTACCCATTGCTCTTTGTATGATTGTTCTTTTTTTTTTTTTTTAAGATTTTATTTATTTATTCATGAGAGCAGAGAGAGTGGCAAAGACACAGGCAGAGGGAGAAGCAGGCTCCCTGCAGGGAACCTGATGTGGGACTCGATCCCCGGACCCCGGGATCACACCCTGAGCTGAAGGCAGATGCTCAACTTCTGAGCCACCCAGGCGTCCCTGTGTGATTGTTCTTGAGTAACAGAAGGTCAGATGTAGAGAAGAATAGTCAACTGTCAGCTAGAATACTAATTGCATTTAAAGTATCTTTGCAACTTGCTCATTTAGAGGTTTACTTAGGCCGCTCACCATATTTGTTTTTGTTAATCATTGGATAAGCAATATCTGTCTAATACAGCGCCAGGGATGTAACTGATGTGCAATAAATCTTTCTTCAATGAACAAACAAGTGGGAACCATGAAATTTTCTCATAGAAATGAAATTAGACAATGTGACTGGACTCTTGTGCCAGATGATAAAATGTACAGAGCCAATAAGATAACTAGAGTTATCTCAGAGTATTTAATCAGCATGGCTATAAAACGAGGCCCACACATTTTCCTGTGGAAACACATTTAAGTTTCTTCAGTTGGAAATCCAAACTGAGGAGCCCATAGTTTCTTCCAAATATGGTGGAACCTACTGTTTTCTCTCCCAAGCATTTCCAGGAGTCAAGTGAGCTCCTCCAGTGCCAAGCCACTTGTGCTATTTATAAAACTCAAGGGCTTGATTCCAGAAACCAAATATCAGTTGGTATAATTACCATCCTCCCATAATTGCAGTCCTTAGGGGCAGAAATGACCAATGAATCCTTAAACCTAATGTGGGAAGTGGCTTGTCCCCACCCCCAGCTTTTGTCATGGCGCTATGTACCACCGACCCTACCAACCCAGGCTCTCAGTGGGACATCTGAGAACCAGGAATAGAAGAAACAGAGACTGTCTTTTCCCCAGTGGATAGTCTTTCCTGCTTTGTCGGGGATGAGCTGACCATAGAGTTGAAGGTCCATTTCTGGGTTCTCTATTCTGTTCCATTGATCTATGTGTCTGTTTTTGTGCCAGTACCACATTGTCTTGATGATTGCAGCTTTGTAATACAACTTGAAGTCAGACATTGTGATGCCCCCAGCATTGGTTTTCTTTTTCAATAGTCCCCTGGCTTTTCTGGTTCCATACAAATCTTAAGATGCCATGGAACCAGCTCTGTGAAGAAAGCCCATGGTATTTTGCTATTCTTTCTCCAGTTCCTTTAGGTGTGAGGTTAGCTTGTTTTTGCGTTTTTTTCTAATGTTTTGAGGGAAGCTTGTATTATGATGTATTTCCCTCTTAGAACTGCTTTTGCTGTATCCCAAAGATTTTGAACAGTTGTATTTCATTTTCATTATTTTCCATGGATCTTTTTAATTCTTTTCTAGTTTCCTGGTTGACCCATTCATCTTTTAGTAGGATTCTCTTTAACCTCCATGTGTTTGTGTTTCTTCCAGATTTCTTGTGATTGAGTTCAAATTTCTGAAAATACGTAGGGGACAATGCCAATGTTTTGGTATTGGTTGAGACCAGATTTGTGAACCAGTATGTGGTCTTTTCTGGAGAAAGTTCCACATGCACTTGAGAAGAAAGTGTATTCAGTTGCATTAGGATGGGATATTCTGTATATATCTGTGAAATCCATTTGCTCCAGTGTATCATTCAAGGCCCTTGTTTCTTGGTGATGTTCTGCTTAGAAGATCTGTCTTTTGCTGAGAGTGCTGTGTTGAAGTATCCTACTATTAATGTATTAATATCTGTGTATCTCTTTACTTTGGTTATTAATTAATATACTTGGCTGTTCCCACATTAGGGGCATAAATAGTCATAATTGTTAGGTCTTCTTATTTAAAGGATAGACCCTTTAAATACGATATAATGAATGCCCCTCTTCATCTCTTATTACAGTCTTTGTTATAAATTCTATTTTATCTGATATGAGGATTCCTACCCCAGCATTCTTTTGAGGACTATTTGAGTGGTAAATCGTTCCCCACCCCATCTTTTTCAGTCTGGACGTGTCCTTAGGTCTAAAATGAGTGTCTTGTAGGCAGCAAATAGATGGGTCTTACTTTTTTATCAAGTCCGATACCCTACATCTTTTGATGGGATCATTTAGCCCATTCACATTCAGAGTAACTATTGAAAGATATGAATATAGTGTCATAGTATTACTGTACAGTCCCTGTTTTTGTGGATTGTTTGTTTGAGCTTCTCTTTCTTTAACAGGGTCCCCCTCAATATTTCTTGCAGAGCCAATTTGGTGGTCACATATTCTTTCAGTTTCGGCTTATCCTGGAAGCTCTTTATCTCTCCTTCTATTTGGAATGACAGCCTTGCTGGATAAAGTATTCTTGGCTGCATGTTTTTCTCATTTAGTACCCTGTGTATATCCTGCCAGCCCTTTCTGGCCTGCCAGGTCTCTGTGGAGAGGTCTGCTGTTAATCTGATATTTCTCCCCATATAAGTTAAGAATCCCTTGTCTCGAGCTGCTTTTAGAATTTTCTCTTTATCTTTGAAATGTGCATGTTTCACTATTAAATGTCGAGGTGTTGAATGGCTTTTGTTGATTTGGTGGGGGAGTTCCTCTCTATCTCTTGGATCTGAATGCCTGTTTCCTTCCCCAGATTAGGGAAGTTTTCAAGTATGATTTGTTCAAATATACTTTGTGATCCTCTCTCTCTCTCTCTGTCTTCTGGAATTCCAGTAAGATGAATACTATTCCTTCTCAAGCTATCGTTTATTTCATTTCCCAAAGCCTTTCCTCATGGGTTCTTGTTTTTCTTTTTTTCTCCTTCAGCTTCCTTCCTTTCCATCAACTTGTCTTCTCTGTCATTCACTCTCTCTTCCACCTCATTAACCCTAGCAGTTAGAGCATCCAGTTTAGACTGCATCTCAGTTAAAGTATTTTTAATTTTGGCCTGATTAGATCTCAATTCTGCAGTAAAAGAATCTCTAGAGTCCTTTACGCTTTTTTTCTAGACCTACCAGTAATTTTATAATTGTACTTCTGAATTATATTTCTGACATGGTATTTAAATCCACATCCAGTATATCTGTACCAGAGAGTATTACTTCTGTTTCTTTCTTTTGTGGTGAATTCTTCCTTCAACTCATTTTGTCCAGTGCAGTGTTGCTGTATGAGTAAGCAGAGCCAAAAATATCAACCACGACCTAAGTAAAATAGAACCTAGACAATTCTGAAGAGGTCAGATACCAGAAAATAAAAGAAAGAGAAGAACAGAATAAAATAAAAAGACCACTAGTGTGGAAAACAAATTTTTAATTTTTTTTTGAAAAACAAATTTGAAAGCAAAATAGTAAGAATTAAAACAAAAACAAAAAACAAAGAAAAAAAGGGGGTGGTGATGAGGAAGTTGTGGTGGAGAGAGAATGTAGTCTCCCCAAGGGGACCTAGTGGGTGATCCTCTTGGTTCTGAGTGTCTTTTGTCCTATATGTTAGCAGATGCCCAATTCCAAATTTATATAAACAAGCAAAAGTTATACAGAGACCTAACCTTGACCACAAAAACAGAAATAAGATAAAAGAAGGGGGCAGAACGGGAAGGAAGAAAGAATATAGTCTCACAGAATGAACTAACAGGTGTTCCAGTTAGTTCTGGGTGTATTTCGGTCCATGTGTTAGAAGATACTGTGAATCCCTGGGTGGCCCAGACGTTTAGCGCCTGCCTTTGGCCCAGGGTGTGATCCTGAAGTCCCGGGATCGAGTCCCATGTCGCACTCCCTGCATGGAGCTTGCTTCTCCCTCTGCCGGTGTCTCTGCCTCTCTCTCTCTCTCTCTCTCTCTCTCTCTCTCTGTCTCTCGTGAATAAATAAAATCTTTAAAAAAAAAAAAAAAAAAGAAGATACTAACTTCCACCATTGTAAAACAAAACGAGACAGAAAAAACAAAGCACAAAAACAAAAATCCATAACTAATATACTTACCAAAATTAAATTGAGTGCATTGAAGGGAATCCAATAATGAAGAGTATATCTAAGACATGTAATAGTAGAAACATGAAAATCAAAAGGGAAAAAGCTTAAAAGCGAAGAGTTGGTAAAATATGGTAGCTAAGGCAGAAAAAGGAAGCAATACTGGAAATTTTTAACCTGAGATAAAAATGAATCATAATGGAAAAACCCTCTAGATCTTGGGGTTCCCCGGGTGGCTCAGCAGTTCAGTGCGCCTTCGGCCCAGGGTGTGATCCTGGAGACCCGGGATCGAGTCCCACGTCGGGCTCCCTGCATGGAGCCTGCTTCTCCCTCTGCTTCTCTCTCTCTCACTCTCTCTCTCTCTCATGAATGAATAAATGCAATCTTACAAACAAACAACCCTCTAGCCGTGCATTATATGGCTCAGTCCCGCCTTGCAGCGCGGCCGCTCCGCGCACGTGCTGTCCCGCGCTCTCCCGGGTCCCCAGGTGTCTCTACCTGGGGACGCGCCCCCCCCCCGCCCCCACGGCCGAAGTGCTCCGGGGTCCGCACACCCGCAGGGCGCCCCCCCGCCCGCGCCCCAGGTGCGCCCCCAGGTGCGCCCCCTCCCCCCGGGAGCGAGGGTTTCCCTCCCCCCCTCCTGTGGTCTGTCCTGTCTGCTGGTCCCGAGCGGGGCTCCGCATCCCCGATGCCCGGGGCCCTGCAAGTGACCACCTCGAGCCCCGGAGCTTCGCTCTGATTCCGAATCCTCTGAAAATGTTCCCCAGGGAAACTGAAATGCCTTCAGCTCCTCCCCCTCCCCAACCCCCGCCTCTTTTCTATTATGTTCAGACCCTGTATTTGGTCATTTGTTCTCTCTTACCTGGGTTACCTTCCCCATCCATTCTTCTCTGGTCATTGATCACGACCAGACCCTGTACTTGGTCATTTTTCCTCACTTACCTGGGTTACCGCCCCCCCATCCATTCTTCTCTGTTCCAGCTCCTGCTCACCATCTTTGTAAGAAATCAGATTTTTTTTCTTAGAGTCACCTCCTCCACGAAGGTTCACTTGGTCTCCCTCTAGGAAATAACTTCCTGATTCCCACAACATTTGATCTATTCCTCTTTCATGATATTTACAAATTTGGCACCTTTTTTTTTTAGACTTCTTTATTTACCTAATAATTTCCCCTGCACCACCCGGCCTATGCAAAGATACTTAGCAATGCTTGTTATATGAATGGTCAAGTGAATGAGTTATCATTTTATAGTTATGGAGACACATACGTTGTAGCAAAATGTACACAGTGATAGTAAAAGAAATATAGTATAGCCATTTTTCTATTTGTACTATTTCTCCAGATTTGTGAGACAACCAGCATCTTTGCTTGGCAACTAGAGTGAGCAGTCTGATACAAAAATTGAAGGACAATACACCTTTTTGGTAAGTAACATTTACATTTTAAACCTGATTATAATCAAAAGCTAATGTTGCGCCTCTATTTTGTTTAAAGCCCTATTTTATAATTTTTTAAAAATATTCTGATATATTTTCTTGGAGATTAGAAGAATTGATATGGAAAGTTTTCAAGAGAATTATTATTTATTGTAGACAATAACGTACAACTTCTCAATTTTGACACAGTGCTGAAGTGATTCCATATAGTTATGGAAGGGATTTATATTTTTGTGCAAATTTTATTGAACTGTAACATCCAGAAAAGCATGCAGGTTGTAAGTGCACAGTTCAATGAATTTTCACTACATGAACACATCCATAAAAAAGGACACAGTTAAGAAACAGAGTGTTATCAGCACCGTAGATTCCCATAACCCTGTGCCCTTTAAAACATGCCCCCTCCTCCCCCCTTTCCCACACCCCCACCAAAGTTAATTATACTCATGTCTTCCAACACTGAGAATTCATTTCCCCCGTTTTTAAGTGTTAAGTGAATAAAGGGACTATCTTTTTAAGTGACTTAAAAATAAAGACAAAATTGAAAAAGTGAGCAAGAAAGCCAAGTGATTTTCTATCTATGTAACAGCTGTTTTTCCAGGTGATTTGACAGCTAATTGGAGTCATATTGCTTTTATTCTTAAACCCAGCAAATATCACCTGTTTTAATTGTGGGTCACTGCTGATTAAGCACTCTACTCGGGTTTTTTCTCATATTTGGGCTTAATAAATTATAGCCTGCCCAAGATCAGGAAAGGTATTCATCACGTCAAATGTTTACGGCAACTGTCTTTTATAATTAGAGCAAAAGATTTTTTTTTTTTTAGCATTGACTAATTAAATTGATAATTAACATAGGATGAAGATTTTGCATGGTTTCTCAAAGGAACCAAGGAAATAGAGGTACACTTAGATCAGCTAAAGACTTAATGACACATTTGTTAAAGGCTTTATTGTATTTAGCATAATAAGTGAGAAATGGAATCACACTTATTTCAGGAGAGATGACTGTCTTTCCAGTTATCTATTCAAGGGAAGGCCTTACTAAGAGACTCCTAATCTCTGTTCATTGCTAGGCATCCTCCCAAGAAATAGTAGTTAAACCTTAACACTCAAATATTTCACTTAATGATTTAGATAGTATCTTATTGATCAAGATCCAGGAGACAAAAATATTAGTTTCTACAGAAACTAAATTTCAAAAAAAAAAAAAAAAAAACAACTCCCTGCTCAATTTCTTGTACACAGTTATTAAATGTTATGACTTATCCTACTTAATTAATTTTCATTTTAGGGCAACTGGTGCTGCTTTTAAAAATAATTTCTGTGATCCAAATTATCTTTTTTTTTTTTTTACCTTTAGTGTCACTAAATACCTGCATATTTTATCTAATCTTGTCCATTATATGTTATCTGTTATCCAAAGAAACTTCTTGACTTAGCTCCTAAACTTTAAGGATACACTCCAGTTTAGAGAGACTTGTTGTCTCCTGTATACCTGCGTCACCTCAACCTATTCTTGAGCATGAACTTAATTGTCTTAAATCATGTGCATTTTGCATATAAGAAAAACAGTTAAAGTAATATTTCCTAGCTTATTTAAAACTATTTGGTTTTTCTATTCATTTTAAATATGTATGTTATAGAGTATTTACAGAGCTGCAAGATTAACATTGGAGTCAAAAGATGCAATTCAGGAACGTCTCAACATTTTAAAATATTGGGAATTACAAAAATAGCTACTTGATATATATTCTATTCCGTTACTAACATGCATTAAGTGTGAAAAACAAGGAGTTCTTTCTGTCATAAAGACAGGGTCGATCCCTAACCACTCTCCGGCACCAGTACATTTCTATCTGGAGATTCGTTTTGCCTACCCTTGAACTTCATTTAAATGCAGTCGTGCAATGTCTGCTTTTCTGCTTCTAGCTTCTTTCATTCAATGTAATGTTTTTGAGTTTCATCCCTCTTGCTATGTTAAAAAGTAGTTTAAGTTCACTCTTTTTTTTTTCTTTTACTCTTCAATAATATTACATTTGATTAATATGCTGCTATTTTTTTAAATCATTTTCTCATTGGGCATTTTGGTTTGTTTCCAAGATTTACATATTATGCATAAAGCTGTTAGAAACATTTCTGTAAAAATATTTTGTGGCCATATGTATTCACTTCTCTTGGGATAATATCAAAGGGTGGATTTCTAGGTCATGGCACAGGTGTGTATTTAACCTTAAAACAGACTGTTCAACAGAGGTTCAAAGTCTTTGTCCCATTTTTGAAACATAGACTTTGTCTCATACACTCCCACCAGAAATGTATGAGCGCTCCATTTGTCCCAAATCTTTACCAACATTTGATGTTATTAGTCTTCTGGGTTTTAGCATTTTTGTGATCTCACTGTGGCTTTAATCTGCATTACCTTTGTTATTAGTGGTCTAGACATATTTTTATGTGTTTGTAAGACATTTATATATCTCCTTTTTAAAAAAGGGTTTTTTTTTTTTAATTTATTTGAGAGGGAGAGCACATGAGCAGGAGAGTGGGTGAGGGAGAAGCAGACTCGCCACAGGCAGGGAGCCTGATGCAGGGCTCCATCCCAGGACCCTGAGATCATGACCTGAGCTGAAGGCAGACACTTAATTGACAGAGCCCCCAGGCACCCCTATATTTCCTTTTCTTTGAAGAATTTTTTTGAGTTGTTTGCACATTAGCTGTGTTTGCCTGATTTGTGGGGGTTTTTCCAGTAAGTTTTGGTGATGAGACTTGTGTCTTTTTATGTACCATGGATTTTTTTCACTCAGACTGTGGCTTGTCTATTTTCTTAACTATCTCTTTTGGTAAACATATGTTCTTATTTTGATGAATTAGTCAGTTTTTTCTTTTATAGTTAGGGCTTTCTGTGTCCTCTCTAAGAAATATTTGCCAACGTCAAGGTTGAAAATCATTATAGTTTTGGTCCTTATATATGGGTTGATGATGATCTTGAATTAATTTTTATGCATGGTTTGAGGTATGGGTAGAGATGCATTCTTTTCTCATTTTTATGCAATTATTCCAGCACAACTTATTGAAAAAATAATTCCTTCCCAAGGTGAGTTGCTTTGGCATTTTAGTGAAAATTAATCTATCACATCTATTTCTAAACTGTTTATTTAATTGATCTATAATCTCTATACCAATACCATACTATCTTGAACACTGCAGTCTTGAAATCAGGTAATGTAAGTCCTCCAACTGTGGTATCCTTTTTCAAGATTGTTTTAGCTACTTTAGAAACTTTTATTCCATTTATATTTTAGAATGAACTAGTAAATAAAAAAAAAAGCAAAAGAGAAAAAGAAAGATAAAAACAAAGTCCTGTTGGGATTTTGATTGATATTACATTGAATCAATTTGAAGAGAAATGACCATCTTAACAATGTTAAGTCTTCCAATCCATGAACATTGCAACTCTCTACTTAGAGCTTTTTCTTCCCCCTATATTTTCCGTTTTTACTGTAGAGCTTTCACATATTTTTAAGCTTATTCTTAAATATTTTGCTTTTTTTGCTGTTATAAACTACATTTAAAATTTCCCATTTCATCATCTGCTGTCAGTATGCAGAAATATAATTGATTTTTTACATACTGACTTTGTA
Source organism: Vulpes vulpes (assembly GCF_048418805.1). Classification (NCBI taxonomy): domain Eukaryota; kingdom Metazoa; phylum Chordata; class Mammalia; order Carnivora; family Canidae; genus Vulpes; species Vulpes vulpes. Next base: position 52,635,410 of record NC_132786.1, on the reverse strand, counting down.
TCTTGCAGTCATTCAAATTGACTTACTACTCCTAATAATTTTTCTACATGCTCCTCTGGATTTTTTTTAAAATTTTATTTATTTATTCATGAGAGACACAGAGAGAGAGGCAGAGACACAGGCAGAGGGAGAAGCAGGCTCCATGCAAGGAGCCTGATGTGGGACTTTATCCTGGGACTCCAGCATCATGCTGTGGCTGAAGGCAGATGCTCAAGGGCTGAGCCACCCAGGCATCCCTCCTCTGGATTTTTATGTAAATTGTCATCTTGTTTATGAATAAAGAGTTTTACTCCACCTTTTCCAATCTTTATGCCTTTTATGTCTTTCTCTTTGCTATTGTATAAATGTGGACTATCTGAACAATATGACATAGAACGTAAGAACAGACAGCTTTGCCTTATTCCTGATCTCAGAAGGAAAGTTTTAAATGTTTTGTCACTAAGTACAATGTTAACTTTAGGCTTTTTGTAGATGCCTATTCAGACTAAGGAGGTTTTGTAGGATCCAAGTTTAAGTGTTCTTTATAATGAATAGGTGTTGAATTTTGTCAAAAGCACTTCATCCTGCACATATTGAAATGATTGTATGGCCTTTCTTACTTTCCTGATGATTTGGTGGACTGAATTGATCTTTTAAGTGCTAAACCCATCTTACATCCCTGGTATAAATCCCCATTTGATTGTAATATAGGACCACTTTATATAATCCTTTGACTTGAAATTTTGTTCATAGAACTTATTTAAGTCTATATTCTGGAGGACATTGGTCTCTACTTTTCTTAAGATATTTTTGTCAGATTTTATTATCAGGTTACTGCTGATCATTAAATGAACTGAAAGGTATTTAAGTATTTCTTCCTCTTTTCTTATAACTTGTATAGATTCATTTATCCATTTATCCATTAAACTTTGATAGAATTCATTAGATAATCCACCTCAGCTTGGAGTTGTCTTGGTAGGGAAGTTTGTAATTACAAATTTATAAGAGATTATAGAGTTTTTACATTTTTTCATTTTTATGCTAATTTTGGTCAATTGACTTTTTTAACACATTTATTTCACAAACTAAACTGTTTTTAAAATTGTAATTTTTGTGTCATTTTCCCACAAATGTTCATAGTATTTCTTTATGATCCTTTAAATCTCTATCACTCGTAGTCATATTTCCTCTGTCATTCCTGATATTGATAATTTGTGAGTTTTTAAAACTTTTTTCTGATTAGTTTTGATGAGATTCTTTAAATTTATTTATTACTCTTTCAAAGTACCAACTTTTGGTCTTGTTATTTTTCTTTCTTTTTTAAATGCAATTAATTTTTCCTTTTATTTTTACTATTTTTCTTCTTTCATTTTAATTTTATCTTCTTTTTCCAGATCCTTATGTCAGTAACTTAGATTTTAGCTTTAACTTATTCTTCTTTTCCTATATAAATATTAAACTGTTACAGATTTCCCTCGAATCGTTACTTTCACTTCATCTCACAAATTTTTATTCATGATATTTTCATTGTCATTTAGTTGCAAATATCCTCTAGTTTCCTTTTCACTGCATCTTCTTTATAAGGATGTTTTAATTTTTAGTACTTTAAGATTTTTCTAGATCTTATTCTAATTTATTCCTCCGTCTTTAGAGACATATTTTGTGAGATTTCTACCATTTGAAATTATTGAGACATTTAATTTTGTAGCTGATATCATCGTAAGATCTATCTTGGTGAATGTCCTGAGTACATTTGAAAGAAATGCATACTATGAAATCATTGTGTGTCATGTTATGTGAATATAAATTTATTCAATTTGTTTGATCATATGGTTGAAATCTTCTTTATTCTAACATTTAAAAAAATCTATGTATTCTATAAAATACTGAGAGGTACTAACAATCTCTAACAATGATTATAGACTTATCAATTTCTCTTTTGTTCTGTCAGCATTTATTTCATGCATGATTGAAGCTCTATTGTTACCTGCATGTACCTAGACCTGTTGTTAAGGTTGTTGTAAGTTCCTAAAGAATCAGGGCTTTTATTTTTGAAATATTCTTCTTGTACTCTAGCAACACTCCTTATCTTCCTTCTGCTTTGTCTGATGTAGAAGAGTTGCATCACCTACCTTTTGCCTATTATTTACATGGTATATATTTTCCTAGTCTTTTACTTTCAAACTATCTGTATCTTGTGATGAAGGTGAATTTCTTGAGATCATATATACTTCATCCTTGAATTTCATCTGGCATGCTTTATAATTGCAGTGTTCAGCTCATTGCATATAATAAATTCTTGCAGTTTAAATCTACAGTTTTGTTATTTGTTGCATTTGGTTTTTATTCTTCAGCTCCTCATCTCTTTCTTTGAGGCTTAGTCAAAACTTTTTTAAAGATTTATTTATTTATCTTAGAGAATGTGAGTAGGAGGGTCAAAAGGAGAGGGAGAGAAAATCCTAAGCAGACTCCATGCTGAGCATGGAGCCAACGTGGGGCTTGATCTCACAACCATGAGATCACAACCTGAGCCAAAACCAAGAGTCAGTCCTTAACAGACTGTACCACCCAGGTGCCCCTAGTCAAAAACATTTTTTCAATATCCATTTTAATTCCTTCATTCAGGCTCTTTAATTGTACCTAATGCAACTTTTTAAAATGTTTACAGCACACAATCTTATCACAGTTTACTTAGTATGCCTTGAATAACACTTTAAGACATTATAAAAGTGAAATTTTATTTGAGCCCTCATTTTTCTGCTATTATATCATATATTTTAATTCTATACACATGAAGACACTGCAAGGTAATATTATTTTTGTCTTAAATGGTCAGTTCTTGTTTAGAGAAACTAAGTATGTTAGTTTGTTAGGGCTGACATTACAAAGTACCACAAACTGGTTGGCTTAAATAAAATGAATTCATTGTCTCACAGTTCTGGAGGCCAACAAATCCCAGACCAAGGAGTCCATAGGGCCATGCTCCACCTATAGGTGCCAAGGAAGCTCTGTCGTAGCCCGGGCCACTAACTTCTGCTAGCTCCTTGGCTTGTGGCAGCAGAACTGCAACCTGCACAGAGTGTTATCCTTGTATCCATAAGCATGTGGTTTCTGTGTCCCATGTCTCCTTTTTATAAGGACACCAGTCATCTTGGGTTAGAGTCCATCCTAATGATCTCATCTTAACCTGACTGCATTTGCAAGGACCCTATTTCTAAATAAGATCAAAAACACAGGTACTGGGGATTGGGACCTCAATACAGGAATTTTGGGAGATACTATTCAACCCCTAATAACAACAGAAGGAAATAAAGGTGTGTGTGTGTGTCTGCATATGTACACCTATGCATATATATTTATATATAATAATTTATAATTATTAAAATTATAATATCTGATCTGTCAATATATGTATGGAATATATATGTGTTAAAACATATATATATATGTATATATATATGTGTATATATATATATATATATATCCCCACATATTTATCATTTTGCACATTCTTCTTTCCTTTCCATAGATCAGGTTTCCATCTGGTATCATTTCCCTTTAGCCTGAAGATATTTCTGTAGCATTTCTGGCAGTGCAGGTTTGCTAGTGACAAATTTTCTCAGCTTTCAATTATCTGAAAAATCTTTATTTTACAATCTATTTAAAGGAATATTTATCTATTTACTTATTTTACTGGACATAGAATTCTGGATTGAAAGGCCATTTTTCTGTCATTTTAAGGGTGTCATTTAATTGTCTTCTGGCTTCCAGTGCTTCTGATCTGAAGTTGGCCATCATTCATATTATTATCTCCTTACAGCAGGATTTCTCAGTTTAGCACGTTTTGTATTGAAGCCACACAATTCTTGATTGTGAGTGGTTTTCCTAAGCATTGTAAGATAATTAGCATCTCTGGCCTCCACGGACTAGTTAACATTAGCACCCCACAACCACTCCCAGTTGTGAAAATCAAGTATGTCTCCAGAAATTGCCAGATTTTTCCAGGGGACAAAATTGTCCCAGGTAAGAACCATGCTTTATATGTAATGAGTCTTTTACTCTCTAATGTCAGGATTTTCTCTTTATCCTTGATTTTCAGCTCTGATGTGACCTAGATACCTTTTTTCTTGTTTTTATTTTTGTTTGTTTGTATTTCCTGCATGGCTTTTGCTGAGCTTCTTGGATCTAAAAATTAGAAAGTTACCTTCTTACTGTGTTAAATATTTTTTTCTTCTCTCCTCTGGACTTCAATGAAATGTATATTAGATCACTTGATATTTTTCTATAGGTCACTAAGGTTGTGTTCACTTATTTTTTTATTTTTTTTAATTTTGAAATAATTATAGATTCACAGAAGGTTTCAAAGTAATATACAGGGAAATCTGTGAACCCTTAATCCAGCCTTGCCTGTGTTTACATCTTGCATAACAATATAGAAATTTCAAAGCTAGAAAATTGATATCGGGGCAATCGACAGAACTTATTCACTAGTTATATATACACTTGCATAGCTCTATGCAATTTCATCACATGTATAACTTTGTGCACTTACCACTATAACCAACATACAGAAGTGTACTATCAATTAAAATTACAAGTAATTAAAAATAAAATCTCCTTCATTTTACCTGTTGACAGCCACACCCGTCCTCCCCCATTTCTAACCCTGGCAACCAGTAATCTGTACTTGGTCTCTATGATTTTGTTATCTAAAGAGCTTCATATAAATGGAATCATACAGTTGCAAAGTTTGACTTTTTTTTTTCTACCATAATTCTTTTGAGATTTATCCAAGTTATTGTATGTATTAAGAATCCATTCCTGGGACGCCTGGATGGTTTAGCGATTGAGCATCTATTTCGGCTCAGGGCGTGATCCCAGAGTTTCGGGATCAAGTCCCACATTGGGTTCCCTGCACAGAACCTGCTTCTCCCCCTGCCTATGTCTCTGCCTCTCTTTCTGTGTCTCGAATGAATGAATGAATGAATGAATGAATGAACATTTTTTTTAAAAATCCATTCCTTTTATCACTGAGTGGTATTCCATGTTATGAATGTTCCAAAATTTGTCTAACCATTTACCCTTTGAAGGACAGTTTCCAGTTCAGAAACTACTAAAGCTTCTATGAACACTTGTGTACAAATTTCTCATAAAAATACACTTTTATTTCTCTGGGATAAAAGCCTAAGAGTGCAATTGGTAGGTTGTCCGGTATATGCCGGTTTAATGTTAAAAGAAAGCGTCAAAGTGTTTTCCAAATTGACTATACTATTTTACGTCTCCACTAGTATGAATGGTCCATTTTCTTTACATCCTTCTCAGCATTTGCATTATCAATATTTTAGCCATTCTGATAGGTGTGTAGTGATATCATGATATCTATGCATTTCCAAAATAGCCAATGATATTGGACATGAATTCATGTGTCTATATTCCTGGCATATTCATCTTTGGTGAAATATGTGTTCCTGTCTTTTGCTCACTTTCTTGTTGGGTTGTTTTGCTTTTTTAATGCTAAGTTCTGACAGTAATTGATATGTTCTAGTTATAAGTCCTTTGTTGATATGTGATTTGCAAGTATTTTCTAATCCTCCCAGAAGAGTCTTTCATAGAGCAAAAGTTTTCCATTTTCACGAGGGTAAATTTATCAACTGTTCCTTTTGTGAGTAATGCTTTGTGGGTTAAGTGTGAGAATTCTTCACCTACTTTTAGGTCCCAAATACTTTTATCTATGTTTTTCTTTTTTTCCCCCTAAAAATGTTATAGTTTTATATTCTACATTTAAATATCTGATCCATTTTGAGCTTTTTTTTTTTTGTACAAGAGTGTGAGCTTTAGGTTAAAGCTGATTTTTAAAAAATTTCCTATGGACCTCTGTTCATTTATTTATATTTTTTTTTCCTCTGTGTTCTTGGGATTGGGTCATATCCTTTGATTTCTTTTAAAGCTTATTAACCATTTAATCTTCAGTCTCCAATATTCTGCTAAAGTTATTCAGTGGATTTTCACTTCAGATATTTTACTTGTCTATTCTAGATATTGTTTGCTACTGCTAATCCTCCATGTGTTCAATCATTGAGTCCCTATTTTCCTTTAAGTCCTTGGCTATTTTAAGGTTATTGTCTGCTCACTTCAATATCTAAACTAATTGGGGTATGTTTTGGTTACTTGCTTTTTCTCTTGATTATGGACCACATCTTTCTGCTTTTTCACATTTCTAGTAATTTTTATTTATACATTGGGCATTACTAGTATTTGTCATAAGGAATTATGGAATCTTTTTTTTGTCTTTAAAGGTGTTGAGTTTTGTTCTGATAGACAGTTACATTAAAATTATGTTTTAATTGTCAGGGTGATTTTACTTTTTGTTAGGGTGGCTCTATCTCCTTTTCGTCCTATGCCTTAGGGAATATCCTTTACTCCAGGTCTTCATCTTTACTCTCAATCTGTAGCCTGTCTATAATTTCAGTTTAATGATTTGAGATATTCAGTGTGTTCTTACCACTCAGACTTAGTTGGCTTTAACATCTCTCCATCCTTCATGATCATAGATAAAAGAGATAAACAGAGATATTTGTTTTCAGCATCACAGCCTTTACCCCTCTTCCCTGATCAATCACAGAGTCTCCCCCTCCATGTGTGCAACCCAGTCCTTAGCCAAAGATCCACAGAGGATCTCCATGTAGACTTTCACTCCTTGCTTTTCCTATTCCTACCCCACACCACACTCCTTTCTTGTACCCTACCATGCAAGTTCTAGATGCCTCTGCAGTCCTGAACTCTGACCCTGCCTACTCTGACTAATGATAACACGGTGCTCTACTTTGGCTCTACTTCCCTATATGTATCCTAGACACTGCCCTAGGGCATGTAGCCAGGACAAATTCTGAGTTTCCTTCATGTGCTTCCTGTCTCTCACAGATCACAGGCCTCCACCGCCTATTGTTCATTGCCTGAAAATGGTTATTTTATATATTCTGTTCAGTCTCTTTGTTGGTTAGGGTGAAAGAGCATGCCCAGTGCCAGTTATTTTGTCATTGGCCATGTGTGGAAGTTCTTCTAATTCACTATAATTTTTCACAATAGACAAAATAATTGCAATGAATCTGTTTTCATTTGGGAGAGTTAAAGGACATCTCATGGTCTTTAACTCCAGCCAAATGAAATACTTTCCTGTCTCTTGTAAATAGAGTGAACACATCTCCTGGTTTCTTTAACATTGTCCCAGTTAATGCCTCTTAAGAATAGTTCCCCATTTTACTCTCAAAATATTCTAGTTTGGGCAATAATTTGGCCATTTTATTAACAAATATTAATAGTAGTAATTTTTATAGTGATAATCCTATATAAGCCAATTTCTTTATTACATAGCCACTTTTATTATATAGTTTACCTTCCCTGAATTTAATGTTGTTATATATTACTAAGTTTTTTGTTTTGTTTTGTTTTTTAACTAATCTGTAAGTTTGCATGCAACCTTCCTGTCTACCCACTAGTGCTTTGTGATAAGTTTCAAATGTGGTCAAAGTGTGTTTTGAGAAACAAGCTTCACAACACACACCATACTTTTATTAGAATATTTCTTACATTAGCAAAACGTATCCTATTTACTTGCAATTGTTTGATTTTTCTTTTTAAAGGATTTTTTTATTAACAAAAGATAGAAGGTCACTCTTACTCACCATGGTTGGTTAGATTAACCTCATGGATGCTATCTATGTCTGAGAGGCCTGACTTGGTATCAGTGCAACAGTGGACAGAGGCTTTGAAGCATTTGGGGAATGAGGAGTTAAGATTTTTTCTCTTCTCAGTTCTTCAAGTCATTTACATTTTAGCTCTTGTGACCTGGCCTTCCAGAAAACACAAAGTAACTTGGATGTGCCCAAACACCCTCCAGAAAAGAAAGAAAAACAATTTATGCAGAGAAAAAATGTCCTCTCTTTCCCTATATTTGGAAACATAAGGAATTACTTGAGTCAAAGAGAATTTGAGAGTAAATGTGGTATCTCTCTGGCCATAAATATGATTCCTCTTATTTAAGAGTATTGTGTTCTCTGGACTGCATTTCTGGCCATGTAGTCAATGCCTTTACAGCTTAGTAAACATGATGTAAGGCAGATACTTTTGTTCATTATTTATTTCCTTTGAATATACACCCAGTTAATGCAAACTGACAACGTGAATAGTCACCTAGTTATTTTTCAATTGCCAAGTTATATATCATATTGAAGATGGTAATAAATGCTGAACTTTCAAATCTTATGCAAATGTGTTGTATTTCCTATATCTCCTGTTCAGCAATTTATTAATTTTATGTTTTTATATTGAAAACTATTCATAACCAATTTAATGTCAGGCTTCTACCTGCAATGATATATGGAGAACGCCTTTCATTAAGTGGAAGGTTTTCTTTTACGATAGTCCTTACAGAAGACTCAAACTGTTAGTCAGAGGCACTTATTTTGAGAGAGTGGCAGCTTGGGTGTTGTAATACGTTCCCTCTGTTTTAAAACATCCCAAAGAATGCTGTCAGCTTGAAGTTTCTATACCTAGTATCTACTAAATCAGATCAGACCATTTTTATATAACGGTTTGCAAATGTGTTTTTTTGAATGCTAAATCTGTTTCTATTTTTCAATCAATTTAAAATGTGTAGAAAAAGTGTTCTGATTGTATATTATCCAATTTTCATCAGCTGCCGGAAGGAAATGCTGTGAAAATCTGTGATTTAAAACCCTTAAAACTTCTGCTTGAAATGCATGTTTTGTTAAGAACATTAGATATGCAAAGTATGTTAAATAGAATTTTGATGTCTTTATTAATAGCATTTAAAAGTTTTAGGATTGCAGATATTCATAGATTTTTGTTCTCCTTGATTTACAAGGTCATGTGTTTTACACCTTTGTTATTCATCTTTTGGAAATAGATGGAACCATGAAGAAAACTGGTAAAAGAAATAATTCCATTATTAATAATGAGACTATCCTTGCTAAGATTTAATAGAAAAGATATTTTCCATAGGACAGATAGTAACCATAAATACCAGTAAACACTTAAAATAATCCACTGTGTAAATCACTTGCCTGTGAACTATGTGAAATACTAAGATCTTGTCTTCCATGACTTTATCATCTAGTTAAAAACAGTAATAGATGTGTCAAAAGAATGGTACGTACACCTCAGTGCTATTTGGGTTTAGAGGGTCAAAAAAGCAATTTTGTCTTCTAAAACGTCAATGTAAAGTGGGATTCAATTTAAGGAATGAAAGTAACGCATAATTGTAATTCATGATGAAAATACTATTGAATAGTAACAAATTTAAATGGAATATAATTTTTAGTAAAACTAAACAACCTACATGGATATGAAAAAAAAAGGTGAAAAAAATAAACTAATTAAAACAGATGCTTTTCTTCTTTATAGCTATATTTGGTGTCATACTAACAACAACAAAAATACCAGAAGCACTGAAAACCCATGTTAATTAGTACTTTATTTAGTTTTCCATATTTACTTTTACCGACTTCATTGGTATTTGTGTTCATCGTCAGGGAAGAGATTGCCAAAAGAATTGTGATTTACCTACTCAGGGATTTATTTTTGTACTTAAAGTAAGTCCCAGGCTATGGCAGCTCCATAGTGTCATTTGGGCTTTTTATAACCCTTCACTCTTCTACAGCTGGGGTATTGGATCAGGTCCAAAATAGCAACTGGAGCTCCAGTCATCACATCTCTCTCCCTGGCCTAAAATAAGTAAAAGTGACAAAGAGGGATGCCAGCCCTTCCTTTTAGAAGGCTTCAGGGAAGTAAAATACTACCTACGCAGTGTATCAGGGGCCCAACACTGGTCATGTAAGCACTTCTAGTGCAAATGCACCTTTCAGGTGGATGCATGAGTACCTCATCTGAAGTTAGCACTTGTTTTTTGTTGTTGTTATTATGGAGAGGAAAGAGACCATTGAAGCTCAAGGTGAGTCTATATCACGTTTTTTGTCATTCCTGCTAAACATTTTCAATGTCCATGGTGCAAACTGTGGCACTTGTAAGTCCAAATGAGCCTGGCTGATTCTGAGTCCTTAAGTGAGGAATATGTCTTGTGGGGTTGATCTCTTCCAGGCACCAGAATTATTACTCAATGCTTAGGTTAGGCGCCACCCATTTAGTAACTTGATTTTATGCAGATCATGAAAAAAGTCCTCAAAAATGACTCAGGAAAATGATAGATGTCTGGAATGAGTGGTTAACCTGTGTAAAGGAGGTGAGTATATTTGCGTGGATGGACAGACAGCTAGGTAGGTATATAGGTAGCAGATTGTGTAGTTAGGTTAACAGATAAAAAGAAAGAGGAGTGGAGATGAGGGGGTAAAGTGGGGAAGAGGAAGAAAACCAAGGAATAGGAGGGAATACTTAGCAGTCTATTAAGGATAGTCTGGTCTAATCAAAATGTACATCTCTGTATTGACCTACTCTGCTGATCATTTATTTTCTCAGTTATAGATGTCATTCTGCTCCGGCACGTATTTTTGTGATCCTTATCATTTGTAGATGATTCTTTATTTCCACATTTGTAAATGCCAAGAGTGTACCTCAAACATAGCCCTGAGGAGGCTCTTTATTTTCCCCTAATATTTTATCATATGTTAATTCTTTATTTACTTCTCAATGAAGGGATGACTCTTTTAAGTGCTTTTCTGTGAGTGGGCTGCTGCTTCTTTTTTTTTTTTTTTTTTTTTAAGATTCTATTCTTTTATTCATGAGAGACACAGAGACATAGGCAGAGGGAGAAAGCAGGCTGCCTGTGAGGAGCCTGATGTGGGACTCGATCTCAGGGCTTTGGTATGATGACCTGAACCAAAGGCAGATGTTCAACCACTGAACCTCCCAGGTGCCCTGTGGATCTGCCTCTATGTCACCCTGGTGGAAGGTGGTACTAAAGTTTCCTCCAATTTGTTTTTGGTTTTGTTTTAAGATTTATTTATTTTAGAGAGAGAAGGGGAGAGAACATGAACAGGGGATGGGGCAGGAAAGGGGAGAGAGGGAGAGTGAGAGAGAGAGAGAGAGAGAGAAACAGAGAGAGAGAATCTCCAGCAGACCCTCTGCTGAGCCTGACCCAGGGCTCAGTCTCACGACTCTGAGTCATGACCCGAACTGAAATCAAGAGTCAGTCGCTTAATCTATGGAGCCACCCAGGCGCTCCTCTCCTCCCCTTTCACAGAATAGCTCTCCTCACTTAGTCTTGGATGAAAATCAGACACCTACCTGTGTTGGGCAACTCCATGGATGCTCTGTGGGTTATCCCATTAAACATCTCTCTGCCTCTCTGCCGTGGGAAAGCAGGACTGTTACTGTTTAACTATTACACGTGCAGAAATATGTGGGCCAGGCTACAGAAACCAACACTGTCTAGTGACCTACATTCAAAAGAATAATAGTCTCTGCAATTTGCACAATGAACTACTATCTTCGTACATCAGAGGGAAGAAAGAAAGAAAAAAGTTCTCTGCAGACTTTTCAGTGAAAGGGATTACTTCCAACCACATTAAAATGTTTTCAATGACCCTCTTAACTGGTTTTGAGGAATGTAAATTCCCCATTTTTCTCAGCAATATGTACAGTCTCATAGAAATTAGGGAGAATGGAGAGAATGTCGAAGAGCAATGAAGGGGAACGGCTGCTAAGAAAACAAAGTGCTAAGTTAAGACACTGCTCATAGTCGATTCTCATGGGAATGCCTCTAATATCTGTGGTACCATTTAAATTTGTGAAGACATTATTTCTGAGTTGTCATGTACAGCAATAACAATAGGTCATGAGATAAGTTTTACTTTTTCTTTAAAATATCCTACAGTCATCTTTAAGTCATTTCGCATTAGAGAGCACTATGTAGAAACCCCAGATGTGATTCTTGTGATGCTTAGCAGACACCCCTTCGTCTTATTCCCTCTTATGAAATTAGTAGACACACTTGTGGTGCGTAGTTGATTGCACATTCCAAAGTGATCTGTCAAATATTGGCACCTGTGCCCGTGCCTTCATGCCTAAACTGAAAAAAAAAAAATAGGTTTTTTTTTTCTTTTACATGTTCAGCTTGGATTTTAAAAATAAGTGAACTTTTTTAGAATATCTAAGTTAATTTTCCCAAATTCAACCCTTGCGTAGTCAATGGGGATGGGATAAATATTATGGGATTTTCATTTGCATTGCCCTTCCTGTTCTCTGAAATAATTTATTATAATTTTCATGAGACTTCATAATATTATTCATTCACTTCATAATTGAAACATTGCTAAACGCTGCCTCATGTTGATTCCTGACCTATACCAGCCAAAGGCACCTTCCTCCACACCTTCTCTCCTTCCCAAATGAAGAAGTTAGCAAGTTTGGTATCTAATGATAAACTACAGAGACGATTCCAATCTTATTTCTTTATAAAATAGACTTGAAATTCCTGGCTTCTTAGAAAGATATAGCAGGTTAACTGATTAAAAATGATTTCAAATGTTATGCAAATGTTAATAATCACTACTGGAAAAAATGTTTAAAGATAATGAAATATATTGAGAAATTAAAATGTGATAATAATTTCATCAATAACAATTAGTTTGTCATTGTGACTGGCATAAAAGATTATTTAGAAATAAGCAGTGATGGGGCACCTGGTGGCTTAGTTGGTTAAGCGTCTGCCTTTAGCTCAGGTTGTGATCCTAGGGTCCTCGGATTGAGTCCTGCATTTCCCTCTGCCTCTCTGTCTCTCATGAATAAATAAATAAAATCTTAAAAAAAAAAAAGAAAAGAAATGGTGGGAATTTATTGTATTCCTGTTTACTACCCAACTTTTAGCAAGATAGTTATTTTTTTAAGATAGTTATTTTTAAGACATTTATTTATTTATGAAAGACACAGAGAAAGAGGCAGAGACATAGGCAGAGGGAGAATCAGGTTCCTGTGGGAAGCTCGATGTAGGACTTGATCCCAGGATCCCAGGATCACGACCTGAACCAAAGGCAGACAACCACTGAGCCACCCAGATGTCCCACAAGATAGTTACTGTAATCATGTTTACTACCCAATTTTTAGCAAGATAGCAAAAGGAAAAGAATTTTTTTTTAAGATCACAGAATATCAGGAAAATTGTCAAAAGCCAGAAGAGCGCCTGGTACTTAGTAGGTGCTGGGAAAAAAAAATTACTTAGTGAGATCTATCTCTTAGACTTTGAAAGCAGATGAAGAAAAAAAATACATACCCTTGCTTTAGTAAAAAATTTATATAACTTACAAAAGAATTCAGTTTGCCTAGTGAGCCCTCCATCTTTTGATGAAGTCACTAGAATCTACAAAGCTTTGAGCATGGCTCATCCTGTGGCTGACTTCCAGCACCAGCCCAAATGGGTCTAATAAAAGCTGGCATCAGATCTAGTCTTCTGTCTCTGAAACATATCATATTTTGTTTATTAAATTTTGTCATTCTGTTATTTTATCCAAGCCAATTTGGGTATGTGATGAGATCGACTCATTGACCTAGTATTGGATACAATGGCCTTGAACTAGAAGCTCAACTTCTAGGGGAAATCCCAGATGTGATGAACATCTTCCTCCTTCCTTTCCCCATTTCAGGCGAATTGGCTCTACTTCTGCTCCACATTCCCAGGAGGATGGATTCCTTGATCATGTGGTTAGAAGGGGAGCATGATGTAGGAGACTGTTATGGGATACGGTGTTTTTAAAAATCTTCATAGGCGCAGGTGTAATGAATTGGTCAATTATGTTACTTCTTACTAGTTTTCTGAACCTGACACCAATAAAGGGAAGGAAGCTCAGAAGTTATTAACAGAAAAAAAGTTAAGACGGGAAGTCAGAGAGAATAAGTTTAAGTATACTAGTCCAGGAGGACCTGGGTGGCTCAGTCTGTTAAGTGTCCAACTCTTGATTTTAGTTTAGGTATTGATCTCAGGGTCCTGAGTTCAAGCCCCACAGCATGTAGCCTACTTAAAAAATAAATTAATAATAACAATAACAATAACAACAATAATAATAATAATAAAATAAACGTATTTGTCCAGAAGACAGACAAGAGGGCCATGAATAAGTATATTATGCTAGGGAAAAGTGATATTTGAAACCAGAAGGAGAAGGGGAAAATTTATTGGCCACGTATTATTTATGAAGCATTATTCCAGGTCCTGACATGCACGTACTTGGTCTTCGTTTCTGACCCTCTGAGCTTATTTTGCTTTCTTTTATTAGCATTCGTAGCAGATATTAAAAGTGGGACAAGTCAATGAAATATAACTGGGTCTCAGTGTGTTTCCTGTAACTTGTAGAACAGACAATGCAGAAAACCTTGCTATCAGGTATTAACCCATGAGTGGCCTATGTTTTCTGACATTGGCAGTCAAATGAAGTGATTGCAGGAATTGTTAACATATGAGCTAAATGATTCATATATTCATCTCCTTGCTAGGCCTCTGGACCATAAAATTAGCCTAATTTTTAGTTTCAGGCTTTGATGACATTCTTCCCAATTAGAATTATCTTTTAAATTATTCTGCATTCATGTAACTTCTATGGTTTTGTACACTTTTGATTGGGGGGGAATATGCACGCAGTTCAGAAAGTCAAGAATTGCAGGGTGAAAATACTCTAGTGTAATTTTGAGTTAATTCTGGAAGTTCAAGGTTTTACTTGAAAGAACATATGTTTTCAAGGACTTCTGCAGGCCCCCTGTTTGCCTGCAGAGTCAGGCTGCAGTACCCTGGCTCTCCAGGCTCTGACTTCATTACGAGGAAAACCCTTTGTAGAGGGCATCTGCTCAATTCTAATAATAAATTTTAAGGGAGGTACAGAATCAAAATGAGAAGCAAATGGATTAATTATTCCTCTACATGGGGCCTGGGAATTCATTCATTACCTTTGTTCCTCATCACTTTGTGTACTCTTGGGTTTCTGCAGAAAAGAAATGTGAAATGAGAAATGAAAGGGGTGAGCCTTTATTTTCTCAGTGTTGGAATTTCAATTTAAGTATTCCAGAATAGAGAAATAGCCCTCACGCTGGAGCCTGTGTACAGTCTGGCCCTTTGACCCTCCTCTCAGGATTGGAGTTTGAAGATTCGGGAATGATGGTGCACATTCTCAAGACCATGATAGTCCAGAGTGAGGGGCAAAAGACCCGGACTGCAATCCTGACCTTGCTCCTGGTGGTAGTGATAGTACCTTGGACACATAGGGTCAAAGACCTCCTTTGAAGGTGAAAGGATTAGAACCAATTATTTCTGTTCTCCTCTAATTCTAAAATTTTGTATTCCTGTATAATTATAGACTTCTGCTTCAGAAAGGACTTCAGTCATAATCTAATAGTTTGGTCACCTTGTCCAAAGCTTTCTTCCAAATTGGTTGGATAGGTTAGTAAAAGTTGAAAATAGGACATGTGGCTTGAAGTCATCAGCATTAAAGTCATTACTTAAAACATAAGACTGAATCAGGCTTCAGAAGGTATGGTTAAGAGAAGCAAGGTGTGGAATGATTTCAAAACAACCACCAAAGTGAAAATTAACCAAAGTGATCTGCCTTGCATGTTGAAAGTCAACAAATTTTAAACTATGATATGAGATCTTTAAAAAAAATATGCACATCCCTGGAGATTTTGTCCCTATTCAAAGTTATGGCTTGGTTTTTGTTTCACTTGTATGCATAAGCAGTGGTGCTTATTGGATATTTTTGTTTCATAACAGTCTAGTTCACTTAACATTTCAAATAATGGGGGAAAGGCTGTTTTTCTAAGCAAATCTTGAGCTCTCTGAAGGTAGTGCTGAGGAAACTGACACAGAATTTTATACTAAGTACCTGTGTATGTGTGTGTGCATATGTATGTGTGTGTTCAGCTGAGTTGAGTTGAAGAGAGGTTCACCAACTCATCCAAATCATCCATGTGAGGCATGTTCTACACATTTAATAATCATACTCATAATATTAGATTCTATGCCACTGATCAAACTGCATTGTTATTTTTTACAACCTGCCTTATTTCACAAAGAATATGAGACAAATTCCAATTTTTAAGAAAAAAGCTACAGTGAAATAAACTATAAATAGAGATAGAAGATTAGTACCAGGGACAAGGAGAATATAAATATGCCAATCATAAGATGAGTCTAGTTGCTGAGCATCATATTTTGTTTGAGCTTTCTGGTAGCCAGAGGAAATAAATAGAAGCATGTTCTGTTATAAGGTTCTCATTAATGGATAGGAGGAAGCATACTGGCCCCTCAGGGGAGATAACACATTTTGATAAACCCAGTAGATAGTTGTGTTCTACAGACAAAATCCTGTGAAACCATCTCATTATTTACCCTTAATTTTAGGTGAGTTAATTATTTCTTTATGGCATTATGATAGTTTTATTTACCAGTTGGACATTATACAGAACCTTGCTTCTCAGAAAACCAAGTAGTTACTTGGCTAAGCCAATTAGTTCAAGGTCGCTTGTCTTGAAAATAGAAAGAACAAGACTGACTGTGATTTATAAGATTTCTTCCTTTCTTTTAAAAAATTAATTTTATCTTGTGATAAAATATATTCAGTATAAAACTTCCCATTTTAACCATTTTAAGTGTACGATACATTGCCATTGAGCACCTTCACAACGTTGTATACCCATAGCCACTATTTCCAGAACTTTCTTTACTATCCCAAACAGAAACTCTGCAGCCATTAAACAATAACTTCCCATTTCGCCTCTCTCCAGCCAGTAGTAACCTATATTCAACTTCCTGTCTCAATAAATTTCCCTCTTCTATATTCTCGTAAAAGTGAAATCATGCAATATTCTCTTTCCTATCTGGTTTATGACTCTGAGAAGAATTTTCTCAAGGTTCGTTCATGTTGTAGTCCATATCAGAGTTTTGTTTCTTTTTATGGCTGAGAAGTATTCCATTGTATCCTTTCTTTTCAAAAATGTAAATTTACCTTTTCAGTCTTAACGTGTTTCCCTGGTTTTTTGTTTTTTTTTTTTTGAATTGTCAAAATACTAGCAAAAGATTCTAAAATGGCCTTGCCAATTTCTTAAGTACTCCCACATTATAAATCACTGTTTCAATTATTTTTGTTTACCCAAAGATTTTACTTTGATACTATTTCCTTATCTTTTATAATTTGACTTTGAGAGAAAACACTGTTTCTCTACCCACAATACTTCTGACACTCAATGTGTCGATTCTCCGCACCAAACGATTCCCCATTTCTCTGTGGACACCAACTGAGTCTCCTATAATGTCATTCAATGTAATGTAATGACGCTACCTGCCTAGAGCAAGTGCAGACCCTACTGGTTAAGGGCCCAGTCCCAGAAGACTTTACCCCACTTTACATGCCAATCACAATTAGTGGGTGTGGGTTACCCACACTCTGTCCAACTTGCTACGAATCAGGGTTTCCCATGACCCTTTCTCAGAGTTGACAATTTGCTATCACAGTTCAGAGGACTCAGGAAAACACTTTACTTACTTTACTGGTTTATTATAAAAGAGATTATAAAGGTTACAGATGAACATCCAGATGAAGAGATGAATGGGGTAAGACCCAGAAGTGTCCTGAGAGTGGGAGAGTCTGTCCTTGTGGAGTTTGGGGTGCACCACCCTCCCAGTACATAAATGTATTCACCAGCTCTAGAAGCTCTCTGAACTCCACTGTTTGGGGTTTTCATGGCAATTTCATTGTGCATGCGCAGTTTATGAAATCATTCACAGTTGGTGATTAACTGAGTCCCCAATCCCTTCCCTCTCCCCAGAGGTCAGGAAGTGGGGCTCAAAGTGCCAATCTCTTAATAATATGGTTTGTTCAAACCAGCTTCCATCCTGAAGCTACCTAGAGGCTTTCAGCCAACCAGTCATCTCATTAACTTCAACTGAGATATGGTTGGAATTGGCTTATTATGAATGATAAAAGATGCTCCTCTCACCCTTATCGCTCAAGAAATTACAAATGTTTTAGGAGCTCTGTGCCAGGAACCAAAGGCAAAAATCAAATATATATTCCTTATATCATAGTATCACTCAGAACTTGAAATTGTAAGCACTGCTAGTGGGAATGAAAGCAGGTGCAGCCACTCTGGAAAACAGTGTGGAGATTCCTCCAGAAGTTAAAAATAGAGCTACCGTATTACCCAGCAATTGCACCACTGGGTATTTACCCCAAAGATACAGATGTAGTGATCTGAAGGGCCACTTGCACCCTAGTGTTCATAGCAGCAATGTCCACAATAGCCAAACTGCCACAATGTCCTTCAGCAGACGAGTGAATTAAGTAGATGTGAAATAGATGATAGATAGATAGATGTTAGATAGATAGATAGATAGATAGATAGATAGATAGATAGATAGAAATATAGATATATACACAGTGGAATATTACTCAGCCATCAGAACAGATGAACACCTACCACAATGTCCTTCAGCAGACGAGTGACTGAAGCCACAATGTCCTTCAGCAGACGACTGAATGAAGTAGATGTGAAATAGATGATAGATAGATAGATAGATAGATAGATAGATAGATAGATAGATAGAAATATAGATATATACACAGTGGAATATTACTCAGCCATCAGAACAGATGAACACCTACCATTTATATCAACGTGGATGGAACTGGAGGATATTATGCTGAGTGAAATAAGTCAATTGTCATATATAAGACAATTATTATGTGGTACCACTCATATGGGAAATATGAGAAATAGTGAAAGTGACCAGAAGGGAAGGAGGGGAAACTGAGTGGGGAAAAATTAGAGAGGAAGGCAAACCATGAGAGACTCTTAACTTTGGGAAATAAACTAAGGGTTACTGAACGGGAGGTGGGGGGGGGATGGGGTGACTAGGTGATGGGCATTTAGGAGGGCATGTGATGTGATGAACACTGGGTATTATAGTATATGTTGGCCAATTGAATTTAAATTAAAAGAACTTGCATTATAAGCAAGTCTTCCTATGGCTTCTAAGGACAAATTTTTAAGTCCTATTTTTACTTGTTTCTTTACTTTTAAAAATTCCAAACTTTCTAGATCTTGGTATCTAGTGTATTTTATGTGACATCTACCTTAGAACTCCTAATTGATCAGTACAATTATCAAATATTTTCACGTTGCCCTTTTTATAATTCATAAGCATTACAAGTTTGCATTTCATTTCCCTTTGACCTGAACAGTTACTTCCTTCCTAAGAATGTCTAAGAGCTCTGGATGTTGAAATCCTCTGTCTCATTCCTATACTCTATGAAGAAACCCTACAGATTATAAAGAGCATAGTGGTTCAAGATTTTTTTAAAAATATTTTATTTATTTATTCATGATAGACATAGAGAAAGAGAGAGAGAGAGGCAGAGGCACAGGCAGAGGGAGAAGCAGGCTCCACGCTGGGAGCCCAATGCGGGACTCGATCCTGGGACTCCAGGATCACGTCCTGGGCCAAAGGCAGGCGCCAAACCACCGAGCCACCCGGGGATCCCCGAGGTTCAAGATATTTAAACCACGATTAGAATTTAAGCAACATGACCATTTCTGAGACATGAAATTTATGAGTCCTGTACATCTCCATTTTACTTGATTCAAGTAAAAACAATGTTAGATATCAAGGCTTATATCAAATAACAATGTTTTAAGTTGAAACTATGAAATGCATATTGAATGCTAATTCAATATTTCAAAAATTACTGTTTATAAAATATTTGTATTGGTTCTACTTGTTTTATAATCTACTAACATAATAGTAGGATATATATTTTCACTCAGCCCTTCTTAGAGATAAAATATTTGAAGAACTAAATGAAATTAAGCTTGATATTTTCCTAAATATGGATTTGAAACTATAGTCATTTAGATGTAGTTTTGAGCCACATCTTCTTTTATATGAATAAATAGCCATTCAATAGCTAGAGCAACCTTCTAGAGAAATTTCTCACAACATTTTCTCATTTTTTTGCTTCATTATGTTTCATTATGTTTTGCTAATTTTGGAAGTAGGTAGATATTAAATTAAATACAAATGTATTCTAATTTTGAAGCAAATGCTTGAAATAAATGTTAGGTACATATAAATGCATTAATTAAATGCATTTCCATCATTTAAATTCTTGGAATTTTTTTTCAGAATTCTTAGATTTTTGGATTTTGGGGGGTTCTCTAATTTATAGTGTTAATAACATATGAGTAATCTGTATATCTAATATATATGTTACAAATCAATTACATTATGGACATGTACATAATATGAATATTCAGCTTTCCATTACCATTGTTAAGGAAAATATCTTAGATATTTTTTCCTAATTATTTTTCTAATTTTCTAACTCTTTTCTCAGTTCTTGTGCCTTCATTTCATATTCAAATTAAAACTTCAAAGCAATAAAAAAAAATGGTTTACAAATCTTACATTGTTACCAGTTTAAGTTTGCTATTCCATCTTACTAATAAACTTCTGGTTAATGATCAGTTTTAATCGAGTTTAATTCCATTTTAATTCAGTGATATTTCTAAATTGGATAATTAATATCTGACATTATTCTTGGTGCCTGACACCTGCTTAAATGTCCTTTAATATGACGAAAGTTTTCCATTGAGCCAATGTAAATAAAATCTGGAAGGTAGAGAAAATAGCTACTTTGAAGAAATTTGGCACTTAAGAACCCAGCAAATACCTTGAATACTTTCCTGTTTTATTTCATGAGTTCTTACACACTACACTTGAAAAGTTTTTCTTCTTGCTTGCCTTCTTTACCTTAAGTGTCAGTCTGATAGACTCAGTTATAGTGGACGCTATGAAAATAGACGATCTATTCTGGATGCCAGACTTGGGACTTCAGTTCTGGTTGGATTTATCCAATTTAAATATCTATCGTTATATGTATTTAAATGGCTTTTTAAAAAATAGGACATTTTTCAGCTAGAAAAAGAATTTAAAATATACAGGATAGACTAACCACTAATTATGGTTTCCTGGGTTTTTAACATAAGCATAATGATATACTCAGCAAAATACACTATGTTTCTAATGAATATTTCTAATTTCTCTTCATTGGGAAATTTGTGATACCCTTTAATCTAGATGGCTACAAGTCTATCCAGGTTCTATACCTCATTTTTCATTTTACTTGTCTTCATCATCCTTCTTGTTCAATGCCTTCTATCCAGTCTGTACTAGAATGGACACTTCCTTGAATCATGCCTTAAATCATGCTTGCAGCTGCTTCAAGTAGTTTCTAAGGACATTTGGTTTCCTTCAGTATCATTCACTAAAAAATTCCAAGTTTGCTGTGCACACTCTCTGATCAGCTTCTCAGACCTCTACAATGCACTTGATGAGTTGATACCCCCTTGGCTTTCAGAAGATAAGATGCAGCTTCAAAATTGAGAACAACCTAGAATAGGCTACTATATGGTGCAGAAATCTTACATTCAAATCACTTTTAAACTACCAAGCATCCTCCATTGATTGGAGGACCTCAGATATTTGACTCTTAGCTATCTCTTGGTACATGTGAAGCAAGCTATCAAGGTTACACAATAATCCTAAACCATTTCCCAGGTCAGACTCAAATGTAGTTTGTCCTTTCCCAACCTTGCTGTATGAGAGAGTCCAGGTTAAAAGGACAAATTCAAATCAAATCAAATTCAGTGTCTTTACATGATATGCATTTGGGCATTTGTTGGCACACAATCAATGCTATTTAATCGTGGTGGTTATGATGATAGAGAATAGATGTGAAGAACTAACAGGCAATAGTAAGAAATTTATCCTAAAATTATTGATGTTCCTCTTGACGGTGTTTTAAGCAACAAAGATATATAAGGCTATAATCTTTGGAACTGTGCTCCCCCCATTGCAGTATTTTCTGATTCCTATTGGAGGGGGACTGAAATCCTTAACCTCCTTTACTGCTAATGGAACCTATGTGTATAAATGTTAGAATTATACTCCAGTTTTAAGTCATTTGCTTTTATTTTTCTTCTTCATTATTTTAATTAACTGGGGTTTTTCCATATAAACCCAAAATCTGAACTCCACTAGTTCTTAATGAATGATACAGGAAAATATAATTTCTCTGTGAATGTTAGGTTGATTGGAAAATGTCATCCTCTGACCTACTCAGCCATGCTAATCAAGGGAAGTCTTCGGAGCCACTCCTAGTTCGATTAAACAGGCTACAATCCACCCGCTACCCCCTTTATTTGTTTAAATTACAGTTTTTGTCAGATATCAGGTTTAGTGTATCTGAGCAAAGCCATGCCAACATGGTTGAGAGTGTATATGCCATGTCTCGGGTAATTGGATAGTGCGCTGAGTTTCACCTTAAGCTGTTTTGAATTAATGCAAGACAGCCGCTGGCTTTAGGTGGTTTAATTATCAGAATTGTCACATTTTAGTTATCAGCCCAAAGGGTGCATGCTGGGGTTGATTGTGAACATGTGGTACTACCTGATACAGGTTACCTGATGGCCAGATATGGGTCACTTCAGGAACAGACTTAATTTAAAGAAGCACTCTCCTGATTTTGAAATATTTATGGATAGGAATCAGACTTTCAAAGAAAAAGAAAGACTACTTAAATACAAAGCTGTTCAGTGGGAAGAAGGAAAAGAAATCAGTTGTAATCTCGGTCTCATATACAGGATTTGTGTGGAAATGAAGAGGTATCTAAATGTCAATATTCATTGCGGTTTTTCTTTTAATATTTACATTTAAGATGATGACATTTAAGTCATTTATCCTAACGTGTTAGGCTAACCCATGTCCCCACTCTATTATTAGAAGAAAAAAAAATCAATTCTTTTCCGAAGTCTCTGTTATAAACCATGTGGATGGAATACAGTCCTGCCTTTATTCTTAGTTAAGGAAACCTAAGCCATTTATCTGACAAATCGTCAGTGTCTGAAGAGTTGGTATAGTTTTCAGTTCTACGTGTTTAACTGCACTTTTCCTGAAATTCTGTAGGGGGAATGCTCGATGGTGGGGCATACTATCCCAATGACCACCACGATGCTCTCAATTCTATTGTTTTCCTGGATGCTATTGCTTTCCTGAAGCATCAGTAAAAATAATGGAACTAATTCTTCTGAATCACTGCACTCTTATCCCAGCTCCGTTCTAATAGTATTGACTACAACCTAAGCATTTTTGCTTCACTCAACACGGCTCTTAAAGGGCTTTCCCTTTTGAAGGCATACTCTCTGTGGGTGGTCAATACCCTTATGAAATTGTCAGACTTGAAAGTAAGATGGATTGTTACTGGAACATTAAACTAGGACGGAGAGCAGATGAAATTTAAATACAAAGTTGCAGCTGCTCATAAGCTCAAAAACTTAAATTAGTTCAGCTCAACTGCTAAATTCCAGTAAGAAACAGAAATGAGTTGGTTACTCATGCCCTAATAGGAGGAAAATGCATCTAAAATATAAATTGAAACCTTGCCATTTTAAGAAACTAACGCTGGTGCCGAGTGATCCCTCTCGAATCAGCCCTTTTCATCTACTTTCCTACAACCCCTGTAGAACAACGGACCTTCAATCCCGACGCCCTATACTCTCCCTCTGCCTCTGCACTTTTGGGCAGGTCGATCCTCTCCTTCTGAGCAACCTCCTCCTTGCACTTCCCTTAGACCTTCTAATCTTCTAATAGCTTTCTTTTCTCTTTATTCCCTTCTGTGTTTTTTTTTTCTTTCTACTAAATCTCTTTTATAAAATTCCCAAAGTTCCCATATCTGCTCCCTACTACGTTTTTTTTTTTTTTTTTTTTTGGTCCTTACCTAGTTTCTTAGATTGCTGATCCACTCTTACCATCTCAAGGGCAGCCTACGTGCTCATTATTAAACTTGCAGTCCCTGCTCAAACCTTTATTCTTAATTTACTGCCAGTTGTTCACAGAACACGTCCAACCAGGTGGCCACGTTGGTGAGGGCAAGCTCGAGGGTGTGCCGTAATCAAGAGTGTAGCCCTAATCTAACTTGCTATTCTTTTTTTTTTTAAGACTATTTATTTATTTATTATTTAAATTTATTTATTTCAGAGAGAGAAAGATAGAGTGAGCGTGAGGAGCACAGAGTGAGAGGGAGCAGCAGACTCCCCACTGAGCAGGGAGCCCTTTGTGGGGCTCGACCCCAAGACCCTTGAGATCCTGACCTGAGCCCCAAGGCAGACACTTAACCAGCTGAGCCACCCAGGCGCCTCTAAGTTGCTGTTCGTATCCATGGCTCCCACATTACCTGCTTCTCTGAGCTGCATGATTTCAAGTCCCCTATATTGTGTCTCCCTCACCCCACATCTGGTTGGCCACAAAGTCCTAGAGTCTGACATCCATGAAGTTCCACGTTTGTTTCCTCCTTCCTACTTTTCTAGTTTGGATAATCATCACCTCATTTCTCCTTCTCACTAGTTGACTACCCAGCTTCTGCATGTTACCACTTTATTTCTTGCTGGCTATCCAGGTTAGGATTTGAGTCTATTTGCATATAGAACAGATGTGAAACCCCCAATCCAGCATTAGGAACCTGTCTAAACTGACCCCATTCTACATTTTCAATCTTACCATGTACAACTTAGAGCTTCTTGCCTCTGTGCGATGCTCATTGCCAGCTTTGCCCTGTGACATGCTCCCATTGACCTTTGCTTCTGTTCTTCTCTCTCCTCTCTACTAATAACAATACTGCACATTTTTAACATTCACCATTTGCTTTCTCCACAAACGCTACCTGAGCTAACACTAGCCCACAATGATTTTTTTCATATTCTGAATTGCCTCAGAAGGACACATACAGGCTGAAACTCTCTATAAATTTTATAAATTGCTTCCAAATTGTTTTCTAAATCATCCTGAATATATGAATTTCCTCTCAAACAAGATTTAACATTCCTAAAGAGGAGAAACTGTGAATTGTACCATTTTAAAAGTGTGAATTGTACCATTGAATTTAAAAATAACTATTCCTAGTTTCTGGGATGTTTCCCCAATTCAGTTATTTCTAATCCCAGTGTGAGTATCAGAGGAACTAGGTCTTTAATGGCATAATCAGATCCCATGTCAAATAAATGACATTAAGAGTGTTATTAATATAATTCCGTATTCCCAGAGATGTTCTGGAAGGTTTATATGTACCCTCATTTATTATAAATACATTGAAGCATGCTTAAATTAAAAAGACTGAATAAAAATGAATTTCAAATGACAAAAAAATGTTCTGTGAATGGAAGAATTAATGTCTACATTCTCATTTAAGTCTAAGCAAATATATAGAACTGCAGTCTTGCTCTTTAAACTACTCTCTGAACTCATTTCATGTTTTTCTGCCCATAAAAATTGCACACCTGTAGAGCAGACTTGACCATTACCCCACAGTAATGTAACTAATGAATTATAGACATTAGACATCTAGGATGTATTTGGGAAAATGTGAGGGCAAAACTTATTTACTGCTCCATTCCTCTTCAGACCTGTCAGGTATTTTGTGGGTTCCAGATTTTGTATCAATGAATGCAAAGATTTTCATCTCTTTAATTTTGTTCATATAAAACACATTGACACTTACATTTGTGATTTTATGAAACTACTAATCTCAAAGGAAGTGTTCTTGAGACAACAAAAGGAAAATGTTTTTGTTAATATTGGGGCCCATTGTTGCATTCGATTTGCATCAGGCTTGATAAATGCTTAATCAGAATAGAAGCACAAGTATGAGTTCATATGTTTCAGCAACACAAGATAGTCTAACCCTTCTGATGTGTCACTAACTTTTGAAATAATTTATGTTTTCCACACATTGTTAAAATATGTGTTGTCGAGTACTACACATGGAGCAAACCATTTTTATTGCTCATAAAAATACCAATAAACAAGCATCAGACATAATATGTTATGTTTTATATGTAAGGAGAAAAAAAAAGCAAGCTCATTAATCCTGTACATGTCTTGCTGAAGTTAAAAAAAAAAAAAAAAAAAAGATGTGTTCTAACAGATCAGAAAGATAGTTTTTAAATCAGAAAACCTGCTAAGAAAATGCCATCAACTATAATTTCTAATGTTTTTGGCTAATGAGCTGATCATAATTAATTAACTGGATATGAGGCAATGGTGTTATTACCAAAGTTCCTAATGACACAGTAACATCACCCTGTAAGCCCATATATGGGCTGATCATCATATTGAGAAGTATTACTTTATACCCTAAATATATGAGGGCTGAGGAGATGGACACAAGCATTAGGATAGTTCTAATTCTGTCAAATGTCCATGCCATCAAGACTTACCTGTCATATTCAGACTCCACACAGGGATAGTCTCATTTATAGGCCTGGCATGACCAGCTTCACCAAATAGTTATCCATTATTTGCTGGCAGCCGATAAACCCATCAAAAGGTAACCAACAAGTAAGAACTTATTTGAAGAGTGACATTATCTTACTGCTGTCAGGGAACATGAGCAAAATAGCCATCGGTCTATCCTAGTTACAAAGAGAAGGGGTGTTTGGAAGTAGAACTTATTTTTTAAGGTTAGAATCCTTAATCCAAAGCTGCAGAAGAAGATTTGATGTTTTGTAAATAGTAGCTTTTATCAGAGATCTGGTTAGGGGCTTTGCCAAGTAAACTGTCGCCAAGTCAGTGACAGTAAAAAAAAAAAAAAAAAAAAAAAAAGAAGAAGAAGAGAAAACCACAAAACACACACACACACACACACAAAGGAAATTAGAACTTCCCCCAGCTTAAGATGCAGTGATGTGTCTGAGTACACAGATGCCACAGAATAGGTATCAGAGCATCATTTGCATCCAATTATGGGTGTCTCCAGTTGTTGCGCATGCATATTTATGCACACAGTGTACAAACAAGGGCTAATGTTCATAAACATGAAAAAGATTAGAAAATTCATTAATTAGGGTCATTTGTACAATTCCATTTCAACTCTAATCACTTGTTTCAATTGATGTCTCCTTTAGAAAGTCAGTCTGCGAGTAGTTATTTATTTATTCAGCAAGACTATTGTGTAGGGCGATCTTCTGCTTGACCTAAAATGTGATTTCTAATAATGCGTTCATTTCATCCTAATAAGCAGGAGGTTAGGCTTAACAACATTAATATAAACTGTTAAATTAATAAATACATATTAACTCTGTTAGATTTCATTTCCCACCAGTAGAAATAACGTGGTTGCATTTTACAGGTGTGTGTCAACTGGCTGCTTTGTGTCTTTCAGGGAGAACCTAACCAAAATTAGCATTTTTACGAATTTAAACATTCCAAAAAGGCTTAGGTCACTCTATAAGCGAAATAAGAAATTTCCTTCTGAATCCCAATGAATTTACTGTTATTATTATTAATTTACTATTGATTAGCTCTCCCATTTATAAATATTGGCTCACCATACACTGGCTCATTACAAAGTCTAAACACCTTCACTTACTACACGCTCACCTTTCTAGGCCCAATATTTTGTTTCCATGTGTGTGACATTCTCTGACTGTATTCTTTATATATGCCTTATCTCTCTCTCTCAATCTCTCTCTCTCTCCTTTTATACCCACCCCAAACTTTCACTTGCTTTATTTAATCATGTCCCCCTTAGCAAAAGTCTGTTACAGACTCTTGCTTTCTTTGGCTTGTTTAAAGGTAGTTGTACTTCGTAAGTGTACTCTTTGATTTTTTTCCCTACAAATCTTTTTTCTATGATTATTCCTGTTGTGTTTAAAATGTAAGCACTACTTTTACCTTAGACTCTTCAATATGCTTCCCTTCCCCCTCCACTGCCAATCAAGCTCTGGATCAAGGGAACTTTGGGCATTGGGAGAGAACAAACTCTGAACTTGGGGCAATGGAGTGAGTGATTTGTTAGGAAGTGAATACAGAAATGGTCTCTCCCTCTCTCTTTCTCTCAAACTGAAATTTAGAGAATTAGTTCAAGACTTTTTTTTTTCCCACTTTTATGAAAATGACCTAAGGCAAGTCACTTAATCCCTCTAGACTTCCATTTCATTGCCTATAAAATGAAAGTGTTGAATAAGCTCATCATGATCCCTTTTAAAATTAAAATTCGTGTTTCTGAGATATCATGCAAAGAAGTTTTAAAAGAACTGAAAAGTTTTCCTGAAGTAGAGAACAGTGTTCTCAAAAACACCCTGATATTTCTAACCATTAAAATTTAGCTTCTGCTTTTTCATATTGGAAAACAGCAGCTCCAACTATTTCCCAGATGTATCTCAAAGCCAGATGGGAACATTTAAGTGTGAACATTCTGGAGCCGTAGAACATGCTTAATACGCACACATGAAGGGTAAAGGTTCTTACAAAGGGGCAAAGACGCTAGAGCCGTTTCTTCAAAAGGGGATAAGTTTTGGGGTGCCTCGGTGGCTCAGTGGTTGAACGTCTGTCTGCCTTTGACTCAGGGTGTGATCCCGGGGTCCTGGGACTGAGTCCCACATCGGGTTCCCTTCATGGAGCCTGTTTCTCCCTCTGCCTGTGTCTCTGCCTCTCCCTGTGTCTCTCATGAGTAAATAAAACCTTTTAAAAAAAAAAGTGGACAAGTTTATTGGATGGGGGATGTATTTCATGAAAGTGGAGGACCAGGGCTTATGGTCGCCAGCTCCTTCTTCTTCATTGCCACAGCAGCTAGGCCAGGTTTTCTGAAGGAGTGCTATCTTTAAATAGATACCAGCTCACAGGCCCTTTGCTAGTCTTAGCCGGGATGTTACGTCTATTCCCCTTCATGTTGCTGGGTATTGATTAATCCCAAAAGGCCCTGCCTGGTGGTAATAATTTGTGGAGTTCTCAAGCCTGTTGCAGGATAAGTTCCAGTTGGTAAACACCAATATAAGAAAACCCAAGGTCCATCTCCCCGTTGGGGGGCAGGAAACAGTCTTCTTGGAAGTTATTCAGAAATACAAACTCCTGTTCCCTACCTTGCACAGCTTTATTATTCCTCACAGGCTAAGAAGGGTCTCTCCTTTTCACCCTGCTATCCCCTTCCTGAAAAATCCCAATTCCAACATAGGGTTTCACTTAGGCTCATAGTTCCTTCTCTCTTGCAGCTTCCAATGTCACAGCTGGCTAACTATGTGTTTACGAGTTCTGTCCCCAAATCTGCAACCCAGAATTTCAATTTGTGAACTCAACATTTCAAACTAATTACTTTGCCACAAATGTAACGTTTAAGTGGAATGGTTCTTCCTGGCATAGTCCAATATTCATCCCAACTTTCATCAATCACTCATTTATTTCAGCTTTGACACAGATGTAAAGTCATACTGAACAGCACAAAATGTGTTATTAGTCGAAAGGAGAGCTCCTCTATCATTCTGGCTAAGTGTATCCAGGAGTGCATTTGCAAGCAACGACGTCCAATCAGTCTCTTCAGAACCAATTTCATAGTAGCCAAAGCCAAAGTTCCACCTTTGAACTAGGCATCCTGTGATTCTAACTCTCAGTTAAGATTTAGAAGCACTATAGTTTTCCCACAGGTCTGCTTGTGCTTCAAGAACAAAATTTATAACTTTGATCAAGGACTTTGATTCAAAAAACGTATTATCTACGTCTGGAAATATTGGAGGTCACTGGAAATACTGAGCTTTATCTTCTTTCAACTTCAAGTGTTTGCGGAATCTCTCTTGAGCAAGGAAAACCTCTGTGTTGTCAATGGTACTGATAGATTAGTGTAGAGACCATATTTAATAACTGTATTGATGTTGGCACCTTCTAATGCTTTCAGCATTATACTGATCATGAAATGTACTCATTCTTTTCCTGCCTTTCAGTCTTTTTATTTTTATTTTATTTTTTAAAGACTTTATTTATTCGTGGGAGACACACAGAGAGAGGCAGAGACATAGACAGAGGGAGAAGCAGGCTCCCTGTAGGGAGCCCGATGTGGGATTCGATTGCAGTAACTCCTCACCTGAGCCAAAAGCAGGCTCTCAACCACTGAACCACCCAGGTGCCCCTCAGTCTTTTTATTTTTAACCTTATTCAATTCAATTTAACCTTATTCAATATGGTTATGGTTCCATCTAAAATGGGCTTAACAGACCTGCTCTGCCCTTATGGACTCCTTTACCTTTAAAATGCTCACCAATGCTGTCATTGTATAAGAGCAACTCAGTAGCCATATGACTCATCAACAAATCTAATTTCTCTAACAACTGCAGTCAGTGACGTGGGTGCTATTAGAAATCTTTGCTTCATCTGCTGTAGTCTGAGAAAATCAAGTAAAACAGCCGTATTCAGTTCATGCAATCCAACTTCATTGAGAAGAGAAAATGGAAAAGGAACAGTTCATACTAAAACTAGTTTAGTGTTACTTCATCACTTGTTTTTAAATATAATCTTTGGAAAAGTGATAGTGGATAAACCCATATGTCTGTGGCTAAACACACGAGCATGCGCACACACTCTTTGTGGAAGTTTTAGCAACAGATAATAGTGACCCATTCCTATGTTTTATTTTAGATTTTTCACTGTTCCACATTTTTGCTCATGGCTGCTATATTTATATCTAATGTCTGTTGATGGTGTATTTGTCCATTGCTTAAACTTCCTCTTATTATGAACATGAAAGGTGAAGAGTATAAAACCTATCATCTTTGTTTCTGCAAGTTTTCATAATCCTTACAATATTTTCTAGTCCCACTGAAATCTACATTGCTGTGTGTTTCTACTCAGCAAATTCAATATCTTCCCACTCATTAAGCTTCCTGACATTCTTCTTTCTCAATTAGATCACCCAAGGTTTCCATATACCTGAATAGTATCAGGCCAGATCCCTTCCTAAATATTTATTGGGGAAATAATCCCCCTTTCATATTTTTTATCCATCATGTGTGGCCAGTTCCAAGTACCCAAACCTTCAGCTTGCAATACTATTTCAAAATAGTCACCCAGATATGTTTTATTCACATTTTTTTCAATAGAAGTTGTGTTTGGAAGATCTTGCCACTCGATAATTTTCTTGTCTACTGATTCAAAGGAAAAAATATTTAGTTGAAGATGAAACAGTCACTAAGTTATCAGATAATAATTACTAAATCATTTAACTTCTGTTCTATTTTTTAATCAAAAAAACTTCTCTGGAGATTGTTAACCAAAAAAAAAAAAAAGTAGCAACAATTTTACCTCACTGTATTTATTCATTTTAATGGGGATTTTAGTGTTATCCATATTTAAATATTCATGCTGAATATTTTCAAAGATTCAATATCAAAATAATACAAGTTATTGTGCTAGTCACTTTTTTTTCAGAGAAAATGTGAAGTTTCTGTAAGTTACTTTTGATACTATCCCTCTTGAGCTCACAAAAACTCTTGTTTTCTTTTTTAACAAAAATTACTGGATTTAATAAAAGACTAGTCCTAGGTCCACATGATATCTGAGACGTAAAAAATCAAATATTGAGAAAAATATTATCTTTGTGTCCTTGAGACTTAGGTAGAGCAACTCTGTTTTTGTTGGGTTGGTTTTTTCTTTTTTTTTTTTTTTTGCAGTTATTTGCATACAGATGCAAAAAAGAAAGGATTAGTTAAGAGCTGCAGATATTATAGAAAGAGAAAGAAAAATACTTGGAATTATGTATACAAAAATCAAAGAAAACCAACAGAATGGTTTAAAAAAATTTATCCACTTCTTTACTTTTTTATTTGGATTCTAACAGCATCTCATCAACTGCCCTGCGTATTTTATTGTTGAAATAGACCTCATTTTTCCTACTGACTTTTTTTAAATTTTAGAATAAATTTTCAAACATTTCATTTTATATTAGTTGTAGTATTTATTGCTCTAGTTAATTTAGCACACAGATGTCTTCAGATCTCATAATTTCATGAAAACAACTTTCATGCTAAATTTTTTGATAGTTCACCACAACCCAAATATGAGTTTATCTTCAAAATTTGAGGAAGATCTTAATCTTTAATTGACTTAGGTGAACATCTTAAAGAGGCCTCTATTGCCAATGCTGAAAATATTTTGGCTGTCTAGATTAATTCAAATTTAAATATAGCTTAACGTAAATGACAAATATAGTAAATAAACTTTTTCCTTTTTTTAAAAAAGAATTTTTAAAATTATTTATTTGAGAAAGAGTGAGAGAGCATGAAATGGGGAGGAGAGAGGGAGAAGCAGTCTCCCTGAGTGCAAAGCCTAATGTGGGACTTGCTCTCAGAACTCCAGGATCATGACCTGAGCCCATGGCTGATGCTTAACCAACTGACCCTCCCAGGCACCTCTAAACTTTTTTCGTTAACTGAAAAATATGCCATTTTCTATCACTTTACCTGGTTTTCGTCTTTCAAAAACCCATAAACATCTAAAGGAAAATAAATAGCAGCTCAAGATTTATTATAATAATGTTACAGTGAGAACTTAGTTCCTTCACATAACATGTATAAATGGTCCATGCTATCTCATGGATGACACCAGATGTCAGCAGTTCCAATATGTAGATTTGTTATTTGTTTCCCGTTTAAGATATGTGTCTCCAGTTCGCAACAGACAAATCCAGAGATTTAAATTTTCAGTCTCTACCTGAAACTGACCCTCTTGCTCTATACTCCTAGAGCCCCCAAATCCCTTGAGTCCTCTTTTCCCTCCAGTGCAGTTCAATACATCCAATTCTACAAGCATTAATTGGGCTTCTGCTGTGTGTAAAGCACTCAGTGTGAAGTACAACAGAGAATTAGCTTTGGTCCTTCTCTATAATTTCAGCACGGGAGAGGTTTGGTCCTTGCTTTCCCCTGGAGAATGAAAGCTTCCGTAGTACCACTGGGAACAGAAGTAAATATCTGGAGATTGCTGGTTTCTTTATCCTCTCTCAAGAGGCAAATCACCTCACAGACCATGTGTCTATTTCTGCTGAGTTTTTGTGCACTTGCACATGTCTGTACACATACTCATCTCCCATCAGATTCTCCACAGCAAGTAGACTTTCCTATTCTTAATTTTCTTTCAAATAATTCCCTTCTTACAGGCCACCAGTTATTTCTAATTTCTATGGTCACGGGAATTCATTCAAAACACTCCTGACAGGTCAGAGAGCCCAGTAAAAGTTACTTGCATTAATTTGAAAAAATAACCAGCAAACCCTCTATGTATGATGGCAAGTTGGAAGAACATAGAAGTGTCAAAATTAAATGCATCAGACTCCCTCAAAGCAACCTTAGGGTTGCCATTGTTAGTCTGATCATTAGACATTTCCTATATATTGTTATTTGGTAGAATGGTAGAAAACCAACCTTAACTAAAATTTATAATGATATCAAATATCCTATTTGCCCATATTTGTATTTAGTATACATAAATGCACAATGCCATTGGAGTAGTTCTATTCCATGTAGTAGAGTGCAACTCTGTGGATAGCCATTCAACTTGTAAATAGGGTTTGACGCTAATTGTATTTCAAAACGGTAGCACATGATTAGTGCAGTGCCTGCTATGCATTAACACTTCAGAGAATGACTTTCTTCCAGGAGAACTGAGCAAGAACTCTTGCATGAGTGCACAATTAAGACTGGAACTCAATTCTGAAGTACGAAGAGGAGATCTGCTGACTTGTAGCATCCCTTCCCAATCAT
The DNA here is from genome assembly GCF_048418805.1 of Vulpes vulpes. NCBI lineage: Eukaryota > Metazoa > Chordata > Mammalia > Carnivora > Canidae > Vulpes > Vulpes vulpes. The sequence goes on along the minus strand of NC_132786.1, from coordinate 52,601,846 downwards.
GATAAGAGACAGGAAGAACTTGACACTAAGCTTCCCCCAGCAAATCGCAACCATTTTATAACCAAGAAACTTGTACTGTTGGGAGGGGTCACATATACATTCTACTTCTGTGCCAAAAATATATGCATCTGTCTGTAATGATGAATCAAAATTATGGGATGGGATGGAATACCATGACTGAAGTGATCTAGTGAGTTTATTCATCTACTGTCTGCACCACCCTACTAAGAATCTAGGAACAAATGTTTAAATTTCTTTGCCGCCAAGAAAACAACAACAAAAACAAATAAAAACAAAAACCACCTCCTCAGCTATTCCCTGGGGGCCACCAAGAATATGATCCACTTTTGAGGCTAAATTCAATATCTGAACTCCCAAATGCAAGGAAAAGGCATCCAGATTAGGCAAAAAATTCTTTAGGTGAGCCTCCCATCCTGTATACAGGAGTTATTTGAGAGATTGGCCATGGAATTTGCCCATTAGGTGGTAAGAGGCTTTAAGCTTTGTGATCTTTCTCCCTGGTGGATCCTCTATAGGACTGGCAGATATTTACCAAAAATACTCACAGCTGAAAACTCCTTACACACCCCTCATAACATTACACGCATTTACACCCTTCCCAGCTGCCCGCTATATTTAAAATCATAGAATTTTGCCATGATGTTTTCCCACTTTTGGATCTTATTTAGTGTAAAGTCATGAATTAAAGTATAAAATCCCACCAAAACTACTGGTTATGTAAGAATCATCCAATTATTATTATAAAGTGAATTTTTATGTTTCCATCAAGTTTTCTCATCTTTCACTTCCCTAAAACAAACTGCAAAAGGATGATTATAGCAGTTCTTTTTTTTCCCTCTCTAATGGGAATTCTCACTCACATGATTTAGATAATATATAACAAAGAAGCACACCACAGGACTGGATAGTTTTAATCGTATTTGAGCCATATGATGCCAGACAGAAGCGTATGGCTTGGCATAAAAATCTGTAAGTCCATATGTTCTAGATAAAGAGGTAACTGTGTGTGTGTATGTGAGTGAGTATGTGTGTATACACACACACACACACACACACATAATTTGGATATGCTGTCATTTTTCAAAGTCTCAGATGTTTCATTTCTTTCTTTTTGACAATTTAGATCTGTTTGATGTTCGGGGACTAACATAGATTTTATAACCACATCTTTAAAGTCATTTTCCAGTGTGAGAGAGAAGGATTGCCTTTGTGTCATAACTAAAAATTGAATGGACTTCAATATAAAGAGCAACTATGGCCAAATAAAACAAAACAACTAAATGAAAACAACAACTAAATAAACTGAAAAATAATAAAATAAAATAAAATAAAATAAAATAAAATAAAATAAAATAAAATAAAATAAGAGAGAGAAAAGAAAACATACACTAAAATGCTAAAGAATTATCCCCAAATACAGTCATACTCAGTTTCTGTCAGTATCATTAGCTTTCAAGCCCAACATCACTGCTCTATGACGGATACTCACACGTATTTAGATATTTAAAGTCTGTGCTCCAGGAGGACAGAGGGACTTTCATGTGATACGATGTGATAGATGAAGATTAATTGAAAGTAGTTATTTATCGTAGAATATTTAAGAAAATTCTGTTTTACGATAGGTATCAATCTCAGCATCTCCTGCATGAATATATCTTCTTAATTTGAAATTCTTGGAAAAATCCTTATATCCTTTCACAGTTTGGTTGCTTTATTCCATTAGTGGTCTCTTACTGAGAACAAGCAGAAGCCATTAATATACTCAGTAAATATTAATCAGATGCCAAATCCTGTGCTAGTGAACCTATTCACTATACTCTCATACAGAAGCATCCACATTGCTTGCTTTAGAGTCTACTTAATTTCTGATTTTAAATGCCTAACTTCTGGATTAGTTTTTGTGTGAATTTATGTTTGCTATAGATTGTTCAACTCTTCTACCAATTACAAGAGTAAAAATCTTGGAGGAGAGAACATTTATCTTCCTACTCGGCAGGTTACCACTGTCTAAATTGTGTTGTGCTGCCAAAAGGGCTTCAGACAAGTTTGCTATGGCTCATCATTGGGAAGGAGTGTTTCTGAGAAAAAGGATCAACATCAGATGATTGTGACCCTTCATGGTCTCCCTCTCTTGCCCAGAGTTGGGAGGGACTGTTAACAATTCCAATTTCCTTATGGGATAGTTGCCTCTGGCCCAGTATTTTATCCCTCCAACTGAAAGCATGATCCCTAATCAACTAAAACCAATTACTGCATGACTTTAGGTGATTAACCTCCTCACATTCCAGTCTCAACTTCTATAAAATACAGGACTTGCAAAATGATACTGCTAGAGTCCTTTCATATTGAAAATGTTGTTGGTCTAAAATTGCATGACCATGGAGAGCAAGTTTGCCTTCCTCACATATGAGGATATGAATACAATCTGTGGCAAATGATGATCAGACTTCAGGGTTTCCTCCTAGTGCACTGACCACTCCTCATCTCATTTGATGGATCTTCATTATGGGCCTGACCACAAAGTGCTCAAGTAGCACAGGGCTCCAGGCTCATGCCTCTTCTTTTTCATTTTATAGGAATTTAATCAATTCTATGGTTTTAAATGCCATCTCTATAAGGTAATGATTTCCAGATTTATATCTGCAGCCCTAATCTCTCCCTGGAACTGCAGACTTCTAGATAACTGCCTACCTATCCAACGTCTCCTCTTAGGTGTTCTTTGGGCATCTAAAACTTAATGTGTCTAAAATGAACTCTTGACATCCACTCCTACCCTCCCTTCAAATGCTTGGCACTCTTCCAGTGCTCTAAATTTCAATAAATCTTACCACTATCCAGCCAGTTTCTTAGGTCAAAAATCTAAGAGGCATCATTGGCCCCCTTTTTTGCATATACCCCATCTCCACCAGGAAAGGTGCTACCCTAATAGTCCAACCATCTCACGGCCTCCACTGCCACCACCTCTGGCTCAAGCCACCATCATCCCTCACGTGGTCTATGGCAACACACTCCTGATTGGTCTCACGCTTCCCCGCCACCTGTGATCCACACAGCGGGCTTTTAGGACAAAAGAGATCTTGTAAACTATGCAATTCAAATACTCTGGCGTTTTCTGATTATAGTTAGAACCCAAGCATTCACCTAAAGGCCTACAACATAATATGGCTTCTAGAAAAATCTTCAGCTGTTTCTCACTAGTCTTCTTATAATTGACAATAACACCCAGCATACTCCACCCCGGGGACTCTGCCCCTGCTGCCAGCAATGCTCTCCCCTCAAGTGCCTCCATGGCTCTCACTCTCACTTCATTCATGTCTCTGCTTGAAGCCACCTCTGTAGTCCACTATATGAAATAGTACATACCTCCATTTTTTCTCTATGCCTTTGCCTTACCTTACTTTGTACAGTACATATCGTTCCTGGCATAGTATCATATAGTTGTTGGTTTTTTTGTTTTTTTTTTTTTTGTTTTTTAGTATTTATTGTATCCTCCTCTAGTGTGTAAACTCCATTAGAACAGGGGATAGGTCTGCTTTGTTTACAGTATAAATACCAAATGTCTAGAATAATACCAGGTACACAGTCGTTGTCTATTAAATATGTATTAAATGAGTGGCTCACAGTATTAATTCATGAATTCCAGCCAGCCAGGCAAATCTAACCTATGCTGCTGGTTAAGATCACTTGCGTGAGAGCACAGTTCAAAAGAATTTCTCAATCTTGAACCTGATCAAGATAGTCATAATATCTTTTACTATGTGCTTGCTATGCTGCAGATAATGTGCTAAGTATTTATTATTTACTCACCTTACTTAATCCTCAAAAGGAAGCTACCTGGGATTACTTCTATCTTTGAGATAAGGGACCAGAAGTATGGGCTTCACAGTTAATAAGTGATAAAACAGGTATAAAATCCAAAGGCTACCCAAGGCTACACAGACTCTATGCTTCAGTTTCATACTTTAACACAAAGCCCAGACTCAAATGCCTGCAAAGGCCAATCCATGTTGGAAACCATCAAGTGGCCTTCTTGCTTTCCTTTGTTGACTCACTTTTGATAGAGATCTAGGCACAGATAAATATTCTTCTACCATGGGCAGCGGGAAGCAGTCATGAATTCATGATGATGCTTCCAGTAAGTTTCAACAGCAAGCAGGGGGAATGACACACAGGGCACAGTCTAAAGAGGGAAGCCAACTCTAGCCAACTGTAGGATGGAGTAATATTCCTGCACCCAGAGCTGTCAGATTTCTCACTTCCTCAAAAGGAAGTGGAAATTCAGATTTTTAAATGAAATTTCCCAAATTATTACATGCTAACTGAACACTATCAGGCACTAGAGACCATACAAAGCACATCTTTGGCCAGGTTCAGCCCACAGACACCCTAGCTGTTCATCTTGACCAAAGTTCTGTGCTGAGTATTAGAGTTGAGAGGTAAGAAGTGGGGACCAAAAGACGGGGGGGGGGGGGTGCAGAGAATAGGTTGGACCCAATCACAGACACTTGATAAGGAATAAGAAGCCGACACAGGGTAATGCCATTGCCATGTGAGATGATCAAGTCCAAAAGCTTTAGGAAGGGGAATGACTCCCATCTGGGGCAGAGAATCACAGAACAAGTGGCATCTGAACAGACCTTGAAAGATGCTTTGTATCTTGTGTCAGTGTTTCAGGGTTCAGATAAAATCATGAGTTACATGTAAAGCTCTAAAAAGCACGAGGCACTTATGTATTTCAAGAATCTTAATTACACACTAGAACTGGCGTCATGTAAAAGATTAGAAATGTATAGAAAATCAAATTCTTGCACACAATGATAGTATGGCCATCTTATTAAGATTATGCGCCTTTTTTAGGTTTTTGATTGTAACTGTATTTTAGGACTAGAGCATTAAGCCATGCAAGTTGTTTTTAAAATAAAATCTTCATATGTTTCTATTTTATTCCTGGGGTTGGGAGTGCAGGTGACAGCAATTTGCTTTGTAAGGATAAAGCATTTATTTTCAAGTTTTATGTTGAAAGACTAAGTTGATTCTCATTTTGTTGGTGGCATGGAGACAGCTTTGAAAATTCATTGTGCCTGTTTCTTGAAAGTGACCTCTAGTGATTAGGAACTGATTTGAAATGTCCGGTGGTAATGGGCTTTCCTGGCTTTTAGTAACCTTCCTATCCTCAGCCAATACCCGAAGGTTTTCGGTTGGTGGATTTTAAAGTGAAGCTAGGGGACATGTTTCTGCACATGAACAGATCTGTCCACCCACATAGCCTAACTACACTGTGCTCCTGCAATTATAAATTAAATAATAATTTAATTTTAAAATATTTAAATTTAATATTTACATTCCATATTGAACAATATATTTTGAAGACAGCCATTTCCTGATGAATGTTTTTAATTTTAAGGACTCTAATATAAGGAATAATAAAAGTGACATTTTAGACTATTCTGAATTTAGGAGCATAAATAGGACATTTCAGGGCCTAGTTTTCAAGAATAGACGGCTAACAGGATAAACAAAATTAAACCTGTCATTATGCAAAAAACTGCTTTTGCATTCTGCACATATTTTAAGATGTATTTTTGAGGTTTGCAGAGAGCTTAATTTTCAGTTTAGAGTAAAAGATAGCGTTACCCAGTGTAGGTGATAAATTAGGTTATCACAGTTATTTGCATGACCCCGAAAAGGTGAGCAAACTAAATACACCTCAAAAGCAGAGCTATTAACCTTAATGTGGGTTACAGATTTGATCTGTGGGGAAAGACATGCAAGCAAATGTAAAGGATTTTGTTAATTCTCCCACTATCTGGTTACCAGTGTAGGGATATTTGGACATAACATCTATGGTCTAGCTCAATAGTGTATACAGGCAATTTTCATCTGTTAGGTTTTCCAGCTTGACTTCTGCTTTTCCTTTCCAAATTCATTTCTCACTACCTTGCTATTAATACCTAGAGGAGTTTATTGCTACTACCTTAACAAGCCTTCAAATGGCTGCTTTCTCTATACACTTTTCTCATCCCCACTTATATATCTTTGTTCATATTGAGACAATAAGCAATGAGGCGAGTCAGACTTGAGTTTCAATTCAATTCTGCTATGCATAAAGCTGTGTCTTTGTACAAATTATTTAACATCTGAATTTCCTTATTCATGAAATAAATACTATATACAGCTGTTATAGGGACTGAATCAGGCAGGTAGCTTATCACAACGCCAGACATATATTTCATGCTCAATAAGGAAGACAGTCATTTTCTTTAATGATGCAACTCAAACCTTAACTTATCGGAAACCTGCTAGTGACTCAGCTTGAGTACAGAATATATTTTGCGTGGGCAAGCTATTATGCTGAAATGGGGCAGTCAGAGACACAGTCCCACGTTCAGCCCATCTAGTTCACCTTGGCAAATCATCAAAATTCCCTGGGTCCACTCACCCTATCAAAAAACTCAAGGGGTAGACTCTGAAGCCTCCTTCAGCTTTCAGAATCCTGTGACTGGGCTCCAATTATTCCAGGTCTGCATGCACTTTTTACCTAGGGAGAATGTTCCCATATTCCACTGTATTATTCATATATTACTTCGTAACCACTTTTCAGATGTTAAAAACCAATATAATGCAGTGAACAAGGTTATGTCTTCTGTGCCTCAATAGTAGGCTTTTGAGGCCAAAGGGAAACAATAGGTGCTCAATAAAAAGTAATGACATGCTTATTCTCCCCATTACCCAATCCCCAATAGCATTAACTTGTTTAATGCCACATTTTTACAGGCAACACATCTAGACTTAATTCTTTGAGTCTACTACTGAATTTTGATAATATTTGCATGATAAAAAATCTTTTACATTAATATGCCCATTGAAATTTTATAAAATTTCTTCCATTTATTTTAAATCATAGGTATCACTGTCTCCAACCTATACAAAGGAAAAGCTAAAAGTCCCATTATTATATTATTCACATAACACTATGTTTTAAAGAAAATAAAATACACAAAGCTGAAAAAAAATAAAGAAAATAAAATACAAACAGGAGGAAAAATGAGTAATCTATAGGGGTAACACCTCCCTTGCCTCAGTTATTCTATCCCAAATTGGTCATTTTATCAGTTTTCTGTGTTAGTCCAGAATGTCTATGCAAAACCAGCATATGTGCACAGATTTTTTTTATGGTGTAAGATATACTGCATAAGATTTCTCTCTCTTTCTACCTTACTTTTTTTACTCTTAGTTCTACTTCTTGGAAATATTTCCTGATAAGCCATGCAAAACCTCCTGACTTTTTTTTTAAGATTTTATTTATTTATTCATGAGAGACACACAGAGAGAGGCAGAGAGGCAGAGACTAGGCAGAGAGAGAAACAGGTTCCCTGCAAGGAGCCCAATGCAGGACTCAATCCTGGGACTCCAGGATCACGAGCCAAAGGCAGACCCTCAACCACTGAGCCACCCAGGTGCCCCAAAACCACATGACCTTTAAAGAGTGACTCCACAATACTCCATCATATGGATATTCCACATTTAGTGCCCTTCTAATAGGCCTCTTAGTTGTTTCCAGTTGCTATTATGAACAATCCTGCAGTGAAATCGTTTTACTTCTATCTTGGCAAACTTTGGTGAGTCTGTCCTAGCTCTGTGATTGGGATAAAAGGGTATGCAAATTCCTTTGCAATTTACTTTATTGAAAAAGAAGCCTTATAATCATTTTTAATCTCTGATCCTCTCAGAACCAATGTTCATTTTACGGATGAGAAAAAGTGGGGAATTCAGTAACCACACTTGATTAGTAAGCGTAGAAACAAAATTAGAACGTATCCCTCCCTAGGTTCTTCTTCTCTTTCGATCACCTCAAACTGAATTTTCAATGAATTCCAAAGAAAAGGTCATTTGAAAAATTGGGCATCTTCAACAGATGGATTAAGGTGGTGGCTGGTAGGCCTTTGAAGAAATGCATAGAAAAGAGACGCAGAGAAAGACACACTGTGCTTTTTTTCTCCCACACAGACCTCTTTGGAGTTACAATAAAGCCAAGCTTTTCTCTTTCCTTGTTTACCAGGTTCTATGAAAGAGAATAGAGAGAAAGATATTCCTGTTGATGAAAATGATGACAGAAAAAATGTGTTTGAAGGCTATAAAAGCTTCTTACATCTGGAGCAGCTGGCAGCCTGGGATCGGACTCTAAGGGGAGCTCATAGATATCTAATTTGAGCAATGGTTAAAAGTAAACTTGGGAACAGCTGATTCAGTGCAGTTATCTCTGGCTCTGGGAAGTTTTTGTGATGTTTGGAGGCTGGCACATAAAAATCCACATGACACATATTTGCTGAGTCTAATATCCTTATGAAAATGAATGGGATGATTTACAGGAATATATTAGACACAGCTGTTCTTATATAAACCAGGGTATAACATGCGATAGCAGGTAATGAGCCATTAAGATGGGCAGAAAAGACTTGCTAATGTTTCAATAATTATGTACATTAAAATATACAAATAACAGAAAAATACCAGTAGCACAGAAATTAGATTAGATCAACTGCTAGTCATTCAGCAACTAGTTATGGCCTACCACAAGTAAAGCATTTTGCTGAAACCCAGAAAGGACATAGAGTCTTTGTACCTCAACTATATTTCAGAATCACACACCAGAGATGCTGTCTACAAAGCGAAGCAACTTGGTAATGTAATGAGAACAGAGATGGAGGTGGGCCGAGGCCAAGCACCAAGGTCATTCAGTCACAATGCTGCCTTTTGGAAAGCTATGACATAAACTATGGTGATTTTGTGCCCCAGAGATACCTGCTCAGGTCTCACATCAGAGCTTCCAGGGATACAAACAAAGAAGAAAAGTCAAGAGAAAGAGAACACCTGGTTGGATAAGTTTACATGACAATTCTAGCATGATGGGCCACCAAACCATTAGGAATCTGGATCCTACGCCTGATAAATGCTCTCCTCATGATGCTTCAGATCTAGATACGGGTATGATGTACATGCACCAATTAATAGGAAGCAATATGCCACAAATGTGATGTGGGACAACAGAGTAAGCACTGCCCTGCAGGTAAGATGAGGGCAATAGACTTTTCACTGAGGTGGTCATAGACAATATTATTGAGGAATGTACTCAATCGAGCCCGGAAGTATACTAAGGTTTTTGACAGATGTTAATGTTGTTTGAAAGGAAAGATAAAATAATCTAAGCAACGTTATAGATATAAAACAGTACAAGACATATTCAGGAGACAAAGAGTAGTCCAAAATGGCTCAATTGGAAGAAATATAATAAGAAATCGGGCTGTGAAAGGTTTGGGGCTGTATGGCTAAGGAATTTATATTTTAATTTAGCAGACAGTGAGAATCATTCAGTATTTTGATTAGGGAAACGGTGTGATTATAATGGTACTTTTGGATGATTACTCTTATAATGATTATGAAGTGGTTTGGAAAGAGGGAGTTCTGGAGCAAGCCTGTTACAATAATCCAGGGAACAAAGGTCTGACCTAGAACAGTAGTAGTGGGGATGGAACAGAATGATTGGAGAACTGTTGCTCAGAGAAAGGCAACATGAGACTTTAAGGTTGGGGAGAGAGAGAGAATGAGAAGAAAACTAAGAAGGACAGCTCAAAACATGGCTTTGAACTTGGTAAATAAGGTGATAGAGAAGACACAAGGAAATGTGACTTTGAAGGAGATTTACATGTTGAAGTTGCTACATTAATGGGGCTTCTATGCAGGAATCCCCAACAGAGCTATAGAAATAGATAAATGGAGCTCAAAATCAGTAGCATGACTGGGGTTGTATGTTTGGAATCGATTTTGCTCTGCTTAGAAATGATGTTTGAACACAGAGATGAGGGTAGGAGAATATGCAGGAGCACACAGAAAGGCTGAGAAAAGAGACCATCTCAGTGGATCAAGAGCAAGAAGCAGCAGCCAAGAAGTCAAGGAATGAAAGGGATGTGGGGTCAGCGAGCCTCGGTAATAACAGAGTCACCAGGACAGAAAGGAGATATGAGGAGAACTAGATCGTCCAAGGTATAAATATATCATGCACATGGGAGAGATTGAAGACTGAGGAAAGACCAATGAACTTATTCTGTGGGTTGTGATTGGTTTAAAAAAATGGAGGCAGCAAGAGCAAAGAGCGTCTCAACCTTATCTTTTGCAAGAACCTTTCAACAGGGCTTCCTACTCTAACCTTTTCCTTTCCAACCATCCTTTTTTCAACACAAAGTTATCCTTCTAAAATCCAAATTTAGTGATATCACTACCCTGGTGAACATTTTCCAATGGCTTCCATGGCCAACAGACTTCAAGGCTCTTCCAACTGGAGCCACATCCAAATGACACCATTTGCTGAAACCAGCTGCATGCTGTTGCCCTTCTGAAACAGGTGTCAACTTTTTACACTTCTTACCTTTGCTAATGCTATTTTTTTTTTCAAAATGGAACACCTTCCAATGCTTCCCAGCAGCCCCATGGTCTATTTTGGTCATCTCCTGGCCGAAGCCCTCCCTCGTCCTCCCGGCAGAACACATTCCTCATTTCAGTGCTCTCATAGGCCTTCTCAGGGGTCCCACCTATGCTATTATATCACATTCACTGAACAATGACTTGTTTACACACCTTGTCTCCTCTACTGTGGTACAAAGTTTAAAAAACAGTGTCACATTCATTCTTAGAATCCTGGAACATAGCATAGTTCACGTATGTTAGTTTTCATTGCTTTTGAGTGAAGGAAGAAAGGAGGGTGTAAATAGCTACTAAGATGTAGGACTTTTGGGGGTGGAGAGAGCTGAGCCTGTTTGAGAGAAAAGCAGAAGAAGTAAGTAAAGGGAAAGAGACTGCTGGTGCTAAGAGAAAAAGGAGGAGATAATTAATGGAACTATGTCCTAAAGAAATCAGGATGTGTTACATAAATAACATAGATGCCCAAGTGACTCTTGGAAAGAAAGAGAGGCACCTTTTCCCCTGAAGCAGGGGACCATTGACAGGGGACGGACTTTAAGTGAAATGATGTATCAGGTACTGTGATAGGGGCTTTTCTTTTAAGATTTTATTTATTTATTCATGAGAGACAGAGAGAGAGAGAGAGAGAGGCAGAGACACAGGCAGAGGGAGAAGCAAGCTCCATGCAGGGAGCCTGATGTGGGACACCAGGATCATGCCCTGGGCTGAAGGTGGCGCTAAACCGCTGAGCCACCCAGCCTGCCCGATAGGGACTTTTTATACCTGTTCTCATCATTTACCATTATAAGCCATGTAAACTCTCTATTTACAGGTGACAGGACCAAGACAAATGGTTTTAGGACCTGGCTTTAATTGCAGAGCTAAAATTTGAACCCAGGGCTCTCTCCTCCAAGGCTCAAGCTCTTTCCATGGAACTACTACTATTGGCACTGGTTGGGGGGATCATAGGATATCAAGAGAACAAAGCATTTCAGATATTAGAAGGCAGAACTAAAATAACCTACAATGAGTTCGGGCTGGATTTGTTTGAAAGCAAATAAAGCCAAAACGCTGCTTTTATGAATATAATCATTTATTTTACTACATTCACCAATTTGAACTAAGAAACTAAAGGCGCCTGTTATGTTTCAAAGTGTGCAATCATTTTCTGGATATTTCCAGCACTTTCCCTTAGATTCAGGAAGAATCTATTGGTTAATTTACTTTACAAATATTCATGAAGCATGTGCTATCAGTATTCAGTATTGTGCATCTCCTATGAAGTATCAAAGCAGAATTAGGTAGAGTCCTCGGGGAAACGATATTTTAATGGAGCTTATATATAAACAAAATCACTGTGCCATGAAGTAAAATATGCATGCTGTAGAGTGATTCAAACACAAATGAAGATGATGCAATAATTGACTTGAACTTAAAACGTTAAGTGGGATATGCCACTTAGAAGCAGGTGGGTAGAATGGGCATTCCATAGAAAGAAGGGATTTTACAGATTGGATCAAGTTTCTTCACCCACTAGAACCTTATAGCAGTTTCTCCTTGGTGTTAGAACAAAGGTTAAAACCTATATCTGGACCCTCAGTCATCCATCATCTGGTTTATAGCTAACACTCCTGGTATAAATCATGATGCTCTAACACTTGCATCTCAGAGTTTTAGCATATTCTGTTCCCTCTGAATCTCAATATCTCTCTCTCTCTCTCTCTCTCTCTCAAATTTTGTCTTATACCTCACTTTCTCAGGAAGGGATTCTTCTCTGAGATTCTAGGCTAGATTAGTTCTGCATTTATACAATTTTTTTCAACACCAAATTACAATTGTAATTCTACAGACATATGAATCATTACATGTTTAACACTTGTATCCAAAATTAAATTACAAATTCCTTGAAAGCCAGGACCATGTAAAAACCCCAGATCTAACATAGGAAAGAGATACACGAATTGGTTCAAGACTGTGGGTCACTGGAGATGGTTTATTTGATGTAAGGACTAGAAGTGAAAAAAATAGGAATTTTTGTAATGTACAGAAGAAGGGTTACTAGAGATGTGATATACATAGAAAAGAAAGATACATTTATAAGGCATTTTAAGATTAAAAGCAATGGGGGCTGGAGGTTAATTGGATGGATTATGTCTAAATAATTTGAGGGGCCCTACAAATATATTTAATAATAAATATTTAAGATTTAATATAATATTAACATGTGTTCAAGATAATACTTAAGTTCCATTATATTCCCAACTTGCCTGATTTTTAAGAAATCCTTTCTCAGATCTACAAAATCTCTGAATAGTCCAGTCCTTTTTCCTACGTATCTTTTATAGAACTTTATACCAATATTTATTGAGAACCTATGCCAGGCACTCTCTTGGGTACTTGAATGTCAGTGAACAAAACAAAGATCCCTGCATTCATGGAGCTTACATCATTTTGCAGAAAATAGAGAGTGAATAGTATCTATGAATGTCTGAATTGTCTATTTGAAGTCTGTATGTATGGGACAAGGAAAAGTAGAGCGAGATTAAGGCAGAATTGATACAAACAGCCCAGGAACATGACACCCATTATCTATAGCATATAACGTATATTAATTTTAGCATTTTTGTTTTATCGTTTCACTTCTCATGAAACTCAGAAACTTTCCAATTGTAGGTAGTCAATGAAATATAAGTGCTCTTTTTCTCATCTATATCCTGGAGATAACATCCTCAAGAGCAGGAAGGGAGCAAGACATGCAGGCAGTGGTAGAAAGCTTCCTTCCTGGACAGCTTGTGGGGGGTGGGGTCCCACACCAGCACCACCGCCTGCCCCTCCTCCCCTGCCCTTTGGTAAAGACAGTTCTCAGCATCTCCTCCTACCTAGCATTTTAGTGGATTTCCTAACACTTCTGGATGATTCCTTTATTTTGCTATCCTGAAAATAACAAATATTTTCTAAGGCTACTTTTCTACTTCTCGCTTTCATCAGTTCCTTCTCCCTAAAACCTTTCATGGCCTTATCTACTCACATGAAAGCCCCGGACAGTGTATTTCACATGTAGGTTAAATTTTTTTCCAACTAGCTTGTTACATTTAATTTTTCATTCATGAATTATAATTTTTTCATGGTTTTCTGAATAGTATTAATAAAATTTGCATATTCATCATAACAGTAAATAACACGATATGAGATGATAAATATTTAATAGCTTTTTCTCGACTTTTAGAAAGCAGTTGGAACAATTCAAACTGTTGAGACACTGTTTACTTTGAAACTGACTTTCTTGAAACAGAAGGTAAACATATTTTTTAAAATTTGTTCATAGTTTAAATAGTAGGAAAAGAATAAATTAATCCTTTAGTTTACCCTCTTTCTTGAAAATTTTGTCATCCTCCACTGTATATGCTCATAGTCCACAAGATTTTTTTCAGCTGAAAAAATTTGTTAACTACATTCATGTTATTTAATTAAAGCTTAAACCACAACAAGTTTAAAAGTGAAACATTTCATTATTGTTTTTCTTATGCACAACAGTGGAGTGATTTTTTTTTCATAATGAAGGTACTGATTATTATGGCTTTATGTAGACATGACTTTAAGATGTCTATATGTTTTCAATTAATCAGTCAGTTCCATAAAATTCTAGATTCCTGGCTTCTTTCCAAAAATAAAATGTAATCTCAAGACTTCTCATTCCCTCATTTCTGGCTGCTTCATTTATTTGTATATTTGTATCACTCCCTGTCTCTGAAGATATATAAATTGACAAATCAAATGCATTGATCCAAAAATTAAAGTATAAGACGTATCTCCCACTTTCTCAAAAGGCTTGCGGCATAATAAGAAATAAATAATAATCTGTAAAAATACTTAAATCTTACAGTTTCAATGAGTTAACAAATGTATTCCCTCTGCTTATACTGAAGTTTCAGATTAAACACCCCCCCCCCAAAAAAAAACCACCTTGAAGCCAATGCTGTGGACATACAACCCCTTGAAAGATATAAATGATAAGTTTAAGATGGATCAGATCGGAGAGGATAAGAATTCCTTTGGGAAGTTGGTAAGCTGTGGCACTATGATACTCGGGAGGGGAGTGTTTCTCATAAACTGAATTCAATTGAAGAAAACTTAAAGATAGTCACCCACAACGTTGCGTTGTGTCTCCTGGTGTTCCAGGAGCCCAGGGACTGAGGTCTGACTTTTTCTAGGGGTGATCTATAGGCTAAGGGCTGCAGGAGTGACCAACAAGATGGCCAACCCAGACAGTAAAAGCTGAATAGGAAGTGAGCTGTATCCCCAACAGTATGTGTCGGGTAGAATAAATTAGATAGATTTTAGGTTTTGATTTTACACTGAATTCAACTCTTTAAAGCTTCATCTAAGGAATTGTTTATTTATTACCTGAGAATGATCATAAAAGATACAAAATGACTTGAAATTTCAGCTTAAGTCCTAGAAATACAGCTTGCTGAAAATAGGTTGAAAGGTGGCCAGAGAGGGAAATTATAAAGTTTTCTTTCAGTGCTCTCCCTAGTCCCACTCATCCAGTGAAGTTATATGACATGAGATGTGGCACAGGGGACCACCTACGCTGTTCATTGCGGAGTACAGAAAATTAGTTCAATGCAAAGAAGTGAGCGTGTATTACAGAGTGTGACAAAATTTTCATGAGAGGAGATAAAGAATTGGAAGAGAGCCAGGCACAGATTATAGATCATTGTAGACTTTGGACATAGAAGAATTCTGTGGGCACATTAAAGAGTGTCCCCACTGCCCAAATATTTCAGGAGATCAATCTGCATAAATAACTAAAAGCTGGAGATTATCTTTGGATGTGAGAATAAAAATACATTAAGGTTTCATATGTTTTGCTTTTTCTTGAAGAAATATAGATGTCATGGCCTACCAAGCTCCCTTATCAGCCTCCACAATTAAGTATACCAAGTAAATCGATGTGGGAAGAAGTATATCACACCACTGTTTCAGTAAGAGTAGGATTCTAAAGTTAAATGAATAAGGAGACATGAACTGAAGCCAGGAGAGGAGATGATGGGAGTAGATAGTTTCAGAGTAATAACAGACCAGAGTGGATCACTTGAGGAGTAATATAGAGAAGAAGGACATCAAACAGTAGCTCTCCAGGAATTTCTTGTGTCGTTTTTTAATATAATTTAATTAAACATGTGGAGGTAACCATGGTCCTGGCCGTAGAGTATTGAACTTGAAACCAATGGATGAAGGCTGTCTTTCTACCTGGTTGTATATCAAATTCCTAATGATGTGTATGCTGATTGTTGAGTAAGATAGTCTTCCACAGTTCTCCTGGGCTCCTATGTATCTTACTGAGTTTGTCAGTTAGGCAAAGCCATGACTGCTCTCTACTGGGGCCATTTCTCAGGGTCATGTTTACAGACAACAACTTTAAGAGATGATGTAATGTCTGCTTCCAAAACCAAGAACAGGTTTGCTTACTGTTTGCTATAAAAATGATATATTCCCCAAGTACAGCGTTCTTCAGCTGCAGAGCAAACCCACTGTGTGGATAGCATGGGTCTGGGACTTTCCACACCACCCCCACGCCAGGATGAGGGAAACCAACACAAACATGATGACGCTCATGCTGCTTGCTGTGCTTCAAGTGACAGTATCACTGACACAGGTGTCTTGTAACTTCTGGCAGCTTCTATGAAACATTAACAGACAAACTTACTAGTTTACATGTAGGGTAAAATCTCTGACCCAACAAGTATCGTTACTGATGTGTAGCCTCTGCTGGCTTTCCCTGGCTGGGTATATCATTTAAAAATATTCAAAATATTTTATTTGGAATGCTCTTATATTGCTAGTCTAAAATGTCCCTAATTGTTGGAAAACTGTTAACGGCTCAAACAAATTCATACATGTATATACCTGGGTAAGTCAAAATCCTCTTTTTACTTGCTTGTTTCTTTAGTATTCATTCATACTTTAAATATTCATCTTTAAAGTAAGCTTCAAGATTTTCTAAACTCAGATCAGCAGGTTCTTATCATATGGACTTTCCAGCTCCCCCACTTCCACTAACTTGTGTTACTTCTTTCACTTCTAGAGACCTGTTCACACAAATTACACGTGACTTGAGTTCTGGACAGAAGGATAATCTCTTGGTCTCTATTCATCCTGTGACATTGGTTGCAACTTGTACATGTCCAGGAGTTACCTCAGCATGAAACCAATCTATGACATAATAAACAGATGTGGCAATATAAAAACTATTACTACAGTCTTATAAACGGCAGGCTCCAGTAGGATAATTATGAGAATGAATCGCCTTATTAATGTCAAACACAATAGTATTTTCAATAAACTTACAGCAAAGCATCTCCTATTCCTTTGCAACCAATATTGAAGATTTGTGGAAATAGGAACTTTTTCTCAGATTCATAAGGGCATAAGAAGAGATAGTGACATAATTATAATTATATTAAGAAACACGGTTGATTGGTTGTCAGCATACTTTACATTTAACAATCCTGGGTGTTTTTACGTGATAATGGCATAATGACAGTAATGAACTTAGAAGTTATTCTTAGCAGAGTATCACAGCAGAGTGCAATCGATTTCTGCATAAGCCATGAATGCAATCCCCAACCTTATAGGTTATTGTAAATGCAAAGCACAAATTCTCATTCATAACTACTTAATTAAAGAACATTATTGGTTTACCTGTAATTGCTTTAATTTATCACAGTGTTACAATTTATAAGTAATGTGTGTTATTCTTCAGTAGTTTTATTGTAATTACACATAATTTATAATTCGCATTACTGGATTTCTAATTAGCCTCTAAATATTCTTGGTTATAAAAATGAAAATACTATTTTAAAGAAAATAGGATAATTAACAATGTATTAAATCTATTGGTTATCAAGCATTTGCCAGACAATGAAATCAACTAGTTTAGGCTATTTACTTGGTTAGTTGTACAATTTTATAAAATTATAGAGTCTAACCTAGTCACTGCTTGAGGTACTAACATTGATAAGTTTCTGTTTAAAATTAATCTCAGGGGCACTCTGATCCACATTATATTTAGAAAAGTGACACATTTACTGTCTCTTTTTGTGTTGGGGTAGATGGTTGCTAGAGAGGGGAAAGGATACACACCTACCATGATATTTCAAAATGAGCTTGTCAACTTTTATAGTTTTCAAGTTTTTCTACTCTGTAGGTTGAAAAAAATTCAGTAAAAATTGAGTCAGTTGAATCTTCCTTGCTCTGGGAAATTGGGAAAGATCATACGGTAAATTTTACTGTTTAGTAAAATTGGTATTTTGAATTTTTGTCACAAGTTTTTTAAAAGCCTTGTTTTGGCCTGAAATAGCTATCAGCCAAAGTCACATAAGTTGGTCATTTCACCTGTAGATGACTAATGAAAGACACATGACTGGCTCGAAATGTTCCATAGAATATGTAGCCACCTACCTGTACAATGTGCTTTGAAAGGTCTTCAAACTTTGGTACCTCCTCTGAACCAACTTGATATTTCTACTCTTGGAAACAATGCTTTGGGTTAGGCATTTACCCAGAGAGTTTCTGTAAATGCAAATATGCTATGTAGCATGGGTGAAACATGAATCATTGGTCCTTAATACTAAATTCAGGGGAATTCTTTTTTTTTTTTTTTAGGTGAGGTAATATAAGGCAGAAGGTGTAAGAGACAGAGAAAACACCAAGTTAGAAAACAAAGAGGGGAAGGATGATAGCAGGGAGTTCTATTGAGGACAGAAGGCTACACCACAATAACAAAAGGAGCATGTGTGGTGGAGATGCAACACACCTAGGAGCCCTAAGGGCCCCTCAGAGCCCTCTATGTACCAGAATGGAATAGAAAATCATTGGGAGGAATTGAGGCTGAACCCAAAACAAATGTCTCTTGCTTGGTAATTTTGCCTAAGGCCAACCTTAAAATCACCTACTAAGATTTTTTTTTTTTATTCCAGCCCTTTAAAGCTGTTGCACTTCCATATCTTTAATGAAAATGGAGCTTTCTATAATTCAGATTAAAAATAATTAGTTATAATTTTGTAAATTGAATCAAAAGATAAGGTGCTAAAATCATAAACGTCATTTACATTCCAAGCCATATCACCAAAACTACCAATCATCTTCTAAATTCATCTGCATTAAATTTAGTTGTGATGCATAAAATGGGTACTCCAATACACCCACAGCCATCCGTAGCTATGAACCATTAATGGGACAAGTCTATTCTGGGGATTTTTGTCTGCTGACATTAAAAATCATTTTATATTCAGAGACCAAACCAAAGATTCCAATGATTGTGGTCATTTCAGCACACAAGGGTTCATAGGTCTGTCTAGACTCTTGCATCAGCAGTGTCACTGTGATGAAATCAACAAAGCCCTATTCTGAGGACTTTGGAGACCAGCTTGGAAGCATTTTGTGATAATGGTGCTCATTGTAACTGGATCTGACCCATGGTTAACTCATAGCCACAACTAAAAATGCATGCATTTAACCACATTAAATAGAATTCTAGCTCAAACCAAGCTGTGTGTGTCAGCCTACTGATGTCACAAAATGTACTTGTGGAATTGATTAGCTAGTTGCATTCAATTGGACTCAATATATTTTTTGTGTATTTTTAGGCAAGAAATGTGCAATAAAGATTTGTGGACTGTCTGCATTTCCTTCTCTTCCAGACTTTCTATATTCAATATGTTCAAGTCAGTTATTAGTTTAGATTATAAATGTATCCCACTTACTCCTAGAAACGGGTTGATTGAGTTGCTTTTTCAACATAAAATCCCCCTTTCTTTCTGAGTGTCTATATGTGTGGTTTTAAATCATACTTAAACATATAGAGGAATATGATGTTGGAAATCTGCTCTAATCGAAGCAGAGTTTAATGGGCCTTATAAAGGATAAGGACATGCCATATCCCAGTTGATTGCTTCTCAATTAGGACGCAGAATGCTACCCCATTCTTCCTTTTGGGTATGACTTGAGTCTGTACAGTGCAGTACATAAATGATTTTCCATGGCTTTTTAAAAGGCGGTGCATATTAATATTTTAAACTGAAGTAATTGCTTCTTGCTCAGCAATGGGTTTCATTTATGAGTGTTTATCCTCAGCAAATGGAAAGTATGGTTAATCTAAGTTAAAAATGGGTTCTTTAAATAGCTCTAATTACATTCTGTTTATATTTGTATGTATTAGACACTTAAGATTTAATCGGTAGCAGTTCTAACAAACCATAATGTTTATTAGCTGGTTTTAAATTATTGTTATGGATGGCAGTTGAATGAGAAAAATAGATGATTTGTCTACTATAAAACGTAGTAAATAAAAGATGGCCAAGGCTAAAAACATGATTTTTAGCATCACTTCAAGTTGTAAAATAATTTATCAGAGAGAGGTTATATGAGGTAAACTCTTCTCTTTCCTATTTTGTTTTTTAATGCTTAAAGATACAGAAGGAAGGTGGTCTCTAATGGTGTCAAATTAGTGGGAGTTTTGTTTTCAAGAATCATTAAGATCTCAGTGTTCAAGTGTCACAAGATAAGGGACTAAACTTTACATTTCAATTTATATTTATTTTATTTTGAAGTAGAATAAACATCAGAAATAATGGATTGACTTTTAAAATATTAAAAGCCCATTTGTTTTAGGCTAAAGTAATGCTAGATGAAATCTATTGAACTTGCTTAAACTCTATATTTTGATGAAACAGAAAGGCTTTGTTGGGTTCTGTTTCCTCTCTAAGAAATCATGAAAGGACTTCCCTTATCTTTGGGGAAAACTTCTCAGTTGCACATGAGTATTACTCAGTGAATTAGGAGACTCCCAGTCATTTTCAACTGACATTTCATTTCCCGTTTGTTTTATTGGGATTTTCAAGAAATGCAAAATGAAGTATAAAACAAAAGATGATTTATTAATAATAACACCTGTGTCTCTGTGGAACTGTAAGAATTTATCCTTGTTTTTAAAATGTGATAGTATCCCCAAAAAAGAAATCTGTGGAGTTATTAGTGTCATTTTATATATAAGAAAGAAGTGACAGAAATATTATGACTTCTCTACATTGTAGATAAGTTTAAAAAAAGAACAAGATATGCTTTCTATATACATTATACGTATATAGAAACGTACGATATACGTTTCTAATGAAAGGTAGACAAACGTTTCATTAGAAAGCTCTGTGACCTTGGGCAAGTCACTAAACCTTTATGTGCTTCAGTAGGAAAGTAGGGAAGTAGTAAAAGTAGGGATTATAAAGGTACCCACCTCATAAAGTCAGTGTGAGTTAGAGTAGTACAGGCAAGCGCACAGAACAGTGCTTTCATATAAACATTAGGTATTAAAATTGCATTCATTTTCTCTCTCCCTCTAGTTTTGAGCTCTGTCCCAAGAACTAGGAGCTACCACAGTCTGCCAATTCTTTCTTTGCAGAATTTCTCTCAGGCTTCCTTTCTTTTCCATTCCAATTGCTTCTTTCTGGTGTGTGACCTTGATACCTCTGCCTACAATGTAAGCCTCTCAAATGCAAGTTCATGTTTCCCTGCCCAGCTCCACTATTGGATTTTTCTCCCAGAGCACCCACAGCTGGGCCACCCTCAACCTCAAACCAGCTAAAAGTTTCCAATCTCTACTGAGTACAATCCCACATGCTCGTCTCAGCATGCAGGGCACTCCAACATTTGGCACCATCAGCTTCCCTTCCAGACTTAACATCACATGGTCTGCAGAACCCCCACATCCCAACCAATCCTCACTGCCCTGCTCTGGTTTTCTCTCCTTTACATTTTATTGGATTACACTCTACCTACATCTGGCCTTATAAAAAATTTCCCCCCAAATAAATAAATAAATAAATAAATAAATAAATAAATTTTCCCCATCCTTCAAGACTGAAACACATGCCATTTCCATAATTATCCTTTTCCATATCTGCTCTGGGTTCTAAGTACATTTGTTTAGGCCATTCATGTGCCATTTACCCTATTTGCCTCTTTGCATGAATATTCATAAATATGTCTCTTCTCCCTATTATATTGTATTCCTGTTCATATCCACAGTATATAACTCAGGCCTGGCACAGATAGGTACTCAGTAGTTGTGTATCAGTGGGTATTTTTTGCATGACTAAATGTTGCTCAGTACTAAATGCTATATCTTGCATGACTAAGAATCAGGGTATGAAAGTGGCCATCAATAGGTAATATTTGAATTAATTAGTGGATTCATAAGTTAGTCAATTACTTTAAAAACATTGTGAAAGCCTTATCTCTTTTGTGACTTCCACACTCACTCTCATAGACCATTTCCTTCCAATGATCATTTCTTGATTTCTTAGTATGTGTCAAATATGATGTTGGTACCCATGATCTGGGAGTGAACACATGTCCCTTGCAATAATAATCTTGGAGGATAATAATAAGTACATCATGAAATCATGAAATGTGATGAGCATGATGGCAGTGATTGTCCAGGGGATTATGGAAACAAAGAATGGGGATCTGACTTAGTCTGGGGTCAGGGAATGCTCTCTGCAGGAGTGACTTTTAAACCAAAACCCAAGGAAAGCACAGAGTGAGCCTAGTTGAAGGGGAAGGAGGCAGGCCAAGATAATTACAGGGCCCATACTAGGCGCCAGGCGCAAGGGTGAAAAAAAAAAGTTTCTGCCCCCATAGAGCTCATAAATAATAAAACAATTTGCAATAAGTACAATGAAGAAAGCAAGAAGCAAGCAGTTTGTTGTCATAAAGAGGTAGCATGTGGGTCAATGACATCTAATTATGTAGGGTGGCCTGATACCACCTTCTGAACAGGTGCCGTTTAACCTGAGATCTGTAGGATAAGAAAGAGACAGCCATGGGAAAAGCTGACATGAGAGCCTTCTAAACAGAGAGGCTAGCCTATGCAAAGCTCTGATGGTGGAAAAAACTTGGACTATTCAAAGAACAGATAAAACACCAATGGGGCTGCAGAGCTGAGCTTGCCCCTTGATGAAGTTAGGAAGATAGATGTAATCACACCACGGAGGACCTCATAAGCCAAGAAAAAGAATTCATTTTGTCTTCCTAGTGCACTGGGAAACCATTAATGGTTTTGCAGCCAAAGAGTGGCATGACCCAGCTTATCTTTTAAAGAGTTTGCTTTCTGCCAGATGGGACAGGAGGAATAGAAGCAGGACACTGGGATGATGTTGGCTTAGATGAGGGTGGAAAGAGTGGAGTTCAAAGTGTAAGACTCTCACACATGCATGGGGAGGACACTGAGTGGGAGATGTGGATTGTACTGTGGGATGTCTGGAAGAATAGTGGAGGTCTTAAGAGCATGATCATTACTGAGGGATCATTAGTAAGGGAAGGTCTCTCGGCTAACTCCTCCCTCTGGGCCTCTTTGGTTCTGGATTTGTTTCCTTTATACCTTGACCCTACAACAACACAAGAGAATTTTCTTGAAAGCCTTATCACAAATTTAGCTCTTAAAACCTTGAACCAGCGCGAAAGAGGAAGATTATGCATTCTGGTGTCAGGTCACCTCCAGTCTTGAATTTGGTTTCTCTGTTGTCCTGGTCATGTTTCTCCCAAAATGGAAACTTAAAGGAGCTACTCCAAGCTGCTTCCATCCCCCCGTGAAAAGACAGTGACCTCACATAAGATGTGGTTCCCAGGTGAGCTAGAAGGGATGCCTTTGAGCTATTTCCACCGTAGCCCATGCAGGGCTCCCACTGGCCCTTCACTGTGGTGAAACCACTGCAGACAGCAGCCAAGCCTCATGCCACAGTCTTGCCCCTTGCTAACCTCCCGCGCTCTGGCCATATTTTCACTCTTGTTGTACCGATAGGAAAATCCAAGTCAATCCTGATGTGGAACTAAGCCTGCTTTAATTGATATTTGTTCCTGCACGAGGCTCTGCTTATATTCTGGACTTTGTAACATTTTATAGCTAGAAGGAGCCATAAGATGCCATGCTAGCTAATACCTTCATTGCATAGGTGAGAAAACTAAGATGCGCAAAATTAAGGTGAGTTGGAGAACATCACGCTACTCCAGAAAATCATAACCTTTAGAACCAGCAATATCTGGACTCTGACTCAAACTGTATTTCCTATTAGTTGGGAAGATTCATGAATCTCTCTATCCTCCTTCAATGTCCTCATTTTCAAACAGAAGTAGTAATTCCTACTCTGCAGAATAGTTGTGGTTGGAGTTACAGTTAGAACCATTGTGCATCAAACACTTAGGAACACTCAAGAAATCCTAACTATTATTATATGTTCTTGCCCTTATGTATTACTAAAGTGACAGGGCCGCTTGGCCAATGGTAGCCTAGAACCCACCTTTCACAACCTAATCTATCTTTGTCTATGCAACATACAAACAGGTAGAAATTAAAAAAAAAAAAAAAAAACAGGCAGAAATTTTCACGGGTTCATGGATTCTCATCAGGTCTCTTTAGGAATAACAAACAAATGTATCCCCCATCGTGCACATTTCAAGGCCTTTGAGAGTTCTCTGTGCCCTGGAAAATCAGGTACCCAATTTGTAATTTGTAATTTTTCAGCGGTGAAATGCCACTGTGGTAGCAAAGAAGCAAAAGCAATATTTCAACCTAAGAACCAGGTCTGGCACCCAGAATAAAGAGTCTTTTAATAGGAAGAATAATCTATCAATTTTGTGAAAGAGCTGTTGGAAAAGGCTTGAAGTCCTACTGCAATATAAAACATAAATGGTGCATTGTGCATTGTCCTAGTTCTTTTTTTTTTTTTCTGGAAATTGTATGTTAGCTCTAAAGAACAGAACTTTTTTTTTTCTTTTACTTCAGTCTGCATTTTCAGAACATGCTACAGAGACAACTTTATTTTCTAGGGGTTAATAAGTGACATAAGAAAAAGAGATGGCACGGAGTAAATGAAGATAACTATAATAATTATAATAATAGTCTTGGGCATTTTCACACTTACTGTGTAAGGAAAAAACTACATTTCTTCACATGAAAGAAAAACCCTCCTTTTATTGCTGCTGTTTTGTGTACTTTATGGTGTTTTATTATACTAAGGTATGACTATAACGCTAGTCCTGCACTCAGGTATCCCTGGATAGGGGTCCAAGCAGCTCATTTCTGGTATCAGCCACTTGTGTGTGCTCTAGAGTAGGCATGTAGCTTGTGTGTTCACCAAAAAGGTGGAAGTATTCCTAGGAAAAGCTCCTGCAGGTTGCAAAGTAATGTCCTCCATGGGGAATGGGCCAGGAGACTGTAAATAAGAACCCCAGAGAAAGAGCTGGGACTGTGTTAATCTTTCAGTGTTTTCTTATATCAGGAGTGCCTATCAGCCAAGCAGAGAGCAAAAATGGTAAGATTAGAAACTCATACTCTAAAAGCAAAATTGTGTTATGCTTCTTACAGGTATATATGTATTTCTCCATATTCCCCCTAGTTTTTAAATGCTCCAACCTCAGTTGAGCTAAGAGGAAAGGGATGTGGTCTACTCTTGAATGAGATATATACAGGACAAGAGAGACGGAGGACAGAATGAGGATGAATCAAGGTAACTGGAATGTTCAGCTTTGTTAGGGAACCCAAGGCAGAGAGGTCCCAGTAGCTCCCTCCATGGTAAATCTTTTAGGGTCTTGGTATTCCTTTATTAATTTATTAAAGCTAATGTTCTCCACCAACTAGTATTTCATCCAAGTGCTTCCAGTTATATTCCAAATATTCCTTCCTTTATGCCTGACCTCCATAATAAGCACTTTCAAGATATAGTGACAAGAGTTGACCAAGTGAAGCATTGAAAACTGTAGGAATTTGAGCAGTTTCATATCTCATGTAGATGTTCTTTATGTTCTAACTTAGATTTCTTCAGGATTTTTGTTGCACTATTTTGAAAGGAAGCCATCAATAAAAAATAATGTTAATAATTTTGAAATACATTCAGTTAAAATATAATGTCCCTGAATACACAAGTTGTTTGGTTTTCATAATGTAGAGTTAGTGCATTCCTTGTAGGAATATAAAATACCCAGTTCCCCTTTTCCCCATGATCAGAACATTAATATTATTAACTTATGAAATTTAAATTAGCTTTCCTAGTGAAATGTTTCAAACATATGGGAAAATACAGATGTCCTCTAAACAACTGGGTTGTATGGCACGCATATATTTAGCTTCTCAGAATTATTGATTCAATCAATTATCTATTGAGTGTTTACTATGTGTTGAGTACTGTTGTACTGAACAAAACAATTCCTGTCCAGTAGAGTGCATTATTCTGATAGGAGAAGACAGATAATAAATAATGATCATAATGAATGAATTATATAGTATATTGAAATCTGTAAGTGCTCTAAAAGGAAAGCAAGGTGTAGGGAATTGAGAATCAGGACATGGGAGTAGGGCCACAATTTAAATATGGTGACTCATTGAAAAAGTGACATTTGTACAAAGCCTTAAAGGAGGGAAGGAGTGAACCATGTGGAGAAGAGAAGAAAGAGTGCAAAGGCCCCCATGGTAGCCAGCCTCTAAGGCCAGTCTAGTCGGCATGAATGGAGTGAAAGTGGATCAAAAAGGAGGTCAGAAGGGTAACTGCCTCATAGGTTATTGTATGGTATTTACACCATATTGACCTTATAGGTCATTGTAGGGCTTTGCTTTGAGTCTGAATGAAATGGGGAGCCACAAGGGAGTTTTAAGCCCATGAGCGACATGGTATAACTCTCATTTTTAAAAATTCATTTGGGCTTCTTATGTTAACAATAAGACAGAATTAGAGAAATCCGTGTGGAGGGTATTACACTAATCCGGGCAAGAGTTGGTGAAGTTTCAAAACAAGGAAGGTAGCAGTGTTGGCCTTAGGAAGCAGTCAGACTTTGGATATATTTCAAAGATGGACTCGTCCAAATTCCCACATGGATTGGATATAGATAGGGTCAGAGAGAGAGAGAAAGCAGGTATGAGTCCTTGGTCACTGGCCTGAATAACTGGAGGATGGAGTTACCTTTGCCCAAGATTCAAAAGATGACATGACTGGCAGTGGGAAGCAGAATCAGAAGTTTAGGCATTGCGGGCAGCCCGGGTGGCTCAGCAGTTTAGTGCCGCCTTCAGCCCAGGGCGTGATCCCAGAGACCCAGGATCGAGTCCCACATCGGGTTCCCTTCATGGAGCCTGCTTTTCCCTCTGCCTGTGTCTCTGCCTCTCTCTCTCTCTCTCTCTCTCTCTCTGTCTCTCATGAATAAATAAATAAAATCTTTAAAAAAAAAAAGAAGTTCAGGCATTGCAAATAGCCTCCCTAAAGAGTTTGAAAAATATGTGCGTCCCATTAGTATGAGAATGCATTATGTATATTAACTACATCAGTATTAATTTCGCTAATCTGAGAACTCTTATCCTTAAATTCTGGAATATCCATAAACATTATCACTCAAATATCACCTCTTCCCGATTCTCTGCTCTCTCTTTCCAGAACTTTTATTTGAACTTTCTGTATCTATTAAGCTTCATTACATATTTTATCACTTCGTTATTTCTCTGCGCTGCATTCTGGATGATTTCCTTAAATATATCTTTTAAATTACAATTATCTCTTGCCTGGTCTGCCTCGTCTGCTATTAAGTTCATTTACTTTTTATTTCAAAGACTATTGTTTTCACTTATAAAGGTTTTATTTGGTGTTTTAGATCCACTCGTTCTTTTTATAAGTCAATGTGTTCTTTCAATTGTTTTATCACTTTAGTTATTCTAACCAAAATTATTTTGTTTTCTTAGCATCCTATTATTTCAATTCCTTGAGATGCTAATTTTTTTTTTCCTTGCCTCTCACCACTCCCCTTCATCGTGAATGATTCTCTCTAACCATTTACAGTTTCATTGTTGTCACTGTTGTGAGGTTATCAAGAGTATAGTTGTCCCTTGGACATGGATCATGGAAATGATTCTATAGGTTTGGTTTTGCCTTTGTATCAGTTAAGACTCCAGTGGCTTTACACGTCTATGATAAGTCTTTTAATTCATGTCTCACAGATTGGAATTGGAATTCCCATACTCTGAGTAAATATTTTCAATCTGATCCCCACACTTATACTTCAAGGAAGATTGGAGTTAAAATTCCTCATGGGAGACTTTTCCACCAGACCACCAGAAAGACAACAGATTGCCTGGCCTCTTCTTAGAGAATGGGAAACATTTTTCTAGACTGTATTTCACTCTTCCCAGTGGCCTGCTTTAGGTAGTGATCTTGGGTTCCTTCCTCCTAGTGTGAGGACACTGACAACATAGAAGCCATGACCTTCAGTGGACAATCCGTTTCAATCTTCTAAACGTCAATCTGTCAATATGTGCTTGATACTTCCCAGAGGACTTTGGTGTCCAATTAAGGTCCTTTTTTCGTTTTTTTTTTAATAGCCTAGAAATTCTCTGTTCTGTCTTTTGAGCTATAGGTGGTTTATTTTTTAAAGTTTTCGTTAGCTTTTATCCAAAATTCCTATCCACTTGGAGTTGGAAATTGCTCAATATAATTTATATTTAACAGTCTGTAGGACACATAAACTTCAGTCCTCTTGAGTCCATAAAGCGTTAGTGCATCAAACACTCCACAATGTCTGGATTATAGAGAAGTCTGGGATCCTGAGGGAAGGATCAAGGTGGTGGCAACGTACCAACCAATACCTAAGACTTGCAATAGTTTAACCACCAGTACAGTTTATAGAGATGTGTATCAGCTAAATATCAGATAGCATACAGTGAATTTTCTTATTGTTCTCCACTCATAACTCATATTGTCATTTATTGCAATTAGATAAAGAGCTCAAAAGAAAGACACTACCCCAAGGGGATAAAAGACTTAGAAAAATATTTGGTCATTGAATTATTCAAAACTACACAGTTATCTTAAAGTGTATGTAGACTGTTTTGTTCCTGAAGTAAGATAGAATGGGAAAAAACTATTCGTAAGACTGAAAGTCAGTTTCATGTACTCATTCTGATGCAAAATAAAACACACATTGTGAAGGTATTTAGGATTATAGTTGCTTAATTTTAATTAGTTCCAGACACTTCAAAATTTAATTACAATAAAAAAATCATTAAACCCGTACCTTTGAAAATAGGTTAATAATGTTGATACTGGTGCTTATTTTCTGGAAATGATGAAGACAGTCTTGGCAGGTTCAAAGAATCACATAGATTATAGCTGTAAGAATTGTGATTCCAGTACTTTTGGAGTCAAACATCTTTTGGATAAATTCTTGTTTAAAGGCAACAAATATAATTTGTAGATTGAAGAAAGGGTTTTGGTGTGCAGGCTCTTTTACGTGCTGAAAGTTTTATACTCCCTGGATCTTGAGTAAATTATAAAACTTTGTGTATTTAAGCATAAAATATTTAAAGATTAATAAGAAGGTTATCAATTATACCTAGAGGTGGGCAATATTGTGTTTGCCTTGTCTTAGAAACCGTTTTAAAGGGCCTGTGCTGTACAAATTTTCAGTTATAAGTTTTGAGGCTCTAATGTATAGTATGGTGACAATAGTTAATACGATATTGTATACTTGAAATGTGCTGAGAGTAGATCCTAAATATTCTCATAAAAAAATAACTGTGTGAAGTGAGGGTATGTTAATTAGCTTAATTATGTGAATCATTTCACAATGTATATGTGTGTTTATATATATATAAAAATCATATTGTACATTTTAAATATATTATATTTTATTTGTCAATCATGCTTCAATAATACTGGGGAAGAAGAAAAAAAAGATCTGTCCTAGGTTATCCCTACCTGTCAATTATTTCCAGCCCTTAGCCAATCAGATTGCAAGCAAAGATTAGAGCAAGAGATCGGGTTCATTTGTATAGTCTAAAAGGTTGTCAAAAATTGCCTCTGGCTCCAAAGATTTTTCTGCTAACATCAATTAGTTATGAAAACCCTTAGGACAAAAATTTACCATGAATTCAGTAATCATGGCAGGTGAATTTTCACTTCAATATAAGTTCAATATGTATTTGAAAAATAGTGGTGTGGGCAAGCCGTTATTAATTAAATCTATTTACTTAATCTATTTCTTTGGTGGATAAACAGATTTTGGAGATTCCTGCAATAACTCTTTGCCTTCCCAGGACCTGGAGTTAAATGTTGAAAACTACTGTTTTACACATGGTAGCAACAAACAAATATGTAAAGGCTTTATAATTGATGACAATAATCCGCTCACACTCTGTAAGGGCCACCACCCCAATTATTTAATTGTTTAATATGACAAGTTTCTCCAAGGCCCACAGTCTGTGGCTACAATCGAGTTAACAACAACCATAACCACTCAGACTCTGTCCCTTCCCCCTGCTTCATCACATGGAACCTCAGCTCCTCAAATGTCTAAGGGTCCCAGGCTGTGTCTGTCTTATGCTCACTAATAAACCCGATGCCACAGAACTTTATCCAGTCTGTCCACTGTGCATGCACCGTGTGTTTCCAGGTACTGGGGGATAGGATGTTATTCTTCAGTTCTGCCCTATGCCAGCCAGGCTGAAGGTTAATGACATCCTAGAACCTTCATGTTCCCCTCCCTAGTGGGGCCAGCGCCTGCCTTCCCACTCCGCACTGCACTGTCTTTTGTGTTCCCGTGATTCACAGTGACCCTCACATTAACAGCCGCTTCACTTTTTGCCAAAGACCCACCCTCCCAAGCATTTGCAGATAGGATCTGGATCCCAAGACCGGACAGATAGTCTTCTGTTATTCCTGCCACCACTAATACCTGCATTCAAGCATTGGCTTCTCTCCTTTCTCTTCTAACCAAAACAAAATCCTCCTGCAAAATTCCTCATGGAACCCTCTATTTAAACAGCCCATTTATTTGTCAGATGATTGAGACATGTTTGCATCTCAGGGAAAACACTGTCATTGATTTGACATAATATATTGTTGGGAAGAGAGTTTTCGCATTTATTCCCCTACTGATAACAACTTTAATGTGATTAAATCAGAGGGAAATTACCATTTCACTTCCAGTTTTGGAAGGCGATAATTTTGAAGAGAGGGAAATTGAATGCCTTGTTTAAATAGTGAAAGATAAGCAACTTAGTGCTTTGGGAGAACGTATAAGGTATAGAAGGCAACTAAATTTAAAATTAGGAGTTAAGAATGGGCCAATTGAGCTCACCTCAATAGGCAGTAAATATTCCTAGAAAAAATGGGCAAAACTGCCTGAGACTCATGGGGAACAGAGAGCTAAAATAATTCAGGACAGCATGGAAAACAGTAAACAGAAGATTTCCATTTCACCTGAAAAGCAAGATGGCAGCTTAGAGCACTTTGGAGACATAGGAATGGTGTCATAGTTGGGAAGACTTTTCTTTCGCCATTCACCTGAGAGTTGGCATGAAAATATTTAAAAGATAATGGCCTAACCTACAAATGTAGCTGAATCATGTCTATGGTCTGGTCACACTATCCTGAATTTTATTTAGTTCAGATTTTCTGACCGAGACTTCTCCTGTACAGCTTCTGTAATCAGGTAACTTAGTCAAATCAAGAAACTTATATACGGAGTAGGAAGAGCAGGACAGGAGGCAGAGTGGAATCAAGCTGCTCTGTGAAACAAAGCAGTTCAAGTTCTGTTCTCCCGTTGACAGAACATTGACATTTTATCTTCTATTTCTTTAATTATCAGCAAAATCCATACGTGATATCAGGGAAGACAAATCCAACAGATAAAACAGAAGTTCTTGACTTGTTCCCAAAGTAATGTAATCAATTTAGTTAGAAGAAAAACATCAAGAAAGGTTTCCTATACCTACCCCTACATCCCTACATGCATGTGCTTGTATACACGCCCACACAGTCTAGATGTACATACATATTTAGTCATCGTTGTAAATGTGTGATCGCTTTCTATTTCATATCTACAGATAGGCCCCTCTTCTACAGCTCAGGCTTTTTCCTGTTTATCTTAAAGATAATTCCATGTTGTACATAGTCATTTTTTGTAATAATTCAATGTCCTTAACTGTCACCTCTATAGGGAAAATTAGGCCGTTTTAATATTTCACCTTTACAAATGACAATCACCCTCATATACACATTTGAGCATACTTCTAGAATATATTCCAAGAAATAAATTGCTAAGCCAAAGGGGGTCCGTACTTTAGCTTTCATCAGCAACTGCTAGGTTTCTCTCCAAAAGACTGTATCAATTTACACTCACATCAACTATGCATAAAAATGCCCATATAAAAGTACACCATCACCAAAAATGGATCTTTTTAATCTTTCTATCTTTTATCTTTCTTTTTATCTTTTGGCAATATGAGAGAAAAACACTCCCCACATCTGTGTTTATCAAAACTGACTTGTCTTTCACAGCCTGGCTTGAATGCCATCGCTGTCATCAACACCTCCCCTGACCACAAGGAACTGGTTCCACACAAGGCTGAATTACTGCCCAACCCTTCCTCATTACATATCACATTCAGTTTTATATTATAGTTATTATTAGTGTATATTCTTAACTCTGCCTCTGGGTTGAAAACAAGGCCAAGTTCTACTTCCAGTTGATCTTTACATCTCCCTGAAGCCCTTGTTTTAGTGGCTTATACATAGCTGGGAGGTTAAAAAAAAAAAATTCAAATGCACAAATACTGGAAGAAAAAAGGAAAGAGTGGAGCTCTATTCCAAATGAACAATGTTTTGGGGCACCTGGCTGGCTCAGTCTGTAGAAGGTTAGTTCGACTCTTGACCTCGGGGTTGTGAACTCAAGCTCCATGTTGGCTGTAGGGATGACTTAAAAATAAAATCTTAAAAAATTTTAAGACAAATGAATAATGTTTTCTGAGGAAATTTTGTTGCATACATTTATGATTTATCCTGAGAAGACCTAGCAAATAGTAATATAAAAAGAGATCATCAAGTCAGAAGGAACCCCGTATAAAATCCATCCCAAGGGATGCCTGGGTGGCTCACTGGTTGAGCGCCTGCCTTCTGCCCAGGGCGTGATCCAGGAGACCCAGGATTGAGTCCCACATCAAGCTTCCTGTATGGAGCCTGCTTCTCTCTCTGCCTATGTCTTTGCCTCTCTCTTTCTGTGTCTCTTATGAATAAATTTTTAAAAATCTTCAAAAAATTAAAATAAATAAATTAAAATCCATCCCAAGGTTCTTACATCTAATGATACCTGTGTGTTAATTTACATAGGTTAAGATATCTAGCTCATGATTCTTTTATTGTATATGTACTGTAGTGAGGATTGTGGCTGGCATCAGAAACACCCGAGTTCAAATCCTATGTAAATCACTGATGAACTTGTGACTTCAGAAAATTCATTATCTACAAGATATTATTTATTTTCACAAGAGTTGTTGGCTAGGTGTCTACTGTGAGTCAGGTATGGAGGCAATAAATATGACTACATTGCAAGAATCACAAGACATCTATGTGAACATACTTTAGGAACAAGTAACGTCTATGCACAAGGAGGTATGTATACTTGAGACAAGGTCTGCTCTTCCTTAAAAAAAAATGAATACATAGTCTTTATTGAACACTTTTAATCCCATTAGCAAAGACAAGTGTTTATTGTTTTCATAGCCAAGTTTTTTGAACCACAGACTAAATATTTTCCATGAGTGTTTTGGTTCAAAGACCTATGGGAGCACTGGTACTTCTACAGTCTGTTTCCTTCCTTTCCACTTACTTTTTTTTTAATTAACTCATTTGTATTTTTAAAGACTGTAGATTAAGGCAATGAAAATGCTGAGCCATATCACTATTTTCTTCTTTACATATTAAGCATCTCATTGTGCGTTTGGAAAACAGTATTTATAAAGTTGCAGCAATGTGAAGTCAATGAATGGGAAAGAAAATAATGAGATTTCAGAGATATTTGCACCCATTTTGATGGGAAGTCTTTGCTCCTAAAGTTCTTGGGAGGGAAAAAAAATTCACTCTTTCGCTCTAACATGTTGACCTTTGAATCTGAATTAGTGCAGTATCAGTGGCAAAATCTGAACTGTAAAATGAATCTGTTAGGATTAAGGGTTTAGCTGTTGCATGGCTAAATGGGTCAAGCTCTCTTAACTGATGGATTTCACCGATTCCACCCAAAAGACGAAAAGTTTGGATTCAGACAAACCTGCCAGCTTTCGATCTTTCTAGTATATCACACTTTTTCCATGAGACTCACAGCCTCTCAAGTTTTGGAAAGGGAAAAAAAAATCACACTCCCAACTTCTTTTCTGAGCCAGCCTTTGTTAAAGGAAAGTGAGCACTCACTCTCATAATACCTAACAGGGAGGCACAGTTTTATTTGGTAACTGAAGTTTGAAAAATGTAACCAGTACCACTAATCTGCCTTCAACCCTACAATAATTTATTTCAGCTTCTATGAATGCTCCAAAATATACTTAACTGGTAAGAAGAATATGAAGTCCTTCATCTGGCAAATTTGATTCACAAGGGTAAAAAATAGAGTACAATGCTTCCATTAATCACATGCAGAACATTTTAATAGGATAAACGGGTATAAATTGAATTCAGTTTCTTGTAGCCTTAAGAATAAAGAAATGTTTAGACACATTTATCAGCTGATATAGGCAGCTAGTAAATGGCTATCTTAAAAAAGCAGATCTTTTTATTTCTAGGGCCCACACTACTGCCTATATAGTACCCATCATTGTTTCATAGATTTGGAATACATCTCACCTGCTTGCTAATTACAAGTGCAAACCTAAGAAGTCACCCCGGCCTTAACTGATATTCCCTTCAATCCTCTACCAATTTGCTTACACTGAAAATTAGAATCGGATGTAATGGTCACCGTCAATTTTTCTAAACCACCGTAGGGAAGCACGCAACTCTGAGTAGACTTAGGAAAATTATCTTTATACAAGCTTCCTCTCAAGAGAACTAGAATCTCTGGTATCTGTGCTGTACATCCCCCCCCCCCCCCCACCAACCCCCGTCTCCTCACCCTAATGTAAGTGAAAGTGTGGATGAATGCAGATTTTTCCATTTAATTTCCACAAAGTGTGCGTTCTCCTGCATGGGTTTATATTGCTGCCTAATGAAATAATCAGCTAGTATGCAGTGGGGGAGTGGTAGCACAAGAGGGGAGGAACCATCCTAAAAGGTCTATTATCCTGTCAATATGTGCACAGAACTCTCATTAATGTTAATTAGATTTACCCACCAGTACAAAGGGGAGGCTAGACCTTAAACAGCAAGTTAGAGAAATCCTATCTAGCAATGCAAAACATAGGGAAAAAAATTAGAAATCCTTCCTGCCTCCAAGCAACCTTAACTCGTGTAAAAGACATTTATGTGGCCATTAACTCAAGCAGAAATTGAACTTGTCAGCATTACATGCAGAATGTATATAAGGGTAACTGTTCATGAACAATTTCTCAAATGAATTAAATGCAAACTGGATTTATTTCTCGTCAGTAGATGTACTCTGTCCATCATCTTCTTAATGGAACAACTGCAAGAGATGTAGGTTGGATAGAGCTTTTATTCATGCTTGCCTATAAGGTGGAAGATGAGAAATCAAAAGGCGGAACTCCTGTTGAAGATTTGGCTTATGAATAAAACTGAAAACCTAGGGCTCTCCTCATCTCCTCTCTTTGTCACACAGCCCATGTCTCACCCATCAGCAAGTCCTATTATTTTCCTTAGAAAAAAATTTGAAATAAGCCCACTTTTCTTCCCCTACCCCTCTCCTGCCGCAGTCCAAGTCAATACATGTCTCAGCCTGATGAATGGAACAGCCATAACTGGGACTGCTCTAGACCATCATGGAAAGGCCACAGTATCCCTTTTCTTTTTAAAGATTTTTTGTTTATTTTTTTTACTCATGAGAGACACAGAGAGAGAGGCAGAGACATAGAAGGGAAAGCAGGCTCCCTGTGGGGAGCCTGATGTGGGACACGATCCCAGGACCCCAGGGTTCACGACCTGAGCCAAAGGCAGACACTCAACCACTGAACTCTCCAGGTGTCCCACTTCCCAGATTTCTTTATTGGTTCCCACACTGGATGCTTAAAAATATCTTTTGCATTCAGTGCTTTTTACTGTTAAATATCTTACTAGAAGGCCACAAATTTTTTTTTTCCATTCCAAGTTCATTGAACAAAACCTTGCATAGACACAGTAGCCTCTTTTTTTGTTGTTGTTAACCCTGGACCGGTCTCAAAATCAGAGTTGCAAAGAGAAAAGAACCAATGTCTTATATAGCATAATCACAAGTGCTAGGAAACAGGAGCTTTAGCATGAGTGTACAGACCTGAATTATGCAACCTACCAGTTTTTGTATGTGACATGTTGACAGAGGTTGACACTTAGTGGGTGAGTACCGTGTAGTTGTCAACTGGCATTAAGACTTGCAGTTCATTCTGCAGTCAAAATAAAGGAGGAATGACAAAGTCCATATTTGAAATTTATACTCCAGCACTGTGGCAGCCTAAAGCATTTCTGATTGCTCTACAGTACCCAGTGCCCCTCTGCTTCGCTAAGCACAGAGGTGGACACATTTAAGCTTAAGCAGAGTATCTATTAACCATCCACATTTAAGTGCATTTTGCTCATTGTGATAATTAAAGGTACATATTTTATCATCAAACTTGTATGTACTTTTGTAAATTGCAATAATATTTAAGAGAAAATAAGCAAGAGAGAAAACCAGGGAGACAATGTACCTAAAGGAAGAGAAAATGCCTATTGTGATTTTAACAGTTCTGAAAAAAAAAAGTATAACGGAAAGCTATAAACCTATGGTAAGAGAGTTCAAGGTGTGGGAAAGTTTCTTTACATATTGTAGGGCTTTTTAATGCTTGTCTAGTAGGATTTATTCTTTTGTTTCAAGAAATATTTAGTTGAAAGTCTACAATATTACCACATTGTATTGTGTGGTATTTTAGTCACAGAATTAGACTTTATAAAGAACTGTGGTTTCTTCCATCCTTGTCATAACACCTATCATGAGTAAAGCAAGCTTTTAAACTCATAAAAGTAATTAGGGATGTGATCTGTGGAAATACTTTTACATTGTTATAAAGCTATTGGTGTCGCCTTTCTTTTAGAACTGAATTACCATGTGTTTCTAAATCGGGGTCTTGTTCTTCTTCTAAATCATAGAGGTTGTGCTTTCTTTGTTTGTATAATGAATAAGAGCCTTATCTGGAAATTGTTGCAAACCCATGCTCCATTTTTAGGTAGACTTGGAAATTCAGTTACTTCTTTCTCCTCCTAAGTGAATAAATAGACTGAGGAAGCCTTCTACCTGCCTGACGCTGGTAATTGAATTACCGGACAACACATTTAAGGAAAGAAAATCCAGAGCGGCAGCAATTAAATTATGTTCTCATGTTCCTGAGAGTAGGCACTCCACAGACAGAGAATGAAGAGGCAAGAACTGTATAAAATGATGGACCCTGAGATCAGAGAGTAAAAAAAGAAGACATTAGGTCTTGAGGTGGGCCATTTTACAAAGGACTAAAAGGAAGAGACTCGGACTTGGTTTAAGTTGTTTTCACTTTGGGTTGCTTTCAACCCAGCCAACAAACAGTTGCAAAGGATATCTGAGGTCAATATATAGTTCCTAGGTTTTCCTCAAGAAAGTCTTCGAGTTTGGGAATCAGTTGAGCTGACACAAAGTGAGCAGCCAGCCAGGCAAGAACCGACATCCAGAGCAGAGCTCTTAATCATCTTAACGCAGACCTCTCGGACGGGAAGGGGGCCTCATTGTCCCCTCATTGTCCTCATTGTCAAGTCTTCCCACTACCTGAAAAGGCTTTTCTGCCCTGGGCTTCAGTGACTTATATCCCACAGTCCTGCTAGCCATGGCCTAATGGCAGCTACTAATGCTAGAGATTTTGTATACATACCTTATTTGAACTCATTCGACTCCCATAACAACTTTGAAAGGTAGATTTTATTTTTAGCTTAATGTTACATAGAAAATACTGAAGCATAATGAGTGACATTGGATTAATAAAGTGGTTGCTACTTATGATGTAGTCACCAAGTGCTAGGCACTGCCCTAAGCATGTTATATCTGCTCCTTAGTATAATCACATGAGGTGCGCGATCTTATCATTCTGTGTGGTTTGGTTCATCATCATCATCATCACTTTTGCAAAGCCAGGGCACCATACTTAAGCACCTCTCAGGTGAATGGATGTAGCAGAATGCTAACAAAATAATACCTATTCATACTTAGCTCTACATGCCTAAGGAGAAAATAAGGTATGTGAAGGTATTCATAAACCAGGAATGGCAATACAAATTTGTATTGTTTAAAAATGTGTTCTTCAGCTTCACCGAGGCGCAATTTACGTACAATAAAATTCACTCACTTAAGTGCATATGTCAATGAATTTTGGCACATTTGTACACCACATAACCACTACCACAATCAAGGTATAGCACATTTTCGTCCTCCCCAAAATGTTTTCTTTCGACCCTTCCTAGCAAATTCTACTCTCTTCTCTTTGCAGACAGCCACTGATCTGTCCTCTGTCACAATGGATGGGTCTTTTCTGGAATATGATTAGAGTGGACTTTTGTGTCCATGAAGTTGAATGTCAATATCTCATTCCTTTTTTATTGCTGAGTGTTATTCCACTGAATACATATAACACAGTTTATTTATCCTTTTACTTGCTGATGGGTAGTCAGTTGTTTCCAGTTTAAACTGTTGTGCGTAGAGTTGCTATGGTCGTTGATGTAGAAGTCTTTGTAAGGACGTACATTTTCATTTCCTTTTGGTATACCTGGAGTGGAATTATTGAGTCATCTAGTAAGTATATTTCAATTTTATAAGAAACTGAAAAACTCTTTTCTGAAGCAAACCACTTTGCTTTTCCACCTGCATTCTATAAAAGTATCAACTGTTTCACATCCCCATCAACACTTTGTACGGTTAGTCTTTCTTTTTGTTAACTTCTCTTTTTTTAAGGTATAATAGGCATACATTACATTAATTTCAAGTATACAACATTATGATACACTATCTGTATATATTTGAGATGGTCACCACCATAAGTCTCATCCATCATCCATCATCATACTTAGTCACAGAATATTTTTTTTCTTTTTTTTCTTGTCATGAGAACTTCTAAAATTTACTCTCTTAATAAGACATTCAAATATTCAATACAGTATTATTAAACAAAGCTGCAATGCTGTATGTCACATTCCCATGGCTTATTTATGTTATTTATGTTATAAAGAGAAGTTTGTACCTTTCGACTCCCTTCACCCATTTTGCCTCTTCCCCACCTGCACCTCTGGCAGCCACAAATCTCTTCTGTATCTATGAGCTTGCTTGCTTGCTTGCTTGCTTACTTCCTGTCTTTCTTTCAGATTCTACTATATTCCACATATAAGTGAGATCCTATAGTATTTGTCTTTGGTATTTGCTTAATTTTAGCCATTCTAATGATTATTCAGAGGCGTTTCATTATGGCTTTAATTTGCTTCTCTCTGATGACTAATGAATGATATTAAGGGATTTTTTTCATGTGCTTATTGGCTACTTGTATACCTTGATTTGCAAGTGTCCATTCACATCTTTTGTCCTTTTTTAATTGTTTGCCTTTTACTAGTAAGTTAAAAGCATTTGTTATATATTCTGCTGAATACTGGTCCTTGGTTATAGGCTTAACTGCCATTTTCTTAATTGTGATGAATGTTAACTTTAACAAAGTCCAATTTCTTTTCTTTTATGGTTTCTTCCTTTTGTATCCTAAGAAATAGTTATGTATCATACAGTCATGAAGATTCTTTATCTTTCCTTCCAAAAGTTTTATAGTTTAAATTTTTATATTTATTTCGGTTTTTTTAATAAAGATTTACTTATTTATTTATTCGTGATAGACACAGAGAGAGAGAGAGAGAGGCAGAGGGAGAAGCAGGCTCCACGCTGGGAGCCCGCCGCGGGATTCTATCCCGGGACTCTAGGATCGCGCCCTGAGCCAAAGCCAGACGCCAAACTGCTGAGCCACCCAGGGATCCCCTTTATATTTATTTCTATACTCTATTTTGAGTTAATGTTTGCTTATCCTTTATGGTTATGGCATGGATACATTTTTTTCCCATAAGGGTATACTGTTTTTCTATCAAAAAAAGCATTCTTTTCCCATTGAATTACCTTTGCACCTGTGTCGAAAATCAATTGATCATGTGTGTATAGTTCTATTTCATAGGCTGTTATTTTTAAACATTATAGATAAACATTGGATCAAACTTCTTTAATCTCCTTAACCATTAACCGAGAAATTTATCTCACAGATTTTGAGTAGGCCAATCTCTAAAGTCACAGTTTTCTTATCCTATCACATTAAAAATACAAGATTTGCAGGAATTCTTATTACTCACATTTCCAGATAAGGAGATTCCCACTGATTATTCCACTGGGGGGGAGAAGGAAAAATTTAGGTTTTTTGCACACATTTCTAGTTTCTCTTTTCACCTCCTTCTTTGCCCTTCCCTATAGTAAAAATTGTAGCTAATTAAATTGATGTGAGCCTGAGGCTCAGGCCTCTCTGAACAAGTGACATCTGGGCCCACACTTGAAAAAGGAGAATGAACTGGGAAAATATCTGTCAGACCATCCCAAGCAGAAGGATAGCGAGTATGAAGACTCCAGTCCTCTGATCAGCCTGTGAGGACTTCTGTGGTAGAATTAGCAGAGATGGATCTAAGCATGGAGAAAGGAGCTAAGACTATAAAGGATGGTCTTACTGTAATAGACGACATGATATGGGAGGTGGAAGGGTAAGAGTTTGGAAACACCACAAGGGTACAACTATGAAGGGGCATGAATACTAGACTTAGCAGATTAGTTTGAAACCCTAGGCAGCAGGGAACCACTTACCTAAGGGTTGCCATGATAGAAAGGGTATTTTAAGATTAATTTAGAGCCACCTTGTGTACAGTCACCACTGAATAATTAACTCCTTAATTAAATTGATTTTCAGAGTGAGTTTGAATCAAGAAATGGTTTGTGGCACCCAATCAAGAGGCTACCATTATGATGTAGGCTAAAACAATTTCCATGGAGACTAGAATGAAAGGAATCAAACAAGGTGGTATGATGTGTCATGTATCAGTATCTCTTGATAACTAAAATATAAGACCAATAGTTTATGCTATTATAATATCCCAGAAGTTTCTTCAGCTTCTACTGGACACCCATGAATGACAAAAGTTGTACGTCCATCTCTCGTGGTGTAGCTGTACCTTTGTAATGTATTTTTCGTGAAGGCAGGTGGAGTGGTTTTTTTGTTGTTCTTTGATTGGTTTTGTGTTTTTGTTTTTGTTTTTTGCTATTTGCTTCACTACTATATTCTGAGTGTCCAGAAGGGAACCCAGCACATAGTAGGTATTCAGTAAATGTTAGATGAATGGAAAGTATTCAAAAATTAGCACAGTCATCTTGAATCTGAAAAAGGTACTAAAAAATGCAGGATCATCATTACTGTGCTAGGGGATTACGGGATGTTTCTTTGGTTGATTGCACAAATGCAAAGAAATCATTGTGTGGCATTCTTCAGATTCCCAAAGTTAAAAACTTATTGTGGTACCGAAGGTCTTGGCCAAAAAGGGGGAAAAAAGAGCTATACTGTATAATAGATTTCAGATGCCATAGGCATTTGCCTTATGAATAACCTCGCACATGTGTTAGATTTACCTGGACTACATACATTTCAGATCAACAGGGCACACATATTTATTAATTCAAATCCTCTTATTTAGAAAGTAGTCAAATTACATAAGAAGAGCTAATGTTCTAGAGTAATACCCAAAACAGCAGAAAGAACCAATTGGTTTCTTTTAAATATTAAGTGATAGCATAACTTTGTAAATCATTCTTACTAAAATAACGGTATTTAGAAAGTAATATTTTTCCCTTATTTACCTCATTTGGCATTGCTGGAATGACCTACCTCCAGCGTAATCTGACACGGCAGGACTGGATGCCAGCGCACATGCCACGTTATGAACTTTTCGGACCGTTTGCTCTAGTGTAAATCCATGTAGACTGTGTAAAGATGCTGTTCTGCAGAGTTTATTTTGTCTCTCGGCCATAGAACACTAAGCCCTGGACATTAGTGTGTACAATGGGTTTTGAATTCCTTGCCCATGGACCACAGCCAGCATTACACACAGAAGTTAATGACCGATTGTTATCTTAGCCCATAGCTTGCATTCCTTTTGATAAGACTATTTCAGCAAGGGGGTGGATCACAAAGTACAGGATTAATTAAGGTCAAATCCCAATGAAACGTGCAATCTATTTTCTCAAGGAAAGAACTTGGAAGAATCACAGGGTGAATTTTATATACCAAAACCCAATTTTTAAAATAATGTTTAATTAAACTTGAAGCTTAATTTCCTTCTTGTTTAAAAAGACAGAATAGTAATGCAATATAATTTAAATATGCCAGTATATCAGCAGACGGGGACATTTATCATTGCTGTGAACTACTGTCATTTACAATGGTGATGAACCACCCTGAACATCCTAACAATCCAGGCACATCTAAATCATCCAACTATGCTGACACTAGTTTATTAATATCTGACAGTAAAAATTGGTCTCTGGGAAACCATTGAATTTGGGTCCAGTGGTGTACTGTTATTTAAAAATGTGGGTTTTGATGGAGAATGATCGCAAAGTCAGCCTTCGTCGGCGCACTAGGCATTAGGATCAGTGCACTAATCATTGCTGTTTTAATGCATTGCAAAAATGCCAATCCCAAATGGGATTCTAACTCAAGATAAGATTATGCTGAATTTCTGGATCTCTTATAAGATGTTTTAATTCTAGGATTGTAATGGTATTTTCTCCTAATTATCTGTGATCATTTTTCCTATCATATTATGAAGTCCTTTAGAGGAAATTAATTCTCTTTGTTGAAACTCCATAAGTAAGCTGCATTGAGCTAAAGTCCTTTGCACATTTCTTTTATGTTGTTAGAGATGGTAAGTTATACTTAAAGACTATACTTAAAATAAGAATCTTAAAATAAAAGTTGTCTACCTTCATTCCTGATTATGTTCACAAACTCCTTCCTGTCCTGATTCCATCTTCCCCAAAACAGGTAGCTTGCAGGCGTCATGAAGTCCTCCTGCAGAGAAACTTGAAGGGCAAAAAAGTTGAAAACTAGATGTTAGGTTTACAGGTCTTTTTGTTTACGTTTTTGTTTGTTTGTTTGTTTGTTTTTAGAACTCTGTCATCAAACTGTAAGAATTCCCCCATGGAGCTACCTTGTAGTTTGTATAACTATATAAACTGGAATGTAAATATCATCCTAAATTAAGATTAGATTAACTATACCACTCACGTGGTAATGATCTGAGTAAGTTCCTGCCTCAGATAAAATGTTTTAAAAATTTGAATCTGAGAAAGTCCTCCATCATCCATGGCCTTCGGTTTCAGCTCCTGTAGAATGAGTGTTCTGGTAACTGCCTCACAGTATATATAGATATATCTCTTGACTCCAAGCCAAGAATGCATGGACCTCCCAGGTGCTCCAAACCACCGTAAGCTTATTCCCAAGAGGAAATTTGGCTCATAGGATTTCCCTCCCCTTTGTGTCTACTAGATTGCATATTATAGAAGCCTGTAGCAGACTCTCTCTCAAAATCATATTCCCAGATTCTAGCAGAATACATGTTATGACACAGAATAGAAAATCAATATTGATTAGACAAAAGACTACCCATTACCTAGTCAGGGCACAGGTTTAATGTACAATTAAGTAGGAGAACGTATATGAAAATGTCTAGGAAAACTCTGCTTATAGAAACAATATGCTAATTCATTATTAAGATTCTACTATCCAAGTATAACCATAAAAATCCTTGTGGGTAAGAATCAGAGCTTTGCATGTTTTTTTGTTTATTCATTTGTTTTGTCTGCTTTTTGGCTATTATCAATTTTAACGTCAGAACTCAGCTTAGATTCCTGCACTTATTATATCCTCAAAAAACTGTTGTTATTGTTATTTGGTAATAATGCACTACACTCAAATATCCTTCCTCAAAGAACCCTTTCCTCAACCCTTCACCTAAACTGGATGTCCTGGTATACTCACTCCTGGTCCAAGAGATTTTTGCTCTGACTCTTCCCCACTTTGTAATTGTAAGACTCTATGAGTATCTGTTGACTGTCTATCTCTCTCACTGAGTAATAGATCCCTGAGGGTGGGGACAGCCTCAGTTTTGATAACCCTGTAGCCCCAGCAACTGAGAGAGTCCCTGTTACAATAGGATTTTGAAGGAAGAAGGAAGGGTGACAGAGAATTAGGGAGGGAGCTGGGAAAGAAAAAGAAGGAATAAAATGATACTCTTACATTTAAATTGCCGATGAGTTTAATAGATTTGGGGTTCCATTAAAGCCACAAAGGGTATCTGATTTTATTAGTACATTACCTGCATATGAGCATTGTACACTGTGCCTGTACTTCTCCTTCTCTCTCCCTCTCTCTCTCTCTCTCTCTCTCTCTCTCTCTCTTCATTCA
This sequence comes from Vulpes vulpes, assembly GCF_048418805.1. Taxonomy (NCBI): domain Eukaryota; kingdom Metazoa; phylum Chordata; class Mammalia; order Carnivora; family Canidae; genus Vulpes; species Vulpes vulpes. The sequence continues at coordinate 52,557,838 of NC_132786.1, read as the reverse complement.
GGGGTGGGGAGGAATTATATACCAAGAAAAAGTTGAGAGAAAAAAAAATTTAGTTAAGATTACAAAATTTACATTGTAAGTGATATATTCTCATGGAAAATAGTCCTCTTAGAATTCTGTAAAAGCCTTCAGAAGTAGAGATATATGGAATTTGGATAGGTAATAGATGTGAGCCACATACAGCTTAAATGAGTACTTAAATAGTCCACATAAAATGGACATTAAGAAAAATTAGTGCCTATATCTTAAAAATGCAAAACCAAAACCAAAACCTAACATTTACATCCTTTAAACTGGAATCTTGGACTTTATATTGCAAAAGCAAATGAGAAATGTCAAATAAAGTTCAAGGGTAAGTAATGCAAATGGAAAATTAATGGCTTTATTTTTCTCGGTGTTAGGCATCATTTCCTAAACATTTGAAGCAAAGTGTATATTTAAACCACATTTAGATTTATCTTTGACATCTTTTTTTAGGGAAAAATAGGAATTATAATGCAATTTGTGTATATTCTTGTACTTCATACTCTTCCCGTCTATTACAGGATTAATGTAGGGAGAGCTACTCTTTTAGAAAATGTCAAAAAGAACAAAGTACTCAAAATGGTACTGTTGACTATAAGTAGGTTGTTTTGCCTTATACTAATATAATGAATTCTCTCAACAAAAGATTTTTTTTTCAAATTTTAGGGATAATTTTAGTGACTCAGGATCAGAAAGCTGAAAGATACAGAAAAAATTATCTCAATGTAAAATATTTCAGTACATTTATATACCAGCTAGCTATTTCTTGAGGGCAACTTTAAATCTAAGTCAAGTCACAAATGGATTGAGACTGGTGATCTTACTTCGTCCTTCGGAAAACTGTGTATATCACAAAATCAGTATACATTTTGACATAGTCGGCAGCGTTTGCTTGAAATAGGCTCTGAATCAACTGAGCATGGAAACTCAATTTGCCTGGGGATATACTGGCCTTTAAATAAAGAGGGTTGATATTCTCTGGGTGGAACAATGGAGAAATGTCCCAACAACGATAATTTTGTGTATGCTCTAACTGTAATAGACGGTCTTGGTTTCAAGTCATCAACCGCTCATACAATGATTATATATACTTTTTGGAACAGAAGTGTAATAAATGGGCTTTTAAGCTTACTTGAACACATTTTTTTTTTTTTAGAGTACTGATTTCATTACATATTTTCTTTTATTTCTCCCGGAAGATTATTTTTGCGTTCTCTCTCCAGCAACCCTGGTCATGCAGAGTCCCACCTGCTGATCACAGAGGTCTGTGACAGCCATCGCACATTGCTAATGGCAACGCTGCGCTAGTGAATGAATGACCGTGGATGTCTGATTTAGCCCAGGGGCGCCAAGGGCCTGCTCAGAGAGGGTATGATGAAGCTACTTAGGAACAGTGAGACCCAAATTAGGAATAAGTAAATGTGTAAGCAATTATCCATGGGCACATACTACCTTAAAATAATTGGAACCACTGTGCACATTGCTTAAAGCTGCCTGATGCCGGCTATCGACTTGTATCCTCACTTCTATGCTGGCACTGAACACAAAAGAAGAAGAAAGGTAAAAGCCCCATGTATACAAGCCAGACTTCCATGGGACTGTGAAACTATTTTCACTTGTCCTATGCAGTGCATTTTATTGTTCTCTCATTTAAATTGACCATGGATCGGGACGCCTGGGTGGCTCAGCGGTTAAGGGTCTGCCTTCGGTTCAGGGTGATCCTGGAGTCCCGGGATCGAGTCCCACGTCAGGCTCCCTGCATGGAGCCTGCTTCTCCCTCTGCCTGTGTCTCTGCCGCTCTCTCTCTCTCTCTCTCTCTCGAATAAATGAATGAATGAATAGATAGATAGACAGACTCTAGATCATTGCACTCAGAAATTTGGATGGTGAAAAGGAACTTATTTTTCAAGTTACCAAACATGATTTTAAAATATATCTTCAAAAGTTTTTCAGGGACCCTTGGGTGGCTTAGCAGTTTGGCACCTGCCTTTGGCCCAGGGCATGATCCTGGGGTCCCGGAATCAAGTCCCACGTCGGGCTCCCTGCATGGAGCCTGCTTCTCCATCTGCCTGTGTCTCTGCCTCTCTCTCTCTCTATCTCTCATGAATAAATAAATAAAATCTTTAAAAAAAAAAGTTTTTCAAGATATTTGAACAGTAAAAGTATATTGTCTCTATAGGATTTCCTGTAAGTTCTATTTGGGGGGATATTTCAAAAAGTTGGTTCATACAACTTCCAGAAAATTGCTTTGAAAGAATAAAAACCTTGCTTGCTCTACTCTTGGCCACCTACTAATAAATTTCACTTCTCTTATGTAATGGTGATCTGTTAACATTGCTCTTGGAAAGATAAAATTTAAATTTTAAGTCAAAATCCTTATTTAGCTTAAGTAGAAATGTTAAACCAAAACATAGGACAGGTTGGGGAGGTTGGGAGGAAGAGAGAAAAAGACTGAAGAGATAAAGGAGGAAAGACACTAGTCTGTTAACATGATTGGATCATGATTTGTACCATTAACTGTCTTACCATGTTGCGTTCAAACAGGTTCCACTCTACTGAGGTAGTTCTCCAATCTCTATGTACATATAACTAAGTAACTAACATAAATGAGACGTAGTCAAGGCACCTAAAATAAAATACTCATACTGTATTTTAAGTTATTCTAATTGCCTCTTCCACCCTAATTTTAATGCATCCAAATCATTTTTATCATATAAATGAAGTTTGAAAATGTCAGCCAAAATCCAAATCCCAGAATTTTGTTAACAGCAAATAGTTGAGTAAAGTACTTGTGAGATGGGTGAGCAGATCAGATCCCTCTGCTTTTTGTACTGTGACTTAGCATCTGTCTTATCTGTTTCCTGCGATCAAGGTGTCAGTCTGTTGGTGGTAGCAGTTTGGGTATCGTTGTATCTGTTGCTTGAAGTAGAGAACATGCAGGAAAGTTTGGTTCCCAGCTGAATGGATACAGGAAAGGCATTTGTTTTTGGTTGAATGGGTTGTGTAGACACCAAACAATATCCAGCTGTACTGCTTAAGAGGCCATCATCTTGCATGTGACAAAACAAAACAGTCAAAATTATATGGCATGAGGATACCCTTTAAACATGCACACACACACACACACACACACACGCACATGTGCACACACACACACGCACACAAATTAGCTGCTTGCTCTCCGCCTCCAAAGTAAAGCTTATAGTCACAGCTAACTGTATATAAGACACTTGAGTGGTGCTTAAAATAAGAGGTACTTTGTTCTTGCCAGGTTTTTAGCATCTCCAAATTCAAATGCCAGCACTCAAATACCAATTTCCTTATCAACACATAGACTAAAGGAAATGAAATAAAACTAAATAAATGGTACATGAAGATTTTTTAAGTGAATGTACATCTGTCTCCTGAGTGATTAGTGATTTTCTTTGATATTGAATTGTTATGGCGACTCAAATGAGAGCAGCTCTGCCCTTTTATCCCAACCCTCGATTTTTAATGTATCTCAAGACTTTTCCAGACAGCAAAGTTTATTTTATTGAATGCTTTGACGTGGATGGTGAGCTGGTTTCTTTGAATACATTTTAGAATCGATTTCTTCTGAAGATACAGCATATTACCGCTGTAGCAAGAGAAATAATTAGATTTGGTCATACCACTTGTTCGAGAGCTGTCTCAAGCAGATGGGGAGCCCAATCCTTCAATAGCTATAAACAAATAAAATTCAAAACAATGCCATATTTCAATAAGACAAGTAATATATTAAAATAAATCAATGGCTACTTGAATATAAAAAAGATTCTAATTCCATATTTCTCTTTTCCAGACTCCGCCCCCCCCCCAATTCTTTCTCTCCCTTTTAGTCTGTTACGTAATTCTTTAGAGCCAGTGCCTGCACACAGCAATATTTCTTTTTGTTAAATTTCAAAGCTCAATTTGCCCAGAAGAACAAAGCAAGCTGCTTTTAAACTTTGATCTCATCATAAGGTTTCCAATCTAGAAGGGATATAGACACTGCAGGCCAAATTTGTCCCCGATTCCCTAAGAAAATATAGTAGTTTCAATTCAGAGAGAAGTGGAATTTTGGGGATGTGTTGTCCTCATAGCTTCAATCAACAAGCTCTGAACTTGTATGGCCTAAAGAAAGTCCTTCAATGAACTGCACATATAAAATCCAAATCTCCATCTTCAAAGGCCTCTAGCGGTTGATGGAACAAAAAGATGAAAGGCTCATGAGAAGAGATAATTAAAACTTAATGGATGCTTGTTGTATAAGCAGGTGCAAAGAAAAATGATCACTTTAGGTATTCACACGGAATTTATAAAGAGTTCTATGTGTTACGAGTAATTAATTTTGGATAGTTAACACTAGGAAAATGACCCCTAAAAGATGTGGGTCAAGGCTAAGTGCCCAACTCTCTCTTCTGTTATGTTTTATGGGGTGTTTTATACTCAATTTAAGAAAAAGACACTAAATCCAAGCAAGCCGAGAAAAGCTGACCTCTTCTGAAATTTTCTATTGAATTGATTCAGATTAAAGCAGTGACCTTTTGATTTTATGAGGTCTCTCCTAAAAAGCCTCCTAAGATTAAAGGGCACGATACATACCTTGGGGGGAAAAAAATAGACTGATTAGGGCCTCTGACCGGATGGTTTCAGAAAATAGAAGTATCTCTTGCCTGAGCGGGGGGTGGCCATGGAGGCATTTGCTCCAGCTGCACCCAGCCACAGTCTCTCAGGAAATGACCGGTCCACCAACAAAGTGAGATGGGGATGTAGGGTGTCAGGAAGATGTGGGATCATTTTAAAGAGTTTTCAGAACTTCAATCTCCAGTAAGCAACTGTATCTGTCTAGTGGCAGCTACTTTTGTTTGCGTGTGTCAGATGGCTCGAGCTTGAATGAGCTTTTCATACACATTCTGTTTGAAGCCAAGTCTTGCTGTGTTTTCTTTTGTCATCCATGTGTCCGTACAGTGGCATCGCCTCCTCCCAACCCAGCCATCCCTCCTCGGCTCTGCTCCTCCACTCAAGACTCTTTGAAGTTTCTTAAGGTGGCTAAGAAACAATAGCCAGTCTGATCCCCAATTGTGCATTTGCTCATGGAAATTATTTTCCTCTGCACACGAATGTGCTGTTCTTTCTGTGCTGCACACACAGCCGAGTATTGTCAACATCAGACAAGCACCAGCAGGAACTCAGCTCTAAAACATGTATTTGCCACAGGTGAGAGAGTAAACGTAGAGACAGGGGCAAAAAATGAGAAAAACAAACAAGAAAATTTAAAAAGGGAAAGAGAAAGAGAATGGAGAATAAGATTTGCCTTGATTGGCTGGGTTTCAGGATTCTCTACCCGGAAAGCAAAACACCCCCTTCATGGAAAAGTTCCCTTGGGTATCTGTATAGATGACCTCGAGGCTCTTCCTTCACAACTTGAAGTCTCTAAGCCAATGAAACCTATGGATACTGGGTGGTTCTTAGAGGAATTACAGTCAGAACATAAAAGTTAAAAAATAAAAGTCTCAGACTTAAAAATCTTAACACTTTTTCTGTGTAATGTTTTAAGTATTTCCCAATACAAGTTTCCTGTTGGAAAAAACTTAATTACAAAACTATGACAATTTATTCATTTACATAGGTAACCAGGCGGTAATCTGCACCTGCAGTGGGAGGAAAAAGTGAAATGTTACTTCTTACTTAAAAAAAAAAAAAAGAAAAAAAAAAGCAATCACAAGAAGTCACATTCTGAGACTGGTTCCTTCATCTCTCCCTGCTTCTCTTTTTGGATAAGAGGCCACAGGACTTCTTTAAGGACTGAGTACTTTGAAAAAAGACAATAAAAGCCCTGAATGTACTTTTATTATGGACATTCTCAAGTATATACAAAAGTAGAGGGTGTATTTTGCAAGTCTCCTTTCATTGATTGCTTCCACATTACTTATTATGTTTTTATTGTTGAAGAAGTTTATTTTTTTTGTTGTTGAAGAAGTTTAAAGCAAATCATTTCATTCACAAATACCTTTGAGCATCAATAAGGACACTTAATTATCACATTACTCCTTTGTTTTTAGATACCACCAATCCATGATCACACCTTACCCAAGATCAGTGCCTGATACCAGCTAACGTTCTAACCATATGGAAATCTCTCTGTCTCCAAAATGTGTCTTTACAGTTTGTTTAAATCAAGAACCAAACAAAAGAGTCATGCAGTGCAATTCTTCCCCAGTCCTGTCTTTTGTATCCTGGGATGGTCTCCTTCCTTTTCAAAGTCATTCACTTGTTGATGAGATTCAAGAATTTATTTATTTTTTTTAAATGCAAGAAATTCCATATAGGTGGGCTCCCTTGGAAGGATGCCGAGAGTGATCAGTGGGTTCTGGTGTCGTCTGGTTGATCCATCGTTATAAACACCTTTGTCCTTTTACCCAGAGGTCCTACTATCCTTGGATGATTATTGCCTAGATCCTTATTCTATTAGGAGTTACAAAATAGGGCCGCTTCAGTGGCTTAGTGGTTGAGCATCTGCCTTCGGCTCAGGTTGTGATCCTGGAGTCCTAGGATCCAGTCCCATGTCAGGCTCCCTGCATGGAGCCTGCTTCTCCCTCTGCTTGTGTCTCTGCCTCTGTGTGTGTGTGTGTCTCTCATGAATAAATAATTTTTTTAAAAAAAGAGTTACAAAATAATGATTTTTTGAATTTGTCATTTGTTATCAATTCATTAAAACACCTACCTCTCAATTTGACTCTGTGTCACCAGCTGCATCACTCTTTCCAAAGATAACAAAGACTACAGTCAATTTTGCCACCAAATGAAGTCACAGACATGGTGTGGTATCATGGGGGGCAAACCTCAGAAGGGTTGAGAGGAGACATGGAGGGGGGTGGGTTAGCAAGGAGATTCCTTCAACAGCTCTCAAAGTGATCTCTGTATTGCTCAATTTCGGATGGTGGGGGTGAAAAAACTATCATGCCCCCCTGTTATAAGTCTGTCCTCTACGCTATTTGGGAAAGGGCCATACAGTGAAGTATTTTTCTTTACCTTACTTGCTATTATGAAGTTATTCTCAGGGCTTTCCACAGATTTTCTCTATTAGATTATCTCAGAAGGCCACAGCTAATGTTGAGCCTATTTCTCACTTTATATAAAAGTCAAGCAGGCAGGAGGCTGAAAAATCCACTCAAGATTTTACTTGGTGTTTTCTGTCTTCTCCAAATCAAGCGATCCAGAAGAATAAAATGTGAGCTAAAATAAGCTTATCTCCCAGAAGGCCCAAGGGCAAATGTAAGGTTCTGGCAAAGAATTAGTAAAGGCTTAGAGAATGAAATAAATGCTTGTTTCAAATATAATTTAAGGCATTGTGGACTAACACCAGCCTAATCTCTGGGAGAATAAAAACAAGTCCATCTCTTAAATGGATGAGGCCCTTTCCACAACAGCGAGTAAACTGACTCCCAGCTCTACTGGGCCACTAGACACAAAAGTAGCAAAACATTATCTTTACTTGACTGATGAAGATGCTTTTTTGGCCCACCTGTGCCACCTATTAGAGCTTTTGAGGAATGCAATATTGTTTCTTTGGACCCCGTGGAACTCCCTGTGAAAACTGAATCTCAATCTCTCTCTCTCTCTCTCTCTCTCTCTCACTCTCTCTCTCTCATTCCCTTGCCATACCAAATATATATATAGATATAGATAGATATAGATACAGATATAGATATAGATATCTATAGATATAGATATAGATATATTTTTTAATGCAGCTATTTAAGTAGGAGAGACTGTATGAAAAGCTTTCTTCTATTTGCTTGTCCAGTATTGACAATTACAGAGAGAATTTGTATATTTGCAGTTTCATTTGAGATACTAAAAGCAACGAAGCAGACAGGCCTTGGACACAGAGAGAATGGGGCCTTAATATTAGTTCAGCATGCCACCTGACTGTCATGTGACCATACCCAGTTTCCTCATCTGTAAAATTATGACTATAATATTTACTATTCAGGATTATTGCAGAGGCTGTAAGTTATGTGTGCAACACACCTAGAGCAATGCTGAAAGGATACTCAAGGAATGGCCCAATACATGTTATTTACTACTATTATTTTTAGAGAACGTTCGATCTCTAGAACCAAATGAAAACCTATTGTTTCTTTTTTTACCATTAATCAAATCGAGTCTTTAAGCAATATCTGCCTTTCCCATGCTCACTTTCTATGGAATGGAGGACATTTGCTTACTTATCAACACGTTTCATTATTGGCTTGGACCTTCCTGTAGGCTGATCGTTTCTTCCTACCAAGCCAGGTTAAAATCTCTTAGATACTCCCCTGCAACATAGCACAAACTCAAACCTCAGATTTCTTTCACTGTTGTTCAGTAGCTAAGGTGAGGTGGGAGCCTCTCTACTCAGAGCTGCTAGCAAGGCTGGAGATACTCAGCTCAACCTGCAGGCTCAAACCTATTGGATTTAGCCAGTCTGGGCTGCCAGCCTGCCCGAGGCCAACACTTCACTTGACATCACTGGACTTTTGCCTTGTTGTGAAACCAAACTGATCCTCCCTGTAGGCAGGGATGTACCTTATCCTCAGCACTCCCCTCATTCTAGTCCATTGGTTTGAGCCTTGCTACATGCTGACAGATTTCCTTTCAGGAATTGGTATTCTGGGTATCAGAGGATCACTTTTTTTCCTCTGTCCCTCAATCTATAAGGATGGACGGAGAGTGTCAAACCCCTTCACTCCCCTGAGACGTCTGTTTGCCTGATCTGAGATCTCTTGATGCCATACTTTCTGAAGACATCTCCGGGACTAAAGCTTCCTTGAGCTTCTGAAGGTGAAAGTGATTTCTCAGAACCTATATGACCCTTCTTGGCTAGCAAGTCCCAGGCTTGGTTTTCCCCAGTAGGCCCTGCCTAGCCATACCTGAGTGAGCCTTAAGGCATAACATCTAAACGCAGAACTAATATTTGGCGCTCGGGAACCCTGGGTGGCTCAGTGGTTTAGCTCCACCTTCAGCCCAGGGCGTGATCCTGGATTCCCAGGATCAAGTCCCACATCGGGCTCCCTGCATGGAGCCTGCTTCTCCCTCTGCCTGTGTCTCTGCCTCTCTGTGTGTGTGTCTCTCATGAATAAATAAGTAAAATATTTTAAAAAATAATATTTGGCCCTCATTTTCATTGGCTGTTACCAGTGGGAATCATCTGGGATATGGTGGAGACCTCTGGGTTAGGAATCTCTGAATCCATGATGGCTCCTCTGCCAATGGCAAGAAGCAAAGATAGAACCTATTTCTTTCCTTTCTTTGATTTGCATCAAGCATTTTTGCTTGGCTCATAGAACAAAAAAACTCATTGATGAAAAGCATCTAGAATGCTAATATTGGAATTAACCAAAAAGAAAACCACAGAGAATACAGAATTTTTTTTATATAATGGAAGGAAGAATGGCCAATAATAATAAATGGCCAATATACCATCCATGGGTAGTCATAGTTACTACTTCAGAGTATTTTTTTTTCAATTTAACAGGTATAAAATTTCAGATATGTAAAATTATAAGTTCTAGAGGTCTGCACAACATTGTCCCTATAGGTAATAATGCTGTAATATGCACTAAAATTTTGTGAAGAGAGTAGATCTCTTGTTAAGTGTTCTTAATGCAATTTTAAGACATTTTTGGAATCATGACATGCACACACACTAAAAACATAAAAACATATTTTTGCACATACATCTTTTGAAAACTTGATATTAGTTTATAAATTTTTTAACTTCAAAACAAGGAACCAAAAGTTACAGAATCCAGAAAGTCCAATTAAGCTCACTGTTCCACTACTATCATGCTATAAATGTTTACTAAAATTGATGCCTATTGATAATCAGTTGGAAATTTGATTATTAAAAATGTTAAAGATATTCATTTTTAAAAAGATTTATTTAGCTGAGAGACAGCGTGTGCACAAGCATGTGCACGTGTGGGACTGAGTGGGAGAGGAAGAGGGAAAGAATCTCAAGCAGACTCTGCTGAGTGTGGAACTGACTGAACTCCAGGGCTCAGTCTCATGACCCTGAGATCATGACCTGAGGGGATGTCAAGAGTTGATCACTCAACCTACTGAGCCATTCAAGCACCCAAGGCTTTCATGTTTTATAGCAATTTTTGCAGAGATTTTGATTTTTTCAAAGATTTTTATAGTTAACTAATTGGAAAGCTCTAGTTTAACTTCTTTTCCTATCTTGTGATATGAGTCAAATTGTTAAATATTTCTGAGTTTCTGGGCCTTCCTCTTTAAAACTGGAATATTGAGGGCATCTGGGTGGCTCAGTTGGTTAAGCAATTACCTTCAACTCAGGTCATGATCCCAGGGTCTTGGAATCGAACCCCAAGTGCTTTCTTTCTCTCTCTCTTTTTCTCTCTCCCTCTCCCTTTCATAAATAAAATCTTTGCAGTAATTAAATAAATTAAATTAAATTGGAACATTGATATATACTGACCATAAAATATGATAGTATATGTTTCATCTGTCTTTCACAACTTTTTGCCACCATAACATACATGACATGTTACATGTCCATGTGCATCACATGCTCTGAGCATGAACTGTAGAACCTGTGTTATCTCCCACATAAGGGATGTTAAATGCAAATGAACATGAATGAGTTCAGGATACCTCAAAGATTAAGTAGCATTTTTTTTCCAAATTAAATCTATCAGTGTTTCACAAAAAAGATGTCTAACTCTACCATGTTAAAAATACATAATAAATTGGTAAACGCCAAACCAAATAAGGTGCTATTATTTTAGTAATTAGAGTGGAAGGTCTAGGGGCACCTGGGTGACTCAGTCAGTTAAGCATCTGCCTTGGGCTCAGGTCATGATCTCAGGGTTCTGGAATGGAGCTCCACAGCGGGCTCCCTGCTCAGGGGAGAGCCTGCTTTTCTCTCTCCCTCTGCTGCTCCCCCTGCTTGTGCACTCTCTCTGTCTCTCTCTCTCTCTGTCAAATAACTAAATAAAATCTTAAAAAATAAATAAATAAAGTGGAAGGTCTGTTTCTCACTCTGCAAATATCTCACTCAGGTGGATAAATATTTTGCAAGTTTGGATGCCACCTGACAAAAAATAATTAGGAAACTCACTATTTAATTTGTTAATTTGTTACCTGATTTAAATTAAAGATAAATTAAGCTGTGTTCTTTAGTTATTAGCAAGATTCAAGTAAACAAGGTTTAGAGAAATAAATAGTATTGAGTTTCTTTGTGCCTGATTTTAATAATGAAATCACTTTCAAAGACAGCTCCTCATTTGTTCCACTTAGAATAATTTTGAAAGCAAATCTCTGAGCCATAATTGATTGCTTTCAGATAACACCTTCATCTCAAATGCTTGCTTATTATAAAAGCTAAATAGTGTTCTTCTAGGCATAAATTCTGATTTTATTGATTCATAAAATGAAATTACCAGTAGTCATTTAAATAAGAATGAGCATTAAAATATGTAAATAAATAATGGCTATATGTGAAATTTCTGATATATTTAAAACTGAATTATAATTAATGGAAATTCACTGTCAGTTTCCATGGCATATTTACTAAAAGGCTACACAGCAATATAATTAAGCTTTTAAACTACCTAAGATTATTTTTTATCATTGCTGACCTTAGACTTTTTGGTAGAAACTTTATCCCAACCATCAAGATAAAAGAAAAAAAAATACTCTTTTGTCTCATCTTAAAACTTACACCTCCTGTGGTTCAATCCAAAAGATAATGCATCTGCTTAACATCAAGCAGTTTTTAGAACTCTCCTTGAGAATTTTTCCACCATCAGTGATTCATAACCACCTCCTTTATGTGATCGTATGATATATCTTTTAAAGTCTACATTTTAAAGTTATTTCAGGGGCCCACTTAATCAGACTTACAGAGCCCCGTGGGCTCTCCTTCATCTCCTCTTCACATGCATTTTGTCTCAACATTCCTGGACCTTGTCTGCAGCTGGCAGCTCAAACCATGGTTTGCCAGCACGCCTCTTTGGCCAAAAGAATAACCCTGGATTTGATCTCTAGAATGCATTGGAAGGTTTTCAAATAAATAAAAATAAACACTATTTTTGGTGAGCTGCAAACATGCATCCTACACGTAAATGCCTACAATTATGTGTGTTGGGGGGAGAGTGTTAAAGATTTGTTTATGCTACAGGTTCATTATTGGCAATTTTTAAATGATATTCAGGAGGGGGAAAAAAGATTGTCAGAGAATGAGCATTATTATCCAATACAACAGGTAATATTTTTAGGAAAGGAATGCAACTGGAAAGAAGAAATCAAGCCCTCTGAGGACTGGGATTAGATCCGTTCCGTTGGCCACTTTATCCCCTGCACCTAGTGGGGTGCCTGACACATAGTAGGCACTCAGAAAGTATTTTAAATAAAGGAGCAAGGATGGGAGAAGGAAGAGGAGAGAGTGAGAAATAACACCCACAAAATATTATCCTCATCCAAAGTCATGACACAGCCCATCTGGAAAAATTCATGGTTATTTGCATGCAGTTATGGTCGTAAATATCTAATGGAGTTCTCAAAGGTTAGCATAAACAGCAGATAGAGTTGTTTTTTAAATAATTAATAATTGTTTCATCCCCATGTCCACCACTTGTGTTATTTACTATTTCCAGCCAACCCTCTCCTTTTAGCTTTGCCCTTTCTCCATTCCCCCAGGGCAAGACCCAGTGCCGAAATCCTTAATCTAAGAAGGAAGAAGTGACTTTACTCAGTGGAACCCAATTATAAAATCCAACCTCATAAGTCACAGGGATTATCCTGGAGTTACGCACGAGGAAGAAAGCCACCCACAGGCTCCCACCTAGCAACCTTCCCCCATTTTCAAGCCAGAAATAAAACTCATGGGGGTGAGAGGGGTTAGGCCGTCCCTTTTTACTCCTTTACCAAAAACAAAAACAATAACTGGTGGAATAAGTGAGCCATCAGATGTGACAATGAGATGGTTCTGGGGCAACTGGTTTAAGGCGTCCTGAGGCTGATGCCATGGAAGGCAGAGGCGTGCGGCCTGGCTGTGCGGGGGAGGGGGGGCAGCAGGCTGTGACTTCTGTGCCCACGGCATCTGGTTGTCCTAAGTACCATGTGTAGGTTCTTGAAATCCTGCAGCATCTTCTGGCTTGGGCTCCTCTAGACACAGTCCCTGCGGCAAGATTTGAATGGTTTAATTGAGAGTGATCTCAGGAAGCCCTTGAAGGAGGTAGAAAAGGGAAACAAGGGAAGGGGGAAGGAGATTAAGGAGATTAAAAAGGAGATTAACTTGACTACTGTGGGTGCCCTGGGTGCCGGGCATGGACCCCTACTGAGAATCTCTACCTCCAAGAGACTATGTGTGCTGAGCTGCCGGAGGCGAGGGGCACGGAGGCTGCAGTATTTCTCCACCAGTTCTCATCTGCCATTAACTCCAGGGCATTTTGGGGCTGTCCATCACATTTCCCCGTGCCCCCACCCCCCATCCAGGTGAAGCCTTCAGGCAGACAGGTTCGAGCAGAGGAAGAAACCCAGTGTAAGGAGCAGTGGGCGCCCAAGGGGTGTAGGTGGAGCAGTGGCCCCGCCTGTTACTTGTAGCAATACAACCCTTTCACCTTTTACAAATAGACTTGGTTATAATTTCCATGGCTTAAATCACTAAATCTTTGATCGTCGACCAATAGTAACAATGACAGCTGCAGCAGCAAGCACATGGTGCTTATCTTCAGCAGAGGGACGGGGGCGTGTGAGTCTCCAAAAAAGCTATTGGTGCTTGTTATCCCCACATCTGTGTCTGAGAGGGCTCTTTACCTGGCCATCCAGGGCCATGCCCCCATTGCTAGTCATGCAAAATCCCCTTTCTTGCTTTTCTAGTTCATTCTGCTCTTGTTCCCCCCCCCCTTTTTTTAAGATTTATTTATTTATTTATTCAGAGAGAGGCAGAGACACAGAGGGAGAAGCAGGTTCCATGCAGGGAGCCTGATGTGGAACTCGATCCCAGGACCCCGGGATCACACCCTGAACCAAAGGCAAACACTCAACATCTGAGCCACCCAGCTGTCCCTCTTTCCTTTATCATTGTCTCTCTGCCCTTCATCGTCAGTGCTGCTTACCTCCACCTGGATTAGTACAGTGATCTGTGGGCTGGTCTTCCTTCTTGTACCAACCCCTGCACAGCACAGGCCAGTGCCAGCTCAGCCTTCCTAAGCACAAGCAAGCTCATGGCCAGAATTTACAGAGCTTTTGTTATTGCCTGTCCATCAACCCAGACTTCTCTGACTGGCACACAAGGTCTCTAGCCAGGTGCCAACCCCCCCTTCCACCAGTTCTTCCATTGCTCCTACCAGGTGGTCCCCTCTGAACCTCCAGCTACCCAGTCTCATCGTCATTCCTTATTGAGATTCCTTTCTCTGTCTCTGCCTCCCCACCCCACCTGCAATGCATCCCCCAACTCTTTTCCTTTACCAGTTATGGCAAAACTATATTCATTTCTAAACTAAGTTTTGCTTTTTACATATTATCGATATTCTTCTATCAAAAAGGACCTTCTTTCCACCTTTTGCAAGAGGCCAGATAAGCTCAAGGTTGATAATGCTTGACCAGGGCAAGAGAAATAAATGCTATGTACTAACTTAACAGAAACAGTCAGGAGAGGACCTCATCCTTTTGTCCCTTAATAATGCAGAATGCTCAGGGGTCAGGGAGATGACATAGCTACTGAGAAGCATGGAGGTCTGATATAATTGGATTAATTTGATCTTGGCAAAAGTGGCAACTTCTGTGTTGCCATATTGGGGGGTGACTTCTGGTTCCATTTGGAAAGATTACTTAGCAAACTAGTGCTATTTTTTCTTCTCTCTTCATGCTAAAGAAAAAGTGGTGATAAAAAGCATGGGAAACCACTTTCCAGAGATTTAGTGGAGAAGGAAAATAGCATAATCTCTCTGTGATAAAGAATGTAAATGCATTATCCGGTTATTAGAGGCCAAATAATTTTTTGAGATGTTAACATTGAAATATTAGTTGGCATTCCCCCAGAAAGATCCTAGAGAGGATGGCTGGATGACATGTTAGGCAAGGCTAAACTTTTAGCAATGAATTCCAGTCTCTCTAAAAAGTTTCAAACTCTATATCCTAGAGACCTGAGACCCAAGAAGACCCTACACCAACTAAGATTCATGCCCAGTGATTGAAGGGATCTCTGTAGTACCTTACTGCATCTTAAGACCCAAGGCCTTAACACAATTTTGACTGAGATTGAATCTCCTGATCCAAGGGATCACATGTGTTGAATTCTGAATTAAGCTCATGTATAGAAAATAAGGAAATGTGGTCTTCAATGCTCAACTGAGTCTGTGGGTTAAGAGCATATCCAGTAGATATTATTATACACATTAGTTGATTCACCTGCTGTCTATAAAAAAGAGAACTTGGTTTTGCCCCAGAACCATCCCTGACTGAAGGGGAAGTGTTAAGCAGACCTTAAGTTATGAATCCAACCTATCAGTAGCCCAGGTTGAGTAACATCTTATGGACAAAACTAAAATGAAGAGCTATAAATAGATTATAAGAAAGGCAGTCAAGGTTGTCATCTGTAATAATATCCAGAATAATGGTACAACATCAAAATATAAAGCCCGACATCACAGTTAGAATAGTAATTGGTTTTTAGCTCCTTCCTTACAGTAGAGTTTTAAACATATGTGCAAAGAATTGGAAGATATTGATTTTAATATTTTTAAGGATTTTATTTACTTATTTGAGGGGGCAGGTTGAAGAGCAGAGGGAATGGAATGAGAACCTCAAGCAGCATCCATGCTGGGCACAGACCCAGACACAGGGTTCCATCCTCCAACCCTGAGATCATGACCTGAACTTAAACTAAAAGTTGGATGCTTAACCAACTGAGCCACCCAGGTGCGTTAATTTTAACATGTCTTTAATTTGCTGGCATTGGTCTGGGCACTGGGATCCACCAGTGAACCAAAGATGAAGATTCCCTCATTCTATTGGAAGGTGCAGAAAACATGATAAATGAGTAAGTTATAATGACTTAAAAAGAGACAAGTGGAAAACAGTAGAAAGTAGACCTGAGCACAAGAGTCCGAGCCAGAAGAATGGAGCCAGAGCACTGTCTTAAGCAGAGGTCAGGGTAGGCGCTACTGAGTGAGTGACATTTAAACAAGATATGAAGGAGTCGTGGAGCTACCCTGGCAGGTAACTGGAGGACAAGCATTTGGGGGAGAAGGAATAGCAGGAACAGAGGAGGAAATGCCTGTGAAGAATAAAAGTGAGGCTAGGGGAGAGGAAAAAGGGAGAACTTCCACCCCACAGTGCTGCTCTGACCCCTGCAGAAGGAGGAGGGAAGGAAGAAATGCTGATTTCCAAGAGCCTCAGATTGCGCTGCAGCTCTGAGGACGTACAGCGCCATCAGTGGGGAGTCCCCAAGCACACGCTGCTCATTAAAGACGTCACACAAGCAGAGAAATGGCTAGCTCCAAAATTCCTGCCTTGCTCCAGCACCAGCTGGGTAAGAACACAGCCTTGATCTGAGCATTGCGCAGCTGGGAGCCCAGGTTCTCTTCAAGACCTGGCATGTTCAAATAACAAAATCAAGTCATTGTGGCTAAAGCAGAGCGAGCAAGAGGGAGAGCAGTGGTGGAGGTCAGAGAAATAGGGAGATTGGGGGTCAGATCATCCGTGAGACCATGAGGACTTTGGCATTTTACAGAGTGGAATAGATTTAACACCAGTGACAAACACTGGGCAGTTTTTTTTTTTTTAAAGATTTATTTTATTTTTTATTTATTTATTTATTTATGATAGTCAGAGAGAGAGAGAGAGAGAGACATAGGCAGAGGGAGAAGCAGGCTCCATGCACCGGGAGCCTGATGTGGGATTCGATCCCGGGTCTCCCGGATCATGCCCTGGGCCAAAGGCAGGCGCTAAACCGCTGTGCCACCCAGGGATCCCAAACACTGGGCAGTTTTGAGCAGAAGTCAGTGACATCATCTGACTTCCATTTTAGGAATTTAAACCTGACTACTCTAGATTGTGAGGGGGACAGGGTCAAAGTGGGGAGAGTAGTTGGGAGGCCATAACATTGACCCAGCGAGAGGGGATGGGGTTTGAGTACGGTGGTAGGTAAGGAAGGTGTGAGAAGAAGTCTAGTCGTGGATACATATGGAAGGTAGACCCAAGGACATGAGCTGAAAGATTGTATGCGGAATGCAAGACAAAGAGAGAAATCAAGGATGTGGCCTTGACAAAATGCCACAAAACGTGTGGCTTACCATTCTGGAGGCTGGACATCTGAGATTCGGGTGTCATCGGGGTTGATTCCTTCTTAGGGCTCTGAGGGAGAAACTGTTCTAGCTTCTAGTAGCCTCAGGCATTCCTCGGCTTTTCGGTGGCATTCTGTGTTCCTGTGTCTTCACATCGTCTGCAATAAGTGCATGTCTCTCTGTGTCTAAATTTCCCTTTTTTTGTAAGGATCCCAGTCATATTAGAGTAGGGCTCACTCAGATCTCATTTTACTGTCATCATCTGCAAAAACCCTACACTCAGGTAAAGTCACAGCTGCAGATACCGGGGATTAGGACTCCAACACCTTTTAGGGGGTCACAATCCTGTCATAAGAGAGGATGAATTCAAGAGTTTTGCACTAAACCACGGAGAGTATGGTGTTGCCATCAACTGACGTGGAAGGCTGTGGGTGGCACTGGTTTGCATAGAGTCAGTTTGTGGTGTCCCTAGAAATCCAGTGGCGATGGCAAGCAGGCAGTGATATCAACATAGACAAGGCTCGGGAGACAAGTCTGGGCTGGAGCTACGAATTTGAGTGTTGGTATAGAGGTGGAGTAGGTTGAAAGTCATGATCCTGGATGAAATGAAGATTAAGCTAAGGACCAAGCCCTTTGACCCTTCAAAGTCAAAATAGGAGAGAAGGGAGGGAACAGGCAAAGGTAACTGAGAAAGAATGAGCAAGAAAAGTAAAAACGAGGGAGATATTATTTGCCATATATTGAGAGCTGATTCAGGAACGGGAACCATGCCACATGCCCTATACATAGATCTCCAATTCCTACAGCCCCACCCAGAAAATGTCATTCTCTCTTGTTCAGATGAGCCTGCTGAAGCTCAGAGGCAGAACAGTATTATGCTTATGAGCATATACTGGATGGCGTTGTTTCAAATTCCCATTCTCCTCCTTCACTAGCTGTGCAATCTTATGCAGGACGCTGCTAAAGGGCAGCAATATCTACCTCACAGGGTTGTTATAAGGATTGCATAAATAGATAAATTAAGACTCAAAAAATGAATTATTTTTTAAAAAGATTTTATTTATTTACTCATGAAAGACACAGAAAGAGGCAGAGACATAAGCAGAAAGAGAAGCAGGCTCCCTACAGGGAGCCTGATGTGGGACTCGACCCCAGGACCCTGGGATTACAACCTGAGCTGAAGGCAGACAATCACTGAGTCACCCAGGCATCCCTAAAAAATGAGTTATTTTTAAAGTGTTTTGAACAGCCCTGGTATATGGCAAACACTGTATCATTGCCTGTTAATTAGGAAAACTTGCTAAAAGTCCACTGCTCTGAAGTAGCAGAGATAGGATTTGAACCTAAGATTTTCTGTATTCAGAGCCCATCTCTCTCCTATTGTATCACAGTGAATGTGACTCTTTCCTTAGCATTAACGTAGATTAATTAATCCAATTAGGAGAATTGATCATTTGGAAAAATGGAGAGACAGATTTGAAAGGCTGCATTAAAGATATCTTACTAAATAGCAAGTGAAGTTTTGAGAGGATAAGTTGTCATATAAATGTGAAGGCAGTAAAAGAGAACCGTGAGAGAGCCCAAGGTTCCCGGGCTTAAGATGGGAAAGGCCAGGTTTATGAGAGTCTCTCAGAAAAACAGAGCACCCTGTGTAGACGTTCCACAGGGTCAAGGAGATAAAGGATTTTGCTTCCTTCCTGGTCTCACCTAGAGCCAACCCTGGCCTTCTCCACCCCTTTACCCTTATCATCAGGGGTGGGATTGCCATGAATATCTGTGTCAAGTTCACACTGAAAACGATAATCAGAGAATCGGGACCTGGTTGAAGGGGATGGAGGTTTAGAACAGTCTGCATCAAAGACAATAGGGAAGCCCAGGGGAGTGGCCGTGGGGAGTCCTGTGATGATGAAGACCCAGAGGTAGTCCAAGGAAAGTTGCAGAAAAGCAAAACGCATAATATTGCTGTCATAAGGTTTGTAGGCAAGACAGAAGATGAAGGCCTGAAGCATCATCATAGAGAGTGGAAGTGGATGGAACGAGTCATTTTAAAGTAGCCAGAACAGGGGCGCCCGGGTGGCTCAGTTGGTTAAGCATCTGCCTTCATCTCAGGTCATGAGCCAAGATCCTGGGATCGAGCTCCACATTGGGCTCCCTGTTCAGTGGAGAGCCTGCTTCTCTCTTTCCCACTCCCCCTGCTTGCGCTCGCTCTCTCTCTCTCTCTGTCAAATAAGTAAATATTTAAAAACAAAATAATAAAGTAGCCAGAAGATAACATTAAACCAATGTACATAGAATCTTAAAATTGTAGGGCTAGGGACGCCTGGGTGTCTCAGCAGTTGAGAGTCTGCCTTCCGCCCAGGGTGTGATCCTGAAGTCCTGGGATCGAGTCCCACATCAGGTTCCCAACAGGAACCCTGCTTCTCCCTCTGCCTGTGTCTCTGCCTCTCTCTCTCTCTCTCTCTCTCATGAATAAATAAATAAAATATTAAAAAAAAAACTGTAGGGTTAGGAGGCCTGGGGCATCATCTACTTGAATGTTTTCTACATGAAGGGAACTGAGCAACTGAGTGAAACCAGCAACTTACCCAACTTCTCACAACTAGTTGCTGGAGCAGAGGCCCGGATGAGGAAGGCCTGATCACAGGGGAAGGATCCATTATGACAGGGGAAGGGTCTTTACCCACTGATTGTTCTTTTCAAATGGGAAAAAAGAATCTTAAAGCCTTGATGGAAGGTTTAGGTAGGAACTGAACAACAAAAGGACACTTCATTACCTGAAACAGGAAAGTGTAAAATAAACCACAGGAGTGGAGGATGGAAGCAGGAATCATGGCCCCTCTTTCTATTTAAAAGGATATAAGAAGATCTTTGAAAAGTAGCATGTTGAGTGAGGGGTTATAAAATTAAATATTTGGGAGTGGGGAGATTTTAAAAACTGTAGATTACTTTATCAAGTAAAAAAAAACTGATAGTTATTTTGGGGGGGCACAATTCCGCCATAATAGTAGACAAAATAACGAGAAATATTACAAATATTTGTGAGGGTTTTTAAGCTAAAAACTATTGCACATTTCTTTTTTTGTTGTTGAAGAAGCAAAATATACACTAAATTAAGGCCTGATTTTATTTAAAAAAAAAAAAAAAGTCCTTGGATGGCTACCATGGAATGGACTAGGGAATTCAGCTCAAAATTTATAGCACTTATATAGAGTTTTTTCTCCGTATTTCTTATGTTTGTATTGCAGTAATGAAGAAATATGGAAGCCGTCTGGTGGCCAGATAATATCTGTAAATTCCCATGGATAAAGCTTCCCCTTTATATTTCAAAGTTATTAAGTTCAAGTCCTCTTATGGTTCCACTTTTATTGGTTTTTTCTCCATCAACACAATTACTGATTGATTAATTCTTATTGGCTTTCTAAAGTAGAAAAAAAATTATGGCTCAAGTAAAACACTTCATAGAGTGGAAAAAGTAAAGTGTATAGAAGGTGAAAATCTGAGAGGGATGGTAAAGCCTTCATTCTAGCCATGCTGCTCTCTTGTGCACAGAAACTTGAGATGGATAGGGAACAGGGGGGACAGTTAGCCCAGGCTCAGGCTGGGAGGGACTAGGGTTACCTGCTTGGCAACCAGTGTTCTTTGGCAGGCTTTGGGCCAAATTGTGATGTTAGGCACCAGCACAGCCCTTGAACAATGTGCAGTATAAGAGTACATGTCCTCACCCAACCCTACAGTCTGGGAGATACATGTGTCACATTGTACCTTCTAAGCACACAGACGCTCAGAGAAGTCAAAGGATTCGTTCAGTATCACACGGCTAGATGTGATCAGACTCAGAATTAAAACCGAGGTGGGTGGTCACCCCTTCCCTCTGTTCTCCTTTTTTTTTTCTTTTTCTTTTTTCACTTATAACCCAGGCCAAATGACGAGTTCCCTGATAGTTATGGCTCTATATGGGTTCTAGGGGGATAGCAGGTCCACTAGTTATAACCATTATCCGAGGGCAGCCCCGGTGGTGCAGTGGTTTAGCACTGCCTGCAGCCTGGGTTGTGATCCTGGAGACCCGGGATCGAGTCCTGAGTCGGGCTCCCTGCATGGAGCTTGCTTCTCCCTCTGCCTGTGTCTCTGCCCCTCTCTCTCTGTCTCTATGAATAAATAAAATCTTACAAAAATAATAATAATATCCTAGATCTGAAAAGGACTTAGAAAGCCAGGCAGATTGAAACCTTTTTGAAGAAAGTTGCCTTAGCCACAAACGAGAAAGCCTTCTTCCCTGAGGTCCCAGATCTCTCTTACCAGCTTTACCTCAAAGGTGGCAACTTCTTTGATATGAAGGACTGAGTCTGTTTTTTTAAGATTTTATTTATTTATTTATTTATTTATTTATTTATTTATTTATTTGAGAGAGAGGGAGAATTAGCAGGAAGAGCGGGAGAGGCAGAGAGAAAGGGAGAAACAGACTCCTTGTTGAGCAGAGAGCCCAACATGGAGCTTGATTCCAGGACCCTGAGATCATGACCTGAGCAGAAATCAGATGCTTAAGTGACTGAGCCACCCAGGTACCCCCAAAGGACTAAGTCTTCAGTTTTTGGGGTTTTTTACTTTTTTTTAAAGATTTTATTTATTCATGAGAGAGACACACAGAGAGAGAGAGAGAGAGGCAGAGACACAGGCAGAGGGAGAATCAGGCTCCATGCACGACTCGATCCCGGGTCTCCAGGATCACACCCTGGGCTGAAGGTGGCCCTAAACCACTGAGTCACCCGGGCTGCCCCCTAAATCTTGAGTTTAAAAATAGGGAAGGAGGGGTAACCATTTCTCAATGTCAAAGGCAGTATTTTTTAGCCCTAGGATCACATGGATCTGTGTACGTTGGCAGTTATCTCTCAGATAGATGGCAGTCTCCTCTGGGCGTCCACATGCCTCAGTGTGTGAAAAAGTTGTTTCCCACATAACTTGTCTCTCCCACATTGAAGACTTCTTCCTCCAGGGTCCTATATCTTCTGGGAAATTGGAGTTCAGATAGGGCTAGAACAAAACTACATTTATAAAATAAATTGCACATCCAAACATGACTATCTAAATATCTAATTTTAACTCTATGAAACTGCTATTTGGAGAAGATAAAAAATGGTTGAATGGTGGCAATCTCATGCATCCAATCTAATAGTTACATGTACCATAGTCTGTTTGGAATCCTTACTGAAGGGTAGAGTTGGACCAGATTTTTAAGATTTTAAGATTTTTAAGATTTCATAGTCTTTTAAAAAAGCTCTTTTTTCATATGTCTAATTGCTAATTTTTAAATCTAAAATGCCCACTAGCTATGAAACAACGACTAGAATAGAAATGAAGATATTTACGTTGAGTTAGGTGTGGTCATTCCTTTGCTGCTATATAAGACACCTTTTGATTTTGGCTCTCATCTTTGTAAAATCTTAAAATTTAACCCTATTTTTTTTTCTTTTGAAATTGTCTTACTCTAATGAACCAAATATACTCAAGAGAAATCTGCTGAACTAAGCATTCGATGGTATTTCAAGAAACATGGAGAAACAAAGTAAAAAATTGATGGAAATTAAGTAAGTCCCATCATTGTACAAGAAGAGGCCCATGGTCCCGATGCTCCAGTATGTGCCATACTCATTTCTACCCACATACCTCTCCTCCTTACGCTGTTCCTGTCACCTTTTGTGATCTCTTCTATTTTGCCTACCTAAATCTCACTCAATGGGCCCCAAATCTTTTCATGAACTATTATTTTATTGCTGTAGCTTATATGCTGTGTTATCTTGCTCAAAAGTCTCTACATAAAATTCAGTACCAAGGTACACTAACGCATTCTATTACTTCGGATACTCTGTGCACATTTTGATTCTTCTTCAATTCTTCATTTTGATTTTTCTGCTTTTGGGCCCCTCAAGTAGTGCAAGTCTCATCAGCAGAGGGACCTGAGGGCCTATATAATAAGTAACCCTTACTAAAATGTTAACAGGTATGATTCCTGTGCTTTAAAAATTGCCAGAGTTGGGACGCCTGGGTGGCTCAGCAGTTTGATGCCTGCCTTCGACCCAGGGCATGATCCTGGAGACCCGGGATCGAGTCCCACATTGGGCTCCCTGCATGGAGCCTGCTTCTCTCTCTCTGCCTCTCTTTCTGCCTGTGTCTCTGCCTCTCTCTCTGTATCTCTCATTAATAAATAAATAAAATATTTTTTAAAAAATTGCCAGAGTCAACATGAATATACAGATCTATTGATACCAACACATGGAGGTATCAAAGACAAAGATCATAGACAGATCACATGAATATTATATAAGCTTCTTAATCTGTATAGAGAAATTTTTCATCAAGATAGATAGAAAAGAAGTATTAAATCACTGCCATTTCATCAGGTAGTTGGAATTGGGTAGGTTTTTAGAAAAATAGGTAGCCAAAATGAGAATTTATCAAGTGTAAAAAGGGAGTCAATAAAAATAGTCCAAAATGACACTGAATGAAAGAGGAATGGAGACATTCACAAGAGATCGTTGTAAGGGTAGGCAAAGAAAAAAAAAAGTTAAAAAAAAAAATAGCAAGTCCTTCACCAGCTGGCTCTATGAGGCAAGGAAAGGTTTAGTTTTATTATTGGTGTGGCGACTACTCTGGGCTTCTGACAGGTGCCCCGTGGCTGGAGAAGATGAGATGTGATGAGTTGATCCATAAGAGAGGCTCCATGTTTTTTCATTATGTGCTGAACTGGTGGTGAGACACCCAATTGAAGATAACCCATAGACTCAAATTGAATTTGAGATGGTATGAAGCGGATGTGGATGGTTGCCTGGAGGAGCAGATCACACCCACGTAAGACCCTGAACTTGGGAGAGATCAATAAAGCCCTGTGGGTAGAGATACCAGGAGGGAGCCAAGCTGGGGTCCATAATAAATATCAGTGGGGATAGAAGAGAAAACAATATGAAAGAAAGACGATGGCTATCAAAGAAGTAATAAGAAAAGCAGTAAGGGATGATTTCAGAGGAGGGAATTTCGGAGAAGCGACTCGCGGAATGAAATCAACTGTGCCAAAATGACAAAAAGACCACGTTGAACAAGAACTAATAGTTACTGTGATTTTTTTTTACAGGGAAAGGGGTCAGTGAAAACCTTTCCAAAAATAAGCCTTGTCTCCAATAGGGGGGTGGTAAAAACAACAACAACAACAACAAAAAAAAAAAACCACACAAAAAAAACCCCACAACTTTGAGGTTCTTAGTATGTATGCTTTGGGGAGGGAATGGGTGATATGGAAAATGTAGGTAACTTTATGTTAAAGAATGTTAAAGAATGCCTCCTTTTACAAAGAGTGATTAGACGCAGGCTCCTTCCATTCAGTCAGATGCTCTCCCCGAGAGGAACTTGGGCACTTCTGGAGCTACATTAATCTTCTGCAGTCCCCGGAGCACCATTACACACAGGCAGCGGTAATTTACTAAATTGCATACTCGAAGCCTGAAAGAGTTAATGCGGCTCCAAGAGTGCCTAACATTTACCCAGGGAGTAATTTACACACTGGAAGCATCTGGCTGAATATGGATTCAATTGTTTACTGTACTGTGGGTCTCACAGAAAGGAGGTCACGTGCTTTCTCTTATTGAAAAGTTCTGGGGAACCATTTCTTCCATCTAAAAAATGTGCACCCACTGCCACGTTTTCCTTCGGTAATCTGCTTTCCTAGTCCTAAAAGAAAAGATGTGGCAAGAAATAAACTGAGGTTCCTTGACTTGCCAACGCAAACTACTTTATTTTAATTTTCCCTTTGTTGCCTGCAGGTGTGGGGTTTACAGGGTGGAAGCGGTAGGGGGAAACCAGTAGATTGGGGAGCAGGCTTTATTTCCGCTCGGGAAGAGGTCATTCCGGAGATTTGTACAAATGTTTGTGTTTCGCCTCTCAGCATACCAGAACACCTTAACACAATGCTGCGTAATAAAGAGTAGGAGAGTGGGAAGACATTCACGCATGAATCAATGCCGAGTTATTCTCAGCCAGAGCGCATCTGTGTACATGTTTAGGAATGCTCAAATGTCAACAGAAGCATCTGAGTAGGTTTTCATTAAAAAAAAAAAAAAATCCTTCTGCATGGTCCATGCCCAGCACCGTGGACAGTGTGTTTGTTATAGGAAGAGCGGGGAACTCTCGCACGGAAAGAACTTGTGACCTAAGGAAAACGATACACACAAACGAACAAGATTTGTTAGGATACACTTTCCAGACAGCTTTTGACTGCCAAGACAATCATATCCTTTCCCAGGATGAGTGAAATCCGAGACTTGGTATATAATTGCTTATACCTCTCAAGGGGTTACAGTCGCAATCAACATCTTCTATCTCTGCAGCAGAGACATGTGATCATTTTTACTAATATTCCGTCCATTTGCTTAAAACCTGTAGGGTTAAGTCTTACAGGTTTTTTTGTTTTGTTTTTAAATTTTGGCTCCCTATTTAAAGTTTGTTTTACCTTTTCAATAGACTTATCAAGGACAGTCGTTACAAACATCGGCAGAGGTTGTAATGTTGGAGGATTCAATTTTTTAAACCACTCCCTGTTATTTATTAACTATATTTCCTATATGATATTCTATTTCCATTTATAAGCCTATATCCCGTGGGATTGATTTTTTTTTCAGCTAATATAATGTTTATTTTTTATATCTACTTGAAAAAAAATGTTCTACAGGACACAGCTGAATTCAGTTTTAATGTAATAAACTCTCCTCAAAATCCCAAATCTTTGTACTCTATATCTGTGCAGTCCAAAAAAAAAAAAAAAAAGGACCAGTAAAGTGTTTTTAAAACATGTGATAAGATGCCCCCTTGACCTCTACTTCTTGAAAAGAGAAATATTTTTTTTCACTCTGATTATCCTAGTCTTTGCGAGTATAAATTCTTCCATATATATTAAGTGTTATTCTGTCTTTTTGGTGATGGAATAATGCTCCCTGTTGCTACCTCATTCTACCCACTCCTGGTTCTCTCTGTCCCTTTTTTCTATGGGTCTCCTAAAGCTTCCTGGAGTTCCTTTAATCCTCCTCAGTTCTTTGCATTTTCCTCTGATCTCAGAACAGTTACACAGCACCACTTCGTGCCTCACAGCCCTTGGGCCACTGTTCTCTCCTTTGGACTCATTCTATTGCTCACATGTTGTATTCAACACAAATACAAGTAAATAAACGTAGGCACCAAATTTATTGGAGCATATACATGCATGTTTCTTTAACCATGAAATCCAAAGCAATTAGCAGAAAAATGTATGCCATAGTCCTCTAAAATAAAGGCAGAAATGGCATTATTTTCTGTTTTACGAACCTTTAGACGTTTGCACAAAGACAGAAAAATTGACTTTCGTTTTGCTCCCTGGAATTCATGAGAGTTGTTCTAGCTTGCTTTGAATCATGCAGTCTGCCTTATTTGCTCACATTAGCGTGTACACATGTTTCATTTCATTGTGTATTTGGAAAAAAGAAAAAACGTTTGCAAAGGATTGTAAACCATATATTTTTACCCATTAACCTAATGCCAAAAGGAACAGAGTAGCATGCTCTAAAGCAAAGTAATCTCTAGTAAATTATGGAGTAACAATATTTGGGATTACTGTGACATTAAAGCACGAAAGCATGAATTTTAAAAGGAATGTCTAAATCATATAGGCTTTTGAGGCTTGCTTTCCACCTAAAAAGGAGTCAAGCATGTGTCCCTTTAAAAGAAAGAAATGAGTTTGACTCTAAATGTGTATGTTGCTGTGTAAAAGTAAAAACAATTCACTAGAGAGATGATTAGGGAGAAACCTTATAAATAGGAGAACAGAGAAACAGAATGATGTGTGGGGTTTACAGGGTGTGTAACAGAATGATGTGGGGGGGGTGGGTGGGAATGACCACTTTGCAATGGTTTCATTGGCCAGCAGTGACTGCCACTAAGGGGGGACACGTTGGATAGAGTCTTCAAGAAAAGAGAAAAGCGATATTTATTCACCTAAGTGTCCTGATTCTTCACCTGAATTGCAGCTCATTCCTTCCAGAGGGGTAACAATACATAAAATATGCACTTTGCTGCTTTGAAAAATTTCATTAGGGAAAAAGAATGCTTTACAATTGCATCATTTTACACAGTAACATTCACAAAAGAAAAAAAAATCACAACACATTTTAAAATCCCGTGCCCCCAGAACATCACACGCCCCCGGGAAACATCCCCAGCCTTTTACTGGAGCAAATCGGCTAAGGTTCCCATGGAGGAAAAACAATGAACTCATATAGGAATCTCGGGACACGTACTTTTTTTTTTTTTTTTTATCTGCAAGAAGCTGAGACCGCTGTACTGCTATCAGGTCATTAATCATCACTAGGTAAAATAATCCTCATCTCTAAAATAGGCAGAGATTATTCTCTTGGTTTTATGAATGAGGGGAATGGATCAGAGTTCAAACGGCTCTCTGCAAACCACATCCGCAGGCAGAGCCGGCAAAGAAACTGATGCTCTACTGAGCCCTAACCCTCCACACTACCCACCTTGGCTTTCATTTCTGCATCAGCAGAACAATGGGAGTAAACCTTGCTTTGGATAAGAGGCGTGTCCCAGAAAAATGCTTGCAAATTGGATTTTTGTCAGGCAAATCGTATTTCTAGATAAACAATGGGCCATGGAGAGAAACCAGGGGTGGGTTGTTTTTTGTCTTTTGGTCTTTTTCTGTAACATAAAGAATCCTTCTAGAACGTGAATAACACTCCATTGTGTGTCTATCCACCTTACAACTGTGTGTGTGATACAGTGTTCGTGCGTTTGTTTAAAGCAGTTGGTGTGTAGGAGTCGATCTTCCTCCCATTGCTCTTCCAGTCAGGGTCTCCTTTTCGCTTTCTTCACCTGCCTCTAATTACCTGCTTTTTTTTTTCTTTTCAGGCATTTTTCACATGCCTGAATCTAGGACGACCCAGTAGTTCTGGCTCTACCCAAGAACTTGACAAGACTCGCTAGCCAAAATCAAAATGCCCTGATTTGGGTGGGCCACACCTAGACATTATCCCACTGGGACTGATTGGCTGAATGAGTGTTGGTTTCAATTTCTGTTGAGGACCTGAGGCTCCCCACGGCTCATGTGCTCACCTACTGTGTGCAGGCCCATCGTAGGTGGGCCTCCTCTCCCACGGACAAGGTGAAGCCACAGACTGCCCTCATCTTTCCCCTCCGCGTCCCAAGCATGTCCGTTTCAGCTCACCTGTCCTTCCTTTACTCTTGAGGAACCAAATGACCCCACTGCTTGCAGAAGCCCCCTTTTTTGTGTGTGCCCTTGACCCCACTCTATGCTGCATTCCCCACTATTTTGTTTCAACTTTCTCCTTTTTCTCCAGCACACATACTGTCTTCTGAGTGTCCCAGCTCTGTTGGGTTACATGGGCCAACACATTCAGAAGTTCATTTGTTCCTAACCCCAACCTCAGCTGCTTTCTAAACACCATTAATAACATCCTCATCTCCAAACCTGGGAGTGCTTTTCCTCGGCATCAGTCTCCATGAGCCCAATATTTCCAAATCGTTCATTCCAACCTACAGCACTCGGCATGTGTGTTCTCTAACTTCTCCTCACCCTTCCTCCCAGCCTGCTCTCGTTTCTCCTACCACCCACGTTCTCCCTCTGCCTGTTTGCTCCACGATCATGCCTAGGGCCTCAGAACCTCCCTCAGTTTGATGGGGAACATGCAACCCTTAAATAATAATATAGATATTCATCTATAGACACAGAAGGGTGTTTATTGCATACTGTTTAATGATGAAAACCAGAATAAATTGTATTGAGAAATTTATGAAACCATGAAGAGCAGTCATGGTTCAAGGATGGGGGGACAGGTGTATTTTGTTTTCTTCTAGAGCTTTTCCAAAATGTCCACGACCCCTACATCCATACCTTTGATTATTATCCCTTGGAATCCCAACAGACTTTCAAAACCAACTTATCTTAGAACAGGATTCATCAGATTCCGGCCTAAACCTGGCTCCTTTCTCATGTTTCTTGTTTTGCCCTTGGCCTCAATCTCCTCTTCTGGCCGTGTTGCCATCTATTCTCTTAGCAAGGTCACGGAGTTAGTAGGTGTCAAAGATGGGATTTGAATCTAGATGCTCTGCCTCCAAATGTCCTGCTCTTTCCACCGTCCCAAGGCCCAGGCAATCAGGAAATGCGAACAAAGCTTTGCTTGCAATTGTGTTAGGCCGTCCGGTGAGAATAAAAACCAACGGAGCCCCTGAGAGAGAGATAAAAGACCATTCCCCCCTCTTCAGCCCGCAGTACACCTGACTCCAAGGCTAAACAATCTTTTTCTCAGTTTGATACAGATTCAAAGGAATTGTGCTTCCCAGTTTCTCCGGGTTGACAATCCTTTTACACAGCCTTGACCGTTATTCACTTGCTCCGCTTGGCCACAGGTTACAATTGAAACCTGAATAACTGGAAACTGGCTCTTCTAAATATGCATACAGCACTGTCCTTCCGCTCGCCACTTAAAATGCAGAACTCTGGCAGAGATCACCTTTTGCTTTAGTTATTTTTCTAAATTTCTGTCAGACAACAGCATAAGGAAAATGTCATAGCTGAGCAAAAACACACGCACACACGCACTCATCTTTTTCTCCGGGTGAGTGACAGTGTTCAGGCAAATGTAATGAGGGCGGAGGAGGAGCCGGCGGGGTGAGGCCTCCACAAACAAACAGCAAATGGTATCAGTGGTAGCACTGGAGAGAAGTGGGGGGGGATCTGACCTGGAGGAAGGCAAGGGGCCAGCGGGAAATGGAAACAGGGGTAGGTCAGTAATTAAATGGGGGTAGGGGGTTAAGCAAGGAAATCGATTAAAAAAAAAAAATGAGAGTCCAAAGAAATTAAAACTCCCAGCCCAATTTCCAAAAGAAATAGGATCTCTCCCTTGCTTCTTGTCCTCGTGCCCTGGGTGTCTCTGCAGCCCCCCTATCTCATTTCATCCGACTCCTTCCTTCACTGTCCTATCTTTTTACTTCTTGAACTTCCTAATGTTCTCTAATTCCTCGTGCTGTATGCTGTGTTGCCTGTATCCTATTTCCTGCAGGGCCAGCATGATGGGAGCTTAGTTCTCCCCACATAACAGAGTGTCGCCGCTTAAGGTCTCCCATGTCTGATGACCGTTGTCCACGAGCCCCCCGTCGCCCACCACTAAGGCCATCCCTCCAGGGCCCGCTGGTCATTCGCTCCTGGGGGCTTCTGCTGCCCACAGCTCCCCCGCCCCGCTGCCCCCGCCTGGTGCAAAGCTGCAAAAACTCGCCCCTCCGCTTGCACAGTCTCCCCCCAGAGTGCTTCTGTAATCGCCCCCAGTCCACGAAGGGGGGACTTAAATTCAAATAAGCTACGGGACTTGCCCAGGGTCACACAACTCTGCCCGGAGTGCCAGGGGTCCAATTATTTATTCGCCACCCAAAAAGGGGGTCTGCTCCTATTTCTACAGTGCTCTCTCTGGAGAACTTTGGGACAAGTTTATCAAGACTGAACTGACATACCAGAGACACGTCTCCCTGCCAAAAGCAGATCAGTATCCGGGGACTACCCATATCAAGTTTCCTCATTTGAGGGTGTTTCCTACCCAGTGGAGCCCCCTTTAGCAATTAGGGCATCTTTGCCTTTCTCTCTTTTTGGAGATTTCTAAGCCTTTTGCACTTGGCCCTGCCCTTAATTGCTCGAATAGCAATCCTATATAGACAATCAGATCAAATACATGAATAGCACATCTCCATCAATAGATTTACAGAAACCAGAGCTATGTTCCTTGGAGCCTGAAAAAAAAAGACTGTCCTCACACCCAGGCACTTGATTCCACAGAAGTGATGTGGGGCCCTTCCAAACCGCAGGGAGAATAATGTATAAAATCCCACTGAGCTGGCTTTTCCCCTTTGGGTTAATGCTGTGTCGTCATGAGCAGCGTGAAGGAGGCCTTATCAGTAGATTGCTCCTGCTAACAGAAGCCCGCCCATAGCCTGCTCCCTGAGGTGTACAACTAAAGGAACCAGAAAATTAAAAACTAATAATAAATAAATATCAGTACTGAATCATGGCACTCCTTGCCTCCTTGCCTGAGAGAACCAAGTAGATCATTTGAATGAAAGGGGGGAACAAAGCAAAATACCCATGTCATCGGTTGGCATCACTGATGGGAAACAGGTTGATGAAATATTTACTGGGGGACAGAAGCAGACAATAGAGCAGTAGAAAGTGCACGATCCCATGCAGTAAACGCGTAGATAAATGAAATAAACGAGAAGAATATTCAGCAAATTGTTAACAATGATTTGTTATCTCGGTGAGGCTTTTTTGTATTTTCTGAAACTGCAACATTAAGCATGGGTTGCTTCCATAATTAGGAAATAATTTTAAGGCAAAAATTCATACGAATTAAACCATTCTGCCAAATATTTTCTCATAGAAGAGAAAGAAAATTGCCTCTTTTAATTTCTTCTTCGTGAAAAATTAAGAGAGGGCTTCCTGTCCTCCCTTTTCGGAGTTGACTACCCTTTTTCTCTTCCACCAGCAGACAGGAGCAAAAAAAAATGATGAAGCCACTCTCAGCTTCGATATTGATTTGCACTAGCTTGCCTTTTCCATTTCAGTGATCCTGGTGGGCAGAGCAGTGGAAATAAGTTATGTAAAAGGTTTCCGCCTAGTTGTTGTTTTAATTAATCTGGGTCCCTGAATGACACACAGGCTTAATCGGGTGGCATGGAACCTGTCGCCGATAAGTAATTGGTTTGAACCCCAACGCAGGTTGTGATCAAAAGTTGTCACCGTCCAATGGCTACTCATTGGCCCATGTGAAATGGGTTGGTGGTCTCAGTCTAATTCCTTATGGACTAGTGTCAGCCTCATGAAAAGCATTACGTAAAGTAGCACTAATTGGTTGACATTCTCAGCATGAAAGAGTGAATAAAGAGATTGAAATCTAAAATAGGCTTCGGAGTGAAGCTGAGGATGGAAATGGAGCATTGAAGGAATTACTTCTATTGCCAGTCGTGATGCTGGGCTGGAATGGCAGCACCCGTCTCCAGCGATTTTTGCACAACCCCACTTTTCATGGCCAATAGAACCGAACCTAAGGAAACTGAAACTCTTGTAGACTTCTAAAATCCTCAGCCTGACCCATCACAATCCTGCCTTTGACTCCGATGTCCCTGGAGAAGTTTGAGCAAAGATAGTCTACTAAAAGGCAACAGGCTGAAACAAACTTTGCCAAACCTTTAAAAAAAAAAAAAAAATTCTCAAAAGGGGATCTGGCTTCATTATGACCAAACAGTGTGTGTTCATCACTTTAATTATAGGAAAAATCAATAGGGCATATAAAAGTACATGGCATATTTTACCTGACATTTGTGCTGCTTTACTTTATTAAGCATGCCTTTCTGAGCAGAAATAACAGGCTAGAATTTACCAAAGTCTCAGGATCTGAGGGCAAGGATTTCTCTTGCACTCAATTCATCCCATATAGGGTGGCTCTACCGTTCTAAATAGCGTGTTTTTGGTAAACGAACGTGAAAACAGATTGGAAAGACAATAATAGATGCATTCTCCCATTAGCGCAACCAGGCAGATTACTAATTCACAAATATTGAAACTAGCACTGATTGAGATGAATGAATTTTTCATAATTTAATAATGCAAATCACGCTAACGGCAGAGACCTCCAATAACTAGAGGCACTAGAAGAATTACTACAAATGCCAACTGATAGATGCACCGTTGATAAAGCTATTTATCTTGTGGCTTTATTCAAAATCCTTTCTGCCTTTTATGATATTTAGTATCTACTCTGTGTCACTTTACCTCTCATATGTTATAAACAACTACTTTCGTCTGAAGATCTGATGCCCAGAATTATGGCAGCTAAATACTTCAAGTTAATAATTGGAGGGTTTTATCAGGTATATTTCAATACATGACATATTGGAGAGCCAGCAGCTGTTTTAAATGTGCAGCAAACATTACTAGAAGCACTTATCAAAAATTGTCTTGCAAAAACAAAAACTGGCAACATCACCTTATCAAAAAAAAAAAAAAGTGGAGTAAATGCAAAACGTGGTTTTAAAGGAAAGAAAAATCCAATGAAATGCCTGTATTTCTAGAACTTCTTGACAGATAAAATGTACTATTTAAGACATAGTTTAAGTAGCTCTATAATTCCAAACTTCTACCATGAAGCTTCATTAAAGTATATAAATTAGTACTACTGTCAGAGATGGCATTAAGTATTCAATAAGAGTAGACTTAATGCAATTAATAGCAATTAAAATTATACTTTTATGATGTCAGCCACCAGCATTGTAAAGACATAATTGCCTGTAAGGACTTTTGTACCATATTTATCCTCTAAAACTGTCCAATTTATATGAAAAATGCCAAAAACATATCCCATATGGGTACCATTATCTTCTCGGATTTTTAGAAGTAATCTGTCTTATCCAGCATGTGCACATTAGGCTAATTTGCTTTAATTAGTTTTTTTCTCATTTTGTTAATAGGCATGTTGATGTTAAGTTTTTATTTCGGAGGTACAGATGCTAACTTCACTCATTATGTTCCTATTAAGGGGTCAGTATACTTTGTGATAAGCTGGACTTACTAACTTAAATAGCATCTTTCTTCGAAATATTAGATGATGTAGCTTATCAAACATAAAAACTACATTATAGTAATGGTGAGCAACTTGAATTCTTACTAATTAATTAGTTGTTAAATATGAAAGAACAGCTTCCCTGTTTCTGCTGTGGCAAGGCATTTCTGTATGGACATAATAAATTAGATAAACTAATGAACTGGTTTCAGAAACACAGTCATTTGTGACTCCTCAAAGCAGTCGTAAGAATTCCCATGAATCGATGCCCATGTTTTGCATTTAAGCCAGAAGGCATACAAAATAAGAAACTATTTTTTTCCAACGACCGTTCATGCCTCATGCCTTCAAAATTTAAAGATATTTATTTAAAACTGATCTACGAAAATGATTTATTAATTATCATCATGGTTATCTTATCTGTAAACTTTTCTGACACTGAATTCCTATAAAGAAAAATAATGACATATATGCAAGGAGTAAAGCATATAATTAAAATTCTCCCAGTTGGCTCTCTGAGGACAGGTTTCTTTATATATACAAGTAATTTAGAAGGTTCAGCAGAGTCCCCTGATGAAAGTTGGAGGAAGAAGAGGAAATATTAAGAGTGGGTGTGTTTTTTTTCTCCATGTGATGGATATGTTTGGCTCTGACTTTGTATATAGGCCTTTATATCACGAAACACTCATTATATTCCTAGAGTCATTTTCTGTTCTTAGGTTACTTTTTAACTTTTTTAACATATCAATTTCTGCTGTCATCATGAAATAAACTGTATAAAACCATGTCAGCTTAAAATTGTAAGATGATAATAAACTCATAGGATTTATTTTAAATCAGAAGTGTATTGTTTTGCAATAGGCAATAAAATAATTATCAGTTTAGTTCAGGTGAGTTTATTTCAGGAACATTTCCATGTAAAGAGTATACGTTGGGTAGTTGAAGGAATAATCAAGAGAGTAAAAATTAAGTTATACAAATATGCTTGGCTAGGAAGGAAATACAATAAGAATGTTAAATGCGTAATTATTTAAAATAAGTCATAAGGTATGCATGCATTTTATTCTCAACACACACACAAAATAACATAGCTCTTCAAATATTTATCAATAAAAAGATAGAATCTTTGAATAGTATTACAGAATCAAGGAGCTTCCTGAAACACCAGCTTCTATTGTTTGTTTGTTTTTGCTTTGTTTTTTTTCTTTTTGTTTTTTTTTTGTTGTTGTTGGTTTTTTGTTTTTTTTTTGGTGAACTCAATTTGTTCTCTATAAGGCTTGAATTATTTTCTTGAGGCAACTAATAGTTGTATTGATAAAAATCTATAAATTAAACATTTTCGTGCAACTAAAGGAAATAATAAAGAAATCAACGGAACTGAAAGAAGCAAAAACTCAATTGCATGCTTCATCCTTTAACTGTTAGTCTCCAAGATTAAAGCAGCTTTCACAAGTTAAGAATGTTTAGCTAACGAAAAACAGAGTAAATAACAGAAAGTAGAATAAATTAGGATGTAATGCTTCTTTACAGCCCCATCACATAGGCTTTCAGATACAAATTGAATGTAACAAGTTTTTCTGTATTCCTTTTGTCTCAGTTGGATTATAAAACATAGTGATTACTATTCATTGGAACTGAATTACTCTTGTTTATATTTAGTTTCTTGTTTCTAAGAAAAGTAGAATGAATTACACATCTGCCTTTGTCCCATTTGTACAGTGAGCATACACTCTTAAGTCAATTGTTCAATAACAATGGATGAGTGCTGGAAAGTAGGACTGTGAGAAAGTGTATGCATGGAGGCAGCTTGGAGACAAAACATAAGCACAAATATTTTTCATTACAAGTGAGTCTCACATTGCACCCAGGTTGTATTCCAAAAGGCATTTAGATGGAAGTTGGTTGTTCAGGTGTATGATTCCCCATAGAAACTATTTTAAATGGTGGGCTTCAGCTTAATTAATCCTGGATATAATTGAATTCTGCAAAGCAATCATCTGTGTCTTTGTGTGTGTGGTGGGTGAGTGAGGAAGGAGGGAAGGGTTTTTTGAGTTTTGTTCTTTTTTTTAATTGAGGACTTGCTATAGATTAGCCTCTGTGGCTGGCAGTTTATTCCTACTTACAATCCTATGAGGCAGATGCTATAGGTATGTCCACTTTATAGATGACAAAGTAGTCATCCACTTCAGGATTCAAAAGCAGATCTTCACCCTTAACTCAGATGTGGCTCAAAATTCAAAATAAGTGGGAGTTACACATCCCAAATGTCTCTATAGGCTAAGACTTGTGTTTGGTCCCCACAGTAACACCTCCTCTGGCTATCCTTTCCTCCCTGAAAAGCTCCATACTTAAAAGTGGACTTTCCTTTTTCCTCAGGTGGACTCAGTAACCCAGAGTAGCCGATCATAGCTTGCTGTTAGGAAAGCATTGTGCTAGTCAACCACTGTTTCTTGAGCACTTAAAATACATCATGCTCCATTGGAGAAACCAGGGACACTGTGCTAAAAAACACAATATTCCTGCCTTCGAGTTTACCTTCTCCGGTGGGAAGAGAAATAAGCATAGAAACAAAGAAGTGGACAGGGAGTGGTCAGAGTTATGCAGAAAATAAAGGGTAAGATGACTGGTGGGGTATGAGAGCAGGGGAGGGAGGGGGGCCCACTTTCCCTGGTAGAGCTGGGGAAAACCTTCTGGAGATGGCTTGAGTATGACAGAGAGCAACAGCCATCTGAAGATGTGGGCGAAGGGCTGACAAACAGAATACACCAGGCACAGAGACTCTAAGAGGTGAAAGAGTCTATCAGTTTTAAGGAACATAAAGAAAGCCAGTAGGGCTAAAGCGGGAGAATGAAGGAGGGAAGGTGGAGGAAACCGAGTGGGGAAAGAGGAGTCTTGGTCACCATGGGAGCACTTTTAGCGAAGAGCTGCTGACCTGGTTTGATTTGCTTTGTCCCATTGTTCCCTCTGTTAAGTGGAGAACGGACTATGAGAAAACAATTAAGAGGGGGATAGAAAATTCAAGCTGAGAAAGCTGTGACTTAGATTAAGGTCACTCCATTGGCACTTAGAAGTGTTCAGATTTGGATGTATTTTGAAGAGGATTACACAGGAATCGATAGTACTTGACATGGGATCAAGAATGAAAAAGAAGAGGAAGAAGAAAAATGGCCACTTGGTTTGTGGGGTGGTCTGAGAGACAGTGTATGATGGTGGTGTTGATAGAAAAGACGTGCAAAGCTGCCAGTGTGGACTGGCTCTTCTGAGGATTAGATTATGATGGGGTCACACACAATGAATGGATGACACAGGGTTCTGGAAGTCTCCTTTGTAACTAGTAAGTTCTGATGCAAAGATATCATTACTTGATGGAATTTTAACCATTATGATGGTGAAGTTAAAAATGTAATATAGAGCCAGATATAGATTTTGGGAAGAGGCTAAGGGTAATGATAGAGCTAAGTCTTGGGATCCCTGGGTGGCTCAGCGGTTTAGCGCCTGCCTTCGGCCCAGGGCGTGATCCTGGAGTCCCGAGATCGAATCCTATATCGAACTCCTTGCATGGAGCCTGCTTCTCCCTCTGCCTGTGTCTCTGCTTCTCTCCCTCTCTCTGTGTCTCTCATGAATATATAAATAAAAGTCTTTAAAAAGAGAGAAATAAGTCTCACTATTCACATCAGCCTTACCATGTATCTCTAATTGTTTTCACTTTCACCTCAAACATCACAAGTTGTCAAACATCTCCATTTGATTTCTGAATAGCTGACCTTTATTGGTGTCAGGTGGAGCAGAGCCCAGAGTGGCCATTCTAATCTTGATGGGTTATTCTGCAACTCAGTCCTTGGTAGTTAAGATGGAGGCTGCCTGTGGAAGAGCATGCCTTTCAAGTGAAAAGAAACACACGAACCATCTAAATGGGGTGAGTGAGCATATGCATCCGTATATATGCTTAATGTTTGTGAAGTGCTGTCCAAAGGAAGGTTTATGTTTAGTATCATAAGATTATTCTTGGCCTCATATTCTCTGAAGGGGAATACAGATTCCTCTTTGTAGGGCTCTTTGTTGAAGATCCGTTCCATTTCATGAAAGGGCCTATCCAAATGCCAAGAGGAGAGGAACAGGATTAATGCATGTTTGCCAAAAGCATGGAAGTAAAGTCAGTGAGGAGCATCTCACTGAGGTAATCCACAGCCTGAAGGATGTCTTGCTGGAAATTTTAGTACATGCTGTTGTAGGGATGTGTTATGGAACACAATAGAAGCCGTAAACGCTATGCTTCTGTTTGTTTATCTGTAAAGAGGAGACAGTAACACTCACCTATTCCATAGGAACTTTTATGACTAACTAATAAAAAGGAACTTAGATATTTCAGGTGCACATGCAAAAAAAAATAAAGCTAAACCACTTTTATTGTAAAGAATAAGGTTTACAATCTTGCTTAAACAGTTAAATTAACTTACATAGACATTCTGCTCTTTTACTTGAAAAGTTATCTAAGATTTCATCAGGGCAAGAAGATCCTTACAGATACATATAGTTAAAGGAATAGATAGGCAAAATAACAGACAACTGGTTTCTACAACAGTTCTTTGAGTAAAATTGCTATTTGCCACTCAACTTCTTTAAATCACTAAAGAGCTGTAGAATGTATAATTGGTTTTCTTGTGAACATCTGATGAGAGTCGTTGTCATTTCTACATTTATGGCCCTTTTGAAAATCATGCACAGAATGCAAAAGTTTTTATTAGCTGATGATGGCCTATTGATCCACGTGTTAAGTGGGAGTGATTTGGGCTCTTGATAAAAATTTCATGTAAAAAAAAAAAAAAAAAAGATTTCGCCAACCTCAGAGGGATCACTCTTACGAGTAGTATTTAGATGAACATCATCTGTAGAGTCCAGCATTGAGTAAGTTGAAAACTAAAAGTCTGAAGCTCGAAGAGTTGAGCAATTAGGAACAATTGTCCTCTCCTGTACCTAAATCCATCCCTGACCCCAGGATATCCAAGAGAGAGAGACATTGTTTCCCTTAGACCCTAGCTAAGCATCAACCACCAAACAGTACCTACTTAGGCTAACTGGGTAAGCTTTCTCCTATTTATGATGTATAATTAATTGCCTGGCTCCTTAATTTAGTAATTCCTGGATTGCCAACGTTCTGAGAAACAACTTAAACTACTTAAACTACTTAAACCAGACACAACCTCACCTCAGATGGTGAGATCTATCCCTTTATGTGATCTCAATGGAATAGCTCAGAACTCACCAGGCCTTCAATCATCATTAACCTACCCTCATTAGGACCTCCCACCATAGTCCAATAACTATATTCTTGCCTTCTTTATTGTCAAAAGCCTTGAGCCCTCTAGAGGTATCTTGAGGCACCATAACACAACATTTAGAACATAAGCTTTTTATCAGACCGACCTGATTAGGTTACCAACTCCAACAATTATTAGTCTGTGAGCTTGGGAACAATATTTAACCTCCCTGAACTTCAGTTTTTTCAAAGGTAAGATGGTTGTAATAAGACCATTCTTCATCCATGTCTAGAAAAATTAGAAATACTATTTAGAAAGCACTTAGCAGAGCTCATGGCTCATTGTTAAATGCTAGCCGCTATACTGATTCTTATACAAAGACTTCATTTTGATCTCCCGAGTCCTTCCCCTTAAACTGAGGTTTTGAGCCCCTGAAACAATTGCCAGATTTTTCTAACACCAACAATCTTGTGTCTCATTCTCCTATTATATGTTTGATTTCATTTATCGTTCTATATTCCCTGCTACTAAAATCAGACTTTGTGAATGGTGAGATGAGCATGAAAAGAAAAGGTTGGAACTTAAAGACTAGACAGGTGCTCCAGGGCATGACAATTGTACTTGCATGTCCAATAAATACAGTTGACCCTTGGACAATGTAAGGGCTAGGGGCACCAACCTGCACCCCACACACACACACACACACAGTCAAAAGCCCATGTATGACTTTTGACTCCCCCCAAGCCATGTAGATGGTACAAAGGAACCAGGACAGACAGGCAAAGTTCTGAGGTTGACCTGAGATAGTGCCTGCCTTCCGTGATTCATTTGCACCATGTGCTTCTTGGACATTGCCTGAGAGTCTACTTATCCATTGACTCTTTTAAGTGACTTTGCAGAGATGAGAAATAATGGTACACATAAACAAAACTTGTGAAGCAATGAGAATACAGTGCTTCCATGGAATAGACTCAGTGTCATAACATTCCAGAAATAATATGAGTTTCTATTAGCATATGAAAATGACAATATGGCATGAGTTACTAAATGTCATACAAAAACATCAGAAGTAGAATGAGGAAAAAACCTCCAGTATTCTTCAATATAAAAATAGCCTAAATCCCTCTTCAAAATACAACTGATCCATATGTCTACATGAAAACAAAGCCTAATAAAGATGTTTTATATTATCGAAACGCTAATAGAACAATGCTTTATTCACCATAGGACATAATGAGGAATTCATTTTCAACCTAAAACTGAGTCTTCCAATTTTGATATAAATTCATTTGATACAAATTCATTCTGGAAAAGAGCAACAGTTCATTATCTCCTAGAAACTTTATGCTTATTAAGTCTTTAATGAGTTTAACATATATATATATATATATATATATATAATAAAATACTAAGAAACCGTAGCTTCCAAGCCTGAAAACCTCCTAATCTGTAGTCACTGTAATCCATGTGATGGGAATTATCATCTCTAAGCTTCAGAGATTTTAACTTGGTGAAAACTTGGTCCGTCTGTGCACTCACTTTGGGTTTTCTCCCTCACACCAACGGGTTGTATTGTTTCTCTTTCACTGTGGTCAATTAGATGGGATTATTTCATTTCCAAAGACTGTTTTTACAGAGGCTGTGTAGCCTGTTCAGTGAAATATAATCCAACTCAGCCCCTTCTGCATCCAATAAAATCGTCAGTCAGTGTTGGGGGAGCAATCATTGAAATGATGAAATAGCAGTAGTGCTGAAAATAAGCAATGGAAAATTCTGCAAAAGCTAAAATTATACCACCGGGACTTCCTTGATCACCACAGCCCTTCTCTGGCCGAAAATCAGTTCTCCCTAAGAATTGAGAACCTGTCCTTAGAAAGGAAACTGTTCTTGCGCGGTAAAAATCACCTTCCAGGGGAGCACTCTCCTTGATGTGACTATGTCTGATATTTAGAAGGTGGTCTTCACTTATCTCTTTCACATTATCAAGCATTTGCTCTTGCTTTGAGGTGCTATTGCTGTCAGAGATATTTGGGTCAATGGGTTATTCATTATGAACCCACAAGGGCATTAATGCATGCTTCGTCATAGGCCGCCCTTAGAATGTTTAAACCAGTAGAAATGTAACATTAGAATAAATACATAAAAAAAAACAAGATATTGTTAAAAGCCTAAAACATTTCTTGCTCCCTCTCAGAAAACAAGAGCCTACAAATGATTTGGGAAGCATAGAAAAATGATCAGTTCCTGGGTTGGAGAAAAGCGTAAAGGAAAATCACTAATAAGTTAGGCTCTGTTAGAGCTATCCATTAAGTCCAAAAGACCATTATCTTGACTTGATTAGAGAGAATAAGTTGAAAAGGGGTGACTGATTATATAACAAGAAAACCTAAGATAATAATTTCGAACATGAAAGTTGAAAACAAGAGCAATGTCAGGAATGCTTTGAAGAATTAATCAAAGTGGCCTGAGAACTGACCAAAGCAGACAAAGACAGTTTTCTTCCCTTCTTTTATTTTTTTTAATATTTCATGCAAGAGAACAAACCAGAAAATCTTATTTGTTCTAAAGCTTCAGAACTACCACCCTTACCACAACCCACCACAGTATTTGTATTTAAGCCTGTATCTAGAATGTCTCGCTTTCATCCTGTTATATAACCTGTTTGTGGTCAACCGGTTCAGCCTTAGGTAGCTTAAATATAAGAATTTTGCCTTGCTTAATGGACCTTGGTGCTTTTAAATACAACTTTTTTTTTTAAAAGTAATTACATCGGCTGCCCGGTGAAGAAACAAAATAACACAGTTAGCAAGCAAGTATATGGGTGGTCCTTTGAAACTATCATTTGTCTTGGCATCAAAGGCATCTGTTCCCTTTTCTCTATTGAGGCGTAGATGCTGGACACGAGTGAACTTCTCTGGGTGTCAGTGTCTCCCCCTATCACACACAGAACCTGCCTCAGCTTGAATGTGGTGTGTCACCCCAGGTTACTGGGCGAGAACTAACCAAACAAGATGGGAAGTCAGACCTGTCTAATGTGAAGTTGTTTCTTTTCAATGCTGTCAATGACTTTCAGACCCATAGGATAGCACAGTAAGTTACAGCTCCATCAACCATAACTTTCCCTACTTGCCTCTTCTAAAAAAAAATATAATCACCATGGCAAGTTTGTGAGGAACAGTTTATTTTTGCACCTAGAGAATTCAGGTGTGTATCTCTAAAGGGCACTGAGTTTCTTACAAGACTGTTAGCATATAGATATACATTCATTAAAAACGCAGGGAGATAAACAACATATAAAAAGTGGAAAACAGCCTTTTCTCAACACTATTTAGGTAGGTTTTATTCTTTATGCAAGACCTAGAGTATTTCTGAAATGAAGGAAATAGAGCTGGTCACCTCAGCTAATGGGCTCAGTGTTTGTGACTTCATAAATTCCATAGATCATTCAGCATAGGAACTGGAATTAAGTTTATAATAGTATGAAATTCACATACCAACAAGGGAACTTGTTGCAAAGGCTTTAAATATCACTAATGTTTTCCCAAATTCCAAATGAACTTGCTGTCCTGCCTCTCTTGGTTTGGGACTTATGGAGGAAAAAAGTTCATAACATTTCTTTTACATTAGGAAAATATATAAATGTCTCAGAAAGCAACCTCAACATCATTCTGTTAGATCTCTGCCAAAAACAGACTATTTTAAAATAGACCAAGTTTCCATAGCGAGAAAGCACGATTACTTCAATTCATTTACTGATGTTTCACTAACACT
This sequence comes from Vulpes vulpes, assembly GCF_048418805.1. Classification (NCBI taxonomy): domain Eukaryota; kingdom Metazoa; phylum Chordata; class Mammalia; order Carnivora; family Canidae; genus Vulpes; species Vulpes vulpes. Next base: position 52,514,836 of record NC_132786.1, on the reverse strand, counting down.
GAGGCATAGAAATCTGCATGAATTGAGCCAGAGTTGATGAAGATCAGGGATTCAGATAATCACTGGAGGCAGAGAAAGGGCCCTTCCTTTAGGTAAAAATTCATCACTCACAGCAGTAATGGTCTTTGAATTTGGGGTTTTTATTCCTCACACCTGTGGATCATGGGCCACCTGTCCTTCCTAAGGACCTACCCTCACATCAAAACTCTTGCATGCTTTTCCCTAAAGCAACCAACACATACTTGTCTTTCTAGTCATCTCTTAATACCCAGCCTTCTTCCAAAAGCTCATTTTGACCTTGACTCTTGACTTTGCCTTTCTTATGACATAGACCATTACATTGAGTCTGACACCAATGTCAATACACTTCACTTTTTTATATAAACTTTGTCACTGGATCAATTGACATATTATACTTGTTCAAGTGAGTTACATTGGTTATTTTTTCATAATTGGATGGCCACTAGTGATTTGAATAATGGGTATTTTCGAAATACAAATCGTAGATGCACAGCATGCAGGTAAGTTAAGTGCCAACTCTACCTGGGAATCAGCAGGTATTCTTGATGACTAAGTACTCACATTTGCCTTCTGGTAGTTCAGCATCTCTCTAATTACAATTATATTTCATATCCATCTTATCAGGGTTCTCGGAAAAGAATGCTATATATAAATTACCATAAGTAGGTGGGCTACCAGCATTTTCTTATAGTTTAGAATACTGTGATCTAAGCCTACGGCCATTGCTTCCTTCCAAATCCCCTGAAACTAGAAAACTCAACATAAGTGTTTGTAAATAAAATTAGACCTAACGTAGTATACCCATGGGTCACCAGCTTAAAACTAACTAACCATACATGCATATTAATTATTTTGACAAAATATCTCATGGTTAATTATAAGAATATATTTTAAATTAAGTAAAATTTAGATAAGATTGCAGGCTTTCCCATAATGATTTTCTTTTTTCTTCTTTCTTTTTTTGGGTGCAATAGACATATTACTGTTACGTGCACAATTGACATATTGACTTTGTTTTCTTGTTATTTAGTCATTGTGTACTTGAGGTTGACAAGGGCAATTATATCCCAATAATGTTTATCAGTCACTACATGTGCCAACTGCTTCAACTTTTTGTAGAGCAATGATTAGATTTGTAATCCCACTCCCTTTTATTGCTATGTGCAATTCTCTTAAAACTACTTGTAACCTTCTGGGTCTTTGAGTTTAAAAAACATTTCCCAATACACATGTTTGCTGTTCCAATAAGCATTTTAAAGATAACATATGGTTTTATTTAGTTAATCCATTCATGAATACTGAAAAAAGAAATAAGACCTTTTAAAACTTAGCTTGTGGGGATCCCTGGGTGGCGCAGCGGTTTGGCGCCTGCCTTTGGCCCAGGGCGCGATCCTGGAGACCCGGGATCGAATCCCACGTCGGGCTCCCGGTGCATGGAGCCTGCTTCTCCCTCTGCCTGTGTCTCTGCCTCTCTCTCTCTCTCTCTCTCTCTCTCTCTCTCTCTCTCTCTGTGTGACTATCATAAATAAATAAAAATTAAAAAAAAATAAAAATAAAATAAAACTTAGCTTGTTTTCTTATTCTTATTATTTTAATGCCAGTGGAAAAGAACATTCATTTTTGTAAGTAAAGAGATATGAGGAATATTGAATCCATAGCCATATTGTGGTTGGCTTACACTAAAAATATTCTAGACTTGTTAAAATATAGCCCTTTATAAAAGCATAATGAAGTATTACTTTGTTCTTCTCTTCACTTTTGAATCAATGAATTGGATTTTGTTCTGAAAAAGACAATGTTCACATTATGCTTACTAGTTTTTCTGCATGCATACTATATATATATATACATATACATATATAAATGCAAATATATTAAAAATTGACCAACTGGAAATAGACATGTGCTTTAGAGTAATTATCAGAACATCTTTGAAGAATAACTTATATGTTGACTTATGTTGCACCCAAAATTACACATATTCCAACATATAGAGGAATTTCCAGTTTAAAAATAAACATCTATCAGCTGATGTGTTGTATAAAGTTCTGTAGGTTAAAAATCAAGTAATTAAAAACCTGACTTTTCAAAGAAAAGATTGGTATTAGTATGGTTAAGTTCCTGAGGAAAGACCCAATACTCCACATTGAAACATTCTCTTATTTTCTGATGCCTGTAATGGAATAAATAATAGTGTGATTCATATAGCACAGCATTATATTATGCTTTATGAAATTCATCCCTTTTTAAAATAATTCCTCCTTTTTAGTGTAAAATATTAGAAAATTAAAAACAGCAATGAAAACTTTATTAACCAGGTTTCTATATCTCATGCTAAGAAGTTGTGCTTTCATCCTCGAGGTCATTAAACCCAGTAAACATGTTTAGTCCCCGTGTGATGTGAACTCTTTAGTCATGATACCCAATTGGCGGTGACCTGCCTCCCACACTCCCTTCTCTGGCTTCGATGACACCACCCTGTTCAGTTTCTCTCTTGTTTCTCTGCTATATCTTCTAGCCACTTCGTAGAACTGTCTTTCCATATGCAGCGGATGTCCTAGAACCAAATGTATACACTCTCTCAAGAACATCTATCCAGCCAGCAGCTGCAATTACTACCTATACCTGGATGTCTCAAATCCCTGTCTCCAGCCCTGGCCTCTTCTTGGAAGCCCAGCCCCATCTATCCAACTACGCACTTGCACAGGTCCATGCCTATCTCTCTGAGGCTCAAAACTAAGCCCATGATCTTTCCCTTCAAGCCCTACATGTTCTTCTACTTTTCCCTTCCTTGGGGATCAAGGCCGCCTCCTGAGTTGCCCACCCCAGATACTGGGAGTCATATTTTATACCACCCTCTCTTTCACTTTCCATAACCAGATCCACATGATTTTACTCACACATTTCCTAAATCCATTCACTTCTCCTTATATCTGGCCACCACAGCCCTGGTCCAAACACCCCTATACCTTGCCCTGTTTGTTCTCAGAGTGTCCTTTCTGGGCTCCTCCCAGGCAGGTTCTCTTCTCCCTGGCCCCTTCTCTGTGCTGCAACAGACCATCATTTGATATCCACATGCCTACCCTTCTTGGTGACTTTCCACGTGCTTTAAAAATAAATACCAACATTCTTAACGTGATACACACTATTCTGAATTATCTGACCCTTGCCTACCTTCCTAGTAGCTTCCTTTTGACCTGTTTTCCCCATAGCTTCTGCACTTCAATTGCCGCTGCATCGTGTCTTCCAGAATTAGCTACCAGACCCTTTTGAAACCCATGCTGTTCTAGAACCTTGCCCTTCTCCATCAAGAGGTGGGGTCTGTTCACCTTTCTTTGAACTTGAGCAGGCTTGTGGCTATTGCAAAAAATAATCGATTACAGTGGAAGTGATGCTTTGTGACTTTCAAAGCTAGGTCACTTTTAAGGAATGATGCTCCCACCCGGCTCTTCCCTGGGGGTTGCAAACCTTAGCCCACCCAAAGAGACTTCATGGAGAGGCCTAGAGAAAGAGGAACTGAGGCCTGAGGCCAACAGTCCATATCAACTCCCAAGTACATGAGTCACAAGCCTTCAGATTATTCTAGTTTCCAGCCTTCAGGTGTACCAGCTAAAGCCCCACAGACCATGAAGCAGACCAGCCATCTCTACTGTGTCCTGTCCAAATTTTTGACCCTCAGAACCCACGAACATAACACATGGTTATTTTATGCCATGAATCTATAGGGTGATTTGTTATGCAACACTAGGTAAACAGAATGATCATTCTCATATTTTTTACCTCATGCTCTTACAATACCATCTTTTGCTCTGGCACTTTCCATCTTCTGGATTTTACACAAATCCTCACTAATCACTCAACAATTAATGTTTCCTTGTCTTTCAGAAATCAGCTCATATTTTTGCAAAGGGCAGTATAGTTATGAGGGATAGAAAGACCAGAAGACCATGCATCCCATACCACAGGAATAGATGTAAAGGATGGTGGAATTATCTGGTATGCCATGGCTATCAGACACAGACCTCAAGGCATTCTGGAAGCTAAACATTTTACTAAAACCTAAGGGGAATAAAAACCACACAGGAAATAAACTCAAATTTCATGGGCCATGCCCAGGAATATGTACCAGAAAACACTTTGGGGGTCATTTTTAAGATCTTAGTAATTTCTGACCTCCTACAAAACACTCTTCCTCACCTCAACTCAATGCTAGGATAAACCACTGCTGAACAGTGGCAGCTGTGGCACCCTTGCTGTGATCGGAGGATTTTCTTACAAGGATTGTGGCACCTAGTGGAAGGAGCTTTGTTATATTTAGAGAATATCGGGAATAACTGTAAGGAGATATAAGACCACTTTAATAATTTTTATGACTGATTCAAAAATCTGTTTTATTTTTTGTTTGTGCTTTCTTTTCACCAATTTTTCCGCAGGAAGAACCCACAGTTTCTTTTTACAGAATCAGTATATCATCAGAGCAGTTTCACTTTGTATCTTTACAGTATTTTAGGCATTCTTTAGCCTGTCATATAACCCTCCTACCAATTTACTGGTCCATCATATCAAACCTCTCCACTTTTCTCTCTGAATAAATGGTGGGCATGCGAAGAGACAAAGGGGTATGTTTGATTATGAAACAGCATCCAAAGACTTTTTTCTCCGCTTTGAGCCCAGTACTTTGCTGTATCCCAGATTGCTGCTTGTTACTCAAAGGAAGCTTTGGTTTGGTGTGGTTTCACAATTTGGTTTTTCTTTTTTTTTTTTTTTTAAGATTTTATTTATTGAAGAGAGAGAGAGAGAGAACAAGTAGGGGCAGGGGCAGAAGGAGAGGGAGAAGCAGACTCCTTCTCGCTGAGCAGGGAGCCCAAAGACTAGGGGCTTAATCCCAGGACCCTGAGATCATGACCTGAGCCAAAGGTAGACACTTAACCAACTGAGCCACCCAGGTGCCACTGAATTTTTTTTAAATTGAGCTATAATTGACCTATAACATTGTATTAATTTCAAGTGTATGACATAATGATTCGGTATCTGTATATACTGCAAAATGATCACCAAACAAACCTAGTTAACATCCATCACCATAACATAGTTATAATTTTTTTTCTTGTGATGAGAACTTTCAAGATCTACTCTCTGAGCAACTTTCAAGTATGCACTACAGTATTATTAACCTGAGTCATGGTGCTCTACATTACATTTTAAAATAGAAACTTTGTACTTTGGGACCCCTTTCATCCATTCTGCTCACCTCCACCCTCTGCCTCTAGCGATCACCAGTCTGTTCTCTGTATCTATGAGCTTGGTTTTCGATTTCATTCTGTACTTTTTAGATTCCGCATATAAATGTGAGCTTACAATATTTGTCTGAATTATGTCACTTAGCAGCATATGCCCTCAAGGTCTATCCTTGTTGTGACAAATGGCAAGATTTCATTTCTTTTATGGCTAAATCATAATCCATTATATAAGTAGACCACGTTTCCTTTATTCATTCATCCACTAATGGACACCACGTCTTGCCTTTTTTTAAATATTTCATTTATTTTGAGAGAGACAGAGTGGGGCAGCAGGGGCAGAGGGAGGGGAGAAGCAGACTCCCCGCTGAGCAGGGACCCCACTGTAGGGCTCCATCCCAGGACCCTGAGGTCATGACCTGAGCTGAAGGCAGATGCTTAACCGACTGAGCCACCCAGGCACCCCCATGTCTTGCCTTTTATAAGTAATGCTGCAATGAACATGAGGGTGTAGAAATCTTCCTGAGTTAATGTTTTCATGTTCTTCAGATAAATACCCCAAAATGGAATTGCTAGATCATGTTCTATTTTGACAAAACTCCATAATGCTTTCCATAGTGGCTACCTGATTTACATTCCCACCAACACTGTACAAGGGTTCCTTTCCCCACACCGTCAGCACTGGTTATTCCTTGTCTTTTTGGTAAAAGTCATTCTAACAGGTGGAAGGTGATATCTCCTCGTGGTTTAGATTTGCATTTCCCTGATGATGAGTGATATTGAGCATCTTTTCATGTGTATCTTGGCCATCTGGATGTCTTCTTTGAAAAATTTCTATTCAGATCCTCTGCCCGTTTTTAAATTGTATTTTTGCTATTGAGTTATATGAGTTTCTTATGTGTTTTGGATATTAATGCCTTCTCAGATACATGATTTGCAAATTTCTGTTTCTTCTTGAAATAATGTATAAGGATCCAACTCATGACGACAATGATAGCACTGATTTTTTTTCCTAGTAGATAAGCTAGAGCTTATACAGTCAAATAAGTGTCCTTCTCCATACTAGTTTGCTTGGGTGGCCCTTGTCTTTGCAATCTGTATCCCCTTTGTTCAATGCACATTGCAATTGCCATCAGAGAAGAGATTTCAGTTACAGAGGAGTATCAGGGTTTTTTGGTTTTGGGGGGGGGTTGTTGTTTTAGAGAGAGAGGAGAGAGCACATGTGAGCGGGGGGAGGAACAGAGGGAAAGGAAAGAATCTTTTTTTTTTTTTATTGGAGTTCAATTTGCCAACATATAGCATAACACCCAGTGCTCATTCCGCCAAATGTCCCCCTCAGTGCCCATCACCCAGTCCCCCCCCGCCCACCTCCCCTTCCACTACCCCTTGTTCATTTCCCAGAGGTAGGTGTCTCTCATGTTTTGTCACCCTCACTGATATTTTCACTCATTTTCAGAGAGAGAGAATCTTAAGTAGGCTACCTGCTCAGTACAGAGCTCAATCCCACGACTCAGAGATCATGACCTGAGTGAAAATCAAGTGTCAGACACTCAACCGACTGAGCCACCCAGGTGCCCCGGGGGAATATCAGTCTTATTACTCTGGATTCATTGAACACTTTCCATTGTTCTAGTAGTATGTTTTTTTAAAAAAAAAAAAAACTCGTATCCCGGGAAACCTGGGTGGCTCATCGGTTGAGCGCCTGCCTTTGGCCCAGGGCGTGATCCTGGAGTACCAGGATCGAGTCCCACATCGGGCTTCCTGCATGGAGCCTGCTTCTCCTTCTGCCTATGTCTCTGCTGTGCTCTCTCTCTTTCTCGTGAATAAATAAATTTTTTAAAAAAGGCAAAATCTCTTTAAAAAAAAAACAACAACTCATATCCCTTGTTCTTCTGGACCACTTTACACCAGGCCTCTCTTCCTCCTCGATGATAAAGTCAGCAGCTCAAGGACTTCTAGGGACCAGTCAAGAACTGTTGCTCTCAGTTTTCTCAGAAGAAAAGCTGAGGCCCAAGGAGAATCTGTTGGACCATCATTGATGAATAACATGGGTACAATTAACTGAGCCCTCTGGATTTGACCAGTAGAAGTCCAATTTTGTCTAAAATTACATTTTCATTTTAATGAAAGACCTAACCTTTCTCTGTGAGTTAAGTATTCTATGTATAATTTCGAAAAATTTGGTTACCCTAAAATCAGTAACACTGGGAGCTAATATGCTAACACATTAACACACCGCAGCTACCTGTCATTAACCTCATGCTCTGTTGAATAGAGCCAGGGCGGCAAAATCTATGGCCTCTGTTCTCAACCTATGGGGACATTACTAATCAATCAAAAAATCCTTTCCCAAAAAGCCCCTACTAGACTTCACCATCTTCACCACAGCCATCTAGCCAGGCACTGCCAGTCAGTGTAAGCCGGCTCAAAAAAATAGAATTTATTTGCCATTTCAGAAATAAAAGTAAGCCCATTTTCTCCAGAAATGTACTATGAAAATTGAGATTTTTATAAGGAAAACAGGATGCTAGCAGGGAAAGAAAGGACCTAGAGGTGAAGAGAGGGCCCCTCCTACAGTTCTCACAGCAGCACATTAGACTAAATTAGATTTATTAAATTAGCTAATTGTCATGTTGGAAGGCACAGGCAAGCTGATCCTGAGATGAGAAACAAAACAAATAGGTTTCAGCCTAGCGGATGGGGCACCGGGGAAGCATTTAGCCTCGCTCAACACCAGGCAGTCGGTCCTAATGAGGTGCACTGGGGGCTGCAGGCTTTCGAGAAGTCTCTGAGCTCCAGAGGACAGGCCCTGGGACCAAAGACCCACCTCAAAGGGGTCAGCCTCTCCAACTGACATGCAGAGAGATTAACAAAATGTTTAATTAATGGTAGAGCTCATCAAGCCAAACAAGCCAATCCCAGCTGTACTTGTAAGAGCAAAGCCTAGCATGCCAGGAAGCAGTTTTACAAATAATCAAAACGAGACTTAGGATTTTAAATTCAGGGACATGGGACATAACCCATTTTTCCAGGGGAATTTAGGAGAATTAAATTCCACTCGACTCTTTCTCCTCTGTCACTAGAACCAGTGATCAGGGCTAGCTCTCCAGTGTTAGCTGATGCAGTAGAGGTCTCAGGGGGCCCGTGGTGTGTGAGCATGGGTCTCCTCGGGGACCGCCCCGGCTGCCCCCACCCTCCAGCAAAGGCCATTTAGTTGTCAGCGATGACTGAGGACCCAACTCTGCATAATGGCAGCCAGGTGGTCCTCTAGTCCTTAAATCCCCTTACCTCTTGTTAGAATGTTAATAGCAGGGGAAGAAAGAAAAGTCACACTTAAAAATAGCGTCCGGAACATCTTTGTTTTCCTCCATTTGGGCTTCCTACTAGATTCATAAAATGGCAGCTGTCACCAAACACAGTTGCTTCTGCAGGTGTTCCAAAATTCCAGTAATTTCATTGTTTTATTCTTCTAATTCATGAGTTCCACATTTTAATCCATGTTAATTGTGCGTGGCCCCTAATATGTTAGAGAAAACCTGTGCTATCTTTCAAAGCACTGAGTCTGTTCTTTAAAAATATCTTGGATGCTCCTCAGCTTGAATCAGTGAAAAGTTTCATGAATCAGTTAGTCTTTATGGATCATGTAGGGAGCCTGATATTTGTAGCCACTTAAAACGCCTGAGTGGTTTATTAAAGATCCCCCTCTGATGACCCAATTTACTGTGGGTTATGATTCCCCTCTGCCCCTGTTTTAGAGACATTTATACTTCCATGTAATATTATACAGATGATGGAGATAAATAAGAGACCGTGTAGAAATGGGCTAGAGAAGACAAAATATCATTACATCTCTTCTTCCATTTTTCTTTCTGTATAACAAATTTCCAAAAAAAATAAAAAATAAAAAAAAAATAAAAATAAAAACAAATTTCCTGAATTTCTCATACTACAATCGAGACTCGTGAGGTTATCGGCCCCTTGAGATTATCTGACTGACTTGCCTTATTTACAAAAATGTACTTAATTCTAAATCTTCTCATAGTAACCCATTATTTGCTCTTACTGCCTTGTTAACATGGCATGTTTTGGGTTTTAGGTTTTTACCTAATATGTTTGTAAAGGCAGGTTTCACAACTGCTTTGGGTTCAGCCCCACTGATGTGCCCCATGGAGCTCTTTGAGTCTGATCCATGTGGTCTCTGGGGAAACCTGTGACTTCAGGGGGACTTGAGAGTAATTACAGCATTGAGGTCTAACTAAGGAGTGTGATAAAATCCACTGGCTGGGGCATCTGGGTGGCTCAGTGTTTGAGCATCGCTTCAGCTCAGGTCATGATCCCGGGGTCCTGAGATCGAGTCCCGCATTGGGCTCCCTGAAGGGAGCCTGCTTCTCCCTCTCCTTGTGTCTCTGCCTCTCTCATGAATAAATAAATAAAATCTTTTAAGAATTTTTTTAAAGGAAGTATATGATTGAGTCCCAAGGATACTCATAATATTTTTAATAATACCATCAACTAAAAAATTATTTTTGAAAAATTATTTTTTTGGCCAATGAACATAGGTCATTAACATATAAAAATTAGATGCTTTATTTCTTTTGAAAAATTATCCTGAAATTTGTTATTGATATTTATTTTAGACTGTTTTCCAGAATGTGTTGGCTTATAAAAAATAATGATAATTTTTAATGTCAATGTGTGCATTAGCCTACAATTTAAAACAATTTGAAATATAAAACATAGCATTTATAAATATAGTTATAAATTTATATTTAAGTATATATAAATTTATATACTTAAATATAAATTTATAAATGTATAAATTTATATTTATAAATATAAATGTAAATCCATTTTTTCTGGATTTTATCAGGAATTTATTTACCAAAAGCCATAAAATCATCCAAATATGCCCTAATTGTTTGCCTTATAATTAATACATATTCCACATATAGACAAGATGGTATGCATAATTGGGTGGTCTGTGATTGTAGACACAGGCCAGAGAGCAAGGTCTGGAATTAGCTACCTTCAGCTGATCTCCCTGATGGATGGTCCTGCTTCCCCAGATCCTCTCTCCCTTGCCAGTGTCCCCTCCTGCCATCCTCATCCAGTCCCCTGACCTCCCAGCTATGGCTGGCACTCCAGATGATGCTCTACTTCACCCTGTCCTGACAAGTGACAAAATATGGTATGAGCAAAGCAAGAAGTTTGGAGGATTAAGAACCTAGGTTGGTAGAGAGGTTTGTTTGTCTTTAATATTCTATCACACTTAGTGAAAATTAGCTTGCTGGTTATGTATAACAAAATGGACTGTTTCCTGGCTTGAGTTGTACGTAGTAATTTAGTGTTGTAAAGATCAGTGTTGAAAGAGCTAGCACTGTTTCTGCTTGTATGTAGTACTTAGCCTGTTCTGTTTTGAAAAGGAGAATATGATTTCTGAGACTCATTTCTTCACTATAAACTCCTTATTAATAAGTTTAATTGTGACAACATATAAAATCCAGATACACACACAACTTACTCAGATAAGAACTTAAGAAATGTGGTCCCACAGAGTAAAATAATGATGTAGGCTTTTCAAGGCATTTTTCTTCTAGTTATTGTATGCTTTGCATGAGGACCATATGAAGGGAGTGGTAACATCCCATAAATTATCATAGTATTAATTTGCCTAACAAAATTTCAGCAGCAACCCAACTGCAACTTCTTATGAGCCCATGAACGTTTTCGGAGAGATGGACTAAGATGATTTTCTCTTTTTACCAACTAGAGGCACATGTTATGATTTATTTGTGATGTCTTTAGAGGAAGAGCAAACAGCACAAAGGTCTTAAAGCTTCTTAGAAAGGTAAGAAGCTTATGATATTATATCAAATGATCATGCAAGCCACAAGACATTTATGGTGGGGCAGGAAAATACGTTGTATACCTCCCAAGAGCTGGATATGGTATTACAAATATTTGGAGTTAGGCAACATCTAATTCTGAATGAGTAGTTATTTGGTTTGTACATCCATGTAAATTGCCATTTATTTTGATTCTGGTAGGAGATGGTTCTTTTGGTTTTCCATATTAATTAATTTATGTGGTATGGGATGGACTTGCTAACTTTCTCCTGGTCATCTTGTGAATTTATGCAGAGAATCTTGAGCCTTCCGTCCTCTGCAGCCAACCAGCCTGATTAGCCACTGCCACAATCACATAAACCTGTAGTATTTTTTTTTTCTTAACTATTTGCTTAGTTCAGAGATGTAGGCTGAATGGAAAAAAGAAATTGGCTGAGTTGTAATCATTTGGAATGTTTGAAATGATTTGAATGGATAGGGATCTTTCGCTTCAGAGAGCCTTTATCTGGCAGTATTCATAGGAGCTAGGAAAGCCAGCAGTCCGATCTCAAATTCAGACATTCTTTGACAAGTTACTTGAGTCCCCAGCATCACTCTGACCTTTGTGTAATGAGGATAGTAATATTTATCTAGCTTAGATGAAATCTTCCATTGCATTGTTCATAATGCTTCACATTGATAAAGTGGCATTCCCTTTAAGACTCTTTACATGCTTTACAAATAAGATTGATTTAACAGTTTGGTGCTTCCTATCACAAAGATGTATAAACAACAACAACAACAACAACAAAACAGAAAATCACATTTTACCACAGATCTTAAGATACAAGAAGAGCTAATATTTGCTAAGCAGTCATCTTGTGTCAGGCAGTGTACATTATCCCATTTAACTCTACAGCAATTTTTATTGTGATTCCTATTTTTATTGTAAAAGACCAAGAAAGTTCCCCAGGATTGTCCAGTGAATGAGTGGCCATGTCCAGATCAAGGTACAAACATCCACAACCTCTCAAGATGGCCAAAAGCCAACAACGTCAAAGTTGTATCCCAGCGAGGGCTGCGTGAAACAAGCTGACTGAGCTGCCTGATTTGAATTTAGCTGTCCCATTGCCTGAGCCAATTACCTCATTCATGATAATAGTGACATTTCCCTTTGCATTTCTCAAACTACTGTCACGGCACCCTATTTCCCTACTGGTGGCCACTCCTGCCACCCTAGTTTGGAGATCTGCCCCCCTTGATCCAGATTCGTGCGGAACTGAACATAGAAACAGCAAATCCCCTCTGAGTCACGTTAGCCCTGCCCCGCCAACATCCCATGGGCTGGTTCCTTGGTTCTAGTGCCTCTTGCAAAAGCTCCCACTCATTCTGTGCTTCTCATGTCCTACATGGGGGAGTGAGATGAGGCATGAGGACCAGCTACAGTTCACCATGTGGACACTTCCTCCTTTGCAACACACACAGTGTCTTCACTTCACTACATCTCGTGGCCAACACCTCCAGCTCAACTCGTTAGACTGGTTCCCACAATGTTTTTCCCTGAAACATCTTATTTGTACGTACTGATTCTACTATGAAAGGACACAACCAAAGGAAGACTTAAAAAACTAAATAAAGTAGACATTTAACCTCTAAACCCAAACTGACCTGTAGTCTTAACCTCATTTCTTTTGGAAACATTGCAGTAGAAGAAAGATTTCGTTTTTTGGTTTTGGGGGAGGGATTTTTTTTTTTTTTTTTTTTTTTTTTTTTTTTACTGTGTTGTATAAGACTCAGAAGCCTGAGGGGAGCCAACAAATTGAACTGCTTCTATCATTGCAGAGAGCTTAGGATCTCTGACCAACTCCATACCAAAAGTGTCTGTAGCTTCCACTTTGCGTTGAAAGTGTCTCAGGAAGTTGTGGGGGCAGCTCCAACGTATTTAACTGTGTTTAAAAAGAACAGTTTAAAGTGATCATTGGAAATGAATCGTGTAATCTATTAAATTAAAAATCCTCCAGTGGTTTGCCATCACTCCCAGGATAACAAACAAAACTAATTTTCACAGTGGGTGTCAAGGCTCTATGAGATCAGGCTCCTCCCCAGCATTCCAGCCTCACCTGGCACTGTGTCTTCTCGCCTGTTGGCCCTGCCATTTCCTGACCCCACAGCAGCTGCCACTGCAAGATCTTTGCACATGCTTGTCCTCTTCCTCTTCACTGCCCTACTTCCCCTCAGCACTTTTCTTGTTTACTAGATCTCACTCCAACTTCCATGGGAAAACTTAAAAATGCACCCAAAAGTAGAAGAGACCTTAGACCCTCCTGTAGAACATCATCCTTTTCCCTGAAAAAATTCACCAAAATGTGTAATTATCATGTATTTATCTACTAGTTTAATGTTCTCCTGGACTTCTTGGCCTATGAGAGCCTTGCGTTGTTCACCATCGTGTGTCCCTATCACCTAGGAATATCCTGGCAGGCAACAGGTGAACAATGAATATTTGGTGAATGGAGACATTTAAGTGGGAAAATGCGATATCAAAAGGTTAAGAGTAGTCAGTCTTTTATCTTCCCCCTTAAATGTTTACTTATTGAAAAGAAAGGACATGTATCATCTTTCCAACAAGAAAAATTAAAAGTTCCAAAAGAAAAGAAAGAAAAAGAGCCACTTACTGAATTCTTCAACATTTATCTCCACAGATGAATACACATACCATAAAAATGTCTTTAGACTAACAAGTCCATATTGTAATAAATACAAAGGTGAATATATATCCTACCGTGCTCTTCCCAATTTATTTATTTATTTTTTCTTTCTAAGTCTACCTTGGTCACAAAGCATTGCAGAGAAGGAAAATAATGTGACCATTTGCTAGCCATTTCTTAACTATCAAATGCAACATGAAAGGTCAAAATTTGGGCTCAGAGTGCGAATCAGAAAATAATTTTCAACATACTTTAAACATGTATAAACTATAATAACAATTCTCCACTCAGACCAGTTGAGTAATGTTAACAGCATGTCTGGCCCAAAGTGGATACTGGCTGAGGAGAGGGGGGAAAAAACCACCAGGAAACAAAAAACAACAACAACAACAAAAAAAAAAACCCTCTCTTCCAGCTTTTTTCTTTCTTTTTTCCCAAATATAAAAGCTTGCCCTGAGCAGACACATTTTTCACAGTGCTGTCAGCAGCAGACCTAATTGCTTTTCATGTAAATTAAGAATATGTACCTTTGTTTAAACAGTAATCTGGGTCAGAATGAGGAAGTTTATTTGTTTTAGCCTATTGGAGCTTTGAAATGGCACTGAAAGGATGCCATGAAAGTTCCTCCTGACTTGCATTTATTGAAGTAAGAAAATGTTCCTCTCTCTCTCTCTCTCTCTCTCTCTCTCTCTCTCGAAAATGTTTCTCTTCTTAACTTTTTTTTTTTCTCCAACTTCTACTTAGTAATAACTGCGGTCCACTCAGTATGTCGCGGAGGCTCTTAAAGATCCTCAACAGCTTTGTTGTTTTGAAAACTTGGGATTTGGGGTGGCTGCTATTTATGTTTTAATATTTTATCTCTGTGGAAGCTTGATACATCGGAGTATGCACGCAGAGGGTAAATATTGACTTACGACCCTTTGCTTTTGAGTTTGCCTTGATAGAATGATGATAGGTTTTTCCTTCCATCCTGGATACAGACACATCTGGGAGTTCTTGTCAAAAGAGATGTAGAACTGCTCTGATTATCAGAAAAATTTTGAACATAGATTATGTCACAGGGAGGAATTTCTGACTGACCCCTTCTGGTTTATGGCACCAGTGATTTTAAGTGTGTGCGACCGATCGTTGGGCCCCCCACGCACAGAAAATTGTATCTCAGCAGGTTCTTCTACCTGGAATCTGGCAAAAAGGCCTGTTCATTTGTTTGTGTGTTTGTTTTGAACATTTCATGACAGGGGAGCGTTCTGTGGACAATATGCCACAAAGGGAGCTTATTTTTAAAAGACCGAAGAAATGTTTTCTCACTTATATGATTTGTAGTAGTATGAATGATTGTCTGTATCAAAATTCATTGTAATTGTGATCTCTTGGTTGCCATACTCTCATGAATGTGATGCATTAATAATAAAACAATTTAGAAGCATTTGAGGTCCCATGGAGGTCACAGAACTGAGTCTAAAGTATAGACACTTTCTATAAGGGGACCAGTTCTTTCCTGCTATTGTACGTCAGGTTATTTTATCCCACTGTAATCACTCCTCTGCCTTTTGTCTAAGATCAAGTGTATTTTATCTCACTGTAAGAGAACTTCACAATAATGTGTTCCTATTATACATGTCATTCTTTGAATGTGTGGTTAATAATGAAGGAAAACTATGGAATGTAAACCATAGCTTTGAGGGGGAAAAAAGCAGTCATTCTAAAGATTAACTACTGATCAAGAAAAAAAAAATGCAGAATCGGGATTCTAAGAGACATGTTTTATAAGAAGTTATAATACTCTTATTTACCAAAAACTAGTAAATAAGTAAACCAGATGTTGCTGCATTTTGTATTTGTTTTGCTTACCAGGAAGTGAATATTTTTGATGTCTATGCTAAATGCTTCCATCACGTAAAAGTTAAATAATGGAGGTAAAGAGGAGGACAGGAAAGCTAAGACACCGGAGCAATTTAATTATGAAAGAACAGAATACTTTCTACCTGTTGCGGGAGTGAGGTGGATCTGGATAGGTGCTTTTTTGTGTTACATTTCTGTGTTGTGGTATTTATTTATATTCTGCTTTCAGGTAAATGATGTACAATTATGCTTATTTACACTCAGCTTTTTATGAAAACTCTTTAGGGTAGCTAAATCTTGCTAATTTATAAAATGAATTTCCGTTTTTATTAGTAAAACTCTGAGATGCACATGGAACATTGAAAAAGTCTTCATGTTATCCTCATATTTGTATGAAAAAGGAGAGTTGTGAAAGGAAAATATACTAGAATGGGATACGTTTAACATCATAATATTAGAAGAAACTCATACAAGTTTTAAAGACGAGTAGTAGAAAATTGAGGTTTATTTTTTCCATTTTTTTTAGTTTGAATTCAATTTTCCAACATACAGTATGACACCCAGTGCTCATCACATCATGTGCTCTCCTTAGTGCCCGTTACCCAGTTATCCCATTCTCTCACCCACCTCCCCTTCTGTGACCCTTTGTGTCCCAGAGTTTTTTTTATGATTTGTCTTCCTGAAAAATTAGAGAAAATTGAGGTTTAGTTGGATCATTCATAATAACTAAGTGCTCATATTCCTTATGTTGGGTATATGTCCATGTTGGAGCTGGTTAGACCATGCAGTCTAAATTGGTAACTTCATTTTCAGCAGAAAACATACTCCATATACTCTTGTAACATAGTGAAATAATCCTACATGTTGCAAAGTCTCAAATATCATGAAACCAGAAGATTTGTTTCTATCAGAAATCACTCCAAGTTGGATTTGTTATTTAAATTACTTTGTTTTACATATTGAGTTCAAAGTTTACATTTCGTTACTACTGCAGCACATAGAATTGAAAGCATGGTAGCACAACCCAAATTCGCCGCAGACTGAACTTGTTACCAAAAATATCAGCACGATCAACAACTTAGTTCAAGGAAGCTGTGATTGAGAAGAAATCTTAATCGGCAAAATCGACAGCATTTTAAAAAATATCTCCCTTGGCATTGTAATACGAGCATGTATCCTCAGGATGGGCATCCAACTTTAGTTTTTGAAACTTTGGCCTTCGTGAGAAGATAAATTCTGGAACTCACCACCCATAGAATAGGCAAGTCTAGAAATTCTGCACGTGCAGCATGTGTGACGTTATCTATTGACCGTTGTTAATTGCACCTGCTGAGTTTCACCTGAATCCAAGTCCACAGAGTCTGTCCAGAAGTTTTTCCACTCCCATTTCTCACTCTTGGCTCCTCTGGGTTCAGGGAAATCCTACCAATTTACTCACAGAACCTTCTCTGAGTCTCTTACATCTTTCTGCTAAGTGGCCTCATAGCACTTACCCTTCCTTGCTGTATGTCTACAGCTATAGCTCTGTGATCCATCTCAGCTGCATGAGGACAGTGGCTGTGTCAGCTTTTGTCCATCTCTATATCCCTAAAATCTAAAACAGTGCCTGACAATATGCACACAATACATAAGAGGCTAGCAAGGCCCTTGGGGGCCCTGGGCCCTTGGTGGCTCAGTCTGTGAAGCATCTGCCTTTGGCTCAGGTCAAGGGTCCTGGGATGGAGCTCCACATGGGGAAATGTCTGCTCAGCAGGGAGCTCGCTTCTCCCTCTCCCAATCCCCCTGCTTGCTCTATCAAATAAATAAAAAAAATATTTTTTAAATAAGAGGCTAGCATTTTAATCATCTAGTTTTGCCTTTCCAGCATGCAAGGACCACTTGAACCAACTTTTAAAATAGTTTTTATAGGATCCACCACCCTCACTTTTTTTCATGTGTTTCTGATATTAAAACGGTGAAACAAAAAAAAAAAAATGCTCCTAATTTTGCTGACTAGAACACTTCCTAAATACTTCTTAGCCGCAATTTTATTGAGCTAATTTGTTTATCTTGCTGATATTTTTCATAACAAGCTCAATTTGCTTTTTGAAATGGTTTTGACAGTCACCAGACCTCGCTGTGTTGTTCTCCAGCTTATTTTTTACTGTGTTAAATACTGCTGCAATCTCCTAAAATGTCTCTTCCTCTTGTATGTTATGTATTTCATAAACAGTCTTCCTCATGTTTATCTACAATAATTAGATAGAAAAAAACAAAAATAAGATGAAGAGACTTCTACATTCTTTCATTCTGTTGAATTAGAAATATTTCACACTGTCCCCATCTTCAAATTTTTTATTAAATATTTCCTAAGAATGGTTTTAGAGTCTTCTCTGGACTACGCTATGAAGCTTTATATCAGTTGTATTTTCATAGTAGGTTAGCTGGTATGGCAATACCAATTATCTGGTATTGGCAGAGTAGGGTTTAATAATTTTTCTGCAGGAGTGAGCTGCTACCTCTAGAGCAAGGCAGCAACTGTCTTTGAATGATGTTATTTGTCTCTTTTCATTTGCATATTTAAATGCCATTTGCCCGTGTTTCTTTTCTATGCTGTTAAACTGATCAAGTTACATAGAAAGAATCTGCCTCTTATTGTTATGCTCATTGTGTTTTCTTTCAAGAAGAAAACTGAAGCCTGGTGGGGAGTATAGGATATATTCACTTCATAAAAACATTCAAGATTTAAGAAATTTTAATCACCCTGAAAGATGAAACCCAGTGCCAGGAACCGTCATTTTGCTTTCTCTCTTTTACCTGATTTTTGCCTGAGCATTCTCAACACGGTTGTTCCATCTCGTATTGTGTGTTTCAGGAAGCCCTATACTAATTGAGAAGATAGTTGGTTCTGGAAGAAGATGAGTGGTTTCATTTTGAATCCAATCATTCTCAAACATTCCTTGAAGCACACCTATTGAAAACTTCTCCTTACCAATCAAGATTCTGTTCCCAGTCTTAAAAATAATTTCACCTAAAACAAAACTTTTATTTTGCTGTATAAATGTAAATAATGATTACAATTTAGAATTTTAAAATATTTAAAAATATTAGCACTCTTAAGTGCTTTATAGATATTAACCCTTTTATCCTCATGACAAACCCAAGGGAACGTGTCCTTTTGTCCCCTTTTTAAAGATGATGTAATTAAAGCCTAGAGAGATTAAGTGTCTTGCTCAAGGTTATCCAGGCACAGCTGTTACATGGTGGAGCTGAGGCTCATTCACAAGCAGATTGGTTTCAGAATCTGCATCTTAAGCATTCTGTAAATGTGAGTTGAAAAAGTAGCACCAAAGAGGTCATGATAAAGCTGCTGGTGCTGTGAGAGCATCAAGCGTTAGTGCCAGAGCTGGAAGTCTGAGCCCAGGACCTGTTACATACGTGTCTGCTATAGCAAGGCTCACACATCACCAATGCCATGTGAAAATATCCATCTAGACGAGTTCAAGACCCATGCAGAGTTGTAATCTTCTTGAATATCTACCAGAAGCCAAAATATACATTTTGAAAAATGAAATTCAAATCCAACTTTCTGGAATCTCTAGAATGCTTCCTCCAAATCTTGCTCTTCAGGAGCCATTTGCAGCCCCGTGTACCACACAGCACTAAAATGCTCACGCCCCTGCTCACATTCTTTCCATTGTGCAGTGGCTCCAACATTAATTCCATCAGATGCCTGAATCCTGTTTTCTTGGGTAAAAGATGATTTTTTTTCTTTTGGTAAAGGAATACTGATTCGTAGGCATAGACTACCACACACCAGAGTTGAATAGCTTTTCTCTGCTCAAAAAACTGTTCCCAATTTCTGTTGGGAAACTGTTCCTCCTTCCCTCTGACCCCTTGATACTTTATGGAAAGCTCCCTTCATTTGGGCTCATCTGCAGCAGTTATTTGCTGTGCAACAGCATCCTTAGATACACAGCAGTCAGTCTGAAGGAGTACGAAGGTTTTGAAATGAAAATACAAGGACCCATAGATGGTACCCACTGGGTGGAAAGATGAGATGAATTATCATGAGAGAGAACACAAACACAAATAATGCTATTTTATATAAGTATGCATACACACCCACATCATACACTTACATGTATGACACGTATATATGAGATAGATGAGAGTTGCTGACATAGTGATGGTGAAAAGTGTGCTAAGAAGTTACCTCATCCCCTCTGCAAATTCTTGATCTAAGAGGTGCTTAATGTTTCTTATCTGGTACCTAGCACAATGTCTAAAAGAAAGAAAGGACTCAGTATATATCTGTGAGAAGGAAGGAAGGAAGGAAGGAAGGAAGGAAGGAAGGAAGGAAGGAAGTTGAGGAAAAAAGGGGAAGGGAAGAGAGGAGGGAGGAAGACAAGAAAGGGATTACTTACTCAACTAATTGATATATCCAGCCCAGGTCATCCAGTCCTTTACTCTATTCCATGTTTTGCGAACCCTCTTGACTTCTCATTTTTTTGTTGTTTTGTTTTGTTTTATTTTTCTGTTTTGTCAAGTAGATCCCCAATCTTGGGTTAGGCTCACCTTTGATTTTCTCAGCTGGTCACTCATCAGTATCTTGGGAAAATCTTCCAATTAGGTCCAGGATAACCTATCCTATTTAATCTCACCAGATTCCTGCTCGAACTTTTGCATTAATTTAATATTTTTAACACCTAATCATATCGCCCAAGCAACCTCTCCAATCTTTCTTCACATTTCACAATATCTCAGATCACACATGACTTTCTCCTGCCTGCCTCAAACAAAATGGCATCCCTCCTCCTTCACAGCCAAACCTCCCACCCACACTTGATCTGAATTGCTCTCCACCACATACCCATTTCATCTTTCTCTAGCATCTGCAGCCCTGCCCTCGCCATTGGTCTCTACTTCTCTTTCATTAACATGCCCAGGATGTTGCATCCTTAAGCAGCCCCAAGCAAAATGACTACCAAAAAAACATTTCCAGTGATTCGATCATACCTTTTTTTCATTCCTGTCATGATCTGGTTTCCTCCTCATATTAGCTGCCTTTTGTACCCTTTCTGTGACCAAACTACCTGTTTCAGAAGTCACAAGTGTTTTTCCAAAATCAAATCCTATCAACCCCAGACAGTTCTCATCCTTTCAAATCCACCTGGAGTAGTTAACGCTGTAGACCAGTGATTTCTTCCCAGAACATTCTCTCCATGGCCTCCAATGTGACTCCTTGATCCCGAGGCCTTCCTCTTTCCCAGTCTTCCTGTCTCCTTTATGGCCTATTCTTTATCCTGCCAAGACTCCATTTGGAAGTATTTCCCCAAGTATAGACCAGCTTCCCCCATCGCTTGAAGAGGTACATTCCAAGACTCCTATCTCTATAACTCAACTTTTCAGCTAATATACATTAACTAGGCATGGGTCTTTCCTCTCAATATATTTAAGCAAACAAACAAAAAATGAAACACCAGCTTTCTTTAAAACTAGTTCTTTCTCTCCACTTCTCTTTCCTCCGCCCCCCCCCCGCCCCCCCGCCCGCAATTGTATCAATTATCTCATAGCCAACAAGGTTCAAAACCTAAAAGTAATCTCTGAATTATCTATGCCTATCTTAAAGCCTCTGTGGCTTTTTTGGTTGGTTGGTTGGTTTTATTTTTTTGTTGTTGTTGTTTAGGGTGAGAAAAGGGGGAAAGAAAGGGAACAGAAAGAATTAAACTGTTTGACACTTGGAAACTACTCCAGAGGACTGTGGAATGCTGAAGTGAGAAGGTCATGGAATGGATTCATTTTCGCTGTGGTTGCTCTTTAAAATGACTACATAAAATGCAAAAACAAGAAACTCATGTATTTTTTTTTTTCCTTCAACAGAACCAGAAACAAGCATTTGTAAATCCACACAGTAGTAAATGTAATCCTGGGCTCTAGGAATATGATGTGGCTAAAAATATCTCTTCCTGTTGACATAATTCTCACAACCCTGTAATCAGAACTAGTGGCAGATACAGAGATGGGAGGGGCTTTAAGCAAGATAGAAAGGTGGCAGATCTCAGCTAACCTCATAAACATTTCACTCATGGTCAAGATAAATATGCCATAAATTTCTTACTTTTACTACCAAAAAAAAAAGAGAGAGAGAGAGAGAGAGAGAACAAAAGGACTACATGGACTTGTGAAATAAACTTTTGCCTAACACGCTCTTTTTATGATTATCGATATTGTTTATGTTTAATTATAATAAATCAGCAGTGTTTCTTTGTTATAATGCATGTCTTAATATTTAAAGAGTTTCAGACCTGAAATTATTCATATAAAACATCAGATCAAGTTTTCTTTCAGTTTATATGTTTTATTTATTTTATTCTAGAGTTCCTGCTCTTCTCAAAGGGATTTAGAATTTCAAGACAATTAAACACGTCTTTAAAGAAGAAGAGAAGGTAAGTCCCAGGCACTAAAGTGTCTCCAGACCTACCAAATAAGACAAGAAGGCTTCTTAAAACATACAACTTGTTTGTCTCGACAAAATACTCTTTGGCTGAGCTGCACTGTGCTCTGTAGCCCCCTTATTAAGCTATTAACTTCCATGAATCACCTCTAGGAAAATGTTTCCACAAAGTGTAGTTAATCTGATTTTCATATTCTTTCTGATAATATGGAAAACAATGGCATTTCTACAGTCTTTTTCTCACCTGGAAAAGTAGATAAATGAGGACATTCTAAAATACAGAATCTCTACATCTTAACTAGAGAGAATTTTTACCAAGATGGAGTGGCCCAAACACAATGGATTATAGGGCATGCGTGTGTTTCCCCTACTTTGTAAGTGATGTGTTGGGGAGCTCTCTCCTTCTCAGAAAGTCTTAATCCTTTCTGAGCAGTACTTACATGGCAACCTTAAAGAATTAAACTTGTACCTGGTTTTCTTTTTTCCCCTCTCTCTCACTATCCTTGCTATAGCTCAGTGCCTTTTCTCAATGGTAACCATGGTCTAGTAATTTAAAGCTTTTAAACCTTGCGAATGGATTCATTTAAAACCGTATTCTGAGGGGTTTCCACAAAATGAAGAGTGTCTTCTAAAAGGAAGCTCTAAAAGAATTTACAACAGAAAACCTGAGAAGTGTCCAGCTCAGGATGTCTGTACAGTAGTACATACCTGGAAGATCCAGTTTCCAGGAGTAAATCATTTCCCCAAGTGTCTCTTTTGGCTTATTGGGTGGAGTTTTCTGAGTTTCTTCACCTTCTCCTGATTGATGGGTTTTTTTCTTTCTTCCTTTAATGTAAAAGTCAGTAAAAAGTTCTCCATGGAGCAAAGGACTTTCTAGATTGTGAAATAATTATGAAATTAAAAAAATGTAAGATGATAACATTTTTGCATCAGAAAAACTGAGTTACTGGGGTATATCTCTTCCTGATGTTCTTCATCCAAAGACAATATTTTGTTCTTGTTTGTGGTTGTTGTTGTTATTGTACTTGTTTTAAGATGAAAAAATCATTGCAGAAGTTGAGAGGTTAACTGCCTACCTCTTAAGGGTCCAGACAATCGTTGTGGTGTGTTGCCAAGATGATTTTATATTCAGGTTGCCAGATTTGGATTAATTTTATATCTAAAACAGATCGTTTTTTTCCACATTAGAGTTGATACAAATTCAATACTCGTAGAAGAGGATTTGGCTTTTCAGCTTATGGAAGGGCAAAGAGATGATAGGATGATATGTTTTTAAGAATTGAAAGGTGAAAAAAAATAAAAATAAAAGAATAAAAAGGTGGTTTAATTGTTAGTAGAGAATAGTAGCAACCCCACTTGTTTTGAGTGTCCCTCTCAGGTACTTTTTACTTTTCTCCTAAAGCATCTCAGGGAAAAATGATACAAGAGCCCTTAAGAAAAGTTTTTGCATGCACACACATCTTAACCAACTAGGTGGGGAATTCGTAGAAACTAAAATAAAGCACTGGAAAGAATGGTGGCACTATGAACCATCTCCTGCATGCAGGGTATCGCTTCCTTGATCTCAATTTGGGTAATGGTGAGATTTCCCTGTTAAGATAAAGCAAACAGTTCATACAAAATAGACTTACAATTTACTGTCATAAATTTCCTCAGTTACTATTCTTTTAAGAGCCTCTCAAAGAATTTTCATATTAGATTTTGCACACAGTCTATGGAAACAAAGTCCCTAGAAATGTATGTGCATTATATATAGCCTGAATAAGAAGCGATTTATCTAAGTTGCTTTGCTGGTATTTTCCTCAAATCCTCCCCCTGATTACCTTTCCTTTCATTCAAATGTGAATCACGCCAAAGGCACACACTGTGAGAAACCTATCTGTATAGTTTTATAATAGACTTCAAATAAATTAAATTTGGGGGATAAATTATCACTGAAGTGTCCTGGGAATTAGGTGCACAGCTCCTCTTGCTAATGGGAGCCATGCACCTAATTTCAGGCACTCTACGCTGAGAAGTAATCACCTGTGTGTTTTCTCCTATAAAAATATAACTCAGTATTCACTGCCAAAGCAATACTTGGTTCTCTGAAACCCATTGTTGATGAGAGCCCTTTAGATCTCCAGCATTTCACCTCAGAAAAAGTGTTATGAATGCTGCTGTAATAAAACATGTCAACCTCCTCTTGTCTTTTAAGTATCCTCTCTTGGAACTCTTCTCTTGTCAATTCATGAAAAGCACTCTACCCATACTGGGAGGTTCTCTAGGACAACCATTTAGTCTTTAATAGCTAATACATAAACTTGAATGCTTTAGTGCTCCTCTGAGATACACATTGAATGATACCTTTTATATGAGATAGTTTGCTGCTGGGTAGGGAGGCTGCTGCCTTCAAAACACACATATACGCATATATGTTGAAGAAACAGCAGTTCGCATTCACAGACCCCCAAACTCTGTCTAAATCAGGCAAAACGCCCACACGTTTTCTAATGCAGGAAAAACATCCCAACAAAAATAAACAAAACAAAGCAACTCTAGAAGAGTTTTCTCCAAACTAGATGATCGATCAAGGAAGATTTCTTGGGTTTTCCTGGTCTGCTTTAGACTAGGTACGGGTGAGCGTGCTTTTAGGGCATGCTAGTATTTTTCAGTGGGGTTGTAAACACACTTTCCATTTCCTAAGGCTCCCCAGATATTTTAACTCAGCCTAACAAATGCTCAGAAACATTTCCTAAATGCAAAACATTGCAAAATAATGTTTTGCAAAAACTGACACCTAGAGCTACATATGCCAACTTCAGGGCACACAATCCTGCTGTTGTCCAGAAGAGTGGATAGGGAGAACAGAAAACACGTAAAATGTTGCGTGGTCTGCCTTGGAAGTGGAGAGAAGCAGCCCCATATGTTACTGAAATCTGCAGATAAGCCAGGGCTATCATTTTTGGTCAGCCAACTCCACCCTTTTCCAGGCCTTTGTAAAATTAAACCCAAAACTGCAAAGCCTTTGATTTGTATAAAATTTCTATCACCCGCTTTTCCTGCTGGGTCACGTTGACCACAAGGGAAAGGGAAAAGCAAACTACTCAGAAAATCCCCAAACTAAATTGTCCCCTCTCTGCTGCCACTGGTATTGGAAGCTGATCATATTACTATCTGGCAGATAATCAATGAATTGGAAGAGATGAAAGAAACAGTATAAATTAGCAACAGCAAATAACATCGTGAGCCCCTCTGATGCTTGCAAGTGGCTCTATGTTGTCTTCTGGAACAAAAATCAGAGTGGCGGACTACAGATTTTACTTTTCATCTGGGTGGGTTGGTATTTTGCAGACACAGCATTTGGTGCAAGGGGAAAGGTGGGGTTTTAAATTTGAGATACCGTGATAATTTTCCACTGTGCTTTCTGGTCCCTTCCTCCTGAACAAGCAAGGTTGTGTCTAAGCCTGGACCTAAGCTGTGCAATTCAATGCCTCCTGTTTGGCCTGAGACGTAGAGAATGATTTAGCTTTCTGAGGCTGCCAGTCTGATTGCAGAGGTTTGGGAAATCTGCTCCCAAGGGAATATTTAGACTGATCGGGTGCTTTGACCATTCATGTTTGCATCTGGCTTGTAGGAGGAAGACTTAAGTATGATGTCCATGTGTGTCTTCTGTCACAGAGCCAAGGATGACACTTTGCCTCCATTAAAAAAATATTCTATGGGGCACAAACAGATTTTCTTGCTAAAATGTATAACCTACGGGGGGGATAAGAACAGAAGACAAGAAGTTTAAAGGAAAAAAAAATCATCTTTGTAGGTCACTGCTTTTTTAAAATCATGAATTCAAATTGAAAAGCAATTCACTCTATATTAAGAAGGTAGTGAGCAAAATGGATTTGTTGGGACTGTCCCAGGGACAGTGAAGAAACGGCAGAAATAGTGATTTAATGCAGAGAGGTCGCATTCACAAATTCACATCAAAACATGTGAAAAAGTAATATGCTGAAGTTTATTATTTCAGTTGAATCTTAGATGTAAAGCATCGCCCTCACAGAGTTAAAGTAAGTAGAGATTTCAAGGCCCTTTAAAAACCCCATTGTGATGATTCGTGGACATCGACAGGGACCAGACTATAAAGTGATATGACAAGTAGACGAACTATCCTGTAAAATGCCATCAGCAGAGAACAGTTAGGAGAGGGCCAAAGCAAGAGGTCTAAAGACAAGTCTTCTGTTTAGTAACTCAAGAATCAAATAAAATATTTCCCTAGAGATTATATGGACAATTTGTGTGTGTGTGTGTGTGTGTGTGTGTGTGTGTGTGTATCCCTAATAGGTGGTACCTTTTTGCCTTCAGTTTTACAATCAGTAAAGACAAATAAATAAATGCAGTACTACATGGAGGACACTTTGATAAGGACAGCATGTGCCTTGGAACTGAATAATTTAGGTTTAAATTCTCATTCTATCGCTTTCTAACCTTGAAAACTTGGCAATATTAATTCATTTCTCACTTCCTCAGTCTCTTCATCAGTAAAATGGGAATAATAAACCTCTCTACCATTATTTTATGAAGATAAAATCTTTTTTTATGAGGATAGAATCTAATTGCTGTACTAAAGTACCTATATTTATCATACTCTGCAAATTGTGTCTATTGTTAGTATTGGGGGTATTATTTCAAAAGGGTACCATGTTCTATAACAAAAGGGTTTCTATTTTGAAACTTCCTTTCCCAAGGCCCATTCATTAATGGAAACGATGCAGATAATTTCAACATTATTATGCTTTATCATATTTTATTGACAGAGGTGTGAATTTGTAAATTTGATGAGCGAAAGAAAACAGTAGAAATAGGCAATACTGAGATTTGATTTGATTTGATTTGATTTTTAGCAGAGCAGCCACAATTCAAGTAAGCCACACTCTACCTCTCTGATCACACTGCAGTGAGATTTAGAGAGGTGCAATGCATGTTGAAAGTTTTACCTCCAGGAAATGTAGCCAATTGCCAGTGTTCTCTCGAAGTCATCTTTCTTGTTAGGTTTCGAATAGAAAGCTCTGCTTTATGGAAGATTACCAGAAGTAAATAAGCCTGATAAATAGGAGGGTGAAAAACGGATAGCAACAAAGCTAAGCTTCAGGGGCTGGCTTCAGAGAAGGCCCCTACTAAAAAGGCGGCGATTGTTCTGTTGGCTGCTGCATCCCCCAGCACTGCAAGAGTACAATGTCAAGTACATAGTAAAAGTTTAATAAGTATGTGTTCAATGGATGAGTAAGTGAACCGTTTTCCTGGGAAATAATATACTAGATGGTCTCTATTCTACGAGCCTTGAGACAGATTCTAATAACAAAGACTAATATTCTTAACCTTGTGTGGAGGCAAGCATTCAACGATTATTTGACCTTGGCTGTTTTGGATTTCAACATTGCATTTGTGCACCGTCGCCCCATCCTTCTGCTCCGTATATCTCCAGACTAAGCCTGATTAAAGAGGCCATCGTTTTTCCTTTGTCTTATGCACATCCTTTACCACTATGGAGTAATTTCTAAGCCTAAGTAACTTGTTCCTTGCCTGGTGAGCCTGACCATATAAGAAATGTCATACCAAAGGAGCCCAGGGATCCATGGAGCCAGCAGTGGCCCCAAGGAATATTCTACAGGAGACTGTGGTTGCCATCTAGCTATTACCTCAATAGAGTTCTTCAACATCCCCTGATAATTCATCAATAGTTGATCATACAAGAAATCATTTAATCATTTTGAATGGTATAAGCTGAAAGTAATTTTTCTATATTTCTACCCCTAGTTTTAATAAAGATCCATATTATACAAATTTAGTTATCCCAGAGTTTAAATGATGGTGAATACTAAACAGTGATAAAATGTGATGATCTGCAAAAGGATTGTTACATAATTACAAAGTATTTTTAATTAATAAGTATGATAAGCATAGGTGAATACCTAAGTAAAATATTGACTTCATAGATTTCTACCTTCTTCTGTTCCTCTTTTTCTCCTTACTCATTCCTCTCTGAATAAATGGGATTTCCTTAGTTCACAGATTTTGGGGACTTGTGCTTTATCCAAATAGATACGTATCACTCTCCTTGTTGATTTGTGACATCAAGAAGAGACCAACAGTGGTAAATTGTGCCACTATAGCAGATCCTTAGAAGAGTCAAATGTCAATTTAAAAAAAAATCAACTTTGTGAACATAATAAAACCCAGTTGAATTAACAAAGGTGACTTCAATTGAATAGCATGTTCAGGGTAAGAGATACATTTTTTTGTACCTCTATAAAGGAAACTTTTTTCTTTTTACACATGTATCATTCAAGTGCCAAAAAAAAATCTCTCCCAGACACTGTTTATTGAAAAAAATTTCATAAGAGCCAATCTCACTTTTCCAGCAGAGCAGCAACCTATCTTTCTAAAAGATAGGGAGCAGGTGATACTTTTGAAAACACTGCCTGCATGTTGCAACGCATTTATTTAAAAATACCGTTTCTATTATTCTTGAACACTTAGAGTAAAATCTCATTGTAAATGGCATTATCACCAGGAATGATGAGTTGTTTTCATACAAGAAGTTCAAATCCTCCTCTGATGTGGTCAATTAGGGGAGCTTTAGTATAACTCCTTAGGACCAACTTAGTACATTTTGCTGTGACCTTTTTTTAAATATATATTTGGGTTCTCATGTCCTTCTGACCTACATAGCATGGAAGAGTCAGCCGTCAGTTGGTATTTCTCAGAGTTGCTCAAGGAGAGTTTCTACAGTGGGGACTGGCAATTTGTGTGCTGGCTTCTATGTGTGTCTATTTATATGTGCAGCTATAGATCTACCTATCATCCCTTCCCTCTGTTCAACTGCTTACCATTGACACACTTCATGAACAAAAGGTCTTTGGTGTGAGCATGTTCTTAGAGTGGATTTATACAAAGTGGACTAGGCCTTTATCAGAAGAATGAGATGTGCAAAGAAAACCCTGCATCAGCACTCCCTCTTCTGTGTCAGATTTTGACCTTCAGACCTACCTTAGTTTATAGTCTGTCGCCAGTTTGAAGAGTTTCCTTCCTCTCTCCTGGAAAGGGACAGTGGGAGGTAGGCAGAGGATGCACTTCATCTCTTCTCTGCAGAGTGGTCAGCAACCTGGCACCTCTTAGAATTGCCTCCTGTGGCCTCCACTCCCATTTGCACACCACCCACTAGAGTCAGCTAGGAAGTCATTGTGCAAAGCACGGGCTTATAAATGTACTTGTGTTAACCATATTCCTATTCTTTTTTTTTTTATTTTTATTTATTTATGATAGTCACAGAGAGAGAGAGAGAGAGGCAGAGACATAGGCAGAGAGAGAAGCAGGGTGCATGCACCGGGAGCCCGATGTGGGACTCGATCCCAGGTCTCCAGGATCACACCCTGGGCCAAAGGCAGGCGCCAAACCGCTGCGCCACCCAGGGATCCCCCCATATTCCTATTCTTTATGGATTTTTAAGA
This sequence comes from Vulpes vulpes, assembly GCF_048418805.1. Taxonomy (NCBI): domain Eukaryota; kingdom Metazoa; phylum Chordata; class Mammalia; order Carnivora; family Canidae; genus Vulpes; species Vulpes vulpes. The sequence continues at coordinate 52,485,283 of NC_132786.1, read as the reverse complement.
TCACAATTATATCCAATGCCAAAGTTCAAATACAGATAAAGTGGCACTCAAGGAGAGATCTGACCACTACCTAAGAGAAAAGCAGGGGGGCAGAGGGAGCATGCTTGACTGGCTGAATCAACAGAGCATGTGATTCTTGATCATGGGGTGTGAGTAGTTCGAGCCCCACACTGGGCATAGAGATTACTAAAAAAAGAAAAAAGAGGTGAAAGGAAAATGGAAGACAATTTTGAGTGCAAATAATAGATGACAGCATCTATTATCATTATCATTATTTAATGTTAATTTATCATTAATATGTGCTGAGACCTGTGGTTATATATAACTATGTCTTGGGGAGCATCAGGTATAAATCAAGGAATAATGAAGAAGTTGGTGTTGGTCCTTTTAGATTAGAAGTGTTCAAGCTCAGTCATGGGTAAGTGAGGGTTCCATCTGGCCAGCATTTGAAAAAAAAATGGCTTAGAACAGAAGTTGAGTCCTTAGAAATGAGAACACACCCTTAAATATTTATCTATTTATTTTTGTGTGGCATTGTGCTAGGGCTTGGAGAGATACAAAAACGGAGTCAAACATACATCTGACCCACAGAGAACTCTCAGTCTGTTAAAGGAAATAAGCCATAAGCAAAACACATCAAATAAAGTGGTTCATGGCACGGGAGTCCACATGATGTGTCGTGTTAATTAAGAGGAAAAGGGAGATGAGTGCCGGATTTCTTAAGGAAAATTCTGTTATTTAAAGAATAGGGATGTTCAGATGGTCTCCAGAGATCACCTGCAGCCACTGAAGTTTATAGTGGCAGGTAGGGGACATGAAACGCCCACAGTCTGCTTTGTCCTTAGTTCATATCTGTTCTTACTCCATTTAATAGAGTATTTTTGAAGACTCCTGGGACCAGAGTTAAAAGCAAATGAGGCATTTTCCTGATCTTATATAGCATCATTTACTCACTTAACAAATATTTCCTAAGCGCCTGCTTCTGAGGAGCAAATGTGGTATTGTCTGGACAAATAATTTATAGTAAGGGCCACCCTGTATAATACAATTAAATAGTTCAAAACTTTAAAGTTGAGATACTTCGAGTATGTAAGATCGTTGGCATAATTTAGTTACCTCCTTAGAATGTCACATCAGAGATAAAGCACTAAGGGTTACTCTAAAGTGTTATTTCCAATTGGTTGATTAGGTAAGTGTTCTCAACCTGGGACTGTTTTTGCCCTACATGGAGGCCTTTTTGCAGTATCAGGAGACATTTTTGCTGGTCAACTTGGGAAGGGGGTGCTACTGACATCAAGTGGGGAGAGCCCAGGATGCTGCTAAACATCCTACAATGCACAGGAGACTCCCACCCCCACCCCCACCCCAAAAATCAGTGCTATCGAGGTGAGGTTGAGAAACCCCAGCTAATGTTCATATCTCTTCTTAAGTCACACTAATTGCCAACAACAAAGGTTCCTCACAGAGAGGCCAGATACTCATCTACCCCTTATGAAGGAACAGGCACCCCAGTTAAACAGAGAATCCAGCTAGACCTCAATAATGTCATCAGAAGGAAGAGCAAATTGTCAAAGAGATGGAGACGAGAAAGAGGAAATAAACATGGAGCGCAGACTCTGTTGGGCTAGAGAAGCAGGCAGGCGGACGTCCCAGTCAACAGGCCAAAAATGGGCTTCCAGACAATAGTGGCCAGCAGTAGAGCTAAATTAAGAGGCATCATTTCTCAAGGACCAGCTGTGCTCTTGAAGGCTCATCAGCCATTGCTGCCTGTTTATTGGCAGCAAAGATTCACCTTTTCTTCTTATTTTCATAGCTGCCAACCATGCTTCCTTGCCCTTGAGTGCTTTCATTGAGACCTTCACCTCAGAGCTCCTGCTCTGAGATCATCCCCGCTCACCCTCACCACAAGACCCCTTGGCACCATACTCCCCCACCATGCTCAACCTTCCCCCTGCTGGGTTCTCTACTGTGGGCTACTGAGTCACCACATGGTCGTGGCAGATGGGAAAGGAAGACAGAAGGACCTGCTCTTATTGCCAGCGGTACGTTGGGAACAATGTGCTTCTGTAAACCAAAAAAATGGGAATACAGACTCATTTCCCCGAATAAATAATTATACACATGGTGATCAGATTCTGGTTCCATTAGGACAGTATGATACAAATAGATTTTTATGAAGTGTCTTGAAATCTAATCAACTTTTGTGGTGCTATATTTTGTTGTATTTTGGGTCCCAAAGACCCAATTTACATGCAGAATCTCAGCAATATTTTCTGTGACCAAATGACCCATAACACTCCCAGGCTGCTCTGGGCAGCTTTGCAGGTTCTCCTACCAACTTAAAAAAATTCACAGTGTACAGGGATTTATGGTTGGAGAAAACACTCCCTATCCATTATGTCATTAGTTTCTCACATGAGCCCAGGAAAGTTGGGCCTCTTTCAGCACTGTGCTTGGCATTTAGTGGATACATAGCAAATAGCTGATAAATTAACAAATGCCCACGTTTTGAAATGGTAAAGCATTCTGATCATTAAAAGGACTTGCCTAGTGAAACATGGTTTCTTCATGACAGATCTCGCACCCCGGGCAGCTGACTCGTCACCTGGGCTCTTTCATGCTGCCTCTCTAGGTTTGTCTGGACCAGGACAGACACACAGCCATAGAGATCTACAGTGAGGCCAAACTAGTTCCTGGATTCCGGAGTAGCCAGGTCACCTCACAGAGAGTGCCCTTTAGGGGGAGAAGTCCTGAGTACCTGAGCATTGCCTGAGTCCCTTGCACACCTTCTCTTCCTTACTTGGCTACCACGTCCTCCCTCTCCCCCTCTGATCCCTCTTTCAGATCTTCTCTCTCCAGTGATATCCCACAATCAAGATCTTTCTTGTCTGATCTTGGGTTATCCACATTAACATATCCTGTACTCTACTCCTTAAAAGACACAGTCTCAGAGGCCACTCAGAGCAACTCCATCAGAGATAGCTGTCTCCTGCTCTTCAAGGCAGGGGAGCCCTGCTTTTGATTTATTTTGTATTTCACCACAGGGCTGAGCACACCCTAGAGGCATTTAATCTGTTGACTTGAATTGATCTCAGATGCTAGGCTTGGCCTGATGTGAACCTTCACCCTGTAGGACTCAGCAGGTCATTGGAACTCATTTCAGTGTAAATCTAAGACCCCTGACAGCTCCAGCTGACTCTCTCTGAGGTCCATGGGTCTGGCCAAAAGCTCATAGCCTTGACACCAGATCTAGTTAAAGCAAAGAAATGCTCTTCCTTCAAAGTCTGCAGGTTGAAGACCTAAGATGTTCTAGAGCCAAGAATATCAGTCTCCCCTTCAAAAACTATCAGTTACCTAAAGAGTAAAGTGCAAAATCTGTATCCCTACATTCTGATTCTGATTAACCTTTTCAAATTTTTTTCTCATTTTTCATTTTCATCTTCCATGTGTTTCAGCCAAGCAGAACCATTTACTTGACTCTGTGGAAGGGCCTTTTACTACATGGCCTCTCCCCCCTCACCTCCACCCACCTCTATATAACCCCGTCCATCGGATTCATTCACTCTCTTGTTCAACAAATATTTATTATGTGTCTACGAAGTGTCAGGCAATATGCTCCATGCCAGAAATACAGTGGTGGCCTAGAGAGTCAAGGTCCCTTGTGGAGTTTAAATTCTTTAGCAACGGCTTCATATAAAACAAATAATATAATTTGGTATTGACAAAGCGTGATGTATTTTGAGGAGGGACACTGAGAGGGTCCTATGACAGGGAATAACAGGAGAATCTTACTTAGAAGGAGAAGTCGTGGACAATTCTTTGAGGAGAGGTCATTCAGGCTGAGAACTGAAACTATGTGAGACTTGTAGGTAGGAGCCTTCCAGGGCAAAGGGCAGCAAGCCTTCAAGTCTCTTTCCCACCACCAACCCCCGACTCACTCTGGCCCCTAGAGTTGGAAACAGTACTTCTTGGAATTCCCGTATACCCTATCTGTTCCTCTCTGGTGAGGTGTCTCACTTTCTGCCTCCGACTAAGGTCATTTATCTCCCCTCCCTTGAGGGCAGCATGCATATCACATTCACTTTTGAAGTCTGCCCCAGCAGAGCAATGATGACCCTTGCCTCTTTCTGTCCACCCTTCCACATGCATCAACATTCTGGAAGGTGGTCTGGCAGGGCGACTCTCAACACCCAGCAGGGGCAGGGGAGCTCTCCATATGGAGCTAGCAGGTAATGTGCTCCTCACTCCATCCTCGCAGTCAACAGTGCTAACTGCCTGATGATCGACTCAACTGTCGTTGCCAACTAGAGAAATGGCAAGACTCTGAAATGTCTTGTAGAACTGAGAAGTGATAAGCTGTTTGCTACTCTGGTAACTGCGTGGACATGGTGCTAGGAGTGCATGGGCAGGAGCCATAGACCCATGTGACTTAAGTTGGGACGCTGGTTTGAGACAGGTGTTACACTTAAAATGTAATATATATATATATATATATATATATATATATATATATATATTATCATTAATGTGTTATAAAGTGTATGTTTAGGGGCACCCGGGTGGCTCAGTGGGTGAGCACCCGCCTTCAGCCCAGGGCGTGATCCTGGAGACCTGGGATTGAGTCCCACATCAGGCTCCCTGCATGGGGCCTGCTTCTCCCTCTGCTTGTGTCTCTACCTCTGTGTGTGTGTGTGTGTGTCTCATGAATAAATAAATAAAATCTTTAAAAAAAAAAAAAGTATATGTATACACACACACACAGTGAGAGCAGAAAGGGTTGAAGTTCAGAAAACAGAGTAATTATATAAAAATACTCCTCGCCAGGATAAGAATGCAGCCTTTGGGAAGCCAATCGAAGTCGCTGGTAAATAAAAGAGTTAAAAATCATAGCACGAAAATTGGTTTCATAAAAGAACAGCATTCTGCAACTGCCTTGTTACGATATTGAATTCTACTGGAGTAAATTAGGAGTGGTGTTCTCTTGTTTAGCTGTCATTAAAGAACTCAGTGGTAAATGTCAGTATCCCCACCAAGATCCCACTGAGTTTTGCGAAATTCTCCAAAAACCTCTCCACCGGGAGAATTTATAAGCTCCGCACGTCCGGCCGTCTTAATGTGTGAAGCTGACTGAGATCTAAGAGTAATGCGACGCAGCTCAATTTCAATTTGTTTGTTTTCTAACAATGTCTTTGACACGTTCCATTATGACACGTTCCAATCTGATGGCAAATGACTTCCTGTGTCCAACCAGAAAAACGTTGTAAGAAGCGTGCCAGGTGCACTGCTGGCTTCCTTGCGGTCTCGGACAGCAGGCCCCTTGCACATCTTCCTTCCGAGGATCGCTGGGCCAGGCCGGGGGCAGCGCCCAAGAACCGGCTGAGGTGTCTTTGCCGCCTGCACAGTACCAGCCACCTCTGCAAAGACTCCCCAACATGAGCTCCGAGAGTGGGGAGAGAATCTGCGAGTTTGCTGCTGAAGGAAGGGAAATGATCCTTTGCTGGGCTAAATGCAAGGAGCCGCAGGCCGCACCCCTGCCAAACAGCGAGTGCCCCTTGACCCGTGGCCTACCTGGGGGTGGGGGACTGTCAATCCTTGCAGCATAGGACAGACCGTAGGGGAGCAAAGACATCTCATGCAACCCAATCGGGGAACCGACAGCAAGGGGAGGGGTGGGGGGGTGGGGGCAGGAGGAAGAATAGGAATTCTCACAAAAGTTTGGTAACGTCTCAAAGTGAGTCGGGGGTCCTAGCGGGCTACCTCCCCTTTCAACCACAAAGTACAGAGTGAAAGAATATGCTCAGCTTACTTTGTCTCCCTACCACATTTGATCTCAAAGAACAATCAGCCACGGCTGATTTCTGAAGACTGCTCAGAATAGAGAGATTTCGGGTGCCCCCCCCCCCATAGGCAGCACTGTCAACAGGAGGCATGGCAGGTACTGACACCAGCACCTGGAAACACTCAGATGCTCCACACTTTCTCTTTCATTGTAAAATCTACCGCTGGGCATTCTCTTTACACAGGGCCTCGGATGATAAGTGTTTAGAGGAGGAATGATCCTGAAGGAGAATAAAGCCCAAACCTCGGGGGCTGTCAGTGGACACTAGAGGAATCAAATATTTGAAGGTTGAAGTAGAGAAATTTCTTAAGGGGGGCGGGGGGGGGGGACAGGGTGGAAATTCAAAGGAGCTGCAGAAAGAAAGAAAATGAAGCAGTTCCATCCGACCGGAACCGAATCTCTCATCTGACCTCTGGTTGCTGGGGTGGCTCTCCCCCCGCACTCGTGCACCCACATACCCCGCAAGCCTCATTAGGTGATCAGACAGGTTGGAATAAATTGCACCATCCCAAGAAGGATGCTCCACCTGGGAGGATCCAAGACCAGCTGGAAATCCTTTTGGAGGGTTTCTGGCCAGGAATTTGGCACCTGCGTATCCCAGGTAAAAGCCTGGAGTTTTCGGGGATAGCCCCAATTAATCATTTAAAAAAAAGTTTTTAAAGATATGTATGTCACTGGCTTTTAAATATTTAAAAGAGCCTTCTTTCGTGTATAACAAAGCCATAGAACAGCTTAAAAGGCCTTCGGGCTTTGCTAATTCTTAATTTGGTGACAAAGTAACGCCTCTCTCAAAAATAACCTGCGTGGATCTTTTTAGTGATATAATACAACAGGTGTTTTTTGTCCACTTTTTAGCAAGAACACGATTCCACTGGAATACATTGATTTCACCCCCCCCCCAAGAGAGCTAATTCTAGGGTTAGAGGTAGATGTATGGCTACCAGTTACTTGCATACGAAAATCAAGAGGTAGGGTCTGTTTCCCTCCTGGAGTGATTTGCTATCTCTGGTGGCATACAAACTGCATTTTTTAAAATCCAAAACTTAGTTTAAGAAGAGTTAAGAAAGGGGATCCCTGGGTGGCTCAGCAGTTTAGCACCTGCCTTCGGCCCAGGGCGTGATCCTGGTGTCCCGGGATCAAGTCCCGGGATCGAGTCCCACATTGGGCTCCCTGCATGGAGCCTGCTTCTCCCTCTGCCTGTGTCTCTGCCTCTCTCTCTCTCTCTCTCTCTCTCTCTCTGTGTCTCATGAATGAATAAATAAATAAAATCTTAAAAAAAAAAAAAAAAGAAGGATCAAGAAGCCAATAAGATTTTAGGTCATATATGTACCCAACTTTATATTATCCAATTTAGTAATTTGCTGAATATATTTCAAAAAAATCAGGTTTGGTTTTTAGATTCTTGCCAGGCATAAAACTGGTCCCAGACATAGAAAAAAAGACCACCATGTCTTGAATAGTAAAGTAAATTGGTCACTACTAAAAGCGCTCTTTCACCTTTTTTTTATAAAGATGTGAAAACTATTAAAAGTGATAAATATATTCTACTTCCACTATCTTTATATATCTGTGATTCAACTCTTCAATTATATCTAAACCTCTAAGAAATACATCAGTCTTTTCACCAAACTGATTTTTAGTTAGTTTTTCATTCCCTAAGAAACTACTTAAAGCTCCTAATTTGTGATTAGTAAAATTTTCCTTTTCATTTACGAAGGGCAACATTTTAATCATTGAAGAAGTAAAATGATTAAGATGCTCTGGGGTATAATAAAAGCAGATGATAGAAATTGGAAATAGGTTTTCTTTTCCTATTTTTGAAGGAGCTAAAACAATAATTTTGAGGAAGAAATCTTAGCTCTTCAGTGCTTTTTTTTTTTTTTTTTTTTTTTTTTTTTTTTTTCTGGGAAGCTAGAGCTGGCCAAGTAGATCAGAAATAGTATCCAGAATCAGACACTGAGTGTCTGGAGCAGGATTGAAGTGGAAAAAAAAAAAAAAGTGAAGAGGTAGGTGGTGCATGTATATGTGGCACCAGCAACAGTGGCAAAGGATGAAACTGAAAACTTGGTCCATTTTATAAGCAGCCAAATGCCATCTTCATGCTGCAGCTATAAATTTAACCCATATGTCTTCAATGTACGATCCCCTTGATTTTCCAGAACAATAAGCTTTAGTACACTTATTATCATATTGATTTCTTTAAGCTTTGCCTTGCCCTTCTCAAAAAGACTTGAATTGTTACAGTATTTGAAGTGAACCCTATCACCTAAAAGAAATCACCTTTCTTTGGTGTATCAAAGGTGTATCACCTATCACCTAAAAGAAATCAGTGTCAAAAATTCCTAACCAGGGATCCCTGGGTGGCTCAGCGGTTTGGCGCCTGCCTTTGGCCCAGGGCGCGATCCTGGAGACCCGGGATCGAATCCCACGTTGGGCTCCCAGTGCATGGAGCCTGCTTCTCCCTCTGCCTGTGTCTCTGCCTCTCTCTCTCTCTCTCTGTGTGACTATCATAAAAAAAAAAAAATTAAAAATTCCTAACCAGTTTTACCCAAATGCACATAGAGAATCACAAATTCATGTTGCTATGTTGTTTTGCTATTCCAGTAATGTTTCTAAAATAAATATTAAGGTAATTTTATGTAAAATAGGAACAAATGTTTTGGAACCCTACTGGAAGGAAAGTTCATCTAAAAGTATAAAGGATTATGTACAAATTTATTCATTTTGAGGAGAACATTTCCAGTACAAGTATTATGGCATTTTCTTAGGGATAGTCTTTGTGGTGCCTAAAACAATCACCTAACCACATTTTCTATTGCAAATCCCAAATTATAAAAGTTCAACTTGCTGCACGCACACACATACACACGCACACACACATGCACTGAAGATGCATTTTAAGATATTATAAAGCTAAAATTGCTGACAAAAGCCAAATGATTGTTTCCAATGCTCACTCGCTATGGAATTAAAATCCCCAAACAATGACCTTGAAATATTCTATGTCACATATACTTAAAAATTAAGAAGCACTTGTTGCTGAGACAGGCATACGCATTACCTTGGATATGTGGCCCCTGTAATATATGACGTTGAAATATATTTGTTAGCTCGCTGTTTGAGGGCCCAATAAATGTGTTACGTATCTCAATATGTCACCTGCCTCTGAAATTTCAGGATGTAGTTCCAATTTTTGTCTCTCAGGTGAAACCCACCAAATGAGATTTCACTTGCATGATTCAATAAAATTGTCGTTTTCTACCAAATGCCTACATTTGGACTGTGCTGAATTGCTGACCAGAGCTCCTTCAAGGGAAAATCAGGGAAACACTTTGAGATGGTGTCAGAGCTGATTTTTGTCCTTTGACTTATCTTGGCCACCTCTAGTTTCCCAGATAGCTTTCCAATTGCTACTGCTGGGAAAGTGGGCTCCTGATGAAAATAGTGACCTGGGGATGCGGAGCAGTTGTTTCAGCTGATGGGCAAGACTTCAGCTGCTACAGACACAGTCCTAGGGCAGGTGGCATTCACTTCTCCTGGCCACTCAATTTCCATATTGGAGCACTTCTGCCTTCAGTTCATTATTAAAAAAAAAAATCTGCAAAGTTATTTAAAAGACTCCTAAGTTGTTTTTGCATTTTTTTTTCTTTCTGGGATATCACCGCAGACCTTCTGTGAATTTCACACATCAGTTTTGATTACCCTCAGTACTGTACAAATAAGTCCTATTGCAAGACATGATGAAAGCCTAATATGATTATATCCTCCTCCAAATATTTCATGAAATGCTCCCTGAAGTATCCACATTTGTATTTGTTTACTAATTGCCACTGGGTTCTGCAAAATTGGTGGCCACTAATTTTCCTCTTACTTAGATTTGCTTCTAAAGTTAATAATAATAATAATAATAATAATAATAATAAGATGAAAAATGAAGTATTTAATTATCCTGTTTGTCCACAGTACCATATTATATACTTTAAAACTTATTAAGAGGGTAGATCTCACAGTAAGTGTTCCTACCACAATAAAATAAAATTTTAAAATATAAATATATGTATTGTTGGGGCTTTTCATATTTTCTCCAATACATATCCTAGGGACACATTTCAGGGGTTACCTTTTCAATCTACTCCACAGGGACTGTCCACATGTGTTTGAAGGCCTATCCTAACATACACCAACCAGCCTTTTAGGCTAACTTATATTTTGTGGAATACACATCACACAGGCACCACTAACATTAGAAATGTCCAAAGCATCTGTAAAGGGGACTAGCCCAAGTTTTGTATACAAGACTCCTTCGCAGTTTGGTTTTGCGGTATACAGGTTAGAGATATAGCTGAAAGCATCCATGTCAAAATGGAGCAGTCAAATTTACATATATTTCCCATTTTCACTATGAAATCAGTCAATACATGTCCACGCTGATTCCTTGTGAATGACATTGATTTAAAGACTGTCTTGTTTATTTTTCACATGATGACTGAAATATCTATTCAGGGCATTACTTTTATATGTAAAGTTATACTGTGTTGATGGATTTTGTAGTCTTTTTATGACAAGGCAGTGAGAAAAAACCTTTCTTTCCATGACTACTAAAGATAGCAGCAGGGTTAGATGACAGCGTTCCCCTAGCTATTTGTCTGTCACAGAGAACGGTAAATTGCAGCCTGTCTGAAGGTTGGTGTTTAGACACATTCTGAGATTAATGGTTTTGCATAGACACTTTGGACTCCAAGTGATTTTGAGATGAGCTCTATCAAAAATATCCTCTGGTCAAAACTAAGCCGAAGGGTTTTTTCAAGTTTAGTATTATGAGCTGTATGTAAATGAATTTTAGCGTTTTTTTTTTGGGGGGGGGGGTGGCAAATAGGCTGCGCTAACATTGAAAATTATACAGCTCCCTTTATACCTTAAAATAATGGAAAACGATATTTAGCTAAACCCATAGTGACTGGCCTCATTAATGTCTTGCTTTGGTAAATCCAGACCGGAGAGTTACTTTATTCTTCGGCTGAACGTTTTCAACAAGCTTGTGCTTTTGTACTTAAAGAAGCAGATGTCCAAAGAAACTTTTGATATGATAAATGAACAATCACAAAGAAAAAGTTAGTTAAGTAGTATGAGTCACATGAGAAAACAATTCAGCTCTAAGAATGTGCTGACTCACTTATTTTCAATAACATCAGTTTATTTTTAGTGCTGCTCTATAATCTGATAAGTATTCCTACAGCTGGTGAATTTGAACATCTTAAAGGTGATGAACTGAATATTGAAATATGCAGAAGTCACACAAAGGAAAAAGTGCATAGTAGTTCATGCTTGCATTTTTTAGCAGTTCTGCTGACTACTTCTGTAAATTAATTTCTCTATATGGACCTATCATGAAACTCCTGAGAATAAGAGGTTTAAAGTAACAGATTTACAAAGAGTAATTTCTTTTCCCTTTGGTCTCAATGTTGGTTCAGGTAAAACACTTGGATAAAAATAAGTTTTAGCACTTAATATTTTAAGCACGTTAGTCCTATGTTAAAATTAGGAATACTTCGCCAAGGCTCACTCTATTTATTTAATGCTACCAAAACATCAAAAATTGCATTTAGTAAAAGATTGAGGAGTTAAAATCCAATTTCGTGAAGAAGTTTTAACAAACAACTCTACGTACGAAATTTTTTCTCCTGGCAGGTAATTCGTAAGAATCCTTGGACAAATAATTGCTGAACTCTTGTGAATAAGGTATTGTTTTAGACAAGGTCAGAGATGTGAGTATTAGACACGGTCCCTTACCCTCCTTAAGACCATCACAGAGTTAGTGGTGCGACGCTTAGAACAAAGGAAAGATAAATGCCAGCAAGAAAGAAAACATTTGCTTTCCAACAAAGAGATGACCCTTCTGGTGGAACGTCAGGGATGTTTGTTGGAGAAAAGCAGGAGAGTAAAGGAGCCATTCTTGGAGTTGGCATTCCAGATAGAATGGAGGAGCAGACGCGATGAAAACAGGAAAGGGAGAGGTAAAATCAAAATAAATACCTAAAACCACAGGTTTGGACCTGGGTTCAGATGCTGACTCTGATCTTGACCAGTCGTACATGTTTCACCCTCCCTGTGGCCCCCGTTTCCTCACTTGTGAGATACCTGGCATGTTCGGCATTGTAAAAGTTAAGCAAGATGAAGTATCTAAAGCGTTTCACATAGAGCCTGGCATAAGGTAAGTCTTCAACAGATGTTAGCTATTGCCTGATGGTATTATTTAAAAAAAAAAAAAAAAAAGTAGGCTAGCTAGATCCAATTGGGTAAAAGTTTGGGGCAATGAGTCTAAAACCTAGTGGACAACACTGAAAGCCAGGCAAAGAAAGTCAGCTTCATTGAGTGACTATCAGGGACCCATTCAAAACTTGGGATTGGAGAGGAGATGTCAAGGTGGGGTGGTACTTGGGAAAGGTAGTGACTGTGGCAGGTGCCGTGGCTTCCCAGAGGAGAGCCTGGGCTGGGGGAGAGGCTGTCAGAGGGGACTGGGTGGGCCGTGGCCATAGGGCCCTGCAGTGCAGGTAGACCAGGGGGGTCTGGGAAAGCAAGTAGCATTTTGTTGATTTGGTGGGAGCCAACTCCCTAGATACACTTCTGCTCATGGGAGGCTTCCTCTGCAAGTTATGTGCAGGGCAGTCATTGCGGGAAGACAGGAGCAGGACCCAGATGGACTATCTTGGAGATGTGGGTTTGTAAAAGAGGGTGGGTGACGAAATTTCTCTTCAACTTTCTTCCCTGATCACACACATCTGACCTCCCCCAGAAACTAAAGACTGAGGGAAGATTCTGCAGCTCAGAGGAGGATGAAGCGCAGAACATACCTTTGCCCTTAACTGCCAACCATTTTTCTTACTGGTTCCTTCACTGCCAGACTGATAGGGAAGGTGGTCTTCCACTCTCGGCCAGGACTGCAGTTCCCAGCAACACACTAATGACAAATAGGACTTGGCAGCGAGCGCCAGGTCATTTTATGCCTTCTTCAAAAGGTATAGTCCTACATTTCCCATCATTTGTCAAGTCCCAGTCTGAATATCATGCCACATGTCCTCTGCTGAAACTAATATATATCCCTGTGGGAAGAACACATCTGAAAAATGGGGAGAATAGTGCCCACATCACAGGTTTATCATCAGGTTTATCATAAGGAGCAAATGCTTTCAAACATTTTTTTAATTGGGAAGAAATTCACATCATATAAAAAGGAATCATTTGAAAGTGAATAATTTGGTGGCATTTAGGACTTTGGCAATGTGGTGCAACCACTGCTTCTGTGTAGTTCTAAAATGTTTTCATTACCCCAAAAGAAACCTCTGTATCCATTAAGCCTAATCCCCATTGCACCTCCCCCACCTCCAGCATCCAGCATCCACTAATCTGTTTTCTGTCTTTATGGATTTAGCTCTTTTGAAAATTTCATATACATGCAATCATGCATTATATGGCCCTTGTGTATGGCTTCTTTTCCTTGGCATATTATTTCTGAACTTCAGCCACCTAATAAGATGTAAAGCTGTTTTATTCTTTTTATGGCTAAATAATATTCCATTGAATGTATATACCACATTTTGTTTATCCATTCATCTGTTAATGAACATTCAGTTTGTTTCTACCATTTCATTGTTGTGAATAATGCTGGTATGAACACATGTGTACAAGCATTTGTTTCAGTCCCTGGTTTTAAAAAAAAAAAAGATTTCATGTATTTATTTAAGAGAGGGAGGGAGATAGCAAGAGAGAATATGCAGGGGAAGGAGAGAGAGAGGGAGAATCAGACTCCCCACTGAATGGGAAACCCAATGTAGGGTTCAATCCCACGACCCAGGGATCATGACCTGAGCCCAAGGCAGATGCTTAACCAGCTGAGCCACCCAGGTGCCCCCTTAGGACCTGTTTTTAAATTAGGGGTATATATCCAGCAGTGCAACTGTTGGGTCAAATGCTAATTCCATTTTTAACTTCTCAAGGAACATCCAGGGACACGGGGGTGACTCGGTGGTTAAGCATGTACCTTTGGCTCAGGTCATGATCCTGGGGGTCCTGTGATCAAGTCCCGCATCAGGCTCCCTGCATGGAGCCTGCTTCTCCCCCTGCCTATGTCTCTGCTTCTAATTATGTGTCTCTCATGAATAAATAAGTAAAATCTTAAAACAAACAAAAAAAAGGAACATCCAAGCTAGTTGCCAAGGTGGCTTACATTTTATACTTCCACCACAATGCACAGGATTTCAGTTTCTCCACGTCCATGCCAACACTTTTTTTCCACTTTTTTTGTATATCATAGCCCATAAAGTGAATGTACAGCAATTTCTCACTGTGGTTTTCATCTGCATACATTTCCATAGCCAGTGACGATGTCGAACATCTCACACGTGCATTGTCCATTTAGATATCTCCTCTGGAAAAATAACTATTTGAGGCAACTCAGGTGTTCTTCAGTGTAAAGAGTACTCAGCATCCTGCAAAGAAAACAAGAAGCAGCCTATAAACAGTAACCAGGAATAACAGGATCAATGTCAGGGACAAGAAAAACAACAATAAGATCTGGATTCTGGTCTGGCTTCTTCGTGTCTCATTAGGAAATAAATGTAAGAATAAAGACTGAGAAAGTCTTGGCTATCTAGGGCTTTTTAAATGTTTGTTTCTTTTTTGCACGTGTTAAAATGAGGATTATGGCAAAAACACATGCTGGAATACAGAGGACGCACTAGCAGAGCCAGCCACATTTTTCAGTGACACTTTGACATCCCCTCTGACGGGCCAAGGCTCTCCCAGGAGCAACTGTGGGTCTCTCTGCTCAGGGAGGCTCCTTATCTCCCATCTGCCCTTTCTGTCTTTCTTCTCTGTCCTCCATCCTCCCTTCACATCTGCAGCTTTTCAGATCTGAAGGCAGGACAGTAAGATTTCCGTGATGACAGTCTAACAGCATTCCATCTGGGAACCTTCAGAGATAGGCCCTTATCTGTTTGTCACTGAGTGATGCCCAGTTCAACCGCAGAAGTTGGGGCTGGCGTCTAGTGCAGGGGGCCACCTCACCGGCGCAGAGTCCCCACCGAGGGACCTGCTGATGGGGGGCTGCATCAGCCTCCAGAAGCTTATCCGTGGCCAGAAAGCAGGTCGGCCCCAACCCCCACCCAGGGCCCAGTGCATCCCCGGGAAGGCTACTCGTGTTTGCTGGGAGTTTGGTGATAAAGCCCCTATGGCGTTACCATCAACGGATAGCGTGCCCGACCAGCGCTTTGAAGATACGACCCAAAGCAAAAATGAAAAAAGAATATTCCTGTCTATGTTAAATCCCAGGAGTTGCAAAGGATAGAGGAAACCCCTAGTGGGCTTTTAAGAGCTCTAAGTTACCTGGAGAAACTACTTCTGCCTCCTGAGATGGAGCTGACTCTCCGTTGCTGGAATATTGGTGATTTCTCCAAGGCCCTTCGAAGTGGTGAGAGTCCCTCACATGGCTTAGAGACTAAGCATTCCTGGTCTCTGCAGGCTAGGATGATTTTAATCTACTTACTTTTAAGTATGTTTTAATTATGTTTTAAAAGTTTGTGTTACTGCTAACTGACAGTCTGATTTCTCTATTTAGGACTGCTTTTTAGGGTTGTTTTTTTTTTCTTTTTTCCCTGTTCAGTTACATTGCCAATATTTTAGCTATGGTTATTTATACTGCATTAGTGGGCTGCCAGGAGAGGAATGAGCAGTTTCTGGAGCATCTTCTGCATCAAGCACCGTGCTAAGTATGTCATTCCTGAAATGATTCCTTGAGATGGGCGGTGACGGTATCAACCACTTTACCCAGAAGTTGAGGGTCAGAGAGTTTCAGACACCTGGTCCTGGTGGGAGGCAGAGCAGTGATTTGAATGTACCTCTATCTGACCCCAAAGGCTCTGTGCATCCCACCAAGCTCTCTGCTGTAGAATAAAAACACCTTTCTAAAGGCCTTGGAGCTGAGAGTGAGCTGGGCAAAGACATCCATATTTCTTTTCACATAAAGGCTGCACTTGTGCAATGACTACAGAATTCTGAGTTTGAAAGTGGCAGTGGGGGCTCATTTCTCGATAAGTGATAATAAAAGAATCTTTATCTGTTAACATTAAAAAAATGCTTCCATGTCACGTTTCGTTATCAATCACATTTTTTAAAAACCTGGCTTGTTTCTACTAAGCAATAAAAGTCTTCTGGTCCCTAGGATGAGAATTAAGGGAAGTTTTCATTATAGCAGTTACACTGTCTCCATGCAACTGATAAATGAAAAAAAAAATCAGGAAATATAATTTTTTCCTTATTTGATGAAAACAGTTTCCAGTGTTGATCTCCAAAGAATATTTAATGAATTTGCGATTAAGAGTATAAGCTCTACTTTACTTTTTATTCTAAGTTTTCCTAAAATATTTTGCAAATAGGTCTTTCCTACCCACACATCTACATAAAGATGTTGTAAATAAAAACACATTTCTGGTGATGCATTTTAATGAATCTTAGAAAATATTTGAGTACAAACGTATAAATGGGAAGAACTTTGGTAGTTAAAGATGAATAAAAGTATTAATGATTTAGCTTAAAACTTGATGATATGCATTATCTATGAGTACAAACATTAAAAATGAACATTTTATAGTATACTGAAATCAGTGTTGTAAATCAACATAAATTAATAGGTGTTAGATTTTATACAAGCCCCCATATGGAAATTGGATTTAAAAATTAAAAGAATACAATAGAAAGAATGAAATAAATCACAAAGTGAAATAAAATACAGAATTAGAAAATCTCAATTTACAATCAGTGGAAGAACTTAAAAAAAAAAAAAAAAGAAGCTTCATGAGTGTAGTTAAAAGTAATAAAGCAGAGTAACTAGTTCCATGTCAGTGATGGACCTAGTAATAGGCAAAGTAAGAAACGGATTTAAAGACTTTTCAGAGATAACTTTGGAAAAAAATAATAAATGAGGCAGCAAAAGAATAATTTGTTTCATAGGGAGCTGAATATTCCAATTTCAGTTATGGCATTGAAATATCAGCATTCCATCGCACAGTATTTTGATATTATATTACATTGTTTTGTATCATTAACATCATAAAATGAATTCAACCATTTTCAGTGCACTCCTTCCCGGGCCTTTATCGTGCTCCCTGTAATTGGAGGAGATTTGCAGGAAGGATATGATTAGAACCAAATTTCCAAGAATTCCTCCCAGCCCCTTTCTGCCATATATCACTAACACCTCCTTTTGGGGCCTCAATTTAAATGCATACCCTGAAAAAAATAATAATAAAAATAAAAATAAATAAATGCATACCCCGTATTTGTTTACTTGTCTAGTGTGCAAACCCTTCCTATGTAAGGTGTGCCAGCTGTGTTATATACCAGGTGAATGTTAGTTATTTCTTAGTATTCCCAAAATCTCAGAAAAATATATACATGCGCGTGCACGCGCGCACACACACACACACACACACACACACACTTTACATGTAAGAGATAATCAAGTCATGACAGCCCTCCCTCTGCTCAGAAATCTTGAAAGGCCTCCTACCTCCCTACACACCCGACACAAGGGCTACAGATGAAGGAGGAGTTTCTGCCCCTTAAGCTTCATGGTCAAGACAGCCTGTGAAACAGACCTTTGTGATGCAAGGCATTATAATAGTGTGATATTTAGGATCACTGACATCAAACTGAGATGTCAGATGCCTTTCCCAGAGGTCGGATTGAAGGTGAATGCTAGCTAAGAGTTTGTGAAGGCAAGAAGGAAGCTGAGGATGTTGCTTCAGACTATGTGGAGATAGAGGCCTGACATGCCCCCCTCTATCATGAGACTGTGAGAAATTCTGCAGGACCGAATTGCAGGGCGCAGGCGCTCATGGAAGACAGGCCACAGCTGTGGCAGGGACAAGCCACTGTGATTTGTTATACGCCTACCCCTTCCCCCTTGACTCTCAGTGCTTTAGGCACAAAGTATCTTCTTTGTTTCTGCATAACTCTACAGGCTCAGTTCATGCTTTGCAAATAGAAAGTTATTGAATTGAAGATTAAGAAGGCACGTATACACAGAATAAAGACATAGAAGGAGAAAAGCACTTTAAAGCAGTGAAAGATGAGTCAGCCATATAGAAATCTAAGCTCCAAAGACAGAGAATTCTGGTTAATAAAATGTAGTGATAGAGAACCCGGCGATGGTTCTTGGAGGGGAAGGTGGGTGGAGCATGGGGGAACTAGGTGATAGGGCTTGAGGAGGGCACTTGGGATGAGCACCAGGTATTATATGTATTTTACACCTGAAACCAATATGACACTGTATCCCTGGATACAGGGGTGGGGTGGGGGTGGTTATCCACGAGATGAGCTAAAGTTAAGTTAGAAGAATTTCTTGATTGGAAATTTTAGCTTTGAGTTTTGTCTCTCTAGTCCTAAAATAACTTGGAAGATACTCCTCATTTGTCCATCTTCTGCTTTGATCCTTGGATCCCACCCATTCTTTCACTTTAAGAAAAAAACGAGTAATTGTTGCAGAGGTCTCTGTATTTTGCAGCTGCCCTTTTGTAAGAAACACTTTTCCCAAATAAAAGAATAAAAAAACAAAACAAAAAAAAAAACTGGAACTTAAATGATAATGTACGAACAAATAAAATGTAACCAGTACTCAATTACTTTCTGAGAAATGATGCTTCCTTCTTCTTCCGAATTTCAGTAATGATGGAATGCATCATCTGAAGGATAGACTCTGGTCACAGACTCAGATTCAGGAATGTCACAGCATAGTCTCATTCTGTGACTTGAGAGGACCTTTCTACTGCTTCTCTTCACCACCTCCTGAAGCCACTCTTGGCTCCTTTGAGACAAGTCCCCATCCATTGTTTTTGTTGGAGATGTTTGCTCTCCGCTTCTTCCAAGAACTTGAACCTAAGACCTCCTATTGCTTTCATTCCAGCCAGTAGTCTAGCTTCCTCTTCATGGTGAACCCAGAAACCTCAGGATCACCTTTCAAAGCCAGCCACTGGCCACTTCAATTGGGCAAAGCATTGGTCCCTTTTTCCCAAGAGAAAAAAAAAAAAAAAAAAACCTCTGCAAATTTAAATTCACGAAGAGCATACTACTCAAAGAGTATTGATATATTAATATAGTTAGCTGTTTTACTTTCAAAACATGTTCTCATTTTACCCAGTGCCTGACACATTACTTGGTACTAATAAATCTACACTGAAGATCAGGGTTTCTGAGTTATTTCAGGAAAGGCTCCAGGCATCTTCAAATGTAAACAATTGTAATTATTCTAATACCTGGTTAGCCATCTTCTGGATCCTGCCTAGTTGTGAATATTTATTGCAGAATCAGTGTGCATCTGGATCTTCTCTCTGTCCAGTCCCATTGTTCTAGACTTAAGCGAAGAACACCCTCGATGTCTCTTCTTAGTCATTTCTTTTTTTGGCCAATTATTATACTTCAGGACTTTTAAAATGTGGTTTCATGACTACAGAGTCCTAAATCTATTCAAATGATTTTTGTGTGTGTGTTTGAAGCCAGAAGAACTAATGTTTGAGCCAGTATCAACACATTGCAGAAAAATTTTCTTATTCATTAGAAGCTCATTTTAGCAAAAATGATAGATAATATTATCACTGGCTGATTATCCATACACAGCTTGAAGACATTTCTTGCTCCCCAGTTGTTTTATTTCAATGTATTTCTTTCTATGAAGAAATTCTTTACTACTTAACTACCTTTGGGATAATTTTCAACTATCAAGCTGATCAAGACCATCTAGGATCTGTGTGTGTGTGTGTGTGTTGTCTGTCTGTCTGTAGGCAGAGAGAAAGATGTTGACATACGGCTTTAATTATTTCCATTATTTCTTCTGGAAAACAATACCATAGACATTGTTCCTAAAATCAAGTAGCAGGCCTACATGAGTTGATTATCTGGCTATGCTTTCCAGTTGGGCATGCAACTGTCAGTTGGTGCCGGCTAACAGAGTATTAGCTGGAGACACAAGAGATGTTTACTGCAAAGGAATGGGCACTGGACAGCATCCCTCTATGCTATCAGTTTTTCTTGGCTTAGACAAATGAATTCTAGAAGCCAAACAAATTTCTAATTATTTATAATAGAAAAAAATGATCTGCAACAAAGTTTAAAGAAATAGACACCCTTTTGTGGGTACACTCAGGTATCTTGCATAGAAAACTTCAAATTTATAAATTGCTGCTTGTTGTCTTAAGTATGTAATGAGGTCGATTTACATGTGCTTCTGGTTGGGGCTCTGCAGGGGGCCAGGAACTCTGTCAGGTGCTTTGCATATGTCACCTCATTTTGCCCTGTCTCATCTCCACAACAGCACTCTAAGATGTTGAGGGCTGAACTGTGGCCTTCCAAAAGTCATATGTTGAAGCTGTAACCTCCAAAAGTGACTGTGTTTGGAGATGGGGCCTTTGGGGAGGTAATGGAAGTTAAATCTCATGGGACTTGTGTCCTTATGAGAAGAAAGAGAGACACTGGGGATTTTTCTCCATATGCAGAGAAGAAAGGTGGCATGAGGATATAATGAGAAGATAGCCTTCTGCAAGCCAGGAAAGAAGGCCTCCCCAGAAACCAGCTCTACTGGCACCCTGGTCTGGGACTTCTAACTTCCAGAGCTGTGAGAAAGTAAATTTCTGTTATTTAGACCACTCAGTATGTAGTATTTTTTTTCTGGCAGTTCAAGTGGACTAATGCAATAAGTGTCAGCCTCATTAGCAGGAGAGGAGACCAAAAAGCAGAGAAATTGAATAAACCACATGAGGTTAAAGAACCCAAATAGGGCGCTCTATGTGTCTGAAGTCAGAGCCTGCATTTTTTTCATCACACAGGCTTTCTGTATAAGCACTTAGTCTTGCCCCATCTAAATCCCTACTCCAGGGAGAAATTGGGGCTTTCAGCAGCTTTTTAGTCCATGCATTGTGGCTCAGGCATCATGAAGACATAGGCTCCCTGTGGACGGACACAGCTCCACCATCCATCTCTTCACTCACAGTTGGCACAGAACACTTGAGGATCTTCTATTTTAACCCATTCACCATGCAGACAAAACAGGAGAAAGTTAAGGTCACAGAAATTAGGTCAGTGGCTATCTTTTTCTAACTAGGATGAGCTCTTTCCCAAAGTTTTTGGTACTCCATAGCTCAGAAATGCTTGTATATGCATTTTTATAAAACACTAAAAATTAGTTATTAAGTCACCTGGCAGGATGCCAACTCTGTTACAGTCTGCTTTTGACACAAAATTCTGGCCTGAACTGCTCTTCAAGGGCCAAATCATTTTTCTTGAAACATAAAACACATGTGAGCGGATCACGACAGGCTTTACACATAGACATGGATCTATAACTCTTGCTCAGTGGGACCCAACATGGGATCTGCTACCTAGTTATGAAATAGTGCATCCACAGTAAGTTCAGCATCCCGGGGAGGGGTTACAGAAGTACCCCAGTTCAGCAGGAGTGCAGATTAGCTGCCATTTATAAAGTTTCCTTCCCTTGGAATCACATATTGTTAAAAGTTATACTGAAATGCATTGTAGCCTACTTTTAACAGTCAGGCAAAAGGAGAAAACATCATATGAAGGATTCTATAATTTGGGAGAAAATGTACCACAAGCTTTAAGAACTTTCTTGGATGAATATTGTTTGTTTGAGAATGAATTTTAAAAAATCTAATGAAATGAAGGAGGCTGTTTGGCAAACTGAAAGTAGCTTAGAGCAGCCCCACCACCTCCTGCCCAGGCAAAGGAACTGAGACATACCCTCACCCACTGTAGAGTGTGTCTTCTGACTAACGAGAAGGGCTGGTGAAAGCAAGGGCTGGTGAAAGCACCTGAAACCTGCATAGCCCAGCAGTGCTTGAGTTGAAAGAAAGGAAGATAAAGCCACTAGTTTGCAAAGCAAATCAGTGGCCCTGTTTGACCAAGGAACATGGGGTGCAGGTCCACTCAAGTTAAAACAACAAACAAAGAGCTTTACCAGTTTTAGAGCTATTGTTTTTCACTGTGCCTGGGCAGGGCATTTAAATCATAGCCCTGCTTCTTGCTAAATATAGCCCTCAGCCTGTTCAACTGGGGAACCTAACCCAGCATATAGGAAGCTGCATAACCCACATAATAGTCCTACATACAGTGACACTTGAACAGAGAGCACAGCCTCTAACTTCCCCCAGCTGCAGAGCAAAACCAGTAGCCTCACCTGACCAGAGAATTTAGTGCATACTCTGACTGATTCAGGTCCAGAAACAATAAGTTGTACAGGCCTTGAGTCCCATCCTGCTGCCTTGCAAGGCAAGGAAGCTAATTCTTAGCCCCATTTAGTAGGGAATATAGTCCTCATTCCTCTACTAAGCCTGACCAGAGGATCCAAGGAACCATGAAGCCCATCCTTCAGCCTCACTTAGATAGGGAACCAAGCCAGGAATCCCCTCCAACTGTTATCAACTAGTAGCATATCTCCATCTCATCCTCAGAGATCAACATAGACCATACTCAAAAATAGACCATAATAGCAAGTCCCACCTGCCGAAGGGTATTACCAGCAGACATACCCAGAAGCCCAAACTAAGCTGACTGGTAAAGAACTGTCTCTATGCCAAGACAAATCTGTAAAGTCTGGAAGAAGAGCCCATTACTCAAATGCACAGATACCAGTGTAAGAAATCAAAGATCATGAAAAATCAGGTAAATATGACACCACCAAAGGAAACTCGTATGACTCCAAAAACCAACCATAAAGAAATGGAGACCTATGAACTATCAGATAAAGAATTGGGAATAATCCTCTTAAAGAAAGTTAGTGAATTACCAGAAAACAGACAGATAACTCAATGAAATTAATGAAAAACAATGAGTTAAAAAGTGAGAAGTTCAACAAGGAAATAGCAGCCATTAAAAAAAAAAACAGAAATCAATGAGTTGAAAACATAATAACTGAATTTTAAAATTCAACAGAGTTTCAAAGGTAGACTCAACCATGCAGAAGAACCTGTACATTAGAAATTACCTGGTTAGGGGACACCTAGGTGGCTCAGTCAGTTAAATATCTACCTTCAGCTCAGTCATGATCCCAGAGTCCTAGGATTGAGCCCTGCATCAGGCTCCCTGCTCAGTGGAAAGTCTGCTTCTCCCTCCCCCCTGCTCGTGCTCTCTCTCTCTCTCTCTCTCTCTTTCTCTCCCTCTCAAATAAATAAATAAAATATTTTAAAAAGAAGAAGAAGAAATTACCTGCTCAGAGGAGCAAAGATAGAAAAGAATGAAAAAGAGTGAAGAAAGCCTACTGGATTATGGGCCACAATGAAAAGAAAGAATATTCACATGATGGAATTCCAGAAAAAGAAGATAATGGGACAGAAAGCATATTTAAAGCAATAATGGCTGAGAATTTCTTGAACCTGGGAAGAGAAATGGACATCCAATCTATGAGGCCCCAAAGACCCCAAATAGATTGACCCCAAATAGGACTACACTGAGATGTATTATAATTAAATTGTCAAAGGTCAAAGACAGGAAAGAATTTTAATATCAGCAAGAGAAAAGAAAGAAGTTATATACAAGGGAACCCTCATAAGGCTACTGATGGATTTCTCAACAGAATCTTTTCAGGCCAAGAGAGAATGGGATGACAGGTTCAAAATATTGGAAGAAAATAACTATCAACCAAGATTTCTATACCAGGATGAAGTTATCATTGAGAAACAAAAGAGGGATAAAGACTGTTTCAAACAAATAAAAGCTGAGGAAGTTCATTACCCCCAGACCTACCTTACAAGAAATGCTAAAGGGAGTTCTTTAAGCGGAAGTAAAAATGCTAATTAAATCATAAAAATGCAAAAAAGTAGCATAAATCTTGCTGAAAATGGTAAATAGTCATAGTTAGATTCTGTAATATGGAAATAGTAGTGCATAACTCATGACTCTAATTTAAAAGGTTTTTTTAAAAGATATAGCAAAAATTACCATAGCTACGATAATGTTATTAGTTACACAATATAAAAAATATGTATATTATAATAGCAGTAACCTAAAAAGACAAAGAAGAAGAAAAAGTATAAAATATTAACAATTCTATTGAAGCTAATTTGTTACCAGCTAAAAATAGTTTGTTACAAGTGTAGCATATTTATGTAAGCTTCATGGTAACCACAAGGAAAAACCTTGTGATAATTACACACACACACACACACACACACACACACACATACACACACAAAGAAAACACGATAAAGAAGTCAAAGCATACTGATACCAAAAGACATCAACACATACCAAAAAAGACAGGAGGATAAGAAATAATGGATTTACCAAACAATGAGAAAACAATTAACAAAATGGCAATAGCAAGTCATTATCTATCAGTAAATGCTTTAAACATAAAAGACTTAAATTCTCTAATCAAATTAGAGAATTTAATTGCATAAGAATTAAATAAGAATTGCATAGAATTGCATAATGAATAATAAAATAAGATTCAACATATGCTGCCTGCAAAAGATTCACTTTAGCTTTAAAGATACATGTAGACTGAGAGTGCAGGAATGGAAAAAGATGTTTCAAGCAAATGATGATGAAAAGGAAAAAAAAAAAAGCAGGAGTAGCTCCACTTACATCATACCAAATAGACTTTGAACTAAAAAATGGTAAAAGAGACAAAATCAATATACAATGGTAAAGTATCAATACATCAAGAAGATACAACAGTTGTAACATTTATGCATGCAGCATTGGAGCATCTAACTATATAAAGCAAAAATTAACATATTAAGTTTGAACTAAAAATGGTAAAAGAGACAAAATCAATATACAATGGTAAAGTAACAATACATCAAGAAGATACAACAGTTGTAACATTTATGCATGCAGCATTGGAGCATCTAACTATATAAAGCAAAAATTAACATATTAAAATTAAATTAAACAATCTGAGCCCAAAGTTAGCAGAAAAAAGCAAATAATAAAGATTAGAGCAGAAATAAGTGAAATAGAGAACAGAAAAACAATAGAAAGATTAACACAACTAAGACTTGGTTCTTTAAAAGATAAAATTAGCAAGCTCCTAGTTAGATGAAGGAAAAAGAGAAAGTATCCAAATCAATAAAACTATAAATGAAATAGGTGTTAAAATGGATATCACAGAAATGGAAAGGATCATTCATGCATGATAAAAACTCTTAACAAATTAGGCATAGGAGGATAATATCTCAACATAATAAAGCCCATATGACAGGCCCACAGCTACCATTGTATGGTGAAAGGTTCAAACTTTTCTCGAAGATTAGGAAGAAGGCAAGGATTCCCATTCTCACCACTCCTATACAACACAGTACTGGAAGTCCTAGCTAGAGCAGTTGGGCAAGAAAGAATAAAAAGTATCAGAATTAGAAAAGGAGGAGCAAATATTTCTCTATTTGGAGATGTCATGATATTATATATAGAAAATACTCAACACTCAACCAAAAAATTGTTAGGTATAATCAATGAATTCATTAAAGTTGCAAGATACAAAATTAACATGCAAAACTCAATAACATTTCTGTAGACTAAAAATGAAATTCCTGAAAAATATAGAAATAAATCTCATTTATAATAGCTTCAAAAACAATAAATACTTGGGATAAATTTAACTAAGGAGATGAAAGATCTCTACATTAAAAGTTGCAAGATATGGTTGAAAGAAATTGAAAAAGACACCAATAAAAGTATCTCATGTTCATGAAATTGGAAGAATTAATATTGTTAAAATATTAATACTATCAAAAGCCACCTACAAATTGAATACAATCCCCATCAAGATTGCAGTGGTGTTTTTTTACAGAAGTAGAAAAAACAATACTAACATTTAAATGAAACTTCAAAAGACCTCAAATAACTAAAGAAATTCTGAAAAAAGAGCAAAGCAGGAGGTCTCACACTTCCTGAATTCAAGGTACACTGTAAACCTATGGTCATCAAAACAGAATGGTACTGGCAAAACAAGCAAACAAACAAGCAAACAAAAACAGATAAATAGACTAGTGGAGTAGAATCACTAGCCCAGAAATAAACCCAGTCATATATAGCCAACTAATATCTAAGGGGGCCAAGGATACTCAATGAAGGAAAGACAGTCTCTTCAACAAATGGTGCTGGAATAATTATTTTACATTCACATGTAAAAGAATGAAACTGGGCCCCTATCTTACACTACTCACAACAATTAACTCAAAATGGATTAAAGAATTAAATGTAAGAACTGAAAACATTAAACTCTTAGAAGAAAACATAAGAACAAAGTTCCTTTGGATTTGGATCTTGGTAATGATATTTTGGATATCACACCTAAAACCTCAGCAACAAAGTCAAAAATAAACAACTAGGACTACATCAAACTAAAAAGCTTCTGTTCAGCAAAAGAAACCATCAGAAAAGGAAAAAGGAAAAAAAAAAAGTGAAAAGACTACCTGGGTAGCTCAGTTAGTTAAATGACTAACTCTTGATTTCAGCTCAGGTCATAATCTCAGAGTCCTAGGATTGAGCCCCATGTCGGGCTCTGTTAGCATGGAGTCTGCTTGTCCCTCTCTCTTTGCTCCTCCCCCTACTCACACACACATTCTTTCTCTATCTCTAAAATAAATAAATCTTTTTTAAAAAGTGAAAAAGCAACCTACAAAATGGGAAAAAATGCAAACCATACACTTGATAAGTGGTTAATAGGCAAAACATTTTTAAAAACCTCATAAAACTCAATAGCAAAAAACAACCCAATTAAAAAACCCCAATTTAAAAATGGGCAAAGGACCTAAGTAGACATTTCTCCAAAGAAGACAGATATATAAAAGACCAACATGTACATGAAGAGATGTTCAACATGGTTAGTCCTTAGGAAGATGCAAATTAAAACCACAATGTGATATCACCTCACATCTGTTAGAATGGTCATTATCAAAAAGATAAGAGATGACAGATACTGGCATGGATGTGTGTGATAGGTAGGATTATAAATTGATACAGTTAGTATGGAAAACATTATGGAGAGTCTTCAAAACATTAGAAATAGAGCTACCATATGATCCAGCAATTCTACCCCAAGGACTTCACCTGAAGGTAACAAAAACACTAATTCAAATAAAGATCTGCACCCCTATATACACAGCAACATTATTTACAACCTAAATGATGTATATGTCCGGTTGATGAATAAATGCATAAAGAAGTTGTGGTATATAGGGGAGCCTGGGTGGCTCAGTCGGGTAGGCATACTACTCTTGATTTCAGCTCAGGTCATGATCTCAGGGTTGTGAGATGGAGCCCCCATCAGGCTCCTTGCTCAGCAGAGTCTGCTTGGATTCTTTCTCTCTCTCTCTCTCCCTCTGCCCCTGCCCCACACTCTTGTCTCTAGAATAAATATTTTTTTTTAAGAAGTGAGATATATATCTCATATATATGGTACAATATTATTCAGCCATAAAAATGAAGAAATCCTACCGTTTCTGACAAAATGGATGGATCTCAAGGTCATTATACTACGTGAAATAAGTCAGATAGAGAAGGGCAAATACTGTACGATGTCACTTATATGTGGAATCTAAAACAAGAAAAAAATAAAACAGGAAAAACAAACTACTCGTAGAAAAAGAGATCAGACTTGTAATTGCCAGAAATGGAGGATGTTGGTTGGGGGAATTGGAGGAAGGGAGTCAAAAGGTGTAAGTTTCCAGTTACAAAATAAATAAGTGCTAGGGATATAATGTACAACATGATGACGACAGCTAACACTGCCATACACTATAGAGGAGAGTGAAGAGAGTAAATCCTGAGAGTTTTCATCAGAAAGACAACTTCTTCCTTTTATTATTTTCATCTTTTTTTTTCCTTTATTTTATCTATATGAGAGGACGGATGTTCGCAGAACCTACTGTGGTCATTTCACAATACGCAGAAATCAAGCCATCATGCTATATACCTTAAACTTACACAGTGATTACTTTGCAGTCCATTATTTTTTAGGGAAGCTGGAAAAAATAAATTTAAAAAACAAAACAAAACCAAAAATCCCTGTACTGGAAAGCATGAATGAAGCTGTTGTGGTTCTTTGTGCAAGAAGAGATCGATAGAAACTATAATATTAGAGGATGGAGAGAGTGCTCAGAAATCCCCAGCATCTACAAGTGAGGGAAGTAGATCTTCAGAAAGCTTCAGAAAGAAGAACAGTCAGTAGATACGAGTTTAGGGCAGAAAGGGAGAGGTCAATGTGTTGGCTCCATTCCAAAGACTTTGTGACAAAGACTTTGTCACACTTCCTGTCCAGATTATTATGGTGCACTAAAGCCACAAGTCCCAGTGCCCACAGGGGTTATGTTACAAGATTAAATGGGGCCTGCTTCGGCCAGCTCCACACCCACTGCCAAGCTCCCATTCATTGCTGCCATGCAAGAATGCAGGCCCAGTGTTACTAGACGCTTGGTTATTTTAAGAAACCATACAAATCTTGATTTTCATGTAAAACATCCTTTCATAAATGTGTAAGCTATTTTTTAAATGCCATGTGGTTCAAGAAAGACCTATCCGTAGGTGAAATTTCCTCTCAGATCTCTAATATCTTTTGTCCTCCCCTGTGGTCTCCTTGATTCCCTCCGGATCCAGGTCATCAGACTCTAAAAATCTATTCCCTTCCTTCATATCACTGCCCTGGACAAGAGTCCCCTTATTGCCTTTATTGTGATTTTTAAATGTTTCAGCCTTATACTCAGGACTCTCTCTCTAGTTCCCCTAGCCTCCTTCAATGAAGTTTTTTCACCATGCATTTTGCAATGGGAATCTGGGATCCCAATTGGACATAATATGTATTCCCTCCCCCCCCCCCCAGTGAGATCCACGCATTACTGCATTCTCACCTTAGTTCTTAGTGTCCTTCTTATTTATAATCAACTCCCTATAGATCATCTGATCCTTCAAGACCTCATTCAGACCCCTGAGCTCCCTTTCCTGATTATGCTCTTCCTCTTCAATTACTCTCACATGAAACTTCCAACATAGCTCTTCTCAGCCTGTATGTCATACTGTTTTTGGTGTTTTACGGCTGTCTCTCCCACTCAGCCTGGAGATTTTAACTCAGCATAAGCAAACCTGTTCTGTAAAGACCAAACAGTAAATGTTTTATTTCATTTTGTGAGCCATGTGATTTCTGTTGCAACTACCCAGCCCTGCCATTGTGGTTGGAAAGCAGCCATAGACAAGATGTACATAGGTGTGACTATGTTCCCATAAAAGCTTTATTTATTTATTTATTTATTGGTTGATTGATTGAAAGAAAGAAAGAAAGAAAGAAAGAAAGAAAGAAAGAAAGAAGAAATAAAGAAAGAAATAAGAAAGAGAAAGAAAGAAAATTAGCTTTGGCCTGAGGTCCACACTTTGCCAAACCCTAATCTACATGGGCCTTGGTCTTGTTGTTATGTAATAGTTAATGTTTGTTAGAGAGTGAATCCTTCAAAACTCAATTCAAGTTTACTTCTTTTGTAATCTTTCCTTGCCACTCAAGGACACAGCAATATTCTTCACTTCTGAACCTCTACAAGTACTTGTTATCCAGATACTTCATGTGACTGTCACGATCGCTGTATGATAGTCACTTAATGCTGCTATGATGAGTGAGGGTTGATCTATATTATTTCTAGGGTCCTTTGTTCTAAAATTCTGAGTCAATCCATCATCTTGTACTGCCACCTACTTGTGTATTTTTGTCTTTTTCTTTCCCTCACATGAATTATAAGCTTCTAGAGAATAAGACCTTACCCAATTTTTCTTAGGTTTGCTAAAATGCCTAATATGGTGCTCTTGTCACTGTTCATTCATTTATTCATTCAACACATATTTTTAGATCAGAATGGTATGTGGTGCAGACACAAAAATAAGCAGATTGGAAAGAGTCCGTGTTGCCATCGAAGTCAAAGTCTATTGAACTAATGATTGTATGATCATAACTAAGATGAATGCTCTGAAATGAAGTGCCTGGTTTTATAACAATATTTCATAAAGAAACTGAACGAATCCTGGAGTAGAGGCAGAGTAAAGAGCAGGGAAGTCTTCCCTGGGGAAGGAATGCGTGAGTCGGGGCTCACTTATTCAGACAGTATCTAGTCAGTGCCGATTATGTGCCAGACACTATGCTCGCAAGTTGGAATATAGTACTGATCTAAACAGACAGAAGTTCCTGCCTTCTTAGAGCTTGTTTTCTAATGGGGGCTGAAGAATGAGTAGAGATTGGATAGAAGGGGAAGAAGGTTTGAAAAATATCTCAAAAGGAAGGAACAGACATGAACAAAGATTCTGGGTGGGAGGGGACATGGCACATCCCAGGAACTGCTCGGCAGCACAGCTGTAACTCAGAAAGACCCAGCTATGGTGGTAGACAGAGGCTGGTGAGGCGAGGTCCCATAGGTAATATTACCATCTAATTTATTCTATAAAACAGAACGCTCTTGAGAGTAACGGAGGCATTCTTAATCATCACAGCAAGCAAAAACTGGTATGGTTCCAGCCAACTAGGAGGTATCAATATCCTACTCTTGGTCTCATAAAGATCTTTACATGACCACAACATTTTTTTCTTAAAAGATCACTTGATTCCTGTGGGTTACTGATCTGAGGAGGAACTGTATCACTGTGGGGAGGCCAGTTGCTATGTCATTACAGAAACCCAAGCAATAGGTGAGTGTGGCTGGAGCAAGGCAGTGAGCAGCAGTGGGAATGGAGAGGAATCAACTGTGTAGGTATTTTGGAGGCAAGTTTAGCCAGACTGGGCTGACCTCATTATTTGTTATAGAAACGAAGGGAGGAAAAGGTGGTGGTGAAGGGGAGATGGAAGGTTGTTCTGGCGGGAGGATAGGATCTAAATAGAGGTTCAGGAGGGCACCTGGGTGGGTCAGTGATTGAGTGTCTGCCTCTGGCCCAGGTCATGATCCCGGGGTCCTGGGATTGAGTGCTGAATCAGGGTCCCCACAGAGAGCCTGCTTCTCCCTCTGCCTATATCCCTGCCTCTCTATTTGTCTCTAATGAATAAGTAAATAAAACCTTTAAAAATAAATAAATAAATAAATAAATAAAAATAAATAAATAAATAAATAAATAAATAAATAAATAAATAAATAAATAAAAATAGGTTTGGGCACTTTGACCTACTCTCAGCATCAGCATCTGAGTCCCCAGGGAGTGTTACAAACGCTGATCTTGATGAATCTGAAGACTGGGGTGAGCACCAACCACTTCCATTCATGATTATTAGTGAGAGTATCACTGAGGCTTTGATACCAGAGAAAACTGGGTGGAGCTAAAATGTTCCCCACTGGGCAATGAGTACCTGTGTGTGCTCTCATCACAACTGTGGACAGCATTCACGTACTTTGAAGAAAACTGGAGAGCTTGGCAGCTTTTGTGGCTCAAGACAGACTGAAGAGCAAGGATGCAGGGGGTGGTTCAGTACCACAGGTTCAACACTGGGTGCTGGAGTCAAGAGTAAAATGTAATCGGAAATGACAACCCAACCAGCAAATGAGAGAGCAGGAGCCGTGCTATGTGGACATTGATACTTCAGAGACATTTAGCTGAAATACTCAACCAAAGCTATATTTGGAAGCTGCATTTAATACATAATTCAAAAACCACCTTCACTCACTGCAGTTTTAAATGAGATGTTGAAATGGTTGTCCTTTAATAGGGCAGAGTGACTCTTCATGATCATTTCTCCAGCCAGTGTGGAGAGCATTCTGCTCAGTTCTCTGAGACCTTTCACTCAACCTGATTGCATCTGACCAGGAAGGCCTCGGTAAAGATGTCACTTCCACCTTCTACCCCCAGGCACAGTCAGGGAGGAAAGCCTAAGAAACTTGAGTGACCAAGGCTCTCAACGGAAGGTCAAGAATCCTTTACCCCTTGCTACCAAGGCTTCGTGCTGCTTCATTCTTAGCCTATTATTTTATTCTGTTACTGAGGATCGCCCGTTTACAAAACTGTCACATGTAAAGCATCCCCTTGTCTTTCCATGCAAAAAAAATTCTGAAGGAAAAAAAAAATTCTATGGAGAAGCCTGAAAGGTGAGTCTTCATGTGTGTGTAGGCACTGTGCTTGGTCTTGCAATATCCTGATCACCTTGCACCTCTGGAAAACCCCCGCCTTAAATGAATATGAAATAAAGATGAACAGTTCCACCTGCCACCAAATACGAACTTCAGATTGGCTGTAAAATGTTGTACCTGGACTGTTCTCAAAATCAAAATGTTCAAGCACACGGCCATTTTAAAAGAGGCAAAGAAATAGATTGCAAGGCATTGGAAGATGTTCCTGATAAATTATTAAATCAAATATTAGATTATAAAAGAATATGCTCAGTATGATTAAATTTTTATTCTTCAAAGAGCTACAGAGAAGGGTTGAGAGACTATAAAGTAAAATCCCAAAAGTAGTCATCTCTGGAGAGTGAAATTAGTTACAATTTTTATTCTCCTCTTTTGGATTACCAATATCACCTGAATTTCTTATAATCATGCACGACTTGTATTACAAGATAACATATATCTTAAGATATAGCATTCAGTAGTCATAAATATGCATGGGAGCCTCACCATAATGCCATCCAGTAGGTGAAACAGGACTATAATAAGGCCGATTTAATGTAATGACTAAGAATGTTGACTCCAAAATTGGGCTGCCTTGCATTGCCACCTTTGGTGATTTAATTAATCTCACTATGCCTCAGGTGTCCCATTTATAAAACAGGGCTCCTAACAGTTGCTAACTCTAGAGTTGCTACACAAATAGATGAAAAACGTGCTTATAAATTCTTAACCTATAGTAAGTGCCCAATAAACATTAGTTAATCTTACTCGTACTTAAAGATATATTTTCCTGAATAGGTGTCAGAAAGGATCTACGGTGGCGTGTTACATTTTGTGGACAAAAAGTGCTTTACAGAAGGCAGGCTCTAGCGAAGATTGATACCACATGCGACGTAGAAGAAGTGGTTTATGTGAATCGTTAGCCAGAGGGACTGACATTTCTTGCCCCTTGCATGCAATTATCTCTAAGCCTCCTTGATACTTTTAAGTAGCTCTGGCTGCCCACGGACTCTTGATCCATCCCAGGCAGAAATTCCAGCACTCAATCGGGAAAGCATACCTGTTTCCATTCCTGAATCTGTAAGGTCACTCAACACTGAACTGGGGCCTCTATTTTTGGATGATCCCTGATAACTTCAAGGACGGTCATTGACAAAAACAAAACCTCATTGACTCTGTCATTTTGTTGGAACTAAAGAGAGTTTGGGGTAAATCTATATTCATAGAAACATAACTGTGTGTTTTTTAGCGCTGTGTTCAAAAGCAAATATATCCACTGAAAATTTTCAAAGCACAATTATGTTATTTTCTCCCTTCGTTATCTGACTGAAAAAGTGTGGGAGGTGCATCTGAGTTGAGCTGGTCCTACAAATCTGGTTTTTGACCTCCAGTGAAATATACAGCCGTCACTGTCCTGTCTTACTACCAAGGGCTCCAGAATGTTAGACTCAACAATTAGACATCGACAGCCACCAAATATATGACAATTAGATGGAACATGATATTCTCTGTGTTTTCAATGCCAAGGGCACACAGGAACCTATTTTTTCCAGAAATTTTAAAGCATAAACATGCCCACACATATGCAGTACTCAATCCACTTCATTCTGGATTAACTTAATGGACTTTATTATGGTGAATTTTATGCGGATTTTGTGCAATAGAGAAAAAAATTTCTACTTCTTGACAACGTAACATACTAGACCTGTTCTCTTTTTTGAGATGTCAAATATCTACTTTATTATAGTGAGAAAGTGACAGTCAATTTAAATCAAAATTTATGGAGAACATTAGGAGTTGGAAGGACTTTGGCTAATCACTATAATGTCCCCAACAAATGGTAAATGAAAGCATAAGGAAATTGAGTTAACACAAGTTAAAAGTTCACATACTTATGGAATTATATTAGAAGACCTACAACTTAATTAAATTATCTGAAACTGCTCATTTAGCATCTATTGTACTAGTGAACATTTATGCAATTTTACTGTTAGATATATATTAAGTAATAAGTTTGGATTGGGTCAAATTGGGAGAACCCTAATGAGGCAGAACAGGGGAAAGTTTAATCCATCATGAACATCATCCTGAATCTTTTTATTGAATATTATAGGCAGAGATTTCCCTAGTTAGTTGGTTACTCTCCTATATCTATCATTCTGACATTTTGAATAATTGAAAAATCAAACAAGAATTTTGTACGTGAAAAAAAAATCTGATGGAGAAGAAATGTGTTATTGATCACTTAATCTTTTTTTTTTTTAAGTCTCGTATTTGCTTTATTAACTGTAGAGGTTCAAGATACGGTGAATGTGGGCAATTTAAAAATTAGAGACAGAGCTAACAGATTTACACTGACGATAATTTTGTGGGATGCAAAAGACATATTTACATGTAAAGTCACATAGTTAATACTTGGCCCTCAGCTTTGAATTCATTTAAGGCCCATAAATTCTTTTGTGGTTGTCTTTAGAAATTTTTTTTTTTTTTTAGTACAGTTGACATAATGTTACACTAGTTTCAGGTGTACTACATAATGATTCAACAGCTCTATGTCTCTCTGTGTTTTGCTGTGCTCATCACAAGTGTAGCTACCATCTGTCACCATGCAACGCTGTTACAATTCTGAAATCCAAGGTGTACTATGCTGTAGAGTTGTTACTTTCAAAATACTGTTAATACACAGTGCAGGATATTCAATAATGGAATAGATGTGGCATTTCTTTCTTGTACAGCTATTAACTTTGTTGAGAAGAGTAGAAAGCCTTCATTACTGAGGTCTACCACAAAATACACGTGCGTGCTTTTTCCAAGGGTACTTGCAGTACGCCCAGAATGCCAAAGCAGCTGGGAAGCTTGTGCGCAATTGAAGAAATGTGACCTTTAATTCAGTCTTTCATAAACAATTTAGATGTAGAACTGAAAAAAAATTTTTTTGAGTCATAAAACCTTTGGAAAAATTCTGCCGTTTTCTTCCTTTTCTGATGCAATTCGAGGTAAAGAATAAATTAGTTGCCGTAATACTTGATAACATATACATGAACACCCTAAGAAATGAATAAGAAAAAATATGGTCTCCCGCAGACTTGTTTCTAGCTGCTTGCTGGGGGAAAAAAAAATAAGCTGCCTCCTCTCCACTGCATTTAGAGAATTAATTCTCATATGAAATGAAAGGTCCCGTCCAATCCTATTTCACGGTAGCTTTGAGTGCTTGACTGTACCAAAGCAAAGGGCATTATTTGATTGCTCACTGTTGACATCACTTTACACCAGAAGGTGGCAATTGTTTTAATAATCACACTAACAAATCTGGTTTGCCTTCAGATTAGATTTTTAGAGATAGTGTTCATTTGGTTCTTGTCAAGAAGGCACCTCTTAAAAGTAGTGTTCGGCCATAGATTTATTTATTTTTTAAGGTCATTTTTCCACCCCCTTTAACTGGCTAAAATACTGTACCTCTTTTAGGACAATGAAATTGTCCTAAATGCACAATTTCTGCATTTCTCCTTATTAGGCCTTGTTTTTTCACCTGAAGCAATTCAAAGAATGCCATTTAAGGTGACAACCGTAGTGAAGTGATACCGTGCTAAAGTATAAGTAGAGAGTATCATTAATATTTCTCACAAGGAAAGCTGGTGAAGCATTTCTTCAGTTGACCGTGGTCTCTGAGAGATGTAGTGGACTAGTAAGATTTATGTCGATACACAATGAAAAATCATTCACGTATGAATCACACGGCATTTATGTCTAACTTACCTCTCAAGGTGGCAAAAATCCTATAAATTCCTCAATTAAAACTGAGTGGAAGATAAAAGCCTTCCTGAAGCTCAGTGATTCACAAGAAGCCCATCAGCCTCCTTAACCAGATGACAGGATGCGCAGAAGCATCCAAAATACCAATACACTGTAACTGCCTGAGGATTGATCTCGAAGACAATTTCCCCAAATCTGTCATCTGAGCACTGTGGTCCATAACGTGGGGCAGAGAACCGTGAGCTCTGTGAAACCCCAGCATTCTTTCCAGATGGTCCTTTCCCCAGCCTACATTACCTACATGACAAAAGGAGGAGAGGCCAGGGGTGAGCACTTCTTTTTTGTAAAACTGAGAACTCCAGACATTTGTCATCCCGAAAAAATGCCTGCCTCTCAGCAGGATGGATTTTGTAAAATTTTTCTCACTGCCTTTCTCTAATTGGGCTTCCTCGACTTTTCACACATCCGTTCTCCCCACAAGCCCACAAAAGCCAAAGTTCTCCGGCACCTAGTCACCAGTGGCAGGGCCATAAATCACACGGAATTGCAAAGAATTTTTTCACGTTATGCAATTAGCGCCTATAACGTAGAAAAACATTTTATAATATATAACATATTAAAGCCATAGGAAATAGCGTGTCAGATTGCTCATTAGTAAATTCTAATAATGGCTAACATAAAAATGTAACTATCTATTAATATTTTTTCCTCAATTTATGTTTAAAAGAAAAATATTGCAGTGTCTTGTAGTATCCGTGCAATAACCGTGTAGGAATTTATTATACCAAAATGCTCTGGCATGCATAAACTAGCGTGAGCAATATGAAAATTTAAAGATAGCTGAATGCCCATTCTTTAATTTTACTAAAATAATGAAAAACATATATTATTTGAGCTTACAAAACATGTAAATACTAATTCAAACGAAGCATCTATTTTGCACATATATATTGCATTTTTCTTAGTATTAAAAACCATTTCTCTTTTTATGCTTTGCTTGCTTTTATCCCCTAAAAGTAAAAAGAAATATGAATCTTGAAAATCATCCACCAGCCCTCTCTAACCTCTGTCGTATTTAGCAAACTTTTCTCTTGAACTTTGGGGAATTACTCTCAATTGAAATGTGTAATCTAAATAATAGCTTATAAGTTTTATTAGCAGTATAAGTGGCTTCTAAATAGTTATCCTTCCTTCGAAATGGGTTGGCATCAAAAGTCAAGGTAGCTGAGGGGCTCCTGTCTGGCTCAGTCAGTAGAGCATGTGACTTAATCTCAGGATTGTGAGTTCAAGCCCCACATTGGGCATGGAACCTACTTTTAAAAAAAAAAAAGAAAAGAAAAGTTAAGGTGGTTGGGGGTTGGTTTATTTAGGGAGAAAAACATATGGATCTAAATATTAAATGATTAAAATGAGACATAGAGCAAGAATTGTCTTTTGCCTTCCAGCCACTGGCCTGACCTGGCTCGCCTCCTGGAGAAGCCTGCTCTGGAGTCACACACAGACTCTGACACACCCAGACAGGACATTTCCCAGATACCACGCACACGCACACACACACACACACCTCCCTTAGGGCCCCAACCTTGTAGGACACCAGTGAAGACACCATTCCCCAAGGATTAACATTTGCAAATTCCAAACTCTCTTAATTAATATTAAAAAGAAAAGAAATAGGGGAGAGAAAAATTTGCTACCTTCCTTGCTTCCTTTTCCTGATGCATGTGTCTACCTGCGGTCATGCAAGCCCTTTAATACTGCATGAGACAACAGCAAAGCAGCTCTGCTGAGGAAGAAAAGTGGAGAAAGCTGAAATTTATTCATTAGTTGCCTTTCAAATTCATTTTGTATGCTTTTTATAGGACAGTGTTTTCTCTTAGTTTTTGGTTGTTAGGTTTTTGTTTTGTCTTCGTTTTGTTTTGTTTTGTTTTGCTTTATTTCTGGCATCAACTAGGTTTGAGTTTGCTGTTGAGTAAGGAAGATTGAGTGGCAGATTACAGGTAGGATACAGCAGTAAACTGCGGTAGAATTAGGTTATAGTTGCAAAAACCTTCTTACTCTCTTGTTTTGTTTTGAGTGTGAGCACTCTCAGAGATGAAATGGATCTCTAAATCACAAATTATAGCTCTGGGGAATCTAAAAAACATCTTCTAAATATAAAGACTACTGCACTGAAAGGTAGAAGGTCTTGGAAGTTACCAACTTGGCCAATTACTCACTGAGTATTTGTGAAGGAGTCATACAACCTCTGTGGGCCTTGGTACTTTATTTCTAAGATTATTCCAACATCGGAAGTGAACATTTTGAGTTCTACCAAAGTGCGTTTGGTCCATGGAAGAAATATAACATATCTTTCTTCTTTAAATTGTGCTTCACAAAGAAATTCAGGACAGAATTGTTCACCTGTCATAGAGAGCTGTGCATCCTCTCAGCGGGTCACTCAAACACATTCTGAGTTTCCTCATGTCCTCAGACTGTGCTCATGGGCTACAAGATTAGAGCTCCCATGACTGAATTTAATGAAAACGTACTGATTTTTAAAAATGCATATTTAATGCTGATTTACAAAATTGGTCCTGTAAGCCAAGTCTGTTTTCATTTAAGGGTATTGTGGGACGGTACATGGGGACATCATTTAAAAATTTAAATAATACCCTTTTGGGGGGAACACACAAAACCACGACTGTCCCCTACTCACAACTGAAGGCAAATTCCTCTTCATTGGGTAAAAATGAAGGCACGTGATATAGTAAGAGACCATTTGGTGCTTGATGCCGGTGAATATATGATAAGGAAGCCTCAGAACTATTTTTCTTGTATTAGGCTTTTAGACTATGTTGTGCCAACATGTGCTGGTTGAAGAAAAGCATTAATATTAATGAAGGATGGAAGTCTGAGATTTAGTGACTCTCACTTCCCGACCCCCACCGTACTTCCTTTCATGCTAAATCCATTAGTATAGATGGATCGACATTAATAAACAAGAAGGACAAAATAGCTCTCCATTCAGGGACAGTTTTACTTGACCCTTGGTCCACATTCCCCATCCATGGCCACAAGATGTTTGACCTACTCAATGTCATTTATTGATTGATTTATTTATTCTCTGTACTTTAAGACAATTTTTCCCTAGGTACCTCACACTTCTTATACTTAAAAGTGTATTAAAAAGTTAAAATCTCTGACAGGGAAGCCTTCAAAATAAATTGAGGAGAGTATGTTTTCTCTGTAAGAGAAAGAGTATTCATCTCTGTAACCCTCGGGAGCCTTGTATACAGTTTTGCACAGTAGGCGCTCCATAAATGCTCACCGAATGGAACTGAACTGAATTGCATTGTCAGATTCTGAGCCATTTCATATGATCTTATTATCTCCTTTCTATCCCCCTGTAGTTATACCTGAAGATACATGCCTGAAGATACATGCCTATATACGCAGTTCTAAAAATAATTTTACACCAGCAAATCCGGACAAAACATATGGTGAAATCTTTCTGTATTGTGTTGATGTTGAATACTGTAAACCTTATATTTACAAATGACTTTTGTTGTCAATATGAAAATAACCATAGGGTTTTCTGGACCAAATGTAAGCTAAAACTCTATCTTATAGTTGGAAGGGAGCATATATAGTTCATCTGACTTTATGATTTTCAGAGTATTCCCTGTCACCAGAGGTTTCTTCAAGTACCTCGAGGACCACCAAGAGGCAAGAAGAAAAATAAAGGGGGCACAAGTAGTTTAAGGCACCCAGGCTCTGTCCACCCCTTCAACAGAGAAAGGTCACTTCAGTGTATTCAATAGAGTAATGCATTGGACTTTTCTGTAAGAATGCATTTAAGTGTCAGTATTCACTGCTTTAAAAATATTAAAATATTTAATATAAAGAGAGGAAGAAAGAGAGAGAACACCTCTCGCAAACCAGTAAGCTTAGGCACAGAGACTTTAGATAGCTTTGTCAAGGTTACATCACATAGCTATGGAGTGTATGACTCATGCCTAGAAATCAAGTCTCTTGGCTTCTGGTCCAGCCATAGTTTACCTAAGATGCAAAAACAAAACAAACAAATGAATAAAAAGCAAAACAAACAAAAACAGGCAAGAGAAAAATAGACATTTGCTGATTAATCTGGGTTACCCCAACATGAATTCTACAGCTATGACCACAGGAACTAAAAGGAATTAAAAATCAACTAACAATCAACTAAAACACTCACTTTGACCTGTACTCCCTGCTAGTCACAATAGTTGGCAAGAGGCTAATGCCTAGTGAGGCTTCATTGACTGTTGGTAAACTATGACACTCTCATACTGCAAAATACAAATTTTTTCTGCTTCTTAACTCTATGTCTACTAAAATATGTATACAATCATTCGATTACTTCAGAAGACTAGGATCTTGAATTTACTTCATTCCGTGATGTCCAAAATAAAAAATTTTGCTTAACTTATAATTGTACCCTTCAATTTGATACTCCTTGTACATGGGGTTTCATTTTCATAAATCAGTATTACATGTATTTATCTAGTGTCACACTAATTATTAGGAGTTTTAGCCAAAGCTACCAAATATAAACCCATATATATATATATATATATATATATATATGGTTTTATATATATTTACATATATCATATATATGTAAACCATATGTAGTGTTATTTAGAAGTATCTTTGAGAAAAACAGTTTATTACTTCATAGTAAAATTTAATACTTTCCATGTGCTATTGTTTTTATAAAGGCAGTTTTGACTCAGTCTATCTGATACCAGGCTACAACAAAAAAAATTATTTTCATTATTAACCAACTGAAATCTCATTAGACTTGAAGATTTTCAGAATCTGAAGAATTATTCATTTGATGATAAAGCTCATGCTTTTTACCTCAGAAATGCTCAATGACAACAAACTTTAGATTCTTTATATAATATCTAAGGTTAATTCACCTTTATTTAATGATTGCTCAAGGTAACTGGTCTCTTTATTTTAAAGGCAGTGAAAAAAAAACCTTTTAAATAAAACACTGGCCCAATCCCTGGGAATACGTAAGGGTATGCTTTTGCAATGGACAGCAAAAGCAATAATGTTTAGCAACAGACCACCCCATAGTGGGAAATGCTTTCCAGCCTGCCTTTTGTCAGACCAACAGCTGTTCCATCAGTCAATTAGTGACCAGGGACAAAGTGCATTTTTTTAAATCAATTAGCAGCCCCTCCAACTGAATAAAGATCCCTGGGTATGCTTTTCACCAACAAAACAAGAGCTAAGAGTGAATAAAGCTGAGGAGATCATAAATTCTTGGAAGTACAGTCCTAAAACCTGAGAAAGCCATACAGAGGTTGGCAGGTCATACCATGCCCTTGGCAGGGCTGCAATAACTCATCCCAGGCAGACAAGAAATATATATATATATATATATATATATATATATATATATATACACACACACACACACACACAAACACACACAACAAACAGTATATATACATATGTGTGTGTATATATATTTTATGTGTGTGTGCATTCACTCAGGGAATCAGATTCCTCATTAATTCTAATTAGCTGATTTTACCAACAACCTTCACTACAAGGAATCCATTGTTATTCAATATTTCATGTTCAGTGGCGGAAATGCAGTCATGTGCCATTCCAAGATGGATATATAGAAGTGATTTATTACCTTTCATAAAATCATTCATAATTTTAGTATTGAACATCCTTTCTGTCCTCTTTAGAGAAATAATGACAGTTATTTACTCTTTCTTCTTAGGTTTTTATCTTATGATCCCTTTGTCCTACTTCTAAAATAGTATTGTTATCCTAAATCTAATTGTCTTAGCAGAAGGGTTTGAGGACGTGAAGATGTTTTAAGAGTACTGAGTTACAAAATTATAATTTCCCTTGGTAATAACAAATTTAGTATTCAGATGCCTGTATATAAAAGCTCTCACTAAGCGCACATTAGTTGCCTAAGTATCAGAATGGGGAAAATTGAAGTGCTTAATTCCCACTCAGTGGAAAGCATGAGTCCACCCCTACAGCCAGCATGCCAGTGTGTATTCAGTAGAAAGTATAGAGGACCAATTTGAGAAAAGCAGCTGAAAACTCAGCTTTTGCTCCAGTCAAGAGAACAAAAACTGTACTGAGTATTTAGAATTGAAGAAATGTCATACTAGCAACTAGTGGGAAGGATGAAAAGCAAAGAAGGGCATACTGAGATAACCTGAACAACAGCAATCACTAGAAACAGCAAGAGCCCCAGGTAATAGTAACTACAGAAAGAAGTTTGCAGCCCATGGGATGCCTGGTGGTTCCGTGGTTGAGCACCTGCCTTCAGCCCAGGGCGTGATCCTGTAGTCCCGGGATCGAGTCCACACTGGGCTCCCTGCAAGGAGAGTGCTTCTCCCTCTGCTTGTCTCTGCATCTTTCTCTGTGGTTCTCTTGAATAAATAAAATCTTTTTTAAAAATTTAAAAAACAACACAGTTTTTTAAAAGTTTGCAGTCCTGAGCTGGGGACCAAAGGAAATAAGTGTGGGCCACCTAACAGCTGAAAAGAGAGGCCCTGCCCATGTGGTGTTCACACCCCTGAGGTAAACACGAAGAGTGGTCGTTCAACCAGCAAAGAGCAAATGGTTGGCAATGGTACCTCTGAAGGGCTTGGCATGGCTGATCTGTCAGGGCCAAAGGAAACCAGAGTCTAGAGCCATAGCTTTCTTCTTCTATTGGGTTGGTGCTAACAGGATCTGGGATCAGAAGGCAGGTTTTTTCCCCTTCCTCCTGCCTTCCAGTGGTCTACCATTGGCAGCACCTTACAGGAAGCCAAGTGCAAAGGAGTGTGGCAAATGTAGTTTGTAGACTCCCACACCTGACACCACAGAGCAAAATGTGGAAGTCACTCGAGGCCTAGAGACAGTAGTAGTAGTAAATACCCAGCACACATTTGTGACTGAAATAACTTGCCCACACTTGATTTTGTTCTTTAAAAGAGAGGTCGTAGCGGGTTTACAGTGCCACATCGATCATTTGGCCTGGCAGTTGGTGAGTTAAATAGATTACTGCATCTGTGAGGAGGCACAAAACATCAAGAATAAGCTGGCATCTGTGCATTGTGAGAGTTTTTCTGCCCGCTGGGTGTTTTAGGCAACCACCATTCCAACTCCCAGGGGTAGAAATGCAATCTTCAGTCAGTACAAAATATTTATTAATATAATTCACTGCAACTCAAGGTTAAGGTGGAAACCCTCTGGCCTGCAAAAAGGCTTTTCAAGTATGTAGGGCACATGAGGTTTGGCTGATGATAGGCAAAATTTGAAGTATACAAAGTATGTCTAGTTAATCCATGCCTATCTTAAAATCTCCACCCCTTGTCCACTGTGTACCAAGAAGCTGGATCTCTGCCAAACATCCCAACTTCAAAATTATCTCTCATCTCAAACCTCACCTTCAACTCTTAATGCCACTCTTTGGATAGGAATGCCAAGTTCTCTGAAAGCAATTCACTCCAGTTTAGGAATGAACTGATTACTCTCCTGTAACCATTTCAAAGATGCTCGTATCTTAAAGTATTCCAGTTAACTCCAAATCAATCCTTATTGTCAGAATTTTAGAAAGGAGGGGCATATTGGAGAGCCATAGAATCTTACTCTGGGTTTATTGGCAAGTGAGAAGGTTCTCCTCAATTATTGAGTTTGGAAGTTCATTAAAAGCTCTGAGAGAAGGATGGCAGCAGTAGTACAGTTTTTCAGCCTCTCTGAATCCACACTAAAAGCAGACAGAACAAGTAGATAGCAAAACCAAAAATCCCTGGACATTTGCCGTGTTGCTGGCTGAGAAGTTAACCCTTGCACACCACAATACAAGCAGATGTAGACAAGCCTCCCACAGCCAAACAAGTGCAGTGTCCTAGCGTCTGTATAGAAGGATGCAGCGTGCACTGACAGGGTGGCATCTGAGGAACTTGAGAACATGAGTATCCCCATGGTGGCCAATGTGTCTACTTGTATTCACTGGAACGCATGGTGGACCAATTGGAGAATAGCAGCTAAAACTGAGTTTTGTACAATCTGATACCAGGTGATTGCAAGGGGCTCACACAGGCTAGAAGAGGTTGGGCCATTAGAAAGGCTCACAAATGACCCACTGGGGCACTCTTCCAGGACATGTCCCCTCCAGAGCCATGTGGTCCATCAGGCACTATAGCCACAGTGCCTAGGGCCCACTGTCCTTTTAGGGACCCGTGGAATGTTTGTATTTCCTTAAAATCAGAAGGAAAAAAATTTACTTTTAGGTCAAAGAAAATGTCTGAATGTATTTATCTTAATATTAACACAGCTGTAAAATATAATTTTTGACAGTTTTAGTGGAGGAAGGGACCCACAAAGGCCTGGGGCTCACAGAAGTCATAGTGCAGCCCTGCCTGCGGCCCCTTCAGAGATGACACAGCTGGGGGATAGGATCCATAGTGAGCAGGACAGGGACAGCAGAGTTGAACTCAAGGAAAGTCCAGACCAGAGGCAACATGAGAAGAGAGCCAGGACATCTCTGAAAGCCAGCTACCATACTTTTACAGAAAAGCAACAGAAGAGGGAGCTCTGTGAAATTAGAAAAGCTGCCTTGAATGCAGCCTCATTCTTAAAGTTCAAGAAAACAAATTTCAGATAGAAATACACAACAGAAAAGTATCAAGGTTAAATCTCACATAGTATTATGATGAGAAAAAGAAGAGAACAAGTAGCAGAATAACATCCTAACAGATAATGAAGGCACACTAGAAAGATGTGCCCTCGAAAACGATCAAAACACTGACCTGCTATTTCAAAATAAGCTAAGAGACATTAAGAAAATGATGCATGACGTGAAAGTGGAACACGAATCAGAACCAAAAAAATCTCAGAAATGAGTTAACAGACTTCAGGAAAGAATTCTAAATTAAAGTAAAAATCATATTAGAGATGAAGACTTAACCGGAAGGGATGAGAGCTTACC
The DNA here is from genome assembly GCF_048418805.1 of Vulpes vulpes. Taxonomy (NCBI): domain Eukaryota; kingdom Metazoa; phylum Chordata; class Mammalia; order Carnivora; family Canidae; genus Vulpes; species Vulpes vulpes. The sequence goes on along the minus strand of NC_132786.1, from coordinate 52,440,579 downwards.
AACACAATAGACTATGTTTCAGGATAAATAGAAAGTGAAAAAGAGGAATTTTTAAACATCAAAAAGAAATGAAGAAATAGACAAAAGGGATTCAAGAGAAGATGATCAATATTTAAGAGAAGGAAATCAAACAAATGGTCAATAGGAAGTTTCTGAAGAAGCAAACAAGAAAATAGAATAAATACTGAAAATACTAACTCAAGAAAAGTTTCCTGAAATAATAATCTAGACCTGCATATTGACAGTGCTCACTGCATTCCTGAGAATCCAGAATGACCAACATCACCACATGGTTTAGTAAAATTACTGAACTGTAAATATAAAGAAAAAAATCCTTTGGGCATCTTAGAAAATAACATTCAATACTTATATGGAAAAGAAAATTAAATTACCATCAGACTTTCAACAGCAATGCTTTATGCCAGAAGAAAATAGAGTAGCATATTTAAAATAGTCAAGGAAAGAAAGTGTGACCCAAGGATTTGATATCTAGCAAAACTGCCTTTCAAGTATAAAGGGCACAGTTAAACTGTTATCAACATGCAAGAACTCAAGGAATATTGTTCCCATGAGCCCATCGAGTAGAGAGAATGAGCTTATGCCTAGAGAGACATTAACTTAAGGGCTGGTGGTAAGCATTAAATATATATTTACCTGGAAAAGTAAGAGGAAATGAGGGTTAAAAGGCAGAGAGCACATTGTATAATGGTTATGTGTTCTGACAATGTAGATATGACTATTAAAAAGTGGAGGGAATATCAGAAGAACATATGCAAAAAACCTTTTTTTTTAATTTTTGGTATCTCATTGGAGGTGATATTTGTGTTATTTTGAGACTGTTGTGTATGTGATGAGATAAAACAGGTGTGTGATTATGGGATTTTCTAATTTTATCATTTCTTCTGTCCTTAAGAATTAAAACTCAAGGTATTAAAAAAAGGAATAAGGTATAATAGGGCGGCACCTACAAAAGAATGGAAGAGTTATTGATGTAATAAAGAAGTTAAGTAAAGCTGTACAATTGCAAGTTTGAATTAAAGCATAAATAGGAATTCATAAAGTATTTTATCTTTAAATGTCTGTATATATTTCCTAAATATACTGTGCACTAAAAAGGACTGGAAACAGTGATCTACCTAGTAGCAATGAACATCTTGTGGCTGTGAAAATCTCTTCTCACTGAAAGAAACCAGAATTTCTGGGACAAATGGCTAAAGGAGAAGAAATGTACAAGATGAACCCGGAATATTTTAGATTACAATACAAGGTAGCAAAGAAGCTATCAAAGACTACTAAGGTCATATTAAAAGGATTCAAGGGCCAACAAAGAGGTCCCACCAGCCCAAGACTCGACAAATTGAACTCCCATAATGATCATCATTGCAATAGATTTAAAATCATACAATTTATTTGGATTTCTGAGTTTGTGAAATTTTTTTTTCAAAAAGCATTAGTTATCTTCAGAATATAAGAAATTAACTCATTATCTTGAAAAATAATCAATGAAAGATTCCACTAAGTAGATAAATCATAGAGGAAGGAAAGTATTTATATAAGTATTCCAACTAATAAAATAAAATGATAGAATGTCACTATTTTTGTAGCCTTCATGAATGAATGAGTATATGTGGGCATTCTGCATTATTGGCTGCTAAGATCACAAAAAGTGAGAGAACCAGACATTGTGTGCCTCATAGTCTTGCCAAAAATCATTATGGAAATGATGACTAAACTAGAAGGAACACTAGAGTATATAAAGACACCTTTAGTCTTGCCAGAGGGATTGAACCTGGGTCTGATCCAGTCTCTGCATTCAGCTGCCAATTTGTAGGAAATTCAAAAAACAGAAGAACATGTTGAACTTCACCAACAGTATCAAATCAGCAAAACGCAGCCGATGGGAAACTCTACGTGGGTTAAACAGCCCACGTTCCTCAATAAAGTGTAAGAAAATGAAAGGGAGCTAAGAGAAACCTATGGATTAAAAGTGATTTAAAAGACATATCAATTTTTTTTTAATGGGCAAGACTAAGCTACAATTTCTAGGAATGCACATGAGTGAGATAAAACTACAAAAAGCAAGTTCCAGGAAGAGATGACTATAAAAGTCAGAGGAGCAGTCATTTTTCCATGGAAGAGAGGGTGCTATGACTAGGATGGGGCATGGGAAGGCCTTGTAGATGGTTGACAGTGTTCTATTTCTTGACATGGGTGGTGATCACCTGTCATAATTTACTGAATCATAAAAAAAAAAAAAATTTACTGAATCATGCATTTGATTTGTATGTTTTCTGTGTCTCTGTTTTATTTTACAATGAAAAGATTTTAACACTTAAAAAGTCCTTAGGAAAAAAAAAATAAAAAAAAAAAAAATAAATAAATAAAAAGTCCTTAGAGCAGCTTTCTGCTTTGCTGTTATTTCTCTTGCTAACACAATTTTGTTTAAATCAATGTCAACAACTCTACCCCTACCATACCTCCCTATGCGCCATCTTCTGAAGTGTTTTTTTCCCCCTTATTATATAAGATAATTAACGAATATTTGTCAATCGTGGCTTGCTAGACACCTTGCTCTGGGGCTGTTGCTGATCCTCCTCTGGCAAAGACTGTTAGATCATGTGGGGTCCTTATTCACAATAGAAAACTAGCCTGTAAGATTAGGTATTACATTACTGCTATTGCTGAATCTTGTTTATGACATTGCATTTGTGCATAGACAGCATCCCCAAACTCTGTTCCTATTTAAATATAATGTATTTGGAAGCCTGGGGGGGAAAAAAAGCATGTGTCATGCTTATAGACCACAGCATGATGGCTTGAGCCATACTCTGGAAGGGTTTATATGTAGGTCACTCTCCTTTGTTTCCTTTGTCTTTGATACTCTACCCACAGTTGCTAGAAGTAAAGATGTAGAGATTAGTTCAATTTAAACATATCAAGTTCCTAATACCATGAAGTAGTGCAGTAAGCAACATAGACCAAGGCCTTCATCTCTTGGGCCTGCATTACATAGGTTCATAAGTTGTACCTGTTGGAGAGTTCTGAGGGTCCCTACCACCATCACAGCTAATAACTACTGGGTGTTTACTCTGTGCCACATACTGAGCTAAGCACTTTAGCACCATTGTAACTTGTTTGATTCCCACACCAACCCACAGAATTAGTATTAACACTATCCTCATTTTCCATAAGAAAAAAATGAAGCCCAGAAAATCTAAATAACTTGCTTTAGATTGTACAGTTAAATAAGTACTAGAGTCTGGAATTAAAATTCAAGCAGCAATTCAATCAGAGCCCAGGACCCTATGTGATCACTAGTTAAATCAATAAATATCATCTCTGTTGGAAAATAGGAATGTGAACTAGAGAAGGATAAGGAGCAAGAATAGACAAATGACGGCCCTCCAGCCATATCCGGTCACACCATCAATTTTTATATGGGCCACAAGTTTGGAATGGTTTTCACGTATTTAAATGATTCAGAAACATATATGAAGGATACTATTTTGTGATGCATTAAACTTACATGAAATTCGAATTTCAGTGTTGATAAAGTTTTATTAAACACAGCCACGCCCATCTGTTTACATGTTATCTATGGCTGCTTTTGTGCCACAGCGGCAGTTGGATAGTTGCAACAGAGACCATGTGGTCCACAAATATATTTAAAACATATACTTTAAAAAAAAATAAAAAACATATACTTTTTAGAAAAAAAAGTTTAGTGACTCCTGTCCTAGAGAATAGATGGATGAACTTAAAGAAAAAGGAGAAAAGAACAGTAATCCAGAAGCAGTAAGGCAGTGGAATCCTTGAGCAAACGGAAGCTCTGAGTTAAAGAACAGAACAGAGGCAGGGTGGCCCGGGAACAGCAGGAACAGTGGAAGAAAAAGCCAGAGGAGCTGAGGAACCATAATTCGAGAGGAGCACACATGTTTAACCCTTGTTCCATGAGACTTGCTCTAGAGTGGTTAACTATGGCAGACAGGTAGCGTTGTATCTTATTTCCGTTTCCATGTAATAAACTCCAAGTCAACTTGGAGATAGTTAAGAACAACTCTGTTTCTGGTAACATGAAAGAGTCTAACACATAACTTGGCTTTCATTCTCTTTTCTGACCCCAGATTCCCTTGACTCTGCCACCATGACCACCAATGATAATGTCTGATTTGAGTTCATGATTGCAGAGCGTGGTGAAATGCTCTCCAATTCTCTGGAATGTAAGGATCATAAGTCATCTTTTCCTTCCCACGCCAGTGCTCCCACCCAAAATGAGATCTTACAACCTCAGTTTAAATTATCCAAACATCCATTTCTTCATGCATTTCCCCTACTCCAAATCATCAATGGTTATGCCCGCTACTTATAGAGTGAAACCCAAACCTAAGCTCTTTTCCATAGCATGTTGTCTTCCCACCATCTGACTTTAGCGCAACCCTCTAGACCTCTGTTATGGGAGCCAGACATCAAACCAGTTGAGACTGTCACCGTTAGAATCTGGCAGCTGGGGCTGGGTTCACAGATCTACCCTGTGGCCAATACACTGTGGCCAACAGGGAAACATAAAAGGAGAAGCAAGATGGCTGGTATCCAGAGCTCAACTCTGAGACCCAAGCATGCCTGGGCAAGACCTAGCTCTCAGAGAGCCTGAGCAGAGGCTGAAAGTGTCTTGGGATCCAGTCCCCCTATTATAGTACCATACACTCTGGAGTAATATCTGATACTGAACAGGTGGATACGAACCAAGTGACTGCAACCATCAGCAGGACATAGCTGTGCAGGTGCCCAAGACTTTAAGAAAATTCTAGGAATTAGGCTGAAGAAGGAAACTTTGAACTTTCAGCTAGTGAGGGCATGTAGGCTCCAGCAGTTCATTAAAATAAAAGTCATAAATAACACTTAATATTCATAATAATCATAATAATATTTAGTAAATAAATTTAAAAATAAAAGGGTCATAGCCTGTTAGTGCTCTGGAGAGGTGAAATCAGTTTTGACTGTGGCAATCAGACCACCTTGTATTGGGAGTTATCCTTCCGGGTGTCCTTGCAAGATTGGAAACCCCATGAAAACAATGCAATTGATTTGCTAGACTTGTTCAATTGATCTATCCATCCATCAATCAGTAGCAATGATTTGGAGACATAGATTAATATTTGAGTGTGTGGGATGTCTCAAGTAACCTTGTAGCCAAGACTCATAATGATCTTTTTAGGAATTTTATCTCATTTTCGCAAATGATACAGGGGAAGTCCTTTCCCAGAAACTCCACAAAGTGAGCTAAAATTGTTTCAGAATCACAGGTATGTGGTGAATCAATTCTGGGATCTTCCCTGGTGCCATACTGTCTGGAGTGTGAGACCAAGTCAGAATAGAGTTAAGAGCACAGGCTTGGTTGGGTATCAGACTGTGTAGGTTGGGCCTGCCTCTGCCTCAGAATCTGTTTGACCTTGGCCAGTTTCTTAGCCTCTTTAAACTTGCAGTCCCCTTATCTGAAAACTGCGATCAGAATTGTGCTTATCTCCAAGGGTTAGTGGGAGGATGAACAGAGATAAGCTACATCAAGTCCTTAGGAGAGCATCTTCCACTCAGTAAGTGCTCAATAAATGTTCTCTATCCTCTCAGCCAGCATTATCTTTTACCCCAGAAAACCAGATTAGGAGTAGCAACTTAAGGAGACAGTATTACAGTGAATTAGTTTTATGAAAAATTATAACCATTTTTGGTTTTTTTTCCATCAAAAATAAAGAATTTCCAAAAGAAAGATCTTTTTACAAGTCTAAAAGGTGACACACTTCAAAAAAAATTCATTTCACAGGAGACAAGAGGCTCACATAGAATTAGACTCAATGGATGATCTTTGTAAAATTTTTATAAATACATATATCAGTCTGCACAATTTGTAAGAAGTAGGCTCACCACCTAAAAAGTCCCTCGTCATATAAATATGCCTAGTGAGTTCGTTTTTGAGAATTAAACTGTAAACTCAACTGAGACACACATTTAATATTGCCCGAGGCATTGGATAAATATTTTAAATACTGAAATCTGGTAAGAATAAAGGCAGAAATCAATTTGTCTTTCATTTCACCTGTAAGATCATAATTAAGCGCAAAAAAAAAAAGAATTGTACATTTATCCGACAGCATTAGTTTTGAATTCAATTGCCCTGATAATGAAATTTTTTAACTCAAACTTATAAATTACAATGAAAGATAAAGCAGAATGGAATACCAGTGAACCTACAACCCTGTGCTCACTTACATCTTCACTGTTAGACAAAACTCAACTCTCAAAGACCTGCCATCCAAGGCTACCCATCACTTATCACATTCCTACATTGGTGCCTTTTTTCTGCTGACAGCAAAGCCAAAAGAAAGGAATCCCCTTCAATCAACTTCAGAAAAACTCCCCCTTTTGAAATCAAAGCCTGACTGTTAAGGCTCTTTTTAAATGATTATGGCTGTATCATTATAATAATGGTTATAAGAAGACTGAGTGACAAATAATACTTGATATCCAGATGACCCCTTTCAAGTTTTCTGTAATGTCACTCATAAAATTAAGATGAGCCCTGTCTTTCTCAGATTGACACAGATATGCAAACGACCTTTAATGTGTCAGGTGTCCTTTTTGTTTGCAGATACTGCACTCTGCATTCTTCTGGAGTCAGAGTCAGGTTTTTGAAAGTAAATCACAGCTCTCTCACTGAATGCATGTAAAAGATGGTAAAATGTCAGTGCCTCCCTTTGGCACCTGCCCAGGCTTGCACCAGTGAAATGCTGGTAAATATTTAATAGCCAGTGGGGTTGGGGCCTGATTTGTACAATTTACCCATTTTTATGGTGGAAATACTCCTGCCGTGACCAACCTCAACATAACCATGTGATGTCACTGACCAGGAGATTGGGAAAAGATACATACAATCAACTACCAAACTGGTTGTGAGCCAGTGGCAGCACACTACTGGCTTGAACACAGATTCTTTCCTGAACCAGTGTGTCCCAGTGGGAAACATGACTTCAGACTGGAAAATCAGGAATCCCAGTGAAACCAGGTGTTTATTATTCAATACGATCCCTTTAAGCAGGGCCCAGCTGCTTCTATTTTTGCTCAGTGACTATCTCCACTATAATACTTGGAAGTCAGTGCTTTCCTAGGACCTAGAAAGTGACCATCACCCTTTTCTGTGAAAAGCCAGAGAACAGAGAAAGGAATTAACTCCTTCCTCGAGCCTTTCTAAAGGATCACCCAGGGTCATCATTTTTAGTTCTTCTTTATACACGTTGGATTATTTTCTAAACACTGACATGACCCAAGAAACTGAACACGTGAAGATCCTGGGATTTCTTCCTCCCAGGATTTTCTGGCATATTTGTTGTAGTAGGTCAAGTTAATTTCTGCTAAGATTGGGTCCTCATTCTCTAGAATACTGGTACTCAGCTTAGAGAGCACCTGGAAAACTTGCTAATTGATGCAGCTTCCCAACATCCCCCCTTCTGATGCAATAGGTTTAAGTAGCCACTGAAGCTATATTTTAAACAGTCGCCCCAGGGACTTCCAATATAGGAGGTTGAGTCTGGGCCCACTGCAAAGAGTTTTGATCAACTAGGAGGTTTAAAGGGAACACTGAACCCACAACTACCCTCATTTCCGACACCAATTACCTGTTGAGGGGGTTCCCAAAACCACTGTCACTTTTGATAACTCCCCAGAGGGCTCAGAGAAATCACTGAAAGCTATATACTTGAACAGTAACAAAAACCCAATTATGGCTTACTGTAGGATAAGCGTGCATAGGGCAGAGGCCAAGGAAGTACCAAGCACAGTGCCTTTACAGTCCTCTCCTCATAGAGTCAGGACTCCCCAGGATTGATGTGTGACAGTACATCTGAGTATTGTCAACCAAGAAAGGTCAACCATGCCTCAGTATGTGAAGTTTTTATTGGAGTGCTATTATGTAGGTAGGATTGATTGCCCTGCATCATTGATCCCAGTCTCTAGTCTCTTGACCCAAAACTCTCACCCTAAGTCACCTAGGTGATCTTTCTAGCCTCCACTCTGGGTGTGGTCAGCTCCTACCTATACCACATTGTCACTATCTGCCAGCCCAAAGTCCCCAGGCAAACAAAGATCACCTTCAGGGCAAAGGACAGACTTCTTCCACAACAAGAAGTTACCCCCACCTCCTTTGCAAAACACCCTCAAAAAGTAACTTGCACCTTCCCTCAGGAGTCAGACTTTTTTGACTTTGGCAAAAGCATCTTGGCCATCTAAAATAAATCTCCTTTAGTTGAGCCTTTTGCCTGAGGCTGGTGAGATGTTTGCTCAGATTTTGTTCCTTCTGTGTGGTGCCAACCCATGAACCAAGACCTAAGATAGTTTTTTGAGAGTTTTCAGGATTGTTTAATAAAAATATCAAATATCAGATCCAGATCTGCATCCCTTTGAAGCTTGGCACATAATAAGTGCTCTGTAAAAGTTTGCTAGTAGTAGTATCAGCTGTGGAAAAACTGCCAGAGTTGGTTTACCGTGTGCAAGAATATAAACCAGAACCATAGTCCAGGTCATGGGGCAGCAAGGGCATGTGGATATCCCAAGATGGAAATGGGGAGTCAGCTGGGGAAAAGGTACAAATGGGGGACTCTGCTACAATGTGGCCACAAGGATTAAGCTAAGATGTGCTCATTTGGAACAAGGACTCCAACCACACTTCCCAGCTCACATCAAACTTTGACCCTCTTCATCTAGTCTGTAGTAATCTGAAATACATTCTACTGCAGGGACCTTTCCTTATTGAACAAAAAAATAGAAACACTGTCCCTCTGGAGTAACACGGCTTGTTATTCCAATGAAGGATATAAGCCCATCTGTGAAGTCAGCAAAATCACAGCCTTTTCAAAGAGGGCAAACACTTGCCTTTTTTTTTTTTTTTCTTCTGTTAATGACATTTTCTGAGTGAGTTGAAGAAAATCTGATAGGAAGTTTCTTGATTTACTGAGTAGGCTTAGATATTCTCTTTATGATGCTTAACTTCAAGAGACAGGTTCAGTCAGAGTCACTGTATGACTAAAGGACTTATTTCCAAATAGTTGTGCAGCTCTTAGAATAATTCAATTGTTACTTTACCCATTTTTTAGATAGGTAAGTGCAATACAATGAAATGCTTAGCATTTTCAAGGAGCATAAATCAAAGTTATTGAAGTCACTTTAAATTTGTTTTGACATTTTCTGTACTTTATCACAATCAGAGAAGCACCTTATATATAGTACAAGGAAAACAAGTGACATAGGTTTTGAATGTGTGCATCAACCCCTCCAATCGCTTGAGTCTCTTGAGACTTGCCAGCTGCTAGGCGAGCTTCCAGCCTCAGCACATGCACAGCTGCAGTGAGTACCCTCTGCCTTCCACATCTTGCTCTTACCCACACGCTCACCAGAAGTTACAGAAGTTTTTAGCTACTGATAAAATGTCTACAGTTGTGGAAATTCACATGTGGCAATTAACACACCTATATTATGAAGGTTTGATGGTCTCATAATAAGGGAACTTGAGATTCAAGGAATTTGTCCTTTGTTTCATGGAAACTTTTAGGCCAAAACAACTGAACCAGGATCACTGTTTCCTCTATAAAACTGTAGAATAGAGAAATATAAGCTGGTCTTGTGACTCATCCAAATAAGGGGTTAACTTGCAAGATAACACAAATCACTCAATCTACAAAAACACATTCTGGATTTCATCATTGTCAGCATTTTGGCTCACTCCTGGGAGTATGAAATGAGTAAGATTCCCTCCCTTCCAAGAGTTTGTAGTCTAATACAGGGAGGGATGGGTAGACCATAGAAGCAAGTAACCCCAAATATATTGGCCAATGGCTATTCAGGAGGGATTAAAGAGAAGACCAAAAAGTTGTAGGATGGAAATTAATACAACTTTGCAAGACTCAAAATATAATCTCTAAAGTCTTTCCGTTTCTGTGCTTTTTTAAAAAGATTTTATTTATTCTTGAGGGGCAGAGAAAGGCAGAGACATAGGCAGAGAGAGAAGCAGACTCAATCCCAGGACCCCGGGATCATGACCCCAGCCAAAGGCAGACACCGAACCACTGAGCCACCCAGGCACCCCTGTGCTTTTTATTAAGCAACCTAGAGACTGTCATTAGTAATCACTTTAACTAAGGAATAATCTTACTTTGTTATATTAGCATTATGAAATAGAGAATTTATCATCAGAGAATGATGGTCATATTTATGACCATATTTAACTCAACTTATTATGCCTAAAGTATTTTATTGCCTGCAAAAATACAAAAAATATTTCACTTTCTCATATTAATATTTGATTAGCATACCAATCACACCAGCTTTCGAATCTGTAGTTAATTGATGCAGCCAAAAATTAGGCCCCACATCTACAAAATACCCATTAGGTAAATGGAATTTTTGATGATTATACCAACATTTTGACAAGGAAGTATTTCATATCAGATTGATGCAAATATAGTGATTATGCTATAATTTATGTAGAATCAATGAGATTTGGACTCATGTAGATAAATAGTTTCAGGTACTGATACATCTTTCACACAACAGGAAAAAAATATTAAAGTTAACCTCATACACTACAAAAGCAACTATAATTAATTAGAATTTTGGGGGAAAGAACTGATAAGAAAATCAATACATTTCAGCATAAAGACCAGGTGAAAAGAGATGAACCATCGCTTCTGCAGTGTGTCTACAGTACTGTAGCCTAGAACAGGCCACATCAACACCTCTCAGATGCCTTGGTTATGTGATGGAAGTCAGGACACCATATTGAGGTGGGATTTTCACTTTCCCCTTTGTCCTCAAGATCTTGTTACAGAAAGTGCCCTGAACAATGTGTTGATGATTTACAAAGGAAGGTGAATTAAGATTAATAACCCTTTCCCCTCAAATCACATGCGTAGATGAGGCTTGGAACTTGTTGTAATTGCATCTTCAAGAATAGGATTGGCAAACTATGACCTGTAGGCAAAATCCAGTCTGCCACCTGTTTTTTTGTACAGTTCCTGAGATAAGAATAGGTTTTACATTTTTTCAAATGGTAGAGGTAAAAATAATAATATTTTGTGGCATGTAAAAATAATGTGAAATTCAAATTTTGGTGACCATGAGTATAAGTTCGTTGGAATACAGCCATGTCCCCTCGTTTGTGTGTTATCTAGGATGGTTCTCATGCTACTATAGCAGAATTGAATAGTTCTTAAAGAGATCCTATGGCCTGCAAAGACTAAAACTATTTACTATCTGGCCCTTTATAGAAAATGTTTGCTGATATCTGTTCAAGAAGACAGATCATTTGAGCAGCTCTTCTAGGATCTAGGAAGCCTAACCCAGAATTACGAAATGGAGTTTTCAATTTTGGCAGAGGGATTAACAGTAGTAAGAAAAATCTTCCCCTATATGATGTTAGTATGACGCCTGATGTGCTTTCAAACTAAAATAGGGGAATTCACTGAAGATGTGGAAAGACTGAACAGGCACTAGCAATTTGGCATAATTTAGAGCTAGGCCTGCCTGAAGTTACAGGGTTGAATCCAAGGACCAAACAGATGATCCAACCTACAGCAACTCTAAGACCATTATAACTTATTTGGAGTACACAACTCTTGGACTATGATTTTTGTGAAAACATATAATTTCTGGGCCCTTTAAACAGCCAAGAAGCGAAAGTGATATTGTTAGCATATGGAAAGCTTCCGGGTAGTTTTTGTAGGCATTCTCAATTTCTTGTAATCTAAAGTATGTCAACCAATAATGGAATACAAATGGCTATGTACAATTTTCCTCATAGTTTCATAAGAAAATTATATAGATCTCCACTGAAATTTTTGGAATAAAAGGACTCTAACTCTATATTTACAAGTTTTCTTTTTTTCTTTTTTTAATTAGCTTTCCTTCAGAGCCAATTTAGTCTGACAGGTAAATCAGTATTTAGGGACTTTTATTATTCAGGCACTAGTGCCAGCTTCTCTTCACACACTGTAGTACTCGGCTCCCAGAAGCAATAAACCATAATGGTCTCACTCACCAAGGCCTTTTAATTCATGGATCATAGACATGATAAATCATAAGAACTCCTCTGGTGCCTTTTTGTCTAGAATGGCCAGATTCTTGAAAACCAAATGCTGAACACCTTTTTAAATGGCATCTTCTCAACTGATTAAGGATGTTCATATTCAAGAACAGAGAGAAGGTGTTTACGGACGCATGTGTAATAGAAAGATAATAAATTTTGAGACAAATGTTGACTTCCAAATAGCTAGGCTTCTATGGATACATGACAAAAGAGCTTTTTCTTAACATACCTTTGGAATTCCACTACCATCTCCTAAAGCCAGTTTCCCCATTTCAAGGAGGAAGCTGCAGGGGATTTGTTTTCTTTTCTTAATAGAAAGTATTTTGTTGGGACGCCTGGGTGGCTCAGTGGTTGAGCATCTGCCTTTGGCTCACTGCGTGATCCTGGGGTCCCGGGGATTGAGTCCCACATCGGGTTCCCTGCGGGGAGCCTGCTTCTCCCTCTGCCTGTGTCTCTGCCTCTCACTGTGTATCTCTCATGAATAAATAAAACCTTAAAAAAAAAAAAAAGAAAGTATTTTGTTTGTTTGCAACTTTACTGAGATACTATTGATGTGTAACATGGTATAATTTTAAGGTGTATAGAATGTTTTGATCTACATATATATAGCAAAATGATTACCACAATAATATTAGTTAACACATCCATCACCTCATATAACAGTAGTTGTTGGGTTTTTTGTAGTGAGAACTTTTCAAATTAATTTTTAAGCAACTTTCAAGCATATAATATTGTTAGCTATAATTACCATGATATACATTACATCCCCAGAAGTTATGCATCTTGTAACTAGAAGTTTGTGTCCTTAGATCATCATCATTCATTTCCTCCCAACCCCCTGCCCCCCGCAACCACCAATCCACTCTCTGTTTCTGAGTTCAGTCTTTTTTTAAGATTTCACATATAGGGATCCCTGGGTGGCGCAGCGGTTTGGCGCTTGCCTTTGGCCCGGGGCGCGATCCTGGAGACCCGGGATCGAATCCCACATCGGGCTTCCGGTGCGTGGAGCCTGCTTCTCCCTCCGCCTGTGTCTCTGCCTCTCTCTCTCTGTGTGACTATCATAAATAAATAAATAAAAATTAAAAAAAAAAAAGATTTCACATATAAATGAGATCATACAGTATTTGTATTTCCTTCTTTTCTATGGCTAAATAATATTCATATTTGTATATATATACACTGTAGTTTCTTTACATATTCATCCATTGACAGACACAGATTCTTTCCATAACTTGGCTACTATAAGTAATGCAATGAACATAAGGATGCAGATGTCCTTTGGAGTATGTTTTCATTTCCTTCAGATAAATACCCAGAAGTGGAATTGCTGGATCATACAGTAGTTTTATCGAAAAATTTTGAAGCTCCTCCATACTGTCTTCCATAGCAGCCTTCACCACATGATCTCCCCTCCCAACAATGATGGAAGAAGGTTCCCCTTTCTCCACATACTCGTCAGCACTTGATATTTGTTGTTTTTTCATAATAGCTATTCTAACCAGTGTAAGGTAGGACCTCATTGTGGTTTTGATTTGCATTTTCCTGACATTTAGTGATGTTGAGCATCTTATCATGTATCTGATGGCCAATAGAGATAGAAAAATATCTATTCAGATCATTTGCCCATTTTTCAATCATTTTATTTTAGTTTTGTTTTTTTTTTTTCTCTTTTTTCTATGAGTTCTTTATGTATTTTGGATATTAATCCTTTGTCAGATACGTGATTTGCAAATATCCTCTCCTATTCTGTAGGTTACTTTTTTAATTTTGTTGATTATTTCTTGAGCTGTCGATAAGTTTGTAATTTGACATAATTCCACTTACTTATTTTTGCTTTTGTTACTTGTGCTTCTGGTATCATATCTAAATATCATTGCCAATACCTATGTCAGGGGTCTTTTTCCCTACTTTTTTTTTGTTTTGTTTTCCTCCAGAGTTTTATGGTTTCAGGTCTTACATTTAAGTCTTTAATGCATTTGGAGTTAATTTTTGTGAATGATGTAAAGTAGGGGTCTAGCTTCATTCTTCTACATGTGGATTTCCAGCCTTACAGTACCATTTATGAAGAACTATCTTTTCCCCATTGAGTAATCTTGGCTTTCTTGTCGATTATATACATATACATGTGGGTTTATTTCTGAGTTCCTGATCCTGTTTCATTGGTTTATTTTATGCCAGTACTATACTGTTTTGTTCACTGTAGTTTTGCAGTATAGTTTAAAATCAGGAAGTGTGATGCTTTTAGCTTTGCTTTTCCTTTTCAAGATTGCTTTGGCTATCTGGGGTCTTTTGTGGTTCCATATAAATTTTAGGATTTTTTTTATTTCTATAAAAATCGCCATTAGAATTTTGATAGGGCTTACTTTGAATCTATAGATGTCTTTGGATAGTATGGACATTTTAACAGTATTAAGGCTTCCACCCCATGAACATGGGATATATTTCCATTTATTTGCATCTTCTTCAATTTCTTTCATAAATGTCTTATCATTTTTAGTGTACAAAATTTTATCTCCTTGGTTAAACTTATTCACAAGCATTTTATTGTTTTTGATGCTATTGTGAATGTAATTTTTTCAGATAGCATGTTTTAATATATAGAAATACAACTAATATTTGTACATTGATTTTGTATCCCAAAACTTTATTGAATTAGCTTATGAATCCTAACACTTTTTTGGCAGTCTTTAGGGTTTTCTATGGATAAAATCAGGTCATCTGCAATTAGAGATTATTTTATTTTTTCCTTTCCAATGTAGATGCTTTTTATTTCTTTTTATTGACTGATTTCTCTGGCTGCAACTTCCAGTACTGTGGTGTATAGGAATGGTAAGAGGGGACATCCTTGTTTTGTGCCTGATCTTAGGGGATTGTTGAGTATGACGTTAGCTGTGGGCTTGTCAATAAAGCTTTTGTTACATTGAGGTATGTTCTTCTATACCCAATTTGTTGAGGGTTTTTATCATGAAATAATATTGAATTTTTTCAAATGTTTCTCTGCATCTATTGAGATGTTCATATAATGTTAATCTTTCATCCTGTTAATGTGACATATCACATTTATTGATTGGTGAGTGTTGAACCATCCAGGCATCTCAGGTATTTGATCATAATGTGTGGTCCTTTTAATGTGTTATTGAATTTGGTAGCACTTTGTTGGGAATTTTTGCATTTATATTCATTAAGACCTGTAGTTTTCTTTACTTATAGTGTCCTTATCTGGCTTTGGTACCAATATAGTATTGGCCTTATTAAAATGAGTTTGGAAGAGTTCTTGATGAAAGAAGTCTTGGCGTAACTCAGTATAGGTCAGAAGATCCAGTTCATTTGGCTGTAACAGACAGCCTCAAGAAGGTATAGTAACAGAGGAAAGACCAGTTAACAATCTGGTTACTAGATTTAACGTTAAATTCACCTTGTCTCCCAGACCGCATAAAGCCCAGGCTGGGTCACAAATAATATAGTTTCTCAGTTTTAAAAGTTCTGTCTAAAACCATGAGAGACTCCCAACTCTGGGAAACAAACAAAGGGTTGCAGAAGAGGAGGAGGATGGGAGTATGGGGTAACTGGGTGACAGGCGCTAAGGAGGACACTTGATAAGATGAGCCCTGGGTGTTATACTGTATGTTGGCAAACTCAATTTCAATAAAATATTTAAAAAATAAATAAAATAAAAGTTCTGTCTATAAAGCTAGAAAAATTCTATCCATGATACACAATGCCTTACCTCCTTTTCTTTCTTCTTTCTTTACATCAATAAAATTAATACATTTTTCTTCTTTCTTTTAAGTATTTGGGTTTCTATTGAAATGACCACAGATAGAGTTTGAATTCCCTACCCAGGTGAGCTGCCTTGCCCTCTCTTTGGGAGCAGTTTATTAAAGCATGTTGACAGACTTGCCCCTCTTTCCCAAATTCATCAGCTGATGGGGAACACAGATTTTTGTACCTAGTACTCATCTGACTAGGTTCATCAGATGAATTTTTTTAAAAAGTCAGCATCACTAACAGTGTTTTAAAATATTCTGACCCTTTGTAGCATCAAAGTTAACGCTAGTTTATAGGATTTCATTGGGTCTTCACAAAGAAAGTAATCAATGACTATTGACATCCCACAGCACAATAGGTGTTAAATTATAGCTACTTATCTATGTGTCTGAGAGGATTTTATTTTACTCCTTATTTAATGAACATTTTCAAGGTAGGGAAAAGCTAGTTCTGGTTCCCATTTTCTTCAGTGTCCAGTAATCATCAAATACAGGAAACTGTATACAAGTTTGAGCACATTTGTTTTATACAATCATTTCAGTTTTGCCTTTATGCTAATCATCATCCCAGAATCTCCACTGAGTGATGTTCTTTAGGATTAGCTGTAAAGACCTTGGAGTTTCAGCTCGATAGCGATTCCTCGTTGGATAAATGCTGTTCACACTTAGTAAAAAGGCCAATATTATTGCTAGTTAAAGAAAGGCTAAGAAGCCTGTTCTAGTACTGACAGTCTGGATAACATGTTTGTAAGACTTTGTTAATTCTATTTAACAATGTTATTAAATAAAGACTTGCTTGTCTTCTTCATCTGCAGATCATAAAATGTATAATGATATTCACATTTTAAAATTTAACTGCTATTCTCAAGGTTAAGGCACATTTATGCTTATCTTCTAAGAAGCTGGCTTTTAGGATGATTTTATGATTTGCAAAATAATTGGCACCGTTTAATAAAGAGCAATCAACTTTTATATAGACGTGACCCATACTTCCAGAGACATTATTTGAAAAATCATCCCAGTTTGTTTTCTTTGATAAATCATTAGAGATTTCATTTGTTATCTTCATTTTAGGAGAAGATTTAAGATCATCTTGTAATTTGCTTCTTTTTTTCTCTTGGGTTGTTTTTCTTAAGGTCATTCTACAATCGAAATGAGTCTACAAAGAAGGGGAAAGGAAGGTAGTATTGCTGTCTTGTAAGGAACTCAGAGAAAAGATTGAAAGCTGTGTTTTGGGACTAGGAATAGACTCCATCCATTCATTCTGTCCTTACTCTCTATTACTAGAGGTAATTGAGAGTTGACTGGACTTAAATGAATAGTGAATATATACCAAGGCATCTTTTAATATATAAATAGAAATGTTAGATTACTTTCAAGGAAGTAAAAATCTTACTAAATTTTGTATTTTCTTAAAATATAAGCCACCATGCTGGCAAAGTTAGTCTGAGACAAGAGAAACACTAAGTAAGGAATATAAATAAAATAAAGTGTGTGTGTGTGTATGTGTGTGTGTGTGTGTGTGAGAGAGAGAGAGAGAGAGAGAGAGAAAGAAGAGGAGAGAGGATGAAGGAAAAGGAGAGTAAAAGTTAAATGTTTGCTCTCTGAAGACATCATGAGGTGATTAACCATATTGATGGGGCTTTCTTTAAATGAACTGTTTCCAAATTTCTTAACCAGAATATGCTGAGCTATATACATAATGTAACCTTTTCCTAGGAATGCAGGGCCATCATTACAAATATCACACAATGACACTCTTAGAAGATACTGAAGAATGTCCAGATAGTTGCCCTTTATATTAACTAAAGTCAGGCAACCAGTTTTTTGGAAGAACTGTCTCCTTTTCATATATATCTATATTAATATATCTATATATTAAATATATATATATATATATATATATATATATCTTTGTTCTTTTTAGTGCCTAGAGGTAGACTCTCTAATTTTCTGTACCTAAATCATGACACCTTTCAAACCCATGTAACTAAAGTTATTAGAAAGATACAAAGTGAAAGCAGTTGCTAAGAAAGAAATTTAAAAGTTCTTGTGAGTGAAATGCATGGAATTTAGCCTGGGAATTTTTGAACCAGTCAAAACAATTCCTTCTCTCTTCTTGCCCCTTCTCTTTCCTTTTTTTTCCCCTAACCATAATCCAAATTGCTGTACCATTAAATTCTATACATGAAATTCAGTGTAAACTTGGGGTGGGAATGACAAGGGAGAAATTGCAGTAAGGTGACACTAAAGATTGTTTATATGATATATGCATAAAAGGTAAGTGACTCTCAGTAAGAAACATATATCTGTATATAAGTGTACATACATAGAGCATATAACTGATGCATAAAATATATTTTCATTAAGTAAAATTAATCATGATGAGAAGCAGAATAAATGAGAGTTATGTTGTTCTACATCCTCACCAGCATTTGCTATTGTCAGTGTTTTAGGTTTTGGCCATTCTCATGGATACATAGTGGTATATCACTGTTGTTTTCCATTTGTAATTTTTTTCTCCTTTTTAAAAAAGATTTATTCATTTATTTGAGAGAGAGTGAGCAAGGTGGCCAAGGGGCGGGGGAAGAGGAGCTGAGGGCGAGGGAGAGGAACAGCCTCCCTTGCTAAGACAAAACCCCAAATGGGGCTTGATCTCAGGACCCAAGGTCATGACCTGAGCCTAAATCAAGAGTTGGTCACTTAACCAACTGAGCCCGCTGGATGCCCCTAAAATTCTCTAATGACATATGATGTGGAATATATTTTCATATGTTTACTTGCCCTCAGTGCATCTTCTTTGGTGAGGTGTCTATTCAGGTTTTTTGCCCAGTGTTTAATTTGGTTATTCATTCTCTCTTTGTTGAGTTTTAACAGTTCTTCATATGTTCTGGATAACAGTCCTTTATCAGATTTGTCTTCTGCAAATATTGTCTCCCAGTCTGTGACTAGACTCCTCATTTACTTGATGTTGTGTTTCACGGAGCACAAGTTTTGTTTTGTTTTTTCCATTTAATGAAGTTTGGCTTATTAATTATTTTATTCATGGACCATGTTTTGATGTTGTATCTAAAAAGTCATTACTTTTATGGGCAAGGTCATTTGGTTTTCTGCTGTCATATTTTAGGACTTCTGTAGTTCTGTGTTTTACACATTGGTCTATAGCCATTTTGAGTAACTTTTTGTGAAAGGTATAAGACTTTTTCTAGATTCATCTTTTTATATGTGGATGTTTAGTTGTCCCAGCACCAAGTGAAAAAAAAACTCTTTGCTCTATTTTAGTGCCTTCGCTCCTTTGTTGAAGACCAGATAACTATATTTATGTGGATTTCTCAGCCTTGTATTCTATTCTCATTGATCTATTTCTCCATTTTGATACCACCCTGTCTTGATTACCATCTCTTTATAGTAAATCTTAAAGTTGGATAGGGTCAGGCCTCCAAGGGTGTTTCTTCTCCTTCAATATTGTGTTGATTATTCTGAGTCTTTTGCCTTTCCACATAAACTTTAGGATCAGTTTGTCAATATCCACAAATCACTTGCTGAGATTTTGATTGGGATTGTGTTGAATCTATAGATCCTACAATAGTAACTGATTCATTCAACACCTATGTATTGCATTACCTGCTTTGTGCCAGTCTCCATTCTGGATGTTTAGGATATTCCTTTGAAGATAACAAAGATCTTTATCCTCATGGTCCTTATATTCTTGTGGAGGTGACCTAAAAATAAATAAATAAACAAACAAACAAATAAACAAACAAATAAATAAATAAATACAAATGGGTGTATAGTATATATGTGTATATATATAAAATAAATAGGTAGATTATCTGGAATGTTATAAAATAATAAAGAGTGGTGAAAAGAATATATACACTATAGCAAAGTAAGTGAGGTCAAAAGTACCAGTGGTTAAGGGAAGACTGATTTGCAATTTTAAATAGGGCAGTCATGGGCAGCCTGGGTGGCTCAGCGGTTTAAGCCGCCTTGGGTCCAGGGCCTGATCCTGGAGACCTGGGATCGAGTCCCACATCGGGCTCCCTGCACGGAGCCTGCTTCTCCCTCTGCCTGTGTCTGTGCCTTCTCTCTCTCTCTCTCTCTCAAATAAATAAATAAAATCTTTTAAAAATAAATAAATAAATAAATAAATAAGGCAGTCAAATGAAGCCTAATTGAAAAAAAGAAATTTGGATAAAGACTTTGAGGAAGTGATAAAAGAAGTGAAAATGTCGGTCAAATGGATTCTGACCAAGTGAAGGGTGCCAAGCATGCCTAGTGTATTTCAGGAACAGCAAGATTAGGATGTGCCCAGTGGAATGGGGAAAATAAAAGGAATGTTCTAGAAATTGAGATCAAAGAGACAACAGAGTTTCAGATCATACAGGCCCTCAAAAGTCATGATGGGGACTATAGCTTTTGTCCTGAGTAACATGTAGAAGTACCCACAGGATTCTGAGCAAAGACATATTATCTGACTTCTATTTTAAAAGATTCACTCTGGTTGCTGGGTTAAGGATTGACAGTAAGGGGCAAATATAGATACAAAGAATAGTTAGGAGGCTATTATAATAAGAGGCAAAAGATTATTGTGGCTCAGCATAACAGTGGAAGTTTAGAATAGGTCAAAACCTGTACTTATTTTTAACGTACAGCTACAGATCATTTCCTTATAAGTTAGAAGACAAAGAGCAAGGAGAGGAAGAGAAGGAGGAGAGAGAAAGAGAGAGAGAGAGAGGACTACCAAAGGTTTTGGCTAGAGTAGTTGAAAGTATTGGATTGCCATTGGCTGAGCTGGGAAAGACCGCAGGAGTAGATTTTATAGTTCAGGAGTTCTGTTTTGCCCATATTTATTTGAAATTACCTATTTAGGCAACCAAGTAAAAATGCTGAGTAGATAATTGCATATATGAATCCGAATTCAAGGAGGCCGGGGAGGGAAGGGGAGAGAGAGAAAAAAAAAGAGAGAAATCTGAACTGGAAATATCAATATGGGATATGTCAGCATATTAATACTACTAAACCCTTGAGACTGGAGAGTTCACCAAGGATATGAGTCTAGAAAGATAAAGAAAGAGGAAGAAGGACTGGGCCCTGGGATACTCCAAGATTAAGAATAAGAATAAGTGAGGGAGCCTGAAGTGGAGTGGCCGGAGAAGTAGGAAAAAAATCATGAGAATATGGTGTCCTGAAAGAGGAAAATTTGTCAAGGAGAGGAAAGTGGTAAACTGTGTTGTAATGCTGTAGGCAGAATACAATGAAGACTGAGAATTGACCTTGGGATTTAGCAACATACAGATCTTTGGTCATCTTGACTAGACTGGTTTCTTGAAAAGGCGAGAATTAAAATTTGATTGCATTTAATGAAGACAGGAGATCATTTGAAGACATCAAGTGTAGGCAATCCTGTAAGGTTTTTTTTTTCCTATGGAGAGAGCATTAATTAATTAATTAATTAATTAATTAAATTTAATTAAAAAGAGGCAGCAGCTAGCAGGGGAATCAAGATGGGACTTTTTGTTGTTGTTGTTTCGATTTTTTTTTAAGGTGGAAGAAATAACTGCATTTTTAGAATAATGGCCAAAAAAAGAAGTGATTTGATAATGTTGATGAAAGGATAAAATTGCTGAGAGCAAAATATGATAATATTTGGGGGGATTTGAAAGACTATGTCTAAAGAAATGTTTAATTACTAAGTGACAAAGTAAGGTCTACTCTGCAAATTGACCCTTTTTCTTTGCATCCCATTAAAAATTCTGACCCACTTAAGAATGATACCTATTAAATATTGATTTCTTATTTAGTTAACATAACTAGTACTGAATGTGTATTAGGCTTAACATACCATCTAAAATCAATTATATTTTTAAAGATTTGCAACAAAATACATCTTTAATTGTAAGATAATTTTGAGTGATATTTTTGACCACTTGAGACATTCCTCATTCCATAGTTAGCTTTTCAGAAAGTAAAATAGGTTGAGTCAGCTTTCTTATCCTGAGCAAAAATGCCTTAAACCGAACCCCAGACCCAGGAGCCAAACAAAAAGGTTTAAAATGAAAATACAGTTCCACACTTCTCCAGCACACTCCCGGCTAAACTCATCCCCACCATAAGTGACATCAAGCAGATTCTCTCTAGGGTCCAATACCATGCAAAAAAAAAAAAAAAAAAATCTATTGGTAATATCAAGGAATCAGACTGGAATTAGAAGGCAGGTGTTTTAAAATGAAGAACATCCTGGCTTGGGTGCAGGTTCAGCCAGGTAGATTCAGGAGGCTTCTCACTGAGCTCTCTTTCAGGGAAGCAAAACATTTTTGACACAAAAGTATATTCGCCCTAAAATAAAGTTATCTTCTTGCTTTGCCCATGAAAATCTGTTGGCTGAGCCTGCACATACATAAATGGCGTTATTTTTTCTTTCATCTGAAATCACATTGTTTTAATGCTTATGAGCTTAATTAACCATACCTACTTAGAGTGGAATCTGGAAGAAGAATCCCAAACAAAACTTTGCCTGGCTGCCCATTCCCATGACCCACAGGGTCTGATCAAAAACTCTATCTATAGACTTGACACCCCTCAGTGTCAAGAATGAATCCCTCTCACCACATTCTCCATAAGAACACTTCTAAAGAGAGCTTTCCTGGGTAGAGTAGAGCTAGAGGTACTACATTTCAGAGCCACAAATCACCCATCCATATTTACAAAGGGTACCTTTCTTAAACAAGGCACCGCGTACATACATTTAAATGCATACGTGGTAATAAATGCATGTTAACAAAATCAGTGCAAGTGGATTTATTTGTAGGAGACCATATACTGCAATTACACATAAAATCATATGAAAAATCAGGGACTTTCCATGTACACTATTAAATAAAAATGATTTCAAAAATAGTTACCCACATGAGCTGCCTTTCAGTTTCTTAAGAATGTGTGCCTAAAAAAAAAAAAAAAAAAAAAGAATGTGTGCCTACAGGGTTAATATTATATATAAGGTAGACATTTAATGGATAAATTTAAAAGCAGCTAAAGAACATAGCATCCTGTGTATAACTTTCATAATTGTGCGTTCCTCCAGAGATAATGGGTATCATTATCAGCGGCGCCTGTCCTAGGAAACTTGGCAAGGTTATGATTGTTTGTTACAGCTTTGGTTATATTAACATACACATTAATATTTATAAATATTTGATGTCATGTTAATTTTTCATATAAGATGATTTATGTAATGTTGCTGTGCCCTGGTAGAGGGCATTTGCAATATGCTTCAAAAGGGAACTGAATTGATGCATGTTCTTTAAGGGAACTTGCCTGTATATCACTGTTCTTACAATGCATTATTCTGAACAAAAGTGTTTCAAAATAAATTATGTGAATTGTGGATTTACTCCATTAACATTTTAAATAAAACATAAAGGAAAAGATCATGCTGAAACTATTTGCTGCATTTTAAAAGGGAGCTCTGTTCTCCAGAAGCAGGACAAAGTTTACTGAAATACTCTTTTTTCAAAAACGAAGTCCTCAAGAAAGCAGGGCTTTTGAAATTTTGTTTTAAATATTACATAGTCTATATAGCATGCAAACTAGAATATTCAGAGAAGGATATTAACTTGGGATGGAAAGAAAAACTCTGCAATACTCTTGTTTTTCTTACTTTTCCTTTGCTAACATATTTCTCACTGTGACCAAATTTGAATAGTAAGAAAATTGAATATAAAGTAGGCAGGATATGTATAATAAATAAATCAACTATAAGTTATTAAATGAATATTTGCCCTTGGTGAAAAAAAATTAAGTTGTTTTTAGAAAGTTTAGGCAGCTTTAAGCAGAAAGTTAGGCATATATATATATATATATATATATATATATATATATATATATATATCAGTGACTTGAAACCAATAATAAATAGTATGAAGGATTATAGACTTACTTAGTATTACAGTAAGGTTTTATAATATAGTTTATCAGTCCACATTACAAGTGGTATTATTAATAATGCTTTAATTATTTTTTTCATTTCATGGTCAAAAGTGCCATTGAATAAAATCTGTTGAAAAATTCTCAAAAGCCCTATTTTACATGATAATTCATTTCTCTATATTAATGATTGTTATCTATTTATTCTTTTTCTTCTATGTAGACATTTTTCAGTACTGACTATAGTTATTGCTATTCATGGAAGAGCCATTAGTAAAATTTGCGTTTTGATATACTTTTATCTTTTCCAACATCTTTATCCCTTTATTTGTTTCTTTCTGACTATTGATATCAAGTTTTCTTTAATGAGAACAATTCAACATGTACTTATTTTTCTCCTTCTCTATATTCAAAATGAAACATTATCCTGTAGAATCTATAAGAATCTTTTAAGTAAATCTTAGAACTTTGGAAATCTTGATTTAAAGTATACATATGCCTTGAATTGACTATTTTATTCTTCTAAATTTATCATCAAGTAATAATTGTTACATTTAATCCACCTCTCACACTATGTTAAGCCTTTAAAAAACTGAAAAGATCAACTCAAGAAATTAGCTTTGATTTGACATTATAAAATTCATTAGCTCTTACTATCCAGTTCACAAAATTAACAGTTAATATGAATTAAGTGTAATGACTTATTCCCCTCATATTTTCATACACAAATTAACTCTGTCATCACAATTATTCACATTACAAAAAAAAATTGCAACAGGTCATGATGGAGGAAAATGCTTTAATTTGAGGTTACCCAGAAAGATCTGTGGCAACAAAGCATATGGCAAACATGAGAATAAGGGCTATATTCCCAGGTGAAAGACAGCTAACATTCCACAAAGTATATAACTATCTGTCATTTTGAATACACATAATAAATACCACGTGAAAAAAAATGTTGCTAAGGTAAATAGTGAAACAAAGCAGTAAGCACTGGATATATTTTGTTAAGCATAAATAACTTGAGCTTAGGACATTTATGTTCCAAATGTGGAAATCTACTTATGTTCTATAATGTGTAATACAAAGAAAAGGCAAACATGGACATCAGTATTTTTAGAGCACCAGGAATCTGTATTGTCAAATGTTAATCATAATTCACTTCAGAATTCTTCTTGAATGAAAAAAATAAAAATGTAAGAAGTATACTATTGTGTGTGATCAAAAGATTACAAAATAAAGTAACTGAAATCGCCAAACACATCTCCAGAGCCACCCTGTTGGGAAGAAGTTAATATACCATCCATTAGGAGAAATCCAGAAATTAAAAACTGTAGGTATAAAGGAATAGATAACTGGAAAAGAGTAATCAGTGAATGGATCCCACATAAATGTTTCACTTTATATTTGCTGAAGAAAAACCTTTTGACAATTGAGATCTACAAAGAAATCAGGTTGACAATATTCTGTGTTACACTGATTCTTTTATACAAGCAAATATCTATTAGGAAAATACTAAAGATTATCAACTGTAGCATTTTTAAAGCTTCTTTCTTAAGAGATTATATGCTGCCAAGAGACTGGGCTAGCATAGTTTATTTTAAAATAAAGGCTAACTATAAAACTGTTCTAGAAATATAGATTCTATCTATCTATCTATCTATCTATCTATCTATCTATCTATCTATCTATCATCTATCTATCTATCCTTACACAAAGATAGAGACACACATGGATATGTATGAATATTTGTGGATATCTCCAAATACTCAAATTTATGTTGGGCTAGCTACTGTTGGTCCTATGGTAAAATTTCTAATCTTGCCATAATATTTCAAGAAAAAAAAACAGAATAGTTCACCACTGTCATTAGACTATTATTTTTCCAAGTTTAAGCAAACAAATGTTTTTCTTAAATATACTTCAAAAAGAGAGAGAGGTCTGAGAAATCGCATTTACCAAAATAAATGACAATTTAATCAACATCCAGATTTTTATATTTGGGGACAAATTAGTTATCAAAATTAAAGAAATGATGGCACTTCTAGATAAAGACTTAACTGAATGAAAATACTAAACCTCAAAACAGTTTTTTAAATAAACACAAAAAAATTCTTTTACTGATATTCTCACCAAAATTTGATATCAAAAAAGATAACCCATGGCAGATCAATACTAGTAAGATTAAATGGATCAAAGTCACATACAGACAAATCACATTTCTTCTTCTGATTAATTCTCAGCCATACAGTGCTGTCACCAAGATGTCATGCCAGGTGTTTGAGTAATAGTGTAATAAATTAAGGCTTCATATGAAATGCGATGTAGACCACTTTTTGAGAAGTGTACTTCCCTAGTCCAAGACACTAAACTCACTCAGGTGGCACGTTTTAATCACTAATTAAAAGAAGGAGTTATTGAATGAGCATGGAGGGCTCAACACAATTTATCATTACAAGAGAGAACCAGTTTATCAGTCCTGTATGCTTTGTTTCGCAACTTTAGATCTGTGTGGATGGTATTAAAATTTAAGACAAAGCTGAAAGATTATAGCATGACTTCACACAAATTATTATATTTACCCTATGACTAAAATACTTTATTTTGGTTTTTGCTACATGAATTGAATGGAAGAATAATAACTTACTAAATGAAAGATATTAATAAATTCTCAATAACCCTTTAAAACTTAAAATTCCTATTTCATTCTTTTCTCACAATATCTTATGACATAAACAGATCTAGAGAGGACTTTCTGTTACTTCTTGTGTGGTAAATTTAACCCCAGGCTGACATAAATCGTTATTTGACAAACAGTTCAGTTTGTTGGTGATGAGAGGGATCCTTGGTGTATCAAGTGGATTTTTGGCCATAATCATCTCCATAAACTAGTCTAACCCCTTCTAGTTCTCTACTACCTGAACGTGTTAACATAAATTAAAAACCTAAAGGTAGTGAAGGTTGAGAAAATGAAGTGTAGACAGAGGAATTATTTTCTATAATTTAACTCTGAACATATGTCATATTGATAACGCATAAAACTATGTGCCCAGTACGGTCATATAATAGTGCATTGATAATTACAGATCACAACAAAATATGTTTTTTTTTAATTTTTTATTTATTCGTGATAGACATAGAGAGAGAGAGGCAGAGACACAGGCAGAGGGAGAAGCAGGCTCCATGCCAGGAGCCTGATGTGGGACTCAATCCTGGGGTTCCAGGATCGCGCCCTGGGCCAAAGGCAGGCATCAAACCGCTGAGCCACCCAGGGATCCCCAAAATATGTTTTTTTAAAAAAGTTGTTATGCATTTATTCATGAGAGAGACACAGGAAGAGAGGCAGAGACATAGGCAGAGAGAGAAGCAGATTCCCTGCAGGGAACCCAATGCAGAACTTGATCCCAGGACCACCCAGGAACACACCTGAGCTGAAGGCAGACACTACCACTGAGCCATCCAGGTGTCCCCAAAATATGTTTATCTGTATAATATGTATCCATTATGAAGATAAGCAAAATTAATAAAGTAAGATCAGGCCATCGTTCACTTCTTTTCCAATTTATGTTTCTTCTTTTACAAAATCCTTTTTAAGATAACTTTCCCATCATGAGATATTATTTCCATAAAGAAGCAAAGATTATGTGTTTATTTTCTACTCCAGTTTCAGTTCTCCACATTAAATCCTGCCTTTAAGAAGAGCTATGGGTGATAATTTTAGGGTTAATCTGTTACTGCATGATTAAATATAAAAGGAAACAATTTAAAAGTCACAAGAATGAAAACTAACAGAATGCACAAGGGGTCAATAAGGATGTGTATTTTTCTTTCCACTGTGATCTATTGCTATTCAGAACAATTGATTAGACAGGTTCATTATTGTTTTGCAACCACATATAAACCATTATTATCCACATTTACTCCCTAAGGTGTTCTCATGGACAGTTTTTCAATGATTTGTCATTTCAAGGAGCAGCAAGCTTAAAATTCACTCTGGTTAACTTTCCTATCCTTTAAAGAGGATTACTAACTTCTGCAAATTAAAGGCCATTGGAACAGCAACAGCCTTCCTGGAAATATTGTATCAGAGTCACAAATGTTTATCATCCCAAACTATATCCTTAAAACAGTGATTTAACTCTATCCTGCATAGATTACTGAAGAGAGAAGTATCATTCTAGAACTGAAATCTTTTGCAACTTTAGCCTCAAACCATCATTTTAAAGTATGTGCTGATGGTTGCAGTAGTTTTGTTTAGAGAAATAGATAGAGGAATTGTGACATGTCCTATTTGGGGCAATTTTATTTTAAATCTGTACAACACGTACAGATACAATACAGAGAGATGAATAATCTTGCTATGGAAGAAGACCTAAAGATTTGTCGAGTTTAATTTTTTCACATTGTAAAATAGCTAACTTTTCTCAAAAATCAACTCAAGCAACAAAAAGATGTCACCTTTCTGAAATTTTCATTAGGGTCATGTTGAGTTTTTTAAAGAGGTAATTCCCTTTCATTAAGCTCAAGTTTCTTTTTAAGATTTTATTTATTTATTTATGAGAGAGACACAGAGAGAGAGAGAGAGAGAGGCAGAGACACAAGCAGGCTCCATGCAGGGAGCCTGACGTGGGACTTGATCCCAGGTCTCCAGGATCATGCCCTGGGCTGAAGGCAGTGCTAAACTGCTGAGCCCCCTGGGCTACACCAAGCTCAAGTTTCTATTTCTTTCTGCGTATGATTTTACATAGGTGTATAAAAGGTAAACTAACTGGGACACCTGGGTGCTCAGTTGGTGGAGCATCTGGCTCTTGATCTCAGGGTTGCGAATTCAAGCCTCACATTGGGCATGAAATGAAATAAAATAAAAGGCAAACTGACTTATAAGCAGAACTGATCCTACTTCTATTTCTGTTAAAGAGGAAGTATGTGTCATTATTAAGTGTTTGGGGTCTGGAATCAGGCTTACTAATATAAGTGGCTCTTCCACTTACATTGGATAAATTGGTTACTATTCAATTTACTCATCTTTTATAGACTTGTATATACTGTTGGAAGGAGTCCTTTGCTTTTGGAATCCACCCCTTTCCTGACTCAGGTCCTCTTGAGCTCTGAGGCAGGTCCCTCCTGCTCTTGTCCCCCACCAGTCCCTCTCCATCTGTGGTAAGACACCACTGGAGGACACTGCGGTAGAGCAGTAGTGAATTAACAGGGCAGAGGTGACCAGACCAGCACCCCAAGATCAACCCCATCCCCGGCCCCAGCTACGTGGTCCACCCTAGAGCCTCACCACCACCACCATGAAGTGCTCCCTGCCACGAGGTGCCTCAGAGGGCCCTGCCCTGGGCAGTCCCTGTAAGCTTATGCCAAAGTGGGGGATGTGTCTCAAGGCTCTGCTGAGAATGCCCCCTAGGACTCCTCTCCAGGGGAGGGGCCCCTGTACCCACATCCAGGCAGTAACTGGGGAGGCTGGGTCTTCCTCCCAAGTAGTTCTAGCCCGACCCTTCATGGCTGAGGGAGGGCTGTGAGGCCCAAAGGAGGGAAGTCACCAAAAAATATAATAATAATAATAATAATAATAATGGGAAATAATAGTAACTAGTTTTGAAGTTGCCATGAGGATTATGTGAGTTAATGCACGTTGCATGCTGAGCACAGTGTCTGAACGTGTGCAGTCACATCGAGTTATGAGGAGGAGTCAGAGGAGAAAGAGGACCAAGTAGACTAGCAATAATTATAGTAAAGATAACATAAAAAGATTTATTCTAAATGTTTTCCCCACTATCTGTAATAAGGACTTTAAATTTGTAATGTAAGGGAAAACAACATCACGTCCTTCATATATTAATAGCACTTCGTTAAAAGTCACATCCTTCAGAGAAGGAAGTGGTGTTGGCAGAGTAGAAATAACGATATGCATTAAAACTTAAAGGCTTTTAATGTGAGCAATACTTCTGAAAACTATCTTAGAAATAGTGTGGGATGCTAACCTTTAAATGCATAGCTTCCAAATGAAGCTCTTAATTTTTTTACCCCAGTTTCATTGAGAAATAACTGACGTATACTACTGTGTGACTTTAAGGTATACGGCACGGTTTGATTTGATTTGCATATATTATGAAATGATTATCACAAGGAGTTTACCCAATATTTGTCTTCTCATATAGATACAATAGAAATTTTTGAAAAGAAAAAAAGACTTTTTCCCCCCTCACATTGAGAACTCTTAGGAATTACTCTCTTAACTTTCCTATATATCCCATAGCAGTGTTAGCTATAGTCATCATGTTGCACATTCCATCCCTAGTACTTACTTATCTTATAAGTTTGTACCTTCTGACCCTGTCCTCCAAGGGTGGGCACATAAATATTCACAATTCTTATATCTTTTTGATATCATTTGTTAAACGTTATATAATGACCTTCTTTGTCCCTAAAAAGGGTAAAAACCATTTTTAGTTTGAAGTCTATTTTGCCTGATGTAAGAATGTTTTACCCAGCTTTTTTTTTTTTTTTTTTTTTTTTTTGGTTACCATTTCCTTGAAATATCTTTTCCACTTCTTCATGGTCAGTCTATATGCCTTTAAGGCTAAAGTATCTTGTAGATAGCATATTATTGGATCTTATTTTTTTTAATCTATTGAGCTATTCAGTCTCTTAATTATAGAATTTAATCCATTTATGGTTAAAGTAATTATTGATAGGTAAAAACTTTGCTCTTTTGTTCATTTTTTTCTGGTTGTTAATAGATTCGTTGTTCCCTATTTCTTCTCCTGCTTTGACTTTTTAATTCTTTTGGGATTTTTTGTTTGTTTGTTTGTTTTTTTGTTTCTATTTGTTTTTTTTTGTAATATAAATACAAGATTTTCCTTTCTGGTTACCATGAGGCTTACATAAAATATCTTGAACTTGTAATAACCATACTTTAACTGATAACAACTTTACTTCAACAGAATTTGTAAATTGCACAATTTTACTTCTACCGTTCACATTTTAGATTATTACTTTTACAATTCATTTGTGTTTTATATCATGTAACAAATAACAGATTATAATTATAATTATTTTATTATTTCTTTTTTTAAAACTTTCAAACCAGAGTAGTAAGTGATTTATGCATCACTATTACCATATTGCACAATCCATTTATAAGCTATATATTATCAATACCTGGGATATCTACACTACCTTTTTGTGGTTTAATGATGTTAATTAAAACATTCTCTTACTTCCATTCAAAGTAAAATTCTCTTTAGCATTTTTTGTAAGGTAGGTCTGGTGATAAGGGACCCCTCAGCTTTTGTTTATTTGGGAAAGTCTTTCTCACTCCCTTGTTTCTGAAGGACAGCTTTGCCAGGTATAGGATTCTTGGCTCACAGTTACTTTCTTCCAATCCTTTGAATATATTATCCTATTCTCTCCTGGACTGAAAAGTTTCTGCTTAGAAATCCACCAGTAGCCTTACGGGGGTTTCCTTGTATATAACTTGTCTATTTCTCTTGCAGGTCTTAAAATTCTTTTTTGTCTTTGTCCTTTGACAGTTTAATTAGAATATGTCTCAATGTAGCCCTATTTGGTTTCAACCTATTTGGGGTCATTTGGGCCTCATGGATCTGAATGTCCATTTCTCTTCCCTGGGTTCAAGAAATTCTCCGCCATTATTGCTTTAAATATGCTTTCTATTCCTTTCTCTTCTTCCTCTGGAATTCCTATCATGTGAATATTACTCCTTTTCATTTTGTCCCATAATTCACAGGCTATCTTCACTCTTTGTCATTCTTCTCTATTCTTGCTCCTCTGATTGGGTAATTTCTAATGTCCTATCCTTCAGGTCACTGATCCTTTGGCATGGTCGTGTCTACCTTTAAAACTCTCTGTTGAACTTTTCAGCTCAGTAATTATATTCTTCAACTTTAAGATTCGTGTGTGTGTGTGTGTGTGTGTGTGTGTGTGTGTTGGATGGTTGCTATTTCCTTGCTGAACTTCTCATTTTGTTTATGCATTATTTTCCTAATTTCATTCAATAATCTTCTGTGTTTTCTTGCAATTTATTAAATTTCCTTGAGAGGATTATTCTGAATTCCTTGTCTGACAGTTCCTAGAGCTCCATTTCTTTAGGGTCAATTAATTGAGCTCTATCAGTGCCCTTTGGTGGTGTCATATTTACCTGATCTTTCATAATACTTGATTGTTTACATTGGTTATCTGTGCACATGAGTAATAGCGCTTGTCTTCCAGACTTTATAACTTTGCTTTGATAGAAACAGTCCTTCGCCAGTCATCTTAGTTTTGGATTCTAGCTGTGTTAGTTGATAAGCTGTGTCTTGGGCTGGGAGGGCCTGCTATTATGGCCTGTTTTGGAGCAAGCAACTGTTTGAGTTCTGACGATGGGGATATGACTGTGTGCCACTGGCTGAGAACAGTTAAATAGGACTGCTGGCTTGGTTCCCTATCCCAATGAAGATGAAAAATGAGCTCCATGGTTTCCTGGATTCTCTGGTTGGGCTTATTAGATGGGCTTAGCCTCACCCTCTTGCTTCCATGTTC
Source organism: Vulpes vulpes (assembly GCF_048418805.1). Taxonomy (NCBI): domain Eukaryota; kingdom Metazoa; phylum Chordata; class Mammalia; order Carnivora; family Canidae; genus Vulpes; species Vulpes vulpes. The sequence goes on along the minus strand of NC_132786.1, from coordinate 52,408,215 downwards.
TAGAATTCACTCGGTGATGTCTTTTTTTTTTAATCGTTGTTAGTTGTTCTTCTTGTGAGGGAGACTGAAGTCAGGAGCAACCTCTGTTGCCATCTTGGTGATGTTTTTCCCCTAGCATTTAATTTTTTAAAAAAATATATTTTTAAACATATTTTTAAATTAAATATATATATTTAAATTTCTATTAAAAACTATATATGTTTAGCCAGTTCCTATACCATCTCACACAAAGTATCTTTAATTTCCTGTAATAAATAGAACTAATACATATTTAAAGTTTCATTCAAAATCTATACAAGTTTGGTCTCATACATATGCTATTAAACAATATAGTCAGCAAAAATTTGTACCCAATAATCCAACTACAGAAGAGAATTGAAAATTCTATTTGAATTTACAACTTATTGATTTTACTGCTCTTAGAAAGAATGATTCAAGATCTAATTTTGAAGTGTCACTGAATTTTCAGCTGGAATATCTTCAAACAGATATTCTCACCCTCTTAATTTTGTGGATTTTGGTTTCTTCCTGAAATGGAAATGTGTCACTTTTGAAAATAATTCAACTATAGTTATTTGCAACAACCTCTCTTTAATAGGCTTATGATAAAAACTGAAATATCTATTAGCTTTATGCAAAACATTGAGCCCAGGGCAATACTTCTCAAACTTCCCTGCAAGTAGGAATACTCTGGAAAGCCTTGTTAAAAATGCTAGCTTATTGGTTGTGTCCTTGGAGATTCTGATTCCATAGGGCTGAGGTAAGAGCCAGGAATGTATATGTTATTAAGAACTCCCAGGTGATTCTGATACAGGTGATCTAAAGGTCGCAGTTAGAACCCTGTTGATCTAGGACTACCAGATTTTGTCATCTTGTTTATTATCAAGCTAATCTTTACATTTAATATAGAACCTTTTTGTTATCAAAATCTTTAGAGTATAGTAAAAGTTGATTTCTAATAAATTTGAAAATAAATATGACTCGTACCATGGCCTTTAGATTTAAATGTAATTTCCAAGTAACACTATAAACTCTTGAGGCAAGTTTCCAGTACTCACTCATCAGTATAAATAGACCAAAGGTGATGGAAGAACTCCATTAAACCAGGATCATTAAACCAAGACCCTAACCTACGAATCTCACACACACACACTCTCTCTTCCTTCCAGCATCCTTGTGGTTTCTCTTCAGTATAAGCTGTTCTCCCTTCTTTCTCCCCTAACTCAGATTCTCTCTCTGCCAATTTCCTCCCTTTTAATAGCCTCTTAGCTCATAATCTTCTCATGGCCTACTTTTTTTTTTTTCCTCCTAGATATCTTATCCAAGGATAAAAGAGGGGAAGGACATCCTGGCCTTTCATAGATTTTTGTGGATTAAAACTGGTGGATTTGGAGGCAAGGGCTAGGAAAATAGTGTTAAGTAAACAGAGAGAAATTTGGATAGTTCCAATGGCCAGCCCAGAACCTTCTCCTAGTCTGCTTGAGAAACGCCTGGCTTCTTAGATTTTTCCCTAAACCAGACAAAACCCAGAGCTATATCTTCCTCAGAGAGATGAAAGCTCAGATCATATGGCCTGTCAGAACTTGCTTATTCCAATCTGAGTCCTTTAGCCATTTCATGGCCTTAACCTACAATTCTCCTCCTTTTAGGGATTTATCATTCTATAGAGCAAATCGGGGTTTGCCGTCTGAATGTAATGTAAGCCATACACACCAAATCTCAGCCAGGAGAATACCTAAAATGTTGTTAGAAATACCTTTTTTATGCCCCATTTGAGAAGACTTGTACTGGGAGTAGTATATTTCGTGTGTCATCTTTAAAACAAACATACAAACAGATAAACAATTCCACAACCCATGAAGATGATTGCTTAGCCTTCCAGACACAAACTCATGTGAGTTTGATCTAATTTACTTGTGAAATATGGGTTTATGAATGATCCAGTTTCAGTCTCTTAGAGAAATCAGTTCTGAGTCAAACACAGACTTAGAATGAAGAAATAAAGAAGACACAAAATATCAAAAACCTGTGTTTATTTAAATTTTCTGAAGTCTTAAGGAAGCTATGTGTCTCACTATCTCCATTTCAAGTGGGTACAATGGTCTATGATATGCCTTGCTATTTTGAGAAAATAGTGTCTGAACATGAACTGCATCATAGATGTGTGTGTTGAGAGTAGCAGTGGCATCGATGATGTGAAGAGCTTTTCCTTCCCAGCATTTTCAGACAGAGGTGGGACTTCTAAAATCAGTCACACACACACACACACACACACACACACACACACACACACACAGGCAAAATGTGAGTCTCACCTCTCTGCTTACTTGTCTTTAGCTGATATTTCACAGACAAGAAGTTTTGTGAGCCTGAACCCTAAATGATCTGTTAATGATTTGGGATTTTAAACAGTTCCCTCTGAAAGGTGGTTCTTGTAATCAAGTTTGACATGAAAATAGTACTGTCATTAAATTCAAGGAAATGCCATAGTTTAATGCTTAATCACATTACATTTAAGATAATTTGTACGTCATGAAGCTATATTTTGGAAACATGAATGCACACTTTACTACTGAGCAGACCATAGATCTACCTAGACTTTTAGCCTCTGAGCACTTTGGTATTGAATTGTAGTTTCAGGAAGTTGGTGTAGAAAAAAAAATGCCCATCTATTAATTATATTTAAAGGCTTTGGAGAATACATACATGTAATTAAAATGCCAATGATGACAAATAATAGTGCCATGATTAATTTCTTGCAGAGCCAGTATCTTTCTTTCAAGGAAAAAATTCTTGCCCCTTCACCCAGCTGATGAATTCCCAGGAGTATTCCTAGGCTCCAACTTGAAGCATTTTAATGTGTTCTTTTTTTTTTTTTTAAATGCAGTTCCGATTGTTTGTCTTACACATTTTTGTGTATAGATGTTGTCTGGGTGATGGAAGGTAGGGATTAAACTGGGTTTCTTACAGGGTCAATTTACAGGGTAAATTCAAAAGGACTGAGCAGATAAATTTACATTTTCAAGCTAAATCATTAAAATTATGGTGAGTAATACATCTTATAAAGATATTAACATACACCTAATAGGTCACCCACACCCACGGCAGAGTTTTAGTACTTCTCAGTAATTCCATTTACTTGACATAAATGGTTTTGTCTGATTGCTCTAACCTATCATGATACCTTGAGCAAAACAACTGATGTCATTCAATAAGGAGTTAGGATCCATTAAAGAGAAGCCCATTATAACATTTTATACAATCTACAATGCAAATGAGAACACTGTTTAAACATAAAAATGGGAAAGAAAATCTGAAGGAGGCTGAGTATTTCCTAAATTTAAAAAAAGAAAAGCTAGTCTTGACTCCTAAGATTTTAAAAATATCCTGCAAAATATCAACCCAAAATTGTGGAATACCTCTTTGTCTTCCCAATCTAAGGATTCAAACTTCTCATAATGCACAGAAAGATCTTCCAGCAAGAACCCCCCTCCATATACAACATTGTGTTAAACTTCCTCCAATTGTTCAGCTAATTCTTATGCTTCTCCAATTTTACTGGATATGATGTTTTTATTGGGGTTCAGGGAAGCATGGCTAATGACATCAGCAAGCTTTGTGATTTCTCGCTGCCAGTTTTCTACACAACTTACACTTTTGTCACTCAAACGGCACCAAATTGCTCCAACAATTAATCTTAAAGTGCAGGAGCAGGGGGACTTTTAAATGGACCCCTTCTTGGGATTTTGTGTTAAAAACAGAAAAGTTCCCATGAGTGAAGGGGGTAAGTGAGCTTCTCCAGCCTCTGCTCTCCCCCAGGTCTCACTCTTCTGTGCCACCCCCTCCCCAAAGGAATGAATTACATTTCTCTTCTTGTCCTTTAAATGAATAGCATAGTTTGGGTGAAATTATCGGGCAATTGCATGCCTTTTATGCAGATAATGCTATTTGATGAAAGCGGTGTTTTGATCTGCTAAGGATAATACAGATCCAGGGTTGGATTCATTGGTGAGAGTAAAGCTGTCTTCTGTGATAACTTCATCTCAGCATGAGGTCAGTCGGCGAAAACTAGGATGGAGGATTAAAAAATGACACAGTCGGAGCAGTATTCAGTTCCCTGCTGTGCTCCTGGCTGCACACTATAGCTTATGTTTCTGATCTGTTATGGTATTGTCTGCCTTTCTCTCTCCGAGCAGAAAGAGATTGCTTAAAACTTTTCTTTTTTCAGCTAGAGGGATTAGTTCTGTGCAGCTTTTTTAATTAAAGAAACTGTATCTTTTTCAAGGCAATTGAAAGCTGCAAGGGAAGGACCATCAACATCCATAACTCAGTACTATTATCTGTAAAAAGTGGGAGCTCTAAATTTGATATTCAAACACAGGAAAAGGGAGCTCTAGAATTCTGGTTGTGTTCTTAACCTTCCTTGATGCCTGGGATCCCCAAATGAGGAACAGCAAATACATTATTTGGGCTAAGTCCCCAATATGCTCCCATAAGTCGTAACTTCCCTCCACTTTGCGTTTTGAGCGTGGCCGAGCTTGCTTAATTAAATCTTGATGATGAGAGCGAAGTGCCCTTGAAAATTGTGTGAGAGGAAATAGGTTGGACTATATATCTTTTTCTTTACCCAGAGATCATTTTTAAACATTTCCATTCTCCTGAAAGTGATAACAGTAGAAAACGTCTGCTTAATATGGGCAATTTGCATTTAAACAGTGCAAAGTACGACGTTATGGTACTTTATCACCACGCACCTCCGCATTTGTGATAAGCGGTCATCATCTTTATTAATCTGAGGGGGGCATGGATTGGATCTAGCCAAAGTGATGATGCATTTGTCAGGACGTATCCATTTGAGTTGAATTTATAGCTCAATTTAACCCAGGTTAATGTCGAAAATCCTCAAATGTTTCAAATAAGGCCCATATGGTTATCACTTTACAAAGCATACAGGCTCTGCGCTTCGGTTGCTATATACACATCTCCAACTAAATTCCATGCCACATCAATTAGAAACAGTCCTCCTGAGCAGACAGGAACAAACAGAGATTGTTTCCCCAATACCAGCTGAACCCTTGTCTTGCAGAAATGAAAAGCAGTCATCTTAGGCTCTCCACTTCTTACCATTAAAAGTCCAAAGGAATTCGGTAAACAATAAGGGTGTCAGGGTATCATATTTAATAGAAAATACTCTGAGTATCTGCATTTGATAGGTGCCTACTATCAATTTTTCCAAATTTCCGTATACACAGTTCACTGAAAAAGAGGAGAACAAAATCTGATATCTTGGCTTTTCCCCATTATTCTTGTCTTTACTTCAGACTATGTGTCTGAGAAGTCAACCAAGTTCAGAGGTGAATCGATGTGGCTTAATATCATAACTAGAATTTTTAAACTATGTGCCATTAAAAAACTGGGTGACCAGAAAGTGGAGAAGGGTACTTAATAAATATATTTTTGAAGTTAATCTTATGTATGACCTATCCTTTTATTTTAATAAATTAATTTTTATTGGTGTTCAATTTACCAATATACAGAAAAACACCCAGTGCTCATCCCGTCAAGTGTCCCCCTCAGTGCCTTTTTTTTAAAAGAAAATCAAAATGAATAGGGTGAAAATATTTTATTCATGCATTCACTCATTCATTCAACAACCACTTAATGAACATCTTCTGTATGGCAGCCCTTTGTGCTGCTAAACCCCGTGGTTTTAAGGAGCTATTGGAAAAGGCCCATATAATAAAACAGTGGCAGTATTTATTACATGCAGAAAATACTGTGGAAGGTCTTCCAAGGGAGGGAAGTAACATTAATAGGCACTTTAAAAATAGGTGTTTCAGAGGCTGGGAGTACTGGACATCCCAGACTCAGGAGTGGGCAAAGGGAAGAGAGAGCAGGACACTTCTGGGAAATGAAAAGGTGCTTGGTGGGACTACAAATAAATGCAGTCACTCGATGCCTAGATTTTTAATCTATATCTACAAGTTAACTTATAGACTGGATCCTGAAATATCCGTAGGACATCATATTATTAGCAAAATTGTCTTCCGTCATCAATTAAACCTTGCCAGCAGCTAGTGTCTACCTTAAATACACTAGATATTGTATATGTTGTATTCCTTAAATATGGTGTATATATGCTGCTTATTAAAAAGCTGTCCGGGGCAGCCCTGGTGGCGCAGCGGTTTAGCACCGCCTGCAGCCCAGGGTGTGATCCTGGAGACCCTGGATCGAGTCCCATGTCAGGCTCTCTGTGTGATGCCTGCTTCTCCCTCTGCCTGTGTCTCTGCCTCTGTCTGTCTATGAATAAATAAATAAAATCTTAAAAAAAAAAAAAAAAAAAAAAGCTGTCCGTAGAAAATGTGACAGAGCTTAAAGGGCACTTTCATGCTATTAATGACTGAGGTTTCATCTTTCAGCATGGAATAATGTGGCACATTTTAAACACATATGTGGAATTAGACCAAAATTGAAAGTGCCACATAAGAAAGGATGCTTCGTTGTTCAAAATCCTTCAAGGAACTGGGTTTTTTCTATGTGACGGAAGCAAAACCAAGGCAGCACTTGGGTTGGGCTCTGCAAATACCTTTTCACGGAGCCAGGGTGGGAGCCACGTGTGGGCTCTGTGTATCCAGTGGAACACAAACCCGTGTACTGGAAAAGCATGGGCCCGTTTAAAGGTTCATTTGTCCGATCACCAGTTCACTGGGTAGCCCCAAAATGGATTTGCATGGAGAGAGGCCTTTCTTGCTTTAATTAAGGTAATGAAAGCATATTTTCCACCACCAATAGGCACTTAATTTTATGACTTGATCAGTGATCAAATTAGAAGATTTGTTTTACAGTGTCTCTCAACCTAACGGCAAACAACTGATAACTTTAGAGCTACTTGAGAGACTTTGGTGTAAAAGTTAGGTTCTAGTGCTGTAAATTGCTCCAGATTCGTCGTTTGCAAAGTGATTTGTTTAACACTCCAAGTGCCTAGGACTCTGGCTGGGCTCTTCCTTCCCCTGACTGCCAGCCTTCAGCCTCTGTTCTAAGCTGCTCATCACTTATTGTCCTCAGTTGAGACATAACATCCTTTTGGAAGTAATATAGATTATTGGCTTTCCTGATCTCTTCGAAGGGTCAGCGGGAAGTCCTAAATGTCTAAACTGTGGCTCCCTGAGTCATTTCCCCCCTTCCTTAGCAGCGCCCAGAACCCCTTGGGTGGGAGAGGTTGCAGTCCCAATGTGAGCCCTACAGTCAGGCCGTTCTTGCCTCAGTTTGCTAGAGCAGATGTAGTAACACCAAAGGATGCCCACGCGTGGAGCGGTGCCCAGGAACCTCCCGGGAGAGCCTCCTACCTGCCTGCCTGGTGCTCCCCTTCTCACGCCTCAAAGCCCCGCATGTCAAGGGAGGAAGTGGCTGCCGAGACCGGCTGCGCCCCACGGGAGGGAGCCAGGAAGGAACAGCTGCCACCCAGCCTCCACGGCTGGACCTGTAGGACAGGAGGCGAAAACTGACATCCCCCAAAGCATCAGCCCCCAGGGGAGGCTCACGTGATACCTACTCAAAGGGATTGGCATCACCTTCAAGTGAGGAGCGACCCTCCCCTGAAGTGGGGAGTTGATGGAGCCCCAGAACAGGGGCTGGTGGCCCAGCCTCAGCAGCAGGGCCAGAGCCTGTCCCTTCCCCACCCGATCTCAGTCCTGAGGGCACAGCCTTTCCTTCCTAATCGCAAAGTGGTTCGGTCTCTGATCTGCCTCCCCAGCAGGCCGTAGGGGTTTGCAAGGGCCAGGGGCGTGCATTTCCAGGTGTGGGGGTAGGGGCTGCAAGGGGAGCTCAGCAACGATTTTTTTTTCCGGAGAGCTGCGTATCACTGTGACAAGGGGGCCCCACGGGAGGTCGATGCCGCCAGCTCGGCCCCATTATCCTGTGCACGACCGACCAGCTGCCTTAACGCGGCAAAGTCACCAGCCGCGCCGGCAGAGTTTGCTGTGAGCGGCCAGAGGTTTGCAAAGCAGACAGCCACGTCTTGCATTTCTTCTCCTGCTCAGAGTTTTTATTGCAGCCGAGGGCACGGCGTGATCTCCCCACCGTCCCCGCCCTCCCCTGACAACTGCTCAGCGAGGCAAAAAGCCTGATGGTCACGTAGCAAGCCGCCTCTCTGCTTTCCAAGGATGCATTCGGAGGAGAAAGCGTTGGTATAGTTGGGCACTGTACAACATCAGCTTTCCCCAACCACCTCGAATGATGGAACTTCTTTGTTAGTGAGGAAAAAAAAAAACGAAAAAACAACCCACCACCCACGAAGCCTCAAACTTAACACACGTAAACTGCCTGGATTTCAGGCTTAGCCTTCCACTCGCAGACGGTGGTTGAGGACACCCCGTGGTGTGGCACAAAGTGCAGGGGCCTGGGTGAACGAGTTCTAGAGTTATTTCGTCTACGTTGCAAACAAATAGTGTGAACGTTCAGCATCACATACTGGAAAACTTCGAATATCATGTAACGGGGAGCTGGGCTAGAGACAAGCTTCAAGATTTATTACCATTTCTAAATTTTATGAGTTCTATTGTTTCCTATGCTCATTACCAGCTTTAGCTATAATGAGGGCTGAAAAGAGAAGAGCTGAAAAGAAGAAACATGCAACTCCCCCTTCCCCCCCCCCCCCACCTCCTGCCTGTTCTTTTTTTTTTTTTTTTTTTTTAACCTCCTGCCTGTTCTAAGGCAATTGACTTCCTCTGTTCTGGCCTCTTTAGGACGGGTCTTATCTCTTTGTGTGTGTGTGTGTGTATTCCTAGATAGTAAGGTACAAAAGAGCAAGGGGGAGTGTTACATAGACACTTAAGAAAGTTTTGAACACTTAAGATGTTTTTGTGGGAACTGGGCTACAAAGGTGATTTATGCAACACCCTTTATGTTTCCTGATGATCAGATCATCAGGGATGCAAATTTTAAGTAGCTGGTGTGACTGGCATGTAATATCTGCGGTACAGCTTCACAACTCAAAAGTTTTCTTAAGAAAATGAGGATGGCTAGGCTGAGAGGGGAATAAGCATTCGTTTGCCCCCGCTGCCCTTTTATATTTTCAAGTGTGAAACATGCAAAACAGGAAAGAGGCTGGGCCACCCCAGGGCGACTCCAGATTCCTGCGAGTAGGTGTCCTTGCAGTGCTTCGCGTCACTGGCAACCCCGGGAGTGGGGTCACCGCGGTCACACATTACCGTTGGTGTCCTAACCAGTGGGTGCGTCTGGTCACTTAACAACTTCGGGAACTCGGTGCGACTGGGCGCGCTAATTCAAGTTCAGGGACTCTCCTGGTCAATCCTGCCCAAAACTTTGGAGAAACTCTACGAGGAAGCCTCAGGCTGTCCTAGGAGGCACTGCTCTTGTTTTCCGAGGGCTTAGTCTGTCTCTTGTTCTGCGCGGAGTTACAAACACAGGTGTCTGTCCTTCCAGCCCGGGTCCCTCCCCGTTAGGGGCTGGTCACCTGCTCTGAAGGTGAAAGTGGAGGATGCAGGGAGCAGGCTGGGAGCTCGCGTTCCCCGGCCAGGCTGCTTGGGTCAAGGGTGCCGGCGGCTGGGAAGGCCTGGGGTACTAATTCAGGGCTGCTCCCGGGCGGGGGAGGCTAGGGCGCCGGGAGGGGAGCCCGGGGGGTGGTGCTAGGGCTCCAGGAGGGGAGCCTGGGGGGGGGGCGCTAGGGCGCGGGGAGGGGACCCCGGGGTGGGGGCTAGGGCGCGGGGAGGGGACCCCGGGGGGGTGGCTAGGGCTCCGGGATGGGAGCCCCGGGTGGGGGCCTAGGGCTCCGGGAGGGCAGCCCGGGGTGGGGGGCTAGGGCTCCGGGAGGGCAGCCCGGGGTGGGGGGCTAGGGCTCCGGGAGGGCAGCCCGGGGTGGGGGGCTAGGGCTCCGGGAGGGCGCCGCGAGCGCACTCGCCCCAGCCCCGCTGCGGTGGGTGCGGAGCAGGTTCCAGGGGGCGAAGGTCCGGGAGCGGCTGCGCCAAGGTCGCGGACCGGGTGTCCAGAGCGCCCCGCTGCCGGAGCTGCCTCTGCCCCGGGCGGGCTTCCCGGAGGCCCGGGAGCCCGGCGCTGGGGAGTCGGGAGCGAGGGTGTTGCAGGGAACTTAAGTGGGTAGAAAGCGGCAGTGATCCTGCGGAGAGCAGTAAACTTTCCTTTCCCTCCCACCGCAAAGTGGAGGCCGGGGCTGCGTGGGGCTGCTCATCTGCGTGGGGGTGGGAGGATGCGGGGTGCGCAGCCTTTAGAGGCCTCCCTCCAGGAGCCGTCCCCCCGCCGGTGCGCGCCGGGGGGACGGGGGGGGGGGGGAGGTCCCGGGGCTGCTCCGCCGCCGCCGCCGGGTCGGGGCTCCCGGGGTCCCGGGGTGCGGAGCCCCGCGCAGCGCGCCCAGGTCACTGGCGCTTTCAGCCTCGCCCGAGAGGCCAGCCTGGAAGGCAAAGGCGCAGGGCATTTTCAGAGCCTCCTGTAAGGGACCGGCCGCCTCCCGGGTGGAGATCCTTAACTGCACCCTTCGGCCTCGAATCCATCTTCCCCGCAGCGTCCCGCACTCCTACCTCCTCGGGTGACTCCGCTGACCTGGAGTGCCCACCCTGCGGAGGGACCAAGAAAAGTACTTGTCCTATAAGGCTCGAGGTCTGATTGCACCGGGGAGTGTTTCTCCACTGGGGTCCGAAGCACGGAGTGACCCGCCCCCTCCCCCAGCCCCCCCCCCACGCACGTACCCCCCCCCCCTGCACTTCGTAGGTGCGCGTGAATGTAAGTTCATTAGTGTTTGCAATCAGCGGCGGGCCGACCCCTCATCAGGGCCGCCAGCCGGCAGGAGCCATTCATCAGCGTGAAGTGTTATTCACGGATGACCCCTAAATCGCGGCGAGGGTAGTAGATGCCCTGATTGGACACCGCACGCGGGCCTCGGAGCTTCCCCGCGCCCGACGCGGCCGGGAGGGGGGAGGGGGAGGGGGAGGAGGAGGGAGCCAGGGAGGGGCGGCGCCGTGGTTCAGTCCGGCAAATCCCATTTGACAGCAAGAGGCAGCAAACGGGGGAATCTCGGTCTCCTCTCAATTCTTTTTTTTTTTTTTTGGAATTAAAAAAGAAGAAGAGATAAAGTACCTGTCACCTTGACAAGTGGCGGAGCGGAGGCGCCCAGGATCATAAATGATCAGAGCCGGGTCCAGCTCGCCCGTGGCCGGGCTCTCCCCATCCGCACGGGGAAGCGCATGGTAGGCTCCTCGCCGCCCGCACACCCGCACACGCGCACACACACGCGCGGACACGTGGACGCGCCCCCCCCCCCCCCGCCCCCGCCCCGCGCCCGGGTCACACAATTAAGGTCCTGGATGCGGCTGCCCGGCGCGGCGCCCTCGCCTGCTCGCCTCCCCCTCCCCCTCCCCCTCCTCCCCCTCCTCCTCCTCTTCCTCCCTCGCCCCCCGAGGACCGAGGACCGCAAACTCGGGCCGGGCCTCCGGGCCGAGCTGGAGGCTCCGAGGGCCCGGCGGGAAGGGAGAGGGAGGGGGGAGGGGGAGGGGGAGGGGGCGGAGAGCGCGCGCAGGGGAGGAAAAGAAAGTGAACTCATTGGCGCTCCTGCGCGCCGCCCTGCCCCCGCGGCCGGGAGGGAAGTTGTAACACTTGCCGGCGCCCCCGCCCGCCCGCCCCGCTCCCACGCTCCGCTCCCTCCGCGGCCCCCTCCCCCGCGCCCGGCTCCTTTGAATGTGGCCAAGCGCGGCGCGCGCGGCTCGGTGGACGCGGCGGCCGCGGCCGGGGACGCCGAGCGGGTAAGTGGGCGCCGGCGCCGGGGCGCCCTCCTGCCTGCTCCCGGGGTCCTGGCGCCCGGGGCGGGGGCGCAGCGGCGGGGACCCCGCGCTGCCCGGGGGTGGGGGGGCAGGTCGGCCGGCGCGGGTGGCCCGGGAGCAGCCGTCCTGGGCGCGCGGTGCCCCCTCCACTCCCCTCCCCTCCCCCGCCCTGCCCTGCCCTGCCCGGGTCCGGCCTCCCCGGCCCCCCCCACCCCCCGCCCTCGCGTCTGACACCTCGGGCCGCCGGCTCAGGTGGGAGCTCGGGGCTCGGCGCGGCGGTTCCGGGGAGCCCCGGGCTCGCGGGTCCCCCCTCCCCTCCCCCGAGGAAGGCAAGCCCGGAGGGGGTCCGGCCCCGGGGCGCTGCGTGCTCCGAGGAGCTGCCCGAGGAGACCCCGGGGGCTCCCAGCGAGCGGGAAGCCCCGAAGTGTCGGCGCTTTGCGGGGCGGTGCACGCGGGGCTTGTCCAAGTCGCGGGCCGCCGAGCTGGGAAGGCGGGGGGCGCGCAGCCCGGCGGGACTTGGCCTGGAAACTCTGATGGGGCCGCAGGCAGGCGGACCCCCTGGGGTGGGCACGCAGGGCGCCCGCGGGCCCGTGGACCTGCGCCCCAGCTCGGGCTGGGCGAGCCTCGCGCCGCGGTGGAAGGAGCTTCACGTGTTTTCCGTGGAGGTGGACCGCGGTGATCCCCGCTCAGCACCCTCCTCCGTGCGGGTGGAGTCCACGCTCGGCACCGCACCTTCCCGGGACTTGCAGCGGTGACCTGCTGCTGAGCTATTGAGGGGAAAGGGTGGCAGGTAATCCGACCGCGCAGCAGCCGCAGAGGCAGGTGTTTTCTGAAGTCCCGAGGATTCAGAGCTGCAGAAAAGTTTCCAGGTACTTCTGGGTAAGCGCCGAGCCGGGGAAGGGGCGAGCGAGAGCTGTCCGAGCGCTTCCCGCAGGGCCCCAGGCCGCGGGGTCCCGGAGAGCCCGGGCTGCCTCTTCCCGATACTCTTGCTTCTTATCTTGTGACAATGTATTTGTCAAACATTTGTAGGCTCTAGCAGATTCCACTGGGTGGTCTTTTCCCTCGAAGCAGAAATAGGTTCAAGCGTTACCTTTCCTTTCTGTTGTCAAAAACAAGACAAAACAAAAAGACAGGACTGGCATCTTTGGGAAGCTTGGAAGCGTACCCCCAAAAGGCGGTATTGCAGCTTGGCAGAACTTGCCATTTGATTCCTTCAGTGGATGTGTTTCAGATACGATGCATGCCCTCCTCCACACGGTTGCCTACCTGCTCAAGTATTTTTGGTCTCTCTAGCTAGCACATGAGGAACAGAGTTTAGAATTGAGAGAGTATAATGAAAACTCAAAGATTTCAATATTGCAGTTGACACAGACATTTTTACACAAGCAAGACACAAACGATCTTGCTTTGTGCACTCCTTCATACATTCTTAATGATCTAAAACTTCTAGCCTTTATTTCTTAGTATCTGAAATTCTTCTAAGAGCCGAGAAACTTTCGATTTGTGATTCTAAATGCAGAGCAAATATTTAATTCTTGCTCTAAGAGTGAGAGGTTAGTTCAGTAATAAGACTTGCTAATCCCACTTTAAAATGTCATGGCATTCACAAATTATTCCTAAATTCTTCAAAGATAGGGGTTTATAATGACTTTAGTTAAGTTATTCTATTGTGTATTTCAGGATTGAATGTATCTCTCTCTTCCTGTTGCATTTTCCTTGACAATTTGCCTTCTTTCTTATTTGAATTGTATTCTTCTTACTCAAAGGTACCGTTTGTTTGTTTTTTTTTTTTTGCTAGTGGTGAATATATTTTATTTTAGACAATTTTAAAGAGGATGTATGTTATGAGAGAAAGTTGTTCAAGTAAGACAAGTATATTTTTGCATATACTACACAGTTTTTATGAAAACACATTTATGTACTAATAACTATGCCAGTGCTTATATATTTGAAAAACACATATTAGTATCCTGTGCCAACAGCATTAATGTTAGCAACTCATAGACTGGGAGTATCGACCCTAATGAGGATTTCTTAATTTTGTGAAATAAAGCAGATAAAATTATAGTAGAATTCTGACTATTTTTTTTCTTTCCAAATTGAATCATTTTGTATGGCTGAGTTTTTTTTTTCTAGAAAGTAATGTTTTAGGTAAATTACACAGGCTTTGCTTACTATGATCTTGTAGGTGTGTCATGAGTCTTTAGGTTAGAAAAAAGAACCTGCTTTATTAGGGTGAAGACAAAGAAAGATAAGGATGCTTATCTTCGAATAGAAGAAAGCACCTAAATAGAGTGAAAAGTTTCAAATTTATTCTGAAAGAAACCCTACCCAAACAATAATGATCCAGTTAGCAAGTTCCAGCTACTCTTTCTTAGCTTTGCTTCTGAAAGCCAAGAGTTAAAATTATTTTCTTTGTAGAGAGTCAAGCAAATAAGACACCAGGCAAAAGTGTATGGCTATCGTTGTGAGTTAGAATGACCTATCAGGAATACTTGATCAACTTTGAGCTCGATGGACAAAAAATGATGTTTTTGCAATAGCTGTGAAAGCATGTTTGGAAATACTCAAGTTTGTCCTGCGTACAATGGTGCTGGGGAATGAGTCCCGATGATACTCATAGTCTAATATAAAAGCGTCGTAAATGCAACTTTATTTGTTTATTAATATTGATCATTTTAATAAATAGATTACCTCCTTTGATTTAAGCTCTATTTATCCCTGTAAAATTTTTATTTCTGGGCGGCTGAGGAGTGTCCTCAAGGTATTATACTTACGTGAATCAGGGTATTCAGCAGTGTTAATAAATTGTCGACTCTATTCCTGAAGATGTGCTTGTAGAAACCTGTTAGGCATGTTCAGTGACACATTGCTTCTCTACCCCGTGTTCTATTTGATAGCCGAATGGATTTGGACTTTCAGAACACACTTTCTTTACTTCCATTGAGAATATCAGCAAAGCATACGGTAATTTGCTATCAAACTTTTACTCTGATCCACACCCAGTTGTGTATCCCTTTGAATTTGCAGCTAAAGCCATTGTTCATATTTGTTTCATGCAGTGGAAGGATAGTCTGGAGGAGAACTTAACCCCCTTTATTCAAAATAAATAACTGTACCGAAAAGATAGCACAATGATGTTATGCTACTCAAAAGTTTTAGTAACTGACTCTTAAAAAATTATGTCATCTAAGCTTCTTTCAGAACACATTCAAAGACTTATTTTGGAGAGAGCAGATGTTTTAAGAATCCTGATGGATATTTTGTACTTAAAAAAAAACTTATAAGTTTCAAAACTGATTAATTGTTGTGTCTTATAAAAACTGATTTATTTCATACTTTTTTATACCAAGCATTACCATTATGAAGCTCTCCTTCTAATTGAGATTAATGTTTCTGAGCAAAGAAGTGGTTTAGAGGGCTGCATTCATTTTGAGTGCTGTTGTAATCAATTTTAGATACAGCATTCCACAGTGGGTCAGTTTGCATCCAAACCTGCCTTAATTATGTAGAATTAAACCTGCCTTATTATTGTTGGTGATTGATAGTAATACTTCTACATCTTGAGAAGTCATTTGTTTCCAAACAAGTGTGATGGCTTGTATGAGTTTTAAAATATTGCTTCTTATAATTAAAACATCCTTTTGGGGACTTAATTTGAACTTTCTCTAAGAATTATATAAAACATGAGGAAACAATTCATTAATGCATATTCAACTACGATAGCCTTTTTTTTTTCTCCAGATACAATATGCCTCAGGTGTATTTTCTTGTTCATCTGAGGGCTTTGTGGTCTTTTGGAGTCGTAAATGGTAAACATTATGCAACTAGGTTATTTCCTTTTTTGTTTATATCAATATTCTAGTTGAGTTTTACGAGGAATTCTTAGAATTATAGAATTCTACATCTTGCACATGTGTTATAACTTTATTTTGTAAGGGGGGAGGTATAATCCTCCCCCTGTAATCCTGACAATAATGCATGTGGAGGTAATTCTTTACCCTCTTTGGAAATCTGGAAAGATGGTGAATATTATCATCCCTACGGTGATGTTTGCATTTGTACCTTGGTTGTGTTTGGTCTCAACTTTATCAGCATTATCTTCTCTTCCGAGAGACCACGGGAATATTTTCTTGGACTTTGGTCCATATTGCATTGCTTACTGTGATGTATGCTTATAGTCTCGGTAAATTAAGATACTAAAAACACAGAATATAAGAATAATATAGATAAGTATTCTAAGATAGCCATCATCTATAGGATTTTTAAATAAAGATGTGACTGCTTTATAGTGAAGATAAAGTTCCCACAGTGACAGTGTTTTCTGATTTCAGGGGAAAAAAAATGACTTGGTAGGAAATATGTTTATTATATTTTAATTTTTTTCACTGTAATGATAGATTATGTACACTGAATTAGTGTTATTCCAGTTAAAAACATTAATTTAAAACAATTTGAAACATTAAAATAATGTACTTAAAATATCATTTTCAAAGCATTATTTTAGCCATCCATTAGAATATAAATTTCAAAATACAGAAACATGTTCTAAGATATATAGATGCGTCAAACACCAAAACCACAATAGGATTCCTTCATTAGAAAGAATGTTGATTTTTGTGTGTGTGTGTGTGATTTTGATTAAATAACTCAGGTGACTGGGTAGTTAGAACAGCTATGTAGGATTCCTGTAAAAGATAGTAATCCACTGAAACCTGCTTCTTTCTACTTTAAATAAGTCACCGAGCAAATGACTGTCAGTATCATAGAATGTACTCACAGGTCGTGAGTATAGGATTGCAACCATATCATATAATAATGATTATGATAATTATTATAGTAATAATAAAAAGGAGACCTTAGTAGCCCGTTGATACTCTGCTGGAAGACCTAGCACTAGGGTAGCATTGACTTTTCAAACAAGTTTGTGATAGGTGGCAGTCTTAACTGAGTTCCAAGACTTCAAGGAGGTAATAGATGGCTTTAATGTTTTAGGAGCCTGTGTTGAGTACCATGTGTCACATTACCCAACTATGGTTATATTCTTTCCTATAAGTTAAGGAGTTGATGATCGCTTATGGAGCGATGGCAGTTTTAAAAATCATTTTCCAAAACCACATCTGTAGTCATCTCTGCTTTCCTGTGGAACATACAAAAAAGAGATGATTCTTTTTTTGCAAATGGAGTATTTTGAGAAAAACAGGTGCATATATTCACCCTTGTATGTTCAGTTATACAAAAGTTATTGTGAGATGCTGTTTGTGAGAAAGCGTTTTCCGGTACCGTGGAATACTTTATACTTTCAATTACAGAAGTTGGGGAGGAGTGGGATGCCGTGATTTGGTTTGCCCTGGGGCGGGGTCATATTATTTAATAATAAGCAGCTATTTTATAACTGGATCTACTGGGTCTCTGCCTCAAAACCAAAGGAAGATACAGAGAGAGAAAGAGGAGGAGGGAGGAGGAGTGAAGAAGAGGAAGAGGAGAGAATATGAACATGAATATCTTTTATAAAAAGTGATGGTCCTTTGAGCTGCTTCTGTGTGTAGCACTGTGTTTACAAGGAAAAGCGATCTATAAAGGGCAAATTTGGTCATTGCAAGTTAATTGGGTAAGTACAGAAGAAAATTAACTTCTAAATTTTTTCACTTTTAAGTATTTGCATTTTAGATCCAGGAATATAAACATCACTAGTTTCTAAAAACTAATCAAATTTCAAATATTGTATATAGTACTTCATATTTACAGTGAAAAAGAAAATGTGTTAACAGTTCTACCTTATATTTTCTTTGTATATGGGACTGAACACCAAATTATAATTTTCTAATTCTCAAATTTATAGAGAGACTTAAAAAATAAACAGTCTGGTTATTTTAAATGATCATTTAGGAGGTGACTTACAAGGTCACTTATCTTTGAAGATACGGCTCATAATCAGTATATTTTAGTCATTCTGTCATTTCTTCAATTATTAGTTATACTTGCCAGAATCTTATGATAATTCCTCTTCAGATTGCCATAATTTAGCAAGAAATAACAGCCTGGTAATGACTGTCTGCCTTCAGCCAGATTCCGAACCACTTTTGAAGAGTAGGATGACATGAAATTGTGGTCCTTGCTTTTTCTAGAGAAAAAAAAGAAAGAAAAGAAAAGAAAAGAAAACGAAAGAAAGAAAGAAAGAAAGAAAGAAAGAAAGAAAGAAAGAAAGAAAAGGTATTTTAAGAGAATGGATTATTTCTCTCGAGTACAGTTCAGCTCAACTAATATTTTACGATGAGAATGTGGACGCACTATCAGTGTGAGGAAGTGAGGTGTCTTTTTTATTACAGGGGCGTTTCCAAAGAGAGGTCCTCCCCCCAGGAAGCTCTAGCATCCCTATTGTGGCCAGCATTTGGCTTTCCTACTAGAGTACTACCTTAGGAGAGCTAAAATGCTGGGACAGCACGTTGGAAGGTATGTTATGCAGAGAGTGATGAGACAGGACCAAAATTAACTTAATTTACAGAGAGAAATGCATGAAGTATTTTAATGGGTTTGCATGAAGCACTTACAAATATGTTAATATTGGGATATGTTTATTTCAGTAATTACAAAAGTGATCCTATTGAAAAGTATGCTTGTTTATTCTCAGTCTACCAAATGCTCTTTTAAAATGTGACATCTATGCTAATACCTTTATCAGAGATTTTGAAATTTTTCAACATGTAGGTGGAAAAAATTGGCAAGGGACTGGTCCTTTATACAGAGCTGGCACAGAGCTTGTCATTTAAAATAATTATGAAAGCCAAAAGACAGCTGTAAATTTTATTTCTTTCAGAATTTATAATAACTTCCAGCTCAAGAAAGCAGTCAGACCTATAGTTCTTAAACAGCAAATCTGACTTTTCCCCCCTCTGAAGAACAACAAAAAAGCATTTTAAACAGTATTATTATATTTTTCTATGTTTATAGTAAAAAATGAGATGAATATTTAAAAGGTAAATTTTTTGCTTACATTTTGTGCAATGATAAGAATAATAAATGTAGACAAAAATACTACAAGTCATAACTACTCTGGGAATTTAAATAAATGCAGAAAAGTGATTCACTATAATTTCGAAAAGGAATTAGAGCTAGAGTGCAACCATCGCATTTTGTCTCCTGATGGTCACAAAAATGAGACATTCTTCCTACAGCAATATTGCTAAATTTTATGATGGCATCAATAATCGTTTGGAGAATATCTTGACACAATCAAATTAACTAAAATATTAATCCTTTCATGTTCTCTTTAAGAAATATTGCTAGAGAATTAGAAAGCTCTAAAAAATAAACATACCTTCCAGCAAAAAGAAGATGTTTGTTGCTGTACAAAGCTTTCGATGAATTTGGATTCAGAAAGGGCTGAAGGTCGAGGAGAACTTTTGCCAGAATATTACCATTCAAATTAAAACAGAAGAGACATTTTTCATCTGTAATATATTTCTAAGTTGATATCTCGATCTTCATTTTCACCCAGTCTTTCTCTAATGAAGCTGTGCTAGCATATTTAATGTTTAAAATAAATTTCAATTTAAACAAAAATTAAAGTTCTTACTCATAGGTCATGTGTACCTATCAAAGCAGAATTAAATCCTCATTTTTGGAGTAATTCTTATGCTCTCTTATAACTTTTTCTTGCCAGATAGAAATAGAATAGCCTATTCTGCATTGCATGTGATTCAAAAATTACATGAAACAAAATTCTCCTTTACTGGTTACTTTTGCCCTAGAGTGTACAATCTCTGAATGAGAACCTGGCTATACAAAAAATTTTGTAAACAATATTGCCGTGTTAAGTTGATTTACCAATAAGATTTTTTTCCCTTGTTACTCATTTTAAGAATTACAGCTGTGGCAGGAAAGAAAAATTTTTAAATGTTTTCTATCTTGTGTTTTGATCATGATATAATTTTTAAAATTATGTATTAATTTGTATGATATTAGGTGGTATAGTATATGTTTGGTGTTATTTCTTTGAAGGAAAATAAGTCATTGCAAAGGGTGTAATTTATAAATTAAATAAATGTAAAATTATTCATATAGGATTTGAAGCACAATACATTATGGTTAAAAATGCAGTGTCAAACAGAAGTCTTCATTTTGTGTTTTCAAATTCAAATACCGTTTTACTCATGATGTAAGTAATTAGATCGCAATAATTTAAGTTATTTACACTTACGGCTTTTATCTTTTACATGGTTCCACTAATCCGAACTTTGTATTTTTATTTAAAAGGATATTATGCTCTACAGTCCGCAATTAAGAAATCTAAAAGTATTAGTAATTAAAATGTACATTAACTCCAATATAAGGTTTTGAAGAGCCTGATAGGAAGTACGATAATTAGGTAAATCTGGTGTTCTAGAAATCCTAGAAATACTTTAATGCGTATCCCGTCTTGTATAGTCTAGACACTGAGAAACCATTCATTTATATATGTATATAATATATATATATTAATATATATATGCAATATCCACACAGATAACCAAAAAGTTTTTTATTACAAAACTGAAAGACGAATTATGCATTGATGTTATTTTATTTTCCCTTAAGTCACACAGCATGAATGCATTTGTAAAATAAAAGTCACATTTTAAGATACATCATTTATTGGTATTCTGGCTTAAGGTAATCTCAATAAAATCCATATTATCTTGCATTTCATTTAAGCATGATGTTAGCAAGTTGAGGCAGCCCTCAGTCAGTAGGGCCATGGCAGAAGTCTGATCTCTTTACTTGAAGTTTTATATAAAACCTGTATTTGCAGTGACATACTTCATCTCCATGTGCAAGTGTTTTCTGAGATTTTGACAAAAGAGAGATCTGAAGGAGAGGACCAAGTGCTTGTTTTAAGAGATGCCATCAGTTCATTCTGCTCACATCATCTGATGAAAATAGCTTTTAAAACTGTATTATACTTCAGATAGGAATTTTAACCTATCAAACTGGGTGAATTTTATATTCAGCTATCAGCAGAGGGTAATTTTGAATTACTTAAAACAAATCATTAATGTATCACATATTTCATGTGAATGTGATATAAAGTATACGAATTGGTCGTGCAATTACCACTAGAGCTTTGAAAAGGTTAAAATTCACATTAAAAATTTTAAATGTTGAAGAACGCAAAGTACTAATAGTTCAGTCTTGGAAATTGTTATCAATGTAAGCCTTCTAGGGACTGCTTTTTGTTGTTATTTTGTTTTTACCCTTTTTTCAAAAAAGTACCTTCCATGATATTATCACTTAATGTTAAGTCTGGACTATAAACATTTGATTTAGGAATCGATGTAAATTACTAGTACACATTATGTATTTTTTTTCCCCAAATGAAAGTATCTCAAGGCTTTCTGGGTGAGATTCTGGTTCTTTTGGGATTAAGAAGCATTGGTATAAATGGCTAATTTTGGTAGAAGAGTGTTACATAGTTTTTAAGTCCTCGTTATTACTTTTAAAAGAATATCCCATCAGGAATAGGAAGCTTTGTGGATAAGCTGCCACTCTTTGATGAAGGATTATGCATTCTCCCCTAAATCTGTGATCCCAGAATCTGTTACACAATGGTTTTATCAAGTAGCACTGGACTAGTTTGGCCATCATTTCATTTCCTCGAATAAGTTAATTGGTTCCTTTCCTAAATCTAATATTTATGTAGAATTTTGGTCTAAATATAAACTTGAGGCATTAATAGATGCAACTTCTAAAATCCAGAGGTTAATAATTTGATGCAAGATTACGATGAAGCCAGAAAAGTTTGGAAGGATGCTTTTACATTTATACCAGATGACAAATGAATTGATTATTGCGGGTACCCAGTCATTTACGTGGTTTACCTACTCAGTCAAGTCTGCAGGGTCTGTGGCCTGAGTGAAGTTCCTTGTAAGCTTTTCCCGTGTCAGTGATATTCAAAGCAACTTGAGACAGAAATAATAGCATATAAAAATGAAGCCATCACATATTATTAGTTGATTATCTCTAACATGTATGCAAAAAGTGAGCATATTATAGCATACTTTGATCATGGGTTAAAAAAAAAGAATGAATATTTTGTTATGTGACTACATTCCCATTAGAATGAATAATTTCTTGCAGAGCATTAAGACTGTAATAAAAATGTGTCATGTTGTAGGGGATTTTTTTTTTTTTTTAGTCAAAGAACTGTATTAAAGATTGGTCAGTCCATCCTATTATTCAAATATCAAATATTGGTTAATTAAGACATTTTAACTGTAAGACTTAGTAATGATACCTAAAAAAGCATAATTTATTATAGACAATTTTCTTTAATAAATGGATTCTTATTTCTGAACCTATTAGCTTTTAAAAGTCTTTTGAAAATGGCAAAGTTTACTAAAAAATTGCAAAGTGCAGAAGTAAATTTTTTTTACAATTTAAATCTAGTTTTTGTATACTTATTCATTGGATCATACTATATAAACTTTAGAAGTTATAATGTTAATATTCCTGTTAATATTAGTGTTCTGAGTTATTAGTCTCTTAAACTTGTATACAGGCATAAATATGTATCCATTGTGAATGAGATATGAATATAAAAAATTGGTTTTATTCTTAAATATTGAGCATATTTATGAAAAGCTATTTTAAATTACCGCTTTTAATAATCAATTTAATGTGACAATTGATTATGTAAACCTTCATAAAAGATTCTAGGCTTTTACAATTGGTATAAATATGAGTTTTAAAAATAAAAAATACTGTCTGGAAACTAGCTACATATAACCAAGTTTTCAGGTACTTTATAAGATTTTTAGAAGAATTTAATTAAGACCTTAAGATATTTTATGTAGATATTTGTACAAATTTCCAATTTATTATTTCTAGGAAAACACAGGGTTTAATACACTGCACAGTAATTAGTTGAAAAACATTAGTCATCATGTTTCCTGTTTTTAATTTGGGAATATATGTGTTTTAATTTCACATGTAAAAGTAACAGATTAAGGATTTTGAAGAGCAGGGTTTTTTTTTTTTTTTTCCTATCTTTCATCAGCTCTGTAGCTGAACCCATACAATCTCTTTCTTCATTATTCTAAGCCACTATCAGATTCTAATCTTTGCTGTGTCCACAGCTGTTTGAGGATTTTTTTTTTTTTGGCAAGTGTAATTACAAATACATGTGTTTTGTGCACCTCACTTCTTATAAATGCCTATAAAGGAAGATGAAAGGATAGCAGGACGGACTCTGTACAGGTGCATGGGTGATTCTACTTGTTTTTAAATCATCATGTCAGTGGTTATGAGAAAGAGTTGCAAAGATTAAAACATAACAACTTTGGCTTCAGTGATGTTGGCCATAAAAATCACTGAAAATTAAATAATTTCTCTACATTTTTATGGAGTTAAGTACCACGGGAATCAAGTGGTTTCCACATTTCTTTAGGTCATATTTCTACAGTGATGGTCATAATTTAAACTCTAAACAAAATCTGATAGTTTTTTTCACTTCTTAAAAACCCATTAGAATATGACATTGTAGAGAGAGATTTATTAATCCCTTGCATTTATTTGGATGTGCCAAGTTGGAGAATGATTGATGTCACATGGGCACTTAACAAATGTACAGTGATATAACCCTGCAGAAATTAGAGAGAGTGCTTTCTGGAGAAAATTCAACATATTTGTTTGCATTAATATTATTTATAGAACCAAATTGGAAACTATATATAAACCCTAAGAAATGTTAAGTGTGTCAACTTGTAAGGACAACCTGTCTTCATTATTTATAATATCTCTCTTTTGTGCTATTGGAACGTTCCCATCTCTGTGGACAGTGGGATTGGCTCTCAGAATAAGTAAAGGTACTTTCTGTGATTAGTAAAGTGTAGAAAATGAGTTCATTACTACTACTTTTAGGAAGGTGTCAAAGATGTTGCATAGAAACACAATTATTTTTGTTTACCTCTTAGGAGATTCTAGAGAATATCTGTTGCCTGATGAAAATTCTTTGGACAACAAAGAGGGCAGGATGAGGAGTGGGATAGGCTTCATTTGGAAAAGATAGACCTACCCATGGTTTGTCATTTTTCTGCTACTTTTCATGTAAGCGTATTGATTGTGGGAGAAGGTCTTCAAAATATAAAGCCAAGATAGGAAAAAAGTGCTTTAGTTTCAGAAGGCTTTTGAGAATTGTTCAGGGGTGGACATGCACTGCTTACCAGTCAAAACTTGAAAATTTTCCCCTTTTATATTTAATATATTAGAAATTAGTAGACATCGAACCTATAAAAATTATGAGGCTATATAGATGTCATAAAGCTCTGCCCTGATTTGAATGTCTATCTTTATTTTTAATGTGTGCCTTACTTCCACAGGTATTTTTCTTCTCCCGATTCATTTAAGTCAAACCCCAAGTGTTTTGTCAGTGTTCTGTGTCCAAGTGACTCTGTCCTGGGAAAGATTAGAAGAAATAAGACATGATCTCAGACCCCTAGGAAGTTTTCCCTTCTAGTTGAGGTATGATATAAAAGATAACAGACCGTTATTAAGGCTATTAAGAAAGCTGAAAGAGGGTTTGGAAGAATTACTGCTTTGGTCAGATTGTGCTCTAATAGCCCATGGATCTTTGAAATGCCAGGGAACTGAAGGGAGTACAGAATCTAAGGCTTCCAGCACACAGCTTTCCTGCAGCCTACAGACGTTAGCAGAGCCTTGAAACTCTATGAACGTTGGAAAGGACACGAGGCCGTAACTACTGACAAACAACAGAAGTGCCCTGGGGCTCACAAGCATTTAAAAGGATAGACAGCCGAGTGAATCAGAACATGGGCCTGATACTTCTGCTCACAGGCATGGCCATAGATACCCAATAAGGTCAGTCACGAAGAGCCAGGGACCTGGGGAGAACAAAAAGTGGCCATTTGCCTCCTCCCCTGTCGAATAAGTTGGCAAAATGTTTGTTGCAAGTTCACCCACAAAAGTGCTGTGATGGCAGAGGCCCCTCCATCCTGTTCTCAACACAGTGCCTGGCCCTGCAGAGCCCATCGGTAAATAACTGACGTGGGAATGCAATCCCCCCTCCCTCCGTGTCGGTGTCGAGGGCCCTCCCTGGAGAATAGCTCCTTTCTACGAAAGCTTTGTTCCCTCCAGACTTAGGGCATCCCCTAGGACCACTAAAATTCGATAAGTGTATATTCTATTATTTTAAGATTGCCTCTGATTCCTGATAAATCTGTAGTGCCAACAAGAAGTTGTCGGTGTTTAAGAGCAAAGGATACAGTGGCATAGACTATAGATCTCTGGCAAAACCACCAGTTGACATGGAGAGGTAAGGGGATCCCAAGGCAGGGAAACGGAAGGAGCAACAGGAATCACCCACAGCAAGGCCAAATTTGCAAACAAGTGTCAGTGATGCCCAACAGGTAACGTGGATGCATGCAATTGGCCAGGGTAGTTGTGTGCCGCATTTTCACCTCTGCTCAGATACGTGTTCTTTCATATTTCCTAAAATATGTGGTTCTCCTTGTCTTTTGTTTTTCCACTTTTGAGAGAGACATGCATGCAGAGAAATGTTTCTATGCTATTAGAGAAACAGCAGAGCAAGTTTGATAAGAAATAGTGTTGGCATAGGCTCAGAGACAGAGACACGGGGTGATGGGAGCCCAGCACTGAAGGGACACATGCCTCATCCAAAAGGAGATACCACGTCACACCTCTAGACTGGTTGTTGCCATGTGGGGGTGAAACAGTGTTGCCAGATTGCAAGAATCTTCAAGAAATGCCAGAATATGAATTATGTGAAATCTCTAGATTTTTAAATGTTGGCTCATTAAAAAAAAAAAAAAAAAGGCAACGCATAAAACACACAGATAAAACAAAACACGCCTGCAGGCTGGGTTTGGCAGTTGGGCCACCAGTTTGCAACCTGTGATATAGAGGCAGAGATCTGCATGATGTCTTTGGGAGATCGTGGGTGAACAGCAGGAATGGAGCAGAGGATCCCCCATGGAAAAATCTGTGATGAGCTTGGAGAGAGAGCTTGGGCCCAGATTGTGGATTATCTTAAATGTCATCCTCTTCTACCCATTTTGGAGAAAAAAAAACATGTTTGCAGTTTGTAGTACACTTTTTCCTGCTTTAAAACAGAAACTCGGGTTGCCAGCGAGCCTTCCATAAGCATTGTTCATGCCAAGTCAGGAAAAGATTAAGTGACAGTAGAGGTTATAACCCACACTTTTGACCTTTCATTCAGACACTTGAGACCCTTCCCTCCCTAGCCCATCTTCTGCCCACCAGGGACTGAACGTGCCAGGCTCTTGATACCTTTAATACACCTATAATTTGGGGCCACTCCAATAGTAAGCTATAGCTAATATGTTTTTCTGCTAGCATTTGAATATTACCTGAATCCAGATCCTACATTCTATATGACAGGAAAATCCAAAGTTAAAGATGACGTATTGGATTAGGTCATACCCATTACGTTAATTGAATAAAAAGAACACTTAGCTTCCCTTGGCTCGCTGTTTTTTATTGTTGGGTGCTGAAGGAGTTGGGCTCTGGAACTAGAGAAGCCTGCTCAAATCCCACATCTGTCATTTATTTTCCGTGTGACCTTGGGGAGAGCCACCCTGTCTCTGAGCCTCACTTCCTCATCTGTAACAATGGTTGGTGACATTGCTATTGCCGGGAGCCTGGAACCCTGCCCTGTACACTGTAGGTACCACGGTGGTGGTGGCTGCAGTCACTGGAGAGGCTGTCATTGGCACTTTTTGGTGAATATGGTGCTCTCTGACATGGCTTCATGTGAGTTTTGGAGTCAAATTTGGAGACAAAAGTCAAGTCCCACTGTGCCACTTGGTTACTTTAGTCTTCGTACCAAAAACTGGGTTGGATGTGAAGATGAAATGATCTGAAGCACAGAGAGGGATTACGTAGTGTCAGGTATGTAGTGAGATTTACAGATGTGTGTGTATCAGGAGAGTAGTGCACGTTAATCCAGCAGCCAGACTGCTGCAATATTAGCTCCCTAAATTAGGTGAGAAGAACCAAAAAGCAGTCACAGACCTTCTTCTCTTTTCTTGGGCTGTCATCTAGAATATTTCTCTTAATCAACAATTTTTAACAACCCTGATTCTCTGACTTGCCAAGTTACTGATTATAAGTGCTAAGTTCAGGTGGAGGAGTTGAGATACCCTGTTCAGCTTTGGCCTGTGGATAGCCGGAAGATTAATGGGTGCAAGGGCTTATCCACAGAGCAGCATGCACAAAAGTACTGATGAGAATAGTCAACCCTCATCATGATGGTCCAAAGTCACTTAAAGAAGAGAGGGCAATATCAGTGATGTTTTGCAACCATTTATATAGAAAAGATGAAAAGATTCTTGAGGCACCTGGATGGCTCAGTCTGCCCTTGGTTCAGGTCATGATCCCAGGGTCCTGGGATCGAGACCCATGTGGAGCTGCTGCTCAACAGAGAGCTTGCTTCTCCCTCTCCCTCCCGGTCCCCCTGCTTGTGCTTACTTGCTCTTATCGACTAAATCAATAAAATCTTAAAAAAAAATTTTTTTTGATATTTCAAGGAGTATATTTCATCTCTAAAATGTATTCGAAGACACGTTCCTTAATGATGTCAGGTAACTGGGATATTTTGTGGAAAAAAAACCCCTATTTGACAGGGTCAACATTTTTTTTTAAAAGATTTATTTCTTTATGATAGACACACACACACACACACAGAGAGAGAGAGGGAGAGAGAGGCAGAGACACAGGCAGAGGGAGAAGCAGGCTCCATGCCGGGAGCCCGACGTGGGACTCGATCCCGGGTCTCCAGGTCACACCCTGGGCCAAAGGCAGGCGCTAAACCACTGAGCCACCCAGGGATCCATCCCCCCAGGGTATATTCTAATTCATATTTTTTAAATGAAAACAGACATCTTTTTCCCACATGACTGTTGGAATTATATATGTATATAATATATATTATATATAAAGAATAGTGTTAATTATATATACAATATGATATAACAAAAATAAGCTATGTAGTTATATAAATTATATATATGTATTATATATTTATAAATTCTTTTTATAGGTTATATAAGTTGTAATAGTTAGAGATGCCAGGAAACTTTTCATGGAAATTTCGTGTCCAAGTTTGAAACATATATTTAAAATGTACTGATTAAGTAGAAATAATTACAAAACAAATGAGCATAGTGAAAAATGTTTCCATTTACTTAAGAGAATTACTTAGCATTTGGATGTATCTTGTTTATTTCTTTCAAAAAGACAGGATACAAAACATATCCACTAGCATATTAGTTAGCCCAGTGGATTTCTTAATGTCTGTATGAAAAGCACATTTTAAGCATTTGTGTGAAATGTTAGTTGGCTACAACGGATGTTGGCCATTTGTGTCTTTTTGTTGTTGTTGTTTTTAGCTCTGATGTCTTTATTACATTATCATTTATTAAGCATCTGCTATGAGTCGACCATTGGTTTAGGCTTGGTGAGAAAGGGATGCAAAAATAAAGAGGATGTATATTTTAGAAGCCCCCCCAAGAAACATATGCTAATTAGGTGACTGTACTAACAACGTGCAGCTAGAATGAAATCTGAGGATGTGACACAAACTGTACACCCTGCAGGAACTCAAGAAAGAGAGAGGAACGTGTAAGGTGGGAGTCGTTCCTTATCACTTCAACTTCATTGTTTCCAAGAAAGTATACTTGGCGGCTTTTCTCTCAGGCTTGAGGACGAAAGCTGCCCCTACTGTGTCTGCACCATCCTCCCCTCTGATCACACAAGGTAGAAGTCTAACGGCATCTTCTAGATGGTCCCATGGCTCACTAGTCACGTCTGACCCACCACCAGGGCCTGCCGATGCTCCCTAGGCTGGGTTTCAGTGCCCACTGCTCCTTTCCAAACTCCCTGCCAGCACCCCAGTTTGGACTCCCCTCATCTCTCATCCTGACTACGAATCATGCCTTCCAGCTGGCCTTCCTGCCACTCAACGTACGTCTCTCCAGTCCATTTTTCTAGATCCCCCTCGGGGAGTACCCTTCCTGATACCCTGATCTGGTCATGTCACTGGCTCCTGAACTCACAGTGCCTCCCCTTTATAGGGTGAAGCCCAAGCTCCTTAGCATGGTAGTCGGGGTATATCCTTCATGGTCTGGCCAAGACCCTGCACAGCCCACCTCCCAGTGGGTTTCTCGTGCACAGCATGCTTTTACGCAGGTTGATTTGCTGGCTTTTTCCCCATTCACCGGACAAGTGTTCCCCTCTCTGTGCCAGGTTAAATGTTCTCTGTGAAACTGTTCCGATTCTCTCAGTAGAATTAATTGTTCATCCATCTCTCTCTCTCTCTCTCTCTCTCTCTCTCTCTCTCTTTCTTTCTTTCTTTCTCTGGTATCTCTCTCTGATACCATATCAGAGTATTTGTCCATCTGTTTATCATTTAACTCATTCTGTGCTGTCTTCTAGCTTATTAGAATGAAAATGTTCCAGCAGTAGGAAGGAATTTAAAAGATCATACAGGTGAAGCACTTGATTTTAAAATGGGACAAAACTGAGGCTGGGGTGACATCCTTTGACCTCGGTAGCAGCCCCTGAGCTTGAGCTTCGCTTTGCTGTGTGGTGCGCTGCTCCCTGCATCCTAGCACAGCTCTCTTTACTGTGTTAGCATCTCGTCCTCTTCTAGTTGGCCTGCAAATACTGGAGTGCCTCAGAGATCAGCCGTGAGACCTTCAGCTGTCCTCATTGTGACCATTCTCCCAACCGCCGTGATGTCATAGGTTCCTACGGCCTCTGTGGTCGCTCGTGGGCAGACAGTTTGCTGATATTCCACTCTGAACTTCTGCCTGTAGCTTAAGATCTACATACCTGGGGTGGAGAGGGGGGTCTCATAATCTGTCACCCAAACAAGGATCTTTGCAGAGTGAAAGTGGCCACCAAATGTCAGGAAACCAGGAAAATTGGTATGAACTGTCCCGGGCAACAAATCCCTATGGTTATCTTAGGTGTATTGAACCACCTGACATATGCTCTTGGATGTCTGCAATGCTCCTAACACTAACATGTGAGCTGAACTTGTGATCTTTCTTTTTTTTAATTATTTTTATTTTTTTTTAACAATTTCTTTTCTTAAGATTTTATTCATTTATTCATTAGAGACACAGAGAGAAAGAGAGAGAGAGAGAGAGACAGGCAGAGGGAGAAGCAGGCTCCATGCAGGGACTCGATCCCAAATTGCCAGGATCAGGCTCTGGGCTGAAGGCGGCGCTAAACCGCTGAGCCACCAGCTTCAGCCTCTCCAGGTGGGCTCCGACTCAGTGAATGACATGAGTATCCATCAAGTCACCGTATATCCGGTTATTCACAACACCTAGTTTGCATTTTTTCTTTCTTTTTTTTTTTTTTTTTTTGCTTTCTGAATACCTCCTTGAAACCATATACAATTTTGTCTCCACCACTGCCACACTAATCCAAGTTCCCATGACATTTGGACTGAACTACCACATTAGCTTTCTAATTGATCCACTGGCATTCGATCTGGACCTCTCTCCAATTCACGCTCCACATCACAGCCAGAGTGATTTTTTTAAGCATGCAAAAGGATCATATCATTCCTTGTTTAAAACAATACATAATACAAAACCCCTTTTATGTCCTCCTTTTATACTTTGCTGTAAAGCCCATAAAGCTGGGAACTTTGTTGGCTCTGCTCCTTCATTTTATCAGTAATGTGCATTGTACCTATCCGTAGTCCTTTATAAATACCAGTTAGTTGAATAAGCAGATGAGTGAAAGATCCAGGATTCTAAAATCTGACTTCAGACTACTAATTCTAGAGTCTCTATATTCTTTTTTTTTTTTCTCCAAAAGCTTTTAACCATCTGAAAGTGGAGCCTAGACCATTCTATTATTTACTATTGTGTTCTCTCTTATTTTGGAAAACAGGGTATCCCCATCTACACTTTGTTTATTCAGTACTTTACAACCACAACTACACTTTAGAATCACCTAGGGAGCTCTCAAAAAATACCAATACCAGGGCTTCATCCTGGACTAATTAATTCAGAATCTCTGGAGTTAGGACCTGGTCATAATCAGTAGCTTTAAAAAGCCTCCCAGGTGTTTCTGACACATACGTTGAGAAACCACTGCTTTGAATCCAACTGTCCTTCAGATCCCATCTCAAACACCATCTCCTCCAGGGAAACTCCTAGATGGCTCATTTTTTCCTTAGAACTTAGCATTTAGTGGAGCAATGATAAGGTCAAGACTTACTTCATTATTTTAGGATTTCCATTCCTGGGTTGTAAGATCCATCAGGGTTGAGACTGTACATTACGTTCAGAGAGTTCCTGAGGCTGGAGAAGTTACTTGATAATAATACCCTTTTATCAGACTGCTGACCACTTGTCACATGGCAAAGACCCAGGGTTAAGAAGCCCAAATCAGCCTTTTAATTTGTGACTACCTCTACAGTTGGGCACATCGGCAAATTTTTCTTATCTGTTACATCTCATTCCTGCCTCTCTAGTGGGCTTTTTTTTTTTTAAGATAGATTTATTTATTTATTTATTTATTTATTTATTTATTTATTTATTTGAGACACACAGAGGCAGAGACACAGGCAGAGGGAGAAGCAGGCTCCTTGAGGGGAACCCAATATGGGACTCAATCCCAGGACCCCGGGGTAACGCCCTGAGCCGAAGGCAGATGCTCCACCACGGAGCCACCCAGGCGTCCCCAAAACAGCAGGTTCTAATACACTTTCTTGATGCAGTGGCAACTTGCCACGGAACACGCAAACGGCAGACAACTTCTCATATACCTTTTCTGTAAGTCACTCTTAGGGACTTCAGTGCTGATGCTTTAACTAAGGGGAGAGAGGAGTAATCAACCCCCTCCCCCTGCTTCTGCGCTGACATGGAGGGATGGCGACACCCCAGAATCTGGCCTTTCACGTGAATCAGGACTATCCTTCTTAGGGGCGTCATAGACCGGGACAGATTTTGCCATCATTTTGCAGCTGGCAAGGGAATCTTTTTTTTTTTTTAATTTTTTAAAAGATTTTATTTATTTATTCATGAGAGACACAGAGAGAGAGAGAGAGAGAGAGAGAGAGAGAGGCAGAAACACAGGCAGAGGGAGAAGCAGGCCCCATGCAGGGAGCCCGATGTGGACTCGATCCTGGGACTCCAGGGTCACACCCTGGGCCGAAAGCAGGTGCTAAACTGCTGAGCCACCCGGGGATCCCCTGCCAGGGGAATCTTTGTGGCAGTTCACCCCAAACCCCAAAACCTTTAGCACAAATGCCTATCGTGTGGAAGTAATGCTTTCGAGTAGTTTTATAATGGGCTTTGAAATTTATTTCTAACCAAATTTCTGCTCTCCCCTTTAAAAAAAAAAAAATCCAGAGATCTACTCATGTAATTATTGATTCTAACTGTCAAATTCCAGATTCTTTCAGACTTAGAAAATTGTGTAAAGGTAAAGAGAAGGAGAAAACCGTGTTCTGCCTTTAGCTATATTTGTTTTGTGGATGCTCTTCTGTGTTGGAATTAAAATGGGGTTTGCCTGTATGGTGGAGCTAGTCCAGTGTGGATCCCGGTGTGTTCTATGGTTAGCTGGATCCCCAGAAGCCAAATGGACTTCACATTCACTCTTTATGTAAAAGCACCAAGATCACATCTCATGGTGCCATCTTCGCTGGGCCTCAGGCTGCCTGACTACAATGGCTGGCATTTTCACTGTTCTCACACTTGTAAAAATAAAATTAGAAAGCAGGAGAGGATACAGAAAGACATCTGGTAGTACAAAATGAAGACATTTATCAGAAAGGATGCCTTTTTTCCTTTCAAAAACTACAAAAAGTTTGTTTCATCCAATTATCCTTAAAAGTATTGATTTCACAGGACTAGAAAGTCGAATGAATAACAAAGTCAAATAAATGTTTTCTTTTGTATTAAATCAGAACGCAGCTTCCTTTTTCTGTAAATGCCTTGCCTCAATACATTGATTATCCTAATTCACAACCTAAGTGCATAATTAGATTCGGAAAGTGTATCGGGGACAGAATTTGGTAAAGAAGAAGAGTGACACACGGAGGAAAGAGAGAATTCTTGGGTTTACTTATCTCTTTCAAAGAAATGAAGTGTTACTTCCCTTGTGCAGCTGCACTTGTTTTATGAGATAGGACATTAGTCACTGCACTAAGTTAGGATATTATGATGGTATGTAGGACAAGGGACAAGCTTGAATTTCCACTGGTGCTGTTATACCGCTCAGCTGGGGATTACAGGTACATTTGCAAATCAGACTAGATTCAGAAGCTTCATGTGAAACCACCTACATCATCACTCTCTTTCCGTATCCATGAGTGTCTCTGTTGTTAGTATATGGTGACTAGACCAAAAAAAAAAAAAAAAGATCATCTTCATAAAGTCATTAGACTTTATGTAAAATGTAACTTTCAATGTGATGTGGGTTATATGTGTAAACGCTTGCTCTAATTTTGGTAATTTGTGTTGAGTTTTCTGCTCTGTACCTGATACCTCTTTTATTGCCACTAATCAATCAGCTTATTTTATCTTTTTATTTATGTGGGCCACTTTTCATTTACTACATGATCTGAAAAAAGAACATACTGTGTATAGTTATTTATTGCATTTGCCCAATTTTTTTCAGAACCTTTATTTATATGTCTATTTATAGGCTTAAAATTATTCATCAAGTCCATGGTGATTAAAGTTTAAAAACGAAAATTATATGGGGGGGGGGGGAATGTGTGTGTGTGTGTGGGTGTGTGGGTGTATTTTTGTGTTGATGAATATCATCTCCAAAGATCTGTACGTTAGACGGCCATTAATCAACACTTCCTGAAAATTAGATTAGATTAATTCATAAATCAAGTGATTTTGAAGCCTGCAGTCTAGTTAGGTAGGCTGGTTAATTCTGTTCTTTTAGATAGCTTAACTGATCACAAAATTCAAAGTGCAGCATTTCAGAAAACCCTGCTGATTCTACCATCATTTTGGAACACTTAGGGTAAAGATCATTTTAAACTCTAATGGAAGAGATACCAGGAATCTCCCAAAAAGTCAAGGAAAAATCTGCACCAAGAAAAAAAAAAGCCTCTTGAGACAGATTGAATTCTTCTGAAGAGAAAAATATATAATTTACTACCATCTAAAATATTAATGAAGATATATGTGAGGGGCTTTTTAGAGGAGGATTTATCTTATGTTTAGTATGAGAAAATGCTGTGCATTTAAAATCTTTTCTCTTGCCCCCATCAAACAGAATTTCCAGGAATAATGAAAAAGTTATGATCCTTGACCATCTTGTTTACCAAATATCTAGTGTGAGGTATGGCTACTGGAATCACAACTTCCGGTGTAATTTACACTAGCGTTTGTTAACAGCAAAAGGCCCCTCCATTGGGGGTTAAGAATATTTAATCCTTTAAAGCTGACATATATAACATGTAGCAGTGTCAGCTACAGCTGTTTCTAAACATCAGTAACAAAATTATAGACAGGTTTTGAAGCTTCTGTGGTGGGAATGAATACATCTGAGGATTCAGCTTGCTGACAGTGTTTATGTAATTTAATCTTACCATCTGGTAGAAAGTAAACACTTTTTATAAAATTAAAGTTTATAAAGTGAATCTCTTATACTTTTCCATTGTTGCAAATGGCAAATTCAAATGGCAGTTTCATGAAAAATAAATGGAGATCCTGTATCTACTCTTTGGAGATGAATACTGGGTTGCAGTTGGTGTTGCAATGGAGTCTGCACTGGCTCCTTTGACAGCAAACAATTGGTTACTTTCATCTCCTGTAAAGAATCTGCTCTTCATGCTTCCTGCATTCCTCTAAGATAACGTGCGTGTTTTTATTTCATTTCTCTTTTACACAAAAGAAACCACGACTCAGCAATGTTGTATGTCAGTAATCTCAGAATAAATGATGTCACAACTAAAATGCATGTCTGAACTGAAAATAAATGACTCCCTCTTTGCATTCCATATTTCTCCATAACAATAATCTTTGTATATTGTGCATTCAGCTATTACGTGAATTACTTGGCATAATCCAGTGTGTTCACTTTGCAGGTAGCACCTTTCCCCTTGCCTTAGAAGTCAGCAAATTAGTACATTTGTGAAACTGACAAATTAGTCTGCAAGTCCTGCCAAGTTCAAACTTTATAAATCTGACCTGGACATTTTACTTGAAATAAACAGGCAGACTGATAGACTCTTGTGTTTATAGTTGAGCCCTGTGTTAAATTGGAAGTCTATGCTCTATGTTGATGTAATAAAATTTAATTAGTTGTAAGTCAGGTTTTGGTTTAGTGGTAATTAGTTTAGTGTATAATTATTACGTCTAATGGCAATCTGAAACCTGCAAGTATTTTGATCTTTTTCCAAGTTAAAAAAAAAACATCTGTAAGATTTATAACAGAAATAGCAATAATAAAATCACATTAGCTAATTTCATTAGACAAATTATGGAAAATGTTAAGTGGCAAAGTAAAATTTCAGTGATGATGTACATGTGTCATGTTGAGCTCGTACAGAAAATATTTTAGAGTGTTTTTTTTTTCTAATCAAATTTAAGGCAATCTAATGAGACTTCTGATGTTTCTTACTTATTAAAATGTACTATCTGTAATTTGCATGACAAAATTCAGTGTTATTCATGTAAAAGCTATAGTAGAATGGTCATCAGGTCCAACAGGCCCATTATAAATCAAGGCAGTTTTATTTAAAAAATTGAAAATTACCTTTAGTTCTTTGAGTTCTGGCAAGTGTATAGAAAATTTTACATCGAAGTATTGCCTGCTTTCAATAGGATACAAAGTATTTTTCAGCCAACATTATAACTACACAAAAATATGCTACTTAAACTTACACAAACTTTTTAAATTGGTAAACTTGATAAATTTTATTTTTTTAAAGATTTTATTTATTTATGATAGACATAGAGAGAGGCAGAGACACAGGCAGAGGGAGAAGCAGGCTCCATGCAGGGAGCCCGACGTGGGACTCGATCCCAGGTCTCCAGGATCAGGCCCTGGGCCGAAGGCAGGCGCTGAACCACTGAGCCACCCAGGGATCCCCAACTTGATAAATTTTAGAATGTAAGTCTCTCTGTGTTAGATAGTTACTATTCTGATTAAGTAGTCTCTCAGAGTCCTAGACTAAATTAGGGGCCGATGATATTTTTTTAAGGGCATTTTTCTACTTCTTTCAATCTCCTTTTCTCTAATAAGAGCCTTCTTTCTACTTGTATGATCCAAGTGCTAACTGACTTCTGTTTTCCAAATTATATTTAATAGCAGCTTTTTTATTTTCTGCAAAGTGATTGTTACTTTTAACTTAAAATTTACAAGCCAGATAGATCTGTTATAATCCACAACACAGTGCAGTACCAACTGTGTTTTCCACATCAAAGATCATGTTTCTTGTCATTGTCTATTTCACTTTAAAACATTTTAAAAAATGAAAATTTAATAAATAGCATGTATGGTAAATAGTGCAGTCTTAGTAAAAGTGGGTGAGTTGGTATCACATGGCTATTAAATAGTTTAAAATGAATCTTTGTAGCTTACTGGATTTTATAAGCAGAACTTAGGTTTACTAAAAATATATAGAAAATGTTAAAATTTGCTATTTCTTTGATAATTTTTTCTTTGTCATTTTTACTTTATTAGCAAAGGGTCTCCTTTGACTTCAAAAGAGGCCTTATGATCATTTCCATTTGGCAAGGAGAAAGAAATGATTTGAAATAAAATATTCATGAACTGACATAATTAAAAATATTAACAGAGACATCTAAATTGGCTTTTATAGTATACCATTATAAATATTTATTTAGACCTTTGTGAATATCATGATATATACGTTTTACAGAGGCTATCATTTCAGCTTTTTAAAAAATACGAATTTGTATTTATTTATGTTGAATTCATAGTAACGTGTTATTTATGCCAATAACCCTGAGTATTTATTCAAGAAGTATTTACTCCAGACATAGTAGGTACATGGTACAGAACTGAGAGGTGATGGGAAGAATGCTAAGAAGGAAGCCCACAATCAGTGGACTGTCTTTAAAGTGGTCAGACTTGCCTGTTTGAGTTTGCAATACAAAAGAGTATATACTTAGGTGTCAAATGAGAGAGATTAAAAAAATATGAAGTTGGAGTGTTGCCTTAGGCTATTTCTGAATAGAGTTACCACCCATTTTTAGTTTGGTAATCAACCTTTAGAAATTGGTGCATCAGCTCCCTGACTGCAGAAATCAAATTCACAAGATACTGTTTACTAAACAGATGATTGATCAGTTTATGAATTTATATTGGGGAATACCTCTGTGTCCAAAATATTTTTATTGATTACTTTAGGCACTGGCAATCAAGGAACCCCCAAATTATAGAAAACTATAGAGTTACAAGGTAAATTTAAAATTATTTGTAAGTTCCCTAAGTTATTAAGTCCTGTGTGCAGAGACCTATGTTAAGAACGATGAGAAATAGAAACGTACAAGGTGGTAAGGAGCTTATATTAAAATATATAAACAGAGTCCAGACCCAATGTAATGACTTTAGTGTTCTGCTGAATATTGTGCTTGAACTATATTGAACTAGAACCTGGAGAATCCTTACTGCTCTGTTATGAAGTGGATTTGCCTGATGGGGACTAATTTTAATAATTCTGTCCTGAATATCAACCTGAATAAACATGCATAGTTGACTAGACCTTGCAACCGCGTGAATATGAATGAAAAAGAAGAATCCAAAGAAGATTCTTAGATTTTGTCCTAGGCCCTGAAAGTAAATATTAAAAAAAAAAAAAAAACGATAGGGGAAGGAAAGGGTGCCTGGGTGGATCAATCAGTTAGGTGTCTGCCTTCCACTTGGGTCATGATCTCAGGGTCCTGGGATCGAGCCCCACATCAGGGTCCCTGTTCAGCAGGGAGCCTGCTTCCCCTCTGCCTCTCCCCCTTACTTGTGCTCATTCTCTCTCTCTCTCTCTCTCTCTCTCTCTCTCTGTCAGATAAACAAATAAAATGTTTTATTTTTTTTAAAAAGGAAAGGAAAGGAAAAATAAAGTTATTTCTATTCTTTATTTGACTCTAACTTTCACAATTCTATCAAATAAACATGAAGAATGATAAGCAGTTTTTAAAATATGCATATGTACATTTTTTAAATATGCACATCGGGATTGAGCACCTAGGAAACAGCACTTGGACACTCAGGGCTCTGAACTGAAGTGTCAGGACAGACCTGGCGCCTGCCCTCCTGCCTTTGCAGGTGACACTGGCACATCAGAGTAAAACTCCAGGAAGATTTTGAAAATTCATGACAAGAGTTTGGGGGAAAATACATCAGAAGTTTTGGTGAAATGCATTTCCAAGCAAGTCCCAGTTAAACTCCGAGAGGGAAAATATCTCTAGGAAGAGAGAAAAGTGAGGGCCCAGAAGAGCCTTCAGTGAAGGAGCCGTGAGGAGGTGAGGAGCCAGTCTTGGGAATGGAAACCACGTGCATGGAATTTGGAAAAGCGTCAAGGCCACATGCACAGACATTGGCCTGTGTGACCAGAAAATGTTAAAACAGGAAGATTGATGGGTAATAGGGGAAGGGCTCTGAGGCAGGAAGTTTGGATGAGAACCTCCATACATTGTGAGGAGGAAAGGAGTATCTTCTGCTGTGGCTCAAGGACACAGTGGGGTACAATGAGATATGGAGTAGGGGAAGTAGGGGGCTTCGTACATCCAGCTTGTTACACAAAGCCAGCAGTGCCAGGAGGGTGACAGCTTAACAAGTGGAATATCTGCAAGAGGTGTAAAAATAATGTGGGACAGGACACCTGGGGGGCTCAGTGGTTGAGCATCTGCCTTCGGC
This sequence comes from Vulpes vulpes, assembly GCF_048418805.1. NCBI lineage: Eukaryota > Metazoa > Chordata > Mammalia > Carnivora > Canidae > Vulpes > Vulpes vulpes. The sequence continues at coordinate 52,369,525 of NC_132786.1, read as the reverse complement.
TCAGATCGTGATTCTTGGGTCCTGGGATCAAGTCCCGCATCGGGCTCCCTGCAGGGAGCCTGCCTCTCCCTCTGCCTGTGTCTCTGCTTCTTTCTCTCTCTCTATCTCTCATGAATAAATAAATAATCTTTAAAAATAAATAAATAGGGATGCCTGGATGGCTCAGTGGTTGAGCATCTGCCTTTGGCCCAGGGTGTGATCCTGGAGACCCAGGATCGAGTCCCACATCAGGCTCCCTGCATGGAGCCTGCTTCTCTCTCTGCCTGTGTCTCTGCCTCTCTCTCTCTCTCTCTGTGTCTCTCATGAATAAATAAATAAAATCTTAAGATAGAGAAAGAAAAGAAAGAAAGGAAGGAAGGAAAGAAAGAAAGAAGAAAGAAAGAAAGAAAGAAAGAAAGAAAGAAAGAAAGAAAGAAAGAAAAGAAGAAAGAAAAGAAGAAAAAAGAAAAGAAAAAAAGAAAGACAAATATTCAGGCCTCCTTGGCCGTGTCTGGAGTACTGACCAAGATTTTCAATGTTATTATCTTATAAATATTGACTCTTAGATCCCTTCTTGGGTGATACTAAGTAAAAAAATTTGCTATTTTTATTGCTATGTTATTAGTTAGTGTTTTGTAAATCATAAAGCATCATTTGAAAAGGACACTTCATGCAAATTGATAAGTCAGAAATAAAGATTAATTTCCTCAAAGATTGCGGTCTCTGTATCTAGTTTATCTTGATGATCAAATTTTGTTGTCTCAGGAAATTTCTCTGGATCCATTAACTAAATCGATTTTGATGCCAAGGGTAGTATCTGGAAGAGTAAGAATTGTTCCCTCAATTAATAGGTAATTGAAAAAAAAGCAAACTTATATATGATCATTAGACATTTAATTTACATACAGTCTAAAATTAGAACTGATTTTTTCTTTGCCCTCCTTATTCTTTTGGGATTTTTATTTTATTTTATTTTATTTTATTTTATTTTATTTTATTTTATTTATTTATTTTTTTATTTATGATAGTCACACAGAGAGAGAGAGAGAGAGAGAGAGAGAGAGGCAGAGACACCGGCAGAGGGAGAAGCAGGTTCCCTGTGGGGAGCACGATGTGGGACTCGATTCCAGGACTCCGGGATCACACCCTGGGCCGAAGGGAGACGCTCAACCACTGAGCCACAGGCACCCATTCTTTGGGGATTCTTGAAACACATATGTAAGTGTATATGGCTGTGAAGCAAAAGTTCTGAGTAACTGCCTACTTTCATTCCATCGCTGGCATTCTTTCTGTATTTTTTCTTCTTCCTCGTCTTCACCTTCTGATTTCATCTACAAAAGGCCTCCTTAGCTACTAATTCACTCACATTCGCGTGCGCGCACGCACACGCACACACACACACACTTAACAAAGAGATTGTACCCTTCAAATTCAGATTACCTGAGTGACCCACAGTAGTGGAAAGAGTCAGTTAAATACTTTGGGGCAATAGGAGTCAGATTGAGCCCCACCAGGGAGAGGAGGGCAGTTGAACTGAAATTAGGAAGTAGTAAAAATAATTGAAATGGAAGAACTCTAGTCCATTAATCTGGAGGCTCCTTGTATAACCAATGAGCTTTAATATCCAATTTAATGAAAGATGCTTATTTCACTTTCCAGAGCAGAAAAATTAATTGGTAGCTATAATTTAAGTTTGGTCTCCTTTCTAATTGAAAGAATGTCTAAAGGGAGAGAAAAAAAAAAAAGAAAAACATTTTCATTCTATTCATTTTCATTTTTTAATTTCTTTTTTTTAGAAAAGTTTTATTACAAGTATTGACATTTTCATTATTTCAATTGGATATTTAATTTGTTACACACTGTCTGTAAGTAGGGGAAAAAAGCCTTTAAAGACAGCAAACACTTTAATGGGCTTGCAATGTATTCTCTGGATTTGCAAGGTGTGAGGATAAATTTGTCCAGGAAGAATGTGGTACATGACTATTTCAGAAAAAGCATTTTAAGGCACATAACATGATCGTCTATATTTTATCTTTTCAGTAGAAATTTTATGAGTGATTCCTCACAACCTACTATGGTATATTTTTTAAGGATGTCAGGAGCAATTGGCCAAGCCCCGATGCTCTATTGAGTTTGCTCACACTTTAGAGGCATGTTTTTTTTTTTTTTTACCTTGATTACTTCAGATCTCTGGTCTGCCTAATTTAAATACATGTACCTGTATATAAACATACGCATTTGCCTGGATGTATATACACACATACATATATACCTATATTTGCAAAGCACAAAAAGTCTATATGCTAGTGAACATACTGAAATACTTCACACCCTGGTGGTTTTTCTTTCTATTTTTTTTAAGCTGCTCTTTTCTTACTTCTCTGCATAATTCTAAAATCAAGACCAAATCCCTCAGAGTGCTTGTACAGAAGTGCCACCAGAATAAAGAGGCCCATAGGAGTATGGCCTATTTAAAACATCTGAAAATAACTTGAGAGGAGACCCTCCTACTTTTTCCTCTGCCAAGAGACACCGACAGCACAAGAAAGCTTTTAGCTGTCTTACTGTCAATTTCTGTCCTGGCATAAGGACATATGGCGCCTAAATATGTCCATTGACAATGGTTGCTTCTGTAAGGCATAGCCAAGTCTGTCTTCATGAGGACAGCAGGGGGAAAGCCAGTGGTGTTGGTCCGCGGAGCCCCGAGATTTGAAAATGAGGTAATCATCTTCCAAATAAAGCCAACTTGCCTTTGCATATCTTATGCGCATAGGTGCCCATGGGTGTTTATGGAACTCTGGAAGGGCACCTCAGTGGCTCTGGAATATGGCTTGGTCTACACAACCGAAATGATACCTGTCCAACAGTTATGCTTTGCTGTGTGATTGCTTCAGCCTTTTTGTGTTGCACAGCGAATGATTTATTTTGCCAAAATTAACAATGCCTTGAACAAATTAGACGTTGTAGTTAAGGTAGTTAGGTCTGAGGAAATGTACAGGATCAGTATTATTCTGTGTGGCCACATACTATTAGACCAGCATCGTCCTACCACAAGACGTGATGCTCAGCATAGGGCCTAGTTTCCAGGAGGCATGTATTAAATGGTAAGAGAATGAAGGATCATGGAAATAACACATGTGAGAGGCAGTAGAGCATATTAGTGAAAAGTGTAGACTCCCAAAGGAAACTACCTATGTTTATTTTTTTTAAAGATCTTATTTATGGGGATCCCTGGGTAGCTCAGCAGTTTAGCACCTGCCTTTGGCCCAGGGCGTGATCCTGGAGTCCCGAGATCGAGTCCCACGTCGGGGTCCTGGCATGGAGCCTGCTTCTCCCTCCTCCTGTGTCTCTGCCTCTCTCTCTCTCTCTCTCTATCATAAATAAATAAATAAATAAATAAATAAATAAATAAATAAATAATCTATCTTAAAAAAAAAAGATCTTATTTATTTATTTATGAGAGACACACAGAGAGAGGGAGAGGGAGAAGCAGGCTCCCTGAAGGAAGCCTGACTTGGGACTCAAACCCAGGACCTCAGGATCACACCTTGAGCCAAAGGCAGACACTCAACCGCTGAGCCACCCAGGTGCCTTTGAAACTACCTGTGTTTAAATTACAGCTTTGCCACTTACTGCCTATGTGACTTTGGGCAAATTACTTACTTTCTGGGGTCCAGTGTCCTGTATCTCAAGTGGACATAATAATAATAGCTGCCTCACAGGTTTGTAGTGAGGATTAATGACTTTATACATGTAAAGATATTATCATCACTCCTGGCACATAGTTCAGGCTGAGTAAGTGTTGACTATTTGTGTTAATATTATGGAACGTAATACATAGAATATTCTTTGGTTTGAAAGTGATTTTTTTTTTAGAATCATGAGTTTTATACTTGTAATTATTTTTAACACTATCACCGGCATTTAAATAGTGTTTTATAGTTGGCAGAATTTTTGTCATATATATATATATTTTTAAATGTGATACACTGTTTTATTCAAGCATTTTGAGACGGGCAGGAGAGATGCTCAGATTTTAGAGGTGATTAGTTTTAACTTACTTCCCAGAAAAGCTGGCCCATGAGAATCAATAATGAGTGACAGGCCCATGGGGGCCCCCCTGGGGTCAAGCCAAGAGTAGAGGGTCTACCCCGTGTTCATCGGGCATGGCCAGTGCTGGTGTTCAGGCGGTGCTTAATAAAGGCTCATTGTTTCCCTTTGCCTTGTATGAGGTATTACCATCCCATTGTCCGAATAAGACACTGAGATTCAGTGATAAGTCTAAGTGTTCTTGATGTGCATTTGGGATGATCCAAAACTGAGCCAGATGAAGGAGTCCCAAGCACTTTCCTTTTCTTGATGTGAAAATAGGTCTAACAGATTCTTCTGCCCCGCTGAATCTGGAGTTCCCACTCAGCATTACACTTGGAGCTGCTCAGAGAATCCTGTCTCCAGGCCCGGTTCCCACCCACTGTTCTTCGGCTTCAGCCAAGCTGATGCTTCTGATTCACTATATTTGGGGAAATTATCTGCCATGAAAGCACCCTGGAAACTCTCACATTAGGTGATTTTAAATCGTAATTTATAGTTTTAATTCTTTTATTAAAATCATAAAATATTAGACATACATGTTTTCTTTTGTTCTACTCTCAAAACTGCTTAAATTGATCTTTTTGGTTTTTTTAAATTGATCTTCTTATAGAAAGTTTTGAGATTCAGACAAGCCAACAATTGAACAATTCCAGGGAACTCATAGGATTTAGCCTATGGGCAAAAGACATATATTTCTGTACAGTATTTTACACACTTTGGTATAAAGTTTTTGCTCTGATGGGGACACCTTTTGTTAAAATACTTTTTAAGTATTTTGTGTATGCAGAATATATCTATCTTCCTGATAGATTACAAGTAGTCCACGGCCAAGAATGGCGTTTTGTAATTATCTCACATGCTGCAAAACGGAGCACCAGATTTAATACATATCAGCTCTTCAGTAAACAGATGTTGGAATCACACATCCATAACTTAAACTTTTGTGCCTTTCCTGACCCCAGATGTCTCCAAGATTTGTGGAGACTGAGAACATTCAGATAACTAAATTGCCCACTTTTGTTCTTTTAGATAGATGGCATCAATTTCTACTGCCTCACCAAAAAATTATGTAGGCTGGGCATAGAACTTTCCTTATACATTTTACAACCAGCTTTGGCCAGTAGAAGAGCATTCCCTTCCCAGCACTGTTGGTCTTCTCTGTGGCTTTGGTGGTGGTTCAAACAATGGGACGGTAGCCATCCCCCAAGGAAAAATTTAAGAGAATTAAAGAAATAGGAACTTACAAATAAACATACTAACTCTGCCTAAAATCCGTGTCTTAAATGTTCAGGAATTCTCTTTTTTGTAGGCCCTAACATTTCTCATAATGTGCGTTTCCCTTCTAAATTTAATAATGGTAATTTCGTTAGCTATGGAATATGTTAGTTAAGTGGTTTAAAAGCAGTAAGAAGTTGAGCTCATTACTTAATTGTTTCTCAGGAAAAAAAAGTGCAATTTTGTAATCATTTTCCTATAGTATCTGTGGAGCTTTCAACTTTTCCCAAACAATTAGGACTACATATTTTATCCTGGGACCAATTAGGCATTCTAAAAATTTTTTTTCTAGTTAATTTCTATGGCTCAGCTTTTTAAACAGGTGATGTCCTTATAGTACTTCATCTAGACAAACCTGTAACTTTTTTCATTCCAGACAGTTCCAAGCAAAAGTCAGTACTGAAATGAAGGAAATGTAACAGAGTATATATTTTATAACAGTAAATGAAATCATTTGTTCTCAGCCATGTCCTTTTATAGGATTTTACTTCTCAAGGATTCACTGACTGAAGAATAGTTTAATATCTTCAAGGTGGGACTTTTTGTATTAAATAACTAAAATAAACCTTTAAAAATGCTGAGCAAAAACATACCTAAATCTTGTATTTAAGTTAGATTTCATTTCAAACCGCTTTTAAGGACCCCTTTTACTTATTCTCTTGGTGGTCTTTCAAAAGCCAGGTGTCTGGGATTGTCTCCAGCCTGCTCTAAAAGCACCCCAGGCTTTGGATTAATACACGAGGGCTGCCTTTTATTTAGCAATTCCTATTTACATAATGCCTGTTCATTTAAACTCACTTGGAATGTATGGCCAAGATGAACCCAAACCCGAGTGGGTCAGCAGTGTAGGGTCTTGTTTTTTCGTTGAATTAATTTTAAAATATCCCTCTGTCCCACAGCTGGAATGAAAAAAAAAAAAGTAATGCAGAGGCATTTTTTAATTCAACTGATATATCCAAACTTCAGAATAAATACTGTATAATAACAATATGTAATAGAACAGGAATTTTAAAAACTCAGTGTCTATTATTAAACATTTCATTACTATAAAACTTAGCGTAATTTATACAACAGAACAACCGAATGTATTGCAAACCTCAAAGTACTCTCAGCCCTGAAATCATCACTTCCTTCGCACAGAATACATTTACTTAATCCTCTGATTCAACTTTCAAGTTCAAAAAGCGTCTTTTGTGTGTGTGTGTGTGTGTGTGTGTGTGTGTGTGTGTGTGTGTGTGAAATATGAAGTTTTTAAATGTGATCTCTGTCTTCTCAACACTTTTAAAAACACAGTAAGTCACATTGAATATTATGGGATAAAATGCTTCTTTAATTTTAGGCTTTTACATGAGTGTTGAGTATGTTTGTGGCTTGGTCAGGAAACCTTAACCTTTGTCATTATTTCAGACCTCACATTCAGATCCACTTTTGTGTTCTTCCCCCAGAAGGTTAGATAGTATCGGCTTTGTATTATGGGGAGGAATCCACTTCACTAAATTACAGCTTGTTTTAAGTATTTACTTAAGTATTTGTGGGACTAAAGGTCCTTAATAGTTGCAGTTGCACGCACACTAGAAATTTGGATAAAACCTGCTTTCAGGGTTAAAAAAAAAAAAGCTGAAGGATTTTTCTTTTTAAAATAATGTGAACTTTGAATTAGGAAAATGTGGCTTTGAAAAGTTTGTTTTCATCTGCAACATTTTAATGCTTGTTTTTCGTTGGCTTTTACCAAATGACTTGAACTTAAAAATGTTGAGATTTAGTTACATGTTTATGGAGAATGATAATCTCACCCATGCGTCTGCATTGCTTGCCTGTGTTTTTCCTCCAGCGTTGAGTTAATGTGATGTTTATCTGCTGTTATACTTTGGTTATCTTTTTGAAATCCCACTTTGACATCTTTCTTTAGAGTACATTTACGCAGTGATTAAGTCTTCTTGTCTTCCTTTATAGCATCTCCAGATGCTACATGGTGGAGAGAGCCTTTTTTACACTTCTTTAAAAGTTGATTAAATTTCATTAAGTCATTGTATGTGAATAAATATCTGGGCCTTTTTATCTCATTATTATACAGGAGGCATGTAACATATACATTATTTTTTTATTGTGCTCCTTGAATAACAGTCATTTTGTCTGGAAGTATTTTTATTAGGAACTTACTCTTGTTAAGTTATACTTAATTTCACTTTCTCTTACTTTAATGAAATCTCATTGTTCTTCTCCACAAAGCACATCATTTGTTTTATTTTGTTTTATTTTACTCTGTTGTTGTACTTATGGACTATCATCTGGCCTCAGAAAACTTCTTGATGAATTTTTTAAAAAATTTATTAGAGATAACCTCATTTTTTTATCTGCATGGATATATGAATGAGCCAGCTTTGTGACATTGAAACAAATCAAAACCCAGCAACCAAATAAAGCAACAAGGCAACTAAGATTTTGAAAGAATAAAGCAACTTTCTCAGGAATTGCAATCAAGTATTCTGTATACATAAACTAATCAGGACTATTTCATTTCTTCCTTTGCAAGTCCCCTTGAACCTTGAACCTAACAATAAGAAATAATAGAAAACCAAAGCCCTGCTATGGCTCACTAAACTAACACCCTTAAAAGGCATTTGGCTGTGACTGGATATGAATGAGAATGTTCCCCAAATCTTCTGCTGAAAGATGGGGCCTCCTGTGGGAGTCTTTAATTGTTTTCCTCTTTTTTCTCTGCAGGAGCCACAGAGCTCAGCTTCTTAACAAAACCAGTATTAGTGAGGCGATCAAAACCAAACCTCTAATATGGTCAGTATTTGACCACCTTTTTATAAAGTTAATCAAACCTGTTAAGAAAAAAAGTAAAGTAGCAGAATGTAATATTCTGGAAGGAAACTCCAGAATATAATGTAAAATTCCAATAGTTTGACCCTGTGGTGGGTGTTTACCTAAAAAATAATTAATTGATTTTCGGCGGAGCCAATCAGTCAGTTCTGATAAATGGATTCCTTCATTTATGTGATCACCTTTATAAATTTAAGGCATCTGTTTAAAATATGTGTGTGTATCAGATTGTGTCAGATTATTTATGTTCAACATTGCTTTATTTTCCTATCACATTTGACAAGTGTAAAAAAATAGTATAATGCATAATCAATCACCAATAAATCAACCTAAATCAATTTAAAAATAAATCAGTTGTAAATGTCCCATTGTGATTTTCAGTGATGTTTATCTTGTTTGTTTTAATTTGGTGGTAAATTTTTTTTTTTTAGGGATTTAGCTAGGTAGCATGTGCTTTGGCTTTAGAACGTAAATCAGTGGTCGCTTGTCTGTGTGCTGGGATGTAGACACTTATCCGACTGATTTAAACAGATCCTAGCGTACATTTATAAAATCCAGTTTCTCCTTTTGAACAATTATTGCTGATGAAAAATATTGGCTCATACAATTGGGTATTTGTACTCTCCTCGTTCAGTAATGAGAAAGGATACAAAAATTTTGGACCCGGTTCTAACAAAGAACTGAGTTTTTTGGGGTATGATATCATTTGAAGGGCAACTCTTTCCTTTAAGAACCACTTGTATTATTCTGTGATGCCTAAATTATCCCAATAGAATTTCATTCCTATTTTGTGTGAATGAACTACTCCTTATTAAAATGTTAATATCTCCTGGTCACTTATATCTAATATCTTCTGGTCACTTATTTCTAAGCTTCGAACTGTTAAATATTGAATTTTGTCCTGTGTGAGGGAGAGACTAAGTTCAAGGTGATAAAGTACACAAAACATAAAGGCATGGATTTCTTGGAGTCCATGTAGAAGCTCCAGGAGATAGAATAGGGCACCAAAGGGAGAAAATGGACCATCACTAAAAATAAGATTGCCCTAATAGGAAATTTTGTTGTGGCAAGTCCTTGGTACAGGAATAGGGCATTCCTAGACTGACAGGATTGATTTGCAGATGATGTGCATCTCTTTGTGATTTAGGTCTTCTAAATGGCCAACAGTATGAGCTTGCCTACTAAAGCAGGCTAAAGCATTGATATTCAGGTGCATGATTCTGAACTTAACTGCCTCCCACCCCGCCCCTTGGGTGGGTTCTTTTTTTTTTTTTAAGATTTTATTTATTTATTCATGAGAGACAGAGAGACAGAGGCAGAGACACAGGCAGAGGGAGAAGCAGGCTCCATGCAGGGAGCTTGATGTGGGACTCGATCCCGGGTCTCCAGGATCAGGCCTTGGGCTGAAGGTGGCATTAAACTGCTGAGCCACCCCGGGCTGCCCCCCTTGGGTGGGTTCTAAGCTCCCCTGTGTTATTTATCCACAATCTTTTTTTAAAGATTGTATTTATTTATTTATTCATGAGAGACACAGAGAAAGAGACAGAGACGCAGGCAGAGGGAGAGGCAGGCTCCCTGCAGGGAGCTTGACGCAGGACTCAATCCCAGGACTCCAGGATCACTACCTGAGCCAAAGACAGATGCTCAACCGCTGAGCCACCAGGCGTCCCTCACAGTGTGTTAGTAGGCAGGAAACATCCAGGAGCCTTGGTCCCACCTCTGTAAATGCCCCCCGCTGGGATTATTGGAAGGATGAAGTAAGGCTGATTGTGTAAAAAGAATCTACAAGGCACATGGTTGGTTACTTTAAATGTGACTTTTCAGATGATCCAAATGTTGCTGACCAACAGGCAGTATAATGCAAACCCATCACTACTCTGTCGTGATTAGCCAAGGAAGACCTAATATAAACCCTTTTTTTTTACCCTTGCATACATGTTTCTTTTTAATTAAATCATTTTAATTAGGAAAAACACCAGACCGAACTCAAAAGATAATCAAATAAGTGTGATCCAGAATGTAATAACTTAAAACTATACATGTTGTGATTCGTTACATGAAAATATTAGGCCTCATAATACCTTCATGGACCGACTTATTGTTGGTTGTTTACACTTAGTTTACTTCGTCTGACTTTGTGGCAGCTCTTCTACATACCAGGATTCATTGCGGAGACAGCCTCTGTATCCTGCAGTTTTACTCATTATAATCTCCTAAACAAAACAAAACAAAACAAAATCTCCTAAACATTTTCTTTCAATACTTTTCACCTGTGTTAAGTATCACGATTAACATTTTTGGGGGGTGAAATGACTAGCTTAAAGTTAAAAAGAGAGAAATCAGTGGTGTGATCACATTTCTAAACACGAGATATTTAACTTAAACCCAACTAGATGCAGTTTACCTCATGATTGGTGACTTATTGTTTTCCCAAAAATGTTTTCACTTCAGGAGACTAAAAAAGAAATAATAGTAATCACTAGAGAAAATGTCAAAAAGCTGTGGAATTTGAATTAAATGTGTGGTGGGTTTGTGTTTGTAATCTACAGAAAAGTAACACTAGATGAATAAAACGTGTGTAGAACTGAATCTTTATTCCAATGGGGAGGAATAGCCATCAATTTGATAAGAATATTAGATGGAACTTGAACAGTTAACTTATATTAACAACCGAAAGAGGGTGGCGTTGCAGAAAATTAAGGGTGAAATCAGTTTTCAAAGATTAGAACTGCATTTTAAAGGAAACCAGAATTTCCTGAGAAATAATCAAAAGCTACCTTCATCACCAGAGAACTACCTAGAAGATGATGCGTTGTTTTTAACCAGTTCGTTATTTAAAGGATTCTATGCTTTTGTGCCCAAAAAGGATGGAGAAGGAGGTCCTTGTCTGTATTTCTTGCTTGAGGAAAGGACCTTGATTATAATTCATTAATATGCAGATGCAGAACCAAGGACTACTTTGATAGAAATAATTTCTACTCCCATGAACTCAGGGGAAGTCTCCAAGAATGATAAGAAATGGATTGGGGAAGGATAATTTCGTTTCCTTCTTTTCTAGTTATTTCCGCTGAAGTTTAACATACTGAGAGACCAGATAACATATGTCCATTTTTTATCAGCATTTTCATTTGTACCATGTCCTGAAGCATGTGCATATTTACAGAACTGTCCTGAGTAGAAGCATACCAAGATTGTAGGGTTGTTTTTTTTTTAAATTAAAAAAAAAAAAAACAGCAAACCTTATCTAGATCATAATCTATCACTATGACATGCATTATTTTAAATATTTGCTCTGAATTTTTTTTTAATTCACGTGGTCTTGTGTACTCAATCTTTTGCGGAGAATAAATAACAAACACATAAGTATCCTCCAGCATCTGACTTTATTAAGGTTGAAAATATATTCTATATTAAAACTAAAAATATAGTTTGCTGCATTTATACGAAAAACCCAATAGTTATAAGTTTTCATCTTGATACAGAGAGTGGTAGTTCTGCCTATTTTATTATTCCAAAATAAATGTTTTATAAATTTTGTGAAATGCTGACCAGCAGTTTCATTCCTCAACTTCAAAAAGTTCAATATTGTAAGAAATGGTTTGAAATTACAAGAGTGCTTTAGGTTAGACAAGCAGAATATTTTTGTACAACAAAGATATTTAAACAGGATGTACTAGAAGGTTATTACAAGTGCATTCCCAGTAGATCCCCAGGTTTTTAAGACTGAAATTTCTGGGATAGGAGTTAATCAAATCCTTTTATTGAGTATGCAAATCACTCTACTGGGCCTCTGGGGAGTTCCATGGGATGTTTCTTTCTTTAAGGAGTTTACAGTTGGATATAGAAGCAAGATAAGATCATCCAAAAGGACCAATGATCTCTAAAAATGACCATTGTATCAAAGACGTAAGCACTTTAAAAACATATCTGATGATGCTGACTATAGTGTTACACCAATAAAGGGATGTATGGTTGGACATATTTTAGAAAAGGAGTAGATTTCTTATGGCTTTAATGCGGGTTTTTAGTGTCTGAAAGATTAAAGTGTGTTTGAAGATTTAAACAAACCTTTTCAAAATAAACAGCCAGTCAATTTCTATTATTTGTCACTATAATTACCCAGTATTCTTTGATTTATTGTGGAGGAAGTATACAGTGAACTTCCTGACTAATCCTCGCAGAGAAGAAATGATCTGGTCTTGGAGAATGGCAATACTAGTCTCTTTTCTTTCTAAAGATTTTATTTATTTATTCATGAGAGACAGAAAGAGAGAGAGAGAGAGGCAGAGACAGAGGCAGAGGGAGAAGCAGGCTTCATGCAGGGACCCTGATGCAGGACTCGATCCTGGGACCCCAGGATCACACCCTGGGTTGAAGGCAGGCGCTCAACCGCTGAGCTACCCAGGCGACCTGCCATTTCTTTTCTTTCTTGATTTAAAACTAAGTGTGTTATAGTCACGTGGAAAGCATCTATCGCATTTAGAGTCTTGGAAGGACAGATGCTGTCCAAAGAGGGATTGCAAATAAGGCTTAGGGTATTTTCTATCAGTTTTTCTTTTTTCTTTTCTTCTTTTCTTTTCTTTCTTTTCTTCTCTTCTCTTCTCTTTTCTTCTCTTCTCTTCTCTTCTCTTCTTTTCTTTTTTTAAAGTAGGCTCCACACCTATTGCAGAGCCCACCTTAGGATTTGAACTCACAACCCTGAGATCAAGATGTGGGCTGAGATCAAGAGTCAGACACTCAACTGACTGAGCCCCCCAGGCGCCCTGTATCTTCTATCAATCTTAATATAATTTAATTTACTTTTTTGTATCTATCTGGTCATCGAAGCAAAATAACCTATTTCTCACTTCCATTAACTTTACTGCCATCTTTGGCTTCTGATCAGCAGCCGAACAGAGGTTTCAGTTGATGGCACCGTCACATAAACAGAGTTCATTTCAAACACTTAGTACTGTTTGAACAGAAACTGCTTTACATATTTTTTTACACTGATCTGTTATTTAGAGGATATTGGGAACCTGATCAAAGGCAGCGTGAGTCACACCGAATCTTTGGCTTTTGTGAATTTGAGGTCAGCGTTTGAGTGAAGAAATCAGAAAGGAAAAACAAAACAAAACGAAATGACTTTCATTCTTACCTAGACAACAAAGGCCACTTAGCCATTGCTATCTTGTTAGTTTTTTCTGGATCGTCTCACCAGACAAAGATCTCATCAGTTCCAATTCCATCATTACTCTTTCTAGCAGTGCTTCAAGCCTTGTGCTCTTCAAAGTAGCACAGAGCAGCGCAGAGCACTGTCTGCATTTGGTCCCACCACTCGGAGCAAGAAGCTGAAACAAAATGATGCCAACTGACTTTAAGGCAATTTCCTTCCCTCTGTGGAAATTTCTGCTTCTCATATTGAATCGATTCACTGAGTGAAACTTGACCTCTTGTTATAGTGCATACACTTTGCAATGTGCTCAAGTAATTCAAAATGAAATACCAGTTGTATATAGAAAATACAAAACCTGACTATAGTGTGTCCAGCTTATTTTGAAAATGAAAATGCCTTTAAAATCTGCTTTTGTATTAAGAGAGCTACATTTACCGTCCATTAGATTTTTCTGCTCATTGTAAGATAATTAAAGTAATGGAGTCGAGCCTGAACTATAATTGTAAGCACACAGTTAAGCTTCCTTTATATATGGGAGCTGAGATGGGAAAATGATGCAATTAATTCAAAGAAAAGAAAAACTTTCTTTGTTAGATGGTGGTTTTGACCTCAAGTATCATGATGATCAAATTTCCCATGTGAGTGTGCGTGTGTGTGTGAGTGTGGACAGTCCATAGGAGATACAACACTAATATTAACTTTTTGTCAGTATTTGTTAAAGGGTAGGGAAAGTTGGTAGGTTTAAATGTGCAAGAGTTATTTCTTTAAAAAAATAAAATAAAAAATAAATGTGCAATAGATAATATTTTGTTTAAATATATTATTACTTTAAAACATGTACATTGAAAAAAATAAAAATAAAAAAATAAAATATGTACATTGTTTGGATTATTCCTCCTACAAAACTTGCCTATTGCAAACAACTTCTAATATTTATTGACAAATACCGTTGAATTTATGCTGAAGGAAAACAGGCTCATGCTTTTAATACTAGAAGATTGCTTGTGTGTTTTTAATAACAAATTACTTCACTGGAACTTGTTACATGTATTACGCATTGCTTATGTAAGTAAAGCTAAACCACACTTACATGAACAGAATGAATGGATCTCAAAGCTGCAAATTTATTGACTTCTTGATCAATACTGATCACTACATTTGTCTTAATTGAGTGCCAATTCATGCAAGTGATTTTTTTTTAAATTCTGTTTATATGAGCTCAAATAGCTTGGGTAGGAAATATACTAATGTATCTCATAAATATTATATGTATTTATATAGAATTCTTCCCTGTTGAATAATTTGTGTTAGGCATCTCGTTTCTCCAGATTTTCTAATATCTAGGCAGTTGGTGTGAGGGTGGAGGTAGGAGGTATTGGCAGAGATAGCACTACTTCTTCAGATCTTTAATAAAATTAATTAGTTGAGTTTTATGCCTTGCCTTTTTTTTTTTAATAGTGAAGCAATTGCAGTATAAAAGAGCAGTTGTTTGACTATATTATTTAATTAAACAGACTTTCCTCCCTTATTCTTTAAAAAGAAAAACGGTTATTCAAAGCATAAAAAGAAAAAAGAGATTAAAAGTAATGGTCTGTAAACTTTGCAAAGTACATAAGGAAACCTCATTAATTCTGGATATTTAAAGTATAATCTAAAATCTAAAATAAATATGAAAAAAATACAAGAACTGAAATCTTTTGAAGAAAACATCCTAAATTCACTCACAGTTTTAACACTTTCATGAATAATTATAAACAAAAGCAAGGCTATTATCAGAAGTCATATAGTAAATTTATTAGTAGCAGATGCTTCCCGATAGGATCAAGTCTGTGAAGCTGTTCATATCTAAAAATGGTTACATTTCTGTTTATGTCCGTCTTTCAAGAGCAAAAGACTTAAATTTTTCTAGAGTCATAATTATTTATCAACTCTCCTCAAATGAAGAGTAACACCTAAATGGGAAAGTACCCTCCTTAGAAGCATTATACCTTCTGTGCCCGCCTTATTTATTTTTTTTCTTGAAGACTAGAGCTCAGAAATGGGCTTGCTCATTTTATGAAGGCACTGCTATGATAGCAGAAGCCATAAAAGGAAAGAATTCTTTGGTTGAACAGAAATTAATTAGGAAAAAATGAGGAAGGAAAGGAAAGCTTTTAAGTCAGTGGCTTAAAAAAACGTTCTAACAGCTGTAATATGAGAGAACATACTAACACATTTTTTAATATAATTATATGAAAAAGACATTTTTATATTTCCCTCTTCTAGCATAAAAAGAGTTTTTTGTCAAGCAGTAACAATTTATTCCTTATGGAAACTGCTGTATTATTGTCTGATGGCCATTTTAGATCCATAAAACGAAATGGATTAAAGAAAATTAAACAGTATTTTTAAGTGTCTACAGCTTGTGGCATGTTAACAACAATCTATGCGAAACAGCACCAAAAATTAAGCTTGTGTTTCCAAGGTTCCTTTGTACTGTAATATAATACTTAAATGTTTAACTCTGAGAGTTTGTTTTAAAATATAATTGTAAAAGCCTCAAAAACGTAGGAGAGGTAAAATGAGATACAACCAAATGTAAGCACGTGTTAGACATGTTATATATTATGCACAGTAGACATATGTGTAAAAATATTTTTTTTTCATTCTGTCTCACATGATTTGTTATAGGTCCTTTAAAACTTAGATAAATAAGATGAAGTACTTTTTGAGAGTCAGAAAAACCACATTCTAATTCAGAATTTGTCACTAAATGTATGCTCTTAGCTAAGTTGATTCAACTCACCCGGCCTCAGTTTCCAGTTTTGTAGATGAGAGGATTGGATGCCTCTTTTAAAACCTCAGGGTACCTCCTGATTTTTATTAGTATTCAGGTCATTTTCCAATATTAGGTTAAAAGCCCAGAAACAGCTCAGTATCTCTTAGGACACTCAATGCCCTAGTAAAATCTTGTGCTTGTCCCCGAGAGGTTCGTAACCTACTCTAGGTGGGTACCGCTTACGTGTTGCAAAGAACAGTTTGGGGTAGATACTTTGAGTTGGATTGAATATGACTTGGTGAGCTGCTGCGCTTTTGCATATAGTTAAGTGAGCGATTAAAAAGGTGAAAGTGACAAGAAATAAAGGGTAATGACTTGATAGTATCAAATGGTCAGGGTGTCAAAACTCTTAAGTAATTGCAAAGAGGAAAGCGTGAGAGGGCACATGAGTCCTCCAATACTTAGGGCTCCTTGGGACAAGCCAGCAGTCTTCTCCAAGGCACCCGGTCCTGCTGAGTATTCTAGAAGTGCAATGACTATTTGCTGGTTGACTCATGCCCACTTGGCTTGTCACATGTCTATACATTCTGTTAACGTGAAACTAACTTACGTGCTTATCCTTCAGCGGCTTCTTAAAAACTGGATACAATAATTAAGAGAGGATTATGTTCAATATTTATATGCTAAAGCATATGTAAGACTTTGAGAGAACAAAAGTCCATTGAGAATCTTTTAATAGTAAAAAATCAGAATATTGAAACTGGTGTAGTTCTGTTCCATATGTTTGAAACCCACCAACATTTTTTGTGAGATATCTGTGTTGTCTTCTTTATCACATGTTAGAGTGTAGTAGGGGCCTTGATGTATCATTCCTTGTCCTGGAAGACTCTGTAAGTCCAGCCTGGTGAGGTTTTCCTGGGTTAAATGGGTGTGATTGCTCACATGTGACCAGCACCTCAGTGCTGTACGTTTTTGTCGCATTCAACAACAACAAAAATTGTATGATGCATAGACTTCATAATGAGTGGGAGATTTTAACTAATGAGTGGGAGATTTTGACGCTACACACTACACCCACAGTATTACAGCACAAGCAGACACGCTTGTGTAGGTGTAGATTTTTTAGATGTATGTGTAGAAGAAAGTCAAAGGTTGAGGGAGAAGATCCACTAGAAAAACCAGACCTGGGGACTTGGCAGCATGTGACCTGGAGATGAGAAGACCGATTTTGTGTGTGGCACACAGTCCCAGGCTCACCCCAGACTCATTACTGAGGATTTTCTAGGCATAGTTCTGGGTAAACATGGTTTCAGTTCGCGCCCCCAGACATCTCAGGAGTTGGTGCATTTGGTGGTCTGGAATACTTCCAAAAGGGTGTGAACTACAGTTTGTGAAGCAGCATCATTAGTCATGCCTATAATTTAGTTAGAGTGCACGCATGCATGGGTCGGTATGTGTGTGTGGTGTGTGCCCAGAGCCCAGACCTAGGCTGGCCCGCAAGGGGGCCGTACTGAGAGCCCAGTGGTGCCAAGGTCCCCTTACCCAAAATCCTGTCACCTACTCAGAGTCAGACTTATGAGCGGGAAAGCCGGGTAAATTTATCTTCTCAAGTTCACTCCTGTGGGTTTTACTCTGAAGATATTTTCTTCTCAAAGACTTTAATTATTCTTAGAAACTGTTTTGTGGTTTCCTTTAAAAAAAATCACTAAGAATGACTAATGAGATGGGAAGATTAACCAATATTAGACTTTGAGTTCTGTACCACATTTTCTTCTTTTCTATAAATGTATCACTCTGTGCATGTACATTTTGATGCCTATTAAAATTGAGCATAGTTGCAAATTGAAAGAAAAAGGAAACTTTTTGTTCCCTCAGTTGAGTCCTGAAATATTATCTCCCCTAAACGTTAATTCTAGATGCCTAGAAGAGGCTCAATGAAAACTTTGTAAATTAATTTGCTCTGACAGTACAGACGTTCTTAAGAATTTCCAGCATAGCTCTGAGTCTTTCAATAACTCAGATAACTACAGAAAACAGTGGCAGAAATCAGCACACAAACATTTGAACAAATATTCACTGTTTCTTATTCACTGTTTCTTATGTACGCCTGACCTCTGAAAGCTTGTGGTAACATGGGGACACAAATAAAATTCCTGGCCCCTCGTTCAGTAGAGTTATAATTGGACATCCTCTAAAACATGTCATTTCATATGGTTTATTATACTGCCGTGCTGTAACAAGGTTCACAGGGCGGCTGAAGCCAGTAATCCATTTATAACTATACTCTGATGACAATGAACAGACCAGGGGATATTTGAGAATTAAAGTTACCTGGAGGTGGCAAGTTTAAATGTCAGGACTGTTGCTAAGCTCCAACATTTTTTTTTTCCCTTTTCATGTGCCATGTCTTACTAAATGAAATTTTTCATTGAAAAAAATTAAGGGTGATGTCATCAGTGCAATAACAGATAATTTGCACCTTGCCTATCCAAATAAACATGTTGAGAATGGGTATTATTTGAGGTTCCAGAATTTTCAGATCATATTGAAGAAAACACTTCTTTTAGTTACTCTTAAACGTCAGAATTATACTTTATTTCATTTGCCTGACGTTGGCATAGATCTGAACGGTAGTATAAAATTATTTACCTGTTTAGTGAGCACCTGCTCTGTGCCGGGCACTGTTCAAAAACCCACAGATACCTCGTTCAACTATTTTAACCCTGTGTTATAAAAGCCAAGTTGATTTCTATTCAGAGCAGTGCCAGAAGGATTTTAGAAATGAATGTATGGTGTTAAATTATTTTATGAAAGTTTTCATTTTGTGATTAGAGTATTATTGAACTTGGGTTATAAAGAAGATTGCAGCTCTTCTGAAATTTCATTTGTATAGAAGAGCTTGAAATTCTTGGCATTCATTTGCATAAAAATTGAGTCCAAACTTTGCCAGGTAGTGTTTAAAGACCTCTTTAATATGAATCTATCCTTATTTCTCGCCTACTACCAACACATCCCTGGAAGTGCTTTGAGTCTTCCTCGACCCTAGACGCCAGTGTGTGACCCCCAATCCTTTGCTTTTTCGCAGGCTCTCTGCTAAGACTGCCCCTTGTTGTCATTTCCACTCAGATGTGTGCCCGTGATCACCAGTCTCAACGGGTGCCTTCCTTAAAATCCTTAAAATATCATGACGGATCATCCCATTGGAAATTACCCTTTCCTGGCACATGTTATACTCAGTTGCTAAACTTAGCACAGTTGGTTTTATCTAGAATTATTGGAACAAGTATCTGTGTAGCCTTTTAGGATGGTTGGAAACCTGGACTATAGGAACAGTTCTTGCTAGTTTACCTTTATGTCATAGTTACTAATAAACACTTCACAAGTTCAGTTGAAATCAGTATGGGTTTCCAGGGGACACCTGGGTGGCTCAGCAGTTGAACGTCTGCCTGTGGCTCAGGTCATGATCCCTGGGGTCCCGGGATCGAGTCCAGCATCAGGCTTCCTGCAGGAAGCCTGCTTCTCCCTCTGCCTGTGTCTCTGCCTCTCTCTGTGTCTCTCATGAATAAATAAATAAAATCTTTGAACATATATGGACTTCCTGTGCTGCTTCCTGTGCTTCCTGTGCCTCCTGTGCTGACCTTGAGCCTGAATATTCCCACCACATGTCAGGGACTCTGCTATATGTCAACGATCCAAAGCCCTTTATGTTTTTGGGGTTCCGTTTCAGTAATGCCAGCCACCAGAATAATTGTATTGTCTTCAGAGAGATTATAACGGTGTTTTAGATTGGACTTTATTAAGTCAACTTTTGCATCCCTGAATGCTTCCCTTTAGAATTTTGTCATTGTGTGAGCCAATAAATCATCGTGGTATTACATAATTATTTTAGAGAAAGGTTCAGCAAACTATGGCCCACAGGTCAAATCAGGCCCTCCACCTGTTCTGTATGGCTTCTGAGCTAAGGATGAGTTTACATTTTTAAGTAGATGAAAAAAATTGTAAGAGTGATCATATTTTATGACATGAGCAAGTTACCCGAAATTCTGATCTTAGTGTGCATGAACAGTTTTAGTGGCACACAAGCCACCTGGGTTTGTTTGCATCTTGTCTGTGGCTGCTTTTCTGTTCCCATGGCACACAGCCTCAATAACTGTCTGGCTCTTTACATGGAAATGATTTTCCACCCAGTTCTAGAGTCCCTGAAAGATATTTCATTAGATTGTAAACTCTTTGAAGACAAGGGCCATCTTTCTATCGCCTGCTAACCCCTTCGAAGGTATGGCTTTAGGGCACTTTAAATGTTTGTTTATCGATTGGGTTGTTGATATTTGCTGGAAGTCAAGTCAGAGCACCGTGGAACAGCAGACAGGGCTACTTTCTTCAATAAGATTTGTGCCTTTCATTACTAGCGGGCATACAGTGAAAGTCAGCAGAGACCCAAGTAATTTTTGGAATGCAACATGTTGATTATTCTTTGGCTACTTTGGCTACATTTCTGACACGTCATTCTTTCATGTTTTACAGAAAACACTAATTCTCACTTTGCAGTGTGGTTTCCATTTATTCCCAAGGGTGTTTATGCATTAGTTTTTGATTAATGGAATGTTTTCTCCTCTCCCAAGATAAGTGTGGGGGATGCAACTATCTAAATTGCATCTGGTGTGTGTAGTAGGGCTGAGCAACCGCTTTGTGAGCTTAAGCACAGTTAAGTCCGTGGATTTAGGTTAAGGAAAAAAAAAAAAAGTAAATAAATAAAAAGGCCCTGGATCTTTCTTCGGTATGCCAGCCACAAAGCTTTCCTAAACTTTTCTCTGTCCCTAGAAAAATAAGGACTGAGAATTCCTGTGACATCTTGTTCTATTCAGGCATATGTCGGAACCAGGAATTACTCACCTAATCCTCCTATCATTACCATGTTTTGTTTGCTCGCTCAACTTTAGCAATAGGGTTCCAGTCCTCCTTTCATCATGACATTAAGGTAAGCATTGTGTGGGGCCCTGAGCCCACGAGTGGGCTCTTGGGCATCAACTACACCATCACCGGCTTGGGATTTGAGGAAGCTGGGAGACTGTTCTCAGAGAAGTGTGTTTCATTGATAAACAAGGTTCTGAAAAATGAATGGGAAGAGTATGTCAGCAGTATGTATAAAAAAAAAAAGTGTGTAACATTCATTAAAGTGTTTGTTAAATAATGTATTCAGACTGACTGTGTTTCCCAGCCTCTTCTTTGCCCATTATATGTTCTAGTAAATTAAAGCTCGGAAACCTTTGTCAGAGTTATAATACTCAAACTGACATCTAATTCCCCCAGACAATAGGTACAAGTCTGCAAGCCTCTCTAATTCTTTCCAGTCTTTACATTTATTGATTCTTTTGTAGACCTGTTTCATTCAATCTATTACAAACAGCACTGGTTAAAAGTGTGAAGTTTACCACATTTGACCAGAGGCGCGGTAAAACAATAGCATCCTGACATACATTTCATACATCCCAGGGGTGTAGCTCTTAATCTGAGCAACATTTTCATCTATAATTACTACATTAGATTTGAAGTGCCGGCTTGATTCAAGAGATTGACATGTTTATTTTTTGGCTGACCTATTTGGGTAGATGTGGATTTGATTCGTCTATTGTGTGTGACCCCGTGGTACAGATACTTTATTCGTCGGGCAAGAAGCCTGTTTTGTTTTGAAGTCACCCTCTTCTCCTAGATTTGAAATCCCCTTATGATAGTTATGCAAGAAATCGTGCGTGCGGGGCTTCTCACTTACCTAGATATTGTAAATAAACATATTATTTTAGAAGGCTTTGGAGAGTTTCGTATTATTGAGATGGTTGCTGAAACCTTTATAAATACTGCATAAAATGCCCTCCACAACTCGATGGCCCATGTTCAGCTTTCACAGAATTAACATAATATACTTTTTATTGTATGCCATTTCTCAGGATTATGCCTTTTCTACACATCTGATATTGTAAAACATACCGTGTAAATAATTGATAATAAACAAACAAATTCTACTTTTGCCCTGGTGTACTTCACCAGTTTCAAGACTTTGAAGTTCTGTAAATAATTTATGGCACTTATTAGTACAGGCAAATCAAACGGTATCCTTGATCCGAGAGGCTTTTTGTCCTCGTTGTTTCTGAGCAGAATTGTTAAGTGATCCTTCTGATTGGGGACTAAACCGAATGCTGCTGAAAATCGCTGTGGCGTGCTTGCTGGTGTATACTGATGCACCTCATGTGGCCAAACCATTGCCATTTTCCCTCCTGGCATTTGTCAAGTTACCAGAATATACTCTGAAACTAGAACTTTCTCTATCTCTTAGAAAGAGAAATGCCTTTCCCCCTGCTTTTCATTTACCTATGACTTCTAACGCGGTGCGTGTTAAGAAGAGGATTTTGACTCAATATGCATTCCTTGGCAAAGATACAAGCGTGCTGAAAAACATGAACCTAAATATCAAAAGACAGATTATATGATCTTTTTTTAACTCATAAAAGCTTAGGCAGTATGCCAGCTAGCCAGACTAAATAATCCGCAATTGCACAATAGTCTTGCTTGGGTGTGGAAAATGTAACCATGTGATAATGAGAAGTGAAGTTTCAGAAGTTATGAAAGATTTATGACTGAAACATTTCTTTTTCCTCCTCGTGGTCTTCTGTGTTATTTATAATTACATGAATCTTAACCAAAGGTTCCATTGATTTCATAATGAATTCAAATAAAGATTTTAGTTCCTGACTGACCTTTAAAGGTTAGGCTGGTTATGCATGTTTTTTTTTTTTTTCCTAAAAGTTTTCTGTTGTGAGGAAATTTATTTTTTTTGTCGTGGAAGTATTCATAATAGATATGGTCACTTTAGGCTATGGTTACAACTGTAAGTCAGATGAAATAAAATATAACAAATGCAATTACACATACACATGGGCACGCACACACATGTATGTGTGTATATATAATATATATATATATTCAGAAGGCTGTCTTGATAATAGTTTCATTCAAACAAGGCACATTGGAGAAATTTTGTTTCTTTTTAAGAGGGCCAGTATAGGATGAGCAATTTATGATACATTACTTTTTAGGGTACTTGCCATCTCTTGGAAGGGTTTGATTTGTAAGGAAAAACCCATGGAAAGTGTCTTTTCCTGCACCCTACCATGTCAGTGATAGCTCCCTTCTAAATGGTGGGGCCCTACTTGTTGGTCAGGGTCAGCTGGTCAACCTGTCCTTTTGAAGTGGTTAAGGGAGAATATTTTAAAGTGCGATGCCACACTAAAGCGTGGCTTTTAAAAAATATTTTTAAAACTCTTGAAATAGCAGTGTAAATACAGCTTTGCTACATTTTGAATATTAATTACTAATCATAACCCTAAATTAATGTGTCATTATACTTTGTAAAGACATGTTAAAAGAAATGCAAATGCCAAAAAAATAAAAGATTTGCATTTGTTAGAAGCATTAACTCACTTAACTTCAAACAGTAATTATTACTATTTGTGAAGGAAATCATGGTTCTCCATTATATTCTCAGAAAAATCTCTAACCTTGAAAACCTACCCAAGGCCCTGGCTAGACCTCAACTCCTGCAAGCAGCTTGTAGCTTTGAAATCAATAACCCTTCTGGCAACTTCTTTTCAGGGCCAAGATTAACTGCCCTAGAAAGAGAGCTTATCTTGGATTGAACTCCAGAAAAGAGCTAACAATCCTGTTTGGGCTCTACTTCTCTGGTGTCTCTCTGCTTGGAGCCTCCTAAGATTTCTCCCTGAACGGCACTGCTAGAGAACAGTGTGTTCTTTCTCATGGCCTCCCCTAGGAGGAGTGAATTTACTTGGGCTGTGGTAGGCACCACATCACTATTTCCCCAGGCCTCCCCTGCCTTGAAGCTTTTTGCATAGACTTGATGAAGATCATTTATTTACTAGACATAACATTCAGATACGTCAGGAAGAACTGTAGCACGTTCAGGTACAGGACAAGTTGACGGTGTGGCTTCCAGAAAGTCAATGTGGGATTACCAAATTGGAGGGTTGGTGATTCTCCAGATCTCATCTGGGAGGCAGGAAATAAGCCAAAGAGGAAGGACAAGCCTCTTCCCAGAGGTCAGTATGAGCAAGAGGGTAAGCTGGTCCTTAACACTAGGCTGCCCTCCTCTTCCATCCCTCTCGTTTTCATTGTCATTCTGCTATCCGGGGTGGGGGGCTCCCTCTGGGCCAGAGTCGTCAGGTGTACCAAAGTGACCAGGGCTAGAAGAACAGAGGGCTTGTTTCTGCTTCTGCTAAAGATTTCTAGCAGTTCCTTTTCCCTAAACTGTTACTTTCAAAGGACAATTCTGCTCATTGAAGGCTCTTTGTATATATCATTTCCTGTACATTTCAAAGAAACCTACCAGGAAGTTTTTACGACAGTCATGCCTTGTTAGTCTCACATCTCTGCGCCAAAACAAAAAGCCTTTAGAGCATCACTTCTTTCAAACCAAATATCATACTTGCCTTGGGCCTCTGTGTTTTCCTCTTCTCTCCCTGTGAAATGCCAAGTATCAGTGCTGGTCATGTGGACAGCGCCAAAGGGACGCAACGCTTGGCTCCTGAGAAATCCATCTTTAGCTTCTTTACCTTTGGTCACACTTTTTCCATCCTCAGGACCCCCATTGCGATTAGTATCAGCATCTTACAATCCAGCAATTGAAATTCCTTCCAGGAGCTTTCAGCTGCCTACAATTGCCTTATTTGTGAATCTATTTCCTGTACCAATGGCGAGCCCTATTTTTCTTATTTTTGTTTCCTACAAAAATTTTAACAGACTTACACTGCAGAAATAGGCTAGGAGGAATGGATTTATGTGGGCTGTGGCAGGCACCACATCACTATTTCCCCAAGTTTTTGCTGCCTTGAAGCTCAGAATCAAAGTAACTTCTCTAGCAGTGTGTTAGAAACGATGTCATGTGACCCTCTCCAGCCAGGAGAGGCTGGAATTGGGAAAAGCCAACTGTATCCCAGGGGTTACACTCCCCATTCAACAAGAGTGGTTCTGCTTTTTACTCCCTACGAGTTCATTTCATCACAGAGAATATTATCCAGAGGATAAAGTGTCTCCCAACCGCTGCTTTAGTTACATAAAAAGTACTCGATAAATAATTATCCCAATGTGGTATGGCATCGGGCAGTAATAAGTTCCAGCTCAGATATCCCCCTGAAAAATGTATAAAGGGCCATCAGTGGGTATGATGGTAAAAGTATCTTTTGCATGTAAATGGTTGAAATAGTGACAATAACCTTAATTTAGTTTTTTTACCTAACAGATTTAGAGCAGCTGCATACTGGCATACAATCTGGGGTGGCCTTCCGGTAGGGGTTCGTGGCTTCTCAGAAATGCAGTGCTGGCCTGTTAAAGCTGTTCTCCTATTTGGCAAGGAGATGAAGAATCAATGAGAGGCCCAGAACAGATTCTCCATCCCAGAATGTTTCCCTTATCCCACGGTACATTCTACAGATCAGAGATTCATTTGCTCTAATAAACTCCCAAAAGGACTTCGGGTAGAGTTGGCTTATCAGTTTATCAGTCATATACACCTTAGTGTGTGTTACTTTAATCAGGTAATCAGACTACTTTTACTGAGGGAAGAGGTGCACTGCTGGAGGGCCCAGTAAGAGGAGGCCATGTGTGAACTTGAGGCAGTGAGAAGGAAGGGCACCCACGTGGAGTGCCAAAGCCAGCCAGGTCAGCAGGTGGGTGCTGGGTTGGCCTTAAGACCCAAGTAGCTCTTGGTGGGAACCATGCTGGTGTTGGTGGGAACCGTGAGGTAATCTTGCCTAAAGTCTGCCACTTTGGTGAGAAGAGAAAGACGAATAGCCTGAAATTCAAATGGCTTGTGGCCTTGGGTGACAGGCAGTGGGAATGAATCCAGCAAGCAAAGTCAATGGCAGTGGGAATGGGTGTGAGCAACAGAGGCAGGCAGGTGTCAGGGGATACAGAGTCGGAGGATGTTTTCAGCTGCTCAGTCTGTATAGACGCTGAATACCTAGCAGTGGAGGACAGAGAAAAAGGAAGAAAAGGATTACTGATAAAAATGTGATCTGAGAGATGTTCAAACCATGGTCTGAGATATAATGTGAAGGCATCAGTGGTGGTAGGAAAGAGCTAGATTGAAGGGAAGAGGGGAATCTAATCCAGCAGGAGGAAGCCAGAGTCCTATCACAGCCTTCCTGAACACGTACAGGATGATGATGGGCCCTTGCCTACTTCTGTATTTATCTCATTTTGAAAGTTTGATGAAAGTGCATTTTACTAACATTTCTATGAAAAGTTTAAGTGTAGGGACGTCTAGGTTGCTCAGTGGTTGAGCGTCTGCCTTCAGCCGAGTGGGCATGATCCTGGAGTCCCAGGATCGAGTCCCACATCCGGCTCCCTGCATGGAGCCTGCTTCTCCCTCTGCCTGTGTCTCTGCCTCTCTCTCTGTGTCTCTCATGAATAAATAAATAAGATCTTAAAAAAAATTTTTTAAGTGTAGTTTAGGTAGTGTGGGAACAGAGTGGAGAAAGCTAGCCCATAGAGATGTCACTGTGAACTTCTTCAGAAGCACCAGTGCGGTTAAAGAAGGCGGTTGGTCAAGTATGGAGGAAGAAGTGCTGCACCTGAATCATGTACCTTGCATCATTCAACAACCTACAAGCAGAAGCCATTGATGGTTAGTGAAGAAAATTACATTTGAATGGACCAAACTTTAAATGAGTTGAAAATTGGTAAAAAAAAAAAAAAAAAAAAAAAGTATGTGTGTTAGTGTTTCTGTTGTTTTATGGGGAAAAAAAGTAATAGCTCAGCACCGAAGTGTACTACGGATGTGAGACTCCAGGGACAAACCTCAAATCTCTGGATGTGTAGACTAGTGTGTGCATGTACTTACATGATCTGACCTTAGATAGATGGCTTTCTTAGATCCACATTACATATTTGAAGGTCTTCTTTGCCTTGGTTTTCCCAGGACATAATTAGATGTTTAGTTTATGAAAATATCATATTAAACAGACAAGTATTAAAGGGAGAGCTATACAAGATCTAGAAATGATGCATGTGGGACAGAACAAGGTACGAAGATATCCACATTTCCTCTATGACCATGCAAAAAGGGTCGGGTCAAATAATCCTTTTTTTTTTTTTTTTTTTTGGCTAGAGATAATAGTTCAGAAATACAAACCCTAAGTATTAGCAATAGTATTATTGAGCCCAATTCATCTTTAAAAACTTGTTCCACTAACTCAGAATCAAACACTGAGGATAAAAGGTTTAAAATAAAAGAAAATATATCCAATTCACACTTCAGGAAAATGAAAATACTACAGACCAAGAGAACATTCTTATTGAGCTTTTTTTTCAATGCTCTCATTTTAACCAGCTGGAATTATTTTTAAAGTACATCCAATTCAACCTTTTAAAATGACAGATTTGCCTTTTAATGGGAAATATGTATTTCATCAGAAAGATGGAGCACGGTGTCCTTGGCTAAGTTATTCTCTACAGAAGGATGCTCTTTTTTTTTTTTTTTTTTTTTTGTACTCTAAGCTTCGCCTATAAGGAAGAACACATATCATAGAAAATTTGCTCCTGGCATGGAAGATTAGAAGAATACAGACAAATAGAGAAAATTGAAAATGCGCAGTTTCTTCTGGTATCCTGGATTTTATATGTGGTGTTAATTGTTATGTAATGAGCAGTCCACACAAGCAGAAGCAGCCAAGGAGAAGAATGAACTTAGACACTAGAGTTCCTTTGTAATTGAAGAGATGACCATATTATTTTTTTTTATTTATTCATGAGAGACACACAGAGAGAGCCAGAGACACAGACAGAGGGAGAAGCAGGCTCCATGCAGGGAGCCCGACGTGGGACTCTATCCTGGGTCTTCAGGATCATGCCCTGGGCTGAAGGCAGCGCTAAACCGCTGAGCCACCCGGGGTTCCCCCAACCACAACTTTAAACAGCCAGAGAGTGCGTTAGCAAAAGTCTCCCACAAGTTCCCTTATTTGGAGATATTTGCCTGCCTCACTTGAGGAACCTTTTAAACCTATATATGCACTACAACTTTTCTTTGGGATTAAAAAAGCATCTCCCAATTTCTAAGGAAAAACAAACAGCTGATAACAATGAAGCTGGATTAAGCTATCTCAGTGTTTATGTTCGCAAAACTGACACATTTTCGATTAAGATTGACATTCCTGAGACAGAGGCATGACTGGTGCCGTTGGACCTTCTGGGAGCAGAGGGTAAATATGCCAGGACTGTGTGCAAGGGAGAGGGCTGAGGTCGGCTAGAGATGTTTACCCAGAATAGGGTGACCGGGCAGGGATAGTGAGCCGGTGCTTTAGAGCTGAAATGTGGTGCCAAATGGGGATGAAAGGAAGGTTCTGCAAGATCCAGGAGTGAGGGTAGCAGCTGGTCAACTTGAGCAGTGGGAGGGTGGTCTGACATCACTCCCAAGGGAGGGCCTAGCAGCCTGGCCAGGAGAGCAGGACTGCCACCAGAAGCACTCCCCTCTGTCAGAAACCAGTGTCCAGGGACCCCTGGGTGGCTCAGTGGCTGAACTGAGCTCAGGGCGCGATCCCGGGGTCCTGGGATCAAGTCCTGCATCGGGCTCCCGGCGGGAGCCCGCTTCTCCGTCTACCTACATCTCTGCCTCTCTCTGGCTCTCATAAATAAGTAAATAAAATCATAAAAAAAAAAAAAGAAATGTACCATGTATTTCATCATAGAGCTCTTTTATATAAAGTCGATTTATCTCAGAACCCGCTGACTCTGAATTACAAAACATGGTCCATCAGTATCTGGCATATCCAGTCTTCCTGATTTAAGTACTAAAGTGAAAGCACCCCAGTGTCTTTTAGGAAATAGAATAATAGCCCTGCATTTAAAGACATCTGGTGGAAGTTTGGTGTGCCTGCGCGGTCTCCAAAACTCGTTTCCAATCACGGAAAATGAATTGCACCTCTACTTACGATATGTAAGCAAAAACACTTGGGTTTGTGGAGGACTTTCATTCACTTGTTCGTTCGCCCATTCACTCGTCAAAGGACAGTCGCCTGTGCCACACGTGCTGGTTACAAGTGAAATCAGACCCGGAGCTGATTCCAGCTGAAGGGTCCAGCTGCACTTGAAAACTTGGGTGTCTGGCAAGGGGGTTTGCAAAGAGGAAATTGAAATTTTTTTAAAGCAATTGGAAGTTCCTGTGACCTTTGCACATCTATGGCGTGTGAACTGCACTTTTTTTTTTCCCTTCACATATTCAGTTCTGTCTTCATCCCCGTGGCCCTGGACTCTGCTGGGGAGTGGCCGTGGAGCTGAAGGGTAGAGAGAGTGCTGGTGGACATGCCTGCAGGCCGAGCCAGAGAGGCTGGGCAATGAGAGCAAAGCTCTGGAGGCTTTGAAGAAGAAGAGGGCGAGTGGGAAAACCCGCCTGACTTTCCTAGGCCTTGGGACGTAGTGGCATCATTATTACAGTGGGTCCAAATATAATGTCTTGTCCCCTCTCCTCAATTAAGGACAGAAACCCACACTCCCAACTCCAAGGCGACAGGTAGCTTTGTCTGAGCACGGTCAAGGTTTTGGGCATTGTCGAGAAAGAGTGAGTATGGGCTTCCTTCACACACGTGCCCTCCCGACCTTGCAAAGTGGTAGAAGGAATGGAAAGAAATCTCCCAAAGAACGGAGGGCAAACGCCTCCTGGTTGATGGAGCCCTGAGAGCTGCCGTAAGGTCTTCAATAAATGACAAAGGCAGTTGGGAGACTTGTGCTACTGCTTCTAGGGCCAAGAGTTGAAGCCAACAGATTTGGCTTTGAGCAGAGGTTGCTCTTCGGAGCCCACCCCCCCTCCCGCTTTGCTCTGCCTTCCTCCTCGTCCTTCTTTTCAGAACTCTCTGCCCCCCCAACCTGCAAGCGAGGGCTTCAGTGACTGCGCTGGAGGGATTTGCCGCAGTTCCTGCGCCGGCAGAGTCTTTGGCAGGTGGCCTCTGGTTGTGGGCACAGCCTCATAGCCCCTCCAGAAGGACATCTGCTGCTAAATTTCACCATTGCCCGGGCATATGGCCTTAGGCCTCCCTCCCAAATATGGTGGAGGCCCAAAAGACCTCCTGAGGTCATGAAAAGTTTTAGAGCAGGGGAATGGCAGAAAAAATGAGCAGTGTTTCAAGAAAATGAATTTCATCCAAGGTGCAAAATGGATTCAAGGAGGAAGTTCAGAAGCTGTTGCTCTCAAGGTTAAATGCTACTGGAGCATCATCGCGCTGGTGGAACTGGAGGGAGGGCAGAGATATTGAAGGAGCAAAATCAAGTGGACTGAGTAATTAGGTGGCTGTGTGAGACGAAAGAAAGAAAGGAGTCAAAGGGTCTGGTGAGGTTTTGAGCCTCGTGATGATAACAAAAAGTAAGGACTGCAGAGACAGCGGGACAGAGTGTGGGAGTCAGAGGGCTTGGTCTGAAACGGATTTCAGATGGTGTTATTCTAATGCTGACTGGCAGGCTGTTATCTTGAGGCTCATGGAAGAGTTAAAATTCTTTCAGAATGTTTAAGAGCATTATTTTAAGTGTGTATGGCACAACAAGTTGAAAACCTGCGAAAACAGTTACTCCAAACTGATCCATACTCGGCTTATTTTATTTTAGTTTTTTGGAAAGAGTGGTAATTCGGAACGAATTTATCTTGAAAAATACACTTGAAATAAATATGGGTTCACGTTTGAGTTTCCTTGCAGGATTTCGTTAGACACTGTGCACACATCTGTGTCTTAATTCACCCTTTCTTTTTGACTCGAGTTCCCTCGATCATTGTGTCTCAATCTGTTCTGCTTGATGACTCAACGTAATCAACACGTAACTGTCTTCCCATCCATTCATTGACTTTCCTGGCCATTATCTTAATAAGAGACACATGAAATGGCTCTCGCGGATTCCCAAAAACGTCTTCCTGCAAGGCTGATACAGAAGTCAAGAGTTAAATTCGCTTTCGTGGAAAATAATAATTAAATGCAAATTGGAAAGAAAAAAAAAAAGGAAGGTAAAACTCTGTTCAATTAAAATTATGGTTTTAGTCTTTCTTCCTACAACTATGTATGTTTGCATCAAATGACCTGGTGAGAGATTTCTCTAAAAAATAAACTCACATAAGATATTCATGAAAACTGAGTCCGTATCGTTCCCCATTTCCAAGCAAGCTCTGTGGCTCTTCAGTTTCAGCTGCCGTGGATCAGCTGATTCATAGTCCCATAGGATTCACATTCTCGATTCTCCTGAGCTTCTCTGGATTTGAAAAAAAAAATAATAACAAAACCATCTATAGTGAAATACCATTGGCAAATAATTCTGTTGTGCTCATGGGGTCATTTAATTCTGACTTAAGCTGGGGCTCTGAGCTCACACATTGGCCATGGTTTACAAAAAAAATGTAAGCTCTCCTGTCGCTTTTCTGCTCGCACCCTCTTTCCAACCGTATCCATTTCCCAACTGCTCCTTCCTTTGTGGACTGCGGCTGTCCCGACCTAAACAGTTCGCAGAACCTGAATGGTTCTTTACGTTTGCCTAGTAAATCACCGAAGCCACTAACCTCAGCTGATTGCATGGCCACGTACAGACATGTGGGCCCCTCCCTCTGCAGGCCCACCTCTCCCATGTGCATCTCTTGGACCCCTCTCCATGTGACCCCAGGGCCCTGTACCCTGCTCTGAAGTCACTGTGACTAGATCTCCTTAGGACCCCACCCCAGGCACGGTGGAGCATTTCTAGGACCAGTTTACACCCCACCTTTCTCCTTGTGGGTGTTCCCCTTGGCCTCCCCAAATCACCATGCTACATCTGGCAACCTAACTCATTCTACAGCTTCACTTATGTTCCTTGTGCCCTCGACACACTGTTTGCATGTAGACCTGCCACAAACAGTTTTATTTATGTGTTATTTATTTATTCGCAAGTTCTTGTCACATTTGACTGCTCTGGGGCCCCATGTGAATTTTTACGCTGGAAGTTCAGGGGAGACCCCGCAGAATAGCTGTGGGTGCCCTCAGCTCACATCAGGTGTGGAAGCTCCCTTCGTGCTCGTGTGCAAGTTAACGTACATCAGGTAGGATGTTACAAAGTTCAACCAATTGACAGTTAATACGGAGAAGTCCTGCTTCACATTCAAAACATGGACTGCCTTGCACCGGCCATGGGGGTCTACTCTCCTCCGAGGCTGGCCAGAAGACATCAAAGCAACTCCTTGGTGTAGACAGTTCATTGAAAGAAGGAATACATAAAATGAAAACCAAAACGGGGCCGAAGGAACATGGGGTGTCATGAAAATGGTTGCTTGAATTTTTCACATTTAAAATGTCCACATTCAGGGATGCCTGGGTGGCTCAGTGGTTGAGCACCTGTCTTTGGCTCAGGTCCTGGGATCGAGGCCCACATCGGGCTCCTTGCAGGAGGTCTGCTTCTCAGGTCTCTGCCTCTCTCTCTGTGTCTCTCATGAATAAATAAATAAAATATTAAAAAAAAATAAGATGTCCACATTCGGGGGCGCTCAGGGGGCTCAGCAGTTGAGCCTCTGCCTTCAGCCCAGGGCGTGATCCTGGAGACCCGGTATTGAGTCCCACGTCGGGCTCCCTGCTTGGGGCCTGCTTCTCCCTCTGTGTGTGTCTCTCATGAATAAATAAATAAAATCTTTAAAAATAAATAAATAAAATAAATAAATAAATAAACAAATAAATACAATGTCCGTATTCGTGTTTAAAAACACTACTGCAGAAAACAGCCCCATTTAATTGTGATCTAACGTGATGGGATGAGTATCCGAGCTCCTCAGGACAGATTTCCTGGGCTCCTGATGCCCACAACGGTGCACACTAGGGAAGCCCAGCCCTGCTGCTTTGTCAGGTTTGTTTTCCGCCTCGTGTTGATGGCTCTCCTCGCCCTGTGCTCTCACCCGAAATGGCAAGTGCTGCCGCCACCCCCCCTCAATCTCCCCACTTACAGGCATCCCCGACTCGCTTTGGGCCCAGGCCTGTGAGAAAAAGCCAGGAGGCCCCTTAACTTGCGATTCGAGAAAACGTCTCCCGCCTCCAAGGCTCAAGCCTTAAATTCTGGACGCTGGAGAGTGATTCCTTTACAAGTGCCTAACCCCCGTCCCTAACCCCTGTTACTCACTGAGAATTCGGCCAGCGTTCTTTATGATCGGGCTATTTCCCACATGTATCATAGACTTGGATTCATTCATTCAGCAAATATTTGTTGGGAACCTTTCGTGTTCTGCGCTGGCTGTATGTCAGTTCCTAGTGCTCAAAAATCTAGTGATTTCTTCCTTCCCCAGAAGCCAGTTCCAGATTCTTTTGTCCGTTCAGCTTCTTTGCCCGGGAGTACAGAGTGAGCAGGAGTTCCTGAGTATTCATTTGGGGAACTTCTTTCTAGAAAGAGAATTTGGCTCATCTGCCCAAGTTCCCTGGACCCGAAAATTCTCCCTCTCCCTCTCCCTCTCCTTTCTTTGTAAATTTGTAGCACTCCTCTCTCGTATTATGATCTCGAGGTCCTTGCATGTTTTCTCATGTTAAGCACTCAGCCTGAGTGTGAGACGCTCAGAAATTTGTTTGCTAAATCATCTGGCAAATGGTCTTGTTGATGTCTGCTGGGCTGCTCAGAGCCTACAGTTGTTAAGTACTTATTACGGGAATCCAGCCGGGCAAATTAAGAAAGCTACGTGTTTGCTTGTTATTTTAGGACTATTATGCTCTGCTTCTGGGGGGGGCTCCTTATTGGACCTTCTGACTTGAAAGGACTTGCTGTTCCTTAGTCAGGGGTTGCTGTGTGGAATCTGAATCTTTGACCTGGCAACAATAAAAGTGATTATCTTCTAGGGGGAGAATGTCCTCTTGTTGCTTTTCATAGTTCAGCCTGCTGGAAAATGTAAAACATTTATTTAAGCAGCTCGAGGTTCACTTGGTATGTCATATTTTATAACTAAGCTGGGAGCTTTTTATACTTACAAATTAAGTTATTTACTTCTTTTTTTTAACTTAAGTGCTTTGTATAAACAGTACCCCAGCATTTATGCTTCCAGCTCAAGGTGAGCATCACCCCCGCCCCCCTTGCCCCCCTGCCCCGCACCCTCGCTCTGCTGCCCCCCCTCCCTCACCCTGGTCCACACAAAAAGATCTGTACAGCGGTAGAGCCTGTTATGTAAATTATAGCCAATGTTCCTGGTGGTTTTCTTGGAATACGTATTACAAATTGAAGCTGCCATGTAGGTGACTTACACATCGCATAGGGTATGTTAAAAAATAGCTAAGAAGTTCTTTTAGGCTTTCGAAGAACCATCATTAAAGCAGACTCGAGATATCTGAAAAATTGTGCAGTGTGTAAAAGATTGGAAAAATATGATCAGAGGTAATTTAAGCATGTTAACTGTACGGTCCCCAAATATGCTGCTCTTCTAGAGAAACAGGAATTTGCTATTGTCATCATTTTAACATTTCATCTTTTGTATTGCATTGTATTCTACGCAAAGCTTTGCCTTGGGCACCTCCTTTCTGTGTAAGAGGCATCACAGCTGTGCCCAAAATCTCTCCCCAACAGTTTAAGTGGTTGCTCTTAAGCTATTCATAAAGGTTCCTCTGGTTAAAAATGCTGATGCTGCCACGATTTGCAAGAGAATACTCTGTAGTCGGGTATCATTGTGTATCATTGTGTTTCCCCAAAACAGTGCAGCCGGGGTTCAAGAGCTTTAAAATCCTTAGTGATGCAAAAGAAGGTTGGTCTTCCCCTGTCTACGGTAGGCCTTTTTAAATAATGCAGGCTGCTTAAGCACAGAGTTAATGTCTAACATGCCTTTTTCTAGCAACAGACTTTGTACTTTATGAATGCTTTATGATGTCAAATATTTGTAAGAAGTAAAAGAACTTGCCTTTTCAAAATAAAAAGCATTGGATAGTCTTGCAGCAATCACATTATTAGGAAGTCAGACGCCAAATCTGAACGTACCTTAACACATCATTTTCTGTGACTCTGCCCATTGTTCATTTTCTTTAAATCTGCCTGTGGTTTTCTGGTCTCAAGAGTAAAGGTTACTTCTCATCACGGCTCGAAGGCTGTTTCTGAAAAGAGCCAAAGTGTAAATATTTTACGCTTTGTGTGTCAAGATTCCAAATCAAGGATAGTATGTAGGTACTAAACACGAGAGAAAACCAAGTTCCACAAATGTTTTTTTTTTAATACAAAATTCAAAATATGGTAATAAGAAAGTCTGCTACTCATTGTAATACAGGTCTACTATGGGGAAGAATGGGGTCTTTTGAGAAAGAGTTTTCATTTTGCTTTAGGGTTCAAAGTTAGTATTCTCTAGCATCAAAACTGTTGCAATTCCTGGCTGTAAAAAACCATTCTTATCTCAAGGGCAATACAAAAGTAGGCAGCAGGCTGGATTTGATCCCAAGACAGTAGTGTGTTGACCCTTCTGTGAGATGGCTTTTCTTAAAAGGCAGTCTTGGGGTCATCTGGCGACCCGTCACTGAATTAGTTTGTTAAACATGCTGGTCCTTGGGCCTCACTGCATATTCTCAAGCTCATCTGATTTTGCCTTTCCTTATTGCTCTTACAACCTTGGTTTAGTTGGGAAGTCTATCCCTAATCTTTATGAAATCCAGCCTCTACTTCCCATAGATCCTTTCCCTTCAGCCTTCAAATAGGCTCACCCCCACTCTCCTATCCTTTTACAGAAATCCAGTATCGTTAATATGCAGTGTTATATTCATTTCAGATGGGCAGTATAGTGATTCAGCAATTCTGTACGTTACCCCCTGCTCATCATGATAAATGTACTCTTAATCTTCATCACCTATTTCACCCATCCCCGCCCCACACCTCTCCTCTGGTAACCATCAGTTTTTTCCCTATAGTTAAGAATCTGTTTTTTGGTCTCTTTTTTTCTCTGTCCATTTACTTTGTTTCTTAAATTCCACACACGAGTGTAATTATGTGGCATTTGTCTTTCTCTGGCTGACTTATTTCGCTTAGCATTCTCTAGATCCATACATGTTTTTGGAAATGGCAAGGTTCAATTATTTTTTATGACTGAGTAATATTCCACTGCATATATATACACCAATTCTTCTTTATCTATTCACCTATCGATACACTTAGGCTGCTTCCGTAATCTGACTATTGTGAATACTGCTACAGTAAACACAGGGGTGTTGAAATTCATGTTTTTGCATTCTTTGGCTAAATACCCAGTAGTAGAATTACTGGATCATATTGTAATTCTATTTTTAATTTCTTTTTAAAAATATTTTATTTATTTATTCTTAAGAGAGAGAGAGAGAGAGAGAGAGGGAGAGACACAGGCAGAGGGAGAAGCAGGCTCTATGCAGGGAGCCCGAGGTGGGACTGGATCCCGGGTCTCCAGGATCGGGCCCTGGGCTGAAGGTGGTGCTAAACTGCTGAGCCACCCCTATTTTTAATTTCTTGAGAAACCTCCGTACGGTTTTCCACAGTGGCTGCACCAGATTGTATTCCCACCAGCAGTGCACAAGGGTTCCTTTTTCTCTACATCTTCACCAGCACTTTTTTTTTTCTTGTGCTTTTCATTTTAGCCATTCTGATAATATGAGGTGATATTTCATTGCAGTTTTGATTTATATTTCCCCGATGATTAGTGATGTTGAACCTCTTTGTGCAGAACCTTTTTATTTTGATATACACCCAGTAGTTTATTTTTACTTTTGTTTCCCTTGCCCCAGGAGACATAGAAAAATATTGCTCTAGCAGCTTCCTCCTTTTAAAAAACAAACATGATTTTGACCCTGCTGTGCTCCAGCTACCATCCCATTACCCCCACTCAAAGCTGGACAATTCAAATGTGCTTTCCATGCTCATTGCACACCACCAATAGGTTTTTCACATCCTTCTACAATGTAGAAGTTCTATCAAAACTATACCCCAAGTTTGCTAAGACTAGTGTTTCAAATCCTTAGTCCTTGTTGCCCTAAACCCCTCCATGCCATTGACACTGGTGGCAAGCCCCTGCCCCTGCCAGTGCTCTCCCCTTTGTCGATCCCTGTCATGGTATAGCTGGATAAGGTCCTTGAAAGCAATGTTCCCTGATCCTGTAGATGATTTCGTCAGACACTGTTGGTCATTTTGCAAATGGGTCTTACACCATTTGGAAGGAGTATGGACTGGGCTTAGGAGGATGGGAGATGAGTAGGCGCTTGCTTAGGGCAAGAGTCCGGGGCTCTGAGAGGTAGATGGAATTGGAAGCACTTGAACATATGAACCTATCTGCCCCTGGGTGTACTAATGTGTATTAAGTTCTCAAAAGAATGTGAGACCCAAGACCAGATCTCTACTTCTCGGTTGATAAGACCTGGGTGAGTAAAGTCTCCCGGGAAGCAGGTGGAGCAGAATGAACTAATTTGGGTCTCCATCTGGGACTTCTCCCTGCCCTGGCTGCCTGACACACAGAATGTGAGGTGACCACACAGCTGTCGTCCCCCAACACCTGCCTCCTTCCGGACCCTCTGTCACGGGTCCTTCTGCTTCCTTCAGGTTCATCCTCCACCCCCCACCCCCATCCCGGCCCCAAAATGTGGTGCTGCCCACCTGCTGTGTGTTGCACATGCCCCATCTGTCCCCTGGCATCCCTGGCCTGTGCAAACCTGCCCCCTCTTCTGCCTTCAGCCTTCACCTTCGCCACGTCTACAACTTTAGCTCTGCCTCACCTGCAAAACATCTTATTTTCAGTGGGCTAAGATACAAAAAAAAAAAAAAAAAACAAAAACAAAAAAAAAACAAAACAAAACCAAAAAAACCAAAAACCTACACACAAAAAATACAACAACAGCAACAAAAAACTCAAAACAACTTGGATTCCAAGCAGTTATCTCTAATTCAATTTATCAAAATCAGGGCTGGGGGAGGGAGTTGGGGGGTGAAGAAGTCCTTTCAAAATATGTGTCTTCCCACCTCAACCCATGATATTCAGTTGGTCTCCTATGATTTTCCTCTCAAAGTCTGAGAACTTTGTAATTATTCTTTGCTCTCTCCCCATTCCGCATCTGGCATACCAATCCTTCAAATATTTTATTTGGTTATTTTAATTATTTTATTTCTTACCCTATGTGATATTGCGATTATGTTTATTTTATATTTATGTTTACTGACAGTCATCTAATTTCTGTCATGTCAACATTGGGTTTGTACACAATTTTTAAAAGAAGTCTCGCTCCATTTTCTCCCTCTCTAATTTTATTTTGTGTATTATTGTCATGGTAGTTCTCTAAAGCTCTTTGTTCCTGAAGCTTAGTACCTACTAAGGCTCCTTATTACCCAGTCAGTTACCAGAGCCTCTGTTTCTAAATTTCTTTCCCACTGATCCCCAAGCTGCACTCATTATTCTTCCAAGCAGATCTCGCTCTTTCCCTCACCCCTACTCCACACTTACACCCATGCTCTTTTCTCATCTATACCCCCATGCCATATATTATGGTTCCTAGCAAAAAGAATGACCTTGCCTGGTAAGAGAAAGATTGTGTCTTTGCGTAGGGCATCTCATCTGGCTGTAATTACTCATTTGTTTGATGGCACATGACCACGGGAGTGCTACCACTCGGTGTCTCTTAGCCATCCGCTTCCTCGGTGACCTCCAGTAAGTGGGGTGATATGTCATGAGTCAGACAGGACCAGCCATAGTCCAGACTGGCCCTCTACTCTCGTGGCCCCTCACTATCTCGTCTGGATTTATGATCCCATCCTCAGACAACATGCCCTCAAAACAGGGTAACAGCCCAGGAGCGCTTCTCCACTTGAGGTTAATTTCTCTCCCTGGGATAAGGACAAGAACCAGGATTCCTTTCAAGGGTAGAGATAATATTCATGAAACCATTAGAATCCATGAAGGAAAGATGTGGCTCTTGCTTCAAGAAGTATGAATGTGCATGCATTGTTTTTATACTTTTGTCTTCTTTCCTGGTAGGAATCAAAGATGGCATTTTGGGGGAGAACATTAATAAATTAGATTCATCTGAGCTTCTATGATTAATTATGCCATAATTAAATATTAACCACTATGGTATGTCTTATATTTATGCAGTGGCTCCATTTTCTATTTGAAAATTGCTTAATTATATACAGAAATATATCTAAAATATAAGCTATATTCTGAAAATGAATTTGAAAAGAAATTTGATGTGTATATGAAAATAAACCCCCTATGTTAACCACTTAAGACTTGGTAGATTATTCAGAAATTAAATATACTGCCACCTATAAAAAAATCATTATCAGATAATTCAGCCTATTAATTTTTTAAAAGATTCAGAATCCTTGCATTGAGAATGTGTACAAAAATTAATTTTTTTGCAATGCTGAAAACATTTAATTTCCTCATGATGAGGCAGACACGGTATACAGTCCCAAAGTGCTTTCTGATTAACTGAAGGAAATTCATTATATTCAAATACATTTATTTGTTGTTTTGAATTCCTTGAAAGTTGGTTGTTTACAATGTGACTGCACAAATTCCTTAATCCTTTCAGGGCTTCAGTGTATCCACCTGTAAACCGAAGGTAGACCAGTAACTCAAAGGTTGGTTGCTAGGATTAAGTGGGTTATTGTGGGCAGCCTGGGTGGCTCAATGGTTTAGCGCCACCTTCAGCCCAGGGCGTGATCCTGGAGACCCGGGATCAAGTCCCACATCAGGTTTCCTGCATGGAGCCTGCTTCTCCCTCTGCCTGTGTCTCTGCCTCTCTCTCTCTCTGCCTGTCTCTCATGAATAAACAAATAAAATCTTTAAAAAATAAATTAATTAACA
The DNA here is from genome assembly GCF_048418805.1 of Vulpes vulpes. Taxonomy (NCBI): domain Eukaryota; kingdom Metazoa; phylum Chordata; class Mammalia; order Carnivora; family Canidae; genus Vulpes; species Vulpes vulpes. The sequence goes on along the minus strand of NC_132786.1, from coordinate 52,329,610 downwards.
GGTTATTGTATGCAAGGCATGTAAGCATGGAGCCTAGCACATGTGAATTACAGCAAATGTCACCTCTACAAGGCATTTATTAAACAAAAAAGCACAGTTGAACTAACCCTCATCCATGTCTCTCAACTGCTATGAATAAATATGTATTTTCTTAATTCTCATGATTAGACTTCTCTAAGACATGGAAAGGGAGATACAGATGCATGGGGATTCCCTTGTCTCTTTCATAAAATTTATAAAAGTTCTGCAGATTTTTCAAGCGAAACCAGACTGATGGTGAGTTATGCATGGCTTCCTGGGAGAATACAGTGGTGTATCCCTTTGCAGTTCAAGTCCATACTTGACCACCACATGGTTCCCACACTACTTCCAGAGATAAACGTCAGATACCCCGGGGGCATCAGGCAGTGAGTGGAACAAACAACTAGACCGAGAGTGTTGCAGCCACAAATATTGCATGGACAGCTAAGAACGCCCCTGGAGGCCCTGCGGGTGCCCGGTGGCCACCTCTTCTCAAATACTTGGGGCTCTGACTAATAATAAAAGGTCAGCCATTGGAGGCTGTCTTTATCTCAACTACTATTAAAAAAAAAAAACTTACGTCAAGGGAGCACTTTACATGTTCTTCACCCACTTAGGCAGTGCTTCCTCTGAAGCAGAAATAGATTGCTTACAAAAAATGCTCAGAACTGCCTCCACAAAGTCTTCTCATGCTGCTTGCTTCCCTTAAAGCCATGCTTCCTAATCCTTTGATCCCCACACCACTGAACTCTTTGAGAGTGTAGCAGAAAGGACAGAGTTGAGATTTTAGTGTGACAAGTGGAAGAAAATAAATTTTGACATCCCCAAAATAAAACTAGTAGTGCAAAAGATCTTCAGGCACAAATAGATGTTCTTTACCATTGTCTTGGGTGACTAAAAAAGCCAAAGAGGCTCAATGCAACATGGACAACAGGAGGCAACCTTTTCCTTTACTCAAAGAATAAAAGAAATGAAGTCTGATGTTGAGACCACATCATGAGTATCAACACCCTGTCCATTCTACTATCCCTTGTATTTTTGCTTGATGTTACAGATTTTAAGCATACTAGCATTCCACAGGAGGATTTGCACATTGATTAGCAGTTAAAAGCATTTGTCTGTAAGTTGAGTTAGATGAGTATTTCCTATTTCAGGAAAACCAGATCTTCCCTGTAATTGGTAGTCCTGTTATAAGTGGATATTCTGTTAAGCTTCTAAAGAACTCCTGAGAACTTATTAAGTAATTGAATAAAGCAGAGTGCATTTAGACTTGTAGTTGCACCATATTTCAGAATATCATATAACCTATGAGTCAGTTCAAATGTTATATATGAGTGATAAAACATGGGATAAAAAGCAATACTGAAAAAAAATTGCATGAATTACCATGCCACCCACTAATACATTCCGTAGCAATGTAGTCATCCTTTTTTTTTTTTCTAATTATACTCTTAAAGATTTGGTTACAACTATTTTTATCCTCGGAATAAAGCTATTATCCTTGAAAAGGTGTGGAGAAATTAAGATAGGCTTTCCATAATTCATAACAAACACGGTTGTTTTGAACATGCTTAATTATTATCACGATTCAATTCAATACAATGGTGATTTATTGCCTTTTGAAAGCTGCTTGTGAATGTCTCATTAGGAAGAGCTACTAAATGATACAGCACAATCCATAGAAAGGCATATTTAATGTCATCTCAGTAATAGAAACACTACTTCTTAAACTCTATTTGCATGCCCAAAATTCTAAGCAACAAGCAAACCCCACTACGATAATAGAATTTAAAAATTAGTCTATATTTTTTGGCTATTGTCTAGAGATACGAAATGCATCTTTTCTTAAATGAGAGGAAGAAATATGTGCAGTTTAGGTAGCTAGGGCTTAAATCTACATGAAAATGTGAATGTATTAGGGAAGCATAATACATCACTTGTTGGAAATAAGAGATATAATTCTAGTTTCTCGACCCCTGGTGTTTCTTAAATATGCGCTTACTCTGTGATCTTTAAGAAAGTGAAATAAATTTCCCTGTAACATAACCAGTAGATTGTGTTGGCCTGACATCTGATCTGCAGTTTAGCTGCATCTTTTGTAAATTTGAAAAGTTGAATGGATATCATGGCTTCAGACATGGAGAGTTAGTCCCCTTCCCTTCTTGGTCAAAAACACATATTTAGCACTACCTTTGTGGATGCCCGTAATTAACCTTCATTTCAGGAGCTTACGTTTTATTTATCATATTGATTTTTTTTAAGAAAACACTCCACATGAAGTAATTCTTCCTAAATTTTTATAAGATTTAGCAGAAATGATGTAAATAGCACACTGACATTTTGACAGACTTTGATGGCGGTTATATTGTTCTCATAATAATATTTTATGATCAAAAGGCAGCCTTTCTTACAATTAAATTTATCTGTAGAATTAGAGTAGACTAGATGTTATCGATACATAAAGAACACATTGTAGATTTTCCTAATGTGTCCACATTCTTGGGACTGAAACAAATACATTAATTTTCTATTGCACCTCCCTTTAACTAAATCATGGTACACAAATGAAATTGCAGCTAGAGATAAGGAAGGTGTCTGCAAGACCATAATCATTTGTCATGATTACAGGCGTGCAACTCTGCTGTAAAAGAACACATCAGAAACTTCTGAAGAAATGCTCCCAGCTAGAGTGCATGTGAAGTGCAGAGCGCCGGCCCTGTCACCGGGGCAGCAGGGTTGTAAATGGTATTTTCAAGAGCTTTAATAGTGGACAAGGACAAGCAGTTAGTCTAGTTGACTCCTTAGAACAAATGTCATTAGAGGGAAAGTGTTGTGCAAGTGACTGACTCAATCTTTATTAATAAAAAAAAAAAAAAGAAAATATGATGCCTCCAGAATGAGGCAGTTATAGCTGAATTGTGGTGAGTTCCATCTTCACTGACTAAATGACCACTTCACTCCCTCGTTTTGGAAAAAAAAAAAAAAAAAAGACCCACCGAGGTCAGGTAGAGGTGTTCTATTGAGTTGGCCATGTATTGTCGTTCTGCTTTAAGAGGGTGCTTTTTTCAACGAATAAGATCTAAAAAGAAGAAGAGGAAAGAGGTGCCCAGCTTCCTAGAGCCAATCAAAATATATTGAAAAGATCTTCAGGTTTTCTTTTTATAACGGTAGCCGTCATGGACAGAATATCTGAATCACGATGTGTGTAGCCTGTAGGGTCATGGAAATTGATAGATTCTACTGACCGATGGCACCAAAGTGGCAACAGACCTTTCCTTGAATTTGGGGGGAGACTGCAGTTCACACCCAGGTTTTTTAAATTCATACCTCAAGTACATCAACAGAGAAATCTTCAACTGCAAGGGATGCCCTTCCACTTATTTTCTCTTCTGACTTGCAGTCAGGTCTCAAATTCCATTGATCTCTAGATATCTTTCTAAGATTAGGGTTCTCCTGTCTCCACGAATCCCCTATTAAATTCACTTTTGCAAGTCATAAAACATTAATTGGAAATGAACATCTAATTGTGACTCAGGAAAAGAAAGCCAGAGATGGGGAAAAGGAAGCTGCTCCATCCCCCTCTACCCTGTGGGTGGTCTCAGAGTCTATGGAGGATTTCCCATCTCTGCTGAAAATCCCTTTTTCTTTGTTTTTGCTTTTTTAATTCTCCACTAGTTGATTTCTCCAAAGGCTGGCGGACCATGTGCATATAATCATTCCAAAACAATGGAAGTTCCTCTGTGTATCAGTCCTTCTATTCACCAACCAGAAATGATTGCCAGCACACAGCCCTCAAAACGTGTGGTTTCCAGCTAAGTCAGACTACATCCACAAAGGAGACAGAACTATTCCTGATGCCAGACCTCCTGACAGTTTCATTTTTGAGTTCAAATTACTGTGCATGTGTAAGAGGTACCTAGAGGTTATGAGGTGAGAGTGCGGTTGCCTTGAAAGTAGTGTGGCCTAATTCTGGCTTGTTCTATTCTCGTCAGACCTTCCCAGCCGTTCTTGCAGGTCCATTGCATTGGTCAAAAAATTCATGGTCTGATGAGCTGCTGCCATTGGAGCCCATGGCCATTCTTAGAAAATACAAATCATCCCAGCATCAGTCATAGTCTGATGCATACGATACCCTGTCAGTTTGGCTACCCTACCTCCAACACCAATGGTACCTGAATAGGAAGAGTAAAGATGTAGATAACGGGCTTCATTCCCTTTGAAAGAAGGGGATCTACATTGCTAGGAATGTTGTTGTAATTGAGACAATATTTACTAGAAGCTTTCTGAGACTAGACCATATCTTGCTTAATTAACCATTGAGCTCCTAGCTCCTAGCATCATGTCCGGCATGGAGCTGGTGTTCAATATGTTGAACTGAGTCTTGATTCCTGGTAATAGCATTTCAGACAATGCTGACATATTTTTGAATCCTGTCAGTGATTCAGGTCTTTTCTAGAAAACTGGCAGGCTCGCATTTAAGAACTCCACTGACCATCTTTCTAACCCAAGTGTTTATAGAATGAAAACGGGTGTGATTCACACCATTTCATGGGTAAATACCAAAATCAATGTGTAAGTGCATTTTTTTG